>NC_092460.1:83809395-86309395 GCF_047495875.1 Pithys albifrons albifrons
ATATTAGAATTCTGAACACCCGGATTACAGTAAACTTCTAAATTACTGTCTCCCTCTAGTCATGAAGTATAGCAGAAAAATTATGCAACTGTCACCTGAAACAAATCTAAAACTCAGGATATATTTGTGGTTCCAAAGAAATGTCTGAAAAGATGTTTTTCTTGGTCTGCTCAACTTAAAATGACCACCATCACCAAAAACCCCCCAACCCTCTCCCATACAAAAGAAAAAAAAAACCAGCTAGGCATTATCAAGTAGTTAAAAATGTGTTTATACTTTTCTTTCAGTATCATAAAAGGGTAATGCATACTTTTTTTGCAGATATCCTCTACTTTGAATTGGTTTACTTGAAGAAGAGAATCAACTATTTTTCTTATTAAACAGAACTAACACTTCTGAATTCTGTTCCATTTATATCCAGCTATCCTTCCCTCTTTCTTAGCAACAGTTTTTTTTTCAGTGGAGAAAAGACCACACATCTTGTCAAATCTTTTCCAGTTAGGTCTGTGGAACATGAATACAGAGAAATCTTGAATCTGAGAGGATAAGTTTGGCCCACAAATAGAACAAGTAAAGTTCTCTGGTTTGACGCAGTACCATTGTTGTTGATTTCTGCTTTTCTTTCTAGTCAGAAATTATAGCAAAATTATACCTTATTATGCATAATACATATGAGATTCTATTCCATTCCACAGTTAATCTGAGGTTTTCTTAATTTACTTTTTAAACTGACATATTTTTTGAGGACTGCTTTGTTCTCCATAAAAAAACCCATCCATTCCTTTAATATGTCAGCTGCCATTAGGTTTCTATTTCCTTCTTTCAACTAACTGTGCTGTAACAGAAATCAGTTGAATAATTCCCATAATTAAATGCAATCCTACCTATAAAGTAATTTAGTTTAAGACAGGTACTCCTTATAGATAATTAATACATTTTATTCTGAATCAGATACAGTGACAAATATTTTCTACCACCTTCAAAAGCGCTATGCAGCACATCTATAGGAATGAAATGATGTTTCAATTTATATAGCTGCTCAGGAAGTTACACAGATTACTGATTCTCAAATTGTTAACTAATAATTTTCAAGGTTTTAATAGTTTTCAAGGTTAATTTCTCTCATATTATACTAATGTTCAACTGGAAGAATTTCATCTCCCTCTGCAGCACCTGGTGCTAGCTGCTGCTAGACAGACTGTTGGACTGGTAGGGCACTGGTTTGTTCTCCTGTAGCCACCAATATATTTAGGTACCATTGGCTGAAATACACAAGTAATCAAATCAAGAAAACAGCTTAGGAAAAGAATTGCTGCATTTCTAACTGAAATAGACTTACTTGAAAAAAACAGTTTAAATAAGTGTTTTACATTCTGTTGCCTGCTAATCCATAATCTGATTTAGAACTGAGAATGGCCCAACATATTATTTAAATAAAGAGAGCAGGTATGGTAACAAACAATACTGCAGCATGTTTAATTTGTGTCTGTGAATCATTAAAATCACAGTATAGCACCTAGCATTCACTTCAATCAAGACAGAAAATCCTACACCTACCTTCTTTGCCATTTCAGTTATATGGTCCACTGACTCTTAAATTTTAGAAGATCAATCACTAAGGTATTGATTTAAAAGAGGTGTAAAAATCAAAGCTGAATGAACACATCTGACTTCTTCATAATGCATGGTCAGTTTTGGGGAAGAGAAATTGTGAAATAACGTGGTGGTGGAGAAACAGTTGGACTGTGACTTGAATAAAACAGATTACACTGGCAACAAATCAATGGTGGAGCGACACTTTCCATTTCATGCTTTTTGCAATAGACAGATGCAGAAGGGTAGTGTGGATGATACAGTCCCATCAACATTCCATTTTCTAAGCTGAGCGGGAGAATAAAATGCATGCAGGCTCTGAAAGAAAATTACATGTTTAGATATGGAGCTGCAAAAGTTTTCTATCTTCAAAACCAAGGGGATTTTTTGAATTGTACACTGCTGCCCACTACATTTGATGAAGATGTATTTGCACAGCAAAAAACCCATGCAATAGTAAAATACTTGGCAGAATTAATTACCTACAGAAAATAAGAAATTGTCTGCTTCACTAGCAGGCTACCTGTCTTTATTATACAGGAAAAAAGTCAGACTTCTGTTTCTTTATTATCTTTCCTCTCTTTCTTTACTGCCACCTTGCCTCTTTAAAATTTTGTACCGAGACAAGCTTTGGGCAGGAATTTATGCAGAAAGTAAGATATGAGTTAGAAATGAGGCAATAAACCCTGAACATAACAGCTTAGAACACATGATCAATTCCTGCCCTAAAGACAGCTTCATCTATTCCAGATCCACAAATGTGGTGAAATGAGAATAAGAAGAATCTGTGTGCCAGAGAGAATAAAAAGGTTTGGTCTCATTTAAGTTTGGGGCTGTTCCTGTGGAAAGATTGCATATGAAGCAAATAAAAATGTAAGGATATGAATAAGAGCACATCTGGTATAAGTGATGAATTTATTACTTAAAACATATTCTGAATAGAGAGCAAGCAATTCTGTGATTTTTTTTGTCTATGTTATGTCTTTGTGAGATAAAAGCTTTTTCCATCTCAAAGAAAGGAATAAAACAGGCTCCTGAAATTCTGTGTGCTCCAAGGATTTCCTTAAAATAAAGTGTAGGATTTCCTTAAAATAGAGTGTAGGCATATGAGAAGCCTTTACTGCAAAAGTGAATCTGAGGTGAGCTTGCAGAATCTCTGATAAAACATGCTTCAGAGACAAGGTGAAGATTAACAAAGATTTATAAAAATACTATTCAGGAAATGTCTGTTTTGTGGGGTTTGAGGTTTTGTGATTTGTTTGGTTTTGTTTGATTTTGTTGGTGTTTGGTTTTGGTTGGGTTTTGGGTTTTTGTTTGTTGTTGTGGTTTTCTTTAGATTTTTGTTTTTTGCTTGGGTGGTTTTATTTTGTTGGGGTTTTGTTTGCTGTTTTTTTTTTTATGTTTGCTTTTAATTTTGTGTGTGTGTTTCTTTTTTTCCCTCAAGATAGAGGAAAGGAAGGAAATTTCTCAAATAGTAGAAATAACAGGTTGGAATAGAGATCTTGGCACACAGCCTAAGTTTCTTCTGTCCCAAAGGCAGCAACATCTGGAGAATATCATTACTGTCAGAGACATTTCCTCTCAGAGACTTCTGACCTTGGACATGAAAGGAAAAATATTCAACTGTCATAAAATTTCAGTTCAGCTAAGATGGTGGTATTCAGGCTTATAATATTCATTGTCTGTTTTACAAAGGTTGGTCATCAATATTTATCCCCAATTCTGGGCAGTCAGAGTCACAGAATATTTTGATTTGGAAGTGACCCACAAGGATCATCAAGTCCAACTCTTAAATGAATAGTCCATAGCGGGATCAAACCCACAACCTTAGTATATTAGCTCCAGGCTCTAACCAACTGAACTGATCTCAGGTCCACAACGATTGTTGCCTTTGAAAAAATACAAATCATCAGGTTTAAAACTTTGCTAGGTTTTGACACTTCTGGTTTACTGTGTCTATAACAAGAATAAAATAAGAAGTCCTACAAAATTATAGGCACTTTTACCTAACACATTTTTACATATTTTTTTTGGAAAAGTTCATTTCTGAGCAATATATATATATAAAATATGATATATATCAAATACAATAACTTAAAATTCTTACAGTTCAGGAATTTCAGTTGTACTACTCTAAACAGAAATTTCCCAAAGGGAAAGCAAAATAGTGTTCCTCTAAAATCAAGGCTTTTCAGTTCAAATGGAAGAGAAATCCCAGAGTCAAAATCTGTCCTTGAGTCTTTGCTATTACAGCTCTGCTGTAAAGCATGAATAATTTCTATTTTGAATATAACTAGCATAAAAATCAGCATTATACAGTAAGGCAACCTCTCAAGGTAGTATTCATAGTTTTTAGAATTATCACACAGCCATAATTAGTAAGAAGTATGTTTGTTACTGTCCCGGTCATGTTGCTGATCACTATTATTTTTATGTTATAATTGATCAAGCCTTTCAGGTTTTACATTCTTTAGGGGGGTTCGGTATTTCTCTTATAAAGCAACTAATAGATTTTCAATGGAACATAAATAAATAAAATATTTTTTTAAAAAAAGTAAATTTAAAAAAACCCATAATATTCAAGATCCCAAAGTGAAACATTAAAAAAAAAAAGAAACAAAGAGAAAACTTAAAGTTCTCTCCTTTGAAACACACACAGACAAAATATGTTTCTGCACTACTTTCCTGGAGATCATGATTCTCAAAGTATTTCTATTTTATGGCACTTTAAATACAGCCGACTACTTATCACTGTTAATTCCCACTGTGAGTTCACAGAGCCTGTGCAAACAATGTGGACATCTTGACCAGTGTAAGAACAACTTCCACTACTGCATACTCTGGGATGAGCTTCCAAGTGGCTCTGTGCCAGCTACAGGAAGAACCTTACAAAATACTAACTAACTAACTAACTAACTAACTAACTAACTAACTAACTAACTAGCTAGCTAACTAGCTAGCTAACTAACTAACTAACTAACTAACTAACTAACTAACTAACTAACTAGTAGCATGAGCAGCTCTCATGCTTGAAGCCTGATCAAACAATACCACACTGCAAATACAGTTTTGTAATGGGAGAATGTCAGGCAAACCTAACTCTAGGCATCACTTCCTGTGTCATCAAGAAGAATAGAAACATAAAGGAAAGCTCCTCCTTCAGTTTTCAACTAGAAATCATTCTCTATTGAATACCATTGTATGACACTGTTACATCTTCTTCACATGTAATATTGTTCTGTGAGAACTAGTCAAGGCAGAAAAACTCAAGACTTGCATTGCTATGGACTGTTTGATTACAGTAATAGAGTGAAGAATTTCCTCTTGGCCCTGTAGATCTTTGAAAAGTTTTAATACTAATACTGTCAAAGAGGACAGTTACCATTTTTTTAAATAAGAAATTTGACCCCTGTGGATGTTTTTTAAGCCTACTAAATAAAAATTAACATTGGAGAATAGGTAATAATATTCTTATAACAGTTGTGAAACTCCAAATTTCCATCTTTTTCCACTGGGTAACTCTCCCTGTCATTGCAAAAATTTCCACCCCACTCATGAATTACGCCTTTTTTTTTTTTTTTTTTTTTTTACTGAAGGTACATGCTAATTTTATCACTTCTTTGGTTTATATCCTTTTACTGTTTACATCTATATGAAGCACATTTAAAAATTAAGATGTACTGTAATTTTTTATTATTGTCTTTTTCCTATTAATGTACTATTAATGTAGCAATTGACATTACATGTAGAAAAAAGTATAAATAATGCATTCAAGTCATATTTTAATGGAGCTAATTCGGAAATAAATATAAAGATAATCCTACACTCAAAAGGCTTGAACAAGTTTTCTCATTTGTCTATTATTCCTTTTATTTATTCTCTAATTTGTATCTGATTCCATTTACTTTTACTGGTGTGAATGACTATCCAACATTCAGGACAACAAAGAATAAGGATAAACAAGTGCTGTTCAGAAGGGTTTTAGCTATTAGCAAATAGTTTCCCCCTGTTTTTCCTGCTGACAGAAGTAGCTGTGCTAACAGTAGGAAAAAGAGTGCTAAGAATAGAACTGAAGTTATTACAAGTTATACTTCTCAAACTTGTAAGTGAAAAATGGATTTGCTATATTGGAATTCAATGCACTACCTAAATAATACATAACTACTTTGCATTTCAAGGGTATCTCTGTTGGGGGCATGAAGGTGCAAGCATTTCTCACATGGACAGAAGAGTTAACCTTTGGAAGAGAAAAAAAAACAAACACTTTAAAGAGTTCGTATTTCTAAGTGAGGTACACTAACCACTGTGTGGGAGAGAGCGAAATGTAAAACAGAAACAGAAATGCACTTAGATGTTGGGAGCAGACTGAATGAGACAAGACGAGAACGTAAAACTGAAACTTGTTTGAGGATGAGGAAAGAAAAATCAATTGCCAGTGACACAGCCGAGGGTTCAGATAAGCCTTGTGCCCTAACATTCTGCATCACATTTGCTGAACAATTGTTTCTGTTTTCCACAGCTGAATCTACCTACCCAAACAAAAGACAAGAGAGTGAGGAACAGGTCTGCAAAAGTCCACAAAGAGTGGAAAGGCAATCAAAAAAGTTAACAAAACAGTATTTCTTAAAATCTCAAACCATTTTGTATTTGCCACCTTGAACTCTTTCCTGTAGACCTTTCTTCCACAAGATAAGACAGACTTTATTTCTATCCAAAAATATCTGAACAGGAGGTTGTTTTGCAAGACCACATCAGTGAGAACATTCGACCCTTAAAGCTCTTGAAGCATATTGCTCCATACAGTGCTGAACAATCCAGCTACTCTCTGCTGTGTACTGAAACGACCATGGCAAAAGAGTAGATTCAGTCCAATGTCTATGCTGAATGTTTAGTGGTTGGAGACTCACATGACATGGTAGTCTAGAAATGCATGACTTCTGACAATAGAAGTCATTCTTTGCTGATTTACATCAGAGAAACAGATATACACATTGGCACTGAGGGGAAGCAGTAGGTAAGAGGGGTTGGGACTTCCTTCTCCAGGGAAGCATGAATGCCAGCAGATTGGGTTGTGGGGGAAATGGTGGCTAGAGGTTGAAGTTGAGGCAGGGAAGGCAGTGAAAATGTGTGTGGAAGAACAGTGTGATGCACACATCTCTCAAATTTCCCAATCTGAAAGCAACCTGACTGGATATAAACAGCACATGCATCCTTGAGAACAGATAGGAATTAGAAGCTAGGTACAGAGGTAGACCTACGAGCTTGCTGGATTTACAGAGACGTACAAGAATAGTGAACAAAGTTGGAGTGCTACAATGGACAGAAAGAGGGACAGATCCCACTCTTGGCTCCCGACTACCTGTCCCTTAGGGAGCCCCACCTATGTTAGTAGTGCGCTGACGTTAGCATGAACACAAGGAAAAGATAAAGATGCAAAAAAAGGGAAGAACCAGGAAGAGCAGAGTGATGAAGAAAAATGTGTTAATATGGTGAGAGAAAAGGGAAAAAAATTAACAATGAAAAGAGGAAAATTTCAGACAACAAGTCTGGAAGCTGAAGATATACAAGCCAGTGTATACCTTATTTCAATCTTTAAACATATTGCTTAATGGAAGAGTCAATTTATGCACTCTTAAATATAATTTCTCATCTAAATAAAAATAACATTTGAATTTATGTCTGAATATATTACTTCTTACTTATGCTCGAACTTCCTTTTCAGTGTCAGCTGTGACCAAGTATTTTCTTTACTTCTCACATGGGAGCAAGCTGACAATTTTTCTATTTTTTTTGTATTGTGGAAGAGGTTATGATTGTGTCAGATCCTTTTTATAAAGGGGTTTTAAAACAGTTCCATGGGTTTTATTTGTAAGATATATAAATTAAACTGATATCCAGGATGTCAAATTATTATACAACTCACAGCAACACATGATTATTAATCTTTGCCACAACAAATCATATTCCTCTACAGGCAGGCAGGTGTGTTGTTGCCAATATATACTCTGGCTCGACTTAATAACCATAGAGGCATTATTTCTTTATCCAGCATTTCAAGTTGTGTATATTTATTCTGAAAAGGCAAGAACAGTACAATGTATTTAGCTTAGACTATTTGAAAGGTATCAACTGTTAACATTTCATTTTCACCTTCAGAAAATACATCTTTGACTGCTAGAAATAGTGATGCTATCATGCTGCAATGAATCTATGATAGAGTCATGTCACAAATAGGTGTCAACTCTCATTACGTTCTCAAGTATAAATTCCACTTATCAGTTCCCACATAGTTGCAGATGTTTTAAAAATCCTATTTTACCGTGATTGCACCAAGGCTCAATCCCAAATGCTTTATGACATATTTATAGGAGTTACTGTAGATTACCAGATTTGCAAGCACTACTTGTACTTTGTAGCCACCTGGGAATTTTTATTTCCAAAAAATATTGAGTTTACTTGTAATTTATGGACCAACTACCTTGACAAACAAGAGAAATAATTTTTAATGTTTCTTCACAGTCTGTTTTACTTCATTGCAAAGAAATTACTTGTTATTTGAAATTAAGACCTGACATTTCCTTTTCTGAAAAAAATTTTTTCAGGAAAATATATCAGTCAACTTATACTCTGATGATTAGTCAAGTTCCTGGTTAACACCCTAACCCATGCAACTTATTAAAACTAGTTTTTTAAAGTAAATATTTTGAAAAATAATAATTATTACAGGGGTTTTGTACACATAATTTTTAAAATCAGAACCACACTGCTAGGAGAAAAGTCACTCATGGTACCTTTCTGCTTTCTATATGGATTGCTTCTGGTGCAAAGCTAGCTTTCATTTTTCTTAGCTAACTAAATTTTGAGAGCTCCTCAGTGCTGTAATACACGACTACACAGGAACAAGCCAGACAGTGACCCACTTGGGTTCTAAAATGTATCCATTTACTACTAATTTATTTTAATTTTATACAGTCAGGTACTAACACTTGACAATTCCAAATCAGCTAGTAATATATAAAATACTGAAAATAAGCATAATTTGTAGTAGTTAACAGAGACAATTTTAGAAAAATAAATCTTGCCTTTAGTTAGTGGGATAGTACTTTGCTGAATGCTATACATTTATCCTGTTGTATTTTACTGTTTGGTAGGAAAATTCAAAACTGAAAGACAGTCTTTTTACCACACAGGTCATATTTTTTCTAGAAGTTACATTGCAGGGCTACTCTATTTTATATTAATTAACCTGCAAAATGTTTCTCAGCTCAATAATTCATATTTCTAACTTTCCGGGCATTTTACATTTATATTGATCTTTCTAGTCTCTAGCACTACTTTCTGTTTAATAAAGTACAATGACAATTACAATACACTCATTTTAGAGCTTAACTGTATCACTAACTCAAAGTTTAATAGTCTTAAGTGGAGAGGAAGTTTAACTTAAACTTCTACGTTTTCTAAAAAGTCAACTGAATGTCTGAACAGTGGAAGAGTTTGCTTAAGAGAACTGTATGCCTGTTTTGTAGGGATGTAGAAAATCAATAGAAACTGGTAAATACCATTCTTCCCATAGGATGTGGCTTGCTTGACCTTTCACAGAACAAACTCTATGTACTCATTATCCAATACTTAGTCTAATAGCGCGCTCCATGAAACATCCCAGGATTTTCTTAGTTTGAGGTGACTGAATGCAACTTTTCCATAGATCAAAGAAATAATACAAAACAAAATAAACATTTTAAAAACTCCAATAAAACAAACACAAAAGAGAAAATATATCTTTGGTCTCTTCTGAACCACAGTGTAGACACTCAAGCAAGAATCTTAGTTCAAAAAAGCAGTAGACAAAAAGGTTTGTTTGGAGTTATTTTAAAATATTTTTGGGGAGAAAAACTTTCATCTCACTGGTGCAAGGTCCAGACAAATCTGTTGGCATTTTATAATTTGACTGAATGAAAATAAAAGTAGTAATTGTCATAAGGGGCAGAACCCCTACTCAGCCTGAAGGGATTCCTCATCTACTCAGGTTTTTCTACCTTGACTTTTTAGTGCCCTGACCCCAGACAATGCATAGAGAGACATACAAAGCAGCAAAAAATGGCATTAATCCTTTTCACTATTTACAAAAAACAGGAGATTGATAGCTTTCTTTGGAAGCTTTATTTTGTTTTAAGACAGTTGTATGGCACTTGAGGAAAAGTCAACAAAAAAGGAAAATTGTTTAAAGATTAAATACTATACAAAGATATGAATTCCTGAATGTATTTACTAATTTTAGCATTATATCTCTCTAATTCATCCATGAACATAGGTCATCTTTTGCATTATATAACATTTGTATTTCTATTTGAATATATCAAAATATTTAACATATATAAAATTAAATATATAGATCACATATACAATCAAAAAAAATTCTTTATTCAGAAAGTAGGAAAACCTGATAAGAAAAATTTATACAGATGTTCATAGAGAATGAAATACACTTTATATGAACATATACCATATTTATAGATGCTGAAATGTAGCTATTCTAATCTCATAGATAGATATACAAAATTAATATGGATATTAAATATTAGTGGTATAAAAATACTTTCTGAAGAACAAATAAATCTCATCTTTAAATAGTCAGATCAAGATACACAGATTCTTTATACTGTCTTGAACTATATAATGATACTGAACTCTCCACTTAGCAAATTTCATGGAAAAAGAATGTGATATTTCAATTTATTCAGCCTTATTTAATTTAGATTTTTAGCTGTTTAGGAGATACAGAAAATGGTGACAGTACTGTTTCAAATTAATATAAGGAAACTTACTAGTCAATTAGGTATGAACACACAAATAATTTTTTTGTTAAAAAAATGTTTGAATCAGCAAGCTGTCTTATAATGCCTTGCTGAGGTCAATAGGAAAACACATTCATCATGGGAATCTAGAGACCATTAAATAATACACCTGTCCACACTCTGTCGTGACTGTACCAGCACCTTCTGCAAAATTACTTTATGCTGATCGGCTATGAAAATGCAGTTTTACCAGATCTCACATTGATTTATGTAGTGCACGACTGCAGAAATAGTTGTACATTAGAGTACACCAAACACTATGTCAAAAAAGTGGTTTAAAATGTCTTATAGAATAATTTTTAACACTGTTTGCTGTGTGGAACTGTACTTCCTGCTAATGTGCAATATTTTCTATTCATGTTTAAGCTAATATAGGGGGACAGAAATCCATTTTCCTTATACACAAATCAGAAATGTCAGAAGTATGTGCCTTTAGCTGATCCAGCATACTGTAAGAATCAATCACAGTGATGTCCATATAATCTCCCTTCTACTGTAAACATAGCTCCCAGCCAAACACGCTTCCCTCTTGCTTGCTCAGCAGTGTTACTGAAAATGCCATTCTTCTCATAGCCAAATAGGGATAATTTTATTTTTAGTGAACTTTTCTGGCTCTGTTGTAACCTGTCTTTTGAGCTATTCATCAGCCACTTTGCATTTCCTTTACAGTTCTATAGTTACCTGCAACTAGCTTCAGACTTCAGAGCTCTGGGGTTAGTTCATGGAATTTTTTTTTCTGGTCAACTCTTACAGAGGAAAATTTAGAAACCCAGTGCCTGAAAAGTGTTGCATCAAAAAAAAAGGAACTTTGAGCATTCTTCTTTTTTGCTTGAACATTCATGTTGCACTAGCCATTAGAATTACTTTTTTTATTTGTTTTCAATGTTTTGGTGTTTGTGTGTTTTGGAGTTCATATGAACCAAAAAGATAAGCACTGTAGAGCTTGCTGAATTTTCTATATGTATTGAATTTCAAGTTATGTTTTCTAATCACTTTCCCTTCTGTAAATATCCTGCGTGAACAAGGTTTCAATCTTCTTACTGTTTTGGCTATCCCATCAGGGTTTCTATGAATGATTTTTTTTGTAGAGCTCAAGCAGGATCAGTTTGAAAAATTCTAACTAGACTGGAGATATCTTTTCTAATTCTTCCCTTTTTCCCCTTTACTTTTATCTCAAATTTGTCTTAAAAATCTCATTTTGTCAGAATTCTATGTCATGTAACCCTATAGAGAAGGAAGAAACACACAAATCAGAGCAGTATAAAATCAGCTCTAGCTTTCAAATCTGAGTTGATTTCTCTAATGGTATTAACATGGATTTTTTTCCCCCTTAAAATGGCAACTTTAATGGAAGTATTTTTTCTTAAGGCTTCTTTGCCTGGAGTCATGAATGAATATAGCTTTAAATGAAGGAGTCTACTTTCCTGTTTAGTTTTTGCGCTTTTTTTAAGCACCTAAGTTAGGGTTACACTTTCAACATTTTGCCTGAAACAATAGACTCAACAACATGAACTTATCAGGAACATGCATGAGCTACTTATGTTATTACTAATCTTACTGCATATACATTAGTTATTTTTCTACTTGGGAACTAATACGATATTTCAGAAATTAAATGTAACTTTTATGGATGGTTACATGAAATAAGGACAAATGTCCACCTTATAAAGCATTCTGTGTTTACTATGGCAAGTGGAAAATGAAGATAAAAATTGTTATGGTTGTGTACAGTCATCTTTTCGCCTACATTCTCTCTCTCATCTTCCAACAGTTTGCAGTATTGGCATCTCGTTAGTTAAATCTTCTATTTATAACTTGGCATTTAAAAGGTCTAGAAGGATTTTTGAGGCATAGATATCTCTAATTACTTTTTGATTTAATTTGTACTTTTGACTTTCATCGTGTGGCAATTTAATTCTGCAGTCTAATTTAGATTATAATAGCAGGATGGACCTCAACAAAAGATTCCCTAAATCCCATATTGCAATCTCCCTCAGCATGTTCTACTTACCTATAAAGAGATGGTAGATACCCTGTGATAACGCAATGAGTTCCCTTCTGCCAATAGATTTGATACATCAGAAGCCTGACCTTTTTAATTTAACCAGTTTATAGAATATATTTTGTGTATGAATATAATCAGGACTACATGAAAAAATTTTGAAATAGAGCTGGTCAGATTTTCAATAATAAAAAATTTCGTAGTAGGGAATTTAACTCCAGAATGGAATCTTTGGTTTTGATCCAGAAAGGGAGAGAAGAAAACTGTAACAAGATATTGAGCCCTCACACTTGAAATAAGCATGACTATCTCATACCTTGTTTCCAATCAAGGTAAAGACTGAAGCTAAGCCTCAGCCTAGGTGAGTATAATAACAAAGAAATTTCTGTTTAATGTATTTACTAACTTACTTTTATATTATAGACTTCCAAAGGTCTTAGTCAATCCCTGTTTTTTCTTATAGACATTAAGGTAACATTTCCTTTCCAATGATTTCAACAATTTGAAAATTTATATAGACAATTTACTGGTAAAATGTGTAGACTAGATATGTTACCTGATGAAGACTTTTAACAATAAATTTGTTCCTTAAGCCTCTTTTTGTTTGTTTAGCATATACTAAAGAGTGTTTTGTAGTTAGAGATGGAATTTTTAAATGAAAACCAGAAAATAAAACTGAAAGTTTAATAACTGCATGGAAATCATGCACTTCCAATTATATTTTTCAAAAAGCAGACATGGATTCTAGTATGAAACAGTAATGAAAGAGGTTTTTTTAGCTTTAATATCACAGATTTAGTCACAAAATTAACTGTAAGGGCATGCTGCTGATTTTTTTTTTGTTTGTTTCTGACATTTTTTATGTTGTCTCTGTTTCCCTTCTTTTTCACTTTAAAATAACCTTTCCATAGCATAATTCTTTTCTCACTACCTTTCAGCTCTAAGTTCTGGTGTTTTTCTTTTCTGACATATCAATCACTTTTGAGGAATGAAAACAAGTTTTATGAGAATTTTCACTAGATTAAAAGTTATATTTTTTTTCTGTGACAAAAAGAAAATTCAACATAAAATTACTTCACTGCAATAACTGTTTATATAAAAGAAAAGCTTAAGAGAATTTATTTACAGCTTGGTTGTGCTGTGCTCATAGGCTACATATATTGGTATACATTTCTAATGTATGTCAGGAATAGGTAGATTTATTTGTTCGTGTTTACTAAAGTCTATCTGCAGCCCACTAACAATGACTTCTCTCACTCCTGACCCAGGGCAGAGCACTGGTCTTAGTGTTGGCCTGTGCTCACCTCGGCCACAGCTGAGCTGGGCTGGTTTCCTCCCCTGCCTTGAGGGCAAGTGCCTGTTGTCTCCCTTGCCTGAACTTTGCCAGTGCCTTTGTGGGAAGGGTGTGGCAAATCCAGGGGGTCATTGCCTAAATGAGAAGAGCTTCAGGGAGCTGAGTCTGGGCAGGCTGCGGGGTCATGCCTACACCCAGCTGGGAGAAACCAGAAGATACAGCCCAGGTCAGGGTGAGGAAATAAAAGAATAAACCCAAATAGATCCAAGTGCAGAACATGCGCAGACCCTCACCAGCAGTACTGTGTTGCTCCCAGGAAGAGACTGGGAACATCCAAGACTCACTATGACAGCCCAGCTGGTTGGTGGAAAAATACCTCCATTTGGCTTTATCAGCTGGAGGGATATTGGAAGCATGAAGATGGCAACAGAAAAATAGGATATATATTAGAAAGCGGGTTTTTTAAAAAAAGAATTCTAAAAGTATTAATATGATTAGTTTTTCCTGTACTCATTTTGTACTATAATAGTTACTATAATTGTAACTGAACTGTTTGTGGCTTTCAATGCATTTTAAATTTTTAAATGAGGCTAACGATAAATTCTTTGCTCCATACATATGCTCTTTTCTTTCCCCTGCAACAGAGTTTTAATGTTAACCAACTGCTTAAAAATCAGGGAGTAACTAGGACAATCATACAAAGGGCTCAGAAATATTCAAAATTTCAATAAAATAGATGGAGACTCTGAGAGTATACTCTTAATATAATTAAACCTAATTCTCTTATAGTTTACCATATTTCTAGTGCTGTAGACCTAAAAATAATTGAATCTCAAGAAGGCAAGATCTACTTCAAAACAAGAAAAATGTCTCCAAATATGAAATAATGAATATTGCTGTCATTAATAATGGTTTTTTCTCATTTCTTTGAGAACTTGACTGAAAAGGTACTTTAAAATAATTTAGACATGGAAAGAGATGGGAGGATATTGGTATTTTAGGAATGGATTGTATTGGACTTTTAACTATCAGGGACTTTGAGAAGAGCTGTCTGCAAGGAAGAAACTTTCATCTATGGAAAAAAAAAAAACAGGCATGAAATCAGACCAAATTTTATTTTTGTTTCACCTTCTGGTGTCTAGAAAGACACAGAAAGAAGGGCAGTAGGCACTGGAAGAATATTTATCTTTAAATAATAATTTGAAGAAACATATCTTAATGGTAATGAAAACTGTGAAAGAACTTCATCTGCTAGGGCAATGCAGGATGTCAATAAGAAATGAATACACAACAGTTGTTGCTTTTATGAAAAATTTTGTAAACCTCGTCACTATGTCTGTTATCAAAAAATACATCTGCTGAGAGCTACAGCATGCCTTTCACAGTTTCTATTTGTTGAAAATGCCCTTTATTCTAATAGAAAACAATCCTGAACTGCCTACATAGACTGCTGACTGCTACATCGATTTCTGAATGGAAACCTGAAAATATTTACAGTTAGAATTTACTAGGAAGTGTCACACAGCAAAAATATGTAAGGGGTTTATTCTGGCAATTGGAGGTACTGACCAATATGCAGTGAAAATATTAATAAGCACAGTGATAATATTAGTGAGCACATGAGTTCAACAATTATCTTACAGATCAAACAACCCCAAAACTATGTAGAAAGTTGACCCTTCCTATTGTTATTTTAAAATTATTTTTAATTTAAATTCTCAGAATAGCAAAATGGAAATCTTAGATTTCAAGTTTTCTTTCCTTTGAAGAGTTTTTCTGCTGAAACATTCTCCAGCCTTGCCAAAAGACACAATATCAAGAAAATTCTAACAATAAAGACAGGAAGAGATCACTGACCCGTTACCATCATGGGCAAAATAGACTGGATTTGAGGAAATCAATTAACTGCCAATCAAATCAAAGAAGAATACTGAGAAATAAACCCAAATCTGAAAAACACTTTCTTTGCACGTCCCACTTTTTCCCAGGCTTAACTTTCTTCTTGATTTGTCTCCCTCCTCCTCAGCAGCACAGGGGGTCAGGGAAAGGAGGCTGTGCTCAGTTCATCATATGCTGTCACTGCTCCTTCTTCCTCAGAGGGACTTTTCCCACTCCTCCCCCACTCCAGTGTGGGGTCCCTCCCATGGGAGACAGTCCTCCATGAACTTCTCCAATGTAAGTCCTTCCCATGAGCTGCAGGTCTTCACAAACTGCTCCAGTGTCACAGCCTCCTTCAGGCATCCACCTGCTCTCAAGCTGGGTTCTCCACAGAGTGCAGGTCTATCTTTGCTCCGCTGTGGACTGCAGAGGGACAGCTGCCTTACTGTGGTCTGCACTATGGGCTGCAGGGGAACCTCAGCTCTGGCACCTGCAGCACCTTCTCCCCTCCTTCTCCACTGACCTTATTTCTTTCACATATTCTCATTCTTCTCTCTGACTGAAATTTTTGCAATAACTTTTCCCCATTCTTAAATAGATTATCACAGAGACCACTGTTGCTGAAGGCCTTGGCCTTGTCCAGCAGCAGATCCTTCTTTGAGCTGGCTGGCATTAGCTCCATCAGACAATGGGGAAGATTCTGGCAGCTTCTTACAGCTTATAGCCCTCCCATTAGCTGGCCACACAAACCTTGTATATCCAGGTAATGTACATAGAGAATTTTTACTTCCACCCATCTCATAGAAGATATTTATGTACTGAACTTCATTGATTTTTCAAGTCATTAATTCTAATCTAGTAAGAATTCTCATGTGAATTTTACCTATAGAATAAAATTTTTGTTATTGCTAAGCCAAGTAAGTGTAATCTAAAAAGTATTCAATGCATATATAAATTCATATATAGAAACACAACAGAGGTATTCCCAGTCATATATACAGCCTCAAAATAAAATTTAATGTTGCCTTTCAGCAAATCAAAATATCTGACTGCATTTCTTCTCTGCCTCAAGACTGTGAAAGTTGCCAAATCCCTATAAAAATGGGGACTGGTTTACCTGGTTTTTGATGCCATTCCAGGTAGGAAGGTCTGACCAAGATTTCCTGTGCAATAGATGTTCCATCTGTTCTGGATCTATACTGAACAACCTTCTTATCTATTCAACAGCAGAGGAAAATATCCCATCAGTTCTCACATCTGAGTCTTATATAAAAGCATAAGGTCAGTAAGAATATTTTTAAAATCCATGATTAATTATTCACAATAAAAATAGTACTCTGAGCCAATGACATAGGAATCCATTGTAGAAATGGAATATGATCAATGAACAACAAGAGCAAAGACAAAGATGCACTGAAAGGGCAAAGTGATGTCTTGTGACTCTCTATGCGGCTTACAATTTTGCTTGTAGTGGTCAAGGTTAGGTATTTCTTTTTAATACTAGAAATACACTCACTGGACAGAAGAAAGAGATTACACAAACAAGCCATATGGAATTCTGTACATATATTTCCACAGTTAAACAGGACTAAGTATTACAGGTAAACTTTACAAGCACTTAAAATCTCTTGCTGGATGAACTTGGCACTCTGTGCACTTGAACTTCCAAATGATGAGAGTGCAGCACTTTGAAGGAAAAAGCTCTCGAAGAAAAGGTTAGAAACAGGGAAGGAGAAATAAGGATGGCAACATGGTGGAAAGATGGGGCAAAGGCTGAGGTGGTAGACTGACCCATAATATGAAAAGAGGCCAAATAGAAAGCATTTTTACAACTGTGCCCAAACACATAAATCAGTATCAAGAAGTACTATTTTGCTTTTTTTTCAAATACTGGTGAAATATCTAGTCTGTCTTCCAATTCTGGCAATGTTCCCTTCTTTTTTTAATGATTTATTCTTATAAGTAAGATAACGTACAAGGCAATTCAGCTCTTTGTTCTCGTAAACACAGTCTCAGGTTCAAGAGATAGTGCTCCAAAAAATAAGCACATGAGGATTTAATTTGCTACCAGAGATGGATTCTAAAAAATTTCTTCTTCAAATATAATCTTTTTTTTTTAATGCCTGATCGGCATGCTTTGGTTTCTCTTTCATAAAGCTCTAGGGTCTGATAATTACTAGTCTAAATCAAAGTAGATGAATGTTCTACTACAACAAAAAGAAAATCTAAAAGGGAGATACTAAACATCAATAATAACAATTTATATATTTTCAGAAACGTGAAAAAGTCCTGTTGAAGACCTAGCCTGTTTATACCTATAAATATCCTAAGAAGAAACTCCTAGAATCTAGTTTAACTCTTCATAATATAGACCAAGATGAACAGAAATATGCTGCTTTCTCCTTTCTCTTCTGAATCTTAAGTGGGTTGATTTTTATTTTTTAAAAAGAATCAACAATCTGCCAACCTCAAAAGAAGAAAAGAAAGAATATCTGAACTAGACATAAGAAACCATTAGAATAGTTCACTATCACAAGTCTGAAGTTGCCTTAAACATACAAGTTATTTTCAGGAACAGCCCATGGAGGCCCTAAAAACTAGAGCAAAATTAATGATGTTACACAGAGCAGCTGCAGTACTTATGTGCAGTGGCTCAGCATGCTTACAGGTCCTCAGTGCCTTCACAGTTTTATACAAATTATTTAGCAATGTTTTGTAGTGGAGAACATATATTAACATGTTTAGAGGTCTGTTTAAAAATAATGAGCAACATTGCTTCATATGCAGGTTCTGAAAATAACTATATCTTTCAAAAGAATAAAAGCTAGCTAATCTCGATTTTATCTGAGCTTCAGAATATTCTTTTCAGCATACCTCTGAAAAAAAAGAAGTTTATACATCTTACCTCCTCAGCACTGAGGGAGTGTATTTAGGAGTAGAGTTAACAGTGTAGCATTAGGAAGTAGAACACCTTAGTGGTGGGCACCGAGACTCAGAAATGAAATTTATTTTCTTGACTTGGCTTTCAAAATCACTAGTCTCTTTGCTGACATTCCCTTGGGTATCACAGGTACCAAGTAGTTTTAATTTTCAGTCTTCATGATCCTGCACTGTCAGTGTACTATCACCACTGTTTCACCTTTGTCCCACTCTACACGCATGCAAGACTATCCAAGATGACTTTCCTGTAAGACTTCTCATCTATGATATCTATTAATCCAGAAGAGTCTTTAAGCACTGTCTAAATATGTCAGGCCCAAAGAAATGTCATAAAAAAGACTCAGGCTTTTGTGGAAGCATGCCTCAAGCTGTACACTGGACTGAGAGGACATTTTCAATAATTTAGCCTGGTCTTGTGGAATGGCTCAAAATTCCAGGATTCCTTTCTTGCAGGTCAAAATCTGCATCAGTGTGTTAGAGCAGAGCCATATGCAGTTTCTTGTTTTTCCTTTCCTGCTTCATTAATTTCACATTTCTGTCCACACAGGAGAAAGAGTTAATGTGTGGAGTAAGATTAGGTTGAGGTCTTAAAGAATTCTCCTAGAAAAATGAAAAACAGGTTTGATTACTTTCAGGCTGAAAGAAAATAATATGTCTTAACTCCCATGCAACTATGTCAGAACTGAACATTTCATCCTCTCCTGGGTATCTGAACAAAACCAGCTCTTCTGTGTGTATTGCATGTCTGAAAGATAATTCTTTAATATGCCAAATCAGTCAAGTCACAGAGGCATTTAAGAGAGACCCTGGTACACGCAATTTATGCCCACAATTCCTTGTCACTTGTAAACATCCTCAGGAACAATATGAGTCCATTCTGCTATATGATGATCCATACAGGACAATTTGCCTGGATTAAAAATTGTGGGGAAGGCAGTGATTTTTCTGATTCAGTTCTAAGCCAGAGCAGTATTGAGCATTATAGAAGTAGTGGCAGTACTGTGGACATATCACAGATTTAAGATTGGACATGGGTAGTCAGGGAAGGTAGTTCAGCAAGAGCACCTGCTGAAAAATAATAAACAAAGTATGCCCTCAGTTTCAATATAGGTGGTATTCAGATAGTTCTAGCCTTTATTATACTTATCTAACAACTGGGAAAAAAACTCCAAAAGACCTTTGTATATTACTTCATTTAAACTGAAGCTCATGTGAACAACTCAAAATTAAATACAGCCCTTTGCCAATAGAAAAATGTCCTTTATTAATATATATGTTGATAAGAATGTGAAATAAATGCACTAATTAACAGTCAACAAGGATGAATTCCTAAAGGAAATCAATAGTTTTCAATTTGAAGAGTAAACAAATGTGTTCCTGTACTTCTGGGCGTGAACCTGGAGGGACACTATAGAGTAATTTACTGCGGAGTTTATTAAATTAACAAACTAAACCCATGCGTTTCCTTCACTGCACTACATTGTTTGAAACAAGTTTCAAGAGCTATTATGATAGCTTTAAAGTTTAGCTTTATTGTGGTCATTTTTTACTTATTCTACTATCTTTAAAGTAAAAGTGTTCCACCTCTTTGCAGACACCATTTTAGCTTTAGGAAAATATATTCTAGGTCAAAGCACTATTGTGATTATTGGTCCTAAATGAAATTTGCATCCACATTCACATAATCTAAGCACAACAGCTATTTGATCCTGCACTTCCATTCATATTTCAATAGAATCATAGAATCATAGAATGGTTGGGGTTGGAAGCGACCTTAAACATCATCTAGTTCCAATCCTTCACCATAGGCAGCAGGGACATGTTCCACTAGACCAGCTTGCTCAAACCCCTGTCCAACCTGGCCTTGTCCACTTCCAGGAATGGAGCATCCACTGCTTCTCTGAGCAACCTTTTCCAGTGCCTCACCACCCACACAATAAACAATTTCTGCCTCATATCTAACATAAACATACTCTCTTTCAGTTTGAAGCCGTTTCTCCTTGTCCTATCACTACAGTCCCTGACAAAGAGTTCCTCACCAGCTTCTTTGCAGGCCCCCTTCAGATACTGGACAGCTGCTACGAAGTCTGCAAGCAACCTTCACTTCTCTAGGCTGAACAGTCTCAACTTTCTCAGCATGTCTTCTAAATGTTGCTGTTTAGTGTTAGAAACCAACAAACACTTCCATGGATACAAAATTTCAGAAAATACTTGGAGGTCAGTGCTTAGAGGCTGCAGGATAGCAGAACCATTGCAATATATAATTTCTGGATGTAATCAAAACCAGTTTTGTTTTTCAAATTTACAACTCCATAAGCAGCTCCCTGTGGGCTACAACATTTCACTCAGAACAATAACTTGTAACTTATGGTTACAAGTAGGCACATGGAGCAGCACACCTACAATTCCTAATAAAATTATAGGGAAAACAAAACAGATCCCTTTGAGGTCATGACACTTTCAAATGACAGAGTTGTAACAATGAGAGTTGCTAAACAGTTCTGACAGGAAAACAGAATCCCCTCAGTTTTCCATTTTACACTTTATCTGTCTTTTACACTATTAGAAGTCAGGTACTTTCTTGGGTTTTCCCCTTGTACTAGTCCAATGCTCTCTAATCTCCCTGGTTTGGACTACAACTAAAAGTGAAGCTATAATGAGAAAAAAAGTATGCTCATCTGTGCCCATTTTCACTTTAGAATAATATACAAAATACTGTTTCTATATTTTAAGATTCTGATGCAAAATCTCATTTCTTAATTGAATTTGGAAGTAATCTCTATGAATAAACCTTCCAAAAGTGCTCAATTCAAGTATGTTCCTAGCTTTTTTTGAAACTAGATAACAGTATTTATTCATTATATATTCATGAAGTAATAGACTTTGTTCTGCCAAACTAATTTCTTCAGCCAGAAAAAAGCAACTCACAAAGCAGGCATATTAGGGGTAGCTTAGCAGCTGCTGCTCCACATATATTATTCCCGAGACTTTTCAGTGATGTATAGGAATGTTACTTTGTTAAAGCTACCAAATTGTTTTACTAACAACAAAGTAAAGCAAGCATTACAGAGTTTCTTTTTACATTTGCTGACTGCATGAGAGAAATGTGTTATAGTGAAACAACCTGATGTGCATGGAGGTACGGTTCTAGCATCTGATATTAATTTACAGTGTATCTCAGAAACACACAGATCAATAGACACATAAGTAACATTTTTGTGGGGCTTAAGATCTTCGAGAATTTTAAAAAGTGTCTCTGTTTATTAAGATATACTAAAAAGTAATGCCTTCAAAATTATATAGTCAGAAATATTTATGTGAAAGAAATCATAATAAAATCTAACCTCTCCATAAAAATAGAAAACTGTACAAATAAACATATGTGGAGAAGAATGTGATTTTACATTTTAATTAGAAAGACTTAAAACTTTAGACTGACCATAGTTCTTTTAACATTTATATGAAAATTTTTGTATATTAAAATATCACAAAAATAAAGTCGTCTACAATAAATTACTATATTATTTTCTGTACATATTTCTTAAAGGCATACATTTTGTTTTACAATCTTCTTGTGAATTTTATTTTGAAGTTCTTAGATTTTTGATCAAATATGAACAGAACATAGATAACATAGATTTCCATCTTCACTCCAGGTAAACGATCCATGATTCCATTTTGTTAATTCCATTTTCCATATATGATTCCATTTTGTTAATTGAATGACTGCTTGGACTCCTAGGAAACATCACAGAAAATCTTGGTTTTGCAGTTACATTGCAATTATCAAACCATAATGTCTTTCTTTATACTATTTCCTAGGAATCCAGTGAGATTCCAACCCTACAGAAATTAATGCCATTTCAGCACCATCCTTTGATGTATACTTATACATAAAGTTTTGGATTAACAGGATATAAAAATCCTTTTTAAATGAAGACTCCAGCAAGTATTACTGTATTTTATTCAACACTATAAACAACCATTTGACTGAAAATTATTTTCAGAAAATGCAATTTTTGTAAATTCATAGTTTATATATTAGCAGAGTATTTAATTAAAAAAAATAAGTATGAGGGATATGCCATTTTTTTGTACATTTATTTTAGTTTTAAAAGCATCAGACCTAACTGGAATTTTTTTATTTATGTTTTTTTAAATATTCAGCGATCTTTATATCAAGTATACTATTGTAAAATATTCTATTACCTTCAAGATTCTCTCTTTATTTGTTTAAATGAGAATAACATAAACTCTATACAAACAGCACCTGTGAGCTTTAGGTGAACTTCTGTCAAAACTTACCATTTGTATAAACTATTTTTTTCCCATTTGAAGGATAATACACTTGGATAAATATTGTTGGGGAAAAAAATGGCTTGTGAAAAAAAATAAAATTAAAAGGTACCCAAAACAGACAGTGAATATATTACAAAATCCCACCCAGAATATCGTTGTATAAAGTTGCCAGAGCTGAGTGATCTCAGCTGCTGTTCCAGGTCCATTAAGATCTGACAATAAGTTTAGGAGCAGACTGATTTGGTTACAGATAAACACTTGTGAAAGAGGTCAGGTTTATAAAATCATGAAGATGGTGAATAAGACAAATGAATAAACATAGTAATTAGCTATTGTAACACACTTGCAGGGCACTTTTTGGAACTACTTGGAGGTAAAAAAAAAAATCTTACTATATAAAAGATCTTGAATTTCTGTAGGTCCTTGGCACCGAAGGTTGTGAAGGTAGATAGAATTCCATGGTTCAGAAAACGATGAGGCAAATTCCTTAAATGCACTCTCAAGGAATTGAGTATGAATGTTCTCACATGTACAGTTGAGGATGCAGGAAAAATCCTGGAGCAAAGGATTGCTGAGAGCATCCACGTTTGTCTTTTCTGAGTATTATATCTCTGTCACTGTACATGGGCAACCATCAGAAGCATTTTTGTGATTGTAGTCAGTATGCAGCTGGACCTGTTTCTAAACACAATCTTCTGGCCAACCAACCTTTCCCACAACAGTTGTGACAGGCAATCAGTATTTACCATAACATAATCACAGAATATGGTGAGTTGGAAGTGACCCACAAGAATCCTCAAGTCCAACTCCTAGCCCCACAGAGGACCCTCCCCAAGAGTCACATCATGTGTCTGAAAGTATTATCAAACAATTCTTAAATTGCGCCAGGCTTGGTGCTGTGACTACTTCCCTAGGGAGACTGTTTCAATGCACAGCCAACCTGTGGATGAAGAACCTTTTACAAATATCCAAACCTAAACTTCCCCTGACACAACTTTAGGTCATTCCCTCAGATCCTGTCACTGGACACCTGTGGTAGTTTTAGCTGGGCCTCAAATTAGCAGGCTCAGAGAATCTATCTAGATTAGGAGAGACAAGTATCACTCAAGTAACCAAAAAAATATTTCATACCAGATGACACAAACCTGAGATATGAATACAGGAGTTGGAGGTTTTCACTCAGTTCCATCATGGCTGAAGTAGAGACAAGACACGGAGCTGCTGCCCTGCGGAGTGGGCCTTGCTGCTGCTGCTGCTGCTACTTGCATTTTGTTTGAGTTCAGAGAAGTAGAAATATTTTGTTGCCATACTTTCTGTTTCTTGCTGAGTATCTTTTAGGGTGCTTATAGATCTAGAGTGATAGAATCTGTTTTCAGTGGGAAGTAGAAAATTGTTGTTATATTTAACTTCTGTGTGTGTTATATTGTAGTTTACTCTTAATTTTCTCTTTTCTGTTTTAATATATATAGTTAGTTTAAGCATAAACCTTTCCTCCCTTTCCTCAGCAGGGGGAAGGAAGCTGACTCTGTATTGAGCAGTTGGCATTTTGCCAGCTCAACCCAAGACAACACCATAAAGAAATCTGTGTCTACCACTGCTCTTCCCCTCACAAGGAAGTGGTAGACTGCAACTGGTCTCCCCTCACCCCTTCTCCAGGGTGAACGGAACACATGACCTCAGTCGCTCCTCACACAGCTTCCCCTCAAGGTACTTCACCATCTTCATTGTCCTCCTTTGGACACTCTCTAACAGCTTAATATCTTTCTTTTATTGTGATGACCAAAACTACACACAACATTCAAGGTGAGACCACACCTATATAGAATAGAGTGAGTGGAACAATCCCCTTCCTGGACACTGGGTAGTGATGCCCCCCCAGGACGTGGTTTGCACTCCTGGCTGCCAGGGCACTGCTGACTCAAATTCAACTTGCAAGTGACCAGGACACCCAGGTGCCTTTCCATGGCCCTACTTTCCAGCATCTCATTTCCCAATCTCTACGAACATACAGAATTGCCCCATCCCAGGTGCAGAATCCAGCACTTCTTGTTGAACTTCATATGGTTGGTGATTGCCCAGTCCTCTAATTTTTTGAGGTCTCTCTGCAGGGACCCCCTGCCTTTGAGAAGAATATGAGAGACATCAGTATATCACTGTGAGCGAAACATAGTATTTTTATTAAACTTCCAGGACTTAGAGAGATGTAGTATGTACAAGGGTGTTTTGGTTTGGTTTAGTTTGTTTTTTTTTTTTTTTTTGTTCAAGTCACTGATTACATTAATATAGCAAATTAAATTTGTTTACTTTTTCAGTATTTACCATTAAAAAAGGTTATTCATAATTTGTTAAATGTATTTAACTGTTGCTTGATTTGTACTTAATGATATTTGTTTTCCACTTTTTAAAAACTGGTAAATTTCTCAGCTTGCATCAAATGACAAATAAAAGTCCATAATACACTATCATCACATTGCGAAAAAGTAGTAGATAATATACAGGTGCAAATGATGAAGACTGCAAAACAGTGCAAGTATGCTTATCCCTTATAAATAAAACATTACTGTCTAAGAAGAGCAACAGCACAAATAACAGGTCAGCCTTGCAGTTTTATTTGTGGCCAAGTTTTTGAAACCTGACCACCTGAAGTTAATGGTTAAAGTTAGCCATTGTACTATACCAAAAGTGCAAATGAATAAACCAATTAGTCTTCATAGATGTCAGATAGTCCCAACTTCTATTAATTTTGATCCACACCTAAATCCTAGTTTCCTTTCTCTAATAAACTTCTTTTGCTAATGGTGAAATGAAGAACATGGTTCTGCTTAGAGTGCTGGAGCCAAGCCTACAAGGCTCTAAGATCACCTTCATAAGAGATAAACTTGGATGTTGAAGAACTTAATTATGTGTTACTTTTTTTTTGTTTTTCCTTTTTTTAAAATAACTTTCAGTAGGCTCCATCTCCAAAGAATTTATCAAAATATGTTTCAGATTTCAAATGCATTTGAAATCTACTTAGCCTTATAAAAAGTCAGGATTTTATTGCATGAGTTTACATTAAGACATTAGATGAGAGTTCATAAATTTCCTAGGAATTTTGAAATTACAATCTCTCATTTTGTATGTATATAATCCAGTCAGGATATTTTCTTCAAGAAAATTTATCTCTTTTTTTTTTCCTTTTTTTTATAAACAAAAACATGTTTTTGCCTATCAGCATATCTTTTTTATAGAAAAGGGCTAACAAAATCCCTTATGATGCCCAAGTATTATGATGCAGATTATTGGTATCACTTTCATCTTATCAAACATTTTAAGATATTTTTACCATGAATTGTTTGGCAAAAAATTAACTCTACTTGCTATGTTTCTTCTTTTGTGTCTCTTCCACTCAGTATCTTATTTTCTTTTGGCTTATGGGGGAAAACAGCCTTTGCAAATAAAAAGGCAATAAACAAACAAACAAAAACACAAATAAAAAACCCAAAAATTAAAGCTACTAGAAATAACATTTTAAGTTCTGACAGAGCAAAACATAATTCACATGAATATTAATACTTTATCTTTTAAGACATTTCTTACCTACTAAAGTAATTAAAGTAATTCCATTGCAAACACATATTTATCATTCTTCTTAACTTTGCTATTATTTACAAGATCCCCAAACTACTGTTGATTCAGAATTTATACACATAACTGAGAAAACTGAAATACTTTGGACTGATTAAAGTATTTCAATATCAAGAGACATGTCAAAAGACATTACATCAGCTGCTTATGCTGTAACATACTCATAAAGACAACTAAAGCATACCAGACAAAGCAGGTTTTTCTACAGGGTTCATATTCCAAGTCCCTGATGTTTAACAACTCCTTCCTCCTTTTTTCTCATGGTAAAGCAGTTCTTTTCCATGACACCTCATGCTAAAAACAAAAACAATCACCTAAGGCTTGTTATTTGTAGCTCTGTAACCTTTCCCTGAAGCTGCTGAGGCAGCATGTTTCAGGACTCTGTAGCAGTACTTCCCTTGTTGTTCCAAACCTGTTGTGTTCATATTGTCATTCTCCTGGCCTGATAGCTGCAAACCCCTGATTTTGCTGTTTTTGTAGGTTTTCATGGGAAACTATTACCAGTGACAGGAGAATTATCTTACCCATCTCTCTTTAGCTCTTGCTTTGTAATTTTTACTTCTAATTACAGAAAACCAAACATAAGGCATAACAAAATCACAGTCATTTAAATGCTTGAAAAATATTGTTCAACCATTTACATGCAGAGATGCTTAAAACCCAGTGTGCTACATTTGGTCTTGTTTGCATACTCCAGAAAAAAAGAGCAAAAAGGGCAGGGGAGGGAGCAGGGACAGTTCTGATGAAAAGCACAGAGTACTAGCAGAAAGCATGATGACAAACCATCATGACTGGATGCATTGGAGACAGCTCTGTCACTCTTTTTTGTCCTTTCTTTTTTTTTATCCCTTTTTTCCACACTTCTTTTTTGTTCCCCAGAAGCAACTCACACTGTTGAAGCTATCTATGCTATAAGCTAGAGAACCCAACAGTAAATCTTTTGTGCGCTTACACTTGCCTCAGCATTCTTTGAGAATCTCCATCATTCAGAAACTGCCTCATAGTGATTGGCTGATCAATTTTAGGAGTTATGTCAGCAACAACTATTAATCTTCTTGACACCAAGCTGGGACATTGGAATAGGCTGTCTTGAAGAAGAAGTCTTATTCATTAGGTATCTTCATCACTATATAAAGGAAGAAGCCAAATTAAGAGAAACTGCTTCAAGCAAAAATCTTCAAGAAGGTGGCGATAGGGAGAAAAAGTTTCTAAATATGTTCATTATGTTATCAGATATTCAGAAATATACAATAAATATGAAGCTAATAGTTCTAAATCTGATGTGATTCTTGTTCACTGAATACATATTATAATGTACTATTGTATGATGTGGTAACAACCTTGAAAATGCTTTAAATGGCACAGCTGCCACCAGCCTCAAAGGAACAAAATAATGAAGGAAAAGAATAAAAGTATAAATTCAGAGAAACCCCGAAGGAGCAGAGACAAATTCAATTCCTGGGTCTGAGAAAGTAGAGGGTAAAAAGGAAGAAGATACTCTGCTATAAAGATCAGAAAAGACAAAAAACCCCCACTGAAATTGTCACAACCATACTTTATACAGATTCTAAGTCTGAATTTCTTTTAGAAAAAGAAGTAGGGAAAAAAGTAATGATAAAGGCTTCTCTTTCGAGAAGGAGGAGCTGTCCCACACAAAGAAAGAGAGGGGATGTGTCATGAAAACCTTCAGAGTAAGGCAGAAGTGAAGGGGAAGGAATGGGAGCTTTCAAAGAGAGATGAAAGACAGAAACAGCTAAAGATTGTTTAACACAGAAGTTCTTTCCTGGAATGGGGTTTTAAATTTTTCTTTTCTAACTGTATTTCTGAATTCCTAATCAAGGTTCTGCCCTTTAATTTTACTCATATTAAACTGTGTGATTTTTGTTAGTTTCTTTTTTCTTTTTTTTTTTGGGGGTTTTACCAGGAATTTTTCAGAAAGGCAGGCATAAATCATATTCAGTTAAAGAAATGACTCAGTGTAAATTAGGTGAATAATGAAATACTGGCATGAGTCAAACTCAAGAAAAATATAAGAATCCCAGAGGGGGACAAATAACGAATACTCACCTACATAAAGGCTAGAAAACTCAACAAAATATTTTTCACCAATACTGAGGAATGTAGGAAATTTGAGCCTTTGCCTTTTACAAAAAAATGAAAGGAGAAAAAGGTTTCTAGGTAGCAGATAGTGACCATCTGCAATAGCCCCATGCCAAAGAGTGGCCTGTCTGAATGGCAAGAAATTTGCATTTCTTGAATTAGACTTGTGTGTCTTATTTCATATTTCTGACTACACACAGAACTACTAATAATATTGAATGACAATATTCAGAAGGGCAGGGTAACCATGGCATGTAAAGAACATTTAAATAAAAATCCAATTTTAAAGACAAACTAGAAAAGCAGACGTAGATCTGTAGTGTTCATGTAAATCAGATCCTAGTTTAACAATGGGAATATTATGGAACTTCATTCCAGTGTCTTACTGATGGAGTTGTGTGAATGTATTTATTAATGACCAGCAAAACTTGAAGTGGACGACAAAGGCATGGAAGTCTACATTACATGTGGACATGTACATGAGCACACAGAGTTCCCTGTCTAATCAAGATGCACAACATGGCTTCTGGTAAAAAACCCCTAGCACATGAGAGTTCAGTTTCCTAGAACAGGTTCAGGAAATGACTATGGTCTTATCAGATAACTCTGCTCAACTAGACTGGATTCCCCTCAACAGTGACATATGGACAAGGAGAATGAGAAGATCCTTCTGCTTGGGGACAGGCCTACAAGCAGGGAGCTACCACAATACAGCCTGTGAGACCACATAAAGCACAGTAGACCTTTTGTGAGTGGTGGTCTGTGCATTTCTAGTACAGCTGATAGGACTATAGCAATTTAGATTAGTTGGGTCTCTGACCTGTTGCCCACAACTGCTTCAAATTCAGTCATGAAATGGTAACCTTTTATTTTTCTTTCATCTATGTTCATGTATGTGTTGTTTCCCCTAGTTCAATTTAGTTTTTTTTTTTAAGTCTTATACAGTGCTGAACACCATTGCATAATATTGAGACTAATTAGCTAACATTATTGTCCAAGAATGAAAAAACATTGTAGATATGATGCATTTATAAAGGAAGCCATTAAAAATCTTTACATCACCATGAAATTGAAATGTCACATTAGTGGAAAGAATCTTGATGTGTACTGGCCTACATATGCCTGTTCACACAGTCAGCAGAAAGAATATTTTCAAAAACTAGCATTGTGTCAGTCGGGAGTAGAATGCTTTCATGACTCTAGCAAAGATCGCTGTGGGGACTGCCTTAGTATACCAGGAGACGAGAGGCTGCTGTGAAAAAGTATCATAGCTAGAATTAGAGCAGGCCATCACAGAAAAAAATTTAACATCAATACGATATGAAACTATTTAAGGAGACAGAAAAGAACAGAATGAGTGCACACAGTGCTATCGTATCAAGGACTTAATTATCTAACTATTCAGAAACTTTCTCTCCAAAGTGTTGTGCCCTACAGCAAAAGGAAGTATTAAAATACCCACGTACATCAAAAGGAAGTGAGATAAGGGATAGAAATGAGATTGCCATTGTCTGAAACTTCAAATATGTCCACTAAACAAAGTCAAAGAAGAACTTAGAGTCCTAGGTGCAGGAAAAGTTGCTAAGTATTACAGGAGGAGTTGGAAGATAAAATTACTAAAATATTTTTCCCTTCCAGTATAGAGGCCATTAGTAATAAGGAAACATAAAATTAGGATGGAGTATGTGTGAAATTATTAAAGATTTGTCATTATGGAAAGTAGCAATATGCAAATCTGAAATGAAATTATCCCACCATTGACACAGTAGACCGTAAAATCTGGAGTACGTGATCCACAGGTATGCTCTGATGAAATGCCACTGCTTACTTGTGTCCTGCAAATGGACCATAAGAGTCCTGTATAAAATCACACTTTTATTCTTCATATGAAACTTAGATTTTCTCTGATTTTTTCAGGTATTTTTCATTAATGTCTCGCAATCCTATAAAATACTTACTAGGCAAAACAAATTCAGGATTTTTTAATAACTCTGACAATTCAGCTGTAACTTGCTCCCTCCCCACTCTACAAAACCCAAGTAACATTTCAAAAAATATTTCTCTTCTTCCATTTAGCCTCTTATGCCCAGTGTCAGACCCTGTGTGCACTCTCCCCACTCACAGGGAATTTGGCTGCTGGAACTCGGACACCAGGTGAGTGCACCTGGTGGTATGGGAGAGGCTCCCAGATTCGATGGGGCAGCCATGCTCAGGGTTGACCTCTGGCCCAGGTGAGCCACTTTCAGCTGAAGCTCTTGCCTTGTCCTCACCTGATCTACAGCTCCTGCTGCTCTGCAGGTGAGTGCCTGCCCATAAGTGCTAGGCCCAGATGCAGGACAACACCCCAGCCTGGTCTTGGCCTGTTCTCAGAGAGGTTTCAGATCTGTCTTATCATCATGGGCTGGCCAAGTGATCTGAACTGTCAGCTGATCCTGGTGGCCATGCTCAGGTCTTTCCTCTCTCAGAGGCTGTTGAATGGTGTTTGGCTGGTGAGGTCACCAATCTCTGAAACCACAATTGCTTTAGTAAAATCTGTTTAATTCTTTAGTATTGATTATTCTCAAAGTGCTCCTGAAATCTGACTTCTGCAGCATCTTTTCCATACCCCAACTGAGCAAAAAATAAGAAGCCTTACACTGAGTCCTGTGGCTGCTAAAACTAACCGTACATTCCTGTACTTATCTTTTTCCCTCTCTTCTCATTTTTAAAATTTATGTGCTAATAATGCCTAATGGAGTTAACATGATGCTTGGAAACATGTATGAAAGGAATACTATTTGGGAATCCATACTTTCAGCATACACTACTTGGACATAAGAGCTACGAGTGCAAGAAGAAGTGCCTGTGGGGATGCTCACTTCTTTTTTCATGACTACATGAAAACCAATCTATTTTTTGTCTTAGAGGAGACAGTGATTGTGATTTCAGTATAACCCTTAAAAAGATACATAAAGTATTTAACTTTTTTTTTAATTAAAGTAATTTGTCTCACCTGTCATGGCAAGCTACTAAATATTTTTTTTCCTGAACTGAAGATCTGTTGCCTACAGATTAAATGGTCAGAGGACACTGACAGGAGATATCTCTAAGTAGCCAGAGATATTTTTTCATTATAAAAGCTGACATAAGTAAGGAGGTATACAAGTATAACTAAACATAATGTCCAGTATATCAGTCATACTCACATCACAATGTATAATTGTAAGTCTTAGATTAATACGGCTGCTGGATCCTGTCTATCCATGAGCAGAAAAACAGATTCACTATCCCTCACATGGCTGCAGACATTTAAAGTGAAGTTCTACATATGAGGATAACTGACTTCCAGGATAGCCATAAAATTTTCACGAAAGTTAGCACTGATATTCACAAATGTGGCCAGCATGCATAAATAATAATTTTGATCATGATTTTCAATTATCCCACAGGAAGTAAGCAGATGTTGTTGCAGAGTAGTTTTCTTCCTTCTTTTGTCCCCACTCCACCAGCCACCCCTACTTTCCACAAGGAAAGGGGAGTGAAAGGGATGCAAATATTCTAAATATGACAAGAGTGCTTTATATAAGTTCTTTGTTGTTAGCTGATTGCCTGATGAAGGGAGCACCGACTCACTATATTAGTGGTGTTGAAACACTGAAAGAAAACAAAAAATAGTGATGAAAGATTTATGTCAATTGTAATCTCAGAAATTTTTGTGTGCTTATACAGTAAAGTGTGTAGCTCATGTCTTTCTTTTGGACCTTGTGTATGAATCAGAAAGGAAAAAGAAGCCATTATGAATTATGTTATCATATAAGGCATTGAGAAAACTCAGATGTAAAATGCCCCCCTTTTTCTTTTTGCAGCAAAGCTACAGGTAGAATAAAGACCTTTGCACACAGTGAAACAGAACATGAATAGAAGACTGCATTCTAGACAAGGAAAAATATTTATGAAAAATTATTGGGCATGTTAACTGGAGCTGGATTATGCATGACTGAATGTTTTTGGGTTTTGTTGGGTTTTTTTTGTTTGTTTGTTTGTTTTTTGGTTACATGGTAGTTATGTTACAGGAATACCAATAATATAAAGGTAAAACTGGTAATGTAACACAAATGTGTAATCACCAGAAGCATTCCTATTTAAAATAGTGATCAGTAGAGGTTACCTATGGGAGGGAAAAACAAAAAAAGTAAGACTCAAGATTAAATATATGAAGCTAACAATAGAGTTTAAATACCCTTTTTTTCCTGGAGAGAATTTACTATTACAAAATAAAATGTGGCCTATTAATCTTTGTCAAGACCTAATTTCTGTTGTAGCACTGATTTTTTTTTTTTCACAAGAGGTAACTATTCCCTGCACAGGTTTTGAAATACCACAACTGGAAGATTTTCATTGCCAGAACAGCAACTCTAATCTTTCACATATAGCAGATCTGTGATCATCATATGATGACTAGTGGTGTGCACTGGGGATCACTGTTGGGCTCAGTCCTGTTTAACAACTTTATTGATGACCTGGTGGAGAGGATTGAATGTACCATTAGCAAATTCTTGGAAGACACCACGTAGGGTCAGAGTGTTAATCTGCTGAGGGTAGGAAGGCTTGGCAGAAGGACCTGGACAGGCTGGATAGATGGGTTGAGATCAATGGCATGAGATGCAACAAGACCAAGTGCCAGATCCTGCACTTTGGCCAAAACAACCTCCTGCAGAGCTACAGTCTGGGCACAGAGTGGCTGTAAAGCAGCATAGTGGAAAAGGACCTGGAGGTGCTAGTTGACAGCCAGCTGAACATGAGCCAGCAGTGTGCCCAGGAGTCCAAGAAGGCCAATGGCATCCTGGCCTGTATCAGGAATAGTGTGGGCAGCAGGACCAGGGCAGTGATTCATGTCCTGTACTTGGTAGTGGTGAGCCAGTACCTCAGTTCTGGGCCCCTCAGTTCAGAAAGAATATTGAGGTACTGGAGTGTGTCCAAAGAATGGCACTGAAGATGGTGAAGGTACTGGAGCACACATCTTATGAGGAGAAATTCAATGAGTTAGGGTTGTTTAGCCTGGAGTAAATGAGGCTCAGGGGAGAAACTACCTGAAAGGGGTTTGTAGCCAAGTGGGGGGTTGGCTTCTTCTCCCAAGTAACAAGTGATAGGACAAGAGGACACAGTCTTAAGATGCACCAGGTGAGGTTTAAGGTCAACATTTGAGAGACTTTCTTCACAGAAAAGGTCATTAAATATTGGAATCTGCTGCCCAGGGAGGTGGTGGAGTCACCATCTCTGGAGGCATTTAAGGAAAGACTGGACATGGCTCTTAGTGCCATAGTCCAATTGACAAGGGGGTGATTAGTCATACATTGGTCTTGATGATCTTAGAGGTCTTTTCCAACCTCGTTGATTCTGTGATTATCTCTGCTTTGACAGTATCCAGAACCTAATTTCTAGATATAAGCTGACTTCAATGAATCCCATTAAGTAGTAGTTTAATTCAATTATATTCTGATAACACTACCTTTTCAACATACTTAACAAAATTATTTTCAAAAGCTATTTATCACCAGGAAAATTGCAATAATTTTGTCTTTTTTTAATCCAAAGATTATTTTTTGACTTTTTTCCCTGATTATTTTTTTTTTTCTCATCGGTTGTATTTTCTTTTTATTTTGCCAGTAACTGTCATTGTAATTTTCTAAGAATCTAAAAAAGAAAAACTGTTATTAAACATACACTAATTTTTTAAAATGGTTGTTTAATGTTTTCAATCCATTTAACTTTATACTATATTGTAAACTGCTTAGGCTAGCTGATCATTACATGCAGCAAGTGCCATTATAAACTGTCTGCTTATGAATCCATCTGGTAATCAGAACACTCACACAAGCAAGACAGAAACAATAAGCAAATATCTCACCAAAATTACTTCCTTTCCCCTGCAATCATTTTTTTCTTCTTAGACAGATGATTAACTGTCTCCATACATATACTGTAGACAATAATCATTTGACATCTTCACATCTTAAAGTCTAATCAGCTTTGAGTTATTATAACCCCCGAAGTTTTCTGCACAATAGATAAAATATTCCAAAAATGCAAACAAATCCATTTTGCTATGTAATTACAACACTTGTAATGAAGACAAATGATAAGAAAAAGAGAAACAGGATCCCATTCACAACAAGATAGTTTCTAGGGAATATTAGTAATTTAAGAAAGAAAGAAAAGAATGCACTTGAATTCTTATCCACTAAGCACAATTATGCATTCTATTTATTCAGTACGATTTTCTTTGTCAAAAGACTGTTTAGAATTGATTTTACAGGACTTCTCTGAAGACTGGCATGAGAAAACACAAAGTAAAGCATTTTAGCAAAACCTATACTGTCAACCCAAGTGTAGGCTGAAAATATATTAAAGTAACCACAAACAAAAATTTGTCATCATCCTTACAAAAGGGAAAGTAAATAAGAATGCATCTTTTACAGATATAGAAAGAAACATCCAGTGGAAATTGCTTCAGGTTTAGAGGATGAAATATAAATTTGAATAATCCCCCCTGTAGCAAATTTTTATTCAGGCTGGGTAGAAAATAAACAGCATTACATGAAAGAAGTTTTATACTAGATCAGAGAGTTATGCTCAACTGTCAAGTGCTTCAGGATGAAAAATCCTACTTTGCAGTAATAAGAGTGCAACAGATTCTGTCTCTATGAGGCAGTGGACTGACTTAATGCACATCAGTGATAGTGCACACTGCCAAGGAAGTGAGCGGACATATTCAATCCCTCCTTTAAATGGTTCTAGACTTGAATGCAGATTTCATATAGTACAAATAAAAATTCTGAATTGCTGGGTTTCACATTTTTCTTAGATTTTTTTTTCTGGATCATGAAAAGACTTTATTGGGATGTGTCTTTATAAAAGTGAGAGGAGGTGAGAAAAGTCTCTACTTCTTTGCCTTAATTCCATGACTCAGAAATCTCCTTCAACTAGGAATCCTGTATTCAGCTGTGACTGCTGAAAGTACTCTGTTACCACTCTGGCTCATAAATAGTTGACAGCAGCATACAATACAGGAAATTAGCACCAATCCATTTTAATATCAGTTGGCGGAATGTGCCAAACATGTTGTCCTAAAAAAAAATATAGTTGCCCCATTACTAATAAATCAGACATTTCAGAGAAGAACTGGGACTCTGAGGTTTAATCTTTAAAAATCTTATCAAAGTTAAGACCAGTTCTTGCACTGTCTACTTGTTGTAAAGGAATGTATATAAACTGTAAACACTAGACTATTTTACAGAAAGCAAAAAACAGGCTGAAGACAGGTAAAATCTTTAAAAGGAAAAAATATTTTGTTAACTCTACAGTGGAGAGAATTATTAATTAAAAAAAAAATCAAAAATTTCATTCATTCACACCAAAATGGCTTACATGGTTTTTTATAATAACATTGCACAAACTCTTCTTTTTCATAAGGGAGTAGAAATGAAGATGTGTGCATATAACAATTTAATGTCTGTTACTCTTCATTTTTCTGAAACATTTAGATAAGGACTAATAATGATTATATTGTTAAGATTTTAATTATACTAACAGTAAATTTTTTGTTTTACACATCTCTGCATTTATAGAGCTTCTTATACATATTCTTTGCTTTACAATTACATAGATACTTCTATCTATCCATATGGTATGCTTTCTTTTTGCCCTTAAACAAGAATTTGACCATAAAAAATACACAAATTCATTTGCAATCAGATATTGCTGAAGAATAATTAAAAAATTGTGCCAGCTGGAGACATCAGTTGCTTTGATTTTTAAGAGCATCTGGTAGCAAAGAACTTTCTTATTTGCTCTAGCTTTGTAATCTTCGTAGTCCACATTTGGTTTATAGCCAAGTAACTATGATGAGGCTATTGAGAAATACTTTTAATTATTTTTCTTGCTGTAACACTGAAGAGTCGTAGGCATGGATTTGGGATCTGTTGAATACACACAATGTGAAGACATAACAAAATTATTCTTTCTCAGGAGAACCCACCAAACAAATCAGGATAGATGCAGACATGCAGGAAGTCAAGATAGTACCAGACTACAACAGAAATGCTGGTGAGTAAGGCAGAAAATATCTTATTGGGGTTGTTTAAGGGAACATCTGAGCGAAACATCAGGAGAGTTATAGTTGGTGTTGTATTCTGGATAGCTGCCTCAGGGACGTAATGTATTTTTCAGTGTTCAGGAAAATGTTTAATGATTCCAAATATAAACTGCTTGAGAGACTGGATGCTATTTTCATGCAAGATTACATGCCAAAACTGTGTGTTGGTGTGGTCAGAGAAAAAGAAAGGTAAAATTTAGACAAAGTTGCAGTAAAGAAAGATCCAAGTTGAAAATGATGACTTCATTATTGACTGGACTATAAGATAGCTTGGTGCCTTTGTTCACACTGACTAAGAAAAACATATGACAGAGGGAAGAAATTATTTCTAAATATATTGGGCTTTGGTTACATCTGAGTGTTCGCATTATATTTCTTTACACTTTTTCAATGCATGGACACAGAGTGCCAAAACCTGTTCTGTCATGAAGTGAGTGAGACAATTTGACTATTGAATTTTACATATATTTGAATATATTTTACAGTAGGTTACCAGGTTCTTGCTTTTTTTGCAATATTTAAGAAGCATCGGATAGTGTTTGCAATTAAATAAATGAAAACCACAAATGCTTTGACTTTTGCTTTGTTTCTTTTGTAAAAAGGAATGTGGACATGAAGAATTAGAGAGCAGATACTCTCTCAATAATTTATGTAGTAAGCACACAGACCTGAAACTATATATAAGCACTTTAAACTTATCAGAGCCCATGATGTGATAATTTATAATAGGATAGCTACTATGGATTTTTTTTTTATTCTAAAATTAAAGGTAGAACTTGTCAGAGGAGATCCTCCTTTTTTCATATATCTGTAAAAGATAGAGCTAAAGGACTGATTCAGAGTTCAGACAATGTTAAAATATATTTGCATGAAATATTTCTAGAAATTAATCAATTTCCCTAGGGGGAAAAAATTATTCATACAACACAGATTATTTCTGCAGTCTGATACCCTATCTATGCACTCTGCAGGCTAATACCTGAATAAAACACTCCAGTTAGAGGTTAAGCATTCTAGTTTATATTAAGGTCTGTTCTAAACACATTAGAAGGTAATTGCTTTTAAAGATTAAACTTCTTTCACAGTAGTTACACAACATCACACATATAAAACTTTTAACAATCTAGAGCAAATTTTGAAAAGAAAACTTTTATAGGAGATGAATTTACATTGCTGAATTCATTTATGCAAAAACTGAAAATAAGGGGAAAGACCGTCACATTGGAAAGAGGTACAACACCCACATATTTGATGTAATTTTTATGCTTTCAGACTACAGCTCTGAAACTGATCCATTCACTCAGATGCCAAATACCAAATTCTCTAAATTAGATCTACTATTTTTATAGGCTAGAAAAGTAGAATGAGAGCTAGGAGAGTACAGGAGAGTGGAACTCCATACTTCATGATGTTCATAGATCACAATGTCATGTACAAGCAGGTCTCAAATAGGTAAAATTCATTCTTAAAAGGATTTCCAGCTTGCCTTGCCCAAGATTATTTTTTCTTAATTCCATATTTCTGGAATGTATAGATGTACTTAGCATCAGAAATGACTGAAGAAGAATACAGATATGCTTATTTTAAAGTCTACGCTTTATATTTTTTTTATTGTTGAGGGGTTGTGGTTTTTTGTTTTGTTAGGAGTTTGTTGTTGTTGTTGTTTTTCTGTTTTTGATTTTCCGTTTTTCAGTTGTTTATCCAGGAAGAAATCTACTTTATCTACAGAAAATTACTATCATTAAAACTAGTTTCCAGCTCTTCATACAATACTTACAAGGGAAGAAAAATCTGTAAATGGCGAAAGTGACAGGCTTAAAGCTGATCTTCAAAATATTCTCCTAATCTTTATCACAAATATTTCCAAACATCTAGTGAGACATGACAGACAAAAGCAAACAGAACTGAAAGGCCAAGAGAGTTGAAAGAACAAAAACACTTCAAAGAGAATGATGAAAATCCATACAGAATTCTGTTCTACACACAGTCTGTCTTTAGGTGTTTTAGAGTTCTAAAAGTACATTCAAGACACTCAAAAGGAAGATAAAAAAAGATTTTGTAGAGGGAAATTTACGGAATTAAAGTAACTTAATACTTGGAAACTTCCTCTCAGGAGAGAAGGATTAAACCTGAAGTATATAATCAGAAATGGAAAGCAGAAAAAGCAAAAGTAGAGCTTCTGAAAGTCAATAGCAGAATAGACATACCAATAACTTGGCAGATAGATAAACACAACTGAGAGAAAAAAAAGATTAAAAAATGCAGCAATGTGCCTGAAGGCAGACAAAGAATTAATACAGTATTCCTTTAGTGAAAGAATTAGTTACCAGTCCATCGAAATTATTAAAGTAAATCAAATTAAATTGTGCTCACAAGAGCATCATGAACCTGCGAAAGGTGCAGTAGGATTCCATAGACAGAACTCTGTAATGCACAATTTCTTTAATCCTAGAAATGTCTGACAGATCCCTATCTACTGATAATCTACTCTTATCCAATAAAAAGTAGTTACATTTCACCTTAAAACCTTTACCTGTAAGGCAATCAGTAACAAAAAGGTTTTTGGAGCAGTACTGGGTTTTATATCATTGAGAGAAGCAACAGTAAAGCTAAAAAGAAACCTAAAAGAGCAAATATGCAGACGATTACTAAGCTTTTATTTCAAAAGCAGCCAGCACATTACCGTTAAAAGTCAACTAGTCCTAAACACTATGAAAAGACCTGTAGCAAGTAGGCAAGTCAAGAGGAAATGAGAAGAAAACAAAATGACAATAAAAAGGTGAGGGTTTGTTTTGTTGTTGTTTGTTTTTTTTCTTTCTTCAGAATTCATCACTATTCAGTGCAACTTAGATAAGCATTGCCAGCTGGAAGCTAATTACATTCAGCTGAACCTAATTATTCAAAACCCCTTAAGAGAGGAAGCAGATGATATTAAGGACAGAGACGTGTATAGGACTGAGTAGAGGGTAGTTTTTTTTTTTTATATTTGTATAGGTGTTGACCTTCATTACTTATGTTTTGTTGTTTTTCTTTCTCCTTCTGAGTGTGCTGTTAAAAACATGCTATGCTTATTGTTTTCACAAAAAAAACCCAAAACCAAAACCAAAATAGTCATAGGATTTCCTTTATACATTGTGATTTAACTTGTAATTTGAAATAGAGATGTTAAAAACACCCCTCTGCCGCAGCAGTTCTAGGCCTCCCCTGTGCTCAGGTGCTGCTGCCCAGCCTGGGTACCTAGTGTCTTTGCCCATGTTGAGGAATGTGACTACTGCTTTCCTGTGTGCAGTTCAGCCAGCAGTGAAGCTGATCACACATCCCAGAGATGCAGAGACACATGGACATATGAGTAGGGTTGGAAGGGACCATAGAGGGGTTACTTGTTCCAACCTCCCTGCTCAAGCAGGGTCATTCTAGAGCATGTTACAGAGAATTGCATCCAGAATTGTCACATTCTTGTAGCCTCAAATTTTTCTGGAATAAAGTGAGAATGGAAATTGCACAAAGAGCAGAAGATTTATCGTAAATTAATCTGAAAAAGAAAAGGTAAGGATTAACAGCAATAGTTATCTATGAGACATTTATTATAAGAAATACTTAAAAGATGAAAAGTATTTGTAGTATTAATTCAGTTTTATGTTTTTACAGGTTTAAATTAGTCGTATTAATTCTTCATTAAAATTAAAATTTGGACTAAATTAGTCGTATTAATTCTTCATTAAAATTAAAATTTAGACCCTTCTGAATTGCCAAGAGTGAAAGGACTTGACTGGCAGGCTTTGTTTGCTGCTCCTTCAGCTATCAGCAGGTGACTCAGAGGGGAGTTGGAGGCGGGGCTTGCTCGTTAGCAGGAGAGTGAGAAGGCTTTAAAAACATCTCTAGGGAGCGCAAGCGACCCGGAGCGCGGCGAACAGGAGCGGGCAAACAGGGGCGTGGCACGGCAGTTTGCACAGGCAGGGCGAACAGGCAGGGCAGAAGCCTAGGTATTTCTGCAGCTTTTTTTTTTTTCTCCTCTGTTTGTTTGTTTCTTTGTCTCTTTCTACCTTTCCCCACAGCTCAAGGCAGTCATGCCTCCCAGAAAAATGAAAGCTGTTGCTCCTGTTACCAGTAGAGGGGTGTCAATACAGACAGAACCCTCTAAAAAGGATGCAGCCACTCAGGCCTCCGGCTGCATAGACTGTTTGAGCCTGGACCTACTACCAGAGGACAGTATGAGAAGTGCCTGCATACGATGTGTGCAGGTGAACGATTTGCTGGGTCTGGTGGCAGAGCTAAAGGAAGAGGTCGATAGGCTCAGAAACATAAGGGAGAGTGAAAGGGAAATTGACTGGTGGAGTCACACCCTTTCCACCCCTAAGGAAGCCCAGCAGGAGGTGGTGAAGCCCAGCCCCTCCTGCCATCAGGCAGACAGAACAGACCATAGGGATGGGGACGAATGGAAACAGGTGCCTGGTCGTAGAGGCAAAAACACCCCCTCTCGACCCCTTTCACCTGCCAGGGTGCCCTTAAAAAATAGGTATATGACCCTGGACTCGGACAGTCTGTTGGAGGACAGTCAGGAGGAGGATCTATCTACAAGATCTTCTGGTTACCCCCAGCCTACTGGACGGGTTACAACTACAGGTAAGAGGAAAAAGAGAAGGGTTGTTGTAATCGGTGACTCCCTTCTGAGAGGAACTGAGGGCCCTATATGTCGGCCGGACCCGTCCCACAGGGAAGTTTGCTGCCTTCCTGGGGCCAGGGTGAGGGATATTACCAAAAGACTTCCAAAACTTATCCAACCTTCAGACTATTACCCACTGTTGGTTGTTCAGGTTGGAAGTGATGACATTAATAAAAGGAGTACCAGAGTAATTAAAAAAGATTTCAAGGCACTGACCCGATCTCCTCAGGGGACAGGAGCACAGGTAGTAATTGCCTCAGTTCCTGTGCTAGCCGGGATGAATGAGGAGAGGTTTAGGAAAGCCCAGCTTACCAATAGGTGGCTTAGGGGATGGTGCTATCGTCAAAATTTTGGGTTTTTTGATCATGGCTCATGTTCAGCATCTAAAATTTTAAGCATAGAAAACAATTGGTAAAATATTTAAAACTTTTCAATTTCTCCAAACCAAACAACCTATTTCCTAAGCATGAGTTGGGAAATTTTGTATTAAAAAGCAAAATCCAGAAGATTTTTGCATTCTGGTAAATAGAGAGCATTAAGCCGATTCTCTGTGTATCTCACCATGTTATTTTCCTTTAGTCACTGCAAGAAATCTTACCAGCATCCATGGTCTTGTCCTTCCGCTTTTGGATTTACTGTGGAGAGATCACCTTAATGACTGACAAAAAAGCCACAAAATTTTCTAATGGAGATATCTAATTTGTGAGATTAGGCCATTGTTCATACTAATTTCAACATAAATCTATGCTGAGATGTTGTTTATTTATACTTTGGACTCTAGGTAGTAAAAGAGAACCTCTTCACTGAAGTTTACTGAGAGATTCACACAAGAAAGTGTGATTCCATAAACAATCAGGTACATGACACTTCCTTTCTCCAACTTATACCTTGACACTACTGCTCTAGGCTACTGTTTATGCAATAGACAAAGAAGATTTTAATAATATTTCAAATCTGCATGTTTCAGAAAAGAAGGAATTTGGGATTCTTTTTCCACCTTCAGATCACTCACATTATTCCTTCCATTTCAGATAAATTACCCACACATAGAAAGATGACCCATATATATCATTTGTAAGAAGTGCCTGTGATGTTTTCTAAACAATTTAAAATCAATCTTTGGTGGAGTGGTGGTGTTTGAATGGAATAAAAAGCTGCTGTCACCAAGGTCTGCCTTTCCTTGCTTGATGTAAAATGGCAGCAGAGGACTCGCTCTGCTAAATTATTTAAACAATCAGAAGTAATGACTATAACATAGGTATATGATAGATATAAAATATAGGGAAAATGACCTCAGATTGGTCACATACTAAAGCGATCACTAAGAGGTGTGAAGATTCTTGTGAAAAAAAATATTTTTTATGACATAGAGAAAGTCTTTGTACTGGAAGAAAGGAGGAGTTCCAACATGATGCACTCAATATATGTTGGTGAGATAGGTTGGATATCCTGCTTTATTCTATTTTTAGAGGAGACCTTAATAATGAGCTTCTTAAAGAAAACAACCAGAAAGACAGGAAAACAAGAAACATAAGAATGAGAAGAAAAAATCTCTCTGTTAAGCAAAACTGATTTTCTCACTCTCTGTTCTTTGCTATACTCCTTTAAAAATGCTTTAATCACTTGATTCTCACAGTCACAAACATGGTGAGTTAGTAAGCATCATAGCTAGATGATTGCATTGAACAACAGGTTTTAATAATGGGTTGAAAAGTTGACTAGTTCTTAACTTTTAGTATAAGAATAATTATCCTTCATCTCCAACTATGTTTATAAAAAAAAAGGCATGAGAAAACCATTAGCTTGGAAATCCATTATTGTAAATAGATCTTTGATGCTCCAAATAGTGAAAATAGAGAAAAAAACAAGACAGAAGAGGTTTAGCCTACTTTGTCACAGGGCCCTACAGAACACTGAGACTCTATAGAGAACATGTGGCATTTACTAGCTCACTTTTTAGGAATAGACATCTGCCATCTCAGTACTTCAACTTGTTCCAGCTCCTCAAAATCTGATTCCTTCTTAAAGCTTTCCTTTTTATCATAAACTCCTTTATATCTTACTGACTTCATGAGTGTAATTGCATACAAGACATACCAGGTATCAGCCTAATATGTTCAACAGTGTCCTTTGTATTCACAGAATATCCTGAGTTGGAAGAAATCAACAAGGATCATTCAGTCCAACCCTTAGCCCTGCACAGGACCATCCCCAAGAGTCATACCATGTGCCTGAGAGTATCATCCAAACACTTCTTTAACTCTGCCAGTCTTGGGTGCTGTGACCACTTGCCTGGGGAGCCTGTTCCAGTGCCCAACCACTCTCTGGGTGAAGAACCTTTCTCTAATATCTAACCTAAACCTCCCCTGGCACAACTTCAGCCCATTCCTTTGGGTTCTGTCACTGGTCACCACAGAGCACAGATCAGTGTCTGCCCTTCCTCTTTTCCTCACGAGGAAGTTGCATTTGCAATGAGGTCTCCTCTTCTTCAGGCTGAACAGATCAAGTGCCCTCAGCCTCTCTTCATACAGATTCCCCTCAAGGCCCTTTACCATATTCACTTCCCTCCTTTGGGCACTCTCTAACAGCCTAATATCTTTCTTATATTCTGGTAACTAAAACTACACACAATATTCAAGGCGGGGCAACACCAGTGCAGAGAGGGACAATCTCTGTGGACTCATATTCAAATTATCTGCAGTGAAAAGAGAGGTGAATTTCAACCCGAACTTCTTTGGTAAGACAGTATTTTTTCAAAAGCGTTTAGTATTCTGCAGTTGTACTACCACTTCTGGAAAACATGACATTATTTGAGTAACCTGCAGGCTAAATGAAGTTTACTCAAGGTCATGGCCTTTAATGAGCTCCCAGGATATCCTCTGAAAGTTATTGAATATATTGAAATGTATGCCTTACCTACAAACATAGATACTTTATAATAAAAGTTGAATTTATCTTCTTAAATTGTAAGGAAGGAAATTAATTAAGATCATCTTACAATTTTTGTAGTGCAGAATTCAGTTTTTTAAATTATACTATGTTTTCTGTGATGTTTAAGATCAAAAAAAGCAGACATGCACCAGGGAATACAGATAATTTTTTTTAATGAAGGGGTGATGCCTGAGGTGATAAAATAAATCTCTACAATTAAAACAGTAATTTTATCTTTCATTTTTATAAAAAAAATTTGAAAGAAAGGAGACTTTTGGTATAAAGTAAAATACTGTTTAGTGAGACACTTTAATCTTTATAATACATCATGAAATGTAGCACGGGTTTCATGGCTTGTATTTCATAAATACTGTGTTGGGGTCTTGAAATGTAGAGATATTAATTAAAATGAAAGTCTAGGACTAAATTCCACCTTAAAATGTAAATGCTTTCTAGAGAAGTGATTTACATTGTTAATGCTCCTGAAGTCTGAGGAAAACACCTAGATGTCATTTCTAGCTATTGGATAGTAAGCAGACAATAAATTTATAATTCTGAGGTTGGTTTTCTGTCTGTTTCCCTTGTTAACAAGCATCAAAAGTTTTGAATATCAGTCAGTACAATGAACAGAATCAAATGGAAACTAGATTACTGAATATGTAGAAGTTACTCACTAGTAACGTTAAAAATAATGAGGGGTCACATCTGACCTCTGTAGAAATTATATTCAATGATAATGTAAATTAATGCTTCTGTGCTGGATGTCCCATGCAGCCTGGTTTTTTCTTTCCTTCAAAGAAAATTTCTTTTTTCTCTTTATACTTAGTTTTCATTTTCTGGTATATTTTGCTACTAAATATTAGCAGTAAATCAAATATAGCTTTTTAAACATATACTATAAAATGTTACTTTCCACTTTACTATCAAATGCCCCAAACAGAATATTTCAGCTCATAACCTTAAAATATGTGATGCTGCCGAATACAGTTATATTCTGCTACCAGCATGTCCAGTGCAAATTGTCATAATGACTTCTTCCTCCAGGGATGCTGACCCTGGCCTAAAAATCAAACTCTGAACATTATAATCTTCCTGAGATATATCCTTAAAATTAAAAAAAATGTAGATATACTTCCTTTAGTTTATCAAGTTATAAAGTTGTATTTAAAATAATTACTATAGTCTTAGGTTTTATAAGTAACAGAATTAGAAATGGTCATCATCCAGTTACTTATTGTATATTCTTTCCAGTTGAGTTGCAGCCTCATTATATGATTTTCCAGCAGACTTTGTCTGAGAAGCAATGTAATTTCCTCTTGTGTGATAAATTTAACTAAAATGGAGAGAAAGGCAAAAGAAATATACTTAAAGGACCAAGGAAAATGGGAACTCTGTTTATGTCTACTTTTGCAGGCAATAGATATTGAGGATGTGAGGTTTATAAGCCCTTTTTTATTTTTGTCTTTTAATTTCTCTGACTTTTTGCTCTGTCATATCAGAAGAATAGTGGAAAACTTTGAATGGAGAGGTAGTTATTAGAGTGACGTGGGTGGGGGGTTATTATTGTGGTGAGTTTTGGTCACTGCAGTATAAGAAAGATATTCAGTTGTTAGAAATTGTCCAAAAAAGGGAAATGAAGATGGTGAAGGGCCTTGAGGGGAAGTTGTGTGGGGAGGGGCTGAAGGCAATCGGTCTGTAAAGCCAGGAGGAGAGGAGACTGAGGGGGGACCTCACTGCAGTCTACAGCTTCCTCATGTGGGGAAGAGGAAGGGCAGGCACAGATCTGTGCTCTGGGGTGACCAGAGACAGGACCCAAAAGAATGGGCTGAAGTTTTGTCAGAGAAGGTTTAGGTTAAATATCAGAAAAGGTTCTTCACCCAGAGAGTGGCTGGGTGCTGGAACAGGCTCCTCAGAGAAGTGGTCACAGCACCAAGCCTGACAAAGTTCAAGAAGTGTTTGGGTGATACTCTCAGGCACATGGTGTGACTCTTGGGCAGAACTAAGGGTTGGACTGAATGATCCTTGCGGGTCCCTTGCAATCTAGCATATTCTATGATTCTATCCAAACATTAACAATTATGTCTACTTCAACACTGTTAAGACATTAAAAACAAAAACAAAACAAACCAGAAAAACCCAAAACACAAAATAAAGCAAAAAAATCTCTTCAGGCTTTCCTCTTTGCTAGGAAAAAACCATGAAGCAATGTTCTTTTCTTTACAGACTTCATTGAGAATTGCCCAGCTTTTTTTGCTTTTAAATTTACTTGTGCTATAGGTTGTTTTAGGTTGGAAATCTGTCAAATAATATGCATGGAAGACTGTAAAAATCTTTATTTGTGTTTGTGTACTAAAGTGTTTTCTGATTTGTCTAAAGATCTTAAAAAACTTCACAACTAACAAACCAAAACCTAAATTAGGAGCCTTCGATACAATATCTTCTTCTGCAATTTTCTATGTGACCTAGCTTTTTGAGAGTTCCTTGTTTATTTCAGTGATCAGTTGCTAAACCAGATGATGGTCAGAGTTCACATTTCTCTTACATTTAGAATGTTAATTCACTTCATGTATGTCTATTTGTTAAAGGACTTTTCTTTGTTCTAAACTCTCAGAGACAAATTGATTCCTTAAATAAATGCTTGTCTAGCCCTTCTTTTTGAAAAATGATTTGGAACTCTTAATGATATCACCAATATTTTGTATATTTTTCTTTTTTATTTATTTTTAGCAACATTCCTCATGAAGTATGTTTTTACAAGCTTCAGAGCTTGGTCCTACATAAGCAAGTTGACACCTTAATACTAAACAATACTTTATGTAAATATAAGGTTTTCTTTCTTGGAAGGGAATCACAAGGATTCTTATCCAACTCCTAAGAGAATGATTTATAGAGGGATCAAATACATTGCTTTGGCATTATTAGCACCATAATCTAAGCAACAGAGCTAATCTGAGAGTCACTTCTTCCCTCTGTGCCTTTCCTTCTTTTCATGCTCTAAACCACGTTTAGCAATTACATGTACTGAATTGTTTCTGCTCTTATGAAATTGTTTTGTGGGCGTTTTTTGTTTTTTTCATTTGTTTGTTTGTCTGTTTTTATTTGACAATGCCAAGCTGTTCACAGTACAGGAAAGCTGATGGATAGCCAATGTACAAAGAGTGTGCAGGTGAGTATCATAATAGGTGTGTTAAGAGGAGCGAAGCTGCATTGGCAAGCAGTGAAATGTGCTGACAGTTAATGACATTCCCAGACTTGCACCACCAGCTGGAAGGAATGACAATCCTGGCACACGCTGCCATAACACAAGTGAGGAACAGACCAGGTTTCAATTACCCTTGCAAGGTGAATGTAACTTTAGCAACCTTCTGCATTTCTTCCTAGCACAGCTCCTTGTGAGAGTTCTCAGTTAGTTGCTTTCATTTTCCTCTTTTCTTACTTACAGGTAACCTGCACGGATCTGTCTCTTGTACTATCAGACTCCACTACCACACCCTCAGTTTTCATATATAAAAGGGAAGGGCACAAGAACAATCAGGCCACAACAATTGCGTTGATGAGTCCAGCTAATTCTTTGTCCAGAATTTGTGTGTTCAAGTCACTGAAGTGAGTCTTCACAAGAAAAAAGCAAACAGGGAGGTAAAATATATGTTTGAAGGATATCTTCTTGACGAACATTTTTTTTCTTATTTTTGAGCGAACAGGAAGGATAAGGATAGTCAGAATGTGGGGGTTTTTACTAGAATTTCCTAAAGAATGGCCCAAATATGAAAATGGTCATAGGAGCTATGTCTCTGTCTCTTCAAAGGATAGGTTACAGAAATGACCTTTCAAAGTTGTAGATGACTGAAAGTTTTGGTGAAATTTATTCCTTGTTATTATTAATAAAGTGCTATTTACAGCTCCATAAATACATGAGTACAAGACGGGGAAAAAAAGCCTTAAGGACAGATTCTAGGCACATGTAAATTAATATATTTCTGTTGTCCTTAATAAGATTGGACTAATTTACACCAATTGAGGATGTATTAAAATAACATGAACTGACAAACCCTACATTTACAAGTTTAGTAAGGTTAATACTGCTTCAGAGTTAAATTTTCTTCTTGTACAGTAGCATTCTTCCTATCTTCTGTAAGAGAGAAGCATTTTTATTCTAATTTTGAGATTTTTTTCAATCCCAGAGCATTTCTTACTATAGATGTATTTTTAGAATGATATTGAAGCTGAGGGGCTAAATTAAATTACATGATAATGTGCTAAGTCATTGTCTTTTTCCTTTAGGGTAGTGGTATTTTCATAATTATTTTACACTAGCAGCTGTAAAGGTACATATATTTTAAAGAGTGACTGTTTTCTAAGTTAAATTCTTCATATCTGCAAGAAATGCAGTAAATCATTAATTTGTTTGATATCTTTGTGTCTGCATGGGTAATATAATATCTTTTCTATTGTTTTACAGATCACCATGGGTGGACTGCCTATGCTTTGGACAGTAGAGTACTGGACAAGAGATTTTTGATATAGAAGAAAGCCTAATGGATGTATTTTAACAATGGGCAAACAGAGGAAGAACAGATAATAGCACACTGAATAATGATGTAGTCTTACCTGTACATTTGAAAACAGAAAAATAGACTAGCATTTTTGTGTTAAAGTTTCCTGCCACACCTATTTCCTAAGTCAGCTGGGGTCACAACAGTAGTTTTGATGTTGAAGGAGAATGTGAAGTGCTAAACTTATTTTATACTCTGAGGTTACCAAACAGAGTTCTAAAGTTTACAGCACTTAATGTAAATTATTGTTTCTTGCCTGTGGCTTTCAATGATTGAAATAGTTTAGAGAACAATTTAGGCATGATCTATTTTTGAAAATTTTAGTAACAGATTTAAGATTCAGAATATATCTTATATTTTACTGAGTATACCAATTGAGAAATAAGGGGTCATAAACATTTTGGCAGTGTAAATTAAAAAAAAAAACTAATCAAAAGCAATTGTTATGTTGTGTAGTTAAAAACATTGCATAACCTTTCCTCAAGTTGTGTTATAAAACTATGTATAAAAACCAGAGAAACTGAAATTTGTGAGACACTTTATATTCCTATGCATCTTCTCTTTTAGAACCTTTGTTCAAACTGCATGCTGTGCAGTTCCTCCAAAGTCTCTGTACTCTGAGAAGAATAAACAGTATAAATATATAGATCAAAAAGGGGGCAGACTGCTCTCCAGAGAGCAATTAATGATCATTTCCATAGTCTCTACAATTTAAATGTGAAATAAAAGCCATGTGTCCCAACTGACAGCTGAATTCTGCTCTATCATTTCCCAGTGGATATAATAGCAAAACACAATATACCAGAAGAAGAGAAAGTCTTATTTTGAAAAGGTTCACATTTAAAGGCATCACACCTAAAGCCCTATGCATACTTGCATTTCAGGAAAATCTGTAGTTTTCCACATTTTATTAACAACAACACACAAGTTTCCATTTATATCTGTTTTTAATCTTTCCATTTCCTTTTTCTGGATCAATATTTTACAGCTTTACAGGTTTTTAGGATAGTCTTCTTCAATGTAAGCACCATCCTACTCATCTCACTACTGTTATTGTCACAATAACTCTGTTTCTTGTCACTAGTTGTAATTTATGGATAAACTTCTACTTCTCCTGGTCCATTTGTCATTTGGCCTCTCTCTACTTTCCTCTCCTTCCTTGTCCCTTCATCCAGCCCTCCATTACTGATGAACCCTGTCTTCACAACCTTGGCTCCTCTGTACCTCTGAATATCTACAGAATGGCACCTGTCAGTGAGGGCACAGCCAGGACTGAGATCACTCATAGCACTTGGCTTGTCCATCTTGCAGGACAGTCTGGCTTCTGCTGCTATACACCAGTGAAATTATTGATATTTTAATAGAAAGACTTTGTATCTTAAAGATTCCAATTTTAAAAGTATCAATATTAGTGAAGAAGTAGGAACACAGAAGATGAGCAAATGAGTCTTACATTTGAGGGTAATTTGTAAGGTTATTTGTTCTGGCATTTGCTTATTTTGTGTTTAAAGAAAAGATTCAGTCTAAATCATGCTATTCAGGAAGCAATTTTTATATATTTTCTTGAAATTGAGCTCCAGTGCAAAGTCAATGTTAAATTTGTGTCTGTCTCATGAAATGGACATATTCCATTTTCAGAAGATGAACTTTTTTTACCAGTCCCTAGGTAATTTTCAATTATAAGAGGTGATCTCCCATCTCAATCAGGTATTTGAGATAACTATAAAAGTAATCTGCATTTTAAATAGAAAGGTAAACTTCATATTTACTGCAAAAGATAATACAAGATATTTATGTGTACTGATTTTGTCTAGGATAGGATTAATTTCCTCATAGTAACTAGTATGGGGGAATGTTTGGGATTTGTGCTGAAAACTGTGTAGATAACTTTTAGCTATTGGTGAGCAGTGCTTACACAGTGTCAAGATTTTTCCTACCTCTCACACCACTTTACTACTGACCATGCTGGAGGTGCACAAGAAGCTGGGACTTCAACTGACCCAATGGTTATCCCATACCATATGATGTGATGCTTAGCTTATAAATCTTGGGAAGAAGAAAGGGGAGGGATGTAAAGAGTGATGGTGTTTGTCTTCACAAGTCACTGCCACATGTGATGGAACCTTTCTTTCCTGGGGCTGACTGAACACCTGCCTGCCCATGGGAAGTGATGAATGACTTTATCTCCACCCATGAGTTTTCTCACTTTTTACTCTTTGGATTCTTTCCCTCACTCTACTCTGGAGGAGTGAGTGAGTGGCTGTGTAGGGCTTAGTTGCCATCTGGCACAAAATCATGACATCTGTGAGTGAGGTATATATTATAAAAATAAAATCTATGACAAGAAGCACAGTTTATGGAAGAGTCTATTCTGATAAAAGAAAAGTTATTTTCAAAAATAAAACTGCCAGTACTCATTTGGAAGAAGCTTATAGCTTTATTTTAGGTGTCCAGTTCACTGACAATTATATAACTAGTGAGTGGACCACAGATGCTCAGTGTATACATTTTCTGATCAAGTTCCAATTAAAAGCTTGCCATCTGCCATAATGCTTTGCCTCCATACAGCTTTCAATACAAGTGACGTACATCAGGATTCAAGCTTTAGCCTGCCTTTTATTTGTTGCTGTCAAGTTATCCAAACATTTCTTTACCTAGGAATGTAAAACAACACCTCCCAAGAGTGAGTTTCTCTGGTTGGTTTTTGGTTTGTTTGTTTTCTTCTTTGTGTGTTGTGTTTTGTTTGGTTGGTACTTTTGGTGGGGTTTTTTGATTTTTTTTTTGTTTGTTTGGGTTGGGTTGGGATTTTTGTTTTTTTTTCTGTTTTTTTTTTTTGCTCTAGCCAGAGATTCATAGGTTCTTTGAAAAAGTTGTTTTGAAATATAATGCAGGTATTATCAAATAGTATTGATAATCACATTGTAGATTTGGCAGATTTGGATGCTGAAATGCCACTGAATGTGCAGGGTATTACACTGTGATTACTGTGCAGACTGGAGATTCATAAGTTGTAACATCGAGAATGAATGCACACCTCCAGGTATTTTGTTAAGTGAATGTGAAAAAAAAATGTGTAGTTATCCTTCTGTGCTGATCAACAAATTGCAATACTCTTTGCAATCTAAAAACTTCCTGTAAATGCAGAAAAGGTTTGAATTACACTTTTATTGGGAAATAGTTTGTAATTTCCTTCCTCCATACTCTATGTTTTTGCCTGAAAGGAGAGGGATAGTGCAATATAAACCAAAAGCATGACTGCAAGAATATTGAATTGTAAAAATTAACTCTTAAGAATAGAGTGTGTTCCTAGAATAGTACTTAAATATTGCAATTTATAATTGAAAAACATAGAAAGACCAGCATGAATGGAATGAATGAGAAGTAAATATCCTGCCTGAATCTGAAAATTTATTAGCATTATTAATCATTGGAGGCACGTTAAATGCTTCAGAGGAAAAAATACTAATATGGAGGTATGGCTTAATATGAAAAAAAACCAACAAAAAACAAAACAAAACCAAAAAAACCACAAATTCAAAAAAAACCTCCCCAGCCCCCAAACTTTGAAAGCTCAAGAGTTCAACTTTACAACACACATTATTTAGATTCTTGAATCATGGAGTAGAATCCTGAACCTGTTATTAGCAGTGTTATTTCTAAAAGCAGAGTATTGCTATTAGGCATCTTGAAAAAGATCCAAGTAGTTTCCTGAGAAAAGCATTACTTCAGGAACTTTTCTTCCTTAACACCTGGAGTATGAGGTAGTCACACTGCCCATGAACATTGCTCATAGCACTTAGGTTGTCTTGAGTGTCCTCCAATGGTCAGTTCGCTGGTCTGATAAAAAGCAGTGCCAACTAGACAATGGCTTTAGTCCTAAGATTTTTCAACACAGGTAAATGTACCATGAAGAGTCATGTCCTATGGAAAAAAAACCCATCTGAAACAATGACTTAAATGTTTCCTAACCCTCATTTCTTTATAATATGTATAGAGACCACTGCATGAAAAGAATTGTTTAGCTGTAAAAAATCATTGAGAAGAAAAATGTGAAGGTATAGCCCCCTAAATACTCTTCTTCCCTTGTGGATCTTCTGATATGCTGAGAAACCTTTATGTATGCACACATATATACAGTTCTTCTCTCACTCAGCACTGACTTCCACATGAATGCAATGACACTGAATTTTTCTGAGTAATTAACCTGATTGGCATCGGAAATTCTGGGGATTGTACTCCATTAGAAATCTAATTCTCTTTCTGGCTTAGAAATTAAAGAGGCAAGCAGACTTTTTAAAGTGGACTTTGTAAACATTGTTAGGGTAGAAATAGGCTAGAAGGTTATTTTTAATGATTAGCTATTCAGTACAACACATCATGCATCTTATCTCCTGAAAGTAGAATATACAGTGTAACTCCAGCTTTTCTTAATAAACCCAAATTATAATTTTATAATTATTCAGATTAAGATCAAATCTTGGCATGGAGTAATTTTCCATGTGTCCTTTTTTAAGTTTGATGGCAAAGATTTTTTTTGCCTTCTTCAAGCCTCAAGTATTATTCAATCTGACATATGGTTTCTCTCAGTGTTTTGCCTGTAAAAGAAATATATAGTATTCCCCTGACCTTTGCAGTTCAATTCTCAGAAATCCATTTTCTTAGTCTCTGTAGCTGGAGTTTTATTTCCTCTAAATACAAATCTTTATCTGGAGTAATGCATGCAACCTTTTCAGTAAGCTCTTAAGACACCCTATTAGTATAATTCACAATAGTGGCAAACATTAAGGAAGTTTAATTCTCATGGTAATCTCCAATGTCGTGTGATGTGCATAACACACTAAATCATGAATTTGTTTTTATACTGTTATTTGTATATTTTTATAGTGAATCTGCTTGTATTTTTAGAAATTTTGTATTTGGTTGGAATAAATTTACCCTGTTCTATAAGAGCTGCTCTGAGCACAAAAAATGTGACCAAATTTTGCATGCAGAAAGATTCAATGCTTTGTAAAAAAATGTTAGATACATAGATGTTTTCCTTTTTAATTTAAAGAGCAATGGTATTGAACTAGGAATGTTCATATTGCCTAATTTCTGTTCACATAGTGTTGGGCAGTCCAACTCAAACTTCATTTTTATTTTCACTTTTCAGTAAGTAAAATAGAAAGTGTTCTGTGCAAAAAAATAGATAGGTAAGACTACACTGGTGAAAGCATAAAAAAGAGACAAAATTTGCAACAATATATTTTGAGTAAGTAGACTTTTTCTTAATGTTCAGGGCTAGAGTAGCATAATGTATCTTTAATCCCTAAATTTGACAAAGAATTCCCTAACTGCAAAAGTGCAGCCAACAATTACCTTCTGGCTCTACCCTGTAATAAACTAGTCTTCTCCTCTGAAGTATCATACCACACAACTGTTAAAAATCTTAGTCTAAAAGTGTTTTATTGAACTCTCAGTTTCTGATCCTTCCTCCTCACAAGTCCATATTTTATTTAGTTATTAATTTTATTTAACCACTGCTTATTTCAAATATTTGCACAAATAAATATATAAAATATATAATAACTTGTGTGTACACAATATACATATATGTGATACTAGGAACTAAACATTAGGTCTGCTCTTATCTGTATTTTTTACAATTGTACTATGAAGCTAGACACCCACTAACTGAAATTATCTTATTTTAATGTACAAAGCATTACTATCTTCTATCAGTTTCCTTTCATATTTGAACATATAAATTTTGTTATTATAATTTCCTAATCTATATATTTATCTTTGTTTTTACTCCAGTGACTTTATGCACAACAGTGGATCTTATGATCTGGCCCATATAGACATTCATCTTCATGTAACCTGATGTTTTTAATCTCAAAGCTTTATATCATATCATTACTCTGTTTCATTTTGTCAAATATCCAGGAGTTCACAGAAAGATAAACTTTCGTATGTATTCTTCCTATAACCACCTTGTAGTAGGTTGACATTTTTTAATTGGTTTTGTACCACAGCTGATGATAGTCACTATATTTTGATTATATCAGGATAATATTTGATACTGTACATTCTGCATGTTTTAAAATTGAAAAGTGCTTTCTCATAATTAGCAGTTAGTGTCTCTGCCAACAGTGGGAAGTCTGACTACCAGGAAAATAAAGACATTAATTAAAAAAAAAAAAACAACAAACCACAACCAAAAAACAAACCACCTCTTAGAAGAGAAGAATGAGGTGGACACTACAGAAAAATAAATAGCTCATCATTGTACAGAAACAGGACAGAATTAATTTTCTGATCTCTAATTAGAAGTCAGAAGACACTGCTTGAAGGAAATACCTTCAAAAGTACTTTTGCGTAATTATGATTCAATTCTAAGAAGCACTGAACTTGAATTTTGTGACACTTGATGATTAACACCTTTGAAAATTCCATTTATCATGTATCACCACTGAGATGAAAAAGCAGTCTCTAGTGGCCATGAGACATTGCCATGTACCTAGAATACTCACTCTGAAACCACAAAAGACTGTTTCCTGCATCTGCACATGTTGGCTGTAATCTATAGGAAAGCAAGGGGATTGCCCATGGGGGAACACAGTTTAGGTTTTTCTTTCTGGAAATATGCATATCTGAAGTACAACTAAAACATTGTTTTTAAGTCTGAAACTAGTGATTTGGGTTATTTGTATCAAGGGTAGAGGTACTTATTAATGCAATCACAAATTCCAGCGGTGCATTTTGCCTGTTTTTACACTTTGACCTTTTCATTCCATACAGAGATTACATAGGAGCTTCTGACCTTTGTATGTATCCCTAATTCTTTACTAATCACTATTTACTATCTTTAATTTTTAAAGTAAAAAGTAAATAATATTTTACTGAGATCCACCTAATTTAATGCTGTAAATCATAGACTTTTAATCAAAAGGGCACTCAATCACAAATACTAAAAGTGGATATGACATTTATTACAATCATTAATAAGTTATCTCACATTCTTCACATCAATTTAAGTATGCCGAAATTTTGAGCCATAATTAGACATGAGAATCAAATTTATGGCAATGCTACATCAAGTTGAAAAGTTTTTTTTTCCGACCAGAAGTACTCTCTTGTATCCTAAAACCAAAATGTCACTATAAAATAGTTACTTTTGCAACATAAAATAGAATATTCTAGCTTCAGGTGTGCCATTAAATATGCATCTTCCAACTTTAAAAAAAGGCATTTCAAAAGGAAAAAGTGTTGGCTTCAACTTTTTCAATTTCTGTGTTGTATTAGGTGCCAGAAATGACTTAGAAAATGATAGCCTCTGGATAAAGCAGGATGTATGCAAACTGATTCACTTTACATCTCAGTAGTCTAAGTTGACTATATTAATCAAGTGCAGGCAGTTATCATGGTAGTCAAGTAGAAACCTTCTAGCTGACTTTGCAGATTTTTGTTGCTGATGGACTTAAGGTTTTCTAAAATGATGTTATTCCCCATTAAGAGCAATGCAGGTCACACTGTACAGCATTGCAAGTCTGCATCCCAGGTTGCTCAATCAGAGGGAAAAGGAAAACAGCATATGAAATTAAAAACCTTTAGGTTTCACTACAGGCAGAAAACATCCATTGGCATTCTCTATCTCTTCACTCCTAGAATCAGCACACATTTCTAGTTTATTCCTATTCAGTCTCAGAAAACAACACCTGTAGCAAAGTAAGAAAATATGCACTGCTTTTCTACATTACAAAATAAATTAATGGCATAAAATTAAGATTTCAAGAAGCATTCAGAGGCCCACCATGTATGTTTAAATGCTGTTTCCATTGTTGATATGATGAACAGACAATTTCCCACATGCTTTGTTGCCAAATACGTGCTTTAAGTACTCTAAATTTTGGAGGCTGCCTGGAATTTGCATTTTGCCTGGAATTTGTGTTGAAAGAATGTTGAAATGTTGTTTCCCCAGGCACGCTTCTATGTATATATCCATCTTCAATTTCTTTGTCACCTAACAAATACCTAAATTGGATAGTTTTGTTATTTTTCTATATTTTTGTTTGTATTACCTTTTAAAATTTCCTTCCTTTTTTCATGTGTCATATTTCTCTATTTCCATTCTGACTTCCATTGACTTCATAATGCTGTTTTTACACACCCTTTACTATTGGCTATTTTCCTTAGGTTTTTCTCTATTCTTAGCTTTTTTGTTTTTATTTCTTTTGTTGCTATTGTGGTAGTTTTAGTTAGGCTTTTGGTAGGCCTCAGTTTGGTAGGCCTCAGTTTAGTAGGCCTCAGTTGAGCTGATAGTCTTACGTAAATTAGGAGAGACAGGTGTCACCTGACTTAAGCAACCAAAGAAATATTTCATACCAGATGACACAAACTGGGATATAAATACAGTAGTGTAGGAGGTGTTCAGTCTATTCCCATCATGGCCGAGGTAGAGGCAAGACACGCAGCTGCTGCCTTGCTGAAGTGGGCCTTGGCAGCTACCCACTGCTACTTCGCATTTTGTTGGAGTTCAAGGAAGTAAACATTTTATCATTTTTTTCTCTGTTTCTTGCTGAGCGCCTTTTGGGGTGCTTTATGGATGTGGAGAGGGATCAGGTTCTGGTGGGAGGTACAGGATTTTTATATTTAAGTTGTGTGTGTGTGTTATATTGTTGTTTTAATTTTCCTCTTTACGTATAAATATATATAACTAGTTTAAGTTTAAATATTGGAGGGGGTTTTCCCCTCCCTTTTGTCATCTGGGGGGGGAGGGACACTGACTGTATTGAGCAGTTGGCATTTTGCCAAGCTAAACCAAAACAGCTATGTATTCTGCTGCCTTTTTTCCTATATATATCTCTCTCTGTCTACCATTTTAGCAAACTTTTTATTCGAATAGCAATAAAACAATGCCATACTTTGCTGTATTTCACATACCATAAAAATACTTTAAAAACATTGCTTTCACAAGAAGAATGGTGGGCCTATTGGCAATATTATGAAATTGTTCAAAAAGTTACTGGTCAAGGAAAATTATTAGAATAACCTAAGATACTGTGTGCTTTAGTACTTTTTGTATCCCTTCACTGTTATTGCTGCCAGGAAAATGAATTAAAATAAAAAAACTCTAAAGGTTAATATATACTCATAGTTTAGCTAGAGAATTTATGAGCTGTCCAGGAAACTTGGATTGAACTTTAAAATATTTAATGGTGGAAAATGAGCCAGAATTTACTGTCCATTTCAGTCTGGTTCATAACTATAGCGACTTATGTTAAGATACAGCCATGTGAATAATTATATTCCTTTATTAATTTGTCTGTTTAGACAGGTTTTCTGAAGGACTATTTGATCCCTTTTCCTTATCAGATGATGTGATACATTCATTATGAAAGCAAGTTTCAAAAAAATTTTAAACTTCTGCATTTTTTTCTGCAACTTCTATCAACTGCTTTGTATTGCTCACTAAAATCCAAGAGGAACCGGTTGCAGCAGTATTCATTTCTTTGTTTTATTTTTGGAGATCAGTGATGTTCTTTGCAAAACTATAACTCATATGTTAGTGTGTGTCTTCTGTCTTTGAAATCTTAGCATTACTAGGATCAACATGACCTCAAAGAAGCCCGAATTATATTCAGATACTTTGATGAATGTCACTCATACCCTGCTGGTGACAGCACTTCTTAATGTATGTTTTTCATATATCTACCCTATATTACTATTATATCTTCTAAGAAAAAAACCTTAAAACATCATCAATTCAATTAAAATAATCTGGTTTGGATTGATAAATAGATCAAACCTTTGTAGGCATTTCTAAATTGATTTAAAGTTTTCATGTATAAACTTTTTTATATTACAGTCCAGTACCGGAGAGTTTTTAATTTTTTTGCCCACTCATTTAGGTGTAACTTTTGCATGACCTTAGTCATAGGCACAGAGGGGAAAGACAAGATATGTTTATTTTACACTGCATGGACATTTCTACAAAACCAATTGAAGAAATTGATGCATTAAAGTAAATATATGTTCATTGTTGTCAGGTTTAGGTCCTGGTCATGGCATGATAGGTTTCTTGGTGCAGTTCTGTCTGAATATCTTCAGGTTAAATAACAGATAAATACTTTTTAGTTGTCTGAAGTTGTTGTTTAACAAAATGTCCAAATATTTTCATTTATCCATGATAGCTTTATTTAATCCCTGTGTGAACAGATGAATACTGCATGAATAATTATCAGAGCTGAGACTCAATTCAACAGTTCTTAAACCATGGATTTATCTCCCTATGGAAAGAAATTACCTTTTGAAGCACCTGAGTAATTTCCTTGCCATGGTACATCAAATCTGACCTTTTTCCTATATCCATTCCCAAAGTATATGACAGCATGTATGTGTCCTTCAGGACATACCATAATTTTCTCTGTTATCTACAAATTCAGTAGATTCTATCATGTATTAAAACCTTGAAGTATTAAATTTCTGCTTTCCAACTTTTACAGAATTTTGAAGTCCACACATAGAAACTCACTTCATAAGAAGAAATGAAATTCAATAGGCAGGAAAAGAATAGTACTACTTTCCATTTCAAATATAGAAACAGCAGGTTATGTTGGTATAAAATATATTATCATTTTGTAGAAACAAGAGTCTGATTCTAACATACCTGTTTACATATAAAGAAACTAAGATCTTCTATGATTTCTGTAGAGCTCAGTGTTTCTTCACCTATCCGGTTTCACCACTACAGCTCATGGTTGTGTTTTTCCAGCTTATATACTCTGGTGTATGGACCCCTTCAGTCTATAGATTTTCCTGTTCTTCCCCCACAGCTACGCCACCTAAAGTCACAACTCCTATTCCTCAAGAAGTTGTCTCAACAGTGAAGCTAGATCAGACCTGGAGAAGAGATGGAAAAATGGAACCTGTTTAATCTCTCTTCATAAAATAGTCTTCAGCAACTGATTCAAAATTCGTGGATCCAGCGAGAGAGACAGATTATATAATTTCAAGAGAAGTGATTTTTTTTTCTGTGAAGGAAGGCAAGAACAGGCATTTTCTTTTTATTTTTTTCTACTTTCCTTCCATTGCCTACTTCCAGTAAAATTCCCAGCCAGTTTCAGAAGCAGAACCTAGAAGCTTCTCACCTTGACTGAGCATCCCTGACTCTAGAACACAGTCACTCTTCCCCCCTTCTAGCACCCATCCATCCATTTTTGCTCAGCTGCACAACAGGAAAGTGCTCCTAGCCTGGGCCTTTCTGAACAGAGGGGAGGGAGGGGATGTTGATTAGCTAGCACTTTAATTAATTTACTTAAAAATTTATTCGGAAGAAGAGAAGCTTTTGGAAACCGCTATACTAGCAAAGCCCTCTAGTGGAGATACAAATTGAACTGATAGTATCTTTTTTTGTCTTGATCAGTTAATGTTTCCAAACATCATCAGAAGGATTCATCAGCTTTATTTGCATTGGCATGGATGGAATTTTTTTTTCCACTTTCGTACCGGTCCACCTTTAACAGCAAATTTTTACAGTGAACACTTTAATGAAGTCAGGCTTTGGACAGAAATTACAAATCTAGGTGATCATACACAAGTGGAAGAGAGATGTCAAAGGGAGAAGATGAGGGAAGAAAGCTTGCTTCCTCAAATAAACAGAATAGCTTACATTTTTATGCTACTGCAAACTGATCTACCAAAAAGGGACTTTCACTATCAGAGGTCTCCAATTTTCATATTAAATATAAAATAAGGTTTAAGCCTGAAGCAGTTCCTTTCAACACAGTTTCTAAAGATCTCTCAGCTGTTTGTATATCTTTTCCCAGTTCATCCAAGAGCCTAAATACTGTTTTACATTCTTGAAAATGTTGCCTCTAGGAAGATTTTCTACAATTTACAAATAACTTCTGCATAATGAACTACTAAACATGTGTACTGTTTATTTTCATTGCTATATATTAAGAACAAGTGTTCCAAATGTTAATTTTTTTAGCAAATAAACTGCAGTTTTGTAACAGAAAGTTTTGTGTTTGATGCTAGCTCTTTTAATTTGAAATCTTATTAGGGCAGAGTGCAACTGCAACAAGGCACTTCTCCATGTACTTACCAACACTAGTGCCTTAAAACACAACTGGTTTCACTTTGGAAGGTGCAGAAGATATTTTTCTGCATTATCTCACATAGTTAATTTTTGGCTTCAAGTCTAGCAGTTTTTCACATAAACATCCACAATTTGTCATTTCTGTTAGTATTTAAGGTTTTCCCTCCCCTGTCCCCAAATTCAGTATACAGTGGAATAACAAAAAACTGAGAAAAGAGACCAAGAATGTATTAAAAAAATATTTGGACATATTTTTCCTCAGAGAAAACTACTTCAGAGCAAAGAAACAGAAGTAACTTCTGTTAAAAGAATACCGCATTATGCATCCATGTAGTACATTCAAAGATTAAGCTAGTAACCATGAATTTCCCATAGTAAAAGTTAGTTCTTATCTGCCACCTTCCCAATCTCAGAAATAGTCATGGAGTCTGCCAACAGGTACATTTTAGGGTACTATAAATATCATCCTATCATAGTCACTGCATTTCCTTGTGTGGCATCACAGAGGATGTTACTTCAGCAAGGGCAGGCTGCACTGGAAGGGAAGAGGACTGAGAAGGGTGGCAGGGCAGTGATCCCACTGCTGAGGGACGCTATCCCAAATAAGTATGCAAGAAGAGCACATGTTTTGGTGGCAGAGACGAGACAACAGCCCTGTGAATGCCAGCTGTGTCCATGCAAGTCGGAGATCAGGCCAGGTGTTGGGGAAAGAGCTCTTCTAGACATTGTTTATCGCGCCCCCGCTAGCCACCCCAATGGTTCCCCGGGTCTGGCACAAAGTCAAGGTGATATCTCACAGAGATATATGCCTTGCTTCCAATAACAACAACAGGAACGTTCCTCTTTATTAAGGAATAAACAGGTTAATATAACTTTCCGTGCTGATCACGCGTACAACAACTTGTGATTGGCTCAGGGCGTGTGTCCACGAGGCCGCAGGTCTATGCTGATTGGAGGGAGGGTAACCTCCACGCAGCCAGCCACGCGGCACTGGCACCACTTGGACACTGTTTTTCCCCGGCTTCGAGGCTGTTTACCCACTGTTAGACTCTCCCAAGGTTACAGTGTCCTTGGCTAGCCTGTCAGCACTGGGCAGTGGGTTGTGCATCAGGGCTTAGCCTAAGCCTTTCCCCTACAGCCAGGAAGCAAAGTGAGTCCAGCTCCGGGGCAGCAGGAGCACAGCTGGGCAGAGGTACTGATGCAGCAGCACTCACACTAGGACCTAGAGCAAGGGCCTGAGCTTGAACACAGTTCCCAAGCAAAGAGCATACAGACTCCACAGCTCATTCTCACAGTCCACCTGTGTGTTAGTAGTCTGATTCCAGGTCATACAGCTAAAGAAAATCAGAGCTGACCTTGAGCATAGGCAACCAAGCACCCGAGGAGAGCAGGAAGATGTTACAAGGCTCCTTGGTCCCTTTGAGACCTTGACACAGTCTTTAACTGAACAATCTGTTTAGTGATGTCAGATTATTGCTTTGGAAAAATATGTAGGTAGTTTTAGTGTCAGCAAGAGTGGTGGCAGTGAGCTTACTACAGTGTAAGTTCAAAATTACTGAACTGAATCTCTGGAAGATAGCAAAAACCATCAGAACTGGTAGCTGGTTAGCTACATTAAGAAAGGAAATGGAAATTGTTATTTTAAGTTCTGATCTGAGGAAAAAATATAAATAGAAAGGAACCTAATGAAAACATAAATATAATTTAGAGAAATAGGTGCCAAGAAATATGTTTTATGTGTCACAATCTTTCTAAGAGAGATGCTTTCTAAAGAAAATATAATCACCAAAATGAAGCAAAATATTTGAGTTTCAGTACTCATTTGCCTCCATCTCTGTCATAACTGAGTCTCCCAAAAGATGAACATGTTCCTCTTGACAGCACCCCAGTAAAAAAAAAATCATAGAATCATAGAACTATAAAATAGTTTGGGTTGAAAGGGATCTTAAAGATCATCTTGCTCCAGGCCCAGCCCTCCAACACCTCTACCATGGCCAGGGCCACCTTCAATCAAAACAGGAACAAAAATGTTAGTCAATACATTCTGAACAAAAATCGTAAGCTGGGGAATACTTCCTAGCTCAGTGGTGAAAATCAGACCAGGGGCAAAGACAGACACCGGCTATTCCCCCAAGTCTCAGGCACTGTGACCACTGCAGGGCTTCCTGGAGTCAGCAGTATCGACAATTAACTCACCACATGTTTGTCAAAAAATACTATTATTATAAGATAGTTGTGAATAAAATAGTGTAGGGAAATAAATATTTTTTTGTTTTATCAGTTTACTTCCTCCTGAATTGTTACATACATAGAGAGATACCTAGACCAAACCATGTCTTCCTCACAAGTTCTATTTGGCACAACCTATCTGTGATGTTCAAAACTGCTCTGGTGTTCATGCCCTTACTATGCCTATTCCTGTGTATTGACTTTAATGAATCTAGTATGAATGCAGATTCTTAAAATTACCAGTAAACATGGTGATATCTCAATTTATTTCTCTTCCTCTCAGAAACAGTGCAGAAAACATGTTTGTACAACCATAAAAACTGCAATCAGTTTTAATAGCACTGTACTTTTAAAACACTTTACAAAAATTAGAGACCAGATTGTGTGAGACACTTGGCAAGCTGGGTACTTGATTTTGTGAAAATCCAGTTTCTTTTTAATTGCTGAAGCAAAAGATAATTTCTTTTGAAAATCTGGTCTGTAGTCTATGTGCATATTTATAGAGTAATTTCAACCTTGGTGTACAAACTTCAGCAGTGGCAGTGATTGGATGAAATTCTATATAATTATTCTCACTATTTTCATTATTTTAGGGCCAAGGAGGACAATTTATGATTTACACATTTTTCCTTCTTACAATAGGCCAAGAAATTAATTGAGTAATTTTTACACTGATCCCATAAATTCCATTAGAGTTATAGCATGTTGTTGTAGTTTGGGATTATTATGTAAATTCTCTCCCCTGCCACTTAACTGCCCAGGCCAGCGGTTAACAAAAGAAGCAATTAACTGTTGATCGCTGGGGTGGGGGCAGGTTTGTCTCTTTTGGGTTTTTTTTGGATATTCTCCGGAGTCTTGGCTCGGCGGAACGGGGGAGTGGGGGCTCGAAGGAGGCAGGCTGCCCTGCTGGTTACTGCTGGGGTTTTCCTGGCTGTCTCGCTGCTGCCTACCTCGGACTACTTTTCGTGCCGTGCTGATGCTGCTACCTGCCTTGGATTTGCTGCTGGTTGCTCGTACCTTTCTGCTTCTCGGGGAACACAGGGGGAAGAGACTGAGTCCATCTGAAAGCCCACTGCTCGTCTGTTTCGCTGGAGAGGGACTGAAACTCACTCTGCAGCCAGCCGGGCTGTGACAAGGACACTTAAGTATAACCTTTTCTCCCGGAGAAAAAAACCTGCTGGGTTTTGTTGTTGTTTTGTTTCTTTTGGTTTTTGTTTTTTTTTTTCCTCTCTTGTGGTGTTGGGGAAGTGGGTTGCACTAGTCTGTTTACATATATATATATAGCAGTTATCCTTCTTGTATTAAAATTCCTTTTCTTAAATTTGATAAAGAGTGGTGTGATTATCGTGGAGGAGGCCCCTCCCCTGCTTGTGGGTAAAACATTTTGGTTTTTTCCCCTCAAACCGAGACACATGTCTTTTAGTTATTCTTTGGAGTGCTGCAACAGTACCAATAATCTCAATACAAAAGCAAGGCAGATAACACTGGAACATGAATCATAGTGACTTAGGAGCTTGAGATACTGGCATAGAACACACAGAGTTCAAAGGACTGTTTTATGTCAAAGAAGACCCAAATGATTTAAAGGAAGATGTAAGAATTTCTTGATCAAATACAAAAAATGAAATAATCTTTTATTATTTTTCTAGAGTTTATTAACATTATGAAAAGAGAGAGGACACATTTGTCTTATGGTACTATTGCATTTGTTAACAGAATTTGACTGTTGTGCAAATGAGCAAAGCAATTTCAGTTTTCCCACTTTTATGCAGTAGGGGCCCAATCCTGATGTGTAATTTAATGGTATTTTGCCACTGTGTTCTAGGACACTTAGGACAGATCTTAATTAAAAGTCCATATAAGCACAAATTATACTTCTGGAAATTTACAGTCATTTATCTGAAATATTAAATCTTGTTCAGAGCTTGAGGTTGGAGGAGCTGTCAGAGGGTTGCAAAGGTTATTATAACACAAATGCCACGCTCTGTAACATTTTTAGATTTGCAAAGAAACTGCTAGTTAACTCAGCTGCAAAAGGAGAGCACAGACACATTAATGAGTATGGGGGTCATGCTACCATCCTGCAGGGGCACATGTCAATGATTTAGCAATTACAGCAGGAACAGTAGTATAGACCAGGTGGATAATGTCTGTATTAGAGAAGCTGATAGAGTAAGGCATAGATGAATTTTGGGCTTAGAAAATCTAAAAATTCTTGTAAAGGGAAATGATCCTGGAAATTTTATACTGATTTTTAATGTGAGATACTGCCACTTGCAACTTGCAAAGTGTTTTTGCTAAGTGGTACAAGGCTACAATATTCAGTTAACACTGAAATAGTTAAACAGGAGAATAATAGAATTTCTGTTTTCAATAAAGCCAGTAAGCTTAAAAAAAAATCTTCATGACATTCATTGCATTACATCTTATGGCCTATATGGATAATAGATATGAGAACTTTCAGAAAACATATAGTAGGCAAATGCAACTGTTTATAGGCATCATCACATTTTTAAAAATATGTCCTCCCAGTGGAAAACATCACTAGATCCTACAGTACAGGACACTTCGACAGAACTAACTATTATGCTCTACTTTGATCTCACTTCCGAAGTGACTGTCACATCACATTGGTGCATAATGCAAATCTTGACAGTTGTTTTCTTTTCCTCTGAAGCAGAAGTGGAGATCTTAGCATCTTTTATCTTAAAAAAATCAATTGACTTTAATATTGTGGGATAAAGATACCTAGATGTGTTTAAGACATTTCAGAATTACTGTGGCACAAGGTCTTATTATTCCTAAGGTGCAATCCTTAGTTAAATGTCTAAAATGATGACACTACATTTAGGTGTAACAATCCACCTAGATGTGGAAGATCCAGGTTTTTACCTCTCATACACTTTAAATAAAGTAGGAAATTTAAAGTATGTTTTCTGTATCTCGGCTCCCAAGTCAGATTTTCTTACTCAATGTATAATTGCCTGCCTCAAGTGATGAAGACCCGAGAGAAAGGTGTTTCTTTGGCTGAGTCATAGTGCACAGGTAATATAAATATCTTTCAAATCAGCTTACACTCAGAAAAGGACAAAATATTAAAACAAATTTCCATGCCTGATACTGATCTGAGATCTACCTTTTCAAAAGGTTGACCTGGTAACATATATAAAGTAGTTGTCAGCTGTGTCAGTGCTCTATCACAGAATCACAGAATATTCTGAGTTGGAAGTGTCATCGAGTCCAAGGATCACCAAGTCCAACTCTTAAGTCAGTGGCCCGTACAGGGGATTGAACCCATGACCTTCGCATTATTACAACCAAGCTTTAACAAACTGAGCTAATCTATCATTAGGAAAGAGATGGAGTTCAAACCTCCCTGCCTTCCAAGAGAAACAGAAATCAAAATAGCAGAGTCAAATTCAAGGAAGTTCAAATAATTCACAATAGTCTCTCAAAAATACAGCACTGCTTGCAGCTGAGAGAAGAGTAAATAAGTGTATCCATGCATAAACTAAGAGAACAGCTGCTATTACCAGCAAATTAGGATGTTAAAACCCAAAACAATGCAAACATTGATTTAAAGCAATACTAAAGCAGTGGAATGTGACTCCCAAAGGATGCTTATGATCATTAGGGATTCACTTTGCTTTACTTTTCTGCTATTAGTGAAATGATGTATCAGGTATGAGCAGATAACTCATATGCCAGTTAGATGTTAAAAGGGTAAGTTGTACAGGGATGTTTGCCAGAAAGCAGTAAATGAAGCTGAGTATTGTTGAACTGCAGAGATTATAAGAGCAAGTGTTGTTTATTGGTTTATTTATCTGATTATAGCTGGAAAGGGAGAAATCAATGTAGTTAGTCAGGGATAAATTGCAGACTTGTTGCCTAGTATAACTTGAACAGCTTGTGCAGAGATAATTAGCACAACCTCTTTCAACAAAATTACTTTTTAAAAATGAAAGGAGATAGAACTAATTTTCTCAACAGTTATATCATGGTAGCACATGAAGAGAAACCTTGCTAACTCGAATAGACGTTACAATTCTTTATTCGAAAGAATACATACACCTTTAGTTAAGTGTGCATATGTGTATATATAAACAAAGATTGAAATGCATTGCAAATGAAAACAACAGAAAATGTAGTTAGAAGGAAATATTTTGTCCATCATTATTTGTATATATTCAGCCAAAATCTCAAGGTTGTTTTTAATTATTTTTAATTAATTGAGAGTAGTAAAGGGAAGTATCGAGAGTAGTAAAGGGAAGTTTTCTTCTGGTTAGAAATAGTACAATATACAAGAAAAAGGGGCTTCAGTTCATCCACAGACATGAAGTAACACTGTGAACTAACAACTTATAAGAGGAGTGTGGCTGTTACTAAATAAGAGTCAGAGCAGATATTTTGTGTACATTTTCATGAGGTGAAAAGATCCTTCATGATCAAAAGAATTGCAGTCATACTAGAAAAAGGCTCAGAACAGAAGGTAATTCATGCAGGGTCTCATGCATTAGAAAAGATGAGATGTCCATCTTAGCAAACCGCTATGGTTGCAATGACATTTTATACATCTCTAAATAAAATTTGCTGGGTGTAAAAGAAATTCTAGAGTAACTGTTGCATAAATATAATACAATATGATATAAACAACAACAAAAAGATGGAGATTTATGGTTTTGTTGTGTGAATTTTTTTTGATTGCTTCAATTTTCAGAAAGAAATATAAAACAAGGCAGAATTTCTTCCCAACCACACATGACCAGAATGTAATATCACCAAAGAATCAAGGATAAAAGTCATAAAAAAAAGTCATGAAGGTATGGGAGATGTATACAATAGTTTAAAAAAAAAAAGCTTTCAATTTTAACCCGGAAAAGATAAGACCTGCTGCTTTGCTTGTGGGGTTTTTGTTTGTTTGAATTTTTTTCATGTTTCAGTAAATATTGCTAGAACCTCCTTGCCTTCTTGAGCTACATAACTTTGACCAAACTTTTTTCTCCTGAAATCTACTTTATTTCACTGTTAATCAGAATTTTCTCTGAAAATCAATTGTTTCCAAAATGTGATTAACTGCACTTCTTCTAAGAATCCAAAACCTGTTAGCTATGTGAAAATATGGCAACTTGTTGGAAAAAAATATTCCTAAGGGAATAGCTTCCCATGAATCTGGAAAGCTGTCTCAAATGGCAGAATAAATATAACTGATATTACACTTAAAAGGAATGTGAATGATATGAAAAATTGGAATTCGCTGCAAGCTGTCTTAGTATTGTTTTTCCAAATAGTCCAAAAACATGTAATTAGGAAAATCTGTATCACAGAATAATTAAAGGAAAGAATTCTGTCAAAATGAGTTTGGTACAGTTTCCATCACAGATATTGAAAGTTATCAAAAGCTATTTATAGGGTTTTTTTTGAAATAAAACTTTAATTGTGCATTGTTAATAGTTTTAAATTTTTATTAATAATTACCTTTGTGAAAAATAATTCAGGAATAATCAAAGGGGAATATTTTTTAGGAAGGATACACAGATTTGAGTATTGAGAAGTCATTGAAAAAAAGAATTCCTTCCTCTCCTAGCATCACAAAAATATCTCAACATATTACACGTCATTGAATTAAAAAAAGGGAACTGGGTAGGAGAACTCATTCCATGATGCAACTGACAATTTTTTTGAGTACCTCATTTCAGTAAACTGATCTGCTAAAAGTGAAAGGTTACGTTCAAATTCAGAAATAATTTTCATGACTTTTAATGGCAAATGACTCCTAAAGATAACATTTCTAAATTTGAGGAAATAGGTATTAAAATAAAAATAATGTGTCCATTATACCATCACAATTTGTGGAAAGGTAAATAAAATATATATTTTCCCAGGTAGAATTTTACTGTAAAAATATTTTAGATAAATTTAAGAGTTTTCTTAAATTAATATAGTTCGGATTAAATAAAAAATAAAAAGACAACACTTTAAGTATCCCACTTCTGACACCAAGAAATTAGTGTCTTGGGTTTAGCCCAGCTTTCTCCCCCCAAGCTCAGACATTTATTACATTTTGAGATGATTTTTATGATATAAGACATATGATATACCATATCTGCATTTAAAATAATGGAATTACATTGACAAGTGTGATATTCTACACAGAGTTCTTAGACATCAAATAGAAATGTCTCATAGGATGAATTCTCTTTGGCAGAATCATTGCTTTTTGATGCAAAAAAAGCCCCAGGTAGAGTTCTTGTCTTACTCATGTTGCTTTGCACTGTGTCAGTGTAGGAAATACAAAAATAGTCCCTCTTAGTCACCTAGCTGGGCTGATGAATACATGATATATGCAGTCTATTCATAATATGCAGGGTTAGTATCTTCTCTTTTGTCTCTCTGAGAATAACATAAATGCCATAATTTTGTGGAATTTGTATAATTAGGCTACTTTATAAATGACCTGTAAATGTAAAGATTGTGATATAAACTATCGTACTGTTTCATGCTTTCTATTTGAAATGTTGCTTAGAGACTTCATCTGACAATGTGAAACTTGAGTGCTGCATGGAAAAAATATACTTATTCTAGTTTATAACTTTAAAACATTACTATGATCTCTACTATTGTCTTCTTACAGAACACATTCCTTTGAAAGTCTTGGCATGAGTATGGAAGATAGTTACATAAGGAGAATGCTTCTCTGAGAAATGTTTATATAAAAACAAGTGTCTGTGAAGGAACCAGCTAATTATTTTTTAGCAGTGCTGGAGAGATAGAGTGTACCTACATATAAAACAAATTCTGAAGTCATTAAAATCAATTACAAGAATTTTATTCTCATTAGTGGGAACAGGATAGTAAATAGCTGCATACAATATTAGAAAGTTTAAATGTCAATAAAGCAATAGTGAGCGGTCTGCTCTTATCACTTCAGAGATGATGTATGGCACAGGTATTATTCTGTGCAACAGGTATATGAAGCATAGATTTGTAACAACAAACCTGAGCACAATCATCAGGTTTTTGTGGAATGTGGAGATCCTTTTCTACACAAAGGGCACTATAATACGTTCTCCTTGTTAAAAAAAATAAAAACAAAAAACCCACAGAAAAAAAAAGACACCTAAAACCAAACTCCCAACCCCAAACCCCCAAACCCACCAACACCCCCCCCCCCAAACAAACGCAACAAAAACCAAACTCCCAAAACTCACCAAACAAGCAAATGATCAAACAGGATGTATTCAGCTTTCCTTTCTCTCTGACTGCAGTTTCATCTGGAATAAAATTGTGAAGCAAAAAGCATAGTCTAATCCAAAAGTGGACCACCTTATTAAATATCAGTGGCAGGAAGCACTTTTCATCTTAAATGGATGAGAGCATAGATAAGATTGGCTACTACAATTTGACAGTGTCTTTTCTAGAGATGGCCATACTTACTTTTTTTAAACTTACCATTTGAAGAAGACCTTGCTTACTCCAAGGTGATTTTTTTCCAAAGTTTCAGAAACTTCTGACAACAGTCCACCTTGATAAAATATTTTTTACAGTTTGAAATTATAGGATCTATTGAGTGGAAGAATTGTCCATGTGTCACAAAACATTTCTCATTTCATATTTTTATCCTTTTTTCTTTTTCAACTTCAGAATATGAAATGGGATGAATATACTATATTAAAAAAATGAACAAAAACACTGTCAGTCTTCTGTTCTTAGGGCTGATCTATATAAGTACAGTATTTTTTCTGCAATTAGTGTTTGGAGTGAAGTTAATGACCCTTTAAAGAATCAGGTGCTTGCTGTTGACAGCAAGTAGGAATCAGTGTGGGACATTATTCAGCGTGAAGGTACCGAAAATAAGTAAAAACATGAAATGTCAGGATTCTCTCTCTTTCCCTCTCAAAACACTAAGCATACATAAAGCGGCAAGAAGCAACATTTACTGATTTACAGCAAAGGAAATGTGACATATTTGCCTGCTCAAGATGCAAAGATGGAAAATAAACCCCTGGATTCTCAATGACAGTATGTGGAAAACATGATCATTTCAGCACCTGATGCACTTGCAAATAATAACATTACATACAGATAACCCTAAAATCTTACCACATTGGAGAGAAAAATTAGGTCTGCAGTCTAATTCAACTGGAGACAGTGATCACAGAATAGCTTCAGTTATAACTCACAGCTTCTGCATGTACACAAAAAGGAAAGAAACTTATTGCAGAAATGGGTTTGTTCAGTTAATACTTTCCCCTGGCAGCTTTTACAATATGTTTATCAGGGGAGAGGTCATTAGAGTTCTTTTCTTTTTTTATGACTGCCTGCTAAATAGCATCCTATGGCAACTGCAACGTGTGCTATAAAAGACATTAACTATGCCTTTAGAAATTTACTGGGTAAATGGGCAAAAAGCAAGGGATCAATAAGAAATCAAGACATGGCACTAATTGGTGGTTTGGTTTTAATGGGATTGTGTCAGCTTTCCTTAGAATAATTTAGCAATTATATGCCTCTAGGAAAAGAAAATATTCAGGAAGATTAACAGGGAAGAACACTTGGAGTTCCTTTTTTTCACATTGTTATTTATACAGTGTAAGAGGTACAGTGAATTAAATGGAGGTTTTTCTGGGGTCCTACCCTACAGACCTCAGAAAAACTCAGAATTTTGGTGCAGTATGGGGAAGATACAGAGATTATATTGGGAAGGAAATAAAAAGGCTGTATCAGTATTGCTGTACAAAACAGGGAAAAAGAATAATTTGGAAATGTGACAAAAATCTTTGAGACATTGTCAGAATAAAAAATGAGGGAATCTGAAAACAACTATGCAAAGATATAAAAGTGAATAGATATTTTTTAAGGATCAGGCAAAGATAAATTTTTCATTTTGTATCACCTCTTTATTTTTACCAGTTTTAAATAATGTCATAGAAATATCTTATACAATTGATACTATTTTTAAAATTTCACATTTAATTCTCTCCTGCATTTACTGAAAGTCTTTAATACCTTTTTGTGAATGATTATTGACCTAGATCTTGTTTCAAACTGTTCCATTTGGGATCAATGAAGTCTGAGGTGCTTATGGTTATATAGTTCACACGTATGTCCTCACTGTAAAGCTCATAGAATGAATTTTCTTTTGTAAACTTGGGTACATATTCAGATTCCTGTTCCTGTGAACTTTCTTGAATTTTATTATTCAAAAATAGATTCAAAAGTTAAATTAAAAAAAAAAGAGATTGTAGAACATATTTCCTTGAAAGTAAGGAAAACATTAAAATTTTAAATATTGAGCTATTAAACTGATGATCACAGACCAAAGGAAACTATTTATGAGGGTTTATTTCCCACAATAGTTTACCCTGTGCATTTATTAAAATCTCTAATATAACCTTTCAAATAAAAAATAAAAATTGAGCACTCATTGCAACACCTCTTAAAAAGAATTTCTAAACTAATCTGTAAATAGATCAAAGTTGGCAAAAACCACTGATTATAGCTATGTTTGTAAATATTGTGTTGCAGAATTGGGTCTGAAGAATGAAGAAGTTCATGTTGAACAGCTGACAACACAAATATATTTCAGCACGATTTACTTTCAGTCAGCTTTAGTCTTGTCCTACAGATGCAGTCCCATTTCCTGGATGGAACCAGTAAGTACATTCCTAGAGTGTATCTTGCCATTTAAATTAATTTTAAAAGGTTATTTTAAAGTCTATGTGCTCTGAAACAACTTTATTATGCATATGATTAGTGAAGTTGGTGGAAAATTGCTTTCCAAAACATATATGATTTAAACTAAAACTTTAATAAAGTGAAACACTCATATTCCTTGCTGCAAGTCTTACAGAATTAATGAGGGATGAGTTTTTGCAATAAATCCTGTAAACTGTATTGTGATCTACACAGAACACATATCTTAAAAATAGTAAGAAAAATTATTTTAATATATGTTAATGGTAATTAGTCAGAAACAAACCAAAAAGATATCACAGTGTACATACTGAAAGTGAAATTTTGAATGCAATCTGTACTTCAGCATCACACTTTCTCACATACTTAGTAGCTCAGAGGCTGAAAGTACAAGCCACAATTTGTTGGAGGTGGCGAGTACATGGATGCAAGAATGTAGAAGGGCAAGAGACTGCCGGACAGAATTTGACGGAGGGAAGGTCCAGGAGGACCAACCCTGAACTGGATTGTGCTTTTACTACGGACTTTGCCTGTTTCTACCCCTGTTCCTTTTCCTTGAGTTCATGCTGTCTAATGTCTCTTCCAGTTCCAGAACCTTCCCCCAGGCAGGCAGGTGCCTAGCAACAAGAGAACAGCTACCATTGGCCAGCTCCCCCTAGGGGGCAGCCCTGGCCCTGCCTGTCACCAGTCCACGCCCAAGTTCACTCCCTTCTAGTTTGCCTACCCTATGGGCTGAGGTGGATTTGCATGCTCCGCCTCAGCTCCACCCCTTTTCCAGAACCTTCCCTACCCCAAGTTATATAAACCCCTGTTTTCCCCCAATAAAGTTGGATCAGCGGATCAGCCTAGATCTTCGGATCAGGTCAGACCACCCTTGGCTCCTTGGTGTTTGTTCTCAGCTCGCGAGGCAAACCATACCTTGGGTCAAGGGATAGCCGCGAACGACAGCTCAGCAGGCAGTCTGCGAACCCCGTCGCTGGTCTGGTCCCTTCCCTAAAGAGACCAAGGCTTGCAACAACAATTATTTAAAAAATACAAGTATATTCCTTAACCACGTCGTGAAAACCCACTAAGTCATTCTCCACAAAAAAAAGAAGTAAGAAAAAAAATCAACCAGTGGCAGACACCCAGCATAGAAAATTGAATCTCAGATGTTTCAGGTTTAAAAATATCATAAGCAACTGGAAATACTTACTAGCTCATATTTTTATCCTGCTTTTACATTTAAGGGAAAGAAACAGAAATTCCTGTACATATTGAAAGTTTATGACTCTATGTATGGAGTGCTATTGCTGTCAAGAAAGGATATAGACATGATGGAGAAGAGTAGAAGGTTGCATGTATGGCACCAAACTGGTATTACATTAAAAAAACAAAAACAAAAACAAAAAAACCCCAAGGCACATTCCTTTTCAGTTCTCAGTATAAATCCATGCTTGGTTTTGAAGCCTCTGTGGCATGCATATGTTTTCTAATATGAACATTTTCATAAATCCTAAAAAAATACAAATAAACATAAATAAAATAAAATAAAATAAAATAAAAGAAACAAGCAAATAAACAAACCCCACCTTACAATGCTCTGAAATGTTTGTAGAGACAAAATTGTTTTCCACAACTTTGCTATGCTTAAAGTAGTGATTATAATTGAAACTCACTTTCAGTATTGCTTTAAATATATTTTCTGGTTGGAACAGAATGGCTTATTCTTTTTCCCAATGATTTGCATTTCACACAAATAAAATCTACTTCACTTAAATTTAATATTTGAAAAAATGAAACACTAACATCACTACTAAGAGTCCGATATTGGACGGATTTCTATTGGGCCATGTGTTCACTTTACTGTCCCAGTGTATCTCACTCCCCATATACAAATTGCAGCTGTAGTCTTGACTTATCAAGCAGGAATTGGCAATGGTGTTGAGAAATGCCAATCTACAAAACTTAAATGACCATCCATATTTTAATTATTATTCATAATATTTTTCAGATTAACTGTGGCATTAATTTGTGTCTCATGCTGGAATCTTGTCCATGTTACCACTCCTGATTTTTTTATGCTAGGGAAAAAAAAAGACAACATCAAAACTAAATCTTTTCTATCTAATTTCTAAAATAAATCAAGAATTGACTCACAAAATGCTCCTAACACTTGAAAATGTCTAATGCATTGATGTAGAAGCAAATCAGATTATAACATTAGAAAACACCCTTCTGAAATTCTTCAGAATTTGAAATAACAATGATTGCCAAAACATTTTCAGTTTTGAAAATGTATGTATTTAAAATAAAACTTGCATTTTTAGTTTAATTTGAAATTACAGTTTCAGCTTTGTCTAGCAGTATAAATTTCAGAACTACAAGGAGTAAGGTTAGCTTGATAATATTTCAAATCAATGAGAAGCTGACAGCACAAATTTTTCAGAAATTCTGTTGTCCTGTAAGGTGACAGTCCAGCTGTTATGGGTTTAGCCAGGTGGGCCTAAATTTAGGTTTTAAAGTTCAGCTAGGCCTAGAATTGTCAGCTGATTTAAGCTGGGCTGAGCTAGCTAACAGCTGACTTCTTCCAGCCAATAATATTGTATTCCATACCATACTACATCATCTCAAAGGGGGTAAAATCCAGCGTGTGGGAGTGGCTTGGTTAGTTCCATCATGGCTGCACTAAGAGGAGGACATCTAGCAACTCCTCTACTATGCTAGGGCCTGCTCCTGTTGCCTGTGCTTGCATTTTGTTTGCATTCAGGGAAGTAGAAATATTTTGTTGTTATACTTTCTCTTTCTTGCTGAGTGTCTGTTGGAGTGCTTATGAATTTAGAGTAATGGGCTTTGTATTAATTGGGGAGTGGGAAGCTATTCCTTGTTATATATATGTAACTTGTGTAAGTGTGTGTTATATTGTAGTATCCTCTTAATTTTCTCTTTTCTGCATAAATACATGTCATTAGTTTCAGCATAAACCTGCTTTGAGGGTTTTTCTTCCTCTCCCTCTTCTTTTTCCCTTGGCTGGTTGGGGGGAGGAGGAACCCTTTCATTCTGTCCTGGACAGTTGGTGTTTTGCCAGCTTAACCCAGGACACCAACTTTGCTGAGTTGGGAAGTTCAAATATTTCAGAAGAACATCTACAGATCTGAGTTTTTATTTGAAACCATCTATCTCCTTCCTTTCAAGACTTTGAAGGTTTGCCCACATATAGCAGTCATAAATTTATTAAGTCTTCATCTTCATGTCATGCATAAATGCCTGTATTGAGTGTCATAACTGCAAAGGAAAACACACCATCTGTCTAAAAGCAGTGATTCTCCTGACTTGCTGAGATACATCTGGTAGTTTGCAGCTGTAGTCTTTTGACAGACATGAAATATCCTGGAGAAATATTTGCCCTACCTGGGATATAGAATATACTGTGTCATGGAAAGGATTTATATAAAAACGTTGAGGAAGAGAAAAATTTCTGCTGCAGTTTGGAATGCCTATGAAAAGGCATTTACTTTCATTGTTATTAGTGTTAATTAAAGAATATCATGTTCTAGCTACTTGTGAATTTGTACCTGGGTATATTATGCTTTCTCTGTTAGCTGTGTTCTGAATTTATTCCTTTCACTCAACAGGTGACTCTTTTTAGAAGTACTGTAAGAAGGAAAGTTTTTTTTTTGTTTGGTTGATTGTTTTTTTTTTTTAGTTGGAACATCTTGTATATGATCAAATGTATGTGTTTCTATATCAGCAAATGTGCAAAATATATAAAAAAAAAAAGAAAACTCCCCAGTTTTCCATTTGTAGTCTGAACATTTTGAAATTTCAGTTATTTAGTCCAGAAAACTAGATAGGAAATTAAAGTAATTTAGAATTAAACTCACCAAACATTTATTTTAAACATATCAAGTTGAATTATTTTAAATTGGGCAAATTCTTCCTTTGGCAAACAATTTAATGATACTTGTACATAATCTGTAAAATTCCTGAACCTAAAAAAACCCAAACAAACCAAAGAACATGAAAAAAAAATAAGGCAACCTTTCACTACAAAATTTTTATAATCGTTTCTAAAACCATTAAGATATAGAATGAATAGGTGAGCAACAACATGTTCTTCATATACTGAGCCAAGCTCTTTATGCATTTTGGGAATGCTTGCTTTCAACAGACAATTTACATTTCTATCACTCCAATCATTTTCCTTATTAACTGGAAGTACAGTATATGGCATATGCCTTCATCTTCTTCTCCCTAAGATCTAGAATGTTATAGTATATAATGAATGTTTGACTTGTCTGTATAAAATTATGCAGATCGTCTCAGGCAAAAACTGCTCAGTTCACAGGGTTTAAATAGAAACATGAGTGAAGCAGTTTATTGAATAACTAACAACATAACTAGTAATCAATTAACTATAAATTCTGTATCAATATGAGTAATAAAACAGAGGAGACACAACACTGAGCACCTACGTATTCTGAAACATCCTTTTCTAAATAATCCCACAGTCCTGTAGCAGCCAGAGGTACCCCTCTCTTCCCATCCCTGCTTGGTTTTCCAGCAGAGGAGGATGCTCCAGCCCCAGGGATCCCACCATTACCCTGTGTTCCCTCTGTGGTGTCTTCTCCACTACAGGTCTTCATGTTGCTTTCATATTGCTCCGTTGTTTAAAATTCTCTTGTCAACCTTTTGGTAACCATTTAATCCAGGTGATATTTGTAGTCCCCTACCTCTTTATCTCATATATATATATATATATGAGATAAATATATATTATATAAATATATATATATATATATGAGGCATATATGAGATATGCCTCATATATATATATATATATTTATATAATATGGGGCAAGAACCATCTCCAAACAGCCAGTCTGGGGTGCTTCATTCACACATACTGTCTGACTCATAGCACAGTATTTTTCTTCAGGTACAAGGACACCCTCACAGGCAATGTACTGACAAATATTTCTATTTGTGAGTGACTGCTCGTTAACTCCTCACAAAATGACCAGGAACAGGACTATACGTCCCCAGCAGACTCTGGTAATTGCACTTCTGCTTCTCATATTGTTCACAGATCCCTCTATACATTGTTCTCCTCTCTTATTGAGTATTTGCATTTTTGAGTACTGTTGTGGTTTGACTGTGGCTGGTTGCCAGGTGCCCGTGAAATTCATTTTGTCACTCCCTTCCTCAGGTGGACAGGGGAGAGAAAATTGATTGAAAGCCTCATGGATCAGGATAGAGATATGGAGAGATTGCCCACCAAATACAGCCACAGGCAAAACAGACTTTGCTGGGGCAATTAGTTTGATTTGTTGCCAATCATATCGAAGACCACTACGAGAATTAAAATTTTAAAACACCATCAGCCCCCCCCCTCCCTTCTTCACAGGCTCAACTTCATGTCTAATTTTCTCTATCTTATCTCTCTGAGCAGTGTAGGGGGACAGATAAAGGGGCTCTGGTAAGTTCATCAAGCATTGTCTCTGCCATTCATCTCTCCACAGAGAGATGACTCCTCGTGCTCTTCCCCTGCTCCACCATGGGCACATCCACAGTCTGCAGGTAGATCTCTGCTCCACTGTGGGCCTTCATGGGCTGCAAGGGCACAGTTGCCTCAATATGGGCTGAACAATGGGCTGGAGAGAAATCTCAGCTTTAGTACCTGAAGCATCTCCTGCCCCTCCTTCTTCACTGACCTGGGTGCCTACAGGCCTGTTTCTCTCATATTTACACTCTTCTTCCTGGCTGATGTTGGGCCACAGTTTTCCCCCCTTCTTAAATCTGTTATCCCAGAGATGCTACCACTGTTAGTGGGCTCAACGTTGGCTCCCTCTTAGAGCTGTCTTGTGTTGGCTTTATCAGACACAGAAGCCACCCTTGTAGCCCACACCACTGCAAAAACCTGGCCACACGAACCCAATGCAAGTCCTGTCTTTCAAAATGCTTCCTAACAACGTAAATTCATAGATATAAAATAAGTATTGGGGTTTTCTGCCTCAACAGAACCACTTCACTAAACAGAAATCATAATTCAATGCTAGTTTTCTTTCACTCCAAATACTGTATTCGTCTTGTGATGGACTACATCAATAGTATGTATGAGTTATCCTCAAGACTTTCTTCACTTTAGATTTCTTATGATATTAGACTGATCTCAAACTCACCATCAGATATTGAAATGGGATACAGTTTGAATTACCATTACTTAAACTGGGACAAAATAACTCAAAAAATGGTAATATGTTCAATTCAGGCTTCAAGATTTCTTCAGCTCCTGGGAACTTGAACTTATTTGTTACCTCCCTTTAGCCTGAAAATTTGTTGGACATTTTGTAAGATAGAAGAGAACCTATAACTTTCCTCTGTAGTAGATGTCATGAAACAGAGCAGAGACAGAAAAAGTTTCACTAGATTTTTTTTTTTTTTTTTGTGGGAATGAATTTCAGGATGCATTTCAACAAATTTGTTCTTTTTTTATCTAAGACCCTTTCTATACTGAATCTTCTGGTCATGTGTACCTTCATATCAGTTCCTGCTGCCCACAGTAGAAACTGGAAACAATAAGCCTCTGGTTAAGTTTGAGATTCTGTTGCAATTATGACAACTAAAATTATTTCTGTTGCATGAGGTGTCAGTGCCTCAAGCACAAACCTATGCTCTTAAATTAACAGCCAAACTTTTGTCTATTTTCCTGTACTTTTAAGACCCAAAATATATGGCCATATTGACATAGTTAAAAATATTGCAGTACATTTAGAGAAAGTCAAGTGCTTCACTCCTAAAAATCTACTTTCTCCTGTCATGAGAATACCTGTGATTCCACACTGAATGGGACTAAGGGTTTTAACAGTGATGACTTCAGGATATGTGGTATGAGATCAGACTTAAAAGTCTGTATAGGAATATGTATGTTACGCATCTTATGATATCTCTGAGTGGTGAAGCATAGGATAATCATGGCTTCTATTTTAGTATAAGTCAGAGAAAGTGGGTAAGACTCCCTCATTTGACTGTTAATATTTTTCTTAACCCAACACAATACATTGTGGGACACTTTACACTGGGAATTTTCTTATTCATGCTGTGGGGAGTGAACTGATGTTATAGTTGCAGAAAACCTCTTTACAGACCTGTAAATTTTGATCTATATTTGAAGATCAGCACAACCTGCTTTCACTGCCTACTTTATCATGCTCTTTGTCACACTGTGCAGCTCATAGCAATTTGATGGTCTATTTGTATTCCTGCCTTAGCCCTAGAGTGACTCTGATTGTCATTCAGGGACAGAGGTGAAGCTCAAGTCATTTTACAAAGGTACGTGTCTCACATCTGTCAGATTTTCTGGATATGTTTTATGGAGCTTTGTTTTGTGTCTTCTCTGTCCCATATCTTTTTCTTGTGTTTCCCTTGCTGTATGTAGTTTGTCTATACTCTTCAGCTGTGCTTGCTTTCTTCTTCCTGACTGAATGATGTTACTGACATTCAATTAGTATTTAAAGAATAAATGTACAGATTTCCTATAATGTATCACTGTTATCATAAAATACATTTATCTCCAGAAATTTATGGGGAAATTTCTTTTAAACTCAGTGAGAACAGAAGTCCCTTGACAAGTGTTCCTTTAACATGTTAAATAAACTCAAATAAACTCAAATAAATGCTAATATACAGTACTGAAACAAAGAGAAAAACAGTCCAGCTAAGAAAAGTAGCCTTTATGATGGTCATTGTGATTTGACAAATGAGCCAGATTAAGTAAACAAATATTCAGAAGGGTTAAAACTATGGAGCCAGATGTTTTACAAAATGCCCTTATCCCTGTCTTGACAGTGAGCTGTGAAACCATGTTTCTTTTCCAGACCTCAGTCCCACTGATTAAATTAGCTGCACAGTATTTGATTACAGAGTATAATCAACATGTTGCAAAACTGAGTGAATAATTCATAATGTGTCATTTATGTGACAATTTTTACCTCTGTTTCTGTTTGCCAGTTGTCAGTGAGAATATTATGATCTCAAATGCATTCCTTATTTGAATTTATTTGCTGAATAATGCCCACAAATGATTCTTATTCTGTGCTTCATACACAGCAGTTTTTTATGAGTGTTCAACACTGGAAGATGCAGTTATTTTTATTTATTTGGCATACGGATTATGTGATATTCCTCTGTTTCCTGAATGGATGGCACCTAGATCAAAATGAAACTTCAATAATAAAATTCTACATTCATTTTCTTCCAGTATACACCTAAAATTTTTGGGCAAAGGCTGTCATGCCTTATTAGACTTCAGACTTCAGTCTAAGAACAGATGATGTATTTACTACTTTTGAGATCACTTAAAGTCACATATTTACTGCCAAGGAGATTTGAGTATGGTGATTCTATGAGCATGGTGTACAAAGACACTAGAGCTATTGAACAACTCATCCTCTCATTTCAAATCTGAAATTAATTTGGATTAACATTGCTCCCCCAAAAAGTTAATTATTGCAGTCTCTCCACCGTTTGCAAAATAGCCTTATGGACATATACATCTCAACTGGGACTCTGCATTGCAAGGGAATCTGCTTGGAGATTAATATACACCTCATGAAAGCTGTAAAAGCATTAGGCCATATAGACAGACTACTTTCTTTCTTGCCTGTCTCCTTTTATTTCTGGCTGTGTAATAGTCTGGTTTCTATGGAGGAACTACTTGGTGTACTTGACTTCCTCTCAGAATGCTTTAAGGACTTTAACTCTTTAAGTTTCCTCTCAGGACTCACCATATGGATGGCAAAACAGTTCTTAAAAACATAAGAACATTTCTGTGCCACTGAATATTTCTGAGTGATTATAGCAACCCAGCCAGCAAGCATCCAGCTCAGTGGGATTGTGCCCAGTGAAGTTAGGCTTCTACAAAGTTGCACATTCCTGGGGTCCCAGACTTAGTGTATATAAGACTTCATACGCCTTACTTGGTTGCTTAGCTATGTGAGCTATGTATAAGAGCATGAAGTAAAAGATTTGATTAAAAATGTAATTCCACATTTCTGAAAGGAAGTTTTGCATCCTCCTTTACAGTTTTCTAAGGAGTTTTATAATTGCAGCATCTCGCATAAAATGTTTACTACAGGAACAAAGTTCCTATGGTGCATTTTTCGTTACTATTTTCTGCGTACATCTCAATCCATAAGTCTAGTTCTGAATACTAATTTTGTTGATAGAACTTACTCCTTAGATTGAAACACAATGTTCCTCACAACAACAACAACAAAAAAAAAAAATAGAAAAATCTCATTGCTGTGATGCATGTGAAAAGCTCTTAAAGTTTTTTGTTGCACTGCAAACTTTGTCTGCATTCCTCATAAATTGTCAATGTCTATGGTCTGGGATCTGATACTGATCTGAAACTTGTGGCAAATTCAAATCAGAAATGTTTACAGTTCTGCAGGATAAACAGAAATAATTTACAATTCTGCATGGAACAGGTTCAAGAAAGAATATTGTCTCAGCCTGTTACTTGCACTTAACCACAGAGATTGACAGTATGTGGGGTAGAGTGAGAGATGAGGCATTGGATAATAAGAGATGGGTCACAGGATAGATACTGGAGACCCTGCAGCAATAAACAATAAAGAACTGGAGCAGGACAAAGCTTATTCTAGAGATAAAAAATAAATAATATCCAATACACATAAAAAGTGCAATATATATAGTAAGTTTGAGTGCAAATGGAGTTTGATACCACAGAAGAAAAGCAGAAGTTTAGAGTGTTAGGAAACATATGAAGACTATCTGGAGCAGTTCTCTGAGGGAGGAATTCAAAAACATCAACATGAATGTCATATTCCTTTTGGTGAAAGACTCTGGGTGCTAACAACACACACTATAACTCACCCCTACCCTCCCCCCTCCCCCATCGCCACCAGATTGAAACCATCGACTTTAGGATTCAAAATGATTCTATCTGCACTAAGAGTGTTAAAAAAAAAAAGCAGCTAAAATAGGTAACTTTTGTAATAAAGGCCAAGCTACTTTTTAGAAGCACTACAAGTACAAATCTGGAAATGTAAAACTGAAAGATTAAACACATATCAATACACTCTTTACCATATTTTCTAGAAACAAATAATCTGTCTGAAATTCCAAGGGCAAACCTTGAAATACTTCTCCAAGAGTGATGAGAATAAAGATAAACTTGTTTGTAATCATTTAAATGGATTCTTTTGTGCCCTGATAGATATACAGATATTAACTGTCTAATTCTAAGATATGAAATGTGCAGGAATTACTTAGACCATTGAATAATATTACAGTTTTTAGCTTTACACAATAACATACAGACACACATAAAAATAAAATATTTTTGTACATATCAGATAACTCTTTCTTTAGTTCCAGGATATGGAGCTTATTGTGGCCAGTAAGAGATTACTGAGAATCAGGTCCATTTTACTTGTAAAATTCATAGCAGAGGGGAAAATAGCACCCAACTTAGTGGGGCTCCATTCTTTAACCATGATATTTTAATGTCACTATGGAGAAAATAGTAATTCAACATAAGAGCAGTGCATACTAAAATAACTGGTGTGTTTTGAATACCTCTATGTGGAGTCTCTCAATAAATTATCACAAACAATTAAGCACAGGTGTTTTGAAAGAATCTTGCTAGTTGTCCAAGATACCATAATTTGTGAACAGAATGCTTTCCTCTCCCTAGGAGAATTTTCATTAAAAGAGAAAAAAATCCAATATAGTTTCCAGCTAATGATAAGTAACTGAAATAACAAGAACTGACAGGTCACAACTTGCTTCTTTGCCCTTATTCAAAGCTGTAGATTTCATAAAGTTTTAAATCCATTTAAATATGCAAAAACTCAACAGGAAATTTCTGGTTTAAAGCACTTCCTATCTTCACCTGAACATTCAAAATATGATGGAAAATATCTTTAAAGTGCATCTCTTGAACCATACTGATACCAAAGCATATTTTTAATATGCAGTAATTTTATTTCTAAGGTAAGATTATATGGTAATTCATAATTCAAAAGCATTTCCCTAAATGTTTTAAGACGCAAACACAACCTTCTTAAAATGCATACTAACAATGTATTCACAAAAAGAGAAAGAACGAGATAAATTGCTCTTTTTATTTTTTTTAATAAAGAAGGAATAGAAGTGAAAAAAAATCTCCATAAGTACTGAAAAACTACTACAGCAAAAACACATTATATTTTATGAACAGTCATTTAGGTATTTCAGAACATTAACTAGAAATGATTTAATACTATTTATTTTCTCTAACAATTTTAAAGAGTGAGGTTACATGAAGGAGTGATGGCTAAATATAAAATTTTAGCAACGTTGAAGAGCACCATGAAAAAAATAATTTTATTAGTACTTCAGTTTTTTAAGTTTTGATTCTCTTCCTCATTATGTTTTTCATTATTTTTATCATGGAACAGAATACTAATGAACTTAGGAAGACATGCAAACTCTTTTTTAAAAAACCTGACTGTATTCACATATATACATTATAAATAGTTTCACAAGAAAATTTACTGGCACAGGGATAAAACCAAATTAACATAAAATAATTTGAGAATCATAGAATGATAAATTGGTTTGGGTTGGAAGAAAATATATAGGCCTTCTGGTTTCAGCCATTTGCAGGGGCACCTTCCACTAGATCAGATTGCTCAAAGCCCATCCAACCTGCTCCGAGTATTCAAATATTCTGAGCAAGCCTTCACAGAAAGCTAAGTTCTTCTCTCACATATCAAGTGATACTTTCATAAGAAATACAAACCCAACACATAAAGTGTAGGTCATGATCAGAACCTTAGTGCAATCTTTCTAAGCAACCTTTCGTACAAATATATCTCTGCACATTAAATTCTGTTTACTTAGATAGCAAATGAATATTCTAACATTCTGTTAAAGTCAAAGAATCTGATATTGATCAGTTTAGAAATGCATACATTCTCTAAGTATTTCTATGAGTGTCTGCTGCTATGGGATGCAATAAGTGATAATTTAGGTACTATAAAACTTTGAATTTCATTATCAAAATAACTGAAGGTCTTTGTTAAAACAGGCTTCAGCACATCCAAGTCTAAGCTGAGGGAAAACCCATTAAAACCCCCTCTGAATTAGACATATTAGTTTTTACATAAGTAAAATTAGGGGGAAAAATTAAAAAGCAGTCCAAATAGAAAGTATTTAGTCAATCCAGAATGACAGATCTTATGCTTGATGAAGAGCTTACTTCTTTCAAAATAAATTCATATTCACTTCTGAACGTTACAGAGACCAATTTAAAGTTCATTCATGGGTGTTTGGGAAACAATATAGATTTTGTGGAAGAAACATCTTTCAAAAAGGCAGGTTTATTCTCACCATGACTTTCTTCTTAAGCACGTTTATGTTTTTTGTTTGGATTCTCTTCTAATGTTAGAAGAGTAAATCTAAATGTGTTTTAAAGACTTTTTTTTTCATATTGGAAGCTGTTTTTAATGTTTCCTTTAAAAGATTCAGTCAGTACAATAAAAAGATAAAATAGTTTAATAAAGGTTTTATTTTATAGTGCTACTTGTAAGCTGAATATCTATTCATTAAAAGAAATGAGACAATATTTCTCAGTTGAAAGAGACAAGTGATATAAAAATATGTGGCTTCCTACAGACAATTCTTTATGGATCAGTAATTTCTTCACAACCATGTTTCAAATAGACAATCACAGAGGAATATGTTTAACTGTTTTACAGCCTAATTAGATGTGGCACCTGTCAAATATGTCTGATTTATCTTTAATAACTGCTAAACTACATATCAGGATACAGGTTGACCAGTTAACAAGACGAGTCTAAAGGGTGCTGGATATTGGCAATAGACAAAAATTTAGTTGAAGAGAGTTGTACTGTTTGAAAAGAGAGAGCTATTTATAAAAGTACATTGTTTTTTTCTTTTGATGATAAAATCAGATTGTTAGCTAAACTTTAGCTAAACTTTATGGTAATATCATTAGTCTACTGTCTGAAGAGAAGGATGTTTCCTCTTGCATGACTTGCTGAGGGCACACAAACAAGACATAGGGAAAGGAGAGTGGGAAGATAAGCTTGACTGAGTGTTCTGTAAGAATCAAACCAGCAGTGCCATCCCAAAATAATAAGTTTAATGTTTGAAATATATTTTCTTTTTTTTTTCCATTTCTGATTAAAGAAAAACAAAAGTATGAAGGAGAGCACTTAGGGATGGGAAGGCTGGTGTAGCTTTAGCTGCAGTGAACATGATGACCATGAGATGGTGAAGTACAGGATTCTATATGGAGAGAAACTGGGTGATAAGTAGGGTTACAATATTGGACTTCAGGAGAGCTATCTTTCCCTCTTCAGGGATGTACTTGCAGGAATCCCATGGTTTAGGGCCTTAGCAAGTAAGGGAGCCCAAGAGATACTAATTAATATAATGTTCATATTCAACATCACTTCCTCCAAGGTCAAGACTGGCATATCCCTATGAGAAAGAAATTGAGTAATGTGGGCAGGAGACCTGCATTTGTGAGTAAGTTTCTGGAAAACTCCAATGGAAGAAGGAAGTTTAGGGAATGTGATAAAAAGGACAGGCTATTTGGGAGGGATATGAGAATGTTTCAGATTATGCAGGGATGTGTCGAGGCAGACCAAAGTCCACTTGGAATTAAATTTAGCAAAGGATGTCAAGGAGAGCAAAAAGAACTTCAAGTACATCAGCAGCAAAAGGAAGACTAGGGAAAATGTGGGCACACTGCTCAATGACGTGGATCCCCTGGTGAGAGAAGATACGGAGAATGCAAAGTTAGTGAATCCCTTCTTTGCTTCAGTTGTCCATGACCCAACAATGTGCTCTTGGGGCCAAGAATGCCGGTAGTATCCTGGGGTGCATTAGAAACAGTGTGGACAGCAGGTCAAGGAAGGTAATCCTGCCTCTCTATTATTATTCTGCCCTTCCAGAATGCTGTGGCCAGTTCTGTGATCCCCAGTGCAAGAAAGACAAGGAACTACTGAAGAGGGTCCAGCTAAGGGCTATGAAGATGATTAGGGAACTGAAGCATCTCTGTTATGATGAAAGGCTGAAGGAGCTGAACTGTTTAACTTGGAGGAAGAAAGACTGAGAGGGGATCTTATCACTGTACACAAATACTTGAAGGGCAGGTGTCAAAAGAACAGAGCCAGGCTCCTTCAAGCAGTGCTCAGTGACACGCCAAGGACCTACAGGCACAAACTGAAACACAAGAAGATCCATCTGATTATAAGGAAAAACTTTCCTTTGAGAGTGACAGAGCTCTGAAACATATTGCCCAGAGAGGTTGTGAGGTCTCCTTCTCTGGAGATATTCAAAATTCACCTAGATACAATCCTGTGCAACCTGCTGTAGGTGAACCAGATTTAGTGAGGAGGGTAGAATAAATGATCTCCACAAATCCCTTCCAACACCAACCATTCTGTGATTCTGTGAAAGAGTATTAAAAAGATCAATGGATAGAGAGATGAATTCTGCACAAAAATTACTGAGATTTATTTTTCTCAATATTGTTCTGAGCCCCTCACAATGTCACTGTGTTTGTTAGATCAGGGGTCATACTCTTAATGTCAATCTTTCTGCATCTGAAGCATGTTTTTTTAAGAACTCATGGAAATACATAGATACATGGGAACCTATGTGGAATGGTAATGATGAAAATATCAGATTTTTTTTGAGTATATGTCTCCCTCAAAAACCAGCTCTCGGACTCTTGTTCTGTCAATAGGCCTTAAGAAAGACTGTGATTGTCCATCTGCACAGAGGGCATACCTCTTTTTAGCTCTTCAAGAGAATTTAGGCCTTGACCTCTCTGCTTGTATTACTATGCAAAGATACCTATTAATGTCATTTGCAGTGTGGTTACTAGTCTGTAAGAATTGAGACTAAACCCAGTAACTAATTTCACACGAGGCATTGAAAAGCTGTCAGAGGGTAAAAATTTCTGTCACTTCTGATCTAGTACAGTTGTGAAGAAGTGACCTAGATGTGAAATGCTCTATCTTGTTACCAGCTATAAGGGCAATCCATCCTATTTGTTTACTTTTGTATTGTACTTTTTCCTCTCTTTTTTTTTTAGTTCAGTAAGAAATGCCCTTAGTTCTCAGCAATGATCAAAGACAATTGAGCTATTTAATGTTTAAATGTAATATTGGGCCTGTATGTTAGGAGAAAGAAAGCTAAGTATTCTTCTACCACATATAAGATACTGATTTTTTTTAAATTTTTAGTCTCATTCTGATACCTTTCTGTTTTCCCATTCTCTAGGATGCGAGAAATCATTCCAAGTGTCAGAATAAAGACCTTATGGCATCTAAGAGGATGAGACCATTTGACTGTGCATTGCATTTTAGGATTCTGACTTTATCTGAAGGGAGACTTCGACATCTTGATATTCTAGGAAAAAAATAAAAACGTGGGTTGTGTGTGTGGAAATCTCTGGGATAAGATGGCTAATTCTAGTCACAGTGCTTTCAAATAATGAGCTCATTCCACAGCCATTACAATTGTAGCAAGTCATCACATTGTGTTTCAGCACTTCATCATCTCAGGACACATCCTTCCCATTTTAAGCATCTGCAAACCTCCTTTTTTTTAGTTAAAACTCTACTGAATATTGATTAAAACTCTCAAAGACAGAAAGACAGAGGAATAGGGGAGAGAGAAAGGGGGAGGGAAAGTGGGAAGGATAGATCTTTGAAAAGAAAATTTAAAATAAACCCAGGGAAATGTATTATGTCTGGAATTGCATCACACTGATATATTTTGAAATGACTACACTAGAATTGGAGAGGGTTAGTTTTACTTTACATAGTAAATATTGCAAAAATGTTAAACTAAAGGTTGATTTCATGGAGGTCAGCTCAGCAAAGATTCTTTTACACAAGATAGGGAAGAGGAGTTCATCTAGCATTACTCCCTCAGATACTCATGCCTAAATTCTGCCTACAGTGTCTTCATAGTAATTGCTATATTCATATTTTACCTTTCTTACAGTCTTTACTTTTGTTCTGAGAAGCCTGAGAGACATGCAAAGGCAATATAGATTGAAATTTTGTATTAAGAATGGCAAGAATACTTGTATCATCCTAATTTGCATTGACTACAGGACTTGAATTCATGGATTAAAAAATCTTTCAATTCCTCCAAACCAAGAATTATGCACTTGTCCAAGGTCTTAGGAGTCAGGAGCAGGATTTAGATCTGCCAACATGATGTAATTGTAATTTTCTCTTGTTAAACCCAAACATTAGGAGTTTAGGGCCACCTAGTATTTTCTTATAAAATGCTTTTGATATCAATGATATTAATGTTACAAATAAATAATAATAAAAACAATCAGTTATCAAAACAGATATTCCTTCTGCCATGTCTTCCAGTGTTTCTTTGTGATCAATTTCTGTTAAGTGATTCTTATTTTTGCAAAGTAAAAAAAAGACTCAAGTGTAGCTAGGTTGTACTGATGACACATTAGTTATGCCACTATAATCATGAAAACACATCTGCAATATCTTTGAAGAAAAACAAAAGTAGCAAAATTACCAGTAGATACTTAAAAAAAATTTAAAAAAACCAAACAACAACCCAGGATGAAAGTATAAACATAAATTGAAAATGTGCAGTTACTAATTAATTTATCCATGATAGCTGCATATTTTAGGGCATAATTTAAGCATGTATAGAATTGTGTCACAGTTTGTTGTAGATGCCTGTTATTGCTAGCATAGGTGGAATGGTCTTTAGGTTGCTTACAAAAACAATAAAAAAAAGCCCCCAAACTAAATGCAGATATGTCTCTCTCCTTCAGAACTGTATATGAAAATCTGATCAATCTGATATCTTATACTGATAAGCTATAACAAGAGATCCCTTTTTTATCATGAAAGGAAAATAGACCTCTATTTCTTGTCCTGGTGTCAGTACCCCTTGTGGGAGGATGAGCTGATAAGCCCTGATGGGTTGAGGGAAACACCCAGCCCCCCCTGGAGGGGTGCTCCCCGCAGAAGACAAATGCAAGGCAAACTGATAAGATTAACAAAGGATGGAGTGTTAAAAAATAACACGGCCTTCCTTTGTGATAACTTCTATGACTGCTCAAGGGCCCACCCCTCTCAGGCATCTGCATCACCCCCCAGTAGATTGACTATTAGTCACACAACCAACTGAAGAAGAAAAAAAAAGATATAAAAAGAAGTGCAGTTTAAGTGCAACTTGGGGAGAAAAACTTCCACCTCTGAGAGGGCAATCTATGAGCTACCCTGTCTTTGCCATTCCATCAACATTGCAGGGGTAAGCAACTAAATGCTTACTTTATTTTCTTATACCTACTAATTATAATTTTTTATAGCGCACTGGGTGTATACGTGTTAATGGGAAGCGGCTATATTTTTTCCTGTTGCTTTTCTTTTGGGTCATTGAGTGTGTTTGCAGGTGGTTTTGAACTGTTGTGTATCTGTTTAGTAATCCTCTGTTGGTTAAGTTTGTCATGGGAGCAGGATACTGTTGGGGTAGCCTGTAAAATGTGTGTTGTGCCGGTGTCTTTTGGGGTATTTTGTACAATCCTGCAGCTAAATGTTATCACCAACTAAGTAACCCATGTAGTCATTGTCACGTACCTGTATTAATAAATGTTATTTTGTGAGCTATCATGAGGAAAGTTCTTTTCTTTTTCTTTTTTTTTTTTTTGCTATTAAGTGTTGCCTCAATAGCAGAGGTCAGAAACTCTTCCAACCTGTGTGCTGTCCTGTAGTCAACAGTGTTAAGAAACACAAGGATCTAATTGTCTGGCTTATTGCTAATAATTTCTCCCTGGTTTAAGTGTGGTCCTCATTTGGGAGTCAAAAATCTTTCCAGCCTGTGTTCTGCCCAGAGTCCGGCAGGCAGTGCTGAGTTCATAAAGCTTTGATTACTCCGAGGGCGCTTATAGCTAATAACTTTTATTTAATACAGGTAAGAATAGAAATCTTTTCATTTCTATCTCTCCTCCCTTTCACGTGACACCCCTCTTCTGAGACTCAGTTGTAATACTCGTGACTCAATCACATCCCTAAGGCATGTCTTAATATCCTTCCCTTAAGGAATATCTTCATCAGCCTTTTAGGAAGAGTTCATTGTCTTGAGAATAGAACAAATAAAACCAGAAAAATGGAGCCTTGTCAAAGCTATTATTCCATTTAAATTTTCCATACCAAAAAAAGTACATAATTATCTATCTGCATTAATTTAAATATTTATTCATTTTATATATATAGAAATATATTTGCAACAGAAGCACAGAAGAGAAAAAACCCTCATCAGATGTATTACTGTGTCTTAACAAGTTACTTAGTAATAAATTATAAGCTAATGTGTATTTTTCAGTCTGCAGCAATGAAAAATACTGTGACGGTTCTTACCAGTAAATCTTTTGTTATTTTATATTTAATGGTGTTTCTTACCTTACATATACTGCACACCAAGAACTACAGATATTTTAACTGATAAGTGGTGACCTATTGAGTAAAAACAATTTTATAATTATCTGAGTCCTACCTTATATTTAGATAGTATAATTAAAATTTGCCATCTCAGAAAGGATATTGTTCTAAGCACAAGCATAGTGAAATTTTATTTGTGCTCTTTTTTCAAGGCAGTTTAGACAGAAAAATGGAGAATGCAAATATACCCTATTTGTTTTTGCATAAGATACACATGCCAGTATTTTCAACTGCATGAGATTTCTACAGAATTTTGTGAGACCTTTGAATGTCAAAGTATCTCTATGAACTGAAAAACGCAAAGAATCCACTTTTGACTAGTCCTCCAGATTTGGCTTTCCTACAATTTGACCATCTGTTTATGCTGGACCTGGATTCCTCTGATACTGGCAATGGCCAGTATTGTCTCAGGTGGTGAATGGAAGAGAAGAAATGGTGACATATGGTAGTGGGATGCTTAATCCAGCCGAGAAAAAAACAAAATGTACTACATAAAAGCGATTACAGTTTATATTTTATGCACTGAACATACAGAACAGCATTTAAAAATTTTAGTGACTTACATTTTTGAAAGACTTAGTAAAAATTAGTTAAATGTCTTTAGGCTAAAGACAGATAAAAAAATAATTTTGCAGCCTGCATTCTGATTTAAGGGAGTAAGAAAAGTCCTTATGTCATCAGTTTAGGTGCTGAATTTTTCTCTAATAAAGAGCATAGAAAGTTTCCCTCATTAGTCAACAGAGGTACCTCAAAAAGGATATTTAGAACACCTAAATTAAGTTGCAGGTGACTTCATGTGCTTAAAAATGCTCTGCATACTCTTTAAAGTAGAATACTGGAAAAGTAATGTTAAATATTCTTATCTTCTCACAGAAAGATACAGTTGTTTTTAAATCTATACTTTTTGGCTACCTGCACTTTTTAGGAGGAGGATATGGAAAGAGGCTTTTCAAACAACTAAAAACAGGTAGTGTAGTAAAATTGCAGAGAAGCAGTTTTGCCTCCCATGTCCTTTAAAGCTGACACTTTCTGCATAGCAATGCAGATCAAGAATATCTCTTTGTGGTGAAGCACGGTGTTTTGTTCTACTCAAGTTAAGATAAATGGTCTTCTTTCGTACGAAATGTTCATTCTGATATGCCATCAGTCAAAACAAACCCTCTCCAGACTCTGATGTAGCCATTTATTTTTGTATATTCTACAATGTAAGTAATGTGCAGAGGAGTTTCACACCTCTTCAGGCAGGGGAAAAAATAAACAAACAAACAAACAAACAAACAAAAACAAACAAACAAAAAAAAACAAAATAAAAATCTGTACATTCCCCCACCCACCCCCACATTAAAGTCATGGAAAGGTCTGACCAAGATACAATCTTTCCTTGATAGACTAACTCTGAAAGAGATTAACCTGCTTAATGCATAAATGCTGAAACCAACACATAATTATGATTTTTGCTTAGTATTTTGTAAGTGTTCCATTTAGGTTTACTGAAGAAATGGTCCTATGGATACAACAGACTCCAATAGGCTGGGTTTAAGACTTAGTACAATGAAGTGGAATGACATTTAATTACTGATGTGCAGCCATTCAGTTCAGCTAATTATGATCCCTGGAGGTTAGTCATCATATGCAATTAACTTTTACTTTCATAAAAGCTTAATGTGCTGCAAAAGCAGCAATGGCTGTGAATGTTGGACTTCAGGATTACTGACAGAATTCAAAAATGAATTCTAAAAGACAATTTTTCTCACTAAGTGTTAATATAGCCATCTGCTCTAAAACAATGTAAATTTGTTTTAATAGGAACATATCATTATCTGCGATTTTTTTTTTTACTTTCATGGTCACAGTGGCTGCAGTATAAACAAGTGGGGGAATAATTCAGCTCAGGACAAGCAATCATAATCTATTCAAATAAAACTAGCAGAAAGACTGATGAATAATATCTGAAAGGCCAGATGAGTTTTTCAGTTTTTGTTTTGCTTTGTTTTAGAAAAGTCAACACTGAAAAACATTGCAATCCCCACAAGTTAATTTGAGATATATTTCAAGGCCGTTTAGTACTAACTATGAAATATCAAGATCCATATATAGCTACTTATCAAAAACTTTTGAAGAAAGTTCACTTCATGTGTATTTTGTCAGGTTTTGCTGATCTTTGTTACAGAAAAGGGAAAATAGATAAAAGGAAAGTAAAATCAGAGAATTGTGTCCAGTCACAGCAAAATCATGAGCTGTGCTTAGCAAGACAATTACAAATGATATAATACAGTGAAGTGGAGGCATACAGCAATTATCTCTGAGTGAATGGGTGAGGGTATCAAAGCACTGTCACAGTTGGGTGAAACTTTCTAATCAGGCTGAAATAATCCTTTTTTCGATAGATCTAGGTTACCCATTAACAGAATGATATTGCATATAGAGCAAACAGTTGGATTCAACATATCCCCAGAGAACCCAAAACATATTTATGAGGGTTACTGGTCAACAATAAACTTGTTTTAATAATGTTGGTATCAGTGGCACAGCTCAAGCTTAGGCTGCGGAGGCAACAGGCACTTGGCTATGAGGCTGACATTGAAACCAGCTCACCCTTGCTTCAAAGCAAGCCCAGGCCAGCCCTTAGACTACACTCTCAGGTCAGGAGTACATTTCATTCAAAAAAAAAAAAAGGTATAATCATTTTTACTGGGCTAGAATTTAGCAATTGCATTGCCTCACAGAGGAAACTAGTCCTAACTAAAGAAAAAAAAATTATAAAGAAGGTTGTAATAAAAATAATATACTTTTATGAACCTTTTATAGGTCATAGAAAAACAAAAGCAAGAGAACATGAAGCAGGCCAAAGACCAGGAAGCAATATGATGGAAACGACAAAATCTGAAAAGCTTCTGGAACACTCTGATACTCTAAGTAACCTAGTGACAGTACAAATAATCAAACTAATGCAAGAAATCATATGGATCAGACTAAAATTCAGACTCATATACCTGAAAAAATGTTCCTTGCATATTTGTATTGTTACAGATTTATCTTACGAGATTAACTAAAATTCTGTTAAAACTCTATAAAATTTTGATTTGATGTTCTCCCTTTCACAGTAGAATCTCATTCATGTTGAAAATCTTATTTGTAGATGAAATAGAGGAATTTGTATGAAAATTGGGCAAGGTTTCCAGTTATCATGGCTACCCCAAAGAATTTCTTTTCAAAATTAGGAGTTTATTCATTTTTCATAGTAGGATTCCTTTCTCTGTTGTGTTGATAATATTATAATGCATATGCATGCATGTATTTATAAGTTTATTGCATTATTTTGAATTTATTTTTATAGTATGTGTGTAAGTATTATAACAGAATTGCTTAAAACTCACTTTGGTAAGTTATTTTTGTGTCATTTGAGCAACTGTTTCAAGTTCTTTCTAGAAGGCAGAACTTATCTTTCATTCAGTTGGCTTGAACCTTACACCACAAAATTTCAAATACAAAATTAGGGACATCATTTTAATATGAACATAAATATTGGAACAAACATCCAGTATCTTCTATGTCTGGGTAACTATAGAGAAGTATGGTGGTCTTTTACAATATGATGTCCTTCAGCCAAATTGTGTTGCTCTTTTAATGTTGGGCCCTAACCAGGTTCAGTACATCTATAAACTGAAAAGAATAGATGGCCTTAGGAAAGTAAGAAGTCAGTCAAATAATTTCCATTTTCCTCTAGTCATTAGTGCAAAGAGTCTGTACAACTATGAAGTGACCTGAAAAGACTGAGTAAAAATTTCTTTTTTTCTCGTGTCATATTGCAAGATCTCACTAGAGTTAAATAGTTAGCAGCAATCATGTAGTTTTTTGGTTGCAGCCTCAAGCACAGACAAGTTCTAATGGGGCTTTTAGGGTCTAGGATGCTCTAATTTCAGACACGGGAAGATTTAACCAGTACAAATTTCAATTAACTTTTTTTTTTTAACATCGATTAAGGAACTTTTGCTTCCTTGGTCCATGTCAATCAATTACTGAATTCCAAATGCAGAGAGGATAGACAATAAAGCTTCTATATTTTGCGTAAAATCAATCGTAATATTCCAAATAGTATATAAGCTGATAGAAGCTTCTGCTCTTTGAATATTATTTTTCTTATTGATCTAGCTGACTCCAATAATGAACTTCTTAAATGGAGTAATGTGGTTCAAGAACAGATGTATGGGAAGCTCAGAGACTGTCAGTCTTTCCCTTATGATATAGGCAGACCAATGTAACCCTGCTCATTTGTGTTTCCCTATTCCTTCACTACTTTTCAGGATTTCACTTTACCAACTGGATGTGTTTCAGGTAACTTATCCCCAGTATACTTATCTCCATTTTTAAAAAGTCATAAACTTCCTTTTTTTTTTTCTAAAGACAATTTAAATTATTCTTTTTTTTGTACAACATCTCACCTGGATAGGCATGCAATTCATTTCTATCTTCAATTCTTTATTAAATTGCTAATTGCTCCAAGATTCTGAATGTCAATACTCGTTTATTTGTTACATTAGTTTAGAATTGTGGCTGTGACTACTAAGGGGAGCCTCTGTTTTTCATCTCATTGGAAAGCTGAGATAATACTGGGGCACACATCCATGTTAAAACTTCTGAAGAGCTCCTGAATCTCATAGTTTTGTGGTAGGCTTAATCCTGTGAGATTTAGACTTAATCTCTGAGCTGCTTTTAGCATCTAACACCTATCAATGTAAATCTAAAATGTTATTTTATCTGTTTAAATTGGCTATATGGTGTCATAAATGATGATGTTGGTCACATCCTAACATGACTTAACCTTGCAGCTGGTTAGCTAAGACTTAACCTTGCAGCTGGTTAGTGAACCTAAGGCATTATACCTATAAACATGTACAAATACTCTATTCATGCAGCAACTGTACAAGAGAGACCGTATTCCATTAAAGTACAGTGACAGCATTATTATTATAATACAGGAGAGCACACCAATCAGTGCAAGACTTGGTACTGCTTTCTCATCACATTTACTAAATAAAATATACTGGCTTGTTTAATTTCTGCGTTACTAAATGAACTGCTATCTAATAGGCTCAGTAGTTCTCTTATGCAGTACTAGAAATGAAAATAATATTGACTAATTCCAGAATTATCACTGAGAATATACTTTAATGTTGCTCTCTGTTACATCAGTCACTATAGTAATAAAACAAAAGCTGAACTGTATTTATTTTCTCTGTTGTTCAATATCTATCTGTTAAGGCAGTTCCCATGTTATATTTACTATCCTTAATGGCTTAGACATTCCACCAATAATATATATCCGTGGTCTCTTTGTAGCTTTTCCATGCGTAATATTGATTTCTGTAGGGTTTTATTATGAATGCAGATTTTTTTTTAATTTGGAATTAAATCTTAATTAACAAGGCTATGCTTTAAAAACAGGAAAAAGATAAGGCAAAGTTTATTTTGGAGCAATTTTCTTTACTTCTACCATTTTAAATGTAAGTGTCTTATCTGTCTACCTGCCTGAGCCAGAATTGATCATATTTCAGGCCATCAGATATGCTTACTATCTTTCTACACCACATTGCTCCTGCTATGCATTGTTTGTATGTGTGCAGTCTTGTTTACAGGCTTGTCTTCTGTGTCCCCAGAGGTGCCCAAAGTCTTAAATGACAAAGTTTGAGGTCACACTTTATTGAACAAATCTTCGTTAATTACCTCCAGTAGACCACTTGCATCAGCAACCTTCCACAGTCTAATGAGCTAAATTGTATTGAAAGGTCCCATACAAATGCAAAGGAGAAAAGTTTGGGCTAATTTGTCGTCTTTCCTAATTAGAAGTGATTGTTTTTCCTTGGTCTCAAATAAAGCCAATATCTTAATACAAAGGTATTCTACTTTAACTACGCTCTGGAATTAGCAAAAATAGATTCTATCAGTTTCCACCATAGCATTTAAATTGAACTTCATGAAAGAACTGCACAGAACTCTTTTAGCTAACCATACCTGTTAGGCAGGGAGTTGAAGTTTGTAACTGACACTAATGATCGGACTTCAAGAGTGACAGCATTATGCAAATTATATTTAAAACCTCCTATATTTTTAATTTGGTGAGTGCCATGTTCAAATGAAGTCAGTCCTCAGCATTTGCCTTGGGCTTGGAAGGCATGGAGCATATTTTCCTTCTATCAGCCCTCATAGTGTGGGGCTTTGTGTTTATATATAGAATATTTTTGATAACACAACAGCATTTTGGATACTGCTGAGCATTGTACACACAGCATCAAGGCTGTCTGTCCGGTCTCCATCTTCTCTCAAAGACTTGGTGTGGACAAGAAGCTGGGATGTAAGATAGCCAGGACAACTGACCCAAACTGAAGAAGGATGTTTCATTCTATATAACATATTGCTCTAATAAAATCTAAGGGGAAGGGAGAGGGAGACATTCATTAAGGCATTTGTCTTCTGAAACAATCACTATGCATACTGAGGTTGCATCTGAGGATGTGGCTGGGCTCTGCTTGCTGATGACAAGTGAAAAATATACATTTTTGGATTTCTCTGCTTCTGTACAAGGTCTTTTTTTAATTGACTTTCCTTTATCTTACTTTCTCCCCATCTCTCTCTGTCTTACTTTCTCCCCATCCCTCTGAGGAAAGGAAAAGAGAGAGCATCTTGGTGGGCACCTAACAGCCAGCCATGTTAAACGCACCATGGAATTTCATAAGCACAGCCCTCTCTGCTGACCAGCTTTTAAACTGATTGCATGGATTTTACTTTATTGGCAATACCATCTGTCCAGTAAGGTTGAAACCAAAATGCATGAGCAAAAGTGATTTTTAGAGATCCAAAGAACATTTCACTGAGAGCAAAATTCTTTAATTTGGAAAAACTCTATCCCAGACAATTATATCTGAACTGCTGAAGTTTCATCTATAATTTTAATTGCATACAAATTTCTATTTTAATTCCCACATGTATAGTTACTGTGTGTTAAGGGACAAACACTTTATTTTATCCAGTGGCAAATGGAATGATAAGGGAACCTTCTATAACATATTGTTATATCTTTGTTAATGAATATTAAAATCTTGAATAAGTTCAAATGAGTAGACTGTGTAGAAACATAAAATATTCTCAAAGGCCCTGAAGAACATTGTCAAAAATCTGGTTTTATGTGAATAACACTTAATTATTTTCAATCTCTCAATCTCTGTGCTAAGATACTGTGAGTCAGCCAATATAGCAGCAGGACCCTGGAAATAATTTACTGCTGCAGGAGGAACCCTCAGGGGCAGACTGGCCCCTGCTCCATCCAGAAAGCTTGTGAGGGCAGCCTCAGTAAGTGGCAATTCAGAGGTGCACAGCATTCTCTGGGCTTGAACACTCAGCATTACCACCCTGAAAGACATCTGTGTGGATGGAACAAGCAGTAAATGGGTGCTGGGTGCCTCAGAGCATAACAGGTGTTAGGATCATACACTTATGTCCATTGCAATCAGATTTACACAACATTTGCTTGCAAGCACAGATAGGTGAATATTTCTTAGTTCTACACATGCCTGTGTTCCAACTCTGACCATGGGAAAATAGATGCTGTCTTACTTACGATCAAAGGGAAGAGTATGCCATCCCATTGCTATGTCTTCCCCAAGAGGTTTCATTGCAGAAGTTGGATGGGTGTCTGCTCTGCAAAGTAAAGCTTATTACCTCCTCAAGTTATTCCTAAAAGAGAAAAAAGTCTATGATACTTTGAATTACAGTTTACTACTGGAATAACAGAACCATCTAATTTCTTACTCCAGAGTGAAAAACATTTGGAATAATTAAGCATCACCCTCTATATATCAACATACATACATTCCAACTACATTAAGAATACATTGTTATGCATTTACATTAGAAATCATTCAGTTTTCCAGCATTTTTTTGTGTTTGAATTTTATTTGTCTTTAGCTCAATTACAGAAGAAAAACAAGAAGACACACTGAAGGTGGTTGAAGATGAGACTTTTCTAGATGCGCTTGTGAAGTCTTCATGCTTAAATAAATTCTAGACCTGACTGGACAGGGGCAAGGTTTGAGCTTATACTGAATATAATCATCTTGGTCCTTTTCTGGACTTGGAGGGACAGGATGAGCACAGCAGTAGAAAATAAAAAATATATATACAAGGAAGGTTTGTGTAGCAATTTTTAATTGGCAATAGGAGAAAAACTGCCAGCAAAACTTTGACCATAGACAAGGGGAGAGGAGATTTTGTACTGCTGAAGGAGCTAGCTACAAAGGCCTTCTGGGAATGTGCTTGTTGTCTACGAATGCTGGCCACTTTTTATAGAATCATCTCCTAAGAGTGCAGGAGCAGGCAGTTGGACTCTGTGACACTTAAGGCTCTCTTCCAGTTTAACCTATCCTGTGATTATGTAATTAAGGAGCCTGTGCTTTAGTAGGTAACTTGGACTGTTAGACTGTTAAAACATTAATCAACAATAAATTCTTAGTTCCACACAGAAGATGTGATGCCTTTCTCCCATAACAAAATCTGGGATATAGTGGCATAGGTACTTATAGCAACTACACTATAACAACTACAGCTTATGTCTGCCAATCTTTTCATCTAGACAACTCTCTCTTAAGTCATGTTATTCTAGAAGTAATTTTCAGTCATTACTCTTTCAATTTGCTAAAATAATCACCTCAACACTCTGTGATCCTCCACTCTTTTTTCCTTTTGAATTTTTCTGAGATCCATCTTTATTCTTTGTGTTTAACAGTTATTCTTCCATGTGTCAGTTTCTGTACCTTCTTTTCAGTTTCAGCAATGAATTCTAGTTTCCCCTGTGTATTGAACAGTATATGCATTAGATTTTAAGCATAGCATTATCTTAACACAAGTATGGCTAACTTTGATCATATCAGGCTTCCTAGATCTTAGTCAGTTACTTTCATATACTGCTTTCACTTTTTTTTTTCACAGCTAAATCTGTATTTGCCTAGTTTCCATCCCACTATTGTACCAGATGGTGAAACAAACAAAAATCCCAATTTTGTTCTCTGTCTTCCTAACATAAGTTTTCTTTTATTATATTCATTTAACTCTCTGAAGGCTATTTCCTTAATTAGTCAAATAGAGTCAGTTCCTCATATTTAAACCCCAGAATAGCATTCTGTAACAATCGTTCTGATAGATCATTCTCTAGAGCACATATTCAAAATCTTGCTCTAACATTAAATGTCACTGGAGCCTCTACTTTTTCTAGTCTTTCTATGATTCTGTATTACTAGGTTTTGTCCAATTTATATTTTAGTTTCTATTGAGAATTATTTTCATTGTAAGTGCTTCATATCTAGATATTTTGTAAGACTAATAACAAGTTATCTCAAAAGAAAATATATTAAATGAATCAAAGTAAAAAAAAAAGGAAACAGCAATATTGAATCCTATTGAACAAAAATATCATTAAAATAATATAATTCTTTTGACATGTAGGCACCTAGTCCCATTGACAACAGATGTAGTGTGACAATCATAGAACATATAAATTAATTTCATAATTGAGATGGATTGAAACAAACTAGATATACCAAAATTAATCTTGAAATACTTTAAAAAGTGCTTATGGTAGAGATGTAAATGGTTATTTTTGAAGAAATGATGAGAAATGGGTTAGATTTTAGAAAATTGTAATTGTTGCTAAAGTAGAAGGAGACTGTGACTCATTTTTTTTCTTTTATTCTCAAAAACGTATTGAAAAAATGTGCTGATGCACAGGAAATAAATTTAGTACCAGCTAGTATGGAATAATCAGAAACAAATCATGTCCATGCAATTTAATTTTGCTCTATGTCAGACTGGCAAGGCTGGGAGTTGAGAGAGAATCAGGAAATATTGTATGCTGTGATCCTGGAAATTTATTTAACAAAGCCATATTTGATATATCTTAGAAAACGAAGAGAAAATAGTAGGATGCATATTCATAAATGGGTTGAAAAACAAAGACTACGGTGAAAAACTATTATCAAAAGTCTCTTTGCTCCCTGAAGATGAGTAAGTTGACATTCTCTACTTCTTTATCTTGGACAACAGTTACCAATTATTTTCATTATTAACCTAGGAAATTAAATAAATATTTTTTTTATAGATGACTTTTTCCTCTCTAAGCTTGTGAGCCTGAAAACTAGAAAGGATGGGGGCGAGGATTCAAAACTGTCCTGATAACTCTGAAAGAGTTGAACAAAAAATATTCAAATTAAGAAATACATTTAAGTACTGTAATTAGGTGTTTGAACATTATCAAGGCTTTGGCAGATAATCCCTGTGTATTTCCCAGGAGCCTACTAGATTATGATGGATTGTCAGCTAGTCTGCTGCAATGGAAACAGACTAATAGACTTGATTGTCACCAGGAGGTGTTACCCATGACACCACTGTTAGGCAGTTAAAACAGGAAAGATAGTATCTGTGCTGACCTTGCAAATCTATAAAGACACCTGCAACACTGAAATGAAGGTATTTTGATAGTATGGTTCAACCACGTAAATCACATGATAGAATGAGAGGCAGAGAAATGTTTTAATCAAATAATGAGATCATATCTGAAAGTTCTGAATATTTCAACATTGTTCTGGTACAAATAGAATTCTAAAGATTTCTTCTTGTTGATTACCATTAACTATGGAGAGTAGAGGCTAGCAATAAAATAAGGGTGACTTGCTAATTTAACAATAGCTTGGTAGTATGAAATGCAAATGAGCTCTGCATTTCAGTTTCTCATTTATAAATGAAACAGTTTAGTATCTACAACATTGCATATAATCTAAAATAAAATTGAAGCATTGAAGCTGCAGTGTGCCCTGTCTGTGGTTAATACTAGACAAGAAAAGGACAGCAAAGCAAGTTTCAAGGACAGCAAAGGTTACAGGCCTGGGTTTGCACATGCCCTGCTGCTGGGGGTTTTGCAGTTTACTTGGAGGATATCTGTTCTTTGCATACTAAGCTGTCAGACGAGTCTCTTTCTAAATGTTGCTACTGCATATGTCAGTATCAGTATCAAATTAGGATGTTCATTTTTTTAAAATTCTGCTTGATGGAAGTATGTTTGTTGATTATTAAGAGTAAGAGGCTGGAATTTACCTCTCAATTTCTTTATTTGTGAATGTTTATAAAACATCCTACTCATTAGAAGTATTTGCATATTATTATCATGATAAACTTCAGAAACAATTTGTTCTGCTCTATTAATTTGGACAGAATTTTACATGGGCTGTTCTATTTATTGATTAGTGTTCCCAGTGTGGGACTCATCTCATCTTCAGGAACATTAAAATTAGATATTTGGTGTAAGCTAGTCATTTAGGCTCTGCCTTTGTAATGATAATGGTAAAAACAAAATAAAACAAAACAGCAGCCTCAAAAGACCATCAAGTTCAACTTTGAAGAGTTTTTAAAGAGTATGCGGCTTGTTTTGGAAATAAATGAAAAAAAATAGGTTTGATGCTAACTTTATTCATAAAATGAAGCTAGATGAGTTGATGAGGAGGAAGGCAACTTGAAAAATACTGTGATAATAAGAGACAAAAAACCAACCAAACAAACAAATAAACAAATAAATAAATGTTATTTCTTCCACTACCATTCTTGCTTCAAAATCTGTATATATTCTACATTGAGGAGAAATTAAAAGAAAACAAATATAATGCTTGCAGGTTTACTGTATAATGTGCTAAGAAGGGTTCCTGGGGAAAGCAATTCTTTTCTAAATGGAAATTGGTTCATTTACAACTAGCTGAAAAGAGATTTCTGATTGTAAATAAAATGAAAAGGTTTTTTCCCCTCCAATTGTAGTGAAAACCTGCTTCCCATTTTTGGGAACCAATTCTGCTTAAAGAGTCAGTAACTGGAAAAGAAAGAAGGATTTCATCCTATCTTAATTTGGCCACCTAAACAGTCACTTGGTTTGTGATTCATTTACTGAATCATTAATTTCCTGTTCTCTTGATGACTCTGTACAGATTCTGTAGAGCTGTTAGGTATGAAACGCATTGAAACCCTACAGGCAATCTATACCTTTTTGGAGAGACAGCAACAATATATGGATACATTTAAAAAACCCTACTGTGTCTCTGCCTGTGCAACTAAATATCTGAGTTTGTGATTTAATCTGATATGAAGACATTCAGATGCACATGTCAAGGTATAAGTATCCAGAGACATGCTTGAGTTCCAAGCTTGCATCTATAGTTAGCAGAAATGTAGCTGAGGGATTTTAGAGAACTGTTTATCTGGACACCCAGCAGGTGCTGAATCTCTGTTTAGACCTATGGAATGTATTGACCAGTGGTGAGGATGTGGATATGTATAGACAGCTAAGGGTGGAAGATTTAATCCTGCACTCAGCCTGACTGACCTTTAATCTCTAGATTTAATTTAAGAGGTAACCATGGGCATGCACTGAGAAACACTACCTGTCACAGTAGAGGAAAACACTCTGTCAAGACATTTGCAGAAAAATAAAAGCTCAGTTGACCAACTTTAAATACACACTGACATTTAAAAATTTAGCTAGTGTTATGACACCACTCTATAAGACTAGTACAAAACCAGGCAAGAATAGCTAACGTGAAACAAAATAAAGGAAAGGGTGGGAGTTTAATTTGATTTTCACTATCATGCTGCCAGTGACTGTATTGAACTAGAACTACATTAAGGCTATATAAAATAGGTCATTTTATCAAGAAGGTTTGTAAAAGGTGTACCAATTTAACAGAAATTCATACGGTAAAAATTCAAGGACATGATTCTTAGGACTGATCTGTCCTCAGAAAAGAAATTTTCTATAACCAGCACTTCAACTGTGCCTTCCTCCACGTGTAGTCTTAAACCCCTGTGTATTAGCTACATGTCTTGTAAAGTTCTAATGTTTATTCCAAAGATAAGAAAAATACCTTGAAAAAATATCAGCACACCTGAATACTTTTAAAGAGATTTGGTCTTTATTGTGTACTCTCTCAACAGTGAAAGTAGAGGAACTTGCCCTACTCTGAAAGGATTTCTTCATAGTAGTAAGTTATGATGATAAGGACAGGTTTATGGACAATTCATGTCCGTCCAGTTTGGAAGGGGGATACAATTATCAAAATTTACCTAGAAAAGAAAACCCAGCTATAACTCTCAGTATAGTAAACATAATAACTCACTATGTGTTCCATTTTAATTTGAAGCTTTTTAAACCAAGGATGCATCTGCATTAATCTCATACTTTGGAGATTATAACCACGGTCTAGTCATTCTTTACTTTCAGAGACTAGCAGCAGCCAGGGCAAATGGCTGAACCAAATCAAAATCTTTTCGCAAGAAGCTGTACAAACATTTCCTAGCCTAGAAATTTACATCAGGCTCACACCAATGACAGTACTTAATACAGAGTTTAGCTGAGCAATATTTATTTCCAGAGGTCCCTGGATATGCTCAAATCACATTAAACTGAAAACTTGAAGTTCTAATTTCTGGCAAAGTTTATTTCATTTTGAATGTCAAAAACAATTTTTAGTTGTTTAACTGATTTTTATGCTGTACTTGCTTGATGCAATCGAAAATTTGTATCTAAGCTTTGCATAATTAAAGATTCACTGCTCACTGGTTTTGCAATAGCAAACAAATTTTAGTGAATATTTAAAATTATTTAGCTGAAGTTGATGGATTTAATCTCTAGTTAAACTTTTCGATGAGAATTGTGGTCATCCAGATGGCAGAAGCTGACTGGATGTCATGCAAATAGATGGAAGTTAACACTTTTTTGCTAGACACTTGCAAACATTCTGCAACCCTGTGCGCTTTTTGGCTGACTGTCTACAATCCAGTGGACAATGATAAAATGGTTCTCTCTCAAAAGCAACTGTTATAATTAAGGATTCTTCATGAAATAATGAATTCGTTAAAGTAAACTTGTGTGGAAATAGGCAGTTTCTACAGAGCTTTACAATAAATTTTGTTTTCTTTAAAAATAAATTGATGGAATAAATTTGTATTATTGAAGACAGTATCAAAGATTAATTTCCTGGGTTCAATTTCATTCTGAACTAGCAAGTACTTAACACTGTCAGTCCCTTGTGCTTTTAACTGAATAAAGGTCAGATAATCAGACATCTGAAAGGACAGCTCATTTATCATCCTTTGATAAATGTGTCAGAAGCTAATCTTTAGCAGTGGATGATAACACAACACAATGAAAAGTTAATGGATTCAAAGCACTGAATTTACCCCAACATGGATGTAATGATGCTGTAGAGCAGAAAGTTCAATTTTTTCTATATTTTATATTAAATTATATTTGTGGCTGAAAGCATTAATTATCACAATCTAAACATTATCTGATAAATTGTGTTCCACAGAGGACAAGAGTGATCTTGATAAGAAATTGCAATTATAGAACTGATTGAAGTATTATTGTAGGATTTCTATGCCATTGAGCTAATTGCCGAAGCCTCATCACTTAAAAAGTATCTGTTAAATATTTCTTGCAACAAATTTATATATACCATTATAGTAGCACCTATTATGATTTATACATATTTATCATTTATCTAAAATTAGTATAGTCACCCTGGACCTAAAGCTGAGGTTGAGAATATAGGTGCCTGTCTTAGCTTGTATCTTGCCAGCCCTGTGCAGGTGTTTCCAATATTCTAATGCACCTCCAATGACAAAACAGATACATTTAGCATGTTGATCACTTATTTCCTCAAACCTTATGATTTTTTTTTAAATCTAATTTTGTAAGTATTGTAAAACATAAGAAAGGGTAGTGCTGAAGAAGATAAAATTTAACAACAAATGATACACAGGACTTATCAGATTCTTATATTCCTTAAACTGATGCTGGAAGAGAAATGTGTAACATACAAGTTTATATTACTTGATGAACACAGAAGGTAGGTCTCTACTTCCATTTTCCTTAAGCTTCTCTCTTTCTTTCCAGAAGTTTATGGCAGAATCCCATGAGTGGATATAGTGGATTATTTTTTCTAGAACTCACATTATGGCAATTATGGTTAAAACTCTTGAAGTTTATTGGTCTGCTGTTCAGGCTGGAGTGCCTGAGAAACCAGACGTAGAACTGATGCAGAAGACCTTCAAGCAAGTGTATGGTATTCCCTTGGATTCCATTGAGATTTACAAGCATGATAACAGAGATAATATCCAACACTTCAGTGAATGAAAACCCACTGAAAAAATTGTGAAGAAAGTTGTCAATGTGACTTTGCAGTCACATTTTTTCCAAAGAAGGGAACAATCTAGATCTAAGTGGTTTATATTCTGGGTTACAGTATGCACAAACAAATTTTAGATTTATTAGTTTGTTCGAGAACATATACAATTTCAAGCTAGTGAACCAAGGACAAACTCGCAGGTGCAAGCTGCTGAGATAAGAATGGAATCTCTTTGGAGACTTTGGGCTCGTGCAGACGCCAGAAAAGAAACCTGCTAAAACTCTGTGGAGGAATACATCTAAAGAGCTCTTTTTCAAAATTAAAAATAAGTTACATAAAGACTGTTTGGATCCAGCAACTTTATGAAATGTATATTACTTAATATTTAACTATAGCTGTGTGATGTTAGATGGTTTGGATGGTGTGTGTAGGTTTTAGAATTGTGTGTCACGGTGTGAAAAATTAGTTCTATAGCCCTTCTTGTAGTTAGTAAGTTCCTGCAGAGGAATGGATAAAAAGTATTAATTTAAACATAGTTTGCCCTTCTTTCCATGATTCCTCAAGTTGTAACCAAAGGCAAAGAGGACTTTGAATAAACTTTTAGTAAAAATTAAAATTAGATGCAGTCAAAGTGTTTTGACAACTAGAGGTTCTAGCCCCATAAAGTTTTCACTAAGAACTGTGTCTGTGGAGAAACAGGCATTGCAAAATAAGTTCACTTTGAAAAGGCCAAAGAAAATTCATGCCTCGTTGTGTTGAATTAGGCTTATTTAATTAATTCTAAAGAAGTTCCAAGTAACTATATCTATTTTATAAGGCACTTTTATCAACACAAAGAAGAGAAGATTGTGGCTAGAACTCACATCTAATCTTTTAAATGTCTTAATAACTACTTTCACCTAATTTTCAAGTTTATTTTACTTTCTAATAGTTCATAAATTCACTGTGGAAATCAGGTATATCATCTCCTGGCAGTATAAGTTTTCAGGATTTATTTTCATAAGATGAAGTAAGTTTATTTCATTTTGTGTATCAGTTTTGCAACTTCACTGTTATAATATTTGAGTCAAATAGTAGAACAGGGACTTTTAACAAAAATAAATTCAAGAAAACAGTTCTATAATTTTGGAATAAAAATTTGTATCAAAATTTGTACCAGCCATCTGCAGCTACTAAGACCAAGTGGACAGCACTGGAGTAAATAAATAATACAATAAAAGCTAGCAAATAATTTATAATCATACATATACTTCTCTTTATAAAGGTTTTGAAGTGCAAAACAAAATTCTTGCACTATGGATTTTTCATCTTTTGATTATTATTCAGTTGGACTTTTTTTTCTCTCTATGTCAATTGAGTAATTAGGCAATTTTCTTATCAATTTTTCTTGAACAATAAGTAAAAATATGTAATCCAACTGGGAATAATTTTGTGTTAAAATGACTGAATATGAATTCTAGATAATCATATTTGAAATGGAAAACTATTATTTTCATTAATTGATTGCAAAATTAGGATTTCAATGATGTCAAAAGGACATTGAATTTGTGACATAAAATTAACTGAAGCATTTAAAAACTTTGATGATTAATACATTAAAGAATCAAAATACATGAAAACATACAGAAAACACAAACATTAGATTAATGGAAACTTATGTGCTTGCTTCAATGGTTTTGCTTCATAGACAGTATTATATGAAAGTCCACAGACACAGTAGTGAGAGACTGTGCTAGGAAAACTCCTGCAAAATGAAGAAAACTTTTTAACACTCAAATAGAAACAGGAAGAATAGCTTTAGTTGTACTGCTCTGTAAAGAGTAAATTCACTACAAATAATCAGACTGAGAATGAAAGTCTTGATATTAAAAATTTGGCTAAAAATCATTAGATAGGGTATGTGTTAAGGGGAAAACTTACCAAAGTGAAACATAAAAATTCTGAGCCTATTAACTTTAAATGAAGAGTTAGAAGGTTTAGAAAACATATTTCTAGGTTCAATCATAATGGTAAGTACTTCAAAGTTTTATTTCTGTTCCGCTACATATTTTTCATACTCCACACAGAAGGTCTATTAAATTTTACAAAGGTAACAGTTTCTCTTGAGAAGTAGAGAAATGTGTTTAAGTGACTACTGCATGACTCTGATTATGTGCATCAAATGAAATCCAAGCAAAGGATCAAATTCTGTTTCTATTACTGTAGTATCAAAACTTTAAAATATATGAGTATTGCTGCCTCACAAGCAATTAATTTAATCTTGTTTAAGATACAGTTCTGCAACATACCCAGGATGGCTTTAGAGACGATTGGTCAGATCTGAAATGTCCTTCAAAAAGTCTAGGACATTATGCATCCATTCAGAAATAATATGCTAGCAAGCCAAAGTATATTAAAATCTTAGTCTTTCACTAGATCTATGATCTACCTATGAGTAGAACCATCAATAATCATCAGAAATGCAAGATTAAAAAGGAAAAAGAAACAGAAAAACAAAGTGGTTTAAAATTATCCATTGTTTTATAAGGGATGTCCAAGTGCAAACTTCTACTTTGTTTTCACAGATTTAAATCACCACAGGGCTTCAGTATGACTCAGAGCCGAAGGATCTTAATAATCATGAAGTTTCACATTCACTGAAGAAAACAGATGTTTTCAAAATTCTTTTAAGTAAATAGGTCTGGGATTAGATAATAATAGGAACAGTGGGATAATGTGAAAATGAGCAAAGCAGTTAAGAGATGGTTGTGAGAGACTTGGAAAACATACTGTATTTTATAGTTACTTTTTTTTAGCAAAAAACAAATATAAAGAACACATTGGCTTGTTTCAGATGGATTCTCCCACATATTATTACTGTCATTATTGTTATTATTGTTGTTATTGTTATTAATATTTCTACTCCTGTTACTGTTCTGCAGAAAATGTAAGATGAAAAGCTCAAGAGGTTTGGAGATATGCAAAATAAAATCTAAAACCATATTGTCTTTGAAAATAATGCATATCACCCATGAAGCTATGAAGTGAATAAACTGCAAAGCTGTAATGAAAGGAGCTAGCTTCCTATCTCAAAGTCAAATTTATCTCTCCACATCTCCCTTGCAAATTACTTAAGGGAAAAATAAATGAATCATCTCTGTAGCAAATTTCAAATCTAGATGTTGACCTTCCTGTGCCTCTGTGACAATGTTTACTGTAGACAGTAATGGGAAAATCAGGGCTTTTTCCACATTTTTTGAACATTTCAGTTTTGTTTTAGATTTCCTACCACAATATTAAAAGGATATATTTCTGGTCTCCAGTTTTTCTATCTTCAGCTATTCTGATTTGGGATAATTTTCTTATCTGTTTTCAGGTTTTGTTTGAATCTCTGCTTCTCATAGTCTATCTTGGACAATTTTCTCTTCCCTTTAAATTCTGTAGAATCGAAATGGTAAAGTTTTACAATAGCTTTTCTATATCTTTTCAGCCCCTGTCAACTTGGCTCTGAATCTCAGAATCATGAAAGGGCTGAGATAGGGAGAGAAACTTTGCCATTCATCTCGTTCAATCCCCTGTTCAAGCAGGGTCACATAGAGCCAGCAAGTTCCCCGGATACTTATTGGTGCATCTCATCAGGACACATGGATTTATATGTGGAAAATTAAGTACCACCTTGTCTCATCCTCTTCCATCAAGAAAAAGTTTTGATTTAGTGGGATTGAGTACACCCTCAGAGAGTTATCCAAGCTTAGTGTTCTAGTTGATTCTCTTGGGGGAAAGATGCCACTCAGAAGCACCTAGAGGCTGGGCAAATGCCATGAAGTTAAAAGGCCAAGTTCAAGGTCTTGCAACTGGCCTGGGATAATCCCCAGTACCAACACAGAATGGGGAAAGAATGGATTGAGAGCAGTCCTGTGAAGAAGGACTTCATCATACTGTTGAATAATAAATTGGACATGAGCCGGCAATGTCCATTTACAGCCCTAAAAGTCAATTATATCCTGGGCTGCATCAAAAGCAGCATGACCAACGGGTCTCTTTCAACCCAAACCATTCTATGATTCTATCATTAGTGTCTGATATACAAAAGCTCTACAGACTTCTATATCTCTCAAATTTTCCTTCAGGAAAATTTTTGCAAGACAAAGTAAGTTGGAAAATTCTGATTCCTCTCAGGTGAAGGAAGCTTAGAACTGTGGTCTCTCCCTTCTTGGGAATATCTCAGGAGTAGGCTGTTGTATGGTGATGAGGTAGCACTTTCTATCACAGTGGTTTTTTTCTTGAGAGAAAAGTTATGGCAGATTTGCTGCTATTGAGCAGTTTAAGGATGGGCTGGCTTGGGTTTGCACAGAAAGGCAAAAGCAGGGAGATGTACTGGAATTTCCACAGAACAGGTAGAGGAATGCAGGCAGCTGTCCTTGGCAGGACTTAAATCCTAAACCCACATACAATGTGACCCAGAAGAAGCTTTACTGGGGAAGGGCAGTCACAATCAGCACTTCAGCTGACTAAATAGTAGGTTTTCATCCCTTTTATCACTGGGCTTTGATGTTCACAAGTCCTTTATGTTGAATTTTTTTATTCATCAGTACTTTTTTGACTCCAAATCTAAGGACTTTTTTTTTTCACAACATTTCTATTCCAGGCTGTTAAAGAAGTTTGGGGTTTTTGGTTTTTTTGTGTTTGTTTGTTTGCTTGCTTGCTTTTCCCATGGCTTCTCCTACTGTATTTTCATAGGCAAGGATGAAAGAAGACAGCATATACAAAAAGTGATGACTAAACATTTTCACTGCAATTTTAAGTCACATTTGATATAACTATTAAAGATATGATAACTTCACTTGAGGAGCATTATGTTTATTTCTGGCTTTGTCAGCTAGTTTTATCATTGCGATAATTTATATGTAATTTTGGCAGGATGTCAGTTGTAGCAAAATTATTTACCTCAAACATTTTATCTGTCACTTTTTGCTGTGCCTAAATATTCTACATTTCAGAAAACTATAGGTATGCATGTGATTGCTCATACAAAGCCCTTCTTTTTCTTCAAATATATGTCAGCTTACTTTGCTGTTAAACAGGTTAATTGCCATTGTCAGTCTTAAGCAAATAATTTTTTTCATCAGCTAGTAGGCTACTTAACCATTCAACAGAACTGGAAATATTTTGTTGAGTATAGAAGTCTTTTACAATGTAGTTGCAGTTCTAATGTCTAATAAATAGAATCAATTTACATATGATGAATTTCATATCTTGAGATTAAAACTGAGAATCTACTGCAAGCTGAATTAAATCAGAAACTACAGATAACCCTAACTGTTCATGACTAGGTCTATATAGATATACTTATCTGTTCCTTCGGTGAATAGCACAGAAATTTTGGTAATTAATTAATTTAACTCCCTAATCCATTAGTGATAACTTTTGAACTACCATTTTCAGCATCAGATACACACTTAAAGAGGCAGAAGACTGAGGCAACTCTAAGATACTTACTAGTTCCAGATGACTCAGAATATGCTAATTGCAATTGTGGTTGGAAAATACTAATTGTTCTGTGTGGGAGAATATATAGCAAAGCCTCTCAGGAATTGATCTGCCGGCCTGTAGAAATTTTGCCTCTATTCACAGAGTACATGCAGGTTTTGGGAACATAGGTCTTCGTCACTCAGAGGCATTTTGATCTGGAAGAGAAGTGATCTGCCTCCATTTGTTTGGCAAAACAGACACAGAACTATTAATAGTGCAGTTGTAGTAGGAACGTGCAGTGGAAATTTGCCTTCAATTAAAAATAAACATCCTCCTCCCCCGTTATATATATATAATCATATTCCTATTAACTCTTACATACTATTTAGATTTTTTTGTTTTCAAATCTGAACTTTATAAACGTTTACAGACATACTAATAAATATCTTTGGCATTACAAATAACTGTGTGATCAATAATGAACATAAGGCCAAAGAGTATCTAACATTCACAACAGAGTGAGAAGTGGCAAAATGAAGAAAAAATATTTCGCATTCTCTTAGTTGTAGCCAAAAAGAGTTTCAAAGCATGCCTTGAGGCTATCATGCACAAAATCTATCATGTAAGCAGTCACCTGTGAACAGTTTCCACAAAATCTGGTGAAGGGCATTTATCATTCCTCAATTAAAATGTCAAATCTAATTAAACTTTCCCTCAACACACTGTATGTTACCACAGGGGTACAATGAAGGAAAGTCTTTCCCTTGAATTACTAAAAAGCAAAGGGCTTATTTGTGAAAGCACCATGAGAAGTAAGGGAGGCTTTCTGTAGTTCTTTTTTTTTTTTAAATAATTCATTAGCTGTTTACAGCCCATAAAGTATCCATGGATTTGATACTTCACCTGGATGAAGGACACATTCATTCTCACAAGACTCCAGACCAAATTGTTCTGTGATTAGGAGAGATGTGTCCAAGATTCACAGGTTGTCTTGATTGTGACTGGCATCATATATTGGCTGTTTGACAGACTGGAGCTTTCACTATTCATTTTTTGATACTTGCTTTTAATCTGATATGACACAGCTTAACAAAGCTAAACACTAAATGATAAACAGGATGTTCTTTCAAAATAAAGGTTTTAAGCAACACCATCTTTCTTTTTCAAATAAGGGATTGCCAGTCCATTCTGAAAGTATGAGTTACAGAAAACAAAATGTTACATATTATTAATATTAACATAAACATTTTCATAAAAACACAAGTATTTAATTATTTTAATATTTCATAAAATATACCACTGTTAGCTATAAGAAATAAACTGCGAGATATTGTCAGGAAATATTTTCTTAGTAATTTTTTGAAAAAACTATAGGTGTCATATGCAGAGGTGCATAATGCAGTCCAGTGACTGAAGATATGAAACACCATACTAATAACATTCTGTAAGCTGGTCAAACTGTATCTGGACATAAAAGGAATTATTCATTCTCCTTAACTAAAGTTCAAATTCAAACTTTGAAGAGTTATGTAATGATTTTATTATAATGGAGAAGCCAGAGTAGTTATAGTCAATCTATTTTTCTCCCTTTTCCCATCTCTCGATCATTTCAAATACAATAATTGGTTTTGTTAGAGATAGTGTTTTAGCTCTTTTGTCAAGATTTTTATATTTATTTGTTATCTATAAAATATTGCAAACTTTCGGAATTCGGTACTGTTTGTCCAGGTTCTTTTAGATATTTCAAACAAAGAGGTCAATGTTTAATATCAAATTTACTCATCTCTGGATATTTTATGTTACATGGGACTTTGAATTTGCAGAAAAATACAATGATACAGTGAAATCACAACACAAACATGGTATAAAAATTGCAATGTACAGTTGGATCACAACACAGGCATGATTCCTCTTACTGGTCTCTGTAAGGTCACCATGACAATGCTGGGTGTCCTCAGTTTCCAGGAAGGAACACATGAGTTAAAGCCAGCTCAAGCCCATTGCTCTCTTCAGGCATAATTTTTTTTTTTGTTGGTGTCTGTCAATTTTTATGAGAGCTGCATGTTCACACACCCATGCAGATCTGACTGGCTGGGGAATATAATATTTTCTATTAGCTATTTTAGGGAAGGCCGTTTACATAACTGTTTGACACAGTCAACAGATACAGTCATTTACCTAAAGTAAAGGCTTCTCTCTGGTGACCTTTATGTTTATGTTTCCTTTGCAATAGCTGTGCTCACTATATTCTTTTTTGAAGCTCATGAGCACATTATCCTTGCTGTATTGTTGGTTTATGTGTCCACGTTCTGGCAGTGAAGCTGTGAGGAGACACCAGGCCTGGCCCATGAGGGACATAGCCATTTCCAGATGGCTCCAATACTCCCACCACATGACACAGCTGAGTCCGTCAGACAAACTGGTGATGCTTCTGTGATAACATACCTAAGAAAGGGTGAAAAGTGCTGTATAGCAGATGCATTTAGTGAGTCATAAAAAAAATGGAGGTCCACAGGGGAGCAGAGATCCATTCTGCAGCCTGTGGAGGACCCAAGTCACAGCAGGTGGAGGGAGATACTCTGAGGGAAGCAACAGGCTGTGGAGACCCAATGCAGAAGCAGATTGCTGACAGGATCTGCAGCCCATGGGGGACCTATGCTGTAGCAGTGTTTCTCATGGACTGTACTCCATGAAAAGGAGCAGTTATGGAAAAACTGTTGCCAGGGGGAAGAATTAGTTTATGTAAGGCTCTAATCCTCATGAGGGACCACACACTGGAGCAGTGGGCAAGTGTAAGGAAGGTGGAGTGGCAGAAACAAAGTATTATGAAAAAACTTCAATCCCCACTCCCCATCTCCCCATGCCACTCAGAGGGATGAGACAGAAGAATCATGAACAAAGGAGTGAAATTGAACCTGGGAAGAAAGAAGAGTGGAGGGAAGATTTTAGGACTTTTTCCCCCTCACCATCTTGCTCTGTTTTTAATGGAAAAACATTTCTCTGTCTTATGTGGTAGTTATGATGGTAATTGCTGAGTGATCTTCCTATCTTTATCTCAAACCATGGGCATTTCCTTCACATTTTCTCCTCCTGTCATGTTGAGCAGGGGGAGTGGTAGAGTGGCTTGGTGGGCATCTGGTAGCCAACAAAGCTTAATCCACCACACCTATCTTCTCTGAGACTTCTTCATCACAGATATTTATTGATTGGTCACACAAATAAAATGGAGATCAATAACCATTCCATGATGTTCCACATAATTATTGTAACTAGAAGATTGTTTGGCAGTGACTGCTCCTTCTCTGTTAATAGCCTAGTTCATTTAGAAAATGCTAATAAAGAGATATACAGCAGGTAGCATAGTATAAACCTAGAGACAGTTGTTTCTGTCAAGGATGAGACAGAATCAAATGTCAGACAGGGAAGAACTGACAAGAACACTTTCTGTGTGGCAGCATGTGAAAACATTTCACTTTCATCAGTTTTTGGCAAGTGTTCAGACAGCCTACAGTCACTAAAAATATTTACAGTATGTCAGAAAGTTAACAGAAACTCTCCACTCATTAAGTGTGCACATCAGTTGAAAGCTGTAGTGTGCTAACTCAAAAAGCAAGTTAACATATGTGGGAAAATGCAGAAAATGGGCAAAGTATCTAAATTCTCAGCAAAATAATTGTACACTACTTCTTCCTTTTCACCAAAGTTAAGAGCTTTCAAGTTAAATTTCCACTTCTGGTGAAGTATGTTCTTGAATTGTAAGTACAGTTTTTCTACTGTAATCTGTTTTCAGTTCCTGCTTCTGTTTACATTTGCAACTTGGATGCTTGGCTGGGACTTGATAAATTTTCAATGTCCTTCCTTCCTTCACATTAAGCCAACTGTGGTTCTGCTTAGCAATAAGTCTTAGAAAGTATTAATTTTCAGGGGCTACTTCTCTGTGTCATGATTATAATTTACAGGTTTTATCTACTATGGGATTCTCAGCTAATTGAATGGAAACAATATTAAAGTTTACATTCTTGGTAGCTTTCAAGAGATGAAATACTGATTTCCATTAGTGAGTATTCACACAGGAACAGACACAGAAAAGTATCAGCCAATAATTCACATAATAACCATAACAATCATCAACCACCACAAGGCATGTATACAATCATTTTTAAGACAATTTTGCTTAAAAAATCTTAAAAACTGAAACAGATAGCAAAGTCAGTTCTGTCAGATATATCCTACTCTATTTTAATTTATTTGATACTTTGTCAGAGTATGAGAGTATTCCAAATTGGGTTAAGCGTAAATGAGTCTGTGATAATTTTTGATGTATAAACATGTATGAATGGGGTATTTTGCCTATGAAAAGTATTTGTGCATCTGTCTTAGCATATTTCCTTGATTTATGTACTCACGCAAATACATATATGTAGACAAATATATTCTAGTGATTCCTCTTATATTTCCCTATTTAAGTTTTAGAAGTTCTTTGATAACTTAGACTGTGATAACAAAATAACAGAAAAATATTAATTATAGCATCAATATGCACAGCCTGATTTTGGTGATATTATTATGTTCATTGAAGGTCCTCAAAGTTGTTTTTTTCCTAAAATTAAAATAAAAAATATTTATTTCCAAACTTCATTCATGGGAGAGTGAAGAGTTAGTAGCTGTCCTTAGCATGACCCCGCATCAGTTCAATCATACCTGCAACAGACTTTTGGAAACTGGCTGAGTAGTACTAAGAAGATACCTTAAAATGTCATCCCACAAATGACCTATTGTTCTAGTTCTAATAGTTTTTCTTTTCTTTCTATAGGTATACACCACAGAGGTTTACTATATCTGTGTGTCCCTTTATTTCATTAGTTTTCATGAAAGCAACTTTCACTTTCATTCTTTTTTTTTTGTTTTTAACTTTTTATTCTTTCATAGTTGTTCTTTCTGTGTGATGTGGAACTGAGGAATAGCATATCCTCTATAACAAAACTTCTGAAAATACCCCAGGAAACAACAAACAACAAAAAAAGACTGCTAAGAAGGGAAGTAATTGATAACCTCTCCAGAGAGAAGTATAGGGATGTTTCATACAGAATCAACTTACCCAGACTAGATTTTTGCCAGAAAAATGAGTTTACCGTTATAAAAATATCTTGAGATCTCTTAATGAACATTAGATACCATGGCAGTGATACCAATTTCTAACATGATTTCTATCTGCCAAACACAGTTGTGATCTTGCTAAAACATGATACTACTACTTGCTGGGAAAGTTAGTCATTGTGTTTGCAATGTGCAGACAAAACATTCTGATGTGAAACAAAGAAAAGAACAGTTCTCTGCGTAGAAACTCACACTGATTAAAAACCCCATCTTCACCAGCACTTATGGCCAAAGCATATTATGTGGAAATATTGCCACATGCTTTAGAAATTCAGATCAAATTAAGACCAGTATATTAGTACATAAAATGTTACAAGAGGCAAGAAAGATGTTATATAAGATGTTCTTTAAATGTGATTTTATTAAACCACACAACTCTTTTAAAAACAGCTAAATTAAATACTGTACTAATTGCAACAATTAGGGATGATAGCATTACTTACTATAAGGTTTTCTTATGTTTCTAAGGATAACACCCTTTTTCTACCTGAGTAATGGCTTATCCAAAATTAGCTTAATTGTAGTCACAAAAGCATTCAGTTTCTAAATATGTATGGCTGGTAAAAAAAAACAACAAAAAACCAAAAAACCATCAAACAAACCAAAACAAAAACCCAAACCCAAGCACAAATATTTCTCTGAAACATACTGACAGTGGATATCTGAGTTTTCATTCATGTTAAAAAATGTAGAAACTTCTTAAGACCTGCTGCCCTGTGCTCTCAATTGCAGAGATGAAATTTGTCAAGAAACATGGACTTTTGCCATGTTTCTAAAAAAACCCCAACCAAACAAACAAAGAAACCCCACCAAAAAAACAAACCATCAAAACTAAAACACGGTATAGCCAAATTACACATATTTTAAAATGTTTTCAATGCATACATATTCAATTGAAAATCCTAATTTCTGAACTCCATTCCCTAAGGACTCCCTCTGAACTGAGCATGTTCTGGCCAGGTCTCAGCAGATATTCATGAATCATTGTCTCTCTATGTCTCAGAATTATAAGCAGCAGCAAAAGGTTTGTTCCTCTTCACCAACCAGTTGAAAAGCCTACATTTGTGTCCAGGCAGCAGGAGAAATCAGACAGAGGAGATGAGGTTGCAAACTATCCTATTCGAATTAAACCATGATAAAAGATATTTTTACAGCTAGATGACTAGAGATTAGAAAGGGCACAGGAGGTCCGTTTTTAAAGAAAACACATAGCATGGTGTAAATTTGACTTACAAAACCAAAGCAGTATTCTGGTATCTATTTTCAGGAGAGATGTTCATGAATCTATGATTAGAAGTCAAGGGAAAATAGAGATGTGTGGAAAGGCCAAGTAACTATGCATGGGTATAACATGTGAAACTATAATATTGTCACAGACTTTAGATGGTCTCTGCAAATAAAAGGATTAACATTTTGTAAAAGAAGACGCAAGATTAGATATAGAGCCCAGAAATGAAGCCTTTATTAGAAAGGATTTGAGCATTGATGGAAAGAAACAAGTGAAGGTCAGAAGGCAACAAGCAAGACAGTCTGAATGAAGAACTGTGAGGAGAGGAAGTGCAATTTAATGGGCAAGCTTTTAGCAGGACAGTCTTTGGCAGTGTGCAGAGCTTTTGTCCATCAAGGAAAGAGATTAATTGTGTGAGGAAGTATGTATGATATTTAATAGCTTTTGCAGCTTGCAAAATTATGTGAATTCCAGCACAAACAGCAATAAGTACAAGCATGTAAGTACAACTTCAATAACATTCAACTTGCTGACAAAACAGCACCTAATAATTGACAATAAGATAATTAATAAATGGCAATAGAAAATATGCTCATATTGATTTTATAAAATAAGTAATTAGATTATGTCAGTGCAATCGTATAAATGCTACAAACTCAAAATCATGTTATCATTAAAACATCAGAAGAATAGTGTTGTGGACAGGGTAGTCACCCTCAGTCCCAAATCCCTGAGTTCTCTCAACAAACTTAAGTTAACAAGTCTCCTATCTTGGACCTTGGAGTTCACATCCATGGTACAGGTGAACCAGCAGCATCTGCTGGACTATGAAGGTGACGTGGAAAATGTCCTCCAAAGCAGTTGACTATCAGCCACTGATATCTGCTGTGCTGGTCCTCCTGACATCAAAAATTTCAGAACAGTCTTTTAAGCTGCCAATTATCCCTTTAAAAGACTGATCACGTTACTGTGTTCTTTATTTCCTCAGTTTTGAAGTCTGATAGTTACTTTGCTGAATTTATTTGTCAATTCAGAGATAACTGATTGCTGTGTCATTGGTCATCATATCTTCTTCCTGAGAATGATCATCTGGGAAGTCAGGTCTTCAAAACTAATCAGAAATGACCATTTCTTCCTTCTGCATCTGACATAACCACATCATTATCCCACTGTTTTAATATATTCTACCTACTATGTTAGTTCAGCACTGCATTAGTTCAGCCATTGTAGTCCATAGATATTCCACTATCTATAACTTAAGTTTAACCAATATTTCAATTAGTCCATATCTATGTGACACCAAATACATTTGTACTAGTAAATGCTACACCAAGGTTTATCTTGACTTCAGTGGTCACCTTTCCTCTGCTATGGTGATTAGCCACATGCTAAGGTGCATCTCAGACCAGCAGTTCCCTTTTCCACAGCAGCAAAGGTCTGTTGTACATTTCATCAGAAAACCCCTGTCTCCTTATTTCCCTGGGGGGGAAGGGGGGGGGGGGAGCAGGGGAAGAGAGAACAAGAAAAGATGCAAAACATGAATGCCAGTGAAAGTCTATGAAATTTTAGGAGTCACTTTCTTAGCTGATGGATTGTTTGGCTATAAATCATCAAAGCTTATAAGATCAGTTTACTAATCATAGATCACATTTATTGTGAATAATTACCAGAAAATAAACATGTATTTGCAATAATATTCTATTCTCAGACACGCTATTGTTTGTATGACGCTGTTGTTGCCCATCTTTAAAAAATACAACCTAACTATAACATGACATAGCTGTGCAGTAAATGTTACATCTATAGCAGCATTAGTCAGGCATCATTTCTATCTATGTTTATGGTATCTCACACTTTTTTGCATTTCTTTCCTCTCTTCAAGTTTTTAGACACAAGAAGTGAAACATTGATATAAAACATCTAAAAAATCTGCATAAAATGAAAATAATTCCTGAAAAAAATGTTGAACATCACTGGTAAGTAACTAGCATTGTGTGAGAAATTATGGAGCTGAACTAAATGTTGTAATGTGATTTTAGTTTTTCTTTTTTTTTTTTTTTAATGTTACTGGATAGTTTTAAGTTTTTTAAGTTTGTTTTTTTGTTGGGGTTTTTTTGTTTTTGGGTTTTTTTTTTCTTTTTTAAACGTATGGAATTGAGCTCTGATTCAGGATTCTGTTTTTAGAAAAAGAAACATTATGGTGCTCAAAAGCTTTTCCATAATAAACACGTGTTTTTTCCCCTCAAAAAATATTGCAGCATCTTTACTTTTAGCAAGAAAGAAACTAAGAAATAGATGAGTCCCAAACGAAACCGAGTAAAATCCATCATCCTGTCCCTGTAGAGATTTCTCCTCAATCTAAAAAATATTCCTTTCCCACCTCAGCTGTTCACAGGCAAGAGTGACTACTGGCTGTGTTGTGTGCTTCATTGAGGATGTTCACAGAAGTGTTAGACATGGAAAGAACTACAGGAAGGCAGCAGATGGTATTGTCTAGGGATGGAGTTGTAATTTATGCTCTTTCATTTACTACCATACATACATTTAAATAATAAGAAATTTAATGAAAAAGTACTAGTTTCAGTGATGGTTTTGGCATAACTATAAGCTTGTGCTCAGAGTTTTTCAATTAATTATCCTGTCAGTGAGGGTCTAAAAGATAAACGTCAGGTTCCAGGGGAAATTTTCAAAAAAATATTTTCAGAAAAATTAAATTTAAAAACTTTCTATATACATTATTCATGCTATAAAATGAGAGACTTCAGAACTGTAAAAGTTAGATTGCCCACCAGTTTCTATTTATGTAATTACTTTAAAAATGTTCTTATCCTAATTTTTGTGTGCCTCAGGCATTCATCTGAAGTCCTGATGTTGTAAACATTCAGGCTTACTAACATAACTGAGAAGATGTTTTTTTAAATGCCCATATGGTAGTTTCAGGTTTTCTGCTGACTCATAGTCACAACTGAGAAATGCTAATGCATCCTGCCACCTCAGCTACTCAGACTCATCCGTCATCTCTGTTCTCTTAGCTTGTCCCATACCTCAAGGTGCCTGTTGCCATTCTGTCTGAAGGACTGACTGCAGCAAAGGAGGACATTTGTGAACACTTATGCTTATATGAATTTAGAAAAATAAGCAATGAAGAATTCTTTAGGAAGAATTAATATATTTTATTAGTTGCACAACCAGTGCTTTATTAAAACCATCAAACCTAAAAAGAAATATTGACTTGCTTATTAATGTTCTCAGATTATTACAGCCATGACACTTCAGCTTAGTAAAGGTAGTACTTTTGCATTTAACTGTTGGACTTAATGACCTTGGAGGTCTTTTTTGACCTAAATGATTCTATGATTCTCTCTTGAAAATTTATTTCTGCTTTATGAGACGATCTGGAAAAGGAAATAGTATAATAATATATTACGCATGGTATTATGCATAATTTCATCTGGGGTCTTGTCTTCAGTAGGCCTTTTAGAGGACACAATATGAGCAATGCAACTGGACTTTTTAGAATAGATGTTTAGAAGAATTACAGCCCAGAAAAGCTCCCAAAGCCCTTTTCCCTCCTATTTCTTTACATACTTGTATATTTATTTCTTTATTTAAATTTATTTTTAATAGTTAGCTGTCTTAGTTTGCGGGGAAAAACCAAAATGTTTACCCACAAGCGGAGGAGGGGATTCCTGAACAATAATCACGTCACTCTTTGTCAAACTTAAGAAAAAGATCTTTAATCAGAAAATGGATATAAGAAGGATAACTGTTCTTAACTGCTATATATATATAGGTATAGATATAACTTTAAACAGACCAGAGCAAACTACTTCCTCAACACCACAAGAAAAAAAATAATACAAACTAACAATCCCCAAAACCGGCAGGTTTCCTCCTAGAGAAAAGTTATACTTATGGGCAGTGTCAGTGTCACACCCCAGCTGGCTGCAGGGTGAGCTCCCAGTCCCTCTCCAGTGAGACAGAGATGGGTGGTGAGCACTCAGATGAATTGTGTCTCTCCCTCTATGTTCCTTGTCCCAAATGAAGAAGGAAAAAAAAAACCAGTAAGTGGAAAGCCGCAGCGTGTCCCAGAGAGCAGCTGTGATTTCTCTCTCCAGGGTCGCTGCCGTGGCAGGGAGACCGGAGTAGCAACCGGAGCCCCAATGCCGAAAAACCAGGAGACGCAGCAATGGCAAGAAGAAAATAGCTTACTCCACAGAAGCAGTGAGGAGCTGGAGAAAAAGGTTTCTCTCCAAAAACGTTTCTGTCCGACAGCCAGCACATGCAGCTCCAACCTCCCCCAGAGCTGTGTGATGTCCCCAAGAACAAAAGAGACAGTGCAAACCTGTTCCTTGTCACCCAGTCTGCCCCCCACCCAAATGATCAAGCAGTTAACTACTTTTGTTAACTAATGGCATGGGAGTTAGTGACAGGGAGGGAATTTACATTATCATTCCAAACTACAACCTTAACTCTCAGGTTCTTAGACAGAAAACTGTAGATACACAAATACACACACAAAACAGTTTATACAACCACCTTCAAACCAAATCACTGTATTTAGCACTTTGATTCAAAGTTATATATTTCTAGTATATCATAGGAATACACATACATCAGAAAACTTATATTCAAACATTGACGTACTTGATGTCAACAGAAGATTAATGGACTTTCATTTGAATAAACATTATTCCACCCTCAAGGACTTAAATTGCACTTATCAGAAGCAGTGATGAGTATTTGCACATCAGGTACATTATTAATCATCTGATTTGATATGCACCTGTTTTCCTGTCTAACTTTTCATGACTTCTGAATATTTTCTTTTCTTGATATTTTAATTCCTCTGTATTTAAATTATATTGGATTTTTTATCTGCTTTGATCCTTACAATAATGCCTCAGCTTCTTGAGACTCATAATAGATATGCTATCATGTGCCTAATTCCATTTCAAATACCGTGCAATTTTTCCTAGGACAAAAATGAAGAGTTCAATTTTTATAATATAAAATAAAATATGTTCAAAATATTCACAAACTTAGGGCTTCAGAAAATTGCTCCTTTTCACTTGCTTTTTTTTTTCTTCCAGTGAACTACTTATTTGATTTACATTTACTGAGTAGGAGGAAAGACTTTATGCTTTCATGCTAATGCATAAAATCTTGGAATTAGCAAGACATGAATGATTTTTCATAGAAAAGTCAATTGCTTTCCTAGGTTGCTCTGAGTTAATTTTATTACTTAATTTCAGTTCTCCTCCCAAATTCCTACACATTTATTTCTTAGAAATTATCTAAGTCTGTAAGATTCAATCTATAGGACTCAATTCTTTCTCTTGCAGGCCCCCATCCATTTCTGATATATCTCAAATAGCTTACTCCCTGGTCTGGTTTGTTTGAACTGATTGTAATATTCTTCCATTAAAGGTTATAATATTTTGATAATTCAGAATTTGGTTGCTTTTCTTTCCTCACAAAAAATTCCCATTTTTTCCTATTTTAGAATTTCTTGACATAAAAATAAAGCACCAAACACATTCAAACTTCTCCACAGAAATCTTTGGTCTACTTGAACTTAGCTTCAACCATGCAATCTGCCTTTATTTTATGTACACTAACACACTGGAGTATGAATCTCAGAGTGTCATGCATAATAGCTGTTAGTTAACAAGAAAAAGCTAATCTCAGCTGATGAATTTTCACCTTTGTTTTACGTCTACTTAAAGAGTTTCTAATAACCTCAGGGACTAAGTGTTATTGCTTCAGGGTATATGCTTGAAGTCTTGGTCTCTGTGTTTTGTACAGCTGTGTCTATGATCACTCTGTAAAAAAATGAACGTGAGTTTAGAATAAAATAATAGCATCAACTACTGAATTTTTATGTTATGTAGCATAAGAGAGGCTAATTACTTTTTTGTGACTTAATTTACCATGACCACTGGCTAGGTAAACTGTTATAAATAGTTTAAAGCCATGTTACGGAATCAGTATCCATATAGTAAAATTAATCGTAGCTACAGTATTTGTGACTTGCACACAGATGAGGAATAAGCCTGAGGGAGGTCACAATGTTCTTATGCAAAACTGAAATTGTCCCCCTAGATATATAATTGTTAAGTGTCAAAACCTGCCCTTGACTCCATAAAATGTCAAGAGATACGTGAGGGAGCTCCCTCTAGAACTTTTCATCTGTACTTTCCCATTAAAAAAACATTTTGTGTCAAAGTGAATAGTGGTAGTAAGTGTGCCCTATACTTAAAATATTGTTAGTAATAATAATAATAATTTCTACAGTCCAATACCTAAATTTTTTTCTGCTTAACACAGAATGTCAAGCTACATAAAGAGTTTGACATTTTTTCGGGGTCATGTCTAGATAGAAGAACAGAAGACAAGGGATACAAAATAGTAAATACAGCTTGAAATCTTGATGAGTATGTGAGAGCTTCAAAAAAATTGATGTATGCTAATGTTTATTAGAAAGAAGAAGCAACAGAAAACTAAAATCACTGTCATGTAAACAGTGATTTTGTTGACTCTGCTACTAATTAAGCTTCTTTTTTTAGTACGAAGAAGCAAAAATACTACTGTTAATTAGATACATTTGAGTAAATTCTGGTATAAGTTCATTTTCCAAACTATATTTGTTGACATCTGTATTAATAAAATCATTATTAACAATTAGGATGAACAGCAGCCATTTTCACAACTCACATGAAAATTTCACAGAATTTTTCTGAAGAAATTAGTTTCTATTTAATCCAATAACTTTTTGTAGAAATATCCAGATCTTATCATTTTTCATGTAAGCAGACCAGCTTTATATCTGGTAGGTTCTCTCCAGGGAATGAATCATAGAATGAGACAGTAGTTCGAGATGGAAGGGATATGTGCAGAGCATTTACTCTAATCCACCCTGCTAAAACAGGTTCACTAGAACAGATTGCACAAGATCTTTGTTCAGGAAGTTTTAAATATCTCCAGAGAAGGAGACTCCACAACCTTTCTGGGCAGCCTGTCCCAGTGCTTTGTCACCCTCAAAGGAAATAAGTTTTTCCTTATATTCTGATGGAAATTCCTGTTTTCAAATTTGTGCCTGTTGCCCCCTCGTTCTGTCACTGAGAACTACTGAAGAGTCTGACCTCATCCTCTTGATGTCCACACTAATAATACCTGTGTGCCTTTATAAGATACCCTCTCCTGTCTCTCTTCTCCAGGCTAAACAGTTCCATCTCCCTCAGCTTATCTCACAAGAGACATGATCCAGTTCCCTAAGCCTCTTGATAGGACTTCACAGTACTCTCTACAGTAGTTCCTTGTCTTTCTTGCATTGAGGAGCCTGGAACTGGACACTACTCCAGATGTGGCCTTCCCAGGGCATAGTCAACAGGCAGGATCATCTTTCTTAACCTGTTGGCCACACTTTTCCTAATGCATCCCAGGATACCACTGGCTTTCTTTGTCAAAAGGGCACACTGCTGGCTTATGGTTAACTGTTGTCCACCAGGACTCCCAGGTCCTTCTTCACAGAGCTGCTGCACCAGCCTGCACTAGTGTGTGGAGTTATTCTTCCATGGGTTCAGGATCCTGTAGTTGCTCTTACTGAACTTTCTCTGGTTCCTCTCCACCCATCTCTCCAGTTTGTCCAGGTCTCATTGAGGCAGCACAACCTTCTGGTGTATCAGTCACTCCTCCCACTTTTGTATCATCAGTAAACTAACTGAGGGTGTGTGCTGCTCACTGCTACTGACCCTGGGGAACACCACTGGCTACAGGCCTCCAACTAGACTCTGCACCAATGATAACAACCCTCTGAACTCTGCCATACAAACTGTTTTCAAACCACCTCACTGTCCACTCATCTAACCTGCACTTGATCTTATGTGTTAGGATCCTACAGGAGACAGAGACAAAGGCCTTGCTGAAGTCAAGATAAACAACACCCACTGCTCTGCCCTCATCTATGCTGGCAGTCATGCCAGCATAGAAGGCTCTCAGACTGGTCAAGCAAAAGTTCTTAGTGAATTCATGCTAACTATTCCTGAAAACCACCTTTTTTGTCCATATGCTTAGAGAGAACATCAAGAATGAGTTGTTCCATGACCTTTCCAGGGATTTAGGTGATGCTGACCTGTAGTTCCCTGGGTTCTCCTGTTCACCCTTTTTGAAGACTAGAGTGACATTGGCTTTCCTTCAATCGTCCAGCACCTCTCCTGTTCTGCACTGCTTTTCAAAGGTGATGGAGAGTGGCTTAGCAATAACATCTATCAACTCCTTCAGCTACTATTTCCTCTGAAGGCCTAATGAAAAATTAGAGGGAGAAAGATAACAGGATATTATCCTTAACTTTACTTTTTTTTTTTCATTCATTTGATTGGTTGATTATATTGTGGTGAATTTCTAAAGTAAACAGTATACTTCAGGCAGAAAAAAAACTTGAGAATGTTTCTTCAAATATTTAAAGCAGAACTTTTAAACTTCAATAAAATTTGGGCTGTTCAGAGGCAAACAGAATGGAACAGCACAAGGAAGGTTTCTATCTCAAAAGAGAACTACAGTACATAGATAAAGCTGTACGGTTAATTCAACCTTGGATTAGAAGTTTTTTGAGATAAAAGCTGACTTGTTGAAGTGGGGAACCTGAGCTCATGACTGAAAGAGAAAAAGAAGGTCTAGTAATTCTACCTAGGATAGCAATATGGAGGAAGAGACCTATCCCCAAGTGAGCACACTTTGGAAGATAATTTTTTATCCATATTTACACATTTTTGCCCCCATGGCAAATGCCAGTATACGTTTACTACAGCAATTTACAATGAGTTTTAATAAACACCACTGGGAACTAAATTTTTTTAGTGGTAGTAGGTTTTCATAGCACACATTCAATCCTGAGAAAGAATGAGTGTGCCAATCTAAATTAATCTCCATCTCTTTTAAAAAAGCTTGCTAACATATGTCAATTAATGAGCAGAGGGCTTATAATAATTGGCACTTAACACTCTATTATGAATAAGGTTGTTCACTGTTAATGGAATGTAATGGATTGTAATTCTGTACTTTAATATTACCTACCAAAACATGGCTCCCTCACCTTCCTTTCTGTCTTTACAACAAATTACACACTATTTGACAATGATAAGTAGACAAATGATTACACTTTACATATCATTTCATTAACATTAGAAATAGAGTGGCTATGAACCACTTCTAGTACTTTAGAAAAGTCCTATAGACTTCACATAAGTTATCAACATACAATTGCCCATTTTTCCTGGGTGAATGCTTATTTTCAATATGAATTTTTACACATGATTACAGTAGAAATATTTTTCTAGTACAGAGAATTAAATATATTTGAGTGTAGCCACTAGATAAGTGGTATTTATATAGACATTCTTGTCACTTTATATATGAAAGTGCCAAGAAACCTTTTTTGTTGTTTGGTTTGCATCAGCTGTTGTTAAAACTCACAAAATCCAGTTGGCACCTGGTCACAAGTGGTGTTCCCCAGGGCTCAATTTTAGGGCTGATTCTATTTGATATCTTTATCAATGATCTAGACTAGGGGATCAAGTGCACCCTGCAGTCACAGATGACATCAAGTTATGTGGGAGTGTTGATCTGCTGGAGGGTAAGAAGGCTCTACAGAGGGATCTGGACAGGCTGAATTGATGGGCTGAGGACAAAAGTGTGAGGTTCAACAAGGTGAAGTGCCAGGTCCATCACTTGGGTCACAATAGCCCCATGCAGTGCTACAGACCTGGGACAGAGTGGTTGAACAGTGACCCAGTGAAAAGGGACCTGAGGGTGTTGGTCAACAGCTGAATGAACATGAACCAGCAGCGTTCCCAGGTAGCCAAGAAGGCCAATGGCATCCTGGCTTGGATCAGAAACAGTGTGCCCAGCAGGACTAGGGAAGTGATTATCCTCCTGTACTTGGCACTGGTGAGAGCTCTCCTCAAGTACTTTGTCCAGTTCTGGGCCCCTCACTACAAGAAAGATATTGAGATGCTGGAATGTGTCCAGAGAAGGGTAGTGGAGCTTTTGAAGGGTCTAGAGAGTGAGTCAATTAACAAGTAACAGGACAAGAGTAAGGGGTGACAAGTTGCACCAGGGGAGGCTTATATTAGCTATTTGAAAAAATTTCTTCATGGAAAAGATTATCAAGCATTGGAAGGGCTGTCCAGGGAAGTGGTGGAATCACTATCTCTGGACGTATTTAACAGATGTGCAGATGTGGACTTAGGGACATGTTAGTGGTGCGCTTGTGTCATGGGAGAGTGGAAGGCTTACACAAAGTTATTTAAAGCCTTGCTGCTTAGTCATGAGGTGCAGAAAGGACTCTCTTGCCTTCTAAATTCCTTCTCAAAGAAGGATTTATGTGCAGCTGAATCCAATCTTAGCCTCAGACTATGTCAATTATTTAGATTTAAGGAATTATAGGGATGTGATTAAATCACTTTGTCTCTAAGGGTTTAATGATGGCAAAATGGAAATATTTATATAAAATGAATTATTTATTGTGACAAATTAACAAACAGGTGAACAGACAAAAAAAAATCTAAAAATATAACAAAGAAATGCACTGTAACAAGGTAATTATATTAAAGCAATTGTATCAAAGCTAGCAAAAGAAACATTCATTAGAGATTGAGATAACTCACCATACAGGATAGTGGGCAATCTCCCTCTCTCTTTTTCTTAACCTGTGGAGAGTAGCCATGAAGAGGCATCCCTGCTTCATGGGAGAAGCTCCACACTTCAAGGAAGTATGTGCAAGGATCTGCCATGTGGCAGTTGAACTGTGCTTTCAAAGTTATAAAGTGATGGACTTGTAGTTGCAGATTTACAAGACTGCAACTAACTTATCTGTGAAATCCTGCTTCAAAAAGCAGGATGAGTATTCAAACTTTGGTCAACCAGGATGGTTTTAGCATAATTTAACACCAAGACAGTCTCCTGGACAGCAGTTGGACTTGCATGACAGCTTGCATGATGGCTTGCATAGTATGCATGTCAGGGTAGGGCTATCCCACAACAACTTGACAGTGGTTGGTTAATTGTTGGATTTGACAGTCTTAAATCTTTCCAACCTAAACACTTCTGTGATTCTGTTCAAAGGTAAATATACAGTCAATGCAAATCTTGAAAGCACTGGGATTGACACTAAGTTATTTCTATAATAATTACTACTTGTGTGACAGTTCTGGAGCTTGGAGGGATAAACCTCCCCTAGGAATCACTACGTGATCCTTAAGAGAGAACACATAGTAGGTAGGGTATGTAAGTAGCAAATAAACACAACAGCCAATTGAGGGATTGTTTCTGTGATTTTCTGCTGGGAATTAGTTTAGGACAGCTCTATATGAGAGGAAAGATACATAAAGACAAGGAAAGAATGTTTGCACTCTTCGTAACATAGACATGCCCCATATCATCATATTTGTTTAACTGCACATAGACATGCCCCATATCATCATATTTGTTTAACTGCACAAAGCAATAACAGTGTTTCTTTACAAGCTGGTACTAATTACAGTTTGAATCAATCTCTCTGCCATTGCAGCAGTGAGCTTTAAAATATATTTGCTTGTTTGACTTGACAGCAGTAAATGCATTTGTTTCTTAGGCTTATTTTCATTCCTTTTATACTGAAGTGTTTACAAATATTTTTTTTAAGCCTTACTGCCATTTATTACTAATGTTATTATGGAAATTGTAGGAAAACATCTAGTAGCTAAAAAGAAATCCATCTATTTTTCTGCAGATAACTTATGTGAATTATAAATCAAGAAAAAACTACCAAGATACCGGAACAATGGTATATATTGCTCTCAAAAACCAGTGTGAAAAATTCCTTTCCCCAAAATAATTACTTACATTGATTTCATTTGAAACAATAACAATAACTGCTAAGTAAGCATCATTAGAACCCAAGAGGAAAGGAAAACATATGAAGTGTAAGCACTGAATCTTAATGTCACAAGTAATAAAAGTGTTTATTTGACTCAGTAGGGTTGGTAAGATTTTCCTGAGTTTCTTCATCAAATAGGATTCCCATTTCTGAAGATGTCAGTTTAATTATTGGATAGGATAGAGCTAATGCCATGATCTAGTAAATGCACTAGAGTTGGACCAAGGGTTGGACTCGATGATCTTGGAGGTCTTTTCCAACCCAATCGATTCTATGATTCTATGATTCTATGATGTATTGGATATATTATTCTTTCAATCAGTCATGATTCTGTCCTTCTTTTGAACCTGGCTTTTTTGGTACACAAACAAAACATCAAATAGACAATAGAACTATTACCTTGAGAAAATTTCAGATAATTTTTAATATTGGGAACTTCTATTGAAGAAACAAATATTTTTTTCCTTACCAACCTTTTTAGTATCTGCATTGTCATAGTTCTTTATATGCTACAATTCAGAAGGTTTATTAATAGCAGAGGACCTCTAATTAACAAACTATATCTACTCCTAGGAACAAGAAATTATCCTTGACCTTTGCCTATATTCTGAAAAGCATATTTGTGCTGTGTGAACTGTCGAATACATCCCTTTATAGCAGCAAATTGAGAAAAAATTGAAAGGATTAGCAAGATATTGTTTACAGCTAGCTTCATTTGTTAAGAACCTTGTGCAAACAAATGGATAAAACTGTGGCTGAAAATGGAACACACTGAACTTTTTTCCTTTAGGTCAAAAAAATAAACCCTGTATTATACTGAGATGGAGATCCCTGATGTATATGTTAATGTTTGCATGGTACATACACAGATTGGATAAATAGAAACAACAACAACAACAACAACAAAGCATTGGGAAACACTGTATAATCCTCTTGACACTTTAAATTTTGGGTTGATTTAGCAATTGTTTGGGGGTTTACTTGTTTGTTTTTAATTAAAAAAACAACATCCTCCCCAACAAACACACTTCCCCTCCTCCCCACCCCCCCAAACATATAATGGTTTCCATATAGCCATTCAGAATTGCTGGAAGGACCTTATGGATTCAGGCCAAGGTGTACACTCTAGTTAGTACTTGAGTATCTGCCTGAACTGACCTACATAATAAGGTTTATTTAAAGGGAGGGAATCTGATCTTTGGAGATGCCACATACTATGTTACATGGAGTTGATATTATTATAATTCTGTGTTGAATTGTGATTTTCCAATGGAATGTAAAGGCAAGAGAGTCAGTGACTGTTTCCTCAGCATAGGAAAAGCAAAAGTGCTTAGAATTTTTTGCACAGACTGACTGCACCTTTAAAATTAGTGACCTCACTTGCTGAAATTGTTTGCATCACAGACCAGTCTTGCAGTGTGTAAGATGGTTCCTTTCAGATGAAATCAAATCAGCAGATAAGGTTGGGAAAAGCACTTGGTGTTTTTCAACCAAGAATTGTGGGTTTCGCTTGTTTATTGGGTTGGTTTGGTTCTTTTTGCTTTATTTTCTTTGTTTGTTTGTTTGTTCATTTTTTGTTGTTTTTTGATTGGTTGGTTTTGGTGTTTTTGTGCCATCATAGAACTAGACCAGGGATAATTTGGAGTAAAAAAATGAAAGAAAACAAATAAAGAATGGGGATTAAAGGTCCTCAGTACAAACTGTTTCCCTGTGCATATTCACTCACTGTGAATATTTATATTTATATGAGCGTAGGCAATGGCATTTGTCAGTCAATTATCCCATATGTTCCTAAGTATTAGAAATTATCTAAGTGTACATCCTGGTTATCATGGTTGTCCATCATATTTCATACCCCTCAAGCATGATGCAATGGTTGATTTCCTTTTGCGTTATGAAGTGTGTTTGGGATTCTTTTTCTTAAAATCAGTGTGCTTAATGGAATTGTCATGGTTTGATTCATCTTCATGGTTTCTCTTACATTTCCCCATCCTTGTGTGCTACAATGGAATAAAAGCATTCAATAGCACACAACCAGCATCAGTGTGTCTCATTTGTGGAATTGTCATGGCTTGAGGAGGGGGATGTACATCCTTAAATTTTAATTTTCTAACCATCTCTCCCTCCCTTTATTTCTAGAGCATTGTATATATTTTCAAATTTAACCAATTCTCTAATGTAAACATAACCAAATATCCTACTCTATTGTATTGAGTGCTAAGTAATGTGTAGTATCTTGCATGCAGACACCATGAGGTGAATTAAAACCTAATTGGAAATAGTGTGTGTGTGCATGCATGTATGTAAACACATTTAAGTAATGAATTAGATCAGGGTGAAAATGAAGCTCTCAGATTATTTACTATTATTTTAATGCTGAATGTCCGATTTAATGAATAATGGCATTGATTTCTCTCTACTTGCTTAAAAAAATAAAGGAAAACAATTTCAGAGCTTGTCAGAAAGTCATATGTAAACCTCAAGTCTGATACTTTACAGTAAATATTTATTTTATTGTAGTCAGTGGAAGAACTCCAGTTTAGACTTCAGAATTGCTCATAAAAATAAATATATTTAATTATAGGATACAAGGTTCCATTTTAAAAATACCTGGGGTTTTGATTTTTTTGTTGTTTGTTGTTTTTTTTTACTCCATGCATGGTGTTATAAGTTCCCATCCATATGTTTATCTTTTGTTTGTCCTTCACTTAATTTAAGAATATGAAGCACAGAGTTCCGTTGTGAAAAATGCAGCAATCTGTAAATGAACTGGAATCAGTCCACTTCCTTATTATCAACCTTTCTATTATAGTTAAACTAGTATCAAATACTGTATTATATTATAAATGATCAATTTTTTTCCCCAAGACAAACCTTTGTTAAAGAAATAAAAGGGATGGTGAGAGTTAAAAGCATAAACTTGCTACAGAAGTTTCAGATGTGTAAGTATTCATTAGTGTCTTAAAAGGCCAGAGGCTGCTTATTCTCAGATAGCTGTTCTTTAGCTTTGACTTTGTCATCCACTCATCAACATTCCTTTATTCCTGCTTGTGGAGTAACACTAGTATCTTATTCTCCTGTATGTTCAAAATAATTACGGAATCAAATTTTTATTGTTTTTTTTTCCTTGTGCTCATTTAAGCACCACAAATCTCTTCTTTCCAAAACTATTTCAAAAAGAAACAAATTTTGGGTTCTTTTTTAGTGTCTGAAAATGGAATTAAAGCTCTCTAGATAACTGTGATATATTTGAAAATGTAACCAGTATCTGTCCCTTTCTAGATCTACTGTGAAGGTGACAACAGCAATAGGAGATCTGCATAGGGAGCATTATAATTATTAAATCTTCTTAGTCTAATAGTATGATAGATTGAAAAGTCATCATCATCATCATGGCTAGGCTTTGCGAATGAAGATTTGAGAAGGGCACTACCCACGCTTGCTGCAAGCGTGCTGGTGGCTAAAAAGGCAGATACGGGATAGGCAGGTCCGGTCACAAAAGGCACAGCGGAACGTCTCCCTAGGTGATACAAGCAAGGAACGGTTCTTTCTGCGTTGTCTTTTCTCCTCCAGATTGACCCTCCGTGCATTCTCAAAGGAAGCAGCAGCGTCGTGAATGGTGTGTCTCCATGAATCCCGATTGGAGGCCAGAGTGGTCGATTGGTGGCAGTCAATATGGCCAAGGCTGAGGTGTTGTTTCAGGGAGTCCTTGTATCTCTTCTGTGGGGCTCCTCTCTTGCGGCAGCCGGTGGCGAGTTCACCATAGAGCACAATCTTCGGAAGGCGGTGATTCTCCATCCTGGAGACGTGCCCTGCCCAGCACAGCTGTGTTCTCATCAGCATGGCCTCGATACTGGTGACCCCTGCCTGTTCCAGAACAGACACATTGGTCAGGTAATCAGACCAGTGGATGTTTAGGATTGAACAGAGGCAGCGCTGATGGAAGCGTTCGAGAAGCCGCAGGTGGTGGCAGTAGATGACCCAGGATTCAGACCCATATAAAAGAGTAGACAGTACAATGCCTCTGTAGACACTAATCTTTGTACTTTTCTTCAGGTGTTTATTGGACCAGACTCTTTTATGGACTTTTCCGAAGGCTCTGTATGCCTTTGCTAGCCTGTTGTCTATCTCTTTGTCAATCTTACCATCTGAGGAAATGATACTTCCCAGATAGGTGAACTGATGGACTGACTTAAGCTCTGAATTGCCTATGGTGATGTGAGGATGATGGAAGACTTCTTGAGGTGCAGGTTGGTAGAGAACTTCTGTCTTCTTCAGGCTGACTTCCAGCCCAAAAAGCTCAGCAGCCTCTGCAAAGCAGGATGTTAGGCGCTGCAGAGCTGCTTCTGTGTGAGCAACGAGGCGGCATCATCAGCAAAAAGCAGCTCACGGACAAGGTGATTCAGGGTCTTGGTGTGGGCCTTCAGTCGCCTTAGACTGAATAGGCTTCCATTGGTACGATATCAGATGTAGATGCCGTTTTCTTCATCGAGGTCTGCTGTGGCTCTTTGGAGCATCATGCTGAAGAAGATTGTGAATAGAGTTGGTGCAAGAACGCAACCTTGTTTCACACCATTGGTTATTGGAAAGGGCACCGAGAGTGCATCGCCATATCTGACTTGTCCACGCTGATCCTCATGTAGCAGGATGATCATTTTGAGGAACCTGGGGGGACATCTTAAATGTTCCAAGATCTGCCACAGGCCTTTTCTGCTCACAGTGTCAAAAGCTTTGGTGAGGTCAATGAAGGTTACATAGAGACCTTTGTTCTGTTCCCTACACTTCTCTTGCAGTTGTCTGAGAACAAACACCATGTCTGTGGTGCTCCTATTGGCTCTGAAACCACACTGGCTTTCAGGTAGAAGATCTTCTGCAATAGTGGGTACTAATCTGTTCAGAAGTATTCTTGCAAGGATTTTACCAGCAATGGAGAGCAAAGTAATCCTTCAGTAATTTGAGCAGTCTGATTTTTCTCCTTTCTTCTTGTACAGGGTGATGATGACTGCATCACGGAGATCTGGTGGTAGTTCCTCTTGTTCCCAGCAACGCACAAGAAGCTCGTGGAATTTGGCATGGAGTGCTTGACCTCCATGCTTCCAGATTTCAGGTGGAATTCCATCAACCCCAGCTGCCTTGCCAGTTTTCACCTGTTGTATGGCCTGGAGTATCTCTCCCATAGTAGGGGCTGCATCCAATTCATGTTTCACCGGTTGTTGTGTAATGTGCTGAATTGCTGAGCCTTGGACTACACGCTTGGCACTGAAGAGAGTCTGAAAGTGCTCAGACCATCGGTTCAGGATGGAGGTTTTATCTGTTAGAAGCAGTTGACCATCTGCACTGAGTAGGGGGCTTTGAACCTGGTGAGTGGGTCCGTACACTGCTTTCAGGGCCTCATAGAATCCTCTTTGGTCACCCAAATCTGCGCATAGTTGTGTCTTTTCTGCTAGGCCGAGCCACCATTTGTTCTGGATGTCTCGAAGTTTCTGTTGGAGCTTGTTGCATGCAAGACGAAAGGCGGCTTTTTTTATATGGCAAGATGGCTGAGCAAGGTGTGCTTGGTGAGCAGTTCTCTTCTTCTTCAACAATTCCTGGATCTCTTGATTGTTCTCATCAAACCAGTCTTTGTTTTTCTTGGAGGAGAACCCTAGAGACTCTTCAGAGGACTGCAGGATGCAACTTTTAATATGTTGCCAAAGAGCTTCAGGAGAGGGATCTATGAGATTATCTTTAAGTCTAGTTTGGAGGTTTCCCTGGAAGCTGTCTCTCTCTCTCACTGTGGCTGTTTGAAGATTGCTGACTTGGAGCCTCCTCCTTGGAATGCCGCCCCTCTTAGGTTTGGGCTTGAAGTGGAGGTTAAGTTTGCAGCGCACAAGGCGGTGGTCTGTTTGACATTCTGCACTCGGCATCACTCGAGTATGACGGACATCACTGACATTTCTCTATTGTACTAAGATATAGTCAATGAGGTGCCAGTGCTTGGATCGAGGATGCATCCAAGTTGTCTTCAGGCTTTCTGTTGAAAGATAGTGTTGGTGATGGTGAGCTGCCGTTCTGTGCAAAACTCTAGCAGGAGGCGTCCGCTGTCGTTGCAGTTTCCAACGCCATGCTTGCCCAGGACTCCTTTCCAGGCTTCAGAATTCTTACCTACACTGGCGTTGAAGTCACCAAGGATTATGATCTTATCATCTGCAGGAACATTTTGGGTGAGGCGGCGCAGGTCTGTGTAGAATTTGTCTTTTTCCGCTGGGTCAGCTTGGAGAGTTGGGGCATATATGCTAAAAAGAACAACATGTTGCTTGTTGTGTAGAGGGAGGCGTAAGGACATAATGCGATCGGAATGACCTGTCGGCAGATTTTCAAGTTTGGAGGCAATGGAGTTTTTAATCATGAAGCCAACTCCTGAAATGTGTCTTTCAGTTTTGGGTTTGCCTGACCAGTAGAGTGTGTAGCCAGCACCATGTTCTTTAAGGCTGCCTTCCTCATGAAGACGAACTTCACAGAGAGAAGCAATGTCAATGTTGAGCCGTGACAGTTCCTGGGCAATTAGAGCAGAACGACACTCAGGACGTCCACTTTCCCCAGTATCAAGCATGGTTCTGATGTTCCAACATGCGAGTGTTAGTTTGAGCACACCTTTGCAGGCAGGTGTATGCCTTTGAAATCTCTTTGTTTTTGTTTGACCGCATGGAAGATGCCGGTTTGCCGCGGTTATCCAACCGGGTGTGGAGATGAGCTTTGTTTAGGCCACCTTTGCTAGGCCCCTCTCCGTGTGGAACAAGCAGTGCTGTCCCTAGAAAAGGCTGCTTGGTCATTCAGGATGCTGCCGCAAGAGACTGTCATCTCTGGGGTCAAGTCTCTAATGACCCATATCCTGAACCGCCTGCATGCAGGGTTGGGTCTGTGGCTTCCAGCTGCTTCCTATCACCTGCCGTTTTCGACCCTCGCCTGTCGCTACAGGGCTTTGCAATGTGGGTGAACCCTTCGAGCCTGCGCAATGGATTTTTTAGGTGAGGCACAGCATGCGCAGAACTTGCCCCACCCTTTACTCCTAAGGTTCATCTGCCACGGCCTAGCGAGATTGGATGGTGACAGCGAATACCTCAGGATGTAGGTTTGGTTAGAGTATCCTTCTCATAGATGGATGGCCTTACAGGGCTAAACGAGCTCCATCTGCCCAGGTTTGTGGTTGGAGTTGTCCTTCTCCTAGGATGGTTGCCAGACGGCTAGCGAGCCCATCCTGCCCGTGGACACACTTTGACTGACCCTTCAGTTGAGACCTGTCTGGCATGGGAGACCCTACCAGCAGCACAAACCACCTCCAGCATAGCTCTCAACCTCATGAGGGCACGCAAGCTTCTCCCCCGTGACAAGGGGGTGTCCCCAGAGAAGAGATTGAAAAGTATCATACACAAAAAAATGTCTTCCCTAGATATTTTTTAAAAAATTGATACAAATCTTGAGGGAACAGAAAAGCCATCTTGTCCAAGCACAGAGCATTATAAGAAGGATTAGGAAATTATCCCATTTGTCCTAAAATGTAATTGGGATTTAAAAGAACTTTCTAATTGAAATGCACCATTGAAACCTGATACACTGACAAGTATTCAACTGCAAAAGACTGAAATTTACTTGTCTTGGGTTATGAAAAAAAGGCAAAAAATAGCAGTTTTCTCAGATCTAATTTTTATATATGGAAACACCAATGGATGTGTATCAGAATGTGGAGAATGAAAAATAATCAAAAACCAAAGGTGAATGTTTCTTTGCAATGTATATTCATAAAAGTCTACAATTCTAAAAGAACTGGGCAAGAACAGCAACAATTTTAAAGGAATGTGGGCAGCATAGCAATGGCTTTCCTACTTTTTGGTGTTTTGTTAAGAATTGGAGTCTGTTACAGGCTTGTAAGAAAAAAAAAGGTATTTTTGTTTGTGTGGGATTTTTTTTCTTTTTATTCCTTAAAGGAATGAAGTGGTACTGCAGGGTACTGTAAGGATAACGAAATTTTCTGGCATTGGTCACACAATCTAAGATGATAAACTTGACTGTAAGATCAGGATGTGTTGAATATGGGAGGCAGTGACTGGTGCATGAGATAAGATACTACACTATATTTTTTTCCTCCTAGACGTAGCTGCTTGGTCAGTGCTAGTCAACAGTTTGACAGAACCTGTTCACCTGTATCCTGCAAAGGACAGAGTCATTAAAGGTCTCAGGCATAAGTATTGCTCAGGAATCAGTTCCAGAGAGTCTGCTCTTCCTAGCTGATATAATGCTTTTGTGGTTGGGATTCTCCCCTTGGTATATATTGAAGCTTCACTATAGATGCCTAAACTATGGATTAACTGCAAAGAATGAGGAAAACACAATGTTTTCCTGGTCAAGCACTGCTTAAAGACATTATAAAATATCTCTCTTAACTCTTCTGTTAATTTCTTTCTCTTACAGCCAGTATCCAACTCTCTTTCCATTAATTACATCATAAACACTGGGGACACAGGAGAGGTTTAGCTTGCCTAAGATGGATGACTCTTCTCTTACTTTATGTTCATTCAAGTCCTAAATCTTTTAGCAACTCTTTGCCATCTCTGCATGTGCATAGTAGCCAGGCTGCTGGTGTTCTGACTAGTGTTCAAAAGATTTTCACAACTGGAGGTAAAAAACCCTGCAAAAACATCCACAAACCTTTGACAAACTTTGACAGAAATTTTAATATTACATTTCAATATTTCTTCACACACACACACACACACACACACACACACACACCCGCAGTAATAGTTTGTCTCTCTTTATCTGTTCCATAAATGAAATGAAGCTTGGATATTTGTGAGGTTTTGCTATCCACTGCTTCTTGCAACTGAAATGTAAACCAGTTTATTCTGACTGAAAACAAATAAAGACTTTGACATCAATTTTTTATCTGTGGCTTTACCCATATTTTTCAGCAAAAGCAGATCTAAGAAAAAAAGGTGTCCACTTCTATTGAATTTTATGCAATACCCTTCTATTTCAGTTTTTCTTGGTTCTACTACACCTCTATGAAGCAGTTCTTAATGAAATCTTTGGTTTGTACACTACTCCAAAATTTGATAATTATATTTTTTCTTTTGCACAATTAAATTTCTTCCACGAGTAGTGAGTCTTTTCAGATTTCAAACCCTAAAGCCCTGAAACTATATGAGGACATTTTACATGATCTAACCATAGATTTAAAGAGCAGGGGTGACAGCAATTCAGTGTACAATACAGCATGATCAAATCATGAATTAGGTACATTGAAGATTCAAAATCAAAACTAAATTAAACACTCATTAACATGATTTAAACATAAATGAATGAATGAACTAGGAAAAAAAAAGCTTATTTAACACCAAAATGATTAATAATACACTCTTAGATCACTCTCAACAAAGGAAGCAAAAGTATTGTACCAAAACAAATCTACAGGGAAAATATAGTGCTAAAACACAATGCCACTAGTTACTGGGGAATTTTTTCTTCCATTTAGTTTAATTTAATACACTTTTTAAAATATTTTCTACTTACATGTATTAAAAATCCTGCATTCATTAGGTCAGCAATTCATTAGCGTGTTCATAGAACTTGTAATGATAAGGGGCTTCCAAATTACTATGTTTTTAATATTTTTTCAGCCGATTTAAATGCAAAAAGTTGGTAAGTTTTTGGAATGAGCTGATTATATTAACAACCCTCCCTGAAACGTCACTCACTTTGCAAGTTACATAATTATGTATGACATAGTTCCTTTGATTTTAAGGGAATATGAACATTGCCTTGTTCTGTGTCCATCAATATCCAGCTTCTGCTCTCCACAGACTGACTGCCGCCATCCCCTTATCAGACATCTTGACAGTATAATGGGAAATAGGTATCAGTAAGGATAGTAATGTGTCAGGGAAAGCAGCATTTCACCTGAGTCTTTCTTCTCAACCTTTCTGTTAAAAGGTCATACTTCTACAATCAAATGGAACAAGCATGTTCATTTGTTTCAACAACGCTGACAGTTGTTTCTAAGTTTCTTTACTTGAAAACTGAAATTATTTCCTAGTCTAACATAACCTTCAGTGATTTGTTTCCTTTTTAGATCAGTAATAGCATTTTATTTTGAATTCAAACTTGTCTTCTCATGACCAAATATGATGCAAGGATTAACATCAGTTATCAGTTTTTGTTGAACAAAAATGTATGTAGAAAATATCGTGAATGTCAGTGTTCTACAGATCACACACTGTGTGATTTATTTGTTTCAAGCAATATAAATATTTTCTTATTTTGTATAAACAAAGGGCCCAAATTTGGGAAAGTTTTACTGCTATTTCCTTTGTTTCAATTTATAATTTCAGCAATAGCAATTTTCAGTGACCAAAACCAACTTTTTGTATGATTTTTTTTTTTTTAAATTTCAGAATTAATGTGAAACCTGGATTCCCTTACCTTTTTCCCCAGAATGCTTTATTGTTCAAGATGAACTATTTTTTTGCAGCGAATTAATATATAAATTGTCACTATTGTAGCAATTTTATTTATGTTTGCTGCAACTCTCTTCTGTTTAATTTTTTTTATCATGTTAGATATTCAGAATAACGTGCTTGGTTTTGTTTCTCATGTCACAAAATGGTCACCTAACACTATTTGGATATAAGTTAACAAGCATAATATGTCATATCCTTTCAGTGTCATAATTAAAGAAAAAACTGTTAAAAGAAACTGAAATATTATCTGCAAGTCAGCAGGAAGCTAAAAGTTTTCATCAAATCCAGTGAAAGACACAGTAATAATTATTTATTCAATGTAGCAAAAACAAGCAAAGAAAATATTTATACTGGACATCCAGTATATATCCATATTTCCCTTTGATATTGAAAATCTCTTCAGACCTTTCTGATGCGGGTGATATCTGACACAAAGTTCTGCAAAAACTCCATGTTGCATGCTTGACTTTTCTAGCTCATTTAAAATTAAAGTGTTATTGAATAAAATCAACAGAAAATTATTTATTGCATTTCAGTCTCCACTTAAATGTAAATGTCAAAAATTTACTAGTCTGTAGGAATGGTTAAGACTGAAAGTGAAACCTAATAGTGCATTCAAAAGTTGTGTTAAAATTTAAGCGAATAAAATCTAAGCTTTTTTTCAGACAACTGGCTTTGAGAGGAGACCAAAATATTAGCCTAGGGATCCACCTATCCCTAATTTCTGTTTTCTCCCTTTCTCCTTCACTTTCTCTTCCCCTTTTTATGTCTCTTAATTATAGATTCTCAGTGAAACTAAACTTCACTTGACTGCTACAGAAAATCCTATCTTTGGATGTCCTTGGATTTTTTATTAACTACCTAATCAGGCATTATTATAAAAGGCTTTTCATCATCTTTTTCTCTCCTACTGTCTTACATGTTTTATGCTATTGTCATGGTTTAAGTGAAGCCAGGAACAAGCCCCATACAGCCAATTGATCTCTCCTCCACCAGTGGGGTTTGGGAGAGAATCAGAAGGGTAAAAGCCAGAAAACTCATGGGTTAAGGTAAAGCCAGTTTTACAGGGAAAGCAAAAGCCATGAATGCAAGTAAAGCAAACCAATATACTCATTCATTGCTTCCCACAAGCAGACATCTCCAGGAGAGCAGGACCCCATCACGCATAAGGGTGACTTAGAAAGACAAATTTAATGTTTTAGAACATCTTCTCCTTTCTCCTTCTTCCCCCATTTTATATATTAAGTATGATGCCATATGATATAGAATATCCCTTGGGTCAGTGAGATTCACCTCTCCTGGATGTGTCTTCTCCCAGCCTCCCATGCACCCCCAACTTCCTTGACAGTGTGACAGTACAAAAAGCAGAAAAGGCCTTGGCTCTGTGTAAGCACTGTTCATCAGTAACTAAAATCATTCTATATTATCAAATCCAAGTTCAGAACAAATTCAAAACGTAGCCCCATACTAGCTACTGTAAATATAATTAACTCAACTCCAGCCAAAAACATCACGGCTGTCTACCAGTTTTCTTCTAGATATTATTCACCCAGGACAAAAAATCCTAAATTGTGCTTTATTTTTCTCCTAAATTTTACAGCAACTTTTTATTTACAATGGTTTTCATTATGATTCTTCACTACCATATGTGAAGTATATTTCAGTGAAACTATTGTTTCACAAGGAAGGGCACCTTTTACACTTCACCAAGTCCGTATACTGCACATTCAGTGTTTTTGCCAAATACAGAAATGAAGAGTGGCCAGCTGTGGCAAAAAAAAAAAATCACAAAGGCAGCAGCAAATATATGAGAGAGGGATACATGAGATATATGAAGAAAGTGGGTATTATTTTCTTTTCAATGCCTCCCACATAATTTAAAAAAAAAAGAAAGAGAATTGAAAGACAGTCATCTATCACATTGCATGAAACAGCTATCAGAGGGTATATGGGGAAAGAAGGATCATGTTGATAATAGGAAAACAGCAGCCAAACAGTTGAGATTTATAACCATGACCCAGCAATGAGCTGCATAGATGTTGGCTTTTCTGCCTCTCTCACAACTCATATATCTGTAATGTGTTTTCCACCTAATTTTAGACATCTGCTCATGGCTTGTTGCGGGATTAACCCTTGTATTTGGAATGGAAAGAGCTCAGGACAGAAAACATATAGAAAGGTATAAAAAAAACCCCAAACCCTTATGGAATTACTGAAGCACTATCTACTTACTGATTTGGACAATAAATCTTCTATTAGTACTGCCTATTTAAAGACACAATTATTTTTGTATTTAAAGAACTAAAATTAAAAACTATTGATTTAAAAAAAATAAAATGAATGAGCTGAACAACTGGCATCTTGTAATGCTTAAGTCATGCCCCCAGTAAATCACTGAACAAAACACTAAAGAAAACAAACATGAGATCATTGACACACTCATAAATTTATTTGGTGACATGACAGACATTTCAGCATATGTGTGAAGAAGGCAGTCATGTCTTCTCTCTGCACAGGGAAAATGAGTTAAAGGAAGCTTGTGTCTGCATTGTACATGGAGTACTGACATTTCAGCACCATAACATCTAACTGTTCACTGACCTTGAAATGCAAGAGTCTGTCAAATGCTTCAAGAAATGCATAAACATGTCTGACTTCCTATCTTGTTGGTCTCCAGATTGGTTGTCAGACAATATAAACTCATTCTACAACCAGAATAGCTGTCTTACTCCTATCTCAGCTGTTGCAGGTGAAGAGGAAGAAGAGATGAAGCTGTAAATTAAGGAGAAACCAAAGCAATTGGGAACCTTCATTACATGAAGAACAGTAGGAGACTGGAAAAAATCTTGGAGATTTTTAATATATAATAGTTTTTGGTTGTCTAGCATAAAGATCATTTGCTTGGTCATGATGCTGGTGTTCTAAGGCCCAGAAGAGATCTGATGTGGCAGATGAAGCAAAGGATAAACAGAAAGGATATATAAGAATATCTGCTCCAACATAAGACAAGACATTATTCCATCTTTAAAAGAGGCAAATATAAACAGTTTAAAAACAAAATCTTTCTGGCAGATAGACTGGATCTTTAATGGCTTTTTAGATTCTTGAGGACCTCTGGTGTTGGAAGGAAAAGAGTCTTCACTGATCAAAACTTTGATATAATTGTTGCAGGGAACAACATTATTTGATCTCAGAGTCAACTTGAGCTGATCAGTTTATCTTGTCACTCCTAACAACTAACACTCCTAACAATTTTTATATCTTTGTTTCAATGGCAACAGTTCTGAAATTGCTCTAGGTTGAATAAAAAAAAAGAAATTCTGATTGACAGAATTAGACTTAACACTCATAAGTACTCTATGAGTGATCAAGTTGATCTTGGAGCTCCCATTATAAGAAAGATTTATGAGAATTAAATGTTCCTTACATTAGTCATTCTTCACAATTTGTTTCTCTCTAATCTGATAAACTGTAGACTGGTCCCACAGAGAAACAGATCCAGTCACCAGCGCGGTCAGGTTAGAAAATTCTGTCATTTCAGAGTGCGTTTCTCTTGTGAATGTTGTGGTCCTGTGTTGTGTGTCTGCATTACACAGAAATTCAGAATTGATAACCAGACAGAATTTTTGGTGGTTGAAAAAGCTTATTACTAGGATTCATGTATAAAATGCTTGTCTAGGTGATTTAAATGTTCCTGAATAATCCAGTAAGTTGAAGCATTCAGTGGAAAACTTGAACACAGTACTGGATGATATCTTGCAGTATAACATGTCATGTCACTCTCATAGTGGAATTTTCACTCTTCAAAATAGGTGTCATAGCAAAATGGACTATACACAACTGGTGCAGTCTGGCTTTTGCAAGTACTTGGAGTGATAGAGGTGCTTTTCCCAACTTTGTTTTTTCTGAGATTTAGGTCAGGATGGTTTTATCATATGTATGAAATATTTATTGCAATAGTAGAAATATTTATTGCAATTCTATTGCTACCCAAATTACTACCTCTGGTCAATGGAAAAAATAGGTGTGCATACTGCTAAATCCCATTTATTACATAGGAATTCTAGATGACTAGGCACATCTAGCTGTCTAGGCCTAAAATAACTTCTAAAATTAGGTGAACTGGAATGCACTCCTTTGACACTGTTTTGCTCATCACTACTGGTATAAAAAATACTGATTTTAGGTTCAAATCTAGTGGCTGGAATATCTTATTTGAGGAGGCAGGATTGAACCTCATTTATCTGGACCACAAAAAACCCAAACCAAAACCAAAAAACCCAAACCAAATCCAAGGCATCTCACAGTCTTCTAAGTGTGTTGAGACAAAAAACAAGGAAGAAAGATATAAGCCATATTTATGCATTAAAAAGAATATTTGTGTGATGTTGGTTGCTACTCCAGTAGTTTCATTGATGCCCTCTGCAAATCAATAGCCATAAACATAAACATACGTGCATATCATGGACTAACCTTAAAAAAACCCTTCTGCTCAGTGTACAGAGACTTTCTTCAGTTTCACTTTTTTTTTTTTTTTTCCTGTTGTCTCATCAATTGCCTTCTTAAACCTGTGTACAGAAATTGGAAAGCTAACTCTGAAGCTGGTTTCTACTCTGGAGACCATAGAAGTAACATGGATAAATTACAGGTCTATTATCTTGGACTTGAACCTGGAACTTCAACATTTTTAAATTGTATGTTGATTTTATAAGTCTGCAGTTAATTTATTGTGGAAAATATTGAAAAAACATTTACAAGCAAACAAGCTGTTCATATTCTATTTTTCCATTAAACAAATATGAACTAGAGGTCAGAGATTTCAATACTTCATTAAAACCAAAGATAACATTGGAGGAGATAACTTTGTCCAAGCAGATGTGAACACTCAGCACTGGTGACCAAGCACTATACAGCTGATCCCAAAGCATATATTCTAACACACCTCTCTGTCCATGTTTGCCAAGGTTCCTTTGTATCAAGTTTCCCTCTTTAATGCTGTTACAATCCACTAATTGTACGGATTTCTGATTATATATCATGATCCACAAAAGCAGAAAGGGCAAAAGGTTTGAGTCTACCTGGAGTGAGATTAAGACACAAATGAGGTCAGATGTTGGTACTAAAATGGTAACTTACCACTGTGTGGATCCCACAGCATCCCAAAACTCTGTTCATCTTTTGTGGTTCATTGGGGAGAGCTCCATATGAGCTTGTCAAATGAGCATTTTTCCATGTTGGCTAAGTGGCATGCTCTCAATAGCATTTCAGCAGTCTTGCCCAAGCCCAGGGACTACGACAATGGCACATTCGCCCCTTAGTCATTTTGGCCACTCCATATAGGCACAGGTGTCTACACAACAGTTGCATGGTTCCCTTAATGCTTATAGGTTGAAGCATGAGATGTTACCTTATTTGGCCAAACGCAAATGCACAAAATCTACATAATTTGGCTAACTAAAATCCTGTTATTGCAATGGTCTTCTGACTACAAAGTCCTGTTAACAGCGAAGCAACTTGCTTTCTATGGTACAAACCATGTCAGAATTTATGTTGCTTTACAGCAGTTCTCAGTTTAGGAAATGTTGGAATACATATTGCTTCTTAAAAATTCTCAACACATGTATAGTTTATATGTGGCTATTTATATCTTCTGTGATCTCAAAATGTCTTTAACACTGTTATATATTCCATGTGTTCAGTTAATGCTATTTATATTTTATATTTCTATTTCTATAAAAGAGTATTATATATAGAAATAATAAAGCATTTATAGATATTATATTTTATATATTGTTACTGCACAATATCAGAGGCCTATAATGTATAACTCAACTAGTCCTTTTGATGCAGTATGGATTTTCTGCACAACAGTCTGTTGTCTAGCTGCCTGTAAATCACAATATTCAAATTACTTAAGCAGCACAGATAACAGAATTACTTTTCATATTCTTCAGACCTATATAAGGTTCTTTAATTCTGTATATACTCTAGTAGCAGATAGAAAATCAATGATAGCTTTCTTTTTTTTTTTTGTATTTCAAGTTTTTATTCCATGTTCCAAACTTTGATTTTGACATTTATGATACCTTCCATTTGCATAGCATCAGATTTTCATTTAGGTTTGAAAGATGAGAAAAAAAAACAAAAAAACCCAATAGTACTTTTCACTGCTTACCAGTTAAATGTCATAGACTCAATTTCATAATCTTCGGCTTTTTATTTAAAATTCACCATTAAACCTTACTGTTTACTCTAAATTCTGCTGGATTTGTAAGTTCAAATTGTTACCCCTATGGAATCCAATTCAAATAACATGCCCTAGAAAGGTCTGGAGTAATTTTTTCCACTGAGACCACTCCTCAGAAATTGTAATTTTAATCATTATCTCCAGACTTGCTGCCGGCTCTTTTTTAATGATTCATTCTTTACAGAGATCAGAGACTTCCCACATCATTTAAAGTTATGGGATTTTAACCCAAATTAACAATTAAAAATTTCATATACTCTCAAAGTTCCTCCAAAGAAGTAAATAGGCTCTACATAACTCTATAGTGATATAAACCCATGGCTGCTTTGCTTTCTTCTCTATTATAAAGTCTGTGCAAGAAAATTAAGGATATGAAGTTCCTGGAGCCAGTCCAGTGGAGGGCAACGAAGATGATTAAAGGACTGGAACATCTCTCTTACAAGGAAAGGTTGAGGGGGCTGGGCCTGTTCAACCTTGAGGAGAGATGACTGACAGAGGACCTCATCAATGTCTATAATGTCTGAAGGATGGAGCCAGGCTCTCCTTGGTGGTGCCAAGCAACAGGACAAGAGACGATGGGCAGAAAGGAATGCACAGGAAGTTCCACCTGAACAAGAGGAAGAACTTTACTGTGCAGGTGGCTGAGCAGTGGCACATAATGTCCAAAGAAGTTGAGAAGTCTCCTTTGTTGGAGATATTCAAGAACCATCTGGACACAGTCCTGTAAATTTTTTTCCAAGATCATCCTGCTTGAGCAGGACCAGATGACCCACTGTGGTCCCTTCCAACCTTACACATTCTGTGATGTGATATGCCTAAACTCACAGGTCTTAGGAGATGGACACTGAAAATGGTGGAAAGGTTAACACCAAAGGAAAATGTTTGCCTTGGGTGTTTGGAAACGTTATGGAAGGCTTTGATTTATTACATTATGATGATTTTTTTTCTCACTGACCTCAGTTATGAAATGAGAGTAGCAGAAAACTTGAAGTGAATCAGGTTTTTTCCTCATATGGATCTCACCTAACCTTTGTGGAGATCAAAAATGATTTCAGAAAAACATCTTCCTGTGTCACCACTGTTTGGGGAGGGTGGGTGAGGAGAAAAACAAATCTATTTTAATTTTTGTCCACAAACTTAATGAATTTTGTCTTTGATCTCTGTCACCAGAAGTAATCTCGGAATATCTGGTATTTCTAAGACTCACTCGTTCTTCAATATTTTACCTCAAAGTGAGGCTGTTCTAAAATGAATGATGCTTTCATTAGAGTTGTAAAACTAAAAAATATGCATTTTTCTTTCAAAGAAATTTTAGCTGTAATTCTACTGGCTTATAATTTAAAAACAATTTTTAAAGAAAAAATAGGTCTGTATATCAAAATTTAGACTTTTTCAGGTTTTCAGAATAAATGCTTTTATTAATCTCTACTTCTGTATCTCATACTAGTGATCTCCAGGAAAAAAACAGTTTCAAACATTCTAGCCATTCTGTCAAAATACTCTTCAAAAAATATTACTATGCTATGTTGAAAATAGTAATACATGGGGACAACCGGGCTCCGTTAGAAATGCACTGTTATTATCACAAATGATATTACGTATTTTCTCGCTTTCTTACAGTTACTTCTTTTTCAAATTATTTCAACTCACAACAGCCTCCTAAAAGAGAACTTTCAATATTTTATTAGACATCTGTAATTGTGAATTTTCTAAGAAGGCACCCTAACAGTGAATATCCGATGTGATATTCAAATAAAATAAAATTCTTCTGGAATAAAGTATTGGCATCTTGTAAGGATGTAGGGGAAATCCACTGCTAGTATCTTTCATGAGTGAAAGATAGTTCGAGCTTCCTTTCCCCATAAAGGCTGGCATAAAGCAGTACAATCCCTTCTTTATTAGTAGCAGTATCTGTTGTGCCCATTTTGTTATTCCTTAAAGAAGCAAACATAGGATTTGCATTTTCTCACTTAACCTTTTGCGTTAAGGAGTTGAATGCCTAGTCTCAAGAGGTAACCTAGATAACTAACTAAGGTTCATCGTATGTTAAAATACAATAGATTACTCTCTGGAGTTGCTTATCTCTTGGCTTTGATGTACTAAAGCAGGCAATATGAATCACAGCCAAAATACAGGCTATTTATGTGAAATTTCTAGTCCCCTTTACTGGAGTTCACGCTCTTCTTTGTGCTATAAAAATACTGCATTTATTCTTGTCAGTCTTCTTATTTGTATTTTTTTATATCTAATAGAGAGAATAATCATCATCATCATGGCTCGGCTTCGCGAACCAAGGTTTGGGAAGGGCACCACCCACGCTTGCTGCAAGCGTGCTGGTGGCTAAAAAGACAGATACGGGATAGGCAGTTCCGGTCACAAAAGGCACAGCAGAACGTCTTCTTAGGCAATATTGGCAAGGAACTGTTCTTTCTGTGTTGTGTTTTTTCCTTGAGACTGACTCTGTGTGCATTCTCAAAGGAAGCAGCAGCGTCATGAATGGTGTGTCTCCATGAATTCCGATTGGAGGCCACAGTGGACCATTGATGGCAGTCAATATGGCCAAGGCTGAGGTGTTGTTTCAGGGAGTCCTTGTATCTCTTCTTCGGGGCTCCTCTCTTGCGGCAGCCGGTGGCGAGTTCACCATAGAGCACAATCTTCAGGAGGCAGCAATCCTCCATCCTGGAGACGTGCCCTGCCCAGCGCAGCTGCGTTCTCATCAGCATGGCCTTGATACTGGTGACCCCTGCCTGTTCAAGAACGGACACATTGGTCATGTAATCAGACCAGTGGATGTTTAGGATTGAACGGAGGCAGCGCTGATGGAAGCGTTCGAGAAGCTGCAGGTGGTGTCTATAGATGACTCATGATTCAACAACAGAACAATATTTATAGCTGATTAAAGATATATATTCAGTTAGTTTTGGGCTGTCTTGTACATGAAAATTGTTGCAAAACAGAAACAAGGCAAGGAGAGGGTCCCAGCAAAAAGAAGGGGTCTGAAGCACCATTGTATTGAGAGAAAATGAAAACTGGATTTATTCACTTGCTGTCTTCAGCAGTCTGGTGATTTATTAAAAACAAGATACAGAAGAAAGCTTGACAGGTTTAGGCTTGCCCACAGATGTTGTGAAATCTTCATCCTTGGATAAAATCAGAACTCAGCAGCACAAAGCCTTCTAACTACAGTCAAATTGGAGTTGGAAACTGGCCTTATTTTGAGCAAGGATTTGAACCACGTTATCAACCAGGTTTCTTCCAGGTTTATTTGGTATAAAATTATTTCTTCTGTACTTGAAGCTATAACATGCATTTTCTTATGACGGATATACATGCTTTTAGTCATAGGAAAGATTTTTTTAGGTAGCAAGAATGCATCTAGACATTTTGGGACATTTTAGATGAAAACAAGGCCTGGATAATCAGGCTTCAGAAAATGTTGATAGTTCTGATTCCATGAAGAAAGAAACCACATACCAAGAACAAACAATACAAGCAGTCAGAACAGGAAATTTAACAATTCAAAAAAATGCCGCTTATAATCCATAACAAATAGGAAATACCTGTAAAAAGCTGTCTATGGAGACTTTCAATTGTGACTTCCTTGTCTTCAATTTGACTCATTTGTTTTCATTTTATTTTCTCCTAGGAGTAAGTGAATGGGTGTGTGGATACAGGAAAGCAGTTGCTGTGTTCATCAGTCTAAGGCAGAGACTACACGTATTCCAAAATGCTTTCAGCTAAAACTAGTGGCCCTTGTGATAAACAAGAGGAAGTGAAATTATCAATTTAGAAGTGCAGTTTATGGCTATCTGCTAGACTGATTGGTGTGGCAGGAATCTTAACATCATTTGTGAGGAAAAAGGGAAGGGACTCATCATAGTAATGGCATCATCTGTTTCAAAGAATAGACTTCTGAGTATTTAGGGATAAATATTCTAACAGATAAAGCAAAAGACATATCAGAAGTAATTCCTCAGAGAAATAAAAGTCATATGAACTTAGAGCTGCAGTTGCACAGAGTATTTAAGACTTCCTGTGTATGTACAGGAGAAAACAAAGTTGTGGTATCTTTAATGTCTGAATGGTTGTATAAAACTGAAAGTTTCTACTGCCAGTTGCTTGTCATACTCACAATCTTAAATTGCAATTTATTAGCTCACAACTAGTTGTATTCAATATGAGGAGGGAATCTGATATTTAATGTTCTTTTAAATTAGTCACAGAGGAAAAAATGATAGCTCAGGTCTGTGCAATCATTATTCATGTACATTTTATGCATGCAAAACTAGTAAAAGTCAAGCCAAAATAAGGTTGTGAAATTGCACTGCAAATTTGAAAGATAAATGTACAAGAAATGACATTGTTAGAATTGGGAAAGCATTTTTCAAAAGCAAGTTAGAACAATAAAAAACCAGCAAGACATAGTGTAAATTCACTAAAAATGAACAAATTAATGCATCTCAATGAATTCATCAAACAGGGAATTGCACCTAACTTTTTTTTCCTTAACATTTTAAGGATGAACTAGACTTGAAAGAATCAGAAATGATAAAGTTTGCAATGACTCAAGGGTCAGGTTAGTGCTAAATAAAAGGAAAGACAAAGCTATCATAACTAGAAACATTTTCAAGTAGTTTAAAGTTCTTGTAGTCTAAGCCCAGCCAGCAACCAAGCACCACACAGCCTCTCCCTCACTCCCCCACCAGAGGTATGAGAGAGAGAATCAGAAGTGTAAAAGCAAGAAAACTCATGGGCTGAGACAAAACCAGCTTGATAGGGAAAGAAAAAGCTGTGGACATAAGCAAAGCAAAAGAAGAAATTAATTAACTTCTTCCCATGGGCAGGCAGGTGTTCAGACATCTCCAGGAGATCAGGACCCCATCATGCATAAAGGTGGCTTAGGAAGATAAATCTCATCTCTTAGAACATCTCCCCCTTCCTCCTTCTTCCCCCATTTATATATTGAGCATGATGCCATATGGCATAGAATATCTCTTGGGTCAGTGTGATTCACCTCTCCTGGATGTGTCTCCTCCACACCTCCCATGCACCCCCCTCTTCCTTGCCAGTGTGTCAGTATGAAAAGCAGGAAAGGCCTTGGTTCTGTGTAAACACTGCTCAGCAATAAGAAAAACATCTCTATGTTATCAAATCCATGTTCAGCACAAATTCAAAGCACAGCCTCATGCTAGCCACTGTGAATAAAATTAACTCTACCGCAGCCAAAACCAGCAGAAAAGTGTCATGCGAGAAAGGGAACACAGTATATACAGCCAAGAATTAATTGTTAGTCTAAGTAAAAAAGTTAACAGTGAAATCAAAATACAATGAACAATCATTATTAGTTTGGCTACAATAGTTGCATCATCTTATAACCCAAAATGATACAGTAGAGTCTCTTTATAACACAATCAAAGTTTTTACACAAGAAGATTTATTATTATGTAGCTCTTGTTGTACTCTCCTTTTCAATATTTTTGTGGGTCCTCTGTAAGCAACGGCAGCTTCATGAAGAAGAATTGCATGCATGGAGAAGGGCAGCTTATCAAAAGTCATTAGTGTCCTAAATTAAATCCTGGAAGGAATATAATGCTCTTGCACACCCCATATACAGCATTGTCAGAGCTCAGGGTCAGGCAGAGGATGCAACAGGCACTTGGCCCTGAAGCAGGACATGAAACCAGCTCAGTCCTGCTCTGCCAAAGTGAGCCCAGGCCAGCCCTGAGACAAGTACTCCCAGCTGAGAGCAGAGTCCAAGCGCTTATAACTAGGAGCGGCAAAAATATTTTAATAACATACAAGGAAGTTAATCTATAATTGCTCTATGAACAATGCTTTCATCACAAAATTGATTCTGAAAGTGATTTAAAGAGTTTCTGGTGGGCAGTGAGTGGATTAATGTAGTGTTGTGGACCAAAATATTGGAATACTTTTTTAAGTTTGGCACAAAAATCTAAGAATACATATATTTAAGTTCTGATTGCAATTTACTCACAAAGTAATTTTTAGTTTAATTGAATAGAAAATGATGCAGACATTTCTTCACAAATAGAAGTTTTATATCTAGTTCTATTCAGGCTAATGGGCATAGCAACTGCTTTTGTCAATTTGAAGTAATTTCATCATCTTTATCAATAAGAACAAAAGAACTTTTAACGTATTATTCCTGATCTAAGTCTACGAGACAGATGTCAGACAAAATTTTGAAAGCTATCTGTTTTAGAGACCTCAATCTATTTAATTATTTTGATTTCTTAGCAATGCTAAGAGCATTGGTCTTTCTTTCCCTCCCTGTTTTCCTGTTTTTATTCATTGAATCGCATGGAGGAATAGGAGGAATTGGGAAGAGATCAAAAGTAGTTTCTCTCTGAGATATTATATAGCACCATGTACAAGCAAAATTGGATCAACAGATATCGGATAGACAAAAAATGAAAAGGAGTAAAATAGTGTCTTAAACTAAAAGTAATGCTATAACAAAAGCTTTTGGTCAGACTAATGAAATCTTGCAATTGCAACAAATGATCCAATGCTCTGAGCAGAGACTAGGAATGGCTGAGAGGTCCTATGTCCCCCTTGCTTTTATCATATTTATTCTTATTACCTTGCAAAGCCCAATTTTATGGATTTTTACATTTTACCAGGTATGACCCACATAAAAATACATCTCCTGTGATAATGAAAGGAAATTTTTAGAGTAGAAGATAAAAAAAAACTTGCACAGTTTTGTTTTGGTTTTTTCCCCCTTAGTGGTTTTCTTTCTGGACCTGGTTCTTCTGATATTTCTTTAGGTAGTCTCTAAGAAAAATAAACATATTTCTACTTTAGGTAAAGTGCTGTAAGTAATATATGCTGTGGGGTGATGGCCCTGATAAGCCTGGATGGGTTGAGGGAAACGCCTTAGTCCACTGGAGGGGTGTTCCCAGCCGAGAACAAAAGCTTTCAAACTGATAAGATTAACAAAGGGTGGAGTGTTGTCAAGAAGGACCTGGCCCTCCTTTGCAATATCTTCTATGACCACTCAAGGGGCCACCCCCACTCAGGCATCTGTGTCACCCCCCAGAACTCTGACTATAGTCACATGAAACCACCTGAAGGAAAAAAAAAAGTAAAAAAAAAATGCAGTTTTAATTCCAGAAGAGAGGGAGAAATGCTATGTCTCTTCCAGGTTAACTTCTAGCACCTTGTCCTACCTCCTCCTACCTCCTGGAACAATGTAGGGGTAAGGAGACCATGTGCTTTCTATTTTTCTGTACTTTACTTTCTTACAAAGCTTATTCCTATCTTACATCTTATGCTAACAGCTAATTTGATTCTTACTTTATAAGCACCTTCTTTACTAACTGTGTTTTACTACCTTAATACTAATAACAGTAACTTGCTTTACACTTTACTACTTTATATTGGTTATTGTTTCCTTTTGCAATGCACAGTTTCTTTTTCAACATGTGTGTTGATAAGAAGCAGCTTTGTTCTTTCCTTTTGTTTTGTGTTACAGAGAGAGTGGTGTGCAAGGTATTTTATTGTCCTATGTTATTGAAAGAGTGTCTAGTGAAGTGTTTTAGGTGGCTATGCTTCTGGTTAGTAGTTCTTTGTCACTAGTTTTTGTCTGTCGTGAAAATGGGATACACTGCTGTATTGTAACTTGAGTTTAGTGTGTTTGTCTCTGTAAAATGTGTTTTGTGCTGGTTTCTTTTGGGGTCTTTTATTATCAATTAAATACAATCTTGCAGTTAAACCTTATCACCAGCAAAGCGGAACCCACAATAACTGTCACATGTATTAATAAATTTCGGGAGCTAGCTGTTGCTAGCTATTAAGTGTGGTTTCAAAGCACAGGTTAGAAATCCTTCCAGCCTGTGTTCTATCCAGCAGTTTGGCAGGCAGTGCTGGGTTGACAAGGCTCTACTTTTCTGGAAGCGCTTATTTAGCTGATAAGTTCTCCCTGAGTGTGGCTTTATATCAGAGGTCAGAAACCCTTCCAACCTGTGTGCTGCCCGTAGTCAATAAGCAGTGTTGGGAACATAAGGATCTGATTGTCTGGAAGTGCTTATTGCTAATAATTTCTTATTAATGCAATTAAGACTAGAAATCTTTGCATTTCTGTCTCCTTCCTCCCTTTCACGTGACATATGATAAAATGAAAAGTGCTACTTTTAATTACGATTTTAAAAGTTTAGATGAGATCAGAACATCTTTCTTTGGATAGGCCAAAAAAATGGGCCATTGCAGTTTCTTGTCAAATGTCATTTCTTAATTTTTGTACCAAATTCAGCTATGAAATATTTTAGAGAGATCTTCATTTTTCTGATTTGTATTGTCCCATTAGACTTATAGATAGGTAGTATATATGTGGTGTTGAGAGGGCAGGGTTAAAATCAAGAAAGAAAAAACATTGCAAGAAACAAGTGAAATGTCTACAGCTTCATTTAAGAGGATAGTATTTTGTCTGTTTGCTCCTTTTACAGGATGGTTAATTGTGAAACAAAAATCTGAAAAGTATTTCTTTTTATCTGTGTTGTAAATAATTTTAGTTTATGTTTTTATTTTTATATTCTGTACAGGGAAATTAATTAAATATTTTCTTACTGAGTTGCAAACTTTTATGGTCAGTTTATACATAGTGAAGTTAATTAATTAAAAATCTGAAACTGCTTAGTTTTAAATAAGGAAAGAAGTGAGCATACAAGTAAAACTTACCTTTTCATTTAGAAAACCCTTGAGGGAGAAAACTCACCTGGATAGCACAGAAACCAGGAAAGGAGAAGGGATAGTGAATTCTATCCCAATTTGATGCAATATCACTATCTGGAAGTTCAGTGGGACAGATTTTGTTCTTTTTTGTTGGTGGTGTTTTTGTTTTCCAAAACTTTCCAGTTTACCCTGATGAACAACTATAGCAATCAACAACTAAAAGCCATGTTAAGCTTATCCTCAAAGTAAATAACACTGCATGCAAATGGTCCAGATGCTATTTGCATCTTCTTGTGATACAAGTTAGTACAGATTCAGTTATACATTGTAAGATACCATGCCAGACAACATAGCTTAAACAGGGAGGTGTCTACATGAATAGCACACTTCTAATTTCCCTGTTATAGTGTTTCAATATCCTCTGCTGACTTCAGCGAGCATAGCTTTTGTGGATTTCTTAACAAAAATTTTGAATATTCATTAGCCATTTAAACCATACTTAAATCTCTCCAATTATTTATACTTGCACTTTGTTTGATCTTATGATTTCGTTACGAGGACTCTGTGGAGATGACAATGACTTACTTGCCCAGTTTTACCTCCTGTTTTAATACCAGTTATTTTCATGTGAGATATTTTGTAAATCTGCTTCTGAAGAGCATTTGCTTTGATTCAGAAGGGTTCATACAAGCAAAATTATACTAGATTTTTATTCTTCAAATTGTAGCTATCATCATGATAATTCAAGCACCCCACACACTTTGTGTTCTAGATGAAGTCCCTGGTCAGAAAATAGAATTGAAACCTGCTTTGTCAAGGTTATACTGATTGCATACATACTACTTATGATGGAAAAATACCAATGTGAGACAGTTTACAGTATTTTCCTATGAATGGCAAAGCCATTTTCATAAAGTATATTGTAATTTACATCACTTAGAGAAAACAGCTATACTTCTCCAGAGGTGACTGTTAATGAGAGAGAAAAAAAGCCTTTGAGTGAAGCATTTATAATTTTTTTCTTCTTTTTACTTAGACATTATTGTTCATTTTCATAAAGACAACCTGAGTAAACTGACACTTAAGGAGAACTCAAACTGATGCAATACTTAAATAAAATTCTATGCAGAATGAAAAGATGGCCTCTAGGGAAAACAGATATATTCAAAGTCTTATTGTAAGCTTTATTTATGAAACTTATAAAAGTATTTCTCCATTTACAGTAAAAAGTTGACTAATGCAATATGCATGAACATACCTCAAATAGTGAATTCTAGCTCACTTTTTTTAGCTTACCTTTTTTGTCCTACTATTGCAACATTTGCACAAAGGGTGTTTAAGCTCAATTTCATCCAATCTTGAAAAATAAATCTTAAATTTAGTTTAAAATAATTGGTATTGTTTACTCCTCCCAAGTTGTACATGCCATTTCAAATCCTGAAAGAAATGATACAAACCAAGTAATGCTGTTGAAATTATCATTCAAATTTCAGTGATACTGCTCAATAGAGAGAAATACTAACTTCACCACTTTATAATATAAAATGAATAGAGTGCAACTAGCAATCTGTGTGTTTGTATTCACGTGCCCACACAGACCTCCCATGTGTGTACCTTTATAAAAATAAATACTCATTAAAAGTTAAAAGTCTCATATATCTTTATGAAGATGTTGAGCTGCTGAATGAAGAAGAAAAGATGCTTGGTATTTCATTCAAACTGTGTTTTTCATATATATATTTGTGTATATGCATACACACACTCTTCAGGTATCCAAAGTCACTAAAAAAGAACAGCCAGAGGGCTTCTGGTTCCCCAGGTGAAACCTATGAGCTCAAAAGCTCAGCCATTCCAGAAAGGAAACTTTTCACTTATTCAATAGGAAACACTGTTTCTGTTCAAACACCTGAATTTATAATTAAACACTACGTTTTGTCTTACATCATATGCTTTGGGCTAGCAGACCAGAGGCAGAAAGCTTGATGTTGACTTTAATATGAATGTAACTATCAAACAATGAGAAGATTAGTATATGGGAAAAGAAAAATAAAATAACAAACAAACAAAAAACCCTACAACCACCACATCACTATATGGACTACTACTTTCCACAGCTTCAGAGACATGACAAACTTTGTAAAATATTTTTTTATTCACCCCTTGATGCCAAACTCCTGACAAGAATTTTACAAAAAGTTCAAGGTACGCAGAAGCACTATGACATCTATAAAGTCTAAATTAGTGAAGAAAAAATTAACAAACCTAAACCACAAAACCTTTCTTGTGTTTTTTGTTCAGAGTCACACATGCTCCATGAAACTCCCATAAAATTTAAATAAAAATATATCATCACAATAGAAACTATTAATATTACTAGTCTTTTTCCACCCTAGTAAATGTGCTCACCTACAATACATTCTAAACCAGAAAATTTCTGTCAAACTACTCAACAACTAGAACAGAAATCAGAACAAAGCATGTCCACTCGCCTCTAACAATAGCAGTGTACACTGACATGGGGTTCCTCTGAAAAGACATTTTTCTGCCTATTTCAATATTCAGTGCTAATTAGCAAGAAAAAATTGTACATCATATTGCAATTTCTTTTTGGCAGAAGTTTCTAAAAGTTCTTCATTTGAAGGGGGGGAACAGTCTTATATTTTGCTGATTGAATAATCATAAAAGTGATGGTTTCTACTGCAACTAATTTTTTATGGAATGCTTATGTTCTCACAAGCAATGTGGTGTTCACAACATACTTCTTTTTTGCCCTTGGAGGGAAAATCTGTTTTCTCATCTACTTTAAATGTAGTTGGTTCTCATCATGGAAAAATGAAGCATGGAAGAATAAAACCTAAAGTATGTAGTGAATTTTGCTTAAAGATGAAGAAAAAAAATAGGAGCATGTACACATTCTGAGACATGTAAATGCTTGAAAGCTACTGTTTCTCTTTTTATAAATATCATGGAAGATTGTGTATGTTGCCATCTCCTATTTTCCTTAGAATATGCAGACTTTCTAAGCTGAATATGTAGATTAGCTATTCTTCCTAATCTTTTTAATCAATGGTTCTGCTATGCACCTTAAATGACCTGTCTCAGTGCACTCCCTAGTGACAGAAATTTCAGTGCTGAAATTTGCCAGCTGGTGAAGCAGAGATGTGAGTTACCAATCATACACTACCTACAGTGAGCAACCAAACAACGAGCAAGACCTGTTCGTCTCTCAGGTACTGTAAGATCCACTTACATATTATATAAATTTCTCCAGATTAAAAACATGCAATTCTATCAAAAGACAGTATTGATGAATTAGCAAAAAAACCAAGAAAAAACAAAACCCAAAACAATCCATAATTTTGCAGCTTTCCACTTAGTTCTAAAGTATTTGTAACATGGTGCAGAAATAAATTTCTTGCAGTTTATGCCAAATATATTGCTTCATCCTGTTGTAATAATGCCTCTCCATATAATAGCCTCTTTTTGGGTTAAAGAATCATCTTACATATATACAAAGTTGATCTACACTAAATTACAACAAAGATTAAAAGTACGTAGAGTTAAAATGATCTCTGGGATAATTTTTAAATAGAAGTGTGAATTTAAATTGTTCACTCTAATGATGTAGGGTTTCATAACCTGAAATTCAGAGCAGCTGGTTTGAGAACAGGTTGTATCACTGAATTCTACTTCAGCTCAAAGACAAATCAGAAGAAATCCAACAGTATCCTAATAAACAAATCTGAAAGAAAAAAATAGCAAACTCATAAAAACATGAATACTAGGAAAATTTCAGAAGGTAATTTCAAAGTTTCTTATGTTAATAGAAGGTATTGCATTGCTTGTGTGGGCTTCTGTCTAGTTCTCAGCTCATCACTTTGCTCTTCACTTCTTAACTTATACTCTTAGCATATCCTACCACATATTTTCAATAAACTTTGCATCTTTTACTTCTCTTACATCTCCAGCTGGCATTTAGCAGATACACTTAGCTAATTTGTGGAAAAAAAGTCTTCAGGGACTATTAAACCCAAAAGCTATATCTATAGAGGTAAAGGAACTCTGTTTAGGAAATGAGCTGTGACCCTCTGAACAATGCAGAGTAACGCAGAGTAATGTACATTAACACAGCTCACAACTAGACATCACTCAAGTGGACTGATAAACCCATATGTTATGTGCTCGGGGCCAGGTCTCTCCAAGGACTCTGTCAGTACACAATCGACTCCAAGATAACTCTTAATTTTACAGTGTTTTATTTCTATACTCTTCCCATCATCGTGGTTAAAATATCAGAAATCATACAGCAATATCGAGTGTATGGGCTGAGGATGTGCCATGTTAAAAAACAGGGTTATGTGAAGGCAGAGCATGCATTCAGTACCATTATATACTCAAGGAAGGAGAGGCTCAGCTTAATAGAGGTGTAATTTTGTCTGTAAGGACCTTACGGGGGTAGTTTGTTGAGTGACATGTCTCCAGGTAACAACCTGGATTTGTCTGAAGAAAACCAGTCATTTCAATCAAAAAGCCTGGAATTAAGCAGTTCTAAGGTCTAGGGCCTAGGGCTGAATACTGGTGCTACATCATTCTACTTGATTACCTACCTCATACATGGTACACAACTACTGTGACTATCTTTCCTGGTCCTCATTGTGATCACATCTTTCCACCTTAGGCTTTTTCATCATTTGCTAACATTCTTAAAGAATCTATAATCTCTTTATAATATGAGCAAGATAGTGATATAATTACCATATCTGGGCTTTCAAATTGTGATGTCAAGGGCATTTGACAAATTGTGAGACGGCATTGTCTCACAAGGGATAATAAATAGACGGCAGAATCATAACATTTGGTGAAACACTGTCATGGGACTAGGCTAGAGAGAGGAGGCAGGACCTGGAGACTGCAGGCATGTCTCTTGAAAGAGTCTGGCACCTGAGCTTCTCTGTTTTTTTCTTGGAAAGTACCTAGTAAAAAGCCTATATTAGGAGGTATGCAGTGTGGGAGATCAATAGATGAGGTTCAAACCAATGATGTCTAGATGCCTAACATTAATAATGGTGGAGTGTCTACAGTGAAGAACAAAGTACTGTGCAGATATCCCTGAGTTAGAAAGATTAAAATTAGTGAATTTACTCAAGGGAGTGAAATTCTGTGACAATGTCTTATGAGTTTGAGTCTGGTACCAACAGCTCTGTCTTCTGAACATAAGTTGGAGCATTAAGACCAGTAGAGAGTGATTACTATGTTACCTAGAATTTCAGTGTTTAGGGTTAGGCACAGGACACAAATATCTGCAAATACTGCACAATGTCAAAAAGCCTGTATGACTAAATTTTCAAAACTAGTCCAGAGCTGAGTAGATAAAGCCAGAAGATCACATAGAATGATTTCTTTTTATTGGGAATCACAGTGATTTCACACCTAAGGAATATATATCCATAACTACATTAACTGCACAATTTTTAATGTAGTGGTGACTATATTATCTTATATAAATTAAATTCATAGACCACAATAGCATAAATGGAAGCCCACATCAAAATATATTCAGGATTGGAGAGTCTTAGGTAATTTTCAGTAGGCAGCAAGTCACTTGAACTCTGAAAAAACAAAACACATTTATATATAAATCAATTTCATTTGTACACATAAAAATGTTATAAACACAAACATATGTACTATAAACACACATAAATTAAATGTGTGTGCATATATACAAATAAATGAAATAATTTTTATATATGTATCCAAATTCTATGATATGCTTAGAATATACACATTTGAGTATTATAATATTACGAAATACAATTCAAAGCAGAGTTCCACATGTGAATAAGCCAACAGATGGCAAGAATTCTCTAAGGCAGTCTGTATGCCAGATTATAAATACTGCTGCAGTAAAACTAATCACAAGGGGAAACTAAAGACTGTAGATGATGCATCATTAAGCAAAAATACAGTTAGAAGCCTGGACTCTGAGCTCGGCTGAATCAGTGAATCTCACCCTGTCCCAGGTTATTTTTGAGTTTTCTGAAGTAGAGAAAATATATTCTTAATTTTAATGACTGAGGGTGTCATGTGGAGAGACATTTGTCCTTACTAGGTACAAGAGTTATAAAAGCCCTGAACATCTGTGAAAAATATTGTGTGATAGCATTGGATTAGAAGCTGTGCAAATAAAAGTATAGATGATGACCACAAGACTTATCCCAACGTGAGGGTTTAGCTGCCTTCCAGTACCCAGCTTGGGAAGCACCAGTAAAAGATGTACTTATTATTTACTTGCCTTGTGCTTCTTGATTTTCAGCCTTAATCAAACTGTTCAGTTGATGCTGTAGTCACAAATACATGACATTGGCTTCCAGGAGGCTAATTTTGGTCATGTCTTACTGTTTTTTGCTAACTACACTTTGATAACCAACTACATCATCTCTCAGATCTAAGTTGGACTAAAAAGTTACTTGGCATAAGTAATTGAAACAGAGTTTGAAATCTTAGATGTCTCATTTAAGAGACTTTACATCCTTTAATGAACTCTATGAAAGTTTTTACAGGAACAGTAAATAAGACAGCTGCCTTGATATGTTTTTCCAAGACCTGCCTTCTATTGCACATTGGCCTCAAAGATGACAAGGTACAAAGGTATCAAATCTCACACTGCATGCTGCAGTGAAATTGTCTAAAAATTCAGTTGAATCTTTGTAAACATTATCTAAATGAAAATTGCTGTTTGCATCAATATGATCTTATTAAACAATGAAGTCCAAGTTAGGCAACTCAAACAGCATGATTCCCTGCTGTCCTCTGTGACTGACCTAGCAGACCTGTCTGCATGAAGGGCTGATAAATCTGACTGAATCAACATTGGTTCTTTGCCTGCAGTTTTAAGCAAAATCTCACTATATCATTTCATGTCATCTCAAATGTGAGATACCTGTACTTTATATTTTGCTCCACTTATAGGAAATTTTAAGTCCTAAGCATGTTTTGACCATACCTGAATGTTTAGTACATGTTGAATAATGGGTTACAGTTACCTCTGACTTTGATTTAAAAAAAAAAGAAAGTATTTATTAGTGTCTATCTAAAATCACACTACCAGTCTCAGTTCAGCTTCAAGTAAATCAATAGGCCTTTCTGATTGAGCCCAATTGTGGGAACATTTTGCTATAAAGAGATATACTGCTAAACATGTGACTCGTTAATTAGATGTGCATAGATGTCTAGAATGCTTTTTGTGTTGCCTTAAACTGACTAATCAGGTGTTTTTAACCTTACAGCACTTCAAGTTTTTATTTTATTTTGCTTTTCTTTCAACATACACTTGAAAACACACTGTCACTACTGCTGTTGGCACTTTTGGTATAAAACCCACTTATTTATAATACATACATTTTAAAAAAATGAGAGAAATAGAAATCTTTCTTGGAAAATACACCTATAAGTCCCTGGGCTAGGCATATTAAAATATACTCCAAATGTATGTGATGTGCTAACAAATTCACACTCTCTGCCTGAACATTTTTAGGCAATTCCTCTGAAAATTTGATTGCTGGCTGGTTTGATAGCAAATACAATCTGTCACACTTTTGTGTGAGTTATGCACAGCTGTGTATATAAGCTTCCTTAAAATAACCCATATGCTAATTGTCTGCATTGGAGAATGCTGTAGTAGTGCAGAATAGAAAATAAGGCAATAGTTAAGGTTTTCTGTTTTCTTGACACTCTCCTCTTGCGGTGTTCTCTCATTTTTCTTGTAAATCCATAGCAAAATGGTTCAGTGAGTAAATTCTGGTATGCTATAAGGAGCCACAACTTTGTCTCTCTTCGGTCCCACTAGTACTCCAATGACACGATTGCAGGTTCCCCAGTGATGAGGCTCTTTCACTTCCATCTCCCCTATTTACAATTTTCAGTGCCAAATATGTACCAAAATGTTGCTACTATGGTTACATGAAAATAATTTTTGAAAAACACAGTGGTGTTTCTTTCCCCAGCATTGCAAGAATATCAGCCTTGTCACTCCCTTCTGAGGACCAGTGCAGAAGAAAAGGACCAGTACTTGCTTAGAACTTCACAGTATGGTCCTGCTTATACAGGCCACTACTGAACAACCTTCTGTAGCATCCTACAAGGCCAGGTGAAAACACATGCTTGCTTTCCGAATTTATAGTCTCTGTACAGAGTTCTCTGATTAGCTACTGTTTCTCTCCAGCTAGCCAGATGATAGATACTTATAGCCGATTCATGAGGAAAACCATGCCTTTTCAGAGAAAAAAGAAGTCTCTTAAAAATATTTTAATTGATCTATAAAAATGTTTTACTAAATATTCCCTTTCTATATTTGATGCATTCAAAACAACTTCAGAAAAAAAAAAGAAAATGTGAGCAAGAAAAGAAGGGAGATATAATAAGAAAATTCTGTGTTTCTATAAGTCAACAGTGCTGCTCTGACAGAAACAAAAGGCACAGACCTAAATGCAAAGACCATTGGAGTGAGACTTGAAGAGCTGTCTTGTAGGAAAAACAATTGATTACACATAGGAGAGAGGCACCTTTGAAAGGGAGTAGAGCATTCAAGTCCAGAGCAAAGAAGGCAGAAGACATTTATTTGATGAAGGATGCTTTCCTGTTTCACATTCATCACAAGACATTAAAAACAAACAAAAAAAAAAAACCAAACCAAACCAACACAAGAACAAAATAAAACAAAAAAACTCTTACTAAAACACCCCCACACACACATTCACGCACAAAAAAGACAAAAGCCCAACCATCCACGCACACACACAAAAAAATAACACACTAACACACACACACCCCTCTCCCCCTCGCTCCCCGCAAAAAACCCACACCAACCAAAACCCCAATAATGGTCTTAGAACTGTCTTATTTCTTCATGAAGTAGCAATGTTTTCCAAAAGGCTTGTTTTCTGCTGTCTTCTGGAAATAGAAAAGTATAATTTTAATGTGATTATTCTTAAAATCTTTTTACTTCTATCAAAGCACAATAATGTTTAACATCTTTTTTGTTTCAGGTCAGTAAAAGAGAGGGAGTCCAGAGGAGGGCCATGAAGATGATCAGATGCTGGAGTGCTTCTCCTGTGAGGAAAGGCTGAGGGAGGTGGGATTGATTATGCAGCCTGGAGAAGAAAAGGCTTTGGGGAGACCTTAGAGCAGCCTTCCAATATATGTAAGAAGGGTACATATGATGCCTAAGAATTTTAGTGTATATTTTGTAGATTTTTTGGGATTACATAAGTTACATGGATTCTTCTGGGTTGCTCACATATTAGGTGGTATTAAAAATGACTAAAACATTTCTCATACATTCTTAAGCTCTCTGAAGGCCTCATTGTTGTGAAGAAGCCACCTGCAAGGTAGCTTGGAGACAAAACACAAGAAGAAGGCCTAGAGGTCCTGAGCTTCTCTAAGGAGCAGTTCTGAAGACCTCTATGGGTGGGGCACCAGGGGAAATGGGAACCATTGTTGGTCATAGATATCTCATATGTTAATTGCTGGAGACGTTATAAAAGCCGCGACATCCCTAGTCATGGGAGTGCATGTCTGTATGCATGTGTGGGCCTGTGCATGTGTGTGCACAGAACTCAGGTGTGCACCTTGGAAGCTTTCAATAAAAGTATATCATCTATCTTTCTCCATTAATATTGTTCCTGAGTGTCTATTTCCACAGGATTTTAGGAAACAGGCAGTACATACAAGAAAGATGGAGAACGCCAGAACAAGGTGGAATGTCTTCAAACTGAATTATTATATTATATTATATTATATTATATTATATTATATTAATTAGATTAGATATTAGGAAAAAATTCTTTACTGTGAGGATGGTGAGTGTTGTAGTTTGGAATGATAATATAAATTCCCTCCCTGCCACTAACTGCCCATGCCATTAGTTAACAAAAGAAGTAGTTAACTGCTACCAATTCCTTCTTGATCATGTGGGTGAGGGGCAGACTGTCTCTTTTGTTTTTTGGGGACATTCCATTTTAGTTTGAGATAAATGTGGCCGTTGTGTGTGTGCTGCTGTGGAGGAGAAGCTGTTTCTCCTGCTCCTTGCTGCTGCTGTTTTTTTAGCAATGTTCTCCTTTCCTTCCTTGCCACAGCTGTTCTCCTGGTTCGGCATTGGGGCCCTGGTTGCCGCTCCGCTCTCACCATCACCGGCAGTGCCGCGGCCCACCCGCCCCTGCCGTGGCACAACCCAGGAGAGAGAAATCACAGCTGCTCTCCGGAGCAGGCTGCAGCTCTCCACTCCCAGTTTTCCTTCTTTGTTTGGGACAAAGGACACAGAGAGAGAGAGAGAATTCATCTCAGTGCTCACCGCTCGTCTGTCTCGCTGGAAAAAAAAAAGACTGATAACTCACGCTGCAGCCAGCCAGGGTGTGACACTGACACTGTCCATAAATATAACTTCTCCAGGAGGAAACCTACTGGTCTGGGGGTTATTCCCTTTTGTTTTTAGCTTGTGGTGTTGGAGCAGTAGTTTGCTCTGGTTGTTTACAGTTACATCTATACCTACATATATATAAAATCCAAGAATCATAGAATCATAGAATCGATTGGGTTGGAAAAGACTTCTGAGATCAAGTCCAACCCTGGGTCCAACTCTAGTCCATTTACTAGATCATGGCACTCAGCGCCACGTCCAATCTGTGTTTAAAAATCTCTAGGGATGGTGAATCCACCACCTCTCTGGGCAGCCCATTCCAATGCCTGATTACTTTCTCTGGAAAGAATTTTTTTCTGATATCCAACTTAAATTTCCCCTGGCAGAGCTTGAGCCCGTGCCCCCTTGTCCTATTGCTGAGTGCCTGGGAGAAGAGACCAACCCCCACCTGGCAAGAAATTCCCTTCAGGGAGTTATAGACAGTGATGAGGTCACCTCTGAGCCTCCTCTTCTCCAGGCTGAACAACCCCAGCTCCCTCAGCCTCTCCCCATAGGACTTGTGCTCCAGTCCCTTCACCAGCCTTGTTGCTCTTCTCTGGACTCGCTCCAGCACCTCAATATCCTTTCTGAACTGAGGGGCCCAGAACTGAACACAGTACTCAAGTTGTGGCCTCAGCAACGCAGAGTACAGGGGAAGGATCACTTCCCTGGTCCTGCTGGCCACGCTATTTTTGATACAGGACAGGATCCCATTGGCCTTCTTGGCCACCTGGGCACACTGTTGGCTCATGCTGAGCTTCCTGTCAATTTATATATATATATAAAATCAGTTAAGAACAGTTATCCTTCTTATATTCATTTTCTAATCAAAGTTCCTTTTCTCAAATTTAATAAAGAGTGTCGTGATTATTGTGGAGGAATCCTCTCCTCTGATTTTTGGTAAACATTTTGTTTTTTCCCCTTAAACTAAGACAGTGAGTACTAGAATAGGTGGCTGCCCCATTCCTGGAGGTGTTCAAGGCCAGGTTGGATGGGGCTTTGAGCAACCTGGTAGTGGAAAGTGTTCCTGCCCATGTCAGAAGTTTGGAATTAGGTAATCTTTAAGGTCCCTTCCAATTCATACCGTTCTATGATTCTATGTTTCTGGGCATCAGTCATAAACTTAAGTCAGTGTCAATACTCACATTTCCTTTAGCATTGTAAGGCCAAAGATTCATCTATAAAAGGGAGGTAAAAAATCTTACAGGGAAATAAAACAAACCAGGGAAAATATAATAGTTTAGCTAAGCATTAAATATTCACTAAAATATAATGGTTAGATAATTAAATAGGAATATTATATTAAAAATAATTAGCTGTAATTGAATTCAGTAGTTACTTCTGATAATACCAGATATAATTGTTACTATTATAAGCATTATTTTATAAAAAGGAGATACATAAATCCATGTGTAGACTCACACACATACATACATACATACTTAAATAAAAAATAAAGAAGCTTGTAGCAGCCTCTTCAGATGCCCTGAAAATTACCTAAAATATACAGTAGAATGCATAGCATGGTTCTTAATGTCAAAACACCCTCTGAAATCCAGGTCTAATTTAAAAAAAAAAAAAGGCCAGGAAGAACTAAAAGCTACAAAACACATTTTACAGGCCTAACAAAAATTATCTGAAGTCAGAGTAAGTATTCCCTAGTAATTAGGTGCAGTGGAATGACTGAATTACATTCTAGTTTATGAGTGTTCATCTGGGTTGTTTATCCTCTGTACTTCCTGTGGATTATAGTGCTTCAGTTGACTGGAGCAGACAGAACAAGAACTTTTCTCACATAAAAAAAATTTGCCAAAATGTCTGTGTAGGAAAAAATCTCAAATACCTTAGTAGAAATGATTGCAATTACAAAAATCATCTATTATGAACATTTATGAAAATGTACATTTGCTTTCCCAGCGCACAGAATCTGCTTTTTAGATTTTTCTTCATTGGCCTATTTCCAAATCTGATTATTTGAAAGTTCTGGAAATGTATTTAGAACCTTATGAAAATGTAAGATTCTCATATGTTCTAGATTTTCTTATAGTCTGATGTATTACAACATTAGTTTCCCAGTTGAAAGGTAATAAAAATATTTAAGTGTACTTGCAATTTATTGAAAATAATGTTTAATTATAAATTTTATTCTGCAAAGAAATAAAGATCTCTATAGAAAATTAAAATGGCTTAATGCCAAAGTCAAAGCAGTTCTATCCATATTTTATCCAGAATTTACTTATTTGTGAAAGTTTTAATTTTTTCTTGTATGTAAATGTGTTGAGAGAAAAGAAAGAAATTCTGGCTGTTGCATATTTGTCAGTGTTTAGCACATCCCTCAATTTTAAAACTGATTTTTTATGTAAATGACAAGTGTCAGAGACTGGAGTCTCAGGAGTACTCATTAAACTGAGTCTGTTTATAATCTTGTCCTAGATGTTCATGCCCTAGTATCCTTCTGTTAGTAACCCTGGAAGTACATTCCTCTTCATAGCACATCCAGCTGCACAGGCTGTATAGGTTTCATTACCTGTAGAATTATCTGTAGTAAAAAAAAAAAAGAAGCAACTTGTGATTCAGAATTAAAGCCTGAGCTTTAATCACAAGCAAGGAACTTTCTGACGGTGATAATACTGCAGTCGTCTTGACTTTTCTACTGTATGTAATGATTTTCTAGGTTTAATATCTTTCCTAACCAGACTACCACAGAGATGAAACTTACAGTTGAGTATCAAAACTTACAGTTGAGTATTGGATGGTTTGTTTGGTTTGGGGTTCGTTTTCTCGAAGGCTTGCCAACCTAAATAATTCTGTATTGTTCATTTCAGGTAGTTTAAAGGAAGTCAGGATCAAAGCTGATTTCTTAATGATACTTCTGTAATGGTCAATCACTGACCTATGGAGTCACAATATACGTCAAGAGATAAATTACAATACTAGGCAGTTACAAAATATTAAAACATTTTCATTTAAAAAAATATCCTTATTTAACTATTTCCCATACCTCTAATCAAACATCCCCTCCTTGCCCTTTCTGGCCACATAGGATACAGTCTCCCTATCCCTTCCAAGCCACGCAGGTGCCCCTCTGCTTCCTGTGTGGCATATGCAGGGGACTACAGTTCCAGGGTTACCCATGACCACCACCTCATCCCAGCCGGCAGGGGCAGAGCCCCAGGGAGTCCCAGGGAAGGACAGCACTGCCCAGCCTGCAGAGAGATGGCAGCACCCACCTGCCTTGCCCACTCTCTTTCTCTCTCTGGGTCTCCCCTTTGACAGATCTTTATGTTTCTCCTATACTGCTTTCCAGGGTTGACCATTTCTTTGTTTCAAAGTCTCTTGGAAATCTGCTGTAATGGTTTGACCCATGGCTTCCTCAGTAACCATTGTATCTAAGGAAGTTACAAGTATTCCACACGTGTCTTCCACGTAGCAGTGGGGGAGTGGTTTTGTTGCTGTCTTCCTTCCCTTCCTTGGCTGAGGAGCTGGTGGGAATTTGTTGAAGTCTGGTCCCTCTGGTCCCTGGTGGTTCTCCTGTCCTGGGTGAGATTGTTTCATTCTTGTTCCCCTTCCTTGAGGTTTTTAATTGTGTTTGTTTTGATTCATTCGGTTTCTTTAGGTTGGGTTGGTGTCTTCCCTATTTTTCGGCTAATCAATTCCCTTTTCTCCCTTCCCCTCTCCCCTAGGGGTGGGATCCTATGTATTGTGTATACAGTGTGGTTTGTAAATGTTAGAAAATATAATTTATTCTTTTTATTCAGTTCAGTTTCTTTAGAGTGCGTGTCTTTTCTGTTTTTTTTTCCCCTTTCCTTTGCTGAGAAGGTTCTGGGAGGGGGAAGGGGGGCCAGTCCAGGGTTGGCAACAGCTAGGCCAAACCTGCTACATCTGCTGATAACTGCTTATTCCAGTGGATGGTCATCTTTGTCTTTAACATGACCAATTTTAAGGCAGATGCCCTTCCAGATAGCCTGGAGTATTTAGTTCATTCATTGTGTACATCCATATCTTGAAGAAAGTTTTTTTGACAAGACTTGCCAAAGGTAAGGCCTGTGTAGGGTGATGGCCCTTGATGCGTTGAGGGAAGCACCTCAGCCCCCCAGAGGGATGCTGATAAGTGATGGGTGTTACCAAAGAATGGAATATTATTACATTAGTATAGCCTTTCTTTGCCGTATCCTGTGGCACCCTGCAGACTCAAGGAGCCCACCCTCCCCCCAGGCATCTGTATCACCCTCAGAAAATTGACTACAGACACACAAAATCACCTGAAGAAAAAAAAGGTATAAAAAGAAATAGAGTAAAAGCAAAAACTGGGGAGAAAAACTTCCACCTCTGGGAGGGCAACCCACAAGCTACCCTGTCTCCCCCATTCCATTGACATTGCAGGGGTAAGCAATCAAATTCTTACTTTATTTTTCCTATGCCTTACTAATTATAATTTGTTATAGTTCACTGGGTCTATATGTGTTAATGGGAAGCAGCTACTTTTTTTTCCTGTTGCTTTTCTTTTTGTTTTTACATGTGGTGTTCAACTGTTATGTTTCTGTTTAGTAATCCTCTGTTAGTTATGTTTGTCATTGGAGTGGTATACTGCTGGAGCGGCCTGTAAAATGTGTGTTGTGCCGGTGTCTTTTGGGGTATTTTGTACAGTCTTGCAGCTAAATGTTATCACCAACTAAGTAACCCATATAGTCATTGTCACGTACCTGTATTAATAAATATTATTTTGGGACCTATCGTGAGGAAAGTTCTTGATATTAAGTGTTGCCTCATAGCAGAGGTTGGAAATCTTTCCAATCTGTGTGCTAGTCGTGTTAGGCAGTGTGGGGTTCATAAGGCTCTAATTTTCTGGAGCTGCTTATTTAGCTGATGAGTTGTCCCTGCCTTAAGTGAGGTCCTCATAGGGAGTCAAAAATCTTTCCAACCTCTGTTCTATCCCAGTTTCGGTAGGCAGTGATGGGCTCATAAAGTTTTGATTATCCCAAGGGCACTTATAGCTATTAACTTTATATTAATACAGTTAAGACTAGACATCTTTGCATTTCTGTCTCTCCTCCCTTTCACGTGACAGCATAAAAGAAATGTACACTGATATGTACACAAAAATACATGTTTATAAATGTGCTTTTTGCAGTAGACCTTTTCTATTTGTTAATCTATACACACAGGTACATGTATAATATTCTTACCTTTCCTCACTATCTTTCCATCCTTCCCCAATATACATTTTTTTTTAACCTTTAAACAATTAAATACTTTTCTCTAGCCCTTATTCCAGTAATTTTGACTAAACTGTTGACATTTTCTCTTGTCAGGCTTAGAGCAAAATTGTTTTGATTTAATTATGGCTATGAAATTATCAAAGCTCTGTCATCTAAAACAGAGAATGATGTTAAGGTGTCAAACTAGTCAAGCAGTGAACATGCAAATTTGTGAAGACACTGGTGCAATGCTGTATGAGGATTGATACAAATAATTTCATTAGACATCAATGGAGAGAAAGACGTCATAAACTTTTTTGCTCGGGAGTCATGATGTGATAAACATGTCTGCAAGAATAATTTCTAATTTACATTTTAGTCTTCAAAATTTAGTTGCTTCATCAAGGTATTGTAAGCTCATTACTGGTACAATCTCTGATACACTGCTGTAGTTTTGAAGCATAAAATGTCCCTGTTTTTCTTCACCATCCTTCTGCTTCCCTCAGTGTCTCCTCCATTTCCTGGTTTTAATTTCCTTGTTCATAGTTTTACCTTATCTCTTTTACCATCCTAATCTCCCCCACTACGTTGAATAGATTAATCAAAAACAATCATACAAATCAAATACTCCTTCCCTACTAAGAATGATGTAAATACATGCACTTTGACATACATTAACTCTCATGACTTGAACTCTGTGCTTTCTCCTTAAATCTTCTGCTTTCTGTGGGATTTTACACTGTGTGTTCTGTGAGATCAAAAACAGGTTGAAGGAGTGGTGGAACACTCATCCATAACTATTTATCTTGGCCTCTGCCAGCTAATGGTGAGAGACACAAAGGCATTATCTTCCTTACCCAGCCAACACAGCACCTACAAAGGCAAGGAGTTGTGACTACGTTATAGGCACTGGAACATGTATAGTTTCAGGTCCCATATTTCTAATTCAAATTTGTGGGAATAAATACCTATGTGACAACTGGATATTAAATTGATCTGGTGCAGCACAGACATTCCAGGCCCAGCTGGCTACCCGTGCTCTGCCTCTGACTTCAAGATACATAGAAAATTGCACTCATCCAGACTATCAGGCAGTCTATCAAGTCAGTGCTGGATGTACAAGTAATCTTACATACAGTAAATGTTCAGATATTAAGTGTGATGCATTCTACTGTAAATGTTTCTTCTGCTTTGAACCCAGAGAGGCTATTAAAAAGAAGTTATAATTAACCAAACAAATGATAAAAAAATAAAACCATCTAAAAGATGGTTTTAATTTTAAAAGTATAAAAATGGAATTAAACAATTATTGAAATTAAAACCTAAAAAGCATTGAACTTTGCTAATATTATTTGAATTAGCAAAAAAAAAGAGAATGAAAATAAATCCCCAAGCACTGACTCTTATTACATGAAATAATTTTTGTCTTTTTTTCCCTCTACAAATCTGGGTTATTTGTAGCACCTCCCTTTGTCTTCTAATAAAATACAGCTCAAGGTTGCCAGGATTTATTCTCATTTTGAAAGTAAAAATTAAAGTGTATGATTCAAAAGAGTACTTCTGAAATTAACAGCTTTATTCAAATTACTTCTCATCTTAATAAACACCTGAGATATTTTTAAAGTCTCTATCAGGGCTGTTGAAAGCACCATACAATAACAACTTTGGATTTATATCACGTCATGTAGGAGAAAAGATTAAAAAAATAAAAAAATAAAAGGCAAGAGAACCTACTATAATGTAATAGCTAAAAACAAAGTAAACTGCTTTCAGATTTTATGGTTATTTGAGTTTGGAAACCCTGATCCTACTGACCATGTTTTGGAAGTTTAAAATAACCCCAAAACAGAACAATAAAATAAAAATTGAGTATATTCTTTCCTAGCAGAGCTGGGAGGAAAGAGGTTTTGTCCTTCCCATGAACCTATTTCTGATTTCAAGTGTTGCACATTGCACACAGACACTTTAGACTTGATCAGCTCTACATACACAAAGGATGTTGAGATAAAATTTTCACATTTCATTTCAGAATTAATCATGGAAGAGACTTGAATTTTTTGAACTGAAAGAGCCTGAATTTCCTTTTCCTCTCAGTGTCTGGAACTATTTCTTTTTGAATAATTGCAGAATGCCCAAATTACCAGATTATTATTCTCTTTCCCTTTTTGTCTGTCTGCCTGCCTGCTTCTGCTTTTGAAATGAGACATTGGTATGAGTTTTGTTTTTGGGGTTTTTTTAGTATTAAAACAGACACTGTACTGGGTAGAATAGTAGATGATAGTAAATCCTGCGAACAAAGTGATTAAGAGGAAGAAATGGAGAGGAGACAGCTGAAGAAATAGAATGCTAATAGAGGAAGAAAGGCACATTTTATGCTTCAGAACACTAGCAGTATGTCTTAGAGATGACATCAGTAAGTCAGTAATGAGCTTCCCCAGTTGAACTGTCTTCCACCCTATGTATTTATAGCCATGGTTTCTATATTCATGGGTTAATCTTTTCTAGGAAGAAAACCTCAACTCCCCTGAAAAATATTCCGGCACCATGTTTCTGTACACCTGCTCTGGGAATTGCTTTTTGTTTCCTAGAAGTCTTAGACAAATACATTGTAAGATGGTTCTGTGTTTCCAAACACCATGATACATAATATGGAGTAACTAGGTAGGAAGTTTGTCTTTAGTTTAGTTTTGATTGTTTGTTTTGGTTTTGTTTTGTTTTTTTAAAACAAATATCCCATAAAAAATAATCAGGCGAATATTCTCTGACATAAATGTATAAAATAAATAGCTACAGCTTTAAATCTACATATAATTACACAGATCTAGGATCTGGGGCATCCCTGTATTTCTTTCTGAGCAGTTTTGAACTGCTGTGGAAAGCTCTGCACCATAACAATTAAAGACATAATTATTCATATCCATTCAATATCTATGAGATGTATTCAAGGTTTATTACTGCTAAATATGTTATCATGCACCAAAATTAGTTCTCAGAGTTACTCAAAAATGTAAAGAAAAATAAATCCTCACACAAAATGGATTACACACTATCCAATCCCTTCGCCTCCAGATTTTTCCACATTTTGGACATTTTTCAAAGTACATAATGTTTCAACTCCAGAGATCTACAGTGGGTTGGAGGGTGTGAAACTGGAAGAAAGTGAAGTGAAAATATGATCTTGAAGAGTATCCAGCTTTCTGATGGGAGTATCATGATCTTATTTTCTTTTAAGCAGCTGTAATACATTATAAAGCACCGTGATGACATTTCTAAGCATGCTACACAGCATCATTCGGCCGTGGCAGATGAACCTCAGGACTTAAACGGTGGGGCCAGTTCTGCGCACACTGAGCCTCACCTAAAATCCACTGCGCAGGCTGGAAGGGCACACCCACGTGGGGACAACCCTTCCCAAATCTTCGTTCGCGAAGCCGAGCCACACACACACACACACACACACACACACAGAGCATCATACTGACTTTGCTTTATCTTTCCAGATTTATCTCAGAACCACATATAATATTTTACAAAAATAAAATTAAGTATTTGCAACACAAAAGTTTCAGGTTGAGTAACAACATAAAGATGTAATTATACAAAACATGTAACTAAACAGATAGGTCTGTTCAGTTCTTAAAAAACAACTCTCAATAAAAGAGGACAAATGACAAGGCAGTCTAACTACACTAAGATTAGATTTATTATGACTCACCTGCAGATGGTGCTGTTCCACAACATTTCTTGAACGAAATTAATTTAAAATGCATTAGTTGCTCTATTCTTTGAGCTTTCGTTTTATATTGCCATCCAGCACATGCAACTTTTACATGAAATGGTTGGCTGTATGTGAAGGCCAAACTAGATGGAAAATCATACCTGAAGGTGTAACATTTCCCCATGCCAATGATACTTCCTTCCCCCTCCCTCCCCCTCCTTATTATTATAATGTTAGTTGTTATCCAGCAATGTGATATTTCTTTTTATCAGTAAATAGCATTTTAGCATTGTTGTTTGTAAGAGCAAAAGTTGTAGCTATTCAGAGAAACAATGTTTAAGGTTGGTTTTCCTTTTCAAACATGTTATGATATACAAGAAATTGTTAGTAAATGCTCTCCTATGGGATATTGCTTAAGGGCTACAGATTATAGATTATTCTCACATACACTGTGAGAAAAGTAGAAATAAAATATTGCTGCACAGAGAGAAAAAGTTTCAAAGCTGTGTATATTGTCAGAGCAGAAGACTGAAGGCAATGTGTCATCCAGTAAATTTCATACTTCTATAAAATAAAATATGATTTCCATTGGAAATAGTTGTATTTGTTCTACTATTCTATAGTTTTACATTTTCTAATAATGAAAAAAATAGTAGTAGCAGCACTATTAGTTTGTAAAATTTATGGCTTTACAATTAATTGCCTCTTCATGGATATTTTAGACATAAAAAAAGGTTTTTAACTGTATTTGAGAAGGGATAACACTTAATTTCAGAAACATTTCTATAAAATATTAACATATATTGCAGGAAAAGCCCTATATAGTTTAACAGATATATTTATTTTATTCTAAGTGACTATAGAACTTGATTATTTGGTAACAGTAAGGAATAAAAATTAATGTTGCTTAGATGTTTAAAACATCAAATTTTTTTGACAGTATACAAGTCAAGTTAAACACATTGAAAATAAAATTAAAAAAAGAATATTATAAATGGATGTTAATGTTTAGTTACAGGGTAAGTTGAAGGAATGGGAATAGTTTAAATGAGAAATCTTTACCCATTGGCATTTGTGGAAGTATTTTCATTTATTTCAATGGTGTCATAACTACTTATGCTAGTCTTCCATCATCAATGCCACTCATGGAAATAAGTGGAAGGTCAGAATATTTCAGAGGTATAATTATTGAGTTTTCTGTTGGTTTTGTTATGATATATACTTTGAGGGTCTATATGGCACCTTCTAAAAAAAAAAAAGAAACCCAAGCCACACCAAAACCCAGAATTTTTTCACTATTATTTCTTCGGAGAAGGAATGAATTATTTTTTCCACTCACTCTGCAAAATAAGCAGATAATTTAATAATTAATAAATTATCAGAAGATCCTTTGGATGCCTGTGTATGTTCAGTACTTCTGATGCTTCACTTTACTTGCTGTTGTGTGCGAAATTTGTGTTTTGGAAAGAGAAAAGATGTCTTCAAATCTCCCTAGTAATTCAATTTAAATTAGGCAATGATATCATAGAATCATAGAATGAACTGGGTTAGAAAAGACCTCTGAGATCATCAAGTCCAACCCTTGATCCAACACCACTGTGATTACTAGAGCATGGCACTAAATGCCACATCCAGTCTCATCTTAAAAGCCTCCAGAGAATCCACCACCTCTCTGGGCAGGACATTCCAATGTCTGATTACTCTATCTGTAAAGAATTTCTTCCTAATATCCAACCTAAACTTCCCTTTGCAGCGCTTAAGCCTGTGCCCTCTTGTTCTCTCGTTGTCTGAGAGAACAGACAAACCCCCACCTGGCTACAACCCCCTTCTGGTAGTTATATCTATCAATTCATGAGGAAACTGATCTATGTCATGTATACCTTCAATTCTGTGATAATAGCCTGTGGACTCATGCTGCCATAGGTTGATTTATATTTAGTTGTTAAGCTCTGAAGAGAGTTCTTAATTTTAGCTCCATCTTGCTTCCTTTTTAAAAACTCGACCTGCTGCAAGTCTGTTTCAGATCTATCAATAGTACACATTCTCAAACAGATCAGTCTAATGTCTGTCCATACCAGGTACTTGGATTCTTGAATCTTATAGACACACATTGAAGTGGTTTGGATTGCCTATTGCTGATACACATCTTTTCAGTTTTCAGACAGTAATATTTTTCAAACTTGTTCATGCAGTTTAGGTGCTGTAGAACAACTTAATTGAAGAGTGTAATGCAATTTTGTAAAATCTTGGAAGATTATTTAACCTAGCTTTAATAGAAGTTTGATGAAGATTACTTCTGGTTGTGAAAACAAATATACAAATAAATACTGACTATTCTTGACAAAAAAATAGGCACACTAAATTGGTACTTAGTGATCTGAGTTGGGGGGAAGGGATGTTACACCAACAGACAATAACATAAAATCCACAAATTTCCTGCTTTTGATTTTTATTATTTTTCATCTTTATACATAATTATGTGTACGATTAGAGATGTGGAAAACAGTAATGTATTTGTAAGTCAATTTGCAAATATCCACACTGAATTTACTACATATCTCTTCTATCTGACTGAATAACACTAGCTCATGGTGTGCCATTTAGACAGAAATTGATTCAGCTTAAGAACTCACCAGATAAAAGCCCAGTGAAACATAAATTTTATTTTGTTTTTAGGAACGATTATCCTTTTCTTGCTTTCAGAGGGTGAGGAGAGTTTGGTGGGAGGGTAACCCTGCACTGTAACTAACCAAGACAATGATGTGACATTTCGCTAATTAATTCATTAAGCCAAATGCTATTTCATTACATAGTAATTTCTGAAAATGCAAATTCTTTTTTTGAGTACTAAAGATAAAATTTAAGAAAGAAATATAAAGTAACTGATTTATCTTCTCATAGAATAATCGACTAGTGTAAAATTTTTCATTCTTTTTCCAGAACTGAAGTCACTGAGGACATGACAGTCTTCAAATTCATTATTTTCTACTTATACATAATTTTCAAAGGCAGTAGTTGGTGTACAGTGTGCATAATACAGTGCTTGTAATATAGACAGATTAATCTTTAACCTATGCTAAAAAATAAGGTGGAAAATATTTCCAGCTTTTGATTAATTTTCCCTGGCCTTCATCATAAAATTGTATTTTCTTTCTTCCTCAGAAAATTTCATGATTGCAATAACTTACTCCTATTCTTTGAGTCTTTTGATATTTTTTTCTCCATGGTTCTAAATTAGTTTAGTAAGAAGCAAAAACATCTAAGTAGTCAGATTAGAAACACTCTATTACTCTTAAAAATGAGATTCATTAAACTGTTATCTATAGAACCCTAAAAACAAAAATTAGAAAGTACAGTCAAATTTATTTTCATAGCATGTTTAGGGAAGTGTATCAGAAGAGAAAATTAGACAATATTTAGAGAAAGCTATGCCATATAGCACACAACATATTTTAGTTCAGTTTGGTGAAATCTCAGCGCAGGATACCTTATTGACACAAATGCAAAAGATTAAGTCATACATTTCTGTCTAGGGTTGAGCTGGCAAAACACCAAGTGTCCAAGACAGAGAGAAAGGGTTCCTTCTCCCCCCATCCAAGGGAAAAAGAAGAGGGAGAGGGAAAAAACCCTCCAAACCAGGTTTATGCTGAAACTAACTATATGTATTTATACAGAAAAGAGAAAATTAAGGGAAAACTACAATATAACATACACTTACACAAGTTATATATATATAACAAGAAATAACTTCCCACTCCCCAATTAATACAAAGTGTATTACTCTAAATCTATAAGTACTAGTTTTCTGTACTCTAAGAGACACCCTGCAAGAAAGAGAAGGTATAACAACAAAATATTTCTACTTCCCTGGACTCAAACAAAATACGATGTAGTGGCAGCAGAGGCAGGGCCTAACAGATGAGAGCAACTGCAGCACGTCCTCTCTGTACTTCAGCCATGGTGGAACTGACTAAGCAACTCCCACTCATTGGATTTTACACCCTTTGAGATGATGTAGTATGGAATGGAATACAATATTATTGGCTAGAAGAAGTCAGCTGTTAGCTAGCTCAGCCCAGCTCAAATCAACTGACAATTTCAGGCCTAGTCTGAACTCTAAAACCTAAATTTAGGCCCACCTGGCCAAACCCGCAACAATTTCTCAGATGCAAAATGGCAGCTAATGGCTCACAAGTAGCATTTCACAGGTTTTCATTATAAATTTAAAAAGCAATAAAAAACTGCCCTTCAGTAAAGTGAGTGATATAGAAAGACAGTAAATAATAACCCTAAGTGTAACTGCTGAGATTATTTGTTTGGAGTCTGTTAGAACTGGTTTCCTTAGAGTTTTTTGTTTGTATGGTGGGGGGTGGCTTGTTGGGTTTTCATTGTGGTTTTGGCAGGGGGTGGGGGTGGTGGTGGTTTGCCTTGTTATGTAAGAAAAAAGTTAAAATCTTTCTTTTATATGGCTAAGTAGACTTCCCCTTTGCTCACCTTTCATGATCACTCTCCTGTCTCTACCTATCTCTTCCACACAAAAATCATTTGTAAGATAATCTGCAGCAAGTAAACAGGAATAACACATTTTGAAGAATAAAGTGAAACTTTTATGAGTTATGAGGTGTAATAAGTCTTATGTATTTTTAAACATAATGGTCTGGTCTCTCTTTGCATCATTGTGGTGAGGCCTCTTCTTGAAAGAGTACCATAAGAGATTTTATAGTAAATATAGAATTGAACTCTGAACATCAAGCAAGTGTGTATGTGTACCATCTGTTTATATCTATTGCTGCTTTGAATTCAGGCATTGATGGAGACAATTATTTTTAAATATTTTTCTTTTGCTTTTTTCCTCTTTTTTAATAATATATGTCTTTGCAAATCATTTGCAGAAATTTTGAGAGAGAGGTAACTGTTAAAAAAGTGACATTAAAGAAAAGAACAAATTTCTATCATCTAACCTTAATAACATTCAGTTAGTGATAATGCCATGACACATTTGAACTTGTATGATAAACAGTGAAAAATAATGAACATAAGTTGAGTCAGTGAAGATAATTATGACAATTTTATGCATCTCAATTTCTCTTTCAAAAGAGTATATAATTGCTCTGATATTTTGTTTCCAACCACCTTCTCTCTGAGCCAATATAAACTAGGGTCAAACTGTTTTACAAGCTCCTCTTTTTACCTGCTGTTTACCAAAATCTTATCTGACTGAAATGTTCAAAGGGCTTTGGGTTCTTCTCGTAGTCCAGTTATCATCAAGAGAGGATGTGTCTGGATTAAGGGAACAAGAGAGTTTCAATCTAGTAAGAAATTATACCCCAAAGGGAATAAATTCCATCTTGTTCCTAAGACTGTCTTGAGATGCAGGCAATATACCAGGTATAAAAGTTGATCCTTGACATATCATTTCAACGCATTGTAAATTTTTAATGTTCGTCCTTTTCCTTTCTAATTGGCTTAATGCTAAACTGTTTACAAAATAGCCCTCAAGAATTTTTTCTTTTTCATTCAAAATAAAAGTCATTAGATTAAGACTCATCCTATGTCTATCCAAGGCACTGTCTAGGGTTGGTGATACTTATCCCATTACAATAACAATCTCATTTAAACACCACAATTACAGTTATGACTAACATCCACTGCTGATTAATTGTAATCTTCTGAATAATCAGTTGGAAATTAGCTAAGTTTTGGAAATCATTCACCTTCTTTAAAAGGGATTATACTTTTTTAAATCAATTTTATTCCCCTGAAGTTAGTGTGATCAAGTACCATCAGCTCAGATGTGAGTTTTCTAATTTTTCTTCACCATGTCTTTACTCTTTAAATAATATTAAGAGCTTTTAAAATAAAGTTGGCACCCACTGCAGTAACTTTGAATATTTCCTACATGGGCTTGTGCATAGAGATAATTCCATGGGATTCAGAACTTATCTGACTTAGCTAGTAGGCACTGGGTTGACCCTATCTGGATGCCAGGTGCCCATCAGAAATGCTTTAGCAGGTGGATCTCTGCTCCGTTGTTGACCTTCATGGGCTGCAGCACCACAGCCTACCTCACCATAGTCTTCACCACGGGCTGCAGGGAAAACTCTGCTCTGGTGCCTGGAGCACCTCCTCCCACTTCTTCTTCCTTGATGTGGGTGCCTGCAGGGCTGTTTCTTTCACATATTCTTGCTTTTCTCCCTGAAAAATGTTATTATCCCCTCCCTGTCTTAACTATGCTATCCCAGAGGCACCACCACCATTGCTGATTGTCTCAGCCTTGGCCAGCAGTGGGTCCATCCTGGAGCTGGCTGGCATTGGCTTCAACAGACATGGGACCATAGCAAGGGCTGAAGAAGAAGGAGCCTATAGAAAAATAAATATATATGAGACAAAATAAATATATTTTGGATTTTAATTTTCATAGGAAACAGACATTGGATTTCTACACATGGTCACCATCAAAAGGCATCACCTTTAGATCAAAGCTTCGATTTGAACCTCTTTACAGGTTCAGATATGTCACCCATTCATCTCTATAGACAAAAAAAACAAAAACAAACCAGCCCCCAAAACCAGTTCTTCCATCACTCCAGTCACTTAGGTATGGTAATCTCACTGCTCACTTAAATAGTTGGCCCAAAGACAATTATTTTATGAATGAGAAAGGCATACTCATCTGGGTAAACACTTGAATAGTATAGAATTCTACAAAATTAAGTTTTAGTGTCTTCTTAAGTGATTTAATTTTCCTCAAAATCTAAGATTTGCCAGGATTTCCTTTCAAGCAGATTTATCCATTAATTTAATGCAAAGAACAGAACGGTTTTTTTTCAGTAGGATCTAAAATGTTTCATAAAGAACCTTCTCAGCTATGGTCACTCTAGCATTCACTGAAACAATCATGCTCTGGTCACTCTTTCAAACAAGCCACACTCCACCAAATAGGGATTTAGAAAATTATTCTTCTAAGTGTGACAAGTCAAATTACCCCAACTTGACATCTTGATGACTTCTAAATTAAAGATCTTACATGACCTACAAAACATCTTTCTTAGCAGAAAAAATCCTCCCCATCATTACAACTGTCCTTAGGCAAATTTGGTCACGTTTAGCAAAAAACAACAGAGTTTGCAACTTTATGTTACTATCTCTAACACAGCTGTTAGGTATGCTTTTTGTCTATATCACTCAGCTATCCAGCTAAGCAGTAAGTGCTCAGAAGAGAGATTGCTTCTGTGTTGTATTTAATGAATGTGTTGAATACAGTTGTTCTTTGCTTTAAATGAGAGAGGATGTCTCTGCAAGCTGGAATGAGTACCTAGGTCAAATATCTGAGATCCACATACTCCATTGCTAAAGTACTAGATGATAAATGGATCCACCAACTGTGTAAGAAAGTAAAGAAAATTAAAAATTCAAATGTGATGTCATAAAAGAGCCATGTGCTCATCATGAGCCGTAAGAGAATCAGATCTGTTAAAAAAAAAAAAAAAAGTAATAATACACTCTTGCAGAAAAAAATTATAAAGGAATCAAGGCATTCTTAATTTAGGTTTCAAAACTAATTTCCTGGCAGCAGAAGATTCAATAGTGATATCAATGTCTTCCTTCAGGGGAAAAGGTGGGCACAGAGATTTTAAATTTTCACTTCTCTGTGAAATTTCTTCATTTTGACACATTGGTTTAGGGCAGAGAGGACCTCCAGAGCACTTTTAATGCAGTATCTGCTCAAAGAGATGTCCTTCACAGCAGATTCCTCAGGACAGTGCCCAATCAGATTTTTAATATCTACAAGGTGAGGGACTCCACAATCTTTCTGGGCAACTCATATTTGAAAGTCCTCACACTACTATTTTCGTGTTTTTTTTTTTAAAATGTCTAAATGAAATATCCCATATTTCAGTTTGTGATTCTTGTTTCTGCAGTAGCTGAATAAATATAATTTTTCCATTGCTAGTGTTAAATTATCTGATAAAAATGTAATTACAGTAAATGCAATGAGCATCAAGAATCAGAGGTAGTGCAATAGGTGACCACACCCTGGTTATCTTATCAGTGAAAATGGAGCACACCTGAAATGACTATTTTTAAGATTTCACACCAAGGTGGGCCAATTAAGGGAAATCTCTTCAGAATGCTTTGGAAAATGAAAGGAGTTATTTCCTAAGGGAAGTTAGAATTATATTGGACAGAAATGGCAGACCTTCTCCTATGTGTAAAGATTTCTTTATAATCCTAAGAGTACTTTGTGTGATTATATGGGTTGAAAAGGCAAGGCTCTGTATTGATTTGTGTAGCCAATGTGTGTGTCTTGTGCATTATATGTGTGGGGGTATGCACACACCTATTGCCAGTCAGTGTGCAGTCCCACACTGACCTGCTGCAGTCACACCTGTCAGACAGGGGAAAGGACAAATCCGTTATGAAAACCAACAAATTAGGCTATCTAGAACAACTGAAGGCTCTGCCCTGTCCTAAGAGGCTCACCTTGCCTGGAGCTGAGATAAACGGAGCTGGGTTCAGTTCTTCCCTTCAGACTGCTGCCTTCCCTGCCTGAGCTTGAGATCTGCTAGTCTCAAGACTGGCAGAAAATAACTCTCACTCTGAACATTTAACTCCTTATACTGAAGTCCTCAGCATGTTGGTGGCTTATGGTAACCATCAATTCTTATTCTTCAGGATGATTGAGACATCAATCTTAGGATATGGAGGGACATTAGAAGAGTAGAAACAACACTGAATAAAATGCAGAGGGACCATGGAGTTTATGTATAATAATTTTGGCTGTATTTTAGTCAAAATTTTCTAAGTTAATTTTGACTGTTAAAACATTAGAATAACAGTAATTTTTTTGCTGCATATATATATAATCTATTCCCTTTTGCACTGGTCTAGTATATTAAATATACATATAGCAAAAAGACTTCCATTCAGCACAGTACTTGGGCCTTTGATATGTATATAAAATATTTGACTAACCTGACCTTAAAACTCATGCTTTTCCTCCAGGAAATTATACTGCATTTTTAAGATGTATTATACAGGTGAAAATTCATCCAGCTGAGGAACAAACAAGAAAAAGGAAAAAAGCAAACAGTGATAACTAATGGACGTGTTCTGCTATGCTGTTTCAGACCAGAGTATACTAAAAATGACTGTGTGCAGAGATTAAGAGGATCAAGTGTAGCTTGCTAAAGAGTAAAAGGATAGCTGCCACTGGAGACTAACTCTAAACAGATCTACATGTATACTCTTGCAATTTTACCTCACTTCTGGTGCTAAGTGAGGAAGTGCTACAACCAATACCTATGACAAAGGAGACTGCATTACTTTATAAGGAAATAAGAAGCCAAAAGTACTGTTTATTTTTCCATGGTTTGAGGTAAAATGAATATATAAAATATCTGTTTGTAAGGTTAAAAGTGACCAGCTAGAAAGTTCCAGCTAGAAGTTTCTATCTGTATCACCACTTTTTTTTTTCAGCCTTTCAACCTTTCATTTCCTGTTCTCTGAATATCATTTTACATGCCCCAGTACTTTCTTTCTTGTCCTTTTCCATTCCCATTTTTTCAGCTGGTCTTCTTGTGTCTGTTGTAGTTTGACCTTTCTGTTTTGGTATCTTAGAAATCATTGACAAAAATATCTATGTCTGTTAACCATAAAAAACACTAAGTGCTTATATAGAAAGTGGGTTATAAGTATTTTATACTTCTTTTAACTCACATCTCTGCTAGTTTTAGTCATGCCGGCTGTAGGCATACTATGGAAATACAAAAAAAGACCAAACTTATTTGTGCAGGACAATGCATAGATCCAGGCAGCTTGAAGCCTGGGGAGGGAAGGCAGGATGCCATCTTTATCCTTCCCTTGTGTGCATTGTGAGAAATTTCTGTGGGTTTGTTTCAAGCAAAGGACAAGTTGACAGGTGTTGAGGGAGAGAGAGGGGCTTGGAGATTGAGTGTTCGTGGAGTTTTAACCAGTTAAACATAGTTGGAATGGTCATAATTTTTAATTATGGCCTTGCTACTCAAATAGAGGTGTCCAGGCGTTTCTGTGGGGAGGAGGGGTATGTTTTCCCAGGGTTTCCATAGGAGAGGGATTTGATAGTTAGGCGAAAAAGGTGGGAAGTCTGCAAGGTGTCCGCTCCAATCAGGCGTGGTTGTCAGGGTTACTGCAGACAGGGACTAGGGCTGATAGGGCAATGGGAACTACCAATCAGAAGGAATGTGGCAGCAATTAATTGCCCAAAGACTTTCAATCTGGAAGCAAAGGGCCAGAACAGCAATGTCCAATCCCTAGGCGATGAGCCAAACAAAGCAAGAAAGGGATGAGCCAGTAAGGAGTGGGAGGGGGCGTTGACACAAGGGGATAAATGTGGTGCCCCTACCCTGCCAGGGTGTGCTCCTTGGCTACACCTGGGCGAGGCATCCTGTAATTACAGATAAGCTTTTTGCTCTACTTCCTTTTGAAGTACGCCTTCCAAAATTTTTTCATTGTAGTTTTCCCCCACATGCATCTATTCAGAAGTCTTCTTACATTGCATGTGCCCAAGAGGTAGCTGGAAGATTAGACTTCAGCCGTTGAACTCCTGGGAGCACTCTCTGTGTGGTGGCTAAAATGTTGAGAATTCAACATGCTTTTCCTTTTGTACAGGCAGAGCAGTTACTGATGCTATGTTTGAAGAGCTCCTCAAACAGCTCTCATGGGTAGGTTGACCACTGTCAACCCTAAAATGGTGATTGCCAATTCACATACTCAGCACAAACACCTTAGTATCCCATGCTATCCCATAATTTACCTTGTGTGGAAATAATATATTTGTATGGAGAGTCTGACTTTTCTTGTATGAGTGGAACTGTTGTTTATTCAATTGAATAAGTTGCATTTGTATGCGGCCCTAATCATGAACATTTTGGAGATTGGCATCCGGCACTAAGTACAATCCTGTCAAATAGCTGGCAGTGGATTAACGTTGACACCTAGAAACATGCCAGTTTCTGACAGAATAAGAACTTACTGTGTACCCAATGTCAATCATTCACTGAGTGCCACTCAAAATGCTTATCCTGTTAGTGATGACATCAATCTGCATTGGCATTCAAAATGCTGCTGCCCTTTGAATACAAAATGGAAAGTAATAGAGAAAATTCCAAAGTGCATGCATTTTAGCAACCACCCAGCTTTCCTTAAGAACTGGTGGCCACCTCTGATGTGGAGATGTGGCTTTAGTAATAGGCTAGTTAATTTACCCAGCTGTTTAAAAAAAAACAAAAAACCAAAACAAAACAAAAAAATATATTTTCTATATGGTTAATTTATTGCTCAGGCTCTCTTGCAAATAGTCAAAATGATTTCCATTGTGAACTAAAACTTCATAGAGCCATTTAGGTCTAATTCTAGTTACATCCCAAGTTGTAGAAGTCTATCCATATTAGTAACAACAAATAACGTATGACAAGGGTCCCACATACTTTTTATATATTGGCCTGGTTATTACAGCAGTCATTTACTAAGAGAGAGGAGAGACCAAAGTTCAACCTGAGGGATTTTGGAGGTATAACTACCAAAGGTTTAGGCTTCCATTAATTTGATCTTCTCTTACCTCCATAAATCCTGCATTTCTGCCTGCACAGTGAGCTAACGCAAGAGGAGCATTCCATTTTCTCTTTTCTTTTTTCAGTCTGTTTTGTTCTATAAAGCTCCAGAGTGAGCATGACCTTGCAAAGCAGGAGATGAAGGTGAAAAGGAAATTGAACACATCTCCTCTTTCCTGGGCAACTGTTCTAACTATTCAACTGTTCAAAAGAGGAGCAGCTCTGCAGCAGTAGTGATGGATTAAAAAATGGACTACATTTAGTTAAGTCCTTATTTTTGGGAAAGGAGTCCAGATCATACTTGGCTAAAGATCACTAATAAAAATGTCTGAGGCAAGTTTATAATCTGAAAAAAAAGGCTAATCCTTTAATTAGGATAGCTGTCCTTCCCTTCAGATTGCAAAGGAAACCAATAAAAAAGACTCCTAAGCTTTAAGCATAGCTGGAAATATACTTTTCAACCATGTATGTTCTATTAGCCATGGATAATCCCTTGATCAGCATGCAAAAGCCACAAGTAATTCTTTGGAGACCTGTTTTAATAGAGGACTGGATGTTTGATCCCCTGAAAAACACATCTCAGACCCTTCAACAGTTATTATTATTTTTTTGTTACAGAAATTACGCATTTCTTTCAGAGAGATTATTTGTAGAATCATATTTCAAATAATTTTATTAAATTATCTATCACAAATTACATACTTGCACTACTGTTTAGCTGCTACAATCCAGTCAGAAGGTAAGTTTAAAGTGGTATATTTAGGCAAAGCACACAACAGAATTTCTGTTGGACTAGAAAATTCAAACAGGAACAAGATTTTTATTCTTCTATCATCTGGCATCTATCTAGCAGTTTCTAATTATAAGTCATTTTCACGCTCATTTAAGACATCTCAAAAAAACTCCCCAAAACTAACACCAAAACCAAAGAACAAAAAACAAAACAAAAGCTTTAATCTGGACTAGCTAAGTGGTACAAGCATTCACTGTCACAGGGCAGATGTTCTCAAAAGGAAGATAGATCTTAGACCATTGACTACTGTCCCTTCTCATTATCAGACACAGCTACATAAAGTTCCTTTCATAAATTTAGTAACCCCCATTCTAAAACATAATTTACTCTACTGGATCTGTCAGAAGGTTATTTCAGAAAGAAACTTCAGATGAGGAAGGTCTAACAAGCTTGAAACAATTTCATCTCAAATGCAGGACCAAGGTGGCATGTCTGTTTTACATCATGCTGTGCAAAAATTGTAGCTTGCTTAGAGTTATCTGAGGTACTGGAACAAAGTCAGCACTGCTGTAAGTTGAATCACCAATCAGCTTGGTAGTTCCATAAACTGAACCAGTTATTTTTTTAATTATTTTTTATTTGTCCTTGATAATATACACAATCAATTGTTTACAAATCTTGTATTACACACCCAAATCTTGTAAGGAACTTGAGCTTCTGATCTGAGACTAATAATTCCACTGAAGAAATAACATAGAAAATGTGAGATATTGAGCTGCCAAAGTACATTTAAGGAGCTAAGCACAGTGTGTGCAATGAAACATCAATGGCTTAAAAAGGCTTCTTTCTGCTGCTGTCATATGGAGGTCACTGTTTGCACTCTAGTAAATAGCTGCGATAAAACCTGAAGTATTACTGACTTGCTTAAAATTCAGGCAACGTGGAACAAGTGCAACTGTCAGCAATAGGAGGCCTTGAATAGTTGTAAAGGTTAAATATCAATTTGTTTAAAAAAAGAAATCAAACTTGCTCCTCTACCATAAACTGCAAATCTGATGGCATTCAACCCATTAACACTCCTGTCAGACATTTGAATTTAAAGTGCTTGTCATACCCAAAAAGCACAGCACAGCACACTTTTATTAAATACAGATTACTTTATAAAGGGGGTTTACGCATAAAGGGGGTTTGTTGTTGGGGTTTTTTGTGAGCTTTTATTTGGGTTTTTTTGTGGGGTTTTTTGGTTTTTTGTTTTTTGTTTTTTGTTTGTTTGGGGTTTTTTTGTTTTTGGTTTTTTTTTTTTTTGTTTTGTTTTTTTGTTTTGGGTTTTTTTTTCTGCTAGGTAGTTAATTCCATACACAGAAACTTCGAAAACCTTGGTATCCAAATTCTGTCATTTGAGGTCAACTCCAAAGGCAGTGAAGGTTTTCTGTTGACTGCAGTAAGTTTTGACTGCTTGAATAAGGGAAGACTGGATGCAGAAAGGATATATATCTTGCTGACTTCCACGCTTTGGTTTTCTGGATTTTTCGGAGCTGTTTTGTGTTCGATAAATGATCAGTATTATATTTCCTATAAGGAAGAGAAAATTCATTTCTATAGTAATGAGTGTTCTCTTAATCTGAAGGACATATGAAAAATCTTTAAAGGGTGTTAAAATTACTTCAGCTTATGTTTAATTCTTATTTTGTTTTCAGTGAAAGATTAAATTATGAGTATAAATTGGAGAAATACATTAAAAGTGAGAAATACATTGTTTAAAATATTTGTGGAAGTAAAGAATATTTGAATTTTAAAGCTTACAGTTTAAAATCACATTACAGTAAATCACAATAATTGAAATTACAAAATCATCAATAACAATAATAGCAGAAATGCCAAGACTTTCTCTACCACTACAGAACTAGAAAGTGTTGAGATTTGAAATCAAACAGAAGTTTATTTTTTCAATATTCAAATCAGTGATTGCAACACCTTGGGGGTTTTTGAATTTATATATGGGCATGTGATTCAGTTTCACACATTGAAAGAATATTTCTGGTATCTCTTGGGCAGAAAGCAGCGTTTCCTCAGGTGTTCAATGTTCATTTTTTTGATTCTTGTTTCTAACATTTTTGGTATTGTAAAAACATCTTACCAACTCATGTTGGTATCTGCATTCATTGATTTTTCTGCCTTTGAAAACTGGATAGAAGCTGAAGCCTTTCTTCAGTGTATACTTCCAATTTGTAAGGCATTTTAAGTTGTCCTGTGGTATGAAAGTGACTAAGTAAGAAAATTTTTTCCAGTTGCTGTAAAAATTGGATAGTATTGATCCTTTTTCATTAGAAATTAATCCCTTTGCTTAGCAGTATTAACCTATAATACAGACAACTAGGACCAGAAGTCTTTGATACTCTGCTTCTTTGAACTCCTCAGATATAGTAGCAAGAAAGGGATATATCTTAGATTAAAACTATAGTACAGAATACATATAAATCTGTTGGCTTATAAGTAGACAGATTACACTTTTCTCAGGAACGATATCATCACTAATGAACAGGTGAAAATTTAATATATGAGCTCTTCCCACCTGGACTTTTAGGAGAATTTCTACAGACAAGGCCTCTATTCCAGGGGCTGTGTGCACCAGTGCATGTTCTCTCACATCCCTAAGCAGAATCACAGAAAATGCTGATTTGAAAGGGCCCCACAAGGATCACTGAGTCCAACTCCTGGCCCTGAACAGGACTATCCCCAAGAGTCACACCACGTGCCTGAGAGCATTGTCCAAATGCTTCTTGCACTCTGTCAGGCTGGATGCTGTGACCATTTCCCTGGGAAGCCTCTTCCAGTGTCCAATCACCCTCTAGGTAAAGAACCATTTTCTAGTATCCAACCTAAACCTCCCCTGACACAACTTCAGGCCATTCCCTCAGGTCCTGTAACTGGTCACCACAGAGTGGAGATCAGTGTCTGCCTCTCCTCTTCCCCTCACGAGGATGTTGCAATTGCAATTGGTCTCCCCTCAGTCTCCTCTTCTCCAGGCTGAACAGACCAAGTGCCCTCAGCTGCTCCTCACACAGCTTCCCTTCAAGGACCTTCGCCATCTTTGTTGCCCTCCTTTGGACACTCTCTAGTAGTTGAATATCTTTCTTATATTTGGGTGCCCCAAACTGCACACAATATTCAAGGAGAGGCCACCCTAGTGCACAGCAGAGCGGGACAATTTCCTCCCTCAACCAGCTGGTGATGCTTTGCCTGATGCTCCCCAGGACAGGGTTGGTCTTCCTGGTTGCCAGGGCACTGCTGACTCATATTCAACTTGCCATCAACCAGGACCTCCACATCCCTTTCCATGGCACTGCTTTCCAGCATCTCATTCCCCAGTCTGTACATGCATCCGAGGTTGCCCCATCCCAGGTGAAGAATGCAGCCCTTGTTGAACTTCATGTGGTTGGTGATTGCCCAGTCCTCAGTTTTGTTTAGGTCTCTCTGAAGGGCTTCCCTGTCTTAAAACGAGTTGTCATCTCCTCCAAGTCTTTTGTCATCCACAAACTTACTTAGTATCCATTCCAGTCCTGTGTCCAAGTCGTTTCTGAAGATGTTGAAGAGCACAGGGCCCAAGATGGAGCCCTGTGGAACCCCACTAGTGGTAAATCTCCAGTCTGATGTTATCCCATTTACTACTACCCTCTGTGCTTAACCCATGGGCCAACCACTCACTCACCATATGATGTGTTTATCCAGCTGTGTGGTGGAGTTTCTCCAGAAGGATCCTATGAGAGATAGTATCAAAAGCTTTACTGAAATCCAAAAAGATTGCATTAACTAGTTTCCCTTAATCAACTAAGTACGATACCTTGATATAAAAGGAAATCAGGATTGATAGGCAGGACTTTCCTCTCATGAAGCCATCCTGGCTGACTGATGGCTGCATTGTCTTTCAGGTGTTTTTCAATAGTTCCCAGAATAATCTTCTCCCTAACTTTACCAGCCACTGAGGTGAGACTGACAGGCCTGTAGTTTCTGGAATTCTCCTTCTTGCCCTTCTTGAAAATCGGAATAACCTTCAACAGCTTCCACTCAGCTGGCTCCACCCAGTTCCTGTCAGTTCCAGTCCTTCTGAACCCTGTCCTGGTTTATTTTCGTGTGTATTCTAGCATCAGCTCTTCAGCTCTTCAATCTGCTCACCGGTAGGTGGCAACAGAGGAGGGAGAAATACAAAGTCCTTCTCTGGCCTGAAAGAAGAAAAAGAAAGATAAAGAAAATTGGGAGGGGGACAGAGAAGGGAAGAGCTTCAGAGTTCTTCTTTCCTCATTTTCCTCTCTTCTAGAAATAGTAATATACTTGACCAGATGATGTTAGTCAGCTCTTTATCTTAGCTTTAATTATCTGATTTTCCTTACAAGGAGGTTTTCAATCAGATCAATGTTTTTTTTTTTTCTCAGCAGTGGGATGGAGCATTTTATTTCATTTATACTGACTTCAGACTGACTAACCTTGCCAGGCTGGAGAAGTAGCAGTTAGAGCTGAGCTGTCAAAAAATATTGCAGAAAGAAGGAGAAATATCTGCATAACTTTAATTCACACATACTCTCTGACACATCTTAAAAAATAATCTCGATATAAAAACTATTTTTAAAAGAAACACTGTTGCACATTAAGTCTGGTATCTTGTAAGGAAGTACCACTACTTAGTGTTAAATTTTACTTAAGTGTTTTGGTTTTTTTGCTTTGTTTTGTTGTTTTCAAAATAAACAGCTCCCCCCAACAAACAAACAAACAAACAGACAAAAACTAAAAAAAAAACAAACAGCAAAACACAAGAAATCCTTTTCTTATTGTTCCAAAGAAAAGTAGAAGTTATCCAATGATTCTATACATATTAGAGCTATTTCTGTAGATTTTGCTGTGTCGTATGAACAGACAACTTTACACATAAAAGTAGCAATTATCAATAATTACAGTTCACAGTCACAAGGCTATTGTTAGTGCTCTGTCAGTCCTTCCATAATACCATAAAATGTTATTTTCTTTTAAAAGGTGGTTAGCTTTCTGATAAGAACTAAAACCAAAATAATTCTGCAAAGCCCAAGAATGAGATAATTCTAAGTCCTAAACTGTAAGAAGGTAAAACTTCAGAGAATACTATGAATTCATGAAAACAACTGAAAATATACTCGCAGTATTTTTTTAAGTAAGGTCTCTTAGTATTATTCTGATATTGTTGTGCAGAAATGTGTAGTATTAGATAGAAAACAGATATAGAAATTAGGCAGGAAAGATAAGTCTGGAGCTCATGGAGCATTCCTACGGCACCCAGACACAAGCATGACAAGCAAACATTGAACAGCTAATCAGGTTAACAGTTGTATTGCTAAGAATGACTGAAAAGAAATCTGAGGAATGCAGGTATTTGCAAAGTTCATTAATAAAGAGAGGTAGAAAAGACTGTGTATCAGTCAATGCAGGATGATGCCAGCTATAGAAAGCAAATTGCAGTACTTTAAGAGTAAAGATAAATCAGATTTTCCTTCACATTCACTCACAGATGTGATATATGCCTTCTTGGCTACACTTAAAGTGAAGGACACAGAAGGACATCTGAACTAGTCAGAGCAGTGAATGTAGCAATCTTGCTGTAAACCAGCTGCAGAAGTTGGTGTGCGTTGTATCCCTATTGATGTCTCCCAGATCTGTTACCTGTTATTTTAAAACAGTTTTTGACTACAGTACACTTTCTGGTAAAATAAAAAATGCATTTTGAGGGAAACCCCCCCACTATTTCCTTTCCCCTGAATTCTGTATGTGTCTGTAACTGTTAAATAGAAACCACTAAAAAATGCCATAATCATTGGATCTTCCAACTATCATGGTTATTGGTGTGGGAAAATCATTCAGAGAAGTTGGGGATTGGCTTTTCCATGATATGTGGTTGTGTCTCCAAAGAGTACTGGAGAAGAAGATCTGTACTTGACATGAGACATGAGCCTAGAACCACATTCCAAGGGTGCAACATCTTACCTACCAATTTCATTAAAACAGCACTGTCTATAAAGGATTTGTTTATCCTTCAGGGTAGCATCAGACTGTACCAGAGCAGCTGGACAAAATGAAAGATTGGAATAGAAAGTCAGATTGTTACTGTCTGTCTTTCTAACACTAAATGCTATAGTTTTCAACCTTTATTCACTCAACACTACAGCTTTATATTTCCAAGCATCTCAGAAGGGTTATACTGTTCCTTTATGAGTGGATGAGGTAATTCTTGCCTTTGATGATCCCAAAATCTAAGTCAGTAAGAACATATCCCACTGGCTGGAGCAGAACCTTGTTAAATTAGTAAAGAAACAAACTCAAGTTTCTCCAGAAGGACAGCACTGTGATAACACAGAAGTGTCAAAGCAAAAAACTCTTGTCTTTATGAGATAATGTTTTCAGTCTAGTAAAAAAAGAGAAGTTATACACAATCCTTGCAAACACGTATTTTGGGAACATGTACTTTGCAAGCCTCTAAGCTTAAGAAGTATGTCCTTGGGCAGTCATTCAGCACCTTATGAAATCTCTACAGAATATATTTGTACACTTATCTATGACAGGTATCCTAATAGACTTGTATGTGAGCATTTATAACTTTACCTGTAAGCTAAACAGAAGAAGTGTTGGTCTAGATTGTTCACACTGTTTAATTCTTAGCTTGGTTTCTGTTATTAATGTGAGCTTGGCCAACTAGTTATGTCCCAAAAATCCCATAGGAAAAATTTGGAATTTAGTGCAGATCAAAGATCATTCCTACTAGGTAGGCTGAGTGTGCTACACAGGCACGTCTCAGTGAGGTAAGAGAATCTGGCTGCAGAACCATGAGTCATACTGTGCCAGATGGTTTTAGGAATGGAGAATGGCATCTTATTCATTCTGTGCACCAGTACAGATGAATTTTTTGTGTATTTATTTAAATTGTGACTTGGAAATCTTTTTTAGTGAGACCTGGTATTGTGCTTTTAATTTAGACAAGCAGTCCTTAGTAAGTATTACAGCATTGATTACATAAGCACATTTAGTTTCTCCTTCAGTTGAACTTTAAAGTTATTCTTTAAAGCAGAGTAATTATGGGCCCTCTTTTGAGAGCTAGCAAATATCTATTAATTCAGCAGTATGTGTATATCGATCTCCTGATCTTAACCTATTCTGTTTATTGTCCTTTAACGGAATTCTTCCATGAACATTAGTGCTCATGAGGAAGGAGAAGAGAGATTTATGTTACCTAAGGAATTTAAATGCCTATATTTAAAGATTAGAAGTCCACATAAAGGTATGACATCACTGACATAAAAATTCCATTGCAATGTGTCTGTGGATTTTATAATAAAGTACAGGAGAATATAGGTGTGTTCACCTAAACATTTTTTCTCTTTAAGTAAGACTAACTACAGATTGATCATATTCTCTATATAAATAGTTAATGCAACATAAAGTTAGAAAATGTTCTTGAAATATTTATATTTATGAACATCTTTAGGTGGAAGTTACCATGCTTTGGAGTAGAAGCAGATGCTGTGTATTTTCCGCAACATGTAATAACCTCTGTAATTTAAGAAAGTAGATAGGAATTATTCTGTGCTTTAGGAAGTATTTTGAGACAGGTGATTGACAGTTTTAGTTCTGCCCAAAGTCTGCGAGTGATCTGAAGTATTCATTGTAAAAGATCTGTGGACCGTATCACTTGAAGGACAGGCAGAGGGATATTTTTATCACAGTGTTTTACTATTTCAAGGCATACCCTTGGAGGCAGAACACTGAACTTTTCTGGAAGTGCAAAAGATGTGAATACAAAGTTTCTTTATGAAAAACAAACAAGCAACAAATAACTAGCATCTTGCTCATTATAGTCTCTGAGAGTTATTTCTCTTTCAGGCTGGTACCACTGTCATTTCTAACACTGGAAATAGATGTGGAGCATTGTCTTATTTTCCAAACAAGTTGGTGAATACCTATCAGTTCTTAACAATAATATCATCTGTTTTGTCTTTAACTCTTCATATCTTCCCCTGAAGCATAATAAGCAATGGAAATTGCAACTACACTATGGCCCATGAAGCTGGCAGGCAAAAGTTCTAGGCTACAAAGGTGATAAAAGCTGAGGCAGAAAACAGTAGTGAAGACGGAAAGGAAACCCCATTTCATTTTACCCTGCTACCTCTCTGCCAAACACTAGTACAAGCAGCACTGGCTTTCATTACAGGTAGCTCCAGAAAGTACCTTCATCTTCTAAGGCATATGTCCAAAATATAGGTCCAAAAATAACCCTATAAAAATGAATATTTTAATTAATACTTAGATAAATCAGATAGTATTCTAGACCTGGGATTCTATACTATTGATGGTTTCAGTGAGATGAGTTAAACCCTAACAGTTTTGTGCTGGGGCTTCTGATGAGCTATTGCATATCTGTGTATGCACTCATGCAGTTAAAGTAGATTATTACTGCTATGCAGTGTTTACAGTTCTGTTAAGTTTCTACTGAAAATAAAATTATAGAGAGTTTTATTTTTATTTTTCCCATTACTCTGTATTTTCACATTCTGTTAATATTCTTCTTTACATAACAGTACACAGGTTTCTCATTAAGGATACATCTCTTTTACTTTTCACAATGCTAACTTAAATGCTTGAGTGCTGATATATCAAGACATAAAAGAACTTTCAAGGCTTTAATGCAATACTATGAAGGGAATATTGTTCCTGCTCTTTGCAACTCACTTCCAATTTTAAAAATCTTAAAGAAGATAGCAAAGCATTCTCTTTGTTTCTGTTATCTTCATGACTCTCTTTGACTCCCACTCGTGCTTCCTTTAAAGCTTTTCCTGTTTTTTATCCTCAGATCAAAATCACCAGTTTGTTTCTTTGTTGCTGTGTGAATTTAGGAGAAAAAAAAAGTAGCTTTGGCATCTGTGCATTTATTTGTAGAAGAAAATATGGTACAGACTGTTATGGGTTTAGCCAATTAGGCCAAGAAGTTAGGCTTTAAAGTTCAGATTAGGCCTGAAATTGTCAGATGACTTGAGCTGGACTGAGCTAGCTAACAGCTGACTTTTTCCAACCAATAATATTGTATTCCATACCATACTACATCATCTCAAAGGGTGTAAAATCCAGTGTGTGGGAGTGGCTTAGTCAGTTCTGCCATGGCCAAGGTACAAGCCAGACGTGATCCAGCTTTTGTCTTGAAGCAGGCCTTGCTCCTGCCCCTGTTGCCTCTGCTTGCATTTTGTTTGCATTCAGGGAAGTAGAAACATTTTTGTTGTTACTCTTTCTGTTTCTTGCTATGTGTCTCTTAGAGTACTTACAGATCTAGTGTAATAGACTTTGCTTTGTATTAATTGGGGAGTGGGAAGTTATTCCTTGTTATATATATGTAACTTGTGTAAGTGTGTGTTATATTGTAGTTTCCTCTTAATTTTCTCTTTTCTGTATAAATACATGTAGTTAGTTTCAGCATAAACCTGCTTTCAAATGGGTTTTTTTTCCCTCTCCCTCTTCCTTTCCCCTTGGCTGGTCGGGGGGAGGAGGAACCCTTTTCATTCTGTCCTGGACAGTTGGCATTTTGCCAGCTCAACCCAGGACACAGACTTTCCAGAAGAGGAACAAAACCAGCAAAGAATTGATGCAGATTTTAATTCCTGAAACAGGATAATAATATATTATTAGTACCTAATTCAAATATATTATTAGTACCTAATTCAAATAATATACATAACAAATGTTGTACCCCAATATACCATTAGTCTTCTTTGCTACAAGGGTACTTTGCTGGCTCATGTTCAACTTGGTGTACATCAGAACCGCCTGGTCCTTCTCTGCAAAGCTGCTTTCCTGTCAGGTGGCTCCAAGTTTGTCTGGTTCATGGCATGTTCCTTCCTGGTTGCAGAACTTTACTCTTGTTGAATTTTGTGAGGTTCCTGTCACCCCACTTCCCTAGCTTGTTGAACTCTCTGGGTTGCAGCATAACCCTTTGGCATATCAGGCAGTCCCAGTTTTGCATCACCAGTACACTCACTGGGAGGACTCTGTCCAATCATTCAAACAATAATGTCACATTCCCATTTCAAGCCAACAACAATATCACGGATTTAGCTTGAGTGTTCAGTTAGAGTGAAATATATAAAACATTTTACAAAATGTTGGAGGCCATGGTACCTGCTAGCAGCTGAGTAGCTCCAGTGTTGTCAACATGGACCCTTGTACTCATGGAACCTTGCTTTTTTATTTATGTGATATTGGGTAGGTAAGTATATTTTCTAAGATGGTGAAGAGCCTTGAGAGAAAGCCATATGAGAAGCAGCTGAAGTCACTTGGTCTGTTCAGCCTGGAGAAGAGGAGACTGACCTCATTGCAGTCTACAACTTCCTCATGAGAGTAAGAGGAGAGGCAGACACTGATCTCTACTCTGTGGTGACCAGTTACAGGACCCAAGAGAATGGCCTGAAGTTGTGTCCGGGGAGGTTTAGGTTGGATACTAGAAAATGGTTCTTCATCCGGAGGGTCGTTAAGCACTGGAAGAGGCTTCCCAGGGAAACGGTCACAGCACCAAGCCTGACTGAGTTCAAGAAGCATTTGGACAATGCTGTCAGGCACATGGTGTGACTCTTGGGGATGGTCTTGTGGAGGGACAGGACTTGGACTCAATGATTCTTGTGGGCCCCTTCCAACTCAGCATATTCTGTGAAATATACAATATATGTAGTTATAATAGTTTTACATAATAGGGTTTTTTGTGATTGTTTTTGTGGCGAAAAATATTATTTTTTTTATAGTTTTGTGAGGTGAAAAATTGTAATGTCTCTATTTTTAGTTAATTTCAGGCAAAATGGATTTTAAAAAACAGACTACTTCCACTTGCAAAAATATCCTCTATTGGCTGTAATTTTCCTAGGTCTGTATCTGGCAGCTAAAAACATGTTCATTAGTAAAAATAGCTGCATTTCGATTACCTTTATTCATGCTGACTGATGCCATTCTTCAAATGGTGCTATTGACTTCATCTGGTCTATTTATAAAGTACTATTCAACACAAGGGAGAAGAGGGGAGTCAGATGCCTGATGCTCTGTCCAGGACAGTGAGTCTAAAGATGTGACATGAAATCCTTATTCTATTACATTCTACAGCAATTTTGGTTTTGACTTCAATGAAGCCAGAATTTCATCCATTATATATTTATTTCTGTGACTTTTTTTGGAGTCACACATTTCATTTATTTCTCTAACATCTTTGCAGTCTTTCATCAAAGTCAAATGCTAACTTCATTTACAGCACAGGGAAATTCAAGGAAAATTTTACCTGACAAAACTTCAGCCTCAAGAACATGTTCAGCAAAAGAGGACAGCAGGTGTTTAGTTAAAACACCACTTTAGGCTAATTGCTATGCAAGTATTTAGTATTCTTAAATTTCAACATGTCCTATAATGTACACTGAAATGGAGGTCCTTTGCTAAATTACGCCTATGAACACTAGAGGTAAGTAAGAATCAGCATATTTGGAGGGTGTGTGAGTTGAAACAGACAGGCAGGCAGAACCACCACAAAACCATTCCAGCAATACAAAGACTAAATTTATTCCATTACCTTGCTAACTGGAAGATCCGGAAGGGACATCTGGACAGAGACACACAAGTGGGGACACAGGCACTACTAGACTCGGTGCACCTGACAGGGCAGCAGGCCTGCTGTCTGCATCAGTTTATCAAGGACCTGTGCATGCGTAGTTTACCGTTGTGCTATGATCTTCCCTGTGCTGTTTATAATCTCAGAGCTTTGATCTTCTCTGTCCCAAAACAGGGAGCTCAAACATGTCCATGAGAGTGCCTCCAAGTCTTCCAAAACACCTATATTGTCTTTATGTAGAGATGCTACTTCTCAAAACACACAGAGGATAAACATCAGTAGGGAAAATATATGGGGTTTCTCACACTGCTATTCTCCAGGCCTTGGCATTCTCAGCTGTAAGGTCACTTGAGTGAATTTATCATCATCCTTGCCATTCTTCTGATTTTAACCCTTTCATCTCAACACAGGGAGTAAAATTTTTGATTTTTGGCACTATCAGAGCATGTTCCACAGTCTGGGAATTGAAAACATTACAACATCCACTGTGAGTGTCAGGGAAGGGAAGGCCATGCTAGAAATAGGACTTGAACAGTAGTCCAGGGTATATTCTAGAAAGCTGAAGTCAGACTTTGCCTGAGAGTGGGCCTTAGTCATTCCTAAACTTGTGTTGCAGGGCTCTATTCTGTAATCCAATTCCCACACTGATGCCGTGAATGACCCTTCCCCCCAAAAACAGGACTTAGAGCCACGTTAGTGTAGGGTAGGATAAAAAGTAAAGGTCCTTTAATAACACAGGGCCTACAGCCCACAGGAATACAGGATGACATGCATATGCCTCAGTTTTTGTTTCCATGGCTTTTATAATAAGATCCCTCCAATCATTGCTTTACACATTTCTCAGTCCAGCCCCAGTCCCACCCCTGGTCCAACCCCCTGGAATTGGGTCTGGGGTCATCAAGACCCTCTTTCTTCATCAACTCTTCTTCCTCGGGCACACAAAGGTCTCTTAGAGTTCATTCAGTCCTGGCTTTTGGGTCACTCTGACCTATGTTTATGTTTCATTCTGTAGGCCTTCTGATATCCTTCAGCTCTTTACCCTGGAAAGGAGTCTAAACAAGATTAATTAACTAAAGGAATTTGAGCTCCCTGTTCTGGGACAGGGGTAGTGTTAGAAAGGCATTAAACTTAAACTGTTAGAAATATTAACCCTCTAAAAATCTACAACTACTGTGTTCCTAAAATCTATAAAATGTGAAAATCAGAACAAAAACCCCTTTGGCATCAACACCAATTCCTGCGTCCACTTTTATTCTTTAAAAATAAAAGAAAAAAACCTGTCCCCCCTCCCAAAACCTTCTTCCTTCTCCTGGAAGAGAGAAACAAAAGTCTCATGGCATCTATCAGCTTATAGGTCTTGGTCAGTTCCCAGTGAGTTTTGGGGCTATCGCTCCTTTTATGGCTGACCTGGACACAACAGATGGACAGGGAGGTGCCCGCCGAGCGGCTGGTGCTGCTGCCGCACGGAGCAGAGCTCGGCGATGCCGCACTGGAGCCCGGGGATGATGTACGCTCAGCGGCGCTGGAGCTAAGCACGGCACTGCGCTTCTATGGCGCCGCCGTCCGCTCCCTTTACATTACCACTAATGGGATACGGGTCGTTGATGTCATATGATATGAAATAAGGGTGGACGTTGTAGTAGTTTTGGCTTTAGTCAGCATAGGTCCCCATTTAGGCCTCAGTTTTTAGCAGGCCTCAAAGGTTGTGACACAGATTAGAGGGGACTGGTATCATCTGACTTAAGCAGCCAAAGAGGTATTTCATATCATCTGACATCATCAGGAAGTGTTGGGGAGTATAACAAGCAAGGTGGGAGGAGTCTCGGCCTCTTTTCGGTCCATGCTTCTGACCAGGACGGTTCCCGCTCCCTGACTGCTGATATCAGGCCCTGCTGCCAGTCGGCACGTCTGTTTAGCCGGGGACGTGAGCACATTCCTGTTAATTCCTCTTTCCCTCTTGCTGGGAGGTTTCCTTTGGGGAGGGGGTTTGGTTGGTTTGGAGTTTCACCTGTTAGCTGGGGCGACCTCGGTGAGCCTGTTGTTGTTTCCTGTCACTATGTGCTATTTCATATTCTGTGTTCAGCTCTCCTCTTCTCTGTATAAATATAAAAACCTCACTGTGTCTAAAGCCTCGTTTCTGCTGTTTTCCTTCACTCTCCTGCTCTGGGAGTGGACTTTTTGACTGGGTACCAGGCAGTTGGCATTTTGCCAGCTCAAACTATAACAATAGGAAAGCAGGGAAAGGGCAGAAGCAGTCAAAACTCACGGATTATTGACTGCTCTTGCTAACATCAAAGATGAAAGGACAAAAAGGAATGTTGTTTTATATTACCACTTCCACTGACAAACGAAGTCTACTGGACTAAGTAGATGCCTTCTTTGTTTATACCTTCGAATGAAAACCAAGGAAATTCATTCTGTATTAGTTTTCTGAGTCACAGGTCTAGGTGAGATTATTTTCCTTGTCTTTATGGATGAGTCAAGAGAACTGCAGTGGTCTTATGTTGCCTTTATCTTTGTCCTTGACTATATTTTTTTTCCTTTCAGTTTCAGCCTATGATTTTGTGGCTATGATGTCTAAGATTGTAGGTAAAAAATCAGTAGGAAATAATATTGCCAAAATATATAAAAATTGTCAGCCTATAAAAGGAAAACCTATCAACTATTCCAGGAATGCAGTAGGGAGTTTTCTAAGAGAAGATTTCCTAATAAAACCAGAAAACTTTATACATCTTTTATGCTGGAGGTATCTCAAGAAATAAATATCACAATTAAATACCAGTAATTTTTGTAGATTTTTATTTACATTTTTTACCTAAGGTGCTGCTTAGGTGTTGTGAAACTTCTTTGAATGTCAGCAATTCTCTCAACCTTTTCAATTTAATGAATAAAGTTAACATTTATAATTACTTATGTATGAGTGCAATTAGAGGAGTTACATTAATAATATATGAGAGTCATTTTTTATGAATATAGTCCAGAAGTGATAATTAGGCAAAGTATCAAAAATGGTGTAATAATTTTCACACTGCAATTATTTAGCCATTCTAAAGTATACACACTCTTTAAAATTGGTCCATCTTATGAAAAATTTTAATGTATAATAGTGAAATTGAATTGAAAGGATTATATTTAAATTTAGGAACTGAAAAGTCCATGGATGCTGAAGTAGCTAAACACAGAATCTTGCAATAATATAAACTGGGAGTGACTTCCATATGGCCAGGTCATCTGGTTAAATTGGCTAGCCAAAGCATGACCAGTTTAGGTGAGGTCCCTCTGGGCTTTGTCCAGTGGAGTTTCAAATACCTCCAACATTGGAGCTTCTACAACATTTCTGAGCAATCCTTTCCAAGCAATCCTTTCCAAAGTTTGACTATACTCACTACGGATTTTTTTCCCCTAATATAAGATCAGAATATCCACTTTTGAAAATTGTCACGTGCTTAAGCATAATGGACTGTGGCAAGTGCAAAAGGAGTGGTAACTCCCATAATTAAACATTTATGCAAAACAGCATAATATGATCCTTTAAAACCTAACTTCTGGGAGCATAAAATTCTGGAAATACTGCTTTATGACTTGAATTTGCTGTGTAAGATGTCAATAACTGGCCACTTCTTCTATGTCTTGGTATAGAAGCTGTCTGGAAGATGTTTAAAGTTTTTATGCTTCATATTCAGAAAAGCTGTACTTGCAACAAATGGTGTTTGGTATTCTTGTGATTTGCACACATGTAAGATTCTATTCCTTTAATTTTTATCTTTTTTGGTATGCATAATTTAATATTTTTTCCCTCTTTTTAGCTTTTATCTTCCTTCTCTGGAAATAACTATATTTAGATAATTAAAAGTAGAAGAGATTCCTTCTTTCCTTCCCCTTTCCTTTCCCCTTTCCTCCTTTCCCGTCCCATTTTCCAGACACATGAGGAACAAGAAAATTATAAGGAATAGTCAACATGGATTCAAAGAGAAGGTCTGCCTGATCAATTTGATAAACTTCTATGTTGAACTGACTGGCTTGGTAGATGACAAAAAGCAGTGGATATTGCCTATCAAGACTTTGGTAAGACTTTTGGTAGTCTGCCATAAGATCCTTATAGAGAAGGTGTTGATGTGCAAGCTGCATGAGCAAAGCCTGAGGTGGACCATAAAACAGCTGAATGACCCAGGTGCTGACCAGTGGTATAAAGGCTAGTTGGCAGCCAGTAAATGGTAGCTTCTATTGACTCCAGGGGGTCAAATCCTGCTCAACAGCCTAGTTAACAATCCAAGTGATGGGGCAGAGTCTACCATCAGTGAGTGTGCTGGTGATTTAAAGCTGTGAGAAGCAGCAGATACACAAGAATGTAATGCTGTCATCCAGAAAGAACTCAACAAGCTCAAGAAATGGAACCTTACAAAATTCAACAACAAAAAGTGCAAAGTTCTGCAGGTGGGAAGGAACGTGCAATGAACCAGTTAAAACTGGGGACCACTGAGCTGCAAAACAGATTAACAGAGAAGGACCAGGGAGTTCTGGTGGACACTAAGCTGAAAAAAGTACCCTTGTGACAAAGAAGTGAAATGGTATCCTGGGCTGTATTAGGCAAAATAGCACTGGCAGATTGAGGACAGTGATCTTTTCCCTCTCCTTACCTCTGGTGAGACTACACCTAGAATACTGTGCCCAGTTCTTGACTCCCCCCTAGAAGAGTGATATATAAGTTGGACATACTGGAGAGACTCCATCCCAAGGTGTATGAAGATGATTAAGGGACCAGAGTATCTCTCTTATGAGACAATGCTGAAAGATCTGGGACTATTCAGCCTGGAAAGGAGAAGATTTAGGGGGGTTCTTATGTATGTATGTGAATAGTCGGAGGCAGTGTGCAAAGAGAATGGAGCCAAGACCTTGTCAGCAGTATCCAGTGACAGGATCAGAGGCAATGGGTACAAAATGAAAAGAGAAGGTTCTGACTGATCATCAGGAAACAATTTTTCACTGTTAGGGTGATTGAGCACTGGCATGGTGTTGTGTGTCTCCATTCTGTGAGACAGTCTAAAGCCATCTGGACATGGTTCTAGGCAACATGTTCTAGGTGAACATTGTTGAGCAGGGGGTTTGGACCAGATGGTCATCCCTGGTCCCTTCCAACCTCAACTGTTTTGTAATTCTGTGAAGCTAGCTGTGCCTAATTTAATGAACACACATTTAACTCCTGTAACTAGGCATTTAGTTCAAAATTTCCTAAGTACAAATTGTGTTCTTCAAACCTGTGTTATTCTCAAATGGAAACCCAATGCAAATGACCCAACTCAATTAGTTTTAGAGGATGAATGCAAAACATTTATTTTAAATGTAACACATAATCAATAAAAACCAAAAAGGCAGAGGGAACAGAAGGAAGTAATGATTTTAGCAGGAGATATAATAAGATGCAATAGTTTGTAAGCTAAAATTTATACAAGGGCATTTAAAGAAATCAAATGTATTACAGAGTGTGTAAACCAGAACTTATTAATTATTAAAGCACATCAAGTAGCTAATTTACTTGATGAATATTTGTAAATTAACTCTTTGCAGCCAGTGTAACTCAAACCTGCCCCTACTCATTTTTACAACTTGAGGAATACTGGGTATTTTGGGTTGTATATCACATTCTGAAGCTGTGTGAGGGAAGGCTTCTCTTGAATATTAGGAAAAGGTTCTCCACCCAGAGGGTGTTTGGGCACTAAAACAGAATCCCCAGGGAAGTGATCACAGCAAAAAAAGTCTGCTGGAATTCAAGAAACACTTGAACAGTGTTTTCAGGCATGTGGTGTAATTCTTGGGGCTGTACTGCACAGAGCCAGGACCTGGACTCAATGATCACTGTGGGTCCCTTTCAACTCAGGATATTGTATTATTCTATGATTCTGTACAAATTTGGATGTTTGGGTGGGAGGTATTAACAAAATACCCCTCAGATACCCAGTATCACTCTTCCATTACCATTTTAGTATTGTGTCCAGAACTCACTTTTCAACATTGCAATATTTTATTGTTAAGCAGGAGTCATCTGAATAATCATTGTGGTTACTGATAGGCTTTTAATGACATTTTCAAATGTTATCATCCTGAAAAAGCCTATTAATAGAAGTCAAAAGCCATATAGGTGTGTCCACTTCTCTTTTATTCTGAACAAGATAACTAAATGTGCAAGCAAATAAGGCCCATCAAAGGCAAGCAAACAATTGTTGCATGAAAACTGATACAGGAACTTGTCATCTTACATCAATTAATTTTACACTGAAAGATTGCTGCCTTTGGTGTTTTAAAGATCCTAATCTTAAGTCTTATGATTTAGATATTATCAACCAAGTACAGTAACACTTTTTTATGAATTATATATTTTATCTTTTATGAGGCACAGTAGCCACAAGACCTAATTCTTCTCACAGCCAGACTGTGCCACCCCACTGAGCTCAGCATATTTGCATAATTTTCAGTGAATACACTGAAACTTTGGCCTGTACTTTCTAAATATGAGCCAAAATATTTTCTGCCACAAGTATAAAAGTCATGATTGTTTTTCCTGAAGGATGAATACGGTACTTTCTATTTTCTTTAATATTCAGCCTAATACATTAGCCATCATAGCACCTCACATGTGGGAAATTCCTTGTCATTGCTCCACTGAATGTTTAAGTAGAGGTGTGTCTCCATAAAATTGGCAAAGACCAAATCCTGATGATAATTTCATAACAAAAATTGTTTGTCATTTTATTGAAATATGGAAGATATTAGTCTAAATCTCATCAGATCCAGAACTATAATTCTTTATCTTCTCCATCCCCGGTGAGACTTCCACTGAAAATTGGTGGCTATAAATGGTTCTGCAATAACTTTCTCTTCATGTGGTTGTGTGTGTGTATCTTTGTCTTGTCTCTCATAGATCATACTGCACCATTGAAACTAGGAATCGTCTGAGGTCTATATGAGCCCAAAGCAAGAAGATATTCCCTCTTTAAAGCTCTGAATTAAGCACACCACTTTTCTGAGGAAAATGCAATTTAAATCTTCTAAACTATTCAGTGGTATCATACAAGCATTAAGCAAAATTAAAAAAACAATTAACATAATACTAGATGTAATATTACCAAACATCTACTTTGGAAAACAACAAAGTGAGGGGATGTACTTTCTCTGAACAGGTACAGATGGCAAGATGAAAAAAAATAATTTGAAACAGCTTACATATCATTCTTTTATTCTTTCAATAATGTTCACAAAGTGGTTTGAGATCCAAAGATGATAGGTACTGAAAAAGTGCAAAGCAATAACTTCACAATCAATGGTGAACATAAAAAAAATGACAGGTTTATGAACATGTGCGATAGAATTTTTCTATACTAGATTAACCTGTATTGAATCTAATACAGTACAGATTATGAAATTATTCTGATGGCTTCACAGAATTTTTTCCCCCAAAATTATGATCTTTAAAAATTACTTTAACAAAAGATACAAAAAAACTGCAAGTCCTGCATTGCTTAATATTTTTCTTATTGTGTTTCTTAATGCTGCACTGAAAGCCAGCATTAAAATACCCCAATGCATTTTACTTCTTTCCAGATTTTTTCTCAATAATATAGAATGAGAAAACTACTGCCTATGGAGAAACTTTTAGAAAGCATAAAACAGACTGGAAACTACACCAGCTATTAATGAAACTTTTTCTTTATAAATGGACTTTGGAGCATAGAAGATAGAAAAAGTGAAAGTTTTCTAGCAGTGGTGGACTTAGATTTTTTACTTCTAGCTTCAATTCTCCCACCTTTCTTCATGAAAGTGATGGTGGATTGAGCTTAATGTTATACAGTTTTCTAGTCATTCTCTCCTTTTGCTCACTAGCTAAGTATCTCCAAATAAAAACCAAAGCTCCAAAGTCATTATATAGATCCCAAGAGATCAGGATGTGTATTGTGCATTTGTAATTAAACTTTTATATGAGGGTTGGTTTCTTGTAGCCTCGTTATGCTGTGTACTGAAGGAATCTGCAACGATATGGAAATTCTCCTGGTCCTGGATTATCAGTCCATTAACCTAGGAGAAGTGTGTGCTCTCTGCTTACCCCGACCATATGGTCTCTGAGAGTCCCCAGAAAGGACACACAGGGACCACCAGTGAAGGCAGGAACAGAGAAAGTTTAATCAGGGGTACAGGTTTATATGGACTTCGGAGGGATACAAATTCACCAGTAAGGGACAAGAGGGGAGTCTGGATTTGTGCCAATAGGAGTAAGGGGACTTACATTCAATGGGAGAGGGTTTCAGGTAACATGAGGCCACAGTCTTTCTCCCAGCCCCCTGGCCTGGCAGGGGGTTATGGGAAGAAGAAGCAACGACAATGCAGTTTTTACATTTAGTACATTCAAACCATATTAAAAACATCAGTTGTTAAAGGATTCTCAGTGGCTGGTGTATTTTCTTCATCGGCCCATTTCTGACATGACATTCTCCAAGCCATGTATTGAGAATGCATTGCTACACTTTTATATATAACAAAAAAAGGCTTTCTGACTTTTAAGGTGTAAACAGAGTACTGTCCACAAATTTCATCTTTGTTTTCTATTGAACTATTAACCTGATAGAAAATGGCATCTACATCCGATATCGTACCGATGGAAGCCTATTCAACCTACGGTGACTGAAGGCCCACACCAAGACCCTGAATCACCTTATCTGTGAACTGCTTTTTGCTGATGATGCCACCCTTGTTGCTCACACAGAAGCAGCTCTGCAGCGCTTAACATCCTGCTTTGCAGAGGCTGCTGAGCTTTTTGGGTGGGAAGACAGCTGGAAGAAGACAGAAGTTCTCTACCAACCTGCACCTCAGGAAGTCTGCCATCATCCCCACATAACCATAGTCAATTCAGAGCCTAAGTCAGTCCATCAGTTCACCTGTCTGGGAAGTATGATTTCCTCAGATGGTAAGATCGACAAAGAGATAGACAACCAGCTAGCAAAGGCATACAGAGCCTTCGGAAAACTTCATAAAAGAGTCTGGTCCAATAAACACCTGAAGAAAAGTACAAAGATTAGTGTCTACAGAGTCGTTGTACTGTCTACTCTTTTATATGGGTCTGAATCATGGGTCATCTACCGCCACCACCTGCAGCTTCTCAACCACTTCCATCAGCGCGGCCTCCATTCAATCCTAAACATCCACTGGTCTGATTACATGACCAGTGTGTCCGTTCTTGAACAGGCAGGGGTCACCAGTATCGAGGCCATGCTGATGAGAACACAGCTGTGCTGGGCAGGGCACGTCTCCAGGATGGAGGATCACCGTCTCCCAAAGATTGTGCCCTATGGTGAACTCACCACCGGCTACCGCAAGAGAGGAGCCCTGAAGAAGAGATACAAGGACTTCCTGAAACAACACCTCAGCCTTGGCCATATTGATTGCCACCAATGGTCCGCTGTGGCCTCCAATCGGGATTCATGGTGACACATCATTCATGATGCTGCTGCTTCCTTTGAGAATGCACGCAGAGTCAGTCTTGAGGAAAAAAAACAGAAAGAACCGTTCCTCACCAATATCATCAAAGGAGACATTCCACTGTGCCTTTTGTGACCTGACCTGCCTATCCTGTATCGGCCTTTTCAGCCACCAGCACACTTGCAGTAAAGTATGGGTAGTGCCCTTCTCAAATCTTTGTTCGTGAAGCCTAGCCATGATGATGATGATTAACCTGATATTGCTAAGTATTTGTATGCAAGGCTCTTTTCAGAATTAACTTGTTAGCTTTATAGCAATTTCTTTCTTATCTAATAATAATTTAATTGTGCATATACAGATGTTCTGAGCTTCCACCATTTTACCATCCTCTCCAAATTACTTCTCTACTTTTTCATTTATTAGTAATCTATTTTTTTAATGATGATGTTTTAAAATATATTTTGTTTGTGTATGTATGTATGCATATACATACATCACAACACAGAATTTCACAGAATCACAGAAAGGTCGAAGCTGGAGGCAACCTTTAGAAATCATCAGTTCCAGACCCCTGCTCTAACAGTGTCACCCATAGCAGGTTGCCCAAGGAAAATATCCAGACAGCTTTTGACTAGCTGTGGAAGAATTGCTAGGGTTCTTTAGTTTCAGAAGAACCTGTATTCTGAAACTAAATTTCAATAACAAAAACTTGTAAATTTGGTTAAATGTCTCTTTCTTTTGTGGAACATTTTATGTTCACTTTGCATAGGACAAAATAATGCCTCTTTCACAAATGACAGATGAAAGTGTCAGCTGGGACCTCTATGTTAACTAGAGAAATAAAAACTGATCGGGCCAGTATATTGGACCAAACAGATTTTTCTTGAAGCTCTTTTAAGTTAAAAGAGTTGATTAAAATAGAATAGAATAGAGTAGGATAGAATTCTTATTATATTTGGAGTCAATGAACAGAAATAGTAGCGATCCCAAAATGAGAGCTATGTTCAAGGAGAGGCAGGGTGAAATGTCCTCTGGATCTATGTGATTATTGTAAACACTGACGTAATTTTCAATAGATAAAATTGGATGCTGGAATAAACACAATAACCTAAGAGAAAGCAAGAACAAAACTCTTATTTTTATCAAAGCATATTTTCGATACTATTTCTGTAGTTTGAAGTATGAGAAACATAAGAAAATAACAACTACATCCTGTGGAGCATCTGTCTGTGTCTTCTGCAATCAGATGGTTTCAACAGGATTCATGTGCTTAAAGGTGCTTTGCTTTAAACCAACATAAACTCCAGCGAACCAAAATGTTTGCACAAGAGGCCAGGCAATGGGGATCATGATTATTTTGCACTCAACAAGATTATTCTTATGGCACTACTTAGTTTCTTTCCTAATTTGTTTTTTCCACTGAGAGGGTACAACTATAAACTCATGAGGCTTCATGTCTGTGTCTTCCAGTACAAAGTACAGTTTTTAGTTCCATATCATAATTATATATGTACACACACACACACACACATATATATATATATATATATATTTATACATCACAAACCATCAAGTTTTATATCCAGTAGAAAAATTCAGAGAATCTCCAACTGAATAGTCTGCTCCTCTACATGGGTAAGATGAATATTAAAATGCTACAAAAGAAATACAATAATACAGATGCTTCTTGAATGAACACATTTCCCGTTCCTTCTTTGGACTCTAAAGAAGTATTTTAATTAGTCTGACCAACTGTGGAGAATTATTTCTGAGGACAAAAATGTCACAACTTTAAAATGGAAGTATTTCAGTCCACAAGGATGTCTTCTAAAATGGCCAAGAATCTGCTCAGAGGAATCCTGAGACAGTAAGTCACAAATTTATCATTAGCAATCAGGTGCTTAATGGAAAACAAACAAACAAACAAACTACAACAGCAACAAACAAAAGAAAAAGAAATAAAAATGAGCCATAGCATGTGCACAGTTTTCATGTATCTGATGATACTTTCACAATGATGCCAAAGGGGTTTTTGTTCTGATTTTCACATTTTGTAGATTTTAGGAACACAGTAGTTGTAGATTTTTAGAGGGCTAATATTTCTAACAGTTTAAGTTTAATGCCTTTCTATCACTACCCCTGTCCCAGAACAGGGAGCTCAAATTCCTTTAGTTAATTAATCTTGTTTAGACTCCTTTCCAAGGTAAAGAGCTGAAGGATATCAGAAGGCCTACAGAACAAAACATAAACATAGGTCAGAGTGACCCAGAAGTCAGAACTGGATGAACTCCAAGGGACCTTTGTGTGCCCGAGGAAGAGGAGCTGATGAAGACAGAGGATCTTGACGACCCCAGACCCAATTCCAGGGGGTGGAACAGGGGTGGGACTGGGGCTGGACTGAGAAATGTGTAAAGCAATGATTGGAGGGATCATATTATAAAAGCCATGGAAACTAGAACGGAAGGGCATGCATGTCATCATATATTCCTGTGGGCTGTAGGCCTGTGATATTAAAGGACCTTTACTCTTTATCTTACCCAACACTAATGTGGCTCGAAGTCCTGGTTTTTTTGGGGGGGTCACTCACGGCATCAACAAGCCATCTAGGACAGAGTATCCAGTCTTCAATTTCATCTGTTTTAATGTGCTGGCAGTGCCATTGAAGAAATAGTGAAACCAAAAATTCTCCAACACCAATAGAAAGCAGGATGGTTTGCTAGAGTAGTAAAGAATCTGTGGTTTGAGCTATATAGTGGAAACATGTGAAGGTGGTTACCTTTTTCTACCGATTGGCTCCAGTGGCAATACAAAAACACTGCATAAGTAAAAAACAAAACAAAACCAAAACCAAAAAAAAACCCAAAAAAAACAAACACCAAAAAAAAACCCCCAAAACAAACACAAACAAAAAAATCTGGATTTTCCTGAGAATCATCCTAAACCTATTGCTTCTGCTGGGAGTCGTATCTGCTGGTCTTGTCAATAGGAGATAGAATGTGAGATGTTTGAGAGCAGCATGGCAGAGTAGCCTGGAAGACAGAAATTCTAATTTACCTATTTAGACTATATATAGTGAGCTGTGTATTATGTTGCATCAATCAACAGTTTTCAGTACAGCTGACTGCTAAATAACACAAGTACTGTGAAGATCTAATAAGAGTGGATAGCACCATGGACATTAGAATGCATCTTCACAGAATCATAGAAAATTAATGGCTTCTGCTATATTTCACATCTGTGCAAGGTCCTGCATGAGTCAATTTCACTGCCTGTTTACAATATTTTATGATTAATAAGGGAATTCTTAAGAAGTTAGGTAGATTTCAAAGCTACGTACCTTCTGGTTGAATCCCTCCTCCCCTCTCCACCCACCCCCCCCCCCCCCGCCTTCAATTCTATAGTATTATTCAGTGGTGACAAGATGACTACCTGAAGAATAATTCCTCTTCTGAGTTATAATCCTCTTCAAAGAACATCTTCTTGCTATGTTTCTTTCAGTATATTTCTATTTACCATTCTGAAAATGATAAATAGAACAAGTTTGCAAATGCTTTTGCTTAGTTTCCTATGACTACACTCATCCTTTTTTTATTTCATATAGTACAGTATTTCTCACCCAGTGGTAGGCTTTCCTGCTCATTTAGCTACATGGTGAAGTGAAAGAGAGGTCTTCACATCTGTACATCAGTGAATGCTGAAAGTTGATCTTAAATATAAGCTACTTTTACTTATATCAGCGAACTAGTAAGCCTGATGTCAGTTTATAGCCAATGAAGCTGTATGTTTGTATGTTGAGCAGATGACTCACCTCAACTGTCTGGAGTAATTTTTTTTGTGTGAGATATCTTCTGTCTTTGTTTTTGTATCTTTTTGTTTTCTTTGATTTGTGCACAATACATATAAACAGGATTTCAGTTCAAAAAAACGAAATATACTGTTATATAGAAATATATATCTCTGTCTCTTTAGTGTCTATTTATAGGGTCTTCTGAGATTCAGCTATGAAAAAATTTATAGATTTTGTTTCAGTTATTGAATTACTGCTAAATCAAACGCATTCTCTCTATTCTGTGGTGACGCTGGCACCCTCTGTATTATGTTCCTCTTATTGCACCTTGATGACTGTAATAAAGTAAATTCCAAAATGGGAGTTTGCAACTACCAAAACAGGAAGCTATTGACAATGCAGACAAAGGAATTCTACTTTCAGTTGCTTAGTTTTCTTTGCATTATGCTAAAACTGATTTTGCCTCAGTTTTTATTTCTATTATTAATTTACTTTTTTCATGTATGACATGTTAGTGATGATAATAACAATAACAACAACTTTTGAAAGAAAATGTATACTGGGAGACGAGGTAAGTGACATAAATAATCTTACTAGGTAAAAATAATAGCAAAGAGGAGAATGACCTCCTGACAGCTAACAAACGAGTTTTTGTGGAACCTGTCATTAATAAGGAAGAAGCAAGTACTCACTCGTTGGACATGAAAAATAAATATTTATCTCCTGTTTTAATAACTTGTTGTAAGACCAAAATATAGGATGCTGTCTTGGTAGCAGGGCTGATAGGGAGGTTACTGAGGATCCTTAATGATTAAAGGAAAGACTGAGTTAGACTACTCATCCTCTATCATTAATGTAGGAAAAAAGATACCTTGACAGGTCCATGAAACAATTTACATCTCAGCCCCCTAGTTTAGAATAGCATCCTCTGGGTTCTTCAATCACTTATTTCTTTTCATTACAAAGGGAGCTGAGAAGCCATATTTGATAAATTTCTTTGGTTTATTTGCTTAATATTCCTTGTCAGTCTCAGCACTGTTAGAGACTCTCCTTCCTTTACTTGCTCACAGTTATGAGTCATATTACATACTCTGATACATCCTCTGTAGAAAGGACTAGTGACATCAGCTTGGAGAATTATTTGGTTCAGATTCTCTCTGAGCCCCACATGGAATTTCTGTAGGTGTGTTGTTTTACTTTCTGTTTTTGTTTAATGTTCAAAATGGCTGAGCTAATATATCAAATTGGTGTTTTGCAGCATACAGGTTATATATATTGCAATGTTCTGTTGCACTGTATGACTTACAAGAGTATTTGAAGAATTTGCAAGAATTATTTGGGGGTACAAAGCCTAGAAAAATGTTAAAGAAAAAGAGTACAGAATAAAGGCAGGTAAGTCTGATAGAATCTTTTCCAACTCACTATAAAGACTAGTCTCTGAAACAAACTTTTTCTCACAAAAATTCCCTTTTTTATTGAAAGGAGAATAACTGTATTCATTTAATTAAAACAAATAAAACAAGAACAAGAAAAAAAAACAAATGAATTAACAAAAAAAATCTTAGGAGGTATTAATATTCATTGTCAAAATCAGAGGACTAGGAAATAACAGCAAACCAGGGTGATACATTTTCTGGTACTACAAGCCAAATCACAGAAGTTATGGGTCTGCTTCCACTAACTGTGTAGAAAACTTAGGCAATGAAAAATCTTCCATCACTTGGTTCCCAGACTGCCAGTTCTCTCCTGAGAAAGAGGGTAACAGCCCTCCATATTTATACACATATACACACTGTATACATGCAGACACATGCAGATACACACAAATATATTTAAAAACTAAATTATTAAAATATTTCCATAGAAAGTGAAAAACCTGATTTTTTTTTCTTTGACTTTTACTGAATTTGTTTCATCTATGTAAAGGTGGATGGTTTCACCAAAGCCAGAAATACACTGGATCTTAGAATAGATGTCTATTTCCCCACCACTGGACATATCTACATTGTTTTGAAATTATGCTTTTTTATTTAATCAGGATGTTTGTAATGTAAATGGCAAAGTGCAAAGGAATTGTATCACCTTCAGTATAAGGCAAGGCCCAAACATATGGGGACTGAAGAGCTGTCAGAGCAGCAGCTCGAATGCAGGTAGCTGAATTCTGGATTAAGTGAAATTTATTTGGACTAATCAAACAGGACACTCGGAAAACAGTAAGATGTGTGACACCTGATAGAAAGCTAAAAGAAAATGATTGTTCTCTGGAAATATGTTAGTGTGGCAAAACATTAGCATTTCACTGGAATGTTTGTTTGCCTGCATATTTAAAGAGAATCTGGACATTTGGTTCAGGAAACCTGATCTCATGATGCTAATTTAACTACCCAGGAAACTGTAGAAGTGGTCTTTGTACAAATTACTTCAGGCCAAAATCAGTGTTTCTCTACTTTCAAGTCCATACAGACAGTCTGAAAGTGTGACCTCTGACTCAACTTTGCAACGATTTCATCCCCCCTTTTTAAAAAAAAAAATGTGCTGAAAGACTGTTCTAGTTCCCTCATATGAAATAGAGAGCATTCTTGTTGCTGATAGACTTTTTTCTGCTTCCAGGCCTTTCTCACTGTTAACTGTGACACAGGAGTAGTTCCCAAAGCTTTCTGAAAGAAAAGTAGTACATTTCTTTCTTTTCTTTTTTTTTTTTCCCAAAGAGAATTACTGAACTTTTTTATCAATAGGCTATATTATAAATCGTGGTACTTTTTGCTAGTGTAGAAGCAAGAGTCTGAACAGTTTCTTATTCCTTCGAGACTGGATTTTTGTAGGTTAATCAGGATGATTATTTTGGGGTTTTTTCTCCAGATGTTGGCATGCAAATAACTAAGAAAGTAATCACTAGCCATGGAGTTTTTGATGAAAAAATGGGAAAATTAAAAGTAACAGCAAAGCAGTAGGGAAGTTTAGCATAACATTACAAATGTAATACTGTGTAGTCCTCTTAGTGCCTATAGATACATGACTGTTACATTCTAAGAACACGAAAATATCCAGACTCTGAGAAAAGTTCAGAATATCTCTCTTTTCTTGCTTCTTTTTGGACTAATTCTTTTAAGTGAAAAATCGTCACTGAGCTTTGACACCTTTTACCAGGCCATTTTCTATTAATTGGATGTATTTTTATGACTTCTAATACGTACATAATTACTTCTCTAGAAGTATTCCATTTAATGGGGTCCATTTCAGACAATAAAATATTTTCAAATCAATTGCATTGTAATTTAACTTAATCATAAAAAGAGAAATAATTCCATGACATTATAGCAATATTTATGAAGAAAACAATTTTGCACATTCCACTACCAGTCATGTTCATTTATATAAACAAACTGGAATGTATTTTGGGTTGCTTATGTAAGTATCAATAAAAAAAAAAATATATATAAGAATAACTCTGAGGTCATGAAAACCTTGAATTTTAGCCATTATCTTTCAAACATTACTTTCTTGGTAGCTTCTATTCTGTCCCAGATTTTTCCTAATGTCTTCGCCCATTTAATGCAGAAAAAATTCTTACATTGCAAGTTGTTTTGAAATTCATTGGTTATGCTCAGTTCCTCAGTGCTCTCTGAAAGCATGTTTCTGGGGCATATCTACTGTTTGAGTTTATGTGGTATGAGGCAGTGGTGGAAGAGAAAGTGTGGGAAATAAACTAGATAATTTGCCTGATCAGAAGTACTATAAAAATTAATGTAGACACATCCTTTGGATTAGTTTTCAGTTCCAGTAAATTGTCATAGAAGCTGTCTGGATTTGAGAGTCAGCTAATAACAGAGAGTACTGCATAATTTTGGTGCCAAGCACCAGCAAAATATAGATGGGAAAGGTACATAATTATTTCATAGATACCTCTTTCTAAATATAAAAATTAGTTCATTTAAATTCACATTTCAGTAAAATAAATGCCTTTGCACTTTCACTTACAAAATATTGGCTTCCCCTTTTCAAGATAGGACAACATTGGGAGTTGACCTGTGCAACAGCAAGGTTGGAAACAAGAACATACTAGAAAGGAAGCAAATATTAACTAGGAGGAATGACCTGAGACTTAAAGCTACCAAGAGAATGCCCTGAGACTTCATGATACCTTTGCTTCTATGATAACAGAATTTGTGAAATTGTTCTACATGATTATTTGAATAACCATTTTCTGCTCTTGTAGAACTCAACCAAAAGTTAGGCAAGACTACAGACTATGAAAATTTCAAATTATTCAAGTTGAGATTTGGAATATTAATTATTCAGAATCCATCTGTACTTGCGATGCTCCAGGCCCAAAAGGCTTTATTATAGTCAGTGTGCACACATCCTTCTCGTATAAAGAAACTAGGCCCAAATGAATCGCAAGCCTGAAGAAACTAGACTGATCTGTGTTTGCAAATTCTTTTTACAGCAGCTAGGGGAGCATGAGTGTTAGGAACAAGGACTGAGAATAGAAAAAGTACCTCTTCTAAATTGATGGTTGGCCCACAGATGGTAAGGAGAACAAAATTACTTGTCCTCTTTTGTGAGATAAAGAGCAAAGCTGAAGAGACTGACAGAGGTGATATGAGTTTACTGAAGTAGAAACAGCAAATAGTATGAGGATCCAGTGCAAAGTAATTAGTGTGGGCCTAATATACAGAAGTTTTACATCAGTTCTCTTCCTCATTCTGAATACATGATATAGAAGACCTACAAATTTTGACTTTTTAAATCTCCCCCACCATGATAAGTGCTATAGGGAGGAAAAAACAAACAAACAAACTCAAAACATCAAGCATGTAAGCAAAAATTTTATTTAAAAACTGATATATGAAGGTATGGATTGAATTTGCATTTGTACACACAGAACCAGTTCAGATTGCTTGACAATCTCATTTTTTTTCTCCTGGTGTTCAGATTAATAATATTTTATTTTTTAATTAAGAGCTCTTTCTGTATCTCTAGCTAAAAATTTTGTAGTATCTTACTTCCTGCTCCAGAGTCTTGGTGTACATACACTGTTTCTCTGAATTTCTCCCTATCATATATATGTTTCATTTGTTTCTTTTCCCTAAATCCCTTTCCTTTATTCGGTTGAGCCTTAGCATTCTCTACTCTCTGCTCCTTTCCTGAATTGCTGAATCTGTGAGAAGATAAAACAGATAAGAGGAAAGGGGCTATCCAGAAAGGCAAAAATCCGAGCAGCAAGGACTGGATCAGAGGCTGCTTCTCAGCACAAAGGCTTTCATGTTGGTGCTTTTAAGAACAGTCACAATTGCTTGCACAACTGTTCACATTCTCTGCCAGATCTTTGTCTCCTTTCCACCACATTCAGCATATGAAATTTTTCAAAAGGAACACACTTCTATTGGGTTTTCATGGCAAGGTTTTGGTAGTGGAGGGTGCTATAGTGATGGCTTATGTGATAAGCTGCTAGAAGCTTCCTCCAAGTCAAATGGAGCCAATGCCAACTGGCTCCATGAAGAAACAACCACTGGTCAAGGTCAAGTCCATCAGTGTCTGTGGCAGCAACTCTATGATAACATAGTTAGGAAAGGGAAAAATTTATTTTATAGAAGCAAATTGCAGCTGGACAAGAGAGGAGTGAGAATATGTGAAACAGTCCTGCAGTCACTCAGCAGCCAATGAAGAAGGAGGTAGAGGAGGTACTCCAGGTGCTGGAGCTGAGATTTGCCCTGCAGCCCATGTTGAAGACCATGGTGCATCAGTCTGTGCTCCTTCAGCTTGTGGAGGTCCACAGTGGAGCAGAAATCCACCTTCACGATCCCACACCACAGCAGGTGGGTGCATCCAAAGGAGGTTGTAACCCTGTGGGAAGTCTGTGGCTTGCTCCTGGCAGAAACTCTAGACCCATGGAGATAGAGCCCACACTGGAGTGGGTTTGTTGCCAGGACTTTTACCCCATGGGGGACCCATGCTAAAACAGTCTGTTCCTGAAGGACTGCACTCCATGAAAAGGACCAACACTGGAGCAGTTTATGAAGAACTGTAGCCTGTGGGAAGGACTCACATTGGAGAAGCTTGTGGAAGACTGACTCTCATAGGAGGAGTCCTATGCTAAAGCAGGGGAAGAGTGTGAGGAGTCCTACCCCTAAGGAGGAAGGTGAAACACAGACAGTGTGCTGAACTGACAGCTACTCCCCTTTCCTATCCCTTTGTGCTACTGGTGGTGAGGACATAGAGAATTTGGGAATAAAGATAAGCCAGAGAAGAAGGAAGGGGTGGGGAAAAGGTGTTTTAAAATTTGTTTCTATTTCTCAATATTCTACTCTGATTTTATCGGTAATACATTCAATTAATTTTCCCCAAGCTGAGTCTGTTTTGCCCCTGACATTAATTGGTGAATGATTTCTCCCTGTCCTTGACTCATGAACCTTCCATTCTAAGTTTTCACCACTGTTCAGTTGAAAAGGGGAGCTGCTTTGGTGGGGACCTGGCATCCTGTCAGGGTCAATCAATCACATCACTTTAAACATTTCAAGATTATGGAATGACTTATACCACAGTTACTGTCAGAGCCATCTTATCACTTTTTCATGTGAAGGAAATCCAGATTCCACCTTTGTCTCTGAAATAATTTCTCTGCTTTAGTTAGAAATGATTCCTGATAAACTCTTTCATTGAAGGTGAATTCTTGACAATGTGAAGATTTCAGTTTATCCAATGTGCAAGTTGTAATAGGAATCTCATACCACTGCATGTTACAGCCTTTATCCCAGTTTCCCTGTTTCTTTCCAGATGTCAAACTCACTCTCTTTGATTAGATCTTACTCTCTTTGACATATAAGACTGCATTACAGGACTTATGCCATACTAAAACAAGTACAGGGTCTGGATCAGCTGTAAGATTTCATAAAAAATAAGGTGAAATTTTCAGTTACCTATATAATAAACTCTTGCTTTATACTGCAATTAAGTAACTATTGACATGATCAGAAAATTGCCTTTATCTTCACTTTCCCTTTTCCTTACCCTTCAGTCTCAAAAGAAAATGAGTATTATTTCCTAGTTCAGAGCAGTAGAGAATAATAAAGGAAAAAAGGAATTGGTTGGACAGTCACACTCAAAAAGTTGTGGTCATTGGCTTGATGTCCAAGAGGAGACTAGTGATGAGTGGCATTTCTCAGGCTGGTATTGGGACTGTCACTGTTTAATATCTTTGTTGGTGACATGGACAGTGGGATTAAGTGCACATTCAGTAGGTTTGCTAACAATTCTGTGGTGTGGTGTGGTTCCCTTAAAGGGAAGGGATGGCTTCTAGAGGGAGCTTGACAGGCTTGAGAGGTGGGTCTGTGTAAACTTTATGAAGGTCATATGCAAGGTCCTGTGAGTGGGTTGGCACAATCCCAAGCGCAGATAGTCTCGACATTGAATGGATCAAAAACAACTGAAGAGAAAGATTTGAAGGTGTTGGTTGATGAGAAGCTCAACCTGACTCAGCAATGTGCACTTCCAGCCCAGAAAGCCAACTGCATCCTGGGCTGACTTAAAAGAAGGACAGCCATCAGGTCTAGGGAGGTAGGGAGGTATTTCTCTCCTACTCTCATGAGTCCCCACCTAGAGTTCTGCATCCAGATCCAAAGTCTGAACATAAGAAGGATGTGGACCTGTTGGGGCAAGTCCAGAAAAGAGCCAGGAAAAAGATCAGAGGGCTGAAATACCACTTCTGTGAAGATAGGCTGAGAGAGCTGGGATTGTTCAGCCTGGAGAAGAGAAGGCTCTGGGGAGAAAGTATGGCATTCCAATACACAGACACTTATGTTGTTTATTTCCTAGCTTCTCTGAAGTTTTTTTAATACTGTCAGAATTTCAACTAAAACTTTCTTTTTGATTTCTGTAAAAAATGTAATATTTTGGAGTTAATTCTCCCATTTCTAATGTTTGTTCATGTTTTTTAATTTTTGGACAGTATGTCTTCATTGGAGTAAAGCTTTGTTGGTGTAGAAACTCCTAAGGAAGGCTAGAATCATAGTACAGCAGGATAAATGCATGAAATTTTCATGCACTCCAAGACACTCTCTTGCTTTCCTCTAGTTTCCTGCCTGTATCTGTCGATTGTCCATGCTTATTTGTACGTTTCTTTGCTGTAGAAACAGTTGTTAATCTGCAATCCGGTAATCTGCAATCTGAAGGTCTACCCTATCACATATGGCTTTACGTCTCTCTGTGGCTCTTTCTTTTAAAATGAAGTTCATTTGATATATCATTTGGGAAATCACTACCATTTCAGAGTTTTTAGTTTATAGGTTAAAATCAAACCCTGAATAGCATAGTGTGTCATATGTCATACCTCTTGCAGAATGTCTATTACCATCAGTGGCTTGCTGCATTAGACAATGGATGACTGAATTATTTTTTTGATTGTTTTTTTTTCCTGATGTAGCTGAAAACAGCTTTTTGGTTTGGTTTGTTGGCTGTTTTCCCCTCAATATAAAATACATTCTTTATACTTCCACAAACATAAACAAAAGTGAAAAACCCAAGGTCATGAATAGAGAAAATAAAGATTAAAATTTCCAGCATGCAGAAGTCCTTTTGCTCTGTCAAGTGTTACTCAGGGTCCCGAAGGTTGTGATTGTTTAATTCACTACATTGTGAACTAGAGAATTCCTGGCTATCCCCATTGTCTTTTATCCACTTGAAATCATTTCTCTTTATAAGTACCCCACTGGTCCCATAGTTATGTCTGTGCATCTTTGGAACATTTCCATTATTAAATTATCTACAATCCATAATCTATTATTAAATAAGCACTGCTTTACTGACACCAGAGCAACCCCATAGGCACAGAAACTTATTAGTACAGCAGTGTGCTTGTAAAAGGTGACAGATGGGAAAGACAGCTACAAGGACAGTGCTGGGTCCTACTAACCCACCAGAGATTGAATCCATCAATCAGAAAAAACACAGTAAATGTGTAAAGGTGGAAGAAGACATATATCCTGGCTTTTCTTATTAGGCCTTTCTTTCTGTCATCTCTCATGTTTTTATTTCCATGCGAAGGGAGGAGGGGACATATTGTCCCTGTGCTTTTCATAGTATCATGTTCATTTGTGATTTAAATTGTTTCTGAATTGATTGGTAATTCTAGCAGCAAGCAAGCAATCTTTTCCAGCAATTTAAGTCTCAGATAGTGTCCCAATCCTAATCACTCAATGCATCTGTGTAGGTAACTCCTACTCCTTGGGGGAGTCCTTTGAGTTTCAGCGGGGTTTGGCAGTCCATATAGCACTACTTCAAACCTGAAATCTTGGACAGAGAATTTATTAAATCTAATAAATTAAAACAGAAATGTAAATAATATTCGATGTAAACATTAAATACATCTAAATCGCATACAAATACATTAGTAAGCATAATAACTAATACATAATGTCATAACAATAAATTAATATTCAGTCCCCTTTGTTCTCTTGCTTTCTCTTAGCAGGTGCACTGGAAAAGTGCAGAAGTAATTTTATTTAAGGATGAAATTCATTAAACATTTAATTATTCAACTAGAACATTTTTTTTCCTTCAGGGATTAAACAGAGAGTTTACAGGCATTAGTTTCACTAAATGGGAATGCTACTTTTTCCTAAGAAGTAAATAACACCCTCAGTGTCCGTTAATAATTATAAACTTCTACAATGTTTAGAGGAAGGCTTGTTATGTCAGCCCTACCTTCAGGCTAGGTTGTTGCTATTTATTTTCCCTTCCATTTCTTGGGATTTATAAGTTTAATAAGTGAGCATTGAAATACCCTTGGTACATGTGATTTACCCAAAATTCATCTTGTTGCATTATTTTTGTTGCTATTTTTGAAATGCCAAAATTATTTCAAATTATGTTATTCCAAAGCTGTGGAAGTTCCTCATCTTCTTTTTGTAGTAAAAAAAAAAATCCAACAAACAAACAAAAAAACCCCAAAAAACAAAAACCAAAAAACCAACAAATAGTATTTGGTATTAAAGTATTGAATGACAACTTCAATCTTAGGTTCTGTACTGAAGGATAACATGCATGAGATTTATAGAAAGCACTAGAAAATGGAAAAACCCCCCTATGATTATGCCATCACAATTCCTCATATTGCTACTATGTCTATCATACAAAAATATGGACTGCAGAAAAATTACTACCTAAATACCACTACAATTCAACAGCGCAGTTAGATGTTTAATCCCAAATCATCCAGTACTCTTCCTCTCCCCCTCAAATCATACCATACTCAATGGAGTTTATGGTTTCTAATTTATTGTGTCTGAAATCACTGTGTAGTGTTTGGGTCATTTGGGTCTTTGCATACACAGAGAAACTAATATTTAAACAAGTGAGCTATACTGGAATTTATATAAGAAACAGTGGATCAAATGGTCATCAAAGAATAAAGATCTGTAAGAGCAAGTTACATACTTAGGCTTTCAATGTTTGGAGTTGGGAATTAGAAGATTATCTCTGTTGTTCCTTATCTTCAGCGTGTTAAGAAGAAGACATGCAGTGTGTTGACTTCAAGTATATATACATTTTGAAATCAGCTTCTATGACTACTTCTCAAATTATGACTAGTTTAGTTTGAGGTTTGATACCCAGATTTGATTTTATGGAATATAGGAATTAATATTCAGAATCCAGTTAAAATCTTTGGGTAGTTACAATATTATTCTCAGCAGAGAAGAGGACTCAAATTGCAATCCTATGCAGATTGAATTTGTTAATCACCATAGAGTATGCTTGCATAGTGAGTTACACATATTCTGAGTTTACACACAGGATCTGTCCTAACCTGGCTGCTTTCCTGAAGTCTGCACTGTTCATCCCAGTTCCAATGACAATAAAGTTAGTAAGCTTTATTCCTTTCTTCTTTTAGAATAAAATCATAGAATCACAGATCCTTTAGGTTAGAAAAAACCTCTTAGACTGAGCCCAACCGTTAACTCAGCACCACGATCACTGTTAAACCATGTCCCTAGATGCCACATACACATGTTTTTTGAATATATTCTGGGATGGTGATTTCACCACTACCCTGGGCAGCCTGTGACAATGTGCGACCACCCTTATAGTGGAGAAGTTTTTCCTCCTATCCAATATAAGCCTCATCTGGTGCAACTTGAAGGGATTTCCCTTGAAATATCACTTGCTACCTAGAAGAGATTGATCATCACGTCACTACAACCTCCTTTCAGGTAGTTGTGGAGAGCAATAAGGTCAAAGTCTCCTTTTCTCCAAGCTAAACAACCTCAGCTTCCTCAACCACTCCTTATAAGACTTGTTCTCTAGTCATTTCAGTTTACTCCCTGTGGAAATGGAGCTTATGCAAAAACATCTATTTGTGTTGTCACTAGTAACTTTGTAGTCTTTCAAGCAAATTAAAACCAAATTTGCATGCAGGACGGACATTGCAAAAATCCTAAATTTTTACAGGTTTTGTAAGAGTTTACAATGTGCTTAGGAGGCACATTCTGCTAGCACTCCTCTTGAGAGAAAATCAAAGAGCTCGGGTCTTGTTTTGTTCAATTTCTGTCAATCAATCTTCACAAATAAATTCAGACCAGCATCAGCAGTTAGGACCAAGCCTCATGTCTGAACCACAGACCATGGAAGAGGGACTGGAAACACAATATGAGAGTGGACATGAGCAGCTGGAGTCCAAGGAGAGGAAAATAACCACCTGCTAGGGTAAAGGACCTGCTGAGGACACGGGAATGACATGGCACACTGTGAAGAGCACAGGGGGTAAAAGGAACCTGAGATCATTGCAATGGCAGCTGTAAGAGATGCCTAACGTGATCCCCAAGTACCTGTAGGAGTAGAGTTGCAGTGGGTATAGGGAAAGAGAATACAATGCTTTATAGGCTGAACTAGGATTCATTAATGCAACTTTTGACAGTATAACTGATTTAATTCCTTATTAAGAGAAAGAAAATGAGAGACAGGCTGTGGACAGGGAAGAATCTGTGACAGTGTTTTGAAAGGAAAACTTTATTTTCCTAAATCATTTTCAGAAGGCTCAAACCATATCAAGTTATGTCCCTCATTTAGTGTTTAGTACATCTTTGTGATTTTTAACAGTCAAAGAAAGATGTAGAATTGCCTTTAATCAAGACAATTCCTATTTTATATGGTCTAGCTTTTTTTGTTATTTCTAGTTGTTTCATTGCACTGGATTTTATCTCTTTTTCTTAAGAAAGAATTATTATGGGCTACTTTCTGTCCAAAAAGCAGTAATTCATGATCAGAGTCTTAGCTCTCCTACTCTCCATTGAATGTAGTGACTCTCAGATTACTTCCCTCAGTCAAATATATTCAATAATATGTATATTCTGGTCTAGAGTAGTGTAGGCATGAATCAGGAATTAATGTTTTGTACTTCAATCAAGGTTCTGCTATTACGAAATTAGATTGAAATATATAAAAAAAAAACAACTCACTTTTATGTGAAATTTTACTTTGATGAGTGATATACCCACCTGTGGAATGCTTCACAACTTTCCAGTTTCACATTTCAGGGCATACCTGACTATTGTGTCTTGAGCAGTACAAAGTGTTTATTCTGTGGTTTACCTTGAAATGTTTAGGGGCTCTAGAGGAATTTTCATTTACCATTTCATGCCCTGCCCAACAGGCAAAGCACAGAAATCTTTTAAGTTAGAAGTGGGTGTTTGTAGGGGCTAGAGTCACTGGCAAACAGCTCACTGCAGCTCCAGTGTAATCAGCTCATTCTTTGGCATTTGCTTGCTGCTGTCTTGCCTGAAGGGCAAATACTATCTTAATGAAGCACACAAGGACAAATGGCTTTTCCAGGCTGTGATTAATTTTCACAAGCTGACTTTAATCACTGGTTAATTAATAGGAGATTTGTTGATTTGCAAAAAATGCACAATCATTATAAGCAGTATTATATCAATTTGGTTTTCATTCATTTAATGCAGTAACAAGTCTTTATTTAGAAACTAAATGTTTGCTTGCTTGACCAGATCTTTCTAGAAGCTGAAACAAATATCAATACAATTCTAGCTCAATTCTACCTGTCACCCCCTCATCCCCACTTGAAAAGTAGGATTATGACTTTTGCACTATTCACACAAATATTTTAATAATAAATCGTTAGTAGCACTTTATGACTTATACAAGAGATACAGAAAAGATCACACAGAGTTCAACATACAAATGAAACTATTTTCCCTATCGTGATATGAAAATAATGCTTTTATATTACTATGCCAGCAGCTGAAAAATGTTTAAGACCAATTTTTGTAGACTGCATTTAACAACATAAGTTACACTATTTATTTTTGCATGATATCAAAACAAAAATCATAATGCAGATTCTATAAAATACAAATTGGTTTAGATCTGCTTTATGAGACACCCCATCATGGTGAAGCCACACCCATAATCTGTGACTAGAGCCTAAGGGCAAACAAATTTAGATTAAAGGCAAAATACAAGTTTTTAAGAGTTATGAGGAGATAAGTCTAAGAGACTATGATCTATCATTCAGTTTCTTTAATGGAAAAATAGTTACCAGCCTGGAAGATTTAAAAACACCCTTTTGGGAAATCAGTGTGAAAACAATGTAGGGAATGTACCAGCAACATGTTCTACAACAAACAGATCAGAATAAAGGAATTTCTTGTCTTTTCTGGACACAGAATCTATTAAAGTTGCCCAAGAAGTGACACCAGATTTTTTTGGAAGATTTCAGTACTTAATATAATCAAATGAGCATTGCTTATGATGCTGATGTATTTATGATATTTTTTCATATACTAACCTACTCCAATAGACCTTTATTCATCATTTTATGTTCATCTTTTTATTTCAACACAGTAAAAAATCCAGCTCACATTGCTAAAAGTCATACATTACAGATAGGATTGTAAGTGGAATTTATTTTCAAAATACTATTTTACTTTTGTCCCTTATAAACAAATATTTCCCTTCTATTTATACAGAGTGGGAAATTGCAGTTGTATGATTTCTACTTACACAGCTGCTCATGGTTTGGTTGTTTGTTTATTTGTTCAACATGTTGCAGAAAAATGTGTAATTCACTCATATTTGGTGTACACAAAGTCCCATTCATTTTATGACACCTTTAATTGTACATTATATAAGCTGACGTATTCCAGAAAAAATGATTATGTAGATTCAATGCATGCTGAACTCCAGGACAAGTCTGACTTTAGCTTTTGACTCTTCAGTCAAAGGGGAGTCAAAGGGGATAATGCTCACTTAGTGCCATTATACCTGTGATTCTTCTCCACAATAACACTTTTCTACCAATTGCAGCAGCAGGAGGTTGAAAATGTAGTTTAACAAATACTCTGTGATAGCAAATTTGAATAGCTTTCGTTGAGAGGGAGCATTACACTTCCACTGGGCGCTATACACAACATCATTACATAATTAAGCATCAATTAAAATGCTATTAAAATAAAATGTTATCCTGTTGTCTTTTCAATGATGTTATCTTGGCACTTCATCTGCCTAATGTCATCAGTTAGAACATGAGACCCAGTGCCATTAAGGTTAATGTGCAACATGTTTATAATGTACGTTAACACGTCATAACATATGTCAAACATGAAATCCAATCCTAATGATGATGAAGACTCACAAAGGAGTATACAAAGAATAAGAAAAATATGTGAACTGACTCCCATCTGAAAGCTTATATTGCCATTCGGTTAGGTGTTCGATGCTTTCAAATGCAGTCTAAGAACAAGGTAAATGAAACTGGAACTGGAACGGAGATTGAAGTAGTCTATACAGAGATATGACAACAGGTAAATATAATCAGGGCCTAACTTTGTTTTAGACTCCATAAGCAGACCTCTAAAATGCCCATGTCTAACATTTTGTTAGTCTTCCCACCATAATTCAATGGAAAGGAATTTTTTATCTCAATGAATGGCACAAGTGCCATCAGGTGAATTTTAGATGCCCAATACACAGTCTAGGTGTTAAGGTAATTTCTGGGAAAGCCTACATTTTCTGGATGATCTCAAAAGTATTCTGTGCCTACTGAGTTAACAGCTTGATTCACGTACCTTTGGAACAATTATTAAGAGCATTACAGACAAAATTCACTTATTTGTTTTTTCAAGATCATCTACAACTGGGATAAAAAATCTGAACTAAAAAGGCCCATGTCAGTTTCAAGTTGCTGTCAGTTTTTTTATTTATGCACATGTGTGCTGGTTTAAAGGCGAACCAGCAGGGGAAATGAACTCACCACGAGAGAGATTATAAGTCAGAGCTAAAATTTAATAATAATATTACAGTAAAAACACTGACACAAAAGGGAAAATTGCTTTCAACTCACAAAACCCCAGCAGTATAACCCAGTGTCCTGGTGCACAAACCCAAGGGGGTTTGTTTGCCCTTATGCTCAGACCCCTGTGGCTCGCCCCAAGTCCAGAGCAAAAGGAAATGAAAAACCTGTTGGTGCAGATGAGGGCTGTGGTCTGGGTGAGAGCGGTGATCTCCTCCTGTCGAGGTCCTCCTACTCCTCTGGATTCAACGAGAAGTTACCAAAGTCTTTTTACCCACCACTTATGTACCCTAAGGGAGCACCCAGTCCCTCCCCCTGGGCGGAGACTCACACAATGGGTGATTAACTCTGGGAACCAGGGGGTGTTGAGCTGTTGATGGCCCATTAGCAGCTCCGCCCCCTCAGGCTGAGTGTGAAGGTGATAATGGCTCCCTGGGCAGCTGCTGCTAATGGCCCATTGTCCTTGGGGAATGAATAGAGGGGGTAGAATACACAGCTTTGATCACCCCCACACAGTGTCAGCTGGTCCCTCCTGCTCAACTAGGACAACATGACATATTGAAAAATAACTTGCTGTCTTACAGCGGGTCAAAAATAAATTTTTACACATTTCTCCAACAGCTATCATCAATCAAAACATAGATTTGTAGTCAAAATTTTAAGCTCTTGATACATTTGAATTTTTTCTACTGTATCAACATCTATCAGTATAAAAATTGATACCTCAGCATACCCTAGTGAAAAACAGTGTGAAACAATGTGGAAAACATCATTCAAACCACTAGATAAAGTAATGCTCAAATACCTTATCTAGTAACAATATTTAAGTAATGAAGATCTAAATTTATGCATTTATTTTTTAAATTCCTTAGGTTACAAAAAAGGAGATTCCATGCTGATAGGAAGTACATGGAGAAAAACAATATCCAGTAGATTGTAAACAGTAGTTCAGATTTATTTTCAATATAACATCATCTAGGCAAATCTGCAGAGTTTTGTTTTGTTTTGGTTTTTTAATGAGTGAGGAGAAACTTTATTAGGGAATGATGAGTAAGAAATGTGAGGGAGATAAAATTAGATCTGACAATGACTTTCCATTTAAATGATTCTTGATCAGAAAAATAACAAACAAACAAACCAATAACCACCACCAAAAAAGGCTCAGTTATATGCTGTTCCTGGTCTAAAGATGTAGTGGCAAAATTCTTACCATTTTACCTGTGAATCAAAGAAAATATTAATGTATTATCTGAATTCAAATTAATTCAATATTTTTATTGAACTCTCCGGTAGTGTTTGACAGGTTTGTGAGACAATCACTTAGTTCCATTGTTAGCCTAGGACCTTTTATATTTTTGTTTTTAGCCCATTGCTTCAATTTACCTAAAGGGACTTAGATTCCTGCATCGAAACATCATCATATTGCTCTCTGTGAGTCTCTAGAACTAGTAATCATTGAAGAAGGAAATAAGACATATGCACAGCTTTTCGGTCACACTGTCTTTAAAATAAAAGATAAAAAATTACTAAACAAAAATACAGCAAGATATTTTTGAGACCAACACTCATTTTCACTTCCAAAATACTGAGGAAAGGATCTTGATAGGCAAAACATAAGGTCAAAATCCTGAATCTATCTTTCACTCATAAAAATTTCGGAGAGTTTTACTCCTTTACAAGGAGAAACCTCTTCTTTACTAAAATTAGAAATTGGGAATACAAACTAACTGTTCAATTGGTGAAAATAATGGTTTATTCACCTCACACTGAAACAGATGTGAATTGCCCTATTAAACTTTCCTTACACTGCCATCTATGAAGATATAAGATGGATGGCCAAGGCAAATTTGATGTCTCATTTCCACAAAAAATTTGGACAGATCCTAGGCTTAGTGTTCTCGATAAAGTGAACTTTCACCTAAGAAACAGGTTCATTTACAGTCTGAAATCTACATCCTTGTAAGCAGTTAGAGATTCTGAATATTCTTACCAAAAAGAAGTATAACTTCTACAGGAATATATTTGTAACTGTCACAACTGAAATAGACACTAAACATTTACAAAAGGCAGTGATATTTTGTTTTCTTAAAACCATCCTACAGTTACTTTTCAGAAGAGAAAATCTGAGATTGCTGAGTACTACTACTTAACGACTTTGAAGCTGTTGATGAAGATATGCTGTTCAGGCTTCATCGTAGTTCAACCAGTTATTCTTTGCTTTTTATAAGAAACTGTTATGATGCAATACATATGAGAACTCTATGAAACAATATATTAAATGAGAGTTAAGAAACCTCCTAAAAAACATCTGTAAAATAACGAAGAAAGAATTCTCCACCTGGCACCTCACATTTACAGTGATCAGGAAATGTCTTCAGCCCTCTGGCAAGTGAAGGAGAAAGAAGAGCTCCCAAATGCTTTGGTAATTATCATTATCTTTTCTAATACATAATCATCTGGAGTTTGTGCCAGCAAACATTCATCACCCATCTGTGGCCATGCACAGAAGTTATCATAGCCTAAAAGCTGGCATGATACACTACTGGCTGTGTGACAGCTGGTTGGAAGACAGACTGCAGAAAAATCCGTGATCAGAGGATGGAACCTGGGAGTTCAATCAACAAACTTCCCTAGACTGTTCTGTGACTAGTTGTGGCAGATCAATGAATTTACTTGTAATGCAGTAACTTTCCATCATAAGCTTAGCATTTTGTTAAACAGAGTGACCTCTAGGAATTCAAAGCTGTGGTCTCTCAGTTTATTCATGAGTCACTAACCTAAGCATAATTTTGTTATAAGCAACATATGATTACAATTGACATATTGATCCTATATGCTTAAAATGCTTTTTTATTAAACTCTTACAATTTACTACATACGCTACCAATTTCATTCTTACAAAAAAGACACAAACAAATAAACCCACAAACAAAAAACACAAAACCCTGTGGTGAATTTTGAATCTTTGCTTTGCACAAGTATATCAGCAATTTCAAAGAAACATTTAAATATACCATTTTCCTGATTAAACTGGTTTAGGGCATAACATCCCCATCCATGGTGGCAGAGTTGAAACTAGATGATCTGAGGTCCATTCTAATCCAAAGCAGTCTATGATAGCAAGAAAATAGATCTTTTGGTGAACCTGTTCCACATAAACCAAGAGAACTTTAGTGACAAAAGGGAACATTACAGAAATTACATTATGCAGCGTGGAAGGGAAAGAGAGAGGTTTCTCTGCTTTCCCCTTTGTCCCGGGGGGGGGGGGGTAGAGAAAGGTGAGAGAGAGACAGAGTCCAAGCAAGTCCAGACAAGAGAGCAAGCGTTTACTAAACAATCCAGGAGGTATACCAGATCTCCGGGGGCAGGCCCCAGGATCTGGGCTGGATTGGGTGAAAACTGAGGAAGGGGCAGGGTCTAGGGCCCATTAACCAATGGATTTGTGACAGGGGAGGGCTAGCTGGAGCCCTGGCCCTGCTACCCCAGCCACGAGACACAGACGGGGCTTACCACCTTAGAATAACAGGGGAGGGGGTGGGGGCGTGGGTGTGGACCGTCTTGGTCACCGAGGCTCCGAGTAAATGGCAGGCACAGCCTGGCACAGGACAGGGCTATACAGCCTAATGGCTGGCTCATCAAGGGAACAAAGAAGACAGAGGGATACAATGAACAGTGTGTGGTGGTCATCAAACAGCACAGACAGGGTAACAGAACTAGGCAGAGGATTGCTTATTACAAGAAAAACTGCATTTTAAAACTGCACTTTAAAACTTTCAACCGCAAGTCTCTGAGTTGTTTAAGGTGTTTGTCCAGCACTGTCTTTGGAATTCATTTCAGCATTTTCCTACATTACATAGTTGTAGATTTTTTTATTTCAATGAAAACAATTGGTTTTAGATTTAGCATTCATTATCACTAACTTTAAACTATTTTCTTGCTGGACCTCTTTCATTCATTAGAGAGACATATGTTCCTGCAAGGGAAGACAAAAACAACAACTGAGCTCTAGGTGACCTGAATCCCGTTGATGATGGAAAAATCAAAGAGAGCCAAGGGAGCTGACCAATATCTGAAAATGCTTCTTCTCCACTGTCCCTTCTCTGTGTATGTGGGTCTGAGTAGGTACCGATAGAGTGGTGGCAGCAAAAATGAACACACAAACATCACTACTTGCAGCCCAACTTAAGGCAGAGTTCATAGTGATAAATCAGGTTAACATTATCTGCAGCTGCAGAAGCTGTAATTCATTTCCATGAGGTTTACAACTTAAGAGAACCAAAGCTCACATAGCCTTGAAAACTGTGAACTGATACTACTGATATAAGAAAGAAACCAACTTCTTTGCTAACTACTGTCAGAATTCCCAGGAATTAACCATAAAGTTTCATGTCTCTGCTCTGAAAACAGTGTGTTTTGACAATCACTCTAGTACACGTATTCCTTCTTTACTTTCTTCATTTCTTTTTAAATCTATCACTTTTAAAGAGTTTTAGGTAAATCAGTTGTGTAACAGTTTTATTTGAAAGACATAAACCCCAATATTTCTATCTTGCTTAATGAGAATTTAGATTTTATCATCTCAATCTCTGTTATTGTCAGAAAAATCTGGTTTTATTTATTTGAACAGATAGTAATTTTTACTGTTCTGTTTTTTTATAATGCTGGAGGTATATATGTACATATATATGTATGTATATATACATTTTACAGTCCAACTGCCTCAAACTTTTTAGATTATATTGCTTCTTCAGTGATGCTCATCACAGGTAAGGGCATCTTTCTGTCTTGATTTGGAAAAGATTTTCTTTTCAGCAACATAAAACTTGCCACACCCTAATAGAAAAATGACTTCATATCTAAAAACAGAAAATGAACAATCTTCTGTCAAAATACGTAACTGGGACATTTTTGAACAGTGGCTGCAAAACCAGAACGTTATTTGTTGTCTTATGTCTGTCAAGGCATGTCTGTGGGGAGACATGTCAAGAGACAGGAATTTCACATTTCCTGAATATAGTAATATCTTTAACCTTATTAGTCAGAGGCAGAATTTTATTTTTTTTTGCTGTCCTTCAAAACATTTTGTGTCTGTGATTTACCTTCCTCTTCCCTTTACTCATGGATGAGATACAAAGCCTAAAAAATCTCATTTTGAGCCTTCAGTATATTCTTATCAATATTGATTAATGACTTATATTTCTTTGTAAATAGAATACCACAGTTGTCCTATCACACTAATAATTTCTACTTCTCTTTTAGCATTACCTCCTACTTTGAGGATTGCATTCAGTTTTTAACATCCTCTCAGCAAAGTAATGCTGCACCATCATTTCATTAAATCGTATCAGTAGTAATCTGAATACCTTTTCAATATATAAAATGTTTATTTGCATTTTTAATTTCTCTTTACATATTTTAAAACGAATTTGCGTTGAGAAAATGTTACTATTTAACAATCAACAATGATTCTTAGGTCAAGTGATTACAGATATTTTAGAATATGTCACTGTGAAATACTTTAATGCTTCCTTTAGTTGTAGACTGCAACTACGGTGAGTTTTGCTGTCATATGTTGTCCTACCATCTGGCTTTTCCAGGGTCTCATCCTTTAGTTGAATCTAAAGTAATAGTATAAGATTTATCAACTTAAAAGACGGAAAGGAAGGATTCAGCTTAAAGACATGAAATGATGACTGAAATGGACAAGTAAATTTTATTTCCCATGAATTGCAGTTAAATTTTCCAATTTTAAAAGAACTTGGAGGTAATAAAAGATAAAATGAAATCTTTATGCATTTACTTTTTGCTTTTCCATACAGGTAATTTTGAGAACAAGATACAGGTTAAGTTGGAAGCCTAATTTCTTATCTCTAAGATGTGCATAAATCTAGATAGAAATTTTTAAAATAAAAATTCAATTTCTATTTCCTTTATTCCCCTTAACACTGAACATCATAGTACAAAACTACTTCTTATTCAAAATGTATAATTGGAAAGGCTTACAACCCTTTTAGACAGGTACATCCTGCATTAAATTGTGTTCTCTTGTGGGCATATTTTAGTTATAATTACGAAAATACAAAAAGTCGACATCATATGTTGCTGGCAAGAGCAAACTCTATGTATAATGTTCCATTGATAACAACATTCTAGGAACTTTTCATCAATAAAATTCATAAATTTTTTGATCAATTTTAACATAAAAATACACAAATAAAAAATTTGGTAATGAAATATTGAGCATATATTTGTAAACTATGCAGAAGTAAAATAAATAAAAATCAAAGCAATTTTTTTTAGTTTATCTGTTAAAAGAAATTCCAAAAGCAAAGTAATTAATTAAGAAAGAAAAAGTACAACCATAGGTTTATGAGTGCATATGAAAGCATATAAGCATATGAAAACATGCCTATATACAAACAAAAAAATTTATGTGCTGTTCACCTATTACAATGGTATTCACTATAATAATTTAAATAGATAATTGCAATATTGTAATACTTAAGCAGATTGATGTGAAGTTCTTACATTTTGTTGATGTCTTCGTATAATTAGAAAAAGTTGAATTACAACATTCAAACTGTAACTCATGATGGTAATAAGTACTTGCAGCTATCTGGGTTATTATAGCTATATTATAATTAATGATAATAATTATTATTCTGATTAAATAATTCACTTTAATAAATTATGGATGATTAAGAATAATTTAATTCCATGAATTAGTTTGGTGTATACATGCAACTGTGGATAGAAAGTCCTTTAAGAAATATTTCACTTTGAATCCTAATTGCATGTCAGTGGTGTACTTTAAATCTTTTGAATCAAGATGGAAAGAGTGTGTTTCACTAAATAATTTGTAAGACCCTTTGATTTTCCTATGAAGTTTTAAGACAGCATTATATACAATATGGCTCACTATAAAACGTTATTATGTCAAATTTGTAGAACCCCTCAGCTTTAAACTTCACTATCAATTAAAAATAGAATTAAAAGATATTTTAATATGACACTTCTCCTAGACTCGTTTTCCTATCCCTATATCAGAAAAAAATATATTCATAAGTGAAATATGTAATTTTTGAAGAACAAAAAATAATTATTGAAGAACTTAGTATTCAATTTTAAGTCCATTTCAACAGGTCTTCTCACCCAAAATACATGAAGTAACGCTTACTGCAGTAAATCTTAGAAGTGTATATGATGGAAAACTGAGCTATATGGCATTTCACTTTTAAAGAGCATTCCTTATCATGACTTTCAACATTATTTTTCATTAATGGCATATCATTAAAGATAAAAGGTACTGATAATAAAGGTTAGTATTCATTTAATAATTTTCTAGAATATTTCTAATAATACTCTGCAATATGCTGAAATTTTATTTATTACATGATTTAGTTACATTGCATATAGAAACAAGCTTTTTATGATAAAATATATGTTGATGTTCATAGTGTTCTTTCTAGATTCAAACTTCTTTTGAATGATATAATGTCCTCAGATTCCCCTTTCCCTAATTTGTGGACATGCTCTGTGTGTGTGTAATGATTTTGAGGAGCAAAGGTCAGAAACTAAGTCTGTGTTCAGAGAAGCATATATGAAAGCTTCTTCTTACAGTGTTTGTTTTCCACCATTTCTCTGCATATCTACATTATGAACCAGAATCAGCCCCAGCCTCTGTCATTCACTCAATCTTAAGTCCAGGAGAAAAACATGCATTCAGAAAATAATACTGTTAATGATTTTTGAACTAAACATTACAAGAGGATATTAAACACAATTCATCTGTGATGCAGAGCCTTTCATCTTTAATTTGCCAGTCTTAATCTAACAAAGCTCAGCAATGCCTCACAGTCAATATTGTCTGATGAGTGTTAGTTGACCCACGAGAAATGAATAAATAGCCTATTTTAGTTGCTTCTAGACAGGATTTCCTGTTACAGAAAATTGTACTAAAAATTCACTGGCAGTTTTCAAGGGAAAGTAAGGAGTATTATATATTTAGAGAAAGGAATCTGCAGTGACCCTCAATAATGCTTCCATGTAGAGTTTGATATCTATTATTAGAGTTTGTGCCAGTCGTACTCTTTTGGTACTGTTGCTGCATGTAGATGGAACACTTGTTCAGAGGACTTTCATGAATACTATTACCTTTAAAACTATATCAATATACAGGGATTTTTGATCATAGAATCATAGAATCGAATGGGTTGGAAAAGACCTCCAAGATCATCGAGTCCAACCCTTGGTCCAACTCTAGTCCATTTACTAGATCATGGCACTCAGTGCCACGTCCAATCTGCATTTAAAAATCTCTAGGGATGGTGAATCCACCACCTGTCTGGGCAGCCCATTCCAATGCCTGATTACTCTCTCTGTAAAGAATTTTTTTCTGATATCCAACTTAAATTTCCCCTGGCAGAGCTTAAGCCTGTGCCTCCTTGTCCTATTGCTGAGTTCCTGGGAGAAGACACCAGCCCCCACCTGGCAAGAAATTCCCTTCAGGGAGTTATAGACAGTGATGAGGTCACCTCTGAGCCTCCTCTTCTCCAGGCTAAACAACCCCAGCTCCCTCAGCCTCTCCCCATAGGGCTTGTGCTCCAGTCCCTTCACCAGCCATGTTGCTCTTCTCTGGACTCGCTCCAGCACCTCAATATCCTTTCTGAACTGAGGGGCCCAGAACTGAACACAGTACTCAAGGTGTGGCCTCACCAACGCTGAGTACAGGGGAAGGATCACTTCCCTGGTCCTGCTGGCCATGCTATTTTTGATACAGGACAGGATGCCATTGGCCTTCTTGGCCACCTGGGCACACTGTTGGCTCATGTTGAGCTTCCTGTCAATTAGTACTCCAAGGTCCCTTTCTGCCTGGCTGCTCTCCAGCCACTCTGTGCCCAGCCTGTAGAGCTTCAGGGGGTTGTTGTGGCCAAAGTGCAGGACCCGGCACTTGGCCTTATTGAACTTCATCCCATTGGAATCAACCCATCTCTCAAGTCTATCCAGATCCCTCTGCAGAGCCCTCCTGCCTTCCAGCAGATCGACACTCCCTCCCAGCTTGGTGTCATCAGCAAATTTGCTGATGATGGACTCAATCCCCTCATCTAAATCATCAATAAAGATGTTAAACAGGACTGGACCCAACACAGACCCCTGGGGAACACCACTGGTGACTGGCCGCCAGCTGGATGCAGCTCCATTCACCAGCACTCTCCGGGCCCGACTCTCCAGCCAGCTCTTAATCCAGGAGAGGGTACACTTGTCCAGGCCATGGGCTACCAGCTTTTCCAGGAGTATATTATGGGAGACAGTGTCAAAGGCCTTGCTGAAGTCCAGATAGACCACATCCACAGCCTTCCCCTCATCCACCAGGTGGGTCACGTGATCGTAAAAAGAGATCAGGTTGGTCAGACAGGACCTGCCTCTCCTAAACCCATGTTGGCTGGGTCTAATCCCTTGTCCACCCTGAAGGTGCTGTGGGATTGCACTCAGGATGAACTGCTCCATAACCCTTCCAGGCATGGAGGTCAGGCTGACAGGCCTGTAGTTGCCAGGGTCCTGCTTGCAGCCCTTTTTGTGGATTGGGGTGACATTGGCCAACCTCCAGTCATCTGGGACCTCCCCAGAGAGCCAGGACTGTTGGGAGATGATGGAGAGCGATTTGACAAGCTCTTCTGCCAGCTCCCTCCTCACCCTGGCATGGATCCCATCTGGTCCCATAGACTTGTTAGGATCCAGCTGGCTCAGTAAGTCAGTCACTATTTCCTCCTGGAATACAGGAGGGCTATTCAGCTCCCTCTCCCTGTCCACCAGCTCCAGAGGCCAGTCGTCTTGAGGGCCACCTGTCCTACTGGTGAAAACTGAGGCAAAGTAGGTGTTAAGTACCTCAGCCTTCTCCTCATCTTCCTTAATTATATTTCCCTTCAAGTCCAACAGAGAATGGAGGTTTTCTTTGCCCCTCCTTTTGTTATTAATGTATTTATAAAATGACTTTTTGTTATCCCTAACTGAAATAGCCAAATTTACTTCAAATTCCACTTTTCTTTCCCTAAATTTTTTTCTGCATGACCTAGCTCTATCTGTAAATTCTTCATAAGTAGCCAGCCCTTTTTTCCATAGTCTGTAAACTTTCTTTTTATCCCTGATTTCTTTCAGAATCTCCCTATTTAACCAAGCTGGCCGTCTTCCCCTCCGGCTGGCCTTTCGGCACACTGGGACAGCCTGTTGCTGTGCATTCAAAATTTCCTTCTTAAAACATGTCCATCCCTCCTGGACCCCCTTGCCTTTAAGGGTTGCTTCCTAGGGTATGCTCTGAATCAGTTTTTTGAATAGGCCAAAATCTGCTCTCTGGAAGTCCAAAGTAGAGGTTTTAATGGTGGCTCTCCTTACATCCCTGAGGACTGAAAATTCTATTATTTCATGGTCACTATGCCCCAAGCGGCCTCCAACCACTACATCATCTACCAGCCCCTCTCTGTTGGTAAACAGTAGGTCTAGCAGGGCCTTCCCCTTGGTAGGCTCATTTACCAGTTGATGAAGGAAATTGTCCTCTACACACTCCAGGAACCTCCTTGACTGCCTCTTCTCTGCAGTATGAAGCTCCCAGCAGATATCTGGCAGGTTAAAGTCACCCACAAGAACAAGGGCTGGAGATTTTGAGACATCCGCCAGCTGCTTGTAGAACAATTCATCTCCTTCATCATCCTGGTTGGGCGGTCTGTAACAGACTCCCACAAGGGTGTCAGCCTTGTTGGCCTTGCCCCTGATTCTGGCCCACAGGCACTCAACCTTGTCACTGCTGACCTGAACTTCAACAGAGTCAAGAGACTCTCTAACATATAAAGCCACCCCTCCACCTCTCCTTCCCTGTCTGTCCTTTCTGAAGAGCTTGTAGCCCCCCATAGCAGCACTCCAGTCATGTGAGTCATCCCACCACGTTTCTGTGACAGCAACTATGTCATAGTTTTCCTGCTGCACTATGGCTTCCAGCTCCTCTTGTTTGTTTCCCATACTGCGTGCATTGGTGTACATGCACTTCAGCTGGGCCATTGATTTCATTCTCAACTCAGGCTCTATGCCCTTAGGCCTATCTATGGAGAGCCCAGTTGTTGTCCCTTCCCCCTTCAAACCTAGTTTAAAGCCCTCCTAACCAACCCTGCCAATTTATGGGCTACCGTTCTTTTGCCCTTCCTAGATAAATGAAGCCCATCTGGTTTGATGAGACTGGGCAACACGGAGTTTGCCCCATGATCAAAAAACACAAAATTTTGACGATAGCACCATCCCCTAAGCCGCCTATTGGTAAGCTGGGCTTTCCTAAACCTCTCCTCGTTCATCCCAGCTAGCACAGGAACTGAGGCAATTACTACCTGTGCTCCTGTCCCCTGAAGAGATCGGGTCAGTGCCTTGAAATCTTTTTTAATTACTCTGGTACTCCTTTTATTAATGTCATCACTTCCAAGCTGGACAACCAACAGCGGGTAATAGTCTGAGGGTTGGATAAGCTTAGGAAGTCTTTTGGTAATATCCCTCACCCTGGCCCCGGGAAGGCAGCAAACTTCCGTGTGGGATGGGTCTGGCCGACATACGGGGCCCTCAGTTCCCCTCAGAAGGGAGTCACCGATTACAACAACCCTTCTCTTTTTCCTCTTACCTGTAGTTGTAACCCGTCCGGTAGACTGGGGGTAACCAGAAGACCTTGTAGACAGATCCTCCTCCTGACTGTCCTCCAACAGACTGTCCGAGTCCAGGGCCATATACCTGTTTTTTAAGGGCACCCTGGCAGGTGAAAGGGGTCGAGAGGGGGTGTTTTTGCCTCTATGACCCGGCACCTGTTTCCATTCATCCCCAACCCTATGGTTTGTTCCGTCTGCCTGATGGCAGGAGGGGCTGGGCTTCACCACCTCCTGCTGGGCTTCCTTAGGAGTGGAAAGGGTGTGACTCCACCAGTCAATTTCCCTTTCACTCTCCCTTATGTTTCTGAGCCTATCAACCTCTTCCTTTAGCTCTGCCACCAGACCCAGCAAATCGTTCACCTGCACACATCGTATGCAGGTGCTTCTCATACTGTCCTCTGGTAGTAGGTCCAGGCTCAAACAGTCTATGCAGCCAGAGGCCTGAGTGGCTGCATCCTTTTTAGAGGGTTCTGTCTGTATTGACACCCCTCTACTGGTAACAGGAGCAACAGCTTTCATTTTTTTGGGAGGCATGACTGCCTTGAACTGTGGGGAAAGGTAGAGAAGAGAAAGAAACAAACAAACAGAGAAAAAAGAAAAGGCCGCAGAAATACCCAGGCTTCTGCCCTGCCTCTTCGCCCTGCCTGTGCGAACTGCCGTGCCACGCCCTCACTGATGTGCCACGCCCGTTTGCCTGCTCCTGTTCGCCGCGCTCCAGGTCGCTTGCACTCCCTAGAGATGTTTTTAAAGCCTTCTCACTCTCCCGCTAAGGAGCAAGCCACGTCTTCAACTCCCCTCTGAGTCGCCTGCTGACAGCTGAAGGAGCAGCAAACAAAGCCTGCCAGGGAATTTTTCTGATTTTACTGGACAACTGATTAGTAAGTATATAAAGGCTTTTATAAATAGTTAATTATAGTAAGCATCATAGAAGGTGTAAACAGAAGGACTGCCTGGAAAGAATGCAGTTACAAGATTAAGATGAAAATGTAAGAGTAATGTTCCTAGTATAAGTATACATATATATATGTATATATATATGTATGTATATATATGTGTATATATATATATATATATATATATATATATACACACACACATACATATACGACCCAAGGCCTTATTAAAGATTATTTTCAAACAGCCATTAGGAATGCAAGTGATTTTATGCCACTATTATTGCCATTTTTCAAAAGCAAAGAAATTATTAGGGAAAGTTTAATTTTATTTTTTTTTTTACGTTAAGATTCTGAGAACTATATACCAGTTTTGTCAAGGACACCAAAACTTACATGAATATAAGGGACAAAATAACCACAATATAGGCAGGATTCTCATGATTCTTTCAGCTCCAGGTAAAATTACATGAGACACTTAATGAATGACAGCCTGGTGGAGCATTTAAGAGAATACTAAGAGAAGGAACAGAATAGCAACATGACGGACAAAAAAAGATGAAGCAAAACAAAAGAAAAATATTCCAAAAAGCAGGTTCATGAATGGTTGTTAACAAATGCATAATAATAACCTTACAAAGATAAGAGTAACCCAGCAAAATACTAAAATATGAGCATTGACTTAAAAGAGGCAGCTGTTCTGATGTCAATGCTCAAGGAAGTGTAGTTTATTTCCAGTTAATATCTAAATGTTTAAAAGGATGGAACACTATGCAGTCTTCCTAGTCTTTGAAAATATGTGAGGTTCAGCTTTGATTATTTTTAGTAAGCCCTTCTCAGTTCCTATTTAAATAATCAAAGATTGTAGCAAAGGAAGGGAAGAAGGCACCAAAGCAACTCCTATTTTACAATATATGTACACATAACTGGAGGACTCTTAATCCTATTGACCTGAGAACTTTACAAGGAACAGATGATACTGGAGAAAACTCTCCACTACTTCAATAGTCTGATGGACCTGAACATGGATAATTATCCAAAAAGATGAAGTCAAAATTACTCTATATTGAGATACTGCAAGGTTTTATCTGGGACACTATAGCAATCATGGTTCACTTCCTTTTTATTTAGTATTTTCTTTATTAATGACTTGGAAGAAGCTACACTTTAGTCACATTTACAGATAATGTTTCTGATTAATCAGTTCATGTTTGCAAAACTCTTTGATGATACAAAACATTATTTTGTACTAGGTATTATTTTGTATTAGGTACTAGAGACACTGTAATTTGGGTAACAATACAACATTAAAAAATCCTTGAAGGATTGAAAGAATGTAAGTTAATGCATCTGCATTACACATCTAGAGCTGTCAACAGCTTATAAGTAGTTTCAGATTTAGAGTTGCATGGCAGTTTCTGGGAGAGTTGAGTGACTTGTGGTACTCCCATTGCCTTCCTCCCCCATTAACACTACCCACTGCAGTAAACAACTCTGAGATCCTAAGAAGTTTAGAACTACACAGTTGTGCAGCCATTCTGCCTTCAAAATAGGATTCTTAAACAGCAACAGTACAGGTACTAAACTCTAGGGAAGGGCAATTAATTAGTTGGATATAACTATATGGATTTCCTTATTAAAAGAAAAAAGTTTAATTCTCTGATATAACTGTATTCAATTTTTTCTGATTAATTTCTCATTCAGTGTTTGAGAACTGTTTTTAAGTCTTTAATAAAGTTAAATTTCCGTAAGTGGTTTAGGCAAGTATTAGTCACTCTACTGGATAGAGGCAGAGTTATCTGAATAATTCTGGCTGTGAAAAAATGAATTCATAACTCTGTGATACATTTTTTTCACCAAATCATTCATTAGTATACATGCTGAGCTTACCCTAGGCCCAGGTTCAAAATCCTTATTAACAGAGAGGCTCTATCTAAGACTGTAATCTCCACCACTGAGCTCTCAGAAATCAAAGTGACCACAGATAGGAAAGCTGAAGTTCCAAAGCCTTGCAGAACTCTTTCCCATTTTTAGGGAAATAAACTTCATGGATGTGATGTATTTTAATAGGTAATTAAGTTTTACTCTATGCTTCTATTTCATTAACAGAGCTGGTAACAAAATGTATAATGAAAAGCTTTGCTTTCCTAAATCCAGACAATACTTAGGTCTCAAAAAGTGCATCTGTACCTGTAGATGAATCCAGTTAGTAAGAATAAGACAGATGATAATAATGTTATTTTTTACAGAAACTCCCCTAAAATATATTTAATATATTAACATTATATCTAACAGCAGCCTATGGTTATTCCTCCACAGCAACTTAAGCAAAAGACATTTGAGTCCTAGAGCATGCTGTCTGTCAGCTCACAAATGAATTTGCCAGCTTTTCCCACTTCCTATCCATAGCCTGTCATTTGCGAGTGTCTGTGTGGTCACATATTGAAGCAGATGGTGTGACTGTTCTGGATCAGGTAATTCTCTTACAGGTGTTGAGCAACTGAGCAGCCGTTCCTGAACTACGTGTGAGATTGCTACACTGCCAAGTTTTAGGATGGGAATTCTGTAAAGGTAACCCAAACTATAGTAGAAACTGTGATGTTGTTTGGGTTTGTTTGGGTATTTAAATCACTTGATTCTACAGTCAAATTGGGCTTGAGAGTGAGATAACCATGTATAATCTTATCATTAAGCAAGTGTTTAATGATAACAAATGCTCATTTAATTGTACATTTTTACAAATGTGAAACATCAGAAACTACTACTCTGAACTGTTACATTTAGTGACTATCATTTGTTTTAAGAAAATGATTATATTTTCTAAATAGAAGAACTAGGAAAAGTAGAAGCCTTTTTGTTCCTTGCTTTTTTTTTTTTCCTAGTCAAGCTTATTTTGAAATCACAGCTTTTAATTTATTACTAACGGGTGTTCAGAGAGCTTACTGCAATCTATTTCTACTTGACCAAAATCCACAAAATAAGAAATAAATCTCTTAAGATGTCCTTCATTTAGGAGAGGACAAAACATTAAAAATGTTCAGTAAATAACCTGGATATGAATCTTAAATGAAACATAAACAATCAAACAGTAAAAAAAATGTGTTTCATATCTTTATATGTATAGGCATGGGTTCATGCATGGAATGATGGATTTGAGTAAGTCTAACTGTTAGTTAATGGGCTCAGGTAAAGGAGCAGGAGATTTGAAGTGGTAGGTTAAACCAGAAAACTAAATATTTGTTCTGCCATTTTTGTCTTCTGTTTTATAATTGACTATATTTGTTATATTACTATGTCTGGTATAATGGGCAGTTAAATGCCTCCCTGACATCCGATCCCATCAGATCTCGGAAGCTAAGCAGGGTCAGCCCCAGATTAGTACTTGGATGGGAGACCTCCTGGGAAATGCCGGGTGCTGTAGGTTCTAGTCCTGAGGACTTCACTGGCACTGTCCAAGCTCGCTCGGCCGTGGCAGATGAACCTCAGGACTGAAACGGTGGGGCCAGTTCTGCGCACGCTGAGCCTCACCTAAAATCCACTGCGCAGGCTGGAAGGGCACACCCACGTGGGGACAGCCCTTCCCAAATCTTCGTTCTCGAAGTTTGGCCATACATACAAGCAGTCCTGTAAATTCACTACTCTGGAGTTCAGAATTAGGTGCCTTGAAGTGATGTGAATATAAACACTTGACCTCCCTGCTGCATTCCATCTAATCCATTCTATCTTCCATTTTTAGTGTTGTTTGAATCTCTTAAATTTTGTTTTCCCTCTCACAGACAGCTTGAAGGAAGCTTGACTGAGAGAGGAAGCTCTTCAGAAAGAATTCACATGGATTCTATTGTTAGGAAACTAATTTCTTTTGTTTACAGTATACTTATTTGGAATTGTCACACCAGCATCCGCACAGCTGCAGATTGCACAGTGATGTCAGGAAAGATGGCAAAAACAATAGGCTTAAAAAGCAAAGTTGATAGCATTAGAATTCTCCCTTAGCCTAGCTGTGTTACAAAGACCTGAGGATTTTGCAGATAAAACCCCCAAAAAGCTATTATTCACTGCTATTAAAAGGTCCTTTTTCTTGTAAAAGTTTAGAACATCTAGCTTCAATTAACCATAACAACATTTATGTGCCTAAAAAGCACAAAATTTTTGAACTCTTTATCATTATTGATTTATAGAATTTATTAAATTAAAAATTTCTATTCATTTGAGTTAAAGATAATGCTTGAATTACCTGCTGGATTTTCAATGTGTTTCATCTTATTGGCAAGTTTAATAATAAATGATCTAGGTTTCTCTACACTGTAAAAAAAAAATAGTAACTGTAAATGGTAACCCCTGCTCTAAAGAGCTCATGGCAACTAGATAGGCTTGGTGGTCCAGATAGACAAATGGCTGTGGTGGCACACAAGGTGATTGCAGAATGGACTGACCAGGCAATAGGCTCATCTTGCCACCTGCTTAGCCATTTTTTTCTGTGTTCACTGTAATGGCTGTGAACATTTCATTCCCTTTTTAAAATATTTAAACTATTACAAGAGCTCCTGCGTTTAGTGACATTCCATCTCCCTGTCTTTTTAAACTGTAACAGTAATCCATAATCTCTCTGAAAAGTCATACCACCCATATTTATTACTGTCATTATTACTCCTATCAATTATTATCTGCTATGGTGCAACTGAATTTGAGTTTGGAGTAACTTGTTTATATGTGGCAATGTCATGTTCTAACCTGGTGTGAGCTTTAGCCCACACATTTATGTTCATCTAGTTCAAAAAAGAGAAAAATTATGTGGTCCCATCTATTTTGTTTATTTTTTTTTTAATATACTTTTGATTAGTTGTAAGTAATGTCAACAATTGCAAAACTTTTATTAAACTATTATTAGACTTTTATTAGAACTACCTTGGCTTCCCCTCACCCCAAGAAAATATTTTTAATATCTTATTCCATTTTTCAGTAGTTCGCAGAGTCTGTGAAGCATTTTCCACATTTCTATTTTTCTAAGAATTCTTGAAGAATATTTGTAATTCATTCTAACTGTAACTGTACATTTTGAACACACATGAAGTTAGCTATAGGTAGAAAAAAAAACATTTTTACTGAAATCAAATTTGAGAGATGTGAATCCATTCTCAGTGTAAAGGAATATAGCTAGCAAATTCAAAATATCTCATAGTTTCAAATTATTTAAACAAAATTTAATTTTAACCACAAACTTGCATATGAAACAGATTTAAAATACTAAAAATAGTTCAGAATAAACTACTGTGTGTAAATGTTTTAGCCTTTTTGACCTAATAAACAGATAGGCACCCAAAAGCTTCAATGCGTTTTCCAGGAAAGAGATACCAAGGAAGATAAAAGCATGATGCTTTCCTGTAGGAAACAAGAAAATTAAAAAAAAACAAACAAAACATCGCTATAATTGTACAGTACTAAATCCTCTGTGACCAGGAGCTGTGATGAAGGAAAAGGATATTTTGTGTGTTCCCAGGAGATGCCAGAAAATGAATAAGCAAGAGAAATTTGGATCATTATTTTACTATCTTGCTACAGAGATAAACCTCATGAGTAGATGGACTATCAACTAAAAAGTCATCAAAGGGAACTCATCAGTGAAAATGTGTACCCAGTTTCTTGTTGGGCTGGAAGACTTCTCTTTAAAAAATGCTGGTCCTTGGTTTTCTTTCAACAAATACACAGTCAGTAGAATGCTCCTGCAAAAACAGCTTCAAATGAATAAGAAAACAAACAGCTAAACAAGCACTGAATCATAAGAAGAAACCGACTTCATGTGATTACACAGAACTGAATCAGGAACAGTTCACAATTCTCCAATGAAGTAACATGTGAAGTAACATGCTCTGAGAATACACAGAAAACAAATGAGAAAGAAACTAAAGATAAATATATTTTGTAAGAAATAAGCAATGCAAAATGTGCTTGATTTGCCTGGAATACCTTTTTTCATAGTTGTTAGTATGAGGCTGTTTTGGATTTGTGCTGGAAATGATGTTGATAACATAGGAATGTTTTTATTATTACTGAGCAGCACTTGCACGGGGTCAGTGATTTTTCTGCCCCTCACCCCACTGGGAGTGCACAGGCAGCTGGGAAGGGACGCAGCCAGGACAGCTGATGCCAGCTGCCTAAAGGGGTATCCCATACCATATGATATTGTGATCTGCAATAAAAACTGCAGTGAAAAAGTAGAAAAGTGGGGGGGGAGGGGGGGGGGGAAGGGAGGAGGAGGAGGGGGGATAGCTATTTGGAGTTATGGCATTTTGTTTTCTAAAGTCACAACAGTCCTGCTTTCCTGGGAATGGCTGAACACAGGCCTGACCATGGGAAGGGGTGAATTAATTCCTCGTTTTGCTTTGCTCGTGTGCATGGCTTTTGTTTTACCTATTAAACTCTCTTAATCTGAACCCATGAGTTTTTTCACTTTTACTCTTCTGATTCTCTTCCCATTCCACCAGAGAACTGAGCAAAGGGCTGTGTGGGGCTTAGCTCCTAGATGAGGTTAAACCACAACACAGAAACAGAGAAGGAAAATGTAACTTCAGTGAAGATAAAAACTAATTAACAAAAGAAGAATCTCCTGAAATTCCTGAAGTCAAGATGAAACAAGAAAGTCAAGATATATATGTATTTTTAAAAATAATTGATGAATCAAAAATAATTTGATGACATATTTTTAATAAAAATTGTCAACTGTCCATAATATACAAAATTGTCAACAAACTGGTTTTGCTAGTGAATCTGCCATATATATCTGAGATCCTGAAAGAATATAATTTATGTCCACTACACTAAATTTTCAGCTGTAACTGCTATTTTACAACATTTTTTCTCTCTTTAGGAATTTTTTATTACTATGAAGATACAGTTAACTTAAGAACTTATGAAAACATTTTCCTTTATGAGCTCCCATTGTCTAACACTTGACTAAGAATATTACTAAAAGTTGATTCTTGGTTATTTATTTCATTTATAACCAAAATTTAACAGTCACATGAATGTTCACTTATTTATTTGGTATTTCATTTTTTGTGAAATGCTAACGTTCTTCTTGCATGTATCCATCCAGTGAATTATCCCTTCAATAGATCCTGAATAATATAAAATTTAATAGAAACTATAAAAATGCATTTCAATGAGCTCTTGGTAAATGCAATGTTCCATTAACTATCATGATGTTTTTTTCTCTAAGGATGTACTAATTAAATGGATAGTACCATTCATGCAATCTCACAGATCTTAAAAAAATCATGTAACATGAATTAATTTTCAATATTTTTAGTTTTCAATAATACTGTGACTGAGAATGTTGTGCATCTGATTCCTAGTCTTCATTTAATGGTGAGATGAGCTTTCAAAATGAAGTTTCCCTTCACAATTATTCTTCCTCAGTATGATCCTCTGTATGCAAATCTAAATTAGCAAATTCGAAAATTGATTATACTAGTGAAATAAAATATGTGTGATTGATGCATCTAATAGTCTTTCTTTTTATTATGCTGTATTACCATTACTTTTCATTCTCATCGTTAATTAAAATATAGACAATAAACCAGTGAGTGAAGAAGCAACAATTCCTCTTGAGTGTCTATCTTCAGTGACAGTGAAAACAAACAGTTGAGTTTTGACAGATAAGAGTTGACTTCAGAAGACCCTAAGTTATTTTTGTCACATTTTCAAACTAAGTTTCACAGAGAAAACAGTTTAGGAAGTATGAAGAAATCCAGTTTTAATGACATTTTAATATCAGATATTCTTATTTCCCAGAATCACTGTTAATTAATAGCTAACCCTGCAAGATGATGAGTATATTTGGTGATAAATAGAGCCTCTTAACTCTCAGAGAAATGAAAACAGAGAATAGCCACTTACAGGGCTCATTCTATGTTTCACAGGATCAGGTCCTAAATGAGCTTTTCAATTCACTGGTTCCACACCAGCATATTTTTCCATTCAACATTTATTGAAAATATTTATTCATATTGAAAATGGTTGCACCATAGGGTGTCATGCAGCTATGGTAAATAGCAAATAGATTATTCAATTACTCTGTACCAGCAGAGAAAGCAAAGTATGGCAAATATTAAACAAGCTCTTTGTTGAATATGCTTACTTGTTAAGGCTTCAGATTTTCCCTCTTTTTACCTAGACTGAAAAACATCGGAGATCCACTTTGAAAGAAAGGAGCCAAATTGTGTGTTATTTAAGAACAGAAATGGATTGTGAAAAAGACTTAGAAGTCCCTCAAAGGATCACATGCTCCTTAGCATCACCCATGGTGCCAACGATTAAAACTTGTCTAGGTTTGACTTGGCCTCATAGCCTAAGCTGCGCTCCCTTTTTGTCTTTGCTCTTCAAAGCAAGGAAAAAAACCCAAAAAACAAACAAACAAAACATAAGGAAATTGAAAACTTGAAAGAAACTGAATTAAATCAGAATACATATATTTTCTAACATTTACAACTACATATACAATTGGTACACAGAAACAGGAGCTCCCAGGGGAAAAAGGGAAAAGGGAAGGGGAAACAGAGGCAAAGGAAGAACAAAACAGAAAGAAAACAAGTACAATCAAAACCCCTAAAAAACCCTGGCAAAATACAATTTCACTGAAACTTCCCTCAAGAGAGAACTAGCCTCTCCCTGTTCTCCTGTGGGATAGATGATGGCAGCTGCTGCAACAAGTCTTCAAGCTCTGATAAACAAGACCAAAACAGTCACCTGGCTGCTCCCGAGTCTCACTGGAAGAAGAGAGTGAGACTTCCTCTCTCTCTCTTATGTATTCTCCCTTGTTACATGGAAGAAAACAAGTCTGAAATACCTGGGAAATAGCCACTTCCCCAGTTAGAACTGTTTACTTAGGGAGGTTTGGACCAAAACTATCACAGTCCCCATTACAGGGACACAGTAAGTTATTCAGAATGTCAGCAGTGTTCACTGAGAATTCATTAACATGAGACAGGACAAGATCTCATGACAATCATGGAAGAAGCTATTTCATAGAATCATAGAATACCAGGTTGGAAGGGGACCTCAATGATGATATGGTCCATACTTTCTTGGCAAAAGCCCAGTCTAGCCAAGATGGTCCAGCACCCTGTCTAACTGACTCTTAAAAGTGTCTAGTATTGGGTAATCCACCACTTCTCTGTGGAGATTGACCCAATGGCTGATTTATCCCATTGTGAAAAGTTTTCCTTTTGTTACCAGTTGGAATCTCCCCAGCAGTGACTTGTACACATTATTCCTGGTCTTTGATATGCGATTAGTTTTAGAAATGGAGTTCCTGTCTTCTTTGTAGCCATCCTTTAAATACCATAATATTGAGATAAGGTAACCCTCCCAATTCTCTCAGCCAAATATCCTGTGACAGACTTCGCAATAGTTTGAGCATCTTTGTGGACCTTCTCTGGATCCTTTACAGACTGTCCATATGTGCTTTGTACAGCAGGGACCAAAATTGTACAGAGTATTCCATGTGGGACCTGACAGGTGCTGAGTAGAGTGGGATACTTTATCTTTGCTCATAATGCCCTCTTTTGATGCAACCCAGCACCTTGCTGTCTCTCTTTGCCACAGCAACGCAGTGGTCAGTCATATGCAACTTATTGTCCACCAGGACCCCCAAGTCCTTTTCCACAGAGCTGCTTCACAGCTGGGTGCTTCACAGTTGGGTGTATCCCAACCTGTGCTGCACTCCTGGATTAGGTTTTCCTAGATGCAAGAGGTTACACTTTGCTTATTGAACTTTGTAAGATTCTTGTTAGTCCACTCTTCAGTCTCTCACTCTTCAGGATGGCTCTCTTCCAAAGTGCCTGCTTCCCCACTCACTTTGGTATTTTCTGCAAAGTTCATGAGAGTACACTCGATCCTGTCATCCAGATTACTTATGAAGATTTTAGATAGTGTTGAAAACAATATTGATCCCTTGGGGACTCACCTTGTGACAAGTTGCCAGTTTGCAAAGGAGCTATTTACCACAACTCTTGGTGTGGCCTGTCAGCCAGTTCCCCATGCACCAGGAGAACAACTTGTCCAGACCATAAAGTGCTCGTTTCTCCAGGAGGAGTCTGCGGGAAAGCATATTAAAAGCCTTGGAAAAATCCAGGTAGATAATGTCCACCACTCACCCCACATCAACCAAACAAGTTTCTTTGTCGTAAGTTGTATTGGGTTTGTTCAGCACAATTTGCACTTCATGAATTCATGCTGGCTTTTCCCAATCTCATGCTTCATCTGACTTGTGATATCTCCCAGGATTCTTATAACGTTCTAAGGAATGAAGTAAGACTGATAGACCTATCATTTCCTGGATCCTCCTTTAGGCTCTTCCTAAAGATAGAAATGACATTAGTTTTCTTCCAGTCTTCTGGGGTATCTCCTGATCTCAATGACTTCTCAAAGACTGTGGAGTGTGGTCTCACAATTATGTCAGCCATCTCTCAACATATGCTCAGGATATGCTCAGGAGCAATTGATTTATAGGGGTCAAGCTCCTATAATAGTTCACAGAGCAAATCTTCTATCACTGATGTCTGTGTCTGCATCAACCTGGATTTTTGTTCCTAAGGCCAGGAGCCAAACTGTGCAGGTGAAGAGAGAGATAAAGAAAGTGTTGGGAATCTATGCCTTTTCAGTCTTGTTGATAATTACTTCACCTCTCCTATTTAATACTGGGTCAATATTTTACTTCTGTTTCTGCTTGTTCTGTACATTCCTGAAGAACCATTTCTTGTGGTTTTTGACCCATGGCCAATTTCAATTGAGCTCAGCTTTTGCTTTTCTAACTTTATCTCTGCACACTCTGGTAATGCCCTTGTAGTTCACAGTGGGTATTTATCTGTTCTTCCTTCTATGAGACAGTTCTTTGTTGATTTTGAGAAAACCCAAAAGCTAACAGTTAATCCAAGGGGGTCACTTGCTTCTCCTATTTTCCTAAACTTTAAAGGGAACAAAATGGTTTCATGCTTTCAGGAGAACATTCTTGAAAACTCCCATCATTCACTAGCTCCTTTATCCTTCATGGAAGCTTCCCACAGAATCCCACCCAAACGGACTGTGAGGGAGCTGAAGTTTGCTCTTCCAAAACTTAAAACCTTTTTCTTACTACTAACCTTCAACGTGTTCAGATGGATTCCAAACTCAACAATACTGAGGTCAGTGCAACCAGTCACCAGTAACTAAAGTGTTACAATGCAGGTTGTCTGAGTTTGTGAGTACCAAATCCGGTACTGCCTCATTCCAGGTTGACAAATACAATGTTTGTAGGAGGAAGCAGTCCTCTATGCATTCTAGGAACTTCTATATGATATGTGACTTGTCAAGCTGTTCTTCCAACAAATGACTAGTTAGTTGAAGTCATCCATAAGAGCCAGGTTTTGTTGACCTGAAGCTTTCTTAGGCAACCCAGATATTCCTTTCTTGGGCTTATCATCTTGATTTGGAGGTTAGTCACAGATGCCTACTCTACAACCCCTTTGGAGAAAAACCCTCTGATCTGGACCCAGAGGCATTTGATAGATCTTCCACAATCACTGCAGTTAACTCCTCCCCCTCCTCTTTCCTGTCTGTCTTTATGACAGTCTATAGCCATTCACTGCAACCCTGCAGTCATGTGAGTTGTCCCATAAACATTTCAGTTATACCAATAATATAATTTTCTGACGAAAATTTCATAATGAAATTTCTAAAAATAGTCTAAGAAAGATCTAGGACAGGGGATAAACACAAATAATGGAGAATGTAATGATCACATGCACATTGCTATCTGTATGAAAGTTAAGCTAAGGCAAGAAGACTGATCCTTTTTCTATTTATTCATATGAAGAAAAGAATAATACCTGAGAAACATCAAAAGCACCTTCAGAATTTTCTTTATATATAGGTCCTCATCAGCTTACAATGAGTATTCTCTGCTTTATTTCCTTCTTTCCCTATGTATCACCAATATAGTCCCCAGTAAGTTAGTGTTGGACTGTCCTTGAAACTTCAGGAAAGGAAGATGTTGTTAAAATTCTCATTAGTCACCCAGAAACAAAGTAACCAGAGAGGCTATTTATGAACTTATTGCCCAATAACTGTGCATTTCTTATTCTGAAGCACCATAAATTAGAGTCTAAACTGAGAGATAGAAAAGTAAGGAGTAGGAAAGAAAAAGAATGGGTTTGGGAATACAAGGTGGAGATGAAGGGCTAAGAAATAAAGTGAAGATAGAATAACAGTTTTCAGTTCAGCTATCCCTTTTCAAACTATATCCTGGTACAGGCACTCTTTGAAGTCAGTCCAGTCTCCTGTGTCTTTTCTGTGCTGGTGGACAGATGATAGATTTGCCACTATGCCCTTACACCAACTGCATCCAGCTGGTTCTCTTTCCAAATGACCTCCTAGCTGTGCCTATTTGCAGTATCTTTCTAGTCCCTTGATGTTCCGTTTACTCAGTCCTGTCATCTTCTCCTAATGTGAAACTTGTGCTCTCCTGGCAGGGGACGTCAGCATCAAAAATTTCATTCTCTAAAGCATGAACAGTTGAATTTATGCTACCAATGCCCTTGGAGATACAGTAAATCCATTCCACTTGTTACTCTCATTTTTTATAACCATGTGTGATTTGAATATCATGATTAGATAGGAGATTTTTAATAAAAGTATTTATAACCAATATAGCCAATAGGTCTGTGAAATGAAGTGTTCTGCTTGCTCTCATCACCAAACCTGTGTAGGTAGCAAAGACAAATGTAACCCCACTGAAAGCCTTACTATTCAGGGCACAATAAATTCTTCCAGATCAGCTCAGATTACCTTATACATGCTATCTTATGTGAGTTTCAGAGCAGGATTTTGGGATGAAGCTTTTTGGACCATATTGTTTCAAAATCCTTTTGAAGATACAAAAGTGTAGCATTTTAGCCTGTTATTTAGTTGAAAATCATTGCACTACAAGAGATAAATGCAAATTCAGGCAAACTACAAAATGTCTTATATACTAAAAAATGGTAAACTATGGATAAGTCTATATAAACTGAAAAAAGTGTCTGATTAAAATATTAATATGAAATGTTTCTTCTCATAACTTTAGAGGGAACATTGAATGAAAGCTTTTAAAGTTATTACAAGATGTTATTGATACAGGGTAAAAAAGGCTGGATCAATGGGCTGAGGACAATAGCTTGAGATTGAATAAGACAAAGTGCTAAGTCCTGCACTTCAATCACAACAATCCCACGCAGTGCTACAAGCCTGGGGAAAAGTGGCTGGAAAATGGCCCAATGGAAATGCACTTGGGAATGCTGGTCAACCACTGGATGAACGTTAGCCAGCATGATCCCAGGTGGCCAAGAAGGCCAATGGTATCCTGGCTTTTATGACCAATAGTGTGGCCAACAGGACTAGGACAGAAATTGGCAGACACCACAGTGGGTTATCTGGTCCAGAGTCCCTCAAGCAGGGTCATCCTAGAGCACATGGCACAGGATTATATCCAGATGATTCTTGAGTATCTCCAGTGAGGGAGATTCCACAGCCTCGTTGGGCAATCTGTTCCAGTGTACAGTCACGCTACTATAAAGAAGTTATTTTTCATGTTCAGGTGGAACTTCCCGTGCATCAGTTTCTGACCATTGCCTTTTGTTGTATTGCTTGGGTTATGCATCATTTATTTTCTGGATGCATTAAGCAGCAGAACAGGATTTGAATGGGGAGGTTGCCTTCACCAATATTTGGCATCAACCAATTACTTTTTTTTTTTTAAAAACACTAGGCATTGACTATCTACTAAGGGCTGAACTGTGACCTAGGTGAGTCTAAATGTATTCAGTTATTTGCATGTGTGAGTTACAAACTAATTTCTCTATGGAGAGGAATATGATCCCTCAGAGTGAAATGAGATATGTAACTGTAGCATTTCAACTCTCTCACTAAATAGTATGACACAGAGACATTCCTTTGCTGCTCCATAGGTTAAGCACCCCAGAAGATTTATGAATGTTGCAAGCTCACACAGCTTGTTATGAACCTTGTACAGAGCTGGCACATGATCATATACGTGCCTTTACTGATTGTTTGTTATTTACCTATATTTTATAATATTAGAAAAACATATTTTTGCAGCAAACAATAGTCTTTAGTCTTTAATTAGGCAACATAGGATTGTATCATAAGCTTTATCTGCACAGTATGAGTTTGTTGTAGGATTTCTGTCTCTGTCTATTGTACAATTTCTAAGGCTGGCTCACAAAAATATCTATGCTTCTCACCATTTAAACATGTTTGGAGTTTCTTTTCTTAAAATTATTATAATGATATTTTTTCACACACAGAAAACAAAGGCGCAGGGAAGTATAGGCCTGAAGGCTTACAGGCATATATGAGTCAGAAGCACTAAGCATTTCAAGAAGAAATTTCTTCATGGGAGTTCTGTAAATCCTTCTAAATCTCACTAGGTTCATTTAGCTGCCTATATACCTTTAATGTGTATTAGGGGTAAAATAGTTAGCTACACCTAAAAAAGTCAATGAGATGCGGTTTGTATTTTAGAATCTAATTAGAGATAAAATATAGTCCGAAGTGAAGTGGAGTACATGAGAACTCTGCAAAATTTCCCAGATGACGCTTATCTATGTAAATGCTTTTGATCTTTGTTTCTTTCCCCAAATGTGATTTTTGAAATGCCCAAATTTAACAATTAAAGAAGATACACAGAAAACACTATATTAACTTGTAATTTATTATGCAGTACTAGGACCTTGCTGTATCTACACTTTATAGCATCAGAGTATCCCACTAAGGGTTCTAGGACAGATGGACAAGCCATTAAAAGTTCATGGAAGAGGAAATTACAGATGAATTAGCAGATTGTGGTTTAGCAGATTTTGGTATAGTCTAACATCCAGAAGATGTAGTGAATAGATGATATTGCTGGTTGCCTGCAGTTCCATTGATAAGTGAATTTTCAACTTAGAAAAGTGAAATAGGAACAGAATTTTCTGTAGCAGATGAATAGAAAATTTTTTTAAAAAATTGTCTTTTGTTGCCTCTTGTTTTTTTGGTAAGACTGTAGCAGTACTTCTTGCCCTGAGGAAATCATGCCTTTTTCTACAGGTTTCTTTCTCTGTGAATGTGACGGCCTTGGAAGTTTAGAGAGAAGCCTACATGTGGTTTTGTATTGAACACACTGAGCTCTGTTTTCCAGAAAAGATATTTACATATTCTATGCCTGAAGAACTGGTAGGGTCACAAGCACCTATGTTATGTCAAACTATAAGAGATTGCAATATCACTCTGTCATTGCCTTATTCACACTGCTGCTGTTATACAGCAGCACTTTTAATTTGTGATTACATTTTTAAAAATAATAAATTTTTGTAAATCACTTTGAATTTGAAGCACTTCATTTTCCTGATATAGGTATATCTCAAATCTCCACCCTCTATGGATGTCATATAACTTCTCACAATGCCAATTATTTCAAAGACTAATTTCAAGCTATCTCAAATTAAGATGCTTCTAATACCATGTTTTTTTCATTGTTAAAAAAAAAGTACTACGTTGTAAATCATCCTGTTAGAAAATGTTTTGATGTGTCTCCAAAATAAGATTAAAATTTCAATATCATAAATGTGTTTTGTATTGGTCTTACAACCCTATACAGCACTATTAAAAAAAAAAAAGTGCATCACTCTTCCCTGAAATCCCACTTTGATGCATTTGCAATATTAATAACTACTATATTTTCAAGATGCCAGATGTTATTGACAAGAAATTAATATATACTTACATTGTAAATTTAATAATATTTCTTCTGAAATTGAGTAATTTGCTGAAGATCTACAGCTTGAAAATAAACTTTGTTTAACCTCTTGTCATCTCTGATCTCTGCCTTTCCTTGTAGCTGACATACATTTCCTGTTAATGAAAACTTTCCATGCCAGCCTCATAATGAAGTTTTCAGTCCAATCACAAATTTCATTGAAAGCCATATTTTTTCATCCATTTTTTTCTAAGGTGCTGATCATCAAAGAATTTTTTCACTCAAATACTAAACAAGGAAAATATTTCTATGACTCATGATTTATTTCCCGCACAACTCCAATAAAATGAATGCTGGTAGAACTAAGCCTTAATTAGCATAAAAAGTTAGTGTTTCCAAGGAAGTCTTCTTTGGACTACAGCAATAAGAAACTAGGTGACTTTCTGAGTTCATTCTAAATCCTGGAATCTATAAATCTGTGATTTCTAACTGCAATAGAAAATAGCCTAAAACAGATTGTCTGGTTAATACTTGAAACAAAGCCACATTTTTTTTTAATTGTTGAAGTACATATATAAAAATATTAGGAAAATACTTTTTAATATTTTTTCAAATTGTCTGTATCTTTATGGATAAGAATTTCACATGGAAATTTCAAATATAAAATTTACATCTATAGTGACCCTGAGGGAGGCATCAGAACTTTGTCATCTTAATTGAGTTCTTTTTTCACCTTATAGATCATTTTCTCAAAAGTTGATATGAAATGGGACCAAAAAGTCAGGATAATTGATTGAAAAGAAAGAAATACAAGGAATGAATAGAAGAAGGAGTAAAAAAAGGAGAGTAGTTAAATCAATGTATCTTATTTTAAAGTGGGAATGTCATAGGGTATAATTAAGTTTTAGTGTTCTGTGTCATGCTAGGGATCCTTTTCAGTTATCCACTATGCTTCCTGCAGGTATCAAGTGGGATCTGAGATGAAAATTTCTAGTTTTATACTTTTTCTTGATGTTGAAATACTGTTGGTGAGAGATCATAAAAGACAAAAGAATCTGCAAAAATTAATGATAATACCACTGATAAGGTCAGATATTAAATGGAAAGTTCGTCAAACCCTGTGGTATCATGCAAATTAATAGAGGAATGATTGAAATGCTTAGTTCTCATGCAGTTACCTGCTAATGAGAGGGAAAAGAGGTGATGAGTAGGCTGAGGGATTTGAACCAGAAAATACATCTTTACAGCAAACCTATCAAAAGCAAATTCTCATGACAAAAGGTTCAAGTTCTTCATGACCAGCAATCTGATTTCAATTGTCTTGGAAAAAACTAATGATGCATAGTAGGTTCAAGAAATGCACATTGTAAAAATATTCACATTAGTCCAGTGAACACCTTGCTATAACACCTCAAACAATCTTATTAGTGATCATTCTTCAGTAAAGAAATATTACATCAACTTATGTGTAGGTTAAACAGCGTTCTCTACACTTGCCAGCATGACAGAAACAAAAGGGATTGGAAAGTTTAACTTATTAATGTCACCACAGTTATGTGTTTACATTTAAAAACAATATTTTTTTTACATCATATTCTAGGTGACATATTCTTGGCAGTTAAACCTGTCAATATGATAGATAACCTTGTAAATGAACAATGCAAAAACATCTTTTTTTTTCTTTTTTTTCTTTTTTAAAGTTTTGATTTTCTAAAAAGGTTGGTTTAATGATATTTTGAGTGGAATTACTTCTCATAAAGCCTGCTCCCTTTTAGCTTAGTTTCCTGCCTTACAGGGAAAAGACATGTAGGTGAAGGTAAAACAAACTTCTTCCATGAAGTTCTATTCTCAAAAACAAAATAAGCTATCCAAAAAATCCACCTCACCCAAACAAAGAAACTCCATCCCCCCAGAACAGCCTAATAAAGGTTGAGTTGTAAAGATTATACATACAGCAATGCTTATATGTCCATAGCATATCCCCAAGAACTCAAAATATACTTAGAGAGATTTTATTCTCATACAACATTACAAATAAAAGCAAAATGCAAGGGTTGCTGCAGCACTGATAGTTACTCTTAGGTAGTTCACATTTCCACACAGCTTTTAGTAACTGCTATAACATCTTAAAAAACTCTTTTCCTCTGATCTAGAAAGCTGATCTCATCAAGCTAAGAGGTGACATCTTAAAATTTATGAAGATAACATCAAAATTGAGAAGAAAACATTGAGAGAGAATGTGAACGTGATTGTTTTACAGTAGTATTCTTCCTCTTTTAATTCAATGCATATATGTCTGAAGGGACTATAAGTTAAAATTAGGTGAATCAGGGCTGTTTCTGTTTTGTTTAGGATTTTACATATAGAGACATATTTGAAAAAGAAAATGCAATGAAGTTAGTTTTCCTCTTACATTTTTCAAACAATTTAGTACCATGTGGTGTTTCTCTTGTTTTCTGTAGTAGCATGATTGAGATCCTCTGCAGACATTTTTTTAATAATAGTAAATTCCTATTTAATTTGAATATTTTTTATTTTTTATTTTCTTTGTCTTGCTGTCTATTTTCATGAAATACTTAAAAATTAGTATTCTGAAGATTTTATTCAATTGCATTTGTTTCAGAACAACAGTTTTGAGTCTGTCTTAATTTTTAAGGTGAAAAAATAACTTCGAGAACTGTGAAAGTAATGAAAACAAAATTGATGTTTTTCTTTAAACCTCTAAGTTTTATGGTTCTTCCAAGTCTTAATATTAGTCTGAAGGATTTAATTTACATCAAACTGTAGGTAATGTTTTCTTGGCAGGCCCATATATTCCAAAATGTTTCAGAAAGCATAAACGTACGCAAGATGATAAATTGTTATCAGGTTTTTTTCCTATATTTTGCTTTCTCAAAACATTTGATTAGCATCCACAAGTCCACATTTTACAGACCCATGGACCAGAGATAATATATTTGTATATAATATCTCTTTTCTGTCTTGCATCTCTTCCTGTTTATCCAAAATAATTTTATCCAGAGTTTCAGTTATAAGGAAGTCTATGAAGTGATATTCACAGCAACACTGCTAGAAATCACAAAAGTAATAACTTTCTAAGAAAGTCCATGCATCTACCTTGTAGGTTGCTTATGCAAGTACCTACAGTCCTTAAATGAATGTGTAGAATCACAAAATGTAGGTTTCTGACTTTTTCTTCAATTACTATTAGGTCTGAATTAGGTAATTTTTAGCTTTGAAAAAATAGGACCTTTGATTTTCCTGACACAGACAATAAGAGACCTTCTTTCTTTACAGTTTTATGTGTCTTATTTTCCTTTATGACTATTTATTTCAGAAAGTCTAATTCTTTAACATTTCTGATTAAGAAAATTTCATAGAGATTATTCTTTCCCAATTGTAATAATTGATTACATTGTCCATATAAAAATAAAGGAATATTGCATAAATGTCAGAAATGTATTGGTTATGGAGACATTTAGAGACGAAAAACTGTATTGAATATGTTTATTTTTGAAGCCTGTTATGACTTTACTGAATCTCAATAGAAATTCAAATGGCATGATAAAAATACCTAAGGTGATAACATTTTCAGCCCTGAACAACAAAAAGCAGTGAAGCAAATCATCCATCCACTATGGGGCAGCCATTTGTGAAATATATAACTGATTATTAAAAAGAAAAGCTATATCACAAAATCAGTATAAGAGGAAGGAAAAATCAAGAACCTTTGACAAAAGGGTGAGAGAATGAAGAATCTTCAACACATACAAGAAAAGGAAAAGAAAGAATGGGGCAAAAAATCTCAGTAAAAGGAAAAGGAGCTCTAAGGCTTGTGTTTTAGGCCCTGAGATGAGAAAGTGTAGAGTTCTTATGTTTTCCCTGACTTATTTCTGCCATTATCCTAAAGGTACATACTACAGAATCACATAGCCACACATTGCAGAAATGGAAATGAATGCTTTTAGAAATATTTTCTGTAAGTTAATGTAATTATTAACTTATAATATTATAATAATATTGTCCCTTATGCTTCTCCACAGACACCCCCTTGTTGCAGGGCAGAAGCTTGTGTGACCTCATGAGGTTGTGTGCTACGTTGGCAGTGGTATGTGCCTCCAACAGGGTCTCCCATGCCAGAGAGATCTCAACTGAAGGGTCAGACGAAGTGTGTCCATGGGCAGGATGGGATCGATAGGCCCTCAGCAACCATCCTAGGAGAATAACAACTCTAACTCCAAAATCCGGGCAGATGGAGCTCACTTAGCCCTGTAAGGCTATCCATCTAAGAGAAGGATACTCTAACTAAACCTGTTTCCTGAGGTATTCGCTGTCACCGTCCAAACTTGCTCGGCCGTGGCAGATGAATCTTAGGAGTAAAGGGTGGGGCCAGTTTCGTGCAAGCAGTGCCTCACCTAAAAATTCCATTGCACAGGCTCAAAGGGTTCACCCACATTGCAAAGACCTGCAGTGACAGGCGAGGGTTGTAATGGCAAGTGATAAGAAGTGTTGGAAGCCGCAGACCCAACCCTGCATGCAGGCAATTAAGGATATTGGTCATTTGAGACTTGACCCTGGAAATGAAAGTCTGGTTCGGCAGCAACCTGAATGACCAAGCACCCTTTTTGAAGGAGAGCATTGCTTGCTTGACATGTAAAGGGACCTAGAAAGGTGGGCTTACCAAAGCTTATCTCCTTCACTAACCTGGTTGACTAACCATGGCCAACCGGCATCTTCCATGCAGTCAAACAAAAACACAGACAAGGAGACAAAGGCATACATCTGCCTCCAAAGGTGTCTTCAAATTGACACTTGCATGTTGAAACATCAGAACCATGCTTGATACTGAGGATAGTGGATGTCCTGAGCGTCGTTCTGCTCTACTTGCCCTTGAACCGTCATGACTCAACATCGACATTGCTGCTCTCAGTGAAGCTGATCCTCATAAGGAAGACAGTCTTAAAGAACATGGTGCCGGCTACCCATTCTATTGGTCAGGCAAATCCAAAACTAAAAATCACCTTTCGGGAGCTGGCTTCATGATTAAAAATTCCATCACCTCCAAAACTAAAAATTTCCTGACAGATCATTCCAATCGCAGTATCTCCAACTACATAAAAAGCAATATGTTGTTCTTTTTAGCGTACATGCCCCAACTCTCCATGCTGACCTAGCGGAAAAAGAAAAATTCTACACCAGCCAGTGCTGCCTCACCCAAAAGGTTCCTACAGATGACAAGATCATAAACCAGAGCACTCTGCCGGGAGGAATCAGGTACAGGCACTGCTTGAGATACAGAAGTTAGAGCAGTTCAATTGTTTTCAATCAAAACTGTCACTGTAGAAAGACATCAGCATATTAAGTTTCCCTTTCTTTTATAAGGCGTTGTAAAGCTTTCAGTATCCTGACTGGGTTAGGTAATTTTTTATTAAATTTTTCTGTCTCATTTTTTTGCATAGCCCTGCAGAAATAGCTCCAGTGCAGCTGCATCTTTCTCTGCTCAAGTGTCTCAATGCTCCACTGCTCTCAAAAAACCCCAAAACTCAAGAAATCTAGAAATCTCAGTTTATTTCATTAAAACCAAAACAAAATAAAGCAAAAAGTTCTGAGTTCTACTACACAGATATACCCAGAAATTATGAGCCTGACAAAGCCTATATATTTTCTACTTATTTTTCCCCTCAACTTCACTGAGGTTTGAAGAAAATGAAAAAAGTGGTTCTACTATGAAAGAGAATTCAAAATTCCAAGAACTGTTTCTTCTTTTGAAAGAAATAAAATAATTTAGAGAATTACTAATGCCACTGATAATAGCTTCAGTTCTATTTATGAATGAATGATGTATCTGTTTGTACAGCCTTCAGTACTATGCAAATGTGCTGCACTAGAAGAATTATAAAAAGGGCATACTATGAGGTTTTTTCCTAATCTAAAAAATTAAGATTTTTCTATCTTCATGTTTACCATTTTTGTTCTTTGGTTTTATTTCTATATAGGAAGGTAAATGAAACCTTTTAATATCAGTAATGTGAATAAATGACGTGTCTATACTTTATGGTAATATAGATACAATTAATTGTATAACAGCAATTATTCCACATATATTTCATTAATTTACCAACTAATTACTCTGAATTTCAAATAGTAATTGAAATGCATTCAAATTTATCTTAAAAATATTGAAAAATCACAGAAAAATTGATAAAAAGCTTGCTAAATACTATAATAAAGTAATCATTGCTTCTGGTCCAATATTTTTTTTAACATTTGAGTGTATGTGATCTTGTTTTTGCAATTATGTGTAATGATGTAATAGTTGACTCAAGAAAATATTTGTCCTTCACAAACAACGTTCTGTAGGACAGATATTCCTCTATATGTATAAAAGACACAAAAATTAAATTTTTAAAATAATTTATATATTTGCAGTGTGTTAAAAAATAAGCAGTATTTGTAATAAATTTAATTTTATTAAACTGAACTATAAGTAAAAACTAGTTTTAAATTTAAATATGTATATGTTAATAACAAGCCAAAATACTGCACATTATTATGCTGCTAAAATAAACCTTAGCATATAATGATTTTATATTGGATGCAAGTAGTTTTATTAAAAGAGTATTGTACAGAATGTAAATATGTTCTAGTTCTTCTTGGCTAAATATATTTTAGAATATTATTTGCTTAAGATTAGAAATTGCATGGTAAAAGCACAGTACAGAGTAACTATCTATTCTTTTTTCCCCCTATTTTTTCACTGATCTCCATAAATTATTATTGCATGTTGTTTTAATTATCATATAATGTATCTGTATGAAAAAATATATATTGTATGCTTGGAGTGAACTATTGTTTGAAACATTAAAATACCACCACTGAAACAGCCCAACAGATTACTAAAATTGTAAACTTAGTTTTCCATTAACATTTGCTATTTGGCATCTTAAAAAGAGTGGAAGTTGATTTCAGCAGAACATCCTGTGGGGAAATTAGTTCATTTTGCTAAAGTATCTTAATAATTACAGTGACATCAAGGTTAATTGCTTAATCTGTATTGCCATAGTGCAGTCCTGTAGAAATCCCAACACAATCTGTTCTATAATTAGTGCCAGAATATCCATATATAGAACAAGCTGAAACCGAAATAAATAAATAAATAAAAGAACTGATACGATTAATAAATAAGATTTACCAAAGTGTGTATGTTTGTGTGTGCATATATGTATATATACAAAGAGAGGGGGTAGATTTCAGAATATAGAGGTCTTGCAAACACAATATATTGGACTCCTGAGGAAATATAAACAGTCGAGGTAGAAAATAACTTCAAGCAAGATGTTTTATCTCCTTGTTCTTTTCCCAGGTCTAGAATGTATTTGCTAGCCAGCACCATGAGATTTATATCAGATCCCATGTGCTTTGCTTGTCCCATGTCAGAAACTAGGTGGTCAGAGCATAAAAAGTAATTGTAAATATCCTTCTAGCTGGCTTTTTGGATTAATTTCAATAACATTGCCTATTGCTAAGCTAACAGATTTGTATTGCTTTGGCACACTTCATTAGCTCATGGTCCCATGTGGTTTTACTGACTGTTCAAATTCTGAAGATGTGCCATACAGAGGGACAATGTGGTGCCCCTGATAACTCAGGATTACATGATGGTTCCCTTCCTGCACTCATCTCATTTGGAAACTGTGAGACCATTTGCACTTTACTCCTTCATATTAGTCATTAGTTCTTGCTGAATGCTTATTACATCTGAGGCACAAGCCGTGCATTACTCTGTGTTAGCTAATATAATTTTCAAATAACCACTATCTGCAGACGGAAATCAGCAACTCGATCTTTAATAGTTAGCTGTATTATTGATCTTATTTTTCAAAAGGGTTATAAGAAGTTTTAAGGTATTTATATAATTTTTAGCAACATACAAAAGGAACTGTGCTTTTAATGACCTTTAAGAAAATTCTGCAGTTTGTATCTCTCCCATTTTTACAGGAACTGGGATAAGTAAATCACAGTGAGCACTAATTTGAAAAGTATGGCAATGGAACGAAACATGTCCAATCACCCTTTATCATGTTTTTTATAACAGAACTGAAACACACAGACTACATCCTTGAAAACATGCACTTTTTATACACCTTAAGGTACACATTCCATTTTCAATGTTAAGCCTATCAATGTTAGTATCACTGTGGTTATAGTGATGATATAGTCAAGCCTGATGATGGTTTATTGCTTTAGATACTATGACTTTTACTTTAAGGGAGTTGCTAAGGCAAATTAACCCTAATTTTAAAGAGGGGAGAAATTTGTTCTTATTACTCAAGTGAATATTCTCCAAAGAGGGATCATTAAATAAGGAAATTTCTCAAATGACACATACTTTAAATTATGCTGCATATAAGTTTCCAAATATTTCTATCTACCTTACCAGCACCTATCTGTTCACGTAACATTTTTGAGTAATTGTGAAGGCAAGTAACTTTACATTGTATAGATGCCACAGATAGATACAGCTAGCTATAGAAATACTTTAAGTTAGTCCTTCTGAACTTGGCAATTTTTAAAATAGCCATTTTTAAAGCAGTAACTAAGACAACCATGTACTCAAAAATAAAATTAACAAATATTTAATTTTCCTACATTTTACTTAGCCATTGCCTCTTATTCAGTGATTAATCATCTCCAGGGAAACAGAAATCAATTCTCCAACATCTTGCAGCAGTTTTCATTTAAGTGGTTTTTCAGTCAAACACCACTTTAATTTTGAATGTTTGTACTACACAGTAGGAATTTATGCAATTTACAAAGCATTTACTGTAGCAGTTGAGAGACTGTTGTTTAGAAATTTCACACGAATCTCTTTCACATGAAAAAAATTCTGTTCTTTCAACTCCCTTTAAAAAGGCAATTGCTAACCTGATAAATTTGTTTTGGCAGTCAGACTGTAATTAGTAACCTGCAATGCTATCCAAGAAGAAAGCTGAAACTTAGCACAGTAGTGATTCTATATCTGCATCTAATAGCACCTCTCTTTCTCTTTTCCATGCAAATCAAAACAGTAACAACTTGCAAAAGACTAGGAATCTAAGTAATGCTCTAAACTCTTTAAAATAGTTTATTCTAATGTTTTTTTCTCTTTGTCTTCATAGAAACTGCTTAAAAAGTTTTATAGCTGATAAGGTATCATCCTGATTGAAATCAGGTATCCACTAAGAGGAAAACTACGTCTTAGCTTTGCTGATTATTTACTGCAATCTATTAAACTTTATCCTTTACTTTAAAAGTGCATGAAGCTATTTGCTTTGGGCTCTTAGTCTTCTTTGTTTTTCTTTCAGAAACATATATGCAGCAGAAGCCGAAGTAAGACCTGGTTAAAAAAAAAGAATTAGTTGATTTTAAAACTCTGCAATCAAGTTGATTTTTAGTTCAGATTTCTAACTTTTGGCTAGAAGTGCCCATCAGACTCAGGTAAGTTCTTTTGAACTGTGCAATGTTGTGTCATTTCATATTTCCGTAAGAAACTGAAAAGACAATACTTTACTTATTTGTTATAAAAATACCAAATATTAGATCATAAAAGATTTATTATGTTTGTAAATAATAAAAATCCACATTCATATTTAACTAATACTAAACAGTTTTTTTTTTTAGGACCTCATGTAGAACATTAAAGAATGTGTTTACAATGTACCTGCTGTCATTTTCACTGTGAAAGATACCTGCTGTTCAGCCTTAAAAGGTCACATAGTCTTGGCTTCCCTGACTTAATCAATATAAACTACATGTCTCTGCATCAGAATAAACAGCCAGTGCTGCCTCTTCTTCTTCTTCCAGATGAAGTACTGTGTTATTCCTGATCTACTCTTGCCTCTGGGTCAGCCTTTTCCCACATTCATAGTCAGTGCATAGGGTGACTGTAATGACAAAGCGAACACTGGAGCAATGTTAATGCAGTTGTATATGACTGATTGGACAACCTCAGCAAAAATTGATCTTCCTGTCACCCCTTTGAGTCCACTAATGTCATGTTGTTTTTTCAAAGAGACTTAAGCGTACTTGATAGACTTGTTCTCAGGTATTCCAATCCAACCTTAGAGGGAGTAAAGGGTGGGGTGATAAGCAAGGTCATTGGCTATTGAACTGAAATTAATTAAATGATGAATGGCCTTTCAAGATAATTATTATCATACAACTATTTCAGCACATTTCTGAAAACCTCCTACTAAATGCAGGATCATATTCAACCGGGTTTTAATTATCTCCAAGGGTGGGGACAGTACAACCTGTCTTGGCAGTCTGTTTCAGTGTTCGACCACTATCACAGTATTTTTCTTATGGTTGACTGAAATTTTCTTAAATTTATGTCCATTAACTCTTGTCATGTCACTCAATGTGATTAAAAAGAGTCTGGCTCTATCTCCTCTCAGCGGAGAGGTTTTCCTGTATCTCTTTCTGTCAGATTTTTGTAGGGGTTTGGAATGGGTTTGGAGAGGTTTGTTTCATTGCTTGACTGTTTTGGGGGTTTTATTTTTGCACAATGTCTTTTGGTGTAATTGTTTGGAATATGTACAACAGCATCTGTATAAATGGAGGAAGCTTTATATTTGTAAGAATTTTTTATAGACTTCACGTATTAAGAAAATTGAAATATACACATATATTTTGTTCTATCACTGTTTTAAGTCCTCTAAGTCTGTAGTAAACTTTTCTACAGAATAATAACAACTATTTGTTTTTGGAGACCTGTTATTCACAGGCCATTTTACCTTGAATTGTTTTGTTATTCAGATATATAATACAGTTTTGCAAACAATAGTAGTGATACAAAGGTGTGTTTCTCAGTCATGGTATATAAACTGGGAAATACCTAAAGTCAAGGTTATTATCAAAGGAAAAGAATTGTATGTAGCATAAAGTGAGCATCTCTTGGGGACCAACTGTATCATACCTATTTAGTCTTGATTTGATGTTGTTTTATTCTGGGGGGAAGAAAGGGGGATTGTGAATGCCAGCAGATATAATTAGACCTGCTTAAACAAATTCCTGTTTGTTTTTCTATTTTTTACTAATTCCTTTTATTTCTAATGAGTTAAATGAGGAATACTGTGATTATTTGTTGTCTTGTCAGGTTTGCAATCAGCTTTATTACAGAAAAAATCACGACTTTGAAGGCCTTTTATCCCTCAAAAATTCTTTGTTTATAATTACTAAGAAGCACAAGTTGTTATAGTCTTTAAAAGAAAAAAAAGGTAACTGAAAGAGATTTGGTAGTCTCAGTTATACAGAAGGTCAGACTAAATTATCTAATTATCTCTGTTGCCACAAGTTGAAATCCATTATTGCACTTGAAAAGCCAAAAATAGAAAAATAAAGACAGTAAAATGAGACATAAGAGAGAGCTTAAAATTTTGACTAAGAGTCTCTCTAGCAGGAGAAGCAGTATCTTAAAGTCTATAATCTTCCCAGTATTATCTATTTACTGTTGAGGAATACATCTGGTCCAGGCGGCTGGGCTCGCAAACTGAAGATTGAAATGCATATTGATGTTACCTGAATTCCTGTGAAAATAGACACTCAGAAATTATATTAATGGAGAAAGATAGATGGTATACCTTTACTGAAAGCTTCCAAGGTGCACACCCAAGGCCTGTGCATGCATGACCATGGATGTTACAGCTTTTATAGCCTCTCCAGCAATTAACATATGAGATATCTATGGCCAATCATGGTTCTCATTACCCCTGGTGCCCTACTCATAGAGATCTTCAGAACTGCCCGCTGGAGAAGTTCCAGGACCTCTAGGCCCTCTTCTTGTATTTTATCTTCAAGGTATCCACAGGTGGTTCTTCATAAACACCAAGGCCTTGGCAGGGCATGAGAAAGCTTAAGAATCCATGAGAAAATGTTTTAGTAACTTCTAATACCACCTAATACGTGAGCAACCCAGGAGGACCCATATAACCTATATGATTCTAAAATTCTACAAATATCATTAAAATCCTTAGGCATCATTTAGATGGAGATTCAGATTGAGTGGGAGCCTGATACAAGAAACCTTAACTTCCAGTTTTTGGGATTAAAGAGGGCAGAAAGATGGATGAATGGACACTGGGAAACACAGCAGCAGCTGGAAATTGTTAACTTTTTGAATAACATCAGTGAGCTGGATGAACACAGACAGGGAACCAGGAGCAGGGAACTCAGGAAAAATATTGAGACTTGGGCACGGAGAAATTGTGAGGGTGTAAAAGTCCAGGGGCTCTTTTGTTAGGGGTCTCCCCTTGGAGGCATCAACTTGAACTGTTTCTGTGTAACTGCACCATAAATAAATTGTTTTGTGGAACTTGACATCTGAGACTGCTGTGAGAAACCTGGAGTCAAACCGATAAGGAATCCTGGTCTGGCTGCATGTGATGGGGTGTGCAGGGAGTCGAGAAGTGCACCCGTCAGTCACTGAAGCCTTCTCCTGTCAAGGGGCTCCAGTCCCAGCAGTGAAAGTCTCTGGCATTGAGCAGGTGACTGAGTCTTGTGAACGCTGACTGAGAAGTTTTCTTAATAGTACTCTCTTAACATTTCTCATTTTCCAGGTTCCAGCACAGAGAAGTAGGTGTCACTTAAATGGATTAATCACACTGAAATCATGTTAATCACCTTGAAAATGAGGTGTTTGCATTCCGTGAGGTGATTCAGAGGAAGTAGAAACAATTAACTTTCCTCCTGGATTTGGTTTTGGTTGGCTGAAGTTAAATGAAGAATAACACGCCACCTGGTTTGGGCCTCTCTGTATCTATGGTCAAATTAATTTGTGACTTCTTTTTTTTTTTCCTCCCAAAGTTTATTAGATGCTTATGTCAAGCACGGGTGACATTTAGAGGTTCACCTTAAAGAAGTTATACTCTGTTTTTGGAACTGTGGTCCTAGACTTCTGTGTCACACAGTCTCAAAGCACTGCACAAATAATAAAGGGAGAGAAGGAGGGTGTATACTGCTAAGGAATTCAGGATTAACAAAGGAGAAGTCAATCTAATTTTAGTGAAAAGATTTTGCTGTTAAGTTCATTTAAAGAGAAAGTAAAAAGGCAATTATAGAAAATAAATGACCAAATTATGAGTTCAGAATACATTATTATGTTTCTCATAGACCATCATTATTGTTGTGTCATTTTCTTAGTTATATACAAGGTTGTAGCAGCGCTTATATTACAAACCCTATATTTCAAGAGTATATAACTTCTAGCAAGAAATATACATAGCAGTGAAGATTTACATACTAAGTGTCAACCACAGAACACATTCTTGTACTGTCTTTTTGTTTATATATATATACATGGGAGTGTAAGACTAAAAGGGACAAAGACACTAATTGGGCCAGAGGTATGTTATTTTGGAACTACAGCTAAAAATGAGTAGATCCCTTATATCTTCATAAAATTAGCACAAATATTCACTAGAAGGAATGTTAAATTGTTACTGTCTGGTACCAAGCAAAAGTCCTGTTTGGAACTTTTTAATGCTGGAAAATAACAAAAGTGAATGCACTCTATATTTTCACCACATTTGACAAGAAAGGATTCCCTTTGTTCTCCTGGTTTTGTTTATTTTGGTTTTTCTTGGTTTTGTGCATTTGGGGTTATTAATAAATATATTTGTGATACTGCAAGCAATTCCCCATTCAAGTTTTCACTCACATTTACTGTCCTTTTTTTCACCTTTCCTCAGAAATTGACACCAGTTTTAGTTGCAGTTCAAAAGTTTTCTTTAATTTAATTGATTTTTTCCCTTTGTGTTTTTCTGTGTGTAGAAAGGAATAAACCAAGTTATATGCTTATATGAAATATAAATATGACACCAAATATACATAAAACAGTGTTAATCTCCATTTAACAGCTTCCATTTAACCTCTGTATAAAACACTACTGTAAAATTTACTCAGAAACAGTCTGAATAACGATTTTGTTTCATACAAAGAATTGCTAAGAAAATTAACCTTGATTTCCAGCAGTTTCATCCTACAATGAAATTAATTTGATGCAGACTGATGGAAATCTGTGTCTTAAATCAATGGTATTGCTTGAGCAAGGGTCATTTAGGCATTCAAGTACATATTTTTTTTCTTTAGTGGGTACAAATATGCTCAACATAATAAGAACACTTAAATAGCTACAGAAAGGAAAGACCTTATTATTTTAAAAACCTGATGTTTCTTTTTGACGTCCTGTTTTGGTTTTAATTCTTCTATATTTATTTTTCTTTTGAGAGTGTCTCTGCTGAGTTATTAATTTTGGGGGCTAATTTATTATTATTTGTGTTTTAAATATTTAGCTAATCTTTAATCACTATGAAAAATAAATCATCATTATTTTATTTTAACCTGATAACTCATGACTTTATTCATTATAGCAATTTGTTTGCCTTGATTTCTAATTCTCTGAAGTAGTTTTATTACATCTTTTTTTACCTCTTCATATATAATTTGCAATTGTGAAAACTCCTCAAGATACAAGTCTGGAGTATCTGAGTTTTATTGTTGGATACTAAAAAATTTGCTGTGCAGCATAAAGTAGACATGCAAACAAGCTTTCTTATTGACTGTGCATATTATGCTGGTAGCATAAAGATGTAATATGAACTCACTATAAGAAAGCAAATAGTTATTTAATCTCTGACAAAAACATCTAAAAAATCTATGCAGTTTTACCAGGATTTCTTTCCTAGGAGCCTCCATCTGTCTCTATTTTATTTTTAGGCCACATTTCATCTGTTGGTTTTGTATTCAAATGTGTGTCTCTCCTACTCCCCCCACATACAAATGTAGTAACATATCTCAGAATGTCTCACTTAATGTCAGTAACATTCATAGGAAGAACAAAAAAAGAAAAGAAAAATCACAGAACTAGTTATTAATTTGTTGTCCTACAAATAGTTATAAAAAAATGATGAAAACTAAAGAGATGATAAATATTCATAAAGTATGGAGACTGGGAAACCTATTTTGGAAGTTTTCTCTTATACAAATTGTGAAATTTAGAATTTCGCTTTTGTGTATATGTGTGCACCAGCTTTGAGACTGTGCTCTTCACTTTTGCTACTGACATTCTCTTAAAGCCTATACTATGGAGCAGTTTTGTGAGAAGGTCTACATTGAACCTAGTAAGACTGCACATCAGGGAAGAGTTTATGGCCTGTGAAACAGATTTCTGAACTGGAGTAAGTTATGCAAAGGAAGTAGCTAAAAAAGTTTTAACATTAATTTCTTGTGGATAGGATGGAGCTTATTAATTACTTACATTTACAATTGTGCTGGTTTAATGGCAAACCGGCAGGAAAAATGAATCCAAGTCAAGAGAGTGATTACAAGTCAGAATTACAATTTACTAAAAATGTTACAACAAATAAAATGATACAAAGAAAAATTGGTTTTAACCCACAAAAAACATAGGCAAAATCCAGAACCCTGAGACAAGAACAGAATGGTGTTCATCAGCCCCTATGCTGAAAGCTTGTCCCCCTGAGTACAAATTAAAAGGAAAGTAAAACCTGTTGGTGAGGATGATGGTCAGTCTGGTCAAGAGTGGCAGTCACAGTCCTGTTGAGGTTCTGGTCCTCCTCTGGATCTGACAAGTGGTATCTAAAGTCCCCAGACCCCAAGATTAAGTATGCTCAGGTTCAGGTGGAAATGCCCAGTACCTCCCCCAGTGTGAGGAGTTTCACAGTGAGTCATTTAACTCTGTGAGCCATGGGATATTTTTGGAATCTTTGATGGCCATTTAGCAGACATGACCCCTCAGGCTGTGTGTGCAGGTGCTAATGCCTCCCTGGAGAGAAGTTATCATGGCTGAGTCATTGGTGTGAAGACAGGAACACTCCCCCTATCTCACAGAGTTTTTTAACACCCAACTGGTAGCGTGAGGAGTCAGGTGTGCCCTGGGCAGCTGCTGCAAAGGATCCATTATCAAGAGCTCATGAGAAATGACATAGAGAGTATAGAATACACCCATACAGTGATAAACTGGTCCCAGCTGCTGTAACTACAACAACAATGTAAAATTACATTAACTGTTGAGAATACTACCTATGCTTAAAAGCTTTTATAGAAGATGATAAGTACAAATTTAGAAGGAGGCATATGGCTACCTAGAGATTCTAGAAAAATGAAAAAATAATACAATTTTTAGTCTAGGAATTAAAATTACAGGTAGGTCATAATCTTTTAACTATAGGAAGTATAAACAAGAGAAAAGAATCCTATATACACAAAACAGCCATCTTGGGCATGGCATAGTTCTTATTTCATATTTGCTTTTCAGTAGCCAAAAAAAAAACATTTTGGTCATCTATCTATAACAGTTTTTTACCTAGTTCTCACTAGCTTTCCAAGAATAGCTACTCAAGGCAAGATCAAGTCTGACAAACATCTGTGAGACAGTAGATTATTATTTTAATTACTGAGTCAGAACAAGGCAGGTGTGTGTGTGTCTACCACTGCTTAGCAAACATACTTGATATAAGTGAGGAAGGATGTGAAGAAGTTGAAAGGGCTTACTCTGAAAAGGATATGATCTTTCATATGATGTTATGAACCAAAATATTTCAGAGTTCAGTGTGTATTTAAAATTGAATGGCTATACAATCTGAAGGAGACAAATACTTCAAGATGAAAAAAAAAAATCCCAAAGTCCTAAGCAGCCCATGCTCAAGCATAAATTATGATTGCTTTTAAAGAACAACTTCATCCACAACTCACAATCATGCAAATTTTAACTATAAATGAAGAGCTGCATTGTATGTGGAAGATGCAAAATATGTTTACTCATCATCTCCTGTCTCCATTATTGAGCTCAGTGTCACTCTTGATATTTATTCACTACTTCATTGGCTTATGACTTCCACCAGAGAAAAAATGTGTTGCATCACTTTTTAGCTGGATTCCAGGTGAAGTAGAATGACAACAACCTGAAAGCATACACATCTTCCAAGTGTGAAGAATGTTACTTTAACGTTATCTTTGAAGGAAAGGTTTTCTGTTTCAGCAGAATGCTGGAGGTCTAACTATAATGAGGACAAAAGAAAAAATTAAAAAAGGTAAATAGTTCTTCCCTTTAACTAGATAGAATAAGGGATTACATATTAAACATAAGCTAAACTATTTGAAACTGAATTAATAACAAGCAATAAAGTGCTTTGTGCCTAAAAGGACAATACCATAATAAAATGGTATTTTGTTGTGTTTCATGATGTTTTTTTCTTTGCTCTTTTAATATTAAAAATTTAGTCTTCACACAGTACAAAGGATTCTGTTAATATGGCATTGCTTGCAGGCTAAAATTTTATGTATGAATTATAAAGTGCTCATGCTCTGATGGAGCTGAACCTGATATAAAAGTCATATGAACTTTAAATAACAAAGTTAGTGGAAAATGAGACAATTGGATAGGCCAATTAAAAAAAAAAGTCTTCCAAAATAAAGTGTTATGCCTTCTTTTTGCCAGAAGCTTCTGATTACAAATATTATTATTAGAACTCAAAAATAGAACTGTTACTGTATAATAATATTGACAATTATAAGGTACAACATGCCAATTATATTTATTATTGTTCTGTTTATAATTATTTTAACATTACTTTGATTAATACATAAAAGTAAACACTAGGTAGTCTTAAAGAATATATTATTTTAAAAAGACCGATTTACTGATTAATAGCAACATTTTTATGATGCTGCTTATTACACTACATTTGTTCCACTGATGCAGGCACTGTATAAACATTATATGAAACAGGAATCATTTGCTCAAAAGACATTAGAAATTTAAAAAAAAAATTCTAAGAATTAAAGGTGCTTCACTTTTGGAGTGTCTCATAGCCTTAAGGACACTGAAGAGATTAACATATTTTAAAATGGCAAGCTCTTTAAGGTATCTTAAGTGACTTATTACAAATTGAAAACATTCAGTTTATTCACTTCTGAAATTTAAACCAACCTTATCATATTTCCTGTCTTTTTTTTTGATAATAAAATATTATTAACTAGTGGCAGTTGTGAACTCATAATGTTCTTGCAAATCTGTATGGATTTGTCTATATTTAATTACTGGATATTTTAAATACTTAGAATTTATCTTTATATCAAACTCCAGTATTCTTAATTCAAATTTCAGCATTAAATATTAACAAATAAGAGAGATGAAGCTTTATTAAGGTAGAATATTATGATATAGACTAAAAATTCACCTCCACTTCATTAGTTCAAGTCAGTCTTCCCAAAGTCTCAATTTCCCTATCAGTAAATTGAAGAAAATTGTATTTATTTACCTCACATGCAGCAATGAGGTTTTATACGAGCTAATTAAGTGCTTTAATATACTCATGTGGAAGGAATTAGGGAAATGAACATAAATCCTCTTCCAATCTATAAATCCAAAGAGGCATTTAAGTGTTCCTAATGTGTATCAGTCTTTAGAAATGGGTTCTTCCAATAAGTTCCTGCAAATTGCCATTCTGCAACAAGTTTAGACCATTAATTTATATTTTTACACAAATATACCCTGTTTCAAATAATTTACTCTCAGCAATCATGGTAATAAAAAAGAAATCTTCATATTAAGGGAAGTGGAATATACTGCCTCTGTGATGCGGTGTTTGGTAGAGCTCTTTACAGCAAACTCCCAGCCAGTTCTACCTGGTCCTTAACTCATGTACCTATTTCCTTGACAATTCTTGCTTTCTGCTGCTGTTGATGACTGATCTTCTTTCCATGAGTTATGTGTATGTATTTGTGAGAGGCTTTCCATTGCACTTCATTTTGTCCCATCACTCGGTATAAATAGGGCTAGGCATCATGTCAGTGAAAATACCATGGAAAATGTGTGAAGATGAAGTAGCCTGTTATATACCGCCTTCACTTTTCTGTATAGTGTCAATGGTTATGCATGGTGAATTAGAAGATAAAGCTTGCCTTCCCAAAAGTGCTGTGATAATCCTGTACCACAATTCCTTGATGTTTAACCAAATCATAGGACTTGGTTAAAGATCTGTTGTCTGCTAAGAATGAGTCAACGGAACATCCCTGAAAGATATCTTATATTTAATTATTAAATGAGAAGCCCTAAAAACTTGTTTAAAACAATTATAAAAGGTTAAGGCGAGGCACAAAAGACAGATATCCATCAGAAAAAATACCTAAAATGTTTAGCATCTTCTGCTTTAACAAATATAATTTAGAAATGTTGTTGGTTTATTACTTTAATTCTTCATTGAACTCCCCATTTTATTGTATAGAGATTGTCATATGCTGACAGCTGGTGTCTGAAGCTATCTGAAGATATCTCAGCAATATTTTTATCCCAAATAGTCATGCACAATTGGTAGAGAGGGTGGAGTTGTTCTCTTAATTTTCATGATTAAGACTTTTCCAGGCTGCCAAATGCACTTTTGGGAAGCAGAGTTTGCTACCAAGCATGACCTTTTGTCCTCCCAGTGGAGAGAATTAACCCCTGCGGACAACTACATTTCTTCAAAGGAGATACTAAGAGTGTAAAGTAATTTAGTTCCCTTATTTCTCTTTGGGTATTTTACAGAAACATATACTATACTATATCCTACTGAGCAATCTGTTTGTAAATGTATTGGGGAAAATAATAAATTATTTTGATTACTTTTTTTTCAAATTGTTACAAGTGAATTTGTTGAGAGATAATAACATTTTTTCATGCAGATACAGAAAAAAAATAATTGAAATAATGGCAGGATCATCACATAAGCTTACAAACCAAGAGTCAGAGCTTGGAGCAAAATATTATTGAGAATGACCCAGATGATGAGTAAGTATGAAAACAAGATATTATTTATTCTGTTTTGGTGGAATAGCTAAAAGACAAATATTCTATGGTAATTCCCAGTTTTCACAGCTTCATTTTGAAACTCTTAAATACTCTATTTAGTACTCATGTAATTACCAGTATATTGTAAGATGGTAATGTTTCAGTATACCAATACCATCTTTCTAAGGACAGACAATTTCATTTTGGCTGGTATGGCTTTTTAAACACCTATTATTTGAATGGAAATATTCACCTGAGAATTTAATTGGTCTGAAAAAAAAAGGTTAGTGTTAAAATGCTTTTAGATAGCAATGCAATAGAAATCACAATGTAGAAAGAAAGCAATTCACAAATATTATTTTGAATCTGTACTCTGCTTCTTCTGAAAAACAATTAAAATTATACTGTTTAGTATATGACGTGGTAATATTTCAAAATAGCACTGTATAAAGAGAGATCTTCTGTTGGTATTTGCTCACACAAAGGAAAGACAGAAAAAGAATGACCTGTAGTGAAATTGAAGAGAAGGATCCTAAGATATTAAGAGAAAGAAAAGGGGGGCTGTGCACTTAAAAACAAAGATATGCAAAAATTATTGTTATAGCATGTTGGAAGACAGAAATAAATGGAGAGGCAATCAAAAGTAGCAGAAAGTAGTGGTGTGAGATGGATGATTTAGACAAAAATTATGAATCAGGAGATAATGGAGAAGTATGCAGAAAAGACAACAAAATACAAATGCACTATGAATGGGCTGTGCTCAGACATATGTGTTAGGATTATATCCTTCTCCTCTCACTCCCTGTCCCAAACCTCACTTTCTGCAGCTCCATGGTACTATCTTTACCTTCATTTACCTTGTTTAAAATAAAACTTTCCCAGAGAGGAAGAAATTTATGCAAAAATATTTGACCTCAGTTCTATCCAAAAATTTTGAAAGCATATGATAAATACAAGGAATATTTTTTTTCAAAAATAATTAGAATTCTCTTTTTAGGGTCATCCTTTTTATGAATATTTGGTACAAAGTTTTTGAATAGTTGAGGTTGAAAATAAATTTGTCTGAAATGAATGTTTGACAATTTGCTTACTAAAAATAACCAAAAATGGTCTCATTTAACATCACTCCATTTCAATAAAACCATATGATGTTCCTGTTTAAATTTAAGTTTAGAAGAGAAGAGCTGCACAATATGACAAAGAAGTGACAAAAACAAAGTTGGGAAGGGAGTGTGGAAGGAGGCAGATTTTTGCGGTGTTCTACAACTTTTTCTGTCACTATGAATACATTTATGATGTTGCCTCAGCCAAGATTTTGTTAATAACATTATAAAATTCCTATACAGTGCAACAGCTGTAATTGCTAAACTTTCTTTTGGAGACTACAACAAAGCACAGGACTGAAAGATACATTTTTCATTGCTCTCCAGTGACACTGTTGGAGTATTTGTGTAAGTCTTCATGTGGATTGTGTTGCTAATAAGGTAAGTGAACACATTATCTTAATTTTGGATAGAATGTAGGAAGCAGAGGAGTAGTGAGAATTAACACCTTAATCCATCAACAGGTGGGAGAAGGATGCAAATTATTCTGAATAATTCTGCATAGTTCACAGAAGGGCCTCTAGGAACATTTGTTCCCCCTCATGCCCAGATTTTATTCTCAAAGGTGTCCCAACATTGGTTTTGTTTTCCCATCTCTGTGAAAGTTTGTCTGCCGTGGATTTTACAGCACAGACCGAGAAAGAAAAATTACTTCTGAGAATCACAGAAGCCAATGAAGTGACTTCACCCTGCAGGGTTCTAGAAGTTCTTAATTTAAACTATGAATCACGTTTGCACAACTGAAAGGCAGAAACTCTTAAAGTGGCATCCTTCGGGGGTAATTCTGCCTTCAGTTCTGCACGATAGAATTCAGACTTTTGGAACAAGCTAAGCATGTGAATCTCAGATGGTGGCCACTGCACTTAAAACAAGAGTTGGTTATTCTCTCAGGCTAAAGGAAGCATGCTTTTCTACCCTAATGTCTTCATTTTAATGGTAGATCCCCTTTAACAGTGATGAAAATTGATGCCAAAAATTACCATAGTATGGATTTGACTGGGTTTGTTTTTTCCTCGTCTTTTCTAACACTGTTTGCAAAGTAAATGTGGAGACAGTCTTGTGAGTACAAATTCCAACTGACTTCAGAAAGAATAATTTATACTCTTGAAGCTATTTAGAGCATTAGATCTGTTTAATAAAATGATTTTTGTGCTTTTCTCACATGCTTCATCTGCTTTTGAACTCTTAGAAGCAGGTCTCTGAACAAACTAAAGTATTCTCTCGAAGTCTGGAGCTGTGATTCTGCTATTTATCTTTTTCCTTCCTCTCAGGATTCTGAACTCAGGCCCTTGAGGCTGAGAGGTTTTACAGAAGATCCAGTCAATCTCTGCAGCACCAGAGAAGGGACAATCTGCTGGTCTCCTCTAGCTTCTTTATTTCTCAACACAAGTCATTCACCAGCATGCCCATTTCCTGCAGGCGACAGATATTCCTCCATGCCCCAAAAAGAGGCCAGAGACACTCCCTAAGCTCTAGTGCTGCAGAGCTGTGTCCTCCCCCAGAAACGTTGCTCTGGGTCAAAGCCACTGATATCATAGGCACAGCTGCTTCAGTGGTTGCTCCGCAGTACCCTGTCACCACCACTGAGTACACATATGTTGACCTGAGCAGAACTCCTGATGCCACTTTTTCATGGAAGGCTGCATCTGTTCCAGAGGTGTTTCCATGAGCTGTGCTCTAGACCAGCTCTTAAATGGCTCCCTTCCTTATGCCTGCCCATTCCTTACCTGGGGTCTCCTGGGATAAACTGACCCCTTTTGCCAAGGACAACTCATAGAGCTTGTTAGAAGCTTGACAGTCACAGCATCCCATGGTAATCCTTCCCTGTCAGCAGCAGGCACTCTGATGTTCCTCAGAGATCTCCCACAGGTTTTTCAGTGATCTTGGACAAAGTTCCCAGGAGATCTAGAAGATATCAAAGCAGAGCACAGGAACTGCTCCACAAACTGCTGTGTTTGTTGACTAAAAGCCTTAATTGCCTAAAACTTAGGATAAGGTTATATAATGACCATTGAGATCAGATATGATTCCTGGAATGGACTGCAGAGAAGTGTCATTATTTTTGAAAACAGTATTGGAAACTTAACTGATGATTTGCAACCCTTATTAGATATTTTTGTTGGGGTTTTTTGTTTATTTTTACCTTGTGGACTGAAACATAATTAGAAAATAACAAATATTGTCATTGTTACTGCCACATGCAAGTATGTAACAGAAGTAAATATCTGGTACAACATGATGATGATTGGTTTGGGAAATTCAAATGAAATTATGATTCAAATAAAGGTCAGATTTCTTATCCATTTCCTTCATATAGATGAGAAATGTCAGGTTAAACAATTAGCTATCTATATAGTATACAGCTCAAATCATAATCTCTAAATGGTGTTTGGAGCTAACAATACTATTAACCTCTAATGAGATGACACTTTAAATCTCATAACACATTGTACAGTTAGGGTAAAACAACCAACACATACATATAGATGTGCACACACACACACATCCACTGATGTCAGAAAAGCAGACAGGGGAATTACTTTTCTAAAAGCTTCTAAGTGTCATAGATACAGCACTTAACATCACTACATACACTAATGAAGAAGAATCACCCTCAATGTAATTGGATAAAAATTCTGTATTATAAGTTATTTTAAAAATCTGACATTATAAGTGCAAAGATAGTAACAAAATTAGGCAGGATGTAATTACTGGTGGAAAAATAAATATACTAACTGTGACTCTAACATACTAAAGATGGCCTGCAAGACTGCATAAATTAGCCAAGAAAAATAAACAATTCTTTGAAATTTATTATGTTAGCGCAAAAAAGAAAACCAAAAAAAGAATAGAGAATAGAATACTTAGTGGTTGTTCAAATAACCACAAAATACACTTGGAACCACTGCCACATTCTCTCCTGACATTATTTTGATAACTTCAAATGAAGCTAAGCCAGCAGAGAATTTGCTTCTTATAATTCTTATAATGTGATAATTAATTCCTGCAATGCTGTTACCAGGCGGATCAATTTTCAGCTTTTATAAACCTTAAGAAAACACACCCCTACAGACTAGAAGACAACTACTAAACACAGCTACCTAAACTTAATATGTAAAGTGTAACTTTTCATTTCTAGGTGTAATTCAATTGAAAGTTGAAGTACAATTAGTTAGGAGCTTTAATAATATTACATCAATATAATTTTATCTCAGTTTAGGGCACTTTTTCTGGTTGTTTCTCAATGGATTGTATCTAGTAATTTAAATATAATTTGATAAGTTTTTGTTTGTGTGGTTGGTTGGTTTTATAGATGTTGCATCAGCCATCATTTTTACCTTTCCCACTACCTATGCAGAATTTTTATGACAAAACTTCAAATTGTCTTATGACTCAGCAAGAAAACCTCTACAGAATACTTTTCTTAGAACAAGACTACCAGCTCTGCAAAGACAACTTATTCTATATGGAAAGCATAGATGTAAATACTCTTTAAATAATAAATAAAAAATAGTAGTTCATGATGTTGCTATCTAAAGTCATTAGGCTCTCCCTGATCAGCCCCTCTGCTACCCAGGTTAGACTTCTGATAGGCCTCTAGTTTGCCTACCTGCTTCCTCCCAAAGCTTTTTTCTGACTCACAGAGAGAGGGACAATATTCTAAATCTTCAGGAGACCTATCTGACAGCTGTTGTTTAAAATCTAGAGAAGTTATCAGAATATTGATTTCACTGAAATAGAGCTGACATGTTGGACTTAATTCAGTTATATAAATATAGTAACTAGTGGCAGGTGAGGTCTCCTTGGTTGTCCTATCTGGCCTCTAGCTGTCATTCCAACATGATATAGATCTCCTGAAGTTGTGAAATTCCATGAACAACATGAGATATCTTTGGTGATCTCCTATATCTCAAAAACTGGTTAGAGTCTGGTGCTAATAATGCCAAGGCTATCCCCATTTATTTAGGAGTTGGACTCATGTGTCACATCCAACTCAGAATATTTTCATCTATTAGTAAACAACTAAATCACATTCATGATGACATCATAGCTTATGTACCTACACATTTAAGTAAATATTTGGCTCTAGGCCTGCCTGCCTTGGCCTAAGAGCCCTTGTTACCTTATCCCAAAAGTGTGCTCTTAGAAAATGAGGTCTCATAAATAAGTGTGCTGTCCATTTTCTTTTGCTGAAGGAAAATCAGGTCTGAAAATGAAAGTCTCTTCAGCCCTAATTGATTGAGATGAAATTATGAATTTTTGATCTCTGAAAAAATTTTTACATTTCATGTTAAATAATTTTTTTATCTAAAAAATATGAAATATGCAAAAAGACCCATGTGCCATGATAACTCCTTTTTTCTGTTTTTAGGAACTCAACCTAGAAACCAGAGGATGTCACATTCTCTCATTCTCCTCTACCTTCTGCATTTGATATCCATGGAATTTGTACTACAGTTTTTCGCCAGTACACAGAGACATCTAATTTTCATTTTCAGGCTCCAGGGGTTTCTCCGCTATGACTCCTGGAACACATCCACCCTCTCCTTCTTCACTGACCTTGGTGTCTGCAGAGCTGCTTCTCTCATATATTTTCACACCTGTCCTCAGTTGCTGTTGCACAGCAGTATTTCCCTTTCTTAAATAAATTATCCCACAGATGCTACCACCTTTGCTCATGGGCTCAGTCTTGGCCAGCAACATTCCTTCTTGGAGCCAGCTGGCATTGGATCTATTGGACATGGGGGAAGATTCTAAACAGCTGCCCAGTACACTTGTAAGGATGTAACATTAAATGCTTTGCTATGGGCAGATTTTCATCCTTTCATAAAATCAATGCAGTCCTTCTTTCTTGGTACCTTATTGTGGTACTGTATTCACATAATATTATGTTTGTGTCCTGCAGAGAATTTTGATTGGGAAAGATGTCAATATGTGGCTTCCCAAACTTCCCTAGGACTCTAGACAAGATAAATTCTTACCTTTTTCCCCTTCCTTTTTTTTTCTTTTCTTTTTTTTTCTCCCTTGAATCTGAAAATTACAGAGGGTTGAAATAGCAGATTTGCTGCTTACAAAATGTAGACTGATAACACTACCAAAATTCTGTAAAAATTATAGTCAAACCAGCACATTATTTATAGTTTTAATTAGAAAGTCCAATGCTTTAGAATGAAATAAATTTTCAGCCAAATTGTCTTTATTGGAGGGCAAGTGAGTGATGGTAAATCTCATAATTAAATTCATATAGAGTTTCTGTTTATTTGGTTCATGGTGTCCCATGTTCTGCCCCCAATTTATTTATTTTGCCACTTATGTTAAGAGATACTAGGACTTATTCCCTGGCTGAAGGGAAATAGTTACACTCTTGAGGGTTATTGGTTGGTAGCAGAACAGTGCATTGAATCATTGTGCCTGTTGAAGATATTTTTTTCGACTCCTTTTCAGTTCTTTGTGTTATTACTGCTGTTTTACTGTCATCACATAGTTTAATATTTTCATTACTTAAGGTATTAAATGCCACAGGTTTGTATTAAAAATACTAAACTTAAGATTTCAGATACATTATTGTGTTTATTTATTTTCTATGAATCTCCACTTTTTTATATCCAGCAATTTTATTTATGTATTTTTCACTTACTCCCTCTAAACAAAAACCCCAAACAAACTCCCCATGTTATTTTTAAGTGAAAGCCTAATTTAGAGAAAAAAAACAAACAATACTTGCTTGCCTGGAGCATATTTATATTCCAGCTGTGTAATAATGTGCAATCTGTTTCCCTGGCCATAATTTCGCTAATATTCATTCTGTCATGTCTTACAAAGGTAGAGTAAGTTGATTACTTATAAGTGTTATATTAATGGTACAAATAAACAATAAACACACCTCCTGGTTTTTTTCTTTTTAAGAATTATAGATTTGAGTACTTTTCTTTATTGGAAAGTAGCAATTTTAAGGTAAAATCCTTTATTTAGTATTAAAATTGTATAATCCTTTAGTTTAATTCTTTATATGTATATGAATAAGGATAAATTTGTTGTCAGTCATATTAGAAGAATATTTAAAAAGCTCCTTTTACATTTAATTGACTAAATAAATTAAATTATATTTTATTGACTGTACATCAGAGACCTTTAGACCAATTGTATGTTAGACAGGAATTTTCTAGACTAAAATACCCATGATATTTGTCTGGTTTTTTACTTCTGAAATGATTTACGTCAAAATATTCCACAATTCTTTTGAAGAAATATAATCCATTAAGGATCTTAAACATATATTGGCAAGTCTCCTCTCATTCAAGAGTATTATTTCCCCTTGCAGTCTCTAGAAAAGACTAACACAACTCAAAAGGGGAGTTTACAACTAATTCACAGAATGTTGCTCTGATGTGATTTAAGAGTGTTTATGCTACATTTAAGGTACAGAAGATCAAAGCAGAATACCTGCCATGTTTGACTGCACCCATAAATAAAGTTTTATTCTAGTAGAACTAATTGGTACAAACGTTGGCTTGTTACAAAAGCTAGTACAACATATTCATAATCACCAAGGATTATGGAACTCAAGCATAAGAAATCATATCCAGCATCAAAAAAAATTTTATTTGCTCCTTACAGTTTCTTTCAAGACATGAACCATGAACACTGAAAAAGAAGTCACCTAAATGACATTAACTAGTTTTTCATACTTTTTGATATCTCTTTGTATCGCTACAAGTTGATCTGTAGATCCTGGGGTAAAATTGCCCTTTCTGGGATAAAATTCTCAAGTAAAAGCTAGCCACATAAAGTCTATACTCTGAGGATATAGATTCATTTGTCTGAGGTACCCAATAGTCAGCTTTCAGCTTTTTTCTGTTGTATAGATTAACCTTTTAGAAACATAAAAGAACATTTTGTTGTCCTAAACTCTACCTTTCTTCAGAGCTTGTAGGTGTCATGTTTACCCTCCAGTAGTTTTCTACAGCCTAGGAAACAGGGACTTGTTTAAAATCATAAGGTTGATACGTGGTTTCCAATGATCATGTGTTTGACAGCTAGTGGTTTGCTACTAAATGGTGTGTGTCAGTAAGTGCTCCTTTGTTCCTGTGAAATGGAAAAAAAAAAAACAAAAACAAAAAACCAAAAAACATCAATCAAACCAATTCTCCATTAAGACAAAGACAGTATAAAGTTTCAAACTGTGAATCCTTACCTTATACTTATGTCTATCTTAGGAAGCTAGAAAGTACAAATTCTGAAAATAATTTGAGAAAATATTTTTTCATAATTTTAAAACATTATTTTATTATTTAGTCTTCCCTCCTGGGTGCTAGAAGCTCCATTTGTATTTACTTACTTTTTTTTTTCTTTTTTTTTTTTTCTGCAGGAGCAAGTAGAGCTCTTAGTCATGATTTCTAAGTGATAAAAGTAGTGCAAAACGGTGCTTTTCTTTGCAAGTTACGTGTAACTACAGACATGTTAATAACTAGAGAACCAACTTGTTTCAGATTTTCCTGAGATGTTACTTGTGAGTTTTAGAAGATGTTTATCTTCAATATAAATGTGTAGAAATAAAAATAAACAATGAAAATTTTGTAAATTAAAATGAATATGTTTAGTTATGTTTTCTTTCCTCTTTAGTAATTTCTTACAGACCATTGGCTCAAGTACTATATGCATACAATCTAAGGAAATGCCAGTTCTTTATTGTCATTGGTATCAGATCATTTTATCTAAATTTATCATTTTTAATAGCTTTAACAGTATAGCTATATTGCTATTGCTAGATAGGAAGCTTATTAATTATCTTAGTAGTGATGAGTGAATTTTACATCTCTTATATGTATGAATAAATGGTCTCATTTAGGTCAGTAATAAAATATTCATACATTTGTGTTATTGAGAAGGAAATGCAGGACAGAGACATAAGTAAATATGGGTAAATTATAAACATTTTTTAATTGAGCATAAACAGAATTTTATAGAAATTTACATGTTCTTTTAGCATCTCACTTTCTTTGGTCTACTTGCACAATTCTTGAATAGATTCAATTGTCTACTTTATTTATGGGAAAAGAACAGTATGGCTATTGATAATATGGCAACACACCACAGCAGTGAATATTGCTTTACATAATGAAAATTGGTTTTTAGAAAAAAAAAAATGGAGGGATTTGGGATAGAGTAATCATCTATGATTTTTCATGTATAATAGAACAGAGAGAAAACAGATTTGTTTGTCCAACATATATAGTATGAATTTCATGTGAATGTCTTTGAGTCATCAGCTAAATTACTTTTTGCATATAGACAAAAAAGTGAGTTTGGGTCATTGTTGCCACAAATATTGTTATGAGAATAAATGACGAAAAAAAAGATGAACATGATTTCAGAAATGAGATAAATCTACTTCAGTCCCCTAACCTGGGTGACTAAAATCCAAAATATACCCTCCCTTGAAGTGTATCTTGGACTCCATTTTATTAAAAACTACAAGTATGAGAACAATTGTGGTGCCTTGAATGCTGAAAGAGAAGTAATGAACAGACATCATATTTGTGAGCATGCATAAAGGCCTCTGTCAATATAGTATGTGTTCAAAGTCACTCTTTTTGTTTTCATACATGCATTACAGAAAGGTGCTCCTCAGTGTAGCTTCCTTACTTTCCCTTAAGTGTACATTCAGATGTTCTCGGTGACATGCCAGAATAATCAGATGAGCACATGTGAAATACACATGGATACCAATGAAGTATGCCCATTCTGATCTCCATTAAAAAACAACAAAAAAACCCCCATAAAACCACTAAAAATAAAAACCCAATCCCACAAAAAACACTAAACCAACAAAAACTACCCCGAGAAACAGAAAGTTTCAGATATCAAAACTTTTAATAAACTCAATCCTTTTACATCCAAAAGGCTCACCTCTAGTAGTAAAACTTACTCTAAGGAGGAATTTCAATTTTTTCTCTCCTCTCCCAAAACTTGTACTGCTTCAGAGCTAACTATGGGCAAATAATTCTCAAGTAAGAAACTCTTTAAATGAATCTTTGCAGGAAATATTTATTAGACTGTATTACTTGAATTACAGGAACAAGAATCTCTTACCTGGAAGGACCTCATTCTGATTACTACTATGATGAGAAATGAAGAAATCAACAAAACAAATACATATGAATGTGTTTCTGGATACTGCAAGTTGTTTATCAAAAAGGAATTTCCTGTTCCTTCTCCTGTCTGAGTGAACTGAAGATGTACAACCTTTTTCTCATAATACAGGAAGGGTTTTTGATTTTCACATTTTATAGATTTTAGGAATACAGTAGCTGTAGCAAAGGCAGATCTAATGCGTTAATATTTCTAGCAGCTTGAGTTTAATGTCTTTCTATTGTTACCCCTGTCCCATATCCGTAGCTCCAATTCTTTAGCTGTTTAGTCTCTATTCAAGGCAGAAGGTTGAAGAATATCAAAATGAGACGTAAACACAGGGCAGAGTGACCCAGAAGTCAGAACACTGGAAGAACTCCAGAAGTCCGAGGAAGAGGAGGCCTCACCAACCCCCGATTCAAATCCAGAAGGTGGGGAACAGGGGTGGGACTGGGGTGTGAAAAGGTTGAACTGAAGATGTGTAAAGTAATGATTGGATAGATTATATTATAAAAGCCATAGAAATTAGAGTTTGCACACACACATCAATGTATTCCTGGTTGAGCATAGCTCCTTAGTCACTCCCTGCTTATCTGATCTTTGGTCTCCTTCAAAATTGGCTTGAAGTTTTTTTCACAGACTTTAAGGCAACACTCACCTAAATGACTAGTCACAAGGGTTTGTCTAACCTTCATGGTAACTGACACCAGCAAAACCTGCTGAGAATTTTGTTACTGAGATTACTGGAGTCGCTCAGGCATTGCATATTGTAGGACTTTGATAGCTTAAAATTTGCCAGAATTAAAATAGTCATATTTGTGGCAATCTTTTTACATGTATCTTCTGTTTATCCTATTTGTGGGTAATTCAGTTAATAAGTAAATTGGTTTTAAATAAATTGTTCATAAAATCAGCTTATCCCTGACTGTGGTAAACCTTAGTGTGAAGTTAGTGCAGCTTAGACATCCATTAGAGAACATACTGACTGGTGTCCTATTCACCAGACACTTACTTACAGGTTAATGTTAATTCAGAATTAATCACTGGAATAACACAAGGTCACATATTGAATTACTTAGTTTAAATGAACAACTAGGATGCTGTTTCTTAGGTACTCAGCAAGTCTTCAGTATGTAAATGATGCTATTAAGCACTACATTCTATACTGGTTTCTCTTTCATGGCATACTTCATTATGAAATTCATTCTATATCTATGATTTTACATTAACCTTAACTGTATCTGTGAAACTGTCAGCATTCAAAACAATTTTTGTGCTGTACTGAAGATAAGTTAGCAATTGTAACTGGTTGATATTTTGACCAGCTTACCCCAATAAGATTTGTCAAACAACAAATATTGTTAGGCAAAATGGAATTCTATCAGTAATGCTGTAGTGACTGTTATGATGAATTCTTCATTTAAGTCTCATAATTTCAGCATTGTCTTTAATGAAGAATGTGGAAAAAACCAAAGAAGAATTATACTGTGTGCTTTGTGAAATTTTGGATCAAGGAACTCTTTATCGGTTATGCTTTAAGGATAACAAAGTCTCAGGATGAAATTATAGAGGTATTAGAGTTATTATAGAGTTATTTAGTATATAGGCCAGAATAAGGCATGGTCTTTTTATTCTGTATTTCTGTGTTGTAACAGGATCCAACACCATGAAGATGGCTTTTAAGTGTCAGTTCAGTACCAATGATGAGCAGAAATTTTATATGAAATTTTATACACATTCCCTGAACATCCTCCTCCTTTCCCACACCCCTACATTATTTTATAAATAACTGATTGTCTTTTATTACATGAAAAGCACAGGTTTTTAAACTTTGAATAGTGGACTGGAATTTACCTGACCAGGTATCATGATTTTCAGGTGCCAACTGAAAACACTAACCATGCTAGTTAGGCTATTACTGTACCAGAGAATGAGGGGAGTAGATACAAAACAATACCCTGTCTATAAGATTTATTTGGTACTCAAAACATATTATTTATTAGCCTACTCATAGGAACTTTGCTTTAACAGCTACATTTTTTTTAGAAAATTTTGGATGTACATCTCTCATATTTAAAGAAAATAGACAAACTAGTGAAACATAAGTTTTAAAAGGTTCATATTCTGAGGTACAAAAGTGAGAGTTAACTAAAAGAGATCAAAACCAAAGGGACAGAAAAAAACTATATATAAACCAAATATTCTTAAAATTGCATTCACACTGTTTATATCTTCTCGCATAGTTTTTGGGGTGGGAGTGGTGGTGGTTGGTTGGTTGGTTGGTTGTTTTCTTTTGGTTTAAATTTGCACCTTCTTTACAAATAGAGCAATTAAGCAATTTAAAAGTGACGTATTTGAATTTGTGGTATGTTCTTACGTGTCTCTCCTAATCTACGTAGATCCTCTGAGCCTGCTAATTTGAGGCCTAGCTAAAACTAAAGCCAAAACTACCACAGCCAAATAAGAAAAAAAAAAAAAACAAAACAACTTTTAAGAGAAAAGAAAACATTTAACACTTTGTGAAATTTTATCTATATAGCCCTTTGGGGGATTCATCTTTCTTAATTTTATGATCTGAATTAGGGACTTTGCAAAAAACTAGACTCTCTCAGCAGTTAACCATGTCCTAATATTCTTCTGATTTTTACTATTTGACAGAATGAATGGCTTTTTGTGTTACTTAGAGTTGAGTATGTTTACTTAAAAACATAGATTTGAAGTAATGAGACAACCTAAAATACCAAAATTCATTATGAAGTTATAATTAACTCTAAATGTAATGGCTGTTTTTTGTGCCTGAAAGGGCACTTCTTTCCATTCTTCTAACCTAAAGAGAATATCTGTCCTCTTGGAAGCATTAGAAGCATTTCTAATTCCTACTGCTACTTGTTTAATTTTGCCATCATTTTCTTCTAGGAAAAGAAGGGAAGAAAAGAAGCAAGAAAACTATGTTCTCTCTCATTTCTTTCTCTGTTTCTTTCTTTTGTTTCTCTTTTTGGTACGGCCTCTTGTGAAGTTTGTGTAGCAGATTCATAAAACTTTTGACTGTTAAATGAAGATTAAAAACAATGCCAGAGAAGGTCGATTGCTTCTCTAGATCAATGTGTAGGTGTTTAAACTGATCTATTCCTTCCCTGTTGTCCTTGAGGGTTTTGCAAATTTCATGAGAAACATTCTCTACCATCTTCTCGTGAAAGAAATGTGTTTGAATAGGTGTTAGTCACAATGACAAGACAGGGAGAACAAGACATGAGGAAGTTAGATAAAAGAGAAGTACTCTCTCTTTGTCTAGATTTTTTTTTTAAAAGGGAGGGGAAAAAAGAAATGTGAAACCTGATCACCCCTTCTAATAAGGATTTGAAAATTTCAATCTTTGGCAAGAACTCTGAATGACAGATCCTGAATTAACAAAGGCTATGTTATATATCCTTCTCTCAGATATCTACATTCAGAAACAAATGGATTTTTAATTATTTTGAAACCTAATACCCGTTTTTGTTCCCTGTTCATGGTATAGGCTTTGACCTAGGTACTTATGCAATTCCAGCCACCCTAAGGATACTTTGTGCCCTGGAACCTGTATCCAATTTGGGCTAAACGACTTAAGAAGGTATCCATTAATTTGACACATTAAAGATTTTATCAAGGGACATGGTATTAGTACAGTCTTTGTCAAGGTTATGAATTAGTTCTTCCTTTCCTCTCCTCTTTTTGCAAATGCTTAAAATTTTAACTCTAAATGTAAAAATGTAAAATTAATTGTAGAGTTATGTTTGCTATTACTGTATACATTGTTTTTATGTGTGAGAGAGAGACATAATCTTATAACCATGCATCTTTTCTATTTTGCATTTGTGCTAAAGAGTGCCCTGATTAAAAAAAAATAGTGGATTTTTTTTTGTATGAATATGTTTAGACAGATAGATATGAATATGCAGACACATTGTAATTAAATCTCAATAAAGTAAGATTTTACTTTAGATTCTTCATAAACAGAAACTCTAAGGCAAAATTACTTTAATCATTGCAAACATTTTCAGATGCTGTTTTAATTACAAGTGCAGCATGAAACAATGTCATTAGCACAAATACTATCTGTGCTTTAAGTATCTTGACTCTTAAGAAATAATGGAGAGTTATCACCAAAATGCAATAGCATTAAATACTATTTATTAGTTGATAGTACGTAGCTTAAGGAAAAACAACAAATCTCCAAAGATAAAGTAATCCCATGTCACAAAGGGAACATACACACACATACATATATATGTGCATATGCATATTCCAATTCTATACCAATTTTACTAAGCCAAATAAAAATGAAAATGAAGTAAACAATAGTCGGTTGAGCATCAAAGATTGCTATTGCATGCTACAAAAATCTCCAAACAGCACAAATCCACAATAATCCTGGGTTTCTGAGTTCTGCTACAGGTCTTATTTTCTGGGACTACAAAGGCACAAAACCTGCCTGTAATATCTTCTCTTTTCATAAAGAATTTTGTTGTTGTTTTTAATTTCTGGACACCTACAAATTATTATCTTAGTTTAATATGGTGTCAAGTAACTCAGAAAATGCCCAGATTCATAATCACAGCTATTTATGCCACATCTTGGGTAGACTGTTGTCTCCAAGACACAGGACAAGTCACTAGGGAGAAATTGTTTGGGTTTCCAATTCCCTTTTCTTCTAAAGGGAAAATAGTAATCTATATTTTATTTTAATAATATGATTTTTACTGTCTTGTTTTCAAATATAACACACATGCACAATAAAGGCACAAAGACATCTGATTAAAAAGCTGAACTTCAACAGGGTAAGCACTATCAGCTCTGCTGGACAGTTTATCTGCAGAGTATCCCATAAGATATGATAAACAAAAAATGTGATATAAAAATTTAAAAATAGAGATGGACTTCAGCTGCAAAGCTAGAAATTTTTGCTACTGAAATATCTTTTCAGACCAGCTGAACTACTGAAGAACGTTTCAAGTTTTGGTAGCATGCTGCTGCTGCTACTTTGTTCACTTTTACAGTTAGAGGACATCAAAGCTGTAACTGAGAAAACACCTCATCCTAATTTCCATGAGGAAGTCATCAGATTGGATGAACAAAGTGTTGATATCAGATGCATGCACACACAGAGAGACTAGAGAATTATTTTGGTTAATTTAATGTTTACATATCCTTAATTAAAATGCTATCTTTGTGAGACAAATGCTGTACATAATCCTGGGATTATGTGCTACCAATTCTCAGATTTCTTTCTTAATCCATTTTCTTTATTTATTAAAGACAAATGTTGATCTATTACTTTGAGACCTAGTAGTAATTTATTTCAGTATGATCTTTTTCCTTCTCTAGAATCAGAAATAAAACACCCTTTTTTTCCTATCTGAAAGAGGATAAGAGATGGATGTAACACATTTTGCCAGATAGTAAGTCTTATAATGCTTTCTTATTAGACTCTTCTGTAAACAAATGACCACCATATAGAGCAAATGGTTCAGTAGAAAGAAACGTGCAATTGCTGAGAATCATCTATTAAAAGTGTAAGCAAGAGAGGATATGTCAGATGGATTTCTATAGGGATCAGTTTTCCACCAGGCAAATTCAGTTTTTAAATTAGTAATGTGGAAAAGTGGAAAATACTAAATGTGGAAAGGCTATAAAACTTCAAAAGACATAACTGGAACTTGTCACCATATTGAAAATTTAAGAAAAGTATGCAAAAATCAGGATACAAATTAGTTAGTGTTCTGCAAAATATCCAGAGGACAAGAAGTCTAGATTTAAAAAAAACCAACAATTACTTTTCAATATAAAGGTCTCAGTTGGGCTGCTGTTCTGTACAATTTCACATTAAAAAAAAATGCTTGAAATTGAGAGGTAAAAGTTCCAAAAAATGGTATTATAATAATAATAATGATTTAGAAGTCTAAAGTATATGGTGTATGAGAAAGAATGAAGGACCTAAATTAGTTTAATACAAAGGCTACAGGTATATGTGACAGAAGTTTTCTTGTATGTAGAAAGGACTGAAAACAAAACAGTTTGCTAGAGCCACTAGTAATAAAATAAGAAATACTGCTTTTGTGCAGTAAAATGATACTATGATACTAACTTATCTTTAAATGTTGTTGATAAAAGCTTATTATTCTTAATGATTTGAAGAAATGCTAGTTACAAATGTAACAGCTGGAATTGACATAGATTTCATGAAGTGATGCCTTTCTATAACAATGAGAATTTTGAAGTAAAATTTGAAAGTCCAAGGGTATGTCTTTACTGATATATTGACTGTGTACTTATTCCTTTCACAGAATGATTAACTGCATTAAAAAAAAAAAGTGGACCTGCATTTCTATTTGTATGGGTAATAGGTGAGATGAGATAAGACCAGACATTGTACATGGTTAGGAAAATTCAGCTTGCAATGACAATGCTAACTGCATCCAGACTACCTTAATGAAGATTAAAATTTAAATTTGTTCAATAAAATTCCCATTCTTTATTAAACTTGAAAATGACTTGAATTACAATCAATCCTAAAAGTTACTTCAAAGAACTCAAAAAGGAGATATTTTCCCAAAGAAAGACAACAAATAATGAAGTGCAAAAATGGAGTGACACATGAGTTTTAAGATCTCCAGATCTTGACTTAATTATGTTTTTGTAGCAAACAATCACCTTTGCAATAAAAACTGAAGTTAGAACAAATATCAGTCAAAAGTAGTATCTCTCTAAGTTAGGAAGGAAATATTTTGATATCAGTAAACTTATTAGTCATGTAATAAATATTTCAAAAGAAAAAAGTTAAATGTTACTGCTTTTAATAATTCATATAAAAATATTTTAATGTAATGGCATCAGTCCTTTTTTGCTACTATACTTGCATAACCAAAATATGTTATTTTCTGCCTTAAATAACAAATCTTATCTCACTAAAATGTCATTTCCTACTGAATTAAAAGAGTATTTTTTTCTTTCTTTACATTAAGTTCAGCAGATGTTATTGAGTTAATTCCATTTATTATATAAGATGATGACAATACAATTAGGATTTTTTTCCAAACTGTAATTGTAAAATTGACCTTATTAAAATTCCACTTCCTCCATAATTTAAAAAAAAACTAATTACTTGTAGTAATTGGACCAGAAATGACATTTTCAGTTCATTAATATTCAACAAATTGTTTTTGAAGGTGTTCTTGCATGGTTAGTATTCGGTCTTCAACATTTCTGTTCATTTCTTATTTAAAAGTCATCTGGAATAACAGTTTGCATTTTAATAAGACAAGGTTTCATGAATTGATTTTATTTATAAGGTTTTTAATTGCTAATTAATGTGTGAAAATATCTGTCTTCTGTAATATTTGTAACACATGAGATGAAAGGTGAATGTAGTAGAACAACAATTTGCACAAGCTGCATCATTCTAAATCAGCATGAAAGATACCATATTTCCCATCCACAAATTTTCATTATTCTTTCTAAAAATGTCAAAACCAGGTTTAATATGTCATGGTACTGTTCACCTGAATAAAGAAGCCAATTTATCTAACATCACAAAGTAGAGGCAAATCAAAATAATGACGCATGAATGATTTTATTAACCATTAAAATACAAGTGAGATCATTTCAAGGTGTATACTGTTTATATTAGTTGATGAAATGACATTTGAATTGATATCATAGATGCACTGTAATTCTTTTTATAAATTTTTGAATATATGTGTCTACACTTATAACCTTGAAGTGTAATTCCTCTGATGTCCCTGAAACAGTCAAGAGCTCCGATGGGGCTCAGTCACAGCTGTGAAGAGATTTCCCTTCTGATAAGCCTGATCCACCAGCTGTAGTGATCACTTTTAAGGATAAGTGTCAAATTGCCAATAAAAACTGTCAGATGAAGTGAAATGTGAAGTAATTTTGAGTGACATGTCTGCATCAGAAGCTGAACTGAAATGATTGTGCACTTTCCTTTTGTTAGGCAAAGAATCTTCATTTTATTTTGGGGTTTATATTTTAATAAGTAGATATAAATTTTAAATAACTCTGCTTCTGCTTCTTAAACTTCAATATCCAGATATTCAACCTGAATGTAAGACAGGGAGACTTCGGGTCTTTCAGGAATTTTGGGAGCTGCCAAGTCAGGTTGCATTTCCAGAAGAATTTTGAACATGACAACATAGCACTGAAAGACACTTTTAAAAATATAACCATCAGAATCATCTTCAAAGCTCTTGTTTTCATGTCTCCCTTCTTTTTCCCAGAGAATTTTATTTAGTCTTAGAATCTTTCTGTCAGGCCTTTTCAATCCCCCTTAATGCTTCTCCAGCTTTAAAAAAAAAGAAAAAAAAAGGTTTTGATCAGAGACATCAATGTTGCATAGAATCTACTACAATATAAACATCCCCAACAGTTACCTAAATCTGTGAGTCGTTTCCCCTTCAGCCTGCAGTCTCATACATGCAGCAGCAAAGAGAATTGATAGCACTCAGGACTAATCACCAGACATTCTGCAGCTGAAAGGAAGATTTAGGGCTTGACTACTCTAGATGTCCAGAGTATATACATGCCTTGCAAGAGGTATCTCAATCAGCACTTCCGTGCTTTCCAAAAGGAATGTGGTAGTTCCTGTACTCACAAACCCACTCCCACAGCCATATTCTGAGTTTGCAGATGATTAAGTTCCTGGTTTATCAGGTTTATACAGCAGGTGTAACTTTAGCTTATAGACTGTTGAAAAACATCAATTTAAAAAACTCCAGAAAACCAAATCAACCTTATTTAGGAATCTGCTTTCATTGCAGTTTCTGAAAAAAAGAATGCAAGAGATTCATGGCTGCAAATCAAGGCCAGTAGTTTACAGTAGAATATCAGAGAATGAGACATAAACATCACCCTTCCACCTTTGAGACCAAAATCCTATGAAACAGAGAAGTCTCTGTTCATGAAACCATCATCCTCTCTTTCTGGTATGGATATAAATTCAACTGCAACTGAAGTTCTCAATACATGACACTCACATATTTGAGTGAGAAAGAAACACTTAGATAGGAACTAAACACTCACATTTTTAAAATCAGAACATGATTTGTTTCCTTATTACATATAATTCCTGAACTGTATCTACTTAACTTTCATGGTAGTTCAAAAGAGCTGTTAAGTAAACAGATGTCATCACTGTATTTCAGTGATTTCTTTTTTGTAATATGCTGAAAATTCATTGTTTTTCACATTTCTGATGTATACAGAAGTCTTGCTTCTTTACAAGCACATCAATATTGTCAGCTCAGTCTGTTTACTGAGTGAAATAACATAGGAATATTTATTAGAATATTCAAATTGATTTGTTGGCAGGTATAGTAACTCTGGGGGAAAGAAAAAAAAAAGAGAAATAAAAAAGGATAGCTTTCTTAGATCTACAGTTCCATAATGGGTCTAAGATGCTAATTCTGGCATGCAACAAGAAAAGTATTTCTATCATATTTTGAAATAATAATAAGTTTTCTCACAGAGTTAATTTCAACAGCAATCAATTACATTAATAATGCTGTAGTTTATATGTAAGATGTATACTTAAAATTTGAACTGCATGCCATTTGAATAACATGCTGCAGTAGCTGCTATATATTGTATGCACCCTTTCTGATGGCTTGAGAAAAAAAAATCTTCTGTGTCCTTCATACTCTATCAGGAGAAATTGGGTAGATTTCATAGTCTTCATACTCTAATATTTGTATAACATTCAGAGCCACATTTACAACAGGAACATAAGCTGGGCATTTTGGAAAAAAAAGTCTTATGACAATAACACAAAATCATTTGGAACAAAAAACAAGTAGACACTCTGTCCTAGAAACACTGTTTTGTGGAATGAATATTAAAAATTGTGAACTGTGAATATTATGTTTTTGCCCCTTATTCCAAAGAGATAAAGTAGTGGACTAAATCTTTGAATGTTTCGAAGGCATATTAGGAAGTCATAGTCATTTTCATGAAATTATCTACTATTTTTATTGATTTTATTGAAATCAGATGTTGCTAAATTTTCTGGTTGTATTACAATATGTAAACATAATATTTCTTACCCAAAAGGCCATCACTTACATAATTTTCAATGCCTGTGACTTTAGATTGCCTGACGAGAGGTCTATTTACTATGTTTACAAAGGTTTAAAATAAATTATTAATAATAGAAGTAAAGGTAATGGTATGTGTGAAGATGCCTGACCTTCTACTAAGAAGTCAGAATGGATGTTACCATGTGCAAACCATGTACTGAACAAGAATCCAACTGCCCTTCTTGCCTAAAGATGTGCAGCTCATTGTACCAGACCTCAGAACAGTGTTGCATTGCCTTCTTATCACTGTCCTCACTGGTGCTTCCTGTTGCGCCCCATTGGCAGGTGCTGTGTGTGATGTTCCTTTTCAGTTCTCATGAGGCTGAACAAAGACACCAGACTATGTGTCAGGGAACTTGTAATGTTATTGTACAGTCACCATAACTGCCAATCACTCCACTGTTTAGACTCAAAAGCTGTTGGTTAACCAGCCCTTAGATTCTTACAATACACTTCCACAAGTGGAGGTTAACAAGCCTTAATTTTGTACAATACACTTCAATAAGCTCTCAACTCCTCACATGAAACTTTTCAAAGGTACTGTCTACCAATCCACAATGCACAAATACTCAAAGGTGCTTACTACCAAGCCACAACACACTTTCACATGCTCTCCACTTCCACATCAAAGTTCAGTATGTAGTACAGGGTAGAAAATTATAGCTGTGCTTTGCCCAGGTAAATCAAGGGGGGAGAGAAATAAAGACAGAAAAGGGAGAGAGAGAACAAACTATCACCAGCCTTTGGATCCTGAGTTGATTCTGTTGCACAGATGGTCCAGAGCTGAGGCAAACAATGAGTGAAAGGGAGAACAAAAAAAAAAAGGAGCCTGATTTGCTTCTGTTCATAGTTAATCTGGTGCATGCCTCTTATACAAACTACATTTTTTGTGCCATTTTGTTCATGCATGCACAGCAAGCCCTTTGAGCCTCCTCCAGGAAGTGAATTGGGAGGGGCTGAGCACGAGTCTCCAAATGGAGTAAGGAAGTTGGCTCAGAACAGCTCTGCCCTATCGTTGCAAAACCCTCTCTTCTGATCATACCTTTCCTGTCATAATAGCCAGAATGTCTGAGACATGGCCCTTCACAGTGGCAGTTTTCTTTGACTGCTTTCCAAAGACCTTGGTAAGTGAGCCTAGTCCATTACCTCAGTTTTGCTACTACCTCTCTTTCTTTTAACTCCTTTTTTCATATGTTAAGTGCAGTCACAAACAGTTTTTAAAATTCTGCACTATTGCAGAGTAGTTGCAGCACTACATTTGTCATGTGTTATTTACCCCTTCCATATAGCATTTTCATTCCACAACACCTGGCCCCAGTTACAGGATTTTTTTTTTTCAGTAATCCCAGATAATACCTTTGCTGCTTCTTTTGGATTCTTCCATTTACCAAGATTACTGACTGGAAACTTGCACATGGCGGCACCACAATAACTTCTGCGGTAGTAGTCTGCTCTCTCACACAGCTTTGGAAACAGACCATGCATGACGCTGTGCTTACATCTACTGCTCTACCAGGGTGAGTGTATCTTTTATGAATTCGCTCTTTCTGTTGACAGCTGGTCTTCAGAACCAGCAGAAGGTCCAGCAAGATTGAAATAAAACTGCAACTCACCATAATGAATATTTTCCATTACTTGTAGGAAACCAACTGCTTCTCAAAGTCAGGGAAGTTAAGTACTGCATACATCTGATTTAAGCATTTACAACATATATAGTGTGGGTTTTTTTCATTACAGTATAATTACAATTTACTGTATAAATTTATATTGTTCAGGTCTCGAATTATCTAAGTTACTCATCCATTGCTGTTACATTTTCCCACAAACTTTACTCTAACTGCCCATGGAGCAGTACTGTGAAGTGCACAAACATACCAACTTTAATAGCTTTCTTCAATAAGGAGGTCAATAGAAATAGCACACAGTGACCGATAATTGAATGCAAGAGATTTACTGAAACTGATTAAGCTTTCACAGTCACGCACATGCAGCTGTGCTTATACATCTCAACCATGCTGTAAGTGCACATCTTCCCTCATACTGACTTGCAGATTTAGCAGTCATGTCCTAGGTCAAAGAATATACCCATGACAGAGGAACCTGAAAGTGCCTGAATGAATAATAATAATTACAACTAATAAAGTACTTTGCACAAGGGATGGCTGAAGGCATTGCCAATCTTTCAAAATATGTTGTGGTTGATAACAATTGCTTAGGTCTGCAAATCTTCTCTTCTTCATCACTTAAATTAATACTTTAACTGAATTTATAATGCAAAATCAAACTCAAAGCATGGGGGCAGATCCCAGGCTGTTGCAAACTATTATATATTGAGTGATTATACCACTTAGTAGGAAGCCAAATTTCTACACCAGGTTTTCAGCTTTCATATAAAGTAAACGCACAAATGAAGAAGAAAAGAAACTTTGAGTGTCTTTTTCAGAGTAGGTCTTCTTGTCTTTTTTTGTCTTTTTTTTTTTTTTTCCCAACCAGGGAAAGCGTAAAACACAGAATTTAAATGGCTATAAACCAGAGAACATTTAAAATGTTCCTGTTTTCAAGGGGAAAAATATATGGTACTTTCCACCTTGAAAAGTTACATTTGAAATGATCAAAAACCAGTCATATCTCTATTCTAATTCAGGTACAGTGTAAAAATAATTACCCTTTAGGACCATTTATGGAGTTCGGGTAGAATGGAATCATATAAGCCATTGCAATTTCTAATGCCCAATGTATTTCAGATATTGAGATCCTATTTTTGCTCAGATTAACATTTTTACTTTGTGTTCCTTTATGTTCTGTTTGTTTGTTTGCTTTAATGGATTTGTGATACTTGGATTTAGATATCTAAGAAGTACTTGTTCTGTAGTTCTAGTAGTTAATGGAAGAAAAATCACACTGGTTGTCTGACAATTTGTTGATATCTACTACAGGTAAGAAGAGTCATTCTTGAAACTTATTGCCTGAATTTTCACTGATTGTAGTGGGAACCTGATGCAAGAAGTTGGATGTAGATACCCAAACTTAAGTGAATGTAATTCACCCACAATAATCTCTCACAGCTTGTCAGATAGGTCATCTATATACACTTTCTTGTCATATATATGTAGAAGGGTGGACTCAGAAAGCAGTTGTACTCCAAGTGTCTTCCCCTCTTTTTCTCTACATACACTTGGACAGTAATAAATTTTTCTTTAGTCCATTCTGTACTTTTATTTCCTCTTGTAGTATCAAATGGGGAAGCCTTGAAGATATAAACAACTTTTCAGTTTAAAAGGTAAAAAATATTAGTCACATTATGCTACACTTCCATTAGACTATGTCATAATAGATAGAAGTTCAAGGGTTTATAAATAATCTAAATCTAAATCTACATCTTTTTACATTCATAGATATACTATAAATGTTAAATTAATGTAAATATTAAAAATAATTACTCTGTTTTTACACTTATGGCAAACATTCTGGAAGAATAATCTTCCTTTCTGCAACAGATCCAAACTGTATCATGTTTCACAATGTGTCCTAGGGAAGGGATTTGAAAGGGGATATATAGTGTTCAGAAACATTTATATAAGCATTTATATAAAAGTTTTCTATGCTTTGCAATTTCCTATAGACTTGTAGTTTGTCTTTGAATGTGTGTCTGACCAAATGGCTACAGTACATGAAATTCTTCTATGACTACATGAATCAGAATAACTTACTCTGTTAACAGACATCATAAACAAAATTGCCTTTGGCTCTGAATAATCTCAGAGATTAGTAGTTTATTAAATATTCTTTATTTCTAATCCATGAGTACTTATCTGAATTGTGGTGTATCTTTTAAATTCATGCATATTTATGAATTTTAAAATGTCAAGTGCTTGCTTTTTGCCTCATCATCATCATGGCTAGGCTTTGTGAACGAAGATTTGGGAAGGACTCTACCTGTGCTTGCTGCAAGCATGCTGGTAGCTGAAAAGCCCGATGCAGGATAGGCAGGTCTGGTCGCAAAAGGCACAGTAGAGTCTCCTTGGATGATATTGGCGAGGAACAGTTCTTTCTTCATAACACTAAGATAACTAGCATGTACATTACAACCCATCTTTCACTGAGATCTTAATGCACCAACACACTTTAGTGAGCTACCCTCTATTCAGTGTAGAATATTTAATAAATAGACTAGAGCTTGTGCCCTAGCTATAGAGTGGCAGAAGGTTTTCTTACCATTCTCTGCTTTACTGAATGTGTCAGCACAAGATGTCAGTCACTGCAGTTGTTCTGAGATCTTCCAGTACCTTCATGTCTTCAATCACAATCAATGAACTGTTAAGGCTAACATGTAAATTGTCATTGCTGGATTCAAAGTGACATCCACATTGAATTTCATATAGCGCAGAGCAATAACTACACATTTAGAAACATTCAAATTCTACTAGCAGCATTATCACTGGCTACTTATAAGTTCAGAACTTGTGTTTCAAACAATATTTATGAGGGAATCCTTTTTAAAAGATACTTCGTCTTTGGTCTCTTTACCTCTTCTCTTTGCTTTATCCTACTTCTAGTTTTTATCAAGCCTTTTCATAAGCTGTTTTGACATTTAAAATAGCCAACAACATGGAGGTATAGATGTTTGCAAATACATAGTATCTTACCAATTGCAGAGACAAAACAAACCAGGTGAAGAAAAATGTTTATGGGGAAAGAGGAAGCAAATTAGAGAGGAATTGTTTCATGTCCTGCTGTGAAACTATAGGCTTATGCAGCTTTCTACCTACATTTTGAATTGCAAGGTAGAAGAGACTAAGATATAATTGATATTTCCTTTTTCCTCTTCCTCTTTTTTTCTTGACCTAAAACTTATGTGCGGCTGATGAAGTCCAGACACATGAATAGTTGTTCAGATTTCTATCAGCTGTTTAGTTCAACATCTATTTTTGATCTTTTTATTTAATATTGACAAAAAGGAATGAAGGTGTTATTTTTGTGATCATATATATCAGAGAGAACAGTCCTAAAGGATGTATTGAAGTGTGAAGATTCGTTAGCAAAACAAAATAGTTGCTTGGTCTTGTTTGTTATTTGTCATTCACCACTCTCCTGAAGCCTTCAGTCAATTTTTCAAAGAGTAAAAATGCCATGGCACAAAAAAAACCCATGGCAAATCTCAATGACTTGCAAGACAGAGTCTTTATAGAGGCACCCAAAAGATAGATTTTTTCTGACTGTGCTTATTGAACAATGATGCCTTTGAAATACGTTTATACAAATCAAAGCCTATCCATGAACAGAAATAAATAATTCAATGACTGCAATATATAATTCAATCCATCCCAACTGACTGAACTACAGCCTCACCTTTAGAAGCAGTCCCACCCCACCAGTGATCAGGCACAATGATAGAATCAATTTGAGCAGCTTTCTCTGGTGTTGCTATTGAGTTATTTGATCTGCAGCAGGAAGCAGGTATGAAATCTTTAAGACAGTGAAGAACTTTCATGAGAACTAAAAATCTAAAATGCTGCTATTGTTATTGTTAATTGCATAGCTATGAAGGCCAAGTTCTACTCTCTGTTTCAATTGTGTTATCCCCTGACTTTAATGGGACTTTACAGATAGGAGTGAGGGCAGATTCTGGTCTTTTGTAACTAAAATTGTTTCTCATTCACATACAAAAGCTTGCCACTTCCCTTTAAGAACAAAAATTATAATTAGCTACATTTTGCTCAGGTGAGTTTCCTTTTTTCTGAGACAAACAGGAGAACTGGGACCAGTTTGAACCTTTTTCAGAAACAGGCTTCTTAAACACATATACCTTATACATATATCTATATGTGCATATCACATAGACTGTCCTTGTGCTCCTTCCACATCTTTTAAACCTGGGCCACTCATAGTCCTGAGGACCTGATCCTCAGCCCCAGGCCACTACTAGGATTAGGTTTTGGGTTAGTCTTTAGAGAACAGTGAAGCAAACAGTTCTGTGGACATTGAGGATGGAAAATGCATGCCAAGGGAAGCATGGCACTGCACCATCATTACTCCTTCCACAGTTTTTATACCTGGGCCACCAATAGCGCTGAGGGCCTCAGCCTCCAAATCTAGTTCCTTAAGTTTAAGATTAGGGTTCAGAGATTCATGAAGCCTACACTTCCAGGGACAATAGGGTTGGGGAAAACATGCAAAATTATGCACAGCACTTCACCAATATTGTTTCTAATCTGAACCACCTCTGGTGTTGATTACCTCAGGCTCAGAATCTAGCATTCATTCATTTTAAGGTTAGGATTAGAGTTCAGAGATCTCTTGGAAGCCTTTTGTCTTTATAGGCATGAAATAGTGTCAGAGGATATGTATTGGAATAGTAGTTGAATAATGTGTTTTGGGGTTTTTTTTTAAATCCTTTTCTCATAAGGTCTGTTTTGCAACTGTTAATGAGCTGCTGTGGGAGTCTAAATCCAGAAAGCAAGGTAACCCAAGGGAACATTTGAATCAGGTCTGCAGGGAGCACAAACAATAACGTGGATGACAGCTTAGTCTCCTTGTTCCTGATCATTCTACTTTCACCGACACCACCTCCTTCCCAGGTTAATATTATCCCATGGCAATAGTAAAAGTAGGACCCATTTAACTATTTTAGGATGGTTAAAAAAGGATTGAATTGCTGTAAGAATTATTGATGCCTGTGTAGACAGACACACTATCACTTCCATTTCTCTTGATATAACAGTCAGGCATTTGCATATGTTTGAACTTTCTTCAAAACTGACTTTTGTTTCCAGGTTTTTAAGACATTTGTTACCAAGTGACAGTTTCAACATTATATTTATTATTATTTTAATATTATAAAATAATCAGAACTAGGAGGTGGATAAATAGGAAAAAAACCCCACCAAAACCAAAGAACAACCTTGCAGATATAAACATAGGGAGTAGACATTGAATATAGGAGACAATATATTTGATTTGTAAAAATATCCTCCTGTACTGGCAGTTGATTTTTGTTGTTTAATTTTCAGATTATTTGCTCTGCTTTTGAGCTAGTTTAACTTCTGATAGAAATTCACCTAAAGAGTATACCACAATGTTGACATTAAAAAAGCTGATTGATAAGGTTTTTACACAAATAGTGATTACTAAGTGTAGCTAACATTTTAGTCACAAGGGTGAGATGGAGAGCTGAGCAGAACCACCTTGAATGAGCCATTCAATTGAAAGAACCCAACCGAAGAAATAGCAACTACTAAAATGTTATACATGACATTAATGATATTTTTTTGCCTTATTCTTGCATTTGACTGCATATGTAGAATCAGTTTCATTTTGCCATTTCATAATCAGCTAGATTGTCGTGGATTTTATTGTTGAAAATGCTTTCAAGTATCAGTAAGACACATATCCTAGACATAAGAATCTGAATTTTAAGATGGTTTAAAAATACAAAAAAAATATTTTCAATTTTAACAACAAAAAGGCTTATCTGACAGAACTATTTTCTGTTGTTACTTTGTTAATTTTAGTGCAATATTTCAGAGATTTCAAGGAAGAATGCTGTACCAAGCAGATGAAAATCATCCTGACTCCAAACATTTTGAAAAATTATATTGCAATTCTTTTAGCTAATACATCTTTATATTAAGCAATTCAATTAAAAATACAATTCTAAAATAATATAAAAAAGGGACACTTAAAACTGAGTTTGTGACAAAAAAGATAATGGAAACAGTTTTCCTTGAGTACATGGAGTTGGATGGGAAATAGTAATGGAATTTTACCCGTGTGGAATTTATTTTAAGAAAAAATAATGAATTTTGCTTAAAGTATTTGGGTATAAATGTGTACAGATGTGGTTAAAAATTTATAGAAAGCCGCAAAAATCTTAGACTACATAGTAAACTACAGATTGATTTCTTATAGGTACTTGATGTTTCAGAAATACTGCCCTATATTTGTTTTCATTATAGATATAAAACTCTTATATTTCCATTCCTGAGTAAAAAACATTTTCTCAGTGTTTGTAGGTTGATAGCTTTCCTTCCTTCCTTTCTTCTTGTACTTGCTCACTTTCCTTTCCTACCTTCCCTCTTTTCTTCCTTCAGAGTCAGGAACAGGTTGCCCAGAGAAGCTGTGGATGTCCCATTCCTGAAAGTGTTCAAGGATGGATGGATCTCTGATCTAATGAAAGGTGTCCCTACCTATGGCAGGGAATTTGGAACTAGATGACCTTTAAGGTCCGTTCCAATACAAACCATTCTGTGATTCTATGATCCTTCCTCCACTGCTTGGAGTGGTGAACAGTGGTGATAGAATAAAGCTGAGCCTGGGAAATGGGTTGTCCTGGTTGCCAGGACAGGGTTAATTTTTGCAGTAGCCAGGAGGGCACATGGCTAGGACCCAGAGGTTATTCTATATCACCTCACCTCATTTTCCAGGGACTGGAAAGGACTTATTTTCCGGTGGGGTGGTGTGATGGAGGGAGTGGTCAGGTATTTTCAGAGGTAAGCACTCACCTGCAAATCGTTTGTTTCTTGTACAATCTGTTGTTAATATTGTTGATGTTACTGCTTTGTTGTCTCATTGCTGTTTGCAGTAAATTGTTCTTATCCCAACCCATGTCCTTTACTTTTTGTGCCTTTTATTCCCGTTTCCAGCCTGCCACAGACAGAGGGGAGGGGAAGAGGCAGTGAGCAAGCAGCATATGTTTTGGAGTCTTTCAATGGGAACAATAAATCAGGGAATATAATTCCTAAGCTATGACAGAGGTGAGCAAGGTTTCTGTTTTATTGTTTGTCGTTTTGTTTCCCAACAACCAAATCTATTTAAATTGGCAATATTTTTTTCAGAGTTCAATCCATTTTCCCACACTACTAAGTGATAAGCAATCTCCCTGTCTTTATCTCAACCTATGAGATTTCTCCTATTTTTTCTCCCTTCCTGCTGGTTAAGAGTGAGTGAGTGAGTGAGTGAGTGAGTGAGTGAGTGAGTGAGTGAGTGAGTGAGTGAGTGAGTGAGTGAGTGGGTGAGTGAGTGAGTGAGTGTCTTGCTGTTAGCCAGTGCTGGCCTACTAAGACCATTTCAATCATGAACCAAAACTGCAGGATATAATGCACATATAAAATATATTTACTGCCCCAAAAAGCTTGAAATCTGCAAGAGGAAAATCAGTTTTAACAAAGACACTAGAACTTCAGGGAATATGTTCTCAGTTTGCTGATTGTGGGCAACAGAATTTAATTCTGTATTAAATATAAGCTTAAAAAAATCAGCTTTTGTAAAGTGTTGACACTAGTAATTGTTCATATAGGCAGTGTCTCATTTTATCTCCTTTTTTCACGGCTTCTTTTTTATTCCTACTATCTATGAGATGTGTGTTTTGTTGAACTTAACTGTAATCTGTTATTATACAGATTATATATGTAAATATAACAATTTAGGAGTACAAAAGTTTATCTTCATTGAAAGTAAGAGTGTTTGACCTAAAGGACCTACCTGAGATATTTATAAACAAAAAGACATATTTTAAAACCTGAAGATCTGTGTGTAAGTCATATATACATATATGTGTGTGTGTGTATATTTATATATATGTATTTTCAGTTTTATACGCTAAATGATTTATTCTCTGTAAGTGTGGTTTTCAAAGGTACTCTGTGTAGATCTTTTCTGTGTTTGGGTGAAAACTGACTGTATCAATTCCTTTTCATTTTCTTTTCAGAGTTAAATAAGAAGTATTAAGTATGGAGAAGAGCAAGGGGTAAAAAATTTCATGAGACATATGCCAAACAGTTCTACAGCTATTCTAATTAGATCTAACTTCCAAATACATACAAAAAAGAGCCATCAGAGAGAGGTTGTTAGAAGAGCCATGCTAAACAATCTAACAGTAATTTGGAAGCTGAAAAAATAAAATGCATATTCCAGTGGGATTTATTTACAAAAAAAAAAGAAAAAAGATAACAACAACAACAACAAACCACCAAAAAAACCCCCAAACCCCCCAAGACGCTGTTTTGACTAATTGAAGAAAAGTTGAGCAAATGCTTGTTAAGAGTGAGTAGAGGATTCTTATTTTATTTTTAACAGAAAAAATCTAGAGACTGACAAATGCTTAATGTCTAGTAACAGGTTTATTTTCCTAGTTCCAGGCTGGCTTGGACAAAATGTCTTGGGAACTAATGCTTAGGTGACACTGCATAAGAGTAAGCAGAAAAGGATAAACTAAACTCAAACTCTCTGTGGTGCCTGGAAGAGTGCAGACTCAGCTAGACTCCACCATTAGCAAGATTTGCTCCAATATATCTGATCTGTTTTGCAGAAGTATTGAGGGAGGCACCTGCCAATTAAGTCCCCAGTTATTGCAACCTTATGAGTGGTAGGGGCTTGATGAAGATTGACAGAAGTATTAGATTTTTGCCAAATGCAACCAAGTGAATGCAATTTTTTATATGTTTATTAACAAACAAGATAATTTTGAGAGACCACCTGTCCTGGCAGCAGGGAGAAAGGGGATAAAACAGCTGCTTTGAGCTATTGCCAGCTGTCTCCTCATTTATGCTCAGGTCCAGCATCAAAAGACTATGCAGAGCCCTAATGGATTTACAGAGTAGACTGCTTAGGACGTACTGCTCCCAAAGTAACGTTTGTCTCACTTTAAGACTCTCCCTTAGCAAATACTTCCCGGGCCATAATGGTCAAAAGAATGGAAGACTTGTTAAATTCTGAACGCCCTACGGAAGCTGTATGGCAGGTAGGACTACACATATAGCTATAAACCCATACTGAGAAGACAGAAGACTTGCCTCAATTTGGCAAAGCCACAATCAGAGAAAAGCAAGATGTGGCAAGGCAAAGGAAGAGCACATACTGCTGAAAGAGGGTGGAGGGTAAGGCCTCAACATCATAATTTCTCCAGAGGTAAATTCAGATAACCATATCAATTCCAGCTTTTTATTAGAATACACCTGTGTCATGGTTTCATTCAACACAGAGCTTCACAGGGCATGCTATTCTCCTACCTAACTCAATCGTGCCATAGTTGTGATTTCTAAGACATCAAGGTCTGTAAATAATATTTAAGAATAAAATAATGAACAAGCAATGCAAACTATTTTATATGTTATCTTACTTGTCCTTTTTTATTGTCTGTTATGATGAGGAAGGCATAAAGAACAGTAGGTTAAGACTATCTGAAAAGGTGAGAGGACTGTCCAGGTTTGTATCCAATGAAAGAGTCTGGCAAGTACTTTAGCAGACAGCTAAAAGAGAAATATCAGCCCTTAGCTACCAAAAATCCTTTTCTGCCATTATTTTTTGAAGATTTTTGAACCTCTTTACATTTCCAGTAAGTTCACAGATTTTTATATCTTGTATGAAAATAGACCAGCTAAGCCTCCTGCCTAATCCTTTACTCATCTACCTCAGTTCTCCAGCAAAACTAGGTAATAAACCTGAAGTATTCTTCTTTTAATGTCATATGTGACTTTAGAAACCTGTATCTTAATGCTTTTCAGTTTCCTCTTTCACAGAAGAAGAGTTTAATCTGTCATTATACAGCAACGTTTTAATATATTTGATCATTACCTTTGGTTTCCTTCCTTTATGTTTGTGTTCTGTTACGGGATTTTTGAGATACAAGCATGAGACCTGAATGCAGTCCCAAAGACAGTGAAAGAATAAGAGGTTTCCACAATATGGAATAATGGCATAATGAAATTTTTGGGTTTACTTTTTAGTTCTTTCTTAATAATTTGTGATGTTCACTTAGCTAATTCAATTCAATTTCAGAAAACCATGTGTTATGACTCCAGGATCTTTTGACCCACCACAGTCTTTGAATAACTAGAATTATGTTCCCTATCTGAAGAACATTTTATTTGACATTTTACTGCCTTCACCCTTTTCTCTGATTCCTCACTAAATTCAAAGTTCAACTCAAAATATAAATAAACAACTTCTATCTATACAGGTCTTGTGCTTTTGCACCCATCTTAAATTCTTCATTGGTTTTCACTATTCAGTAGATCAGCCTAAAGGCAACCTCTTGTATTCTCCAACACTGCAGCTTCTGAGGTATTTTAGTAGTCAGTGGCCTATACCTGTGGTGGGTGTCCTGCTCCCAGCTGTATTCTTTCTCTCACTAATGAACATGGTGTCTGTGTGCTCAACACAGATCAATTTCTCATTGTATATGCTGAGCCTTTGCCTTTCCGGTGTTCTAAAAGTCAGAAGATTCAGATCAACTCTTCTCTGGCTGATCAACAGCTACGAGACTGATTCTGAAATGGCATTTTCAGTGACAAGCTTACAGTTTAAATTCATTATATTCCAACTCATGTTTTCTCTTACCTGTCATTTAAACATTATGTGGTAAACAGAACTTTCTGCTCAAAATTATCTTCTGGACTTCAGTAGAGTTTGCACCATATAACCCAGGGTAGTTTTTTCTGGAATTCTGCAAGGAATGAAGTGTCAGAATAGAAACATGAAATTATTAGTGCTAACTTGAGAGTTATGAAGATGGCTATGATTCTACTAAAACTGTTCTCCTCAAGCTGCCATTCCTTAGAAGTATCTATGTGCTGCAGGACAAGTGACATTTCAGTTTCATAGCAGAGTTTGCAAAGTTTATTCTTTGTGTGCAAATTAGCTTGTCAGAGCTTCAGAATTCCTATGGGAATTTGTCTAAGACAGAGCTAGGAAAACAACTGTGTACACCTTTAGTGGACATAAAATAACTTTGTGTGGAAATGAACAACAGTTTCACCTTATGTTTTGTCTTAGGTTTGACCATTGCTAAAACCAAATACAGGGAGAGGAACACTATTTTCTGTCAGCAGCATTTGTCTCCTTGGCAAATTCTTTAGACGATTATATTGTCAGCTTTGTAGTAGCCTCTAGATTTGTCATATAGCTACCTTTGTCCTTGCAATGCTGTTTTATAGTGATTCAATTTGTTTCTGAATAATGTCTGCAATTGTTATGCAATTAAACTGCAATACAAATCACATATGTGATCTCTAAGCCAATCTTTTTATGGAAATATGCAATACTTATTAGCTATTGACATTCCCCTACCAAGCATTTATTATAATAAATAAGAATTATAACACAAATTATTACTTTGCCAGCCTGGAAATATTCCAGCCTTTACATTGATACAGTTCTTTGTCAATATTCCTGGTTTCTACTTAGAGTTACACAGACATTTTTCAGACTGTTGCATTCAGGTTTAAGCCATGACATTCTTATTTATTATCAGTTAATCTATGCAGTTAAAAATCCATGGAACTTGCTTCATGTTGTGTCCAACCAGATGGCTCTGTGTATCTGCTTACATAATAGTTTTCTTTTATGTAGCTTTTTATGCAACATCAATTTTATCTTGGAGATAACTATTGAAAAGATACTTGCAAAAGCTTTGCAGCCCAGACTGAAAACTGAATCCTCACTGGTGATAAATATATAGAGCTCAATTTTGCATTCATTTGAGAATCTGATATTTAAATATTAAAACCAAATATAAATTACTTCCTTGAGTTGACATAGAGCAATATCTTTAATAAGCAATAAATATAGATGTGTGAAAAAATATGATCTTATACAAAGATTTCCTGACAAATCCAGAGATTTAGAAAGGCACACTCCTAAGGTAACTTTAAAACCCTACCTTCTACTGACAGATTGATTTGAAACTCTTTGTGGTTTTTTTAGCAAATAAATTAATAAATAAAAAGATTATTTTCCAAGAAATACTGACAGATATTTTTAATAAATATTTCTCTATGAGAACAGAAAGAACCCTTTATCAGCTTCAAATAATTCAACATCTCATCAAAATTCTTACTGATGGAGAATTAAGTACTTTATTTCTTTGGAAATCATATCAAACCGCTCTTGCATAGTTACGTACCTAAAAACTTGCAAAGGAGTTCTTCAGATTCTAAAAGGATTTGAATCCAAATCTTTGACATATTAAGAAAAAATAATTATCTTTAAAAATTGACATATTCATCATTCAATTTATTTTTGTCATTTAAAGTGCTGATGAAATTGCGTCTTATTGAAACACAGGTTAGAAATTTCCATACATTAAAATACTTTTGAATATTACAGAATACATTTTTTTTCTAGAATTATTGTCTTTTGTATTAAGGTTCTTAGAACTAGTAGCTATGCATCATATCTAAAAGGCCTCACTCATAATGTATTAGTTGTAATGTTAAGAAAGGTATATTTATGTGAATTGACTGATTAGTTTGAATGGTATGTAAAGCAAAAATTAAGGATGATTTAGCATAAAAATGTATAAAATGCTTATGTATTTTTGACAGATTATTGAAAGAATCATGTAAAATCAAAATAAAATTACTCTATCAAGTAACAGATAAATATATATATAGGACAGAATACATTATAGAATCATAGAATCATAGAATCATTTGGGTTGAAAGTTCATCCCCCCAGCTCCCCTGCCATGGGCAAGGACATCTACCACTAGATCAGGTTGCTCAGAGCTCCATCCAACCTGGCTTTGAACACATGAATACATCTTGAGCACTTGAGTACATACATCCTGAGTAATGCTTACAAACATTTAACTGAAGTATTCCCTGGGGATAGGCACATGTAAAATGTCACTACTTTCACAAGTTAAAATGCAAGATATATTTATCTCTCTCCTAATTAGGTGGTGAGTTTTAGATGATATATGGCAATGTCTTTAAAGTTGTTATGATATGCTATTGATTTTCACAATAAAACATGTTTATTTTTATTACTTGTGCTTTTAGTGGAAGTATTCACTTCTTAATATGCAATCACATGAATTGTAGGGAAAAAAAAAAGGGTCTCAGTTCTCACAATAAGTTGGTCACCAGTGGCCTACAGATCATATTTTAAGACATTATAATGTAGGTGTCCCAAATTCAGCTTCCCAGTACAAAATTTAAAAATTGCCTTTTTCCATGGATCAGTGGTTTAGATCAATATATTCTTCATTAAATCTATTGCTGCATTGATTTGTGCTAGCAAAACTTAACCCTAAGGTATTTAAAAATCAACTAGTTAATGTCAGGATCCAATGTCTATGCGTTATTAAAGGTTGAGTGTTGCTTTTGATCTCACCTGAATTATTGTTTTCTCTTTATGTTAGTGCAGCTTCTTTCTTTCTCCATCCTCACTCCATCCTATAAGAGTAATCTGCATTGCTGTATTGCCGTGGCATCAGAGTCCCTAAGATGGGTGAACTCTGTCTTCCTCTCCCACGGAAACCCAGACTGAGCAAGACAGCACTTTTCCCCTCATGAGTCTTAGATGTTAAAGCATTGAAAACATTCAAGGACTTGGAAATGTTTTAAAGAATAGCATTTGCTTACATGCAATACCTTCTTCAATATTCAAATATGACAACAAAATCCAGGATGTCTTAGCTGGAATACTACACAACTGTATAAGAGTTTCACACATTTGCTATTTGCTATTTGGTTAGGCTGCATTTCATATAATTCAGAATACTTTGCAAACATTGTGAAAGACAGAAAAATAAATATCTTACTTTCAAAATGTGCAGCAGAAAGCAATTAGTATCTGCTTAACAGTTTAGAAAGAAATGATAAATTTTTTCTCTCCCATCAAATTTATGTCTGCAAGGTAACCAGGTGCTTGACCCACTTTATCAAGTTCTTCCTAGATACAGAACTTCTATGTCACAAATGCGAACAGTTTTCACCTGTGAGACATCACATTATTACTATTTTTCCAGTTATACTTAGGTTATGTAGAGCAAAAGACTAACAACTTGGAACTCTATTTGAAAACATTGCTTGCAGATGACAACTCTTGCAAATTGCCATTGTATCAGGATGCAATACTTTTAAAGTTCTCTATACTGTAAAAGGTTTTTAAATAGTTTTACTGTGATTAATCACACAGATTGAACAAAAAGTGCAGTTAAAAAAAATTTGGACTGCCCATCAAAAAGTGAAAACTGAGTAAAGTGTGTCTGTGTAAGTAGAGAGCAAACTGAACTGTGTATAATATGGGAGAAGGAAAGAGGCAGGGGAAGAGAAAGAAAAAAAAAACTAGAGAAATTCTCTCTTAAACATTCCATATTTTCACAAATATATAAGTACCAGAAAGCAACCAATTTGTCTTTTAAGTGACTAGGAACATATCCTTTCCAATTTCTCTTTGTTAATGTTAAGAAAAAAGGTTTTGCTACATGCTTGAACTGTGAAAAATGTCTTTGTTATTGTTGTTAGTAGGGTACTTTTTATTTGAGAAAAAAACCACGAAAACATGATATGTTTTTCTCTTTTTAGTTCATCATTTTTATTTCTGACTTCAGATTTGATTTGCTAAGAAAGATTTGTGTATGTTGGATATGATTTTGCTATAGCTTGCTCATACGTTTGATAAAAGAAGTGAAGAATTACATAGATACTTACCAGCATATAAATGAAGCAGAAGAAAGAGTATATAGAATTTAAATGTGGGGATAAGAAACCAGCCTTTGTGTGCTCACACTCCCAGTAATCGCATTAGCAACAGCTTGAATTTAGAAAGCGCTTTATGTAAAAATGTATAAAGGACCACCTTTGTAATACACTTAATAAGAATAAACAAAATGAAGGACTGCAGAGAATTGTCATGGCATGTGTTAGGTCAGACTCTTCTCCCAAAGAGGGGTTTAATACCTCTTTTTCCTCATTCACCCAGAAGCAATAAATACAATTCAATCACACATCCTTTTACTTATGTGTTTTCCTTTGATTTTCTAGACTGTCAAAATTAGTACTTTTGAACTGGAAATTGGATATTGGGTAGCCAGTCCTTTCTTTTGTCATCATCTATATAATCTATGTACTTCCCCAAAGAAGGGGATTTTCCAAAGCATTTAAAAATAACGTTTTTGAAATTGAAAGTCTAAAGAAAAAAAACAGAACTACCCTCCCCTCCCCCCAAAACCAAGACAAAACAAAAAAACCCCAATCAAACAAAAACTAAAACCATAAAAACCAAAACAAAACAGAAAACCAACCAACTACAATAATTCTTAATTTATCATTCTCATTTCTGTTTCCACAGCTGAGGTACTGAGGTCCCAGGCCACAGAAGTTTTTTTAACACATTTGACAATACTTCTCTCTATGAAAAACAAAACCAGAAATGAAAGCACTTATTGTCTGAGACTTTTACTCAAGTATTGCTCCATAGAATCCAAAATCCAAATATAAGGTTTTACTTTTTTAATTCCAGCAGGTAAATCTTACTGATGATGACTGCCTCTCCTGAAAGCATAGTCTTTGAAGGGGTTAGGAGGTCAGTTGGCCTCTCCTCCAACTCACTTTTTTCTCACTACCCTGCTGTTCCCACCCCTGTAACAGGGACAGGCCTGCAGATCACCCATACCATAGGGATATGAGCTCCCTGTGCATAGCAATTCTTCCTCATTACAGAATGTACTGTAGTCTAGGCTTTCCAGTTTACTTTCTGTGAAATTATAACTACTTGTAACTGTAGATAAATGTTTAAATCCATGTTTGTGCCATTATTTACTGCTAAGAATCACAGAAGAATGTAGGTTGGAAGGAATTTCTGAAGATAACATAGGTTCTTTACACAAGCAACTACCCTACATTTGAACAGAGACTCATCACAGCTTGCAAACTGGTTTAGGGCAGTAAAAGTTTGGAAAAGGGAAGTGGAGTTTATGTCCTTATCTGGCATAGTTAGTCAAAAGGCACTGGAACTGCCACAATGTGCCTGAGCCAGGTAACAGCTGTGGATCTCAGAGTACGTCCGTTTGCGAGCGGTCTTGGCAGTGTCAGTGCCTGTCTTAGTGGAACCTGTTGTCCTGACCCACTGATTCAGGTCCACTTAAGGTATCACTAAAGAAGTGGAGTAGAGTACAGTGGATGGGAGACAACTTTACTAGCAGAGCCACATAGGTCAAGTGCCTGTCTCTGACGTTAGAATGTGTTGCAAGTTTCCATCCTAAGTAAAAACCATACTATCTGTGATTTAGACTTATCTAATTTCCTTTGCATTGGAACATATTTCTGGAGTAATTGTATTCATTTTATTGAATTCATATGTGAATAAACTGAAAGTCAAACCCAGTGATTTTGCTTTGTTACACAGGTACAAGAATGACAATCTAAAGCCCAGAGCTCAAGTACTCTTATATATACAAAGAAAAGTAATTTGGAATATTTGATTGATTGCTCTTCCAAAATGGCTGTTTCAAACTTTAACTAGAATCCAAGACACTGGGCTGCATGAGGATAAATGTTGCCACAGGTCAAGGAGGTGATCCTTCCCCTCCACTCAGCTCTGGTAAGGCCAAATATGGGGAGCACTGTGTCCAGTTCTGGGCTTGCTGTGATAAGACAGACAGATGATAATAAAGGAGAGAATGCAAAGAAGGGCCTTTAAGATGATGAAAGAACTGCAACATCTCTCATGAAAAATAGCTGAGAAAGCTGGGACTATTTAGTCTGGAGTAAAGTAGTCTCATGGTGGATCACATCAAAGTATAAAGATACATCAAGGGTGGATGCAAAGAAGATGGAGCAAGGCTCAAAATTTTGCTTCAGGACTCTTCATCTTGTATGACACAAAGGTGAAAAACTTTCTGAATTTGACAAACCAGTCTCACAATACACAACACCTCTCCTATGAAGACAGGCTGAGAGATTTGAGGCTGTTTAGCAAAGACAACAGAAGGCTCTGGGAATACCTTGTAACAGCCATCCAGTATCTGAAGGACGCTTACAAGAAAAGACAGGGAGGGACTTTCCATTGGGCTGTATAGTGATAGGAAGAGAGGTAATGGTTTTAAACTGAAAGAAGGCAGATTCAAATTAGATATTAGGAAGAAACTCTTTACTGTGAGGGTAGTGAGATATGAAAGAGGTTGTTCAGAGAAGCTGTGGATGCCCCATCCCTGGAAGTGTTCAGGACCAGGTTGGATAGGGCTTTGAGCAATGTCATCCAGTAAAAGGTGTCCCTACTCATGGAAGAGGGGTTGGAACTAGATGATCGTTAAAGCCCCTTCCAACTTAAACCATTCTATGATTCTATAAGACATTGAATAGGAAAAAAAATCTACAAATAAGGAAATACATATAATAAAATTGATGACTGAGTTTTATATGATTAAAGCAGTACTTGTAAAAAGCTGAGGTTCATTATGATAATCCACTTCTTCCTTCCCTAAACAAATGAAAACTGAAGAAATGGTGAAATCTCAAAGTAAGACACAACTGGCTTTGGTTTGGCATGACTGAAATCAGTTTAACGTAATTGATAATTCAAGAAAATCTGAAGACATTATATGAGATCAGTGAGAGGCATCTATCAATGAAATATCTCAGAATCTGCTCTTATTACCAGCACCTCATTGGTAGACAGATTGTTAATGACATATTGGCTGTGCACAAAATATGACTACCACCTCCCCAAGATGAAAATGCTTTTATTTTGGAGAGGTCCAAACAAATATGTGATCTGCATCTTGGAAACTGGTAATTTATTTTTAAAAGCATTTTTCATTAAAAATATGTTAAAGGTTTTGGAAACATAACTCCAACCCAGAAAAAATAAGGATTATTTTCATATTACATGAGAGTCACATTTACTTTTTGTAGAGTAACTGACATAGTTATTCTGAATTCTCTGTAGACTAAGCCACACAAAGAGCTCATCTATGAAATTCATGGGTTATCTTTGCAAGACATTTATAGTTTCAGTTGTGAACAGCTGTTCCACTGTTTCTCAAAAAATTCTAAACCCAGTCACTGGGCTGATCTATCATTCACAGTTTTGCTTTTTTTTTTTGGTTCGTTTGCTGAACTTTTTCCCTTAACGTATTTTACCTTCTACATTTTCACATTTTATATAGTCAACCAACTCTTGTCAGGCTTTTACAAACCTGTTTTTATAATTTTAAATAAATATGCATTTAACATGTGTGTTTTGGGGGGTTTTTATTATTTTTCATCCTGCAATTCATCTCTAATTTATATACTTAAATTTATACAGGTCTTTAACTCTTTATTTTGCTACCCCTAAACCAGTTCCAATATTTGGTTAAGATTCTAAACTATTTTACATAATGTAAATCACCTTAACCCTTTTTGTTTCATTGAAGAATGAGATACACCCAGTTTCCAATTGAAGTTATTAACTTTCTGATGCTTTTTATGAATTAAAATATTCTATTGGCTGAATGTTAGAGAAAATGTAACCTAAATTTTCTTGTGTTTCAAACACAATGGAATGATTGTATTCTCACCATAAAAATACAGATTTTAGTGTAAAACATGTGGCAACTGGGAAACTGGCATAAAAGATATATGATCAAAACTTTTTGAATTCCCTGCTTTTTCCCCCACCACAGCATATATTAATGGAAAAGTAAAACAATTATTTAAAGTCATATTTATAAAAAGAACAGTTATGGTGAAAATGGCCTTTAATTTTACACACAGTTTGGATATTAATTTGTTTCAATCACCCTCATTAAAAAATCCTCTGAAACTAGGAAAAAAAACTCTAATGGAAAGAATGTCAGCTACTTTTAAATTGCCAGTGTTTAAGTTTATATTGTCAGTAGAACCAAAATAGCCTTGACAAAATTAGAGATGCACTGCATTAAAAACAAACTCACAAAAAATATATTTAAAAATGCCTACTAAAATATATATATCCTCACTCCTGTTAATGCAAAGCTAATGCTAATTCTAACTCCCAAGCAGTGATTGTGCTGATTTTTTTACTGTGCTGAAGCAAAATATTAATGTAGACAGGGCATCATCAAATGGTAATAAATGTTAAGTCAGAGGAAACTAATTCCCTCCAGTGTCTTAGAGAGGCTTAATTTTTTTTAGCTAAATCTTTAGTGGGGAGATATTTCTCTATATGGCTTCTTCAGAGCAATCAAAACATAATTTTCAGGTGTGCCCTGCATACTACCTGTGACTCAAAATAATTTAAAGAAAGATATTTTATAATATTCATTCTCTGTTATGCATATATATTGAACTTGCAATCATCAGAGAGAGATGTGACTGATGCTTTTTTTGGCCAATGCTGTTTTGTGAGCTGTAGAAGTGAAACATTTCATTGGTTATATGTCATCTCCTTGGAACACCTTTGTTGTGAACGTATTTCAGCTTGATTTAGCTTTTAAATCCAGGATGAAAGCCCAGTTTCTTGATGTAGTTATAGCTGTTCATTGAATTTATGCCAAAGATGTTATTTCCAGGTGTATTTCTTTGGTTTTGTTAGTTTTATTATGGTATGATACTTTGCTCAAGAGGAGTAGTAAAAAGGCTGATGGTGTACAACTATGTCTGAGTCAAAGTATAGCAAAAGTACATAGAACACTCTGCAATTTCTTTGAACATGCAGTCCTAGAAATACACATAAAAACTACATGAACAGCAGACCAACTATTACATACAGATTAAAAAAAAAAAAGTCTTTCTGCTCTTATTCCTTTCCTAATTAGTTGCAGTCCCAAGGCAACCAATTAATTATATCCTTTGAAAATGAACTTTTCCCTTTCTAAATTCATTCAAGCCCTTCCTTTCCCTAGTCTTCAGGCTCTGCATTTCCCTTTTCAAATTTTAAATCACTTGTAAATACTACAAATAAAAAATAACCTTATATTTTTAATCCTCTGCTCTTAATTTTAAGACTTTTAAAAACAACAATAAAAAGAATCTTTTCCTTCAAAGTGCTCATTCCATCTAGTGAAATAAGTGTAAATATCTGTCTCATGGAAAAACAAATTACAGAGAAGTTTGAAGTTGAAAACAAAGAAAAAGAAAATTTTTTCCCAGGGAATTTTTGTGTGTGTTTTTCAGCTTAATAAATAATAGTGATAAAATGTAGCAGACTTTGATACAAATTCTTATCTAGTCAGTTAATTATATTTCACTTTTTTCATACCTCAGACACATACGAACAGAAAAATAGGGAATTGAATTTAAGTCATGTAATATATATGTGCCTGCATGCAATCTCCAATTTCGTTATTTGCTATTTCTGTTTCTGAAGCATCACTGTGTGGAAGCCTGGAGTGATGTGCAATAGCTGGCATAATAGCAGTCCATTTCAACAATCATACACACAGTGCTTTGTGGGTAACTCTCTAAAGAACAAGGATACCAATAACTATAACATTGTCTGTAAGCAAAGACTGTAGCAACTAAATTGCTATAGAACCCAGCATTGGAAAAACTGTTTGGAATACAGTTATGACTTGACAATATGCTGAAACATTTTTATGAATAAGGGGAAAAAATCAAAGCATAAAAACTTCAACATTATAGAACATAGCATCATAGAATAGTTTGGGTTGGAAAGGACCATAAAGATCATCTAGTTCATAACTAATGAGACCATGCTCTGTACTATATAAACCTAATATATGGGAAGATTTTTTCCTCCTTTTATTTTAATTTAGAAGTGAAAAGAGTACATTTTATTAAAAGAAAAGAAAAGAAAAGAAAAGAAAAGAAAAAAGAAAAGAAAAAAGAAAAGAAAAAAGAAAAGAAAAAAGAAAAGAAAAAAGAAAAAGAAAAAAGAAAAAGAAAAAAGAAAAAGAAAAAAGAAAAAGAAAAGAACAATTAGGCAACGAAATGGCTAGCATACTTACTAATGGACTAACTTAGGCTGTCTATTGTGATGAAATCAGGAGATAAATAGTCTAGAGCTATGCATTTTAGACATGGAAAATCCCACGGGTCTTTATGTTTGATCTCCAGCACTTAGTTTGTCTGCAGGAGCAGAATCATGAAATGTCTGTTGTCCAATCTCTAACCAGTTCTGAAACCAAGAAGAAAGGAATTATTTCCCTCCTGCTTGCTTTCTCTCCTTTTTTCTTTCTCTTTTTTTTTTATTTTTATTTTTGTATAAGTAAAACAAGTCTAATTGTGAACTCACTGTAAGTCCTACCTTGAAAAACATTTGGTGCCAAATTAATACTGGATCTTCTTTTTTTTTTTTTTTTTTTATTAACTTGCAAATAGTTTTCATTCAGTTACTAAACTCTGTGACAACAAACAATATGGACAACCCTCCTTGCCCTCAACTTCATCAGAAAAATAACTTTATTTTTCTATCTCATAGGTATATTCTTCACAGACTGGTTATTACAGTTAAGATACATTATTTATTCATACTGACTGTGTGAAAATTACCCAAAATTTATAAATCACCCTCAGGCAAAGATATTCAAATCAGAATCAGAAGAGTTTTCAAATATTGAATAACACAGTTTTTCCTCAGTACTGTCTGAAATTGGATTGTAATTGACTGAACATGAAGAGCATTGAGGCTTTAGACCAAGCACTGGGTCCTCGATTTTGGCCACAACAATCCCACGCAGTGCTACAGGCTGGGACAGAGTGGCTAGAGACAGATTGGCTGGAGATAGCGTGGCCTGGCAGAAAGGGACCAGGGGGTTCTGATTGCCAGGAAGCTGAAGATGAGCCATCTGTATGCCCAGGTGGCCAAGAAGGCCAATGGGATGCTGGCCTGTATCAGGAACAGTGTGGCCAGCAGGACTGGGGAAGTGATTCTTCAACTGTACTTGGCACTGGTGAGGCCACACCTCAAGTCCTGTGTCCAGTTCTGGGCCTCTTAAGGCAGGAAGGACATTGAGGTGCTGGAGTGCGTCCAGAGGTCAACGAGGCTGGTGAAGGGACAGGAACACAAGTCCTGTGAGGAGTATCTGAGGGAGCTGGGGTTGTTTAGCTAGGAGAGAAATAGGCTTAGAGAGGGGCTTATCATTATGTATAACTACCTTACAGGAGGTTGTAACCGGTGGAGGGGGGGGGGGGGGGGGGGGGGTGGTGTTGATCTCTTCTCCAGGCATCCAGCAGTAGGACAAGAGGGCACAATCTTAAGCTGTGCCAGGAGAGGTTTAGGTGGGATGTTAGGAAATAGTTTGTTACTGTGCTGGTTTAAAGGTCAACCAGCAGGAGAAATTAACCCAACACAAAAGAGATTATAAGTCAGAGTTATAATTTAATAAAAAATATTACAATAAATGCAATGATACAAAGAGAAATTGGTTTTAACCTACAAAACCCCAGCACCCTGGGGCACAAAGAGAATGGTGGGGTTTGGCCCCTGTGTTGATACTGTTTCTCCATGGTTCCCCTGAGTCCAAACTAAAAGGAAAGGAGAAAACCTGTTGGTGTAGATGATGGTCACAGTTCTGTTGAGATTCTGGTCCTCCTATGGATCCGATAAGAGGTCCCAGAAGTCTCCCAACCCCAAGATTATATACCCTCTGGTTCAGGTGGGAATGCCCAGTACCTCCCCCAGGGCAAGGAGTTCCACAATGGATGATCTAACTCTGTTAGTCATGGGGTATTTTTGGAATCCTTGATAGCCTGTTAGCAGACATGACCCCTCAGTCTGGGTGTGAAGGTGTTAACGACTCTCCCTCAGAGGGGAGTTATCACAGCTCTTATCTCACAGGCTTTTTTCACACCCAGCTTACAGCCCGAGGGATCAGGTGTGCCCTGGGCAGCTGCTGCAAATGGTCCATTGTTAACAGTTCATGGCAAATGATGTAGAGGGTGGAGAATTCAGAGCATTGGTCACACCCACGCAGTGATAAAACTGGTTTCAGCTGCTGAACTAGGACAGTTACAGAGAGAGTGATTGGACATCGGAATGGGCTGCCCAGGGAGGTGGTGGAGTCACTGTCCCTGGAGGTGTTCAAGAAAAGATTGGATGTGGCACTTAGTGCCATGTTCTAGTAGACAGGGTGGTGTTCACTCAAAGTTGGACTTGATGATCTCTGAGGTCTTTTCCAATCTGGTTGATTCTGTTATATGTTGCTTTAAAAGTCCCCTTTAAAAATAAAAAAAAAAAAATAAAACTGTTTTGAACTCTTTTCATTCTAATTCTGTAGGGAGATTTTTGAAACATTTAGATAATTAACCTGTCAAAAATGCCTGATAGTTTTACTTGAAATAAAAAGACAAATAAATCTGATTTTCCATTGATTTTAAGCTTCACTGATGCATTAAAAGAACTCTCTTATATTTAAACAGAATGGATCAAAACATGCATTATGAGAAAGAAAAAAAATCTGTTTTGTTTCCCTTAGTTTGATAGCAGTATATAATATGTAATGTAATCAATATATTACTTTAGTAGCCTTCTGTGTTTCAAGTTTTTATTCTGGAAGACATGCTTTTACAAAGCATGGGCTTGTTTTGGCATCTTGATGAGGATTTTGGTGTAGCAAAGTACTCAAATTTGTTTTTATAGACACATGAATGGTTAGTCCCAGTGAGTAGGGAATTAGTAGGAGTTAGTAACATCAACATTAGTGTGAAAACACATACAGTTTATATTAAGATGTCTTTACCAGAGTCTTATTGCATTTAAATGCAGCTGAATATATGAAAGATATGCACTCTTATAAAAATCTTTAGGAATCAAGAGTTTAATTACCACTAGATATTGGTAAAAGTCTAAAGACTGGTAGCATTATTCAACAAGTTTAATTTGAAGCATCATGACCTGTTTTAAGACAGAGAATCCCTCTTCTAACTTCCTTGTGCAATCTCTGTGTTATAGACCCTAATCAGATAACCTGCTGTTTTCGAGGTCTTGGATTTCCAGTTAGTTTAATTTTCTTCACGTCTGAACATCTTTCCATACTTCTGATCAACTTTTTGAGGACAAGAATTAGAGCTATAAAATTTAAAATAAAGATGACTGGTGGATTTATGCAGTGGCATGATGATTTCCATTTTAGTCTCTATCAGTTTCCCAATGATTCCTAATTGATTCAAAAAGTAGAAAGTATGAAAGTAAAAAGTAGAAAAAATATGAAATTGCAGGTGGATACTATCTGAAAACAAGAAAGGTCCCTGAAGCAATTTTCTATTTCATAACAATAACTGTAAACTAAAATAACAATATAAAATAGGAGATTGCATATATATATATATATATATACATATATATATATATATAAATTATGTCTGTGTTTTATTTTCTTCATTTAGGTCTAAACAAGGTGATACAAACAAAAGTAGTTATAAGTCTAACAGTTTTAACTGTGAGAGAGCAAATCCCTTCTTAGTTTTAGTAATAATTGTAGGCAGCAAAAATGCAGTCCTTTTTTTTCCCTCTGAAGCATGAATATATATATATATATATATATATCATCTGGATGTTAATTAAATTTATGACAGTTCTATGTTCAAACAAAGGAAGGGTTATGCGGGGAAAGAAGTTGTACATTATATCTACATTTTGGTACCTAACTGAGATGTGGGAAACATCTAGAACAACACCTACACTCCAATTCTAGTTGATTTACAGAGATGTGAACTTCAGAAGGTGTTCTATTGATTTCATATTTGAAACTATATTCTGAATTAGAAAAGCAAGGCTTTTTCATCAAATAACAATTTCCATTTCTACATGTAAGATTCTTTTTGATGTTTAGATTGTTCTTAAGATAAGAAAGTCAGTTTGTCAGAGAAGAGATTTATGTCATCTGAGTAAACAGTATACCTTAAAATTGCTCTATGAAAGAATGCTCTGCAAAGACTTTTACTGGAAGGAAGAAGAGGAAGTACAGAGAAGGAAAGAGGTTGAAGAAAGCTGGTCATATCACTGTAAACAGCATTTGTGAAATTAAGGCTGTTGGGTTTTTCTTCCCCTCTCCCTTCTTATACACACAAAAATTGACAAGAGAAGCTTTCAGACCCAAGATTAAAGATGGATGTAAATAACTGGTTTAGCTTTAGATCACAAACTGATGCTTTTCCATATTTACACACAGCTTTCAGCTCTTTAACCTGCTTTGTTAAGAAAAGCAGTTGCAATTGATCTGAAAACACAGATCTGAAATCTTCCAGATTGCCAACAGGATCTAACTGTCAGTTTGCAGATGCACTGATTGCATATGTAGAAGAGTGTGATATTCTGCCAAATAATCTCAAACCTATAAAGTTGATTTTTCAATGTAAAAAAAAAATAATACTTTTCCCCTTGAGATAGTGTCATCAAATACCATCTGTGCTGGTTATAATTTTAGTCATAAATCCTTGTTGTATTTGTCAGAGATTTGTTTTTCAAAATAGCTAATTTTCAGCTCAGATTCAGACACACACTAAATTCTTTGTTTCTTTCTTGCTGAAAAGTCTGATATAATCGTCTTTCACTAAAAAGGTTTGGCATTTACCCAAAACAACATAAGCTCATCTCCTTGCATGGGATTAGTTTCCTTAATAGGGCTAGATCTCAGAATCATTGAATACAGCAATAAAAAAAATTCCCTTCATAAAACAGGAACTATTAAAAAGCCTGTGGGAGGTAACATGACAATGTTCACAATGGAATTAATATTAAAACTAATAAAATACTGAGGGCAAAATCATCATGCAGATAGAAAAAAATCAAATAATGGATTATGCAAATGGAAGGAACAAGGCAATATTACCAAGTTTGAACATAATTTTTTCTTTTTTCCCAGTGTCTGTTGAAGGTGCTACATCAGATTAGTAGAGTCTGGATAACACAAAATATATATCTGCGATGACTGTCATTTAAAGCATTGGTTCTGTATGACAAATTTCATACATAATTTTGTTGTAACTGAGGTACTTAGACAGCCCTCAGGAAAAACTAGTATGTTATGAAGATAAAAAGTAAAAAGCATTTTCCTCCAAATATTTTAAAGCATAATAAAGGAAGCGTATTTATTCATTAATTATATTGCAAATTAAAAAAAAAATAAAAAGGATGTTTTTGAAGACCACCAGATTTAGGAAACTCATGAGAAAAATGTAGAATTCACACTAGATTTATTATTTTTAGAATGTTATTATTATTTTGCACTGAAGTATGTTTTCCTTACTACCACAAATGGAACACCTTCAATGGAATGAATGAAGAAATGCCCTAAGCTAATATTTTCAAACATACCCATATAATCCTTTATCTCACATTCAATTAATGTTTATGAATTTAGTCAAGTATTCTCATTTTTCTTAAGCCAAATCAATTTTTCTACACATTTCTTATGAAACAATACCATCTTATTGAAATTAATACTTTTGTGAGTTAACATACTCCACACCCTGAACATCTTCGCCAGAATTCTAGAACCTCGAGTCAATACCAGATGCTGAACTACAGAAATACAAACTGGTTGAAGTTGAAAGGCTTTGGAGAACCTCCAGTCCAAAACTCTCCTCACAGCAGGGTTACTTAGAGCAGGTTGTCCAAGGGTCCATACAGTCATGTTTTGAATATCTTCAAGGATAGAGAATCTACAGTCTCTCTGGGAAACTTGTTCCACTATTTTAACACCCTCATATATATATATGTTTAAATAGAAATAAATGGGTGTCCACTGCCTCTTGTCCTTTTACTGGACACCACACACATGAGTCTAGATCTATATTCTTTCCTTCCATCACATATTTAACCACATTGATAGTAACACCTTGAGCTTTTGCTTCATCAGCTTGAACACTTTCAGCTCTCTCAGTCTCTCCATAAGGGAAATAATCCAAACCTTTAGCATTTTCCTTGTCCTTCTTTAAACTAACTTCAGAATATCCATGACTCTCTTGTCAGGGCAAACTCAGCATTGGATACAACACTCTATATGATCTCAATAGTTCTGTGTAGATGGGAAGAACTATCTCCCTCTACCTGCTGTCAGCATTCTCCTAATGAAGCCCTGGAGACTGTTGGCTTTCCTTACTGCAAGGACATCCTGCTGGCTGACACTCATCTTCATGCCCTCTAGGATCCCTAGGCCCTCTGCTGCAAAACTCTTTTCAAACCAGTCAGCTATCATCCTGCACAGGTCCATGAGGCTTTTCCTACCCAGATGTAGGACCTGCCACTTCCCTTCTCTGAACTTGCTGACATTCACATTGTCCCATTTATTCAGCCTGACAAGGCCCCTCTGAGTGACAGCACAACTTTCTGAACTGTCGATCAATGCTCCCAATTCTATATCATCTACCAACTTGTTGAGGACAGTCTTCCTCAGGTAATTAATGAAATTATTGTGTTGGCCCCAGTGTTAATCTCAGAGATACCTCACTACTGACTGGAACCCATCTAGACTGTGTTACTCAGCACAACTGTTTGATCCCAACAGTTCAGTTTCTTTTCAATTGACATTCAAAACAATCACTTATCTAATCCATATTTCATCCATTCATGTATGAGGATGTATGAGAAAGCATGAGCACGTTATGGCTTGTGGAAAGCCTTGAGGAAATCTGGATAAAAAACACCCTCTGTATTTTCCTCCTCTGATGAGATAGATACTTCCTAAAATTGTCGAATCATAGAACAGTTTTGGTTGGAAGTGACCTTGAAGATCATCTGGTTCTAAGCCCCCTGCCATAAGCAGGAACACCTTCCACTAGACCAGGTTACTCAAAGCCCCATCCAATATGGCCTTGAACATTTCCAGGGATGGGACATCCTCAGCTTCGAAGGGCAACTGTTCTAGTGTTTCACCACCCTCACAATAAAGAATTTTTTTCTATATCTAATGTAAACCTACTCTCTTTTAGTTTAAAGCCATTTCCTCTTGTTCTATCACTACATGTCCTTGCAAAACGTCCAGGTTTGTTGTAGGCCCCCTTTAGGTACTGGAAGTCAACAATTAGGCCATCCTGAAGCCTTCCCTTCTCCATGCTAATCAAACCCTGTCTTCATAGGAGAGGTTCTCCATCCCTCTAATAATCTTGGTGGCCCTTCTCCAGACTCACTCCAAACAGGCGGATGTCCTTTATGTCCTGGGGCTCCAAAGATGGATGCAGTACTCCTGAGTGGGTCTCACAAGAGAGTAGTGGGCAGAATCATCTTCCTTGACCTGCTGACCATGCTTCTTTTGATGCAGCCCAGGATACAGTTTACTTTCTGGGCTGCAAGCACACAGTGCTGGGTCAAGCTCAGCCTCTCATTCAGCAGCACCTGCAAGTCCTTCTCAGCAGGGCTGCTCTCAACTTATTCATGCCCCAGCTGATATTGATACCAGGGGTTGCCCCAACCCAGGTGCAACACCTTACACTTGGTCTTGCTAAACTCCAATGAGATTCCCATGGGTCCACTTCTCAAGTTTGTCCATTTCTCTGGATGGCATCCCATCCTTCACGTGTGACAATTGCACCACTCAACTTCCTGTCATCTCCAAGCTTACCGATGATGCACTCAAGCCCTAAGTCTATGTCATTAATGAAGATTTTAATTGACACTGGTCCCCGTATGGATCCTTGAGGGACATCACTTGTCATTGATCTTCATCGTGACTCTGAGCCCTTGACCACTACCCTCTGGATGCAACTGTCCAACCAAGTCCTATGCACCTAACAGTCCACTTATGTCTCTCTAATTTAGAGAGAAGGATGTTGTGAGGCACCATGTCAGCAACTTTACAGGAGTCCATAAAAATGACATCTGTAGTTCTTCCCTTATACACTGGTATACTCACTCCATCATAGAAGGCCACTAGGGTGGTCATGGAGGACTTGCCCTCAGTGAAGTTGTGCTGGTTGTCTCAAATTACCTCCATGTTTTCCATGTACTTCACTGCAGAAAGCCATTGGTTTGTTCAGAATTATTTGCCTTCATAAATCCACACATGGCCTGACCTGAACTCTGCATGCTTGGACAGAGCCTGTATTCCTCTGGGCCACTTGTTCTTGGTCCACCTCCTGTAAATTACGTTCATATTGTAGTTTTTCTTTGGAGCTTGTTGTTTAGCCATGATGTCTTCCTGTGAAACTTTGCTTGATTTTCTGCTCATTAGGATGGGATACGCTATACTTTGGAGTAGGTGATCCTTGAAAATCAACTAGTTTTCCAGGATCATCTCTCATGGGGTTATTGGAAGCAGAGTCCTGAATGGGCCAAACTATGCTCTCTTCAAATCCAGGGCTCTGATACTTCTATTTACTATTTTTGTCTCTGAATTCCACTATCTCATGGACATTGCAACAAAAACTGCTCCCAAGTTTCACATGTAAAGTCAGTTCTCCCTTGTTTGTGAGTATCAGGTCCACCCAAACATTTTGTACTTTTTGCTCCTTGGTCACTCCCATTTCAGGAAATTATCAATAGCACTTCTGGAGTATAAAATTAGTTCAATCCCATCTCTGAACATATTTTGTCTTGTAGTTGATTTTGAGCAGTAATTAAGTTTCATTTGGCTTCAATGCCTATAACTGTGGAGTCTCAGAGACAGAATTCTGTTTAAGACAAGGACAGCAACCGAAATGTCTACCTGTACTTTAAGTATCTAATTTGGGTATAAGTGTATTTCTGTGTATGTATAATTTAATGTCTGGGATGTTTCCATGAGGTATGACAATATGTTGTTCATTTAGAATATATGAAGACTTCTATATGCAAGGCATCCTAATCTCAAACTCATGTCAGACAAGATATGAACTCCCAGTATGACTTTTCCCTCAGCTGAAATAACACAGGATATTGTTTGCATTTGAGACCTTCTGTTGCAAACAGGTGGGAGAATATAAATAAATACATAAATACATACATACATACATACATACATACATACATAAATCAATCAATCAATCAATCAATCAATCAATCAATTCTCAAGAAAACCATTCAGGTTGAAAAAATAATGAAAGAAATAGATATACACAACCATATTAGAAGACAGAATGTAGTGGTTTTAGGTAGGCCTCAAATTGGCAGACTCAGAGAATCTATGTGGATTGGGAGACAGCTCTCACCTGACTGAATAACCAAGGAAGTATTTCATACTAGATGACGCAAACTTAAGATATGTGTGCAGCAGTGGGAGGTGTTAGGTCAGTTCCATTGTGACTGGAGTGCAGAGAAGACTGCTGCAGTTGTTCTGCTCTGTTGGGCCCTGCTCCTGCTGCCGCTGCATCGTATTTTGTTTTAGTTTCAGGGAACTAGAAACATTTTGTTTTTACTCTTTATGTTTCTTGCTAGGTGTTTTTTAGAGTACTTTGTATTAATTGGGTAGTGGGAAGTTATTTCTTGTTATAGATATATATATAACTTGTGTAAGTGTATGTTATATTGTAGTTTTCTCTTAATTTTCTATTTTTTGTATAAATACATATAGTTAGTTTTCAACATAAACCTGGTTTAGAGGGGGTTTTTTTCCCTCTCCCTCTTCTTTTTCCCTTAGCTGGTTGGGGGGGGGAGGAGGACACTTGGCATTTTGCCAGCTTTACCTGAGACACAGAATGATCCAAAAAGTTTTACATTAGAAAACCAGATTAATGACTTTATGATATGAGGCTATTCATTAACTAAAAAGTTGGTACTAAAATCAGATGGGAATGAATGAAGATAATTCTGATAAAACAGTTACAAAAAATACAAGGTGACAGAAAATAGAAGATGGAGAAAAGCTAAACTTGGGGTTTTTTGGTGTGTAAATCATGTGCATAAAAGCATGACAGCACTTTCCTAGATGAAGCAGAAAAAAAGGGTAATGATCATAAGAAACATGAAAAGTGAACTACAATAAGTCTTCCAGGTGACCTGATTGCAGACTTACAAAGGGAATCTACAAGAAAGCTGACACCCTTTTTACAATTGTAAATAAAGACCTGGATCCATGCAAAAATACTATAAGATCAGAAGTAAGCTCAAGTTTAGTAATGTGTAGAACAAGCAGTGAACAACACTGCAATAGAAATCAAGAACTGTGAAAGAAAATAATAAATTATTCATTACCAGCATCATCACACAGCATAGCAAAAGTTGCTATTTTTTTCCTCATTACTGTAAATGATTGAACTTTCTGAAAGCTAAACTCCAAATTAGACAGCTGTTTATAACATGTGGAGAGAGAACAAGTGGTTCCAATGGGGATCTCATGAAAGCTCTAGTTGCTCCTTTCTGATGTGATGTACACTTCATTGCTGAGGAAAAAGCATTACTTTGTTGCATGAACAGCAAATAGTCAGGTATATTGTATCAACTTTACTGTCCTCTCAAATGGAAAAGTCTTGAAAAAGACAAGAAGGAAAGTCCTTATTGCATTATAGGGTATGTTTTGATGGGTGAGATTCTGTCTATTTGTTGCATCTATATGCAGACAATGCTTTTTCGATGCTTAAACAGGAAAAAAGTTATAGTCTGGATGGTTAACAATGTGAGTTCAATTTTCCTTGCATGAGAGGCTGAGGAGAAGAGAGAAATCGAGACAAATTATATTGCCTATTATTTTCTTCTTCATCATAATCCTTTGTTCTCTGTCTCTGTATGCTATATTACCTTTATTTTGGATCCTTTGTATGCATAGAAACATAGAATCATGGAATCGCTTGGGTTGGAAAAGACCTCCAAGATCATCGAGTCCAACCCTTGGTCCAACTCTAGTCCATTTACTAGATCATGGCACTCAGCGCCACGTCCAATCTGCGTTTAAAAATCTCCAGGGGTGGTGAATCCACCACCTCTCTGGGAAGCCCATTCCAATACCTGATGACTTTCTCTGTAAAGAATTTTTTTCTGATATCCAACTTAAATTTCCCCTGCCAGAGCTTGAGCCCGTGCCCCCTTGTCCTATTGCTGAGTGCCTGGGAGAAGAGACCAGCCCCCACCTGGCAAGAAATTCCCTTCAGGTAGTTATAGACAGTGATGAGGTCACCTCTGAGCCTCCTCTTCTCCAGGCTAAACAACCCCAGCTCCCTCAGCCTCTCCCCATAGGGCTTGTGCTCCAGTCCCTTCACCAGCCTTGTTGCTCTTCTCTGGACTCACTCCAGCACCTCAATATCCTTTCTGAACTGAGGGGCCCAGAACTGAACACAATACTCGAGGTGTGGCCTCACCAACGCAGAGTACAGGGGAAGGATCACTTCCCTGGTCCTGCTGGCCATGCTATTTTTGATACAGGACAGGATCCCATTGGCCTTCTTGGCCATCTGGGCACACTGTTGGCTCATGTTGAGCTTCCTGTCAATTAGTACTCCAAGGTCCCTTTCTGCCTGGCTGCTCTCCAGCCACTCTGTGCCCAGCCTGTAGCGCTGCAGGGGGTTGTTGTGGCCAAAGTGCAGGACCCGGCACTTGGCCTTGTTGAACTTCATCTCATTGGAATCAGCCCATCTCTCAAGTCTATCCAGATCCCTCTGCAGAGCCCTCCTGCCTTCCAGCAGGTCGACACTCCCTCCCAACTTGGTGTCATCAGCATATTTGCTGATGATGGACTCAATCCCCTCATCTAAATCAGCAATAAAGATGTTAAACAGGACTGGACCCAACACAGACCCCTGGGGAACACCACTGGTGGCTGGCCGCCAGCTGGATGCAGCTCCATTCACCAGCACTCTCTGGACCCGGCCTTCCAGCCAGCTCCTAACCCAGCAGAGAGTGTCCCTGTCCAAGCCATGGGCTACCAGCTTTTCCAGGAGTATATTATGGGAGACAGTATCAAAGGCCTTGCTGAAGTCCAGATAGACCACATCCACAGCCTTCCCCTCATCCACCAGGTGGGTCACGTGATCGTAAAAAGAGATCAGGTTGGTCAGACAGGACCTGCCCCTCCTAAACCCATGCTGGCTGGGTTTAATCCCTTGTCCACCCTGAAGGTGCTGTGTGATTGCACTCAGGATGAACTGCTCCATAACCCTGCCACGCAAGGAGGTCAGGTTGACAGGCCTGTAGTTGCCAGGGTCCTGCTTGCAGCCCTTTTTGTGGATTGGGGTGACATTGGCCAACCTCCAATCATCTGGGACCTCCCCAGAGAGCCAGGACTGTTGGAAGATGATGGAGAGTGGTTTGACAAGCTCTTCTGCCAGCTCCCTCATCACCCTGGGATGGATCCCGTCTGGTCCCATAGACTTGTTAGGACCCAGCTGGCTCAGTAAGTCAGTAACTATTTCCTCCTGGAATACAGGAGGGCTATTCAGCTCCCTCTCCCTGTCCACCAGCTCCAGAGGCCAGTTGTCTTGAGGGCCACCTGTCTTACTGGTGAAAACTGAGGCAAAGTAGGTGTTAAGTACCTCAGCCTTCTCATCTTCCTTAACTATATTTCCCTCCAAGTCCAACAGAGAATGGAGGTTTTCCTTGCCCCTCCTTTTGTTATTAATGTATTTATAAAAGAACTTTTTGTTATCCCTAACTGAAATAGCCAAATTTACTTCAAATTCCACTTTTCTTTCCCTAATTTTTTTCCTGCATGACCTAGCTCTATCTGTAAATTCTTCATAAGTAGCCAGCCCTTTTTTCCATAGTCTGTAAACTTTCTTTTTATCCCTGATTTCTTTCAGACTCTCCCTATTTAACCAAGCTGGCCGTCTTCCCCTCCGGCTGGCCTTTCAGCACACTGGTATAGCCTGTTACTGTGCACTCAAAATTTCCTTCTTAAGACATGTCCATCCCTCCTGGACCCCCTTGCCTTTAAGGGTTGTTTCCCAGGGTATGCTCTGAATCAGTTCTTTGAATAGGCCAAAATCTGCTCTCTGGAAGTCCAAAGTAGAGGTTTTAATGGTGGCTCTCCTTACATCCCTGAGGACTGAAAATTCTATTATTTTATGGTCACTATGCCCCAAGCGGCCTCCAACCACTACATCATCTACCAGCCCCTCTCTGTTTGTAAACAGTAGGTCTAGCAGGGCCTTACCCTTGCTAGGCTCATTTACCAGTTGATGAAGGAAATTGTCCTCTATACACTCCAGGAACCTCCTTGACTGCCTCTTCTCTGCAGTATGAAGCTCCCAGCAGATATCTGGCAGGTTAAAGTCACCCACAAGAACAAGGGCTGGAGATTTTGAGACATCCGCCAGCTGCTTGTAGAATAATTCATTTCCTTCATCATCCTGGTTGGGCGGTCTGTAACAGACTCCCACAAGGGTGTCAGCCTTGTTGGCCTTGCCCCTGATTCTGGCCCACAGGCACTCAACAGGCATTTGTTATGATTTTTGCTGTCATTTTGCTCTACTATTAGTCAATTTAACTGTAAATCTCTACAGTCATCTTTCAGATTAAAGCTGTATTCTAACCTTCATTTCAGATTTACTGGAACTGAAACATTTTAGTATGGATTATGCCTGAGTAATATATATATAGATACTGTATGCACATAAAATTTGCTGTCAATTTCAGAATTAAGGTGGAAGAGAGTTATCGAGAGATAATTGTTGCTATTTATAGGAAATGGGTTCTCATTAAAAATAAAGGTTAAATGAAGAAGTTAGTTCCTTCCTGGGAAAGAAATTTATATTTCTTTGTAAAGTGACAGCTTTCAATAGCAATAAAATCCAAATTCAAATTTGCTATATAAAATAGCTCCTTCTCTATTAAACTTTTTTTTTTTGATGCAATAAACCAAATTTCTTAAAGTTTATTTCTGTTCATGCTTGGCTTGCATCCTAAAGAAAATATTTCTGGAATCTTCGAAGAAAATCCCTTCAACCATTTTATAATTGCAAGATTATGAAATATATCTTCCCATATAAATGCTAAATTCTGACTACCAGTTTCTTGGTGGAATAGATCATTGAAAATCAGTTGAAATTTGTAACTTCCAACTAGAATATGTAAATACTCCAAGGATAAAAATAAAATAATCAAAAGACCTCACAAATCTGTGAAAAATGTTAAAGAGGGGATTTCTCTCCCAGTAAATATATCTTATTCTTTTTTTCCCCAGCTCAGACCTTGAGGTAAAAATTGTGATGCTTAGATACTTTTATAAGGAAAAGGATTAAAGCAGAAGTTTCAATGAGTCCAGATGATGTTGTGTTATATTGTGACATTAACAGTGCTGAAGGAAGTTTCTGCTCCTCAGAGGCAGAGCAAATCCACATCTACCTGCATGAGAATGGTAGCCATGCAAAATGACAGGCTAGATATAAGACAAAGAAAACAAGTATTCTTCTATGTAAGGTTTATTACCAGTAACGTTGCTAACTTTAAATTGGGATATTCTTGAAAGAAATAACATATTAAGTCCTTGATTGGAGATATGCAGAAGGAAGCACTTTTATGACCAATATCTTGGCAAAAGGTGAAAGAATGATTTCCTGTTTAATGGATTTTCTATTTTAAATACAATTTTCAGCTGATGCTATTTCTGATTTTTTTTTTAATGATGATTTTAAACTGTGTATTCTGAATCAAACTGAGGGTTGCCTTTGCAGAGACAGTGGCTTTGGAGATAATCTTTATGTAGTTCCAAATATCAACTTCTATATTGACAATTCTTGGTACATGGAATGTATAAAAGCCATTTAAAGACTACAATGTGGAAAGTAATAACCATTGATAAAAACCTTCTCTAGAAAAATGCATTCTTTTGCTGAGCACTTGCCTTGAAAGTGTTAAAACTGCAAATATAATTACTGTGTTAATAAGAGCCTTGAAGAAAGTTTATGATTAAACTGTTTTCTTTCCCATTATTTAGGTATTGAGTACCTGTTTTTTCATTATGTCACATTAAATTATTTTACTTTTCTATAGCTGTTTGACTCTAGGTGAAACATTCTGTTCGTATGTTTCCAGACTATTTTATTTACTTTTTTAAAAAATAGAAAAAGTAAAACAGCTAAAAAATAATCTGTGAAAAGTAGCTTACACATTGGTGACCACAGGTTTCTTAACATAATGAAACAAAAGTAACTGAGGTAAGAAAAATATAAAACTCTCCCAACTACTGCAAAGCCAGCCTTCCCTGCATGAGATCTACCCAGAGAGCAAATCTTCTAAACCTAGCAATTCTTTCTCTTCTATGTTTCTCAGTGCATGTGCTGCCTTCAAAATAATTCTGCCCAAGAGAGATACAGTTGCTGTTTTAATTACAACTCACAAAAGAGAAAGCAACAGATGCATAAACATATTTTAAGTATTTATTAAATATCTGCTGAATTGTTATAGTCCTGCTGGCTCATTAATGAAATCCCAATGGATTAACCACGGATTCCCAACACCTTCATCTATAAAGGCCCAGGAAAGATTTGCATTCTCACCTTATGTACACTCATTATATTTTCTTTTTTACGTTACTAATTATAAGCCTTTATATTTCTTTGTTCTTTTCTTCTTGGTAAGGTCTCACAGAATTGCTGACTGTATTAAAACCCAAAAGGTTCTATAAAGAAACTGCAGTGAATAAATATGCCTAACTATTAAGTTCTTTTTCAGGATTTAGAAGCATCAACTAACAAATAAAGCAAAAACAAAGAAAAAAGGTGGAGCAGGATGGGAGGAAGTAGGAAGAAAGCACCTCAGCTCTTGAAAAATTAAAATATTGTGAAGACTTTTCTTAAAATATCAAGAATAATTTTGACCCCACACCATATTGGTTTAGAATTTCCTAGAAGAATTTTCTTCTTTTATATTATATCTCTGAATATAATTCAAGACTGACAAACACTTAGGGATGGTGATTTCTTAATATGCATAAATCAGGAATAATTGCTCTATATTTTGCATAATAATGCATAAACATTCCAGAGGCCACACTGCAAGTTCTACTCCCTGCACTCATGAGAGTTTGTGTTAAAAGTGTATGACCCTCAGGAGAGGAAGACAGAACTTGTTCCTTTTCTTTTTCCTCAGCATTCCACAGAATGGCAAAAGATAATAATTTAATCTATTTTAATCTATATTATAATAATCTCTCCCTGTGCTTGATATCAAGACAAAGTAGTAGCTTTATCCCTTATCTTTCACCCAAAAGTTGCAACTTGCCAATATGCTTCCTGTTTTCCTCTACTGTTCAAGGATTCTTGAACCATTAGTGCAGGGACATATCTATTCTGAAGAAAATCCTAATGATTGACATAAACTGACACAAAGAAGGTTATTCCTTTTGTTAATCATCAACTACACAAGAATTATTTTGCATTCAGATTTTCATTTTTGATAAAAAATAAGTTTGATATGGAGTAAAAATATTGGGCATGAGTCAGTTTCCTTTAATTTAGGTACTGGAGAAGTATTCTCTCTGGTCTTCAGTTGCTGCTGAAGAAGATTGAAAATATATCTTTATCATCTCAGCTCTATGCGGATGCCTATACCACATGGTCATTTCAAATGGTACTAGTTACCTTTAACTGGGTAAAATCACTTTTGAGATTAGGACTGCTACATTAAGGCTTTATATATGGACATTTCCATGTCTTCAGGAGTCTAAACTTCACTGGAGATCCAATCTGTACATGTGACGTAGACTAAAAAGAAATGCAGATGGCCAGCCTCCAGTTGTCTACTTAAGGGTGAGTGGACACATCCTCTAGGCTACAATGACTCTGCCAAGCAATTTTAATTATTTTTTTAATTTTTATTTTTATTGTGGATTTAGCACTTTACTTATAAGTAGATGCCCAGATAGTTGTTTCTCTTAAAGAGAATTAACACAGCAGAGGTGACATTGTTAAAGCCTATGGGAAAAATATCCAACTAGTGGCACTTCTGGAATATGCAGGAATTGTCAGAAGGCAGTAGAAGAACTTACAATGGTTCAAAAAAAAATTGAGATTTTTGAATCCATGATTTTCAGAACAAAGTAGAGCTATGAATTACAACTCCCAGGCTCACCAAAGAATCTATTTTGCTGATCTCCTTCAAGGATAGAGAGATCTAGGTTGTAGTACTTTTTTGGGGGAAAATATTCTCTTAATGGTAACTGGATATTGCTGTCCTTCATGGGTTGTCTAAGTTTTTTTTGAGAACTTTAGGTCTCCATGAACCTTCCAAAAGTGGATTAAAAGTGGATGACTGAGGCTGTTATACCTCCCACCTTTCAGTATGCTGACACTGAGCATATAGTGGGCTGAAAACTGCCGTGGGTTTGATCTGATTCAGGAGTGGATCATATTAATTTTATGTTAGATGTAGCAACAGTGTGTAGCCAAAGATAGCATAGGTGTTGTGGTTTGACCCCAACCAGCAATCAAGCACCATATAACTGCTCTCTCACTCTCCCACAAACAGGATCAGGGAGAGAATTGGAAGGGTAAAGACTGGAAAACTTGTGTGTTGAGATAAAGAGTTTAATAGGGAAAGAAAAAGCCACAAACACAAGCAAAGCAAACAAGGAATTCATTCGCTCCTTCCCATGGGCAGACAGATGTACAGTCACCTCCAGGAAAGAAGGGTTCCATCACATGTAATTGTGACTTGGGAAGACAGGCACCATCACTCCAAACATCCCTGCCTTTCTCCTTCTTCCTCCCACTTTATATACTGAGCATGATGCCATGTGGGATGGAATATTCCATTTGTCCATTTGGGTCACTGTCCTGACTGTCTCCCCTCAGCTTTCCATGCACTCTCAGAATTCTTGCCGGTGTGGCAATACAAACAATGGAAAAAGTTTTGGCTCTGTGTGAGCACTGCTCAGCAACAACAAAAACATCTCTATATTGTCAACCAGTTAAACACAAATTCAGAACATAGCCTCATACTAGCCACTGTGAAGAAAATTGACTCTTCTTCAGCTAAAACCTTCATAGCAGGACAAGTAAGTCTCAGACTTCATTTGATATCATATTTGCCATATCTTGTTTTGCTCTTCATCTTGCTTCTGAAGTACATGAATTCTATTGGGCATATTTCTAGCAGATTTCACTATCTTACCAAATGCTTTTAGTTAGAGCTCTATTAAATAGATTTTCATTTCTGCCCATAAGAAGTACTTTCTTTTCTCAATCAAAGAAGCTTGGGAGACATAACACCAAGTAAATAAACAACACATTTAAGTAGTTTTGTTCCATGCATTCCTGGCTAAATATAATTGTAAAAAATCACACCTCACTCCATTTTGTTTCATTTTAAGCTACTTTAATACTATGATTGATTTTTATTTGCATAAAGGGCACTATCAGATTTAGTAGACAATCCTAGCACTAAAATCTAAAATTAGTCTCTCAGGATTAAAAATAAAACAAAAAAAGGGGGGGGGGGGGAGAGGGGAAGTTTTCATTTATTAAAAATAGCAACAATTAGCTACAATGTCAAGCAATATAAAATGCTAAAAATCCAAGATATTTTGCATTATTGAATTTGATGTAAATATTACTTTCAAAGATCCACTATTTCTTTTAAAAAAATGTGGTGCATAAGGAAATTATTGATTACACAGAAAAGATAATTAAGAACTCCAGAAACTGGCTTGGATCTATGCAGGTATCTCATAAACGATACAGGGAAGAACTTGAGAATGGATAGACTTTTATTAAATTCTGTCTTTTCTCCATATCAGGCATTTAACTACAGATATCACAAGACCATAGTCTCATTAAACAACCAATTACTATCACTTCCTGATTCTTCTCTTTTTTTCTCCTCAAGATACATAGAAGAAGAATCCAGAGAAAGCAGAGAAATTCTATACAGTAAAAAGGTTCAAGCTTTCCTTTTTCTTCAGGGAGAAAATCTCTGACAGTGTGTATCTCATTTCTTTAGAAGGGAATAGTTCAGCATGGGAACAAAATAACATTTGGCAAACATGTGCCCATGAAATGTTCTGCATGTTAAGACTAATCACATCAGTTAATTTCATCATGATATTTACAGAACAAGAATTAGCAGCATTCTAAAGACAAGACTTTGGATTAATTCACCCCAAAGAAAAATGGGTAATACAATAAATCTGTGATTTTCCTACCAAAATATTCCTTACATCTTATACTTCTGAATTTCTGATAACTAACTACATTGTGATTTGACGTTAATATGCTTACTTTTCTTTATAACTTAACACCATCTTCTATGTGCAATTAAAAAAAAAGTCAGAAAAATCCCTCCAGACAGTGATAGATTAGTTCAGATTAGTCTCTCCTCTGAATTCAAGGTAGTCTGAAATTCCATGAACTCCTCTATGGATGCAATGTCACTATGTGAGAGCATAGAACAGTTGGACAATGGGAAAAGGGTTTCCAAATGCCTAGAAAGACTTTCAGCTGAGTTGGATTTATGGAGATGTGTATGAGGCATGGCAAATCTGAGGTTTGAGAAGCAGAGCTCAGTGACTTATTGCTGTTCAGGAGAACAGTGTATATACACACATATATGTTTAAACGTGTGTGTGTGTGTGTATGTGTGTGTGTGTCTGTGTGTGTCTGTGTGTGTGTGTGTGTGTGTGTGTGTGGGTGTGTGTGTGTGTGTCTGTGTGTGTGTGTGTGGGTGTGTGTGTGGGTGTGTGTGGGTGTGTGTGTGTATACACATCAAATATCATTATTTCACCAGAGAAATCAAATCATCATCTGATGTTATTTAAAGAGAATAATAGAATTAAGGAGACATATCCTCCTCTGCAGAGAATGTTTTAATAGTTATAGAAGTTGAAATGTAAGTCTTGTTGTTTAAATCTACACAGGTTTTATTACTTTCATGTATTTTCAAAGGAGAGTATGTTAGCACTCCTCTTCTAGAAATCATTAAAAAACATTAGGTAAAAAATATGTTTGTAATTTTTATGAACTTACTGCTTTTTCCACATATCCTTTTGAAATTTTCTGGTAATATGCACACTCTATATATTAGCTAATACACATGAGAGGCCCATGAGCACCAATACCACTGCATCACAGGTGGTTCATTTAGGATTACTTGAAGAATCACCATCAAAGGTATTAGTAGAAGTGATCTTCATATGAATTTGCAGCAGTATAACTTAAAAAAGTTAATTGGCAGGGTTCACTCAACTACTATATAGAAGAAACGCACTGGAAAAAACTGTCCCCACAGTCTGCCATTTGAAACATCTGTAACATTGCATATTTTTCAGTCATTTATGCTTGTAATATATGAACATAAAACTACTCTTTCCTTCTGTAATATTTCACTCACATTTCACAGAAGTACATGACAAGTAGTACAATAGTGCATTAAACAGAGATTATGATGTGATCATAGGAAGGAATCATCTTTAAAAAGCACAGAAAAGTAAAACTAACACATTTAATCCAGATTTGAATGTCTTTATGTTGATCTTTTCCCTTTAGTGAAATTCAGGAATTGTCTCTTGTACTTGAACAGAAAGTAGACCGCAGATAATTTTTATCAAAAACCTGCTGACAGAAACACTTTTCTTCTTGCTTCTGGCTATAAGACTTATAATTTTAAACAAGATTTTAGTCATCAGTTTCTACAAGCAAGGACAGTATATTCCATCTATCTGGATTAGGTTAAAGGCTTTAAGTTTTCATATTATACAGTTCTGTTAAGTGGGAAAAATTGTTTAGGACATTAAATGTAATAATAGAAGCCAATTTTTTGGGGGGTGAGGAGTTGGTATGTCAACTACTTTTGAACTTTAGACATATTTTTATACAAAATTTATATTTTTGAAAGGCAAAACAAAATTTGAAGTTAAAAGTTGTAGTAGTTTAACACTATAACTGGGGGACAGCTAAGCTGCACATTACTTGCTCACTCTTCCCACAGTGGGATGGTGAAGAGGATCAGAAAGCTAATAGCTAGAAAACTCGTGTGTTGAGATAAGACAGTTTAATGAGGAAAGCAAATGCTATGTATAGAAGCAATGTAAAACAAGGAATTCATTCATTAATTTCCACGTTCAATCACCCCAAAGAAAAGCAGGGCTCCATCACATGCAGTTGTTACTTGGGAAGACAAATGCCATCACTCATATGCCCCTTCCTTCTTCCCCCAGCTTTATATTCTGAACCTGGCACCACATGGTCTGAAATGTGGTTTTGGTCAGCTGGGTTCAGTTGTCCCAGTTGTGTCCCCTCCCAACACCTTGTGCTCCCCCACTGGTGGGGTGAAGTGTAAGTACTGCTCACCAGTAACTAAAACATCTCTATGCTATCAACACCATTTCCAGCACAAATCCAAAATATAGCCCCATACTAGCTGCTGTGAAGAAAATTAACTCTATAACAGCCAGAACCAGTATCAAAGTAAAAATAGATATGTGTCTACAGGAAACTACAACTAGGTTAAGGCATAGTTCTAAGGTGGACTGAGGTGGATTGACCCTGACAGGATACCAGGTGCTCACCAAAGCCACTCTGACATTCCCTTCCTCAGCTGGAGAAGGGAAAGAAAATATAATCAAAGTCTGGTGGGATGAGATAACCAGGGGAGATCACTCAACAATTACCACAGTGGGCAAAAAAGACTTTTATTGGGAAAATTCAGTTAATTTTCTACTAATCAAATCAGAGTAGAGAAAGGAGAAATAAAAAGAAATCTTAAATTACCTTCCCCCCACCCCTCCCTTTTTCCTGGACTCCACTCACAATTTATAAGCAACGCATATGGATGGGAATGGGGGCTGCAGTCAGTTCATCACATTGTCTCTGCTGCACCTTCTTCCTCTGGGGGAGGACTCTTCACACTTCCTCTGCTCCAGTGTGGGGTCCCTCACACAGGGTGCAGATGTTCATGTTCTACTCCAGGGTGGATTCCTTCCATGGAGCACAGACTGCTCCACCATAGGGCCCTTGAGGGGTCCCCAAGTCCTGCTAGCAAACCTGATCCAGCCTGGACTCCTCTCTCCACAGGGTCACAGATCCTGCTAGAAGCCTGCCGAGAGCCTGCCAGGAGCCTGCTCCAGCATGGGCTTCCCATGGGGTCATAATCTCATTTGGGTATCTACCTGCTCCAGCATGTGGGCCTACACACACTGCAGGGGAATCTCTGCTCTAGTGCCTGGAATACTTTGTCCCTGTCTGCAAGGCTATTTCTCTCACATATCTCATGCCTCTCTTTGTCTCCTGCTTTGCAGCAATTTGTTTTCCTGTTTATAAACAGGCTGTTCCAGAGACACAACCACTATTGCTGATGGACTTAGCTTTGGCCAGGGGTGTGTCCATCTTGGAGCCAGATTGTATTGGCTCTATTGAACACAGGGGAAACTTAGGGTGCCTTTTCATGGAAGTCACCCCTATAGCTCAACTGCAGCCAAAACCTTACATTGCAAACACAATACACAGATTTATACTGAATCATACTTCTTTGGTGTCAGCATAAACTGTACTAGAAGGAAATTTCATGATCATACATGAAGACTACATTTGTACCTTGATGTCTGTAGCACCCATACATGTTTATTAGTTTGTGTGTCAAAATCCAAATTTTAGGGTATTACCTATATAGCTGTTATGATCTAAAGCAGTGTAAAATCTACTTGAAACATTAGGACTAAAAGGAATGAATATTTCATTTGTCCAATGAAGGGCCAAGGCTTGATGACAGTCAAGAAACACAGAAAGAAACTGTTCTGGAAGTAAAGGACTCTTCTATTGTCTCCTAGAAAATATAACATTTTCAGTGTTTATAGAGTAAAGGAAGTTCATTCAGATGATGAAACAAGACATATAATTTGGCAGTGGAGGTGAATGATCAGTAGGACAATATGTCTTCTGATGTAATAGCCTCTCCAATTACTAAAAAATCACCAAGCTCTTGCTGTCTTTTCCTAAATCAAGTGCTCTCAATCCACTAGAAGTTACAGTTTCATACAGAAATCACTTCACAATTCAGTCTTTCCAATTGAGGAGGACATACTGCCAAAGCACTGCTTCATTCCAGTTATCTCTGTCTGGTAAAACATTTCACTGTTCTGCATTACTGAACAGAAGAACTCAGAGCAGCCATGAGGGTGCTCTGATGGACACAGCAGGATACACTGGCCACCAGATAGTGACTATGACTAGTGAAATGCTCAGCTAGTCTACCTGTCAGGGGGTAAGTAATTAAAAATGGCTTTCCTTTGGCTTGGTAAATTAAATTAAATTATTCTTGGAGGATAGGTAGTTCATGGTTCCAAATGAATTTTTATTACAGGACTCATTTTTGCCATCCAACACATATGATACATCACTGCTTCATCAATATTCAGCAAAACTGGCAGAAGACTCAGTCATTTTATCATCAGAAGTACTGATTCATTTTCTGCAAAGTGGCAATCCCACATGTATTGTTTACTACAGGAATTGCTTTGGGGAATAATTTTAATAATGGCATGATGTGTGGCTAGGGGACTAATATAACTAGATAGGCAAAAAAATAATTATACTCAACAATCCAAAACAATTGTGACTAATGAATTATAAATGTAAGCAAAACTGGGCCTGATCTTCTGCTGCTTAGTAATTCTATGTGGCAATGCAAACACAAAAGCCCTTCCCACCTTGGCATGTTTTAGATTTCCAGATATTAGAAACTACACAAAATAACAAAGGGAATGTTGGCCTTTAACACGGAAAACAGGAGACTGTACACTAATTTGAATGAATGGCTATTACATTAGTACAAGAGAATGTTTAAGGACAAAAAAATCTGCTGGTAGTGCAGGCTTCTTGAAACACAAAGAAGAGTTGTGGAAAAAATAACAAAAATACTCAAAATAAATGCCTTTTTTTTTCAAATAGATCATCTATAAGAAGTTTGCTAGGGAATCTTGCAAAGATCTCAGATGATAATCTAGATATAAGCCAATCTTTCCAATAAGTCAAATCTGCCACAGAGAAGCCAAATGACTTTTTTTTTGCATTAGCGTTCACTGTGAAAAATTCAAGGAAACTCTTCCACTGGAACTCTTTTATATTGGGGACTCAGCAGTTGTGCCTGAAATTGTCTGTAAAAGGGGTTATGAAGCAGACTTACAAAATAAGCAGCAACAAATTGGTAGGAGTACATGGCATTCACTCAAGTGTTGTAAGATAACTCAAGGATGAAATAGCTAAATTACTAATGGTAGTGTGTAACTTCTCTCTTCAAAACTGCCATTGTACTTTAGGACTGGGAAATGATAAATGCAATGCCAGATGAGATCCACAAAATATGTCTCTATAATGGCCATGGCTGGCCATCAAAGAGACATATTTTGTGGCTGGTTGGCTGGACCAACAAGCCTCTCTATCATTCCTCCTTCTCAAGAGAAAAAGAGGAGAAAAATACAACTAAATGCTTGTGGGTTGAGATAAGGAAAGGGACATCAATCAGCAATTACCTCTGTGTTATGGGTTTGGGCAGGTGGGCCTAAATTTAGGTTTTAAAGTTCCGACTAGGCCTGTGTAATGGTTTGACCCATGGCTTCCTCAGTAACCATTGTATCTAAGGAAGTTACAAGTATTCCACACGTGTCTTCCACGTAGCAGTGGGGGAGTGGTTTTTGTTCTGCTTCCCTTCCTTGGCAGAGGAGCTGGAGGGAGGTGGTGGAGGTCTGGTCCCTTCGGTGCCTGGTGGTTCTCCTGTCCTGAGTGAGATTGTTTCATTCTTGTTCCCCTTCCTTGAGGTTTTTAATTGTGTTTGTTTTGATTCATTCGGTTTCTTTAGGTTGGGTTGGTGTCTTCCCTATTTCCCAGCTAATCAATCCCCTTTTCTCCCTTCCCCTCTCCCCTGGGAGGTGGGATCCTATGTGTTGTGTATACAGTGTGGTTTGTAAATGTTAGTAAATATAATTTATTCTTTTTATTCAGTTCAGTTTCTTTAGAGTGCGTTTCTTTTCAGTTTTTTTTTCTTTCCTTTGCTGGGAAGGTTTCTGGGAGGAGAAGGGGGGGCCAGTCCAGAGTTGGCAACAGCTAGGCCAAACCTGCGACATTATTGGAGGTTCTACCGAGATACTGACCTTGAGTTGTTTGGTAAACAATTCTCTGTTTAGAGAACAGTGGCCGGGAGAACTGCCAACTGAAGTGGTATTATCAAAAGAGTATCTTTTTGTTATAAACAAGGTTTTTGTTTGGGAACAGAGGACTCAGGCATAAGGTAAACAATAGAAAGAATGGTTTTCACCCTTTTTAGCAAATACCTGAGAGGTACCAGAGGAGGTCAGTCCAACCATGCTGGCATGGCCTGGCAGTCTCTTGTAGTGAAAGGCCTCCTGTTAAGTGTCTTTCTATTCTTTTACATACTGATGGTGCTAATGCTTACTCCCACTCTGAGAGGTCTCCTAGGGACATACCTAGGTCTGCCTGATAATTGTCATCCATGTAAGGCCCTCCTGAATCTTGATATTAAAGGTCTGTTAAATTATGACATTAATGGACTATTGAGAGAGATCCCTACTGTTACAATTGGTCCCAGTTATTACCTAAATTGTATTGTGACAGCACTAGTGTTTATGAGGGTAATGGAACTGTTGTATAAGATTGGAAGAATGCTGGCACTTTGTTGCTTCCCTTGTTTTAGACCTAAGAAAGGCTGTGCCTCTGGGGGACTCGCTGGAACTTTGGAAGGGGCTTCGGACAGGCCAGTCCCAGGGTGGGATGGGCCTTGGTCGGATCTCGGTAAAGTGCTAGGGCGTATCTCACCCTCCGTTTTTTGGAAGTTCACGTCAGAACAAGTGTGTGACTCTGCTGAGGTGGCCCGCTGTTTATCAGAAGAGTGTTTTTCCTATGAGGACCCGTATACGCGAGTCTCTGCTTTGTGTTGGGGCCTGGCTAGTGCTTATCGATGTGCCATAGACTACTGTCAATGGCTTGAGGACAGGATAGAATATGGAGATATGCCATCCGAGACCCGTGCAGTCCCTGTTCAGACTACCGAAAGCGGAGTCCAAACACAGCATGAGGTCAAGGCTGTTTCTGTAGAGACCCAAGCTCAAGCAGCTGAAACTAATACAGTCTCCGTCCGCTCTGTAGAAACCCAAACTCAAGCTGCAGACCCGGACATGGCTACCTCCGCTGTCCCTGCTAAAACTACAGTTGAGACTCAGACTCAAACAGAGGCCAACAAAGCCCCCGTTCACTCTGTAGGGACCCAAACTCAAGTTTCAGCCTCTGTTTGCTCAGTAGAAACCCAAACTCAGGTTTCAAATCTGGACAAGGCCATTTCTGCTGTCCCTTCTACAACCACAGCTGAAACTCAGACGCAGGCTGAAGCAAATACAGTCTCTGTTTGCTCGACAGAAACCCAGACCCAGGCTGCAAATCCGGACAAGGCCGTTTCTGCTGTCCCTGCTACAACCACGGCTGAAACCCAGACACAAGCTGAAGCTAATACAGCTTCCAGTTGTTCCGTAGAAATTCAGACTCAAGCCGTAGATCTGGAGGTTGCCATCTCTATTAAGCCTGCTAAGACCACAGTTGAAGCTCAGACTCAGGCCGACGTTGATACAGTTTCTATTCGCTCTGTGGAAACTCAGACTCAAGCTGCAGATCTGGAAGCGGCCATTCCTACTAAACCCACCAAGACCACAGTTGAAGCTCAAACTCAAGCCGACGCGGATACAGTTCCTATTCGCTCTGTGGGAACTCAAACTGAAGTTATGGACCGGAAGATTATCATTGCCCCCATAAAGAAGAAAACAACGAGGACAAAGGAGACTACAAAACCCATAGAGCCACCTCCGCAATTGGAACAAGAAGAAGAAGAAGAGGAACAAGAAGAAGAAGAAAAAGGAGAAGAAGAAGAAGTAGATGAAGAAGCAGCTGCGAGAGAGGAAGAAACTACTGTGACGATGGAAGGAGCGACGGCACAAGAGGAAAGAATAGTCACAGTAGAAGAGGGAGCAGCCGCCAGAGAGGGAGGAGTGGTCACAAGGGATGGGGCACACCTAATGGGACTGGGGGCACGCCCAAAAGAGACCAGAGGCATGCCTGGAGAAAGGAAAGGAATGGTGCGAGCATCCTGGGATAGAAGAACATTCGACGATTGGTGCTCTGACTACATACGCAAGTACCCAGTGGAGGAAGAGAGGAGGTCAACGCGCTTCCGTCAGCCTGAGGAAGGACCGTTTCAGCCTCTCCTAAGGCAACCCTCTCTTGGAAGTATGATTCCACCTCCCCATACTAGACCTACATTTGAGGGAATAGATGACCGGGGAAGGCCCTTACCCCGGCCTTCCAAGGACTATGTGCTACCTCCATTCATCAGACCTGATGAACAACGCAGGAGCTCCCTTTCACGGGGTGCACGAGCTAGGAGTCTTTCCCCACGGCTCGAACGAAGTAGAAGTCTCTCTCCACAGCGTGGGCGACGTAGGAGCCCATCCTCCCGGAGTGAACACCATAGAAGCTCATCTTCACGGCCTGAACAATCCCCATCTTCGCGTGAGAGGGTCAGAAAGGAAGTGAGAGAGGTTCCACGAAGGAGTGGAAGAGTAAAAACACAGGTAGAGAGAATAGTACGTGGAAGAGATGGACAGGAAATAATGAGGGAAAGTGAAATTATACGATCATTGACCCCAAAGGAGATTCGAGATATACGAAGGGATTACAGTCGGTGGCCCAATGAATGCATCCTCACCTGGCTGGTGCGATGTTGGGACCAGGGGGCCAGTAGTCATGTGCTGGAAGGTCATGAAGCACAACAATTGGGATCTCTTGCCCGAGACCGTGAAATAGAACAGGAAATGGGACAGGGGGAGATGGCATCCAGTCTCTGGACCCGAATCCTCCGTGCCGTGAGGGCAAGATACCCATTTAAAGAGTATTTGGTGAGTGCTCCAAGAGAGTGGAATACTGCAGAAGAAGGCATCCAGTATCTGCGGGAACTGGCCATGTTGGAGATTATATACTCCGATCCAAATTACTATGACATCTTGGTCCCAGAGAAGATGCCCTGCACACAGCCGATGTGGGATAAGGTGATGAATGGGGCCCCTAAGTCTTATATGCCATGTCTGATATCTGCATACCCTCTAAGTATGGACGAGAATGAGATACACGTTGACAGAATGTGTCACTGGATACGGAGAATATCAGAAACCATGAGGGTCCCCTCTAACTACCAGCATTCGTCCCTCTACAGTGGGGAAAGGGTAGGGAGGAATGCTAGACGCTCTGTGTATGAAGAAGAACCTAGAGGCAAAGGTCCCAGAGGTCACAAAGAAAGGTCTCGTTCTCATTCTCATTCAAGTTCCTGTTCCCGTTCTCGGTCCCGCTCCCGTTCTTGGTCACCTCATGCAGCACGAGGGAGAACTAGAGGCCACCAGAGGAATACTAGACGCTCTGTGTATGAAGAAGAACCTAGACACAGACGTTCTAGAGGTCGCAAAGAAAGGTCTCGTTCTTATTCTCGTTCCAGTTCTCGTTCTCATTCCCGCTCCCGTTCTCGGTCATCTCATGCAGCACAAGAGAAAACTGGAAGCCCCAGGAGTAAGACACAAAGTGAGCGTGGTTTCTTGTGGGCCCTTCTGCGCGAACTGGGGGAAAACATGAAAAAATGGCACGGTGAACCCACCTCTAAACTTAAAGCCCGAGTGCAAGAATTAAAACGGAAAGTAGCTGGCAAGAAAGCTGTCCACATAGTTGAAGCAAAGACCCCGGAAAAGAAACATCGATCTCCGAGACGCAAAAGAAACAACTCCCCCCATGCTGATGAAGGAGCCTCTGACAGAGCATCGCACACGTCAGATGGAGAATGCTCCGACCAGGAACAACAATAGAGGGGCCCTGCCTCCTGCCAGGAGGAGGAGAGGGACGAGGATGATAATCGGGTTTATTGGGCTGTGTGGGTTCGATGGCCTGGCACATCGGATCCTCAGAAATATCGAGCTTTGGTAGATACTGGTGCCCAATGTACATTAATGCCATCAGAACATGAGAGTACAGAGACTGTGTCTATTTCTGGAGTAACCGGAGGGTCTCAGGACCTGTCGGTGGTAGAGGCTGACATGAGCCTAACAGGAGACCAATGGGAAAAGCATTCCATTGTGACAGGACCAGAAGCCCCTAGCATCCTTGGTATGGACTATTTAAAAAGAGGACACTTTAAGGACCCGAAGGGGTACCGGTGGGCTTTTGGTGTAGCCACAGTGATTGAAGGAGAGTCCAAACAGTTGTCTACTCTCCCTGGTCTCTCAGAAGACCCTTCTGCTGTGGGATTACTCCGAGTCAATGATCAAGAAGTACCGATGGCCACTGCAACTGTACATAGGCGACAGTATCGTACAAACCGAGATGCTGTGATTCCCATCCATAAAATGATCAGGAAGCTGGAGAGCCAAGGGGTGGTCAGCAGAACACACTCACCCTTCAACAGCCCTATCTGGCCTGTACGTAAATCAGATGGAGAATGGAGACTGACTGTGGACTATCGTGGCCTGAATGAGGTTACGCCACCGCTGAGTGCTGCCGTGCCAGATATGTTGGAGCTCCAGTATGAGTTGGAGTCCAAAGCAGCAAAGTGGTACGCCACTATTGACATTGCTAATGCATTCTTCTCCATTCCTCTGGCACCAGAGTGCAGGCCACAGTTTGCTTTCACCTGGAGGGGCGTGCAGTACACCTGGAACCGACTGCCCCAGGGGTGGAAACACAGTCCAACCATTTGTCATGGGCTGATCCAGGCCACATTGGAGAAGGGTGAGGCCCCAGAACACATCCAGTATATTGATGATGTCATCGTATGGGGAGACACAGCAGAAGAAGTTTTCGGAAAAGGACGAAAGATTATTCAGATTCTCCTCAAAGCCGGTTTTGCCATCAAAAAGAGCAAGGTCAAGGGACCTGCCAGAGAGATTCAGTTCCTTGGGGTGAAATGGCAAGATGGACGTCGCCAGATTCCAACCGATGTCATCAATAAGATTGTAGCAATGGCTCCACCGACCAACAAGAAAGAGACCCAAGCGTTTCTGGGAGCCATAGGCTTCTGGCGAATGCACATCCCAGAGTACAGCCAGATCGTGAGCCCTCTCTATTTTGTGACCCGTAAAAAGAACATTTTCCAATGGGGTCCTGAACAACAACAGGCTTTCAAGCAGATCAAACAAGAAATCGCACATGCCGTGGCTCTTGGACCAGTCAGGACGGGACCAGATGTGAAGAATGTACTTTATTCCACAGCTGGAGATAAAGGTCCCTCCTGGAGCCTCTGGCAAAAGGTGCCTGGTGAGACACGAGGGCGACCACTTGGTTTCTGGAGCCGAAGCTACAGAGGCTCTGAGGCCAATTACACCCCTATGGAGAAGGAAATCCTAGCCGCATATGAAGGCATACGAGCAGCCTCAGAAGTCATCGGTACCGAAGCACAGCTTTTCCTGGCACCCCGACTACCGGTGCTAAGCTGGATGTTCAAAGGAAAAGTGCCCCCTACACACCATGCCACCGATGCCACGTGGAGCAAGTGGATTGCTTTGATTACACAACGTGTTCGAATTGGGAGCTCGAATCGCCCTGGAATTCTAGAAATTATAACCAATTGGCCTGAAGGTGGGGACTTCAGCCTGGCAGATGAAGAAGAGGAAGAGTCAGTGAGTCGAGCTGAAGAAGCTCCACCATATAATCAGCTGCCAGATGAAGAGACGCGCTACGCCCTTTTCACTGATGGTTCTTGCCGTATCGTAGGGAGGAGCCGGAAGTGGAGAGCAGCTGTGTGGAATCCCACCCAACGGGTGGCAGAAGCCACTGAGGGGAAAGGCGAATCGAGTCAGTTCGCAGAACTCAAAGCTGTCCAATTGGCCCTAGACATTGCAGAAAGAGAAGGATGGCCAAGGCTTTACTTGTACACCGACTCATGGATGATAACAAATGCTCTCTGGGGATGGCTAGATCGGTGGGAGAAGATGAATTGGAGGCGTAGAGGGAAGCCCATCTGGGCTGCAGATCTGTGGCAAGACATTGCTGCCAGAGTAAAGAAATTGAACGTGAGAGTCCGCCATGTAGATGCCCATGTGCCCAAAGGTCGAGCTAACGAGGAACAAGATAATAACAGACAGGCAGACCGAGCTGCACAGATTGAGGTGTCGCAAGTAGACCTCGATTGGCAGCAAAAGGGAGAATTGTTCCTAGCTCAATGGGCCCATGATGCTTCAGGCCATCAAGGCCGGGACGCAACCTATAAATGGGCACGAGACCGAGGGGTGGATTTAACCATGGACACTATTTCCCAGGTTATCCGCAATTGTGAAACCTGTGCTGCCATTAAGCAGGCAAAAAGATTGAAGCCCCTTTGGTATGGTGGACGCTGGGACAAGTATAAATACGGAGAGGCCTGGCAGGTTGACTACATCACATTGCCACAGACTAGCCAAGGTAAGCGCTATGTGCTTACCATGGTGGAAGCGACCACCGGATGGTTAGAGACATATTCGGTACCACATGCAACAGCCCGGAATACTATCTTGGGCCTTGAGAAACAGGTCCTGTGGAGGCATGGCACTCCAGATCGCATTGAGTCAGATAATGGGACTCATTTCAAGAACAATCTAGTGGCCACTTGGGCACGGGAGCATGGTATTGAATGGGTATATCACATTCCATATCACGCACCTGCTGCTGGAAAGGTTGAAAGGTGCAATGGACTATTAAAAACAACTCTGAAGGCACTAGGTGGAGGAACCTTCAAGAACTGGGATAAGCATTTAGCCAAGGCCACCTGGTTGGTTAACACCAGAGGCTCTGTCAATCGAGCTGGTCCTGCCCAAGCAGAATCCCTCCACACGGTAGATGGAGACAAAGTTCCAGCGATTCACTTGAGAGGCATGTTAGGGAAATCTGTCTGGATTACCCCTCCCTCGGGCCAAGACAAACCCATTCGTGGGATTGTTTTTGCCCAAGGGTCCGGAAACACCTGGTGGGTAATGAGGAAAGATGGCGAGATCCAGTGTGTGCCCCAAGGCAATCTAGCCTTGGGGAAGAACTAATGTTGTGCTTTGAGTTGTGTTTTGCAGGAAACCAGACATGAGACGAGGAAAAAAAACCCAAACAAAGCCGGTACTGGTATCCCATGATGTCCAGCGATAAGGCAGCCCTAAACTGTGGACTAGGCCTCAACTTGGAACTGTGACTCTAACCAAAAGGCAATGGACTAAAGCTGAACTGATGCTGGTGTTGATCCTTGATGACAAGACATCTGCCTTGAAGGACTGCATATGGACTATATATATATATATATGTGTGTGGGGGATATAAGCAAAAGCAATAATACGAAGATTGCGTGGAAAGACCAGTGTGGAATAAGGGGTGGAGAATGTAATGGTTTGACCCATGGCTTCCTCAGTAACCATTGTATCTAAGGAAGTTACAAGTATTCCACACGTGTCTTCCACGTAGCAGTGGGGGAGTGGTTTTTGTTCTGCTTCCCTTCCTTGGCAGAGGAGCTGGAGGGAGGTGGTGGAGGTCTGGTCCCTTCGGTGCCTGGTGGTTCTCCTGTCCTGAGTGAGATTGTTTCATTCTTGTTCCCCTTCCTTGAGGTTTTTAATTGTGTTTGTTTTGATTCATTCGGTTTCTTTAGGTTGGGTTGGTGTCTTCCCTATTTCCCAGCTAATCAATCCCCTTTTCTCCCTTCCCCTCTCCCCTGGGAGGTGGGATCCTATGTGTTGTGTATACAGTGTGGTTTGTAAATGTTAGTAAATATAATTTATTCTTTTTATTCAGTTCAGTTTCTTTAGAGTGCGTTTCTTTTCAGTTTTTTTTCTTTCCTTTGCTGGGAAGGTTCTGGGGGGAGAAGGGGGGGCCAGTCCAGAGTTGGCAACAGCTAGGCCAAACCTGCGACAGCCTGAAATTGTCAGATGACTTGAGCCGGTCTGAGCTAGCTAACAGCTGACTTGTTCTAGCCAAAAATATTGTATTCCATACCATACTACATCATCTCAAAGGGTGCAAAATCCAGTGTGTGGGAGTGGCTTGGTCAGTTCTGCCATGGCCGAGGTACAAGCCGGACGTGATCCAGCTTCTGTCTTGGAGTAGGCCTCGCTCCTGCTCCTCCTGCCTCTGCTTGCATTTTGTTTGAATTCAGGGAAGTAGAAATATTTTGTTGTTATACTTTCTCTTTCTTGCTAGGTGTCTTTTCGAGTGCTTATGAATCAGAGAAATGGGCTTTGTATTAATTGGGGAGTGGGAAGTTATTTCTTGTTATATATATATAACTTGTGTAAGTGTATGTTATATTGTAATTTTCTCTTAATTTTCTCTTTTCTGTATAAATACATGTAGTTAGTTTCAGAATAAACCTAGTTTGGAGGGGTTTTTTTCCTCTCCCTCTTCTTTTTCCCTTAGCTGGTTGTGGGGAGGAGGAACCCTTTCTCTCTATCTTGGACACTTGGCATTTTGCCAGCTCAATCCAAGACACTCTATGAGTGACGCAGACTCAACTTGGTGAAATTAATTTAATTTATTACCAATTAAATAGACTAGGGTAAAGAGAAATAAGAACAAATCTTACAACACCTTCCTTTCTTCCCAAGCCCTGCTTTACTTCCAAGTTCTCTAACTCATCCTCCTGAACAGTGCAGGGGAATGGAGAATAGTGACTGCAGTCTGTTCATCACACTTCATCTCTGCTTCTTCTTCTTGCCCACACTCTTCCTCTGCCCAAGCATGGGGTCCCTCCACATGAGAGAGAGTCCCTCATGATTTTCTCCAACATGGGTCCTTACCACTGGCTGCAGTTATTCATGAATTGGGGGACTTCAGCTTGCTGGATCTTAACTTGGGAGCACCACACAGATGGCAAAAACAGAGCCAGAAGATTCTTAAAACACCTGGATGATAACTTCATGGTACAGGTGTTAAAGAAGTCAACTGGGAAAGATGTCCTCCTAGACTATTTTTTTGCACTTTTTAACATAGAGGGTGTAGGGAAAGAAGGTTAAATAGAGAAAATTCATTCAAGGAGGGAAAATGAGTTTCACTCAAGGAAATTTTCACTGATGGAAAAACCAGGCCTAGAAAAATAAAAAAGTGTGGAAGAAAATACTTTTACATGAACAGTGCTACCTGTTTTTGCCTGTCTGTTTTCAGAAGTTAACTCCCCTGTAGCAAGAAGAGGTAAAAGTTCTCATACTTGTCAAAGGCCTTTTGGGGAGAGAAAGAAACCATAAAAGCACAGAAGAGACTATTGCTTTGAAGTTATACGAATGAGAAAGGTGGCATTATAGAGGCTGCTCTTTGCCCAGCTGCATGACCCGTATCCAGGTTTTCCAACATTGGAATAAACTTTTCCTTAATGCCTTAGCCATGGTTTGGTCATCTGGATTTATGTGCATGCATATCACTTTTAACAGAGCATCATGAGTGAAATGGTGATCAGTGGCTGCCTTGGCTACAGTAACCACAAAGCAATTGAGTTTAAAATCTCTGTTGACAGTAGGAAAAGTGTCAACAAAACTTCAACTCTGGATATGAGGAGAGCAGACTTCAGACTGCCCAGGCAAATAGTTAGTAAAGTCCCCTGGAAAAAAGATTTTAGAGGTCCTGGGGTCCCTCAGTGCTGGTCACCTTTCAAGCACCACCTCCTAAGGCACAGAAACAGGCACTTCCAAAATGTTGGAAGTCAAGCAGACGAGGCAGAAGGCCAATTTGGCTGAGCAGGCATTTTCTTTTGGTAAAAAATGAGTATGCTCAGTGGAGGAAAGGTCAGGTGACATTGGAGGAATACGGAGATGGTACTTGCCACTGCAGGAAGAAAATTTGTTCATCCAAAGCTCAGCTGGGGTTAAAGCTGGCAAGTATGGTGGGGGACGATAAAATACATTAATAGCAAAAGGCAATGCAGAAATATCATTGGCCCATTGTAGGATAGGGATGGTTACCTCACAAAGACATAAACAAGGCAGAGATATTTATTGTTTGCTTTGTCTCTGTCGTCAATACTGATGATGGGTTAAGGGGGTCCTAGTACACTGAGCTGGAGGATGACAGCTGTGAGAATGATAAACTCCCAGTTAATCTGAACTTATGTGGCATCTGCTGCTCCAGCTGGATTGCTATAAATCTATGGATCCTGATGGGATTCACCTGAGAAAATTCAAAGAGCTGACTGACATCCTCAGTAGACCTCTCTCAATGACTTTTGAACAGTCTTGCAAATCTGGAGAGATGTCAAGTGACAGGAAGCTGGCTAATACTGTCCTAGTCTGCAAGAAGGACAAGAAGGATGACCCTAGAAACTACAGGCCTCTCAATCTCACTTCAGTGACTGGTACAAGGATAAAGAAGATTATTCTGGGAGTCTGAAAAATACTTGAAAAACAATGAAGTCATCAGTCCCAGACAGCACAGGCTTATGAAGGGAAAGTCTGCTTGTCAAACTTAATTTGCTTTCATGGCGAGGTAACCCATTTGGTTGATCTAGGGGATCCAGTTGATGCAATCTTTTTGGATTTCAGTAAAGCTTATGATACTGTCTCTAACAGTATCCTTCTGGACAAAAATGCCCAGCACACAGCTGGATAAACACATCATGCAGTGAGTGAGCAACTGGCTCATGGACTGAGTGCAGAGGGTTATAGTGATGGGTTCAGCTTTGGCCAGAGGTGAGACTCTCTTAGAGCTTGCTAGAACTTACTCTGTCCAACATGGGAACAGCTTCTGGTGTCTTCTTACAGTAGCCAGCAGCTGGGCGTGGACACTGATTACACCTGAATATGAAAGTGAATAAATAATTGGAAAAAGAAGGCAAAAGTAAGCAGCCTTCTCTTGCAGAGGAGTGAGTTTAGCATATATTTTTGTTGATAGAATGTTTTTTTACACTTATTTGCAAATGAGCTAAGAGATCAACAGTCAAGTGACAAAATCTTCAAGACCATGGGTGTAGTGAGAACAGAGTTTGGCCTTGAAAACTTTGGTGAAGTCAGTAAGAATATGAATGACTAGGTAAAAAAATGGCAGATGAAATACAGTGTTGATATATATGACATATATGTTGAAATATAATGTTTATAAAATACATGGGGAAATCAATGAACAGCACTGAACTGACCATAATCCCCAAGGAAAGATTTTTAGTTTATGACAGTTCTAATGTTCAGTGAATATGACAAAAAGAAATCAGTTTTCAGAAAGTAATAAAGAAATAGAGAATGAAACAGAAAATGTCATCATACTATTTTGTGAGTTCATGTTTCTAATACATTTTTAATACTCTATAAAACTCTAGTCCACACACCTCAAAAGATTTTGGCAGTCATGATCTTGAAATTAGCATTAAAAATTTTTAAAGCATGTATATTTTACCTCTGAGTCTCTTTTTATGTATGTTATTATTCAAATATTCACCAAATGAACTACCTATAATAAAGAGCTATAATAATTTATCAGAATTTTTATTAATATTAATTCTAAATTCTTTTATTTGATCACAAATTGGGTAAAAAAAAATAGAGAAATTTATTTTCATCAGAGTTCCATTAATCATTAAGAGACATTTTGTCCTATTACAGTTTGTTATTAATGGCCAAATTTCATTTAATTTCACTTTCAACTGACTGTGACAATTAAATAATTGATTTAATCTGAAAGGTTTTGGTGGATTGTGTTGTAGTGAGTTGACAGGGTTACAGAATGTCAGCAGCCCATGAGCAAACTTTATGGATGTCAGTGAGAGAAAAGACTTAAAAGGATTCGAAAATCTTCATACAAAACACATAAAACATAGCTTTTTTATTTATTTTGTGTTGGTTCTCTCTTCCAATAGTTTGTTGTTTTGTTTGGTTGATTTTTTATTTATTCCATTTTTTTAGGTTTTGTTTTTTCTTAGATTCTGTTAGTTTCGAAATTCACTTTTCACTTTAGTTATATGAGCATGAAGTTATTGAATGGTGGAGTTACTGCCTTCGGCAATGAGTCATCTCTGCTGCCAATAGCAGCAGACAGGTATGAGGTTCTGAACACAGACAGGTATGAGGGCTGCAAGGCAGAAAAGGTACTGAAGCTGTTTGGCTACTAACTAATTTCTCTTTAAAATAAGATGGTTTAAAGAACACAATCACTTATACAGTACTTAGTACATTGAGAATCAAATCCTAGTAGTGTATAGAAATTGTCTCTGTGTATTTTCTAAAATAATAGAACCCAATGATGTTTTTCAGTTTCTGGCATCTGCCATCCTAATGCCAGTGTATCAATTTAAATGGTTTATTTTATTTAGTTATTTATTAATCTGAATATTTGTAGGAAAATGCTGAAATGAATCCCAAGGAGGACGGCGCTGGAGAAACACCTTGAATGACTAAGAGACTTGCTGTTGAAGCTTTAAAGTGTACTTTTACTTGTAATAGGGTCTTTTTTGTTGCAATCCTCTACCTGGTTCTGTTACCTCTCTGTGATCTGCTGACAACGACCACACCCTGTTTATTGTATCCCTCGAGCTTTCTTTGCTCTCTTGATGAGTACCCATTAAGCTAGTTTGCCTTGTCCTGGGCCAGGCAGTGCCCTCCCCCCCCCCCCCCCTCAGGAGCCCCGGGGATCAGAGGGCTCCCAGGCCCCCTCCCCTCTCTGCCCTGCTATTCCAAGGTGGGAAGCCCCGTGTGTAAGACCCTATGCCTCGTGGCTGGAGGGGGGTGGTTGGGGAGGGGGCAGGGTCAGGACTCCAGCCAGCCCTGCCCTTGTCCCAATTCCATTGTTTAATGGACCTTAGACCCTTCCGCTTCCTAAGTTTTCACCCAGTACTGTCACAGATCTGGCATCTTCCCCCAAAGAACTTATAAAACCTTGGGGATTGTCCCAGTAAACTCGCTCTGTTGCCTGAACTGCCTGGACTCCTGGTCTCTCTCTCCCTTCTCTGCATCCTGTCTGACAAGGGGGAAGCCAAGACCTCCCTTCCTTCCAATGCTGCTCAAATATTTATTTATTTAGGGTAAAACCCAAATGTATTCATATATTTTCAAAGACCACTTTCTTCAAACACTATACCAAAACACCCAAGCATCATAATAGCAAGCCATTGTCTCTTTCTCAACACAGAAGGAAAACCTGTGTTTATTTTCCTTGTAAATTTTTTTTAATCTTGTTCTCAGAAGCATTAGAACTTCCCTATAGTAGCGATATGGATAACCTGTACACTGTGTGGATAGTCAGATCACTCCTATAGATGTGTGATTAACGCTTCTTTACCAACGGCTATTTCTGTGAAGGAGTAGCTTCAGACCATTTGAAATAATTCTAGATAATAATGACAAATGCAGAAAATTCCAGGTCAACTGGGACAAGGTTTCTGTACAGAAAAAGAAGAAATGCCTGAAAAATTAAGACTACACTACTGGAGAATTTTTAAATGTTAACTTGCATGACTAATGTACTTCAAATTCTGACCTTAGCTGCCAACAGAACAGTTAGGAACTTTTTAAATTTTAGAATTTGCTGCATGTAAGCCAATTGCCAACTATCTTTTCACATAAAGGCGAGGTAAATGTTAGATGGCTTATGTTGTTTCTTTTTGCTTTTTGTTTTTCCAAATGCAGAGCTGATTAACTTTTCATTTAAAATATCATCAAATAATAGGAATTATTTTTTCTCACAATCATATGATTTCTTTGACTTCAAGAAAGGATATCTTTAGATAAAGTAGCTAGTGTATTTCTGTTATTTCTTCCCTTGTTTTCAGAGTCTGTTGGAAGTGTATCTGTTGATGTATAACTGCTACACACAAATAATGTCATAGAGATTGTTTGTGGTATACTTCAGCAGAATTCTCAGGCGTTACTTGAAGGGTTCTTAAGTCATATATTATCATTCAGTCAGTAATTAATGTGCAGGTTGTAGGTTCCAGGCAGTTGAACAGGTAACTCATAGTCCATCTCAAAACTAATTAGGATAACAGTTGTGAAGTGAAACCTGAGTGTACTACTGTTGTTCATTTTGGACTGATTTTGAAACAGAATTCATTTTGACAGGACAGACTCAGTATTGTTAGCTTGTATCAATTGAACTAATTCAAGATACTGTGTTGCATTTGGGGGGTTATTAGTCGTTGAACTTACATTTGCTTTGTCATAGCAAAGGCAAAGGACAAGCAAAAACAAAGGTCATATTCTAGTCTCAGGTGAGAGAAATAAACTTTCTTCTGGTGCAATCTATTATAAACATATTTTTTTTGTGCTATGTACTATGGTAACACAAATTTCGCTTTGCAATGAAAGTTGGAGCCATCACTTAGACTAAAATCTCCAGAGAAAACTGGTAGAATCAAGCTTTTGGTTTGCTTGTTTTGCTTTTGTTTTGTTTTTGTGTTAAGCTGCCAAAATGTAAAGCTAGACATGTAATGGACAGATAAGTAAATGTCATCACTGAACTCAGACACATAGCAATGTTTAGTGAAGACCACTAATCAGAAGAACTGCCAAGTATCCATGTTAAAGAAAGAGATTATTTTATGGTAAGATCTCATACACCATTGTCATGAAAACTGTCACCAAAATTGAGTCAGCCAACCTGTAAAGCGAAGAATCAAAACAAAGGAGGAAGACTTAAGGATGAATATTTGTCTTTTCAGAAAAAAGGCAGGGCAAAATAATCAAATGAAAAGATTGACCTGAGGAAAAGAAGGAATAAGAATGGCAAAGAAATGGAGAGAAGGGGAAAAAAAAAGAGAAGGGAATTTCAAAAGGATTTATGATAAACAAAATAGCAGAAATGAAATTATATTCAACTGTAACAGAATAGTACTGTCTCCCTTGGAGGGAAACTGATATTAGTAAACAATACTGAGGTAGAAAGAATATCAGTGAACCAAAACTAATACCTATACTTTTTTGTCTAATGCCATCTCTAATATAGAAAGTAATATCATGTCTTCCCCATGTAAGGCAAGTATTTCTGCTTCAAATTTTTTGGCAAATAACAGAGTAACTAAAAGATTTCATTAGAAAGGACTCTGGCTACAAAGCAAAAATATAAATACTTCAAAATCCAATCTCAATTTTTGCGACATTCATTCAAAGATGGAATCACATATTTCTGATATAGCAGAAGATAAAAAGAACCCAAAGAGTAACTGTGTTAGTACAGTGTTTGGTACCTAAACTATTCTTTCTGCATACTGTAAGAATATAAATCCTCTGTTGTATCAGCTTTCAGTGCTTTAAATTCTCTAAATTCTCATTTATGCATGCTTTCTACCTTTGCTTTCAGTTTATTAAATCTTCATATGTTTACCACATTTTTCAGTCATAGAGGAATTTTTGAAAACGTGTCATTTCTCAGGGAGACATCTTAATGTTATGGAAAGAAAAAAAATCCCTCAAGTTACAGATTTCAAACTCCTTTGTGTTTTGGACCATGGGGGCTATTATTTGCTATCACAAGTTCTGTATTGATCACTGATTATAGAATGATGAATGACTGTCAGAGCACAGTAATTCAACTTTCATTTGTTTAAACACTCTGGTGTATATGCCTAAAGTGTGTTGCTCAAGGCAACCCTAAGGCAGCCTTCAGGGTAAGTTCTGAGTGTATTGCAAGGCTGCACGTGTGGCAATTCACATGTGGGTAACTCCCTGAACCTTGTTCAACTGCCACTATTTTGTTATCATAGTTTTAGCATGATTCTGAGGCCACTATTTTAATGGAGTTATGTGAGATGTACAAAAATCTAGCAGGCAACACATCTTTAGAAAAGACTGCCTTATAAACTTTCCCACAATACTGTTCATGATCCATCTGGAAGATCACCCATTCAGTTTAAACAATATTAGCCTGCAATTCAGCCCAAAATATACCAGTAAAAGCTGACATATTATATGGGATTTAAGTAGGGAATAGGCCTTGTAAAATCTCCATATATGAGGACTGAATATGGGCTAAAAAAATTGTTTGTAATAGAAATCAAGCTGATACACAGCTCTTTTCTTGGCTAATACATTATTTGCCAGTCAATTCCAAATTCCTCTCAGCAGATCTGTTACTTCTCTGCTATAGGCTTCATGGTAAGTAGTTGGTTTGGAATGTTTGCTGTTTATGTTGAGACTCTGGCAATCCTCATCACAGGGTCTTATTTCCTCTGCATGGCTGGGTGAATGAAATACACTAAATTACAGAATAACACAGAACCAGTAAGGAGCAAATAACAAATACTACTAGTTTTCTATTAAAAAATATTTCTGCAAGAACAACTGAAAATTTTGGAACCAGAAAGCATTAGTTTTTTTTGCCAAATTACAACTAATTAGTCATAACCAGTAACATAACTGCAGAAATTTGAATGCATTTACTTTTTATTAAAAGAAGAAATGTATTACTTTTTTTTCTTTGTCTTTATTTTTTCTTCTTTTTAAGTGACATTTTAATCCTGGTTTCATTTAAAAAAATAAAACAGGGAAAAATTGTGGCAAAATTTTTAAAATTTAATAACAATAATAACAGAAAAGTATACCTTGGTTTTGTTCCTAATATTGGTACAGCTTTTACGGATTAAAGAATTCTTAAACTTAGGAGAAAGCTTCAGCTGTTGGTGATCGTGTCTAGTTGAATAAAGCATTAAAGAATGTAGTAACATTTTTAAAGATTCTTTTGTGGAAAAGGATGAGCAATACTTATTTCATTATGCTGGACTAGTAAGTAAACTACATATTTTGCAAAGATGTGAATGGTACCTGCTAAGGCCTTGTAGCACAATACAAAGACAGTTTAAAATACAATAAAACATGTTTCAATCAGCGTGAAGAGCAACACAAATCCAAATCATATGCTTTATTATTATCACCTAGTAAACTTGTTAAAAGGCCCTTAAATTTCTTTAGCAATACCTTTGACAATATTCCTCTTTCATGGATGTATGGATGTGCTCACTGTAATTACAGAGAACACTGGAGGCTTCACATATGTATGTCTACGTTTTGCTCTTGCTCACTAATGATTTAACACAGTACAGAAAGCACAGAAACTGAAAGCTACAACTCTTGTGACAGATCTTTAGAGTCCATGTTCAGTACTGTCAAAAGAGGTAAGAAAGGTAAATAACACTCTGAATTCACCTCTAAACAAATCTAGACTATGAGTACATGCATCAGGAACACACTAACAAATAGTAAAGAAGTTATTTACTAGGGGGAGAAAAGATAAAATTCCTAGCAGTACTGAATGTACACTATAGAGTGTACAAGAACATCATTGTACAGAGGTCATGCTTTGCCATTTTTTCATTCACAACAGAACCTATACATCTTTCATGCAGATATAAGGCTATAGGTACACATCTGAAGTGATGTTCTTAGGAATACAAGTGATTAGTACTTTGCTACTAAGGCAATAAGTACAATGCCTAAAGGTCTTCAAGCCACATCTATATATGCATAATGAGTATAATGTGTATAATGAGAATATGTAGATTAGGAAACATTCAGGTATGGCGTTAAAAGATACATAGAATGGAATGAACATATGTTACTGTTAACGACTGACCTTTGAGTATGTACAGTAAATGAATGAATAATTGACTAAAATACATTCTAGATGCCTGTAATGAAACTGATCAGCGTACACCAAGAAATTAATGATCCAATGAACCGTTAACCTGAGTGTGCTACAGGTCTGTATAGCTGTGCCATCACACCTGTGCTGTGCATGTCCCTTGGCTGCAGGGTAACCTCAGCCCACTCAGGGTAACACAGGAATCTATAGGCAGCTCCTACTCTGTGGGGTGATGGCCCCTGATAAGGCCTGATGGGTTGAAGGAGATGTCTCAGCCTCCTGGAGAGATGCTCCAAGCAGAGGACAAAGGCTTTTAAACTGATAAGATTAACATAGGGTGGAGTGTTGTTTAAGGAATGACATGGCTTCCCTGTGTGATATCTTCTATAGCCACTCAGAGAGCCACCTCCCTTCAGGCATCTGCATCACCATCACCTCCCCAATAGATTGACTTTTAGCCATACAAACCACAGGAAATCAAAAAAAGGTTAAAAAAAAGTTTTGGAGGTTTAAACTCCAGTAGAAGAGGGAAATATGACAATGTCTCTGTGAGGGTAACTGCTGCAGCTTGTCCAGAACAATGTAGGGGTGAGGAGACCATGTGCTTTCTATTTTTCCTAACTTTACTTTCTTAACTTTACTTTCTTCCTTTCTCACTTTGATTCTTACTTTATAAGCATTTTTTTTACTAAATGTGTTTTGCTACCTTAATACTAATAACAGTAACTTGCTTCACGCTTTGCTACTTTGTATTGGTTATTGCTTTTTGCTATTCTTACTTTATAAGACCAACTCTGTTTTGCTCTATAGTAACTTGCTTCACTTTCAAGGTGTAGTTTCTTTTTTTTTTTCCAACATGTATGTTGATAGGAAGCAGCTCTGTTCTTCCCTTTTGTTTTGTGTTACAGAAGGAGTGGTGTGCAAGATATGTTAGTGTCCTGTGTTATTGAGGGAGTGTCTGGATAAGTGTTTTAGGTGGCTGTGTTTTTAGTTAGTAGTTCTCTGTTGCTAGTTTCTGTCTATTGGGAAAATGGGATACATTGCTGTATTGTAACTTGAGTTTAGCGTGTTTGTCTCTGTAGAATGTGTTTTGTGCTGGTTTCTTTTGAAGTCTTTTATTATCAATTTAATACAATCTTACAGCTGAATGTTATCACCGGCAAAGCAGAACCCACAATAACTGTCACATATTTGTATTAATAAATGTTATTTTGGGAGCTGTTGTGAGAAAAGTTCTTTTTTGGCTTAAGTGTGGCTTCATATTAGAAGTCAGAATCCCTTCCAACCTGTGTGCTGTCATTTAAAAGACAGTGTTTGGGAACATAAGGCTCTGATTCTCTAGAAGTGCTTATTGCTAGTAATTTTCTCCCTGGCTGAAGCGAAGCTTCACATCAGAGGTCAGAAACCCTTCCATCCTGTGCGCTGTCAGTTAAAGGACAGACAGTGTTGGGTACATAAGGATCTGATTGCCTGGAAGCACTTATGGCTAATAACTTTTAATTAATACAGTTAAGACATTTCTTTGCATTTCTGTCTCCCTCATCCCTTTCACATGATACACTCAGTATGGGCAACTACACTCACTGCATGACTTTGCCTTTATGTAAAAGTATCACAACTCACATGAACCTCTTGTCAATTTCACAGTAGCAACTATGTTTACTTTCAAGAAATTCTTGCAAGAAAGCAGAAGATTGAGATGGGGTAACTTTTTCATGGATGAAATCTGCACAATGCACACCACCTTGAACAGTGGCCCATTCAGCATCTCAAAACAGGCTTTTCAGCATCTGAAGGGAATAAGACTATTTATATCCTGCTCTATTTTTAACTTCAACTATAGCTGATAACTATGGCCATAATATATGATATATGATAAATATATTAATTATAATGTTAGCAATGTTGAGAAATAGCATTATAAATTATATTTTATCGAGTACAGGTTCCTTTCCTACAGGAATCCTAGTGAACCAGGACCTTCTGGTGCAAAACAATTCCTTATAGATGAAAACAGCAGTCGGAAAATTTAAGATACATTTTGGACATATATAGAGACAGCAATGCCTTGGATTTTTGGAGAGCTGAATAAAAAACCCTTAAATTATTTTTTTTTTCTGGATCCGTGATAAAGATAGTTAGATGAGTTCCTGTTTGACAGAAGAAATTAATTGAGTAGTCAATGTTAACTGGCCTGCAGACAAACTACAACCCTAGAACACCAAAAAGGGAAACACAAAAATCCAGATCTCATGAGAAAAATAAGTCAATTTAGTCAATAACATAGGAGTACAAGGGTTTAAAATACAGCTAAGCATAGAAAAAAATATTTTACATTGCTTAACCAAATGGATAGGTAGAAACTATGTGGCAGAAACTATGTACTGCTGGAGTGTGGAGACACTAAGAGAAGTACTGTAAGAGCTCTAAAGCACTGTGATTGCTCTTTTCTGAATTTTTATTTCAAATTCAAAATCATCATGTAAATAGCATTCCATTTCATAATTCTTCATTTCATTGGCATTCACAAGATTATGAATACACTTAAAAGGAGTAAAATTTATATATCAACAAACATTAGTTCTCTCTCAAAATATGATTAAGCTAATTAAGCTCAAGTAGTTCCTGAAACCAAGAACTTATCAGGATTTACAGAACAGTTTGACTATATAATAGATATGCAGAATGTCTGTCCTGCGGTCTTTAAAATAGGAAATTAGAGCATTGGAAAGGGAGAAGGGAGAGAGACAGACAAAGAGAAGAAAATTATTACCTTGCATAGTAATTTAAACCAAATTGTTGAGATTCTTACTGATGTTTCTTGAGAAGATTAGCCAGGAGAGATCCCTAGGCAATAAATTATGGGAATGCTAATTTCAGCACACAGTAACAAGTATAGCGAAACTCATATTATTATCTACAATAAAACCACATGTCATAAAAAATTAAATTGGCAGCATTAAACTGGAAAGAGAATTAGAGTGATCACCATTAAATATATGTCAGTAGCAGAATACTTCAGGATGTATTTTGTGGGAAAATGCATATGTCCAGCATATAATCTTAAAATGGATGCCCATTATGGTAATCAAAACTGTCATCAGAAACATAAAAGGATCACAGGCTAGAAAAGAACTGGATTCCAACAAACCAGAAGAAAATCACTTTTAGGAAAGAAATTGATGCAGAGGGAGATTCTGTCAGATAAAGAGCACTGCTAATGAAGGACTTGGAGTACCTTGAACTGACAGTTATTCAGGATCATATTTTTCCTCCTTTCTGTGCTGTGACTTCAAGAAATTCACTCAGCCTTTTCTGGCTTAGGAACGAAATCCTCAGTGTAAGTACAGACTTCTTGCAGTTGACTCCGATTTGTTGTGAGTTTCTCCGTCTGTTCTTAGCATACATATATTGCTGTAATATATCAAAGACCTTAACTGAAGAAAAATCTTGAACTAAAGATAAGAAGTTTTCAGCTATCTACACATGGGCATTTAGTGTTCCTTTAGATTTTGTTGAATACCTAGCAGTGCTGCAGCTGCAGCTTCAGAAGGGCATAGGTCTCTCATGAAGACTGTTTTGCATATGCCAGCAGACATCGCATGATAACCTAGATCATTTTAAAATGGTGCATCTATGTCCAGACAAGTTAATTCCCTTTTATCTGATTTGCATTCCTAGAAAATTCCTGAGTGCACAAAAAGTGTTTGTGAAAATCAGACATTTTTTTTAAATGATCTTTAAAGAGAATGAATATTTTGTTACTAATCAATCATTTTTTTGAGCACTGCTGAAGTCACTAACATCAACATGAAACATCAAAATCAGATGATGTGGAGTAACGTGTTCCATTCTTTTGTCATGATGCTGAAACTGCAGCAGTAAACCCCTTCAACTTCAAACAATCTGCTCTGACACTTGCTATTAAAAATTAAAAATGATTCAGTGTTCGGCAAAGATTATTGAGACACTAAACAAAGAGTCAAATCAACTGTGGGAAGGATTCATACATACATCATGGGGTTAAAATCCTCCAGTGCTGTGGTCTTACGTATACATTTTACTTGACGTAAGAAAACAGTTCCTATAGAGCCCCTGTGTGTGTCAGACAGAGAGCAAAGTTGAGAAACTGCTTAAGTGACAGGGGAATAAAGAAAGTGAAAAGCAGAGTGAAGGAGAGAAGGAAAACAGATCATATAATATTCCTCTTCTTCACTATCTAGTTCTTGCATAACAAGGAAAGAATATTGGATGAGGGGGATGAGGATGACTTGAAGGAGAGAAAGTACTTAAATAAAAGATAGGGTTAAAACCACAGGAATTCAGTGGAGAAAATTAAGTGGATCACACATATTCTAATATATATTTCTGAGGGGCAGAGAAAGAAGTATTAGTGATGTGGCCATGTGGATGAAGTCTGAAGTAAGAGAATTAGACAAAGAACCAAGAGTAGAAAAGAATAAAAGCCAGGAGAGTCAGTTATCTGTGATAGATAGAACTCTTTGATTTGTTTGCTAACAGTTTGCTTTATGGAATTAATCCACTCTGATGGGAGCAGGAGGTCATTGTTTTCCCAGAAACAACTGTGAATGGTCATCTCTGGGAAACTTCAGAAGCAACCAGGAAGAGGGACAGCAGGGAGGAACATTGCCACATAGGTGCAGAGACTGTCTACTGATTTATTATTTTTTAAAAAGGCAGGCAAAAAGAGCAGTTTTAATGTAAGGTCACAGACAAATTGAGGTCCCATGATGCCCTATCACAAGAGGAAAGAGAAAAGAGGTCAAGAACAATGCTGAAAGGGCTGAGTGGACACATAATTAATGCAGATAGATTAGAAGTCCACTGAGAATGCTGACAGGCCAGCATTTGATTTTGAAGGAAGATGAAGGAAAAAGCAGTGCCAGCTTGGCACTGCAGTTGTTCTGCACTGATTAAGTACTTAGTGAAGGGTTAAGTACTTATAGTTCCCTGAGAACTTCACTTTGGGTTAAGTGCACTCGGCATGTGGTCTTACACAGCAGAAAAAAAACAGTTATCGAGGCTGTGGCAGGTTGCACTCTGCAAACCTGTTAAAACATTACACAATTACTTTTGTGAATGAACTGCAAGAATAAGTTTGTTTATTTATTGACATTTTTTCTTGTGTCTTTCTGTGTTTATAATCCACAATTTGGCGGTCAAATATAATATTATTATTTATCTATGAAGATATGAAGATGAATAACAAAAATTTGGGACCTGGAAATAGCTACAGAAAACATTTTTGCATCATCATGATTGAATCCTTTACATATTATCTGCACACATCTCAAAGCTCTGGATATTTATTAAAATAGTATCTATTTTATTTGAATATTTTTCATTGCCATGTGTCCATTGAATATATATGTTTCATTGCCGCCACATTCCCACATTAGAATGCCTAAAACACCTTTGTTGAAAAATGCCCATCTCTTTATTGACTATCAAACATCAGTGTCATATTTGTTCCATATTTATCAATGCTCTTTAAATGTAATATCCTTACCATAATGCCCCTTGTGGTTTGATTACCATTCATTGACAAAAGAACTTAGTAATTAGCCTTGAGGTGAAATCTCTCAATTTGTCTGATTAACCAGATTTTGAAAAATAATCAAAGATTACCGTGGTCAGAAAAAAAATGTTGTTACTGCAATGCAGTTATAGATACTTTTATACTTTGGTTAGTACTTACTGCTGTATTGGGTTTGCTTGGCGAGGTTTTTGTTTGGTGGGCTGCAGGGGTGACTTTTGTGAGAAGAGGTCATGGGCTGCCTCCATAACAGACACAGCCAGTTCTAGCCAGTTCCAAAATGGACCCACCACTTCACAAATCTGAGCCCATAAGCTAAGCTGGCGGTGCCTCTGTGAAAACATATTTAAGAAAGTGTAAAAACCACAGCACAATCCAAACACATTCCTGAGAAAGGACTGGGAAAAATGTCAGAGCAACTGTCCTGCAGGCACAAGGCCACTGAAGAAGGAGAGGAAGAAGGTGCTCCAGGTGCTGAAACAGAGATTTCCCTGCAGCCAATGGAGAAGCCACTGGTGAGCAGCTTGCCACACCCACATTTCATAAAGGACCAAAGTGGAGAACATGTCCACACTGCAGCCTGTGGAGGAACCCCCACTGGAGCAGGTGGACATGCCCTGAATGAAGCTGCAGCTCATGGACAACCCACGCAGGACCACATTTTTTGGAAGAAACTGTAGCCTGTGAAGAAAAGCCCACACATGAACAGGTGTCCTAGTGGGAATACCAGAGCATGAGCGACCATGCTGGAGCAGTCCATTCCTGAAGGACCTAACCCAGAAAGGACTCATGTTGGAGTACTGCTAGAGTAACTACACCCTGTGGGGATGACTCACTCTAGCATAGTCTGTAAAGGACTATACCTTGTGGGAAGGAATACATGCTGGAGGAGCATGAAGGGAGTGGCAGACTGAAACACCCCTTCCCCCTACTCCTGCACTGATCAGAGGAAAAATGGTAGAGGAATCAGGAGTGAAGCTGAGCCAAGGAATAAGTGAGGGATGGAAGCTAGATATTTTTAGTTCTGTCTTTGTTTCTCACCATTCTACTCTATTTTTAATGAGCAATTTCTTAGATTAATTTCCTTAAGTTGGCCTGTTTTGCCTGTGATGGGTAATTGGTAAAAAACCCTCCCTGTCTTTATCTCAATCCACAAACTTTTTAAACTTATTTTCTCCTCCCATCTTGTTGAGGAGAGTAGTGAGACTGCCTTGGTGGTCATCTGGAGCCAGCCAAGGATAACTCACCACACTAGCTTTTATGTTTCATGAAAAAAAAAGTCAATTAAGAGAAAATGGTTATTAACAATATAATCAGGGCAACTTCTTCATGGCAAATCAGTCATAAAAATGCTAATTACATATTCTCCAGTAATTTTGTATTATTTTTTAATAATTGAAATTAAGTAAGAATCAAACATTGATCCTAATAGTAACCCAATAGTTGCCTTTTTGTTGACTGATAAGACAACGCTATTTTGTTCACTGCATTGAGGCTGCTTATAAATTATTTCAGATGCCCAGAGCCCTAATGACACACTAGAAACTATCTTTAACGAAAATATGTATGAAAATTTTATTTTAGAGACACATAAGGTGAATTTTAAGTTGTTTTAAATGTCCTACCAATAAACTGAATGATGTAGATACATTTTTTATTATTATTATTTTCTGTTATATTCAATGTGCAAGAGCACAGACATCTGGCAGAATCACTAAGATGGGACACTGAATCTTGTAAAGTTTAAAAAAGTAACATGAAACAATTCTACACATAGTGGTGGAGTGTAAGTTCATATGTGGAGGCATATCAGTGTTAATACTTCTTCGACCAGATTCTTGAGCTAGCAAATAAAAGGCCTGTAAAGGAATTTTTCTCAAATTCTTCCTCTTCCATGAGCCCAGAAACCTCCATAAAAGGGAGATATGTGTGGTTATGTAGAGTTGGGTAATTAATCTGATCTAACGTCAAGTCAGTTTGGTATTTGGGTTAGCAACAACCATTTGACAGATGTCTTTCCCAGATCATTCTTAGTCTAGGTTCAGAGAAGTCTTACAATATACAGATGTTGACTCTCAAAACATTTAGGCAGAAGAGAATTAAAAACTGATGCTCCCAACTCCTAAGGAAATATTTTACAGCAGACAGAAAATTATATGGAATATAGATGACTTTATACTTTGCCATCTGAGCAAACTGGTTTTGATCAGAACATGACAAACACATGGAGCCTCAGGCAGAGGGGAATCCGATTACTGAATGCCAAATACAGAATCACAAATTCCCTCATGAATGATATAGGAACAAATTCAGACTTTCCCTCTTACTACAAATGCATATAGTAAAAAATTGCATTGCTTATTCTTTATATGCTGACAGGACAATGGAAAAGATTCTGAATTAATTTCAGTTATCAGATTTTCTTTTTCATCATTAATACAGAATTGATCATATTTTCTATGGTTTTTTAGAATTTCATATTAGAAACTTCATTGTAAGAAAATTTGTCAGTCAGAAAGACTTTATTATTGGAAAGTCTTCTGTGATCTCAAAAATATTTATTTGTCATAATTTTATCATACTCCTTTTTATGTAATTCTGATGATTCAGTGTGAGTACCTTGGAGTTAGTAACATTTTATTATTTTCACTACCTTCATTTCTTTTATTTCTCAGTCCAGCCATTTGTTCATCCATCTTATTAATTCTCCTTTTTTAAGTGCTCTTCAGTTTGTCAATATATTTCTAGAAGCTCAGGTATGTCTGTTTACAGAAAAATCAGTATTAACTTCTTATTCATTAGCAATTCATCGCCATGTCTCACCTTGAAGTCCAACTGGAATCCTGTCTTTAATCTTCCATCACCTTAATCTCAGGCTTGACTTAGCATTGCTAGCTCCCATTTGTCTCCTTTCTTCCAAACATGGAGTTTACAAATCACTTTTCCAGATGTTTGTAACTTTGTCTTATTCCACACACAGGATTAATTTTATACTTTAACTATTGTTTTCTTATTCTGATAAAATAACTGACTTTCTAGACAAAAGAAATGAAGTAGATCGACTTTATCAAGGATTCAGTGAAGTGGCTGATCTTGTTCACTCAGGTGACAGAGTTCAACAGCAGTGAATGGAATGTAATAAAAAGAATTACAGAACAGGTAAAGAAATAACTAAAAGCAGCAAGTATTTCTTAAGGGATATCTAATGTTTTGTAGTGAGATTACTAATGCTGTTCTCTGAGGTCTGTTTCTGGGACCAATTTTATTTAATATTTTCATTGACAGTCTTAGAAGAAAATAAAGGCAAGATATAGTGAGATTTGCAGATAACTACACACATAAAAACACTGTCTGCACAGAAAAACATTGCAATATCATAAAGGGAGAACTGGATGATCTTCAGTGTAAAAGTAATAGAAAACCTATAAAATTTAATAGCTGAAAGTGCAAAGTGATGCAGCTTGGGACTCAATGAGCAATTTTTTGGGATAGTTTAAAATAGTAAATGAAGAAAAGGCAGTGGATGTACTTTTCTTGGATTTTACTAATTCTTTTCATATTGAAGCTCACAGCATTCTTCTGTAAAAACCGTCCAACTGTGGGATGAGCAGCTTCACAGTGTGCTGAGTGAAGAACTGGCTGAATGGCAGGACTCAAATGGTTGTAGTGGGACTACATTTGTCTCATGAATGTTCATCAGTCATGTTCCCCAGAGTTCAAATCTAGGTCCAGTTTTTTCCATATATTTATCAGTGATCTGGATACAAGGGTTGAATGCCCCACTGGCAATTTTACTGATGATATCAAGCTAGGAGGTTGACTCTCTTGAGGTACAGGAGACCTTGCAGAGGGGTCTAGGTAGATTGGAGCATTGGGCTATGATTAATGAGATAAAATTTAACAAGTCAAAATGCCAGATTCTGCACCTGGGACAGAGTAATGTTAGACAGAAGTATAAACTGGGGGAAGAGTAGCTGGAGAGCAGCCCTGCAGGAAGAGATCTGGAGGTGATGAATGGCAGCAGCTCAGTATAAACCAGCACACCCTGGCATCTGGGAAGGCAAACCCCATTCTGGGGTGCATCAAACCAGCCGGTAAAAAGTGGTGTTTATACAGGTATAATTAAGATTAGTATGGGCTCACCTTGAATCCTGTGTGTGGTTCTGGACCCCACAATTCAAGAAGGATTTGAAAGCACTTGAATGAATCCAGAGAGAGGCAACAATGCTGATGTAAGGCTGGAAATGGCTTGGGCTCCTATGAGGAGTGCCCAAGGACTTTGGAGTTGTCTATTTTGGAGAAGAGGAGGCTGGAGGGTGAACTCACTGCTCTCTTTTATTATGAAGCAACATTCAGTTTGTGGAAGGAAATGCATAAAAGGATGCCTTCAGATGATATGATGCTGAATGATCAGAGCGGTCAGTGGGGCCTTTCTGTCCTATGTTAGGGAAAGGGTGAACTAAAAATCTTTCAGGATTAAAGGATTTATTGTTTTATTGAAAAAAATATTCAGAGGTTAGTAATTTTGAAACACTTCCTCCAGTATGTCATTTGAGGTCATGTGAAGTCTTTGGGTTTTTCTGTGCAAGATTACCTGTCACCGTCTCTCTGATCCTGAAAAGTAGTTGTGAATAAGCACTGAGGCAGCTACACAAAGAGCATTAAACAGTAAAAGATTTTATGAGCATGGACACATGTCATAAGGAGACATTGAAGCAGATCTTTTGTGTTTTGAATGTTGACTTTGGTTTTTTTAAAAATACAATAATTGATTTCATATTATACTATCACTACTACGTTCTGATTTACAAGTTACAAGATGCCTTGTGATCCCAGTAACTTCCTACAAAATGTGCTCCAATTCTTTTCCCAAAATGAAAATGCCATTTGTTAATATAAAAGGATAAAAAAAATTATAGCAGTAGAATTAGCCAAAAATTTCAAGAACAATATAACTGAGATTTCATTCTGCACAAGCTTTAAACTATTCTCTAAGCAATTTTTTTTTATTTTCCACTTTTTGCTTTGATTGAAAAGGGAGGAGAAAGACAAAATAAAAATTTTAGAGTAGCATTTTCTTTCCTACATACTTTGAGATAAGAACATAATAAGCTACTTTTACCAAAGCAATTATAAGAAATATAGGACCTACTTTATTATTCAGATGCACTGTGACTTCTGTCTGCCATTTACTCTAGGAATACTTTTCATAAGTAAACTGAAGCTTTTATTCTAAAAGTTTACAACATACAAACATATTGTAAAACCAGAAGTGCAGTGCTGCTCATAAATATCCTTCAGTTAGTTTAATAGTGTATTTGGCAGCAAATAACATTTGGAACCTAATCTCCAAGTCCTTTTTAAAAGCCAGTTTCTTTATGATTAAATAAATGCTTCTCTCAGCATTTGAAAATAGTTTCAACAGAAGCTCCTCCAAAAGGCGGCATTCCCCTAACATCTTGAACTTGCTACTATATAAGGTGATAGGTTCAGTCTTCTGTTTTTTCAGTGGCATAATTTTTTTCTAAGCAAAGTATACTAAAACCTTTATTCTATCTTTAAAACCTTACATAGTTGTAATGCCTGGCATAACCTGGCACCTTTTATGAAACTTTGAGAAAATATTCTTTTTATTTTCAAGGTCAAAAGGTTTCATCAAATGTCTGTCTTGGTTCCTAGACTGGTCTGAACTTTTGAGCAAAGTCTGGAAGAACATTTATAAAGACTCATCCATCAACCGTTCAAAAACTTGCAATTTAAAGAAAGGGGTGGGGGGGTGGGAATGATGGAGAAAGGTTTTGTTTTTTTTTATCAGGTACATATGAAAGTTTCTGTACAGCTCCACTAGGGCTGTAATTCCCTGATTTAGCAATGTACTATTTGTGATGGTGATCTTTCATTGTGACTAATATGCTGCTTACCAAAGTGCTGCAATGCCATCAGTCACTTTGTAGAGTTTCTGAAGACAAAACAAATTAGAAAACTTTCTTTAAACCATAACTCCGTGAAAGTACGAAGTTGGTGAGTTTGCTTTATAAAGACTTCTGAAAGCACTTTTTAATTATTACTCTATACCACTGAGGATGAAAGCTTCTTGAGTTTTATTTTGTGTTTTATATTTAGGAAAAATAAGTCAAGTCAGAGCTAAGTGAAAAACCTGATTTGTTGGAAAAGCATGAAAAAGTTATGATGAGTTCTGTAATCAAGTCTAGCCAAAACCCAATCACTTCAATATTACTTTTGTGTGTGCTGTCCAAATTACCCATGGAGCTATCAGTTTCATGAGGATCAAACACTGCTGAGATTCATTCAGAAACAAGATGTCATTATCTGATCACTCTGAAGTAAACTACTCCAGCCAAATTATTCCTCTTTGTTAAATTCAGCCTTGAGACATTTTTTAGAATTATCACTGAGACTCATCCTGGAATAGCATAAATATCTCTCTAGACTTGTCCAGATGTATTTGGTTTATTCGGCTAAGTTTTGATAACGGGGATGCTGCCAGGATGGGCTCTGTGATAAGAGGCTGTGCGCTGCCCTTTGCCAGGCACAGATGGTTCCAGCCAGTTCTAATGAACCCACCTCAGGGCACAGCTGAGCCCATCAGCCAGGCTGGTGGAGCCTCTCTGAACATATATTTAAGAAAGTGTAAAAAATGCTATGCAGCAGCTGTGAGAGAGGATGGAGGAAAATGTGAAAGAAACAACCCTACAGATTCCAAAATCAGTGAGGAAGGAAGGAGAGAGGGAGGTACTCCAAGTGCTAGAGCTGAGTTTCATCTCCAGCCAAAGGAGAGGACCATGGTGAAGCATGTTGTTTCCCTGCAGTTCATGGAAGAAAACAGTGGAGGAGATATCCATGTTGCTGTCTGTCAAGGACCTTACAGTGCCACGGATAGAGCAGCCCATGGATCACCTACACTGGAGAAGGTTCCTGGAAGAAATTGCTGCCTGTGGGGACCCATGTCAGAGCAGTCTATTCTGGAAGGACGACACCCCATGGATAGGATTCATGCTGGAGCAGTTCTTGCAGAACTGCAGCCCGTGGGAAGGACTGATAATGGAAATGTTTGTGAAGAGCTGTATCTCATGGGAAGAAACCCATGTCAGAGCATGGGAAAACTGAGGAGGAATGCCTGGCTGATGTGAAGTATTATAAAACTGACTGCAACTCCCATTCTTCTTGTGCTTTTGGAGTTGAAAGAAGCAGAAAAGTCATGAGTGAAGTTGAGCTGGGAAAGGAAGGGGAAGTGGAGAGGAGATAGTTTTTTCTTTGTTTCTCATCATCCTATTCTATTTTTAATTGACAAAAGTTTAAATTACTCTTCTCAAGTTGAGCTTGTTTTGTCTGTTAAGGTAACTGGTAAGCAATCACCCTGGTTTCAAGACTTTAAGAAGTGATTCTGCCCCTCTATTATCTGGTGAGACTTTATCTGGAGTACTGCATTCAGTTCTGCAGTCCCCACCACAGGAAGGACATCAACCTTTTGGAACAAGTCCAGAGAAAGGTCACCAAGATTATACAGAAACAGAAAACCTCTCCTACAAGAAAAGGCTGAGAGAATTGGGATTGTTCAGCCTGGAAAAGGGAAGGCTTTGGGGTGACCTAATTGTGACCTTCTAGTACCTGAAGGTGCCTACAAGAGTTGAAGAGGGACTTTTTGCAAGAGCATGTAGTGACAGGTCCAAGGTCAATGGCTTTAGACTGCAAGAGAGTACGTTTAAACTAGATATTAGGAAGAATTTCTTGACTGTGAGGATGATGAGACATTGGAACAGGTTGCCCAGAGAAGCTGTGGATGCCCTGGACATGCTCAGGGCCAGGCTTGAGAGAGCTGTGAGCAACCTGATCTAGTGAAAGGTGTCCCTGTCCATGGCCAGGGAGTTGGAATTAGATGATCTCTAAGGTCCCTCCAACCAAAAAAATTCCATAATTCTATGAAGATTGAAACGCTACTTATGAACCTGCAAACATTAACTTCCAGGAGAGAAAGGACAACAAAGAATCATAATCTTTTCCTGAAGCATTTTCATTAGTGTGCTGTATACCTAAACATTATTGTACCCTACTTGTAGTAAATATATATATGTGTATATATATATATATATATATATAATGGGAAATAATGGTAGGAAAATAATTTTTAGAAATTAATTAGTGAGAATTCAAAAATTTTTTAAAAATCATGAAAAATTCATAAAAATTTGCCTCATAAAAGTTAGCTTAAGAGACTCATAACTTTTCCTGGAAAGGTTTGCATTAAGAACTGAACATTTGAAGTCAAAATACATTTTCAGTTAGTTTATGTCTCCATCCCACCTGCAAGAATTTTGTGTTGAACTGGGGAGGAAGACCACTTATAAAAGTTAGACAGAAAGCAGAATATAATATTTAGACTGACAATCTTAAAATGGGAAAATAATTCTAAGTAATTTCTCCTCCAAAGAGGAAAGTAATACCTAGGATTTAAAACCAATCTCAAAAACAGTGACTTATATTTTATGGTGTTAACATGGCACATTTTTTTCCATGTGCTATCACAGTTGATTCTCTTTTCTGTTTTTCAAGTTGGAAAGAGACATTTTGAGAGAAAGTGTATTGGCAAAATGTGTGACCTATTAAAAAACTGTAGCCTTTACCCTATATAAAGGCAATGACTTCAATGGTTTTATGTTATTCCATTACTCTTCTCTCAACAGATAAATCTTAAGACATTCGGATTCACTTATGGGTGAATCTATCTATAGAATAAATCTATCACTCTACTGCAATCTCAATCTTTATTTGAATATCAAGACAATTACTGGGAACTGTTCCTTGTGAAGTCACCTTTGTTTGTGTGAAATGTTTTTTTACAATATTTTGCAATTTTCACTGTCATATTCATAATTATTATTTTCCTGAAATCAGACTACTTGAAGTTAGCCACATTTATGGGAGCGTTCAAGGTGAGGTTGGATGGAGCTTTGAGCAACCTGGTCTAGTGAAAGATGTCCCTGTCCTTGGCGAGGAAAGGGAAATTTGATGATCTTTAAGGTCCCTTGCAGCCCAGGCGATTATGTGATGTCAAAGATAATTAAAAAATATTAAGTGTCTGATATAAACTAACAGAGTTATACATAAATGAATATCTTGATGAATACATGATTTTGTAACTTTAAAAATTGTTAACTGCATAAAGCAACTGGGAGACAAAATCAGAAATACTGAACGTGATACACCCTCCACACTGAGTATGTATTCATCACTTTTATGGAGATACTGTTTAGACTGAATAATACAGAAAATAAATAAAATATCTCTGTTGAGTGAGCAGATTCCTTAGTTTAAAGACATGACAAAGGACCTCTAATGAGGCGCATGTAACTAAATTAAGAAATAGAAATTTTTTTCTGACTGTAAATAACTGCTGGAATCAGATTGGGACACAATAAATGAATAGGTTAGGAAAGAGATACAGAGAGGCAAAGAGATCAAGCAGGGTGTTATATAAAGTAAAATTTAGATATACTAATTAAAAAAAAGTAAAGATGCACTCAGTGTAAATAATTCCTTAATAATGATGTGATAACACACTTGACTCCAGCAGTGTCTGAGACTTTCCATTCTAAAGCCTATTTTGCAGGTATGGTCCATTGCCCTCAGCAAAGTTAGTCACAGCTCTTCAAAGTGACCCAAGCCAGGGCAAATATTCAACAACCCTTTTGTTTTCTAAATGTCCTACCTTGATTTGTTCATCATTGAACTTACCTTGAAACAATTCAAAAAAAGATACAAGAATAGACACTTCAAAGAGAGTATCTCTTCTTACTCTATAAAAGCTGTCTACAGGTAGTCTGATTAATCAAACACTGGAAATGTTGCCTTTGTAGTGGTAAGTTTTTAAAGGCTGGACTAATCTAGGCATCTCAATTTTAGACTATGAATCAAACAGACACAACACTAATATCTGATTTACAGTATAGGACTCTTAAAATTGCAGAATCAATTGAGAATTTTAAGAGATTTCAATGAATTTATATTATTCTCTACACAGTAAAATGTTATATAAGTATGCAGTGGTGAATAAAATTCAATCATTATTCATGAATAACAGATTAAGAATCACAGAGTCCTAGCATAGCCCAGGTTGGACCTGCGAACGCAAAAGACCATCTGTTCTAACCTTTATGGGAGAGGGAGCCTAGGTGAGATTATCTCACACAGTGTTCAATTGCATCTTGAAAACCTCCAGTGATGGAGGATGACTTCCCAGAAGCTTTCTACATTACTAATTTTCACATATAAGCTAACAAATAATCTTCAGTTCTGATATGATACAGTAACACTGTTACTCTGATGAACTGCCAAATATGCAGCATCTACAAATTCTCTAGAAATGTCAAAAGATCTACCTGCATATGGACAAAATACAGTCCTTTAAAATTCTTCCATTTTAGAGAATTTTTTTAAAAATATCTTTTTAAATTTTTTCTATATCTGATTTTATTTTGAGTATTTCTCAGTAAATAAAACCCCAAGCTAATTTTTTTCAATGTTAAATTGAATTGGCATTCATTAAAGTGAAATATGCTCAGGGAATGTGTATAAACATGTAAAATTTCATCAGCTCTTATTGTCCTCTACTCACTCACCTTCATCTTCTTTTACTTTGTGTTTCTCTGCCTCTGGAATGGTACAATCTTTGTATACATTTTTTTCAGAAGGCATCAGTTTAGGAGGACATTTTAATTTCCTGAGAGAGAAGATAATTAATAACAGCATCCTTTCTACATAGAATGAAATGCAACGTAGTTGACACAAAATAATGCGTCAGGTTTCAGAAGTATTGTCAAGTCCTTACTCCTCTGTAGTCCTTACTCCTTTGTAGAAAGCATAAGAAATTGACTCATGAACAGTTTATGAAGTTATAATTATGAGTCTCCCTGCTGAATTTTAATCCTTAATTATTAAAGATATCTTGAGGCATCTCTGGTTTTTATTTCTCTATATAGTGTGGTTGTTTGGGTTTTTGTTTTGCTTTGGTTTGTTTGAGTTTTTTTGTTTGTTTCATTTTTTGTTGTTAATTTTATTTGGTTTGGGGGTTTTTTAATGTATAACATACATTTTTTTCCCCACGTTTCAGAATTACTTGGTGTTGCACCACTTTGATTTTTGAGATAATGCTTACATTTTTACATATAAGACACACCAACAATACCCTTTATAAATCAATTTACACACACACACACACACACACACACACACACTCTTGGACTCCTTAATTTGCTTATATGTGGCTAGGAAAGAGCAATGTTTTTGTTTAAACTCTTCTTGATATCTGTAGTGTGACACCCTGGTGCTCAAAAAAGACCACATTGTTTTATCAGTCTTCTTTTGTTGATGGTAAATATGTATCTGAAAATAAAATATGTTTTCTTGTACACTGATGTGTTGACTGGGAACTAGCCTGCCACATGCTCTGATAATATGAAACAGTTTGAATATTGCACATTCAACAGAATTTCTCAAAACACTTCAAAAAATAAATCATCAAACAGCATTTGGGGCTTCATTTAGGAAAAAAAAAATCTCTTCTTTCAATGTGCAAACTGATATTCACAGGTTATTTCCAAAATTAACTCTATTTTCCTTTTGAAGGTTTTCAGTTCATTTTAAAAGCCAGCCACACAGTGATGGAAATAGAGGAAAATTGCAGCCATTAAGTGCAGACAGGAAATGTGTGCACCAGCTTTAGCTCAATGTGAAAATTAAATCCAAACTGCTACAAACTAGGTCTGGGTTTTAATGTTAATTGTTCACATGCCCTCAATACAAATTATTCACACTAATGTACTGCATTAGCCAAGCCTGTCACTTTCACAATTATTATTTTTGTTGTTACTGTTGTTGTTTTGTAAATGCCATCTCATTTTGTGTCCATTGTGGGAATTTAGGTAAGGTGCTTTAGTTGTAAGAAAGTTGTGAGCATAACATTTAAGGCTGCTGCAGCAGTTTCATGGATCATTAACAATTTGCTAATATTGTTTTAGCTTGCAAATTAGTGCAGCTTAGTGACTAAGGAAAGGTTCCATAGCTGTCATCAATCAGACTAAAATTCTTCATGCATGAGATGAAAAACGATTTTTAGCCTTTGAGGCTCAGACAGCAATTACTGTACCCAAAAAAAAGAAAAAAAGGAAAAAAAAAACCGTGGGGGGAGTAGAGGGAGGAGTGAAGAAGAGAAAAAGCAAGCTATTAAAATGTTGTTAACAATTCTATTAAATTTATTTGTTGTTGCACTGGAAATGAGCTAATACATGCTGGGCAGCCATGCCTTAGTTTCCTGCTATATGAATGAAGCGACAAATTTTAGAGGGAAGAAAAGAGAACTTTTCCTAGGAAATGACATAAGATTAGTGAATACAGAAGGAGAATCACAGAAAATCACAGAATCAGAATCATTATGGCTGGATAAGACCTCCAAGATTGAGTCCAGCCTTTGACTGATTAACCACCTTGTCAACTAGACCAGAGCATTAAGTACCATGTACAAATGTTTCTTGAACACCTCCAGGGGTGGTGTCTCCAACACCTCTAAGGGCAGTCCATTCCAATGCTTAACAACCCTTCCCATGAAAACAAATCTTGCTGATGCCCAACATAAGCCTCCCCTGGTGCAGTTTAAGGCTGTGTCCTCTCATCCTGTCAGTAGTTGCCTGGGAGAAGAGGCTGACTCCCATCTTGTTACAGTTTCCTTTCAGGTGATTGTAAAGTGATAAGTTCTGCCCTGAGCTTCCTTTTCTACAGGTTAAACAACCCCCAGCTCCCTCAGGCAGTGTTCATATGTCTTGTGGTCCAGACCCTTCATCAGCTTCAATGCCCTTCTCCGGACATGCTCTGACATCCTGATGTTTTCTTTTTGTAGCGAGGACCCCAAAACTGGACACAGTACTCAAAGTGCAGTCTTACCACTGCCCAGTACGGGGTGGGGGACTGGGGGGAAATCACTTCCCTAGTCCTGCTGGCCGCACATTTTTGATACAGTCCAGGATGTCATTTGCCTTCTTGGACACCTGGGAACACTGCTGGTTAATGTTCAGCCAATGATTGACCAGCACCCCCACATCTTTTTCCACTGGGCCATTTTCCAATCACTCTTCCTTGAGCTGCGTGGGGTTGTGACAGAATTGCAGGACCCAGCACTTGACCTTGTTGAACCTCATGCCATTGGCTTTGGCCCATGGATCCAGCCTGTCCAGATCACTCCACAGCCTTCCTGCCTTCCAGCATATCATCACTCCCACCCAACTTCATATCATCCATAAAACAAAAACGAAATGGAAGATAAAAAAACAAATAAAAGACCAAAACTGAAAAGAACAAACCCAAACCCAAAACCTGGGAGTTTAGAAATATATTTCCATCAGCTATCTACCCATTCTTTTTCTATGTGCTTCTTTGAGTTCCTGAGTTTTGTTCACAGGGATACCCACAGAAACAAAATCTTTAGCTTCCAGGCTCTAGTATTCACAGATAGAAAATTTTAAACACCATGGACACACACCTTTATGAGAGAAGAAAATGTCAGACAGCCCAGATTCCCTCTGCAAATGCCTATAGCAGTAGAGCTAGGAACAACAAGTAGTTCCTGGGACCACTCAACATTTAAGTGCAAAATCTATTGTCACTGAATTTCTTCAGAGCACCTTGCAGCTTCATTTGTCACAGTGTTAATGCTGCGGCTCACAATGGTGTTCACTTCCCTATCCTTTCAGCAGGGTAAAGGGCAAAGACTGATAAAGAACAGCAAGGTAGAAAGTCTGGTGAGTTGTGCCAGACTCCTGTAACATAAGCCAATATGTGATCAGTGTCTTCAACTTCACTGACACCAGCAAAAAAAAAAAAAGATTTCTCATCAGATTGTCTTTTGTCTTTATCTAAGCTTTCTCACTCAAAAATGTAAATGTCTTTTCCAACTGTATCAGATAGGTTATTTTTCTAAGGTACAGAAACCATACTATGCAATTTATGTTATAAATCAAAACTCAGACTAACTCTTTCATTGGTCAATTGCAAAATTGTTACAATCAGTAATGTAAGCACTCATGAGCAGAAAAGTGGACAAACCAGTTTTGTGAACAAGAAAAAAAAAGTTTTGATAATTTATTTAATAGCAAAGGTTTTCTTAGATTTGTGTTAAAATAGTAATTAATTTAAATTACATTTATCAGACAAATTTGATAAATCTTAATTATAACAAAGCTTTCAGTAATTGCAATTTTAAAAAAAAATATTTTTAAATTGTTAAAAAAGTACCAGCTCTGATTTCAAATTCACCTTAATGTGAAAAGAAAGATCTTCTAAGTAAGTAGTGACATCAAAGTGCTTGGTTATCTATGTTACATCTCTGTCAACTAATGCTGGAGTAAAAATACTATGTTTGTCTTGAGTTTTATACAAAAGACTACTTCTAACAGACTTGATGGCACAATCAGAGCTATCACATCAAGTCCAGTTGTGAAACTCAATAAATCTTCATCTTTGTACGAAGTTTAGAGTATCAAGAGATTTTATGAGCTTGCTAAGATAAGAGTCCTGACTTCAAGTATTTGAAGTTTTTCTAAGTGGTGAATTTTGAACTTGGGAAAACCCCAAAAAATATTAAGATGCTATGCTTTGCTAAGTCAGTGAGGAGGAATATATAAAGTAATGTTTCAATAAAGATTTTCACTGATTTTTGACAATTTAATTTTGAAGATCATCATCATGGCTAGGCTTTGCGAACAAAGATTTGGAAATTTTGAAGACAGTTATATGCAAAATAAACTGTGAAATCAGGTCATTATATTTTAACACTTCACCTTGATTGCAGTAAAAAATTACAGTATAAACAAGAATCTTAATATGCCAAAAAAGTCTGCTTAATTATGTTCTGCATTTCAGAACAATCTTAAGGTATACATAGATAATATATTTTCTTGGTATGTTAAGGGTTAATCACACTTCTGGTAATATAAGCATGCATATATTTCTAATAATTAGAAAATTTGTAATAATATTCAACCGAACAGTTCTTAGAGTAAGATTTATTTTACATCCCTACCATATTTGAACAACATAATGCAATCCATCAATCAAAAATGTAATAATTTATTGCTGTTTCTCTGTATTTATAAGCATATTTTTTATCAGCTTGACAAAATGAGTTATGAGTACTATTTTTCAGCCTTCTCTTTCCTTTAAAAGTTAATTTAGAAACACCAGATACTTAAAATTAAAAATAAAAAATAATTATGACTTAAATAAAAGAACAGGCAGAAAACCCCCTTCTCTATATATTTCCAAGAGTGCCTTTTACATGTTGTATTTACTAATGCAATGAATCTGTTTTTCTGTTTTACCTAAGAAGACTATATTGTATGTTCTGGTACAATAATTTAATTGGGAGCCAACCCATATTTATGCATTCAATACAAGCAAAATTAAAAAAAAACAAAGGAATATGATGTTATTCAAATATATAACAAATTTCCCACTTAATATTTCAGAAGATTAGTCAAACATTTCATTCAATTTGTTGATGTAAGCATCTAAAATTCTATTCAGTCAAGGTGTTTTACTTTGGATTGTACAAAATGACTTTGTTTACTGTCAAGCTCATAGTATTTATTTAGTTACTCTTTTTTATAAGCTTGTTTAATTAAAAAGACTACATTCATATCTAAATTATTACACAATTCAACTTTCCAGCATAAGATCCATGGTGAGTACTGGTGAGTTAAAAACAACTGAAAAAAACCCTCATGACAAGTTAACTTTTCTCAATGGCACGCAGAATGGAAACTGAATAGAAAACATTGATATTTTAATAAATTATCTTCTTACAGCTAAGCAATTAATGACGACTGTTATGAACTTGGCTAAATAAACTGTCTAGTATTTATACGGAAAAGACATTTCTAAAATAATCTGTAAGTTTTTGGCTTTTCTAAAGAAGTAAATGAGAAAATCAATTAAAGAAAAATTTACTTGCTTTCTTGAAAATGCTCTAATCATCAGAAATTTACTAGGCTCCCTGCGATTCTGTAGCAATATTCACTGGGTGTAAGACCCCGAGTGTTGAGGTTGGGGAGCTCACCAAGGGAGTATTACTTAAAAAATATACATGGCTCCAACAATATGTACCCTCAGGGTTATTAGAAGAGCTTTCACAGTGCTGGCTAGTCCAAGGTTGGATCAGGGGCTCCAGGAGGTGGTGTGTGTGTGTTCATAGCCCACCTTTACCTGACAGCTGCGTCAGGGTCAGCCGGTGAGGCTGACAGGGCTGCCACATGAGACAGGGTATCACCTCACCTGTGTGAAATTCAACCTGTCCCTCTCCCTCCCCCCACACCTGAGTTGTTCTGAGCCAATATAATAACCCAGTGTCTCACACTAGGTAATAATTTACTTTAAAGTAATTTACTAAACAGAGTACACTCAGCAAAAGAAACTTAAAGAAGCTTGGACAATGTCTTTGCTGGATGTATTAGTCTTTTTCCAAAAAGCTGGAATAATTTCTATTTAGTTCCTCATTAATGTTTTCTGTGCATAAGGTGGATGAAACTATATTGCCTATTAACCAGAAATGCTACCATTTTAGCACAGGACAAACTTGACCTCTATACTGTCAAAGGACGTGTATATCTCATTAAAAATCCTAAACAAGCAAAAATCACAACCACTGCAAAACAAATGGTAAAATGCAACAGTCATATGGTTCTTTTTCCAAGAAATGTTCATGCACATTTTGACAGCAAACATAGTCAGCAAAGCTATTCAATATGAATGTCATTTAATAAATAGCCTTATACTTAATGCCACCAACAACACATTGTAAATGAACATAGCTCAAACTATGCTGAAAACACAACTGTGGGCAAAATAACAGCAGAGCATTAACAGCTTTCAGTATTCAGAATTTTTTAAGGTTTTTAATAGTATATAATTAAAAAAAACAACAAAAAAAACCAACAAAAAACAAACCTACACCAAACCACATCAACTGAGAATATGATTTTCTTTAATAATTGGTAATTATTTATTATAAATATTTTTATAAAAGTAACTGACAGACAAACTTGTCTCCATCTCTAATCAATATTCTAACTGGACTACAGCTCTGCTGGGAATGTGTTTTCAAAAATCAGTAAACTAAATCTAAAAGCAGAGTAAGAGATGAAGAACAGGTTTATTTATTGCTTCCAGGGCAGGAAGAGAGAGGATTCAAATTAGTATCATTAAAAATCTCTTTCTATAGTAATTCTGTAACTGAAAAGTAATTATGCTTTCCAGATACTTACTCTCTAACTCCATTTCTAAATAAATTTTGAGGGACATAGAAGGGCTTTGTGGAAAAATAATAAGCCCCAAAGAGCTAAAAGATATAGTATAGTTGTAATGGTTTTGATCCATGGCTTCCTCAGTAACTAGGTGTAACTAAGGAATAGGAGTAAACACGTGTTATAGAATAAAAACACTGATTTATATTTAACCCTGGCTCCCAAGCTCCCTCCTATATTTGCTGTCTCAAAAAGAAACACTTGTAAGTTCAGATATGTATTTGCTCAAGCTAGGCAAGCATGGTATATATGAAGCACTATTTATTGTACTTCCAAATGAACAAAATAGAAAAGAAGGAGTATATCAAGACATAATGTAACAAAGACTTCCCAGGACTGGAGATGTATCTGGGTAAATATGCCAGCTATTTTGACATATAGGAACTTCCATGTGCAGTGCAGGTCTTTTTTGTGTCAGTCCTGGGATCAAAAAGAAAATAAAAACTTTTAACATAAATACAGTGTTCTACAAAACCATTAATCAATAAAAAAAGCTTTTTTACTGACAGGGAAAAGTCAGTCTTTGCTACTGTTAATGGAAAAGGGAGCCAAGAACTGCCAACACAGCAGGAGTCAAGGCAACAACTCTACCATTGACACCATTCCAGAGGACACATGCAAGAAGAAAAGAAGATTGGTGACAGTGACCAGGGCCAGCCAATATCCCTGTGATTGCCAGTCATGCCCTTAGTGACAGTTCAGGTCTCACATATGGCCAGGAGGCCAAATCACTGAGGCCAGCTCAGGGACAGTGGGGTGCAATGCCAGGCATAGGCATAGCTGCCACAAAACTCACACATGGACATAGGTCAACGGCCTGAGTTTAATACAGCTTCCAAAAAGAGGCAAGACACCATAGGACAGCTTCCCACTGAACATTCTCATAGCTTACGTCTTCACAACAGTTTGATCCCAGGTCATAAAGCTTAGCAAAATCAGAGCTGACTTTGAACACGACAGCCAAAACTCTAGGAGCTGGGGTGGGGCGGCAGGGGGTGGGAGAAGCAGGAGAGCCTGTTAATTCTCTCATGATCCTAGTACCTGGAACAGTTAATATTGTTTCTGTTTCCAGTGAAGAGGAGTTTAAATGCTGTGAGAGTTTAAATCCCTGGCCTTAGGAGACCATAGGACGTTTCCCAGATTATTGCCTAAATATTTTCAGTAGTTTTTCCTTTGATTTGGATAAAGTTAATACTGTACAGCCTTTTCAGTTTTGTCAGCTATTTAGATTGGAGGATATAAAACCCCACAAATCCCCCAAAATAAATACAGCACTGTACTTTTTACATTGAAGAATTTTTTATTTTACAGATGGATAGATATTAAAATGTCGTATAAGAAATCTCTTTATTTCCATATTTACCACTTTAATAAAGGAGCTGAAATTTAGGAAGGAATGATTTTTAAGCTTTGGGAGCTAGGAAACGGACAACAAAATTCTACAGCACATAGAGAAATATTTAATCAAATGTCTACACGTTCATGTGGAGTATGACTAACTTAAGATGTCAGACTACTTTTCATCTTTAGAGGGTTTCTTTTCTTTCTACTGGGCTGATTTGGACCCTATGAAGTTTTTAAGAGTTAAAGTATGCCACACTGTTTGAAGGCATTAATTCTACTACTGGGAAACTGATTTCTGGTTGTGATTAAAGATATGGAAAGAATATATGATGAGGTCTAATGTCAGATCACTACCATGTGCTATGAATTATGAAAAAAATGAGTTATCTGATTTAAGTCATTTATTGCTAATAAAATACACAGCCTTCTTCAAATATATTTCTAACAGCCTCATTTTTACTTATGACTCCTAACACATAAGGAATAAAGCCATCAAACACAAGATTTTTAATACTAATCCAAGTAATGAAAAGAAACACATTTGGTTTTGTTTTTTTGGGGTTTTTTTCCATGTTAAAAAAAACCAATGTAGTGAACATAAGACAAAATATAATTAAAATTACTTAAAGAGCTACATTTGTTCATTTTTTTCCAGGACTAGCTCCACTTCAGGGGTATGAAAACTGGTTTGATGGAAAATCACATCCACATTACATTTCCACAGAATAAATCCAGAATCATACTTTTATACTCATGAACAAAGGGCAACATAACCACACCTGATTTTTTACTCCTGTAATCACATCTGTAAAAGCAGATTAGGAGCATTTTACTTTTGCAAATTAAATGCAAATATTCTAGTTGCAGAAGGAACAATGCACTAGAGAATCAGACCTATCATCCACAGAAGAGATCTTTAGTTACTGCTCAGCATTACAGCATTCCATCAAAGAAGGAAGAACTGGTTTACAAACTTCTAGGGACTTTCCCTTCCATCAAAAACAACCTAAAACACATAACTTGTGAGAGAACTTCTTATATATGGAACTAATCTTGATTCTTTGGCAGGTTGCTGACTGTTTAGGAGATCATTAGAAATAGTCTTAGCAATTTGGCTATTTCATTTGAGTCTCTCCCTTCTAAGTTAAATCCCCTCTATTACCATAATCAATTTAGAGCAAATACTTTGAATTTTAAAATGGTGTAGGCTTATGCTTAGTTTTATGTTCAGTGTTGTAGCTAGAAGCTTGAACATTGCATAAGAATTTCCAATAGTGCATTTGTGAGCTTCTCATGTTCTGAGTTTCTGGGAACACAAGATACTTTTCTAGAACTCCTCTGACACCTTTCACAGTACAGAACGTTGTACCAATCACACTGAAACTGGCTCTAAATCCTAACTGATTTTCTACTTTTCATTACTTTACTTCTTTTACAGTGAAAGATTCATCATGCTTGCAAATTTAAGACTGATGACATGAGTGGCATCAAGACTGAGATCTGTATTAATCACCACCAAAGAAAGACATTTGGAATCCTCCTGTATAGTCTTCTGCCCCTGGCCCAGGACCCCTTTTGAAAGTCCCTGGGTCTCTCAGTCTTTGTCCCAGCCATGCTCCAACAGGGCCACAGGACCAGTCCTAGATATCCTTGGCCCATGTCCCTGCCCATGGAGATACACAATGCCCCCAGCTGGCCCCTGGTCTGCCCTGTGCTCTGGCTGAGAGCAGACAGACTAGGGACTTTGAATGAGTGTCTGTCCCACCACTTTGGCTTTTGGCAGTGGGACTGGGTCTCGCCACAAAGTCCTGCCCTGCCACCCCATCGGGAGGACCCTTAGTGCCAAACACCTGATCCATGAGAGCCACCAGCCTTCATGGAGCCCTAAATCAAGACAGCAAGCTTTAGCTTTTACCCAACAATATTCTGGTCAGAGCAGACCAATATTTGAGTTCCTTATGCATATTCTGTTTGATGACTAAAGATACATCATAGAGTTTATGTTATGATGCAAATAACTGCTTTCAATATATACCTTTTTCATGTACAGTATTTTGTCACTGCTTTCAATATGAAGACTAACTAATGTGTTTAGATTTTGAATGTCTCACTGGGATTTCTTTGACTGGGTTGTGCCTGACGTGTTAGGCATAATTCCTCATACAGGTTTTTCAAGGAATGTAAGACGGGCACCAAAGATATCAAAAAAAGAGATGGATGGTTATATTTTATTTTATCACTTAATAGATATGTGGTGCTGTTCATGGGTTAGCCATATTGCATCCTAAATTAGATTAGAATTGTAATCATAGAATCACTGAATATCATGAGTTGGAAAAGCCCCACAAGGATCATCAACTCCAATTCTGGGATCTGCACACAATAAACCCCAAAATTACACTATGAATCTGTCAGATTGTTGACAGTCAGTATTCACAGGATTCAATAGAGTTGATTTTCTTGATTTTCTTTTTTTCAGAACAAGTAATTAGTTTTAAATGCCTACTTTAGCATTACTCAGTCACATGTGCACACACATGCACACACATACACATGAAAACAGGAGCAATAAATCTCAAGGCATGTCACAGTATAGATAACATCCTGTTCTCAGTTATTACCCCAGACTTTTCTGATTAAAATTATGTCAGGAGGTAGACTCATCTTTTGGGTTACATTTCATATGATCACAGGTAAAAGGCAGTCCTGCAGCATAACTTAGATGTGACTGCTCTACAAAGACACAGAAGAAACCAATTTTATCTTTAAGATTTAGAATTTCCTTAGAGGAATTACTAATATGACCCCCTCCGGTCACTCTCTCATTGTTTGCTTAACTAGTCCAAACCTGATTCTTCCTAATTCTCGACAATGCATCACAGGGATCCCTGAACTTAAGTATAAACCTCATTTGGGTCAAAGCAGAGAAAGTATGCAGCCTGAATTTGAGATTCTGATTTGAATTAGAAGTCCTGATGGCTAGGGGAAAAAAACATACAAACATTTTCCTTAAAGATAAGGAATTTCAAACTGAGACTGCATTTTTAGCTAGATACTTCTCTGATGGGAAGTCTGCATTAATTAACTCAAGCAAAGACAATTCCTGATCAATTTAAAAGAAAAAAAAGGCAATAACAAAATAAATCTTATTAAAAATGTTACAATACCATCACATGAGTTCTTTCCTTTCTGGAATGGTTCACTTTAATCTCATCTTAATAAAAAACTGGTAGAAATTTCTTATTTATAAAAAATATAAGGAAATTTAAATATGAAAAGAGTTAGATTCATTACTGCATTTTTAAAGCTGATTACTCATTTCATACCAACATCTATTAATTTCAAATAAAAATGTCTCCAAATTGATCGGACTGTTTTGAAATTGTTAGTCAGCATGCCTAGAACCCTGTGGTGTTGCTATGACAGCCACTTTAAAGCCAAGGAAAGATTTATTTGCTATATGCTTGAAAAGGTCAGAGAGAAAAGTACTTACACAAGGACAATGTACACAGTTTTATATAAACACAACAAGGTAGTAAGTTCAAATATTTGCCCAAATAGAAATAACTCTTGACTGTCATCTTTAAAATGACCTTCCGATTAAAAGAGCATACCAAAGTATTTCTGATTAATTTGAAGAGGCAGTAATTCAGGTTTTCACATAGACCAGTGAGACTGGGCATGTTTCACTCAGATTGGTTTATTAAATATTTTATAGATCAGTTTTCTACTTCTATTGACCTGGAATGTAATCATTACATAATATTTTCTTTACTGTCAAGGAACATGCCAAAGAAGCTTTTTATATTTTATTACTTATTTCTGGAGTAGATAATTTATTCATCAGCATCACTTCATTACTGTACCTGTTTTCAAGAGCAATTTTAGTTGATTTAATCCAACAGAACCATTATGATGAATCAAAATGCCTGGAAATTTGAATGGAATAATCCTTAACATTGCCTAGTAGAATGTATCACTTGTTTCTTGTCTTTCAGAGAACAAAACAAAACAAAAACCAACCTTATACACAGACATACACAAAACCCCCCTCAACTTGCCACTGGTTTAATTGCTGAGAGTAATATGCCAAAGCTCTTTATTACAAACAACATTTCAACATATAGTGATTATACTAGGTCTGGCTGGAATGCAGTTAGTTCTCTTCAAATTTTTGGATTTGTGAGTAAGCCAATGCTGATAATACACCAGTGTTGTGGTTGTTGCTAAACAGGACTTGGTGATGAGTCTTTCTCTTTTTCTCTCTGTTCAACCTGCCCCTTCAACAAGTTGGCTGGGGAAGGGAAAGATTATGGGAGGGGATAAAGCTGGGACAGCTCATCTGAACAGACCAAAGGAATGTTCCATACAAAAACTGTCTTTCAGGATACATGTTTCTCAGAGTTTGGTAGGGCATTGTTCTGCCACCAGAGGTGGTAAGTAATTGTCTTTGTATGTTTGGTTGGGTTTTTCCCCTGTTAGTCCTTCACTTATTAAACCTTTCTAGTCTTATAGTCATGAGTTTTCTTACTTTTGTTCTTCTCATTTTCTTTCCCAGTCCTGATGAGGATGAGGGTGGAAGTGAAGGACCAGCCATGTTAAAAATGTCAGTCTGAATGAACACTCTGAAGACAATAATGCAATGATACTGAGAAGTTTTACATACACTAGGCATATTTCCTGTGCCTTTCCTTATGTGACTGCAGCATTTGTGCAAAACTAATGAAGAGTGATGACATCGATCAATCTTTCATATACTGCTTATATTTTTTCTAATTGTACCTACTCACTGATTTGCAAGTAAAGAAATATCCCTTTACAAAGCTTTACACAATGATTTTCAATATTTATAGCTGTGCTGGTTTAAAGGTGAACCAGCAGGGGAAATGAACTCACCACGAGAGAGATTATAAGTCAGAACTAAAATTTAATAATAATATTACAATAACAACACTGACACACAAGGGAAATTGCTTTCAACTCACAAAACCCCAGCAGTATAACCCAGTGTCCTGGGGCACAAACCCAAGGGGGTTTGTTTGCCCTTGTGCTGAGACCCCTGTGGTTCCCCCAAGTCCAGAGCAAAAGGAAAAGAAAAACCTGTTGGTGCAGGCGAGGGCTGTGGTCTGGGCGAGAGCGGGGATCTCCTCCTGTCAAGGTCCTGCTGCTACTCTGGATCCGACGAGAGGTTCCTGAGGTCTTCTTACCCACCACTTATGTACCCTCAGGGAGCACTCAGTCCCTCCCCCTGGGTGGGGACTCACACAATGGGTGATTAACTCTGGGAGCCAGGGGGTGTTGAGCTGTTGATGGCCCATTAGCAGCTCCGCCCCCCTCAGGCTGTGTGTGAAGTGATAATGGCTCCCTGGGCAGCTGCTGCTAATGGCCCATTGACCTTGGGGAATGAATAGAGGGGGTAGAATACACAGCTTTGATCACCCCCACACAGGGTTAGCTGGTCCCTCCTGCTGAACTAGGACAATAGCTCTCCAATTACTTTGAAAAATTTGCTTATTGCTAAGTGGTTCTCATCAATATGAAAGCCTACTTTGTACTTAGGATCAGTTACCTATGAATACCATGTGTTTTCATTCAGAAAATGTATCTGCAATAGTATTGTATTCTTTAGCAGGTTTTGAACATATTTCTCTACTAAAAGAAATCAGAGTTACTGGTTTACTTCTGGTTACACTTTGATAAATTTTTACCTCCAATCATATAGGTTATATAGGTGATTATATAAAATTAATATTTTATTCTGTGAAAAACATTTTTAAAATCTTGCATTTGAGTACATTCATGTAACATTTTATGGACTGATTCTTCATGTGTTATAAGTTTGAGGTCTCTCCATGCCCGAGATCCAACTGACTTAGGGAAGGGCCATCTCTAAAATGGAAGGCAGCATAAATTGTCATATTGGGGTATCTAACTCATCTAACCTCCGGCTCCCATCCAGCTCTGTGAAACAATGAGCAAGACCAGTGAAAACTCAGGTACAGTTGCCTGAGTATGACTTACAGATGCTATTTCAGGTCACCATTACTACATGAAAGCAGCAAACAGCACAGCGTTTCTCTGGAAAACTGCATTTCCAGAGACTGATGTACGATTGCTGATCAGAAACAACAGTGCCAACATTTGCAAAATGCCTGTGTGGACATGTCATACTAGACCACAACTTTGAAGCGTCTACTGTATTTGTAACTGTATTCCTTTTACATGCCAAGAGACACAGGTGGAATCTTGTTTCCAGCAACACACATAATTTTTGCATTTTTGTTGTTTTGTTGTGGAATTCATTATTTCTGCCATTTTTCTAGAATTCAGTCCTCATATACATGCTTTAAGGCATGCATTACCTTTCATGTGACCAAGAGAATAATAAAGGAAAAAAACCCCCAAACTTCTGCAAGGGCTGCAGTTCAACAGAGCCGTACATTAAGTTTTCTAATTGAACAGCACAGATCAGGACTGCATCTGGCAGAGCTAATCAGCTTCTCCAACTGAGATCAGCTCCCCTCTTTTTCAGGCAAGGGTTAAAGAGAAGGGGAAATATATCCTTTCCTCAAATAAAACACTGTGTAAAGGTGCCTTAGGGGAGAAACACTTCCTGGTTTTCTGTAGGGGATTCTCTCACTATAAATCTTATTGCAAGTACTCAGATACCTAACTCTTTGCTGAATAACTACTTTTTCTGTTAGGAAAGTTTGGGCCTTCATCTGTTGTGGGGAAGGTAAACACAGTTTTCCTCAGTGCCCCAAATTATATTGATAACAACTGACATCTCGTTACCCCCAAATATTATGATTTAAGGGAAAGATGATATTTGAAATAAGAGGACGTTTTTGCAGGCTGTTGGAAATCTCTGCTACACACAGACAGTGCTCACAGTTTCTCAGAGCAGTTATTAACTTGTGTAGCATTTTAAAGAACAGATTTCTCTCCCAAAATTTGTAAGGGATGCTTATAGAAATTATTTTGCCTTTCTCTGTCAGTTCATATGAAATCCATCCATCTTTTGTGAAGGTCTCATTTTATGTTTTAGAAGGTAACAGAAATTAATTCCATTTTCACCCTATGTTGAGAACACACATATATATATTTATATATATATATACACACACACACACATATGTTTCATTAAGTTTGAAAACAAAAGTGACTCATCCATTTGTATTTTTTGAATAGGATCTTGGCAGTTGGAAGTAGATTACCTGTTCATCTGCTACCTTCCTGCATAGGGAAGGCACACCAACACTTGTAGCAATTAGAAAGTCAGACACTATCAGAAGCTGTAAACCCTTTGCTTTCATAGAAGTATGTGAAATATGATCAGCCAGATGACTCAAAAAAAATAGTTTCAGTGCGTTCCATAAAACAAATAATAAAATGATGCAAACAACATTTTGATCATTAACAAATGCAAATGTGACCTGATGTGTCAGGAACACATCTGTGAGTGCCAAAAATGGCAACAGCAAATAAAAGAAAGAAAGTACAATTTGACTGAGCTACTCACTAACAAGGTTTACTCTATCCAGCTCTATAATTCATGAAAATTCAGAGTGTCAGGGGTACTCAGAGTACCTGAAAAACTCAGGGGACAGGTGGGAGACATCATGACCACAAACAAGGACATCCTACTTCTCTCTGGGACCATGACATCTCTTCCACAAAAGAGGGAGTTACATAATTTGTAAAATTGCATAAATCTGTGATTGAATTCTCTTGGTACCCAAATGCCTTTAGCCTTCAAACTGTCATTAGGTCTTAATCTGTGACTATGTGCTTAGATATTGCTCTCATGAAGCAATATGTTTTCCAATAAAACATCTGGTTTTCAGTTAGAAATGTGAAAGTTTGCATAATTAAACCACTTGCTTAATAATTTAATGAGATCACTTCATATAATGTTAAAAAAAGCCTGGCAAACTGTCACATTAAATACTTCACTAATGAAAATCTGTAAGTCTTTAGTTTTAAGTAAGTATTTACATTCATACTCACACACAGATCAAAGCCTGGATTACAATGAAGGGATCAAATAATGTTCCAGATTGTGGGGAATAAACAATTCCTTAATTGACTTAATGTTTGAGTTTATATTCAAATTGTCATTTGTGTATATATTTGTCTTAGGGACACAGCACGACATTTTCATTATTTCATTGTCTACTTTTGTACATATGTACATGAGATCCAACCCTGATGACCCATCAGGGTGGCTGTGGATGCCATCCAGTCATCTGAAATATCCTTGAGCCAGATATGGAGAAGATTTAATCAGTTTAGCTCTTGAAGCCAGCTGACTTATGAGGTTGTGTATTCACATGGGATTCACTTTCCGTTATACGATGGGTACATTTTCATTGATAGCTATGGAATGTTTCAGATAAGTACACATTTCGCTCAAACATATCATTACCACAGCTGAAAGTGGTAGTTAATAAAACTGCATTGCCACGAAGGGCATCTTTCAAATAGATGAACCCTATTGGATAATGAATAATGATAACAATAATAATAGCAACAACAACAAACACCACCACCCAAATCAAAACAAAACCAGGACTCTATTGTACATCACGATTTTGCATCTCCAAACAGTATGTGTGATCTTATTTTCTTTCTTCCTCCTTTATATATAGGAAGAACTAATATATAATTTTTTTTCCTTTTCAAATTTCTTACATTTCACCCATTTCAAAGCAATTACAGCTAGTTCTTTGGTTTTAGTTAACCAACTATATATAAGCAATTACGAAATCTTTGTTCTCCCTTTAAGGTGTTATGTCAGAACAGATCTGACCTAAATTATTTTTAAGATGAGAGGTAGGGAAAAAAATTTTACTTTATGTATGCATACTTGAAGGGAAATGAAATAAACTGTAGTATCAGTTAAGTCTAGGTTTTTATATTTCATGTTAGTTTATCATTATTTAATTACATACTGATGAACAAATCCCTAGAGTTTTGAAATCCTTATTTAAGTCCTCTAAATGAAATTTTGTCCATAAACAAAAGTGTTATGAAACCTTAAATATGCTATCATAGAAGACCAGGTGAAAGAAGAATGGGTTCATAAATCTTTAAGAACAGCAGATGTCAAGCAATTTGTTTTGGAGGAGAATGTGTGATTTTGGTACTGTTTATATTCTGCAATAAACAAATACAGCTAAGATTTCTTTTTCTTAATTTTCACTTGAAAAGATATTTAGTCAAGTGAAAATGGTCTTAAGAATCAAAGCTATGTAATGTAAAATATTAAAATTCAGTTTGAAGTAATAAAGCCTTTGTAGTGAAATACAGCCAGTACTTCTTGTATTTATCTTTAAGCTTATCTGATTTTTAATAAGATACATATATATAAATATATGTATGTTTGGAATGTGCTACAATTATGAAAGTCAAATGAAAGCAATCCCTAGGTTGATATGAAAGCTCAAGGAGAAAGCAAGGCACAATTATGTAATTATTGTGATATATATTTAACAGCCAGTGGGTGAGGAAGAAGAAGAAGCCATGAGTTGAATGTTCACTTAAAGCAACTATAATTCAAAATATGATTTGGTTATGGACTAGATTCTGTGATGGCACATTCATCATGCAACTGAACTGATTATTCACACACAATTAGATTTAGTTAGGATAGGAACTCTTATGGACACTTTAATCATTTGCTTCATGAATTGAAAAGGGGTGTGCATTTGATTTACTGTCATCTGGGTGGGTGATAAAGATCAGCTAGTTGATAAATGTTGCAAATGAATTTGCTGATCGAAGCTATCCTTTCATTTGTTTTGCACAATAATTAAAGATTAATTAAATCAGACAAGCCTCTAATGAAAGACTCTTACCTGCAGTTCTTCTCATTCAACTAGAAAATACAAAACAGTCCAAGATGAAAATTCTTCAAAGAATGAGGGCTTGGATAAAAAGAAAAACGAATATTTGTATTGTTCTGCAACTATTGATGCAAGCAATGTGTAACATTTACACTCTGGCTGTTTAGAACAATTGTTACTTTTGGACCTGAGATTGGTAACATTAAAAATGTATATAGAATCAATATAAAAATTGTAAAGTTGCTTTTTTTTTACCTTTTTTTTTCCTAAGTATAAATGAATTCTGTGTGGCAGCAAGATCAATGCTCTAAGTAAACTTCAGGAAAAAAAAAATTACACTTTTGTAATAGTGGACTAGCTTTGCTTAATCATATGAGTCTACATAGGAGTTTCCAATTAATTAGAGAACTTTTGTGTGTGCCTGTGTATGTGGGTTGGACACTGACAATTGTAGTATCTCTGATATGTCCATATGGGGTTTTTGTATTGGTCTGCCATAATTTATATGCTATACTTCACTGTAGCTTGGCCATCATGAATACCACTAGTTTCAAAACACAAATTTCTGGGACTTTTCAGGAAGATGCAGGAAAAAATCAACTTGAAATTCAGTAATATGGAATGTAAAAGAGACATTTGACAAAAAAAAAAAAAAAAAAAAAGAAAAAGAAAAAGAAAGTGGACTAGTTATCCACAATCTATTTTAGACATCTATTTCAGTTGGGGTGCATTGTCTCTCTAGGTAATAGTCAATGTGAGAGAAACACATAGTTAATTTGAAACCTAACCTTTAGATGGTTAAAGCTATGTCATATGACTTCAGTCCTAGTGGTTTTACTGAAAACAGTAAGTGCTGAAAAGTTAATAATTTAAAATTAGAGTTATTTTGCATTTTTTTTCTGAGAGATTTGTTTAGAAGCTTTGAAAATATTCTTTAATTTTTAATCAAATTCCGGATGCAAGAAAAGCTTGCAACTCCTCATAAATTCTGTCAGTTTTACTGACACCTCGAAAGTGTATGGCTGTTTACCTGCCTCCAACAACTGACATATCTGTGTGCCACAGCAAAATGATAAAGCAAAGGTATCAGAAGTGTCTCAAAGAGCTTTATAATTTTGCAATGTGAAATGCTTATGTTTTCCAATTATGAAGGTCATTGGGTTGTATTTCTTTTTTTTTTCTTCCTATTTTATGATTTTGGCAGATAAGTTCTATTTATATTTTAAAGTCTTGTGGATCTCCTGAAGCTGTAAAACTGTTACTTTCCATGGCAGTAAGACTTAACTGCCCTGGTCTTATTTTCTGGTCATGTTTTAGTCTGATGTGGACTTCCTAAATCTTACATTAGCTGACTATGAGAAAAGATATTTTGGTCACTGGGCCTTGAATACCTTCATTTAGGGCATATTGTGGTAGAAGGAGGGGCATTGGCTTCAAACTGAAAGAGGGTAGGCTTGGTTTAGATATTCGGAAGAAATTGTTTACTGTGAGGGTGGTGAGGCACTGGGACATGTTGCCCAGCGAAGTTGTAGAGGCCCCAACCCTGCAAGTGTTCAAGGCCAGGCTTTAAGCAACCTGGTCTAGTGGAAGGTGTCCCTGCCCATGGAAGGGGACTTAGAACCAGATGATCTTTAAGGTCTCTTCCAACCCAAACTATTCTGTGATTCTGTGTGCTGTTTTATTTAGCTTTATGTTGTAGATAGTGCTTTGCAAAAAGAGAAGAAAAACCAACAAACAGAAATATGAATTCCACCTTTCTTCTTCAACTAATTTCAAACTATCTTTTCTACGAATTTGCCATATATACATATATATATACACAGACACACATAAACATATTTATATGCACATAAAGGCAGACTCAGAGAAAGTTGAGGAGGATATTCTGGAAAAATTAAAAGCAAAATGTAGGATATAGTTAATGGAAAATTAGTTCTTGTGAGGTCATGACAATGTAGCTAGTATGTTTTTAAAAGCATAGAGAAAAGCACTTTCATCCTAACACTGTAGCCTACCTTGAGAAGAGGTTACAAAGGAGGCACTATCAATGGTATGAATCGATAGAACGAAAAAATCGATAGGGAACAAGAAACATTGACCTTGCATTATAAATCTCTATTTCTTGTGTCCTGAGTACTTATTAATTGATCCTACAGTACCTATTTATGAGCAGCAATTTTCAACATCTGTAGCAAAAAACATCAACCTTGCTTTCAAAGTATTAAAAAAATGCAAAATGGTAGTTCATATCATAAGGAACTGCAGTGTGTGCTGGCTTATAGCAGAAAAGTGCAATTCAATTTTGTAAAGACCAGCATTTCACTAGTACATCTTGCACCTGTTCTGAATTAGAAGTCTGATTGTATGAAACGAGGCACAGGTGACCCAGAAGAATAAGCAGATAGATATCTTTTGGTATAAAACTACATAATCTATTGTCCATGCTGTTGTCCTACATGATTTTTTTTTCAATTCTTTGCACATAATGGTCCTTAACAAATCTAGAAAGACAATTCAATTCTATCTGCAGAATTTTAAAACATTGAACAAGTTTAGTACTCTAAGATATGAAATTGACTTGTGTCCTAAATGGTTTATTTTATAATATACAAGATCTTTTTTCCTGTTATGGTTGGTGTCACTTTAGAAGTGTCATCTTTTAGCACATCTTGAAACTGCAAAACCCAAAACTTATGCACCACAAGGAGAACAATGCCATGTCTTCCCCAGGTTTAGGTCTCATTACATACGAATCTTCAGAATTATTCTTATGGTAATATATATTATTCTGCCTTAGTGACATGATTCACTTGCCTCGATTTTTCAGCAACTTTCAAGTAGTATGAAAAATGAATGAGAAGTGTGTAGTGTATTCATTCCAGGAAATGTTTGGTGTTCTGTCCAATATAGATGTTCTTGTTTAGCCTTCCAGCATAATTTTACCAGTTACTGCTTAGTGTTTTCTCATAAAATTTGCTATTGTGTTTAAGTAAGATCATTCATGGGAGCTTAAAGACTTTTCAAACAATGGTTTACAAGGCAAACTTCTATCATTATTCTGATGATAATTTTCAGGAGATAAATTTTGGGGCCTTCATCAAAGTACTTGTAGCATAAATTAAAAAATAAAATGAAAGACTATAAAGAAAAAAGACAAAACTGAAAGAAAAGTAACAAGTCTGTTTCTGGTTTCTCAATATATTAAATGCTATTCAAGGAAATTTTGAATAAAAATACAAATCCAGGCAAATAACTTAATCAATTCTTAAGGCCCTTTGTAAGGAATGATTCATAAGACAACAAACTGCTGAATTACTGGTATAAAGTGAATACTAGTAAATAAGAAACATATTTTCAGTGTCATGTAGTTTTTTTCCAAAATCGCTTGATTTTCAGGGAAAGTTTTCCTTGAAAATTAGGTTTCACAGAGTATCAGGAATGTTTGTTTACTTATAAAACTCATGTCCTTTAAAATTGTACCACTGAGTGCTATCATATTTCTGGTAATGATTGAGGAAATTCCATGCTTAAGGATCTGATGTATACAGAGGATTTTTAATGAAACGTCACTCTCTCTGTGCTGCTTATCATGCTTATATGTACACTCTAACTGACTTTCTAACTCCTAATGATAAAAATCTGTCTAAAAACTAGGTCACTGGTTACCCTTAGACAGTGTTGGTTCGTCGGGGGTTTTTTGGTGTGTTTCTTTTTTTTTTAGTGGAATTTTTTGTTACCACTTTTATAATTTTTTTTTAACTTTAAACTGAGGTGATATGGGAGGACCATACATCACATGTGGAAGTTATGTAGGTCCACCCTTTGTTGGAGGACCTGCACAATTTTCATTAAATAAAGTAGTCCTCTTGCAGCTCTCTCTGACAGATTTAACCGGCCAGTAGATCCATGTTTTGTGACCAGGATTATGCAAGGGCAATATGAATCAGTGTCACATAATCTAAATCTATTTTTAACCTGTATTTTTACTAGACAGAACACTGTTGGTGACATGTTTATGATTCTCTTTTCATTTTGAGAAGTACTTATATTTCAGGGGACAGGGGCAACAACAGCAGTGCTTTATTAGAATTGACTGATATGACTCTGAGACAATTAACATATGAGACTGAGCTAAAAGAGAAAAAAAACAACCAGGAATTGCTCTTGATTGCTAATGAAGGTAATACTTTTTTTTCCATTAAAAAAAAAATCTGATCCCAAAAATGAATATGATGCAATTTTTGCACATGTCTGAGATTAGATGGATTGGACAAAGACATAATTTTTGTTAAAGTACATAAACAATTTTCAGAAAATTTCTGTAAAAATTGTTAAAAATATTAATTTTACTCCCAAACTTTAATTTACTGCTTTAATTCTTTAAATAATTGAAAATAACACTCAGCAAGTTTAAAAGTTGCTATCTTACTATAGCTTTAAGTATTTACATTCTTAAAGTAAAGGAATCATGCTATAATTCAGCATCATATTATAATTCAGGTTGAAAGGGATCTCAGTCTCGAGTTTCTTCTTTTAAGAGCATGGTCAGATCTCAGCTTGGGGTTTTATCCAGTTGGGTCTTAAAAGTCTCCAGGGATGGGGAGAGATTGGAGCAGCCTGTTCTACTATGTGACTGTCCATGCAGTGAAGTTTTCTCCTTGTGTGCATATCCAGTGTGCATCTCTCTTCTAATACATAGCTCCATTTTCCTTTGTTTTACCACTGTGCACATGTGTGAAAAGGCTGGCACTGATTTCTCAAAATCATCCCACAGGCTTTATGGGCAGATGTTTAGTCCTCCTGTAGCTCTCTTCTGCATGTTGGACAAGATCAGTTCCCTCAGCTTCTCCTCACAGAACAAGTGTTCCATTACCACTTAGTGGTGGCCTGCCAACTAACTCTCTCCAGTATATTAATGTCTTGTGGCTGTAGGGGTTCCAAAACAAAATAGCTAAAAAAATATTAAAAAGATTGCTTTTATTATATTACTCATGCTATACTCAGTATGCCTGCAAGTAGGGAAATATTTGAGTTTTGAATAAACTCAGTGACAATGCACGGGTTTTTATCTGCATTATGTGGAACATTCATTCTCACATGGCTTCATTTGAAGCTGAGTGAAACTATCATTTTGAATAAGTATTTCTTAGAGTACCTAAGATCACCTGATCCCACTAGCTCAAAGGAAAACTGCAAGCTAAGACAAGGGAACATTTTGTATATAAAGCTTTCTACATTCTTATATAGATATCATGATAATTTGATGTACAGTAAAGATAATCTAGTAATGCAGGTGTGAAAATCTACGCTCAGGGTATTTCTACACTGATAAACTGGGTGCATACAGTATTATGTGATTATGCACATAGTTATATACATATATGTTATTACATTTAGCTATATACACTCACATGCACATTATCACCACATATAAGTCACATACATCTGCTTGTTCCATTTACCAAGACGAAATGTGATTGAAATGAAAATCACTCCACTAAGTGTAAATTTATCATCTAGTGTGTCACTGAATAATGTGTCCTGCAAATTTTTCAGATGAGTGAAAAATCAAGTAAAGAGCTGTAAGTCTCTATCATAGCTGGAGCAATCTGGTCAAGAAGATTACGTTACAGAGAAAGAAGAGCTTTATGTTAGTAACCCATCAGCAGAGGCTGCAGATTTTCAGGGTTCTGTGTTTTCTGTGTCCACACTTGCTTTTTCCTCAGGAAAGATTACCATTCCTGTTCAATTCCATTATTGTGCCATCTTACTATAACCTAAATTTACTGAAATGATCCACTGAAATAAAGAGATATAGTATGTTTTACTCTTAAAATGTCTTGTTGCAGTTGTCAATTTAGAGCAAGGCCACACAGCTGAATTAGCACACTTGAGGGTGTCATAAAACCTTGCAGAAGATGGGGAGCAAAATATCTTAAATTAGATCCTCCTCCAATGGAACAGCAATGGAGACAGGAAGCCACAAACAGAAAGAAATTGGACCATGTCACAAATTCCATGTCTTTTACAACTATAAGAAAGTCAGACCATATAAATGGAGGTAGAAAGCAAAAAAAAGTAGAACCTTCACTGCTTTTGAAATGAACTTTTTCCCAAGATCACTGATCTTTGAGTATATCTCAGGGTCTCAGTTTTTAGAGTGATCATCCAGCTTCTGTTCAGGCTTTATTCACAGATCGCAGAAATGTATATTTGATCCACAGCAGCAGTAAAGAATTGCTATTTAAAAGAACTAATTGGTTTTCAAAATCATACCAAATCCATGTAAAGATCATGTGCAATTGCACATATTGTATAGGTTTGTCAGTGTCTTGATCATGTACATAATAGAAGCAGTCATACTTTTTTGAAAGACTGTGAGCCACTGCTACTCTACATTACTGGAAGGACAAATTGTGTAATCTATGCATTTAATCAGTAATACAGCTGGCAGATATATCTCTCTCTATATAATCTGCTTCAGGTTATACTTAAGCATCTTCTTCAACTACTCTCTACAATACAGTTATCACAGTCAAAATATATTACCTGTAGCATATAAAAATCTTTAGACATTGAACTCATTCTTTCAAGAGGAAGAGGGAGGACAGCCCTTAACAGCTTAAAACAGCTTGCCAAAATATCACCTAAAGCAGTGGGATTCAAATCTAATTATACATTTGACAGGCTTTAGAAACAAATGAAAATTGTCCCAAGCATGTTGACAAGTACAAGATAAGAAAGGAGAGCTGTCCTCAAATCATTAGTAACCATACTCATGAATTTCTTTCAGAAGATTAGATATCAGTTGGACAAATACTAACACCATATTTCTAAGCAATTTGGACCCTGAAAATGAGTTTTTGAAATTAAAGTAAGACACATTTCAATTTAATGCATGCCATAACTTTTTCAAATGATCATATCTTAAGGCAAATCCTACAGACTTAAAGATCTGTACTATTTCCTAAACTTACACTTGAGAACCACTGGTACCACTGTCAGAGATTAATATTAATTTGGTGCATAAACAGTAAAACTGCAACTGAAACTTCCCACAGGAGAAAAGTTCTTACTTGTCTAGCTTTCCATATCATTTTGAGGAGATTTAGGGGAGACCTCTTAGCAGCCTACAACTTCCTCATGAGAGAAAGAGGAGGGGTAGGCACTGATCTCTCCTATGGGGACATCAGTGACAGGACCTGAGGGAATGGCCTAAAGATGCATCAGGGGAGGTTTAGGCTGGATATTAGGAAAAGTTTCTTCATTCAGACCCCAGCTGGACACTGCAACAAGTTCCCCAGGGAAGGGGTCACAGCATCAAACCTGACAGAGTTCAAGAAGCATTTGGATGATACTCTCAGGCACATAGTGTGACTCTTGGAGAAGGTCCTGCACAGGGCAAGGAGTTGGACTCAGTAATCCTTGTGGGTTCCTTCCAGCTCAGCATATTCTGTGATTCTGTGATTCAATGATTCTTAAGAGGCCTTATAGCTCACCTACTGTAAAGAAAATTCTGAATATCTTAAAAAGTTGGATCTCATCTTCCATTCATCAATCATCACAGAATCACAAAATCGTTCAGGTTGGAAGGGACCTCTGGAGATTATCTAGTCCAAGCCCTTGCTTAAGCAGGGCCACCTAGAGCCACTTGCCAAGGGTGGAGATTCCATAATATCCCTGGGAAATCTATGTCTGTGCTCAGTCACCCTCACAGTGAAATATTTCTCCTGAATTTTTTTTTCTCTTATGTTTTGGTTTTTTTGCTGCTTATTCTCCTGCCCCTGGGCAGCACAGAGAATAGTCTAGTTCCATCTTCTTTACACGCTTCAGATATTTATATACATTGATAAGATTCCCCTTAAGCTTTCTGATCTCTAGGTGAAGCAGTCTCACATCCATCAGCCTTTCCCCATAGGAGAGATTCTGAGCTGCTGCAGTCCCTTCATGACCTTTGTGGCCTTTCACTGTACTCAGTCCAGTATGTTCATGTCTTTCTTACCTTTAGAAGCATAGAACTGGACACATTACGCCAGATGTGGCCTCTCCATAGCTGAGTAGTGAGCAAGGATCCTCTCCCTCAACATGCTAGCAGCAATTTACCTAATGCAGCCCAGGATAACATTGTATTTTCCTGTAAGGGTACTTCACCGGCTTATATTTCTTTAACTTGGTGACCACCAAAATCCCCAGGCCCTTCTCTGTCAAGCTGTTTTCCATCTGAGTGGCCTCCAGCATGTGCTGGTGCATAGGAGCTGTTCATCTCCAGGTGCAGGACTTTGTAATGAGGTTCTCTTTACCCCCTTTTTCAAGACTATTAGGTCCCTCTGGACGGCAGCATGACCCTTTAGCATATCAGCTACTCCTCCCAGTTTTGTGTCATTGTCTCGGTTTGAGGGGAAAAACCAAAATGTTTTACCCACAAGCAGGGGAGGGGCCTCCTCCTCAATAATCACACCACTCTTTATCAAATTTAAGAAAAGGAATTTTAATACAAGAAGGATAACTGCTATATATATATATATATATATGTAAACAGACTAGTGCAACCCACTTCCCCAACACCATAAGAGGAAAAAAAAAACAACAACAAAACCCAGCAGGTTTTCCTCCGGGAGAAAAGGTTATACTTAAGTGTCCTTGTCACAGCCCGCTGGCTGCAGAGTGAGTTTCAGTCCCTCTCCAGCGAAACAGACGAGCAGTGGGCTTTCAGATGGACTCAGTCTCTTTCCCTTGTGTTCCCCGTCCAAGAAGCAGAAAAGGTACGAGCGACCAGCAGCAAATCCAAGGCAGGTAGCAGCACGGCAGGAAAAAGTAATCCGAAGTAGGCAGCGGCAAGACAGCCAGGGAAAACCCCAGCAGTAACCAGCAGGGCAGCCTGCCTCCTTGGAGCCCCCACTCCCCCGTTCCGCCGAGCCAAGACTGAGGAGAATATCCAAAAAAAACCAAAAGAGACAAACCTGCCCCCACCCCAGCGATCACAGTTAACTACTTCTTTTGTCAACCGCTGGCCTGGGCAGTTAAGTGGCAGGGGAGAGAATTTACATAATAATCCCAAACTACAACATTATCCACCCCTAAATTCTCTTCCATGCCGATACTCTACATTAAACTTAAATTTTCTTTCAAATAATTAAGTGTTTACAAATACAGTAATATGAGTCGTTTACCCAGAGATTAGTTCCCCTTGAGGTACACATCGTGTCTCTCCATTTTCCTGCATCACCCACCAGGTGGAACCAGATCCTTGAGCAAAGACAACCCCACGAATGGGTTTGCCTTTGCCTGAGGCAGGGTTGATCCAGACTGTTTTCCCTAGCATACCTCTCAGGTGTATTACAGGGACTTTGTCTCCATCTACAGTGTGAAGGGGTTCTGATTGGGCAGGGCCGGCTCGATTGACAGAGCCTCTAGTGTTGACTAGCCATGTAGCCTTTGCTAAGTGTTGATCCCAGTGTTTGAAAGTCCCTCCACCCAACGCCTTCAAAGTGGTTTTCAACAGTCCATTACACCGCTCAACTTTCCCGGCAGCTGGTGCATGGTAGGGGATATGATACACCCACTCAATGCCATGTTCTCTCGCCCAGGTAGCAACTAAGCTGTTTTTGAAATGAGTTCCATTATCTGACTCAATTCGTTCTGGGGTGCCATGTCGCCACAGCACTTGTTTTTCCAGGCCTAGGATGGTGTTCCGAGCAGTGGCGTGAGGCACTGGGTGTGTCTCCAGCCACCCTGTGGTTGCTTCCACCATGGTGAGCACATAGCGCTTGCCTTGGCGGGTCTGTGGCAGTGTGACGTAGTCAACCTGCCAGGCCTCCCCGTACTTATACTTATCCCAGCGTCCACCATACCACAGGGGCTTCACTCTCTTAGCCTGCTTAATGGCAGCACATGTCTCACAGTCGTGGATAACCTGAGAGATAATGTCCATGGTTAAATCCACCCCTCGGTCTCGTGCCCATTTATAAGTGGCATCTCTGCCCTGATGGCCCGAGGCATCATGGGCCCATCGAGCCAAGAACAGCTCTCCCTTGTGCTGCCAGTCCAGATCTGTCTGTGATACTTTCACTTGCGCAGCTCGGTCTGCCTGTTGGTTGTTGAGATGTTCCTCATTGGCCCGATTTTTGGGCACGTGTGCGTCTACGTGGCGGACTCTCACAATCAGCTTCTCTACTCGGGTGGCAATATCTTGCCATATATCGGCAGCCCAGATGGGTTTCCCTCTGCGTTTCCAATTGGTTTTCTTCCATCGGTCTAACCATCCCCAGAGAGCATTGGCCACCATCCATGAGTCGGTGTAGAGGTAAAGCTTTGGCCATTTCTCTCGTTCAGCAATGTCCAGGGCCAACTGCACGGCTTTAAGCTCTGCAAACTGACTCGACCCACCTTCTCCTTCAGTAGCTTCTGCAACTTGTCGTGTGGGACTCCATACAGCTGCTTTCCATTTGCGATTAGTCCCTACAATGCGACAGGAGCCATCGGTGAAGAGGGCGTAGCGTATTTCCTCTTTTGGCAATTGATTGTATGGTGGAGCTTCTTCCGCACGTGTCACCTGCTCTTCCTCTTCATCTGCTAGACCAAAATTTTCACCTTCAGGCCAGTTTGTGATGATTTCCAGGATCCCAGGGCGATTTGATTTTCCTATACGGGCGCGCTGCGTAATCAGGGCAATCCACTTGCTCCAGGTAGCATCAGTGGCATGATGTGTAGAGGCAGCCTGTCCTGACAACATCCACTTCAGCACTGGTAGTCGAGGTGCCAGAAACAGCTGTGCTTCTGTGCCAATCACCTCTGAGGCGGCTTGGACTCCTTCATAGGCAGCTAGGATCTCTTTCTCTGTGGGGGTATAGTTGGCTTCAGATCCTCTGTAGCCTCGGCTCCAGAATCCAAGTGGTCGGCCTCGAGTCTCACCAGGCACCTTCTGCCAAAGGCTCCAAGACAGGCCATTATTCCCGGCGGCGGAGTAGAGCATGTTCTGTACGTCTGGTCCTGTCCTGACTGGTCCAAGGGCTACAGCCTGAGCAATCTCATGCTTGATCTGGTCAAAGGCTTGTTGCTGCTCAGGGCCCCAGTGGAAATCATTCTTCTTACGGGTTACCAAGTAGAGAGGGCTTACGATCTGACTGTATGCTGGGATATGCATCCTCCAGAACCCTATGGCACCCAGGAAGGCTTGTGTTTCCTTTTTGCTGGTAGGTGGAGACATTGCTGTGATCTTATTGATGACTTCTGTTGGAATCTGACGGCGTCCATCCTGCCACTTCACTCCCAGGAACTGGATCTCTTGGGCTGGTCCCTTAACCTTACTCCGTTTGATGGCAAAGCCAGCTCCCAAAAGGATCTGGATGATTTTCTCTCCTTTCTGAAAAACCTCTTCTGCTGTGTCCCCCCACACAATGATGTCATCAATGTATTGCAGGTGTTCTGGAGCCTCACCCTTCTCCAGTGCAGTCTGGATCAGTCCATGACAGATGGTGGGACTGTGTTTCCACCCCTGGGGTAGTCGGTTCCAGGTGTACTGCACGCCCCTCCAGGTGAAAGCAAACTGTGGCCTGCACTCTGGTGCCAGAGGAATGGAGAAGAACGCATTAGCAATGTCAATAGTGGCATACCACTTTGCTGCCCTGGACTCCAGTTCATACTGGAGCTCCAGCATGTCCGGCACAGCGGCACTCAGCGGTGGGGTAACTTCATTCAAGCCACGATAGTCCACAGTCAATCTCCATTCTCCATCAGACTTATGCACAGGCCAGATGGGGCTGTTGAAGGGTGAGTGGGTTTTGCTGACCACCCCTTGGCTCTCCAGTTCACGGATCATCTTATGGATGGGGATCACAGCATCACGGTTCGTTCGGTATTGCCGACGGTGCACTGTCGTGGTGGCAATTGGCACTTGCTGTTCCTCAACTTTCAACAGTCCAACAGCAGAAGGACTTTCTGAGAGACCTGGCAATGAGTTCAATTGTTCAATCCCTTCTGTCTGTACAGTGGCTATTCCAAAAGCCCATCTATGCCCCTTTGGGTCCTTAAAATATCCATTCCTGAGGTAGTCAATGCCCAGGATACATGGGGCGGCTGGACCAGTCACAATGGGGTGTTTCTGCCAATCTCTCCCTGTCAAGCTCACTTCAGCTTCTAGCACAGTCAACTCTTGAGATCCCCCTGTCACCCCAGAAATAGAAATAGTTTCTGAGCCCACATGTCCTGATGGCATTAATGTGCATTGAGCGCCAGTATCAACCAAAGCCTTATACTTTTGTGGGTCTGATGTACCAGGCCATCGAATCCACACAGTCCAATAGACACGGTTGTCCCGTGCCTCTACCTGGCTAGAGGCAGGGCCCCTCTAACACTGATCCTGGTCATAGCGGTCAGAACCTTTTCTCGATGAGTACACCTGGGAGGTGCCCTCCTGTGGGTCAGATTCTTGCCCGTGGGAAACTGGGACTGCACTTACTCTCACTGACCTTCTTCCATTCTCCTTCAGTTCTTGTACTCGGGCTGCAAGGGCACGGGTGGGTTTCCCATCCCACCGTCCCATGTCTTCTCCATGTTTGGCCAGGAAGTACCACATCTCAGTTCGTGAGGTCTGTCCACTTCCTCTGGCTGGGGGGCGTCTGGCTCTGACTTCAGAGGTTCTCATTCGCACTGGTGCCACTTGGAGACTTTCCCTAATTTCCTCTCTGATCGCTTTTACCTCTGCAGGCAGCGTCTTGAGACTCTCAACCAATGTCTCTACAGCAGAAATACGGGCCTGCATTGGGCTGTGGGTCATGCTTTCATATATCCGGAGCTTATTTGCTACTGCGCCCACTGTTTCATGGTTCTCTTCCCTATACATGGATGCCAGGAAATCGGTGTATTCAGCTGGCCCCGAGCGTGAAAGGTCCCACCACATATGTGGTGTGCATCTGACCTTGTCAGGGTCATTATTGGCTTGCCCACCTCTTCCAAAAAGCACGTCCATCATTGCCATCTCCCTCAGACGTAAAATTCCTTCTTCCATCGTCTTCCAAGTCTTCCTAATATGATGTTCCTGCAGGATTTCTCTATAAACAAACTTCTCTCTTACACTCGTTAGAAGTCGTGCCCAGAGTGAAAGGGGCTTTGATTCCCTCACGAACACCTGTTCAATAGCCACGTCCTGGGCCAGAGCCCCCAAAAACCTGGCTTCAGCACCATCCAGTTGTAAGGTTTCACCCATAAGGTCCCAAACTCGGATCAACCAAGTCAGGATGGGCTCACCCGGGTGTCGAGCAATGTCTTTCCGCAAACTACGGAGATTATCAAATGACAATGACTCAGTGATAATCTCAGGCTCTGGGTCTGCTTGCTGTGGAGGTGCAGCAGCCCCCTCATCGTCTGCTGGATGGTCTAATTTGGTCTTATATTTCCTTTTCTGAATAGGGGCAACTTCCATAGGCTTGGCCTGTCCTCCTGGTTTAGCCTCATCCTTTTCTCCCTTCACTGTGGCATCAGGGGTTTTATTCTCTCGCTTTTCCCCCTTCACTGGGCTAGGTTTCTGAATGCATTCTGGAAAAACCCTGGCCCTACCTTCAAACATTCTGTAAGCTGCAGGGATACAACCCTGCAGAAAAACCATAAAGAGCAAGATATCTCTGGCATCCAGGGAGAATTTAAACATCTCAAAAGCTGTTGTAGCAGACTTGAATGGGGAATGGACAAAGGGTTGGGAGAAGAGATTCCCCTTTGTTCCTTCCCAAGGGTCCGTACTATTATCACTGAATCCCCAGAGGTAGCAGCTTAGGTTGCGGCAGGAAAACAGCCTGGAGAGCACCACCCACATGACATCCAAAGGCATCGAATTCATGGCACCATAAATCCAGAGTAAGAACTCAATAATAATTGCGGCTATTTGAGTTTTGCTCATTGATTTGTTGATAAGACTTAAACCTGCCGCTCCTTTTGGCATGAATTTGTACCAACAAAAAGCCAATATATTATACAGGATGGTCCTGATGAACTCTAAGCTCAAGACCCACCCACATGGTGCCACAAAATAGCAGTTATCCTTCTTTGTTTACAAGCCCCACACGTTGGGCGCCAAGAAATGTCTCGGTTTGAGGGGAAAAACCAAAATGTTTTACCCACAAGCAGGGGAGGGGCCTCCTCCTCAATAATCACACCACTCTTTATCAAATTTAAGAAAAGGAATTTTAATACAAGAAGGATAACTGATATATATATATATATATATATATATGTAAACAGACTAGTGCAACCCACTTCCCCAACACCATAAGAGGAAAAAAAAAACAACAACAAAACCCAGCAGGTTTTCCTCCGGGAGAAAAGGTTATACTTAAGTGTCCTTGTCACAGCCCGCTGGCTGCAGAGTGAGTTTCAGTCCCTCTCCAGCGAAACAGACGAGCAGTGGGCTTTCAGATGGACTCAGTCTCTTTCCCTTGTGTTCCCCGTCCAAGAAGCAGAAAAGGTACGAGCGACCAGCAGCAAATCCAAGGCAGGTAGCAGCACGGCAGGAAAAAGTAATCCGAAGTAGGCAGCGGCAAGACAGCCAGGGAAAACCCCAGCAGTAACCAGCAGGGCAGCCTGCCTCCTTGGAGCCCCCACTCCCCCGTTCCGCCGAGCCAAGACTGAGGAGAATATCCAAAAAAAACCAAAAGAGACAAACCTGCCCCCACCCCAGCGATCACAGTTAACTACTTCTTTTGTCAACCGCTGGCCTGGGCAGTTAAGTGGCAGGGGAGAGAATTTACATAATAATCCCAAACTACAACAGTCATGAGCAAACTTGCTGATGCTGCACATTGTCCTGTGTGATCCAGGTCATTAACGAAGATGTTAATTTTGTCTTTGCTGAAAGATTACAGAACTGAAGTACCATTCTGATAAGATTACAATTCAAAGAGTCCCATTACAATTTACACTGACTTGTCATTTTCTCCAAATAACAAATTATGTCAGTTTATTCCTCTCCTATATTGTTTTCTTTCTGTCTCTGGAAATTTGTCTTCTTCAATCCGTAAACTGAGAAACACTTATTTTTACGTTACCCAAGATTTCTTCCTGGTAGGTACTGGCCAGAGCAAGGATTGATGACCTTGTGTAATTATATAGTGTGTAGTCAGCTCAAAATATCTGAGAAGAAAGTTCTGCTGCTTCAGATAACTAAGCATGGCAGCCATTCTTATGTGTCTCTTTATAGGTGTGTTACAAAGTTTATAAACCTTATTAAGGTTTATGAAGTTATCAATTCAATTAATACAGAATGAGAAAATTATCACTTCTTTGATGAAATTTTTATCCAGAATTGAAATCTTGAAACCCACAGAATCTATTCCAGTGGCCACTGTGAGATATGACAAGTCATCTGTGGAAAAATATGAAAAAATTTGCCTTTCACAGAGGTCCTGTTCTTGTCTCTAGAAACTGGATTCTGGATGACACTCTTTACATTTTCAAATAGTTTTGAGAAACTTCTTTTTATTGAATCCTTCTAGATATAAGCAAGAAAAATGAACTCCATATTTGAATTAATACTTCATCTGTCATCTTGGAAACAGTATGTTCTGTAGTCTAAATAAAGTCTCTGGATCCCCACACACTTTTATTATAGCCAGTCTTTTGAATCTATTTAGTATATTCTATTTAGCATATCCAGAGATCAGTCTGTACGGAAGCTGAGAAAACTCAGAAAGCTTAACAAGTGAGTCAGCATTCAGATCATGCATCTCTGATTGTTTATATTGTAGACTGAGAAGAGTAATTAGGATTGAGCCGTATGTGAGCAATGTGGGTTGATTATTGTTAGCTGACCAGTGAGATGTGAAGGACAACCTAGAAGTTGGCAACTATGATTAAAACTGATAAGTTTGATTCCTGCAAAGAATAAAAACAGACTAGCTTTCTGTCTTTGAACAGATTTGTACTGAAACTGATGTATAAGCATATGGGTTTGTATGAATAAATAAGTGGAAAGCATGGTGACCATAATTAGGGTTCAATTATTTCTTGATTGACTATGTATATCCTTCACACACGCACACACACTCACACAGAGTTTTATTTCTGCTTTTTTTCCTAAACTATTTGCAACTATTCTGAACATGCCTTTATTAAAATAATCAATTTGAGGAAATTTTAAGTAGTATTTCTTTTTCTTGTTGTCAGACAACATGTGGTACAAGATAATTGACTGGGTTTAAATTTTTTTCTTAAAAGAAAATAATACTTTTCATAGATTGCAAATTGTTTTAGGGACCTGAAAAAAAACACAGAAAGATATTTTGTCCACAGGGAAAAAGCAGTCAATGAAAAAGAGAAATTCCCATTTTATTTGTTGGAGTTTATAACCTGATAAAATATAAGCATGATTTAAGTAATGAATGTTTGTAGTTGCTTACTTTCATGAATGAACTGAACTAAGCAAAGGGGAAAAAAAGCATATGCCAATATTGCTGCTAAGTTTCTAAGACAAATATGGAAAATTGTGGAAAAATTGGCTTAGAGGTTTTACAATACATAGTGCTCATTGTTAAAGGAGGTGTACTTCGGGTTCAGAATTTTAAGTAGTTTCCATGTTTTTTGAGGATATATGAATGAAAGCTTTACAATTATGAAAAGTAAATTAATTTCATAAATAATAATAATAAAAAGGCTGGACACTACTTTGGTCTAATAAAATACAATCTAGAAGAATCTTATCTCTAATAAAATTAATAGTTCTAAGTGCTTCAGAAGAATACAGAAATGAGAGAAAATTCCCTATAATACTTTCAGTAGCCAATAGTACTTACCAGAGATAATTTATTTTCCTTGGCTAAACTAATTGAAATTGCACTTTCAGAAAGACAAGCAGTGGATGCTTATTCTCTACTTTTAAAAAACAGTTCATTTGACTTGCATTTTAAGAAAAAAAAAGTCTTATTTTCTAGATACTAGGCTCCAGAATTTGGCTTTTAATAATCAGAGCTCTCTGAATTCAAACTAAAGAATGGAGAAATACTGTGAGATGGAAGTGCTTATTATTACATCCTGGTAGAAAAGACCTAGCCCACACTTAAAAGCAAAGTGCAATTTGTAGACAAAAGCAAAATAGGAAAGAAGAGGCAGCTGGTAATTTTAATCTCCTTTGAGGTGATGATTATATCCAATGACTCAACAACAAATTTGTAAACTGACTAGAGACAGTGAACCTTGAAAACTGTGTTCAGATTGTAACAGCAACAACAAGTTCATCATAAATCATGCAAAAAGCCCACTAGAAAGAAAAAAAAGGAAAAAAAACCCAACAAGCAAACATACCATGAGTCTAAACATTACTATATTTCTTCTGGTAAAGAACCATTTTAGATGAAAAAGATAAGTCACATTCTTTCACTTTTATCTTTCTCTAGAGAATATGAGAAGGCACTTGCTTAGTAGAGGGAGAATTCAAGGATGCTTAGGGTCTGATTATTTATTGTCTACCTTGAGATTAGACTGTTAGTACCAATGTCCCTGATGAAGATGTCCAAGCACTAATAATAGGAAACTTAAATAGTGTGCTTGGTAAAGATTTATCTTGTTGCGTGAGTTGGGATTAAGAAGTTGTAGGATTTAAAACTAGTTCATAAATGTTTAATTTGTAAAAATGAAGTATGAATCATATAATGCACTCAAAATAAGATATCTGTATCTTTGGGCAGTTAAAGAATATGTCCCTTTCTACATTAAGCTACTGGTGACTTGTTTATCACAGTGTATATGAGTATATCTCATCATCATGGCTAGGCTTCATGAACAAAGATTTGAGAAGGGCACTACCCATGCTTGCTGCAAGCATGCTGGTGGCTAAAAAGGCAAAAGCAGGATAGGCAAGTCTGGTGTCTGAGAACAAATACCATGTCTGTGGTGCTCCTATTGGCTCTGAAACCACAATAGCTTTCAGGTAGAAGTTCTTCTGCAAAAGTGGGTATCAATCTATTCAGAAGTATTCTTGAAAGGATTTTACCAGCAATGAAGAGCAAAGTAATACCTCGGTAATTTGAGCAGTCTGACTTTTCTCCTTTCTTCTTGTAGAGGGTGATGATGACTGCATCATGGAGATCTGATGGTAGTTCCCCTTGTTCCCAGCAATGCACAACAAGCTCTTGAAATTTAGCATGGAGTGCTTGACTTGCATGCTTTTAGACCTCGGGTGGAATTCCATCAATCCCAGCTGCCTTGCCAGTTTTCACCTGCTGTACGGCCTCAAGTGTCTCTCCCATAGAAGGGGCTGCATCCAATTCATTTTTTTTACACAACCAGTTGTTGTGTAATGTGCTGAATTGCTGAGCCTTGGACTACACAGTTGACACTGAAGGGAGTCTGAAAATATTCAGACCCCTGGTCCAGGATGGAGGTTTTATCTGTGAGAAGCATTTGACCATCTGTGCTGAGTAGGGCTCTTTGAACCTGGTGTGTGGGTCCGTACACTGCTTTCAGGGCCTCAGAGAATCCTCTTTGGTCACCCAAATCTGCGCATAGTTGAGTCTTTTCTGCTAGGCTGAGCCATCATTTGTTCTGGATGTCTTGAAGTTTCTGTTGGAGCTTACTGCAGGTAAGATGAAAGGCAGCTTTTCTTACAGGGCAAGATGGCTGAGCAAGGTGTGCTTGGTGAGCAGTTCACTTCTTCAACAATTCCTGGATCTCTTGATTGTTTTCATCAAACCAGTCTTTGTTTTTCTTGGAGGAGAACCCTAGGGACTCTTCAGAGGACTGCAGGATGCAGTTTTTAATATGTTGCCAAAGTGCTTCAGGAGAGGGATCTAAGGGATTATCTTGAGTCTAGTTTGAAGGTTTCCCTGGAAGCTGTCTCTCACTGTGGCTGTTTGAAGAGTGCTGACTTGGAGCCTCCTCCTTGGAATGCCGCCTCTCTTGGATTTGGGCTTAAAGTGGAGACTAAGTTTGCAACATACAAGGTGGTGGTCTGTTTCACATTCTGCACTAGGCATCACTCGATGACGGATATCACCATCATTTCTCTGTTACACTAAGACATAGTAAGTGTGGTACCAGTGCTTGGATCGAGGATGCATCCAGGTTGTCTTCAGGCTGTATTTCTGTTGAAAGATAGTGTTGATGACGGTGAGCTGCTGTTCTGCACAGAACTCTAGCAGGAGGCATCCGTTGTCGTTGCAGTTTCTAACACCATACTTGCCCAGGACTCCTTTCCAGGCTTCAGAGTTCTTACCTACTCTGGCGTTGAAGTCACCAAGGATTATGATCTTATCATCTGCAGGAACATTTTGGGTGAGGCGGCGCAGGTCGGTGTAGAATTTGTCTTTTTCCACTTGGCCAGCTTGGAGAGTTGGGGCATATACGCTAAAAAGAACAACATGTTGCTTGTTGTGTAGTGGGAGGCGTAAGGACATAATGCGATCGGAATGACCTCTCAGCAAATTTTCAAGTTTGGAAGCAATGGAGTTTTTAATCATGAAACCAACTTCTGAAAGGTGTCTTTCGGTTTTGGGTTTGCCTGACCAATAGAGTGTGTAGCCTGCACCATGTTCTTTAAGTCTGCCTTCCTCATGAAGACAAAGTTCACTGAGAGCAGCAATGTCAATGTTGAGACAGTGACAGTTCGTGGGCAATTAGAGCAGAATGACGCTCAGGACATCCACTATCCCCAGTATCAAGCATGGTTCTGATGTTCCAACATGCGAGTGTTAATTTGAGCACACCTTTGCAGGCAGGTGTATGCCTTTGAAATCTCCTTTTGTTTTTGTTTGACTGCATCAGAAGATGCTGGATGACCGTGGTTATCCATCTGGGTGCGGAGATGAGCTTTGTTTAGGCCACTTTTCTCGGCCCCTGTCCATGTGGAACAAGCAGTGCTGTCCTTAAAAAAGGATGCTTGGTCTTTAAGGATGCTGCCTCACGAGACTGTCATCTCTGGGGTCAAGTCTCAAATGACCAATATCCTGAACTGCCTGCTGCAGGGTTGGGTCTGCGGCTTCCAACACTTCTTATCACCTGCCATTACGAACCTCACCTGTCACTGCAGGGTTTTGGAATGCGGGTGAACCCTTTGAGCCTGCGCAATGGATTTTTTAGGTGAGGCACAGCTTGCACGGAACTGGCCCCACCCTTTACTCGTAAGATTCATCTGACAGGGCCTTGCAAGTTTGGACAGTGACAGCGAATATCTCAGGATGCAGGTTTGGTTAGAGTATCGTTCTCTTAGATGGATAGGGCTTCTTACAGGGCTAAGTGAACTCCATCTGCCTGGGTTTGGAGTTAAACTTCTCCTAGGATGGTTGCCCGGGGGCTAGCGAGCCCATCCTGCCTGTGGACACACTTTGTCTGACCTTTCAGTTGAGACCTGTCTGGCATGGGTGACCCTATTGGAGGCACATACCACTGCCAGCATAACACACAACCTCATGGGGACAGACAAGCTTCTCCCCCGCAACAAGTGGGTGTCCCTGGAGAAGTGAGTATATCTACATTACTGTTTATCTCACTCTTTTCTATGGCAATTCCCAGAGAGGAATAAAGTTTGAAATAAGTGTGTGATTTATTATTTCAAAATAATCTTCATACTTTGAATATTGCCTGTTTTTCCTAGGCAACATGCACAATTCCTAAGTTTGATCTTTAACCCTGTATTCAGATGTCAGAACTGTTCTTACATAAATATTGTTTTCCTTGCTGTAGAATGAGTATTTTTTAACATGTACCTTTTTCTCCTCATGATAGGGCAGGAAAAGCATTTAAAAATATTTCTGATTTTGGAATTAAGCTTCATTTTTATAAAAGAAAAAAAATAAAAATTAGCAAATATATCCCTTTGCTATTTTTTTTGAAGGGATGTTGGTGTATTTTTTTTTTAATGTGGATTCAATCCTTTATTCCTTTCATTTTTTTGTTCTGTATTGCCATCCACAAGAACATCTGTCCATTGGCATCTGACTACAACAAACCCTACTTCTTTTTTCATTATTAAATTATGATTTTAATAATTACTTTACTTTTAAAAAACCTGTAAGGAATAAATAAACCCGACTCTCATTTTATAGGATCAAAATTAAATTTGGAAATTTTTGCATGAAGTGAAAATTACAAATTTTGATTGTCAGGATAACAACTTTTAATTAATAATAATCACACAAATATTTCTTTTTCAGCTGTATCTCCTTATTTCTGACACTGTGACCAGAGTGATCATGCAATTTAAAGTAAGATTCTTTAAGGGTCAAAGTAAAGAATAAAAATTGTTATACTCTGCATCACTGTTTCAAAGAGTAATACCTGGTCAGATATGCCTTATTTGACTCAGATGACCATAATTTTTGCAGTTTAAATAATAATTGTTTCATATGTCATTAACATACACTATAGACTTTTATTGAAGTCATATTAATATCATATTGATGAATGAAGAAAAATATTTTTTTTCACAATTCAGGTGCACCATCATAGCAGTTATTATTAAATGCCATTAACCAAGCTATTTAAATGTTATTTCTTCTGTGAGAAGAGTATTTTTCCCCCAATTTCACATTCCTCTCACTAAAAAAGAGTATACATTTGTGATGAACAAAACAAGTTCTGGTAAAATATGTAACTAAAATTCATGGCACTCAGTGTGACAAATAATATTTAAAATTTCTCAGAATAAGGCTATTTCTACATTAATAATTTGATCTGATATTTCCTTTTGTTTAATATAAAGTTATGTGCTAATATGGATCTAGTTAAAGGAATAAGGCATTAAATGTTTAGTTATAAAATGGTCCATCTATAAAATCACTTACTGAAGAGTATATAAAATGGAAATCATAATAAGACATGTTTTTTATCAATTAATTTTTCTGCTGTGCTGAATTCTAGATATGATATCATTGATGAACCTGATTAAAATACTGATTATGCATAGATAATAAAAGGAAAAAATCATTATAAGTTAATAATCTAGCATCAAATATTAAATTTCATTATAATACTGATCAGAACATCCTTTATGTTATTTAAATAAGTTTGCTCTCCCTCAGAATAAAAAGTTACCAGAGATAACACAGCTGGATGTTCTTTTACAGTGACAGTTCTTTTGGCTTGGGAACATATTAAGTATCTGAGTAGAGTTTATAATAGTAAGTTTTCCATTAATGTTAGCTTTTTGTAGGCCTTCAATATTTTCATTCAAAATACACTGTATGAAAACTGCAGACCACACTGCCAGATAATTACTTACAGAGACATCGCTGACGTTCTAAATTATAGATTTCTATGGACAAAAAAGCATCCAGGGTAAAGAGAAAAATAAAAAAAGATTATATGACAGGTCCTGCATGGTGAATTATAGTTCCATTCTGTCAGCTGTAGAAATAGAATTAGAAGAACTTTATTTTGTTTTAATCCTATTTTTTGCTTTAAAAACTCCTTAAAAATTGTAAGAATTTGTACCTATCTTAAAGGTCAGATTAAATCAAAATAATGCACGTGGTTTCATAACCTCTGTCTGTCAGTAGCAGATGCCTAGAAATAGACTAAAAGAAAGTGGACATCTCTGAAAGGAGCTGACTTCGTCAATAGCTACTGGTGTTAAGCTATCGGTGACTTAAGGACTTCCAAAGCCAGTCTTTTTTTTATTGTACTTTAAATACTTCTGTACTGTCTAAAAGGATTGTTGCCTTACTATTTAAATCCATTTCTATACAATTATAGCTTTTACCGGACTGGTGTCATATTTGGGACCCTTACCAAGGGGCTAGGTTTACTCTGAAAGCTGACCTACCTTTCTTTTTTTTTTTTTCTCCATTTTTACTTTGTTATCTTAAAAGAGGAAAGATTTTCTCATATCCACTTACAGCCTAGTTCCCATTGATAGGACTTTTATGAAGGTTTTCTAAATGCAAATGCATTATATCTGCTTGTATAGTTCTCTCAAATAATGGAAAATTGTGAGGTATAATATCTCTCCAGAAAGCCATGTTATGTCTTCCCCTATGTAAAGTACTTATCCATATCTGTTATTTACCTTATTTGCTATTCTTTCTGACAGTTGCTTAGAAGGCAACCCATTAACAATGATTTTTAACTTTACTCATAAAAGGTCCCAGGAATGGTTAGAGCTGGACTGGGCTGGTTTCAGCTCCTTGGAGTCAGGTACCTGTTGCCTCCTCTGCTTGAGCCTGAGCTGTGTCAGTGCCTCCATGAGAATGGCCTGGGAAATTCAGGGTGTTATATCCAGGATGAGACCCTGGGGACGGCTCTTGGTACACGTGTACTGTAGCTTGGAACAGGCAGAAAGCAGCTACCTGGGGTAAAGAAAAGCACAAAATAAATCCAAGCTCAGGACAGAAGTTAAAGCCTTCGCTCCCACCACACCAAATTACATACCCATCTTGCCAAAAATCTTAGGATGGTGGTGTCATGTCATAACAATACTTCTCTGTCTTCCTTCCAGAAGCTGAGCCTGTGAATTTCAGGACCCTCTGGGATACTTAAGGTATGAGCACAATCCCATGGAAAAGAGTTCAATGCCAGGAAGAGGCAAAGCAATTCCATGACAGGTTTAACTTTGTCATTAACAAGACTTTTATCTGTATTAATTACATAGTTTGTATTACTAGAGTGTTAAAACATTACAAGACTGTCAATAGGTTCCTAGCTTCATATATATGGTTATTTTTTGCTAACATGATTTTGAAGGTAACAAGTACAGAGATCAGACCTGTGACCTTTTAAAAGCCCACATTGCATATCAAACATTTAATTTCTCTGGTACCTAGCCTGTTTGAAGAAATAACTCTGCTTCACAGTAGCAGCTAAGCAAATTCATATTTGAGTTTGCCTGAAATGTGATAAATGGTACAGTTGGAACAAATCTTGATCCTTCATATACTTTTCTCCGAGGCTAAATAATTGAAAATAAGATTGTGGGACCCATGTTCAGATGACTTTAATCTTTCACAATAGTCTTATAGGAAGTGGTAGGGTTTGACATACAAAGATGCTCCATAAATTAGAAAATTTAAAAAAATCTGCAAACTTAAAAGCTGCCATTGCACCTTGGTCAGACTTAGGCTACGTCTCAGTGTCTTCAATTGCTCTTCTGAAGCATGTGCTTCAAACACATTTCATGTAAACCTTTTTTTAGAATGAAAGGGTCTTCATAAAAATAAAAAGGAAAAATAGATGATGAAAAGTGGTGCAGTGGTAGGGACTGATTAATATCTGTTTATTTCATAGTACTTAAGGAAAAATGTATCTAGACAGTTTCACTGGAATCTATAATAAATCTTAAGGTAGGTAGATGGAAGGAGGGATGAATAAAAACTCTCCAGAGACAGTACATATAGCATTCTTATTGGGTATTTATTGCATAAACTTGATCAAGGAAAAACTAAATTATTATTAACTTTAAGGAGATGAATAATCCCACTGAAATAAGTAGAATCTAATGTCTGCTTTTAAATTATTTTTATTTGTTGTTTTAAAAAAATTATTAACAAATACAAGCATTTCTATCTACTCTGTTTCTTAAGATCATATCAATGAAGCGTTTCTAAGGGACAGACACCTATAAATAAACGGAGGTGAGAGGTCCAAAAGTGCTTTCTTTTCCCCTCAGCTTTCTCTGATCCTTTCATCCACTGCCCTTCATTACAGTGATTGCTGCACTCAAACTTCAGTTCTGAGGACAGTTTGCAATATCCTGCTGATGTGAATGGTAGTATTGCAAATCCATTCACTTCACAATGGATCAAATTGTTAGATGCAAGGGCAAACTGTCATTTCCCAACATTTAAGTGTCTCTTTCCTATAGTGTATAGTTGTATGTTATAAGAAATTTTGAACAACACTTCAATCCATGGAGCAAAGCTGTTTTAAAGACCAGTACGACTCACAATACTTGTGAGTTACCAAAAGTGTTGCAATATGTTTTTTATATATGTCTGCCTACCAAGACTGTACAAACATCAGGTTTACTAATTAGTAAGTGTATGCGCACAAAGATTGCTGTTTCACTCATAAAGAAGAAACCTTAAATTAGTGGAGTATAAGTCTATCAATCAGGCTGTGTTACCACTATATCAGGCTTTTGCTAAGGCTAATGGCATATTTATATGTATCAGTTACTTCTTTAATAAGTAATACAGAGACTAAATGGCAGCTGAGTAGCCTGTTGAGAACAATTAACTTAAAGCAGATGGCACTACAAATACAATACTTAAAGGCTCTTTTCTTGTTTGGAATTTTTGCCTTCCTTGTTGATTTTGCCCCCTGGGTGAATTAAGGTCTTTATTGATAGATTTAAGATGTTCCTGACATTTGATTAAGCAAACTTCATACTGAGAGGGTATTAAACTTTAATATCTTTCAGAACTGAACAGCAGTTTCTATTGGATGTTTTCTTCACAAGTCTAGTATTTAGTATCATATAAAGTGACTGATACCTCAGCAGTTACAAATCCTGAGAAAGCAGTACAAACAAGGAGAGATGAACTAACATCTTTGAAACATTAACCATAAGGGTCAACAGTGTTATGTCCAAACAGGATGGTTAATTTACAAATATATGAAGAAATATGGGCAGCAATTTTATTGAGTTGTATATGGAATATACTCATATACTTTTTAAGCACTTGAATCTTGTAAATGTGGACCCTTCACAAAGCATTGTACTTTAATGGAACCTGATACTTTCTTGACATACAGCATATGTGTGGACATCTGCCCATCAAGATTTCAATGCAAATTTGAAGCCTTGTATGTACATAAAAATACAAGTAGGAATCTAACCCCACACAAAAATCCCAAATAACTCACACTAAATTTTCACCAGCCTTCAGCTTCAGTGTAATTTTCAATGTGGTCATTTCCTCCAGAGTTATTGTTGCTATTTCAAACCAGGGTTCATTGATTCATTTATTTTTGAGGAAGCTGTTCCTTTAGCTTTCAAGATACTGAAGACCTTACATTGAGATTCATTTTTGGACATATAAAAGTATGTTATCAATTAAAAATGTTGAACATTTGCTATTCAGTAAAAATGCATTTTGTCACTTCTTCCTTTTAATATCTCTTCATTAAATGACAAAGACCGTATTTATTTATTCTACTACCAATCTTTCTTTAGATCATATCAAAGTGTTAGCATCCAACCTAGATGATACAGGATATCATCACTGTGTATTATTCTTTTAAGTTTTCCATTGCATTCTGGTCAGATCTCTGCTAATCCTAGCTAAGCAAATTACACATTTGAATTAGCTCAAAACAATTCTTAAAACATGTCTGGGTATTTGACTAAAGTGCGATGTCTCACTGAATCATCGTGTCTGAAAGTGTTTCTGAATGAAGTGACCACTTTATAAAATGCAGGAGACTTCTCTTTCGAATTGAAAGGTACATCTCTCTATTTTGCTCCTTGGTTATGGGAGAAATTTCTTGTATTAGTGTTTAAACTCAGTTTGTGCTTACTAAATGACTCTTAGAAAACAAGAGTTACTTATGATAACAAATTATTACTTTAAAGACTTTGTGTGCTTGCCTTCAATGACTTAATGTATATTCCTAATTCTATTTAGCTTGTTTTAGGAATATTAAGGAAAAATTATCGGCTGCCATTAGGGGAAGTCCATAATAACAGCAAAATATTTGAGACAAAGACAGGAGAAGACAAAACACAGATACAAGGTTAAATTTAATCTTACATAGAGCATTAACTATTTTGAAATAGCTGATCTCTAAGAGTAAAAATGTTATCTTTGCCACTCATATTCACTATATGGGCTCTTTGTAAAACAGATGAAAGAGATTAATAACACTAGTTATAACGCCTGTTTCTGAAGCCTGCGACCTTTTATTAGAGAGTGCAAGGTAGCTGTTACTTTTTCAGTGGTAAAAGAAAAGAAATGGATTCAGATGCCAAACCATCATGCTTACAAGACTAGGTGTTGTATGGTAATTATTTAGATTTTAGGCAAAGACAGAAGTCACCTTACAGTTTTTAGAAGCAGTTGGAGATATTAAAATAACATAGTCTATAAGATGTAAGGAAACAGCTTGCTGGAGTGTATCCACTGCTGAATGGCCATCAAACACTTTTGAAGTACAGAAACAGGATTTGTCAAGAAATTATCAGTCTAAAATAGCAATAAGTCTGTATGTTATCTGCAAAACAATAATATTTAAAGCCATTTTAGGTATTAATGTCAATCAGTGTAACCACAGATAGAGAGAAAAAATCTTATAAGTAAAATTTTAAGGTGGATATTAGGAGGAATGCACACAAATCCTGTTAGTCATATAAAGAAGGATTTGTGTGCTTATCTCCTGTTCTTTGTATATTGGGCTAATGTGTTTAGTAGAACATAGAGGCTTGCAGACCACAGACGTACCAACAACTTCAGAGCTACTGCACAGACACAAATGATATTTAAAGGAAAATAACTGTAGTCTGGGTCTAGTGCATCTATGCAATACAATGAATCTACATAGACAGAGTGCATCCTAAATTTTTGAAATATTTTTAGTGGCTTTTTATTACACATACAGAGCTATTTTAACAGGAATATATACAGTTGTTTTATTTAGACCATGCACATTTTTCACTCATCTTGAAAGTTAATAAATCTCCTGGAAAAGAAAAAAAAAACTGTTCGACCTGCAAAACAAGAGTTACTATCCTGTTAGTATCTGGAATGTGTTGCAATGTCAGTAGCACATTCTTGAGAACTTTTTGACCATGTTGCTTATTCAATTGCTGTAGATAAAATAAACATTTTTTGTGATAAGAACATGATTTCTTGTTAAATTTCAGCATGAAGAGGTGGATATCTGTGCCAGTATGGTCCTCCATGAACTGCAGGTTTCAGCCTGTGTCACCATGATATTCTGCATGGGCTGCAGGGTAATCTCTCCTCCAACACCTAGATCATCTCCTTTCCTTTCTCCCCCACTGACATTGGTGTCTGCAGGGCTGTTTCTCTCAAAAATTCCCACTCCTACCTAACAATTTCTATTGTGCAGTGGTTTTTTACCTTTTCTTAAATGAGTTATTACAGACGCACCACCAACCTCAAATAGGGGGAGCCCCTTATACCAAGCTGGGTTGTGGACTGACGGTCAGAAGAGCTCAGGCACAGCAGTCATCAGAAGGCTTGATCAGAAGGCTCACATCTTAGGGAGTTTATTCAAGATAGGTTAACAGACAGTTCTCATAGCTCATAGTAGAAGTAGATAGTCCCTAGAGGTTCCTATTACAGCATCAGATCTAGATCCAACTAACTCTCACGCAGTAATATCCACACCTTTTATGCACTCTCACATCTAACATGCCACCACGTAATTGGTTAACCAATTCACCTTACGTACACCACAGCCTCTCATTGGTCATAAGCCACCACACATACTCCAGGTAGCTCTGTTCTCTTTTAGGTAGAACTTCAAGCAGCTTTCCTTAAGGGATGCACTTACACTCACCCCTACAACGTCACTAACAGGCTCAGCTTTGGCAAGAGGCAGCTCGGTCTTGGAGCTGGCTGGAACTGGCTCTGTCTGACACAGGGACAGCTTCTCATGTCTTCTCATAGTAGCCACCTCTGCACATTCCCCTTCATATACACACACATGCCTCAATACCAAAACCTTGTTACATAAATCCAACACACATTGTTAATGAATTTCTTCACTCCAGAGTTGAGCACATGAGTAGGGATATAGGATATAAGTGGTGAGTCAGGAAATGAGAGTTCCACGTTTAATGATAGGCATGATAGGGAGAGAGAAACCTCTCTTAGCAGCTACAGTGCCAAAAAGAGAGCAGGAGCTGCTGATCTTCCTGTGACAGCAAATAACAGTATTTTCTACTTTCTCTCTCTTATCAGGCTACTACACGGGATATTGTTCCTTCACTAGAGTAAAATGGTTTTATGGATTAAGCTGAGAAGTGGACAGAACTTCAATAACAAATCATTTCCAAACAGTAATTTCTCTTTTTCATTATCAGTGGCACACACTTGATTGACAGCATCCGTCTCAACACAAGCATGTTCTCAGAGCTTTTGCACTCCTCTTAGTACAATTCATGCATACAACCTCTAAAGAATGAGGCCATGTGAGGACAGGAATCTTATTAGGCTTCTTGTTTCATTGAGCAGTTTTTCTGACATAACGATAAGCTTTGCACAAGGATCATTCACAGTCTTGTCTGTCAAACATCTTCAGGTGCATATAATACATCTATTGCTTGCTTTAACTTCAGCTGTTAATTCACTCCACTGCTATGTTCCAAGCCTAATAAATATATTTTGTTTATTTTTTAGTTTAGTAAATGTTTGCTAGTAATAATTAAGATCTCTTAAAATTTTGCTATTTTGGGGATTATTTAATACTGTTAGTTAAACTGACTGAAAAGTGACCTGCACTGCTGTCATGTTTTCAATGCCACATGAAACTATATATGTTTGTTCAGTGTGGGTTTGTTGTGGTTTAACCCCAGCCAGCAGCCAAGCCCCACACAGCCACTGTCACTCTCCTACCAGCAGAATCAGGGACAGAATGAGAAGCATAAAAGTGAGAAAACTCATGGGTTGGGATAAAGGCAGATTAATAGGGGAAAAAAGCACAAACAAACAAACACAAAAAAAAAAAAGAAAAAAAAAAGGCTGGGCTCACAAGCAAAGGAAAACCAAAGAATTAATTCACTGTTTCCCATGGACAGGCAGGTGTTCAACCATCTCCAGAAAAGCAGAGTCCCCTCCCAGGTACAGTGACTTTGAAAGACAAACATCATCACTCCAAATGACCCCACTTCATTCTTCTTCCTTACACTTGATATACTGAGCATGATGTGATATGGTATGGAATATTGCTCGGGTCACTTGAGGTCACCTGTACGAGCTTCTCACAACATCCCATGCATACCCAGTCTCCTCAACAGTGTGGCAGTATGAAAAGCAGAAAAGTCTTGGCTCTGTGTGAGCACTGCTCAGCAATACCATAAACATCTCTATATAATCAACCTCGTGTTAAGGACAAATCCAAAACATAGCCTCCTACTAGTCACTGTGAGGACAGTAAACTATCTCAGCCAAAATCAGCACAGGTGTAAACAAATCATAATAGAAATGTCAATGAGAAACCACTCTAAAGCCACATTTCTTGTTCCTGACAGAATTCAAGCCTGGAAATAATCTATGTTTCTTTCTCTTTTATTTTTCTAGATTCAAAAATAATGTCAGTTTACAGGTGTCACAACCCAAAGGATTACCCAGCCTGCTAGTGAAAAAGATGAGAGCTGTGGGATCATAAGAATCCATATAATACAAGGACACAGAAGTTTTGTTCTCTAAATTTCCCTATTGATTAGATATCATCACAAATACAAAATCCCAAAAACCAAAATCACCACTGAGAAGGGTATACAGATGATTAATAAAGCAAATATAAACATATATTCAGATATTGAAAATTATTATTATCAATCAATAGTATGGTAGTAACCAGTAATATCAACAACCAATAGTATTGCAGCAATTAATAATAGCAGGAATAGAAAACTGCAGCAACAAATACTTATAGAATTACGGATCACTGCAAAGATCAATAATAAAGCGACTTAACAATAATGTAACAGCAGATATAGTAGTTTACTTATAAGAATATCTACAACAGCAAGTGCATGAAACAGATTTCAGAAAGGTAGCAAGCCATACCAGAGGGGACCCAGCTGCCCAAAAAGTGGAAGGCCTAACTGAACTAACCCCAGAGGTAGTCCCAGAGGGTAACCAAACTTTGTCATGGGATTTGGAGTCAGTGGGGTGTCCCCAGCAGAGGCTCAAGATACCATAAAAAAGATCTCACACCGAACTTTTGAGGCAAGGGAAATGCATATGCAGCACAGGAAGTTCTCAGAAAAGGAAATTCTACTTATCTATTACCTGTGAAAGAAAGTGGTACTAATAGAACCTTCACTCTGCCCTCATCTTTAACGTGTAATATGTCCTTTTACCAGATGGTCAAAGATCATTCTTCATTTCAGGAAATATTTCAGCCAAGGCAGAATTTTTTCCAAAATGACCAGCAGAGTCTTCCCTTTTAGAATTAGTTTAAATTCTAATTTTGAATAATTGCATGAACATAAATGCTGCCTTACACTGTTTTCTGAAAAGCATAATAAAGAAATGGAAAATATCCTTCTCAAAGCAAGTCTAATATGGACTATGACCAGTATATCTAAGCTAGTGAAAGAATTTAAAACTGCCTTAAAACAATGATCTCTGAGTTATTTACAGGGAGTTTTTTTCAATTCAAGTCTCATAAGCAAAAAAACCCAAAATATGTGAATGTTGTCAGTAAACAGCCTGAAAAAATAATGATTTTTTTTCAGTAATTATACTACATAAAAATGGGTATTTGTTATCAATTTTCCACAGATGTCTTTGATGTTCACACACAGTCTGAAATACTCTTTAAGAAAATGAGAAATTTGGACTCCATTCAAACTATTTCTAAGAATAAATGTTGGCAAGCACTCCTCAGAAATTTGTGGAGTGCCTCAGAAATACTACTTTTGTTAGATATTGGTGGAGCTTAACCCAGAAAATGAAAGAGAATTCTTCTGATATTTAGAATATAACATTGAAGAACCAGTTTATTTTCATTAGACATGAAATATTAGACCAGAAGAATTTATTAGGGAATCTCTAAACTCCAGCTGAATGAATGTTACAGGAGATTTGGGGGGTGAGGAGCAGGGGGGAAAGGCAGGAGGAGTGGGAAACAGCATATAGTTTCCTTGTTTTTTAATGATTGACAACTCTTGCTGTCCACTGTCAGATGAGACATAGTATTAGATCTCTTTTTAGATAAAATATGATGATCCTATTCAACAGAAAGCTGCTTTAAATTCAGTACTAGTTGATCTTTAAATTAATGATATACATTATGAAGCTTATGTTAAGCAGAATAGGACTAAAGGCATATCATAGCATGAACTTAGCATTTCAAGCTATATTTAGTATTTTAAAAGGGGTCTGAAAAAAATGAATTGATTCCATAAGGATGATGTCTCCTACACAGATAAGTAGAATTCACTGAAGAAATACAATATAAGAATGAGTGGATAAATAGGTCTGCAAAGCTGGAGAGTATGGTGCATAACAATTTAAAAAAGGTTTAACAATGGTCAAAGTAGTTTATCTTTGTAAATTAAAAAATATAGAGCTATATAAACAAAGATGTGGAGTAGTTGGTAATCTTCCTTCATCTGAAACTTTTTGCCTACTTTGAGTACAACACTTTGAGGAAGATGTTTGCTGGAGAAAATTAAGAGATAAGCAATGAGAATGAGTAAGGGTGAGCCTTGAAAACAGTGACATCATGAACCACTGGAAGATGTGGGTTTGTTGAGATTAAAGACGACTGGCACGATTATCTTCAAATATATAAAAATGGCTTAAAACAAAGGAATCAGAATTTTGTCATGGAAGAAAGAGGAAATAGGGATGTTATATAATAAATATAATAATTCTTGTAAAACAGGACATTTTGAAATTATAAGTAACAATAAAGCATCATTGTTAATCATTCTGTTCTTGAGCTTTTAAATTGTTGAGGTTTCTGTACACTGATCCAATACTCCATAGGTCTATACTTGCCTTCTCAAATTCCAGCCTTCTATGGAAATGTTTGGGAACAATCAGAAGCAATATGGCAAAAAAAGATGAACTGTCATATTTCTTTTTTTCTTAATCCTTGTGGTCTCAGGATATTAATAAACAGAAATTTTTAAACAATCAGACTTAAAAACTCAAGCTTCATAATAATAATCAAAATAATAACTTTATTTCAGAATGCCATACAGAAGAAAACAACAATTTTTCAGAGACTGCAGCAAACAATTATGTTTACTGCGTAGATTTAATGGACCTAACCCCACTGGATTCAGACTTTAGCCAAGTTGTAGGCAAAAAATTCTGAAGCAGATATTTAAAATTATTATTTAATATTTAATTCCTGTAGAAGTAGATAAAAATTTCCTTGCACAATTCTAGATCATATTCAGTTGAGATCAAGTATTACAGAGCAGTGTTATGTACTTAACACATCTCTTAACACATCTTTCTGAACAGATGATTAGTGAAAGAAAATTTTGTGGCAAGTTCCTTAGCCCTGCTTGACTGGAGAAGTAAATATGTGTCTCTTACAAAATGCACACTTCCATCCACTTTGTCTTCTATCAGTCACAATAAAATGACTATAAATTCAGAACATGATTTTGAAAGATAAAAAGATCCGTAATCTCTAACATTTTGTGGATTTTTACATAAGCATGGGGTAAAAGTTAAACACATGCTTGAGTTACATATTAGCTTAAAGATTAGAAGAGGAACCCTGAGTAATTTTAGTGATGCTTCCAAGTTCATTCTGTTCCTAGCTCGAACATTTTCACTATAATTTAAGTATAAGCTATGTTTTCACTACAGGTTGTATCACAATTTTCACTGGAAGTAAAACAAGATTTTTCACCAATAAATAATTACATGAAAACAAAAATAAAAATATTGAAGTGAAAGTGATTGACAGCTGCAAATTTACCTCAGTTTATAAAATAAAATAGGTTAGGCTGGCTCAGAGGAAGTGCATATCTATGCAAGTTTGGAAAATTTATTATTTAGCTAAAATATTTAAACTACTATTCCAGCCTTCAAGAACATTGAAACACCAGAATAAGTATTCTTCCCATAAAAAAGCATATTCTTTTCAATGTACAGGTAAAATCATAGCTGTGTAACAGAGTATGATATACTTCATGTTCAACATTTAGGATGTGTTAAGACAGAAAAAAACCAAAAAAGCATAAAACCAAAGTAGCTTTATTGACAAGCATTCTGTGATCTAAATTTAAAATCTGATTTTTAATTAACTAGGTGAATTGTATAAGCAAGTGATCTCACATTAGAAAAGGTTACTTCATAATAGATGTATTTAATTCCTTTTAGATATGAAAATGAGATATGAAAAGGTCATAGAAATACTTAAACATAGCATAATCAGAAAATTAAGTCAAATAAGTCAGATCATCATTGAGTGATTAAAATTCATGCTGGTGACACCTGATTAAAATAAATATTTTTGATCTCTACATAATTGCCTGCTATGGTGAAACAACGAGTTCTCTGGATGAGGGAGTAGCTGGGGATATGATCTGCCTTGATTTTAGCAAGGCATTTGATCTGGTCTCTCACACAGTTTCTTTGCTAATGAGCTGCTAAGATATGACCTGGACAGATGAATGAAAAAATTGGTGGAAAAGTGACTAAAATGTTGAGCTCAAATTTTTGTGGTAGTGACTCAAAATTGGACAAGCAGAGTTACTTCCAGTCAGTAACGTCTCAAAATATCCTTCACTATCTTTATGACAAATCTGAATGTCAGGATTGAATATACACCAAGTTTGTGGATGGCATCAGATTGGGAAGAGAAGTAGATGAGTCTGGACAGATAGGTCACCACTTAGTGTGATCTCAGCAGGCCAGAAGACAGACCAGCAAGAACTCCATAAGGATTGACAAAAATAAATGTGAAGTTCTGCACCTGGGACAGAAGACTATTATAAACTCTATATCTAAAGGCTGGAGACTGATGACTGAGAAGCAGCTCTGATGAAAAGGTCCTAGGATACCTGAGGTACAGTAAGCTTAATATGACTCAGAAGTGTGTCTTGGCAGCAAGAAAGGGCAATAGCTTCCAGATGTCCATCTGATGGAACGTACCAGCAGATTGTGGGAAATGATTATTCCACACTATTGAACATTTGTTATGCCACACCTGAAAAAGTAAACTGTCCTGATTCTTCTAGTTTAAGAGATACATTGGTATATCTCAGGGACAAACAGAGAACTGCCAAAATGGTAAGATACCTGTGAAACTTATTAAAAAAAAAAAAAAGTGGAAGGAACTGAGTCTGTTCTGTCTTGTGATTAGAAGACTCAAGCCTGGTGTAGATGGAGAGGAACCATACTCTAATCACTCTCATTAAGTAAAAGGTAGTTACAGAGAAGGTGGATGAATACCTTCACAAGGATTCACAGTGGCAAGACTAAAATCCATGGGCACAAGTTTTTGTCAGGGGAAATTCTGTATGAATATAATAAAAACTTTGCTTTGACAACAATTAACTGTTGTCATATGTTGTTTGGAGAAATGATGGAACCTCTCTCCCCAGAAACGATTATCATTCAGCCTGACAAGGTGTTCAAACAGGGCCCTGGAAAAATTGAGGCCCTGTTTTTCACAGAATGCTGGACTAAATGAGCCCTGGAAGTTTATGCCAGACTAGATTTTTCTATGGCTCTATGATTCTACAAGTTACATAGTTACATTCACAAATATCTGTTTTCAGGTGTTGTTGGTTTAATGATTCTTGGGGAAGTACTTTTTCTTCCCCCTCCGCCCTCCGTCCCCCTCCCCCTTATGGAAGCATAGATACTTTGTCAAATCCCTTGGAAAATGTTTATAGACACATTAAACACATTTATCTTAGCTTAAAATGCAGCCGATATGATTAATACTTGAAATATTTGAGGGGATATGGTTGTTATTTGTCTAATCCATACAGCCACATTAATCTAGAAGTTAACACAGATTCTTTTGGTCCTTAACACTAGCAGAGTTTTAAATTGTCTACTATGGATTACATAGTTCAATGATTTAGTCAAAATTCATCTATTATCAAAGTTCTAAGACACAAAACAATAACTTCTACTTTGCAAGGACTGTATTTAAGTTCTTACAAATGCAGTCTAATATTGTGAGAAACAGGGATCTATCTCATATAGGCTGGAAAACAGTTTTTAATGTAATTGCATAAAAGAGTCACAATTTTAAGTCTGTAAGATACTCTGGAGATCAAAGAATATCAGAATATGCTGAGTTGGAGAGATCCACAAGGATCATTGAGTCCACCTCTTAGCCCTGCACAGGCCTATCCCCAAGAGTCATGCCATGCATCTCATCAGGTCCCATGGACTTGTGCACATTCAGGTTCCTTAGACGTTCTCAAACCTGATTGTCTCCTATAATGGGCAGTTCTACAGTCTCCCAGTCCATGACTTTGCCCTCTCACTTGGTAGTTTGGTTGGTACACTTGCCAGTGAAGACAGAGACAAAAGAGTCATTAAGTGCCTCAGCCTCCTCCATGTCTCTGGTAACTAGATCTCCTATTTCAAACCTAAAAGGGGCCATACTTTTCACAGTCAAACTTTTATCACTAACACCTATAGAAGCTTTTCTTGTTGCCCTTGACTTCTCTGGCCAGATTCAATTGTAAGAGGGCTTTAGCTTTCCAAACCCAATGCCTGGCTGCTCAGGCAATTTCTCTGTATTACTGTCAGGCTACCTGTCCCTGCTTCCACCCCTGTAGGCTTCCTCTCTTGGGTTTGAGTTTGTCCAGGAACTCCTTGTTCATCCATGCAGGCCTCCTGATGATTTTGCCTCACTTTCTCCTTGTTGGGAAGCATCACTCCTGAGCTTGGAGGAAATGATCCTTGAATGAACCTTGAATAATAATATTAATAAAAATAAAATACTTATTTTTTAAAAATCTAACAGCACACTGCTAGAAATTATTTCAACATCATCTTAAGGTCACATATGGACAAAGTAACAATACCTGTATATTAGTTTGGTGGCTGTGGAGTTCTTTTTCCTATCATGCTATGCAATTGTACAAAGTTTATTAGGAAAACTTTTTTTTAAAATGTGTTGACAACAGCCTTTGGTTCTCGAGAAAAAGCTCAATTTGTCAACTGCCTTCATAAATAAATCAACTATTTTGAAGCCTGTTGTTACCTTGGAAAATATTAACACCAGTATCTTTTGTCATCTGATAGTCTCACAGCTAAGAAGAGAGCATCTAGGGATCCATCTTGTTATATCAGTTCTCAAATGCAGACAGTCACATAAATTTATCAAAAAACCACAGTTTTGCTGGAAATGTGACCTGCATGAACTGTTTTAACCCTATTTAATACTTATGAAAAAGGTGGTGGGCCTAAACTGTCAGTTTAACCTGCTTTCAAATTTAGTATGACCTTTAGCATTAGCTAAACATTTTGGAAAATTTAGATTTTATATAGTTTTTGCACATCATGGATGAGTTAGATATTATACAGTAGGAAAGAAACTGGGGAAAGTGAAAAGTGATAAACAAGACACCAACAATCTATCTAGTAATTTCCTTACCTTTGTGAAATTACTTGGAAAGATGCTTTTCAATTCACACTCTCATTTTTTCAACATTGACACTCTCTTGATTTTTATTAATTTATATTCTTGTTTTCCAGTTTTTTCTTTGCAGTAGAAATTTTCAATAATATACATATCTTATCCCAAATATATCTACTCTGATTCAATTCGTTGTTTCCACCTCCTCTCCTCTGTCTTTTCTTTATCTCTTGTGTCGATCTATTTCCCAAACTTTTTAAATGTAAATGAAACATTCAGTACTTGGCCTCAGGGCTGACTCATTGTAAATTAAGCATTTTATTTTACTGGGGGATGAGGGAGGAACGCTACACTATTTTCAAGACTGTTACAATATTTTATAAATCATGCATCATGCATTTACTTTACATAGACACTGTGCAATTCAGAGTCTCTGGAACACCTTTACTTTCCCACTGACATGTTATACTCTCTATTAATAGCATGCATGACAAATACTAGTTTCAGAACACTTTTTCCTAAGCTCTCTCTCCCATTTCTGCTCCTTTTTTTCATTGTTCTTGCTGTGTATCACAAATTTTACCACTACCTCCCAATAAAAAAAAACCCAAAAAACGCTACCACAACAAAAGACAAAAGTTCATTAAAATTAAATATTCCCTAATGTCTTTCTGAAGCAGAATTCCACCATTCACATTATTCCCCCACTGTAACTGGGTTTTAGGAAGGACCTGATCTTAAAACACTGAAAACACAACTCCAAATAATAGAGAAAAACATAACTAAGACAGTCCTAAGTATTCAACCAGCTCTCTTTTCAACTCCTTCACTTATAGATTCTGACCCTGAATCTGACTATCATCAGCCTCACTCAACCTTCAGACTAACAATTGGCAAGTGCCTTTTTGCAGTGCATGTATGTTGTGACTTCTGATGAAGAGGTATTTGCATACTGTTTACTGGAGACATCTGTACCTAAGGTAGCATTCCGCTTTAATTGAACATGTTCTTGCAATAGTCCCAGTAAGTAAACACAGCAATACTACATCCTCACAAAACATTTTGGAATGGTCTTCCTCCCTCTGTCTTTTCAGAACTCTTTTCTTTTTCTCTTTTTCTTTATTTGTTTTGTTTGTTTTTTTGTTTGTTTGTTTTATTTTTAAGACTAGCTCAAGAATGGCTACATGACAATGCAATTTCACTAAGCTTCTTCAAGATTTCATTCATCTAATTCCCACTAAGCCCAAAAGTTAATAGTCTGAAAAAGGTAGAATATGACTTACAGGTTCAAATACATATCTCAAGAAAACTTAATTAGTATGTTCTTATTTGTTTTCCTGCAATTTTCAAAAGGCTTTATCAGGTTCTATTTCACTGAAACAAAAGTCTGCCTTGAATTCTTTTGAGATAGCACATACTTAAAGAAAAACAAACAAAAAAAAAATAGGAGTTCAATTTATGTTTGCTTTAGGGAGTCTTTTACTTTACTTCTTACTATTTTGCTACATAATATGTTATGTCCCTAAATCTTTGAAGGATAAGAAGAAAGAAAACAAAAATCTAACAGAAATAACCCCCCCAAAAAAAACAGCAAAGAAAAAATGAAGCAGTACAATATAGAATGACCTGAAAATTGTTAGTTGGTATGGATGGAATCTACCTATTACTGTAAAAACAATGAAAATCCAAGACAGAATCTTTGTGTGAAAAGCAAAGGAAAGAGTTTTGAATTCTGCAGCTTAATGTCTCTATTTCATTTTTTATTTTTACTTTCAAAATTGCTCTTTCACATCTATGCTCTATTTCCTTTAGCTAAGTTTTGTTACTTTTTATTATTTTTTTTTATTTCTCCCCTCTCTACTTAAGGAGATTAGAATTGAAACCAAAAAGTGTTTAACATTCAAAATTATTTCATAATAAAATGTATTAATGTGCAGTATATTTCTCACATTTTTTGGATATGTATTTTATGGTGAAGGAATTTGTTTCTTATGAACATTAAGAGTCTAAAACATCTGCTGGACAAGAAATATAATTTTTTAATATTTTTATTTACATTACTTTACTAAACCAAGTTTCACATTTCATGCCTTCATGGTTTTAAAGCTGCTTATTGCTCTATTTTTCTTATCACAAGGGAACATGTTGAGAATTCCTGTCACTTATCTGTCTTCAAGGACTTGTGTACTGGACTTGTGTAATTTTTTTTTTTTTTCAGAGGATAAAATGCCTTTGTTCACACCACCAGAGAGCACTGTTGGATCATTAAGATTTGGCTTTTTTTCTTTCTAGGCATTAGCTAAAGTAATGGGAACCAGGAAGACAAATAAAACTTTGCTAAATATTTTTTTTCTTACCACATGACAAATGTTACCAGCACATAAGGCGTAATAAATCAATTGGTATTTTTATATTTATAGTTCTATATTCTTTTAAATAAATGAAAAGACCAGTGTTACTAGGGTTATGATTATTGATGCAGTTTGTACCACCAAGTTTCATAATTTTACTTTTCTCACCAGTGAGCTACATCACAGGCCAATTCAGAAGATCACTTCTGGTTCTTTATTCAAGGAAAAAGAAAAACATGCCTTACTACCACAGTAAATAACATGACAAGTTGAAGATCATTCTGCAAAAATACTTTGCCACTGTGCCAATCACAGGTGATTAATGCAACAGTAATGGCAAAGATCAAGGAAATTGTGTGAAACTAGAAAAAAAAGGCACTAAGTCACCTTCAAAGGATGAAGAAGAGAGTGGTAGCCTGGTCTTCCAGTGTAACTATTTGCCAAAACTACAGAAGAACTGCAAATCTGTGGTAGGTCAGGAAGTCATTCCATGTGTAGGCACATGCATGTATGCAGCCTTTCATAAAATGCACATAAGTGTAACACACTAAATTGTTTTAAATCACTTGATTTTGCAGTGAAGCTAAGCACCTTGCTCTCTGCAGCTATAAAAGGAAGCTTTACACTAAAATGACCAAATATAGTTTTGAGACTTTTTTCATAATTCAGAAAGGAACCATTATATGGACAACAAAACTACTTTACCTCTTGGCAGGCCACAGTTTAAGGTCTTAGGTTTAAAATCATTTTCATATTTTCAAAAGCATGGGAACCAAAGATTATTTAAGGTCTTAACTTCTGTTTAGATTCAAAACTTTCCACTTAAATTTCGGTGTCTACATGCATTTTAATTCTGAACCTTGGTGATTAAAAAACGTTGGAGAAATTGAAATGAGCTTACTTTGATCAATTAATTATGAGATTTCTAGTGCAGCTATAGAAAAATAGAAAGATACATCTCAAAATTTTCTTACACCTAAACCTAATGATAAATTTATTGCATTGAGGAATATTTTGTGAGAATTCTACTTTTCTTATGATACTAGGAGAAGAAAATTTATCAAAAATGAACAGACTGAATGTCTTTATTCTCCCCTTGATTATTCATTTTAACATAAGGAAATGATTCTGAAATTATGATGTAGTGATTCAGTGTTGAATTTTCTTACCATGTTAAGGTTTGGATATTAAAATGCATAACTATCAGTTTTACTGATTGTTTCTAAATTTCAGCTGTAGCATACATAAAAAAATCCTTTCTCTTTGTTTTTTTTTTCAGCATACCTTACTCTTATAGCAAACTCTGGAGTAGAAAAGAGTGTAAAAACATCTTTATGTCTTTTTAAAAACACTTCTGAATTGCAGGGTTAAACAGTCTTTTCCTCTTGATGCATCTGCCAAGTGAGCATTTTTCCTTCGCATCATAAAAGTTCTATGCTATAATGAGCTTTCTCCCATTATCCACAACCAAGGTGATACAGACTGTATTGAACATATTTGAGATTTTCCATTGGTTCAGAGATCATAATAGAAAATGCTTATTTTCACAATGTTACTACTTCTCCTTCTACTTTAGGGTTTTAGTAGATAAATGTGCATTAAAATTTTTGCTTGGGTAGGGACTTCAAAATAAGTATATTATCAAATGAGAAACAGGACTTCTTAATCTGTTTCCTTGATTATGGCACTCATAGTATTGCAGGTTTTTCATATCTATATAATACATTATTTATATGTAAAGTTTATTCTCATGCTTTAAAAACACAAAAAAATCAAAATAGTGAAAACTATGTCATCTGTAAATAACACTTAGAATAGAATCATAGAAACATTAAGGTCGCAAAGACCACCTAGATCATCAAATTCGATAGTTGACCAAATACCACCATGCCCACTAAACCATAGCACCAAAGTGTCACATCCAGTCATTTCTTGAACACCTCCCTGAACAGCCCATTATCCAATGCATTCTTGATGTTCAACCTGAACCTCCCCTGTCACACCTTAAGGCCATTTCCTCCTTCCTCTCACTGGTTGCATGGGAGAAGAGACCAACTCCCACCTTGCTGCAATCTCTTTTCAGGTAGTTGTATAGTGCCTCCTTTTCTCTAGCCTAAATAACCCCAGTTCCCTCAGCCACTCCTAGCGAGACTTGTGATCCAGACCCTTCACCAGATCCATTGCCATTTTCTGGATAGGCTCCAGCACCTCAGTGTCTTTCTTGAAGTGAGGGGTCCAAAACTGAACACAGGATTGGAGGTGCAGCGTCACCAGTGCCAAGTACAGGGGGACAATCACTGCCCTAGTCCTGCCAGGCACACTGTTTCTGATACAGGCCAGGATGCCATTGGCCTTGGCCACCTGGGCACGCTGCTGGCTCATGTTGTCCTGGGCTGAGCTGGCAAAACGCCAACTGTCCAGGACAGAGTGAAAGGGTTCTTCCTCCCCGCAACCAGCCAAGGGAAAAAGAAGAAAGAGAGAAAAGAAAACCCCTCAAAACCAGGTTTATGCTGAAACTAACTACATGTATTTATACAGAGAAGAGAATATTAAGAGGAAGCTACAATATAACACACACTTACACAAGTTACATATATATAACAAGGAATAACTCCCCACTCCCCAATTAATACAAAGCCCATTACTCTAAATTCATAAGCACTCCAAAAGACACTCAGCAAGAAAGAGAAAGTATAACAACAAAATATTTCTACTTCCCTGAATGCAAACAAAATGCAAGCACAGGCAACAGGAGCAGGGCTTAGCATAGTAGAGGAGCTGCTAGATGCCCTCCTCTTAGTGCAGCCATGATGGAACTAACCAAGCCACTCCCACACACTGGATTTTACCCCCTTTGAGATGATGTAGTATGGTATGGAATACAATATTATTGGCTGGAAGAAGTCAGCTGTTAGCTAGCTCAGCCCAGCTTAAATCAGCTGACAATCCTAGGCCTAGCTGAACCTTAAAACCTAAGTTTAGGCCCACCTGGCTAAACCCGTAACATATTCCACCCCTTATTCCATACCATATTACATCACTCATATCTTAGATCTATCTATTCCCGCGCTTAAACAGTCCTTGTTCTTTCCAGGGCTGTCTTCCACCCCTCCATATTGTAGGCAATAGTCCATTAGGATGGGGTAGGTACTTTAGGCAGGAAAAAACAGTTCATCATTGGACACCAACACCAGTCCAGCTCAGGTCTTCTTCATCTGATGGTTTATGTCCTACAACACAAAACTCAAAATGCAAGGTACCTTTTTCCTCAAGGTTAAATGTCCTTGAGGCACACATTGGGATCATCCCATCCCCTTTCCAGGGGTCACTATACCCTCATTAGGGTCACTATCCCCTTTTCACGGGTCACTATCCCCACACTGGGGTCTCTATCTCCACACTGGGGTCTCCAACCCCTTCTCAGGGGTCACTATCTCCTTCTCAGGGGTTTCATAATAGTGGATAACCTGGGAAATAATGTCCATGGTTAAATCCACTCCTCGGCCTCATCCACCTGCATCCTGGGCCCATCGAGCCAGGAACAACTCTTCCTTATGCTAGTCCAGGTGTGCTGTTCCTTCACTAGCTCAGCCTTTGGGCACATGAGCATCCACATGATGAATCTCTACACATTCTACTCAAGCAGCAGTGTCCTGCCACACACCAACAGCCTACATGGGCCTCTCTATGCTTCAAATAATCTTCTTTTATCAGTCCAGCCACCCTCAGAGGGGCACTGGTTGTCATCTACAAGTCAGTGTAGAGGTACAGTCTTGGCTAGTTTTCTGGTTCAGCAATGTCCAGTAGACTTGGTTGTTCTCCTCCTCCTCTCAGCTGGAGGCAGGGCAGCTTAATTGTGGTTCTTGGCTCTGTTCTGGGATCTCTGCTCCAACATGTGGACAGCTTTTTACCGGCTTTCTTACGTTTTGATTTCCATACCTGGACTTCAAGCACAGAAGTAGATGCACTGTCCCACCTCCTCATGTCTTTCCCCTGGTCACACAGGAAGGACGACAGTTCACCATGTGACTCACGCTTGGGGTTTGCTCTCTGTTGAGGTGAGGCAGGAGAGAAAGACAGCTTGCTGTGGCTGTAAGGCATCTCCTTGCAGTGGCTGCATTCACAGAAGGTACGAGTTGAGCTGTCTGAACTCACAAAAACAGTCAGTACAAGGAATGAAACGAGTATCCAGTAGCAAGAGACCATTGTTTATATTAGATGTACCCAAGCAATGCAGATATCAAGGAATGTTTCTATAACAATGCTCCCGGGAACCCTGCCAACCCTCTGGGACACTTGCTAGTGGCCTTTGTTTCCCGGCCAATGCACCAATTATCTGTCCTGGGTTGAGATGGCAAAACACCAACTGTCCAGGACAGGGTGAAAGGGTTCCTCCTCCCCCCAACTAGCCAAGGGGAAAAGAAGAGGGAGAGGAAATAAAAAAAACTTTCAAAGCCAGGTCTATGCTGAAACTAACTACATGTTAGTTAGCTGGCTGTTCAGCCAGCTAATGCCCACCACGCCTAGGTCCTTTTCTGCTGGATTGTTTTCCAGCTACCCTTCCCCTTGGCTGTTGCAATGCTTCTCTATCATATAAATTTTTTACTAAATACTTTTATGTCCTCTGTGTGAGGTAGCTCTGTTTCTTCATGGTACTAGTGCCATGTTAAGGCTTCTACTGTCAAGTAATTTATAGGTAATTGAAAAACTTAGTTCAAAGTAATCTTGACTGATAGTGTCTATATGTAATCTAACTTGAGAAATATTTGTTATAAATCAAAGATCAAAAAATGGTTGAATTAACAACAAAAGAAGGAAAGAAGAACCAGGCAGAAAATCTTACTTGTGACTCACAGACAACTTTTAGTCTAGAAAAGTTTGTGTAGTCACTGACTACAGTAAAAATTTCCAGGATTATCTTGAACTAATTATTTATAATCAGATTTTAAAAGACTTTCTACTACAAAAAATTTGAATTATTATAACTATGTAGGAGATCATTTTCCAGAATGGAAAAATCAGAGTAATATAACAGAAATAGTTTGTTTTCCAGAAATAAATGAAAACAAATACACTTGCTTTCTCAGATGTGATATCGATATAGCAAGTTAGTGGCAGAAAACTGAAAAAAAAAAAAAGAGGGGGAAAACAATTTATCTAGAATTTTATGTTTCATGGCTCATTTTAATTCAAATTAGGAGTCATCATGACTTTTCTTACTGGGAAGATGGTTAACCACAGGAATAATGTACCCAAGGAAGATGTGAATTCTTTATTCTTTGAAATCTTATAAAAGATACTGAATACCTGTTAAGAACATATATTTTATTTCAAAGGTAGGGTATTCTTATGTCTAGACTGCAATATTTGTTCAGTGTTATATACATTACCTAGTATGAGAAGGTTTAACCCAGATAACCTCAGGATTTTTTTTAACTTTAAAATCTTGTGAGGGCTGCAGGGTAACAGGTAAAGTAGCAACAATATAAGTGTTAAAAGTTATTATATGTATAGTTCAAGAGATTCCACTGTCCACCACTTTCCAGACAAATTATAAAAGTGTAAACAAGAGAACTTGAGGTCAAAGTTTGAAGGACACTATTACAATTTTGTACATTAAGGAAAAAATAAAACTCGCTTCAGGACATTTCTTTAGAAATCACCCCCATCTCTCTTCAGTAGAACTTCAAATCAGTAGTTCTGTTTCACTTAAACAACCTAATTTCAGCTGTGTACATGACACCTGCCACCACTCTTAAGTCTAGTAAGTTACAATCACTAGATGACAGCAGTCTTTACAAGTAAGCCCCAATGCTTTGAAGGTATTTCTAAAGACAGCTCACATCCTCTGACAAGACTTAATCAATTTGTTGAATTAATGGGCTAGGTTTTAAGAGACTTTAAATGTAAGAACAAAGGACATTCTGTCACAGGCTAGTCTACTATCTCCTTTTTACCATGTGTGATCGCAGCATGTCTCATGTTAGTAACTTGGGTTTTAATATCCTTCCCTAGTAATTAATGACTTGTTCCAATAAGGTCCCAACTCTATATTGTCATAGTACCTTGTGGGATTGATAAATTTCTGTTATAATAACTTATTTTTCCATTCCGAAAATCCTTTTTCAGTAATGGCATTAAAATTAAAATTTCCTCCACATCACTTGTGAAAATCAAGTATTAAAAAGAATCTTAATAAGTACAATTATACTTTAATCCAAAACCATTCTTAGTAAAGCTCTTTAATCAAAACTGTTTCACAATGGACACAAAAAAATAGGACTAGTTTTATGAACTTATTAAAATGAATTCACAGCAAAAATAGGTCAGTGGGATGCAAAAATCACTCAATTCTTATCTGACTAACTTTGTCTTTTGCTTTGAAACTTTGTGTTCATTGGACACTTACAAAGTCTTTAACTTTTACTCAGTAAGCCACTTATACGCTTTTAGGTAAAGACCTTCATACTGGCTCCAAAATCTGCTAGCTTTAAGCAATTATAGTCATTGCATTTTGAAAGAACAAGGGGATGTGTAATTTGCATTTGATGCAAAAGTTAAACAGACAGCCTTTCTAAGAAAGCAACTGTATTGACTCTGTTCAGACTTTTAAGTCATGCCAAAGTAATTTCTGTGTGTGTGTGTATCTGTGTGTCAGTGTGTGTGCCTGTGAATCTGCAAACCTTTTTGAAACACTAAAACACACTGACCATTACCTACTTGTATCTTCTGCTTTGCCTGCCACCTGTATTTCTGTTACTATGTATGCAAGAACAAAGCTTGTCACCTTGGCCACTTTAGAAATTTGTTGAATGAATTCATACAAGGTAATATTTCATACAGTAGAAAAGCATGGTCCCACTGTGAATAGAACTTTTAAGCATGTGAAAGTTTGAAAGGTAGTTAAAAATGCCAAAAAATCACTTACTACAAACACTGAATAAATGAACAATGAAACAGTCCTATTCCTTAAACTTCTCTTTTAGGTTAAAAACTTTTTTCTTCCCCAAAATTTAAAAAACATCATGTTCTTGTTCACAATTCCCTTTCCTAGTGCAAATCTTGCTTCTACAAGTTGTTCTAAATCTTCTCTAAGATGCTGCACAGGAGAGAAAAACCTAAAGGAAGCTCAGTAACATAAAGAAAACATCTGTCTTCATGAAAGAAAAAAATTCTTCTTACCGATAAAAGTATCTTAAAATGCATAGCTAAACAATTTATAAGTTCAGTTCTGCAGCTTCCTTTTGACACCAGTGGAGGTCCACTACAGAAATGCAGAATTTTTCACAGCTAGAATTGAGAATATATCTCCAATAACTCTTAATGAACTATATAAGGAATACATCTGTTATTTGTCTTAAACTTCCAATGAATTAGAGACCTATTTCCTACTTTGTGTGGACTGTTCCAGCAATTTATGTGCATTGTTGTGCCCTAGTCACAGGATTAGTTCAAGAGGCCCATAAAAAAATATTCTGTAAAAAGGATCCATAGTATTATAGTTACTACTCAAGGGACATGAATGAAAAGTACCACTTTTAATTTGTGTGATGGTTTTGTCTGGAGTAGAGATCATTTTCTTTTTATCAGCTAGTATGGGGCTATGTTTTGAATCTGTGCTTAACAGAGGGTTGATAATATAGAACTGGTTTTGCTATTGCTAAGCAGTGCTTACACAGAGCCAAGGCCTTTCCTGCTTTTTGTGCTGCCACACTGGCAAAGAATTTGGGAGTGTATGGGATGTTGGGAGGAGACACATATGGGACAGGTGACCCAAACTGCCCAGAGGGATATTCCATACCATATGATATCATGCACAGTATATAAAGTGGGAACAAGAAAGAGTAAGGGGGAATAATTGAAGGAATGGTGTCTGTCTTCCCTAATTGTTATGCATGATGGGGCCCTGCACTCCTGGAGATGGCTAAACACCCTTGGGAAATATCTCAGGAGCCACTTGGGAAATATCCCAGGAGCAACGTTTTCAGGAATACCACTGATTAATCTTTTTTTAATATAAATTTTAGATTATTTGACTGAGACAAGTGCAAGAAAATATAAAATGACTATATGAAGGCCCCTTATTTCCCAGTAAGATCTCTAACTACCACACTGTTATGGTCAAGATGACAGTACTTGCAACACCACTCTGCCTCTTAACCCCTGTGCTATTCTCATTAACTCCTCAAATATCTGAGGAAAGAAGATAAGCTAGCTACCTAAACTTGGATCAGAATACAGCTCTCAGAGGCAGATATACACTCAGAAAGACAATTCTGAATATTTACATGAGCATAAAAATCATCCATCCATGAATATTTTAGGCTTAACCATCTTATCCAATGTCCAGAAAACTCTATAAGCACTCAAAGAGGGTTTCTGTCTCAGACCTAAGTACTACACACACTGTAGGTATCTAGGTGGCAAATATTTTATCCTAGTTTGGTTTTTGTTTTTTTGGGGTTTTTTTGTTTGTTTGTCTTGTCTTGTTTTGTTTTGGTTTTGGTTGTTTGTTTTTCCCCCAAGTTTGTAACAGTGTTGCTATTATTTTAGAAAACATGTATTTTTTATATTTTGATAGTAGGTTATTTTTTGGATTCTGGATACACGGCAATCTCTCTAATACTGCAAAGAAAATGGAATAATCTAAAGCAAACAAAAAGTCTTCTTTAGGAGGATATGGATTCAAACACTGCAGACCAAGTTAGAGAGAGGACTCAGGTAACCTATGCCAATTTTTAACCTCTAATGAAAAACTTTAACACGAGCATGTCCTTGTGACTGCAGAAGAAGCAAAACCTAGGGAATGAATCAGATGGAGCCAAATGTGTGACTTAAGTCTCTAAAGGAAGAAAATTGCTACAGCATTTGGATTTATTTCGTAAAGATGTTTTTCTCCATTCTTGTGTTAGTGCCTGTGGGGTGATAGCCCTGATAACCTCTTGATGGTTTAAGGGGAACACCTCATCCCCTGGAGGCGTGCTCGCAGCAACCATTGCCAGGGGACAAAGAGACTCCAGTGTCTCCCTGAAAGTGCTTAAGTCATATTGATGGGATTACCGAAGAATGGAGTGTTATGGAAATGACATGGCCCTTCTTTGCCACACCCTGTGGAGTCCCAAGGAGCCAGCCCTCAGGCTTAAGTCATCTGTCTGTCACCTCCAAAGTAAAAGCTATTATTGACTATAATCACTCAATCTACCTACAAAAAAAGGTAAAAAAAGATATTGGACATGAGCAAAAATTGAGGAGGAAAACTTCCACCATCTCCAGGAGAGCAACCAACAAGCTATCCTGTCTCGCCCCACCCCATCAGACATTGCAGGAGGGAGCAACCAATTCTTACTCTGTTTTGCTATGCCTTACTAATTATACTTTTCCATAACTCAATGGGTATAAATATATATATATCTTGTTTCTAGTTTCTACTTGCAGTTCTGTTATGCTGTTCATTGTTAGCAGTTCTTCCTTTTGCTTTTGCTTTGTGTTAAATTTGGTGTTAGGCTATAGTGTTTCTGGTATTACTAATTAAGTCTGTTGTGGCGGGTGGGAATGCTGCTTGAGTTCTGTAATGTGGTATTGCTGCTTACATTCGGTATTGAGGTTTAGGTTGTTATGCTGCTTTATGTAGAGTATTTCTGGTGATTGGGGGTTTTCTAGTAGTAAGGGGTAATCGTGCAGTAATGTTATCAACTAAGTAACCCATATAAGCCTTGTCACATACTTGTATTAATAAAAGTTATTTCAGAAGCTGCTATAGAGAAAGTTCTCTCTTGCTTTAAGTGGGGTCTCATAGCAGAGTATCAAAGACCTTTCCAGGCAGTATGCTGTCCAGTGTTGTCTCTTTAAGTGAGATGCAGACAGGCTGATCTGAGTTATATAAAGCTTTGATGTTCTGAGGATGCTTACAGCTAGCATCTTCATAGAGAAAATTCTCCCTGGCTAAAGTGTGGTCCTTAGAGGAAGGTCAAAAATCTTTCCAGGCTGTGTTCTGTCCAGTGTTAGGCATGCAGTGCTGGGTTCATAAAGCTTTGATTGTTCTTGTCCTGGGTTGAGCTGGCAAAAGGCCAGCTGTCCAGGACAGAGAAAATGTGTTCCTCCCCCCCCCAACCAGCCAAAGGACGAGAAGAGGGAGAGAGGGAAAAAAAACCTTCCAAAACCAGGTTTATGCTGGAACTAACTACATGTATTTATACAGAAAGGAGAAAATTAAGAGGAAACTACAATATAACACACACTTACACAAGTTACATATATATATAACAAGGCATAACTTCCCACTCCCCAATTAATACAAAGCCCATTACTCCAAATTCATAAGCACTCCAAAAGACACTCAGCAAGAAAGAGAAAGTATAACAACAAAATATTTCTACTTCCCTGAATGCAAACAAAATGCAAGCACAGGCAAAAGGAGCAGGCCCTAGCATAGTAGAGGAGTTGCTAGATGTCCTCCTCTTAGTGCAGCCATGATGGAACTAACTAAGCCACTCCCACACACTGGATTTTAACCCTTTGAGATGATGTAGTATGGTATGGAATACAATATTATTGGCTGGAAGAAGTCAGCTGTTAGCTAGCTCAGCCCAGCTTAAATCAGCTGACAATCCTAGGCCTAGCTGAACCTTAAAACCTAAGTTTAGGCCCACCTGGCTAAACCCATACCAGTTCTAAGGATGCTTATAGATAATAGCTTCATTTTAATACAGATGGGACAAGAAATTTTTATATTTTTGCCCCTCCTTCTCATGTGACAGTGCCAAAATTCCTTTTAGTAAATATCGTGTTATAAACATTTTTGGTATCAACTGCTGTGATTCTCAGTGTTAGAAACCACCTAGGTTTCACTGTTCATTGCAACTTATTCATCAGTAGTAGGAACCCTTCTGTCTAAGTCAAGACCTTTGACAGCACAACATTGTGCTTTTTGGATTCAGTACACAGTGTACAGCTGGATCTTGACCATGTAAAGAGATTTCATCAATATTCCTAACAGAGACATTGATAGAAATAAAGACTTAGCTCCCAGAATAGGCACGCAGTGAAACCTCTCTATTGGTGAGGTTTATGTATTTGGGTGGGGTTTTTTGATGGTGGGTTTGGGTTTGGTTTTATTCCAGTTTGTTGTAGATATATATATCTGTAGTTACTGTGCTGTTTTTGCAGATTTATATGTCATCTCAAATAATAAAAAAATAATTATTCTAAAATCCATATTCTATTGTCTTTATCCTTTTAATTTGCAGACCATGATATTGCCCTTCACTATAGCCTGAAGCTTATGCCTTCTCTAAGTCACATTACTCATTTGTTTCAAAAGGCACTATGAAACAGCAGAATGTTATTAAAATATTGAGGTGCAGTTCCTGAAGTTTTTTGAGGACAAATTCAGTTATGTGAACATGGAAAAAATGAAAATTTTTTCAATCTTTAAAGAGGAATAAATTAAAATAAATACATAACATAAGATAATTAACTTATACATTCTACAGGAATAGTAAAAACACAGACATTATTTTTAGAAATCAAAATATATGGCAGAGATTTCATTTGTTTCTGTGCTGTAGCAAACAAAAACTCTTCATTTTATGTCTGAACATTTGAACACTAGTACCTGGATCCACACAAACATATATCATCATTAGGCTGCACTTTTAAAAGGAAGAGTTACAACACTTTTCCAGTGATAACTGAATATTAATGTCCTTTACAAATTTCAGCTTCCAAAATACTAATCCTATGCTACACAAGCACTTATGCATATAATGTTTGGGAAGGGGCTAATTTGGAAAAGATTCAATTTATTCTTGAACTAGCTCTTTTTTTTCCATTTCATTTCAAAACAAAACCAAATCAACAAATGTATGTGCATATATATTTTTAGACAAATGAAATCATTCAATTTGTTTTCAAAGGTGCTATGAGTTGTTTAAAAATAACCATCTCTCATCAAGCATTTGAAGTCTTTAGGACTGTAAGTCATGCAACCTAAGCCATTTGCACACCTGCATGACTGGATGTGCATTAATCACCTGGTCAAACACATTCCTTTTTATTTGGTAGGCACACATCCTTTGCCTGATAGATGACACAAATCGTCTCAGTTCACATCATCCAATAGCTAAGCTCTTGGTACATGAGTAAATGTGTATTTACTGCATGACAGAAACCCCTGTCTCATAAAGTGCTGCTGACATGTTCAGTGTATGCTCAGTAACTTTTTTTCTGAAAAAATATGTAGCCTCTTTCCAAAGAATGTCATAAAGTATAAGTTCTGAACAGGAGTGCTAGAGGTTGTGCATAAAAATCTGGTTGAGAACTTGTGAATTAATGGGGCACAAAAAGTTGAATTCTGTTTTCTGTTGACTTCATAGAAGGCAGGATAAAACATAATTTGTGACAATTTTTGAAGTTTGTGGCGTTTGGCTTGTTGTATTTTGTTTGTTTCATAAATAATAAATAAGTAAATAACACATTTTAAACTGCAACACAAGCTGTGCAAGGTAATCCCAAAGTCATCTAGAATAACAATTTTTGAACTAATCATATGAAGTTTGTAAAAAATAATATGACGTTAACAGTAATAGTGGAGTGTTGAATAGGAAACTTTCTGGTCATTAGATAATGCCAAAATCACCATAATTCTGAGCTGTTTCTATTTCTCCATGTTTGTTGTGAACAGCTATTTCATTACAAAAACACAAATAAGAAATTAGCTGTCAGAGGAGACCCAGGGTTTATACACTGGCAAAAATACTACAAGAGATGGATAGACGAGGACACGGAAGTCCAGGAACCCGGCTCCCCGAATATGGAAGCTCTGCGACAGATTTATAAGGACTCTAATGTTCACACCCTATATTGATGTTTCCCCAGTTTGTATGTTATACACCCCAATGTGTCTACCCTGGTTGTTTTTCCCTTGGTAGTTCCTTGTCCAAGTTCCCTCTTCCCACAAAACCATCCGGTTGCAGCCCCCTGCCCTGGCCCGACCCGGCCATGGAGGCGGTTGCCGGCGGGGCCGCCCACGAGGCGCCACTGGAGCCCGGGCGGGGGCTGTCCCTGCCTCGAAGTGCCTGAAGCCCTACGGTGACTTTCCCCGCCCATCTCATTCTCCCATTGGTCCTTTTGCCGCTCCTCCCCTCCCTCCTTCCCTTCGTTTGCATGTACCCAATGAACTGTGTTACTCCTCCCCGTCTCCGCCCCTCTTCCCCGCCTACATCCGGGGAATTCCCATGCTCTCCTCAAAAGCCAGCGCGCGGCAATAAACTTGGCTTTTCCTCGTGGACTCCTGGCAAGTGTGGGTTTGTTCCATTCGGGACGGTCGCCGGGCCGGGGGCGGGAGGAGCTGACCCTCGCTTCTAAGGGACCTGATCCTAGGGAGCCCTGCTTGTCGCTTTGCTAGCCTGGCTCCTGGAGGCGGAAACCTCTCCACCGTATCGGTGGGCTATTTTTAATCCGCTGATAATTAGCTATTTTTTTCTTGTGATAAGTTGATAGAGTGTACTTGGATATACATGTGCAAAGAATACAGAAGACGTTATGTATGAACAGTGGTAAAAGGAGATCTAACAGTTGAAATTGTAAACTAGAAGTTTTTATTTCCAAACAATTACCTCATTCAGGGATAGGTCTATATACACAAGAATGACTTCATGGCTTTAGCCAGAACTGCAAAATAGAAAAGAGCCTTTGATATTCTGTTCTGGGTCACCTTGTTTTCTGCATTTCTTTCTTGATCTCCACTGGCTTTACTAACATCTGAGACTTGTTTTAAGCTTCCTGCATTGAGTGTGTATTTTCAATGCAATAAGCTGGCACTAAGAAGGATTTTGATCTTTTAATCTGGTTCAAGGGATAATAAGCAGCTCTGATTGCAGCCATAGGCAATACATGTACTAAATAAGATTGAAGGACAAATTAAAATGTTTGAGTAAATCACTTTGTCCTGGTTAAATGCATTTAGGAATTTCTTTTTCACTTGAAAAGCAGGTTTTAAGGAAACTAACAATTGGAGTTTGGGGTTTTTTTGTTTGGTTGATTGGTTGGGGGGGTTTTTTGATGTAAGTATAATGAATCTTTTTTTCACACAGAAAATTAATGTCAATAAAGTTGTGTTTCTCCTACATATATTACAATAGCTTCAAAGGTTTTGGGTAGAAAGCTAAGAAGTCAGAGATCTGTAAAATATAGTGCTGCATTTGTTGCCAAAGGGAAAGCATGAGAAATTGGTTGTCTTCCTCAACAATCATACTTCACTTGAGTAAGGACATTTTAGGCCTTTTGACTAACAGTAGGTCTTACAGACAGACAATAACAACAATTTTCATTGCTCTAAGAACTAAAGACTACTGTGAATTAGATAGAGAGAGAGCAGGGAAAAGTGGATTCATTTGATCCAGTCATGTAAGTAATATGCCACCTGCCAATATTTTCATTCATTAGAGTAACATTTTCATGATGTGTTGCTTTATTTGGAATATTAGCAAAACAACTAAGATTTTTCAGCAGATTATCCATGTTAGGTAAAAAACATCTGATAGTCTGAAAAACTAAATCCTCTTTAATCACAATTTCAACCTGAAAAAAAAATACATTAAAGCACTTTAGAACCAATAATTTTATGTTTGTCAGTTACTTCCCTGCATGTGAATACGTTTGTGTAGTTCAATGTCGATAAATATGAAATGTCAAAGCAGCACATGTACCTATTCAGAAAAGAAGAGTGGTTATAAAATAAAATCTTATCGATATATTCCAACTACTTTTTTTTTTTAAATACTACTTAAGTGTTTCATTCTGGGGAAAATCCCTGTCCTTTTTGGTACATCTTGATGTTCTTGTAGAATTCACTTGTGCAATTTACTTCTACATTATATAATTCTCTTCTGAATTATAGAATTCAGACTTGAATTCTGCTTTATTGCTAATTTTTTTTCTTATCTCAACCCATGGGATTAACCTTTCTAACTCTACTCCCTGTCTCATGGAGTTGGGTGTGTGTGAATGAGCAAGAGGCTGCTTGGGACTTTGTTGCTGTTTGTCTTTTAAACCATGACAGTGAGTTAGAAAACCTTCTTGAAAGGCAAATTCATTCCTTTCCTTCATCTCTTGAAGAATTTTGACCTTGACACTGACGTTTCTAAGAATACCGCCATTCTCAGTGACTTGCACCAAAATGAAACTGCATTTCTATCAAGATGTGCTTTTTACTGAAGTTCTACGTCTTGCACATGTGAATACTTTCTTGAAATCAGGCGGTAATCTGGGCATGAAACACTTGTCAAGTCAAACTCTTAAACCCATGCAAGATTTTTCAGAAGTCAAAAGATATAATTTAATGGGATAAAAGTATTTTAAATGCCACAAAAGCATAAAGATGCCTGAAACGGTCTTCAAACCAAATGATCACAGATGATAGCACAGACATTTTAATGTTTTCTAACTCTCTCCTTATTTTATATATAAAATTTATCATTAGCTCAGAGATAATTGAAGGTTAGCATTAAGATAGGCTTGTATTAGCAACTTCATAGTGTAATATAATCTTTATGTACCAATGCCAGAGTTAAAAGACTTTCTTGGCCACAGAAGTCAGCCTTACAGGAGGGAGTATTTACATATGGAACACTATTCATTTTCCCTCCTTTCTTTGTAATTCATGAATCTTGGTAGCTCTAAAATGGATTTATTTCACCCAGTTCATCAAAGTGCTTAATTTTTTTTTTTAATTCACATTGATTTGGTAAATTTTTCAAATTGTTAGAAGGCAGAAAAATGTTACAATGTATATATTAGATTATGTAGTTATGACATGCTGAAAGCATTAAATATAGACAAGTTACAACACTCAGCAGCCTAGGGACCCTAAAAATTTAATAAGCTCTAGCTGCGGGCAAGAAGTGAGCAGCTGCAGGGACAGAGAAGGAGAAGGTTCTAATCTATTGGTAGCATGTATTTTGTTGGCAAAAGTAATGCATCATCCTATCCATTCTCTTAGATTCATTATTGAAAGTTCACACAAATTTTCATCTAATGCATATATCTATGCAATTACCTATTTCTCTTTTTCACCTATTTTACAAAAGTAGCAGTAGACTTCAACTCCATAAAATCATATTTCAGTGTTTAAGAAATATTAAGGCTCTGCATATTTATTCCTATTTTCTGAACATAGTCCTCCATTCCAAACAAACATCTTATGACCATAAGATTGATCTTCATGAACAGGATATCCTTTTTCACGAATAATCTTTAAGGAGAAGCTATGTTCAGGATAGAGATATGAAACTATATGCTGTTAAAAGAAAATTAACAGTTCAGTCTTACAGTAGTCATGCTTAACAGTCAATGTATAAATAAAAGTCTACTCTTTAATTTTATTCTCCAGTCCTGCTGGATTGGATCATATATGGTTAAGCCTAGTACACTTACAACAAATGGGTTTTCTTTCTTAATGCAGTAGAAATATCTGGGCTTGCAGTAGTTTTCTTCATGTTTCTGACCAACCTGGAATCTACTTTAACAGAATTTAAAAGAGTCTAAGTCTTAGTTACTAACTAGAGTTTTGAAAAACGCTGTGACATATTATTTACATTATGATATTGTGATGTCAGAATTCAGGTTGTGGAGCTGTAAGTGAAGGATTCAGCTTAAAAAAGTATTAGAAAAATCCATTTATAGGAGTCACTCTTTCTAGAAATTCATCACTCTCATTAGGCTAAATAACATGAGATTAACAGATTTTCCATTTGCATTTAAATCCTCCCTAGAAGTACAGCTTTTTCTTGTTTAATTTAACTTAAACTCTATCTTTGCTACAGAACACATGTGTTTAGAGATACAAAGGAAAAAAACCAAAACAAAATAAGAAAAAAAGCCCTTTTATATGATCGATCTCATTTTGGGTAATGGTCTCAACACATTCCATTAATTGTATTTTTTTGGGGAATGGTCTCAACACATTCCTTTAATTGTATTTTTTCATTTGCAAACATAGAGCCAAATTTCAAACACACCAGTATAGAACTGTTCATGTTTTTTTCTCAGTCCTGGAAAAATTTGCTTAAAAGCAAAGGGAAGATTAAGCTATATGTGTGGAAATATCTCAGTTCAAATGTGAAATGAAACAATTTTAACAATATATACTACAATGGGACGGAAAGAATATTAAAAAAAAAAAGCTGTGGAGTAAAAAATATTTTTCAAATTTGTAGTGTGATGACCACAGACAACATCTAGCCAACCTCTTTCTCACTTCCCTCTCTGCAGGACAGGGAGAAAATAAAACCAATATGAGAAGACTCCTGGATCAATGTAATAGTTTAACAGGGAAAGCAAAGGCTGTGTGTGCAAGTAAAAGGAAAAAAAAAGAGAATTAATTCAAAAGAGAAATTCATTCACTACTTCCCATCAGCAGGCAGAGGTCCATCTGCATCCTGGAAAGCAGGACTTTGCATAACAATTGCTTGGGAAGAGAAATGTCAGAATCAGTAACATGTCCCTTTCCTCTCTGGTTTCCTAAGCATTTACTCCTTAGCACAGCATCATACGGTATGGAACATCCCACTGATCAATTTAAATCAGCTGTCCTGGCTATGATGCCCCTAAACTCCTGCCTACCCTCAGACTACTCACTAGGGGACTGGGCAGATGGAATGAAGAGAAAGGAAGAGAGAGAGAAAAACTTGTCACTGTGCAAGTCCTGTTCAGTAATAGTCATAATACTGGTGCTTTATCCACAGTGCTTTAGACAAAAGTGCAAAGCATAAGACACTATGGACTGCTAAGAAGAAATTTAGCTCCATCCCAACCAGACCCAGTATGAAATTATATCTTCCAAAAATGATCAAGGCAGACTGTCATTTATAGAGAAATTTTGCTTGTGACTCTTATTAATCAACATTAGTGATATTGCTACAATTGCAAGAACAATTTTATTTAGAACTATTTAAGAAATAATTTAAAAAATTTAGCATTTGAGGGTAAAAGCCCTTCTTAAAGTTGAACCTTTAAAAAGGCTTACAGCTGAACAAATATGATACTCAAAAATGTTTTCTCTTTTTTTTAATGTAAACACATAGACTGGCAAATGAATATATTGCATGTGGGATTTACACAGAACGATATCAACATTGTCTCTTATGCAGTATGTAGTTTGGCTAACAGCTCATTAAAATTCACAACTGTATTTACAAATGAAGAGCACACTTTTGATCTTCCAACCATTGCAAATATTATCTACAAAAGAAGCGGAAACACCAGACCTACAAGGAAATCCAAAATATGCAAAAGTTTTATCAGAAAATACAGGCATTATCTTTTTTACACCTGTCAAAGCGGGAAAGTAAAATTACAGCTATTTTCTAAATAAATGAAAATTCTCACTTTATGTTTAGTCTCATACTAGGAGGGTGATAGAGAGAAAAGATGGTAAAATGGTTTTAATAGAGCTGGGATGAAAAAAAGCAGTCAAGATGAGTTTGACTTTGTTGAAGTATAAGATGAAATTCTACTTTTAAGATATCAGTCTAACCCCAAATTTGTACTCAGGTGCAAAACTATCCTTCCAGACTACAAGTACATAACGTTAATTTTATATTTTAATTTATTTTTCATGAGATTCATCACCATCTGTAATGAACTCCTCTATGGGTACTAGAATCAATCTATGCATCATTTCTATATGGAAACTGCACCTAAACAGAAAAAAAACCCAAAAACAAACAACAAACAAACCACTTGCTACATTATAAAATGCAGTCAAAAGACTGATCACAATTTAAATTGCATGAGCACAGGATAGATCTGCTGCAAGAGGTGACATTATTATTCCTTTCACAGAAAAGGAGTGCTACATGATTCCTGAGATCATGGAGAGGTACAGTGGAAAGGTAATACCTTGCTCACTAGACAAAAAGATGTACAATCACCAGAGGACACAATTTTTGCCCATTCCTGCTGGGGTCTCTTTCCAAACTCTCCCGCTTTACTAGCACTGTGTAGAAAGTGACCAAATTTGGAGTAAAATGGTTTCCACTACAGTAAGTCCTAGAGATACAGCTTCTCTACTGTATTTGCCTTTTGGTTGATTGTTTAGGACATAGGGACAAAAGATGCAATGACCTCTCAGATACACATTCTACAGTGCTACAATAAAGACACGAAATGACATTTCTGATAGTAGGATAATATCTTCTTTCAGACTTAATGTATCACAACAAAATGTAGAACATTAAATATAAATCACATTAAATTTTACTGTAAAAGAAACAAGACATTGACTTTATATTGAAAAAAGTTTAAATTTGAAAACGTCTAGGAAACACTTATATATCTAATATGAATAATTGGATCTCAGTCAAAGAAACAACCCAGAAAAAAAGAGTAAGGATAAAAAAGTCCATCAGTACAAAGTGGAAATGTACATAATCAGAAAGCAGCTTTCAATTTGGATATGATATATTAAAAGTTAATTTCTGGTCAGAAAATAAATGTTCACTCATTTTGTCACTGGGGAAAAAGACCTCCAACATCAAGCCATATGCATAATAAATTAGTAATATTGCTGCTACTACCACTACTACTACTACTATTACTATTACTGCTACTACTAATATATGTTGAGCTGTAAATTTAAGGTTTTTCTTATGTTTGTCCCCAGGTAGTGAGTGAAGACTCTTAAACTATCAGGGAGATTACATATCTAGACCTTCCTATTGTCAAAGATTTTCCTTAAGCCTCTTCTCCGGTTCTTTGTTACAGCTTTACTTCTGTACCTTAGAAAAAGGTGTTTTCAAGGAAGAAACACAGGACAAAGTGTAAAAGTCACTTTGATCCAACACCCACCTAGGATTAGATTTGCTGTTTCAGAAAGGTTGTTAGAGGTAGTTTTACCTTCACTCTTCTCACAATTTAATGGGACATTTTTGTGGCCATCAGCACTGCTCCATTTCACCCTTTGTTGTTCAGTACTAATCCTCCACCAGAAAATCGATATTGTAGGGAGCATTCCTACATTTTCTTCTTACAATTGAATGACACCAAAACCTAAGAATGTCAGTATCAAAGAATTATGTATGTCTCTATCTGATAAAGAGGAACAGTAATATTAATTTCTCTAAGAATGAACCTGGCATAGTTTCAGAAATTAAGTATGCCTTTCCAAAATGTGTAAATAATTTTGCATATGTGGTCTGTATTAATATCATTGTTTGTATTCAGATAACAGCTGCTATAATCTGCTTTCTTAAAACCCCTGAATCTATGGTTATCCATTGTGATGATAACATAACAAAACATGGGCAAAAAATACGACAGTAAATTTTAAAATCATTATGCAAGACAAGTTCATATGAAACCAATTTTTCTCTGCTGGGTATAACAAACAATTTTTAAATGAATGAGTGGAATTTATGTGAATGTATCAGCTACCCAAATGTATGAGTCATTGGGAAGTTGTCACAATAAAAATTCTGCCTGCCTTTTCTAGGAAATGGTAGGAAGCAGATCACTTTTTATTATGAGGATTCATAATGCTTCTAGTTTCTTTATTGGAAAGTATTTCCATTCTCCAGTTGTGATTTGTAGGAAAGATTCTGGAAAATTAACTTTATTGAGTACCAGTACAAGTATTTGGAAGCAATTTTACAATGGAATTATTTTCATGGATGACTTGAAAAGGGTGATTATTTAGTTTCTCAGAAATATTGTTTTTGTTTTGCATAATATGATGATAAAACAAAGTATTCATGAACAACTTATGAAGATCATATTTTCAGATTTCAAAAAAATAAATTAATATCTGGTAATTTAAGTAATGACTTGGACAGCAGCAGGAGCAAATGATGAAGAAATCATGAATTAGCAGACATACTTCAAAATTAGTTTGTGTGAGTAAATTTTAAAGTGGCTGTATGTGTCACATTTATTTGTTTAATTTTTTTGTAAATAAAATTACAAAGATAAGCACATATTTTTTAAAATGAATTATTATATCTAACATAAATTATCATTGTCTCCCAAACAAATTGTAGAGAAGTAAGAGCATTCCTCCAGCTAATCTTGATTCATGGTGTCACCTTATGCATGGCTAGTAGAACTGGGCCCATTTTATCTTTTCCTAGATGTGTTTTGAAGTTTATGGTCATTGAAAAATCCGTGCAAATAAATTGAGGAAGTTAATGATATATTCAGCTCTCATACAGAGCACCAAAGCATTATGGTGGCTTTAATTCCTCTAGAAGCAACAAGAGACAGGATGAAAGAGTTTGCTAACAAATGTCTCAGGTGTTTTTTCTCTTTCCAATGAATGTGTTCTTATAAAGAGAAAAGAATATTACCAATTTATAGTAGTTCTAGCATTTTATGTTAAAGAATCTTAGGTACATCCTGCCAGCCACTGGAGCCCATTCCCACAGGGGCCTGGAGTCTTTCCTCAGGTGGAGGTACAAATATACCACTTTCCTGTGTGCAAGTAGAACCAGAAGTGAAGCTCAGAACTCATTCCAGAGACACACACAGACACGCATATGCAGGACACTGGCGTGGTCAGTCACACAGGCTGTCACAGAGAAGATGATGCCTTAGTCAGTAGCTGTATACAGAGCTCACATAAATACAACCCTAGATATCCAAGACCTTGGCCTGGAGGTCAGTAATGCAGGCATAGACATGCACCTCTCTGAGTTCACAGACACACACACCTTTGTGGCTCCCCTGAGTACCAACACAGCTCTTCTGTCTTCCTGGCAGCTCTGCCTGCATCTCGACCCCTTTACTCATCCCATGGTTCCCCTACTCACATACTTGTCCAGCTTGCTGCTCACTGCACACACAGAGCACTCACACTCATCCCACAGACACCCACAGCCATGGGTCCCCTGGATAAGGACATGGTTCCTCCACCCACCTGATGCCTGTGACCCAGTCTGAGTCTGTCTTGCTTGCATGCTAGTTCAGCTTGAGTTTGCCAGCAAACGCATACGGAAATGCCAAGCACACCAGGACTGGGTAAGACAGCAGCCAACACTCAGCACAAAGCCGGAGTCCTGAGGTCCTGCCAGCACCAAGATCCTCAATCACACAGTCCCCCCATTACCTGTTCGGGGGGTTTTTTGTTTGTTTTTTTTTTTGGGGGGGGGACACACACCATTCCTATTCCAAGGCTAGAGGTTAACAACCTTCACTCACTCCAGTAGCTGACTTTGAGACCCCACTTCCTCCCATGGCTGACACCACAGGCCAGGGGGACATCCACACCCTCGGTCTGGCTCCAGAAATTGGCATAAATTTTTGATCACTCACACAGTTCTCATCAGTAGCTGGCACTTAGTCCTTGCAGAACACAACACATGGGACAGAGAGATTTTCCTCTTACTGTTTGGTTAATCTTTCGGAGTGATTTTTATCTTACTATTCTCTCATGTTAAAACTAAAGGAATTAATTGAAATATTCTCATTTAAGCATTTATTAGGAGTATCAACAACTCCCAGTAAAGTAGGTGTTGGAAAAAGGAATGCCTTCTCTTTTTGCAACTCAGAAATTCTTCAAGTAATACAAACATTAGTCCAATAAGTGTTTCTCCAAGGAAATAAAAAGAAATGTAGCTTGAAGTATTAACAAGACTTTTTAACCCTAGGAATTTGGGAAATTAACTCATTTAAAAAAAAAAAAGCGCCTCTCGTCAAGGTGCTTAAACTCACAGAGCAGGTTCCTTCTTCTATTATAATACTGAAGTAGTTGATAAAATACGTATTTTTAAAATTAACTTTCTACATTAATAAGTTTTCTGTTCCCACTCCTATATGAACAAAAAGAATACTCATATGTGCATACTTCTACAGAAAATATTCTTTGAGAACCCAAAAGTATGCGCATCCCAATGGAAAAAAATACTCCCTGCTTCCATCTCCTGGTGGAGAGACACAGGCATAGTTTCATTTGCATAAAATTTTTATTCATAATTTCTTCAGTGACACATGGGAGTGATCATCACTATACACAAACTCATAATTAGTTGAGAATTGGAATTGCATGGAGAGAGGTGACAAGGGATTTCTTTCATGTAGCTAAAAGAACATCTGTGAGGCAAGGACTCACAGATGTTCAAACATCCTGCAAGTTATTAGTTGTCAGGCCCTGCAGACTATATGCTATTGAGAGGTGAAATATAGGTGCTCCTTAAATGAATCTACAGAGGGCAGAAGAGGAGCTGCATGAAATCCAGTGATTATTTTCCTAATAGGAAAATATTTTCCTAATAGGAAAATAAAGCTTCATTTCAGAGCATCAGGTCTTCTTATTCATTAACAGCAAAGGAAGCAAGAAACTTAGATGATGACAAAAGTTGTTCTTTGGCTGAGTCTTTTTGTTTTCTTTTTTTTGTTTGTTTTTAAACTTACAGAAATTCCATCAAGGATCAAAAACTTTTCTTAGTGACATTTTATTTAGAATAATTCATTTTGAGTGAGGAAATTAGTAATTCAGAATTTCAGAAAACTTCTCTTGCTATGAGTTTTAATAAAATATTAGCTTAGGCTAAAGTAATTGTCAGCATTTTATGGTAGAATCACAGGCTCCACCTGTATTATGAAGTTATTTCACTACTTTGTTCCAGTGCTCTGCTTTCCTGATCAGACCTGCAAGGATGTGTTCAGGAAGGAATCAAACTGTTTACATGACAGGGAAGCTGGCCAGTTGTGCATACCCATATCTACACCCATTAGACAGTATGGGTAATTTTGATTCTCTAGCTTGAAATATTCTTCTAATACAAAGTTGTTTTTCTCCACTCAATGCCATCCTTCACAACAGCACATTGCATACTTCCATGCATATATACCTGTCAGAGTTTCAACACGTTATTGGAAGAAAACAATCTGGAGAGCTGCAAAAGCTTTCTCATTATTCATTTTTTCTGTCTCAGATATCAGCACACAAAAGCTGGTAGGAATTGACTACCTGTAGGGACCTTGTGCTGTCTCAGAATTTTGCTGTCGGGAGGATTCCCAACAGTATTACAAGGAGGTTACTTGCCATATCTGCCATATGGTCAACTCTTTGCAGGTGGTTACTGTTACTCTCAAAATCTTGTTATAAGCACAGGGGAACACAGACTGTATTCAGAGGCAAGAATTTATTGTTAGTACAATTAATGTTTTAACAGCATAACTAAAATGCAGCAAACAGTTCTTATTAGTCCAATTACAATAACACTAAAATTGATAGTCAAAATTTTCTACTCAGTACAGAGAATTCTGCTCGATAATGCAATTAAAACTCTTGTTTTCTAATAGTATTTTGATATTTAATACGTTTTCTTGGGTGTTGGGCTCACTCTCATAATATTCACCTATCAGTGTGGGTTGATGAATCCAGTTTAAGCTGGTTTTGTATATTTTCTAACTCTGTTCTATTGGTTTTCACTGCTACAAGTTCAAAGACAGTTGTCTTTCCAGTTCCATACCAAAGTATAGCCTCATACGATTCATCTCTTTGTTGTGGTGGATCAAAAATTACACTCTAGACAGTGACAGTTCATTTGTCTGGCCTCCAAATTCAACAACTCGGCATTATAGGTACTAAATAGCAACAACTAACTAAAAAATTAAGTGAGGAATTCCCAACATGAAATCTGCCTGTTTTGTCAAAAATTTGTACAAGACACAAACACAGTTGTGACAGGATAGGCCCACTCTGATAAGATCTAAAATCCACAGAGAATGCATACTATGCAAGCCATCATGCAGACTATTAGACAAGCCCACCTGCTGGTGCCAGGATTCTGTCTTGGTTTTAAAATGTGCTAAAACCAAACCATCGTAGTTAACCAGGCTTCAAATATACATCCTGCTTTTGAAACAGGATTTGACAGATAAGTTATCTGCCAGCCTATAGATCTGTGACTACCAGTCAAGCCACTTTATGCTATAAAATTCCAGTCTCCTTCCATATACTTATATTCTTCTGACATAACCCTTCTTGGGTGTATGTGTGGAGATTCCTCTCTTGGCTGAGGATGCTTTCCAAGGATACTACTCAAGGCTGTGAGAAAGACATCTCCCCACAAGTGTTGGTCTGGGTGAGTTACATCAAATCTCTACTTAATTATTTCCTTTTTTGCTAGTTTTAATTGTTTTAATACTTGCTTCAATATAGTGCACTCACCCATTTTACACTATACTACTTTATGCTATAATTATACTTTTCTAGTAGAATTTTAGCTTTTTTGTGCAATAAATAATTCTTATTAATATATTTGATGATTTGTAATAATAAATGATTCATTTTATATAAATATTCTCATTTTATCCATCAATAAAACATGTGAGAAAAAGTGGTTCAATCACAAGTCTGTAATTCCTTAAATTTGAACCATTGAGATAATCTGAGTCTAAGACTGGATTCAGCTGCACCCAGACTCCTCTCTGAGATGGAGTTTAGAAAGCAAAAGGAGTCCTTTTTGCACCTCGTGACTCAGCAGCAGGGCTTCTTTAATAGATTTTGTCTAATCCTTCCACTCCCACCTGTGACAATGATGTAAGGTTTAGAGGTCAAATGTGAAAGGATTTAAAACTCATTTTTTATTCAAGTGTGTGCTGATATATAGTATGAATTTGATCTTCCAATATGAAAAATTCCATAAGTCTGTCCTCATCTGTGATATAGAAAACTGAGCTCAGTCCCTGGGACATCCAAAAATTACTGTCAATAAGTATTAAAAAACAGTTGTACTGAAGCTCTGAGTGCCTGGGCAGGTTGCTACTTTGATATCCTTTATCTATTTATTCACCAAAAATGGAACCTCATAGAATATATTTTGGAAGACTTTGTGAATGGCTGAAAACAATCACAATGTATCTTATCCCATCAGATATCGGAAGCTAAGCAGGGTCAGGCCCAGGCCCACTTAGTACTTGGATGGGACACCTTCTGGCAATACCGGGGGCTGTAGGTTCTAGTCCTGAGGACTTCACTATCACCTTCCAAGCTTGCTCGGCCATGGCAGATGAACCTTAGGAGTTAAAGGGTGGGGCCAGTTCTGCGCATGCTGTGCCTCACCTAAAAAATCCACTGCGCAGGCTGGAAGGACACACCCACATGGGGAGAGCCCTTCCCAAATCTTCCTTCGCAAAGCCTGGCCATACACACATAGTGTAATATAAATTAATATTGCCAGGCACAAATGATGATCTATGCTTGAAAGAGAATAGACCAGGACTTGTTAATCTGCCAAGTCTTCTCATTCAAGAGCAACAGAAACTAATGAAAAGAAGAAATTCTTTTTTACCACTTTAGCATTAGGTATTACTTTATAGTCATACAATTACTAGAATTTGTTTTGGAAATAAAAAAAATCCTCAAAGAAAAATAAATTTAAAAAAATCTCAAAAATCATAGAAACTGACCAGCAGAGTCTAAATTTGGAAGCAGAATACATGTGAAGAACACTGAAGTAGAAACTAAAAGAACCTTAGCAGACCCTAATAAAGTTAGAAAAAAACAAAAAAATACTTACTGAATAGATAATAGTGGCACATATTTCTGACTTGTTTTTTGGTTTTGGTTTGGTTTTTTATTTAATTTCTTTTCAGAGCTGAGGTAGCATATCATTAGATATCTTGATAATAAATCTCTCTGACAGGAAGTCACCACCTTTTGACGTCCCTTTTGATAGGGTTACAACATTTTGGCAACAACAGAGTAAGTCAGATCCAAGCATCTGTAGATGCTCCAGATGGTTTTGAGTTAATGGTGGTGTGAGGAACTGACTTACAAGCCTAGTCCCTGCCGTTCTTTCACTCTACAGTCATAAAAGTGTCCTAATAACAGCATGCAGCCCCCACCATGCTGTGCATGTGCAGAGTAATCACAGAAGGTGCCCTAAATATTCATGGTGTCTTGAGCAACACTCGGGGTATGAAGTAATTCATATTACTTCATATTACTCCATCGTAATAAAGTAATAATGATTCTGAAAGAGACTTCTGGAAAATTATTGTGAGGAACTTGTGATGCCCAGAAATGTAAACAGAAAAAGATATACTAATAGATTAAGATAATGTAGGGATTTTGTTATCTTATATATGTTTGCTTGTCTTCAGAAAAATGCACTCTGTGGGATAGTGCTTTGGCCTCATAACTACTATCAAGAGTAATAAGGGTAATATCACTTCATTACACCCAGAGGGGCCATCTGTTGAGCTGGATAGTCTGCAAAAACACATTTTAGGCATAAAAGCTCCCCTTCTCACATTGACAGTACTGTGTGCAACTGAAAGAAACCCACTTCAGGAGTGTAGTTTTGAAAATAATGGAGACATTCCACATGATTCAAAGGAACTCTATCCGGATCATTAATGACTCAAGAAGATCACAGTGCTGTACACATTCTGGTTGATGTTTCCAAATAGTTCTCTTTTTCAGGTTATCTAACTATTTTTAAATTTTGTAAATGAAAACCAAAACATAGGTGTCATTATGCTGATTACAGAAGTCAAAATTAACTTAATATCTGCCCACAAGGATTCACTAGCCGGTCCATACCATAAACCATCAGTTGGCACAGAGAAATCATTTCCCTCTTCCCATGCACTTCTTCCTGCTTCTTTTTTGTTGTTTAACTCATTGTCACACTAACATATGCTGCACAAAGAAGGTTTTGTTCATGTGATATTAGCCACAGAAGGGAATTTTTGTTCTAGGTCACCCTGTAGATTTTTTGTCATCTATAAATATCAGTAGAAAAGCGGCTGTTTAACAGCCATTGTAGGTGAACTATTGTAAATCACAAAAGTGAACTCAATTCTTTATGTTCTTAGGCAAAAGTAATTGACTTTTCTTAATCATCTCTTCTTCAAATCTATTAGGATAATGATAATCAGTATTATAAAATGAAAATACTTTATGTCAGCTTGTTATTTTTTGTTTTAATATGCTTAAAGAAAGACAAGAATGTAGTTCTATATGACAGATATATAAAGATTTTCAGAAACAAGGTGATACAGCACCCTCAGTAGATACTCCCCTAGATTTAACATTCAGTTTCTTACTCACAAAAGGATTACAGTTATAATCACTGAAACATTTCATGCCTTCCTTAAAACTCTTTAAGTTGTGCCAAAGTGATTGATATAAAGCCAAAAAATTGTTGTTGGCATTGTAAAAATATTAAAACAATTTTTTTTAAAAAAATAGGTGTTTGGCGTCAGAATAAGACTTTTAGGATTAATTAGCTTTTCATAAAAAATAAGGAAGGTTTATAAGTGTCTTAGAATTTGTTGTGATTAGAGATTATTTTGTCTACAAAAAAATTACTTCTAACAGCGTATGTACATATTTTGTTGTGTAAGAGCTTTTATTATGTAGCATACAGAAAATTAAAAGGAAAAAATCTCTTTAAAATATAATGAATAAATAAAACCTCATGTTTCTGGTGATTATACAGTTTACATGCAAACAAGAATAAAATGCACAGCCCAATAATTGTCATTTTTATCACTCCTAGCAAAAAGCTGTGGGAATGGTCTGACAAATACAGGGGGTCACTGCCCAGCACACTAAAGCACCTGGGGGACTGAGCCTGGGGAGATTGCAGGGCCACACTCACACTCAGCTTGGAGCAGCTGGAAGGCAGCAGCCCAGGGTGAATAAATATAAAAATAAAACCAAGAAGATCCCAATAATGAGGAATAGGGGACCCACACTATCAACATCATATTTGTCTCTTAGGAAAGGACCTCAGAATGCTCTTGACTCACTATAACCTCCTTGAGGATGATTCCACTGTTACCATCATTGACAGCAAGACATGTTGGAAGTGGTAGGTCCAGAAAGAGTTTTTGATACTACAATTTACCTCACATTTTTATTGAGGTTTTTCTGATTTTAAATATTAAATTATTAATTCTTAAATGGCACTAATATTAAATTTTTAGCCGTATTTGTGTTTGCTTTTGCTTAATAAAAAAACCAACCAACCAATGAAAACAAAACAAAAATAACCCCAAGGTTGATATTTAAAATATGTAAGATAGCCACAATCTTTCAAACAACATGAATGCTTGGTGACGCTCAAGGCTGAGCCAAAGTGGGGCTCCTGTCTGAGGTCAGTCAGGGCACTTACAGTCCAGGGGTGCTCACTGACAGCCTGTCTACCTAACAGCAAGGTTGAATAGTAAGTAAATAATTAAATTTTAAAAAGACATGCTACTTCATTCAGAAATATACAGTGTTACATGCTGACACTTTATAACTTCTTTATCTTGATTGGATTGATTTGAAGAAAATAGTTTCTTTGCTTAAAGTATGGCAGCATTCATCTTACGTTTCTAGAAAGTGAACGAGACAACTGCTGTTAATACCTGTTGGTCACTAACGAGTATTCATTTGTATCTGGAAACACTACTTTTACAACTCAGGTACATAAAAATTTCAAGTGTCCTTAAAAATTTGAAGTCTCTTTATTTTAGATCTTCTGTGAGCCTTGCCAGTATCAAAGAGTCTCTTCAGATAAAATACAACTTGCTACAATTCTTACAGTGTATTTCCATTCTAAAATATGATTCTTTGCAAATTATATTTTGTTGATATCATGTTTCTATTACCCTTGATTCAAGCCAAGGCAATATTTGTTCAATTTCAGTCGTGAGAAATTCTTCAATTAATAGCCTTGCAAAGTCACCCTGGAATTCAAGAGTTAATATCTACCTGTTTATGTCTAATATTAAAGTGAAAATGTGGTCACAATTCAGGGTTGAAATTAAAAGTTATTGAGCAGTCTTGTTGAAGAAGTACAAGACACAACAGAATTTAATTTATTCTTTCAGATTTCCATCAGGTCTTGAAAGTCAATATCTTTGTTTCTTTGTTTGTTTTCCTTAAGAAACAGCAGCTATGACTGCAAAAAATATATATGTGAAGCATATCCTTTCAGTGAGAAATCAACCCATACAAGTAATTGCTCTGTTAAACAACACTTCACATGGTGACACAGTCTGGCTGCCTCTACCCATCATTCCTAAATTTTAAAATTAATTCTCTTAAATGGTACTCAAAAGGACATTCTTAAATGGGGTGCCTGGATTAAAGCAATTAATTAAATGATTGGCTCCTTGAATAACATAAACCTAGAAGGTTAGTATTTGGACAACTGATTAATTGACATGATTTTGCTTTTACATTCCCGTTTCAATTAGGTGAATAGCACTTTACCATAACTTAATAAAAAAAATTTCAAAAACAATGAAGAAAATGTATCAATTATTTTCATAATGTTATCAGTGAAATAAGTTAATGGATACTGCAAAAATCTGACTCTGACAGAAGAAAATGAGTTCATAACACTTGTGTAAATTATTCCATCACTCAAATGGCCTTTACTTGTTTGACAGTTTGAGAAAAAAAGGGAATAAATTAAAATGGAAATAAATTCCTAGTTCCTTGATCACAGTGTGATGGCCATTTATACTTAAATCTGTTGTAAACAATTTATTTTAAAAGTATAAAGGACATGAATCATTGCCGTTTTCTGGAAGTGAGGGGTTTACACTGATTTTACTTATACCAAAGAAGTTATAATTGTGTATTTAAACCTGGATTTAAATAACAAGTTTCCCAAGATTCAGAGGTCTGAATCTCAATTCTATCTTTTGCATACATTATGAGAACCACTATTCAGCTCTGACTGTTTATTTCACTTCACAAATGAATTCATTTGTGACCATACATAACTGAGAAAAAGAAATCTACCAGTCATTTTAAAAAAGTGAAAACCTAAAGCCTTCAAAGTCTGCATTTCAGTCTCCAGCTAAATATGCAAAATGCTGACTACCTTCTGTTTCAATGGCAGCTGTTAATCAACTTGGGAAGATGCATGCTCAAAGCAATTCAGTGAACCATGAAAAAATTTATTCTTGGTTTTAACAGGCACTGGGTTCAGGTTCTCACAGAGCATTTCAAGGTTTTATTTTGAACATGCATAAAAAAATGAAGAACAGAGAATACAGTAATATTCCTTTCGATTTAGATCCTGTGCTTCTCATGATGGTTAACTTTTTGTTTTCTTCCCTTTTTCAACAAAATGCAAATATTTATTTTTTAAGTTTTCTAACTAAAGGATAATTGATTAAATGATATTATATTAATAGTAAATGCAATTAATTTCCATTATGCTTGTCACTGATTGTATTAGAGCAATATCCATAATTTATTATATCATAATACATAATGAATGATTCACTTTTTGTTGATAATATAAAAATATAAAAATTCTTTTTATTTTTGTTGTCCAAAGATGTTTCCAAAACCTATAAAGGAAATACCTTATTTTGAAACTCAGCCTGTTATACATGTTTTCTGATGGCAATATTAGACCTAATAGACTCATTAGGGGCCCAAATTAGACAATATTAGACCCACGGCCATGAAGATGATCACAGGGCTGGAACACCTCTGCTGTGAAGACAGGATGAAAGAGTTGGGACTGTTCATCCTGGAGAAGAGAAGGCTCTGGGGAGGCCTTAGACCAGCATTCCAGTTGCTGAAGGGGACCTACAAGAATGTTGGAGAGAGACTTTTTACAAGGACATGTAATGATAGGATAAGGGTATTACAATCTGACGAAATATTGCAGAAAAGACTCAGATTCTAATATTTCCCCCCCAAAAAATTAGAACTTAAACTAAGTTATCTGTTGATTTCAAAACCTGATTTATTATTATTAATTAACTAATTGCTAAGAGATGCAGAGACAGAAAGGAAATAGGAAGAGGTTAGAAAAATTCTGAGATTACTTTTAGAAGCAAAGAAAAAGTTTATAACTAAAAAATTACTTTTTGTTGCCAAATTAGTGTATGTGTATGTGTGTGAGAAAGCAGTTTTTACCCCTTTTCTTTCCTCTGTTTCTTTCAGTCTTATCTCTGTCACTCCAGGAAGGGTTCTGGAATGAAGTTTTTGAAATGCAGATGTGATGTTGGGTCTCTGCTTCTAGTCTCTGCCACTCAGGCCTTAGCAGTCGGGCAGTCACTGGGCAACACTAAGCTACACCTCTTGTCTTGGCAGACATAAGTTTTGGTTCTCAAGATGCAGGGATAGGGTGTCTCATGACTCACAGTATTACATGGTTGGTGTCTGTTCTCCGGACCGCAGTCAGTGGATCTGTCACTCACGTGAAGCTATGTTGCAGGCTACCCCAAGCCAAGTAGGGCCAGGTCTTCATTTAGCAGAAAAAAAATTGACACATGCAGCAAGGCAGAGCTCAGCTTTCTTCAGGCCAGCAGAGCCCAGCCTTCAGTGGCAGGCAGGCAAACAGCTTGGTTGGTGAAGAAAGGGGGTGAGAAGGTAAGGTGAGGTGAGGCGGAGTGGGGAGGCAGGAGAGATTCCTAGCTGGGGTAACTGGTTATCTCTGTCCTTTCTCCACACACCCTGCCTAGCTTACAAGATGCCTTTTTGGAGTTTTTATAGAGTTCAAGAAAGCTTACACATAGTCTTTTTGCATGTAACCTGCAAATTTCATAAAAACAGGATGTAGCTTTAGCTAAGATATTACAATATATAGGATGCTTTGGTGTGCTCTCAGCAGGCAAGAAGTTTACGTGTATGAGGATTCACTGGCTGAATCTGCTTAGATGACTTATGGGAAGCCTTTGGGCAGATGTTTGCTTGTAGAAGAATTCTGCCTGAATCTGCTGATATGGCAGTTAGGATCTTGCCGTATGTGTCTGGCTAGATGTTTATTTGTAAAAACTCCTGGCAAAACTGCTTATATAAAGTTTCTGGTAGGATGTTTATGATAGAGGAGCAATGGAGTGTGGGAGAACGCTTAAATGAACCTCCAAGGAGAATGGTGCTGGGAAGCAGCCTGAACCAGACTAGCCATACAGATTAGACACGTTCACAGTTGAAGTTTAAAAGTTACACATTTTACTGCATGGTTTTAGGTCTGGAAATTTTTCTGTATCCGCCTGCCTGGCTGTTATCCCCTCATGTGTATTCCCCTTATGGTTTTGTCCCTGGTTAATTGTCATGCCACTGAGGTGCGGGAGCTGTCATCTGGGCCAGGGTGGCTCCACCCAGGGGAATAGTCCCTGCCTCACGCTGCCAACACAGCCACCACTGCTGCTGCTGCTGCCACGTAGCGGCATTCAGGACCCACTAGGGATCACCCTGCCTCGAACTGCCGATGCAGCTGCCAGAACAGTGCCTGCCCCCTCCTATCCTTTTCTGCCTCTGCCCTAATCCCTCAGTTCCTATTAGTTAGTTCTCCTGTCATTTGACGAGTTGTTCCCCATTGGCTATCCAGTTGCCAGTTACCCACTCTCTCCCTACCCTCACCCAATTTCGTTCAGGTTCCAGAACTTTTGCCTCAGAATCCTATAAATAATCATGTTGCTCCTCAATAATTTTTTTCCCCCTCGTATGCCTTTCTTCTATTGGGTGCAGAATAGGTCATTATTTCTTCAGTCAACAGCCATCAATGGAGAAACATTAATTATTGTATTTTTATGTTATCTGAGTGCTAGAAAGGGGTAATTGCTTCAAACTGCAAAATGCCATTAATAATATCCTTTAACTTTTTTCAGCCCTGAATTCCTTGGGGAGGTGGACTTGCTGATCATTGCAGGTCCCTTCCAACTGAATATGATTTCACCTACAGAACAAAGGTCTCTATGTAACCTTCGTTGACCTCACCAAAGCTTTCGACACTGTGAGCAGAGAAGGCCTGTGACAGATCTTGGAACATTTAGGATGTCCCCCCAAGTTCCTCAAAATGATCATTCTGCTACATGAGGATCAGCGTGGACAAGTCAGATATGGCGATGCACTCTCTGAGCCCTTTCCAATAACCAATGGTGTGAAACAAGGTTGTGTTCTTGCACCAACTCTATTCACAATCTTCTTCAGCATGATGCTCCAAAGAGCCACAGCAGACCTCGATGAAGAAGATGGCATCTACATCCGATATCGTACTGATGGAAGCCTATTCAACCTAAGGCGACTGAAGGCCCACACCAAGACCCTGAATCACCTTGTCCGCGAGCTGCTTTTTGCTGATGATGCCGCCCTCATTGCTCACACAGAAGCAGCTCTGCAGCACTTAACATCCTGCTTTGCAGAGGCTGCTGAGCTTTTTGGGCTGGAAGTCAGCCTGAGGAAGACGGAAGTTCTCTACCAACTTGCACCTCAAGAAGTCTTCCATCATCCTCACATCACCATAGGCAATTCAGAGCTTAAGTCCGTCCAGCAGTTCACCTGTCTGGGAAGTATCATTTCCTCAGACGGTAAGATCGACAAAGAAATAGACAACAGGCCAGCAAAGGCATACAAAGCCTTCGGAAAACTCCATAAAAGAGTCTGGTCCAATAAACACCTGAAGAAAAGTACAAAGATCAGTGTCTACAGAGCCATTGTACTGTCTACTCTTTTATATGGGTCTGAATCCTGGGTCATCTACTGCCACCACCTGCGGCTTCTCGAATGCTTCCGTCAGTGCTGCCTCCATTCAATCCTAAACATCCACTGGTCTGATTACGTGACCAATGTGTCTGTTCTTGAACAGGCAGGGGTCACCAGTATCGAGGCCATGCTGATGAGAACGCAGCTGTGCTGGGCAGGGCACGTCTCCAGGATGGAGGATCACCGCCTTCCGAAGATTGTGCTCTATGGTGAACTCGCCACCGGCTGCCGCAAGAGAGGAGTCCCGAAGAAGAGATACAAGGACTCCCTGAAACAACACCTCAGCCTTGGCCATATAGACTGCCACCAATGGTCCACTCTGGCCTCCAATCGGGATTCATGGAGAAACACCGTTCACGACGCTGCTGCTTCCTTTGAGAATGCACGGAGAGTCAGTCTGGAGGAGAAAAGACAACGCAGAAAGAACCGTTCCTTGCCAATGTCACCTAGGGAGACGTTCCGCTGTGCCTTTTGTGACTGGACCTGCCTATCCCGTATCTGTCTTTTTAGCCACCAGCACGCTTGCAGCAAGCGTGGGTAGTGCCCTTCTCAAATCTTCGTTCGCGAAGCCTAGCCATGATGATGATGATGATGATGAATACTCGTGCCTCATTGTTCACATGTACTTCTTTCCTACTTCAAAACTGTATCTTTTAAAATCAAATGGTTACTAAGTTATGAGGTCAAATAAAATTTTCTCATTGTACAGACTCTACTCTTGAACACAAAGCTTTCATGAAAATAATATAATTAAATAATTGTAGATATTCTGTCAGTTGTGATATTAAAATAAAATTAAGTTTCAGCTTTTCCCTACTAACTTAAAATAATTGTTTAGTCTTATTTGTCCAATATTTCTAAAGGTTTGTAAAACTAAACCTTGCAGCTATTAAAAGATTTTGAAGGCTTTATGCCAAAATATTAAAATTCTTAAAACATCTCTCAAAAAGGAAAGCAGAATGTTTTCAAAGTCTAGAAACCCTAAGTTCAATAATGATTAGAAAAAGAGAGAATGAAATTACTAGCGTAAATGCAAAAAACATCCTGCAGTAGCTGAAATTATGCGTGCGTTTAGTCAACTTCTAGGCAAAGTTAAGTGAGCATATTCAAACTGTGTTAGAAAAGGAGAGCCATCCATATGTTTACATTTAGCAATGGAGTTATGAAGCAATCTATACATTTCAGCATATTTATGTCTTCATTTTGTTAGCTATCCAGCTTTAGAAGTGTCTAGCACTTTTAAGTAGGTCAATTCCTTCTTTATTCCGGAGATGTAAGAGAAGGCCAAGAGGCATGTTTATGAAAGCATTTGCTATACTCTTAAACTTTCTTGTTAAAGCTGGAATGCTAGAGCATTTTTCCATTTTGAACACCTCAAAATACACAAACTATAAATCTGATATTAGTACTTGACAACAGCAGTTAAGGTAGGGCTATTGTATTTGCACAGTTTCTTAAGAAAAAAAAGATTCAAGTATGGCTCTAAGGCACCAAATCTGCATAATACATGTACCACACACAACAGCAGTAATTGGATATATTGCTATAAACAGTATATTAAGCCCCTTCTATATTCCTTGTAAACTTTGATTGATTGTCTCTGTTTAAGTCATGCCCTTGTGCATCTCTTTCGAGAACTATACTAGACCTAAATAGAATTAAACACTCCTGATTCACAATGGGCTCCTAATATTACAATATTTTTAGAAGATGGATTTTATTTTTAATAAGCATGTATTATTCTTAAGTACTACTTCTTGAAACCAGAGCTCAAATGATTAGAATATCTGATTAGCAACCAGAAAGAAATTCATCAGAAAAGAACAGTGTTAGACCAAGTTTTCTTTCAGGTTTCTAAGTGTATATTTGTTTATTAAAAATTCTCACGCTAAAAGGATTTAGAGTAATGTTATTCAAACAGTAGAGGTTTGATAATGGAAACATATAAGATATATTATAAAGAGATTTAAATATGGATATTTTAATATATGCTTATGAATAAAAATATAGTGTTACAAAAAGAATATTTCTATTAGAATTTTCAACATAGAATTCGGTTTCCATGCACACAGAAAGCAATGTCTTTTATATTGTTCTGGTTTAAAATCCTTTTTCAGAACTTGCATATGATAGGTACACATGTGGTTTATTTAAAGGAAGGAGTCCTAGTATTTAACCCAGAACTGTTTCTGTGTCTGTCTTGGGTTGAGCTGGCAAAACGCCAACTGTCCAGGATAGAGTGAAAGGGTTCCTCCTCCCCCCAACCAGCCAAGGGAAAAAGAAGAGGGAGGGGGAAAAAAGAACTCTAAACCAGGTTTATGCTGAAACTAACTATGTGTTTTTATATAGAAAAGAGAAAATTAAGAGAAAACTACAATATAGCACACACTTACACAAGTTATATATATATAGCAAAGAATAACCTCCCACTCCCCAATTAATACAAAGCCCATTACTCTAGATTCATAAGCACTCTAAAAGACACCCTGCAAGAAAGAGAAGTTATAACAAGAAAATATTTCTACTTCCCTGAATTCAAACAAAATGCAAGTAGCGGCAGCAGGAGCAGGGCCTAACAGATGAGAGCAACTGAGGCACGTCTTCTCTGTACTCCAGCCATGGTGGAACTGACCAAGCCACTCCCACACACTGGATCTTACACCCTTTGAGATGATGTAGTATGGTATGGAATACAATATTATTGGCTAGAAGAAGTCAGCTGTTAGCTAGATCTGCCCAGCTCAAGTTTGCTGACAATTTCAGGCCTAGTCTGAACTTTAAAACCTAAATTTAGGCCCACCTGGCCAAACCCATAACAGTGCCAATATATATCACATTCCTGCCAAGAAATGTTATATATCACTGGTACAATAAAAGCCAATAATTTGATTAATCTAAGTAAAAAATCACTGTCTACCACTCATTCCATGTACTGATTCTCCTTCATTAGAATAAATTGTGACACAGAATTTCTAGATCTGAACTTTACATACAGCAGAAATGTAGGAGTCTTTGGGGCCCAGCATGGACTCTCCTATTAGTAATAACATGATGGTTACTCATAGTAAAGCGCCACACAGGGATCTACTACCATTAGAGACATTCTAATTAAAGACTAGTCATCTATCAGACAAATACTATAAACTCTTCCCATTTTTATATGCCAGACAAAAGCAAAAAAGGACAGAGTCTTTTATTGATGAACAATTCTTCATGATGATAGGTATTATGATTTTCCTAATTATTAATGCATAAGTTCAGTAAAGACATGATTTTAAGCATGAAAATCTGTGTTTTTCTGGTAGTCTGTTGTGTGTTTTTCTTCCTTGTAGTGAGGAAACACCCCCAGAATTATAATTTGAAAAATTTACTGCCTTTACTTTGGTGCAAAAAGAAAATTAACTCAATATTAAGAGCATATAGACAAGACAATCTTTTTTTTTTCTTTCTTGTAACATAGAGGGACATTAAGGAATACATTAAGAGTTGATTTGTTTCATTTGGTGTTTAGATTGGAGAGTTTTTCGTGGGATTTTTTGTTTTTTTTTTTGTGAACACTGTTACATTTTTTTGGATATTACCGGAAAGGAGGTTTTACTAGTTCTGAGAGGGATGAAGTTAACTTTCTTCATAGTAATCTATATGATGCTTTGTTTTAGATTTGTGACCAAAGCAGTGTTGATAACACTCCAGTGTTTTAGCTATTAGTGATCTGTGTTTGTTTCTCTGTTTCTCAGTCTTCCTCTGCTAGCAAGTAGGCTGGGGATGTACCAGAAGCTGGGAGAAGAGAGAGCCAAGAAAGCTTGCCCCAACTGACCAAAGAGGTATTTCATGTCATGTCACATCATGTATAGCCATAAGAAAGAAAAGGGGGTGGGAGAGCAGAGAGGAGAGGTTTGGAGAGGGGAGGGGAGCAGTGGGGAGGCGAGGGGAGGTGAGAGGAGATGTGAGAGGAGAGGAGAGAGGAGAGGTGAGGAGAGGCGAGGCGAGAACTACCTATTCTAACTAAACAGCACCAGGAGATGGAGTGAAACATTGACATGAAAAATCTTTTTAGATACAGTGTCAGCATGTTCCCTGGCTTATTTTTTTTCCCACACTTACTTTTGTTTTTTCAAATAGTCCCCAGAGATTCGTGACTAGAAAAAAAAGATGTAGTCTTTTTCCTTCAGGCCCTTGGGGTGAATCAGCTAGTCATCAGATAAACGCAATTGAACCATAGTTTGCTTTTATTATAAGTTTGTTTGTCCTCATATGCTTGAATGCCTAGACAAAGAAAGTAACTAACTACAATCACTGCCTGCAACATGCAAATATGTATGTTTTATATCATGTTCTGATCTGAGGATGAAAAAGAGTAAAATGTTTTCTTCCTACCAAGATAAAATAGAGAGCTTAAGACAAATATGCTGTTAATATATATTAGTTTTGCTCCATTACTTTTAATTCCTGAAGTTTTAATGAATAAACAATGGTTTACAACATCAGTGGGCCACATTAAACCAAAACTACAGCAATTGTCTTGGACTCTGCATTTTGTTATTGTGAGTCATCCTGAAGCCGGAGAGATTCATTAGTTTTTAAAATAAATTCTCAGGAATGAAGCTGGTTTCATTCAACCAACTGATTTCTTTCAACTACTTCTCTCCTTTTTGCTTATTTACTATCCCCCATTCAAAAATGATTGGGCAAAAAAATTAATCTGACTTTCAGCTTCTTTTGTCTGTGGACCTCAGGTTATATTTGATATGATTACTGGACACTTGCACAGCTTTTCTGAGGTAATTGTCCTCTATATACACTCCCCCAGAAATAAACTCAAGTATGATAATTCTACCTTTAAAATTAAATTTAGCTGTAATTCTTTTACGTATTCTTTTTTTCTCCTAAGAGGCCACAAGAGAATTATTAGAAGTTTCATAGTGTGCTCCATAAACTATCCATTTCCCACTTTCAAGATACTAATAAATTTCTAGTTAAAATAAGATTTTTTTTTCTGCAGTTCACTAAAAATTATCAAAATTATATCTATTTAAGCAGTGAATAGCTTTTCTTTGGCAACAAAGCATAACCTGGTCATATTTTAAGGGAGAGGAGGGGTTTCTGAGAGTTCTTTTTTTTTTTTTTATTATTTTTTTACTTTCTCTTTGTGTAAATTTGGAATTACTGAGCAGTTAAAATTCATGATCTACACTTTTGTGTCATTATTATTGCATTAGCATGAAATTATGGTTCTAGTTAGTCATAATTATACTCATAATTATTCAATTTATCACTAGAGGTCCTGTTGGAAATTTTATTGGAAGAGTTATTAACATTAATAAATTGTTTTTCTTCATATCCATATTATTAATTCACCTCATGTGTGATATGAACCATCAGCCATAAAATTGTTACAAACCATTCTCCTTGTAGCTGGTTTAATGATGGAGGGTCTGATAGCCTTTATCCCGTTTTCTGTTACAGTTGCTTGTCTTCTTCACTGAAGGTAAACAGAGGGAGATAGGCTGTACATTCAAATATTCAAATATTCAGTCCCAAATACACCCAAGGCACTTGAAGTATTTCTGGTTTTCTATTAAAAAAAAAAAAAAAGGAGTGAGAGAAAAATACTGATTATCATATATCAATATTTCTAAGTAACAGTTCATCAGTTTCACCTGACAGATATTTCTGGTCAAAGGCACAGAAATACTTGTCACAGCTGAGAGCAGCCAACAGCCTCTGAGATCCAGGCACTCATTACAGAACTCGACTGACCTTGCAAGTACTTTTTATCTTATGCTTTTAACTTGTACACTTAGGTGGGTGTTTACCTACCCTAGTTTCTTTCTTTCCCACCTACTGCCCTTCTGACAAATTTACCTATAACTGGGAGGGTCGTCATTGTCTACTAAAGTTAATGTGTGACATAAACAAAGCAAGAGAAACTCCTTTTTCACGTATTGAAATTAATGTACAGTTATTGGCTCATAGCTTTTTTTTCTTTTTTTAAGAATGTTTATTCATCCCAAAATTTAAAAGTACTTTAAAAGATAAATCTTTCTTGAGAAGGGATAAAAGTAGCTGAAGAAAAGTGGGGTTTTAATATATATGGAAGAAGGCAGAGGAACAGTCTTTTGTTGCCAAATCATGTGGTTTTTTTAGAACAAATATCAATATTCACATCACTGCAAAAGCTGAGTGGGTTTTTTTAATCTTAAATATAAGAGGTCAAAATCTTGTAATTGCCATGTAATTTTTCATTCAATTAAACTTCTGGTTTATGTTATGTATTGACATTGAAGTTGGGGCTTTTGGATTTCCAGTGCTTTTTTTTCTTCCCACTTTTCACTTGTTTTTACTGAAAATATTCGATTATAATTTCTAATGCTTTAACGCTTAAACAAGGAATGTAACTGATCTGAAATTTTGAAACACAAAAGTACACATGAGAAAGGAATGAAATTCAAACCCTAAAGGCTTTTAAGGCTTTTAAAATGTGATCTCAAATAATAATAATGTGTCTATTTTTATTTGATGGTTTCCTGAGTTCTGAAGAAGTTATTAACAGGTAAATTAGATATATTATACTTTTATTATTTTTCATGTAAAAATGTCTCATTGTAGAGACTGGCATGGAACAACAAAAGATATTTCCTCCCATGTCTTCCCACATTGCATCCTACCTGGTTTATGTAGGAACTATTATTCAGAAATTTGTAATTAAGTTTAAATTATTGCAAATCAAAGGCAATAGGTAATCTTCTTAAAGACAAAAGGAAGGAATGATGGTTCTTTCCTCTCTAGATTTTAATACCATCTATGATCTAAAAAAATAATGGAAAAATACAAGCAAACAGATAATATAATATATAACTTTATTAAAACTAAGATAACTGTAAGATAATAAGTGAAAGGAAAAAAAATCATCTGGCAATTTCAAGTCCTCTGTAAATGAGTTTCCAGTCTGATTACAGAGGTCTTGTGGATCTGCTGTGTTTCCTATTAGTCAGCTCTGAGACAGTTACATCTTAACTAGACCATATATAAACAGATACATTCATAGTCTATTTGCATTGCTAGATGGAAATTTTGTTCATATGTGTACTAGTCTGACTTTCTGTCTCAAATTATTGTACTCTTTTCTGAATAAAAATAATCACGTAATTCATCCCCGTGAAGGAGCTCTTTAGAAGATTTCATATTTGAGAGCTGTTGCTGGAAGATTCTCTGCCAAGGAACCTTTAGACGTAGTTAGTACACTTATTCACTCCAATTTATAATTCCAGACATTTGTTAAACCCTTGTCGGAACTGGCTGAGACTTGCAACTTTGGGACAGAGAAAGAGGAACAAATTAAAGATGCTTCTGTAATTGATATTGCTGACAAGGAAATGTCACTGGAGTTACAGATGGATTCAGAGCTGACACCAAGGAAAAGGTATTCAAATAGTTCATGACTAAGTGTTTATTGAGAAGCAAAGTACAGATCAGGGAATAACAGAGGAAGCTGTTGGTGGTCAGTTTCAATCTGAGGAAGACAGAAGGAATAAGAAGAATTTGAACCTTAAGAAAGGGTCCGGTCAATAGATACAAGTCAATAGATGTCTGAATACAATCAAGGAGAAAGCCAGCTTTCCTGGAAGAACATGGGTGGGAAATATAAATTAAAGGTTAACTTTGAGGGCAATGCTGATAGAGATGATTGTCAGGACAGAGAACTCAGAAATAAAGATTTATGAACTTAATACATTAAGAGGAAACACCTAATATGCAGTCATAGGTGAAACTAAAATTAGAGGGAAAGACTTTAAGATAAAGGCAAACGCAGAATTCACATTCATATTACAGAAAACAGAGAAATTCCTAGCACAACAGGCAAAAAACCAGCCAACATATATAAGAGCTGATACACTCCAGGAGTTTAAATAATTAAGGGAGAAAAAAAAAGGCTAGTAATTTCTCTGGTCAAAGAGTAGTTTATAGCAAGCCTTGTATGTAGTCACGCTGGGTAATTAGAAAAACAGATTGTACGTACTTTTCCCAAATAATGGTCCTAAAGAGTCTCCAATTATTTTGGGTTTTCTGTCTGACAATTAAAAGTATAATCACATGCAACCACACCCCATAATTTGGGAGGATTTTATTCCAGTATAGGATTCAGGCACTTAAAAGACATTTTTATTTTTTCCCCTCAGCTCATAAGAATATAACTATTTTCATGATATTTTACTGGACATTACAGCAAGTTAGAAAAAAGGTTATATTTGTCTATAGCAAATAGTCCTGAAGAGCCTTACAATGGAAAAGGGGTTGTATTTAGATCATGTGAGCACAAGGGCAGAGACATATGGAAATGGCAGTACTTCTCTCAGGCTATATTTTGGCCTTCCTGTTTGAAATATCAACATACAGAAAACTGACAACCTCAATATCCCAGTATTTCTTAGTAAAAATATTAATTTCTTGCTGTACATGGGGATTCCCAAATGGTTTCTCTATCACACCATATGTTACCAAATGTGTTACAAATACACTTCAGTATCAAATAGCACCATAATCCTGCAAAATGTTTTCAGGTAACCTGAAAACTGTCTTTAAGGTTTGTTCTGTTAATGTTTGGCAATGACCCTCAGCTGGTGAATGATTTCATATGCCTTCTTTTCATTTATAAATATATGTTGCTGGAATGATAGAAAGAACAAAATACACTGCTAAAAAGGAATGTCATTAGGAGAAGATCTCTCTATAAAGAGAAATTGTTTCAGGATGAAATTGCTATTGTGATTTTTTTTTCTGCAACAGTTAAAAATAGAATACTAAATTAGGGTTGCCTTATAATAAAAAACAATGCCCCATAATCTACAGCTTGGTTTGGGAATAACTTGGCTAATAAAGATGAGGAAAAAAAGAAAAAGAAAAAGAAAAAGAAAAAGAAAAAGAAAAAGAAAAAGAAAAAGAAAAAGAAAAAGAAAAAGAAAAAGAAAAAGAAAAAGAAAAAGAAAAAGAAAAAGAAAAAGAAAAAGAAAAAGAAAAAGAAAAAGAAAAAGAGGTACTTTAATATGATTTAAATATTAAAACCCTCTCCTTTAGGGGATTAAATAACAGTCAGTTATAAGGATGTGCTGTCCTCTGACTTTGATAAAGAATTGAAACAGTCACTGTAACCAAAAAAAGGACTATATATTAGAATAAAGAAACAGTCTTGTCCCTGAAGCAACTCTCTCACTCTCAAAGAAAAGGTGCTGCCCAGAAAGTTCCACCTGGATGACTTTCTTCCAAAGAAAGACCATCCGTCTCCAAGGGATTCAAACGTAGTTATAAAAAGGTGAGATAAAATTTCAGGCCTGTGTCAGTGTGGTTTTTTAATGATGAAAGATTTAGAAATAGAAGCTATTTATTCTTTATGATGAAAACAGCAAATAACGAAAGCTCCTTCCTTTGTCCTCATTTGCAGTCATTATTTTGTATATCTTATGTATTAGACCAGGGCTTTAAAACCTTGAACACAAGCCTCTCAGGAAGCTTCTGATGCATAGAAGTGGGGACATTAGCTCCAACAGAAGGTCTCCTTTTCTCCTCTCCATCAGAGCAATACAAAGCTTCCTGGTTTCTTCCAGTGACTTTTTCTGCTCTTAAAATGGCTAAGCACTGACTTTGTGTATTATTTCTAGATTTCTTTCTTCTTCCTGATAAAACTGATCTCTAGGTGGGAGAAAGGTCCTGTGCCTCACAAAGTATCTGCTACACATCAGGTTTGCCTTCTTGAGCCAGGGGGTGTTGTCACCACAGAGCTAGCAAAATTCCTGAGGCTCTGCTCTTTTGGTTTTATACCATCATTTCTGCTTTCAGCTTCAGAGACTGTAGCTGACAGCTTTTTTATTTCCTTCTTAATCCCACTGAGTTTAGCACTATTTTAAGTTATGTTTACATGCATCATCTGAAGAGCAAGATATTTCATTTAGAGTTTTTTCTTATATTTTTGTTCTGAATAAACCTTATGCTGATTTTCTAATATGCTTGTGGCAGGCTCTTTGCATCCTTGTTCCCAGTACAGCATGCCGTCAAGAAAAAAAAACAGATGCTTTGCTAAGTGGGAAAGGATTTTTTCACTGAGAATACAGGACAAAAACAGTTGTCTGAAGTTCTCTCTGTTTCCTTTAGCTGAGCAAACACTTGGGTTTCTCAAAATGTCTGCCTGAATAGAGTCGTGCTCGAGTGCATTATTGCATGCACCATTTTACAGGACTCTTAAGTGTGCTCCTGAAAGTACATACACTTTGTGAGGTAAAGCAAGGTCTTTGTTTGGCATTGTACACACTAGAAAACAAACAAGAGGCACTTTTGTTGTTAAACCTAGCAGTAAGATTTATGCATGTATATACATTTTGTAGGAAGGGAGTGAGTGATGTCGAGAGAAAACTCCCTTTTTAATGGCAGAAAAAATATTGTCTGAAATTATTGAAATTGTCTGCATTCCTCAGCAACTATTAATTTTTTCATCAGTTCTGGTGGCCAAATTAGGACTGGCCCAGGAGATGGGATGGGCTAAAATGTTCCTTACTGCTGTCTTTAAAACAAACACAATGCCAGAACTTCCATTTCAAAGAATAATTTTTCTGTGGATCAAATTTCATTTACTGTCTTATTGTCTGTCTCTTACAAACTCCCACCCAGTCAGATCTGCAAAATGGATATTTGAAATATTATTTTTGCTGTTAACTGTAGCTTAGGAAAGTGAAGCCTATTGCTTTTCATATGATTGCTGTAGTCAGTCCCTTCCTGATAACTTTTCTTAAAATGAGGCTGTGGAAATGAGATGTCCTTGAGATGGATGATCTTCTTTTCCTGCTTACACTAGCAGATGTTGCTCTGTAGTCTGACTTTCTTTTGTAACTCCCTGGGATCCATGGCCAATCCAGGTATAGGACACAGGGCCCACAGGCTTCCAAACTTTGCCCTGCAGCTTTTTGACTTTAATGAAGCAGAATACAAATGTAAAATCAGACAGTTACTGGCATGACAAAGAGGAGTTAAAAAATCATTCAGGCAGTCATTATAATAGCAGCAAATAAGTATATTGATGGCATAAAAAAGGGGAGGAAATATAAATATAATTGTGCTATCAAAAATGTATTGCATTTCTCTACCTTCCCTCATCTCCTTTGGTTTGTTTCAGAAGGAACTTGTTTAAAATCCTGGTACAAGTTTGCAAAAATGTATAAAATACTAAGAAATAAACTGATAACTGCAACAGCTGGCACAATGTAAAGAAATAATCTAGTGTCCAGAAACTTGTAGTTATAACAGTTAGTAGTAATAACTTTACAATACAGTACTTCACAACATGAACTCAGATGTCGGTGACTGGTTTTATTAAAATATGAATCTCGGTGATTAAAGGTGATTTCTCTACTTTAAAACTGATCCTATAGCTCCCCCCCAAATAAAATTTTATTTATATTTTAATTGTATTGTATGTTAATAAATTTTGTTACTTATTATATATCAGGCATATCTAATACAGGGTAAGAAATATAATTTTTTTGAGTTTTCCCTTTAGTCTAAATTCCAGTACTTCTTTAGACCAAAAGACAAGGTCAGACTTACTATTTTTCTCACTTAACCTTTCCCACACTTCCATAACAGTTTGGAACACGTAACTTGTTAGAAGTAACACACACATGGAGACCACAATCATTGAAATCAGTTTTTCCTTTACTGACTGGGATTTTTTTTCATTTTACTTTCTTTCATGTGATATCTAAAACATTTCTTTAATAGCTGCAATATCTAATCATTATTAAAAAATCAGTGATGGATCTACACCCTTAGGATTTTTGCCAGATCCATGGTGTTCCCTCAAGTCCAGATTTTCTGTCAATACCATATCAAACTTGTTTTACAGGAACAGGTGGAAGACATTCTCTGGAGACAGACGCTTCTATTGTTGATTTACTATACTGCCACTATGTCAGTTGTCGGATAGTAACTGGCACACCTTGCAGAATGTTTGTATGAAAAGCAAGCTTGTCACAAAATGTCATATGCACACACCTGACTAGAACCAGTCAATTAAGCCTCAAGGGTCACCACCACTGGAGTCTTGCAAGAAATATGAAACAGATATTTGGGAATAAAATTTTATGATTAAAGGGAAATGCTATGACTAGTTTATATGTTTTTGGTTTGTTTTCTTGTCTTCTTTGGCTGTTGATCAGCATATCTTTTGAGACATCTACTTTGAAAACAGAAAATGGTAACTATATCTCTTAGTGGGTTTTTGTTTCTTTTCCCCCATCAGTGAACTTCAGGTTTCATAATTTCAAATTTTTCTGGACCCCACAGAAAGATATTTAAGAAATGTTTTAAAAAGCATGTAATTTGTATTCCAGATGAGTCTTGAAAATGGCTAATTGTAGCTTACCATGTTATAATGTAGAAAGGACATTTAGTGTACAAAATGGCTCAGTTGCAATTTGACAAGCAGATTTAATTAATACACGAGTCTTACTTGGATCAATTTATTGTTATGATCAGCATTTATAAATAATGTAAAAGAGGTAAACCTTAGTAGATCAACTGAAAAATTCACTACTTTTTTTTTTTTCCCTATGTCATTACAAGTGTAGGTTTGGTGCTTGATCTGGTTGTGAAACTGCAGTAGCGAACTGATAATGGTCATAGCATGAAAGGACAATAAAAACTTACACATAGTTTCCAGAATATTTGGTTCACAATATTTATGAAATTTCTTAGCTTGAAGAATAGGTTTTTATGGTACCATTTGCTTAACTTCATACATTCCCAGAAGGTAGAATAACATACAAATTCAAGGAAGCAGAAATGCAAACTCTAAAAAGAAGCTCTGGATTGCACTTGTCTATTTTAAGACATGTAAGTAGAGAATTAAATACCAGACTATTTTATCCCACAAAGTCAATCTCCACTTCCATTATAATCTGTCACAAGATGAATTAATTTTATACTATTTTCTTTTCTCATTACAATCCTTGACATGAATACGGTCATATGTCCTTTTCTGAATGAGCAGATATTCTCAGAACTCAGAGTAATTCTGTTTCTGATGTTCATACACACTAACTCCAGAACACTTTCAAAGAACTAGAGTTGTATCTGAATTGCCAAGCATCTGAGTGGACATTTTTGTATGTCTACAGAACACAACAGAGTTTTTTTAGGTTGGTTTGTTTGGTTTTGTCTTTGGTTTGGTTTGGTTTGGTTTGGTTTTTGGGTTTCTTTTTTGTTTTTTTTTGGTTTTTTTTTTTTTTTTTTTTGTTATTAACACTACTTCAGTTCTGATGCTCAGGTGAATATTACCATGTGATCATATGATCTTTCAGACACTTTCATTATGTTTCAGCACCTGGTCATTGCTTGCTTCTGACAACAGATTTATCCTCAAGAACTGATTCATAATTTGACAATCTCAAGCAAACAGAATGGATTTATATATTTTCAGTGTTTCAACATAGCAGCACGACATGCTTACTTTGCTACAATTACCGCTTTGTTACTGCTTCGTGTTTCCCAGAAGTGCAATATCACAGTACTAGTATTGTTATTTCTTTTGGTATAAGTAGGCAACCAAAAGTCAAGCCATATAAATTGGATTCAGTTATGACAGAAAATGTTGCTCAAGTCCACTGTTTTGTTTTCTCTTCTTTTATTGTTGTTATTGTTGTAATCCTATTTATTTAAAAGTCATATTCAAAGTCCTGCTACTCCAAACAAAGCACAAATCATAGACAAGGTAAATGTTGTCAATGAGAGAGGTGCTATTTTTCTATAATATTTAGATTAAGAACATTCCCTCAGAACTACATTTTCTGTTTAGGTGTTTTTCTGTATCTTTTATCCTTCCTGCATTGCCTTTTTAAAAAAAATCAGTATATAGCAGGTGAGATCATGGAGTCACAGACAAAAACCTATATTAGAATTGAACCTCAATTCAACCTCCTGCTCAAAACCCAGGGATATATCTTCAAAGCTAGGGCAGGCTTCTGACAGCCTTCTCCAGACAAGCTCTGAAAATCCCTGAATACAGTGATTCCACACTCTCTAGGCAATCTCATATGATGCTTAGCACCTCTTCTAGTGGAGCATCCTTCCCCATCTAGTAGCTCATGTTTTGTTTGCTGCAGCACTGCCACCATTCCTTCTTGACATTTTGTTGTGAATATTCCCTGCAATGCCCTTTTAGACAGTAGAAGTTTACTGCCCCTCCAGGCTAGATATGTGATTCACTTCTTTTCTTCATCTATGCAATTTGTTCCAACTTCCTAGCCATAACCATGTTGGTCCTCCAATGTTTTCTCCCCGGTTCGCAATCTCTCTCTTCTGCTGGTAGAGATGAAAAAGGACAAGGGTGGCCAAATCAAGGGGAATAGTAGCCTCTCTGGAGCAACTGATGTGTTTCTATCAGGTAGCCTTCATCACTGTGGAGACACGCTACAGACTCACACACAATTTTCTGTTTACCAGGATCCCCAGGTTCTCTTCTGCAGATTTGCTCCCCAATCAGTCATTCCACATTCCTCTACCTCTTTGCGCCTCATGAAAGGCATCCTGACACGGGAAATCTGATTCTACACACGTGTAATTTTTGCCTACTGGTTTTCTCTTAAAATAAAATCAACTTTAAAAGCTATAAACTGCTGTTAAAATCTGACAATGATTCCCACTTCTCGGATCAGCCCTAAAAGATAAATGATAAAAATTCTGTTCATAAAAATATTTGGTTTTCTCATGTAAAAAGTGAAGAATGGGAGTTTCACCTTCTTGTTTCAATGTGTTCAATACATCTCACTTTTTGATAAAGGATTTCAGATGGCTAGCACAGGAAAAATACCCTAAATAAACTATTGATTTACTCAAGTCAAGAAGTAATAAGTAACTAAAGAAATTACAGATAACACAACTTTTATTATTGACAACTTTTCATAGTGAGAGACCAAAAGTGTGTCTCTTTCATAGTCGTCCTTACTCTTAGTAGTGTTGAAGGTAAGCTTGTTCTTTTTTTTTACTCATTTTTTAAGCTTTTGAGATGAAGATTCTTTCACTGTTGTTCTATGAACAGCTAAGAAAAAGACTATGTTGCCAAAAACAGCAGTTCATATTACAACTTTTTTTTTAAATTTTTTGTTTTAATTCTTGGAGTGTTGTGCTGGTTTAAAGGTGAACCAGCAGGGGAAATGAACTCACCACGAGAGAGATTATAAGTCAGACCTAAAATTTAATAATAATATTACAATAACAACACTGACACACAAGGGAGATTGCTTTCAACTCACAAAACCCCAGCAGTATAACCCAGTGTCCTGGGGCACAAACCCAAGGGCGTTTGTTTGCCCTTGTGCTGAGACCCCTGTGGTTCCCCCAAGTCCAGAGCAAAAGGAAAAGAAAAAGCTGTTGGTGCAGGCGAGGGCTGTGGTCTGGGTGAGAGCGGTGATCTCCTCCTGTCAAGGTCCTGCTGCTGCTCTGGATCCGACGAGAGGTTCCCGAGGTCTTCTTACCCACCACTTATGTACCCTCAGGGAGCACTCAGTCCCTCCCCCTGGGCGGGGACTCACACAATGGGTGATTAACTCTGGGAGCCAGGGGGTGTTGAGCTGTTGATGGCCCATTAGCAGCTCCGCCCCCCTCAGGCTGGGTGTGAAGGTGATAACGGCTCCCTGGGCAGCTGCTGCTAATGGCCCATTGACCTTGGGGAATGAATAGAGGGGGTAGAATACACAGTTTTGATCACCCCCACACAGGGTTAGCTGGTCCCTCCTGCTGAACTAGGACAAGTGTTCAGGGACATGTCAGTCTTTGCAAGAATATAAGGAAAGATGATATTGATGCGCCAGTGAGGATTCCTCCCTGGTAGGAGGATTTTTTTTGTTGTTGCTTTTGACTGTGAGAGTCCTTAATTAGCCATCTATACTTTATCTGTATTTTTCCTGGGCTGAATATAAATAGTTCTAGCATTGGCTAAGGCATTTTCCAACTTCAAATGGAGAATAGTTTTACAAGCACACAGGCCCTGGCATATTTTCTAATGTAGATAGTTTATCATAGGGTTTATTATACGTTGATTTGCCCTATTGCTTTTACAGTATTTGCAATATTGACTCCAAAATTTACCACTGTGACTAAATGAACATTTACTGTAACTAAAGAAGTTTTCATAGTTTCATTGATACATTCAAACTTGGTCATGTGTGAAAGAACTCTTCCTTATACAAATGCATACACCTGTTGAGTTCCAAATTTCTTGGAAGCCTAAACCTAACAAATCTACAAGAGTACAAAATAGGAAATTATACCTCAGAAGAATGCCTTATGGATTAAGACTGAAGGAGAATCTGAACCTGAAGCTGATATTTTCATCACTTTTGTACTGTTTGCTTCTGTTGGCATTACAAACAAACAAAAAATAAATTGCTCTGAAACTTTTATACAGAGGCAAAAACATAACATGGTTTATTTATATATCTTTTTGTCAGATTCTCCTTCTGTACTAAATTCATAGTAATGAAAAGAGAAAATATCCCATTTGTTGTATCTTCAGATTCAAATGTGTGCTTCCAACTCCACATTCTACATTTGCTTCCACATTCTCAGCCTTGCATGCACTCATAGTGTTTTCCTACTCTTTTACATGTATGCTTTTTCAGTATCATTTTATTCTTAATCCAGAAGATGAGTACTGAGATGATGCACTCTGCAGTATGCTTTCTGATATGTATTGAACTGCATTCAAACTTTTGAAAGAAAAATTCTATTATGTTGTATACAAATTTGGACTAAGCAGTGCTGTAGTCAATCTTTGGTAATCTGTGGGGCTTTTTACATCACTGGACTCTAATATCAGTTCTTAGTTATAAAAATAGGAGACTCATCATGTCCTTAAAATAATTACTTTAATACTTTGAAAGTGTAGACTTCTGAAGTTGTTAAGGATTTGAGGAACATTTCTGCAGGGGATAATTTTAATGAGAGGCCAAAAATATCTGAACATGGTTCAGAGAGCAGTTCCTTCACACACTTAAATTACTTTCCTCCTCCTGATTATTTATGGAAGAAGTATTTGTTTCCTTAAACTATTCATGGCTGATAGATCTTGCACATAGCTCTCAGTTGCTTGAATGAAAACAATTCCTTTTGATCTTTTTCCTCTCTATGCTGTCAATGCATACAATTTAAAACAATGAAGAAACAAACCACGTCTGAAAGCATATGCTATGGCATCCATAGGAGTGCCAATATTTCAACTCTGTTAATATTGTTAAACTTACTAGCACGTATTTAAGGTAGAAACAGTTAACAGAATGAAATTTAATATAAATTAAATCAACTACAATAAGATGACACTGTAAAATATGGAGGTGACATTTTGAGAAAATGGTCCAAAAATCAAATCCTCTATTCCTCTGTGCTTTTCCAAACTAAAGATCAAGTGCAAATATTGCTATTTATTTAAGAAAATAAATAGAATAAAATAAAATCTGATGAGATAAAATTAAATCTCTTGAATCACAGGTATTTTTATTTGTTTTAATCACAATTATCATGCAAAATAAAAACTGTAGCTTGGTAAATCAGACTATGAAAACCACTGTCTAAAACATGCTATTTTTAGATTATGCTGCTTCCATTACCTTGCAGCTTATGAATGAGGTCTGTCACGCTATAACATAGAAGTGTTCTCTCAAAGTGAACTCAAAGTTCCTCCATTATCCCAAGTAAAATAACTAGTTGCTTGAAAGTGACTTTGGTCATCTTTTTATAAGTTTTTAGTTATTAGGTATATGTGGAACTTTTTCTCATTATATTTGTGACATTCATATAGGTAATACTGTTCCACTTTTCTCAGTTACCTAATATTTTTTTCATACATATGGAAGTTTTGAGAAAACACTAGAGTCAAAGCCACAGTGCTAGAGGGAAGGAAAGCTCAAAATCTCTCACAAGAACACTCCCTTTCACTGATATGACAAAGTTTTTTCCTATTTTGTACAGTAACATTTCCAAGAATGCTCTCAGTTTAGAGCCAAACATTTTCCTGTGTGGGCACATATCAGAGACCAGCAGCTATTTTAGTGCTTTGTAATAGAGACAGGACAGTAATTTGCTGCAACACAATGCAACACACTGCATGGGCAGGGATCATCCCAGTCATCCGCAATGTAGATGCACAGCTCAGTTCGAGGCATGTTACAAATTTCTGTTACATTGCAGCTTTGCTGGGACACACATAATTGTCTGCAGTTAACTGTCTGCAGTACCTTTGTTCAGTAATGTGTGCTTCTTGCCATAATCACAATGCTAATAAATAAAAGATGATCAAAAAGTGTCCATGATGGCTGATGCTTTTGCAAATTTAATTTGATTCCTCCAGAATCACTGAATGCAAACTAAGGCAGTGAGAGAGTCATTTCTGTCCAGTGTTGCTGTTAGCATTACCATTTACATTTGCAAAATTTAAACAATAGCTGGAAGAAGTTACTCATGAAAAAATACTTAAAGGACTTCTTTAGTGGTTTTGAAGGGTTTTTTTCTTCCACACAGCAAAATATGTTTCTTTTTGGTAGTGCTTTGTTAGAAATATGAGATCAGTCCTTCAAGGGGTGTAAATAAATATCTCTATATGAGCTTCAGTGTTGCTCCATTCATGGAACCAAACATTACCTAATCTATTCAGATGTGAGACAGATGTTGCCACATGTTCATGAGGAGACAAGGATGTCCCACACAATTCAGAGCAGATGAAAAGCTTTGCTATCACAACCAGACGTGTTAGGTGGAAAGTGCAGAAATAATGCAAGTATACCTGGCAGGTGACTGTAAGATATCAATGAGTGATGTTTCTGATGGTAGGCCAAAATTAGCTTTCACAGATACATATCAGCATTACAACTTAGCACACTGAATTAAAGTTCAGTTGAAAATGCTTTCATTGCAGTCACAAACTGTCCCTTTGCTCTGATAAGACAATGTATTGTCCAAGACATCCATAAGATGTTACTAATGCTTTAGTGTCCAATAACACATAAGCTTAAAAATAAATAGTAAATAAACCAGTTTCTTTAGTCATCTTAATGAACAGCAACTCTTTTTTAGCATTATGATGAAAATCTACATTTGGGTTATTTTCATAATTTATATAAGCAGCTTAAAAGAACTTCTGTTACTTTTAGTATCTAGAGAGACTAATAATTATTGTTCTATTAACTTTAGGCTCATCTATTTTGTCCCTCTCCTACCACATGAGGGTTTCCATTATGTTAATAACAAAATATACGGTACTGCGACACTCAACTTAGATACAAATTAGTGTCTGACTCCCTAAAAGCATACCTACATTTACTGCAGATTCAAAATGTATCTTTCCAATGGTGTTAAAAAAACTACACATGTAATCTTCAGCTATTCTTAAAATCTGCCTCAAATCAGGAGTGGGGATAGAAGACACTCTTGCGAGATTTTAAAATACATAGAATAAGTTAATTTCTTTGTTGAAGTATGATCATTACTGGAAAATAAAGCTACTGGTGTGTATCACAGGGCACTTGATAAAATTGGAGGTTTATTTACTGAGCCATTGTCTTAGTTTGTGGGAAGAAACCAAAATGTTTACCAAAAAAAACCAGAGGAGAGGATTCCTCCACAATAATCACGCCACTCTTTATTAAATTTAAGAAAAAGAAGAAAATGAATATAAGAAGGATAACTGTTCTTAACTAATTAATATATAGAGATATAGATATAGATATACATATACATATAACTGTAAATAGACCAGAGCAAACTACTCCCCCAACACCACAAGTAAAACCAAAAGAGAACAACCCCCAAAACAGTAGGTTCCTCCTGGAAGAGTTATATTTATGCACAGAGTCAGTGTCACACCTTGGCTAGCTGCAGAGTGAGTTCTCAGTCTTTTCCCAGTGAGACAGCGACGAGCGGTGAGCACTCAGATGAATTCTCCCTCTCTCTTTGTCCTTTGTCACAAATGAAGAAGGACAGCTGAGAGTGGAGAGCCACAGCGTGTCCAAACAGGCAGCTGTGACTCCTCTTTTCTCAGGTTGCTGCCGCGGAGGGGTGGGCGGCCATGACACTGCCGGCAATGGTGAGACCAGAACGGCCACCGGGGCCCCCAAATGCTGAAAACCAGGAGAAACAGCAGTGGCAAGAAAAAACTAGCTTATTCCACAGGAGCAGCGAGGAGCAACCAAACAGTTTTTCTCTGACAGACAACACACACAGACCCAACCTTCCCCCAGAGCTGTGTGATGTCCCACCCAAAACGATCAAGAAGGAACTGGTAGTAGTAAACTACTACTTTTGTTAACTAACGGCATGGGGTGTTAGTGTCAGGGAGAGAATTTACATCAACAGCCATCCCAAACTTAGGTCCCAAATTCGAAAGCTTAATGCAATGGCACACAGCTCAACCTTTATATGCATTCTGCCGTGACTTCCTTACAGAGACCAGCAATAAGAGCACTAACGAATGCCAAATTCCCTTGGAATTTAGTGTTTTGGAAGGCTGTTCTCTAGAAGTCACCAAACACCCAGCATATGGTAATAGCTTTTAATCAGGAGTTTAAAAACAGTGATAGTAGAAAGGTAAAAGTCTAGATGAGACTTTGAATCCTACAAATGAAATAATAATTTTTCAACAGGTAGTTATTTGCACATTAATGTATGTTTATATTCTGCTGGATATGAGCATTAAGGAAATGAAGAAATAGATAGCCCAGCAAATATATGATCAATTTTAAATGCAAGTAGAATCCTTTATCAATAAAAATTTCAATATTTCATTTTGGGGAAAAAAACCCCAAACAAAACAGACATTTTATTTTAGTGTAGTGATTTATTTTAACAACTCGTATCTAAATTCTCCTACGTTGTATTGTAGATACTCTTTAACAAAGAACTCTTTTTAAAAGAGACTCAAAACATAATCATTCTAAAGATCTATTCCTTTATAACTATTGACTGTAGAGTGATATCTCAGTATTACTGGATCTTGACAATTCAGAATAAAAAGTTCTTTTCAGTGAAATCTTATTTGCATTTATTTCTAATACTAATATATTGTTGATTGCTATCAAGACCAGGAATTAAAACACATTCAGACAAGGATGAGAACTGTTAACAAATTAGGGCTCCTTTTAAGTAAAAGAATTTAGCTTTTTAGTACATATGCTGACTTCTCATAATTGCATTCCCCTCCAAATATTTAGCTGGAAGCAAGTGAATAAAAATCATTTATAGGTAGTTGTAGAATCTGTACAACACACTTTTCAGATAACAATACTTTCCGTTTTGTTGTGACGTGAAGGACGTAGCAGTTTTATCTTTCACAGATATGAGAAGAAAAAGATATGGAAAGCTCACCTATATTGCTATTAAGTACAATAAAATTTCTTAAACACATGACAAAGCAACTTTTGAAAAAAAATGTTTATTTAAAAATCTTACTCATTTGATGCTAGAAAAAAGGGTCATATACTGTTCCTTATTATTATCAACATAGTGAACAAAATGCTATGCATGGTTTGTTGCATTTTAATACAGTTATGACAAATATAAGCATACATCTAATGTATCTATGTCACATTCCTCTTCATTAAATCCAATATTATTTTCACTCATATATGCTGAGTGAAACTCATTCCTCAGAAAAGCTTGGAAATCACTTTTCCCTTTGTCTATTTTATCTTTTCCTCCATTGTTTCCTTCCAATCTGGCAATTTCAATTGGTTCTTAGGTCACAGGGCAGATATTCTTTATTCATCTGTTCAAAGGCTTACATTTTGATGCTTCAGCAAGCAATCCCCCCAATATTCTTGGAAGTTTTCCAGCCCTAGACTCTTCTGCAAACATGCTGATACTGGCAAGTCACCTCCTACCAACCACATTCCATAAAACTGCACCCACTGCATACAACCCATCTCTCTCTGTTAGCCACCATCCTAGTCCCCAATGCAATCTCTTTTACAGATCATTATGTGTGTAATGTAAACTGTGAGGGAATAACTCTACAATTTACACAAGTAAGAATTTCCTTAAAACAACATATTTGTAAGACAGGGAGAAGTACTGTTGAATAAAAGCACAAGATTATTTTTCTACCTAGTGATACTTGTATGTAGATATTTGATCACATCCTCGAGTAGCATCCAATTTACAGTTATAGACCAGACACAAAGAAAAATTAAAAAAACAAAGCAAAAACCACTAAAGAAACAAATATTAATTTGACATCTGTTGACAACTACTACCTAGAAATATGCTGCAAGGTGCAAACATCAACATTCAAAATTATAATGTTGGAGGCAGTCATCTTCCGCTTGTAAGACACACAAGCAGCATATCAGTTTTCCATCTGGCTAATCTGACAAAAGAAGGCACTTCAGTAAGGTTGATTGCCTGAAAAATATTCTGCGTCAGTGCTGGCCTGGTAATATTTGTCCTATTTATTTTTCTTCTTTTCTCAGGCTGGCAATGGATGACTCTAAAATTCATGCAAAGCCAAGATTTCAGATGCCTTTCAATTCTGTCTTGTAGCCAACATGACATGTTCTGTAGCCTAGTGTGGAGTCTGGCTGCTTGTCATGTTCCAATTAGTGTAGCAGATGTGAAAGGTTTATTATCATCTCTTGAAATGGAAGACTCGTAACTGTGCAGAAGTTTACTAGTTCTGTTGGTTTTCCCGATGTGCATCTTAATTTCTATTATAAGTTATTTCATTTTAACTTTAAAAATATTGCTCCGCTCCTACTTTTACTTGCTTCTGTATAATTTTTTGTTCTTGGTAAGTTAATGGCAGTTTTGTCATAATCATCAGTGGGAATAGAAGTAGTTCGTATAATGTGCTAATTATTTTAAGCCAAATCTTAATATGTAACAGACAGTACTCCGCTGTTATATTATTACTTAATTAATTTGCCATAAGATATACTGATAAAAATGTATTCAATCTACTTGATTATGTGTCAGTTTCAAAATAACTTTCTGTCTCATTTTCAGAGTTCTTTCCCATAATAAATGCAAAGCCTTATGCATACCTAAGATATTGTTAACATTTTAAATGGTTTTTAATGCACTGGTCTGATGATCTCAGGGGCTACTAGAGTACAGGATAAGTCTTCAAGTAAGGCTCCAGTACATGGGAATCTATGACCTCCAGGCTCTTCAGAGCTTTACTAAGACCCACTTCAGTGAAAACTTCCTCAGCTGTTTCCCTCTTGTATTGCCAGAGGGAAACACTTCCACTGTAGCAGACAGACCATCACCACCACACACTAGCAAGAGCAGTATATACTGGAAGCACCTGTACAATAACTACTGTGGAGTGATAGCCCTGATAACCTCTTGATGGTTTAAGGGGAACACCTCAGCCCCTGGAGGGATGCTCTCAGGAACCATTGTCAGGGGACAAAGAGACTCCAATGTCTCCCTGAAAGTGCTTGAGTCATATTGATGTGGTTACCAAAAAAGGGAGTGTTATTGAAAAGACATGCCCTGTCTTCACAGCACCCTGTGGCATCCTGTGGAGACCCAAAGAGCTACCCCTCAGACATCTGTCTATAACCCCCAAAATATTGACCATAATCACTCAACCTACCTAAAGGTAAAAAAGGGTATAAAAAGAGATTGGATATGAACAAAAACAGAAAGAAAACTTCCACAACCTCTGGGAGGGCAAGCAACGAGCTATCCTGTCTCCCCCCACACCATCAGACATTGCAGGGGTGAGCAACCAATTCTTACTCAGTTTTCCTATGCCCTACTAATTACAATTTACTATAACTCACCGGGTATATACGTGTTAGTGGGAAGCAGCTATATTCTTCCCATTGCTTTTGCTTTGGGTTACTGTGTGTTTAAATGTGGTGTAGAGCAATTCTGTATTTGGTTAGTAATCTTCTGTTAGTTAAGTTTGTCATGAGGGTATACTGTTGGACTTACCTGTAGAATGTGTTTTCTGCCAGTGTCTTTTGGGACTTTTTTCATCAATTAAATACAATCATGCAGCTAAATGTTATCATCGACTAAGCAACCCATATAGTCATTGTCACATACTTGTATTAATAAAAGTTATTTCGAGAGCTGAAACAGAGAACGTTATTTTTCTTGCTATTAAGTGTGGTCCATAAACTGAGTATCAAAGACGTTTCCAGGCAGTGTGCTGTCCAGTGTTGTCTCTTTAGGTGAGGCTGATCTGGGTTTTATAAAGCTTTGATGTTCTGGGATGCTTATAGTTAATCAGTTCTGCCTGGCTAAAGTGTGGTCTTCATAGGAAGGTCAAAAGTCTTTTCAGCCTGTGTTCTGTCCATGGTTTGATAGGCAGTGCTGGGTTCATAAAGCTTTGATTGTTCCGAAGGCACTTATAGCCAATAACTTTATAATAATACAGGAGTAAGATAAGAAATCTTTGCATTTCTGCCCTCCTTATCATGTGACAACTACAGTGAATAGAAAGTTTCCCATTAGATAAAAAAACAGTACAGCAGCCACTGCAATAGAGATCAGCTCTACTCATGGTCTAATTTCCAGGGACTGCTTTGAAATATATAAAACCTTTGGAAAATAGTTTATTATATTGATGTTATATATATATATATATATATATATATATATATATATATATATATATATATATATAACTATATATATATATATATATATATAACTATATAGATTATATTGCAGGCAACTGGAGATCACTAACAAGATTCAGAGAAGAGACATGTCTGACCATCAATGCAATGTTAGTTGCCTCATTGATAAAAGGTCTATAACAGGCTAAGACAAGCTAAGGAGAAGAGCTGCATTAGTTTTGTCACAGTCTAACCAAACTGTTGATAGAAAGAAATAACCAGAAAGCTTTGCATAGAAAAGAAAACAAATTTTTTCCTTCACCTAATACAAAGAAGGTATATGCATCTCTATATTGTCTGTGGAGAGAAGCTATGGAACTAATTTAGATAGGATGTCTTGCATTTTAAGCAGCTCCTGTGAAAGGAATCTTAATGAATGCAGAAGAAATATACTCAGTGCTAAAGGGAAAAAAAGAAGAAAAAGGTGGAGATTGCTGTGATTCCATACAATACTACCTGTTGACAAAAAAAAAGAAAAAAAAAAGATGTTATACAAAATTTCCAAATAAAGTAACATGCAAAAGCACAAGAACAAACGCACTGTGCCTATATTAGTGGCTGAGATCAAAGTTCAATATAATCTGAACATTTATTTTCCCAACAGTATGCATAAGCAATACCTAGGCTAGAAAATAACATACAAAACCCCATACTTTTTCTATATACTGTCCAGTAATTTGCAGCTTCCTGAATTAAAGTGATTTCTAAGAATTAAGGAAACTTCAATAAATTTATTTGCTAGACTTGTCCTATCTTTCCTTGAACCTAAATATGCTTTCAGTATTCTTAGCATCCTGAGAGGAGTTGTTTTCTAGGTTACACTGTTTGAGTAACTATCTCACAGAATCCTTGAAAAAAGTTGAAACCACATGCTCTAAATAGGAAAAAGTTCAAGAGATGGTCTCCTTTTGTGTTACTTGTTAATTTCATCTGATATCCCATACTTCTTCCATCAGAAGAGGCAGGGAAAAAGTGGTCCATATTCACCATCTTAGGCTGATCATAAAAACCCTGTGTCAAGTCTTCTAGATTTTTTTTGTTTGTTGTCAGACTGAAGAATTTGAAACCTACTTATAACATCTAACAGTTAATTGTTCTTGCTTTTGAATATCTTTCTTGCAGCTCTCCGAAACTTTACAATAGTTTTCTTCTTTTCCTATTTTTTTCCTTTTTTTGGTGGAGGCGGACTGGTAATATAGTTTATTTTTTAAGGGTACATAATATTTGAAAAATTTCAATCATATTTGAATGTTCTGAAGTTTTCTAACTCCACTCATGTTAGAGAAATTATTCTGGAAATTGTCTCTGAGTTACTGAATGAAATAAGGGAAGACTTATATAACAGCAACTACCAGTAGTGCTTTAAGCCTCATGATATTATAACATCAGACCAAAAGTCAGTGTGTTTGTAAAATCAGTTTCCATTACAGATCTATTTTCTTATGTACCCCTTCAAAATTCTATCAAATTATTTTCATTACTAGAATATATGTGAACAGTGTTGAGTGATTTAGAAATCACTGAGTCAGCTTTGTCAGCTCATTTGGTGATTTTGGTGATTCTACTGCCCTGATCCCTAAGTCTCATGATTTACTTGCTTTTTAGTACTATGAAGAATAAATTAAAATCATGGCATAAAGATGGAAACTGTGAAGTTATAAACAAACATCTCCTTTTGGTTCTTTTTCTCAGAAAAGTTTTTAATAGTGTATCATGCTGTCACTCTCACCAAAATAGTAAATCTTCATTAATTGATCAATCTGAAACAAATGTATCATATGGAAGAATAAAGAGGGCATTTATGAAATTGAGATATTAAGGTACTAGATTATGCTTACAATAAATGTCACTGAATGTGATAGACATAATGATTTGCATTAATATTCAATTCATTACATTTTCAAATCAAAATATGATGTTAACAAATCATGTTACTTTTCCATTGAAAAATTGCTAACTTGTATTATTCCAGTTCAGTACAGTGCCATCAATTTATTAAGTTACCATTACATATATCACTAAGGCCTCCACTGAATGTGACAAGTGCATTTCCCTACTCTAGTTGAATATTTTTTCCACAGCCCATAAAACTGCTATAGCAATTGCTGATCAGCAAGTAAATATCCAGCAAGTAAATGCTTTAAGGTAGTACCTAATTGATAATGAGTGAACAACATCAGCTGAAACTGACTCTGAGGAAGGCATATTCATAGTGGCTTGATCAGCCATGCTTGTTAATTCTAATCCTGACTAGATCATTTATTTCTGGAACTTTTAGTAACAGCAGATAGTAATTATCCCACAGTGAAGGAGAGTGCAAGGGGTCAGTTTCTCATTAAAAAAGGAAAATTAAACACATCAGATCTAAAACAGTTTTTCACCTTTTATTAAGCATTATTTTGGAGAAATTACTTCCAAGTAGAAATAAATAAATTATCTAGAAAAGGAATTACTTTTATCCTCTATATACAAAGACTGTCATCATATGCTGCATTCCCAATATTAGACGAACAAATATTTAAACTCTTTTGGGCTATACGATGATAAAACAAGCTGTAATATACGTTTGTTTAGGAAAGAAAAGCCCATTTTCATCATAGTTTCTTCTAAACTACAAATTAGCTTTCATATCACAGAAATAACAAATTATATATTTTAATGTCCAATAAAAGTATTGATCAACTTGTCTATTATGGTTCAAAACAGTGAAGAATGAATGAGAAAACTGCTTTAATACAGTTTCGGTTTACTTAGATTTTTAAAAGAATTGTCACAATTCATAACTCAAGCACGTACATTAAAAATCCACATGATTCATATAAAACCCTCTGAAAGCTAGATGACTAGTTCCATGGAGAGATTAGGTTATAACTTAATTCTGGGCCAGATAGTAGAGTCAAAGTGCAACTGTTCTTGTAGATCTGAGAATCGTAGTCCTTTATTTTTTGTGAACTAGGGTAGGATCTAAGTATCTTCTCTATTAGAGATAAAATTTGACATGTAAATCTATAGTAATCACCTTTAATTCTCTTTACATTTCCTGCAGAAAAGCAGAACTATTCAGAGACTGCCCTGTCTGAGCTGTCTTATATAGACAGAATGACAGAATTGTGAAATGGTTTGGATTGGAAGATATCTCTAAAAATCACCAAATCTGCCCAGCTACCACACACTTATCATCACCACCACAATTCCCACTCTGTCCCCAAAGGTTGAACTAGACGGCAATAGCTATGGACTTCTCTCATTAGATACTCTCGATCAAAGCCTCGTTCAACCTGAGCTTGAACACTTCCAGTGATGCTGAATCTAGAATCCTTGGACAACCTGCTCTGGAGCTTCACCACTCTTTGTCAATAACTTCTTCCGTATCTAAAGGAAATCTAAACCTATCCTCTTTCAGTTTAAATCGTTGTCCTTTGTCCTGTCACTATTGGTCCTGATAAAACATCTTTCTCCATTTTTCTTACAAGCCCTTCTTAGCCTTTGGGGTAGAATAACATCTTCCCCGAGCCTTCTCCAGGTTAAAAAAACCCAACTTCCTCAGCCCTCCTTCATAGGTTTAAAAAATTCTCCAGACATGAGACAAACTAAATTCAATGAAACCCATCTTAATTTCAAGAGAAAAAACAGAAAAAGAGGTAAGAGATAGTCTCATTATGCAAAATGTCAGACCTGTGCATACTCAAAAGGATCCACTCACATAAATGCAGCACACCAATTATAAATTACAATTAATTTGAAATTTGAGATCTAAGAACAATTTATACTGTGAATTACCCTGACTCCATAAAATAGAAATACAATTTTTTAATTAGAATTTTGTTAATTATTTATAAAAAACACATCTTATTTAATGAACTTCTAGAAACACAACCCCCCCACCACCATCAGAATGAAAAATTAGTTTAAAAATATAAAATGTTTAATCAAGTATGATTTCACAAGAAGTGTGAATGTGAAAATGAAATTTAATGGAACTAGTTAAAATGTCCTACTGTGAAACTGTGCTAAGGTCACTTGCCAGTCTGACTATTCTCAAGGCTCTCTGTCAGTCAGATTCCCAACACCAGAGACTTTGACTGCTGGAACCAGAACCCCTTCACAGGAAGCAGCTCCAGTGATTGATGGATGCCCCGCTTGACTCACTGCACATCCCATAACACACAGCCAGACCAGGTTTCCTTACTGATTCAACCCCAGGTTTCCCACAACAGTGTCTCAGATGCCTCATTCCATAAAGTCATTTATTCACAATGCAGTAACCCAGAAACAGCCTGAGATGGTGCCTCTGAGGAGGGACCCCCAACAAAGGAACCCCTTGCTCTTCCTTGGCTCCTGCTGTGTCTCCTAGTGTCTATTCACCTGTCTGGCAGAGACACTGGTCTTTGTTGTGGAAAGCTTTGGCTGTTCACTTTGGAGTTCATGGCCTCTTGTCTTGGGCTTCCACCCAGAGCTCAATCTGCCCCTCAATCTGCATCTAACACTGCAGCTTGCAAACCAAGCCACCTGCACCAGGTGTATTCTTCAACAGTCCTCCCTGTCTTTTAATTGAGCATGCCTGCTAATATGCTGAAAGGAAAAAAGAAATTTTCAAGGCATTTATCCACTGGCCTTATATACAACATTATTACAAGTAACAAACATAATGATTTAGACTGTCGTAGAGAAAAGGGACAAGTACCTTTCAAGGCATTCAACCATTTGCCTGATAACATTATTGCAAGGGATGAAGATAGCAGGATTAAGCATAACAAGATTATCATAGGGTACAAATGATTCTCAAGATACAACCACGAAAGATTCTCAAAATCAATTATTAACTGGTTGATATTCACTACTCATTTGATGTGAGAACGATGTATCCAGTTATCCTTACCCAAAATTTTAACAATAAAATAAGAACACAATAAGAGAGGGCATGGTTCCACTTAGGTCCTAATTTGAATTTCCATGATAATATATTGACTGCCACTTCACCCTAGGTTATGTATCATGTTATTGTATTTTAGGCAGGTTTGGATGATACTGTTGTTAATACTTTCTCCACCCAGCAAGTCCTTTCTTCACATTCATAACATACTGGGTCAGGCAGTCATCTGACTGCAGAAAATGTCATGAATGGTCAGACTTGGAAGTTTCCTTAAAACTGTTTGGCAAATATATTGTTTATATTGGCAAATTAAGTAAAATCTGCACAATTTGAACTCAAATTCATTTGTTAAGTGTAATACTAAAAGTGACCCTCAGCAATAACGTAATTGAAAACTTATGTCTGGAAGGAAAATAAATTGTCTGTCTGTTAGAAATAGAGAAATAATGATGCCTACTTGTTATATTTATAAAAGCATAATGTCATATATGCAGAAGTGCTCTATGTTTTATAAGTTAGAAGTTAACTGTTTTCCACTAATTAAAATGCAGAGAAACTCTCACCCAGTTACAGGACCATGAATAACTGTGACACTTACCCAATAGCACCTTGCCAGTTCACCATTTAATTTTAGCTGTGAATATCACTTTTTGAATTGATTGCTTTTCTTCTGCTGTAAATAAATGCATAATGAGTGGGGGGTTTATAGCTATTTACTACTTCAAATTTCAGTATTCAGTGTTTTGTCATTTGAAATTCAGTGACACATGACCTAACATATTAAACAAAGCAGCTACAACTACGACAAAATATTTTCCCCAAGTGTGTTTCTACACTGATATATGGATATTTTAAATTATGGAATCATAATAACTGTGAGTCAGAAATTTGACTTTGTCTCCAGATTCTTTCTTTCTATCTATCTATCTATCTATCTATCTATCTATCTATCTATCTATCTATCTATCTGGGTCATCTGTTTTGTTATGTGTGACCTGAGTAAGTGGTCACATTGACTGGAAAAGAGCATGATAAAATCCTGTTTGCTGTACATTTCAAGTACCAAATGGTTAAATAAGAAAGTGAAATAAGTTATGTCTATTTATATGCAGTGCCCAAGGGCAACAAACTTTATTTTTTTAAAATGACCTTTCCTTGTCTCTTTTTAGTAAAACATTAGTTAATCTTTTAAGCAAAAAATTCTTAGAATGCTTTCACATCACCATAAATTAATTATACTTCATCAAGTGTAGAAAGAAATCTAGCTTATAATCCATATCATAAACCACTACTTCTCCCTTTTGTCAGCACAGGGTTATTATATTTAAATACTAAAACCCTGGATTATCAATAAATGCATATATGCTCAGGCAACTCCTTCCCATACAGAGGAACCTTACTGCAGGCCCGCTCTCACATAAATTGAAGGCAGTCTGATTCCCAGGCACATTAACTTCAGGTGCTGTTGATGGTCAAACAAGAATTCTTGACAGAAAAATGAACTTCCCTCTGTATCCCTTCCCCTTTCAAATTAGATGCTTACTGCAGCTAAGGCAGGAGTGTACAATAGGTATTGATAAACAGAGTTAATTTCAGTGTTTTAACTCTGCTTTCATGTTCTCCTTTTTTTTTTTCTCCTTGTTATGGGATCTGCATTTCCAGAGACCTCATTTGTCCAGTAAAAATTAAAAAATCCTGGGATGGGGATTCAAAGATTGTGAGAAAGTTTCAGAACTCAGGATTTGATGAATCCCAAGCATAGCGAAAAACAAGACTAGTGAAAAAAAAAAAACACAAACTACAGTGTCTTGCAAACACTGTAATGCATTTTTGTTCGTTAAAAAAGAAAAAGAAAATCAAACAATTGACAGCTTTTTACATGCTTCTTAGTGGCTCTTACCACAGGTAGAAAAATGAAACAGTTTTTGAGTTTTCCTCTATTAAATAATATATTCCAAAACTGGAAATAGTCAAAGGCATTTGAAAGCTACCAGATGTAGTGGGTTGACCCTGTCTGAATTCCAGGTGCCCACCAAAGCCACTCTCTCACTCCCCTCTGCAGCTGGACAAACGAGAGAAAATATAGCAAAAGGTTCATGAGTTGGAATAAGGACCAGGACAGATCACTCACAATACCATCATGGGCAAAACAGACAAAACTTATTTGAATTTATTGCTAACGAAATTAGAGCAGGATAGTGAGAAGTAAAAAACATCTTAAAAAAACCCTTTCCCCTTTATCCTTCACTCCTTCCCTGGCTCTACCTCCTCCCCACCAGCATCACAGGGAGACAGGGAATAGGGGTTGCAGTCAGTTCATTGAAGGCTGTTCCTGCTCCTGGTGAGGAAGAGGAGTCCTTCCCCTGCTCCAGCATGGGGTCCATCCTACAGGAGACAGTCCTTCATGAACATCTTCAACGTGAGTCCCTCCCACCAGCAATGATTCTACTCCAACATGGGCTACTCTTCTATAGGGTGCAGTCCTTCAGGCACAGCCTGCACCAACATCAGTACCACACAATGTCACAAATCCTACCAGGAAACCTGCTCCAGTGTAGGCTACTCTCTCCACAGGTCTGCAGTTCCCTGCCATGAGCCTGCTCCACCATGGGCTTCCTGTGAGTTCAAAGATTTGAACCCAGCCAGCATCGGTTTAGGAGGGGCAGGTCCTGTCTGACCAACCTGATCTCTTTTTACGATCAGGTGACCCACCTGGTGGATGAGGGGAAGGCTGTGGATGTGGTCTATCTGGACTTCAGCAAGGCCTTTGATACTGTCTCCCATAATATACTCCTGGAAAAAGCTGGTAGCCCATGGCCTGGACAAGTGTAGCCTCTCCTGGATTAAGAGCTGGCTGAAGGGTCAGGCCCAGAGAGTGCTGGTGAACGGAGCTGCATCCAGCTGGCGGCCAGTCACTAGTGGTGTTCCCCAGGGGTCTGTGTTGGGTCCAGTCCTGTTTAACATCTTTATTGATGATTTAGATGAGGGGATTGAGTCCATCTTCGGCAAATTTGCTGATGACACCAAGCTGGGAGTGAGTGTCGACCTGCTGGAAGGCAGGAGGGCTCTACAGAGGGATCTGGATAGACTTGAGAGATGGGCTGATTCCAACGGGATGAAGTTCAATAAGGCCAAGTGCCGGGTCCTGCACTTTGGCCACAACAACCCCATGCTGTGCTACAGGCTGGGCACAGAGTGGCTGGAGAGCAGCCAGGTAGAAAGGGACCTGCAGGTACTAATTGACAGGAAGCTCAACATGAGCCAACAGTGTGCCCAGGTGGCCAAGAAGGCCAATGGCATCCTGGCCTGTATCAAAAATAGCGTGGCTAGCAGGACAATGGAAGTGATCCTTCCCCTGTAGTCTGCGTTGGTGAGGCCACACCTTGAGTATTGTATTCAGTTCTGGGCCCCTCAGTTCAGAAAGGATATTGAGGTGCTGGAGCGAGTCCAGAGAAGAGCAACAAGGCTGGTGAAGGGACTGGAGCACAAGCCCTATGGGGAGAGGCTGAGGGAGCTGGGGTTGTTTAGTCTGGAGAAGAGGAGGCTCAGAGGTGACCTCATCACTGTCTAGAACTACCTGAAGGGAAGTTCTAGCCAGGTGGGGGTTGGTCTCTTCTCCCAGGCACTCAGCAATAGGACAAGGGGGCATGGGCTTAAGCTCTGCCAGGGGAAATTTAAGTTGGATATCAGAAAAAAATTCTTTCCAGAGAGAGTAATCAGGCATTGGAATGGGCTGCCCAGAGAGGTGGTGGATTCACCATCCCTAGAGATTTTTAAACGCAGATTGGACGTGGCGCTGGGTGCCATGATCTAGTAAATGGACTAGAGTTGGACCAAGGGTTGGACTCGATGATCTCGGAGGTCTTTTCCAACCCAATCGATTCTATGATTCTATGATTCTTTCAGGCAACCGCCTGCTCTGGAATGAAGCCCCTCCATGGGCTGCAGGTGGATCTCTGCATTCCTATTAACCTCCCTGGGCTGCAGGGGCATGGCTGCTCTCCCAGAGCAGCTCCTCCCCTCCTTCTACACTGACCGTGGTGTCTGCAGAGTTGTTCCTTTTGTGTTCTCACTCCTCTCTTCTCTGGCTCCAATTACATCTCTGCAATAATTTTTCTTTCTCAAATATATTATCACAGAGGCGTTACCACGATTCCTGATTGGCTTAGCCTTGGCCAGCCATGGATCCTTCCTGCAGCCTGCTGCACTGCCTTTGCTGGACATGTGGGAAGCTTCCAGCAGCTTCTTACAGAGGCCACCCCTATAGTCCCCCAGCTTCCAAAACCTGGCCATGCAAACCCAATACACCAGAGTACTGTAGCTGTTACGTTTATCATTTTTCCATCTTGTAAAAAAATAATTACTTCCATAGAAGAGAATTACATCTAAACACAAGTAATGAAAACAAAGGGAAAAGCAATACAAAATGTTCAAAAACTGGATTAAGGTGGTTAGTCATGATTGTTCATAGTTTCCTCTGAAATCAGCAGAACTCACCAGTCAGATCATCCCCAGAGAATTTCAATCATAACGTAAGAGTTAAACAGAAGATAAAAATACTTCTTTTCATAACAATAACACTGCATAATAAAAATAAATTAATTCAAAGCAATACTCAGGAGATATGCACATTACCATAGCCAACAACACACCATCTCATTTTTCTATTCCCCAGTTGTTCAGTAGTAAAATGCATATTAGTATGGAGATTTTTTTGCAATGGGACACACATATTTTGCTAATGAAGCAAGTCTGTCAGAGCAACAGAGATGGAACAAAGAGTAATTGGATCTTACTTGAAAACCTTCAGCGTAAGTTGTGGTCTAGGACTGACAGATTCTGTTGATATTTACAGAGAAACTTGCTGCTATGCCATATATGCACACATAACATACTATAAAAAATAAAATGATCGGTGTTGTTATTTTGAACTTTTTGTGTACAGGAATATTATTTTTTTTAATTACATGAGATTTACAATTGACTTCAGGTTTTGGTCTCTGGTTTTATAACAGATCTTTCTAAAAACCATAAAAGCTGATTGTTATTTGCATAAGTGAAAATCAGGCAGTGAAGCTAATTAAGAAAGACACGTTCTACTATTTAGAGAATGCATTTTGCTTTATTTTATATTATAAAACCATAATTTAAAAAGAAATTAATAGCAAAGACAATTGCAAATTCATATTTTTAGTATCTAGGTTCTGCTAAATATCAGCACTTAATTTCATTCACAAACACATGGTCAGAAAAAACTCACAACAAAAAATATATATAATGATAAACAAAAGAAACTGAATTAAGGAGAGGCTACTTTTTTAACACCAAGTGGGACTCATCAGAACATTGTTTCAACATTTTCAGTCTCAATAATTTAGTAATGTTTTCATATACTGGCTAGCTGAATATTTCTCTAAATGAGCAATGGCTGCTTGGAGCCTTCTTTCTAGAACTCTGTTTAAGGCTTATATCCATCATTTATCATGTTTTAAATATAATGTTGAAGCTGTACACAGGCAGTGGCAGATGTGTGATTTATTTCCATTTCATTTTGACTTTTGCCTTGAAATAATAAGCAGAAATGAGTCGTAATTCTGAATATAAACAGAGATCTGTTGTATGTGCTTAGAAGGTAAATTAGAAATTTTCAAATAATCCTTGGAATTTGCATTCCTCAAACCTATAAAACCAATCTGACATATAGTGAATAATTACATTCCTACCTCTGCTTCGCTTTCTATTTCATTTTACTGAGATGTTATTCTTAGTGGAAAAAAAAATCATATGAAAATTCAGAACACAACTATATTGAGGGACATCAGTCAAATAAACTGTGATGTTTACTGAATGAAGCTCTCTGCTTCTAAAGAAATGCCAGTGACATCTGCTGAGTATCTGCAGTATCAATTTAAAATTTGATGAGACATTTTTCTTACCCAGTTATATTGATGAAAATACCAAAAGCTTGTTTTGAATTGCTAAAAGCTATATTAATTATGATAATCCATGGTTAAGCTATTTGAAAGACTCTTTTTCACTGACCATTGTTAGTTGACAAAGGCTGAAAACAAGGGTTTTTGAAGAAGTATCTAATATGTATCTGTTTAAACATATCTTTTATTTTATGATGTAATTACATAACTCCCAGAGCTTTTAGGCACTGAGTATTCCAAAGTATCTAATTGGAGTCACAGATTTAGTATTTATGTACAGGAGAGATTTTGAGACAAGCTTCTCTTTTCTGGGTCTTCTTGATTGGCCTGTTTTGCATAAGTGACTGTTGGGAATTGCACACCTTAACCTTAGAGTGGCTGAATGACTACAGGTTGCTTTGCCTCAGTCTTAAATATCTATAAGGCCATTAGGTAAGCTATACATACTGTGATTTCCAAATAATTACGGGAAAAAAAAGAAGCTTATTAGATGGTATCTGCTGTATATTCTTCATAGTAAATTTTATTAACAACTCTGTAATTTTGTCTTTATTTCTCCCTAGATATGCTGCAAGAAAGAAAGAAACATATTTTGCATATTTTTGTTTATAACTTTAAGCCATTTGCATATTTTATACTTTTACTCTCAAATCTGAGAAGATATATTGCATAGTGCGTAAAACTGACTAGAGACTGATCTGTGTTATATCTGAATAATAAATAACATAAGACTGCCTTACAATGCAAGCTGTAGTACAAGCACAAGATGTAAAAATGATCTAGAAATGAAGTTTATGGAAAAACACAACTGGGCACAGAGTGGCTGGAGAGCAGCCAGGCAGAAAGGGACCTGCGGGTAGTAATTGACAGGAAATTCAACATGAACCAGCAGTGTGCCCAGGTGGCCAAGAAGGCCAATGACATCCTGGCCTGTATCAAAAATAGCGTGGCCAGCAGGACCAGGGAAGTGATCCTCACCTGCGTTGGCGAGGCCACACCTTGAGTATTGTATTCAATTCTGGGTCCCTCATTTCAGGAAAGATATTGAGGTGCTGGAGTGAGTCCAGAGAAGAGCAATAAGGCTGGTGAAGGGACTGGAGCACAAGCCCTATGGGGAGAGGCTGAGGGAGATGGGGTTGTTTAGCCTGGAGAAGAGGAGGCTTAGAGGTGACCTCATCACTGTCTAGAACTACCTGAAGGGAAGTTCTAGCCAGGTGAGGGTTGGTCTCTTCTCCCAGGCACTCAGCAATAGGACAAGGGGGCACGGGCTCAAGTTCTGCCAGGGGAATTTTAGGTGGGAGATCAGAAAAAAATTCTTTCCAGAGAGAGTAATCAGGCATTGGAATGGGCTGCCCAGAGAGGTGGTGGATTCACCATCCCTGGAGGTTTTTAAACTGAGATTGGATGTGGTGACACTGAGTGCCATGATCTAGTACATGGACTGGAGTTGGACCAAGGGTTGGACTTGATGATCTTGGAGGTCTTTTCCAACCCAATTCATTAAAAGAAAAAGAAAAGAAAAGAAAAGAAAAGAAAAGAAAAGAAAAGAAAAGAAAAGAAAAGAAAAGAAAAGAAAAGAAAAGAAAAGAAAAGAAAAGAAAAGAAAAGAAAAGAAAAGAAAAGAAAAGAAAAGAAGAAAAGAGAAAAAAGAAAAGAAAAAAGAAGAAGAAAGAAAAGAAACTACTCCTTTTTCATAAGCTTTTCAAAACTCCTCTCTAAAAGAAGTCAACAGGTTGCCTTGTAGGAAGTCATAGTAGTTGTCTCAACAGGCCTCGAGAGAGTAATTGTTGATTAACACTTGCTGTTCAATTTGCCACTGGCTACCATTTTAAGAGAAAATGCAGAGTATGAGGAAGGAGAACGCATTATAAATTCATGTCATCTCTATCAGCTGTTTTTGCTGATCATGGACAGTCAGCTAAACATCTATAAACCCTGTCCAGTAACAGAACTGGAAAGAGTGGATCTGAAGAATGAAAAATATGCTGGCAGTATGACAGATCCTCCTGCTGGCCAGCCCATCAAAAATGGTGCTGAGTGTATATGAAGAAGGTAGATGATGAATCAGTGAGTCAGCCTAACAAGGACATAAAGAAATTGACAGTTCTGTCAAGTGGCTCTTGGTGGAAAGGAATTAGGTATGATGAATAAGAGAAATAAATCATGCGGAAACTGTGGACATTTAATTAGAGGAAACCCCTGCCAAAGACATAGAATTCCTAAACCTTCAAGGAGCAAATACAGATTGCAATGTTTTTACTGCAAACGCAAAATGAAGAGGCAGATGAAAAGAGCACAAATGTCTAGTGAAACACTTATAATTAATTTCCATCAATCACCCTTTCTTCCTCTCATCTCCATCCCTTTCATCTCTTTCCCTCTCTCCATCCCCATCTTAATTTCACTTTTGTTACAGAATAGCTATCATGCCCACTTGTCCCTTGTTTTCAACAATTAAACCGAAACATGTCTTCTCATTCTCTGAAGCACAGCAAAGATGATTAGCTAAAAATGAAACTTGGTAGTTCTGTATTTTCAGTATTAAAACCAAAGTGGACCAAAACAGTTATAAACAACTGATCATTTTCTACTAGGCAAAACCACTTTCTTTTAAACTTCATTTCATTAACAGAAAGAAGATCTACTTGTTAGCAGAATCATAAAATACAAAAGAACCCTCTCTCTGACTGTTAAGAAGTGTTGCAACAAGGAGATTAAATTTCAAATGTCCCATTCTTTCTTAAAATAAGCTTATAGTGCTTTTACTTTTGATTTCTCAAAAATCCTGTATGGTTTATGCCAGCATAACTTAAGTATGATAGCTTTTTAATAAAGAAACATAAAATATTTTATTACTTGGGAGACTTATTTCCCTCTATTTTATCAGTTATTTTCAGATTACATGGTATTTCCTTAATTTTGGGCTTTGAATGCCCAAAGGACATTGTAGTAAATTAGCTCTCTAAAAAAATTAGTTACTTAATATTGCCCATTAAAAGAGTAATTTTATCTCATATTTGGCACATTAAGATGTGTTTAGCTGAATATTTTGTTTCATTTTGTTTTATTTTTAAATCCCCTTCATCTATCATCCACCTATCAGTTAAAAGACCTAAGAAACTCCTGCTACCATAGACAGAAAAAGAAATCTATTATTGTATCCATACAAAAATAAACAAAAGTAAATTGAAATAGTTGCAGACACTTGGTCTTTATTAAAAAAAAAAACAACAAAGGAATTTAAAACAAACAAACAGACCAAAAATACCCAGTCAAAACTTTTCCAGACAAAAGAAGTCTGACAAACCTCAATACTGCGACTTTCAAAGTCATTGTAAAACTTTTGGAATTTAGCTAGCAATGGCAAGACTGAGTGACTGGATGACTAGGAGATGCTTTCATGTTTGTTCAAATCCTATGTGTTATGTTTGGGTTTTTTGTTTGTTTCAGTTTGGTTTGATTTGGTTTATTTCTTCTAAATGCAGGCCCTTGAAATCTTTGGAAAATATGTGTATAAACAGATCAAAACTCTATCTAAACCTTCACATCTGAAAGAGTAAATAACCTCTACATTGCCTTTAACTTTTTGACCCAATAGAGATTAAAACAGATGATAAGGGCAGGACAATTCAATTTTGTTTCTCATTTGTTTCTCATTTATTTAATTGTGACCCTGGGCAGGTTCCTCCCTATTATAGTGTCTGCCTTTCTTGCCTGAAGTTTTAAGGTGCCTTACTAAATACTCCATCTCCCTTGCTAACAACAGTGCAATTTAGAAATCAGAATCTTAAAATCCTCCATTTAAAACCAAATCTTTACATGATTTTCCTTCAGCAACTTTTGTGTGTCTGTGTGTGTGTGAATTCTGTGATATTCTGCTTTCTCCAGCTCCTGTTTTATGAGTGGAACTGTGCCAGAGAATAAGAATTATGTACCACTGACATCTGCACCAATTGATAAAGACTGCGATCATGCACAAATGCAAACCTCCCTGTCCACACCTGCCATTACTGTCTGGCTCCTCTTGGCAGTAAATTGGGCCTCTCTTTAGTTAAAAATCCTTTTACCATCCATAACTATGGTGGCACTGATTTCCATTATTTTACTTTTATGCAAATGTCCTTTTAGGGCAATGGAGTAACAATGTACTATACTTAACAAACATTTACCAACTTGACCTCAAACAGCTTTTGGCTACCTGTAATGTAATCCAAAGCTAATAAATTTAGTTTATGTAAATCAATAGCTATTATACTATATGAAACTTTCACTGGACACTTTTGATGACTAGATTTCAACTGGCAACTGGTAAAACTGTGCATCTAATAATGAAGTTCAGTTGCATAATTTCTTTTAAATATATTTTTTTCTTAGCTGATATATGTAATGTACTGATTTGATCAATAATTAATAGCAGAGAGCTTCCAACAAGTGATAATGTGAGGCAGGGATATGGGGGCAGGGTGAGGGAAGTTTACTTGTATAAAGTGAATTTGAAGGACCTGAACTTGGAGAGATTAATGTTTCACAGAAATTTCATGCTTTTATTATCTTACTTCTGCTGCAGAATTCCTGAAGTTTTTATTTTTATTTTGGTTTGAAGTGTTATCTCAATAATTTCTAGACAGCTAACTTGAATATAGTTTAAGTGAGACATGATGTATGCATGTATATTCAGGTCAGAACAAAATAGTTTTCAATGGCATTAATCACCTATATTTCTCATCAGCACATGAGTAGGTTGTATTCAATACTGTACCTTTTGTTCAGGGAAGATAGCAGTAGCAGAAGCAACTGTCAGAAATTGACAATAATTCAAACTGTGCTATCAAGAAATTAAGAGTCCAGCAAAAACTAAGGGAATCAAAGACTGACTAAAGTCCTGTTCTTACTGGAGCTGCAAAGATTAAATCAGCTTAATAAGCCTGCCATACTGCTACTTATAAATTAAAGAAATATTTTTAATTTCTCATATGGTATTTGTATTCTTCCTTTTCTAAAATGAGCATAGCTGATACATATATCAATAGCTACATCTCTTGGGAATACACATCTCCTTTTCCCACTGGATGCCACTGTTTGATCAAATTCAGGCAAACAAAATCCTGAAATAATCTTGAAAATTAAGCCATTAATTCAAATTAAAACATAAGTTCTTTAGGAAACATTTGAAGCATGTTTTATTAAAATGCCTGGAGCACAGTTACTGTGGTTTTAGTATAGATTACATAAAATTAAAGATTACATTAAGAAATAAAAAAGAACTTATAGGGCATAATAGAATAATAGAACAAATTAGTGATATGCAAAAGCAGAACTTATTTGCTGACTAACAGATAAATGTTTAAGCACCTTACTCATTTTGAATATGAGTTTGTAATTTGAAATTCACCGATAAGGGGCTTACCACTAATATTAAAGTGTTTCACAGCTGGAATATCAAGTACTTCTTCTTTATTATAGAATTGGCTTATTATGAATACTTTCAGTTATTTCTGAAAGCCAGTGATCTTATTTTGTTGTCTCTGGAATAGCTGACACTTTCACCACTCACTTTCAAAGGATATGATCAGACCAAGATGAGTATTATGTACATACTGACTTAGTCTAACTTCTTGAAGAAGTATTGTTCCAGTGACAATAAGAGTATTTAAGCAATGATAGATGTTCTAGTACAAAACAAGAAATGGCTTCTAAAATGTAGATTCACAAAATGCAATAACATCAGACAAAAAATATATTAAAAGAACATACTTATAATAGCAGGAGATATGAGGACACTGTGAAAAAAAATCAAAGATTGCAAGTACAATGAATTCAATTTGAAGAGATTAATTCAAAAGACAAGGTATTACCACAAATGTATAGATAAACAGGGGAGGAAAAGATGATAATAATATTGTAGATCTCCCATTGAATCTAGATTACCATACACAAGTCATTTTTATAGCATTTGAAACTCTACTTTTGCTTTTTTTTTTAATATGATGTGAAGTTTTACATGAATTTTGACAGCAAGACATTGGTTTGATAAAGTATTTTGTATGAATCTTTGACTTTTGTAAGTACATTCAAAAAATGTACACAACTAAGTAATTAGTTACCTTTTTTGTTTTTGTGATGACATGAAGTAATCTTTTCCATTACTTTTCAGCATCTTAGACATTGCATAATTTTTTTTTGCCTGTTTACATTATAATGTTCCTAGAATTCTGAAAATGCATCATACATCACTCCGAAATACACTAAGGCTTGCTTTACCCTAAAATGGAGCAGCTGAATCTCCTAAATTTGATAAATTGCTTGAAGGCAAGAATAACAAACACCTACCTTTTTCAAAGATGTGTGCATGCCAAGCCCAGGTTTTATGCAACACTGAAATTCACTTGTCAAGGCTTGTTTATCCAGATTGCTCTAAATTAAGACTTCACACTGAACCTGGAAATAACTGTAAAGTTTGGCTAGCACATAGGGTAATTCACCTTTCCTGATACTTCTCAACAGTGTCTTCTGGCATTCAAAACCAGAAAACTTTCTATGTGTTGCTTGGAAACAGATACAGCACATATGTCTCAAGCCTTTGTTCAGCAGAAGCAATTCTAGCACAGGACAGTCAGTTTGATAGGGAAGTGTAATAGTAGAAGTAATAAGAAGAGAAATTAAATGGGGCAAAAATGTGGAAGATACACTCAAAAACAAATAAAAGGGAAAGGTTTGGGGGAAAAGTGACAAATAAAAATATAGAGGAACAAAGAAAACAAAAAATGAGAAACAAAATTATAACTGTTTTACAAAACAGTATTTTTTTTTAATGCATTTCTTGACTGCACTTATTCTGTGGATTTGAGGGATACATCATGGTATGCAGAACCAATGAGTGTAATCTCCATTTTTTAATTATGTTTACATTTATGTGTGTCTGTCTTTGTATCTGTGAGTGTGTGTGTCTGTGTATTTAGTTATACTATTCTGTATATGGAAAACAGTCCTACTTTCCCTATGAACCTGTCCCTAGCTCTGGTTTATTTATTTATTTATTTATTTATTTATTTTTTAAAATTTAGTTAAAATTTAGGAGAACCAATAAAAAGAAACAAAAAAAAAATAGGGAACTTTGGGCACTGTATTGTATAGAGGGAAAATAAAAAGAACTCACACAGCTCAACATCTCCTACATGTGATTTTAAGGTTAAGTCTTTCAGGAATTCATCTAAAGTGCTTAAAATAATTATCACTGGTCAGTTAAGGAGAGTAGAAATGGCTCATCAGCTAGAAACTTAGAACATGGATAGAGCTTAGAAGAGATAAGTCAATAGGGAAAAACCTTCTGCCCAAACTATGAACTAGTCAGACAAGAGCCAGCTAAGTGCCACCTCGAGTCAGGGTGACAGAGCTAAAAGACTCTGCAGCAAACAGGGACAAACCTCAGGTGAGAGCTGATTTGTGTTAGAGAAGCTCAAAGCAAGTAAAGCAAACTCCTGTGCTCCTGGAACTAGAGCTGCAAACGTTTATATTCCATGTCACAAGTTTCCAGCAGTGTGTGCCAGCCCTGAGCTCTTCAAGCATTACAGGAGGTGTGGATTAAAGAGAACAGCTCCGGTGAATAAGCCATAGCAGGGCCTGAGCATTATCTTAGGGCAGTAGGAGCTGGCTCCTGTTTCCAAAGCAAGCAATGAGGAGGCACCAGTAAGGATACAGGAATAGGGGAGAGAAAGAAAGACAGTGTGGGCTTAAATAAACATCAGGAGATATTACTGCAGATTTAATACAGTGACAGGTAAGAATGGGGTTGAGATTTCACTGGAAGATCATGTGGTAGGAAAGCTTCCTTTTGATCTTAAAATCTCAAATAAATTATGACAAAAAAAACCCCAAAACAAACAAACAAACAAAAAGAAAGGACTTGATTCTGAAAATATATTTGTAAGCAATATCAATTACATGAATATATGAATATATATTCCACAGCTGACAGTACTGCAAACGGCCAAAGTTAGTGTGCTAATCATTCATGCAATGGTCATAAAGCACTTCAGCCCCTCTGAAATGTTTGAGAAAACTGCTTTTGTATTACTCTATTTTCACAGTTCCCCAAAAGACATGCCTAAAATTAAGCCAGTGATGAAATTGTGCTGTGCAATCTGACTTGGTTTGTTCTGTTTACACATAAAATAATAAATGATTTTGTACTGTCATTATTTGATGTTGAAATTTTCCCTTTGTGTTTTTGATTTTTTTTCCTTTTATTGAGCATACTTAAAGCAAAGTCCTCACTGACAAATCTTGTCATTTAGACACTTTCTAGACCTGCAGTTTCTCACCGCACTTGACAGTCTATTTTTTTTTGTTTGTCTTTCTGCTATTTGTTGGGGGTGATTTTAATCTCTTTCTTCTAAGTCTCATTAAGATTCTTCACCTGTAAACATGAAAAATGCAAACAAGAGCTGTCTCTTAAATGATAAATAAAGTACAGTCTTTAAGATTTATCTGTCTTTTAGTGTTTAAAGAAATTGTTAGATTGAGTGTGGTGAGTGAATATAGTGTATATGAGGACAGTATAAAACAGAACAGATTCCAGCTCAAGCAAAGTTATCCTTTCATGACCCAATTGGAAATAAATGACATTTCCATATGCTTTCTATGACATTTGTATAGGTTTTTATTGAAAAATCATGGTTCATAATTTGTGATGATGGAAAAAAGTAAGTATCTATCATTATCTTGTTTGGAAAAAATATATTTTTTGAAAAGTCTCCCTTTTTGCTTAAGTAACCTTTACTAATCATTTATTCTATCTGAATCACAGTTTACTTTAAATATTCTCACATAAATATATATATACATTTTAAAAATCACATTTATGTCAGTGGAGTCTGATTTTTGGAATATAAGGAAATGATCTATCCCAATTTTTTTTATCTGAGTTCATAGTAGTTATTGAAAGATGTAAACTATCATGTTAAGGGACAATTATTAACTAGTTATATTTTTCCTAGCATTTTTTAATGTATGAAGAACAAAGTTTAGGGCACAGTGAAGTTCAGGTTATTATACTAAGGTTTTAGAAAGTCTTTATTTGAAGCCTCTGCAAAACTATCCTTCTATCATGGTTAAAATTAAAATCTATTCCAGATTTTCAATATGGAAAAGTGGATCTTTATAGAAAGGGTTAGGGAGAACATATTTCAAGAACTTTAAAATAAATTCTACTCTATGACCTTCATGTACTAAAGTTAGTAGGAGATCCATCATTACATTGTGATGATAAAACAGCAGTTCTCGTTCTGAGTAAACAATCTATAGAAACATCAATATTTTCCAGAATTTCTTTTTCTATCTTAAGATACCTTGTCTATTCTAGATATTGTTGATTATCTGTCAGTATTTTAAGATATTAAACAAGTAGATGAATTAGCTACAATCCTTACACCTGAAGAGTTTCATTGGACATAACTACAATCATATGAGGGAAGGTAAAACAAAAGAAATATTTAGAAGGGAATAAGAGAGAAAGAAGGACGTTAGTTATTGTGCTGGTTTGAAGGTGAACCAGCAAGGGAAAATGAACTCACCACGAGAGAGATTATAAGTCGGAGCTAAAATTTAATAATAATATTATTATAACAACACTGACACACAAGGGAAATTGCTTTCAACTCACAATACCCCAGCAGTATAACCCAGTGTCCTGGGGCACAAACCCAAGGGGGTTTGTTTGCCCTTGTGCTGAGACCCCTGTGGCTCCCCCAAGTCCAGAGCAAAAGGAAAAGAAAAACCTGTTGGTGCAGGCGAGGGCTGTGGTCTGGGCGAGAGCGGTGATCTCCTGCTGTCGAGGTCCTGCTGCTGCTCTGGATCCGACGAGAAGTACCCGAGGTCTTCTTACCCACCACTTATGTACCCTCAGGGAGCACTCAGTCCCTCCCCCTGGGCGGGGACTCACACAATGGGTGATTGACTCTGGGAGCCAGGGGGTGTTGAGCTGTTGATGGCCCATTAGCAGCTCCGCCCCCCTCAGGCTGGGTGTGAAGGTGATAATGGCTCCCTGGGCAGCTGCTGCTAATGGCCCATTGTCCTTGGGGAATGAATAGAGGGGGTAGAATACACAGCTTTGATCACCCCCACACAGTGTTAACTGGTCTCTCCTGCTGAACTAGGACATTATCCACCCCTTATTCTACTCCATCTAGTCATTCCCAAATTAATCCCCTTTTTACCTATACATATATATATATACATATATGCAATGAAACATTACAAACTCTTCTCGCTCAAAATTAGGTCCCCTTGTGGTACACAACGTGTTTCTCCATCTTTTTGCATTACCCACCAAGTGCAACCAGGTCCTTGAGCAAAGACAATCCCTCGGATGGGTTTGCCTTTGTTTGAGGTGGGACTAACCCAAACAGTCTTTCCTAACATACCTCTCATATGGACCACAGGGACTTTATCTCCATCTACAGTATTCAAGAGTTCTGATTGGGCAGGGCCAGCTCGATTGATGGAGCCCCGAGTGTTGACCAACCAGGTGGCCTTTGCCAAATGCAGCTCCCAGTGTTTGAAAGTTCCCCCACCCAACGCCTTCAAGGTTGTTTTCAGCAGTCCATTACATCGCTCAACTTTCCCGGCAGCTGGAGCATGGTAGGGGATATGATACACCCACTCAATGCCGTGCTCTCTGGCCCAGGTGTCTATGAGGCTGTTCTTGAAGTGGGTGCCGTTGTCAGACTCTATTCTCTCTGGGGTGCCGTGTCTCCACAGGACTTGTTTCTCAAGGCCCAGGATGGTATTCCGGGCAGTGGCGTGAGATACGGGGTATGTCTCCAGCCATCCAGTGGTTGCCTCTACCATGGTCAGCACATAGCGCTTGCCTTGGCGTGTTTGGGGAAGTGTGATGTAATCAACTTGCCAGGCTTCCCCATACCTGTATTTCGACCACCGTCCACCATACCATAGAGGCTTCACCCGCTTGGCCTGCTTGATGGCAGCACATGTGTCACAGTCGTGGATAACCTGTGAGACACTGTCCATGGTTAGATCCACCCCTCGGTCACGAGCCCATCTGTATGTCGCATCTCTGCCTTGATGACCAGAGGCATCATGGGCCCATTGGGCTAGAAATAATTCACCTTTATGCTGCCAATCCAGATCTACCTGAGAGACTTCAATCTTGGCAGCTCGATCCACCTGCTCGTTGTTACGATGCTCCTCATTAGCCCGGCTCTTGGGTACATGAGCATCTACGTGACGGACCTTCACACTCAGCTTCTCTACCCGGGCAGCGATGTCCTGCCACATCTCAGCCGCCCAGATGGGTTTCCCTTTGCGCTGCCAGCCGGCCTTTCTCCAGCGCTCCAGCCATCCCCACAGAGCATTGGCCACCATCCATGAGTCAGTGTAAAGGTAGAGTCTTGGCCACCTCTCTCGTTCAGCGATATCCAAAGCCAGCTGAACAGCTTTCAGCTCTGCAACCTGACTTGATCCACCTTGTCCTTCAGTCGCTTCTGCAACTCGACGTGTAGGACTCCATACAGCTGCTTTCCATTTCCGGCTTGTCCCTACAATGCGGCAAGAGCCATCTGTGAAGAGAGCATATCGCTTCTCCTCTTCTGGTAGCTGGTTATATGGTGGGGCCTCCTCAGCTCGTGTCACCTGCTCCTCTTCTTCTTCAGAGGACAATCCAAAACTCTCACCTTCTGGCCAGTTGGTGATGATTTCCAAAATCCCAGGGCGATTAGGATTCCCTATCCGGGTTCGCTGCGTGATCAGAGCGATCCACTTACTCCATGTGGCATCAGTGGCGTGATGGGTAGAAGGAGCTTTTCCTTTGAACATCCAGCCCAACACTGGTAGTCGGGGTGCCAGGATGAGCTGTGCCTCAGTGCCAATCACTTCTGAGGCAGCTCGAACTCCTTCATAAGCTGCCAGGATCTCTTTCTCAGTTGGGGTGTAGCTGGCCTCAGATCCTTTGTATCCCCGACTCCAGAATCCCAGCGGTCGTCCTCGAGTCTCCCCAGGTACTTTCTGCCAGAGGCTCCAGGATGGGCCATTCTCCCCGGCTGCAGTGTAGAGCACATTCTTCACATCCTGTCCTGTCCTGACTGGCCCAAGGGCTACTGCATGGGTAATCTCCTGTTTAATCTGCTCAAAGGCTTGTTGTTGTTCAGGGCCCCACTGGAAATCATTTTTCTTCCGTGTCACAAGGTAGAGAGGGCTTACAATCTGACTGTACTCAGGGATATGCATCCTCCAAAAGCCCACGGCGCCTAGGAAAGCCTGAGTTTCCTTCTTGCTGGTCGGTGGGGACATAGCTGCTATTTTGTTGATCACCTCTGTTGGAATCTGGCGACGCCCGTCTTGCCACTTCACTCCTAGGAACTGAATTTCCTGAGCAGGTCCCTTGACCTTACTTCGTTTAATGGCAAAACCAGCTCTTAGGAGAATCTGGATTATCTTCTTTCCTTTCTCAAAAACCTCCCCTGCTGTGTTCCCCCATACAATGATGTCATCGATGTACTGTAGATGTTCTGGAGCCTCACCCTTTTCCAATGCAATCTGGATCAGTCCATGGCAAATGGTGGGACTGTGTTTCCACCCCTGGGGCAGTCGATTCCAGGTGTACTGCACCCCCTTCCAGGTGAAAGCGAACTGCGGCCTGCACTCTGCTGCCAACGGAATGGAGAAAAAGGCATTGGCAATGTCGATGGTGGCATACCACTTGGCTGCCTTGGACTCCAGCTCATACTGAAGCTCCAGCATGTCCGGCACAGCGGCACTCAGGGGGGGTGTGACCTCATTGAGACCACGGTAATCCACCGTCAGCCTCCACTCTCCACTGGACTTTCGTACTGGCCATATGGGGCTATTAAAGGGTGAGTGAGTCTTGCTGACCACCCCTTGGCTCTCCAGCTCACGAATCATCTTGTGTATGGGGGTCACAGAGTCTCGGTCAGTGCGGTATTGCCGACGGTGCACTGTGGCTGTGGCCAGCGGTACCAATTGTTCTTCAACTTTCAGCAGTCCTACAGCAGAAGGGTCCTCTGAGAGGCCAGGCAAGGTGCTCAGCTGTCTGATTTCCTCTGTCTCCACAGCAGCTATGCCAAAGGCCCAACGCAGTCCTTTTGGGTCTTTGAAATATCCATTCCTCAGGTAGTCTATGCCAAGGATACACGGGGCTTCTGGACCAGTCACAATGGGGTGTCTATGCCATTCCTTCCCAGTCAAGCTGACTTCAGCTTCCAGTACAGTCAGCTGTTGGGATCCCCCTGTTACCCCAGAAATAGAGATGGATTCTGCCCCGACGTATCCTGATGGCATCAACGTGCATTGTGCGCCAGTGTCCACTAAAGCTTTGTATTTCTGTGGGTCTGATGAGCCAGGCCACCGAATCCACACAGTCCAATAAACCCGATTGTCCCTCTCCTCTACCTGGCTAGAGGCAGGGCCCCCCTAGTTCTGGTCATGGTATTCACTGCGCTCTCCCTGTGAATATGACCGGGAGGTTCCTTCAAGAGGATCGGGCATAACATCATCATTCCTATACTGTCTGGAGCCTTGCCCACGAGAGACCGGAGCAGCCTTCAACCTTGAAGAATTCCCTGTGTTAGTTGTGCCTCTTTGCAATTCACGTACCCGAGCTGCTAAGGAAGAGGTGGGTTTCCCATCCCACTTTCTCATATCTTCTCCATGCTCATGGAGGTAAAACCACAGATTGCCGCGTGGAGTGTACCCTTTCTCCTTAGCTGGAAGACGCCTGCTTCTGATGGCGGAGACTCTTGTTTGTTCTGGAGAGATATGGAAGAGTCCTTCCTTAATCTTCTCTTCCAGTTCAGCCAGTTTTGTTTCCACAGCTGAGACATGGGCTCGTAATGGAGCAGTGACAGTGTCTTCATAAATCCTGAGTTTGCTGACCAGTGCACCCACCTTGTCTTCTCCCTCTCTCCACTGCAATGTTGCAAGGTAGCGAGAATACATTTCTGGCCCAAGTCGTGCAAATTTTAACCACATCTGGGATGTGCACTGGACACCATCTGGACTTTTAGGGAATCTCTCATCCTCTGAAAAGATTATCTCCAGTACGGCTAATTCCCTTAAGCACCGGATACCTTGTTCCATCGTGTTCCACTGTCCTTGCTGTACGTGGAGGTCCTCCTTACAAAGATATCTCTCCCTCACGCTTGACAACAGTCGCCGCCAGAGGCTGAGAGTTTCCTGTCTCTTTCCAATGCCCTGATCAATGACAACATCTCGAGACAGGGATCCCAGCTGCCTTGCCTCACTCCCATCTAGAATGGTATCATTGGCTGCAGCATCCCAGATTCGAAGTAGCCAGGTCAAGATGGACTCATTTGCCTGTCGTGTGAACTCTCTCCGGAGCTCACGCAGCTCTCCCAGGGATAGGGACCGGGTGATTATTTCTGGCTCCATTTCTTCTGCTTGAGATGAAGGTCCTGACTCTTCCTCGTCATGCACTATACGAACTGATTTGGTCTTTGATTTTCTTTTCTGGACAGGGGCAACTGCTATCGGTTTCTGTTGTCCTTCTGGCTCCTCCATGGTTTGTGTGGACATGGTGCTGGTTGATGTATCTCTCTTCCTCTCTGGCTCAGTCATGGTCTGGGTGGACATGGCGCTAGTTGATGTATCTCTCTTCCTCTCTGGCTCAGTCATGGTCTGGGTGGACATGGCGCTAGTTGATGTATCTCTCTTCCTCTCTGGCTCAGTCATGGTCTGGGTGGACATGGCGCTAGTTGATGTATCTCTCTTCCTCTCTGGCTCAGTCATGGTCTGGGTGGACATGGTGCCTGTGGATTTGCTCCTTTTCTCCTCCTCCTGATGATGCTGTACCACACCAAGCAGTGTGCGGTAGGCAGTGGCCAGGGCCCAGCAGGTTGCTGTGAGCTGCACATCTCTGGGACTACCAGAGCATCTTCCTTTCACATAGCTTAGCATTTTGGCAGGGTCCTGCAGTTGTTCCGGGGTGAATTTCCAGATCATTTGAGGAGAGAAGGTCTCCAAATACTGGCCCATATCTTCCCACTTCCCGTGCCACTCAACATCATCCGCTCCCAGGGCAGGCCTCCAGCAAGTCTCCTTAGAGAGCCCAGTTCTGACCCTAAACATGGTGTATACAGTACAGAGGAGACAAAGCAAAACTAACAGGACTAACAGTAGGATTATACTGTCCCTAACATCAAAAGGAAGCTCAATATTTTCAATGATTGTTGTAGCAGAGGTGAAAAGGTGGAAGTAACCATCTCCGCCTGTTTTCCCCACAGTCTGGGTGCTATTTTTAATGAGACCCCAGAGGTAACAACCCAAACCAGGACAGGCACACCAGACTGAATATACATTCACAATGAAATTCATTGCTTCTGATGTTATGACAACATAAACATAGTATATTAATAAAGCAATTTTGATCCTTCTCCCTGGTATTAAAGAGAGCATCAAAACAGGCACATGGTTCCCCATGTGTCGAAATATGAACAGGCCCAGATACACCATCCACATGAATACATCAAGCAACATGGTAGTCAGGGAGTTTCTGTACCCAAATACACAAAATGAAATTGTAGTTCTGACTTCTCTCTCGTGCCCCACGTTGGGCGCCAAAAGATGTGCTGGTTTGAAGGTGAACCAGCAAGGGAAAATGAACTCACCACGAGAGAGATTATAAGTCGGAGCTAAAATTTAATAATAATATTATTATAACAACACTGACACACAAGGGAAATTGCTTTCAACTCACAATACCCCAGCAGTATAACCCAGTGTCCTGGGGCACAAACCCAAGGGGGTTTGTTTGCCCTTGTGCTGAGACCCCTGTGGCTCCCCCAAGTCCAGAGCAAAAGGAAAAGAAAAACCTGTTGGTGCAGGCGAGGGCTGTGGTCTGGGCGAGAGCGGTGATCTCCTGCTGTCGAGGTCCTGCTGCTGCTCTGGATCCGACGAGAAGTACCCGAGGTCTTCTTACCCACCACTTATGTACCCTCAGGGAGCACTCAGTCCCTCCCCCTGGGCGGGGACTCACACAATGGGTGATTGACTCTGGGAGCCAGGGGGTGTTGAGCTGTTGATGGCCCATTAGCAGCTCCGCCCCCCTCAGGCTGGGTGTGAAGGTGATAATGGCTCCCTGGGCAGCTGCTGCTAATGGCCCATTGTCCTTGGGGAATGAATAGAGGGGGTAGAATACACAGCTTTGATCACCCCCACACAGTGTTAACTGGTCTCTCCTGCTGAACTAGGACAGTTATTAAATACTCAGTTTTAATGGTGCTTTGCATAGCTTTCCATTTAGATATATTTCTATCTTTCATGGAGAAATAATATAATCAAAAAGCAATGGAAGCTGTAGAAAATATGAGAATGCTATGAATTTGAGAAGGAAAAAAGACTATGTAATCAACAAGTGGGAACAACTGAGGGGGAAGATGTGAAATGAAATGTGTATCAAAATTTTGCAAAAGAACCACTTGCAGTCAGTGGTGAAGGAGAGGTATATGACATACAAAGTTGATCCTAGCTCCAGAGCAGGAAACCTTCTTTTCCGTTGGGAGAGGTAGTTTGAAAAAACAGAGCAGAGAAAGCAAAACAGCAATAAGAAAAAAAAGTTAACTTGCACTGACTGAATCTCTTTATGTTAATATAAATGAGCCTGTCATCTCTTTCTTACAACAAATATCCCCCAACCCCAAGATAATTTCACATTGATGTAATTTTTTTTCCTTTCTTTTTTAATATTAATAGCCATGTGATGATTCTCCTCATGCATCTAAACTGTGGACTCATCCGGCAGGTATTTACATACATCAGTAGGATCCCTCTTGAGCTTTCTTGTCTCCAGGATAAACAGCTCCTGTTGTTTCAGCCTCTCCTCATACTAAAGGCACTCCAGTTGCTTGATAACAATCTTCAAAGTTTCTTATCTTTATGGCCTTTCATTGGACTCTCTCCAGTGTATCTATGTCTTTCTCATATTGGCAAAACCAGGACTGAGAACTGTAATACAGAGATACTTCACAAGTTCTGAACACAGAGGAAGGGTCACTTCCCTCAGCTTGCAGGCAACAGTCTTACTTATGCAGCCCTGGAGGCTATTGGCCACAAGGCTGGATGATCAACTTGGTTCCTACCTGGGTTACCAGATCCTCTTCTGCAAAGCCCTCACCAGGCAGTGCTACCTAAAATTGTACCTGACATTTTTTGAAGTTCATGAGATTCTCCCTGTCGGTTGAGGTCCCCTTGAATGGCAGCACAATGATCCAATCCAATGAACAATCCCACTTCTGTATCCACTGGAAACCCACTGTGGGTGTGGTATACCCCATCATCCACACCATCAGCACTTAATGAAGTGAAAAAGTACTTGTTTATTCTTGACCACTAAGGCACACCATTAGTGACTGCCCTTCAGCTGAACTCTGTGCCATTAATGGTAACTCTTTGATCCCGGCAGTTCAGCCAGCTTTTGTGTCGTTTCACTGTTCATTTGACTAGTGCGTAATTTATCAGTTTGTCAATGAAATGTTATGACCTTGTGGAAAACCTCGCTAAAGTCAAGTTATACAACAATTACCATTCTTCCCTCATCCACCCTGTCTGTCACTTCATCGTGGAAGGTGATTCATTATGAGGTTGATTAGGCATGATTTCCACTTCATAAATCCATGCTAGTGCTCAAAAGCCATTGTCTCCTTCATATTCTCAGGCAAGGTTTCCAGGATTATTTGCTTCACCACCTTCCTGGGGAATGAGGTGAGATTCATCAGCTCACTAGTGGATCACCAGATCCTCCTTGTCACCCTTCTTGAAGATGACAAAGATCATTACTTTCCTTCAGGTCTCAAGAGCCTCCTCCACTTGCCATGACCTTTAACTACTAATGGAGTGGCCTTAAAGCGCTAGCTCCCTTAGCACTCATGGTTATATCACATTAGGTCCCACAGACTTGTGCCTGTTTAGCTTTTTCTTTTTAATGTTGTTTAGCAGGGTGTCATGATTTTTGACAAAGCTACAATTCCAAAATATTTTCATACTACCCTGTGCTTGCACAATGTGACTTTGACTAGCTACAATTTCCACTTTACCAATAAGAATGGCAGAAAAGGAATGCATAAATAGCAGCTGCCACTTTTGTCAAGAACGTGTTTCACATGTTTTCGTATGACTTTGTAGCTGGCAAGTTTCCATGTTTTTTAAACTATCATGTCCATTTGGTCTCTGAGCAGCCTCTAATTGTCCATATTTCTGCCTTGAGACCAGGAAGTACTCCTATCTGAAAATATAAAGAATTATATATACACATATATATATGAGTACTCAAATATTTATAAAAAGTAATACTTACACATAGATATACTTTGGATATATATTTAAATATAACTTTGCATTGATGTATACTTGCGTACAGATATAGAAGTTAATTATATGGATCCATAAAGGTGCACATATGAAATTTAGCAAACATTCTGAAGTAAAAGTTAATGAGATAAATAATTAAAGCTTAGGCGTAAACAGAAAGTAATTAAACAAAGTCTAAAGGATAGTTTGGAGCACTCCATGTTACAAGGCTGATGAGCTTTTCTGAAACATTCCTGTTAGATCATGCTCCTCACTGAAATCAGTTCCTCAGTGAATTGCTCCCAACAAAATCCTTGAGACCAGATGGGTTGACGTTCCAGAAGGTCTAGTTAATCTTGCATTTAGTTACTTTATGTAAGCCATTGTTGTGATTTAAGCCCTGAGAGCAACTAAGTACTGTGCAGCCAGCCACTCAGTCACTTCCTGATCAGTACAGAGGAGAATCAGAAAAAAGGTAAAACTCCTGGGTTGAAATAAGAGTTTAATAATTGATAAAACCAAATTGCTGTTATTATAATTAGTATTACTACTACTACTACTGCTACTAATAAAAAGGATATATAGAGAGGAATAAAACTCAAGGAAAAAACAGGTGATACACTATACAATTTCTTGACATGCAGTGACTGATGCCTAGTGCATTGCCAAACTGCAATCAGCAAATCTCCCTGACCAGCTCTCCTCAGTTTATAAAAAGAGGCATGACATTCTGTGGTATGGGATATCCCTTGGCCAGTTTGGGTCCCCTATCCTGGCTCCTAGTGCACCTGCTCACTGGCAGAGCATGGGACACTGAAAAAACCTTGACTTCAAGTAGCCTGAGCAACAAACAGAAAAAAACCAATAAACTACTTAGCAACAAACAAAACATCAGCGTGTTATCAACATTATTTTCATATTAAATCCAAACCACAGCACTGTACCAGCTACTAAGAAGAAAATTAACTCTATTCCAGCTGAAGCCAGTACGACCTGTAGGCACACTGTGTCAACCAAACTTCTGAGAGGCTGAAAGGAGGAATTCTCTTAGCTGAAAAATGTCACAGGGTCATAAACAGATTTAGAAGTGAATGCCAGCATGTATCTAGGGGCCATGTGCTGAAGGGAGTGCGAGCTCACTGTGCTGCAATGCCCACTTCTCAACCCTGATAAAGGGGGACAGATGCTGTTGAAGGCTTATGTCATCACTTCTGATGGGTTAGGATGAAAAGCAGGCAGTGTCTGATAAAACTGACCAAAGGCCCTCTGTGAATAATGATTAGTTATTTTTACCCAAATCAAACATTTTCCTTATCTTTTTTAAAAAACTGTTCTTTAAACTTGGAAACCCCCCCCCACAACCACGAAAGAAAAAAATAACCGCAACTTTGAAGTAACAATGAGTATTCCATACAGACAGAAGTTTCAGCTGAATCTCTGGTGTGTTTAGAGAGCACCAACTGTCCAAACCACAATTTTTAAAGGGACCTGCCAGCATGTTATCAGTTTGACAGTCATCATCATTGAAAAAGTACATATAAGCACATTCCTGCATGTTTTTGAAAAATGTAACAATATTTGTGGTTCCCAAAGGATTTCTCCAGTGTATTTCAACAAATACTGACATTTAGAAAGCTCTTTTTGTAAAGTTTACTCATTACAAACCATACTGTGATTTCAAACAAGTTTTTGCATAAAATAGATTTATCATTGCAGTTATTTTTTTTTGCTGTAAATCAGAATCACAAAAAAATAACAAGATCTAAAGTGTATGCTTTACATTTATACGGTAGCGATGGTGTACAAGAATCCCATGCTGTGTCACTGAGGGATAATACCCCTACACAGGGCTCAGAAAGATGAATCCCTTGAAGTTTGAACTATTAGGTTTATGTGGGACAGCAAGTATGATGTTATGGAATATTAGCAAGATAAAATGGCAACAGGACATCTGATTCCCTAAAACAGAAGCAGTAGGAAATGAGCTACAACAAAAGCAGGGGCTGTGCCCTTTTTTCCCCGTGTGGCAGACAACAGATCTCATACCCCAGAGTAACACGTAACTCTTATTTGTTCTTTCATTCATGCTAGAACTTCTAGATATTTGCTGAGATAAAATCATTGATTTTTTTTTAAGTTATGAAAAATATTGTCAGGTCAGTAGTGAACACAATTCTGATATCACAAAAAAGAAATTAAATATATTAGTGTAACACTTTCCAAAAATTGCAAATTAAATGTATAATTGCTATTGTTAGATAAATTTGATTCTTCACTACAATGCTTTGTACATAGCTCTGTTTATTTAATTTGCTTTACTTGTTTAAAAGGTATCATCTAATCTAGAGGAATAAAGAGAATTATATGATATTATTATCTTGGTTCATACAAAAATAAAATGTATATATGCTGAAGAAAAAACTTATTCTATGATTAAAGTTCAAAATTGGTGTGGTTTGAAAATTATTCTTCAATAACCTATGAACTCAAATATTTTAAAACAACATGCATCTGCTACTTGTCAAACAACTATCAAATAAGAAAAATAAATATATTGCCTTGTGTCCTTTCCCTCCATGCCCTTTTTCCCAAACCTGTTATAAGTAATTCTGTCTAAAAATATAAAAAATGCAGCATAAGTGAATCCTCATTTCCTGAAATAAAAAAAGTCAGTTTTCACATAAAGCAGATCTATTTCTTCTTCAAAAACAAGCAAATTAAAAAAAAAAACAAACAAAAAAACCCCCAAAAACAACAAATAAGAAAGCCATGGGCATAGTGATAGACATGTTAGCACTTTTGAAAAAAGAACCAGTTGCCCATAATCTGCACATTGGTTTCAGTATACTTTGAAATTATTTCCCATAAAAGTACACTGCTAGGGAAATCTAAGCATGTTAAAAAGGAAACACTTGCAGAGAAATTTTTCTTGCCCTACAGGTGGTGATATATAAACAAAAATTAATCTTGACTTTGCATCACATGCTCTGTTTACTGTGATTTATTCACAGATATATTTAGTTAAATACAATAGCAATTTTATACAGGATGAGATGCAGTCACAATGATACTATTGCACTATTGCTCCTCTATGATATTATGGATACATTGGGTATGGGCCTGGAGACAATGAAGACAATGGAATTCCTTCCAGGGAAGGAATGCAGCTCTTAATACTACTCATACTCTCCTCTGCTCTCTGTCAAGTCTGAAAGGTAACTAAAGAGTTGTGTGATCACAAATACCTACGCTGGGTGGATACTGTGTAAGCAAATGGAAGACTGAAGTGTTCTTCGTCAATACATTTATCTAGGCTGTGATGGAAGTATATTCATGTTAATAAATTTTGATTTTCATGTTTGTTTTTTTCTTTTTTCTAAATATCAATAATTCGAGAACAATGAAGCTGCAGGAGTACCTATAAATACCTTACATACAGACTCTCTCAAAGATTTATTGAATCATTTGAAAAACACCGGGTGAAACCACTTTATTTCTTCATGTTTTGGGTGGTAGGATTTCCTTTTAATTTTAAATTTATGACTGGCTTAAAAAAAATGATGATAAAAGATAAGAAACTTCATTAGTTTGAACAAGATGCAGTCACATGCTCTATCTATTTAAAATCCAGTACTTTAATGGAAAATTTCCCTACTTTTTTTTCCAAAAGAAAACATTAAAAAAATATTGGATTTATAACTTAATAATTTTTGTGTCTTATGACTACTACCGCCAAGTTTTTCTCTCCTTCTCAGATATTAAAATCCCATGTCCTCTGCTGGACTGATTATTGGTCCAAATTCATCTGAATAATGAACAGGGGTGCCTGATTAATCATCGTCTCTTGGACTGATTATTGCTTACCTGTTTCTCAAAGAATTATGCATAATGGAAAGGCCTGCTGACATGGGTAAAAGAGCACAAGAAACGTGAAGACACGGTTAATATGAAGTCTAATGGAAACCTGCAGCTTAAGTTGTCTTCTGACCTTGCAAACATTCAAAGGACATTTTGTGTCTTCTCATGACTTGTCTAAAATATGCCAAGAGAATCAGCCTCAGGAGGTTTTTATGACTGTAAAGGACGTCTCAGTGGCTCACATGATTCATCCTGTGTCATCTGAGGCAAGGTCAGAGGAATTCTATCCATGGAAGAGTCTTGTGTGATACTTGTAAAACATAGGTTATTTCCATCAAAGAAACAGATTAAATGAGAACATGTTTCTGTTCTAAGACAAATGTAGACATTTCTTTAACTGATATAGAATAGGAAAATGTACATAGAGGTGAGTGGAGATGCAGTTTTGTCACCAGCTATGATCTGAAGATTTGCAGGAAAGCGATTGCTTACAGTCACAGGCATCCTGTGACTATGATAAAAAAAACCCAACAAAACATTCACCAATATATTCACATAGAGCTTTAATCCCAACTTTTCCAAGATGCCTGCAAAAAAATGTTGGAAAAAAGGTAATTCAGGAAGGAGTAGAATATGACAGTAATTGCAATTTTAGTAATAAATGATTGATGGTGGTTAACACTTTTGGAAAAAGATGCATTACAGTGTCTAAATTCTTCCAAGATTTTGATTATAAAAATTCTTTTTCTACTAACCTTTGCTGATGTGATGTCTTTATTCTAGATTCCCAGGATATTGGGGGGCTTATGTGTCCCAAGGGTTTGCTTTTCCTCATGTTGTCTAGGCCCTGAGTTCACCTGCTGTTATTCCTGCAACACCACATTTTTGTGAGTGTTAACACTTTCCTGCCCTTCATCTGATTTCCTGAGCTTATGATACTCTTTTGTGAGGAAAAAAAGAAAATCGCAATCTCCCCCCAAAAAACCCTGGAAAACATTTCTGAATACTTGCTAGGAAAAATGAATGCAGTCAAAACATGAAGATTTGAAATCTTTTAAAAATAATTTATAATCTGGCTGGAGGAGAAATATAGCCATTTCTGTCATGAAGATATTGGGGGTACTTTTCTTACCTGCCTTTACAGCCTCCATGACTGATACGATTGATAATCATACACTTAGTAAATTGGAGTTCTGAGCAGTTACAGGATGTCTCTTAAAACTCTGACTGAAAGGCAGAAATCTGTTTTTAAATTGTTTTAGTAAGCTATAGTTATCAAATTAGCCAAAAGCCTAGAAAAAGAAAGCCACAGAAAAAAAATAATTTATGAGTATTTTCTATTAAAATTTATCATGTCTCCCAAGATGGTTTTCAAGAAGATGTTCTCTTTTGTCAGACTTATGAAAAAGGAACTAAAAATCTCACTAAAACTTTAGCTGATGAGAGCAGACCTCTTTGAAAAATGTTATTTTCAAAGATTAGGAAATCAATAAATAAATCAATAACTGCTCATACCCATAATATTGCAGTTTTCTTGTTTAATTTTAACTGAAAAAGTTAAGCATGAGAAGGTTTTTATTTTAATTCTGTAACATGGGTGATTCACTAACAAGACATCTCTTAGTTGCAGTTTTTTAATTCAAAGTATCAACAGAAATGTGATTTTGATAACCTACACTCAAGTCTTATTATTTTATGTTGTACAAATTCTTCATTTTTTATGTGGTTGTTTAGTAAAAACTGAAGTACAGTTAGCCTGATTTTAATAGCTAGGTGTTTGGCTGGAGTAAAGAATTGATTTTGATGCCATTATTGACAGGTGTTGATTCACTTTGGATTTATGGTTAAGTAGTTTAGATCTCATTGTAACCTAGAAACTATATTTGAAAAAGCTTATTTACACACTTAGGAAGGGGAGGTTTGAACAAAGGAATTAATGTCAACTGTGGGCATAAGCCTAATCATTCTACAGATTTTCTAGAATGGTAGAATAAACTCTTCACCAGCCTTAGGAAACATCTGTTTTTCTTTACAGGTTATATGTAAACTCCAGAATGAAAGTGTCATCATACAAGTAACATGGTTAGATGCTTAAATTTAAATTACACATTTTATTTATATCATAGAAACTCCTGACTGAGGGAATACTACACTTTAATGCTGTCACTCAGTCTTCCACATGGATGTTTATTGAATGTTTTTAAGTACAGGTACTCATCTCTGAACCTGTCACTTTGTTCTCTATATGTGCTAATATTGTATTCAAGCTCTGAAATAAAGGCTGTTCATTGTAGAAATCACTCACTCAAAGTAATGTGAATAAAGCAACAAGGCAATTTTTTATAGTATGAAAAGAATTCTAGCATTGGGAATAAACCTTGTAAAATATGCAAAAAAACCAACCAAACAAACAAAAACCCACAAAAAGAAAAAACATTAATAGTGCAAGAGACTTGTTATGTCACTTAGATAATCTTTACTCAATTAAATAATGCTTCCCAAGTTTGGAACTGTATGTAGCTTTAAATATCTTATGCATACATTATAGCAATTAATAATCCAAACATTGGAATGTTATTAGTGTTTTGGGAAAATCTTCTCTGCTAATAGCATATGCTATCATGATCCTAAACAGAATTTACAGAACTGAAGCTGAAAAAAAAGTCTTCTTTCTTTTGGAGTGTTTTTTGTCACTGTGGATGAGACATACATTGTAATTTCTCTGAATGTTATTAAATTATACACACATAGTCCCTGGAATGACCTAGGGAATGCGCTTCATCTACATTCCGTCATCATGTAAAATTTTAATTACTTTGCTCCTCTTAATATATTTTTATTACATCCATAAGGATCAAAGAGCATCCTCTGTTGGCTAATACAACACATGATTCTGTTGTGCTTCTCACTTAATGTAGCCCTGTGAATAGGGTAACTGACGGTGTTATAAAAGGGTATGAGTTCAATTTCTGTAGAGGATTTGCTTTCATTAAAATTTCTTTTATTAAAATCTACCTTCTTCTTACTGGGATGTGACTAAATTAATTTTTAATTTTATATTATTTTTATCACATTTCTAATTGGTGTATCCAGAAGCCTGGGAGCATGAAAACAATAAGGAAGACATTATAATAACAAAAGTGATATCTAGACAAACTTTTCTACTTTTATAAAAAAGATAGTCTTATTATTTTGAAAAAGAGACCTTTAAATTCTGACTTTAAAGCTAGATTATAATTTGATCTGCAGTTTGATCTCGCCAAGATTTGGGTTCTATTTCATGATTAAGAATAGTATTAAGAATGGCAAATACAGCACCATTAAAGGAAGATCTTGTTTAAGACAGAGCATGCCTTGAACTTGATGAACAGAGATCAGCGTTTCTCTGGGAGTTCCAGAGGAAATGTAGGAAGGGATTACTTTAAGCCATTGTAAATTAATTCCAGATGATCAAAGTCAGTCATGATCATCTGGTGGGTTTGATTATGATCATTGTTTTCTACATAGGCCTAGATATTATCAATTTCAATGCTCCTTCTTCCGGGCCAAGAGTTAAGTCTTGAAAAGGCCTCTCAGCTGTGTAAGCAGGAGCATTACCTGCTACCACAAATGTAAATCTGTTGCATCACACATAAGGCATAGTATCATCATATCTCAAAGTATAGTTCAAATTGTTTTGCCTCAAAGGATTTTGATTGTGGAATCAAAAAGATTCAGAAAAAAAGGTGGCAACACTTAATGGAATTACTTTCACCTACTTGCTTAAAATACAGTCAAACTGCAGAACTCCTTGCCATATGATGCTAAAATATTTATATAGACTTAAAGAGAAAATGAACACATTAGATGGCAAAGTCACAAATATTTACCAAACATAGGAACTTACAGGATCTAGGGATCCAGTCATGTATGAGTCAAGGTTTTTGGTATTTTGATAAAATTTTGATACAGTCCAGCTGCATAACCTTGACTTAAACTTCCATGTTAATTGTTAAGTTGTGAAAAAGGACTGTGAGAAAGTACATCGAATAGAGCTACGTAAGATGAGAGAGCTAAGATTGCTGATACGGTGATAGATAACAGTTCAAGTGTAGGAGAGGGGAAACAGACAGGAAAACATCTAAAATCTTAGGAAAAAACAGTGAGATAGAGGATAGCAGCTCAGCAGCAATCACCATCAGCCCATCCAAAGGAGCAATGGAGGCCAACCTGCTGGACCTGCGTGATAACTGATAAGCCTGCAAGGACCCTCCAACTATTTTGTAGGAGGTGGTAAACATATTGTTGGTTAGCTAAGTAACTCCTTTGTCCTAAGTAACTATCATGTGTGTTAGTACTTTTATTCTTCCAACTTGTCTAAAAAAACTTTGTGGTATCGCTGCAAGAAGTGAAGGTACCAGAATAAGTGACCAAGGGAGGGACAGCTACAGTATATTTTGAAAGCTGCAATCTACAAAGAAATTTATCTAATTTGATCCTTCAGATGTTGTCTTACCTTATGTGCTCAATAATTCATAATAACTAATGTATTAATACAAAAAAAAAGGAAAACAAATAAACAAAACACTCCCATCAATTTTAAGTATCACTTATCTAGACCATTATAGGACTTGTTTCATATCCATCTCAGTTGAAATATAAAATTTGCTCTGATTTGTAATTCACATAATTAGTCTTCTTTCAATCCTGATAAATGCAGTGAGTTCAGAATCTGATTTGTTCCAATGCATATTAATGTTAATTTTCACCTCATTGCCCGCAATAAGATGCAGTTATTTTGCAATTGCAAATACAGTTCCGAAAAGCAATGACTATTGAATGATTTGAACCTTACTCTGTAGTAAATTCATAGCTTGTCTTTTTTTAATGACAGGAACTGCTCTTATAAGTAAAATCCTCGTCTTTGGCCTTTTCTTATTTGAATGTACTCTTTTTCTTCTGTTTTGTTTTTTTGTTTGTTTGTTTGTTTTGTTTTGTTTTTTGTTTCCCCCTCACCCCACCCCCTGTTTTGGATCTAGCCGCTGCTTTTTGTAACCACATGCAGTATTATAGAATCCTTCTAGAAACATAGCAAACGGCTTTTTTTAGAGAAGTCCCATTTCATGTTTAGATCAATATTCATTAGATTATGTTCTTTTCTATTTAGACATTGCAACAGAGAAATGTTCTGAAAAGAAGCAGTTTGTACTGTCACATATGTACTGTACTTTAACTATATCTGCAATTTTGATAATACTTGGAGCAATATTTTACTATGAGATAGTGACTTTTTTATATTAACATTTTCACTTCATGCATAATTTTATACTAACACAGTTATCACTAGTCCATGTTAACTAAGTATGAGGCTTGGAGGGTGATTGCCTCTTTTTTAAAAATAGAACTACATAAATTATACAAGTAAGTATTGACTGCTCAACTGTGTCATGTTCCATCCTTAGAGCTGGTTCAGGGATTCCTGAAAAATGAGATTAACTTGTGTATGTGTGTTTTAACCTTGAGGAATACGTACCATTTCATAATGTTAGACATATTAACACAACTATTGATTCTGATTATCACTGATGGTTTTACAATAGTTACTCAGAAAATCTCTTTGGCCTTTGAACAAGAAATGCAAATCAATCCCTAATTCACTGTCCCTAATCAAAGTTACATTACTTTAGGACCGGATGCTCCACCACATCCAACAGTAAATCATACAGTTTGAAGTATGTGCTGGTCCCAAGATTCTCTGCCAATCACAGCAACACTAGAGGATCACTAGTGAGTTTGGTATGAATACAGTACTGATTTATCTCAGATTTCCAGATCCAGACATGCAGGGTAAATTCTGCTTTTCTTAGTTTAATTTTCTTTCCATACACAATATTTATTTTCCATAAAAATATGTAGAGTTTTAATTAATGACAATTGTAGCTTTAGGATTTATCTCTCCAACTGTCTAAGCAATTAGAGATTCAACAACTCTCCTTGGAGAGTTATCTTGGTTTCAGCTGGGATAGATAACTCTTCTTAGTAGCTGGTACAGTGCTGTGTTTTGGATTTAGTGTGAGAATAATATTGATTGCCAACTGATGTTTTGATTGCTACTGAGTAGTACTAATCCTAAGTCAAAGAATTTTCAGTTTCCTGTGCTCTGTCAGTGAACAGATGCACAAGAAATTGTGAGGGAGCATGAGCAGGACAGCTGATCCAAACTAGACAAAGGGATATTCCATACCATAGAATGTCATCCTCAGTATAGAAACTGGGAAGTTGTCTGGAAGGGACCAATCACCATGTGGGAACAGGGTGGGCATCGGTCAGTGGGTGGTGAGCAACTGTATTGTCAATCACTTGCTTTTTCTTGGCATTTTATTCCTCTCTCTCTGCTCTTTGTTTTACTTACAATAATAATAATAATTATTATTATTAGATTTATTTAAATTAAACTGTTCTTATCTCTACCCATCCCACAGCGAGGACAGTGACCCAGCAGCTGCATGGTATTTAGTTGCAATTGGAGTTAAATCACTCCACAAATTCAAAAGTGTGATTGTATATTTGACTGTCTTCTGCAATCTATACCAGTTAAGTCAGAAACACTTAATCCTTTTCTTGCTGAGAAATGTAAAACAGTGGATTTGAAGCCAGTAGACCCCAGTTAAGAGTTAATAAACTCTATCCTAGTACACTCATTTAGAATGCAAATTACTGCTCTTTACTAGCAAGTTCATTGTAAAAATGCACTGAATGAAGAGAGGAAAACTAAGCTACTCAAAGAAGACACTTGTGTTAGTTATTTAATACTTTCACTAGAACTTTTCCTGTGATTTTCTAACTCATATATTTAATATGAAAGTGTACTCTGCTCATTTAAAATTCTCTCAGGTTTGTTTCCTAATATATTTTTAGATTTCTCATCCAGTCTTTTATTTTATTTCAGCTTTGTCAGAACTTTGGTTCCTTAGCGTCCTTATAAATGTCTTTAAATTTCTGAATATTTTAGCACAAGGTACTTAAATATCCAAGTTGTTAGAAGGCTTCCTAAATCTTCATTTATTTTATTTTTTCTTTCCAGTTTTATATTCTTTATCATCCTCTAAGACATTCTCTAAAGAGTGTTCTGTATGAACTGGGTTAGACTAGGTTTTCAGTCATGCCTCTCACATCTGCCTGTATCTGATGTTTCAGTTTTGTTTTCGGTTTGTTTGGGGTTTGATGAGTTTTTTAATTATTTTTACAGAAACTTGGAGACATGCAGAACAAATGGTGGCTCAACCTAGCAGAAAAGACTCAACTATGCACAGATTTGGGTGACCAGAGAGGATTTTATGATGCCCCGAAAACAGTGTATGGAGCCACACACCAAGTTCAAAGCCTCCTACTCAACGCAGATGGCCAAATGCTTCTCACAGATAAAACTTCCACCCTGCACGGATGGTCTGAACATTTTCAGACTCCCTTCAGTGCCAACTGTGTAGTTCAAGGCACAGCAATTCAGCACATTGCAAAACAACTGGTGAAAAAATTAATTGGATACAGCACCTACTATAGGAGAGACACTTAAGGCCACACAGCAAGTGAAAACTGGCAAGGCAGCTGGAGTTGGTGGAATTCCACCTCAAATCTGGAAGCATGGAAATCAAGCACTCCATGCTAAATTTCAGGAGCTTGTTCTGTGTTGCTGAGAACAAGGCAAACTAGCACCAGATCTCTGTGACGCATTCATCATCACCCTCTACAAGAAGAAAGGAGAAAAATCAGACTGCTCAAATTCCTGAGGTATTACTTTGCTCTTCATTGCTGGTAAAATCCCTTCAAGAATACTTCTAAACTGATTGGTACCAACTATTGCAGAAGAACTTCTACCTGAAAGCCAGTGTGGTTTCAGAGCCAATAGGAACACCACAGACATGGTATTTGTTCTCAGACAACTGCAAGAGAAGTGCGGGGAACAGAACAAAGGTCTCTATGTAACCTTTGTTGACCTCACCAAAGCTTTTGACACTGTGAGCAGAAAAGGCCTGTGTCAGATCGTGGAACATTTAGGAAATTCCCCCAGGTTGCTCAAAATGATCATCCTGGTACATGAGGATCAGCGTGGACAAGTCAGATATGGTGATGCACTCTCTGTGCCCTTTCCAATAACCAATGGTGTGAAACAAGGTTGCGTTCTTGCACCAACTCTATTCACAATCTTCTTCAACATGATGCTCCAAAGAGCCATGGAAGACCCCAATGAAGAAAACGGCATTTACATCCCATATCGTACCAATGGAAGCCTATTCAACCTAAGGCGACTGAAGGCCCACACCAAGACCCTGAATCACCTTGTTCACGAGCTGCTTTTTGCTGATGATGCCGCCCTCGTTGCTCACACAGAAACAGCTCTGCAGCGCTTAACATCCTGCCTTGCAGAGGTTGCTGAGCTTTTTGGGCTGGAAGTCAGCTTGAAGACAGAAGTTTTCTACCAACTTGCACATCAGGAAGTCTCCCATCATCCCCACATCACCTTAGGTGAATCAGAGCTTAAGTCAGTCCAGCAGATCACCTATCTGGGATGTATCATTTCCTCAAATGGTAAGATTGACAAAGAGATAGACAACAGGCTAGCAAAGGCATACAGAGCCTTCGGAAAAGAGTCTGGTCCAATAAACACCTGAAGAAAAGTACAAAGATCAGTGTCTACAGAGTCATTGTACTGTCTACTCTTTTATATGGATCTGAATCAGAGGTCATCTATCACCACCACCTGCAGCTGCTTGAATGCTTCCATCAGCACTGCCTCCGTTCAATCCTAAACATCCACCGGACTGATTACATGACCAGTGTGTCCGTTCTTGAACAGGCAGGGGTCAGCAGTATCGAGGCCATGCTGATGAGAACGCAGCTGCGCTGTGCAGTGCACGTCTCCAGGATGGAGGATCACCACCTTCCGAAGATTGTGCTCTATGGTGAACTCGCCACCGGCTGCCGCAAGAGAGGAGCCCTGAAGAGGAGATACAAGGACTCCCTGGAACAATACCTCAGCCTTGGCCATATTGACTGCCATCAATGGTCCACTGTGACCTCCACTCAGGATTCATGGACACACACCATTCACGATGCTGCTGCTTCCTTTGAGAACACAAGCAGAATCAGTCTCGAGGAGAAAAGGCAATGCAGAAAGAACCGATCCTCACCAATATTGCCTAAGGAGATGTTCCAATGTGCCTTTTGCAACTGGACTTGCCTATCCTGCATCGGTCTTTATAGCCACCAGCACACTTGCAGTAAGTGTGGGTAGTGCCCTTCCCAAATCTTTGTTCACAAAGCATAGCTATTATGATGATGATGTTTCCTGATAGTGGACGTCTGATGAAGGTCTGAGTTCCATGCATGAGATGCAACACAAACAAAGGTTGGGTAGCTGAGAAATGAAGTAAAGATATGGATCAACTCACATCTATATTCAGCAAAGATTATGAGGTCACACAGAATAGCAATGTTATATAGGAGAGATTTACATTAGATGATCGTGGTATGTGAGATTAAGGATTACATAAAAAATAATTCTACCTGTTACTGTAGGTGTAAATGCAGAATAATTGCTAACTGAAATAATGACATTTCAGTTTGCTTTTACTACATAAATATTGTACTTATTTAGAAATAATGTTTAATTTTAAGTCAAATGTTACAACATGGAAGCTGAGAAAATTTCACTCTAAGAGAACTACAGTAGTTGAACTCCTTTTGCCTGACTAGCATATAATTCCACAATGTTGAAGTGTCTCACTACAATGCTGATTGACACTGACCACAAAAAAAAGTGTAATGATAAATTCATACTTTAAAATAAATAAAATTATCAGATCAAAATTGTAGAAAGCATGATTTCAAATAAAATATTGTCTCATAAAAACCCCACATTTTAAATTAAATTTGCATGCTGAACATTTCAATACATTGTATTCCTCTCTCATTTTTCATTTTTAGTGATTAATTACTATCTGTTGTCATTGACAGCAAATAATGAAATGCTATATAGTTACTTCAACATTTAAGAGTTGCTGGAAAGACAACTCAGCATTCTCATGGGAGGAGTAACCTACCACAAGGCAAATATTAAAATAAACACACAAATGTCATGGTACTAAATAGCCAACCCCATCTTGTTGCAGCTGCATAATAGCATTTTGGACACAGTCCACTCATCTCCCCTTGTAAATGACTGAGAAAATGCAGCTGCTGTCCAACATGTTTTCTACTGGGACCATTTGTATATCAGGCCACACAGTAAAAAATTAAGCAAATAAATGTTAAAGGAACTGAGACAACTTTATGTCTGATGTAACACTGCAGACTTTAATTTGGCTATGCTAAAATATTTTGTTTTGCTTTGTTTTGCACTTTTACTTTGTAACTTTTGCTATTAACATATTTTTAAAAATCCTTTCTGTTGCCCTTCATGGGCAACAGAACTCTAATCGAGCATTGGCCATATATTTTTCTCCCTACATTGGCAAATGGCATCTCTGTAGTCTTCCTGCATTGCCTGTCCTTCTTGCAAAGTCCATACACAAATAATTCTTAAAAAAACCTGACCAGCATTCATGTACATCAATACATTTGAAGGCAAATTCCAAGGGACCTTACTAACTGGATATTCATTAGTCTGAAGCCCACTCTGTCCATATAGAGGGCCAAAATTTTGCTAGCTTTACTCCTCTCACCAGTGATTTGAAATTCAACTACTTTATGGTCACTGTGACCAAGATAGCCACCAGGCTTAGCCCACAACTCCCTCTCTGTGAACAGCAAATTTTGGAGGACATCCTTCCTAGTCATCTTCCTTAGCACCTACTTAAAAAGTTATTTTTAACATGTTTCAGGAATTGCCTGGATCTGTTTCTGTCTGCTGTATCATACTCCCAGTTAACATCTGTGACATTAAAATCACCCACAAGAACAAGGGCTGGGTAGACTTTATTTGTTTTCCCCATCATCCTTACACAGAACCTCTCAACGGTCATCACCAATTGCAAGCACCATATAATCCAATCCCTCCCTTACACACAGTACCACCTCCCTGCCTTGTCTGCCTTCTCTGTCCCTCCTGAAGGGCCTGGAGCTGCCCATTACAGCACATCATAGAATCATAGAATCACAGAATCATAGAATCGATTGGGTTGGAAAAGACCTCCGAGATCATCAAGTCCAACCCTTGGTCCAACTCCAGTCTGTTTACTAGATCATGGCACTCAGTGCCATGTCCAATCTCAGTTTAAAAACCTCCAGTCACAGACTCATTCCCCCTGGCTTTGGGAAATTATTTAATTAATTTGTAAAATAAATATTTACTATATAAAGACGTTTATGTGATTCCCCTCCATGGCAAGGAGTTTGGAACCTGATTATTTTTATGGTCCCTTGCAATCCAAACCATTATATGACTCTATTAATAATAATATTTATTTATCGATATATTGCATTATATATTAGTTTATATGATTGTGGCAGTTTAGGCCTTAATTTTAGTAGGCCTCAGTTTCGTAGGCCCTGAAAATGTTATGTAGATTCAAGGGGACAAGCATCACCTGACTTAAGCAACCAAAGAGATATTTCGTATCATGTGACATCACAGAAATTTTAAAAACAAGTGTAGGAAGGACTTTGGCCATTCCTCTTCATGACCAATGCTGAGTGAACATGTTTTCACAGTGCTGGGAGAGTTAGATCACATCACTGATTCACAGCCCTTTGGTTCAAAAAGTACATATTTTGTTGTTAATTTCTCTCCTCTCTTGCTAGGTGTCCTTTAGGGGTGTCTATTGGGGTGTTTCTGTGGTCTGGGTGGTTGGAATCTGTATTATTTGGGTGAGCAACTCAGTGGATGGTGGTGAAGGTGGGGTTTTTCCTCATTTATATATATGTGTGTTATATCATATTCTGTTTTTAATTTTCTCTCTTCTTGCAAAATATAAAAAGTTCACTATTTTAAGTGTTAGTTCTAGGTTTGGGGGTTTTTTCCTCAGGGTTGTGGGGCATTTCTTTCTCTCTCTGTGTTGGTCAGTTGGTAATTTGTCAGCTCAACTTAACACAGAGATATGCAATACAATGCTATTTATTATTCTATTATAAATTCTTTCAGATGTCACAATGTTTTAAGCTTTGTGCTTTCAGACTATCTGATCTATTTCTGAAACTTGAAGTTAAACACATACTTAGGGACTTTTCCGTGGAATAGAGACAATGCCACTCATCAGATTAAAGTAAAATTCTTTACAAATTGGACATGCCTGCATTTTTTCAGGAAACAAACCACTCATTGGTGTTGAAAAATCACTGCAAAAAAAGGGTCTGTTTTGTTGCTATCTTGTGAGAGTCAAAAAGGTATGCTTAAAAATTAATTTTCATGAATATTTTTCTTTTTAATGCAAATGCTTATTTTTTAAAATTTAAAGGAATGTATAAATAGTTCTCCTCATGTATGTAACCTACCTGCAGTACACAGTTTAGATGTCTCCATAAGTTTGTCTCATCTGTAAATTGAAACTTTTCAAGAAAGATATTTTTAGTGGGAATATTCTTATTCCTGAAATAAGTTGTAACCCCTTGTAGATACCTGTACAATGTGGAGCTGTTTTGTGCTTAATAAAAGTGGCTTACAGTATTCTTAGTGATGGAATTATTTAGCTACAAACCCACTAGCTAAATTATACTTTTAGCCACTGAAACTGAGTGTAATAAGTGATTGCCTCTGACAGCAGGGATTTTAAAAAAAAATAGTGCAAAGTATATTTGATCATTTACTGACATTCTGTGTAATCTCCCATCCAGTAAACTAAGCAGATGTTTCTGCTACGTAATCCAAAGTGTGCCTTTTAAATATTTTTTTTCCAGTTTTAATCAGGAGCTGGTTAAGGCTGTGTAAAGGTCCACACACTCACTAATGGATTAAAAAAGCACAAACTGCAGCTGTACTGAAGTAACTTTGAAATGATATTTGTAGGGGCAGTAGGAGTGTTAAACTGTTTTACTGACCCTTATTTATTTCATAGTATTTCTTTTTTTCAATCCTGTCTCATACTCAAGTCAAAAAAAGTGGTGGGGATATTGTATTTATAAGCCAACTCACTTCAGTGAAAGTACTGAATTTTTATCTGAATAGGCAAGCAAAAATTGAAGCAGCTCTTAGGTATAAATTCTGTCTTCTGTAGTGCTTAAATAATAAAAAGACTGTGGTAAAAAAAGAACATTGCTAGTAGCAATGAAAAGATTATACAAATATAAAAATATAGACGGAAGATGAGAAGAAGTAAAATACAAGTAAAAAAGCTGACAGGAAAAGTGGAGAAGAGTGTAAAGGGACAAATTATATGGTAGCTATGTAAGACTATCCCATAAATGATAATACATTTTGTAAAAAAGAAGCTATTTCTTACAGTGAAAGAATTCAATGAGTACGACAAAATAAAATCTGTAAGGTCTTGAATTAATAATAAAGGTTTCCCTGCAGCATCTGCAATACTGTTATATATACAACTTGTACAGAGGAAATGCTTTGTATACTAAGTTCTATAGTTTAATCATTTCCTAGGAAAATCCAGATTTCACAACTGAGCAGTACAGTACTAAATTAGTGTTATCAAAGCTATGTGAGTCAAAGACACTTAATGCACTTTTTGGATATTTTACTTACTCTAGTCAGAACTCTAAAAAAGGTTTATTCATCTTACATGAAGCTGTTTAGGACTAAACTTCATAGAGAAGATTTGGAAACAAATCCTACATTTTTCCTGTATCATCTATTTTGTTTTATATTAGAGAGCAAGTATGACACTGACACTTGCATCTGGCACACTTGACCAACTCTGGAATGAAAGATGGAGCTTCCTATTCCTACCCTGCAGTCATTTGATTCCCACCTTTAGGAAGAAGGTGCTTGATTCTCAAAAAAAACCAAACCCAACCAAACAGATAAAAATCAGTTAAAACTCAAACAAGCTAAACATCTTTTCTAAGAGCTAAGTATTATTCATTAATATTAAAAAAGGTACTCCTACTACCTCATTACTTAATTTTTTATAATTAGGCAAGTTAAATTTTTCATGAAGATATGATACTATAATAAGGGTGAACACAGAAATAAATATAACTTTAATCTGAAAATTAAGGTGGCTAAAAACACCATCAAAAAGTAAAAAAATTGTATAAAAATTTCTCATTGAAATTGTTGTGAAACTGTATTGTGAGGAGCAGGTCACACAGAGAAGTGTCTGAAAGAAAAATGTCTGAAAAAATTGTATGAAATAGCTAGGAGTCAGCTTTGTAATTGCTTTCCTGTCACACTCAACAGGAAAATATGCAGGTTTTTCAACATTATGTTAAAAAAATATAAAGGTAGACAAATGTGTGTTGCCACAGTTATGAAGAAGAGTATCTTCATCCTTTGATTCAATATCAGATTCAAAGTATCCAGACTGAAAAGAGAAGGCAGAATGCTATATAACCTCCTGTCCAGTCTCTCAACAAAGGCATCTGTCAATCACCTACCATTGATCATAATGTCAGTTCAGACAATTAAACTAATTGCAGAAAGTTAAGACTCTTCAGCCAAGTGATTCACAAAGTGGTTGTACACTCATAAGATAATGGTAGAATGTTCTGAAATGCTATTCCATTTTCTATGTATTGCACTTATGTAGCAAGCACTTTTTGTCTCTTATCTGAAATAGTAAGAAAAAAAATATCCCACTCTTGTCATTATCAACCATTTTTCCCTTTTTAAGAACCATAAATACTTTTCATGATACAGTTTTTCACCTTCATTTTTGTCTCCTATGGATATGAATCCACTACTGCTGCATTCTTAATTTTCTATATCACAAAACTCATCAGAAAGTCACTCCATATAATTGTTAGACTGGTGACTTTTTCCTGTGGATATTCAAGTAGGTAGAATCACTTGTAATCAGCATGTCCTAAATCTACTACTTTATTAAACAATCAGAAAGAAGGGAACTCTCTGTTTGCTCTGCTCTCTCGTGTGTTGGGAGAGACCTGGCAGCCGTGTTAGAGGCATGGGTGATTTCAGACTTTCATGTGGACTAGAGGCAGCATGATCTAGGCTTCCTATGGAGCAGAAAGGCCAGTATGCCACAGTATGACAGAGAGGCACATGACTTGCCTCTGCTTTTTTTCTGTATGTCAAGCACCACTTATATTCTGTGTTGCTGCTGAGGAATAAACTTTTTCAGTAGGATATCTACAGAGAAAGGGGAGGTTTAATGCAGAATCTCATGAAGAACTCCTCTCAGGTATAGTTAAGTATCACAGAGTACCTTGCTCTTACCCAGCCTTTAAATGCTTGGTTGAAGATCCATGACCTGTAACAAAACAGTGTTCCTTCAGTGGGATTCATTACATAAGAGGCTTGTTGTTGCAAAGGGCAAACCCAGGTGAAAGATGTATTGCACTAGACGTCGAGTGGTACTGGAGGCAGTAAAGTACAAGTCCTTCTAGGGACAACTTGTCCTAAACAAATCAGACAGAAGTTTTCTACCGTAAAGGAAAAAAATTCCCAAAACTTAAAGCATCAGAAAATAATGTCATCCTCCAAAGACAACATTCACAGTGAAAAAAAATATGTTTGTATACTTCAGCAGATAAGTACAATCAAGGGTATAATATCAGCTTGATACTTGATTATGTACATATTAATAGGAGTGAGGGGCACATGTCATGGAGAGAATAGCTATAATTGTCTAAATTGTGTAATAATAGGTTTATGGATTTCTGCATAACAAAAAAGTTTCAATCTGTTAAGAAGTCAGCTGGGAGTAACAAAAATACTAAAAAAAAAATAAAAAGGGATGCAAGATGTTGCACAAAATTCAATTTCATGTCAAGGTTACAATATTTATTCAGTATAGTATCATTTCAAATGACTTCATAGCCACTGAGGATCTTATCAATTTCCTGTTCAGCCTAAAGTATAGACTCCTGCAGAATATTTTCATGATAATGATAAATTGCTTAAAAAACAACCTCTATGTACAAGTGCCGTTAGACTCTTGCCACATCTAACCCCAAGGTTAAAACAGCAGCAATGCCATTGCTGTTGACTCTTATCAATTCAAAATATTGACTTCCATTTTATTTACTGCCAGAAAATACATTTTATCTATAAAAGGAAACAAGTATCAATAAACTATTTGGTTTTAATTATTATTAGTCATAATAATAATTCCAACTTGAATTAGCAAAAGACATATAATTCATAATGATTCCTCTCCTCCTCTTCCCTCCCATTCCCTCCCCTCGCCCCTCTTATCCCAGAAAATTCCAGCTACTCCCCAAAGACAATCAGGATTATTTTTATCAGGAATATTTTCATCATCTGAATGATCCTTCAGCCACTCAAACCACAAGGTTAGTGTACACAATAATGCATCCTTAGTTGATATAAATAAAAACCTTAATTAAAGGCTTCAGTCAATACTTTTGAGATCGAAGAAATATATTATAGATATGGGAGTATGAAAATACCCCCGTCAGGATAAACCTGAAATGAAGCAGTCTTGTACAAAAAGAAGTCATACAGGGGGAAGAAAAAAAAAAAAGAAAAAGATTCTGAGAGTTAGGGAAGGAAAGGTAACTTAAGGTCCATAGACAATTGCCAGTGAAGGCAAAAAGCATATGGAAAGGGTTTGCCAAAGGAATAAATGCAGATGACAAAAGTGGAGAGGAGATCGAATTAATGGGGTTGTGTGTCCTGTGAAGTGAGTGGAGGAGCATGCACTAGACTGTGCAGATTAACACTGCTCAAGAAAAAAGGAATTGAAAAGAAATATAATTTGAGGTGGTCATTAACCTATATTCCAGATGCCTACAGTGATGCAAGCAGAAAAGCTAAAGATGATTTCTGAGGTAGCCCAAAGGAGAAAGTTAATCAACCAAGGTGGCTTTCAAATTAAAAATGGTTAATGGCTTGAAACACTAATACCATGGACATTAAATGCACTCAGAGATTCATGAACTAGAAATAATTTAGACTTTTCCTAAAACAGTGAATAAATTTGGGAATACTAGTGTAATTTTTAAGCAGATTACTTTGAAGATCCTGTTTAAGTTTTTAAAAGCTTTTTAAGATCATTTAATTAATTAAGGGAAAGAAGATAAAATTTTGCATTTTAACAGTGTCACCTGGAGTTCTAATACAACTTTTGGCAAGAACCATGGAATCTGGGAGACATAAATGTTAAATTTCAGTTGGTCTTGTTGTTAAAGTGGCCTGTATAGTTATCAGGGCAATGGCTATATGCACATCTGCTGCATTTGTGCCATTAATTTCCCAGGTGGTCCAAAAATTCATTAGTTACTCACCTGCATAGACTAGATAGTGGACTGCTGTATGATGGACTGACCTGAAAGGAGGTGGAAGTGCTAGCTGCCTTTACAATGAAGCATTGGATTAACGAGTGCAGGAGCTTTCCAGGTGGGAGTTTTGGACTGACTTAAAGGCTCCCTTAGGCAGATCCTGCAGGGCTTAGACTGAACTGTATATTTCAATGTGTTGATTTCAATCCTGTGGAAGAAGTTGGACTTTCTGGGGACTCCTTCTGCAGAATTGACAAAATCCTACATAGATAAGACCTTTGCCAGCTCAACCCAAGACAAAATAGAAAATGTTCTTTGAGATGCAGACAAGTTCAAGACAAGCTCTTGTATACAATTTCAATAGTTAGCTGTTTTGTATGTGGCTTAAGACAACACCAATGAGACAGACTGCCCTGAGCTGGAGTGCTCATGTAGGAGCATAAGCCATCTAGTTATGAGAACTTGAGAACTGAGCAGAACAGCAGTGTGGAGAATATCACCTAATCTACCTGAAGACATCATATGAAATACAAAAAACTTCTTTCACCCACTAGACAGTGACTGAGCATTTGGCTCAGAGTATTCGATTTCTTGCATAACCATTACCCTATTGGAAGATCTCAAATATTCAGGATTTTTTAACTTTTTTTTTGTGTTTGTCAGTGCAGCAAATTCTAATTAAAAGGAGATACAAAAATAAAAGATCTGTATATACCTCTATCTTCTTCTGAATATAGCAATGTGGTTGAAAAAGGCAGATGGCTTCACCTCTCAGGTCCAAAGCAAATTGGAATTATCACCTTACAGATTCTGTTCCATAACTCATTTTTTGATTCCTAAAAGTGACGGATTGATATTCCAGCTCTTGTAACTTAGTATTTTAGAATTATTATTTGAAGTATTAATCAGTTGAAACCTTTACATGTGTAAGTATCATTACTGCTATTATTGTTAACGTGTGAAAACAAATGCTGTAATGACAAAAGCAATATGTTATAAGGCATTTGTGAATGAATTTGCTACTGGTAACACTGGGTATTTTAAACTCTAAGTTAATTCACCTAAAGATTTTCCATCTAGGTTGCATGAAGCAGAAGGAATGTTCACAGTGTGAATAAGTGTTTTGTAGCTTATGTTTTAAAAATACATTTCCTTAATTTATTCCAGTGTACTTACCCTGTGATAATAACTATTTTCTTTGCAAAGAGCTAGGACTTTGAAGAGAAGATGATGCAAATAATTCTGAAAGAAAAATCCTTTTTGATCTCTGGAGCTGTAGAAGATCCTCAGGCAAACATTCTTACTGTTACAATATCATGGTAAATTGTTTAACAAGAAAAGATAAGATCTACATTAGACACCTGGATGTAATAAACTGTCCTCAGGGTAGAAAAAGTGTAAGAAAAATGGTTTGTGTTTCCTTGCTGTCATAAATGAGCAGGGAGATCAACACATTTGGTGGTTTGAAGAGTCTGCCAGTCAATGGCATACACAAGTCCCATGTCAAGAAGTGGTTGGGACAGCTACGCACTATTTGAACTGTACTCTTGAAATATAACTTTCTCCTTAGTTTGACCCTACATTTTCATAGGCATTGAAATGGCAATCATTGCTTCAAATCCTAGACACCATTAATCTAAGTTGTAGACCTGCAAAACTTTCCAAAACACTATGCTTTACCAGTAGTATATGAATAATACCTTTTGTCACATCACAGTATACTACCTTCTTTTGTTCTATTTTATTGGGGTTTTTTTTCCTCCATGGATTAATAAAATGCAGTTGAATCAAATTTTAAAATTTTTTAGCTATGTAATAATTGAGCTGTTCAGTCTTATGGATATCCCATCAACAACTTCTGCCATTAAAAGGTATAAAATCTGTTAGTGTCTCTATTATGCTAAACCAGCCTGACAAACTGCAATATTAAAGCTCAAATGAGTAAGTCAAGTAGAAAACATATTTCTTTTTATAGGAGCTGGAAGATAAATATTATGTGGACTTCATGGATTTGAATATAAATAGGTACTTCAAAGTTTCTACAAATATTTTACAATGTATTTGAAAGGAAGAATGTAATAGAAGTACTGTCTTTTATCAATTTAAGGATAAAGATAATTTTTATAATGCTCTGTAATTTGACAATACTGTTAGTAGTAATCTTATAGCTCATTTCTTAAAGAGTCTGATCTGTGTTTAAAAGCAATAAAGTTTCTAATTTGGTAAATGTAGATGGCATACAAAAATACATATGAAATTAAGGTTTGATTTATCTGTGCTTTTCATCTTGAGGATACATAGAATGAGAGCTCTCTAAGTTATTTCTGGCACTGTCCAAGAAAATACCAGACAGACTTGACATCATTATCAAGAAAAATAAACTTTTTTTTCTTTTTCCCAGTACTCCCCTCCTAAAATTCTTATCTTAATCATTCCTCTTCTCCCTCTAATAATTTATGAAACTGGGGAGGGGCATTTGAATATACTTTGACATGTCTCCTTTTACAATGAAAGGACTCATAAAAATGTGATTTGACATTTTACCTTAAAAGAAAGTATGCAAAAAAATTATATTAGTGGAGGCATAGCTGTACTTGATTTTCATCCAATTTATTAAAGGTTTTGAAATTGAGACATTTTCAGGAAAAGAAAAAAATTTCAGTTTCCAAATTAAATTAAAACCTGAAAATATTTTGGTTTGAATATAACTAAATAATTTTGTCTCACAACAAGATATTTTTAAAATGTTTACCTTCTCTTGTTTATAATTTTAGCAAAAGATCAATTTAAAAAGATTCTTAAATAAAACAATTGTTCAAAATAAAAATGAGAAATGTTGAGAAAATCTTGAAATAGACATTTAAACTGTTTTCTTCTCTAATTTTACTTTGTTAAATCAGGTAGAAATGGCATCTTTTCACAAGCTTTTGTTAATCTAATCTATATATTTAGTGACTGAATTCAAAATTCTACGTGGAAAATGCTGCAGTGGTTATTTAATTGGCATTTAATCTGATTATTTAGATATTATGCATACTTCATCAACTAATTCTTTTTGTATATATAGTAAACAATCAGTATGTCTACATGGTTAAGGACAAGCCATGCTGATTTAGCAGTAAAATGGTTTTGCTGCTTAAATGATTTTCAGGTTGTTTAAATATGAGACATGTTCATTAAATTTTTGCTTGATTCTGAGAAATTACTTTCTAATACAGTATTAAGGAGAAACATTTTTAATATATTAAATAGTGAAAATTAATGAAAGCATTACCAGTTTTACACACAAGTCTAGCTATATAACCAATTTCTTTTTCTAAAGTAGTTATCACTAGTTTTAGCATTATTACTAATTTAGTGACATATCCAGCACAGATAAAATCTATTCCACTCTATTTCTATTTTGATATCACCTTCATAACTGGAAGAATGAGCAGCTTTCAGTGGTGCAAAAAGTCGCAATAATTTTTCTGTGAGTTTTGCTCTCTCTTTCTAGATAATGATTACCGTGATAGAAGATTTTTTTTGTAGAATAAAATGCAATACATCTTTGACTAACTGTGCATCAAATGATCATTTAACTGTTTAACTCCTGCAGAACTTTGGATCTTTTACTTGTAGCAGGTGTTTAGATGTCAGCTTTCTTTGTGAGTATTTGTCTTATTATTTCAATATTAATTGATTTCTTCTAGTAGAGCAACCACAATATTAGCTTTCTTAAAGTTCATTTTTCAGCTGGAAAAGAGTTGTCTTAGTAAAAACTGCTAACAAAATAGTATAAATAACCAGAAGGTCTTTCAAATAGTTTTGTATGGGGCCAAACTAAAAACATTTTAAACCTGGGAAAAAAAATATATCGCATATACAGTAGCTGGAAGGCTGTTAACCCATTCATGTGGTTTTTATTCCTATTGTGTTCACACCTCAATTCACACACATTAAAAATAAAAAAAAAGAGAAAAATAATTAAAAGCTTGAGATCAAGCTAACACCCTGTTATCAAAAGTGTGCAAAAGAGACAGAAAAATGCACAGAATCCACATATTTCAGTGTTGTAAAATTTCTTTAAAACAGCAATAATATTTAAACATGGATGTAATTAATAAGCATCACAAAATGTAAATAAAATTCTGTGCATTCATTATTTGTTTCGGAACAAGGTAAACTTTATATCAAGAAGTTAGAAGCATACTGCACCTTTTAAAAAGTTATATTTCTTACTCCTAGAGAGAGAGCAGAACAGGCTTCTACAAAGAATTATGGAATATGTAATTATTTTAATTCATTTTACAAATTGGATTATATTCCAGCTTCACCCTCTTGCTCTCCCCCACTCCCCAACATTCAGTACTTTGTACATACTACAAATAAGATTTATAAAAGGATTTGACTGCTTATCTCCTTTTGAAATCTCAGCCTCTCCATGAGTCTGTAAATCTCAAGCAATGGGCTTGGCTACATATTCAGGCACAATCATGCTGAAGGGTGGAGGTGAATGAATGGAAATAGAAACAGTATCAAACCCCAAAATGAGAGAGCAGACATCACTAACGTTAGCTTATTCAATGTGATTAAAGAAAATTCCTCTGCCTCTCTTTCATAGGAATAGTTAAATGGTTTGGCTCAAACATCTGGACTAGCTTAAATGATGCTAGAACCACATGCTTTCAAAGGACATCAACTCACCATTTTTTTACAGAGATATAAAAAATAAATCAGCCAGCATGCAATAAACAACTGTATTGAATTGCTAACATAAAAAGAAATAGAGAGAGATTTTTGTCTGAATTAACAAGTGGCCTTTGGTTTTGTAAGCACAAACTTGTTCTTTTTAATAGCTATGTCTAAAAATCTTATTATGTCTGAAAAATATATCACTCAGCCTACCTCCCCTGAAATTTGGAAAGCAATATCCTTTCTCAAAGTTACCATCATCAAACTTTTAAGCATTTGATATTATTGGAATGCACAGGGAATTAAAGAAGTCATTATTTGCAGATGCAGAATTATTTACAAGGTAGGAGATTAAATTGAAGCTTTTTAATTGAACTTCCTATGTTGCGTCTGTTATACTACCTGAAGTGCAGAAAGTGAAGAAGAAAAAAGTGATAATATGTTAATAACTGCTGTCAAATGATTATATTATGACTGTTATTATTTTTGTTCATAACAGCAATAACATCATACGTTCCAATTCTTCACTCAATTTTTATAATCATGATTGTTGTTTTTCTTACCAGTGTGGGCACTCCTGAAGAGCAAATCTTTCATCAAACGTGTTTGTATCTCTCTGTACATTCAAAAATCGAAATCTTTCAGCTCTTTCAAGATAATATTGAATTGATTATAAAGATTTCTCATGGCAAAGTCCAAGTCAGACTACATATTTTGTTTAGGACAAATGGATCTGGAGATATGAATTGGAAGGACCTGCCTAGGACCTTTCTTGGAAAGCAGGCTCTCTGTAAAGCTGAAAACAGCTAAGATAATAAGTACAAGATGGTGATCTTAGAAATCATTTTAAACAAACAAAAAAACTAAAACATTTAAAATCAAAACAGCCAACAACCACATACATTGTTTGAAACATATACTTTGCAGTACGTTTACAATCCAGGACATTCATTAGGAATTTGAAAAAGAGTCAGCTACACCCATGCATGTGTCTTTCCTTTGGCATGAGACAGTGTTTAGAGTAAATAGGAAGGAACATAATTTTATCTTATTAAATTGCAATTAAGAGAGTTCCTCCAGGCAGATGCTTTCCAAGCTGTAACTTGATGGCATGTTGATGTTGATTCCCCATCCCTTTGAATTACTTAAGGCCAGGTTAGATGGAGCTCTGAGCAACCTGGACTAGTGAAATGTCTCTGCCCATGTCAAGGGCGATCATCTTTAAGATCCATTCTAACCAGGGACATTCTATGATTCTATGATTAGAATGGTTGTTTGCTCTCATTCTTAAAACTCCAAGCTGCAAATGTGCTGAAAAAAAAAATTGTCAGATACAGTGTTTCATTAAAAAAAAAAACCAAAACCAAAAAAAGGAGTCTTTCTTTCAGTACACCTGGAGCTATTAGTGCAAAGACAAAGTTAAATAGACACAAAGGTATAGTCAGGAATTATGCTGGTAATTCTATAAATATGAAAGTATTGAATGCTAAAGGTAAAGCACTGAATACTGGGTTTGATTACTTAGAAAAATGCCTTTGGAGAAAACAAAATTCATGTGTGACTAGGCAACAGTTTTGCTCAGTGCATTAAGATTTATTGTATTTATGCTGGGTTAGAATCTGTCTGATTATCTCCTGCTGAAGCTGTACAGCAAAAATGGACAGAAAAGTAAGTCAAATGTTTTTTTCTCTTTGAAACCCAGGCAGGAAACAGAGGAAACTGAAGCCTAGGCAAAACAGCAACTCTCACTTTCCCTCCCTGTTACTTTCATTATGGTGTATAGAGTACAGGTATGAAGATTAAAGAGGGATCAGTGCCTTCTGTATGTAAAAAACTGCTTCATGTGTCACTTGACTTTTTACTTACTTGGACACACATTAATGCACATATGATGAAGGTATTGTGCCCCATCACCACAGAAGACAGCTCATCTCTCCTAAATCTGTTACATCTCAGCACTTTTTTATTTTTTTTTTTTTTTTTTTCTGTTCAAACTTGTTCTATGAAAACTTTAGCAAAGTCCATAAACATTGTTGCATTTTCCACTATAGGGATATGAAACATAAACAATGTTGTTCAGGGCAACAGACCAGGCACTGCTCATGAGGAAATGCATCCAAAACCCCACCCACCCAACCAAACCAACAAAATAAGCAAACACACAAGAAAAAAAACCCACAAAAACAAACCAAAAAAACAAGAAGCAAAACCAACCCTTACCAGATTTTGTCTTTCCAGCCTGAGGTGAGAAGCAAAGGTAGTCACTTCTTTTCATCTTATAAATTAGGTTCAACTTTAGAGCAAAAGGAGTACGTACCATAGCAAATTGTGAAACTCTTGAGTTTTTCAGTTTTGTTCTGTTCAAAGGCTTCCTTAATCCCATTTGAGGAAAGAGGTGGTGTTTTACTTGAAACTTCAAAGATACAATTTCTTTCTGAGACCAAAGAATCAACTTATAACCAAAGAGAAATACTTTTATCCTGATCCTCTCATAAATTATACTTTTCCTTTTTTTTCTAATTTATTCATCTATTTAATTTTTGTCTTTACGTCATGTTTCTTATCATAGCCTGAAGTCTAATTCAGTTGCCAACTACTATCTCTAATTACTTTTCCTGTGCTTCCCTTAACTTTACAGAAGTTTGAGCTGTAAGCAAGTGTCCAATCAAGATTCTCTTTTTCTTCATGGTGGCTAGTCCATCATCTTCTACCACATATCACCCATTACTCTTATGAGAAATTCCACTTAACCAGTGCCATTCCTATCATCCTTTACCTTTAAGCAGTACAAACTCTCTTGATGCATGAGTCCACTGCAAAGCTGTTTCTTGTTATTTTTTTATCTTTTTCATCTTTTCCTTCTTTTTCTTTCTTTCTTTCTTTCTTTCTTTCTTTCTTTCTTTCTTTCTTTCTTTCTTTCTTTCTTTCTTTCTTTCTTTCTTTCTTTCTTTCTTTCTTTCTTTCTTTCTTTCTTTCTTTCTTTCTTTCTTTCTTTCTTTCTTTCTTTCTTTCTTTCTTTCTTTCTTTCTTTCTTTCTTTCTTTCTTTCTTTCTTTCTTTCTTTCTTTCTTTCTTTCTTTCTTTCTTTCTTTCTTTCTTTCTTTCTTTCTTTCTTTCTTTCTTTCTTTCTTTCTTTCTTTCTTTCTTTCTTTCTTTCTTTCTTTCTTCCTTTCTTTCTTTTTCTTTCTTTTTCTCTTTCCTTTTCTCTCTCTTTTCTCTTTTCCTTTTTCTCTTTCTTTCACTCATTTTTTTCTCTCTCTCCCTTTCTCCCTTCCTTTCCTTCCTTCCTTCCTTCCTTCCTTCCTTCCTTCCTTCCTTCCTTCCTTCCTTCCTTCCTTCCTTCCTTCCTTCCTTCCTTCCTTCCTTCCTTCCTTCCTTCCTTCCTTCCTTCCTTCCTTCCTTCCTTCCTTCCTTCCTTCTTTACATGGTGCATCATATTGACTGAGGTAAACTATATGCATCCATATTTATTTGATTTCATTAACTCCTGCATCCAATTTAGTATGTTTTTCTGCCTTAAGTAACATGTCTTTTTTTGGTCTATTAGTCATATGTCTCTTGTATTAAAAAGTCATTCACACTTCATAGGTTTCAGACTGGACAGTGTGTTTTAGTTTGCTTTAGCTAAACTGAGTGCAGAACTCCAGTTAGTGACTTATTCCAAATCCTTATCTGGGCTTCTTTTAGTCTTTCTTTTCAGCCTAAAGGAACAGCCCCTTCCTCCCCCCCAAGAAAAACCCCCAACAGAACAACAACAATATGTAGAAAACTTTATCCAATACCATGACAGCAGGAAAATTAGGGGAAGGGAGGACAAAGTTTTTAGGTTTTTTAAGGCTTCAATATATGTGCAGAACTAATTATTTTGAGGATGACCATGATCACACATTGTCATGCTCCTTTTTGGAGGAGAATGGTTTCCATTTTTGTTTTTGTTTGGGTTTTGTGTGTCCATTTTGTTTTGTTTTCCCTTAAGTACGTAATATTCTTGCAAGCCTGTTCCCTGTGGAAAATGGAGGGAGGATAGAGGAAAAAATGGGGGCAGGGGTGAGGGGGGAAAGAAGCAGCTAAGCAATAGGGGTGTTGGGCAATAACTATAACTACTGTAGCATGTTATCCTATTACTGCTAAGTACAAAAGTTACTGAGCTTTTCCTTTCAAAATGTCATGTCAGACAAGACCCGCATTACAGCTTATTTTTTTTTCATCTTCAGAGTAGAGAAGTCCAACATTTTTATAATAGTATTTGGGCAGTGATACTCTCGTGTCAGTGACAATGCTACTGCTTTTCAGTTCCCTCTAGGACTAGCTGTATTTTCTTTCTGATGTTTGGTGGTAGTTAGTTATTTAAACTTCATCTTAGGGAAATTATTATTAACAATATATTTCTATGAGATCGTAATTTAAACACTGCTCATATCAATGTATATAGTTTAAGAAGGGTATATAAATCTATTTTCAACCTGTATTCCTGCCTTGTTTGATGTTTTGCAGGGAATTTTTAGCTAAACAAAGCTAAGTATACCAGTACTGGAAATGAAAACTCAAGCACTGCAGAGTTTACTAGTAATTCTATATTTACTATGAAAACCATCCGCAGTGTCATCTAATGAGTGTTTCAAACTGCAAGTTAAGAATTTGCAACCTGTCAAAGTCAGCAGAAAACCAAGACACTGATGGACAAAAATCAGTAGGCCATTAGGCCTAACATATTGGCTAAATTTGAAATTGCATTTTTACGTTGTCTACTTACATACCCTGCTGGGTAACAATTAGACACAGTGAGGCAAATTCTGTTGTCTATTATGGGTGACATCTGTCAAAAGTTTAACAAATCAAATTAAAGTGACTTTGAGACAGAGTATATACAGGAAAAAAATATATGGATGATTAGGATCACAACAAAATAGAGAAGTATAATGAATTCTTCTTTTTATTATTTTTTTCTTTCCCTCCCACCCCCTCAAGATGAGCAGGTTTGACACATACAGATATAACTTCTGAACTACCAGGTAATAAGAAGTAGTTAGAGGGTAGGGGGAAAGGTAATGGAGAAGATTAGTGAGTTTTATTGCTCACTAAAAAGTTAAAAGTTAATGAGGATCATTTAGTACATATCTGAATTGGATTTTTTTTTTAGATTGAAACAAATTAAATGGTACTGTATAAAAGAGACATTGTCCACTTCCTTCCTTTGTTTTCTTTCCTGACCACTCTTTCTTCTTGGAAAAAGGTCTGTAAAAGATGGATATTTGTAAGTGTATTCAAAAGTTGTTATCATTAATTATATTATTTGTGGAGAAGAACATTCCAAATCAAACAGATCACTAATAAGTTTGAAAACACCCCAAAATAAGCAGAGCATGTGTGAAATTGTAGACTGAAAAATGGTAGACTATGCTGCCACCCAAAGGCTCAGTTGAAAAAATCGATTATTTCTGTAATACACTAATGTAAATTTAAAGTGGAATAAAGATTTAGTTAGTTATTTCTTCCTTGGTAGTTAGCATGACTTTTTTCCCAGAACCAGTAATTTTATTAAAAATTTTACAAGTTTTACTTTTAACTATAAAGGGACTTCTGATTATTTTGAAATGGTAATTTTTTAATTATTAAAATCTACTTTCATATTTCTATTTTAATTTTATCAGATTTTTTCAAAATATATTAAGATGCTCTCTGCTTTTTATTCAATACTAGTTTTTTTGCATTATATACCTTCCTCTATTCACCACACAGAAAGTGTAAAATGGTAGCTTCTTGAGTAAACTTCGTGGTATGCACCTAAAAATAAGAATATATATCTTCTTAGTTTTCTCTCATTTGTACAGAGTGATTGATCTGGATCCCACCTGATAACCTACAAACAGTTCATCTTATTTTTTTATGGGTGTTTTCTTGTTCACAACATGTGCATGTCTAATTTACCTAAATGTGACATATGGCTTTCCAGAATGCTCATTTTTCCCAGAAACTTGTGTGTTGTAGACAGATTTGGAAACCTTGCCCTACTCTTTCTTTTACTGTGTCATTGAGTGATTGTGTGCTGCATAATTTGACAACCTCTTCTATCAGCTCATCAGTATAACCTGCAACATGCATAATAATTACAGCTTCATTTCAGGAAATACATGAGAAAGGGTCAGAAAAGTGTCAATCTGTCTAACTCCTTCTTCCACCACATCTGTTCTACTTAGTAGTTGGACAGAGTGGGACTGCCTTATAAAATAATAATGCATTTTTAAAACTGGACTAATCTCTTAGCTGTCACAATGCTCATTCAGTGTTATTCTACATGTCTTTCTGAGGATTCCTTTATAAAATATATTTTAAGAATTATATATGAAAATCATTGTGATCACATTACTATACTCATAATCCCATCCGCCACTAAGGCTTGAACCATACCAGTGTAGAACAAAAACTTCTTTGTCAGAATTCTGTGTAAAACTTAACATTAGTTTGAGGGTCACAGTGGCAACAATTTTGTTAACATTCCTGTCATAAATGACTTTCAGGTTTTTGAAGTGTGTTATAGAGAACTTCTGTATTATAAACATATCACCAAACATATGTATGTAAGCGGGTAACAAAAATAATAATTCTATTGGCTTTCTGGAGTATATAACAATTTGTTTCATAAAACGTCTCTAGCAAGTTTACTAACATTTTTGTGAATGTGACTTTTAGACGAATTATTCCATTAAAAGGCTTTGTGTATGCACATATTTCATTGTTATTATTTTATCAGTGACAATTAAAACATATTTTCTATGTAGTCCAGATTTTTTTTGTCATTACACTTCATTCTTCTATTTAAATATAAAATAGGTAGATATGCATATACACCATATTCATTGTATAATTTGTATTAGAATATTAGATGTTATTGTTTAATTTGATGTAAAAATTAATTTTGATTTAGTTTTCTGATTAGCATTACAAATTAAGGAAATTCTCAAGAAAATGTTGCATGTGTTAATTTCGTACTTCTCTGCTTAAACTTTCAAATTCAGTTCATTTTTTTTAATAAGCAAAAGATCAAAGATGACTTGGAGAAGCAGTAACAGCAAGTTGTAATTCATGCCCATAAACTAGTATATGCAAATACTCCTCAGAAATTGTCAAAGCCTACAGCTTGTAGAGAGAGGAACTTTTTAGCATACTTGAAATTAGAGCCCTTTAAAACTACAGGGGAAAATATCTTACAATAAAGCTGCAAAAGGAAAAGCTGACATTGCAATAGACTTGTCAGAGCTATTTTATAACAGGTAATCTGTTTTCCATCTGATGAGAAAGCAAACATCAAGGACACTGTCCTACTTGCCATTTTTGTCAGAGGTTCAAGAGGAAAAAAAATAGTTTTAGAGTAAAGCAAGCTTCTTTGTGAGATTTTGATTTACACTAAGTAACAAAAATGTTAAATGTTAAAGTGAGACAGATGATGAAAAACTCTCTTCAATAGATCTGGTTGTGTGTGAGTCCCCCTTGTAGAAAAACAACCGTTGATGTATTTTTCTTTTTCACTGAGACAGAAAAAAGAGCTACAGACAAGTTACTTAACAAACTATGTGCTAACGTTTTAATACAATAATTGAAATACATTGACTTGCCAAATCAAAGGAGTGTTAAACAGTGAACTTTATATAGCTATGTATAACAAAATTGGTAAGTGAAATCTTATTCCCTTAATTTCATACAAGCAATCATATTAGAACCAAATTCTCTTTTTTTTTCTTTTTTTTCCTTTTTTTTTTTTTAATAGTGATTGGGAAGGACACTATTTCATAGCAGGAACATGGATCAGGATAAGATGCATGCCATATTTTTTTATTGAAATGTTGCTGACTTGAAAGATAAGATCTTTGAATTGTAACATGGAGAATATGGTATCTGACAACCTGACTAATATTCTTCAGAACCAAAAAATATATTACATTGTAGTTGAAAAGAAACTGCTTTTCTATCCTTCTCTTGTTTGACTATACATATAGCGTAGTTCTTCTGACAAGTTTCTGAGGAACTTAAAAGAGATCTATGTATGTGCAGATATATATATATGTAAATGTACGTATATGTTTGGATATATGTTTGGATATAGTCATAATTTTAAAACTGGAGACAAGTTTTATTCTCCAGTGGCCATAAAGATCCTTTGAACACTTTTTTCTGGTTTGTTTGGGTTTTTTTCCACCTTTACCATTTTTTTTATATCATTGTTGGTAGAGGCTGTGCAATAAGTCCAATGGTCTTTTTAGTCCTTTTCTGATCTTGAAATTAAATATAATAACTAGATTCTCCGGTACACTTTTCTATAAGTTCTCACTCTTGGACAAATACCTAGGTCAAAATTCATTAAACAGACGAAACTTTCTTTTTCTCCTCAGGACTTTTATCTTTTAACTAAGTCTAAAATAAGCAGTAATATCCTTCTAATACATAGATTTATCAGCAAGCAGAAAAATATTTAGCTGTATGACTTGAAATCAGTAAGGAATGTTGATTAAATCCCACCATATCTGATATTTTGTTACAGTTAAACAACATTTAATTCCCTTGAGTTATAGGATGAAAGAATGTGCAGTTTTTATTATTTTACAAGAGCAAGGATTTTTTGAGTCAGTAGTAGTGGTCCTGTAAATTAGCATAATGGCAGTAATCGTACTTTATTTTGATTCACTGATACAATTTTAATAAGCCCTAGTATAAACTCTTACCTCATATATGGAGTATGTTTGCTACTGCTTGTAACAAGATTTTTTAATGTAACAAGTGGACCAGTCTTTCTTCCTAGGAATATCAAGTCCACAGATCAGGGAAGTCATTCAGAAGCAAACTTTAAAATGGAGAGTAGCATATACAAGCAAGTGGCTCTATGTTCTCCATATTTAATTCACATTTTTGCTGCAGAAAAAAACCATGCAGCTTATTAATGACTTTTAGATTTTAAAACATGAGGGTTTTTTGATCAGGCGTAACAAATCCCTCACAGTTCATTGTGACAACTATCATGTTTATAGGGGTTGTGGATCAAATTCTTTTTGCTTCTCAACAAATTCACATTCATTTTGAGGGTAATTGTAGAAAACGATAGTTAAATATTCCTCTTTACGATAAAAATGTTTGAAAGTCTTAAGGGCAAAAATTAAGGGAAAATTGCTAGCTGGGACTTAGTCAGCTTTGTTTAAGCCTTAAAGTATACTTCAAAAGATTCTGTACTACTCCAGAGTAGACTTAATAACAAAAACAACATTCTAGTAAATTCTCATCGTCCAGAACAGGAGAAAACTAAACAGTGTCTTGCTTTGTCAATGTGCTGGTTAGTAAGTGCTTTAATAGCACTGTCCTGTTCTGCTCTGGTGGATGAGAGCAGTATTCTTTACTTCTTCAGAGCACTAAAAACTATTGCCAACTTGGTCAAGTTTAAAATCATAAAGAAAACAGGCCTTTCACCCTCGCAGTCCCCTCAGATTAAAAGGAATTGTCTTGATTTAAACAGATTTGTAAATCTTTGCCTACTCTCTCAGCATGCATGTTAAAAATGCCCCCACAAATTTCAACACAGATTCATTCAAATACAATCAAATTCTGTAGTTGAACTCCAGAACTTTCTGATCTGAACTAAGAGATGTAGTCTTTTTTGTTTTTTTGGTTGGTTGGGTGGTTGGTTGGTTTTGTTGTTTTGGGTTTTTTTGTTTGCACATAACTACTTATCAAATACTTATGCTTCCATGAAATGGTCTCTCTGTGATGAAGTTAAAGCCAGATTTTGATCAAGTAATTCAATAGGGGATTCTGAGTGCTTTTTTTTTTCATGGTAGCTTTAATGGTTTGATCCCAGATAAGTATGTCTGATACCTCCCACTGCTTTCATCCTTCACACAGTGATACGATTCAGTAGTGTTGTTACTCAATAATATACCTAAGATGCTTTTATTAACCTTGTAAAAAAATTTCCTTAAATACTTAATATGCTTTTGTGAGTATGTTGTCCTATGTCTCATCTAAGCCTTTGTTTCTCCTACCATGCTTCTTTTTTCTCTAACCATAGATGGTAGTGCAGACAAATAGTCATCTTCTTGTGCTTGGTATTTACATGATTCTAACAAAGGAGAGTCTACACATCAAAGGGTTACAGTACAAGACAGCATAAGATTATACAGAGTAATCAAGAGTTTATTTTACAGAGGAGACCTAAATATGTCATTAGGCATGTAAGAGATTTTCAAAAGCACCTAAGCAGATTATGTATCTAAGTCCCATTGACTTTAAGATAGCCAGATGTCTTTGGGAGCTGTGAAACTGAAAATATGATAAGACAGATGATGTTTGAATTACCAGAGTAGAGTGACACCTCTAATATTATATCTAAGAACTGATGTATTTGGCTGGTGAAGAATGAAAGCTGGTTGGGCAGAACTAAAAGATCTGTGGAAAAATGGAATAATTTAAAAGATACCTAATGAGATCTGTGCATGTAAGGTATGAACCAAATTCCTAATGCTATTATAAATACACTATGATGAATACCATAGCAATTCTACACACTTAAGATACAGTTCTTCAAGACTTTCACTTTTATCCGGTGTGATTTACTTCATGAAATTTTATAAACAATGACAATAGAGAAAATTAAATCAAAAACAGGAAAAAATCTTATCACAGGTAACACAAAATGACAGTTTCATCTCACTGTAGTGATAGTAGCTTAAGACTAAGGCCAAAATAGCCACCACAAAAGAAAGGGCTTAGTAAATTCTTGTGTGCCCTATTTTGTGGTTTATTAATTTTCCATGCTGTAGAAATCACACATGTAACATTTGAACAAAACAGGTCTATCAGACAGAATTTCATGTTGTTTTCGGTGCAATTCACAAAAGTGGATTCTTAGTTCCCAAATAGTTTCCAGATGAGACCATGCTCTTAAGATTTTTCATTAACTTAAAAGCCTTCTTCAATGTCATTTAAAAAACAAAGAAACAAAGAAAGAAGAAATTTCCTATCTTCAAGATCTGAATGACACCATTTTCAATGAACATAGGTTCAGATACTGGAAATTTTCTCTGTGTGGGATGTTTATTTGACAATAAAACTACCCACTGCATTTGGCATAATCAGTAGGATCTTAAAAACAGTACCAATTTTACAAACAAATTAAAAAGAGCAGTAATAATTTTAAAAAATTTAAAATAAGAGATCACTGGGATGACATTCCAGAGAGACTGTCACCTCCTTCTCCTTACCAGTGGTAGCAATTTCATGTGTCTCTCTTTCTGATCAATTTTTTCCCTCAATGTTAAGGCCCATACTCATGTGATGTTCATAAATAATAGATTTCTCTGTGTTTTCTCATCAAAGACAGTATCTCTCTCTCTCTGCATATATATATATATACATGGTTGAACACTAAGTCTATTTCTTCCCTGTTACAAAAGTATTTTTTAAAACAGGCAAAAAAACCCATATAAAAAAGGTCAAAGTTTTCATGGTAATACACTCAACTAATGGTGTATATGAAATAACTGAATTCCCTGTGTACTAACTCCCTGGTCTACAAATTATATCTTTTTTCTGTCCTGTATATCTGTTATTGTTGCAAAAATAAGATATGAAATAAACACTTTGAGCACAGAAACAAATGAGAAATGGCAAAAATTCAGAGGTTTTTCTAGCAGAAATTGCTCCATTTGGCTTGAAACCACAGCCTCTTTCTACAATAGTTGGTCTCATTTGTAAGAAAGCTTCAAAAACGTAGCTTTCAAATAAAACATGGAAACCAGAAATTCATCTCCATTTCCCTCATTTACTTGTTCACATCCATGTTGCTAGAGAGCTATATCACTGATGAATTTTCCCTAACTCCCTGGCTATGGATGTTCTGTGTATACCTGGGGATACACAGAAGTCTGGAGGTGTTCATCGTTCTCCTATAGCTCTTTCATGACAAATTTTTTGATGGAGGATCTATGGGTTCTGTGTTTAAGGAAAGCATCCTGTCTTCAGATTGAAGAGTAAGATAATACTTTTTTACCCCCTCCAAATAAGGAATTTGGCAGAAAAATCAATAAGGTTTTATGAATAGTATCTCATTTAGAAAACAAGATTGCTATTTTGTACTGTCACTATTTCCGCCAAGTAATATTTATCTGACATACTCAGTGACTTTGCACAAAGATCCCTAAAGCAAAGAAAGGTTTCACAGAGCTACCTTGTAAATAAGCTGTTGTAGCTCCAAGTATTCTTTCATGTGACTTTCACACACACACATCTCTAAAAAAAAGAGAAATCTTATAATTCATCAGGGAATTTCATTAGATCTTATTGAACTACAAAAATCTGGAAATCTTGTACAAATGGCCATGACATCTACACAGAATGTCTGTACAGTTCAAGTACATTAGGAGTGATGTATCTCATGCTTTTGAAGTAGCATTTCTGTAATTCAGTGTATTTGAGAATAGAGAAAATACAGTTCTTGGAACACTCTGCAGTGATGTAGATAATTTCCTTTGTGGAAAAAAGACAAAGTAGATCAACATATAGTACACAGGTGTAGGACTCTGAGGTTTGCTCAGTTGGTTAGAGTATGGTGCTAATATCATTGTGACTGGTTTGGTCACTCACTTAAGAGCTGGACTTGCTGATTGCTGTGGGTCATTTCCAACGGAGAATATTCTGTGACTCTATATGCGTAAATTTCATGTTTGAACAACTAAAGGTGTTCTTTGTATGATGTATGTAATATTTTTTGTTTGCCTTTCTATTGAAAGAGTTCCCACCCTTCCATTTTCAGTAGGAAAATTCATTTGGGTGTAAAGGTTTCTCCATATTTTCTTACACTGCCATTTTCTCAACCAGCCAGATAATATTAACAAATTCTTAAACATTAGAACATTTCCAGTTTTAGGCATTTTATAGATTTCTCTTGTTTCTCTTCCTTCTTTACTCTCATACCAGACATGGCTTTTTTGAAGTACCTTTGCTTATTTTGTTTGAAGTGGTTTTGAAAAATGATCGTGCTCTAGTGTTAAAATTATGTGTTGGTAGATATCTGATCACATTTATTTGTAATTATATCTTTTATCTTCTAGCTAATTACCTATTTGGAGCAGAGAGTTATGTGACCAAATAAATGTGCTTTCTTATTTAATGGTATCCCTACTGAGAGAAATTCTGTTTAACAGTTTAGAGATCAGACACTCTTTTCCAAGTAGAGATTCTTCCAACAAAAACAGGAATGACAAAAAAATCTATAGGGTTTTCTTTACAGTTAATTAAGTATGTACAAGTTTTTGTTTTGGTTTGTTTAAATTTTTGGGTTTTTCTCCCAGGAAAATCAATAGAGTTGCATGATGAAAGTTGTTCAGTGGTATATTTTTAACTTTGCTCCTTCCTTCCACTCGTCTGTATGAATATGAACACATTTTTCATTATCCAATTCAGGTCTTTCAGGCTTCAGAATAGCTCTCTGATGCAACAATTAATAGTCAATTTAAATATAAATATCAGGCTATCTCCAGTTGTGGCTAGAATCATTGATTTAATTTCCTAATGACAGAAGAATTAAGTAATAGGCCCTAAGTAGGAATGCAAGCAATCATGTGAAACCATGTGCCAAATTGATATTTCAGCAACTCTGATAACTTATTAGGATGATGGCCATGGGATGTCACAGAACTGAATCATAAATCTTCAGTCTTCTGCTTTCCTACTTCTTTAAAATAATTTTTCTATTGCAAAATTAATTGGTATTTATGTTGACAGTCAGTGTCATCTTTAAGTGTTTAAATTAAGAGGCTCACAATGCTACTAAGTGTTGTGAAAAAGTAAAGAAAGCAATCTTGCACAATAAACAGACAGATAAAGGAGGGTGGAATCCCTTTCACACAGGGCCAGCCCAAGTCTGACACATCATTAAAGTTCATTTGTGGCAGGATACAGTACTTAAACTGCAGAGTCTTATGGATGGAGAATTTCACAAAAGAGGAGTAAATTGGAAACGTATGTTTAGAATTACAAGCCTAAAGGCATAGATATAAACAGGAGTGGTACAAACATTTCACAAGCTGAAATAAACTTCTGGCTGACATGAGAATTTTGGGAAGGAAGTCAGAAACATAAAGTAGTAATGAATCTTCTGTGAAAAGTTCATGGTCATATATGTTTTCAAGTGTTTGAAAAAGGTAAATAAGATTTTAATAAAAAAAAACCCCAATGCTACTCACGCCTATAGGTTAGATTTTATGTTTTCAAATGAAGAGAGAAATTCTCTAAATGAATTAATGGCTATGCACTTTAATTATCTCCCATAAACCTCAGCAGCATATTTACCCCTCATTTTAGAAGGATAAAAAAAATCGTATTCTGAGAAATGCAATCCTGACAGAGGTTGATGTTTTTCCCCATCCTTATAATACTCTAAACACCGACAGAACTGTAGAGGTTTCAGCTAGTAACATCTAACTTGCATACACATTGCCATACTGCCTTACCCTAGATTCTGTTCCAGAAAGCTGATACAGAGGGGTTTTTTTATTAATTCCTTGTGCTCGACCAAAAGATGCCAGCTTTTCAGATTGTGTTGAATATCAAACAAGCTGGGAATATCCTCTATTCCAGCTTTAGGATCTTAAAACAGTTTATCTCTCTCTAAAATATAGACAGTGTAACTCCTGAGCACCACTAAGAATCAGGATCAGTATTCTGAAAAAGATTTGTTAAACAGTGCATGAAGGTAATGTACCTTGCAGAACTATGTTGCTGTTGTTCTTCTGCATACTATGGTTTCTAGTGATTTTCCACTGTGCCTAATGAAATTGGTTTTGGACAATCAAATGCCTTTGAAAGTTAATGTAGACAATGTATTTTGAAAATTACACTCTAAGGTACAGAAACATGGTAGATACTCTACACAAAATATGTAGCTTCCCTGAAGCATTTCTGTCACTGAACTCTTTACAAAAACTTTGTGCAAGGGGAGCACACATTGTTTCTGCCACAAAAAAAAAACAGGGACTGGATTGTGAGGATGTGCCTCTCACTGATGTACAGGGGCTGAATGCATATTCCTAAAGCTTTACCCCACTCCCCCCAATAAAGTTAAATAAGTTAACTACAGAAATATGAGTTTCTCTAACCCTTTTCTGGGCAATTGTTACATTTTAATAGGTAAGAGAAAAAACCATATTTGTAAAATAGTGATTAGATTACTTTAACTACTAAAAGTAATAAAATATACCAGTTATGAAGTTTTATTTCCAGACACATTTTCAAAGATAAAAAAAAATGGAGTTGGTGAATCCTGTGGGAGTTAAAAAGACATTTGTATTAGTAAGACAGCTACCTCAAATGAAAACATTTGAGACATATTTTTTTCACAGATACTGTAATGGCTGTATAAGAATTTTCTCTGAGTTATAGAAAACTTTAAAATTTTCAAAGAAATAGTCCAAATTGTTAATTCTTAATTGTTATGGATGGGGTAATTCTAAATAAACAGAATAATTCAAAACGTGAAGAAAAGAATAAGAGGCTTAACCTTAATAAAAGGCCAAATTCTGCCTGCAGTTGCATGAACTTTGAAGGAATGGTCGTGGGCAAAGTTTAGGCCCTGATGTACATAGTACAAATTTATCAAATACATTCTTGAAACTATGGCTCTTTAAAGAGATTCCAGAGTCGTGTGTGTTAACTGTGCTGAATGGGGAATAGGCCTTTGTGAGAGAACTCAAGAGAATTGAAAGTACTTTGCTGTTGGAGTTAATGACAGTCCTGAGGTTTCTGACAGCTTAGGGTGACATGAATGACATAGTTTATTAACATATAGCTTACAATTGCATTTCTGAAAATTGTTTGAGTGTGGAATTAGGAAGACAGTTTCTGGTGCTCTGATATTATGACTATTCAATATTTCTTTAATCCTACCATTTTGTTGCATATCATATCGTCACACTTCAGAAGTGAGGACTGAATATATCAATATTTGGTATAAAATTGATTTTTTTTATTATCATTATTTACAGAGTTAAGCAACACTGTGAGGGATTTTAATTTTGTTACTTTGGGGTGAGCAACAGATGCTTCAGGTAGTTTTAGCTGTTGGTTTGTTTTTCCATTACTCTTAAAAAAAAAAAGTCTCTTGTGAGAAGTATATCATCTGAAGCAGGAAAAATTCTGCAGTCCACATTGTGCCTTACTGGAAATCCTTCCCAACTCAGATTTATTTAAATAACTGGAAATTGCTATTTGGAATAGCAAAAACACCCACAAAAACCAGCCAAACAAACAAACTAACTAACAAACAAAGCAACCAAAGATCTTCCAAAACCGTAAACCAAACCAAAAGAACACACAGGGAGGAGACAGTTACTCCTGTGTATTGAGTATGGTGAGAGTTTAAAGTGCTCCATCACTGATTTCTGAGATAAGTGCTGTTTCCTCATCCACCTGGGAGGAATTAAGGACCACATCATGGGAAAATGCTTTATGCAAAAAGCTTTGAACTGTTTTTGTGTAGCAAGATAGGGAAGAAGAAGAAAATAATATCTCCATTTGAAACTCTTCCATTGTGCAGTGAAAATGAATATAATTGCCTGCAGAGCAGAGCACTCAATATATGGAAATTTGTAGGTCCCAGTTCAAAACCTGGGTATGCAGTTTATGTTTTTCATATAAAAAAATGCATACCCAGGCTCTGAAGTCCAGACACATTCATTAGTTCTTTCCAGAGTAGCATCAACTTATCCATCCCCACTGATACAGAGAAAAAGAAAAGAATATAGGTTCCATCCAGAATAAAAGTAAGTGCTATGACAGCCAGAAAACCATGAATGTAGAGGAAGTAGGGAACTCCACTTCCATGAAAAACCTACAATGAAGTGGTAGCTGCCATTATGGGGTGCTGATGATGATGAGGGAGAGAAAAATAAAAGGAGTGTTTGTGTTCTGATTGTCCCAGGAGGAAACTAAAGACAGTGGGCAGGTGAGCAGGGTTTCAGGACTACAGCCTTGGGTACTGAGGTGCATTATTTTCAGGGATTTAGCTACTTATTTTCCTGATAAGGCAGTTTAACTTTCATATAAATGGTTAGAAATGTAAAACTCATCAATTTCTCTGGGAATGAAGTTTACAGATTCCTGCCTGTGCTGTGGTGATCGTTAGCTTCTAGTTTCTCTTTCCTTATGGAGAAACCCCACTTTTGCTCCTCCTACATTGTGGGCCTTAATGAAGTTTCTGAAATGGAAATCATAATGGAAGTGTAATTGTGATGTCCTATTCTTCTTCCCACACTTATGTGAAACTGTATATTCATTATTTGTTCATGGCAAGTAAAGTTAGGTGAGTCAGGTCCTCCATTTCTGACCTCCAGTGTCTTAGATCTGATTGATGCAGTGATATTACTCAGAGACTCTGGCTGTACTTGAGGATACTCAGTATTTTGCAATGGTTAGTATTAGCAGAGATTCACATTTGCAGAGCAGAAAACCTTTATTGACAGATAATACTGACATTAAGACTTTATTTTTAAAGAATTCATGCAGTCAATGTGTTTTAGCAGTGTAGTGTATCAATCAAGCCATGCACTAATGAAGGTTCATCTGAAGTAACACTACATTTAGAGCACAAATTCTTCTTTAAAGTATAAAAAAAAAAAAGTAAAATTCCTTGTAGAGATCCATGCATTGATTTAAGGAGAACCTTTAAGTTGTGATGGTGTTTTACCTTACCAAGCTGAAGAAATAAAAAGTGTTTTTTCCTTGTATTTATTTCTTTGTTTGTTTTTTTGTTTTTAAAGTACCAAACAGAGACCATGGCAGATATTTCTAGTAACATATAGCATGATTTTATGGTATAATATTATTATAAGAATTGTATAATATGTGATGGTTATAACCAGGTATTAGACAACATCTTATGTTGTTAGCATAATCTTATTACTTTATGATATTATAGGCTTACCTAGTACTACTATATTACTTCTTCCATAGATTCCTTCTTTGGCCAATGTCATAGCCTGTGCTTCAGCCTGCCTTCTGCTATCACAAGTATTTATATGGTCATATATTTAATCAAGCGGGAAAACAGAATTTCTTCAAAAAGTAATTCTGTAAATGTAGTCTGCTGAGACATTTTACTGCTAAAATTTTAATTTGACTGTGTTACTGCTTTAGTTTACCGTACAGATACATGAATACATTAACACCATCTTTCAGTTAGTAGCATTAGAGGCCTCCAATAGAACTGATTTTATTTATCCTGCTGAAAATGATTGATCAGATCTGCTACAATAATCTTTTCTCATGCATAATGACAAGATTAAAAAACCTGTAAGTCTGTTGTCTAATTCTCCATAATATTTGGAATAAAATAGAATAGAAATATAGATACCCGATGGCAGCTGACTTAACTCTTAGTGTTCTGAGGAGTTATTGTGTAACAATTTCCTTAAAAGGTACGATAAAATGTTTTCTGAAGGATTAAGTTATTATTCCATATGTTCATAAAACAGCATATTAATATGTACAGATTATTCATCCTATAGTAATGATTTTACTTTGCTCATGATGTATTTTCATATCTGACATTTGGATCACAGGGTTAATTCTGAGAATAACTAGTTACATTTTCATCTATTTGTTATTCTATATTTACAGAAAAGATCTGCGAATAATACTAAGATTTTTTACCTGCTTGTGTTAAAATTGTTGAGATGCTTTCATAGTGTTTTCTTGTTCTGCAATATGCTAACTTTGCAACGTTTTTTGTCTTATTTGAAGGTCCGGTGAATTAAGTGAATTAATCATAACCCAAGCACTCTGGCAGTAGCCTCTCACAGTCCCTTTAACATACTCTAATACACTGAATTAATCTGAACTACTAGACACACGGCAGAATCTATGTTTGTATTTGCTGTTGCATATTATTTTGCCTCAAATTTGATGCCGCTTTTAATGAGTATCAGATATCAAGTTGACCATGACACCACTGATATGCTTGCAGCAGGAAACAGCTCCCACTTTTTACCCTCATTGAGTTTGCAGACAACATCAAGCTGCGTAGGATTGTTGATCTGCTCCAGGGTAGGAAGGCTCTTCAGAGGTAGCTGGACAGGCTGGATCAATGGGCCAAGGCCAATGTATAATGGTCAATAAGGCAGAGTGCTGGGTTCAGCACTTGTGTCACAACAATCACAAGCAACACTATAGGCTTGGGGCAGAGAGGCTGAAAAGCTGCCTGGGGGAAAAGGACGTGGGAATGCTGGTTGACAGCCTGCTGAACATGAGCCAGCTCTGTGTCCAGGTGGCCAAGAAGGCCAACGGCATCCTGGCTTGTATAAGAAACAATGTCACTAGCAGGATGAGGGCAGTGATTGTTTCCCACTACTGGGCAATGGTGAGGCCAGACCTCTATTTCTGTGTACAGTTTTGGGTTTCTCAGTGCAAGAATGACGCAGGCACTGGAGCGTGTTCAGAGAAGGACAAAAAAGCTCCTGTGAGGATCACAAGTCCTGTGAGGAGCAGATAAGGGAGATGGGGTTTTTTACCCTGGAGAAAAGGAGGGTCAAGGAAGACCTCATCCCTCTGTACAACTACCTGAAAGGAAGTTGTAGACAGGTGGAGGATGGTCAGTTCTCCCAAGTAACAGGTGACAGGACAAGAGGAAAAGGCCTCAAGTTACACTAGGGGAGGTTTATATTGGTTATTAGGAAGAAATTCTACACTGAAAGGGTGATCATGCACTGGAAGAGTCTGACCAGGGAAGTGGTTGAGTCATCATCCCTGAAGAAATTGCCAAACGTGTAGATGTGGTACTTAAAAGACATGGTTTAGTGGTGGATTTGGCAGTGCTGGATAAAGGGTTGGATGCAATAACTTTAGACATACTTTCAAATATAAAATGTTCTATGAATCATTATATCACTCAGAGAAGTGGATGAGGAGAAAAAATTCTATTTGACCCATGTCAGAGACCTCATTTAAAAATGAAAAAATGAAACAAACAATCCCAAACATAAAATTGTACAAAAATATTTTAAAATAGGCTTTTATTTGTTAAACTGAAAATATTTAGTATTTGAAACTTTTGAAATGTGTTATGACAGAAAAATAGTACTGTTTCCTTTCAAATAACTCAGTCATTTCAGGGGAAAAATAAAATGTCATGAACTGCTAGGATTTGTGCTGGTTTAAAGGTTAACCAGCAGGAGAAATGAGACCAACACAAAAGAGATTGTAAGTCAGAGTTACAATGTAATAACAATATTACAATAAATGCAATAGCACAAAAAGAAATTGCTTTTAACCCACAAAACCCAGAAATGTAGCCCAGCACCCTGGGGCACAAACACAAAGGGGTTTGTAGTCCCTGTGCTAAACCCCACATGGTTCACCCAAGTCCAAACTAAAACAAAGAGAGAAAACCTGTTGGTGCAGATGATGGTTGCAGTCTGGTTGAGAGTGGTGGTCTCCTCCTGTCAAGGTTCTGATCCTTCTCTGGGTCCAATGAGTGGGGTTTTCAAGTCCCCAAACCCTCAAGATTATATCCTCTCAGGTCCAGGTGGGATCGCCCAGTACCTTCACCAGGGTGGGGAATTACACAATGGGTGATCTCACTCTGTGAGTCGTAGGGTTTTTGGAATCATTGATGGCCCATTAGTAGACATGACACCTCAGGCTGGGTGTGGACGTGCTAACAACTCCCTGGATGGGAGTTATCACAGCTCTTATCTCACAGGTGTCTTTCACATCCAGCTCACAACCTGAGGGGTCAGGTGTGCCCTGGGCAGTGACTGCAAATGGTCCATTGTTAACAGTTCATGGGAAATGAATAGAGGGTGTGGAAAACATAGCTTTAGTCACACACACAGAGTGATAAACTGGTCCTACCTGCTGAACTAGGACACCATTTTAGTACACAGAATTAATATTTTTCAAGCAGCTTCATAGTTTCACCTAATAATAATTTATTTTATTGTATTCTACCACCTGAATGTTCCACCCCTATATTGTCTATGAAAAGATGAAAACACCTCCAGCTAACATTGCAGTCACCAATTATGAATCTCGCTATGTGAGTAATATTAACCAAAAACTGTATAAAACTTCAAGTTTCACTCAGATTTGTTAACAAAAGAACAATTAAGAGGAAGGAATACCACAGAAAAACTATTTGGGAAACCCTAGAATGGGAATGGATACTACTGAGAAATTTCAAATCACCTACTAGCAATTTACAAAACAGAAGAATATATGAAAAGCCCTTTCAGATTTTTCAATTGTCAGTGTAATCGAGGTGTAAATCTGGGGAATAATATTATGCATGCATTAAGATTTCTAAATCAGCAATGCAGTTTAGTAAGAGAGTAATTTGACCTTCAAATGTTAGTTCAAAAATGTGGTTGCCACTACTTAATCACCTGGAGCTATTCTTGAAACAGGTGTAAGATACTGAGCTAACCTTACCAAAAATAAACTGAAAATATTTTTGAGTGCTTTTTTGTTTTTGTTTTGTTTTGTTTTGTTTTGTTTTGTTTTAATGCGAACAAACAAGCAAATGAAGTGATTCCTCAGTTAGAGTATATTTTATAGGTCACTGCACAGGAAAAACAATGAAATAAAGATGCCTGCTGATGGGGGTCTTTAGAGAAATTAAGGCTGGAGTCCATAGTTGGAATTACAGAGTATGGCACTTTCTTTAGTGCTACTTCTGGGTTTTATGCACTGTCTATCTAAGGTAACTTAAATAAATAAGGGACTGTGTTATGAGTCTGACACTTTAAAAGAATGTTACCTCTCATGAAAGTTTACTCCTGATTAGCCATACAGAAAAAGATGCTGATTCTCATCTTTTGTCTTTGTTCAAAGAATTTGCTTTCTTTCAACAGAGCGCTAGAGCTTTTTTAAAAATAGGTATCTTTTAATCCTTTCCTGTTTTCCTAATCTCTATTCTTGTCTACAACTTGGTTGCAGAACACTCGGTGTGTCACACCATCAGGCGTGGGTTCAAATCCTGGCAGACTGAAGTGATAATAAAATCAAGTCTTCCACCTCGTGGAGAAGTGCACTAAACACTACGTTAGTATGAAAATAAGTTGCAGCATTTGAAAATAATATCGGCAATTGAAAAAATAGCAGCACCTACTAGAGTGCTGAGTGAAGTGCCTAAACTTACTACTATGTGTTAGGGATTCTTTGAAAAATGTTATGAGGTCAAACCCCTGAGGTAGCTTGCACTCAGGCATGCTAGTTTCTGAGTTTTACTCAAGCATTCATATAACAGCACATATCTCAGGAAACTCAAGTTTGAGAGACCTATGTCTGTATTCAGGAGAAAAAGCTTCAGGTACTTAAGGGGTGCTTAAAATTAAGGTAATAAAATTATAAAAATTATTAAGAATATAAGATATCACTAACCTTAGATGAATGAGTTTTCAAGACCACAATTTTTGACACAGAATACTGTATTCTATCTAGTTATCAGGATCTATATGCATAGGAAGGGGGGAAAAGGGGCAGATGTGCCATTGTTTTATTCTGGAAAAATATTCAAATTCCTTGCAAAATTCATGGAGTTAGCTAAACTCTCAGATTTCATGACCCAGCTTGCCACTTGATAAAATAAACCATTTCTGTGTATTTTATTACTTTGATTAAAGTGACTAATCAAGCAAATATTCACCTAAAAAGCATATTAGTACAACTAATTAAAGTAATTATAGACAGAATGTTTTTAATTGAGGTCACAACAAAGATGGAGCCAATAAATGACTGTTTTCAAATATCTAAATCTTCAAATAGAACAGATAATCCCTGAATTATGGGTTTGACATGAGATGGGTTATTTTATACTAAGCTTGATTTAGTAAAAAGAATCTTTAAAACTGATGAACAAGCAATTCCAGTTACTGGAGTTATGATTTCCTACCAGGAAAACAGCAAAGAAATTTGAAAGATATGTTCCCCATCTAAGTGTCTGTTCTGAACTAAGCTACTTGACAAAGGTTTCAATTTTTAATAAAAGGAATTGTCTACTCTTTGTAGACTTGCTAGTTAATCACTAAAAATATTATTTTCTGCTTTTCAAAAGTATTTTAAGTATTGTAATTTTAACTCTTTTTTTTAAAGTTTTAAACAAAATTGGGGTGCGGGCTGGGAAGAAATATTTCTCTCCCTCCCAACACAAAGTTTTGGAGGGTTGAAGTGCCAAGACTGAGAACAAAGGACAGCTTAATAACTCTATATTTCAGCTTGATTTTGGAGTGGAGGACGGACAGGGGGTTTACACTGTTCTTTCTGGTGGCTGCAGGAACTGCAAGATAGTTTTGCTGATCTGGTGAGCGCTCCTTTTCCCAGCTTGGTTTTTCCTGCTTTCCCTCTCGAACTTCTCCATGCATCCCTGGGTTCTGGAGAGAGAGGGAACCTCTTTGATTTGCTGTGGACTTCCTGAGGACAGATTTTCACTTCTAAGGGATTGCTGAGAACCTCCACACCACTCGTCCTCAGCTCCCAGCACCTCTTTCTTCAGACAAAGGGACGGGGAGAGAGAGACAGCCTATTCTGCCACTGAGAACAGTTGCATCATGACCCGTGTGACTGCTATTACCACGTGAGTCCTTTGGAGGGGCCAATATCCCACTCGCACCCTTTTTCGTCCTTGTCTTACTGGAAGACTTCACTGCCAGCCAAGACGCGGCAGCGACACCTGCTGTTTGTGGTTATAATTGCACCAAAGGGTCAAAGACAAAAATTGTTTCATTTAAAGGGGTTGTTATTTTCTTTGGGGGGTACAGTGTAGTTGTTTGTCCTGTCCTAGTTTTAGTTATATATATATATATATTTGTATTTAAGCATTGTTTTCCTCTGCTTTTATAAATTTTCCTGATTAAAACTCCTAAATTCTAAAACATTGGTGATTCTTTGGGGGAAGCACCTCTTTTCCTGGTTCATATAAATGTCTTAGTTTCTTGTAAACTAAGACACTCTTGTGTTTATTGATTTATTTATTGACATATGCATTTATTTAAATACCCTACAAATTATGTTCACCCTCTACATAACTGTATTTATGCATAGCAATGCCAAAATAAAGAAGAAAACCTTATTAATGTAAAGTTTAGGCTTCTTATGATTTACTTATATAAAGAACAGAAGACATTTATGAAAGCAAAGTAAAAATTTTGAGCTACATTTTTGTACTTGATCAGAGTTAGAAACCTATTTCAAGGAAATTCAAGAATCCCTGTTAAAATGCTGAAATAAAATTATTCTGAGATATTTAAATTTAGACATCACAAATGGTACTGTTTCATTTTCTTACTATTGTATTAGAAATTCCCTATAATCGTCTTGTTTGTTAAGAAATTCTTAAGTATTTGCCAAACTGATTAAACTATCAAAGGTGCCTAGTATATTGGTGTGGTAATCATTTTACTAGTCAAACTACAATGAAACAAAAGACATGCATTTTAATTTACTACATCTTGATTGAAGTATATGCTTCTTTAAATGTTTAAAGAAACAAAATATTTTCTTAGTAAAACCAATATTTTTTCTTGACAAAGAAGAGGAACAGACAGGGAATCTGAAGGTGCCCATGAGATATTTCTCATGACAGAAAAAACATTGTTGTGGCTTACTGGAGCCAGTGAAAGCTGTTGCAAGGAGCAAAATGGGACAAAAGAGAGCAGAGTAAATATGTCTGAAGGGAAATTTGACAAACTCCAATGTACCTCATATTATGTCTAACCTCTCTACTCAGGGAATTATGAATCTGCCGTATAGAATAAGTTGTAAGTACCTATTAGACTAATTTTGAAAAGGCAGTATAATTTTTTTATTGAAAATTTCCACTTACATAGACACGCAATAGTAATTTATATAATTCAGTATCAGTAATACAACGGATGCTGCCATCCATTCCCAAATGGAATAAATATCAAGAGTAGACCCTGCATCTGCAGAATCTCTGATAAAATTCTGGCTAAAGGCTCCATATCTTTGTGTCCCAAAGGAATTGGATTTTTTTTATATTTTCACAAAAAGCTTATTTCTCCTCATACTCACAATTTAATTTCAGAATATGAAACACAAAACGTAAGCAATGTGCTGATCATGACCAACATGAAAAGTGTTAACTGAACTTTAACTTTGTTGCCATTATTTGGTCCCTTCCCTGTAACAAATATAAAACATCATAAACCTAATTCTTTCACTGAAGTAAAGCTGACACGATTAGTTTTTTCCAGTGACAGTAAAGGAAAGATATGTGATGTTTTAGGTACAACTTTTTGGGGATGCAAATAGCTGACAAAGCTGTGTTGTAAGTGCTGGCAACCAGAGCAACGTGTTGAACCCAGAGCGCTCAATTCTTGCCGTGTGCTTTAACCTACAAAGCCTTGGTGAGGATAGGATGGCATTTGTTTCCCTACCTCTCACTGAAAATGTGCCACTGTGAAATGGATACAAGATCTGAAAAAGCAAGGAGTGAATAAGTGATGTAGCAATCAAGTGGAGGCTGCTGAGAACAGTACTCACTTCCTCATTCTTTTCCCATCAATCTAACATGCACATAAATACTCCCCTTACTCTCCTCTACCTGCTCCCAATTAAAAGCAAATGATGACTCTGATACAAGGATGTTGTAAATGTCACCGTACTGTAGAATTTCAGTAGTTCTGCATTTTAGCAGCTTAGAAGCTCTGCAGAACAATTTCTGATTTGCATTTTATCACTACCTTAATGGAGGAACAGCAGTAAGCTTACAAATTAAAGCTTGCTAGATTAGGGAGTTTGTGCACAAGATTTCAGATCTCTGGTGAATGGCTTGCTGCAGCACTACAAATCATTCTGTCAAGCCAAATTGTGGTGTTAAAATACACATTTAAAACTATGTTCCCCAAAATAGGTAATATGGAAGTAGTTGAAAAACCCAAAGTGCATACCAATAATTGGAAAAAGTGAGACGTGAAAGAAAAAAAGAAACAGACCACCAAGGCTAACGTAAATAAACATTATTGCAGAAAAAAAAGATATCATTTACTTTTTCACCAACTGCAAATAAACCACATACTTTGGGGCTTAACACTTCACCTATTGTGCACACAGTGCTATCTACTGAGATGTGATGGGGAATCATGGGGAAAAATAAAGAAAACTTTATGCCTCATAAGTCTCCCACTGAAATGCACTGAGAAACATGTAATCTTCAGCAAATGCACAGAAAATATCCAGGTAGGAGTCCTTCATTTCATTTCATTAAATGGCATCATTGATTTCCATGGGTGGTTAGAATTAAAAGAGAAAACAGAGGTCAATGAAAAATGCTAATTAGATAACAAATTTTAAATCAAGGAGTTAAAAAAAAAACAAACCCAAACCTTCAGCAGTGTAGAAACTCAACCAAATGAGCTTGTAACTTTTAGGAACTCTGTTATAGGCTACGCAGTATTGGATTACTAAAAAGACTTACCTCTTCAAGTATTCATCAGCATGAGTCCTGCAAGTTAGTATGTGTACATACCACTGGCACTGACCATAAATTCTAAGATAGAATAAATTTGAACTAGTCTTCTCTCCTCCCATCTCCCCCAGCATCAGTCTATGTATTAATAAGCAGGGGTTCATATTTTTAATACTACAATATGTATGCAGAACAACCGTTCAACTCTATATTATTAAGAGCATACTCTTTTAGGTTAGATAAAAATGCTAATTAAGAGTCTTCTTGAGTAGATCTATTTCCATTAAACACCAGTGCCAACATGAATTCTTTCTTCATATGGATGAAAGGAAAAGAGAAAACCTTAACAGAACAGCATGAGCAATGTGTTGTTATGGAATGAATTGAATTAAAAATACCAAATCAAACTTTCTTTACTGAATGGAAAATCAGTTATCTATACATATCAAGGAATTTATATTGAAATTTCCTTCTGTCCTACATGAATGTTTGACACTTCATTTAAAATAAAAATATATTGAACAAAATTAATGCTTTGTGACCTTTTATACAGAGTTCTTAATCAATTGTCTTGATTGATTAGCAGTTATTAATATGACCCTAAATTTTATTGCTCATATGCTGTGCTTTTTACACGCTCTTTAAATATCAAATAATTCTACAGCAAAAAGTACTATCAGCAAATGTTTGCCCATCCTCTGAGACAAGCCTTATCCCTTAAGGCAAACTTTGCAGAATACAGATGACATAATTTCTGAAATTTTCATTGCAGTCACTGCAGCAAAATTGCAAGATGACTTTTGCTAAAAGTGAAGCACCTCATTGTTGTTGCTTTTCTCAGTCGCGCATATTTCGTATTTCACGTATTGCATATTCCAGTCCTCAGGAATTAAAAACAAAGTTGAGTTCTTTTTGTTTGGTTGGTTATGTTGGTTTCATGATTATTGGCAGAGTTGGCACACTAATATTTCTGATTGGAAGATATAAAAAAGATTGCAACTTTTACATCCGAAAATACTTCCACTTGGATCACTCTGGAAGTCCCAGTCTCTCACTATAATTCTCAATTCTCTTTCATGCATGTAGAGAATGTTCTAAAATTTTTGTAACCTTTTCCATCTGTTTCCTTCACATTGATAAGTAAGGTGTAAAACATCACAGAAACATGTCCCGTTTGCTTTACCATATCAACTAGAACTTCATTTTTGTTAAAATCACAGGAAAAAAAAAGAAATTTATTTTTAATAGAATCTACCTATAAACCTGTGGATCTTGTAATGACCCAAAATTTTAAGACCTTTTATAGATCACTTCCAGATGAAGCTATACAGGGGAAATATATTATTGAAAAGTATGTTTTTGTCTTTCTTCAATGCAGTAGCTTTATCTGTTTAACCATCTATTGAATACTGTTCAAGAAGGCAGAGTGTTTACATAACTCCTGTAGGCCCTCCTAACATTCAGATATGACAGTTAAGCATATTTTAGTCATGGCAATATAACTTTAATTCACAGTTCTCTTTCTCCTCCTCTTCTTTTTCCTTCTTACACAGACCATAACCATGATCATATTTGTTTACTAATCATTTCTTTATTCATGTAAGTGCATATTCCCATTTAATGTAGAGGCGAAAATTATTTTAAATGTAGCGTAAGAAAGAATTCAAATATGGGAAGAATTTGAGTGGAAAGTGAGGGGGAAAAGCAGTACTTCTATGAATAGTTAATTAACTAATTGATGCATTTCCAGATAGGAAAGGAAGCATAATGAATATTAATGACTGTAGGCTCTGAATTAAATCTATTTTTCTCTTTCTCAGAGGAACAAAACTATTTGAACCAATCTTGGTAATGTTTGCGAAGGGTTTTGGTTCTGAGTAGTTTTGGGGTTTTGAGTTTGTTTTTTTTCTCCTGCTTTTCTGTGCAATGTACATTTGGATTATCTCTTTGGATCATTTTTCTTGAAATTTTGCTGAAAGGAGAAAATAAACCCTAAACAACCTTGAGCTGACAAGTAAAAATACAAGGATATAAAGAAATAAAGTAAGTATTTTCTATGAGTATCAGAAATTGTGTCTCTCGAGAATCTTGCTAAGTCTTGGATCTGAAGACAGCAGCCTTAAAAATTATGTGTGGGTTTAGATGACGATTTAGGTTATTGGGGCAACTCCATGTAGTCCCTGCTGTAGACGGGTAAGCAAGGAATTTAGATCATAAATAGTATTTTGTTGATTTAATGGTCATTGGAGTTAGGTAAACTATGGCATATTAGCAGTACTGGGGGAAAATATTCCCATTCTGAGAAAAATAATTTTTTAAGGTTTGTTTGAGTTTTGTGGATTTTTTTGGTTTTGTTTGTTTGTTTCTTAAATGAGTATATATTTTCCAAAGTATTTCATACACTCTCCATTATGATTCTCACACAGTACAGCAACATCCTTCAAAAATAAGTAGGAGGAGAGACATTTCTTAACTTAAGACTAAGACATTTTTTCTTGATGACCTGTAGAATCAACAGGTAAATACCTATATCAGTTTGTGGACATTTCTGACTGATATTTGGGCTATCCCAAGGTGAGATGTTTTCATGGAAACTTTAATGTGCTTTGAAGGAAAAACATCACCAACTGATATTGAAACATAGTAAAATATGGGTATTTCAGTTTAGCCCTCAACATAAAAACTTTATGAAGTTTTGCTTAATTAATTGTTTTCTTTGTTGTTTTGAAGTGCAGAATTGGCATATTCTTACATGCTAGATGAATTTTAACTTATGGACATGCTAAGCTCTTTTCCACTTGAAGGACACTGTGCAAAATCTCCATCCTCAGGACAGACTGTCACCAAACTGGGCAACCTTTAAAGTGAGTCTATTTTCTTGTTTCTCTTCCAGAGAGCTTTTATGTAGATATTTCTGTAGTTATTTCTCATTCTTCCCACAAAATGATAATTGTTAATTGAGTTAATAGATAGCAATAATTTTCTGTTTTTTCAGTGCATTGTTAAATGTCAAAGTCCATAAAATAAGGACTATCATCAGACTCAAAATTTGAAATGCATTTGGAAGATAAAAATGTCCTCCAGAAGTGCTTATTGTTAAAAATATGTTGTCAGATGTAAGGTGTCATACAAATGATTGAATAAGCCTTAGGACTGAGGTAGAACCTTGTTGTTTTATGCATGTCTACTTTATCCCTGTGGCAGTTAAATGCCACCCTGACACCCAATCCCATCAGATCTCAGAAGCTAAGCAGGGTCAGCCCCAGTTATTACTTGGATGGGAGACCGCTTGGCAATACCAGGGCCTGTAGGTTCTAGTCCTGAGGACTTCACTGTCACCCTCCAAGCTCTGCTCGGCCATGGCAGATGAACCTTAGGACTTAAACGGTGGGGCCAGTTCTGTGCACACTGTGCCTCACCTAAAAAATCCACTGCGCAGGCTCGAAGGACACGCCCACGTGGGTAGAGCCCTTCCCATATCTTCGTTTGCAAAACCTAGCCATGATGATACTTTATCCCTGTTATACACATATCTGGAATTTAGAGCTATGTCTCTGAGCATTCAGTCAGCTTTCAGTAATTTCACAAGTTTCTTATGCACCAAAAGGTGTATCCCTGTTCATCTGACAGGTGAACTGGAGGTAGGTCAACTTATATCTAAGCCTAAGTAGAATTTATAAACTAGCCCAGTTACAGTGTAAGTAACAGTCAGCAGTCAAGTTTTTCCCAATACACAGCTGTCTCCAAGTCTGACAGTAGGGCTTGCTTCTTCCTTCTAATTAATCAGTAACACTGGAACAAATACACAGGGAGCAGAATGAGAACCAGTCTGAGTTTTCTCCCCTGACCCCAGTTTTCACAATATTTGGAATTGCCTGGTCTGAACGCTTATAAGTTAATACATCCTGTGTCTGTAAAAATATTCCCTGTGTCTTGAAAAAGCAAGAATCTTCTTCACTTCTAAGGAGATGCATTAACACTGGGATATTTTCTGCAGTGAATTTAACATTTCTTTGACAATGTCAACACCAATAAAGGATATAGTGTAATGTTTACTGCAACAAATGAATGCTTAGTCATCTGGATAAAACAAAATCTCTTTCATTTCTCCATTATAAGAAAGATAGCCTGACCTGAACATTCAAGTTCAGGACAAATGCTCACAAAATGTTCTCCAAGACTTTTAAGAAAACGTGTGTATCCAACTGTCTCTGTGACAGAGCCAAATACTTGGCCTTCCATATGGACAGTCTTGAATAAGCTGTTCATAATGAATGCTCTTTGATAAAGTTTTCAATTGTGCAACACCTAACAATAAACTCTTGATTTACTGAATGCCTTCTATTCCTAAGGAGAGATAGTGTCTTCAGTAGTACTGAAATCCTGTTCTGGATTTAGCTCATTGCATTTCTATAAATGTGAACTTTAAGCAGACTAAATGCGATTCTATTAACAGAGATAAGGAGGTGCATAATGAGACTATACTGAAGATGGGGCATCTATTATTAATGATTTTCAGTCTACTGTATGTTTTGAAAGTATCTCACGAATATATATAATTCAGTAGTGCTACCTTGAATCTAAAATGCAGTTGTGGTCATCATTCTGTTATCAGAATTTATTTTTTTCTTCTATAGCAAACAAAAGACCACAGATTTGCACTTCATGCTTTAAGCTTCTCCTATATTAAGAAAAGTAATATAATGGATCCTTCCTTGGATAACAGTATCAAAGAAAGTGATCCTCAGAAATACTTCAGTGATTGCCATTAGCAAGATTTTGAAATTTACTATTTATTAAAAAAAAAAGCCTACTATGCTTCACTTAGTTCTTTTGATTTCCTTGAAAGAGACTTCACATAATTCCTTATGTATAAAATGTGCACAGTGCCTTAAAATGAACAATTTCCTTTACACACTGGAGGTGTGCTTCAGGTACAGTCATTAAGATTTGTCCTGGAGGTTGAGTCTGCAACATGATGGTAACTTTACAGTTAGGAAAGAAAGTAAACTGCTAGTTAGGTTATTTTCTGGCTTTACATACACCTATTTATAGCGAGTATGGTAACAGATAATTAAAGATTTCACAAGTACAATGGTGGAATATGGTATTTAATCTGCATTTGTTAATGCATACCTGTTTGTCTGTTTTTCTAATATAATTAAGGAACAATTATAAATTCAAAAATATCTCTCAAAAGTTGCCTTGACAATCAAAAGTTGGAGAGTTGACTTCATGGACTGACTGGTTTTCTTGCATATTTTTTAATATCTATCATCTTCATGTCTGTGACCAAAGAGTAAGTGGTCCAGAACATTTTCTTTCATGGCACTATCTAATGTCAGCATCTATCCCCATATTCTTTTATTGTGTTGATTGATATTTGCTAATGATTCATTATACTGTTTTTCCATTCAAAGTGGTAAAGATGACACACATGACTTTAAATATTATGTTATCACTATTTGAAAAGCAGGTGAAGCCAGAAAAGTCAGAAAATAAAGAGAACTGCTAAGATAAGTTTGAATCCTTTAGCAGCAAGGTATTTACTTCACCACAGGGAAGTGAGAGCTCGTGCCACTCAAACTCACTTCCAAGCACAAGTGCCAAAACAGATGAATTTATATAGTTATAATTCATGATTATAACATCTTAACATGCATATTAATTTATTACAATATCTGATTAACATATCCATGCCTAGGCACAACATAGGCGTGCCTTAAGGTGGAACCTTCTAAACTCTTCTTTTTGGCACAGATTTTTGGGGTGCTTTTTCAGTCTTCAACCCATGGTCTTCCTCAGCTTGACCTTTCTGCCTCTCTATTAATAAGTGACCTTGCCAGAATTCTGCTCAAAAATCTTGACTTCCTACCATTTTCTCCTATTCATGTGTCTAGGTTGTCTTAATTTATGATTTCTACTACGTGGCACAACAATCTCCAACAATTAAGCTTCAGGTCCTGTGAGCATAACAAAATGAACTAGCAGTTCCTGCTATGTTTCCTTAGTAGCATGGGTTAGGCACTTGGAAAGAGAGGCAGAGCAAGAGATTTCACAAAACTCAGGGGTCTTTTGGGCCTTATTCTCTTTGCTGGTGAACAGTTTAATTGTGCAGAAAACATCTGTCTTATAAAGAGTAAAATTAGTGTTTTGAAGTCCATCAAATCCCCAACTTTCTTTTCTTTCAAATACTCTCAAGAACAGAGGATATCAATACTTAAAAACAGAGAAACAATGTAAGAGATACAAGGGGTTGCTTAGACTAATTGCCTCAAAATAAATAAACAAACAAATAGATATAAATATAAACTATGCTGCATGAGTATATGATGGAAGTACAGATGGATTATGAAAAGCTGCAAAATATATAAACTGAAAAACCTACCTCCAAGAATTTCATCATAATTGGAAGCAAGTCTTTGTTATCTACCACTGTGTTTGGGAAAAGCTGTACCAAGCATTTTACTTGGGCTATGTTTTGGTTTTGCTTTAATAACACGAACAGTGCTGACTTCACAGGATGTATCCTCTAGAGATTTTGCACTGTAGGTGCTTGAGATTACTATGATGGATTGTGATTTACTGTACACTAAGTGGGGCCTCACAAGTGCTGTTGAATTCTCACTGAGGTTAAATGGTATTCAGTATGGAATACTGTAAAAAATGTATTATGTCAGGGCAAGAAAACAATGCAAAAATAAAGGTGAATCCACAAACTCACAGTCACCCCCACCAGTCTACTTTTTTGAGGAAGCCTCAAGTGATGGAGACAGAGGTTTGAGAGTGAATTCTCTAATGCTGGATAGCAATGTACTGATGTGACATCATTTTTTGAACATATTTTTTGACCCTGTTGAAGTAAAATGGCTGTTGAAGTTATAGAAAATAAAAATTTAAGCTATTTAATTCTATAATTTTAACATCATATATGGGCTATTTCTAATTACCAGTGGAGTACTTGTTATTAGTTTTTAACTTAATTTCAGAAGAATTCTACACCCTGAAAAGAGAGGTTTTAATTCTTCTATGTCTATTCAATGCTTCAACAGAATGCTTTAACAGTTTAACTTATTTAATTTGCAGGTAATTATTTATATATTATTTTATTATTAAATGATATTCTATATATTTTCTTAAATATAAGTATTTATTAAATTGTTGCAAAAATAAATAAATACATTTAAGTGCAAAACAGACTGAAAAACAAAAACCTAACTCATATTATTTTTTAGATAAAATATTGATAGTATTTATAGGAAAAAATATTGCTAGCACAGTTGTCACAACAACTTGAACCTGCATGGCTTTTGCATGACTCATGTCATCAAGTGATTCACTTGTGAATTATTTTTAATAATTCTGTCTGACACTGTTGTCATATCATGTCCTTTGCATTTCTCCTCTTATTCAGAAAACATGGCAAAAAGTTCACTTCATAAAATATTAATAGGTGCAAGTATTGTCTCTGACCTTACTTGATCAAAGTGGTTAGTGTTAAAGTTTAATTGTGTTTCATGTGTCTAGGTGACATCTCTAAATCTTTCACAGAGTCAATAAATTATTATCATCACAAGAAAATCCCAGGCAGACATAATATAAAGTAGGAAAATTCTGTAAACTGATACTTGAGACTTGTATGCAAATTTATTTTATTTAGTCCTTTCTTCCCAATTATGTTTATTTTTAAATCTTTCTTACTCTAGGTTCCTACCTTCTTTCGGCTCCCAGCTGAGTGTGACCATGGTCTGCTCCATAGCCTTCCCAGTCTCAAATCTCCCCCTAGGGGCTCTTGTTATTTGGGCAGTGACACCCTGGGTTTGTTGGACCCTTCCCATGGAGGCACTGGCACAGTTCAGGCTTAGGCAGAGGAGGCAATAGGCCCCCCCAAGGCGGGAGCTAAAACCTGGACAGCTCTGAGACTGGAATTCTGAGCTCCAGGCAGAGTCTGTGCCCCTTTACTAGTAATAACAAAAAGTCATATTCCTGCACTACAGTACTACAAGTGGAATTGCTTTCACAGGAACAAAGCTCTGATATGCTTCAGAAAGATTACTAGTGGGTATAGACTGCTCAGTCAGGAAGAATAATATTATTTCTTTACAAGAAGAATCTTTTGTCAGAGTCTGCTCATGGCTGAAGAATGAAAAGAAATTACACTGGCAAACACTTTCTCTTCTGGCCATCTCTTAAGTTTGAACTGTGCCTCTCTCTACTGGACCACTGGCAATAACTTCTGACCTGAAGAAACCAGTCAGGGAAGGATTCCGGTATCAGCTTTTCAGATGGAGGCACAAATACTTACATCAGCAGACAGGTCATCATGTCAGTTTTTCTGGCCTGCAAACAGCTTTGCAACCAAAGGGATCATCTCTGCAGTCATCAGGATGTGACTAGCAGTGTCAGCTTCTTTTTCTCTAGAACACACTTGTGTTTTCTGTGAATATGAGGCAGGGAGACAAACCAGAAGTTCAAACAATATCTAGAGATCTTGCTTATGTTTTGAATGAGAGAAATTAAAAATTGCCTTCATGTTGTCCTGTGAAACATAAATGTGTCTCTTTAGCCTCTATAATTGTACTTCATAAGAAGGTGATAATCCTTCAGTCCTTGCTCTGCTTTCACTGTTGGTGGGACCCTCTGTGGGATGCAGACGGACAGCCTGCAACATCATGGTCTTCTCTGTAGTCTGCTCTGATGCCTGGAGCACCTCCTCCCACTGCTTCCTTGATCTAGACTGTTTCCCATCTTCCTCACTCTACTCCTTTACAACATCACTGCAGTGATTTTTATCCTTTCTTAAATATGTTATCACAGATGTGCCTTCATCATCTCTGATGTGCTCAGCTGTGGCTAGTGGTGTGTCTATTCTGGAGCTGGCAGGAACTAACTCTATCTGACATGGGAAAGCCCTTCTCACAGAAGCCAACTGTGCATCCCACCCCACTACCAAAAACTTGCTACACAAACCCAACACATACCCAGCTGTGCTTTTGTGAAATTTCTGTTCTTGTTTAGCAGTTGTGATGAGGTTTCACATGTTACATCCTGCACCTAGATGAAGCTTAATGATCTCTGGTGTTTATGCTGAAACTTCAACAAATAATTGCCATTCTTGTTACCAGAAGTTACAGTTTTGATTGTGTAACAGAACTCATAGTGCTGAAATTCATCAAGGTAATGGAATTTCTTGTGCTCACTGGCCACATGAACAATCAGACATAGGTAGGATCACCTGATTTCTTTGGCTGCTACTAATTAAATAGAGTGAGAGAAGGAGAAAATGTGATCTAAATTCTTTTTACATCAAAAGGAACAACCTCCTCTGAGCAATTCATACTGCACAAAATGAGTGCAATAATGGTTGTCCTTTGGCAAATACAGCATGCACTCTCACTGGACATAAAGCAGAGATGGATGTTCTACCATTAGAGAAGAACAAAACAGTAGTTACAGGCAGGACTGCAAAATTGAAGGCTTTTCTCCTCTCCTACATATCTTCTCAATATATAACTCACATACTTGTAGTTACTGTAACCTCTACAAAATGGTGTCTTCCAGCACCATGTTTACCTGGTAAAAGAAATTTCAATTACTAAAACAATGACCCCTGTAGAATATAAAAGTTTTTAAACTTTGTGACTCTTTATTGATTTGGGTTTTTTCTGCCAGCCATGTGAGAACTGCTTTCCTTACCCAACAACAGAGGTTTTTTCAACTAGTCCATTCAAAAAAGTAGAAGTAATTGGAGAAGAGATTTCAGAAATTCTGTACATCATTACCTCTTACCTGAAAAACTTTGACTGATTTTCCTAGACTTATGCCAACAGATTGTACAAACCTTTGAAACAGAGAACCAAGGGGCATTTTTTAACTCATATAACCATAGATACCAGTTTCATGTGTTAGAAATGCCTACCAAGTGGTGTGTTTAAAACATACTTCAGTACTTCAGATGCCTTTCAATCAAAACTTCTTTTTTTCTTCAAGAAACAGAACTGTGCATTTTCTGCCCTGAAAGCTGATATTTCAAAATGTTTTCATTCTTTTAAAGAAACAGTTTGAGAAAGTAGATATGAAAATCATATAAGACTAAAACCAAATTAAACCAAAATAAAAAAAAATTAATCATGAAATATACTTTAACATCACAGATGTCTAGAGTATTCACAATGCCATTCTTAGTGACTATTTCTGCCATGGTTCATGTCATGTATAGTTCAGCATTTCTGTATATTCTATGAGCAATTAAAACCAGTAATAAATACTAAAGTGAATTACCTGCATACATTTCTCTATGGGCTTAAGAAAAAGGATCCACAAACCATTTAGTGCCTGCAAAACTTGATGTGACCTCAAAAATCTAAAAACTGTTATGTCATTAAAAGTATGTAGTTTTATAGAATATGAGTTCAATGTTTGATCTCTGTTTCTCCAGAAATACCAGGCAAGTAGCTCAGAAGAGAATGCCAGTAATCCATCTAATATCATAAGCATAAAATATAGGTAGTCCTGGGAATAATTTTTTCCAATTATGTTTTATTTACATAAAAGTCATTCTAAGAGATAGACACAGTTTGACAGTTGCCTAAACATCCTAAGGGCTGCCATTCCCAATCTTCCCTCATATCAAGGCACACACCTGGAGTGAGTGAAAATGCTTGGAGCTACAATATTTGAATATTAATTCAATCTATTATCTTACAAATAGCCTAAAGTAACATATTAAATTTCTTTCCTAATAATTTGTTATCTTTAAGTACACTTTAGAAATATTTATGAAAGTTTGTGCTCAGGCAATTTAAAGACAATTAGGTAGATATAGGAAAGGAAAATTAGCACTAGAATGGTACTTTTCCTGTGGCTTTAAGTACAATGAGATATCATTTTACTAAAAATACAAGGTGCCTGATCTTAGAGATCATTGTATGAAGACATATTTGGCCAGAAACCACTATTTTAAGGCTTCATATTATGCTGCATGTTGATGGAGCAATACTTAATTTCAGTTCTATCTCTAACTGCATTAAGTATTTCATGTTGGAATGCAGAAACTGAACTTCTATTTTCATTTCCAATAGAGAGAAGGTTTGCCAGCTGCCGAAAGAGCCATTTTCCTTAAGTGTACATAACTGCCATAAGAACAGTGAAACAAGTTGGCATATGTACAAAAAAAGATAGATTCATGTGGTGGTGAGGCTAAATCAGCAAAGACATTACCGGATGCCTACATCCCAGTCAGAGGCAGAATACAGAGATCAGAGGCAGAATACAGAGACCACACCACACGGCAGGAATCAAAACCATCTCAGTAGAAGTCACTGAATGCACAAGCCAACTAGATGGGCTCAAGACTGATTGGTGGGAAATGCCATTTGTTCTATGTTAATGTAACCACTCCCACCCCAGGGGTATAAGTACCTCTCATTAATAAAGAGATTTTGAATTGGACCTTACACTGTGAAATCCCTGCATTCATCTATCACAGATTCCAGATGAGAAAAAGAAAAAACAGCTGGGAAGAAAGGGAAGGAAGGGAGGGAGGGAAGGAAGGGAGGGAGGAAGGGAGGGAGGGAGGGAGGGAGGGAGGGAGGGAGGGAGGAAGGAAGGAAGGAAGGAAGGAAGGAAGGAAGGAAGGAAGGAAGGAAGGAAGGAAGGAAGGAAGGAAGGAAGGAAGGAAGGAAGGAAGGAAGGAAGGAAGGAAGGAAGGAAGGAAGGAAGGAAGGAAGGAAGGAAGGAAGGAAGGAAGGAAGGAAGGAAGGAAGGAAGGAAGGAAGGAAGGAAGGAAGGAAGGAAGGAAGGAAGGAAGGAAGGAAGGAAGGAAGGAAGGAAGGAAGGAAGGAAGGAGGGAAGGAGGGAAGGAGGGAAGGAGGGAAGGAGGGAAGGAGGGAAGGAGGGAAGGAGGGAAGGAAGGAGGGAAGGAGGGAAGGAGGGAAGGAGGGAAGGAGGGAAGGAGGGAAGGAGGGAAGGAGGGAAGGAGGGAAGGAGGGAAGGAGGGAAGGAGGGAAGGAAGGAAGGAAGGAAGGAAGGAAGGAAGGAAGGAAGGAAGGAAGGAAGGAAGGAAGGAAGGAAGGAAGGAAGGAAGGAAGGAAGGAAGGAAGGAAGGAAGGAAGGAAGGAAGGAAGGAAGGAAGGAAGGAAGGAAGGAAGGAAGGAAGGAAGGAAGGAAGGAAGGAAGGAAGGAAGGAAGGAAGGAAGGAAGGAAGGAAGGAAGGAAGGAAGGAAGGGAGGGAGGGAGGGAGGGAGGGAGGGAGGGAGGGAGGGAGGGAGGGAAGCACAGAAATGAAGGGAAAGTAGAACTGATTATAATAACTTGCTAGTTCTCTTGGTTGACAACTGTCAATTTGGTGAAAAATGTTAATACCATTTGAATAACAGACTAATAAATTAAACAAGTATTTTAAGGTCTTCAAAACATTTTCTATTATAAAACTATAGAACTCTTTTAATTTAAAGCAGATTATTTTATTATTTTTAAAATGTTATCTATATGTATGCTTTGGTATTTCATAATTTTAAAATATACTATTCGTATATTAAAGATTTCAGTGTGGTTGAGACTACATATATTTTGGCAATAATGCAGAAACTGTCACCTCTCATCTCCAGTAAATTTTTGAATTTGCATCCCTCCCCCCTACACATAAACATGCATGAAATAGGGAGGGTGAAAGAACTGCAGAGAAATTGCTGGTGAGTGGCACACAGTGGTGTTTACTCAGTCAAAAATTAGCTTGGTGTTTGGTGAAAGCACCTATGTCAAAGCAGACTCAGAGGAAAGATCTGTGGTCTGACTGAAGAAAGCAGCACAATTCCTATTTTGGGGAGACAGAAGCTCTTTGTTTGCAACGATGTACTTCTGAGCTCAAACCCATGTCTCCCACTACCTTCATTTTTGCATAATGCAATGTTGTCAGACCCTTCTATTCCAGACAAATTTTTTCAACTGCACCCACTTACAGGCAGGCAGAAATGGAAGTCTGTTTAGCAACAACAGTTAGCTGAGGTATTCTGCTCCCTAAATTCCTGCTCATGTATCTTGACACTCTGGCAGATGCATTTTTAATTGCTATTGACAATGACATTCAGTCAGAGTGTTATAATTTTCAAAAGGCTTATTTAAATTTTACAATAACTTTTCTTACTAACCAGTTATAGCTTTGTCAATCAGTAAAATCAGAGTACAAGTTAATTTACATTTCAGCAATTGTGTCAAGCCTTTTTCAAAAATATCTCTGCAACTCAACCTTAATTTTGTTCAAACTGTTCCACACTGGAATATTATCAGTCAGCAGGTGCTGTAAAACTAGTTGACACATTGTTGAAATGCAAAAAAGGAAATACACTCTCTGTGCTGTATGGGAGATGAAGTATGTATGTGTAAAAAGCAAGACTGCACAAATAATGTCAGTATTGAAGCCAGTACCAGACAAAAGCAGGTGATGTGAGTGGGAGAGGGCACAGAGCTCAAAGTAAATAGGTGCCCATAGAGGATGTACATGCTAGAAATTATTTCTGTCACTGAATTTTGATTTACTTATAGTTGGATTTGGTGTTCTTTTTCTGTCTCACTGTCTATATCTAGCAGTTTTTAGGTGGTAAGAAACTGAAAAATAATATTGGAGGAAAAGGAAAATATCCCTACTTAGGCCAAGCAGATAAAAGTATGTAAAAGGAGGTATGAAAATAAGAAGAAAATTTATGAGAAAAAGTGAGTCATTAAAATAAATTAAAAGAATTATAAGAGGACAGGTACATACATGGTTAAGATGTCAAATATAAATTTTAAATGAATTTGTAACAAGAAAAATAAATAAAGCACTTTGTATGTCATGAAAAGCTCTGAAAAAAAGGCTTTTCAAAGAAGGGCCATGGAAATGATCAAAGGGATGAATAGACTTATTTATTAGAAAAGATTAAAAGCATAAATACAAATAGTTTAGTGAAGTAATTAGGTTAGGGAAGAGAGGAGAGTATAACAAACAACTACAAATATCTGGAGGAAGTAAACACCAAGAAAGGACAGGAATAATTTAGCCTGACACAAGAGAGTGTAATTAGAAGTAAAGGAATTAAAGCAAAAAAACCCTAAAAATATAGAAAAATTACCCTGAGCAGAGAAGAGAATCACTTGCCTATGAGATCAAAAATTATTTGTCCATACCTAAGAGTAAGCAGAAAAAGGATTGGAAAGTGTAACAAAACAAAACAATAACAAAAAGGTTTAAAAAAGTCCTAAAGAGCTGCATAAAACAGCGTGACTACAAAATTTGCTTCTATGGGCATTTCTTACCTTCTAACAAAATAAATTTTAAAAAATAGCTGTTAAGATTTTTTCAAAGATGTTTTTCTCTACTTCTGTGTAAGTCTCTTTTAATGCCTGTCATCCCATTGAACCTTTGTGTACTGTTTGGTTAGGAAAGTCCTCTTGAAAAGTGAAGAAAGCTTCCTGTACAATCACTGCGAGCATCTTGAAGGCATGACAAGCCCATAAAGCAAGAGTTAGGTTTATTCCCAAAATCACTGAGGAAGCAATGAGCACCAGGAGGTTTTATAGACTCAAAGCTTAATCTTCATCTTGCTTAGTTTTAAAAGTTAAAGCTTTATGGTAAGGTAGTGCCAGCATTTCAGATAAGGATTCTGCTATTCCCTGATCAGATGTACTCCACAGGTCTTTCTGTGTCTCTTTCTCTCTATCTTTACATTTCCTATGAATTTCACATTATAACAATTCCTGTTGTTTTCTTTTATAGCTCTCTTCCTTACCTGTCATCTTGCCTCTCCTTACGGATATTTTCCTGCAAGTTTCCCCTTTTCTTTCCTTGCAATCACGTCACACTAACTTCTCTCTGCCTCATTTCTACTATTCCTTCTCACAATAGTCCAAGCTTTTCTCTCCATTCTCTGCTTATCTCCCTTAACATCCCTACTGCTGTTACATGGAATGTCTTAGTCCCACCTTATGATATAAAAAGTGAAAAATAGATACAGAAGACAAGCCATAGGCCTAATTTTAAATAGAAATTTCCAAGCTATTTCTATGATAATCACAAGAATAGGATATGTCCTGAGACATTATTTTGAACTTTATTCCTTTTTAGGGGCAAAGAGGAAGGCAGAATTATGAAGTGAATAGCCTCATATTTTGAGTATTAACTGAAGCAGAAATAGAGTAGCTGTTAGAGAACTGTGGGCTGAGGTCTAATCTGTCTTTTTCTGCCTTTAGCTTCTGTTCCCAAGACATTTGTCCCAATGGTCAATGTAGCAAAATGTATTCCTAGTGTGTGTTATGGTTCCCCAATGATCTCCATCAATCCTGATGTTCCTTTTCCTAGCTCTGGGAGGTTGCTATACTCTTTATCACTATTCAAACTTGCATTTGTATTTCAAAAGCATCCTAGTTTGCAGTGCTTTGAAAAAAATAATGCACACATTTAACACTTATCTTTCTATTGAGAGATTTAAGGTATAAACTAAAACCAGATATACAAATGGAAAATTAATTAATTATTGTCCTTTTTTTTTCTTTCTAGTTAGAGGGGGAGCAGTTTCCTACTTTTTTTTTTTTCCAGGTATAATGTAATACTAATGACAGATAATATCAGAATCATATAGGATAATTTTTAAAGAAACTCCATGCATTGCTAAGACTGATTAATTTGTTTATTATCAAATAAATTTTGAAACAAACTTTAAAATAAAGAACATCTTCCAGATTCCCTGAATAGCTTGACTATTGAAGAGACCACATTGACCTTGATATGCTACAGAAAAAAACTAGAGTGGCTTATGAAAGTACCTTGAAATATTCAGTCTGTTCCCTTAGTCTGAGCAACTGGAAAATAACTGTAAGAATGCTTCACAGAATTATTGCACACAAAGTCTCTCAAATTTGTTTAAAGTACCATAGCTATACAGTTCCTTTCTTGAAACTCTGCTTTGCGTACTGTAGTTTTCAATCCTTGTCTTAAGCTTCACTGAAACCTCCCAAGACGAAAAAACCCACTGTGAAAGTAGTCTCTTCAGTCCTTTGCTTTTGAAAACGACTCTGAAAGTATACAATTCAGAGGATCACATTAATTTTTCACTTTGTCTCATACTGAAAATCAGAACTAAAACTAATCTCGTGACTTTCCTGAATCAAATCCCGTTAGTCAGTTTTTACTCTAAAGACCCCATATGTGTAGCACAGAAATGTTTACCCATAGTCCAAGAAAAGTAGTGTGCTTATGTTCTCCTTTGAGGGAGTTACTTTTTTTAAATTTATTTATATTAAAATGTATACATATGTAAGAGTGTTTGCAAGGGATTTTCCACATGATAAATATATTTTTTTAAAAATGTGTTTTCTTTTTTTAATTAACATTTTTGATTGATGATAAACTATGAGGAGAAAAAATGTTAACAAGTTTTCCTAACACTAAAGTCATCAGATTCTGTTGAAGAACTTAATAATTGTTTTCCTTTCAGTTTCCCAATCTGTCCTTTTCTGGTGTCTGAAGCAATATTTTTTTCATCTTGCTGTTAATTAGATGACTAATAGAGAGCTTATAATGCGTGTTGGAATAAAAATGATTTTGCAAGTTGTGAGCTATTTATATAATTGGAATTTCTCCAGTAGCAATTTGGGAACATAAGGTTGGTTTTAGAGATAGCTTAAGATCAAACTATAAGGCATGATGACAAAGTCTCACATCTGTTAAAATTCTGTTTATTTGCTAAGAGGTGCCTGAATATTGTCTTCTGACTGACCACAATTGTAGATCATATGTCATGTGCTGGAGGAAATATTACTGTGAAGTGCCACTCACCTACTTGCTTTGTTCTGACGCTTTAACCACAGTGAACAGTGAATAGAGTTATCAACATTGTCCAGTCTACCTGGACCTGAATAAGACTTGAAATCATATAGGAATAATCTGGTTGTAGTACAATGAAGCATCAGACTGAATCTGCAAATAAAGCAAATAGAAAATTGCAGCAAACTGGTCTGGAGGAAGCAGAAATTGTGTATTTATAACCACATAACAGATTTTTTTGTTTCTATTGTGAATGCACTTAAACATTCATCAGATTCTTACATCTTCCTTTTCATTAGTTGTTTTACATCCCTATGCCATTAAGGGTAGCAGCTAAATGTAAGCCATATATCTGAATCAATGCAGTGTGTTATCATACGGTTCCATACCATTATATCTCCAAAAGCCAGGTCACAAAGAGTGTGAATAAAAGTGCTTCTTCACTGAACCACAAGCTTCATCTCTGGACTAGTACATTTAAGATATTTATGTTTCTGTCAGTATGACTCTGATTTGTTCAGGGTCACACCCACTTGAGTCCTATGGATCAGAGCACATTCTAGGGACACAAATTCTATCTTAAAAGCCTTCTCACCATCTCAAAGGTTTTTCCAGCTTTGGACTAATCCTCCTCTGAAGTCTCCTCTGGTGCAGGCAATATGTGTGTGTGGCTCGGCTTCGCGAACGAAGATTTGGGAAGGGCTATCCCCACCTGGGTGTGCCCTTCCAGCCCGCACAGTGGATTTTAGGTGAGGCTCAGCGTGCGCGGAACTGGCCCCACCGTTTCAGTCCTGAGGTTCATCTGCCACGGCCGAGCAAGCTTGGACAGTGACAGTGAAGTCCTCAGGACTGTCTACAGGACCCGGCATTTCCCAGGAGGTCTCCCATCCAAGTACTAATCCGGGGCTGACCCTGCTTAGCTTCCGAGATCTGACGGGATCGGATGTCAGGAAGGCATTTAACTGCCTGTGCAGGCAATATATATAATTAGAAAAAATGGAAAACCTTTTCACTACCCTGGTAGTTCTCCACTGTTGCACTGACCTCTTTGAAAGACTTAGAACAACTTCTATATCCTCGACAAACATAAGAGTAGTTGCAAAATCCAAAGGACAGCATGTCAGTTTAAAGCTTCTTTTACTTAAATGTCTCTCAGGTCTCCTGCCAAGCACTTTGTGGGACCAGCAGATAGCAGGAGTTACACGTTGCCATTCTCTCCCATTTAATATTTTTGAGGTGGTAGCAGTAAGGCTAGAACATGTCAGAATCTATTTATGAATGGCTGCCACTACCTGACCTTTTTTGTTCAGAGTGTTTTCTAATAAGTAAAGAATTAGCACTCAAAAAGCAGCAGTTTGTAATTTCCTGGCTTAACTGTGATATGAGTATTACCCTTTTGAACTCTATCATTAACCTCTTACTCATCTGAAAATTATACATAAAATTAAAATCAGTAGCTGAGAATATAATTTGTTCCATTCAAGCCATAGGAAAACAAAATCTGGTAAGAGAGCCTCAGTTTTCAAAAGCAAGTTTCAAGAATATATTGCACTCCGGTTAAGCCTACATCCATCTAAATATTATCTGTGGCTGTTCAAAATCAGAGACAAAGCATTGTGTCAACATGATACATGTTTGGAAATCCTGCTTTCCATTTCCTAATAAAATTAATCTGACATGACTGAAAAGATGCAAAGCTTTATGTTTATGTTTGATATATATGTTCTATCAGACAACATATCTCATCCCACTGGTAATAGGCTCTTAATTGCTAAGCAAGCTAGCATAAAAATTTTCCTCAGTATTTAACATTTATCCTTCATGTTTGTATTAACTGGTCACTGGCAAAACAGAAACAAATTGGGAAAATTAATAGAATTTATTTATAATTAAACAGAATAGTATAATAAGAAAGAAGGACAAATCTAAAATCTTCTCTTTACTCCTCCCTTCCTCACAAAGCTCAGCTTTAGTCCCAATTTCTCTACTTCCTGTCCCCAAGTGGTGCAGGAGGATGGGGAGAGAAAAAGAGTTAAATTCAGATCATGATGCTTTATGTCTGCTGCTCCTTCCTCCTCACACTCTTCCTCTGCTTCAGCATGAGGTTCCTCCCACAGGATACTGCCTTCCATGATCTTCTCCAAGGTGAGTCCTTTCCACAGCTTGCCTTTCTTCATGAACTGCACAAGTGCAGGTTCTTTTCAGGAGAAAGGAAATACATGCTGGAGTGTATTGATCCCATGTTGGTTCTCCACAGAGTAACAGTTCTGGCAGAAATTCTACTCCTTTGTGGGTTCCTCTCCACAGAGCTGGTCCAACACAAGCTCTCCATGGGCTACAGCTGGTTTCAGCACATTTTCCTCTGTTGTGCCAGTGGATTCATCAGGACTGTACCTCCAGACTGCAATGTGGACTAATGCGCTCCAGAGCGGTCCTTTATAGGCTGTAGGTGGCCAATCTACATCACCATGGTCTTCTATAGGCTGCTGGGGAATCTCTGTTCTGGCCCCTGAAGCATTTCTTTCCCCTCCTTCACTCACCTTGCTGTGTGTAGAATTGTTTCTCTCATATATTCTCAATCTTGTCAGCTGGTGTTGCACAGTGTTTTTAAACTTTCTTAAATGCATTATCACAAAGGTGTCAGCAGCATCACTGATGGGGTCAGCTGTGGCTAGTGGTAGGTCAGTTTTGGAGATGTCTGAAACTGACTCTGGGAGGAGTTTCTGGTGACTTCTTACAGAAGCCAACACTGCAGCCCTACTGTACTAAAGCCTTGGTACATAAACACAATATAGCCTTTAAGTAAAAAGAAAAATCCATCAAAACAACACCATAGCTGGTGATAATTAGCAGTTTCCTCAGCAGAAGCAAGAAGACCTGATATGTGAATAAAGTGTAAGTGTAAATGAATGTATATGTAATGAAATGCCTAGAAACTATCTACCAGTAACTTGATGCAGTATCAAGCCCTCTATCAAACAGCCTGTATTGAGTTCCAGCAATCAATACTCTAACTTACCCCTCTGGCTCATCATCACAATCCAAACTACCCATCAAGAGAGCAGAATAACGCAAGAAATGTTATAAACTCCTAGTCACTTTCTTGGGAGAAAAATAAACTTCAGGGCAAGAAAGAGCCCACTGGGGTCAGTAAGGTAAAGAGGTGATAAAAACAGAGCTGTTGTAAGCAGCTGTTGCAAAATGAAAGATTTCTTAGCAGTAAGTTTTGGTTTCAAAATTAACACATAGCAGTCAAAAATGGAAGATCAAGACAAAATTTAAAAGCAGACAAAGTAATTAAGTGAAAAATGCCACTTACATAAACATGTCTAACTGGACATTTTGAGATTCTTAGAAAAGGCTGGAATTGTTACTTTTTAGTTCTGGGATATATTATCCAGAAGCATTTTGAAATCCATTTACCACAGGAGAACGTGAGATATATATTCCATTGACATATTTTGCTATTTTGCTATACTTATAATGGTTATACACATTTAAGGCACAGGAACAACATCCACAATTTCTTTCATCATTAGTGTATCATGATTATGCCTACAGTAGCCTCTTTCATAAAAATATTTTCATACTAATAAAATATTTTAATTAATTAACCAAATAATTTATTATAAATAACATTATCATTAACATTAACAACAGCATAAAATTAAAGAAAATTCAACTCTAAGAAAATGCTACTGATAATACCTTTGATAATAGTTTTGAAAGTCTATGCAATAGGAAAATAATCTAGACACTTTGTGCTAATATTAACCAGTGGGTGTTATTGGAATATTATTAATGAAGAAAAAAAAAGGAAAGAAAGAAAAAAAGAATTTTTTTTGCAGTTCTTAGAAATACCAGCTTAACCATTAACATATTGACATGTAAAAAAGTACTAATATTGAGATGAAGTCCAAGAAGGAATACAAAGAGCTTTTGTAGAAATAAAACTGATACAGAGACTCCCAAGATCTCTCATCCAGGTTCAATACTAACAGGTAGTAGGTGACACCTCTACCTGTGGTAATAAAGCAGTAGCTGTTTATTGTGCTAACTCATTTATCTGAGTGTTATACAGGTCATAAGAAGACATACACAATCCTCCAGGAAATAATGAGTTAGAACAAAATGAGATATCTAGATACTGGTGTTCCCTATTTTTTTTCTTTGCAGACAGATTGTCTCTGGAAGCCTGAATTAAGTTATGCCCAAAGACTTGTTCATGTTTTTTTTAATATTTTTCTTCTGATATTTGAAGATATCTCATTTATTGAGATAGGATTTATTTTTCTATCTATCTATCTATCTATCTATCTATCTATCTATCTATCTATCTATCTATCATCTATCTATCTATCTATCTATCTATCCACCCATTATCTATCTATCTGTCATCTAGCTGTCATCTATCTATCATCTATCTATCATCTATCTATCTACATATCTCTGGAAAACTATTTGATCATAGCATATAAATATAGGAGAACAGAGTAGTTATTGGTCTTTATTTCTTGACATGTTCAAGACCATTTCTGAAATGCTCAAAAATGTAAATGATTCTATGAAATCTCACCAGCTTCTTGGGCACCTTGAAACACATCATTATTCATTACTTCACCAACTGGCAGAGTTGAGTCCTTGCTAATTTTAACATGTTATCTTAGTAGCTTAGCACTAGCTTGCTGTCCTGTGACCTTCTCACACTGATTCTTTCTTTGAGTCATGTAGTGTGTTAGCAGAAGCTTGTGACAATATTGATTTGATATAATTTGAGGTCGAGCATATTGCAAAGTACAATCCCTCACAGGGGCAAGTTATTTCTTCAGTTTTATTCTGGGGGTTTTGTTCTAATGTTATAGGCAGATTTTTTGCTGTTGTTTCCAGATTTATGAAGTAACTGAATAGTCTCTGGGGATAATTATTACCACTGTTCATGATAAATAATTAAACTATAGGACAGAAATCATTTTAATTACATTTGCTCTAACTCACATGGGAAGTCTGAGTTTCCTATCTTCAGAGGTCTTATGTGACGTTTTGTAAAATGTCTCTATGATTATCTTTACCCTTGTTCTCCAATCCTCAGTTAAGCTTTCCTGTAAAAGGACTTTTAATTTTCATCAGTTCATATTACTGATTTTGTTTCAGCTAGTAAAGGAGTAGTAGAAAGGATAGGAAAACATGGTCAAATTTCACTGTAACACACAGAATACTAAAATAGCTTTGTTGCTAAGAGGTGTTATATCTAGTTCTCCCACAGTGTATGTAACTATATTTATTCCAGGAGAGATGTACAGTACCAGTCAAAAAAGAAAAGTCATAAACAAGACAATGCAATGATGTACTCAATTTTATTTTTGCATCATAATAAATTTGTGTGTTTCACACAAAAGGAATTACAGTAGCTAATTGATGACAAATAGTTTTATATCTAATGGACCGATGCATACCAGAATATAGTTGGCACAAAGGTTACTAATATTTAACACCACTTTTCCAGACCAATGCCTTGAGTGAGGAAGGTTTGATTTTTATTGGGTTTTTTGCTTTTTTTTTTTTTCTCTCCTGACACTTCTCAGTACTAAGCTGTTTAGATTTCCATTGGAGTAATTGATTTAAAAACAGTAGTTTTCCTACAGAGGGTGAATTTGGCCACAAATATCTAATTAACAAGAAGTATTGGTTGTCCACAAAATACCATTTTAAAGAAAAAGATCAAAAGCCTGTATTCATTTCAAGTTAAAGCAATCAATGGGATGGTCACCTCAATCCAACTTTCTGGAAATCTTGCATGACTTAAATAACATAACATGTCCTCATTTGATTTCTTTCCTCTTCTATTTAGTGTTGGTTTGGAGGATTTACCTGCAAATCATCAAGCATTTGTCATGTGTACCTAATGTAACATGTCAAACTCTAAATTTCATGATTTCTTAGCTTATGAACACAGAAAAAAAAGATACAGATATTTGGACTAAGATGAATAAAGAAATGGCTTTATAACAAAGACCTAAAGGTCTGTGTGATCGCTCTTGTAATTAAAGAGTTAAAGGGCATGTAGCTAGAAGTTATACATAACAATGTGACTGTGTAAAAGAGGAAATCTTGGGTACAAAAAGCTTCTTCAGACAACCAGAGGAAGCACCACATAGTTGTAGGGGACTTCAACTATCTCAACATCTGACAAGAGGACAATATCAGACGCCATCCTGGTGAGTTTTGGAGAGTTGAAAATAGTCTTTAGACACAGTGAATTCTGACACAAGTGAGGCACTTTATTTGACCTCATGAGACCACAAGATTTTGGAGCAGGTGATGTACAGCGTCCTTTCAAATTTCCTTCAAAAGCCTTGTAATTAATAGTATACACCTATCTACTTTGTCAAATTCACATGAAAAGCTGTCTCATAATTCCTACAGGAAAAGTTATTGGAAATCCTCTCTAGGTCTCTAAGCTGTGAAGTCTCCTGGGACAGCTTATATTCAGTTTTTCTCTCCTTAAGCACTGAGATTGGTCATTTACTGTATTTGGGTATTCCAGTCTTTTGTTTGACTCTAAATCTGGAAGCCTAGGAGAACACTTACACCTTCATTGATCATTTGTTACCAACTAAGTCAGCTATTATGCAGGACCTTGATTCTCCTGTCCCCTTAGGAACTCAAATGAAAAGATCAAACAGAAACTGGTCCAAGAAATCAAAGTGATATCTTTAAAGTGATATGCTCACTATAATATCTTGTTACCCAAGTTAAGTGGTTTTTGTTAGAGTGAGGCACACAAAATCTCTCTTGATTTGTATGAAGTTTTGGTCTTCTGCTGTAATTAAAAATGGGTCTTGGTCACCTATATTTTATGTAAACAAATTTATATTGTATATAAGGAAATAAAGGCTAAAGTCATTCTAAGGAGTGTGCACGCTTTTTAAAACTTAAACATTAGTCTTGATCTCTTTTAAGCTTAACAGATAGAATACATACATCCTAGTGATGCTGTTGCTCTTAGCTTTAAAAGTAATTTTATTTAATTGTAATAAATGTTCCACATATTCTTATAAGAACCAAATTGCTGTCACACTAACCATATTTGTTGTACAAGCAGATATGTTTTACTAGGAGATACTTTAGTCAGAGAAAAACAATTTCTTTCCAGATAATTGCTAAAAGGATGGGAATAAGTCATAGTTTTTGTCTAATTCTTGTGTTACAGGCTTGTGATCTAATTCAATCTATTCTGAATACACAATAAATGCAACACAGTAATTTTAAAATCATAAACCTCTTAAAAAATCCAGGCAGAGTCCTGTTAATATGTTGGATGATGAATCTCCTATTTACTATTGATCTCTGTATTCAGAACTAATCCATTCTGTACTAGCAAGCATTTTTCATATATTTTTAGAAAATATTGAATTGCTCTTAATCAGTGACAAGACTCTTTAGTGTGTTACTACTCAGCGTAGATTAGCAACAACATACAGCATTTCACTAGCAAATTAAACTTCTAGAGGCTGAATCTTGCATGGTATACATTGAATGAACTGGCTTCACATTCAGCTACCCTTGAAGTAAAGAAAAGGTGAAAATATGCAATCCAGATGTAGTGAGAAAAGTGCTGTAGGGGTTATTTTATATGTAGATCTATCTAGCCATTTATTGTATGGATATATTATACGTTGTAGTTTGAATCACTATGGGGAGAAAATTTATTATTACAAGCAAACTATCTACTTGATTATTATAGTTGGTTTCTGTGTTGTCTCAAGAAGCTGCAGTTCTATCCCTCTCAATACTGATTCTACTTTCTCTTCCTCAAACTACCCCATTCCAATGTCCAGGTTCCTACATCTCCTTCTTCTCTACTTTTTCTTATTCAAGTTTGGAGGCAGAAATCCTAATCTAACCTAATCTCACCTTTGTGCTCATTGGCCACTAATCCAGACTCAGATATCACAATATCACAAATCTGGTCTAACTGAATATGGAATGCAAGTGGGTGGGTATTAAGCAGTATTTGATGGATAAATGTCATCGGGTTTGGTCTCTTAAAAAGCTTTCCTTTCAGAAACCTTGTCCCACTCTTGAAGCCTATTATTTCCTCCTTTATATCTCCTTAACAGCCTTTTCCTATTAAGACTTTATTATTATACTCCCACAAGCCTCAGAAGAGACTAAGACCACAGGGTATGAATATAAGAGTGTGATCCAGTTCACTGATCAAGGAGTCTAATTTTAAGTATCTACCAGGAGACAGCTAGTTGTTTGGTAGCTGTTTATCCTCTTATTTTAGTCCATAGAAGTTGAGGGTAGGACTAGGTTGTGTTGAAGCAGGTATGTAGCACCCACAGTTTTCCCTAAGATGTCCAAACAATCCACATAGAACTGACAGGTATATGACAGGAAGCCTCAACCCTTCTGAAGCAGCAGCAGAAAGCCACAGAATATATTCTATGATGTATTATAGGCCCCTCTACTCTTGTTTTTATTTCCCTTGTTCTCAGCATGTCCTGTTAATCATAGGAAATATTGGGGGACATTATCCCCACGATAATACCTAACTCAGAATAACCTAAATCCCCTCAATGATTTTGCAGAACAAAGAAATAAAGAAACAAATAACCCCCAAACCAATAAGCAAACTAATGATGGGACACTAACATCTTTCAAAGCCTTATATAAATGACACAATTCTTTCTGTTATCCTTTTATTTGCAAGCATTTTGTGTCTGCATAAAGAATGACAGATTCTGACTGTAAAACAACCAAACTACAGATACTATGTAAGAAAAGGAAATCCAGTGACATTTTTCTGAACTTAGCTACCACATCATGTTCAATTACAGGAGAGTCAGGCTGTGTCTCTGAAGGTATTTCAATCATACTTCTTACAGTTATATTGACATTCCATAAAAGTACCAATTTCTAACCCTACTTTAGTGGGGAAATCTCTGTATTAAACCATAGCCATTCATTGCAAGTTATGGCAGTTTCTGATAATTTAGTTTGCCATTCACAAGGCCTATAAACATTAGCAGTATGTGTTTGCAGACAGAAAAATAAGAATAGTGAACATTCTGAAATCTTGAAATCTTCAAGAAAGGTTTTCTCTATCTTACTGTTAAAAATTCAAATTAATTTCTAAAACAAATAGTAAAAGAACAATTTAGAAAATACTGCAATGGGCATATGGAAATCTTTGAAATGTCAGTCCCTATTTTTTATTATTCTTATAGATTACAAATATGTCAAATTGAGTGATTTTATATTACATTTTTTCCTCATAAATGTCACACTCAAAAAAAAAAACCTACATTTTTATCATTGACATTAAATCACATGAAAGAAATAGAACTGTTGCTGCCTTGAAAATTCCTCTGTGTCAGTCTACAGAGTAACTGTTCTCTCTCCTGTTAAATAGCTGAAGAAGACATTTCATCCTCATTTCCCAGATACATAACTATACCAAAATTAATGCCAACTAATATCAGCACATTCTTTTTTGACTCTTCCATTCATTAAGCACTGAAATCAAGTTTTCAGGTTTAAAGAATGCAAATGCCACAATAATATGAGTTTCCATGATATTTCATTCCATTGCCTTTTTTTTCTTGTCTTGATAACAATTTTTAAAAAAATCCCATGAAATATAACATTCCTAAAACACAATTCACTCAAATAGTTTTATTGTTGCAGAATCAAAACTTCTAGAGTGCTTGAAAATATTTTGCCACTATGTAAATAGGAATTTAATTTCCAAAGTCATTTAGAAAGAAAAAAAAAAAAGGAGTCTTTCTGAAGTGACAACAAAGGATGTTTCAATACTAAAACATTGTGAATTCTTTTTTCTTTCCTTTTAACTTATTATCTCCTAGCAGAAGACATTTTACATTGCCAAACCAATTTAATACAAAATGTTCAGTACCATCTAGACCTCTTCAAAATAAATGTGAAACCCTGTGAAGAGTGCAATCTAAGCAGGCTGTATAGTTCAGATAGGGATGCCCTGAATAATAAATGATGGTTATCACTGCTGATAGGGATGGATGTGTCAGAAGCTGTTGTCACAATTTCTCAATTACCTGTGTGCAAGATAATGTGAGGCTGGACTTGGCTGGTACCTCTTAGTAGTCAGCCAGTCATTGTACCCTTTCTTTAAGAATGCTGATCTTCAGTGTCCTACAGGACACTGAGATGTCTCTTTTTGAAGGACTTCTTGAGAAGTAAATAATTCCATTTACTAGACTGAAGTGAAACCATCATACACCAGTTACAGACATGGCACCAGCCAGTGGAGGGCTCCTGGTTTGAACAGAATTATGGCAGGAGCAGCAGGAAGCGGAAAATATTTTCAGAAACTTGAAATACGTTAATTAAATGTATCTCCTCATTATAAAATTAATATACATTTAAAGGGTTATTGAGTTCATTGTTGGACAATGACAATTAAACACCCAACCTTTTTCTCCACCACAAGTGCTCTGTAGTAGACACTTTTTTCACCCTTATTTTAATTATTAAAATGCTTTCTTATGGTTATAATGCAAAAGATAATTGGAAAGTTCAAATATATTTACCAGAAATCAATCCATTTTTAGAATGACATCAAGAAGAAAACCATCTACAAAAGTCTTATTCCTTTTTCCTTATATCCTCATTTATTGAGGATTTTAAGTCTGGATCCCAAAAAATACACAAGCTGGAATGATATGATAGGCTTACTATCAAACATGGAATCATACTTCTTTGTAGGGAACTGCCAGGAATCATATCTACACAAAACTTCATCAACCCAATGGGCAAAGTCACACCAAACAAACATGAGATACTAAATTGTTTGTGGGGTTGAAGGCTGGGTGTGATCAGAAGAGAGAGTATGTTCTAAATATTTTTCCCACCTCAACAGCAGCAGCAGCTGCAGAAGACTTGATATGGGTTATTTTATTGACTGGTGCATCCAAAATTTTCATGTAGGCTAAATTATAGTGTCATGTTCTTCAAAGTTGCTGTACTTGCATCCACAACATTGTGATTCTGCTTAGAGATGACATTAACAAAACCCCAGGAAATTAAAATATTATCAAGGCTATGAAGCCTATAAAACTATGAACATCATCTATTAATAATTTTCTTATAAACTATTTATATGCATACAAAGATATTTCTCATTATATGTTCTACATTTCATTTGACCTTTATTCTACCTCCACTCTTCCTCTTCTGGTGAATTATTTTTAGGTCAGAAGTTGTTCATGAACTATGGGGTTTGGGATTAATAGATCTAATGGAAAGAAATTTTATTTGAAAGACTGGGAAATCAGGTTAACAAGAATTGCACACACAATGTTGCAAGAATAAACATCTCAGTTTGATGCCTGATTGTCCATAGATCATAGATTACCAAACCAATATGGGTTGACATGGTCAAATAATTTATTGTATTGCAGCCGGTAAACAGGGTGGTATTTGTTATTAGGACCTTTTTTTCTAGAAGGAATGAAGCATCAAAGATAAAATAGTCTGAGCAAAATGGAAGGACAGAGATGTGAAAGGTGATGAAAAAGAAAACAGAATACAGAGTTTAATTTAACCTCTTTGCCATCATAAAGTAAGATATTTAGGTCAGACAACACATCCTGATATTCCCCAAAGACAGTATTCTGAAGTGACAAAAGTATGTTCTCTTTAATAATGCATAAGCTGTATTTGATCTTCTTAAAAAGAAGTATTTTTGGGCTGTAACGTCAGAAGACCATTTCAGTAAGTTAAGAGAAAAAGCTGTATATAAATAGCTTTGTCTTTTTTTAATCAAATTGAAAAATCAGAATAAAACCTTTTGCAGATTTTCAAAGTTCAGATAATTCAAAAAGTGCCACCAATAGCCATTCCTTGGGCCCCATACAGCTCTGGAGTCTGCAACATAAGAAGGACATTGATCTGCTGAAATGAGTCCACAGGATGGCCCCAAAGAGGATCAGAGGGCTGACACAGCTCTCCTATGAAGATAGGCTGACAGAGTAGAGGCTGTTCAGCCTGGAGAAGGGAAGGTTCCGGGAGACCTGACCAAAGCCTTCCAGTATCCTCTTAAAGGGAACTACATGAAAGCTGGAGAAGGACTTATATTTATGAGTACGTGTAGTGATAGCACAAGGGGGAGTGACCTCAAACTGAAAGAGAGGAGATTAGATATTCAGAAGAAATTCTGTACTGTGAGGGTGGTGAGGCACTGGAACAGGTTGCCTAGAGTAGTTATGAATGCCCCATCTGTGGAACTGTTCAGTGGATGGGGCTTTGAGCAACCTGGTCTAAGGAAAGGTATCCCTGCTCATGGCAGGGGGAGTGGAACTAGACAATCTTTATGCCTGAAATTCACTAAAATTTGTAACAGTTTACAGGGTCTGAACTCTGCTCTCTAAGAGATGCAATATTTTGCAACATTCAGAGAGTTCACAAATGTCATTCAGAGAGTTCACATAATTTATGTATATGTCATTCAAGCAGAAGCTATGACTTTTTGCAGACATGGCAGTAAATAAGTTAACATCATCTTCATTTATTCAGATAAATTTTTTACCAAATCCAATCAAGTAATAAATAAAATTTTCTGTATTCTGCTCCTACCTTGACTTTTCTCAGAAAAACTCCTGTTACCACAAATGAGTCATTCAGTAGGTACTATGTGCAAAGGGGACCCAGATAACTGTTCTATTAGATTTTTCCCTTTTTTATTTTCTCATTAACATTAAATTTAAAAAAAATGCTAATTCTATATAATGTTTTTAGTATAGCCCACAGTGACTGCTTATAACAAACACTCGCATTCTCAGCTTCAGAACTAGGACTTTTTGTGGTAATCGAAGAAGTGAAAAATGGCCAACACAGGTCTCACAGAAGTATCAATTCTCTGAATTGTCTGTAGATCCTGGATTACTTTCCCATCTGACAGAAGTAGTCATTTCTGGTTAAACTAACCTAAAATCCTCCTTGTAATATAAATAGAAAGAAATGAGACATTGTTTCCTACTGAATTTCTTTCACAAATAATAATAATAAGAAAAAAATAAATAAACAAGAAAATAATACACCTGTTTCTTGTAATGTAGCCTTCCAAGCACTGTGTTTGTTATGCAACTTGATTTGACTGTAGTGACCCATATTAGCTTTATAATCTATGATCTAGGGACAACCAGCTAGCAAAGCAGGGGCTTTATTCCTGCAATAGATGGGGATGCAGTACTCATTAACCTTTACAAATACCATGTAAGCATGTCAATTGCTGAGAAATCCACCTGAAATCTTAACAAAGGACAAAACAAACAAACCAAGAAACAATATGTTTGCGGTTACAGTTGTTATTCCATGAATAAAAATTTCTACTGCAAAAGTGAATAATTGGAAAGCATAAGTACATATAATCAGAACTCACAATCAAGTTTTCTTTCCTTTTAGCATAAGTACTACTGTTTCTGCATTTCATAATGTAATTTAATTTTATGTACAGAATTTCCTGAAAGGCATAAATGCACTTCAGCTCTATGCAGTGGTAATTCAGTTTTAAATCATGCATAAAAACTCAATAAAGAGCAAAATGCTAATAAGTTATACATGGGCTATGACCTTTCCTAGTTATTTTTCAGTATTTTTAAGATTTAAGAAACAGTCACTGAAGTTGAGATACTCTTAGTCTACTATTTACTTTAGAAAAATGAATGTTTATCAGATGGACTTCAATTGATAATAATATGATAGTTCATGCTTCAGAAGCCTTCCAATTGCCACTGTGAAGAACAGGATATTGTCTCTCCAGCATAATCACATGGAGAGTAGATTGCATTTACACTTTGTATGACCTTGAAGACATTTTCCAGAACAATGTCAGAAATAGGTTTTTTTAATATTGTTGTTGCTGCTAAGTGTATAGACTGGACAAGAAAAAAAGAAAAACAGAATTATAAACCTAGTTATGAGTTTAAAGTGCAGACTTTGTAAGATATTTCATAAGGAGAATTTAACATTGCTGAAACCTTATATATTGTAAACTGGAATTTGAATGGGTAATATTTTTCTTTAATTTGCTTTTAAATATTCACCAAGATTCCAGATTCCTTGATTCCATGATCCTAAGTTTCAGAGTTGCTAGGTTTGATTCACAAGCTGTCGTTGCATGGTGAATGTTTTCTGCAGCTTTGACTTCTTTGTTGCACTATATATTCCTAAATTTAACAGAATATATTTTTGTTTGTTTCATGGTATTTTTTCTTGAATGCATTCTATATCTGCATTTTTTTTTTCATTCTCTGGATATTTTCCTGCTACCTTGGATAGGTACTAATACAACTATTGGGAGTTATAAAAAATTTGTTTGCATTTTAAAATCCATATTTATCTAGTATGTTTATTGATCTGTTACTCAGCAGTTCTAGTGTCCTCTGAAGAAGACCCAAGGATGTCTTTACCTCTGTTCATAATTCAACCTCACTGTAATATGATCCAGAATTCTAAAATATTTATTACATCTATAGCTAGGAGAATGTTCATGCTCCATGTGAATATAAGAAAAATCTTGCTTCCTGATGGAGTGAACAAGAAGGCTACATAGGTTTTTACCATGGCTTTACATGCAGTTATGAAATTCCTAAGACCTAAAAGGTTTTCTTCATCTTTGGATTTCACCAGTCTATTTTACAGCTGAATTTTGTATTTCACCTGTTTACATTGGTACATTGGTTTACATGGTTGATCCCCTTATCTATACATAATTACGTTCATATCCATACAGTCCATATTTTTTCAGGTATTTTTTGTTCATTATTCTTGTGTTTATTGAAACTGTCAACATTGTTAAGGTTTAGAAATGTTCCACCCTATTTAAAAATTGAATGGATTACCATATTGTAAAGAAATGAGGATTTGAGTTACCGACCTGTTTAAGATTTGTTGCTTTTGGACAAGACCCTAAAGCAGGTCAGTGTTTCCCAATTAGATCATCATTTAGTAGGAAACAAGCTCTAAGAAATAACAATCTCCTTCTCAATTATGTTACAGCACAGTCTTCTATGGTTACAGTTTATAATGATTAATTAATGTAATCTAGTTTGGGTTGCAAAGCATTCTATTTTGCTTGCTCTGAATACTGTCTTTGACACTGTCAATTACAACATTCTGCTTTATCATTAATGAAATGAAATGTGTGATAATATGGCGCTATTTTGAGTTGGTGTTATTCTTATTTATCAGAAATATGTCCAGCTGTGTCATTACATATTAGCTTTTTTCTATACTACCTTGTCAGCTTTTACACAAATTCATTTTTACTTAGTATGTAGTATAGTATTTCCTTTAAGTAGTTTCATTCATCATTTAGATATTTCTTCCTTTGTGTAAGGTAATCAAGGACATGGGATAGTGACTTCGTACTGCTTTATAGAAAATGACCAAACACTGGAAGTTTGAAGTAGTTCCAAGATGTATAGAAGAACAGAGAAACCTGTATGCATGTCCTAGGGCAGTAGTAAAAATGTTTTTCTTCTTGAGATGAAGTTACTCAGGACACAATTATGAATCTGGAATATGTCACATCTGCAAGAGTCTTCATCAGAGAAAATAATAATAGTTTTCAAATGCTAAACCTATATTTATCTGATTCTTCTGAATAATTTTCATTACAAATACAAGTTTTATTCATAAAAAAGGTAAAGTTAATTTTTGTAGAAATGCACAAGGGGCAGTAGAGAGCAATCAAGTTTCACTTCCATTATCATAGTGTTATTTTTTTTAATTTACTGAAAAATCTGTATGCATGCCTTTAATTTGGTTTGCATCAAGTATTTACACTGATTTCCAATCAAGAACTGAATTGATACACATATAACCTCGAGGTAACGCACAATCTCTTTCACTGCTCCTCTTGAACAACAAAATGTTTAGGATACTCCAGATGTTTCCTTTCACATGGAAGTCTTTTTTACTCTGTGAAGAAAATAAGTGTTAATGGGGAAAAATGCTCTTGTACTCAAGGCATGAGGTGTCACCCAGGAAAGGCATTTGCCTTCTTCATTTTTATGAATTGAGATAGACAACTCACATTGTGCCAAGATGTGTAAAATAACCAGGAAAACTCCAAGTTGCTTTGTCACTATGACAACTATGCCTTGAATCTACCCCAGAAACTTTGCCTTGCACATTGTCATCTATAGACATTTGGGATGTTTTTAATTATACTGCTTAGACCACCAAAGGGCCTAAAGTAGACACAGCAATTATGAACAACAAAAAAATAAAATAAAAGTCTCTTTCTCAAATAGCTTATTTTCTGTGGGAACCTGGCAAATGCTACATCCAAAGAAAAATATTTTTATCAGTAAAAGCTGCATCTACTTTTAGAGCTTTTGCTGAGATAGATGTGTTAGCAATCCCTCTCTAGTTTAGACTAGCCCTTAGCAGTATAAAGCAATTAAAGATAATCCTGGCATTTCTTGAAAAAGGATAATGTTTTCAGTAACTCTTTTATTCATGATTTTCAGGTGCGTGCTTTTCTCTACTGCCCCTGCAGATTGTGTAATATAGATTCTGCACTGATAATGCAGGCTGTTATCTGTAGGTGTTCCTAAATAATGAATAGTCCACTGTAACAGCTTTTCTTACAAATAACCAGCAAAAGCCAGCTTCAGTTTGTTAATGTTTTTTAACAAAAAAATTTATAACATTTCTGAAATAGAAGGATACCTTTAGGCTCTTAAATCCATTCTTGGGCACGTAAGGGTGCCTTTCAAGTTCCATTCATTTCAACTTTTAAATTATATTTAGTCCAAAAATAGCCATATTTCTTTAGGCTGGACTCTGCCTGGACAAGCACAAACTCCTATCCAGAAGCTATAGGGACCCTTACCCAACATTTCAATCCCTGTGGAAACAAATCTAAGTGCAACTTTCTCTAAATATTCCTATCTCACTTATCCATATGTTAGAAGCAACCAAAGGCTAGGTTATAGCCCATAAGGAATGATGTTTTACTCTCTCCTGAGTGTGTCTCCATTACATTTTAATAATATTTATGTCTGATGACATCTTCCTCTGGGAATTACTATGAAAAACCTTTGCAATGTGCTGAGTTGCTGAAGGTTTCTTCTTTAGTTTGCTTCATCAGTTTCAGCAGAAATCCCTTTTTGTTACTGGCATCACTATGAACATAGTAAGATAAATTTTAAAACACAGAGCGTTTAGTGATCATTTTTTCCCCCTTAACTGCAATCCACTGCCCTGTCCTTTGTTCTATCATTGTGACTCATGGGGTTTCTCTCAGCAAAGACTAATTGCTGAAAAAGCTGTACTCATTGTTCTGCTCTGTCCTTCATTTTAAACTATGTTGTAACTTTTTGTAGTCCTTGGTGTTTAATTGATCCACATCTAACAGAAGATTTTCCTTGCAGAAGTTGCGCTTGCATTGACTCAGATGCTGTGAAGAATTCTGGAGAAGTGAGAGGAGCAGAATCTAAATTAGAGTTTTCACAGTTGGAAATTGAACATCAGAATATCTTCAACTCTGTTTTGCCAACAGATAGATCCATTAAGTACACTAATGATTATTTGTCTTTCCTTCTACAGCCATGATTCTGGGAATATATCCACAGGAACATAAAAAAGGACATTATGTCCTTTGTTGGTGGTGGTGGTGTTGCTGTTGCTACAGTTTCACTTCTATCCAACTAAGGGAATTATTTCAATACACCATTAGTCATCTCGGAATTAGTTTAAAAGTTATTCTTAGATGATCTTAAGAGATTTCAGCATCCTTAATTCATTGATTCTTTTCTTTGCTATTCTCATCTGACTTTTATAAAGCATATGCCATATGAATGGCTGTTCCCACCACCATTATTTTTAAAAGAAAACATTAAAAATTATGCTCTTTTATATTTTCTGAAAGAAACAGTTTTAACACAGGCAGAAGTGTCTTGATTAGAGCCAATTTAGAGCATACATATACTAAGAGGAAAGGAAATAACATTAAGTAACAACAAGGTGAAGCATCATAGAAAGAAAACAAAATGTCAGTGTTTTCATAATATATCCTTAATTTTAGATATTTTATTGCATTTTGAAAACTCTGTAAAGAATAAAAGCTGGCTTATGAAATAAGACATTTCAGTCTAGAAACTAATTTTATCTCATAAGTATATTGGGTAAAGTTAATTTGTGGCATTTTGTTAATGTTATATGGTTGAATGAAAGGTCGTATTACAAGTTGCAATAATTTCAGAAGTTAGATAAATGATAGCATAAAAGGTATCTGAGAGAAGAATACCACACCTTTAGGATTCAGACTTTCTTAATAACTTTTTATTTATATATGTTTGAAACTTTGGAATCACTTTTTAGTCCTGATATTATAGTTCTATGATAGCTTTAAACTATGTTTACTATGCTTCACCATCAAGTTTTTCTCATAGCTAATAAAGTGTATGTCTGTATGTAGTATATGATACTTGACACTATGCTCTCACTTTGACTCTATTTTCTTTGCCAATAATCTTGTATTTCACTGCTGTATGGCTGAAAAGAATCCAGGATATTAAAAACCTTCTGGTGTGTTATGAACAGAGCCATCACGTCTCACAACATGAGCATGAGACTCAGACACATGGCATTTGGTTTGCACCTTTGTACAGTAACACTTCTGAACCATATGTTTTTACAGCACAGAACCGTATCATTTGTCATACTTTGTGATCCCACATGACAATCACAACTGCATGCCTTAGCTGTGACCTGTCAAACCATTATGCCTGCAACATGGGATCAAAAGGAGAGATACCTTGCTGCAGTGTTTCAGCTAGAGGGAAAAATGGGAGGAGGTTAATTCAGCAGATCTCCAACGAAGTCCACCAAAAGACATCTATAATTTAATGTTGTTACACTGGTTCACCAGTTCAATGTGTTGATGGCAAATTTTAGTGGCCACTGAAATATATTGTATTTTCATGCAATCTCTTAAAGAAAACCACTCATGGAGGTACACTGCAGGGCTTCAAATGGAGTTTCAAGTTTTTGTTGTTGAAACACCACAGAATGCCACTAATGCATTGGCTGAGATATAAGCAAGGAATTCAGCTTTCCACAGAATATTGAAAATGTAGATTAGTATGTAGTTGCTACAATAGCTACATATACATTGGTCCCATTCCTTGGATTATGCTGATCAGGTATTTCTGCTCAATGGCATTCATAGAGAAGCAGAATAAACAGAGGAAATTTCCTTCTGCTCATCAAAATAAGCTATATACATAATACTCAAAAGTCTGACTGTATTCCTCGTCCTATGATTCATCAGAAAACATCTCCTGAATTCACCTTCTCTCTCTAATTGTATACACAAAATACACATTTCCTTTATGATAAAAGGAAATCACTCCAAAGTTTTCCTTTGATAAGTCTGAAATATTTTAACCTACTTGATGATCAAAATATCGTGCTGTTTGTCATATATGAAAGTATCAGTTGCTTCCCTTTTATTCTTCTGTTCCTTAATGTATACATGCAGGAAAAAGAAACTAAAAAAAGTGGGGGGAAAAGGAGAATGCAGAAATAGATTTAACATGCACCACACCCCAATCCCCCCCCCCCCCCCAAGTTTAATGAAAATCTGAAACAAATTTCTCAATGAATGATGGACTTCTGCCATATATGTTTTGTTATATGACAGTACAGTGAGTCACAAATTCTTTGCTGAATGAATAGTTTCATTCTCCTGACCATTGAAAATGGTTAGGTGAATAGGTGAATTCTAAATAATTCAAAGCCCTATACATATGAGGTTTTAAACTGCTGAGTTTGGTAACTCAGCAGTGAATTGTTCAGAAGCACTTAGGGGATTAAAAAGAACAAATGTTATTGATACTCTAAATAATGCAAACATTATTGTCAAAATAATGTAGAGTTGTTATGATCCTTCCCAGTAGATGCATATACATTTTAAAGAGTAAGAATTGGAATGCAAAGTGAGCATCACAAAACTACACAGTTCTAGTATCTCTACATTGTTAGCAAATATAATGGGCATTTCAATGGGTGTTTAAAACTTGAAAGACACTACAATAGCTAAGAAAAGAATACTGGGGGTTTTGTTTCCTTGTCTGCACAAATGAATTTAAGAGTCTGTAGTGCTTTTGGGAGTCCTGTTTGTAGCACTTGTGAAAATTCTGCTTACATACATGCAATTATTGACCTCTTCCTTAGGTACTAATATTTTCTGAACAGTAGCCATCAAAAGAGTCCTATAAATAAGCACCTGGTTCATTTATAAATTCTATATTGCCACTTATTATGTGCTTGTACAGTACCTATCAGTATGAGGCATTATTGACTATTATCCATGAATTAATATTTTCTGCAAATTGAAACAAAACTGATAATGTGTGACATTTCCCACAACATAATCCTTGGCAAGTAAGGAAATAGGAAATTTACTTACAAGTCTTAACTATAATGGAATATCCAGGTATATCAAGTGACAGACTCCTGACCTTCACAAAGACATCTTCTCTGTCTCCTTCAGAAAAGGAAAACACACAGGATAAATCTTCTTCATAGCATCACTCAAAGGTAATTATAACTTTATTGGCATCAACAAAATTTGAGACTGAAGCACCTGCATGCATTCTGTTTGTGATATATTAGCCATTTAGGAGACAAGTATGAGATAGGTCAAAATTAAGGTTGTGACTACTTTGTTTCTTCTAACCTGACTTTGATTTTAGGATATCAAATGATTAATATGACTAGCTATAAACAATTAACTCCTATACCATTGCCATTGGTTTAAAGCATTGATGTGCTACCTAAGATTAGATTCAATGATCTGAGAGACTCACAGTCAAATATAGATATTGTAATTTAGGGAACCTTCAAAAACAGGGAAGGAAATAGCTAACTCATGCCATCTATCGATAAGATTCAGGTGTCTAGAAAATCAAACCAAAAATTTAAATTTCTAATTAATTTCCACTACACATTTGCTTATAGTATTAAAATTATATAATGAGCATCACAAAACTAAGAATTCATTTTTTTTCAAACTATAAGGATTAATAATATTTCCAGAAGACTTGAAGGAAATGGCTTTTGATCTGCTTTGAACTGTTAACAGCTGTTAACTACTCAAAGTCTTTAACATGAAATCAAGTCCCACCCCTAATTAATTCCATGTACTTTAAGAATGTACATATAATCAACCGTGCCTTTCATGAACAAACATGCAAGATCCTTATCTTTCTCTATTATATAAATATATGTAAATTCCTTGTCATTCTCACACCTTATCTCAGCTTTGCCTGTATGTTCCTGCTTGTCACACAGTCCAAACTTACACATTCCCTGAACTTTTCAGAATTTCCTTTTTCCAACTACTTCCATATCTCACATTATCTATCTTCATCATTGCAGAGCCACATCTGCATCCCTTGTCTCACATCAACTTGTATCCCCAGTATTTGTTTTGACACTTACCAGCACCAAGCTTCATTACTTCTTTTCCTCACACTACACTCTAGGACCTTTAGCACCTTAGTTTTACCACCTCAGATTCCGGAACTCCATATTTCATTGCGTTGTACTTATTCATTTTTGTTTTGACTACTTGTTATGTTCTATTCAGACAATGAATGTAGTATAACCATATATGTTGGCAGGTTATTGTCAGTCCTTCCTAGACAGGTGGGGGAAAAGTACTATTTGCATTAATTTTCCTCCCCCTGTAAAAACTCATCAAATATGCTATCCATGGCTGTAATGAAAGACTCATAGCATCATAGAAAGTGTGTTGGGAATATATTTCTGAATGCTATTGTCCTAGTTCAGCAGGTGGGACCAGCTATCACTGTGTAGGGGTGATCAAAGTTGTGTATTCTACCCCCTCTATTCATTCCCCAAGGACAATGGACCATTAGCAGCAGCTGCCCAGGGAGTCATTAACACCTTCACTCCCAGCCTGAGGGGGTGTGGCTGCTAATGGGCCATCAACAGTTCAACAATACCCCCTGGCTCCCAGAGTTAATCACCCATTGTGTGAGTCCCTGCCCTGGGAGAGGGACTGGGTGCTCCCTGAGGGTACATAAGTGGTGGGTAAGACCTCCGGAACCATTGGTTGGATACAAAGAAGCAGAAGGACTGCAACAGGAGAAGACCACCTCTCTTGGCTAGACTACGCCTGCTAGTCTCAACCAGACTACAGTCATCACCTGCACCAACAGGTTTCTTACTTCTTTTTGCTTTAAACTTGGGGGGAACTACGTGGGTCTCAGCACAAAGGCTAATAAACCCCTTTGGGTTTGTGCCCCAGGACACTGGGTTATACTGCTAGATTTTGTGAGCTGAAAACAATTTCTCTTTTTGTCAGTGTATTTATTGTAATATCTTTCATTAAACTGTAACTCTGACTTATAATCTCTCTTGTGGTGGGTCCATTTCTCCTGCTGGTTTATCTTTAAACCGGCACAGCTATATTGTAGATTTCCTCCCAGAGGCACTCTTGTTTGAGAAACTTAAGTGATTCAGGCTAAATGATGGAGAGCTCTCAGAAACTGGCTAACAGTTTGTCTTCAAACATAACTGGAGTTTGACCACAATTAGTTTGCAAAGGAATGAGATCAAGATAACGTAAACCTAAGACTGATTTTTACTGTAGTCCAGAAAAAAATGAGAAAGATTCTTATGCAGAAAAAAATACTTATCTTTTTATCTCTTGAGACTGGTGACTTACACACAACAAAGAAAGTGAGTTCAATCAAAGAGAGAGTTCACAGTTTAAAAGCTGTTGCCTGTGTAAAATTCTAGGATAACTTTTTAATAAAGCAGGTGTTGATCTTAATAAAAATAATGGCCACATCTCTCTTTTTCATATTGTTTGTAAATTAAGGACTTCATAAAACAAAGCATTCTATTACAAGGAAAATTTATGAAATTTTAGTGCCTTTTATTTTCAACTTGTCCTTCTGCAAATTTCCTTACATTTTGCAAGCACTTCCTGACTCAAGATAGTAGGGAAAAATTTGGTCTTTCAGTTTATTGAGACCGTTTCAGACTGGACATTTCCAGAATGATATGATTTCCCTTTGGATGTGTTTAAAAATAATCCCTTTCAAACTATGGAAGTGAATTTTTATTAAGCTAGAATTTGTAGTCCTGACAAGAGGAAAAACATGATAAAGTTTTCTCTCTTGACCTTTGAAATAATAGTTAAACTCAGCTTAAGCAGACACTTTAAGCAAGACTGGAATTACAGGATTCCAATAATGCTTAAAGCAAGAAAGAGATTGTATCTGACTTAAGCTTATTTGCCATAAAATTTGCTTTGTTGCTTGTCAACCAGTCTAAACGAAAATGTGTGAACAAGCTGAGTCTGTCAGACTGACTCTCTTTCCCACGTTCCAAACCACTGAGTTTGTCAGCTGGGGACTTGCAGCAGGACTGGTAACAACCATGGGGCCTTTAGTGTCAATCTCCCTTATTCTCTTTAATGTATAACAAGAAAGTTTGAAAATAGTTTAATGTGTCTTACTTTTACTCATTAGTTTTCATACTTACATGTAGAATTTACTTTCTGATGTGACTGTTTCTATCCTGTCATACCTTTCAGATGTCACCTGTGAAAAACGTCTCAGTTAACTCCTGGTATGCAAGTTAACATAGCAGCAGCCAAGCCAGCTGCTGCTTTCATGAAAGCTAGAGGCTTGTCTAAAATTGCTATGAGTTTCTAGAAAGGAAGGATTTAATCTTTTCAAATTATTAGAATTACTGTTTCTGTACTTAAACTCTGGGTTTAAAAATAACTACTGTAAGAACTTAACAGCCATGTTATTTTATCATGAGCTCATAGAGTGATTTGGAGGATAGTTTTCTAGATCTCATATTTAGAAGTCGTTTCCTTCTCATAAGATTTATAATCTGTAACAGAGGTGACATACTCAATTTTTCATCTCAAATTTCAAAAAGATTTGCACAAATATGTTAAGGTTTGCAGATGCATTTTTGGATACACACCTTTTTTAGTCCTAATATATTTTATACATTTGCCATTGCTTTGTCATGGTGATGGCAATCACAGTTGAAATACAGTCAAGTACACAGATCAAGGATTAATTCCCACCGTACCACTCACTTTGCAGCTTTTCTCTTACTTAAGCCATGTAGTATCTCATCTGTTTAGAATGCAATTTTTTAAAATTACAACTGTTTCCTATCATATGACATTAAAAAGCTAGGATAAGGTGATCTTTGATCTTGTTACATCTTTAGATTCCACGATAAATAGTTAATAACAAGTAGTATTACAAAGATATAATACCTGATGTCATAATCACATGTGATTATACCAGCTATATAAGTGGAAGAATAAAAGAATATTTTAAATGTAAAAACAAATTCTGTATGTGAGGAAAATAATTAACAAAAGCAAATCATGTTCAAATATTTTTATATTTTCATGCTCTGCATTTAAGAGAAGAAAAAGATTTATTGTTTTTTCCTAATGTTGTCCCTGGTCTGAAGAACATAATACTACTTTCATCCTGTCTGGTCACATTAATTCCTCTGGATCTGGAAAATTCAGAGTTATCAGAAAATATTTGATACAAGAAACTTGATGACATATGGACTTGTGCAGCAGAAAATGAACTCAAAAATAAGTTCTAGGCTAAAAAACCTCATGCAAAATCAAAAAAAAAACTGAAAAAATTTCTTCCCGATACTCTTACATATTTCTAAAACCTAACAGCAGCTTGAAAAATGGATTGAATAATAGAAAATGAAAAATTGAGGCTAAAATATGATTGGTTCTGAAGACTTTCTATACTAGAACATAAAATGATAATTTCTGTTACAAATGTATGTATGCATAGATTGAAGAAGAAGCTGAAAGTGTTCTCCGAAGAAATAAGTCAATTGAGAACTGTTATGCAATAAAATGTGGATTTAATCATCCTGTATAAGGTATATTCTTCATATTCCAAAAACTTTGAAAAAGATAGTAGAGGCAAAAACACCACAACAACAAAGAAAAAACCACAACATCCCCCCCCCCCCCCCCCCCCAAAAAAAATCAAAAGACCAAACCAAACAAAAAAAATGAAACAAAAAATAAAATAAACAAAAACCACAAAAGAAAAGGAAAAAAAGCAAGACTCCAAATATCAATCACTGAATAGAAAAACTTGCAATAAAGAAAAGAAACTTGATATCAAGGAAAGACTATTGTGGGGTGATGAGCTGATAAGGCCTGATGGGTTGAGGGAGATGCCTCAGCCCCCCTGGAGGGATGCTCCAAGCAGAGGACAAAGGGCTTTCAAACTGATAAGATTAACAAAAGATGGAGTGTTAAGACATAGCATGGCCTTCTTTTGCAATATCTTCAAGGGGCCACCTCACTTCAGGACATCTGCATCACCCACCCCAAATGATTGACTATTGGTCACACACAAACCTGAAGGAAAAGAAATATAAAAGAAGTGCAGTTTAACTGCAATTTGTGGAGAAAAACTTTCCACCTCTGGGAGGGCAACCTGAGAGCTACCCTGTCTCCCCCATTCCATCAATATTGCAGGGGTAAGCCACGGAATTCTTACTTTATTTTTCTTATACCTTATTAGTTGTAATTTGCTACAGCTCACTGGGTGTATGGGTGTTAATGGGAAGTGGCTATATTTTTCCTGTTGCTTTTTCTTTTGGGTTATTGAGTGTGTTTACTGGTGGTGTTGAACTGTTGTGTTTCTGTTTTGTAATCCTCTGTTGTTAAGTTTGCTATTGGAATGGTATACTGCTGGGGGGTCCTTGAAATGTGTGTCGTGCTGATATCTTTGGGGGGGTATTTTGTACAATCCTGTGTCAGAGGAGACCCAGGGTTTATACACTGGCAAAAATACTACAAGAGATGGATAGATGAGGACACCGAAGTCCAGGAACCCGGCTCCCCGAATATGGAAGCTCTGCGACAGATTTATAAGGACTCTAATGTTCACACCCTATATTGATGTTTCCCCAGCTTGAATGTTATACACCCCAATGTGTCTACCCTGGTTGTTTTTCCCTTGGTAGTTCCTTGTCCGGGTTCCCTCTTCCCACAAAACCCTCCGGGTCGCAGCCCCCTGTCCTGGCCCGATCCGGCCATGGGGGCGGTTGCCGGCGGGGCCGCCCACGGGGCACCGCTGGAGCCCAGGTGGGGGCTGTGACTGCCTCGAAGTGCCTGAAGCCCTACCGTAGACTTTCCCCGCCCATCTCATTCTACCATTGGTCCTTTTACCGCTCCTCCCCTCCCTCCTTCCCTTCGTTTGCATGCACCCAATGAATTGTGTTACCCCGCCCGTCTCCGCCCCTCTTCCCCGCCTACATCCGGGGAATTCCCATGCTCTCCTCAAAAGCCAGCGCGCGGCAATAAACTTGGCTTTTCCTCGTGGACTCCTGGCAAGTGCGGGCTTGTTCCGTTCGGGACGGTCGCCGGGCCGGGGGCGGGAGGAGCCGTCCCTCGCTTCTAAGGGGCCAGATCCTAGGGAGCCCTGCTTGTCGCTTTCCTAGCCTGGCTCCTGGAAGCGGAAACCTCTCCACCGTATCGGTGGGCTATTTTTAATCCGCTGATAATTGATGCCCAGCGTGGTGGTGGTACCCACTACGCCGAAGCAGCATAAGCCGCGGGACGGGTGAGTCCCTCGGTCATCAGCGGACCTCGGAGGAAGCGATCGGGCAGAGCACCTCGGCATTTCTTCAGCTATCGGCTGCCAATCCCTTGTTGTTTCGACGTGGGACCGAAGGACTGACCCTCAGCCTACCTTTACCCTGGGTAGGTAGCCCTCCGAGCAGACCCTGCTCCCTATCACCCTTATTTCATTTATTAAAAATGGGGAAACTTCTCTCTAAGAGAGAAAAAGAGACTTACCGCCGCCTGAAGTCCCTTCTAACTCAGGCGAACTGTAAAGTGGACAAGGCCGCAATAAGATCGTTAATGAAATACATGGCTAAAGAGAACTACTCCCTGCCTTTTCATCTTACTACAACAGAGTGGAACTGTTTTGGACGAAAATTAAGGGCGGTGGCTAACAGAAACAGCAAACACGCCTCGCATGCATTAGTAGCATGGACACTGATGAACTCAATCCTAGAAGCAGACCAGGCCGCAGGGATCCAAGGGGCCCCAGGACAGAGTAGCGCAGGGAGTTGCGGTTGAAGCGCGGTACCTGCGTCGCAGTTTCAGGGGCCCCCCTCCACCGATCCACCGGCGAACCCTGGAATTATTGCTAGCACAGTGCCGGCCGCCGCTGGGGCCTCTCCACGTGCACGTGTTGGGTGCCCACAAGATGGCGATGGAGAGCGTGGTGAAGGGCCACCACAAAATGGAGGTTGGGGGAAAGGGGAGGAGGCAGCCGATGCCCACCCCCTGGGCGTGGTGTCAAAAGGGGAGGGGCCGATCTCTGTGGTAGGCGGTCCCTGTGAGCCCTTACGCCACACCCAACTTCCTCTTTCCCACGGTGGCCCCGCCCCCTCCCTTTGTCAACATCCGGCCCAAGATGGCTGCGCCCATGGACCAGAAGTACTGGGATTACCAGAGATGTTGTTACCAACGTAGATTGTCTCCATCACAACACCAAAAAAGCCATCATACAAAGGAGAAGGACAATGATCTTGCTTAAATCCTGTTTGGAATGCACAAGTCTTCTGTTGAGAATTTTTTTCTTTATATGTTCATATTGTAACTGTGTTCTAATTATGTTTTGCAGATCTCTGAACAACATAATCATTTACATGGGCCATAAATGGGTGTACTAGGAATGCATTTAAGTCTGTGAGTGTGATTGCTTGAATGTGGTGGCCACCAGTGTAAATGAGATAGTTAGGGTGAAGTATAGATGTATCCCTATACTTATTATATTTATCATCCCTGTGTGAATGTTATGGTTTTCCTAGAGGTGCTCTCTGATGGCCACATGCATTTCACTGAACTTTACCCATCTAAATTCAATTAGTCATTCTACATTTTCTTTATTATCAACACTTCTTGAACATAATTTACCGTTGCCTAAATCAAGTATTTATATCTCATTTTAATTGTACTGGCATTTACTTTACATGCATTTGACTTCTTTTTATTGACAGCCTTTTGGTTGGAGTAAAGATTTAATGAAATAAAGTGTTAGCAGGTCAGAAGACGGTCTGTGAAAGGGTAGAAGAACGGTTATTTGTGTAGGGTAAGATAAGGATGGCCAGTGCAAGTATAGGTTGGAGAGAGGAGCAGGAGAAGGAATCTGAGAGGTAGAAAAAAGAAAGGAGAAAAAAAGAAAAAGAAGGGATACAGGTTTGATGAAAATGTTAAAGATAAGAAGTGTTAAAAGGTTGTGAAGAGAAGAACATATCTGAAGGGTGACAGCTATCATTCGAGTTTCATTTACATGTATTGCCTTTTATCGGGAATTTAAGTCGGAATCTGCAGTGTTTCTTTACATATCGTTAATTTTTTTAATGTATAAGTTAATGCCTCATGTAATTTTATTTAAAACTGTTTACTTTTTCAAGCCTACAATGATTTGTAGACCCAGTTTCTGCCCCAGTTTATTCCAGTTAAGGACATTGCTTAATCGTTGCTGTATTTTTTCTTGTATGTTTAAGTCTTTTCAAAGTTTTAAAGCTTTTCAAGCTCCTCGTGCCTACCCGGCATTAAAAGATAAAAAAGGAGGAGATGTTGGAGGAGACCCAGGGTTTATACACTGGCAAAAATACTACAAGAGATGGATAGACGAGGACACCGAAGTCCAGGAACCCGGCTCCCCGAATATGGAAGCTCTGCCAGAGATTTATAAGGACTCTAATGTTCACACCCTATATTGATGTTTCCCCAGCTTGAATGTTATACACCCCAATGTGTCTACCCTGGTTGTTTTTCCCTTGGTAGTTCCTTGTCCGGGTTCCCTCTTCCCACAAAACCCTCCGGGTCGCAGCCCCCTGTCCTGGCCCGATCCGGCCATGGGGGCGGTTGCCGGCGGGGCCGCCCACGGGGCACCGCTGGAGCCCGGGTGGGGGCTGTGACTGCCTCGAAGTGCCTGAAGCCCTACCGTAGACTTTCCCCGCCCATCTCATTCTACCATTGGTCCTTTTACCGCTCCTCCCCTCCCTCCTTCCCTTCGTTTGCATGTACCCAATGAACTGTGTTACTCCGCCCCGTCTCCGCCCCTCTTCCCCGCCTGCATCCGGGGAATTCCCATGCTCTCCTCAAAAGCCAGCGCGCGACAATAAACTTGGCTTTTTCTCGTGGACTCCTGGCAAGTGCGAGTTTGTTCCGTTTGGGACGGTCGCCGGGCCGGGGGCGGGAGGAGCCGTCCCTCGCTTCTAAGGGGCCTGATCCTAGGGAGCCCTGCTTGCCGCTTTCCTAGCCTGGCTCCTGGAAGCGGAAACCTCTCCACCGTATCAGTGGGATATTTTTAATCCGCTGATAATCCTGCAGCTAAATGTTATCACCGACTAAGAAACTCATATTAGTTATTGTCACATATTTGTATTAATAAATGTTTTTTTCAGGAGCTGTTGTGAGAAAGGTTCTTTCTCTTGTTGCTATTAAGTGTGGTTCTCATAGGGGAGTCAGAAATCTTTCCAGCCTGTGTTCTGTCCAGCAGTTCGGCAGGCAGTGCTGGGTTTATAAAGTTTTGATTACTCTGAGGACGCTTATAGCTATTTCTCCCTGGCTGAAGTGTGGCTTCATGTCAGAAATCAGAACCCCTTCCAACCTGTGGGCTGTCTGGTAGTTGGCAGACAGTGTTGGGGTACATAAGGATCTGATTGTCTTTGAGTGCTTACAGCTAATAACTTTTAATTAATGCAGTTAAGACTAGAAATCTTTGTATTTCTGTCTCCCTCCTCCCTTTCACGTGACAACTATAGTCACAGGAATACAACTATCTGAATTAATGAAAAAAATTACTATCATTTTGCAAGAAGATGTTACCATGACACCTGGATTTTAGTGTACTACTCAAAATGTTTTAAAGGCAACATTGAAGGCTAATATTAATCTGAAAATTATTTCTAATGAGTCTTGAAACATTGGTTTAGGTCAGTTTCTCATGTTATTCATTAAGTACAGTAAAATAGACTGAAATTTAATTTGAATTTAGGGTTCATTAATGTTTCCTGTAGATACCATTTCTTTAGCAAGCTGGTGAGTTATAAGTTATATGAGGCTTTAAGAAATGCTACTATTGTGCATTAAAACTTACGGTTACTTAGTTCATTTCTGAGGTTACTGAACTTGTAAATTGATAGACAAAGTTCCTTGTGACAAACTAAACACAAAATCATATACAGTGATAGACAAAGTTCCTTGTGACAAACTAAACACAAAATCATATACAGTTGTCTGCCAATATACCATTTTTTTGCTTATGATAATTAAACAAAATCAATATATCAACTATGAACATAGTCATCTCACATCACTTTCCTCTGACTGGAACTTAAATTAAGACAGTTGTTTTATTTGCCTTTCAAATTACATTATCAAATTAAAGTGTCCAAAAGAAGGGAAAATTGATCCTATTAAAAACAAACCAAAATCCTATATATCAGAACACCCTGTATTCTTGCCAACAGACAATGAATAAATCAGTGAAACCAAATGATAAATCTTAATGAAATATTTCAGTTCCAAAAATATTTTGCAGAAGGAATAAACCTGTTCCAATTGAAGACAGCCATTAAGTGGCTTGAGAAAAAAAACCACAAACAAACAGACAAAAAACACATGCAGTGGATTTCAATGATTCTATATGTTACAGGGAAAACCCAAATAAAAAAACAAAACCAACCAAACAAAAAACATGCAAGGTTTTTCTTCAGCCTCTTTTTCTTTCACTGCCTCAGTATATCAGGTTTTAAAAGTCTGCAAAAAGTTCAAGGTACTGGTGGACTAAGAGAGCATTAAAAGGGCAGTTAGGCCAAGTCATAGCAGATAAACATATTGACATAGACCTGATGGATTTATTTTTCTATTTGTCTCTTTTTTTTTCCCTTTTTTTTCCAGATAATCTCAACATTTGCTTATGTGTACAAACATCAGGGGCTCAATTGAGTAGTCTAATACCTGCATCTGTTTTCCTGAGGGTTCCTGGGACCGTCCAGGAGGTCTAGGAGGGAGGAACCAGCACTGAGTGGGCGTTCAGACCTTCCACAGAGCCCGCTGGAGGCCAGGGCAGAGTGGCAGGGATGAGGGCACAGCACAGAAGGGTCTGTTTAGGTAAGTGACTCAATGTCACCATATTCCTGTTCTTCTCTGGTGATAAAGTTACCATGACAGGTTTTACTACAGAACTTCAGATGGATTTATGGTTTACTGATCATCTATCATGAACCCCTACTTTATTTTGCCATTGTTTTACTCAGATTTGTCAGGAAGACCATTTTAGGGGATTTTGCCTTGGTCTCAAGTAGATCAGTGATATATTATAAAAATAGGAATATTTTCCTGTCTTGTTGAAAGATCAGGTGAACTAGAGAGTCTAAAAGTAACTTGGACATAGGGGATTAATATTAATAGGGAATTATTGGTAGACTATCTGTGGACAAAATTGAACATTTTTTCTTCATTATTTTCTGTTCAGCAATATAGAATGGGATTAAAAGCTGGAGCACAAGTAAAAGATCAGAGAAAGGATTCCAATGTTGAAGACTACCTGGACTGAAACATCTTTTCTGGTTTGCATATTGTGGAATAAAATTACAATTGTTTAAAGTCACCTGGCTTTTTTTTTCAAATGAACTCCAGCATTAAGGGGAAACCTAGTTACTTCATCCTTGCTCAGTCATTTGCTATTTTTTTTTTCTGAACAGCAAAATCTTTAAATGACCTGTGTAGAAATGTACTTATTTAAACTAAGATACTTAAATGCAGCTGAGCAAAAACTCCTATGTGTACTAAAATACCTTCTTAAAAATTAAGCATATCTGGCAAGTTTTGTTTCAGAACTCCAAAAATACAGCAGAAAATTAATGGAAACATAAACAAGTCTTCTTGCATAAAGTAAACTCTGAAAAGTCCTAATACCATGAAAAAATGCAAGGGATAAGTTACTTTAAAAATCCTAAAACAATAAAACAGCAAACCTGAAGAATATCTATAACTTAGTCAGATTCTGTTAAAATACAGAGCTAGTTGTAGAGGAAATGAGAAACAGAAATACTGGCAATTCAATGGCCTTTTCTAGTGTTCTGTACTGATGCTCAGATTATAGTTTGGCCTCAAAAATGCAGTTGTGAGTGTTTTAAATATTTCATTCAGGATTCATTAGTAAAGATAGGTTTTGTAGGATTTTAACTGAAAAACTGTGTTGGAAGCTTGGGGAAAATATACATTAACAATACTTTCACTTTCCTTGGCAGTGCTGCTTTCTGTCACAGAAGCATCAGAAAATGAGGTGAGAAGACATTTTTAATAACCTTTTGTCCCACAGTCACTTACTTAGTTATAATCACTAAGTATTTGCATTAATTTAGTTTAATTTTATATCATGTAATTTTCTAAATAGGTTTCAGGAATAAAAAAAAGATGTGCTAGACACTAATTCCGTTATTTCTTAAGTTAGTGACCACTTCAAAGCAACATGATGTGGTTGCTATTAAAATGTAATTCAGAATTTTAATGCATTGCTTGTGCCTGACAACCAATCTTTTTGTTCCCTTGAGTTGTTGCTAGAAAGAGTCCCCAATGTAGATCCATCCTATGACTGAAGTACAGAACAGCTGAAAAATGAGCAATGGGAACAGCTTGCTGATGAAGTTGAATGAAGAGCTAGTAATGATATTGATGACATTACTAATTACTTAGCAGGCAGAATTCAAAATGAGAATTCATTTGTCATCATATCATCATCAATCAGCTTTCTATTGCCTTGGATAATAGATTTGTGCTTGCTTGGTGCAATATAAAAATTGTTACATAACTCATTTTGCTGTGTACATGTGTACATCTTAATTTTTACCTTTTGAAATTTTACTCTTTCTTGTACTGCATTGTGGTTTTATGACTGTCCTCTTTCAAAGTTGGTGTGTTTTATGCTTAAATTAGATAATTAAACACCACATAATCTCTGTCTCCCAAAACAAGGAAATGTTCAACAAATTTTGTAAAAGGATCATAGCCTAAACTAACATCCATCCCTGAGCAAAAAGAAGCATGTTAGAATTTGATTCTTAGAAAGATTCAAATAGATTTCTAGACAGATATTTTAATGAAAAATTTATAGAAAAGATATGCAAATTCCTCTAATTTGGGTAAAGAGGATCAAAAATCATAGTTCATGAGTTCTTGAGTAAAAAATATCTCTTATGCATTGATTTTTAAAAAAATCAGTCTTTTCAAACAATCCAGTATTCCTAATCCTTCAGCCTGTGTCCCAGTACCATAGTCTGCAGAGCCTGAAGGCTATACTATCTCTTCCAAACAGCTGAGATTCCTGGCTCAGTCATCCTGTTGGAGAGAGAGCTGGCCAGACTTCATCAGCTGTGCACTCCAAGATTTCCCTCCCTCCTGTCCAAGTTGGCATCTCTGCCTTTTTGCATCTCCTTTCTGGATTCTTGAATTCCTGCCCTGGCTTTCACAGGGCCACTTTACAGTTTTGTGGGCATACAGTATGATCATGAGTGCTTTGCTATGAAGTAAGGGAGTATCTGCTCAGTCACAAGGGAACTGCTACCTGTCCCCTTGGAAGTCACCAAAGCCGTCAATTACTCCCCATACCAGCCCCATGCCATGGTAATAGGGATTAACCTGAGAGTGACCTAGGGTCCCAAATGAAAATGTGGTCACTGTAGAGGTCTGCTGGCCAATTGTGGTTGGCCAAGGAACTACAGACTTGAATCAGCAAGTATATTGTCTTTTAATATGCTTATGGTACTTTAGTCTAGGAATATATGCAGCTTAGAGGTACCCTAGAACTCATTAAACAACCTAATGGATAATCTGACAGTTGGAAAGGTTTTCTGTGTGAGTGAATATTAAAGTGAATGTGTTAATTTGAGCCTACATTATTATGCCATCTCATTTGCACTGTTTTCTATCATTTTGATTAATGCCTGGATTACAACTAACACATAGAAGGAATGAAGGATAATATGCATAAAACTGCAGTGTATGGATGTTCTTACACTTCTAGTTTGTTCATCTACTGAAAAAACAAACAACAACAACAACAAAAAACACATAAATGTGGAGAAGGAAAAAAGTGTTTCTTTTGCTTTTCAGTCTTATAAAATTTATAAGATTAAAAATTTGTTGATTTTATCTATGTATCACTTCTGCAAGATGGGAATAAAGTAGATTTGATTTTGTTAAATACCACAATCAAGGAAAAAACAATTTATGTGCCTTTTAGTCAAAAGAAGAGGAAACTTTTAGAAATATTTTTAATATGTAGAAACATTTCCTTATTAAGCATAGAGAGAAGAATTCAGGTGTCCCAATTCCATGAGTTTATAACTGGGTTTTGGATTGCATGCAGGTCATTAATTTCTCCAGGACCCATTGAAATACATATGTAACTAGTCATAAAATCTCCAAAGAAATTAATTTTGTTTGCTTTATCTATAGTGTTTCTAATTAAGTAACATTTCACAGAAGCTGAAAACTTTTTTTAAATTTTCTTTTGTTTGCAAATTTTAGTTAGATTAAATAATAATAATAAAATAAATATTATAAGAATTGTTTTTTAAAATAATAGTTACTAAGGATGTAATCTCTAGGATGATTTTGTATGTATTAGGTTGTATTACAGATACAAATTTTAAAGCACATTACACTTCTACTATATCAAATTCTTGTGAAAATGGAAGAGCCTTTGGTGGATTTTCTGTCTTTCGAAAACAGTTTGACTCCTCAAAATAGTTGCTCTGATTAGAGTTTAGAGTATGTTACTGTTTCTTCACTGAAAATCTAATTTCAGGAAACTCAGGGAACTACAGAGAAGAGCAGGAGCAGGTTGGCATCCTAAATCCCGTCAGAATCATACACAAAAATAACATTCACAGAACTCTCCCAGAGGAAAGAGGTATCTCTTAAAATGGTAAACTTATGATTGTAAATGAGAACTGCAGATCTGAGGGTGTTTGAATATTGTATTACCAGGACAGTGCCTTTCTCTGTGTGATGGCAGTAGAACAGACATCCAAATTTTGATACAATATTTTTGACTCTCCTGCATGTCTGTTTCCGGCCACTGCCATGATAAGGTCTTTCAGAGGAAGATAAAAGCCCTCCATAATGCATGTAAGTCAACATTTTTGTTAAATATGACAACTTTAAATATAGACCTATTTTTCTGAATAAATAGCTCATATTTTCCCCCTACTTGTAGGAGCGGGATGTGTCAATTACATTGGAGGTAAGACTACATTTGTCATTAGATGCAGTCATCTTAACATGATAATTAGTTTCAAATATAAATGTAGTTTGGCAAATTACTTTTTATTATTATATCATATTCTCTCTCTAGAAAATGACTTTTCACAAAAGCACTCAAAATAGAAAGAAAAATTTCATTTCTATAGCACAGGCTGCCATCCTTGCTAAAGCCCCTATTGACAACAGTCTGAGGTAACAAAAATTGAGCAGAGAGGAGAAATTCTATAACTCTTTTTGATTTATTTTCTTTTTAATCTCTGAACTTTCTTCAGTCACGATATCATGCTGGAAATAGCTTATTAGTGCTAAATTTGTTCTGATATTTTAAGCAGCAGTGACTGACTTTGTTCTTTGAAAGTACTCATTTGCTTTTCTCCTTGTCCTTATTATCTCTTCTTTTGGTTTTCTTTTTTTTTTTTTCTGAGTATAAGAACTGGTAGTCTAAAAAGCTGTTGATTACTCTAATGACATTTAGTGAGATAAATAATGTGCATGGAAAACAGAAGGAGGGGCCTTTGATCTTTTCAAGTTATTAGACTAAATGATAGTGGAAATTTCTTTCTCAGTAAAAGTAAGAAGGTTGTTTCAGCCTCTTAAGTCTCTAATATTGCCAGTTACTCTAAGACACCTCCCAAGTTTTTAACCTCAATTTAATTAAAATACATATTATATCAATTGACTTCCATTATTTCAGCATCAGAGAATCTTATCATGCTGTCATTATCTTAAGTAAATAGGTTTGTTTTACATAATGTGCAGTAATTATAGTAGTGTCCATTAAAAACATATCTCTCTGAATTACTGATAGGTAAAGAGGAGGGGGTTTTAATATATATTTCAATTCAACCTCTCTATAATTGAGGCTTTTTCCAGTTGGAAAACTTATTAATTCTATTTATCTTTCTCTCTTTTTTGTTTTTGTTTGTTTATTTGGGGTTTTTTTTTGGTTTTTTTTTAGGAAAATATATGATAGCTATTAATGAAATAGTATAATTTATTTCAATAACATTCTTTCCTGGTAGGCAGGAACACTTCAAAATTAAGGTCAATATGAAAAAAATGCTGAAATAGAGTTTTGACCTAAGAATTTTTAATAGATCTTCTTGAAAAAAAATTAATTTTTAGGTGTTTCCCTGCACAACTGAGGCGGAAGAAGTATAACATAGAAGGAAAGAGGGGTAGAGAGTAGGAGTTTTTAAGATTATTTTGCTTTTCACTCTCCTGCTGTGATCCTGTTAGTAATGAATTCAATTAATATCCTCACTTTGAGTCTGCTTTGTCCATGATGGTGATTGGTTAGTGATCTCTCCTGGTCTTTATCTCAACTCATTAACCCTTTGCTGCATTTTCTCTCCTCTGTCCAGTTGCAGAGTGAGAAGATGGCTTTAGTGAGTACCCAGCAGCCAGCCAGGGTCAACCTACTACACTTCTCAACAGTACAGATATTTATTTGGTTGTTCTCTTTGAAAAGAGTATTTTTTCCCCAAAAAACCCTCATTTTTATCTTCTTCAGTTCCACCTTTGTGATTTTCTATGACTCACATGGAAGATCTGATAACTGGTTGGCTGACGATCTGCTCTTGCCACTGTTTATTGATACAACTGCTAATAATTATAATCTCATATAGAGATATATAAATATTTCTCCTGGATCCACCTTGTGACTGGATTGTAAACTATTCTCCTAGGGGACATTGTTTTTGTTTGGTGCTTTTACACCACTCATACTGGAGTCTGTAGTTTTCATGTTATAAGATTGACTGTAATATTAAAAATAGCAAAAAATAATATTTTTACTTCTGGATTTTTGCTTTCTATTAATTCCTAATCACTTGATTGCCAAATCAGACATTGTATCATGATGGTGGATATTCATAAATAAATCATATTCATAAAATGACTTCTACACTTTCCTGTATATTAGCCTTATGTAGGTACTGCTTTTTGATTGCAATGAACTGAAATATACTATATTGACCAATAAGTTTTAAAACTTACACTCATAAGTTAAAAAATCTACTTCAGTGTAAAAAATAGTAAAATTATTAAAAATGAAGGTGACACATTGAACATTTTTCCAAATGTTTAACACTAAACCTATGTGTCATATTTCCTCATATTTTTCCAGTGTTATCCTGAAACACATTACCTTTTGTACCGGCTTCAATGGCATTCTGAGGGGTGGGAGGGAGAAAAAGAAAAAAAAATAGTTACCTTACTGAGTTTCACAGAAAGTTATCACTATCCTCTCACCATAATGATGAATAAGGGGCTTAAGGAGCATTTCCCAAAGTTAGACTAAATGAATCCATGATGTCAGGATTGACGACTATCCTTATGTAGCCATTTTCTGAGTACTTTAAGCCACAAAACCACTCCTAAATGTGTTTATTGGCACAATATGTTATTGGTATTTTTTTGTCAATCATCTAATTTCTGAAAGAATTTATGCCATTGTGCAGCTCTATCCTATTTATGGGTGTGGTTCAGTAAAGACCAATCAGGAAATAAATTAAACTAATTGCTAAATTAGCTACTATGTGATTCAATTGGTTTACCAATTCACTCCATTAACCAATCAAATGGTTAGTGAAAAAACTCTCTGTAAACTTGTGAAGCAGACTTTCAGTCCTTGTACATAATTTCTCACACTTTGAACATTTTATTTCACATAATTAAATCTAAAGGAGATATACATACACAAAAGAGATCACTAACTAGGCTAAAGTTGAGGATAGCACCCAATCTTTGGGGTGAATTACCCCTAAGGTGAATTACATATCTGTTTTGTTTGTCCACCATGTACTATATATAATGCTCCCTTGAAAGGCCTGTCTGTGGCTGTACAGCAGGAAAATAAAGGCTGCCTGTTTACTTTGTCCTCACAGAGAGCCTCTGGAGGCAGAGGCTTCAATTGAAAGTAACTAAGAAAGCCAGGAAAAGGGCAAATAAAAGAAGCAAGAGAAACTTCTGGAGAATGGTTTGGCACAAGGAAATAGAGCAAGACACAGAGTGTGGGAAAGGCTGTAGCACAGATACATGTTTAAGAGACTTCTGGGACTAGGAAATAGACAGTAAGGTCTATTTAATAATTTAATGTAAAAGAAAAAAAACACATTTTATTGGGGATCTGCTGGGGACTGTGTGGAACATGCCACATGTGTTTTGCAAGCCCAAACACTGCACATAACTACTTCTCAAACACTGTTGCTTGCTTGGGAATCAAGTAGCCAAAGTTTTTCAGATATCCTGGAAATATTTTAACATTAATCAAACATTAAAGCAGACAAACATCTGTATTGCTGTAATTCAGAATGGTACTAGAAATTGTTTGTCTGGGTATAAAAACTAGTGGGAATTAGTAGTAACACAGTGGCCAGATTATTGCTTACAAACTTCTAGTCCATTACATTTTACCCAGCAGAATTGAATTATCTTTACTCTTTTTGTTCTAATGACGAAGAAATATATCTTCCACAGAATAGAATCACAGAATAGGCTGAGTTGGAAGGGATACACCAGGATCATCGAGTCCAACTCTTAGCCCTGCACAGGACCATCCCCAAGAGTCACGCCATGTGCCTGAGAGTATTGTCCAAATTCTAGAACTCTGTAAGGCTTGGTGCTGTGACCACTTCTCTGGGAAGCCTATTCTAGTGCCCACCCACCCTCTGGGTGAAGAACTTTTTTCTAATATCCAACCTAAACTTCCCCTGACACAACTTCAGGCCATTCCCTCTGTTTCTGACACTGGTCGTCACCACAGAGAAGTGATCAGTGTCTGCCCCTCCTCTTCCCTTCACAAGGAAGATGTAGTCTGCAACGAGGTCTCCCCTCAGTCTCCTCTTCTCCAGGCTGTACACACCCAGTGACCTCAGATGCTCCTCATACAGCTTCCACTCAAGGCCTTTCACCATCGTCTTTGCCCTTCTTTGGACACTCTCCAATAGCTTAATACTTTCTTACATTGTGGTGGCCAAAACTGCAGACAGTATTCAAGGTGAGGCTACACTAGCACAGGCCAGAGCAGGATAATCCCCTCCCTCATCTGACTGGTGATGCTTTGCCTGATGCCCCACAGGACAGAGTTGGCCCTCCTGGCTGCCAGGGCACTGCTGACTCACATTCAACTTGCCATCAACCAGGACCCCCAGGTCCCTTTCCTTGGCACTGTTTTCCAGCATCTCATTCCCCAATCTGTACAAATATCCAGGATTGCTCCATCCCAAGTGCAAAATCCAGCACTTTCCCTTGATGAACTTCATATGGTTGGTGATTACCCACTCCTCTAGTTTGTTGAGGTCTCTCTACAGGGCCTCCCTGCTTTTGAAAGAGTCAACAGCTCCTTTTAGTTTTATATTGTTTGCAAGCTTAGTATCCATTCCAGTCCTGTGTCCAAGTCATTTATGAAGACATTGAAGAGCACAGGACCTAAGGTGAAGCCCTGTGGAACCCCATTAGTGAAAGACTGCCAGTTTGATGGTACCTTATTCACAATAGCTCTTTGACTATTTCTGTCATAATTTTGTTATAACAATTATCCTATTTTACTACCCTTTTCACTATTACACTGTTCTGTGATCCTGAAATATATCTTTAGACTAAAATCCCCTTCAAAAGCCTAATTTAAGGAGAAGGTGGAGAAAGACTTACCTCCAAACTATAGTGGAGGTAAGGCTCCAACCAAGGGATAGATGGAACCTGAATATCATCTTTTAGAAACCACCCTGCATCAAAAGGTTCCCCTTGTGACAGCCTCTATGTTTGCCAGTTGCTGATGCTCTCAAGCAATATCCATGAATCACATTTATTCATTCATTCATTTATTTTTTTTATTTTCAAAGAGTAAGGAAGAAACCTATTCTTTCAGGACTTCATTCAAAATATTGACTTTCCTGGTGCTGACAACACTCATATTTATAGAATACTCAGAGATTTAAATGAGTACTGGGATATCTTGAAGCAGAGTTGAGGATGTTGCTGTGTGATTCCTATCAGCTCTAGGGGAAAGTATGATTAAATCTGCTGCTCAGCTTCGAAAAAGCTCAGCAATTACATTTAAAATCCTGTCTTCTAATATTCTATACTCATTTTGCTAAAATGGAATATACCCAGAAGAGAAATTTCTAGTTACTCCCAGAGCTCTTTTGTGGGATCAATCCACTTCCTATTAGTCCTAGTACTATGTGCCTGTGCCTGTGCTGCAGTCCTACACCGTAAATCTCTTTCACTTTTCTTCCTTCTTTTCTCTCCATAGGCATTAAGATCATTTTAGCTTCCTTACATGACCCTTATGACTCTCACCTATGACAAGCATATGATCTTTGGCAAAATACCTTCTTTGGTATGTGAGACAGGGCAAAGAGGGCAATAAAGAGCGCAGTTTTCTTGTCCTTTTCTCAGCTTTTATTTCAAAGGGAATATAAATCACTCTTTCACACAGAGATCACAAGAAATATTATTTCGGCAGCTTAGGCTGTCATCAAGAAGACATAGCTACAATAACCTGTATCCCAGAGTATCTTAAGACCTTTGACCATTACTGAATTTTAAAATATGCCACGCTATATAGGTAGCTCCTGTAACCATCTGTTTCTACAAAACTGTGCTTCTGTCTTGTTAAATGGATACTTAACTCCTAAGTCAATTTAAACTCAAGTCACTAATTAAAGACTTCTAGTTTAGTTCTATTAGCCAAAATTACACTTCCACTGAAAGAGTCAACATTTCCAGCCCATGAGCAAGTTACAAACAACTTCAGAATAGTTCACAGGTGTGTTTGCCAAAGAATGCTCCTTTACCATTGAGTGAGTTGTAATGCTGCCCTCTTCCTCAAGGAGAACCTGGTCCATCCCTGTAATTTTCACACCCCTTCAGTTTGTGGACCCAAAACTATTTCCAGTCTAGATGAAGACCCTTGATTAGGAAAAGAAGCCTGGTGACAAACTTAGTTTTTTTCATCCTTATGTTTCAACAGTTTTTAATAGTAGTCAACTGATACACCATTAGCAAATGAACCAGGACAATGACTTTTCATTGGTATTGTGCCTCATTAATCGATAATAAATATTACCTATTTGTGCCAGCTAGATTTCTGAACAATCTCCAGGCAGTATTTAGGAACCAGGACATACCAGAAACTATCCTTGACAAGCTGTTTGCATGTAGTCTCCTCAATCTGGAGATTAGGAGACTTTATTACCATAATCATATGCCACTCTTTGCCAGTTGACCTCAGTGGTCAGAAATGTGCCCAGATATATTTAATCTACTTACATGGGTTAAAAATTTGAAGGCTTTATATTACAATAATTTATTGTATAACCAGCTTGTTAAAATTTTTTTCCTTTCTTTTTCCTACTCTTTTTCTAAGAGACAAAGGTTTTTGCTGTTTAAATATTTTATTTCTTATTGTGGTAATCTTGGTTTCTCTTTCCATTTCATTGTCATTACAGTGAATTCAAACTTTGAAAGCACTGATAAATTACAGCCTAATATGAGGAAGTATGAGGCCTCTCAGGCCATACAATAAACAGTCAAAACCGTAAAAAATTATTTTGCCTATATTCCACTCTGAAAAAGCAAGAGGCCTTCAGAGAGAGCTGCATTCATTTTCCTTAGGCGGAATGAAAAGAACTTTTCCCTTGTTATAGAGCAGCCACTGACAGGAATGCTCTAAATTGTGTTTGTTTGGTTAAAAAAGTAATTTTGAAGCCCTTCTACAGCAACAACCACACTCATGATGAGTAGAACAAACACCCAGTTCCAAGTGCAGCAAAAATATATTCCAACACTTCTTTAAATAGTGACAAGTGGAAAATATATGTCTAACTTAAATGTTCCCTGCAGGTGAACCACAACTTATTTCACCTGTAAGCAAAATGAACAGTAGTGGATACCTGATTAAGGAATGTTTAATGTTCCCTATATCTGTCTGGATTTTTTGTTTGGTTTGGTTTTTAATATATATGGATCAGAGCTATATTACATAAGATCTACTGATGTCAAGATATCTGTTAAAATTTCAGAATTCTAATTGAAAAATCTCTACTAAGTGTTATGCTTATTTTTTCCTCTCTTAATGAGAACAGCCTGACCAGACTTTTTTGAATTACTTGTGCCTGTTTCAGAGTTGTTTCTGAACCCAGTTCAGAACCTAAAGAAAACATAACTAGTAAGGCTTTCATACAGATGGATGAAAAAAAGACATGGAGCAGAAATAAAGCATGTGAAAGTCAGATCCAGATATCTTGCGGATGATGACTTAATTATGTTAAATTGCATTCCTCTATACTTCTAGAATATACCTTATTCTAGAAATATACCTTTCTAGAATTTACCTTATTTACCTTAGAATTTGTAGAATATACCTTATTCTAGAAAAGCTTTCTTTTTCTGTGGAATTACAGTTGAATTATGAAACTCAAGATAAGAAAAAAGGTTTGTTCTACTAAGAACTACAAATTTATATTATTCAGGAAAAAAATAATAATGTCTTATGATTCTAACACCCAAGATAAAGAATATTTTCACAATTAAAATTTGGTAATGTTATAGGATGAAGGATTAATTTTGTCTCCTAAAATAAAATATTTCCTCAATGGAATTTCTAATAAAGTTAGATATTCCCACCTCAAATAGCCAACTTTGCAATTAGTTTTTTATTTATTTGACCACTGTCTATGTGTCAACATTCAATTTCCTGTTCTGTGGGAAGGTGATCACAACTTTGACCTTCAGATTATTCAAAGACAGGACTTTTTTAGTCTGTTTTATGGCTCTTTTCCACTTCAGCATCTCGGAGCAGAAATTAAAATTCCCAACCTGTGCTGGATATAGCTTCTGTACTAGGGACTACAACTTTATGCAACTTTGCACAATTCACATATAACACATCGATTATGCTGCTCTAGAATAATCTTTTGCTTCTTACGTAAATCATTAATTTAGAATAAAATAAAAACATAATTACAAGAGTTAGAGTTATGCTTTGAAGTTGCTCTCTCACCTATTGATTGATTGCATTGCTCACCTTACTGTTGGTCCTCTTCTAACATATTATTACTGGATTGGTTTTCATTTTCAAGAAAATTTCATTTCACATATCCTTACCAACATCATCTATAAGTTATGGTGTAATTCTCCAAGAAGGGAAGGGAAAAAGAAATAAGGCAAATAGATGATCAACATACTGTTTGACTGTGAAAATCACAATGAAATATAAGGATTTTGTACTGTTTACACAGGAATTTTTATCATTGATCTGTTCCAAAAACATGCTGCAATGTGAGTTTGGTGAATCAACTTTTTTTTTTCCCCTGGGAAAAAAACACCCCAAAAAACTCAAACAGAAAACCCAAACAAAAAAAAAACACAACTAAAAAAAAAAACACAAGCAAACAAAACCAAACAAATAAAAGCCCCCACACTCTCTCGATGAATTAAAAAAAAAAAAAAAAGACAGAGAAAACAGGAAAATGATGAGAAAGAGAAAAAGAAAGAGAAATAGAGAAAGGGTTTAGTTTATTTAAGGACTTCCTTTGGGGCAACCATACACTCTGGTAAAATAGGATATTTTCTGATTGATGGTATCTCTAAAACAGCCATTTGGACCACTCTGCTTGCATTTATGTCCCATTATCTATAAGGTATTACTGGTCTGTTCAGCAATTCTTCTTTGAAAGTATCCTGTAAAACATAATTAAGGTACCCTATCTCATCTTGGCCTAGTCTGACGTTTCTAATAAATGGAAAAATAAAACATCAAGTGTATCTCCACAACCATCTCAAACTGATTGCTGTGGACTGCATTCTACCTAGAAGCTGCAAAGAGACGTAAGACAGGGAGCTTTCTGCATGCCTTCAATCAGACTGAAACAATGACAAAAATAATGATGAAAAATGTCTTACTAATTCACTGAGTTCCTGTTTCCCTGAATTTTGCAGCATGGGGAACTTTACTGTTTCATAGACACAACAATGAGAGACAACTTCATTGTATCCCATTTCTATCCTGGCACTGAGTGTCAGGACAAGCCCCTACTAAAAGCTATAATGTTCCTGGAGGGATGGATCTGTACAGTCCTCTTGAGGACTCCAAAAGGAATTTTTGAAGGACTGCCTGCCACTGGCTACAAATCCCTTTTCCATACCTGACAGCAAAGAAGCTACACTCCTATCTTTCCTAAAATCGTTATCTTTTTATTGCTCTTTCTCTTTCCTAAATGCCTAAATAGACTGCTTAATACTGCCATCATGACATAGATAAAGGGATTTTGTGCACTCTCAACAGATTCACAGATGATGCCAAGCTGAGTGGAGTGGTTTTCTCACCTGAACGACTGGATGCCATCGAGAGGGACCTGGACAAGCTCAAGAAGTGGACAAAACAGAACCAAGTACAAGGTACTGCACCTCATTCAAGGAAACCTACCAACTCAAACTATTCTATGATTCCATGATTCTCTATCCAACTTTATATTATATGCATATATATAAATAACCCAATACACAAATTTTTGAAAACTGTAGAAGAAAATTAGTACTAAACATGCATTCAAGCAGTGAATACACACAAAAATATGTTAAAATTGTGTGCGTTGTTATAAATTTTTAATCTGAATTTATTCATGTAATTGCTCTGAGTGAGTTATCTATCTTAATTAAATCAGTTGAGACTCTACAGTACATCTGAAGGCCATATAAAGAAATACAATTGATTCAGCATCCTCACTATGCTGAAATTTCCATCTTTTGTATAGATCTCCAAAATAAATCAGGGAATAATTGCTGATTTTAGGTTTACTGTTCTTATGCTGGAAGCAGTGGAACAAATTCTGTGATCTATCTCCTGTTGGCTAGATTCTTTCATTTGGCTTAACAGACAAGTCAGGCCCTGCTACTATTTCCTTTTTTTCTAACTCTTTTTTTTTTTTTTTTGAATGACAGCATTTAGCTTCAAGAGAAACCAAGCGTCCCCTCTTGCTATATACAAACGCAACAGGTCTTGTCAGTACTAAGTCATCTCCAAGCTCACTTTTTCTCCTGCTGTTGATGCTAAATAAGTGCTAGGGCTCTGAGATGGGTTGGTGATATTGCCCCTAGCAATTGCAACCAAACCCTCCTGGGTATAAGCTTATGGCAGCACCCCCTATCTTCCTGATCAGGTGCATTTGCAAACGTTTTCACCTTGACCAAACATGTCAAACTCATAATTTCAGTGTGTTTCTAGGTGGTTCAGTGCAGTGTCTAACTACCAGGACTGGGAATTGTCTCAATTTCAGATCTTTCTTGTTTTATCAGCTTTCACATCTGCCACTTATTCTGTATCACATGCCAAATATGACAAGATCTAGGGGAAAAAGCTGGGACAACTTCATCTAACAAAGTTTCTTGGACTCTCTGATGAAAAAGAAAGTAGGCAAAGTGAAAAGTCAATTTGCAAACTATTTGTATTCTTTTACTATATAATTTTAAGGACTAAGGAAGGGAATTCACAAGATGGGGCTTCAAGGTAAGTATGTGGTAGACAAAGTATAAAATTGGTGTCAGTTATAAAATTTGTAATGAATCACTGCATTTGATTTCAGGACCTGCTATTCTTATTTATGAACATAACTAATCTCTAGATTACATATTTTATTAAATATTAAATCTAAAATGGTAATAACTGAAAACAAAAAGATCCCTGCTCCCAAAAGAATTTCAGAAAATTCATGGCCAGAGGCCCATGATCACAAAATTTAGTACAGTGTAAGCAACCTCAATTTTAGAGCATGTATAAAAGTAGAGAACTAAAGGTGTAGGAAAAAAGTTCTCTACAGATTTATCTAATCTGTATTTTAGTTTCTCAGTTCAGTTAGGGATAATTTTCTTCTTTTGTTTGACCAAAAACCAAAATTAAGATATGTCAATTATGCACACTTTTAAAATGCACTTTAGAGTTTTTAAGAAAAGAAAGTTTAAGTGTTATAATTTTATTTAGTGCATAACATTAAAGTTGAAAATACTAAAGGGTGAAAGGAACATGTTTATTATATCCTATAATAGTGTCACTGAAAACAGCAACGAAACTAAAAATGGGACATAGTGCAGGGTTTCCCCAGACACTTATGTAAAAAGACACACACCTATGTAGGTCTTCCAAAGTGTCTAAACTTGAGGAAAAGCCAAGAGATTAAGTAGGGTAATGATGAATCATATTTCATAGTTCTGTGTCTGTAATGCTTATTTATCTCAAAAACAGGACAGGGACTACTTAAGAACCTAGCAATTTGTTGAATGGAGGTCTCTTTTATGAGGTAGGTTGTAGCACTGAATTCAGTCTTTTGTAGAAAATACTGTAGAAACACCAGAAGCCAACTCATTCTGATTTTCAGTGGTATCTGGGTGTGTGACTCCCAGCGGGAGTTGTGAAATGTCATCCTTAATTTATAATGAAGAAAGCTTACATTATTCTACATGAAAATGGTGGTTATTTCATAGGATTTTCATAGAAAATTATTTAAATTACACAGTGATGCATGTTAATTTTTCCATATCACCACCCAATAAATTCTGCAATTAACCTGTATCATTGCTCTAATATCATGTACTTTGGGGAAATCTTTTCAATTAGAAACTCAACAGAAGAAGTGGAGAATTGGATAGGATGCCTAAAATTGGATTTACTTTGCTTGTTTTCCCTTAAGGTTAAAATAGAATTTTGAAAAAAGCATTTTTATTTCATGTCTTTTCTTATGGGCTTTTTGTGTCCTTTCAATGGAAGTAATGTCAGAATGCACAGGAATCAAAGCCAATGATTTTTGTATTTATTAAAATGAGAGATATAATTTAGAATAGTCATAAAAGAGTAGTAACTAATTTAATCATCATCACAAACTGAACAAACACTTTTTTTTCTAGTACATTTAATTCTTGACAAGAACCTCAAGGCAAATAATTTTCACTACAAAATAAAAAAAACCTCCAACAATGACAACAACTATGAAAGAGTATTTAATCTCTAAAATGTATGTTAATTTCCATTTGTAAGTAAACACAGTTAAATACAAGATACTTAACATAACTAGGCCATCAACTGAACTGTGTCTCTGGAGAGAGAAATGGGATATGTTTCCTATTCTAAAGAGCTCAGCAAGAGAGAGGACAAGCATGGATATATTTATGTTTTTTTGCAAGAGGGGAATGATTAGGTCTTTATGACTTCATTTGCTTTGGTGTGGTTTTGTTCTGGGTTTTCAGGGCTTTTTTCCTTGTTTATTTTATGATTTTGTTCTTTGTTTACCTGAGTTTTGCTTTTACAGATGTTTTTACAGTGTTGATCACACTGACCCAGAAACTGTTGTCCAAAGTCCACATTTTGCATTAGTTGTTTCCTGACCCTAGCCTGGGGTTGGTCTTATATAAAATCAGAATTGAGGTTCTCAATATGCTTTTATAGTCTCAGGACATTTTTTCCTTTCACATTCTATTTTCATGTTCTCACATTGAAGGATAGAAGGAGACCTCATTGATTGCAAAGGCTAAAACATATGACCTAGGTTTGGAAAACATGGCTCTAGAAATTATGTAAGCTACCTCTAGAGTGATTGTGACAGCATCATTCAGACACACTGCTAGAACAGCAATCAATGTGAGCCATTACAATTGGGCACCAATGCAAAGGAATTATAAACAAGTTTATAATAGTCCTTTGCCATATTCCCATGCTCTGACTGTTCTTGATATAGGGAATTCCCAGGACACAATATAGTGGCAGTACAATTGTCTTCATTACTCTTCAAAACACTTACAATGATAGCTATTAAAAGTTTAATTAGACTTTAGAGAAGACATTATGTACATTAAAATAATAAATGAATTCTGGCATTAAAAAAAACTTGGACAATAATCATTACTGTTATGAAACAGAAATATATTTCCTTTGCCAAATCATATGAGAGTCTCTTGGAAAAAAGATCCTCAAGATCAAGTTCATCTTGGATACAGGATTTCTCATTAGTCAGGAAAATATGCCAAGTCTGTATGAAAAGATCCTAAGACTCAGGGTCAAGTCCAGTTTCCTTTTTCATTTATGTAACTCTACTATGGAAAAATGAACCATTTATAGAATAAGAGTATCAAACTGAGGGATTTGTCCCTGAACAGATGAGCAGACAATTTACAGTGATATTAGTCATCATGTTTTGTACATGTAGGGGGAATATGACTGCGGAATTCTTTTTAGAATGGGTATAAAGGCCCTTCTAGAATGTCCATAAAATCATTATTTGCTTTGGTCACTAAAGACTTTGCTTAGAGTACAAAATAATGCAGTAAGAAATTACTTTCAAAGATCAGGCACTGCTTAAGAAAGGAATTTCTTTTCTAGCACTTTTATCATTCCTGTTGCCTTTTTGTTATGTAGAATACTAATATCTCATGAAACTAGTAATTAAATATTTGGATCCATGAAAAGACAGCATTTGAGAGGTACCTGAAACAGTTAAGGACTTAAGCACTGAATTTAAATTCTTAGCTGACTTAAATGTCCCTTGATGCTTTTTCACCTCTTGCTAAAGGATTTGGAGTGCCTTCTGCTAAGGCTGACTGGCTTTATTTGCCATATCTGGATTGGTTTTCCACCCAGATCAACCAGTTAAAGGCATTCCTTAATCCTGCAGAAACCATTCTGAGATATGCTTTCACAGTACCTTTCCCAGATATTCAGTAATAAAATACAAAGCCAAAAAAAGAAATTTCTTTCATTCTTGTTCAAAAGATTATTTGCTTTGTCATTTTGCTAGCATGTGTGATACAGCCAGTTAGGATCTATGACCTTCCTCCAACGGCTGAATTTTTGACTTTTGCTTTATCAATTAAGCTTACTAAGAGCTATTTTTTTTAAACTCAAAGTCTGTCTTAAAGATTCAAATATCCTTTGCCTGCACTGTCTGTTGTCTCAGACAACAGTTTTGTTGACTGTTCAAGATTCTGTGAGAGAAATGAAGGCATCTGCACTTACAGTTTGCAGAGCAAGGCGTCTAATTCAGAATGGAACTTGCCTTGATGGCAAGAGTTCTGAGTTTGAAGTTATGAACTTCACAATACCAAGGGCTCAGGTACTTACAGTGTGCGCCTTGTTAGCCAGAGTTTAAAGGAAAGCAAAAGTATTAAGTTTTCTGTAGAGCTCATCCTGGTGCTTGAATGCCAACTTGAATCATGTATTTTATTTCTCTAACTCCAGAGATACTTCATAGAGAAATAAATCTGAAGGAAGGATATGTGATATTAAGTCTAGATTGGGGAATATTCTAACAATAGGAAGTCAAAGTCTTTTATTTGAGAGACAGGTAACAGATTTCAGTAGATTATGAAGACATAAACTGCCACATAATATCACCTCCACGTTACTTGGAAACTTGAGATGATAATTTTTAACAAAATTATCACAGATTAAGAAACTATAAATGCCAACCTGTATAACACTTAGTATCTGCTAGGAATAATTTCCAGTTGTTTAAAAAATTAAGAATAGCAAATAGAAAACTCCAGAAAATATTTCAAAATATATTTGAAAGTGTTGCAAATAATTCTCTCTTTATTAATAATATTCATAATGCCATTATAATTTTTCCTTTCTGGTAAATGAAAAATGGCTGTAAGATGTCAGTGCTTCATTCTTGTTCAGTGCAGAAATTAATTGTTTTGCCTTCTTGTTATTTGCATTGCTATGAAAAATCCAATGACCTATGTTACATTAGAACTTCAGAAGAAAATGGAGATACATTTCTGTCTTTAGATGAAAAATGCTATTTGTTTTTCATGTTTCGGTCTGCTGTTGGGACTTAAATCCCCTATGGGTGAATTTTAAACTAAGATCCCAAAAGAAAACATGCTTATTTCTTTTCTCTCTAAGGGGATCTAAATGAGTTAGACAAATCATATTCATGATCATGGATAAAAAGAACCTTCAGGTTTTTAGTCCTCCTTTTCTGCCCCTTAGAATTTTGGACAGACATATCCTGACTCATTTTATTAGCACTTTCTTAGGAACACATAAATATTTCAAGTTTAAATGATATTGCATTTTTTTCTCATTTTCTCATTTTGCATTAAAATTAAAATTAAAATCTATTCATTGATAATCTAGCAGTAAGAAATGTTGGGGTTTTTTTCTTTTTTTTTTCTTTATTTTTTTTAAATTTAATTACTATTATAAACTGATTTTGGAGAGGAGCTATCCATTCACCAAACTTTCCTTATTAATAAAGAGTGCACCGATAACTAGTTCAGTGTGGAGTTTTGGAATATGGAAAGTGGCATAGAAACTTCAATAAGAAATCACTAAAGACTTTGATGTCAAATTCTGTTCCACCTTAGAAGTCCTAGCTTCTGTTAAATATCAGATGCTTAAAAAGCCCTACCATGCTAAAGTTATTATCAGTGAGTTTAGTTTACATATCTAATTTTTTCTCACCTTTCCCAGTACACAGCTAGATTCTCCCCTGCAGTATGTAGGAAGCTATCTGAATTAATGCTTCTGCAGTTTACAAAACCTCTTGTGCTACATAATTTTGCTGGATGGAAAAAGATGGAATTAGATCTCTTTTGGCAGCCTCAGTGCAACCACTCACATATGAGCTGTCCTGCTGTTCCCTCTCTGAAAAACCATTGTGTCTCTATCATTGTAGGCTTCCATCTTGGCAAAATTGCATTGCCACAGTGTGATTTCCATGGGCTTTATTTTAAACAGAATTATTTATGCTATTCTTACAGAATCTAAATCATCATGAGAGCCGCTAGAGTGAAGATTAATTCTGTTGCCAGCAGCTGTAGCTTCGCCCTCTGAAGCTAGTGGTGGCAGCAATTACTGGCCATTCCTGTTCTGATAAATTTGTGTTTTCCCTTTGATCAAATATGTCAAGCTTTTAATTCTGTATAATCATTGATCTCATGAAGTGCCAGACCATCTTGTTTTATCATCATTCACATCTGCTGCTATTTTCCAGTCACACAGGTAAAATGAATTGACCTAGAACACGCTGCTTTAACCTAAGCACACTTATTGGGGAAGAATGCCAGATGTGTCTGAAATATTATTCCCAAAGACTTGTAATCTCAGGAGACAGGATGAAATTATTAAAAATAAATAAATAAATTACAATAATTGCCCCAAAAGCAGAGTGTCAGAAACTAAAATGAGGAGGAACATAAGGCCTTTGATCTTTAAGAATCCTGTGTCATGCAGAATACCTGTTACATTTATGTCACATACTAAAGGCCTTCCAAAATAACTGGAGCATCCTACTCTTAACAATAGGTAGAAAGTAATATGTCAAACTGCAAACATTTCTCTTTTTTTCTTTTTCATTTGTACTAAGTTTGGGCAGAAAGTCAAAACTCTGAAAATAATATGTGATGGTATTAATTGGTTATTAGAAATCCCCAGTGCTGCTATTTATGATGTTTTGATTTCTATATTTTGTACTTTTTAGCTCAAATTTTCAAAAAGAAAACCACTGCATGAGCAAATTTTCCACTTTGAAAAATGCATAAATGGAACTCTCTGACTACTTCAGAACTGTTAATTCTTCCTCTTCTCTCCACAGTGAATAAATTAATGTAACAAGAACATTTCCTATGAACTTTCATTCAATAGAACTGCATTTTCTGATAATTTCAAGAAATTTTATATTGCGGCCAACGCCATATCCAGGTTGGGACATGAAATGCTCTGATAAATAAAATGGAACCATTTACAATCTTTTTTCTCCCTGTGTACATGAGTTTCAAATATTTGCTAATTCAGAAAATGGGAAGCTCCTGGAACAGGAACATGCTTCCATTGCTTAAATATATCCCGTACTCTTACAGATATGAACATTTTCCATTTTTAATATGCCATGATAGTCTTTCGCTCTTCAAGCCAAAAGTGCTGAAACAAGTTAGTGTTATATGGGGGGGACTATGTTTGTATTGAATTGTATCAATTCAAGTTTTGCATTACTCATGCTCAGAATTTTGCACCTTGAAACTGTAACTCAGAAGCAAAATTTTTAGACTTGAAGCAGTAAAGTGTCATGAGGGTCTTCATTATATATTTTCACAGAATAGGAACTACACCAAACGGGGTGGTATACATCTTTTGACCACATCCACTAATGTATACTCCATTTTATAATGACTCCCAAGACTGCTGTACAAATTTACATGTAGACATGCTCTTTAATAAGAACTATTTACTGTACATGAGAAATTTAGAAGTTCGGCCATTTTTATGGTGATATTCTTGAGATGGAATTTCAGCACCCCAAAAGTTATAACACAATTATTTTTATTTTTGTTTTAATGGCAAAAAGAGGAAGAAATTAACAAAGAACATATCTAAACAGGTGGTAAACATCAAAAAGTTTTAATATATTTGAAAGTATTAAACTTATTTAAAATTATAATTTTTTATTGTTTTGGGTTTTAGTTTTTGTTTTGTTTTGTTTTGTTGTTTTTGGTTTGGTTTGATTTGGTTCAGGTGTTTTTCTGCTTTGGTCAACCCTTATTCACACTTGCACCCTTGTTTTTATACACTACAGTAGAACAAGAATATCTGAATTCCCTCCCTGTTATTATACTGCATAGAAAGAGCAATTCTGGTAAAAGCAGCAATGCAAAGCAGAAAGGGTTTAGCAATGACAATACACATATAGATTAAGCTCACTTAAAGATTTTTCATCTATTTTAATAATGGTCCTTCTTTTGGTCTGAATTATATTTGGTTAACCCCTATCTTTCAGAGTTTAGTTCTTTGGAAACTGAAGGAACAACATTTAGCCATTCCAAATGTCATCATAGTTGGGAAGTATCTAATTATTTTACTTCTTTCCAGGAGCTATCTAGCTTTTTAGTGTTTCACTGGCTATTAGAAATAATTTTCAACATGTTTTTCCTTCTCCCATAGCTCTCAGAAGGGATAATGATTACATTTTGAAAACACGCGTTTGTACCATATTGTGTCTATGCACCATTCTCAATGCACCACATGTGAGCGAGGCCGTGGCTTGAACCACAACATATACTTTCATGAAGGATAGCTAATGTAAACCTTTGATTTCATCTGTAGGGATATGGACATCCATAGAGTAAACAGCTACATCACAAGAGTTTGACAGAAGTTCTTTTTACATACACTAGAGATGAAAAGACCCGAAACATCATTTAGTTCATCTAAAGGTAGATATAAAAAACTACCAGAGAAATCATATTCTATGATTACATCTCCATTCACTTAAAAATAGGACTTATGAGAGTGTAGATCAGCTATAAATGTCCAAAGCTTAGAAACCAACATCAATCAAGACAATTTCTACCCTTAATGTGTTTTTCATTTTGGTACACAGATGGAGGCATCCTGCAGCTGGCCAATTTTTCAAAGTTGTTTTACTCTTAGAGAACAGAGGAGTTTCCTGTCATTCCAGCTAAACCTGAATGACAGATTAGAAATTAAGCCCACATATAAAGATTTAATTAGCAAATATTAATAATAGTGTGTATTTGAAAAATTATTCTTTTTTTGAAAAAAAGTTTTTTGTTTTGTTTTTCTTTTTTTGCTGTTTGTTTTTGAAAAGTTAGTTTCCTGAACTTTGGGGGGTTTTTGTTTGCTTCCTTGTTTTTAGTATTGTTTATCCACAAATTAACAAATACTTAACTGCATTGCTCAGGTTTCTCAAGTAATTTGCATCACATTTCTAAGGGAAGGTTTTGAAATATTAAATGTCTAATTAATGCTTTCTCTGTAAACTTAATTAAAAAATAGTCATGATATGTATGATTTTAACTGTAACAAACACTGACATTTCTGTTGTCTCTGAGTTATAGAACTAAAGATGTATTTTCATTTAAGAATGATAAGGATGACACTTATTATGGAAAATGCTAAAAATTAGTTTAATAAACACCTATTTTCCATTATAAATACCTGTCGCCTTTTATCTAAACACAAGGTTTCAGTGAAATAACTGTTCAGCACATTTTAGCTACAAAGTTGTTATTTGGGGAATTTAAGCTGTTAGTAGATTATAAATCATAACATTTGCCTCAATGCTTTAGTTACAAAACTTCTGCAATGAGCTTCATTAAGAAGATGCTTACAGTTATTTTAACAAGCTTTCTTGAGCTTTAACAGTGCATGACTGTTCACGCATATAAACATCTTGTGCACTTGGTTATTTGTTCAGCAGTAAGCTGGATCAGGGACAAATACTACAATTATATCAACACCTTCTCAATTCACATATTTAAAAAAAATGTAACAGATAAGCCTTTCCCTTCCATTTTTGATTTCAAAGATCTTTTTAAGCACAGGATGAAATTTCATCTACAGTAAAATAAGAGGGTAGCAAATGCAAGAGATAGAGGTGGTCTAAGATATGCTATTCTACTGCCATTTCACTTCTGCTGAGGTGAGATTCCCACTACAAAATGAAGAGAATGCTCTTCACCCACAAAGATTTACAAGATTTACCCACTGATTTCTTTCAAGAAATGGATCTGCATATCAGGAGCTCACATACACTCTTATGTGCAGCCTGAGGGTTCAGTTGTACTGCACAGCTTGTCTATATGAGGCACATAGCACAAAGAAAAGCTGGCAATGAGCTTTACAGACAATTCCTCATGGGAGCACAAATATGGCTTCCCTGAGGGGTAACTTTCTCACCTTCAATAGAAGGCAATTATTGTACTTCCAGTCACTGCAGACATATCAGAAGGTTGGATACCATAAACTCAGACCTAACCCAACTCTGCCCTGTGCACAGTGTATGTGGTTGAGGGATAATTTTCTTCTGTCATTACTACTGATAAGAACCAAGATCTTCCTAAGCAGAGTATTTTACAGCTGCTTCCTAGAACCTGTGAACTGCAAGCAGGGCCTGAGAGAAGAGCCTCTGTGTGGATGAGACCAATCTGTCACCAGCAGAGGCCAGTGGCATCAAAATACTGCCCTGTCCAGAAGCAAGGGATAAACGGGAAAGGAGCTGTGGCTTCTGTAGGTATCCCTTGCATGAAAGGATTGCCAAAATGAGAATTGCAGGGCAATGAGGTAAACATAGAGGGAGATTAGCAGCTTCAAAGGCACCACACAAGCCAAGGGACAGTGCATACATACAAGAAGAGAGCCCTTGAAAGATACCAAAGGTTCACAAGCACTTGGCCACTGCTTCCCTGCAAGAATTACTAATGTTTTAATAGCACAGCAAAGAGCAGAAAAGGCTTTGACTACTTCACCTGAAACCGTTGCAGTTTCCTTTTCAGAATCTTTAGCAGTAAGCCATAATGCACAGCAACATGAAATGCAATATAACAGTTGCTGAAGGTATTACTAGTCACAAGAGCTGATATTGTAGAAGTAAGGGACACATAAATAAACTACCAGCCACCACCTTGGTGAAAACCACAAGTTCTTGCATAATCATTAATTCCTAAAAATAAGTGTTACCATGTGTAAAACAGAAAATCTTTTTCTAAGCAGAAGGAAGACCACATACATAAGAAATTTGGATTTGGTGTTAGTCCAAATAAAGTTCAACAGTCTATTAGTGCAAAATATTTGACTAATCTAGAAAAGCCTTGACTTGTAACAGCAAAAATTCTTATTCACTCCTCGTGAATACACACTTCCTAGTTAAAAATTTAATGAATTATAAGTAGGATTTTCTCCCGTGTCATGATATTAAGTATCAGTGGAATAAAATTTTGTGATAAATGAAAGAAAGTGGACAGGCTTCTACAACAAAACACTTCTTCCTTGTCAAAACTCCATACACTCATAAAAGTTATTTGCTTGTTCTGCTTTTACAGGCTATTCACTGTCTGATTCTCATATTTTATTTTATTACAAGAGCAGCATATTTTCTTAATATTGCTGTTGTTGAATTAGCACTGAGAAATAGATGTAAAAATAAGGAACTCAGATAAAAAATATTCTTTAGTCTTTCAGGTGCTCGTATCAATTACACTTCTGGTATAAAACTTTTTTAATGTGCAATTATGGCTGTCATTAGTATTTTAATTGTGGGGAAACATTCCACTGTAATATAAAAAAGAGAATGTATTCACTTCCATTGACTGGATTCCATGAGGTCCATTACTGAAAGTGGTCTTTCTACTTTAACTCAATCTAAATAGGAATAATCTAGAAAGAGTTCAAACTCTCAGAAAAAAGAAAAATAAAAATTATTATTTATGTCATTGTGGTGGGTTTTTTCCTAATGTTGCAAATAGAATCATTAAACATGCATGTGTTTTAGCCTAGCTCTGATTTTACACTGATGGATAACTCTAGACATCACAATTATAAGTGGATATTTGAACTTTAAATGTTATACTGGAGACATCCTTTCCCATTTGTGAAATCTAGTTACAACCTTTTTTTTGTGTGGGTTTAGCTATAGACAATTCCCTACTTTCTTACCATGTCCAGTCAAGAAGAAAAGAAATCAAAACCAAAGGATACTCTAAAAGAAAAAAGGAAAAAAAAAATTAAAAAAAAAACCAAAACCAAAACCCAAGCCCAACAAAACACCAAAACAAACTCGCAACAAAACCCAAGACAAATAGACCACTTACAAAAAACCTAAAAAAATAAAATGAAAAAAGAAGTCTGAGGACTAATCTCAGGGGTGAAAAAAGCATATAAAAAATTTTAGATTTGAAAAGACAACTCACAAAGAAATACCAAAAACATTGCAGGAAAATGCATCTCAAAGGCAGGATAAAACCTTCTTAGGCAGCTACTCTTCTTTCAATGTACATATTGGAATCTATCTTGTAATTGTAAAATTTTCCACACCACAGCACATAGTTTTATAGTTATCTGATGAAAAGTTTAATGGATAAGTCTATTGTTTGTGTATATTGTACTTTTTAAAATGTTATCAGAAAGCCTTTGTTCTATCAAAGAAGATAAAATGATAAAACTAATGTCCCAGTGGTGAAAATTGACTAGTAAAACTTCTCAAAGCTTATCTGATTGAAGAAAATGTCTCATTTTCAGTTCAGCAGAGAACTGACTCTAAACTGATGGAACTCAAATTTCCTTATGCATTCTTACATGCTGAATAACAGAAGATTATCCCATCCTTGTAGAGGAAAATGTTCAATTGCTACTCTTTTCCATAGCCATTGAGGAGAGTTCGCAATCAGCCAGACATCAGAACAGCTCAAGAGTTTACTTTGCCCCTTTCCTTGGCTGCAAAAGAGAACCATCACATTCCTGGTTTCTGCTTGTTTGGTAGCTGTCATTTTGCTCCAGATGCAGAAGCAGAGTTAAGGATCAAGAAACCCTAGGAACAGACAGATTCCAATTTTTTGGATACAAACTAAATAATCATTTCCCCCCATTTAGATAAAGATATTCCAAGGACTGATTCCATGTAATTATTATGTGAAAAACAGTAAGTCACGCTAAAAGCCATAGGGAAACCAGGCATGTATTTTGACTTCAAATCCTTTAATATATGGTCACAATGATAATCCACTATCCCACTTCTAACAAGGGAAGAAACATTAGTTGTTGAAAATAGGAAGTTGTATTAAAGAGAATTGAAAATTTCAAAGAAGCAATATTTATACCATGAAAGTATATAACATCAGTTTAGTGGTGTAGCAAAAACACCTTTCCACACTAGAGCTATTCTAGGACATCAAGGGTCAAAAAAGTATCTTACTTTAATAAAATTTGAATTATGCACAATGCAATAACAACATTATTTAAACAGGGATATTACTCTTAATTAGAAGATGTGTTCACTAGGATGTAAAACATTTTTTTTCCAAATAATTAAAAGTGCTTCTTAAAATGTTCTATAATGAATAGCGACACACTAATGCTGTATAGTTAAAATAGATTATCTGAAAATTGAATCTAAATGTACTGTAATTCACATTCATTAAAAGACTAGACATTTTTCACATAAATGAAACTGTTCTATAAAATCAATTCACTGTACAACAGTAACACATTACAGACCTGCAGTTAAAATACGATCATTTCAATAGGGGAAACTCTATTTCAGTGGTAATTATTCCATTGACCCAACAACACTTACTCATATTCAAGAAAATAAAATACCCATGCTGCATCTGTAAGACAGTGAAGAATATCTTTAGACTCAGTAATTGTTGGTTAGACATGAAAAGACAGCTCCTTACATATAGCAAATTTAAAATACATTGAGAACTGGGAAAGAGAAATGACTTGGAGATACTTTCAACCTCCATTTGTAGATTTTGGTCCCACTATTGGATATTTGACATAAAAATAATATTTTTTGTATAAGTTTATTAGCTTAAGGCAAACTCTCAGATGATTTATAAGACACGATTGCATGTAAGTTTATAAGTAATGTTATACTTTCAATGAAAACATAAGTTAACACACACTATTTGCAGATTTTCAGTGTAGGAGATTTCTTCAGGTATGTTTGACTTATTGAGGGGAGTTTCAGAAGTGAATGCTGCTTGCCTTTTTAGTACTAATATTAAGCATCAAAGGCAGAATTTACAAAATTGGCAATTTATTATATTAGGTAAAAGAATTCTATGTTTTATTAAAAGTAACATGGCCTCCCATCGTGGAGCTTGCATTTAGCTTCATGTATCAGTGAGAAATTTCAGACATTTCCCATTCCAGATGTGGTGATTATGGTCATGATTTTTCACTTTAAATGTCTCATCTCTTCCGTCTCAAATAAAACAAAATAGATTGTTTGGACTGTGTTGAACATTACTAAGTCTGTTGTTTCAAAACACTCACATTCCCTTTTTTCAGTTTTCATGTATAAAACATAGAAATTAGATAGGGGAGTGATGCTTGTACTAGAGATATGTCTACATTCTCTCACAAATAATCAAATAACTAAATAAATGCTGATATCTGACACATTTATTAATTCTATCAGAACCAGGTTAGCTGGAGTGGTGATTGTACCTCTTATACTGAAGCAGTTGTAGAAGTCCACAATGCCAAGACATTTTGTAGCTTTAGTTTTCAAGACTGTGCATCAACAAGTTATGCTGTTTAAGGCAGCAGAAATGTCCCAGCATTTGTATGTATGACCAGACTTCATGAAGGAAGATTTGGGAAGGACTCACCCTTCCAGCCTGTGCAGTGGGTTTTTCAGGTGAGGCACAGCATGCGCAGAACTGGCCCCACCGTTTAAGTCCTAAGGTCCATCTGCTACAGCCAAGCGAGCTTGGACAGTGACAGTGAAGTCTTGGGACTGTCTCCAGCACTCAGTATGAACCAGGGCTGACCCTGCTTAGCATCCAAGATCTTCTGATGAGATCGGATGTCAGGGAGGCATTTAACTGCCCAGGGGACGGCCCCACTGACACTCGAAATCAGGTCCTTGGGATTCAGAGTCCAGAGTGCTCTCCTTTACACCACAGGACTGCCCCAAGAATTTTTTTTTTTTTTTGAGGAATTTCCACTAAAATGGTGTATCAGGAGTGGGATTTGAACCCATGCCTCCATGAGGAGACCAGAATTCCCAGGGGAGGATTCAAACCTTGAGTCTGGCACCTTAGACCACTTGGCCATCCTGACAGCCCCAGCATTTGTAACGTGATTGATTTTTCTATTTTCAGGGTGTGTTATATAAAGCTGCTTCGTCATCAAGTGTTTTTTGGACAAATGACATCCATAATTCTCAATAACCATTGTCAAGTCCAGTTTCATCTGTATACTACTGCATTTCAAAAGATTCCTGATGCATATTTCATTCTGCAGTGCCACAAAATTGAAAGACTGAAATTGAACTTTGGCAAATTTTGTTTCGGGCATGCAGATGACTTTCTTAGGATTATTATTTCTCAGGAGAAACTAAAATTGTTACCATGGCCCATCCCAGATAATAAATATTACATTCTCTTACACTTTGATATTATAGTGGAGTTATTTCCTATCTATGTTTTAATATGCTTAGCTATTGAGATAATTATTTCAGGAAAACATCATCTTGACTTTGGGTAGACAGGACGCGAACAAGCTTCTGTGTGGTTAAAGACTTCACTAGAAGCAGACAAGCACTTACAATTGCTTGTTACCTGCCATTATGAGAGTGGTTGACAAGACAGCAGAATTGGCTTCACATATCCTCAAAGTCATGATAATAAACCAAGAAGAATATATATATCAAGAACACTTAAGAAGCACCACTTGTGAAAAAGAATCATTGTATGGTTTATGGGCTTTGGAAAACTGAAGAAACTATCTTTGGATATACAGATTCCAACTGCAATCAGATCAAAGCTCCTTGATGACAGTTAGCAATAAGAGGATTCAAATGAGCAAAAATGCAAATTGTCTGATGACCAGTGAGAATAATTCCATTTACGTATGGAATGAAGTATGGACCAGAAACTGAAATTGTGATGGCTGACTGCTTATCTCATCTGTGCTTATCTCTACCATATGCTCAGAGAAATGATGATATAGAGTACGTGCTCAGATTACAAGCATACTTACTACAGTGCAGGAGAGCAATTTAGAACTTCAAATTAACACATCTCATTCATCAGAAAATGATGTGACTTCCTGATAAGAAGGTGGCATAACACTCCTAAATATCTTCATTCACTTCTACAACAGCATGCAACAGCAATAGGACAAGGGGGCACGGACTCAAGCTCTGCCAGGGGAAATTTAAGTTGGATATCAGAAAAAAATTCTTTCCAGAGAGAGTAATCAGGCATTGGAATGGGCTGCCCAGAGAGGTGGTGGATTCACCATCCCTAGAGATTTTTAAACGCAGATTAGACGTGGCACTGAGTGCCATGATCTAGTCAATGGACTAGAGTTGGACCAAGGGTTGGACTCGATGATCTTGGAGGTCTTTTCCAACCCAATCGATTCTATGATTCTATGATTCTATAAAACAATCTTTCCTTATAAAATACTCATGACAGGTTTGTTCAATGTTTATTTTTTGATGGGTACACTTGTTTCATGACAAATACCAGCAACTGTCAGGACAAAACTGCAACTATAAGAACTCTGCTCAGAATTGCATGTTCAAGTTGGTCTTAATGTCAAACCAGTCTTATGCTAAAAATGCATGAATTTATATACTGTAATAGCAAACTATTCTTAAACATTGGGTATCACTAAATTTTTTTTAATTGGTACTTAAGGTCACGATGATGTATTTGCTATTCTACTGCATTGATAGATTATCTTAAATAATATTTATAAAACAAATTTGTGTCACATCTGTTGTTAAAATAATATTATTTTCAATGTGCAATAAGCAATCTCACTTGTTCAAAATATCTTTTTTTTTTTTTTAGTCTCAGAAGAAAAGGTTTTATATACAGGATATGAAAAACAGTCTGCCTTCAAGATGAGAGAGAGATTGAATGTCTCAATAAAACTTTTGGAAAGATTGGTAACCTGGAAGCAAAATCTTGAAAATTCCTCACTACACACTATCTAAAAAGTTAAAAGATTTGATGTCTTCCAACAATTCAAAGAATACCTGCTGATTTACTGCACAGATGGAGAATGCATACAAAGAAAATGCTAAATGTTAATGGATTGCCAATTGTCTTATTCTGAAAGATTATGATCACATACAATGCAGAGACCAAAACAAACAGCAAAGATTTGAAATATACACAGATTGGCATCAAATACCTTGAAATACACATTTGTGAATGTAAGACAACTCAGAAAGACTATGGAAATAAGGTCTCTTGCAGTATTTCTCTGCAGTTGGTTTGATTTCTCCTTGTTTCATTTCTCAGCAACAGGAAATAAGGATGCGGTAACACTTAATCTTGCTCCCTCCTCCTGATTCACATCTCCAAAAATTTTCATGATCAAATATATGTCACAGCTCTTTTCATGCTCTTCAGACTATTCTATGACAGTCTGTGAGGCAGCCTCCTCTTTATTTTCTCTGAATTCTTAAAAGAATTCATTAACACATGGGATTTTTTTTTTTTGTATCTTGAGCCATAGTAGAGCTGGGCAAAGTAGTGATAGTATAAGATCATTTGTGGCTGCAAGAACATGCATACATAGACAAACATGAAATTATGACATATTCTGAGACTTGAGCAATCTCCTGCAAGGCCATTCAAGCAAAGCCATAAGAATAAATTGCAAAGCACTTTATTTTTGACATCCACCAGAAGAACCGTTTTATGCAGCCATAGTCACAGAGATCACAGATCACAGACTATTCAGAGTTGGAAGAGACTCACAAGGATCATCGAGTCCAACTCTTAAGTCAATGGCCCACACAGGGGATTGAACCCATGACCTTGGCATTATGCAACCAAGTTTTAACCAACTGAGCTAATCTCAGGGTCTAAGTCGATTAACAGGTACAGGACTCAACATCATAAAGAAGTGAACATCTTTGTTCAGTCGCTTAGGGAAACTATTGTCCTTCCATACTCAGCACTGGTGAGGCCACTCCAGTTCTAGACCCTTCACTTCAAGAAAGACATTGAGGTGATAGAGCATGTCCAGGGAAGGACAATGAAATTGGTCAAGGGTCAAGAGAGTAAGTCATGAGGAGCATCTGAGGGAGCTAGGGTTGAGAGAGCTGAAGAAAAGGAGGCTCAGGGTTAGGGTTAGGGTTAGGGTTAGGGTTAGGGTTAGGGTTAGGGTTAGGGTTAGGGTTAGGCTTAGGCTTAGGATTAGGCTTAGGTTTAGGCTTAGACTTAGGTTTAGGGTTAGTGTTAGGCTTAGGTTTAGGCTTAGGCTTAGGCTTAGGTTTAGGCTTAGGGTCTTTTTACAACTATGTGAAAGAGGTTGTGGTGTGGTGGCAGTTGGCTTTGAACATCAGGAAAAATTTCTTCACTGAAAGGGTTGTCAGGCATTGGAAGGGACTGCCCCAGGAGTTGGTGGAGCTGCCAACTTTGGAGGTATTCAAGAAGCAACTGGATGTGGCACTTAGTTCTATGGTTTAATTTACAAGGGAGGGTTCAGTCAAAAGATGGACTCTATGATCTTGGAAGTCTTTTCCAACCTTAAAAAATTGTATGATTCTGTGAAGGAGGGGACTAGATCCTACCTCTCAATGTACCTGGCATAAAAGGACTTAAAGATCCAGTCTCCATCTTGAAGGTATGCAAAGGTGCTCATCCCTTACTTTACAGACACAGTGCAGTGCCTTTACTCACCAAGTGTATTTTGGTAGGTTGATGTCTGCTATTCAGTGCAGTACATAAAGCGTGACATGAACCTGACTCTAAGCCGCATCCTCCCAGATACAGATAATGGAGATAAGGTATGGTTATCCTGAGAGTTCATTGTTATTCCTGATGTTTAGTCTTAAATCATAGGTCATTGCATTAGTTGGCCTTATTACCTGGCTAGTTTTTACTGACTGTATAATTACTGAATGTTATAAAAATATAAATTCTTAATTATTATCTGTACATTAAGACTGTCCAAGAGCAGTATAGAATTGTTGCATTTGTGCTTCTGAGTAGAGGATGTCACTCAGTTATTAGCTGAAAATCAAAGCAGAAGCCTTAAGCTGTGATAATGATCACTATTTGTGACTGGTTTGTACATGATTTCTAATTGAAAGTCATCTATACTGGTAGAATAGACTTAGAACTTATACATGCATTTTCAATTTAGTTATGCAGTGTTTACATAGAAGTGTCATCTGGAGCCTTAAAGACTAGACATGGTTTTTAACTTATGTGTTTGGAAACTTTTTAGTAAGTGTGCACTAGACTACAGGATGACTCACCTCAGAACTCCTAATGTAGAGGGCTCCTTAGCTGCCACCTAAAATCACTATTGTGTACTGTCAGCAGATTTTAGCAGACAAAATTCCCTCAGATTCCAAATACACTGAACATGTTCCTACCTCCTGAAAGCCAGAGGAAACAGTTCCTGCCATTCCAACTGTTTCCTTCTATGCACTGTGCATTGATTATGATCAGACTATGGGGGGGGGGGGGGGGAAGCACAGGACAATCCCCTCATTCAGTTGCAGCGAATTGTGCAGTCATTCACCTATATTTCTTCTCAGCCAGAGGTGAAAGGAAAGGAGCCTTCCTAGCAGAAATTCAAAATTGTTGAGAGGCAGTAGAGACTAGAAAACAGAATTTGAAAATAAATCAATTGGGAAGATGGTCTGGAGATGAAGTGCATGGTGGGACCATAGATTGTTAAAATTTTTACAATGGAAAAATGTGTCTACAAGAATATTTGACTTCAGGATTAAAGAGATTTTAATGTAAAAAGGCAGAAAATCTTTAGTGCTACAAATTGTGCCAAAACAACTCATTTTGCTAGTACAAGATGTTATAAACTACAAGTTAGATGATGGCCAAGACGAATTTCATATTGAAGAGAGCAACACATCCTACCATTCCAGTTTTTCAACCAACATATAAAACAGAGGGAAAAGACTGATGGCTAAGTGGAAAATAACTAGAAATTCTTAGCCTTCCTTTCAATCAGCTGGGTCTAAAACAGTATAAAGAAGTCTATGGTACTTCTGAAATAAATAAATAACATTTTGTGAAGTATAATCAGAGTAATTGCAACCTAAAACTTGTTAATCTACAGTGGTTTTCATCTTCAAAGCATTACAAACACAACAAATTCTTTACTATTTCCCAAAGCATGGAATATGCCTCATGATAGTACTGATGACATAGTTAGAGGCAGCAGGCACAGGATGACCTCCAAATTGCTCTCTAGAGTCTCAGCTATCATTAGTCACAACAGAGTGTAGGTAACATTTTCAAAAATATCTCTTTGATTCAAAAGCTGCCAGGTTGGAAGATGAAATCTGGCAAAATTTCTTCACTATCTGAAGGTGGTGATACCCCACAGTGATTTGTTTCCTGCCTCAGTTCAGAGATAATTCCTCTAAAACAACCACAGCTGTTTGCTTTTGTACAAATGAACCAAAATCCCATAATTTCTAAGACTTTTCAGACACAGGAATATATAGATATATGTCCTCAAGTCACCTATGTGCATTGGATGACTTACTCTTCTTATCTCCTATCATTCAGTCCCAAATTCACAAAGGTCTTTTGGTGATTACCTTCAGGGGAAAGAAAAAAAGGGAATAGATTTAGGAGCCTGGAGCAAATGATTGAATTTCAGAACTTCCCGTTTGGTATTTTCAGACACCTTATGAAATAGAAAAAAGTTTCAAAGGTTTCCTGAAATAATTATGCTTTCTAGGATACTAGTAAGTACTAAATAAAACTTTTTAGCATGAACAGGAATCTCAAAGCCTATACTGTAGTACAGTCCAAAATTATAAATTTTCCTAAAGTCTGCCAAGAATACTAGGATTTGTAAACTCTCTGGCTGCCTGATTCTTGTAGTCTGAGGAGCAAGTATGAGGTCTTGTGCTACTGCATCTCACAAAGAGCTGAGGTACTTCAGTGGTCACTTGATTAAAAGGAGAACAATTTTAGGAATAGGAACTAAAGTAATGCTGTCCTTATGTTGCCTGCATTACTCATTACACTTTCTTCCAAAGGGAGAATGAAAGCCAAGGCCAAGTCTAAGAGGAGGGAGGTATCAGCTCAAACCTTCCAAGTCTGAAGGAGAGGACATCTCAACTTTCCTGACACAGCACCGTCCCTGCTAGGAGTTAAATGACAGAAGTATAGTTTAGGGTCCTTTCAGGGTTAAGATTTAAGCAGATTATGAAACAGATTAAAACCAGTATACTCCTATAGTGGTGTTGTCTTATTCTGCACAATGTATAATTTTAGATGCCACTGAAACTGTCATGATATTAGCAAAGATACATAGAGTGTTACACAGTGTTAGACTTCTGTGCCTATGTTTTTCTTCATTTCTAATTTAACTATTTAATCTCTCCTAAAGTATTTAATGTTCTGGTCATTAAGAATGCATTGAAACAAATATGACCACACTATTTTTCTGTTTATGATTGCAAAAATGAAACAACAGCCATTTAGAAGACATTTCCACTTAGAATACAGAAAAAAGACAGGATCAAGGGGGCATGATTGTTCTGACAAAGTTTTTTCGAAAATTTTCTTATTAAAGTTTGAGCTACTGACATGTTTCTGACATTGTAGTGATGATTTCTTGCAAAAACATTTTGGAATATGAGTTAAAATCTTCTAAGGATAGACCATAAATATGAACCAAGTGATGTAGTCATTACATGAAGCTTTTGTTTCAACTCTCTCTGTTAAAAATATCTTATAGCAAAACAGAGGAGTTGTGAAAGTGTGTGTCATGGGTTCACCTAGGTGGGCCTAGATTTGGGCTCTGGAGTTTGGACTAGGCCGAAGCTGTCAGGTGACTTGAGCTGGACTGAGCTACCAGCTGACCTCTTCTAGCCAGTAATTTTGTATTCCATACCACATTATGACATCATCTCCAGGGGAGCAGGAACCAGTGTGGGAGTGGTTAGGTCAGTCGCTTCTCAGCCCTCCTCTTGGGAGGACGCACGATGTTGTCCCAGGGGGGATGGAGAGGACCAGGCCCACCACTGGCTCACAGGGTATCTCAGGAAAGTAAAATGTGTTGTTCAGGGTCTCTCCTTTCTGCTTGAGTTTGTCTCTCTGGGGAATAAGCTTCTTCTTAAGTAATGTGTAGTTAAGATAGTAGAATTTGTGTGTTCGTTATGAAGTTGAGGTGAGGAACTTGTTGTTGCAGACTTGTGTGAGTGTATATTTGTACTCTCTTCTAATTGTCTCTTTCTTTCTGTGAAAAATATATGTAGATTTAGTATAAATGCGATTCGAAGTGGGTTTTTTCTTTCCCCTCTCTTTTCCTCCCTTTCCCTGGTGTTAGGAGGGAGGCTTTTCTCTCTGTGCTTGGGGGGGTTGCCAGTTGCTTATCTCAAACCAAGACAGTGTGTATAAATTATTTCAGCTGCTCAGAAATTTAAACAAGATTTTATAAAAAGAAGTGACTGGATTAAAATGCCTTCAGATTTGTTAATTTTTAAGCTGTATTTATGACATAATTCATATTTGTTTTCTGGGTTTTGAATATTTAGCATATATGCATGCTTTTCTCTAAAACAAAGGGCCAATAATTTTATTTTATTTTATTTTGATGTTTAAGATGAGGGTCTCATCAAATGTAATAATGTTATAATTCACATCTTCAGGATAACCACCAAATGTTACAAGTGTAGCAATAGGCATAGGCAAGATTGTACATGCAGAATGATTTTTTCTACTCATAAAGATCATTTATAGAAATAAATTATGTACCTTAAATTACACAAGCAGTTAAACATTGTATAAATATTTGCTTTGTTTGTTCAAGTGCTTCACAGCAATTTTATCCTTTAGAGTTTCTCATCTTTCTTTACTACTATCTGAGTATTTGTTTTGTTTTGTTTTCAATATCTGCATTTAATTTTTTTTCTTTCCTCTTAAAAACTTAAACAGCTTATGCTGTTCAATGGCTTAGTAGTAGGAGAGAAAATACCCATGTATTTAGGGATTTGTAAACCTTCTGTAAGCATGACTATAGAATTATATTCCTGAAGCAAGTAATAAACTAAGACATTTTAACTTCTTGTTATATATTATGAATCAAGAGTCTTTGTATGTGACCCTGGACATTAATTCACTTGAAGAATGTCCTTAAAACACTGAAAACAACTGTTCTAACAACACATAGATGCAGACAAGGTAGATATGAAGAATTAGATGTAAATCCATACAATACTTTCCAGGAAGGGAGGAACAACTCAACTCTCACCCTCAGGGCATCTACTTGTGTTTTATGTGCAGTTTCAGTATGGTTTAATAGCTCAAGATCATGCTAACTTGTTAACATGCCTCCTGTTTTGGAAATTATTGCATCCTTCAGTCTTAGAATACATCCAGAACACACTCATTTACACCTGGAGGGAACTGTGCAGCTGTACCTTACAGCTGAGATATGGGATACTAGGGCAGCAGGGAGATAGTGTTTTCCCTGGTTTGTCAGCAGCAGCTGTTTGGCTCACAGCAATTGCCAGAAATCTAAAAGTTAGTGTCAGTTGTCTCTCTGATTCTGTGTATCCTGTGGGGTTTTGACTGCTCAGGAAAATACAATTCCCTCTAGCCTTGATGCTCTTTGGTTCTATGACATTCATAGCTCAATTGGAAAGGACTCATTTTCCCCAAGGCTTTTGTGGCCAAGGTACAGCCTGTATGCATATCTCCAATACTGATGTTAATCCTTGACTCCTTTAGCTAGTGTCATAGCACCAGCCTGGTGTATCAGGCTTCATTGAGCCAGGGTTTTTCAATTCACAGTGAAAAGATGTGGAAAAGATTAATGGATTTTCAAGCAAATTCTACATATACTCTACACAACAACCACACTAACTCTCAATTTAAACAAACAAACAAAAAAAAAGGTACAATGAAAAAAAAATCAGCAGGACAAAGATAGGGCAATAAGAAATTAATAATATATCAAAAATCCAGAACATAATCTCCATTCCATAAAAAAAAAGTCAGTTCTGAAATCTTGGTGAAAAAATTGAAATATTGTCCATTTGAAAGAGCCAGATATTACACTCAGGAGTATATACAGAAAATCTTTTAGAAGGATGAACAGCAGATGTGTCAGGGTGCTGAGTCAGCCTTAATGACCCCAATCAGCCTCATCTGGAGCCTCTGTCCGCAGTCATGGGCCCAGGACCTCTATTTAAGCTCTGCCCTAAGCACTTTTTTCCTCCTTAAGCTATGCTGTGTTTCTTCTTCAGCAGTCCCTGGTTATGGGGAGTTTGACTTGTGGACTGCCTTGATCCTGATTTTACCTGCCTGGTCCGATGGATGTGATCCTAACTGTGACCTATGGGCTGACCTCAGACTATGCCCATCACTGTGATACTGCCTTATGTTCTGAGCATTGGGTTGAGTCACTGTCTCAGGTTTTGTCTTGGTTGGATATTGGGGGATGAGGCTCTGACTTCTGGCCCTGCTGGCCTTGGTATCCCTATTGGCTTCTAAGTCCTTACAGAGAAGCTGGTCCCTGCTGTTCCCTGAGAGGATAGATGTCCAGGTTCTAAATGGTCTCTCACAAACTTCATGTGTCTTTCTCTCTTATATACCTTTTTTTTTTTAATACCAGAATTAACTGCTGTGAGTAAGAGAGATGTTCTAGCAAACTAAGTGCCTGAGATTTTGGCCTCTAGTAGTAGGAGTGAAAGTTATGTTTATGAAGTGCTATAGAACCATGCCAGGTCTGAATCTGGTCATACTTCTGCTGTTACTCTGCAGGAAGCACTTCTTGTGTGTAATGTAAATATTTCATGTGCAGTCTTCACTTTAGCCAAGTTGAGATGATAAAGTAGAAACCATGCAGAGTTTGAACCACTTCTTAGCTATTTGTCAACAGACATTCTTGAAAATAAAATGAAAACTAAAATGCCTAAATCTGTATGAGTTATATGAGTGATGCCAAAGGAAGGTACTAAAAATGTCTCTAGGCATTGCGAAACATGAAAACCAGCTATTTTGTTGGGCAGGGCACCCCAGATTGCTTCTGTATATACTAGAAAAGCCAGAATATCCTTGAATTCCTAGTTTGAAGCATATAATAGCACAAGAAAATCTTGGTAACTCTCAAAGGGGTTTAATAACTGGGGGGGGGGGGGGGTGTTTTTTATTTTGTTTTGTGGTTTTTTATTGTTTTTTGTTTGTTTGGTGTTTTTTGGCTCTGTTGCAAGATTTTAGAGCAATCATGTTGTAGAATAGGTGAATGATAGAACTGGATTCCTATAGGCAACTTGGTATGGAAGAAAGTAGGAATCCCAAATTTTTAACTGCTCTACCTCAAAAACCTGGAGTTTAGTTTTTCACCTACATTCAGGTGTGTTCTCTGACTCGTGAACATGAAAAAATCCCTATTAGTTGTGTTCACCTTTATTCTTTGTTCATTTGTATAACAGAGAACAGTCTGTTTCAGTTGGGGAAGGCAAAGACTTGTTGCCACTTTTGATACTGATGGCTACAAAACTAGAGAAGAGTGAAATACACTTTCCTGAAACTGATGTCTAACTTCTACTTAGTGTAGGAACTTAACCTTTCATATGCATAATACCTAAGTTCTAGGAAATAACTTAGGCGCATTCAATAATAATGTAAAAGAGTTTGGAAATTTATTCTTTTGTTACATCTTTCCCTCCTTTGCACAAGAAACCTGGCTGTGAGAACCAAGAACAGTAGGAAACAAAGGCTGTTTTCTGGGTCCCACAGTGACTGAGAACTTAAAGATCTCTAATGCAAGCTGAAAAACAAAACAGAACTGAAATATATTTTTTCATATTTCTGTTCCATCTGGGTTTCTAAGACCTAGCCCATTGACCAAGTGGCCTGAATCACGATTCTGAAATGTAGGCACCGACAAAATTGTTATGAGTACTTCCTTTTCTTTTCTTAAAAAAGATGGTTTTGAATTAAGAAAAAAGTAAAATTATAGAACATGTACAAAGAAACTACTTTCCCAAGGCCATATAAAAGGGTTCTGCCATTTCACAATGTGAAGATAGAGGTATTAAACTGCCTTTGTAAAGGCAGACTGTAGAAAGCAAAATGAAGTTTAATCACAGTTTTACTAAATAGCTATACTTAGAGATTTGAATTATCTATAACTAATACAAATCAATTGGGAGAAAAAACCCTACTGAAATAATAGTTACATATATGTAACTGTGTAAGGTTTGTTGTAAGAAGAAGCAGTGTGAGGGAATTTTTTGATATTTTGCTAGTGTCCTTAGTACAAAGAAAAGGGGTGCAGTTTTTAGCACTGTTATTTATCCAGTTATTAATTTCTTGTGTGAAGAACACCAATTTTTTACTCAAATTTAATGTTCAAAAGGAAAATCATATTTCATTAAATCAATGTAATTAGAAATAAGGAGACTGCTATTTTAATTCCTGCATCTAACTTAAAAGTGAACTGTCCAAAATGACAGTGGCCTCTCTGAGGGTGAGGAAACATTACATTAATAACTTTCAGATACAGATGTGAGTTCAATTATTGCACAGAAATAGTTATATAGCACATCTTGATAATCACTTTATTTTGGAGGTTATACAGGAAGTACTGTAAGTCAGCTCTTTGACTTGCAGAAATCACCAGGGAATGATGCAGTTTGTTTACACTTCTTGATATGTCTTACTGACTAGCCAGTTCACCCATGAAGTTACTGAGTTTGAACTGTATGCCGCTGCTGCACATGGAACATACTAAGCCAGCAAACCAATTTTGCTCTTTTTATTCTGATGTTGATATGATTTAGAATTTGATGGGTTTACTGCACAGGACTACAAATTTGATTTTTCATTAATTGGTGTTTTGTTGGTTTTGGTGTTTGTTTTTGTTTTCATGTGCTGGCTGCATCAATAAATTTTTTTCCACCAATAGAAAATAGGTCATAAGAGCTCTAATTCAATACAGATGTCTACACCGCAGTTATAAAACCTACAAAGCTAGTGGTGCTGCATTTCCAGTAGTAAAGGAAACCCTTAGCTGTAGGGGTGCAACCCAAAACTCTCTAATATACCATTTGTTATTATGTACAAAAAAAAAAAAAGAATTTTTATTAACAAGTGTTAACAAATTAGAGGCCAGCCAACTGTATTAAATCAAGAGTTTTTTCTCAAGCATTTTATGGTCCCAGCTACTCTGGTCTCATGAGGATCTAGTGAATCAGCAACTGTAGTGTTAACAGTCATTGCTATGACTGCATGATAAGGCATGGCCTTCATTTTACAATATAACAATATATTATCCGTCTATAATGGATATGTATAATATCCCTTGCCTTAAGGTCTTGTTTTATTGCAGTCCAATGCAAAATATGGTAAGGCATAGTGATGTAATTTTTGAAATATTAAATTAAGAATGTAAACAATAAGTATTTTAGTTACCTACTTAGATACACAGTTAATTCTCAAAATTATCAGTGAGTGACTGCTCAGTAGGTGACTAAGAAACAACTTAGAAAAGAAAAATATCAAACTGTTCTTTAATTTTAATGTGTTTTTGTAGAAATTAACAAACATTTTATATAAGGTAAGCACTTTTCCCCCTCTTATCAGGAGGGTTTTGGGTTTTAGGTTTGTTGGTTTTTTTTTGTTTTTTGGTTGTTTTTTTTTTGGGGGGGGGGGGGGGGCTGTGCTTTTTACTGTAAGTACCTACCAGTACAACATTATTACCTGGAAATACATTTTTCTCTTCTACTATCAGAAAAATCAAGGCTAAAAGTATGAGTTTAGTTCTAAATCAGCTATGAGGCAAAATATCTGTTGTAAACAGTAGCCTGAAAAATATCTGTTGAAAGCTGCATGATGATTTGAATCCCAGAAAGACTACTTTGAAAAAATTTTCATTGCAGGAATGTTATCACTTATGTCCAGTTTTGTTGTGTTTGAAGCAGAAACTTGTTTCTGTTGCCATTCCTGGAATATGAATTCCATGTTATGATGCAGAAGTTTTATTAGTTTTTTTATAAGCAAAGGAGATCACGTTACATATGTGAAGTTAATTTGTCATTCCTATTAATATTTCATTTTAATAGTCTTAATCAGGAATAAATTCATCAGCAATAAAGTTAGAGTAGTTTTATACCTGTCATGTGAAACAGAGGAGGGAGACAGAAATGCAAAGATTTCTAGTCTTAACTGTATTAATAAGAAATTATTAGCAATAAACACAGACAATCAGATCCTTATGTTCCCAACACTGCCTGTCGACCACGGACAGCACAAAGGTTGGAAGGGTCTCTGACCTCTGATATGAAGCCAACACTTAAGCCGGGGAGAACTTATCAGCTAAATAAGCTCTTCCAGAAAAAATAGAGCCTTATGAACCCAGCACTGCCTGCCGAACTGCTGGACAGAGCGCAGGTTGGAAGGATTTCTAACTTCTGCTATTGAAGCCACACTTAATAGCTAGAAAAGAACTTTTCCCACAACAGCTCCCGAAATAACATTTATTAATAAAAGTGTGTGACAGCTGCAAAATTGTATTTAATTGATAATAAAAGACCCCAAAATAAACCAGCACAAAACACATTTTACAGAGAAAAACGCACCAAACTCGAGTTACAATACAGCAATGTATTCCATTTTCACAACAGAAAAAAAACTAGCAACAAAGAACTACTAACTAAAAACACAGCCACCTAAAACTCTAGACACTCTTTCAATAACCAAGGACAATAGAATAGCTTGCACACCACTTTCTCTCTGTAACACAAAGCAAAAGGAAAGAACAGAGCTGCTTCTTATCAACACCCATGTTGAAAAAGAAACTGCACATTGCAAAAGAAAGCAATAACTAATATAAAGTAGCAAAGTGTAAAGCAAATTACTGTTATTAGTATTAAGGTAGTAAAACACAGTTAGAAAAGGAGATGCTAATAAAGTAAGAATCAAAGTAGCTGTTAGCATAAGATGTAAGATAGAATGTATAAAGGAATAAGCTTTGTAAGAAAGTAAAGTTAAGAAAGTATAGAAAAATAGAAAGCACATGGTCTCTTTACCCCTACATTGTTCCAGGAGGAGGCCGGACAAGGTGCTAGAAGTTACCCCACCAGAGACATGCCATTTTCCCCCCTCTCTGCAGTTAAAACTGCATCTCTTTTTATCCCTTTTTTTTTCCTTCAGGTGGTTGTGTGACTAAAGTCAATCTTTTTTGGGGGGTGGTACAGATGCCTGAGGGGGATGGGCTCCTTGAGTGGTCATAGAAGATATCACAAAGTGGGGCGGTGTCATTATTTAACAACACTCCACCCTATGTTAATCTTATCAGTTTGAAAGCTGTTGTTCTCGGCTGGGAGCACCCCTCCAGGGGGCTGAGGCATTTCCCTCAACCCATCCAGGCTTATCAGCACCATCATGCCACAATACCCATCCTATTGGCTCTTCTGCTGTGCTCACACTCTCTCCCCAAAAGTCAGGGGGCCATCTCCCTCCATGAGAAGTGAGGGGTGTAACAGCAAGCTCTTACTGCCCTGGGATCTATACTGAGAGGAATTTACCACTCATGGGTGTATTCCCTTTTTCCTTAGTCCTGGAATTTGCTTGAGATTATTTTTTTCTTGTTTTAGGCTGCTGCTTTCTGTCTACTCTAGTATGAGGTGTGTGCTCTCACAGCCTTCTCCTGCGCCTCTTGTTTGCTAGCAGTGAGCCATTTCCATAGAGGCACTGGCAGAGCTTAGACTCAGGCAGGGAAGACAACAGGCATCTGGACCTGAGTAAGAAGCTGCAACAAGCTCAGCCCAGCTTTGGCCAAGGTGAGCTCAGGCCAGCCCTGAGCTCAGTGCTCCCGAATCAGAACAGAGCCTGAGGACTTGAAGTTGCATGGTCAAGTTAACACTATGTCTAGGTTTGACCCAGTCCCCCTGCCAACCTCAAACTGCCTCCCCCTCCTCCCTCCGCTCTTCCAAGCAAAGGAAAAACATTGAAAGAAAACCGAAAACCTGAAAGAAATTGAATTAAATCAGAATATATAAATATATATATATATATAAAATCTCGCAGGGGAAAAAGGGAGAAGAAAAAGGGGAAACAGGGACAACAGATGGACAAACAGAAAACAGAACAGACAAGTATGATCGGAACCCCCAAAACTTGGCAAAATACAATCTCACCAAACCTCCCTCAAGAGAGAACCAGCTCTCATCTGATTTTCAAAGTAGCAGATCATGGCCGTCACTGCAACAGGGCCCCAGGCTCTGATAAGACAAGACCGACACCTGGACTCCCTGCTCCCAAGCCATGGCAGAAGAAGAGAGAGAAACTTCCTCTCTCTCTCTTAGTTATACTCCCTTGTTGCATGGAAAAACACAATGTGGAATACCTGGGAAATGGCCATTTCCTTAGTTACAACTTGTTACTAAGGAAGGCCTGGATCAAAACTATCACACGCTGACCAACCCCTACTCAACTACAGGGCTGCTTTCTTGTTGTTCTGACTCCCAGTAGGAAGGAAAATAGAAGAAAACAGACACACACACAAAAAGGCAACCAATCCTTGTGGGCTGAGACAAAGACAGTGGAGTAGGTTAGAGATTGGGGGAGAAAGGATACAAAGGCAATCACAATCTTTGACAACTGAACTGATGATGGAGCAGTGACATTCTTAGGAAACAAAACTCCCCCACTTCTTCCTTTAACACGGGTTAAGGTTAGGGTATGGAATCTCCCTTTAGCCAATTTGGGTCAGCTTTCCCAGCTGTGCCCCTCTCAAACTCTTGCCCACCTGTGGCCTAATTGTGGGAGGCCACTGCCTTGATGCTGTACAAGCATTATTCAGCAACACACAAAACACCATTATCAATGCTGGTTTAGCCACAAATCCAAAATACAGCACCAGATGGGTTGCGATGAAGAAAGCTAGCACCATCCCAGCTGACAAAGTGCAGCTTGTAATGGTGAAAATCAATTAACTTATCTGTAATAGTAAGTGGCAGTTAAGTAGGAGCAAAGAGAAAAAAATTGTTTTCTTTTGGATGTTGCACTGCATTTTCACATGGTGCTACACAGTTTTGTTAGAACTATTTGAATATATTAATTTTCATGTGCTTCTGTTTCTACATTATTTTTGGTTTCTCAGGAAGTTTTGTGAGAATCTTTTAATGAAAATATGAAAGATGTAACATAATAAAAACAAATTCTTCTCAATCTTTCAAAAAATGTTTGCTTTACTGAGTTAAGAAAGAGTTCAGGAAGGAAAAAAAGTGAATCCCATGAAAAGTTGCTTCCATATACTCAAAGAAAACAACATAGTAGGAGAATCAATGTAATTGTACTACTTTGGCAAAGTTCTCAGCACTAAAAATATGTATAATTTGCAACTCCTTTCTATAAGTGAAATTACAATCAGGAAACCCATATCTAGCTCAGAATCAAATAAATGAAAAATTGGGATCTCAAGTTATAGTGCCAGGTAATTCTTGAGGAACCCTTGAAAAATGATTACTGGGAGAGAAATACAAGAATGAGTTAATGATCTAATTGATGTAAAAGTGTCATAAAGTCCAGTTACAATTGTGGCTTAAATATAGATAGATTGAGTTATAGATAAGTGGAGAAAAGTCTTCAAGTCAATTTGCCCATAGATAAATAGACATATCCATTTCTTATTTAAGTTACTGATCTTTAATATTAGACCAAAAACACAATAAATTCTTGTTACACTTAGTACATTGCTTTAAATTCATATTAACTTTCTGATCTGCAAAGCACTGGTAAGATGTAAGTTATATTTCTTTGATTTCTTGTCTGTATTTTGTTTCAGAAATAGCTTAAAGGTTAGGCCACCTCTGGTCTCAGCAGAGTTATGTGATGCAAACCACTCCAAATTAATATTAACTATAAATTTTTCTTTTAAGAAAACAACTTTCTTTTTTAGTGGATATTTCTCTGGCGCAGGTTTGGCCTAGCTGTTGCCAACCCTGGACTGGCCCCCCTTCCTCCTCCCAGAACCTTCTCAGCAAAGGAAGGGAAAAAAAAACCTGTAAAGAAACACACTCTAAAGAAACTGAACTGAATAAAAAGAATAAATTATATTTTCTAACATTTACAATCACACTGTATACACAGTACGTAGGATCCCACCCCCAGGGGAAAGGGAAAGGGAAAAAGGGAATAGGAGACTGAGTCCCTGGAAAATTGAGAAGAACACAAAACCAAACCAAAAGAAACAAATGAATCAGACAAAACACAACTAAAACCCTCAAGGAAGGGGAACAAATATGAAACAATCTCACCCAGGACAGGAGAACCATGAACAACCAGAGGGTCCAGGCTCCAACCACCTCCCACCAGCTCCTCAGCCAAGGAAGGGAAGAAAAAAAACCACTCCCCCTCTGCTACGTGGAAGACACGTGTGGAATACTTGTAACTTCCTTAGATACAATGGTTACTGAGGAAGCCATGGGTCAAACCATTACATTCTCACATTGTTCCAGTTCTCCAGGAAATTGAAGACTGTTAGCACTTCCAGTAGACAGAGCTATTTATTGAAAAGTGATTTCACTTTTATCACCATTATATAGCTCTTCAGCCCCCCAGGTATTTTCTGAAAGTCTTTTGCTTTTTACTGATTCTCATGTCACCATTATTTCATATTCCTCCTATGTTCTGATAAAAAAAATGACAAAGGAAAATAAAGCAAGAAGATAGAGAAAGCTAAAAATCCCTATAAATCTCTGTAATTTAGACATTTTGATTCACTGGCATGTTAATTACAGAATGAGTGAGACTGGAAGGCACCACAGTGGGTCATCCTGTCCATCTTCCCTGCTAAAGAGGGGTCATCCAATTGCACAGAATTATGTTCTGATGTTTCTTGAATATCTTCAGTGAGGTAGATTCCATAACATCTCTGGGCAATCTGCCCCAGTGTGTGCTCACCCATATGGTAAAGAAGTTCTTTTTCATATTCAGGTAGAACTTCCTGTGCATCAGTTCCTGCCCATTGCCTTTTGTCCTATTGCCTTGCACCACTGAGAAGAACATGGCTCCATCCTCTTGATAGCCTCCCTTCAGATATTTCTATACATTGATAAGATCCCACCTTAGACATCTCTTCTAGAGGTTGAACAGGCCCAGCTCTCTTAGCATATAACCATCTGAGAGATGCTCCAGTCCCCTAATCATCATCTTCATAGTCCCCCGCTGGACTTGTTCCAGGAGCTCCATGTCTCTCTTGTACTGGGTAGCTCAGAACTGGACATGGCCTTCCAGATGAAACCTCATCAGGGCTGAGTAGAGAGGCAGGGCCACATTCTTCAACTTACTGGCAATTTTTTTCCTCATATACCTCACATATCATTGGCCTTCTTTGCCACAAGGGCACACTGCTAGCTCATGGACAGCTTATTCATCAGGACCCCCAGGCTCTACTCCACAGAGCTGCTTTCCAGCAGGTCAGTCCCCAGCCTCGTGCCTGGGGTTATTCTGTCCCAGGTGGAAGACCCTGCACTTGCCTTTGTTGAATTTCAGGCAGTTCTCTTCCCATGTCTCCAGCCTGTTGAGGTCATTCTGAAGGTCTGTGCAGCATCTGCCCCTTCATTCAAGTCACTGATGAATAAGCTAAACCATAGCGGACATAGTACATGTACTCCTAGTGGCTGAAAAGTACTTAGGTAGTGGAGTCTATTTGAATGATACTGCAGAAATTTTTTGGGAAAAAAAAAGACTATAAATGGCACATCTGTCACAAGAGAGTTGTATAAGGAAATTCTTGATGATTTCGATTCCTTTGGAGGCCTATAAGTCACTCTTCCATTTAATCTGTAATATTGTGGTTATTTTCTGGTGACTTATGTGATTTGCATGCCCCTACCTTGTGCATCATCACGTGTATACAACACTAGGAGACACATAAGATTGTATTGAATACAAGGCTGTACTAAATTAATCATAATAATACATTCACAAATCTATCACCACCTTTCACCAAAGAAGTGACAGAATATCTAGCTACATTATTACTGATGCTATAATTCATGCCTTATTTCCTTTTCCTTGAGATTTTCCAAAACTTCAATCCTCTACTTTGAAGATATGGGTCTTTATCAAAAGTGTTCCTTTATTTAATCCTTAATGTTGAAATACTTTTCAATATCCTTGGCAAATTTAACTGGCTAGTGCAGGAATTATTGTAAAATCTCCATTACTAATGATGGTTATAGTATTAATTCAGGCTAGTGAAAGTATACATAGTAAATCCTGCTTTGGCCTGGTTTTCATTCTATTGTCTCCACATCTACTGCTGCTATGTGCACTTAAAAAAGAACCCTGCTATTTTCTAGGTATATAAAATTTAACAGCTCTTACTAAATATAGTGTAATCATAACAAACAACAAAAAAGAAAAAGTGCATAAGTATTTCTTCTGCAATTAAGTAATCCATATCTCCTTTCTCTAACAAAAATCTAATTCTGCTTTTAAAATTAGAAAGACTTACAGACTGAAATTTATTTGCTAGTACATTATTTACTTAAATTTTCAATATGAAAATACATAAGGCAAAAAACTATAGATTTTTACCTGAATTCAATGTATGGTCTGGAAAGCAAATTATTCTGTCTGAGTTTGTTTGGTTTGGCTTGGTTTTTTTTTTAACTTAAGATATAGCCTAAAAGTCACAAAGAAAACAACAGTTTTATTTTTTACTCATTTTTGCTTTGTTCTGGTTTGTTTTGTTTTGTCTTGTTTTGTTTTTTTGTGGGTTTTTTTTAGTATTTTGAGCTGTTTCTTTTCTTGTATTGAAAAAGCACCTAATTTTTCACAGAAGACAGAGTAAAAAATATTGAAACCTTAGAGTGCTTAATTGAAAAAAGATGAAACAACTATGGTATATTTTTTTCCCTGTAAGTCCTTCCATCCTTCATATACAATAGGTAGGAAAACAATGCTGAAAATAGTTATGCTCACAGTGCGTTAAGCTGTATTAGTGATAAAAGAAGGGAAGATGCATCAGTGTTTTTAACATAGCATAAATCACAAGTACTGCAAATAATTCACAGAGCAAAACTTACCAAGTTATTTTGGCCTTGGTTAGTAAAGTTCCACATATATATGCATGCATATGTCTCTGTATATACATAAACACTTAAAAAAAATAAAGTACAGTTTAAGTTAAACTATAAATTTAAACTACCAGAATAAAAATTCTTCCAGTGATAATAAGGATTAAGAAATTAGAGATTTTTCTAAAGTTTCAAGAACCTTGTCAAATAGTCACAAAAATACACTAATCACTGGGAGAAGCAGGTGAAAGATAAGAATGAGATTCATCAGAAGAATAAAGTTTTCATTTTACTCTAACATTAATTACCACTAAAGATACAAAATGTACAAAATTTTATCTGCAGCCTGATTCACAGACCATCAGGTGGAGCATTATTTCATATCCCCTTGGATGTGCTGCTTTTTTTCCTGTGTTATTTCTGCTGGAATTTCTGTGTACATCAGCAAAACAGCCTATGTATTTAGGAAGAAATATCTTCCCTAAGTAGATTTAAAGTATACAGAACTGTACCATTCTCTATTAAGTGAGAAACAGCAGTATTGCTGTTACGTAAATGAATGGGGTAGATCTTTACAAGTAGGAGTAAAAGATGCCATTTTTAACATAAAGACCCAACTTGAAAGCTGAGTACATTTGGATCAGCCTTTGCTACTGTCTCTATGGACTGTCTATCCATAAGGACTTGTTCCGTAAAACCATTCCACTGTGCCTCCCTAAGTATTTTCTCAGTATTCATGTCTCTTTGAAAGTATTCAGAAAATTGGCCAACTGTAAAGGAACTGTATGAAATCCAGTTTGAGTTTTGTTGTTGTTAGAGAGCTATAGAATTCAGAAGGATAGCTAATACGTATATGAAGTTAGTTGCCAGGATTCGAGCATATAAAGCCTGCCTTGTAGGTGCACTTTGTTGGGCACTGCTGATACTTCTCAGTGAAGCAATTTACAACAGTTTTTAATATGCTTCTCTTTACTTTTTAAAATAGGTAATACAAATACAGAAGCACCTTACCATTTTCTATATCAACCCCCATTCACAGATCTGTTACACTGGTCTGGCACAAAAAGAAAAAAAAAAAACCTACTAAAATAATCCATAATCTTTATACTTTCTATATGCTTTATTCTTTGCAGCTTATTTTTCTAATAATGTTTTATAGGCTATTCTTTTTACTTCATTGTCATTTTTCCAAATTTAACATATGCATTGCAAACAAGTTCTAGTTCTCCCTCATTAGTTTAGTGGCATTAATAAGAGACTGTTAGGTCCTGAGTTTAGCTTTAGCTAGCATCCTATGCCAGCTTGTTAAAACACTTATCAAAACCTGGATACTGCAATGCACAGACAACTGCCTGCTTAGCTACACTTGTCTCTGGGTAGCATAAAAAAGGGGTTAGGGCCACAGGCAACTTCATTATTGCATTGCTTCTGGGGTTACAGCTGGCTGCATATTACTGGCCTTCTCACATTCATTTTGGCTAAGCTAACAGTACATCATGATTCCTCTTATAAACTTTTCTAACACTGTGGTTTTTGAGATAATTTTTGCTTGTTATGAATATTTTCTTTCTTTTTTCTGTACAATGTAAGAAAATGGAAATGCTTTAAAGGAGAACCTAGGCTTGTGAAAAGGCTTTGAGGTCAGTGGCAAAGAACTATGACTCTCTGACAGTGGCTGCATATACTTGAAACCTTTTGCTCAATTTTTTTTTTCTACTGTGTAGGGATTTTTCAGCTCCATGTAGCTGTTCAGGTAGGCTATTCTGAAGTATGCCTCAGCCAACTTTGAGAACAGTGGGCTAAATCTCACTACAGATGGAGTCCAGTAGAGAGCTATTAATCAAATAGCCAATTAGCCATCCCTCATGATAGCAGGTTTCAACACCATGAGATACGGCACATACAAGATGTAATTATACAGGACTGATAATCTTTTGGGAAAAGTTGTGCATAGCCAGAGAAGTCTCAACCCCCCAGATTTTCTCTTCACATGACATTGCACCATCAATCCTTCAGCTGCAATGAATTTAGTAGAATTGTTGATCTTAGAAAAGATCAGCCATTTGAAATTAAAACTGTACTTGAGATAATATGCAGTGTGTGTTGTTAAAAAGAAAATAAAGAAGAAAATTTTGGTTGGTTTGTGGTGGGACTTTTTTAACTAACTGGAAATAAAATTCTGACAATTTTAGCAAAGTCTATATGCTAAATTCTACAACTTCTTCCTTAGAAACATTTGTTGTTTATTATGAAATCAGTTGTGCAACCAAAGGAACCCACATAAAACAAAAAAAAAGCATCACATGGGGAGTGATATAGGAGGAAAATAATAAATATAAGTCTTGGAGACATAACGATTAAAATAAGAGTGGGACACGGAGAGAGTGAAATAAGAAGAATTTATCACTAAAAGTAAAATAAGAGAAAATTTAAACCTCCCCTGCAGCCAAGCAAAAGAACCATACTTTCCTGTTTCACCTCTGGAGAATCAGTCATAACAAGACCAAAAGACCAGCTGCAAGTATTCTACTCGAGGGAAGTAGCTCCAAGTTCTGCCTTGGGCTTCATAAGATCTATCTGCCAAAGGCAGCATAAGAGATGCTGTGAGTCAGCAAACCTTCTCTGTGAACTTTTTGCCCAAATGTTATGTTTAGCTTCCTCCTTTTGTTTCCTCTGCCTGCATCCCACAGCTTATTGAAATACTAGATCTTGTGTCAGAAGGAAAGATGGGGAATGAAAACGTTTCACTGAGGATATAAACTGAACAAATTTTATCGTATGATAACATGCCAGGAAACATGAAAAACTGCCCCTCTTTTCTTCTGGTGCTCTTTCCCTGCTCCCGGATTGGGTGCCTGTCACAGAATACAGTCCTTTTCAAACTTCTCCATCATGAGTTCTTTCCACAGGCTGTAGTTCTTCAAGAACTGCTTCAACATGAGTTCTTTGCAATGATACATTACTTCAGGAACAGACCCCTCCAGTGTGAGTCCCTCACAGGGTCACAGTTCCTGCCAGAAAACCTTTTAGTGAGGGTTTCTCTCCGTGGGTTTCAGTTCCTGCCAGAAGTATGCCTCTTGCATGTGTTCTCCATTGTCTGAAGCTTCCTTCAGGGCATAGCCACCTGCTCCAGGGCATATCCTTCATGGGCTGCAGGGCGATGTCTGCTCTGCAGATGGACTGCAGGAGCACAGCCTGCCTTACCGTGGTCTTCACCATGGACTGCAGGGAAATCTGCTCTGTACAATGGGGGACCTGCTCCCCCTCCTTCCTCACTCTTCACTGACCTGGGTGTCTGCAGGGCTGTTTCTCTCTTTTTCACTCATTTGTCCCTCATCTGCCTTATAAAACTTTGAATCTTTCTTAAAGGCACCACCACTGTCACTGTTGAGCTCAACTTTTCCTAACTGGATTTGGAGCTGGATGAAACTCTGTCTGCCATGGGGACACCTTGTAGTGTCTTGTTACAGAAGACACGCTGCAGCTCACCTACTACCAGAAGCCTGCATGTAAACCCAGTACTTCACCAAATAAAGAAATAGAACCACAGTATCAATTTAAGTGCAAATTTCACAAGCCCTTCCAAAGGAAAGATAGTCATGCTGAAGTCAAGGACTCTACCACAATACAGGCCTGGTTTGTGTCTGACCACGAGGATCCTGTAAGAAAAAAACAATGGCCTGATCCCATACCAAATGAATCCATTAACTGTATTTCTGGTGAATGCAAAAAAAAATATTAACAGAAATCAGTCCATTAATTTTTCACTGCCTGAGGTAATATAAATTTGTTTTTAACTTCAAAAGAATGCACAAGAATTACTAGAAAAATCATGTTACCATTCAAAGAGTAAGCATGCAAAAAAAAAATGGTACAGAGAAAAATATACGAGTAAATTATTAGCTGTCACTTTTCCACAGGGAACAATTGCTAGCCTTGAAAGAACAGCCACCTGGTTATCAAAAGGATAATAGGAATCCCTAAACCATCCAAAAAGTAAGGTACTAACAGTAGTTTTCTCATCTTGAAATTAAAATTAATTGTTCATTTGGCCCTAAACTCTTGATTTTTTAAGCCTATAATCTACTTACTTTCTATTCCCTCTGTTAAAAAGAAAGAATAGAAGTAACTGTTGTCAGAAATAGTAAACTCATATTAATCACAATTACAAGGAGTAATGTCTGATTACAATTTTTAATCAATCATGCTACTCTATGCTTAACTCACTAATGCTGGGACCACTAGAGTGGACAGCCATCTGTGCCTCTGTAAAATTAGAAATATGATGAATTATAGCTACTAGTAATTTAAGACTATAGCATGAATACAAATCATTAGAGCTCTGGCAATTTTAACATCCTGCCAAAAATATTTTATCAGCTGTGTTTGCTGTTCTCATGAAAAAAAAAGAAGTCCCTAGAGAAAGATCCACCCTTCACTCATCAGCTTTTCATACTGGTTTATAGTGAATGAGAAAACAATGTTTTCCTGACTTTCTGTTTATAATGTACAAATATCTTTAGCCATAGTCAATGCTACAGTCTGAAGATTACATTCTGCTCTTATCTCAGATGGTTACTATCTGCAGTAAACCTATTAAAGTTTTCAAACTCTCAGATAACATATCCCTTAAATATTACATTCAGTCAAGTTACTGCATATTCATCACTAGTATAACTGAGAGCAGAATCATATGCCTTTGGAGCAACTGTATTCATTGATTTGTCAAAATTATAAACTTTGGCCAGTAAGAGAGCAAAATGGCAAGTCCTTCAAAACAGCAAATAAAATACAAACTATTCTTCATGATAGTTGACAACAATATAAATTAAAACATGTATTTTCTGAATATAGTTAATTTATTGCCAAAAAACAATGACATAGACTTTCAATTTTTATGCAAAATATATTTCATTACTGGAAGAGATTTATTAAAAAAATCTCAAAAAACCAAACCAACAAAAACCAACCAAACGGACGTTTTTGGGGGGAGTGAAATTTAAAATGGCTGTTTATCATAATTTTTAGGACTATTTTAAATGTCTGCTGTTATTTCAGATGATAAAAGTAATAATTCAAGTTGGAAGAGTCTTAAGACATCCCAAGTTCCAACTCCTACTGAAAGCAAGATCACAACAAAGTATGTGAACAGACAAGGTTGACCAGGGTTTTATCTAATCCCAAGCATGGAGAGAGACTGCACAGTCACTCTGGGCATCCTGTGCTGCAGACTGCGAGTCCTTGTGGGGAAAAGGTTCATTCTTATAAGCAGTGAGAGCCTCTCCTCATTTAATTATGTCCCTTGTCTCTGTTGTCCCATCTTATGCCACTCTTCAGGGCCTGGCCCCATCTTCTCTATTGCCTACCTATGAAGGGGAGCTGCTCCAGGATGAACAAGACCAGTTCCTTCATTATCTCCTCATTGGGAAACTGCTCCAAGCTCTCAGTGCAGTGGCCCTACATTGTACTTACTCCAGTTTTTCCATGTCTTTCATGTATTGGAAAATCAAAACTGGATGCAAACTCTAGATATATAAAACTAATAAACACTGAATGGACGAAGATAACAAATTTCTTCAATTTACCAACCATGCCTCTGCTAATGCAGTCCAGGATGTATGTAGCATTCTTTACTAAGAAATCAAATACCTCTTTACAAACTGCATAAATATGTGTGCAGTGGTTACTGTTTTCAAATCCATGCAGTCATGCAGAAACACATTGTAAAAACACAACAGATTTTATTTGTCAGTCTTCATCTCAAAAATATTACCTTGTTTCCCTGAGAATTTTTTTTCTTCCTTTATGTTTTCTTAATCATGTAAATTTTTTGGTTGCCCTATTTTAAATGATCACTATAAATATGTATTTGAAACATGAAAGGTAAAGATACAATAAAGATACTTTCTCCAACTCCAACTTTATTGTTTCAAATCACTGGTTAAATATAATCCCTTGAAAATGTTTGACAATAATCACCTTGAACCGTTTAGGATTTAATGCACTTTCTCACTGGTGTATATTGATCACAACTCAGGATAATGTTTTACCTAAAATGTTAAATGATTCTCCTTTTATTAAAGGATACCACAGCCAGTATTGTTTTTTAGAATAAGATTCCTAAGTACCTCAGCTCCTGACAAAGCTGATAGTTCTTTATGTGACTTTTAGGATAGAACTGGGAAAAGGAATTAATGTGTGATTTTGTGCCTAATGAGAAGAGATTGAGTTTGGACAAAAGTTAGTATTCAAATAAGAAACTGGACTCCATTCTTAATTCTGTGAACAAAAGTACTCTGCTAGCAGTAGTTTTTCATCAAAACGTATGACCTTAATCCATACTTAGCTCCAAATTTCATGCTGTCAGTTCTTTTTTTCATTTAAAAAAAGACTAGTACAGCTGGATGGTTCAACATAAAGGTAAAGAAAAAGAGAACAAGATGTTTACTTTTAAAATAATGCTTTGGTGATCCTTTTTAATTCAAAATTTTAAGAATAAAAGCCAATGCACACAGTGTCTTAGTTCTTGGAATGGCCTGCATGTTACATTGGCTTCATTTTGTCTGAGGCATCCAGTAGAAAATTCATGGTTAAGTATAGTCATAATATATGAATTTTGCAAGAATATATGAAAGGATCAATGAAACGAAAAAAGAGAAAACCCAAACCTTTGTCAATCAGTGTTTTCAGTGCTTTTCTGCTCTTACAGAGAAAGATGTTTTATTTTCAGTCTGTGTCATGTTTCACCATAATGAGCACAAAAAAATGCAAATATGTATTGATTTTATACAGAGGTCAGTAGAAGGGACAAGCAGTCTGTGATAAAGTTAGCAGTCCAAACTAAGAAAAGTAATTAGAAAGATGACTATAACCTTTTTTTAATGAATAGAAATAATAAATGACTTCCTTGGTGGTTTTGTGACCCTGCCAAGTTTGCAAGGTGGTCCTTCCTGAGTCAATCTATGTTTCGATCCTTTTTGTAATCACAGTCTCAAAGCTGTGAAAAATAGCACCATTTATTAATTGATCCCTGATTGTTTTCATCTATAGTGAGCAAGAAGCACTCAGGTTCATCTTCCACTGTTCTGAATGCCTCTTGGGAGCAAAACCATAGGCATTTGTCAACCTTAGCTCTTGAACGTTGTTTTTCTTTCTTCTTGGTATTGTTGCTTGAGGCATTCAATTGTCAGTGTCACAGCAGCCTAGTGAGCAAGAGGAAATTATAGCTTTAGCAGCCAACTCTATTGCATGAAGCACATAAAACATGTCCTCCCAAAACTAGTACTGATGTTTTAAGTTTCATTAAAACTATTATGCAGTAAAAGATATACTTAAGAAAATCTCCTTGTGTGCATTAATTTGAGGTTTTGTCTGCTAGAAAGAACATCTTTTGTGAAAAACAACCATTGGTGAATAAGCACTGTAATTGGCATCAAATATATTTGCTCTTAAGAAATCCCTGATGATACAGTGACTGGAACCACTCTGCCTGGTATAGGACAAGGAGGTTCTTACTTCTGTGAGATAGGATGCAAAAGCTGTTTAAACATTTCATTGAGGTATAAGGGGAAAAGAGAAAAAAAAACACAATTCAGTTAATTTTCAAGCAGTACTAATGTAGTACTTGAGAATGGCCTGTGCATTAAATACAACTGATGAAATTTAGCTGTCATGATTTTCAAAGCAGTTCTGCCTATAGTCTAATATAGTCATAAACAGACTTCTTGACTGTGTCTCAGAGGCCTGATTAAAGGTAACCTCCCTCAGAAGGTTCTGAGACAGCCTTTTTTTCCTGGAATTAGCAACACTTGGAGTGCCTATAACACTATATAGGAGGTAGTAAGTGAGAGATAAGATAATTATCCCATGCATAGTCCAGACAAAAATAATAATTAAGAATACTCATAGAAACTATAGACTGACATTGGGGAATTTTGCTTCTCTATGTCTTTTTTAGAAACCTGAAATAACATTTTTATACCAAAAGAGCATTGAATAAGCATACTTATTCTGAGGGATGATATATGCAGGAAGAATATATAATTGCAAAAATGTGACAGTTGGGAGGAGAAAAGTGAAACTACAGCTTCTAAGTGGGGTTACATTTCTGGTTGTATCTGAAGTCAATATAATCCTTGGTTTATACCTTCAAACAAATTCTGAAACAACAATAATAACTGGATGCTTGACTCTGATAAATCAATGACATAATTACTAATCTTTAATTGTTCTATTCCTTCAATTACCATCAATGTAAAGATTTTCAAAAATTGATAAGAAAAAAAATCTTTTCTTTAAGCAAAACCTGATCTTGATCACTAGCCACTACAAATGAGAAGTTTGACTCTAAATACAGTCTCTGAGATTATTCTGATATAGTTTGTATCTGAAAACTTACAGTATTTTTTTTTCAGGTTTGATATACAGTCAGGTGAAGTCCTTCAAAAGTTTCCTGCCATTTAGAGACAAAAGTTCACATGAACAAACTTGGAGCTTTCATTTAATTTAGATCTGAACCCAAGAGCCATTCTTTTGGAGATATTAATCCAAACAATTCTCCACTCAGTGCACTTTGATTTTCAGGAAAAGGCAGGAAAAGCTAAACAAAATTCTTGGTTTCTCTAAGGCAGAAACTGTACACTTTAACAGTAAGACCTTCTGATCCTCAAAATTTTAATGAAAAATGTATACTAGAAGATGAACTGGAAGATTTTTGGGGAATTTTCTCCCCAAGACACAATCTCAGTCATATATATCTGGCTTTAAAAATGCTGAGCTAAATGTCTTCATATTTTATTGTAGACTGTGCGAATGACCTGAAAAAATAGATTTTCAAAATGCAATTATTAAATTCTGTAAACATCAGGGGATTAAGAATCTTTTTAGGCTGCCAGTCTTGTCATATGGGCAAAGTCCAAAAGTCCATCTAGGATGTAGTTTTTATGTTCGATGATCTGCCAAAATGTAATTAAAATTTTTTGGAATACTTACATGTTAGCACAATTGAAAGAAAAAAAGAATCATAAAGGAAAAGAGAATGCAATTTATCATACTAAAATAAGTACACTGAAGAAATGTGGGCTTTATTTTAGAGACACTGCCAACAACCAGTCATGCATGTCTATTCTTCTGCCAGTGTTAATCTTGTGCATTGTACTTTGCTTTCTTTCCCTTTTAAACTTTTTTTTGTTCTATGCGAAAAATACAAAAAAACGAACACAGGGCATGTGGGTGGAAAAAGGCAGAGGAGAAGTGTAATAAAAAATGTAATGATATCACCTCAATTTTTTACTGAAAATTCAGACACCGAGAATTTGTGAATAGACCCAGTGATATTCCATTATCCAGGCCTTTTAAAAAATGCTAAACATGTTACAGTTTTCCTTATCTGAAGAATATAACCATGTAACTGCTGTATGTCCCTATCCAAATAAAAGTTATTTTCTTTGTCATAACTGTTGGTATTTTTAAAGTGGAAATAAGCAAGTATTCATTTTCTATTACATATCTATGTTCTCAGTGAAAGAAAATTTAGGTCAATACTAGCAGGGCATTTTATAGGAAGATTTGTACAAAAGGGTAGTACTACTGACAGAAATCTCACCCTAACTTTGATGGAAGACATGCACTTATTGACAATTCACTATGTTATTCACATCTTTTATATTGGCTAACAAAAGAAATCCCTAATTTATGTGCAATACCTACTTCCTTACACAATAAGGTGTAAGCACATCTTCATACCACTTCATCTGTGTTGCATATAAGTCTGTGCATGTCTTGTAACACATCCCTGTACAGTGACTACATGTCTTTGAGGGGATTTCTGAAATCTCTGAAACATAAAAATAAAGGTATAAAAGTCCAAGTTTAAGTATTTAGGCCCAGAAAAAGTCATTTAGATAAGCATGAGAATTCCAGTCTTTTATACAAATGTACTTAATCTAGTTTCATAAAACTGAAAAATCCACTCTATTCTGTCCTGATATTTTGCATAATAGAGTACATCTACACCCACATTTTTGTAAGTATGCCAGGTGCAGAGCTCACCTGTTCTAATTTCATTATTTTTTCCCTCTACTTTATACAGATATTTCATTTAACAATGAAAGAAATAATTGCTATTTATTCAGAAAAGAATTTGAAATGTAATTAACTCACAGAAGTTACCAGGGCAAAGTTACGGTCCTTTAAATTACTCAAAACCTCATTGTTTTTCAAGTGTTTAGATTTTAAGTAGTCAAAAGGGAGGTCACAGAATCAGAGAATGGTTGAAGAAGGGACCTCTGGAGATCATCTAGTCCAATCCCCATACTAAAACAGGTGCACCTAGAACCTTGCACAGTATTGCATCCAGGTGCATTTTGAATACCTCCGGAGGAGACTTCACAATCTCTTTGGCCAGCCTATTCTAGTGCTCTGTCACCCTCAAAGAAAATTTTTTCCTCTATTAGAGATGACAATCAGAATGTGCTGTTCTATCAGCCATCCAAGGATGGAGATAATGCTGACTGGTCTATAGTTTGTTGGGTCCTCCAACTCACCCTTTTTGAAGGCTGGAATGACACTGGCTTTCCTCCAGTCCTCAGGCATCTCTTTTATTTTCCAAGAACTTTCAAAGATGATGGATTTCTGTGTGTCAACTTTGACTGAATGGTATCTAATCCAATCCTCCTCAAACAAGGGAAAGTCGTCCTTTCTCCAGACTTTCTCTATGGTCTCCAGGCTCTAGGATTTATGAAGCCTGGCCTTAGCATAAAGACTGAAGCAGACAAAGCATTCAATAAGTCCTCTTTCTCTGTATCTTTTGTCACCAGGGCACCCACCTCATTCAGCAGTGGGCCCACATTTTCCCTAATCTTTTTGCTTCTGATATACTTAAAGAAGCCCTTCTTGTTGTCCTTGACATTCTTTGCCAGATTTAATTCCAAATGGCCCTCAGCCTTCCTTGTTGCATCCTTGGATACTATGACAACACTCCTATATTCCTCCCAAGGGGCTTGTCTCCTTTTCCATAAACCTTCTTCAGTCTGAGTTTTGCCAGAAGGTTCTCACTCATCTGAGCAGGTCTCCTGCTCCCTCTGCATGATTTCTTACTCATAGGTATGCACAAGCCTTGAGCTTGGAGGAAGGGATTCTTGGATATTAACCAATTTTCTTAGATGCCCCTAACTTTCAGAGCCTTAATCCATAGGATTCCTCCAAGTAGGTCCTTAAAGAGGCCAAAGTCAACTGTCCTGAAGTCCCAGGTTGTAACCCTACTTACTGTTCTGCTTCCTTCACAAAGGATCCTGAACTCCATAATCTCATAGTCACTTCAAGTCAAGGCTGTACCCAACCTTCAGAACCCCAACCAGTCCTTAGTTAGTACAGGTCCAGCAGTACAACTCCCCTTCTTGGGTCCTTCATCACCTGGATCAAAAAGTTATCATCAGTGCTCTTCAGTAAGCTCCTGGACTGGGTATCCCTAGCTGCCTTGTCTTTCCAGCAGATACCAGCTCCCCAGATCATGTGATTATGAGGCTGCTTTCAGCTGTCTATAGAAGGAATCACTGACTTCCTCTTCCTGGTCAGGCGGCATGTAGTATTCACCCACAGCAGTGTCACCCATGTTAGCCTGCCCCTAAATTGTTACCCATAAGCTTTCGACTCTAGGCAGAGCTTGACACATTCCAGTTGCTCACTTACACAAAGAGCAACTTCACCACCTAGCCTTGATTCAAGTCTTGATTAGATTACCATAACTGATAGACAGCTATGATCACCAGCTAAAAATCTGACAGTGGCTGATGCAAATTCAACACATGCAGGCGAAAAAAATCATGACGTACTGGTGTCTTTAAAAAAGAAAAGCAATACATTCTTTTTTCCCCTCCCTTTTCTTTAATAGACTAAAAGTTTAATGGCAAAAGTTTGGAGTGATATCTTTATTTTTTTTAACCTTTTTATTTCGTTTTTTCCCTCCAGATTGCTTACATGACTTCCTACCCTAATCGAGATATAGATAATTCAGACCTTCAGTCACCTGAGAGGTCAAATACCAAATATTGCCTACAGTGTATACTCAGTTAGGCCCTAAAAGAAATGTAAATGTGTTTTGGTTGCATACAGCTTAATATTTAGGCGTCCAAGGTAACCTCTGAAAAAGATAAAGATTAATCAGTTGCTGTATATTTGCTTTCCTGAAATGATAAAAATTGTCTAGGAATGTTCTTATTCTGGCAATAGTTCCTCTCACAGTAGGAATCCCTCTCTGATTGACACCAGTGATTGAAAAATAAGGATGGTGTCATAAAGGCATTGGATTTTATTGGAGCACCTATCATTATACTGTGGCAATGTTAGTCCTGTTGCTGGTCAAAAGAATGACAATTTTTTGAAGTTCCTCTCTTTAGACAGTGCATTTGCAGGCTCTTCAATATGTTTAAGGAAAAGTTTCTTTTGTTGGGGGGGGTCCAAGCTAGCAAGGCTGATGCATGGGTTTTTGATGGCACTGAAATATGTCAGAATAAAAGAGAAGAGAGTAGAAGTTGATTACAGCTGCAGCAACAGCAATGACATTGTAAGTAATTATACCACTGAGCTGTCAAAAGAAAAAATGCATGACAAAGAATCTCTGCTAATCTTGGCACACTGAATGACAGCCACAACGTTCTGTCTTGGAAGATGGGATTTTAGCAGTTATCTAAGAAATGGGAAAAGGAGTAGTGATGATCTAAGACATGTAGCTTTCCAAGAAACATTAACATTTTTGTACATAAATATGGATAAAACTAAATCAGTCAATTGCCTAATGGCTTTGTCTTTTGTTAATAAAAAAAATCACAGTAAAATCCAACTTCTCATTTAGAATCTGTTTGATCTGTTGTGAAGTGCTTTCATGAAAGAGAATCTATTTTTGATCATTAAAATATTGAGATCAAATAAAGAGTTCAAGATCTTTTCTCTTTTATGGATACTATTGGAAGCTTATTCTCTTTCTCATAGTGCAAAATCTCATGCAGAAGGGATTTATATAAAAATCACATAGAAAATATTTAAAATCCTCAAAGCAATTATATCAGTTTTAAATCTAATAACCACTGTAAATTTATTTTCTTTTTAGTGCCACATTAGGTCATACGTGAACCCCAGACCTCTAGTCCTCCCTGAGAATGGGCTGTTACAGAACAACATTTGTCCAGCTGCAGCTGGACCCCAGATCACAGAATCAAGTAAATACCAGCCCTCCTAGAAACTATGGCAAACCAAATGAAGCAGATTATTGTGTAAAGCCAACAGAGTTTTACCACGTTTTAAATCACCTCCTATGACAAAATAACATCTTCTGACAACATGGGAAGAGCAGTGGAAGTTGTTTACTTGGACTTTAGCAAGGTGCTCGACTTTGTTTCACAGAGCCTTCCCTTGGATAAACTGTCATACAGACAGGATGGGTGGCCTGTGAAATGAGTAGGAAATCTGCTAACACATTGCACTCAGGGTGGTCATCAATGGTTTTTACTCAGGCTGGCAAACTGTTCTAAGTGGGCTTCCTATAGACATCAATACTGGGCCCCATGTGCTTCAACATCTTCATGAATTATCTGGATGGTGGGTTTGAAAGCACCTTCACCAAGTTTGCTGATGACATCTAACTTGGAAATGAGGTGGACACATCAGAAGGGAGAGACACCCTACAAACAGACCTAGATAGGCTGGAAGAGTGGCTTAGACAAGTGGGAAGTTCAACAAAGATGAGTACTGTGCTCAGTTCTGGGCTTGTCAGTATAAGAGAGACATGGAACTCCTGGAGTGGGTCCAGCAGAGGGCTAAGAAAATGAGTAAGGGAGTGAAGCATCTGTTTTATGAGAAGAGGTGGATGGAGCTGGGCTTGTTCAGTCCTGAGAAGAGAGGACTGAGAGGGAACCTCACCAATATCTATAAGTATCTGAAGGGAAGATGTCAAGACGAGAGAGCCAGGCTCTTCTCAGTAATGCAAAGTGATAGGACAAGAAACAATGGGCAGAAACTGATGCACAGGAAGTTCCACCTGAATATGAGAAAGAATTTCTCTGCTATGCAGCTGCACATTGGAACAAATTGCCCAGAGAGGCTGTGGAGTCTCCCTCACTGGAGATATTCAAGAACTGCCTGGACATAATCCTGTGCAATGTGATCTAGGATGATCCTTCTTGAGCAGGGAGTTTGGACCACATGACCCACTGTGATCCCTTCCAACCTTACCCATTCTGTGAGTCTCTGAAGTGAAAGGTCCTGCACGTGGAACTGAACAGCCACAGAGCCCAGAACAGATTGAGATCTGTGTGGCTGGGAACAGCCTTGCTGAAAAGGACCTGGGGGTCCTGGTGGGCAGCAAGGTGAACAGGAGTCAGTAGTGTTGCTGCAGCAATGAAGCCAAATAAGATTCTGGGCTGCATCTGCAGATTATTGGCAGAGATAGAGACACGATCATCCCATTGTACTCAGCATGTCTCAGTCATTACCTGGAATACTGTGTCCATTTCTGATCCCCTTAGTTCCAAAAGGACAGAGTAGAACAGATTCAAAGGAAGGCCATTAAGATGATCAAAGTGTTGGAGGACCTGCCCTGTGAGGAAAGTCTGAAAGAGTAAGGTCTTTGCTCCTGGAGAGGTGAAGGCCTAGGTAGACCTCCCCACAATATTCTAGTATTTAAAGGGCAGCTGCCAAGATGAGGCTCCATTCAAAAATAAGACATGTAAAGTCAAGGGACAACAGGTACACAAAGGGAATGTTTCATCACAATAAAATAAATAGATCTTTTACAATGAAAGCCATCAATCACTGGAACAACCTCCCCAGGGACATGGTAGAGTCCTCACCACTACAGATTTGCAAGAGGTTATTGGACAGGGTGCTAGTTAATCTCATCTAGGCTCCATTTTCCAGAAAAGGTTGAACCAGATGATCTTCTGAGGTCCCTTCCAACCTGAATTGTTCTATAATGCTATGATTCTAATTTATTGTACACATTTTATGTATCACAGACAAATCTGCTGCACGTGAGAAGCGCTCTTATCACTTTTGTGGCTAAATCACTTCATGTTTATCCCTTCACTCATTGGGGGATACTTTTTCCATATCCTTCATTATCCAATCTTCTAATAATTTTCTTTCATTTTGTAGCTTCCATGTACTTCATGTATAACAGACAGTCTTTAAATATTGCTTTCAAGCCATGGTGAATATTCCTCACTGTCCTGATAGAAGAATTTTTTAGAAATTATAAATAATTTGTTTTTAATTTCACTGAACATCACTAGGTTTTGTACTGTCAGGGGTAAAAAGAAAATGTAATTCCCTTTCCTGATGGCTTTCAGTATTTTTTTTAAGCATATCCTGTCTTTTTTTCACCTAAAACAAACAGCCTCAATTTTTGGTTTGATTATGTCTTGAGCTTCCTGGAATGTGTATATTTTATCTATATTTATAGATAAAAGATATATTTTATGTAGACATTTATTTATTTATAATCTAAACCATTCTGGTTCATCAGAATCTAATAGGCACTTGTAGGGCATAGCATATTTAGCTGTAAAGTAGGCAGCTGAAATACATCATATGAAGTGCTCACTTCTCCCTGTTGACTAAGAAGGTGAATAAGTTGACTAGCTTGGAAATAGAGGATCAGAAATTGAATCGATTCATTATGCTTCTTCGGCAAAATACAAGACAGATCTACTTGTCTTTGGTAAGGAATTTGCTTTCCCAGCCAGTACTTCAAGACTGACATATAATACCTTGTGCATTGACATGCTAAAGGACAATGCCTCTTTAATGGATCAACCAAGAATAACAGCAAGCCACTGAAATAATCTGAAAGAAGGACTAATTCGATGCCTATATGTAATAATTTACATATGACAGCAGGAGATTTGATGATATCTCTGTAACTGAGAAGGTTGGTTGAACCACAAGAAGCAAATATGGAGATCTGTGGCCATGATTGCTCAGGAGTCCATTTTGGAGAGACGGGTTTGGGGTTGTTGGATATTTTTCTTCTTATACAGCTCACTGCAGTATAAAAAGACAGGATAACTGATTCTTCACCAAGATAAAGTACACAGAAAGTTCTCTTGTTACATAATGGACAGGAGCAAGGAATAAAACAAATGAAACAGAGTATTCATAGAATTACTCATCTAGGTTAAGACTCATTTAGGTTGGAAAAGACCTTCAAGATAATTTATTGTAATTCTAGAATAATGCATAAAATATGAATAAAACAACAAAAAGGCAAAAGAAAGCCTACAATATAGGCATTAAAAGGAGATTGTAGCTTTTAAAAACATTTATACATCAGAAAATTGAGCTCTCGAAATTGTAGATACTTAAGTGGAGACAAGCCACTAAATTTCCTACTCTCAATGATGTCAGCTATCTATTACAAAAGGAAGAAAGTTATATGTCTTAAAACTGGTTAGGTTATAATCTGCAGTAGATGTGTTTCCTAGTTCTTCTGCAGAGAAGTAACGTCACTGTGCATTTTTATATATTTTCCCCTCATTCCCTCCTCTCTGCACTTCAGGTCCAGATACATTTCTGGTATCTGGCCCAAGACCGAATTTAAGCAGACCTGGAAAAGTATGGAAAATATGTGTGAATCAACAAAGAGAGAGACCTCTAAGGATCAACAACTGTCAAGAAATGAGGTGATTTATTTACTTTCCTGCTAGGGAGGCACCTATGGTGTTTTGATTAGCCCAAAAACTCATAAAATATTTTTGACATTTTGTAAAGTTTGAAGATGCTGATAAAGCAGCAATAAAGTAGTAGGGAGTATAGCACTAAAACTGTAGTACTAGGGGTAGGGCTGAAAGTACAGCTGGGATTAAGTATTCTAGCTCCTCAGATCTCCTTGCAGCAAAGTTGAAATGTCTCAAAAAACACAAGGTATTGGAAGTGGAGTTACATTCCATATTGAGAAACCCTTAATTTCATTTTTGCTTCAAAGAAAAAGCATGACTCAACAAGAGACGAATTTTGAGCTACATAAAAATGTTATCTGTATTAATGGGGCAAGGCCAGCAAAATGATGGCTGAAAGTGCTGATAAATAGAAGGTAGTTTAAATTATGCTGATGTGTCTATTCCATTTTCTCAGCAGATATGAGCAGCATAATTAAATTGTTTTTTTGCTCTGCATCCAATGGGCATTCATTCCTTGTGTCCCTCTCCTTTTTACAGCAAATATCTGGAATTTATATCCTGCAACATTAACTGTCCCTGGAAAGTGAACCCTTAGCATGCTTTCAGCTGGAGTATAACTTCTTTCACCTAAAACCAGCAAAGATACTGACAAAGTCATAATGATTTGAACTAGCAGTCTGTGAGATACAGGTACAGGTGCCAGTATACCTTGAGCAGGTATAAGAACAAACCTTAAATTTTAATTTAATTTCCTCTGTCTTACTTTTCTTTGCCTACTCTAAGGTATATCCTATGGATTACCTAACTTTCATCTGCCATTGAACAGGAGAACATGAAGAACCCAGCCAAGTCTTTGTGCTCTCCCAGTCACTCAGTTCTGAAACTTTAGCGGGAATAAAGAATGGAATTAATATTTGAATATTATAGGATGTATTAGGGTGTTTGAAGATCTACATGGAGGATAATTTGAAGTGAGTTTGGGGGTCGAGGTGTGTGTGCATGTCAGTGTATTTTCCATATATTCCTCAGCTGTCACTAGAGAAGTGTTGAAGTTTCCCACTCACCCCAAACTGAGTTCCAAAAATGGATTCAACTTGAGGTTAAGACATCTAAACTACAGTGTCTACTTGTAGGTTTCTGTACAAGATCTAGTTAATAGACTTGATCTAGTTAATAGACTCAATCTAATTACAGAAGTCTGACAATGTCTATTAGTTGATTACAATTAGTGCTGCTTTAAAGGCTAAAGAGTACCTGAGATATCTAAGTGGCTGGTATACTATGGGTCAAAAGGGAGAATCACTCCTGTCTTGAGCAACACTGGGCAGCCAAGCCAGGTATGTTCTGATGAGTGTATTAGGTGACTATGCTTACTCAATGAATGCTCTTCTGGAAGTCTACTTTTGTGGCAACTCAGTCAATTGATATGCTCCATTCACTGTATTAACCAGATGCTTAGAAACATGCCTATAGCCACTTACATGAAGACACAGTAATACAGATTTCTTTAGATTGAACTAAATTGATTCTTCTGGGATAATTCCACTTTGTAATACTGACAAAAAATTTGAAATGTATATGGTACTCCTGTACTATAGCTTGATCACTACAAAATTGACTTAAGTATGCACAGAGAAATCTACTTGTCTTTATGAAAATTTACTTTAAAAAAAATTGCTGTATTTCCCATTTAATACTCAGGTTAGAAGAAGAGCATTAAAAATCTGGAATCAATTTTTCCATAGATAAGATACTAAAATGCAAGTTGAATGTAAAATCCAAGAAATAATGGGCTAAGATGTAAACATTCCTTACACATTTTACCATAACCAGTATGATTAGGAGTGATCTATACTGATTAGATCATCTTCTGTCTTTCTTCAACAAGTTAGTTTCAGGAAATGAAATAATTATCATACTGGGGAATGATAATGCACAATTGCTGATGACTGGAATTTTGAATAGCAATGCCACTTATGGTGTGGATACAAGTGCTTCACTAGTACTACTTTACAAAAGCCATATGCTGAGAGGAGAGCTCTTTTCTGCACTTAAAGACAGAAATCTTCAAATGAGAAAATTCAATTTTCAGAGACCTTATACCTAACCAAAAGTTAAAAGTCTTGTACGACACTGGAACTTATAAGTGATCTGCTATTTCCAGCAACCACTTTCCACCAACCAATGTATTGCTTGAAAAAACCCTAAAAATTACAAAAAATGCTATTTTCATTATATTGCTAAGAAGCTTGATTTAAGCATCAACACACAGAAAAAGATGTCCAGTTTTGGCCCTGATCTGAAAGAAAGCCTGTCAAGACCAGTGTCAAATATCATCAGTAAATCACTGATCTATGCAAATCCCTGTTACTATGGACACCTCTGCCACAAGATTCTGTGATGGATGGGAAAGTTACACAGAGTATACACCAAGGAAGATTTTGAGGAGATTAAAACAACTTATCCAAATGAGGATACAACCCAAAGCAAAACTATTTGTTGCTATACTAAGCATCTCAGTTCATTCCAAGTGCTTTTTTTATTCATGTACTTCAGGCACAAATTTTCAGGGTCAGGTCCTCGACACTGAGACCTTAAAACACTATTCCACGTGTATAATGACACATAAGTCAGCTAATACAGCTTTGGGCATCTGCTATGTATTTTGATAAAAGATGACCCAGAGCTATTATTATGGCAAGTTGAAATATGGTGAATGGCTGAAAGGCAAGTTGATGAAATGCTACAAATATCCTCAAGGCCTATCTTTAGCTGTCACATTAGTTCTGCAAAAGGGCAACTTGTAGCAAGCAATGATCTGCTATAGTGAAGATGCATCAAAGCCTGGGATTAAAACCTGTGAGACACAAAATGTACCAGAGGAATGGGAGTAGGTTACCAAGACACAAAACACTTGCATCAGCAGGAAAAGGCTAATTTACTAGGGAAGCCATGAAAGCTGTGTACTTTTAAACCAAGCTGATGAGAAGCTATCATAGCCCAAGAAGTACTCACATCATCAACATAAAATTTGGAATTTAGGCCTTTGGCTCAGCTTGCAAACTGAACTCTTAAGTCTGTCATAGAAGATTTGTAGCACTGTGAAATCATATTAAGGAAGAGATATGCAAGTAATATAGGATTTTTTAAAGTTCAGTTTAAGACAGAGTAACTTACTGTATCTCTGTCAATTTTTAGGATGAATGAAACTATGACTAGAAAAACCTGCTATGGAACATGTAATTGACATTACAGTTGTTAACTGGAATGTGCCCAATTTATTTTTTAAAATGTTTTATATTAGGGTAACACTTTTAAATTTGCTCAGCGTATGTAATATGAAGTAATTTTATAACACTCTCTGCTGGTTTATTTGCTTGTAATATAACACTGGGATTCTGTTTCATCTTGACCACTTCATGAGACCTTCTGAAAAAAAATCAGCATGTACATGAAAATTTAGGAAGTTTCAGGGTAATGTGAGTTAAGCTGTATTTACTTTCACTGAACCTGGTACCCCCTATGCCTTTGAAACTACAACGTTCCAACACCTCAACACCATATATACAAGCAAAAAGATAGGAAGGAGATTTCATACCAAACAAGTATTTTGATTAAGATAAAAATATACTTTGAGAAACATAATTTTCTAAATACTGGAGATATTAACTGCAAATATTGAGTGAAGTAAGAGCTCTATCAAAACAGTAGTGTATGATCATCCTATTGAGGCATATAAGGTAATATATAAAGCATAAACTGATAGAATTAATTTACAGTAGGCCAACAGATCCTTCAGATCTTTTTTTTTTTTCTCTTAGCTTCTAAGTATTTGGTTTCATAATGTTGATTTTTTTTCTAAATTATCTTCTGTCTGTCAATTTATGTAAGTAATAGATCTGATATTAATGTTTTCGGTCTCTGTTTCTGTGCAGATGTTAACCGTACAATATACCAAAGTTCAAATGAAGGTAAGATTCTTGTCTTCTTCTGTACTAGACTTTTCTAAAATTTCTTCCAGATTCTAGTCCCATAAAAAAAACTTTTAGGATACAACAACTTCTTGCTCCAGTTGTTTTATGTTTTCTCAATTAAAATTGATTACCATCTTCCTAGGAAGAGGAAATCCTTCATTCTAGCTCTTATTTCCCAAGAGTCTGGAGTGCCTCCAGCAACAGTGTGTGTGTATACAGCTGATTATATGACCTCAGAAGTGACAACAGCGAGATACTAAGAATAAGGTAATATGCTGAAGTAGGTTTTGTGCCTTATACAGAAAAATAAAAATTATGCTATTTATGCTGTAGTGTAAAAAGTGAATATATCACCATCTCCATTTAAAATATCTTGGCACTTTCTACATCTTGTATGTTACTTGTTTGTAGTTTTTTTTTTTCCTAGAGAGGTTTGCAGTGCTTTTCTGGAACTATAGCTCTGATTTTTGGCCTAGTGTTAAAATGGGCAGGGGAGAGATATGCTGGTTTGCTCAAAGCTACTTTGTTGAGCTGTTTGGATCAGTTATGGTTAGTGATACAGAGCTGGAGCTGAAATTTTGCCAATCTGGTCACTGAACACTACAGTACCTGAGCATTATTGTTTAGGGCATTCTCAGAGCCTGCAGTTATGCATCTAGGTTCTCTAAACACTGCCTGAGGAGAGACAGGCAGCTTAAATATAAATCATTTGTATGACTGCAGCTTATGTAAACAGACAAAAGTTAGCTATAGAGTATCTTCAGTACAGACAAGACTGTAGCCATTGCTGTATGGAACTCTGAGGTTGCTTCTTCATTCTGCACTGAAAAACCACTGGATAAAACGAATAAGTAATGTTATGACTGCATAGCAGAGCCAAAACTTCCCTTGCCAAGAAGTGACCTTATTTCTGGGCCATAGAGTCATGGTCCCATTTGCTTCTCCATTCATTCTCTGCCCTTTAAAATTTGCTTTCTCCTATACTACCATCGTCGTACCTTGCAACCAGGCACTCTGCTGAGGGACAAAATAGATGTGGGTCAGTTCCCTTCATGGAGAGATTTTTCTCCTCTCTGTCAAACACCGTAATAACTAATCAATTTAATCAATTAAATATAAAAGGTGAATACCTGCCAGACTCCACTAGCTACCTTTCAGAACAAAAAAAGCCTGATTTTTGATAACTTGCACAGAAAAATTACTAACGTAGTAAGCAAAGCACCTAAGTTAAGAAGAGAGATAGTAATTTTTTATTATATTTTTAACTGTACAGTTATCTTCCATTGTTGATTACATTATGTTTTATGTCACTAAATAAAAGTCTTGATAAAAAATTGAAAAAACCCATATTTTCTAATGACAATATTTTAGGAAAGTGAAAGTCTTCCTTGTAACAAGCTCTTCATAATCTGCTGAGTTACTTTAATCTAATCCTGTGGATTGTTTTGTGTGTTATAAATTCCTCTCTCACATTGCCAAATTTGATTTATGAATTCTGCTTACAAGAAAATATTATGGATATGAAATTATCAAAAAGTAGGAATGGCCGATATCAACCTGCCTGCAGCTTGCATGAATTTAGGTCTCTGGAAAGGGAAAATTGTGGCATATTTTCAATAAACAGACAAGGGAGTAAAGAGCATGTGCATTGCACCTCGTATTAGTCATGTTCCACTTCTCCAGACCGGAATAACAGAAGCCTCAGGGCACTGCTTATGCTCTTTGTGCAAGCGTTCATGCCAGCGTGTTCTCAGATGAATCACATCAGGTCCCATAGACTTAAAGCAATCCGGCTGGAGCACCAGATCCTAGACAAGTTCAGGACTGACTGGGACTTTATCATTATTACAGCCAAGCTCAGGGCACTGGGATCCCCTTAACCCATCAGTGGTGTAGAAGACAGAGGCAAAGAAAGCATTAAACATTTCTGCCTTATCTATGTCCCTGTTTGCGAGGTGACCATCCTCATCCTGTAACAGCCGAATAGGCTGCCTTTTGTTATTAATGTATTTTATAAAACTTTTTATTGTCCCCCACATTTCTGGCCATCTTCAACTGCAGTTGAGCTTTGGCCACACAACCTTTTTCCTTGCAATGATAAGCAGCCTCTCTGTATTCCTTACACATTGCCTCAGCTGACTTTCCCTGGGCTTACCCCTTGATTGTTTGCCTTAACTCCAAAAGAAGATCTCTGCTCAGCCAAATCAGTCTTCTGCCTCATCTGCTTGCCTTTCAACATTTTGGAATTGCCTGCTCCTGTGCCCTTAGGAGATGGTGCTTAAAAAGTGACCAGCACTGATAGACCCCACCACCTTCAAAAGTATTTTCCCAGGTATCCTTATTCACTAGTTTCCTGAGCAAACTGAATTCTGCTCTCCTCATGTCTGGGGCTGAAGTTTTGCTGACACTTTTCTTCATGTCAACACAGATTTTAAACTCAATTAGTTTATAGTTGCTGTGGCCAAGACAGCCACTGATCACTATTTCCCTTACAAGACCCTCTTTGTTAGCAAGCAAGGAGGGCATCTTTCCTATTTGGCTCCCTTAGTCCCTGTACCATGAAGTTATCCTCTAGGTGTTTTAGGAATTTCTGGATTTGTTTGTACTGGCTGTGTGGTGTTCACAGTTAACATCCAGAAAATTGATGTTTCCCATAAAGATGAGGAGAGTTGATTTCGAAGTGTCCTTTAGTTCTTTGAAGAATAATTTGTTGGAGTCATCATCCCAGCTAGGTGGGCTATAGAAGAGTCCTGAAATAACATCCATATTATTTGTTTGTCCCTTAATCCTTACCCAGAGGCTCTCAACCGTGATATTTCTAATTGTAAGCCCCGCACAGTCCAGCCCTTCCATTACGGACAATGCCACATCCTGCCTTGCCTGCCCTGCCACCCAACAGTGCACTCCTGTTACAGCACTCATCCCACCAGATTTCACTTATGTCAGTAATGTCATATCTCTTGGATTAGACCACAGCTTTATGCTACTCTTATTCATTCCTCATGCTGCATATGCTGCATTTTAGGTGTGGTTCAGTTTAGCTGACACTTTATGGAGCAGATTGAGGGGTCCCACTAGTGCTCAGTTTCTCTAATTTTTTGCACTCCATCTAATTGCTTATCACTGTCAAGCCTGATTTTGTTCCTTTCCCCCTTCCAATCTAGTATAAACAAGCCCTGACAGCTCCTATGCTAAAACCATTTTTCCCCTCCATGAAAGCTGCAACCCATCAGGTTGCAGAAGACCTGGTCTTACATAGATTATTACATGGTCAAGAAACCCCAAGATTCTTCCAATGGCATCAGCCTTGAATCCATATGTTGATGAGTCTGCCTGTTCCTTTCAATACTGTTCCTTGCTACTGGAAAGATCAAGGAAAACTCTACCTGTGCTCCTGTTCCTTTAACCAGTCATACCGAGGCCCTGAAATCTTTTTTGATTGCCCTCAGACTTCTCTGTTTTCTCATCACTGTCAACTTGAAGAACTAATAGTGGATAACAATCAGAGGGCCATACCAAACTGAAGAGTTTTCCAGTAATGGTCCTTACTTGAGTGCCTGGGAGACAGCAGACTCCTGTCTGCATATTGGGCCCTCTGTTCCCTTTAGAAGAGTCACCGATGATAACTCCCCTTCTTTTCCTCATAACAGAGGAGGTCATGGTGCGAGGTGTAGACTGGGTAGCCCTAAGTAGTCTGTCTATCCCTAAAGGACCTTCATTCATCTCATCAGTTGATTGTCCTTCTAGTTCCAGAGCCTTATATCTGTTGTAAAAGGTGCCAGTCCTACTTTACATCACCAGTTTTTAGAAGGAGGAAGAGTCTTCCTCTGGGTACAAGCACTGACAAGCTTCCAGCCTTTAAGTTCAACAGACCCTTGATTAACTGCTTGACAGGGTTCCAAGTTCATCCACATCTCCTTGACAGTGGAGATTTGAGATTTCTGAGACTGCAGCATCTCTGAGAATAACCTGTCAATCTCTTGCCCATTTTCTCAAATACTGCACAGGCTGTTCACTTCCTCCCATAGATCCTTCACCTGGTGACACATCCCATTGACAGCTACACACCCTTTGCAAAAAGAATGATTGTCTGTTTGAGCTTCGCATAAAGTCATTAGACACACGTGGCAGCCTGAGACCTAGAGAGATACATCTGCCATCAGGTCTGGCTGGCTGGAGGCCTCTGACATGGCTGGTGCAGTGACTTAAGCAGCTGAAGAACAAGCTCTTTGACATGTGAAAACTACACCTGAAGGAGCCTACACTAGTAAGGCTGGGGATGAAAAGATCTCTGTGACCTTCTTCATCTGGTATTAGGTTTTTTTTCACTGCCTCTGTTGTGTGATAAAAGAGGGTTAAGGTCATTGACAGTGCAGTTAAGAACAAAAATAACTTACAATGTCTTTAAGAAACTGAGGGGTTTTTTTCTTAAAGTCACTTTGTAAAATCTGGCCAAGATAGTAATTGTTTATTCAGTCAAGGTTGCAAAAGTGATCATGAAACAGTGCTATAGCTGTATTACCTGAACTACCACCAACTACCAGGTCTATATTTGGACCTATATTGTCAGAAAATATCAAACAGTATGACCTTTATCAAGATCCATTTTGTTCCATTTCTTAATCTAAAAGAATATCCTTTAGAATCAAATTTGAAATCATCATTTAATTAAATGCCATGTTTCATTTACTGTCTGATAGAAACATGCATCTAACACTGTATTTTGTCCATCTGCTATGGCCATAAGTAGTTTCAGCAATAATATCCATTTATTTTCTCCTTCACAAAATTCCTTGTCAGTTTGTTTGACCCTCTTTTCAAAGATGATCAAGCAATCCTGGTTTTAGTTTTACTCTAGTGTGTTCTAGTGAAACAAAAAAAAAAAGTGACATAAAGTTAACACCATTAAAGAAAAAAGTTACATAGTTTTTTTCTGATAGTTACAGGAAAGAGAATATGGCATTTTTGTTTCCAGCTGACCAATGATGCATCTAGAATTTTGAAAAATTAATCTTTTCAAAAACCCATCAGAAAAACTTACAAATTCCACGCTACCAGTTGCAGGAAAACATGAGTCCCTGGTGGTATTAATAAAAGTTAAATAATAACTCTTGTTTCCTATAAATATAATATTTTGTGAGTTTATTCAAGCCAACAAATATGTTGAGTAATGCAATGAATTAGTGTGTGCTGAAGAGACAATTATCAGCTCAAGAAGATATAAAGGAAGGACATGCCCAATTACTTAGGGATTCAGTGCAGGTGGCTGCCCTTGTTTAGGTTAAGTAAGCAGTCTTCAGAGGTGATGACATTTCATGAACTGTGAAAGAAACCTTAACAAACAGATAAAGCATAAATCTCTCATATGAAGTATGATTCAGTCTATGATTTGACAGAAAAGGTGGCTCAAGATAAACCTTTGAAATGGCAAAACAGACAGATAGGATGACTCGTTATAAAAATAATATTAGAAGAATACACTCAATACTGTTGTAATTTTACAAGTTGTTGCCAAGATGCATTTTTCATACTGTCTGCAATTTCATTTTCCTTTTTTTTAATCCTTTATAGGGGTAAAAGTCATATGGAAACACATAGGGAACTGTATGGGGGATTCTTTCCTCTTTGGTTTCTAATAAATTTGAATATATTTGGCAGACAGTTTTATGCAGAGCAGGTAGAAAAAGAATCAATTATTTAGAACTTTGTAAGTTTAAGTTGTTGAATAGTTTGCTACACCATGCAGACAATATTGAGTTTTCATTAGGTTTTACAGGAGACAATTCAGACAGAATAAAATCAAATAAAGATAGGTTGACCTCCTACTGCTCACACTGGCCTTCACTTTTGTTTCCAAACAGTAGGAGAAAATCCATTGTAAGCATTTGCTTTTGCAATGTTCTGTTATATTATTTCAGCTGTGCAACTGCTATAAGAACAGAGAACACCCTTGCCAAAACCAGAGTGAAAGCACTTAAAACTATCTGTGGGAAGCCAGATGAAAAGTTACATCCACCATAAGCTGGTCACATAGATTTGCATGTTTGCACAACAGAAAAGGTGTACTGAGCACCGGCTTCCAAGTTAGTCAGCCAAGGATGTGTTCCCAGAAAAAAATTTCTACATTTCCTGTGCAGTTAGGCAAACAAAACTTTGTGTGTAAAAGTCTAAAGAAAATAATTACAATAGCTGTCACACTAGTTTTACATAACATATAATGCTTTTCACCCAAGGTTCTTTAATTTGTTCTAGAAATCTATTAGTCCTTAAAATACAGATTTTGTAAGAAAACCGATGCTTTATTTTATTTAATTATTTTATTAAAAAAGGCATAAGTCTGACCGCCATGATTTAGACATCCAGTTGAGATTTATTTTATTAAATTTTGTATCTTAGCTCACCTCACATTTCCTGTCATGTCCACTTTTGAAACTCACTATGCCTTTAAATTTAATAATGATGCAGAATTAGAACTGTAAAGGTCCAAGGCAATTTACCTTGCATTTTTTCACAAAGACACATAAATTTTTCCCCCACCAATTGTTTTCCTATACTCTCCCAAATGTTTTACCCCTTGACTTACCCCTACTGATATAAATTCTTACTATCTCATATATTTCCCCAACTGCTATATTGCCAAAAGAAAACCTCTTGAGGATCAAAAAATAATATATATATATATAATAAAAGTTAGAATTAATTAATTAGTTTTCTGGTAGTTCAGTATGTTACAACAGGCTGCATATTATAAAGTATTTTATAAGGAAAGGTAAAGACTGGGTCTAGGGAGATTCTGGGTCCACAAGCAGAGCCAATCAACTCCTTTCCCTGTGCTGTCCATACTGTACACTGTACGGAATTATGGTACTCAAATATTTATGGCCAGAGTCCATGTTTGCTTGTTATTTGTGAGGTGCAAAGCATTTTTACAGTAACTGAAGAGTCCAGATAGTGTCCTCAATCCCCAGGTTGTTTCCCTGAGCTTTACCTGCAAAAAGTGAAGAACCATTGATGCAGTTGCAACTATTTTGTTCCTCTTTGCTCCTTTGGTTTCTCTTTCATGATGCCATCTTCCCTCATGTCAGAGAACTCTTTCCACAAATGCTGGTACAGCTCACTATTCCTCTAAGAAGCTGAAATCTCATCACTAAACTAAGGTCTTAGTGCTGTATTGAAAGTGCTGAGACATCTGTCTCCTTCAATATTGGACAAGATGGACAAGGAGATGCACTTTATCAGTCACCACTGTCTCAATCTAGAATTTCAAGAGATACTGATACAGGAACTACTTCTTTCTGTAAATATCCAATACTCCTGTTGTTTATGGCCCTTGTCCTCTTCTTGGTTTAGAGTCAGCAAATGCAGACTAAACACTGGTGCATCCAAAGCCTTCTTTTTGATTTTCTGAAAAAAGGTGATCCAAGATTCCTAAAGATTTAAACATTGGAATTGCAAAGGCTCTGGCCATAAGACTTTAATGGTGTGATATCATGCTTAATACTGTGCCAAGTACTTTTCATATTACTAGAGTATTTCTTTAGCACAAGAGTGTTAATAGCAAGATTCATGTCAAAAAGAGACAAAAAAGCACTTCATAATAAGAATTTAAATTTTTTCTTCCTACAAAACATCCATTATAATAGAGGAATTTATAATTCACATAACTATACTAGTATTTGATGAAATTCAGTAATTAATATTTTCTTTTTGGTATTAAAAAAGTCAGATGCAAATTTATTTCTCGAAAATCTTTTTAACATCCCTCTGTCTAAGAAGAATAAAACAAGGAAAACTTAGATGCACCACCAGAGATCTCTAAGGATCTCAAAGAACTAAATTCTTGCATTTCAAGAAGTCCAATGGATTAAAATTTTCCTGCCATGGACAACATAAGTGTTTTAGCTCAACGTATAAATTTAAACATTGCTCGCAGGCACGAGCACAGAGTAATTGATCCTATTTGCTCAAGCACTGATCCTAATTTATTTTTGGAGTGATAATGAAGGGAATGTGGTATGTTAAATACTATGAGTGACTTCTCTGAAATCAAATTTCTGTCAAAAGATTTACAAAGGAAGAGGCAAATGCTCCAGTTTGCCATGAACACAGAATAGAGCTGGATGCTTTTCAGATTCGATTACAGAGTCAGTGAGTATAGCAAATGCAACAGATATTGTGTCAGTATAGAACACCTACACAGGCATTCTAAAATCAAATTCCTGTTTCACCCTCAACTCCTGTGTCCGGTCTAACACTTCATTACAAAATTAGCTTTTACAATCTTGGTCAAAGTGATTATTTGCAGAAATATTTGAGTGAGAAAGGCATATCTTAAATTACTGCTTAGCCTCTGCATTCTTCCCCTCTCAATCCCTCAAAAGAGCAAGGTAAAGTATTAAATAAAAGGATAACAATGTTTTGAATTTGGAGCAATAGTTTAGTTGCAGTCAAAAGGCACTTCTGATTGTTTCTATCTCTGCTTCTATTAAGTTAATTTCTTCATGACTTTGGAACAGAAGTAATTTCCATTTTAATATATGATTAGGTAGAACCATTGAAATGTAGAGAAATAGTAAAGAAACCCTCTACAGCACATAAAATGTTTTAGTCTAACATATGCTTGAGAAAAGTATTCACACATCATATGTACAGATGCAATCCAAAAGTATTAGGGTAACTCCTAACAAACTTGACATAAGTTTGCATGCAATTAAGTGACAAAACATTTCCTGCAGAGACCTGAATAATCAGACACGCTGTGCTGAGATGATTCTTCTGCTTTACAGACCAGTGGCTTTTCTAGAAGTAGTCCACAAAAATTGCAGTATACATATATATTTATGATAAAAACCCTATGGGTCACATTAAAGGAAATTCAATGTGTAAAGCTCTTTCATACCTAATAGGCTTATCATACCACTTATCATCCTCTGAAGCATATCAAAGATTCTCTTAGCCATGCAATATAACCCATGCCATCTATCCCAGAAGACTTTTACAGTGTTTTCAAGTCCTTCCTAGGTGTCATCTACCTCATAGGAACTATAAATGCAGCAAAATCCAATAAAACTATAGAAGAATTTGTACCCTGCTTTCACCAATATTTAAAACAATTTTCTATCTTTGCTCCTCAGCAACAATTTTTCTGCTTCTATGTGCTGCAATATGCTGTCATAGGCTGCAAGGTCCTGAGAGCTCTTAAGCAGTAGGAAAGCTATCTCCAGCATCAGTGAGGTGCTGGAAAATTTATCCTTAATTTACACTACTCACAGCTCTACATAAGGTTTTTCAAGAACACATCTAAGCAACAGAAGATACCAGCCTAAGGCAAGATAATAAAGGGTATGTCACAGGTGCTTTTATCAGGACCACATCTCATTCTAATATCAGTTAGTATGGACCACTCTATTCTAGATATGGAATAGCCTTCACAGACCTCTGCAAGGTACAAATTATTAGTTGTGGGCATGTCATTCCTGAGTTCCTGTTTTGACCATTTCAGATCATAATAAACTTCCTGTTTTGCCTGCTGAAACATTCTGTCTGTTCATCAGCTACTCGTCAGTCTGCCCTCAGGGCTGTACTCTTGTGAGAACATACCACCATCATCTTGCCTACCTATCAGAAATGACCACCTGTGAAACCTGTATTCATTGCAGAATTCTGGTAAAGCAGCATGTCCAACTTCACTGTGACCATCAAGTTGCCAGTGGATTCTAGCAGATCATTAATGACAGGTATGACCCTGCCTCAAATAAGACCAGTAGTTAACAGTATTGTAAACTATTCCAACATTTAAATGCCACACTGATGCCTAATCCCATCAGATCTCGGAAGCTCTTTCAGGACGTTATCCATCAGTTCAGAATATTCGGACACCAGAATCATCCAATTGATAGTATTCTTCATGCCTGAACATTGTGTGCCCAGGTGGCCAAGAAGGCCAATGGAATCCTGTCCTGTATCAAAAATAGCGTGGCCAGCAGGACCAGGGAAGTGATCCTTCCCCTGTACTCTGCATTGGTGAGGCCACACCTTGAGTATTGTGTTCAGTTCTGGGCCCCTCAGTTCAGAAAGGATATTGAGGTGCTGGAGCGAGTCCAGAGAAGAGCAACAAGGCTGGTGAAGGGACTGGAGCACAAGCCCTATGGGGAGAGTTTGAGGGAGCTGGGGTTGTTTAACCTGGAGAAGAGGAGGCTCAGAGGTGACCTCATCACTGTCTATAACTACTTGAAGGGAAGTTCTAGCCAGGTGGGGGCTGGTCTCTTCTCCCAGGCACTCAGCAATAGGACAAGGGGGCACGGGCTTAAGCTCTGCCAGGGGAAATTTAAGTTGGATATCAGAAAAAAAATTCTTTCCAGAGAGAGTAATCAGGCATTGGAATGGGCTGCCCAGAGAGGTGGTGGATTCACCATCCCTAGAGATTTTTAAACGCAGATTGGACTTGGCGCTGCATGCCATGATCGAGTAAATGGACTAGAGTTGGACCAAGGGTTGGACTCGATCATCTCAGAGGTCTTTTCTAACCCAATCGATTCTATGATTCTATGATTCTATGATTTGATAGCTCCTGGTGAAAATGGGCACTTATTTCAGCTTGCAAAGTCAACATCTATGTCCAGAAAGCAATGACAATTGCCTCCACTCTGAACAACTTCATCCAGCTCTGTCTTGGTGATCGAAGGAGTAAAGCAACTGCCTTCAGCTCTCTCAATGACCTTCACAAATGCATTTAAGTGTTTCATTTTTCTAAAGGAGATGCCTGTGATATCAAGTAGATGCCAAAAATGAGAATATAATCTGAATCACTATGCACATACTAAAATCTGAGCAAAAATATACAGACATTCCTTGTAACCTTTTTGCACGAAAGCCTTGAATGCAGCCTCCATCCCCAGTCTGAGCAAATTAAAACAGATTTTGACTTTATATCAGTAAAATTTCCACCAAGTACAATGGTTATAGGCAGTTAAACACCACCCTGATGCCTGATCCCGTCAGATCTCAGAAGCCAAGCAGGGTCAGCCCCAGTTAGTACTTGGATGGGAGACCTCCTGGCAATACCAGGGACTGTAGGTTTTAGTCCCGAGGACTTCACTGTCACTGTCCAAGCTCGCTCAGCCATGGCAGATGAACCTTAGGAGTTAAAGGGTGGGACTAGTTCTGCCCACACTGTGCCTCACCTAAAATATCCTCTGCGCAGGCTCAAAGGACACATCCACATGGGTAGAGCCCTTCCCAAATCTCTACTTTGCGAAGCCTTGCCATACATACATACAATGGTTATGAATCATTTTGCTTGCATGCAGACTTAACCATATCCCAATCTTAATATCTTTCTCTCTTTCCTCTCCTTCAGACAATTTACTCTGGTTTCCTTTACTGCCTCCAACCTTATTGTAAAAGGCAGATTTTCACTGCTGTTGTTATGGCAACAGCACAAGCCTGGCTTTACTTACTGTCCCATCCTGCACTTCTTGGTACCTCTCATTGTAAACATTTTCAGGCACAAGAAAGTTCATCACCTCTCATTGTCTGCCATCTGTCAGTGAGTAGAAAATATTCTTTACATGGAGTACCAATAATCCGTTCTTCCTTACCAGAAAAGGCATTGTCTAACCTACACACATAAGAGTTTTCTAAACCTTTGCGCACTACAAGACAGCTTTGCCAGAACTGATGCACTTGAGTTGCTACTTGTACTGGATCTGGCTGCGGTGAAGTTAATTCTCATCATAGCAGCCTGTAGGGTGCTCTGCTTTGGATTTGTAGCTAACAGTATTGGTAGCACACCTGTGTTTTTCCCTGTGTTGATCAGTGCTTACACAGTATCAAGACCTCTTTTTCTCACTCTAGCCCTGCCCCCACGCCCCCAAAAATGATCCTGGAGGTAAGCAAGAAAATGGAAGGGGTACAGTTGGGACAGCTGATCAGAATCAAATCAAGGTCATATGCTATCATACTTAGCAATAAAAACTTAAAGAAAGGAGATGGAAGGGGGAAACACAGGTGCTTATGGTGTTTTTATTTGCAAATTGCTGCCTGGGCTGAGGATTTGCTTTCCAGGAAGTGACTAAGTGTGTACCTGTGACTGGGAAATAGTCAATAATTTCCTTATTTTGCTTTGCTTGCACATACTGCTTTTCCTCACTTATTAAACTGTTCTTATCTTGACCCTCAAGTTTTCTCACTTTTGCTCTTCAATTCTCTGGCCCATCCCACTGATGTGGGAGGATTAGTGAGCAATTGTATGGGTGCTTAGTCACTAGCTGAAGCCATCTCATCCCATTACCACATTAATGTATTCACTGAGGCAAACACAAAAATATTTCTCTGTCTTCTTTATTCTATATTTATCTATATTTATCTTCCTTCCAGTTTCTATGTTTGAATCATGAGGTACTGAGACAACCATGTAGATCACCCCTGATATCTACAGTAAAACAAAGGAACTAGCATTCTCCACATTCCTGCTAAAGAGAATAACAATCACCATTGATGTTTTCCTCAGTCTCTTCTCTCTGGTTTATGCTATAGGCTGTATTCATCCTGTGGTAGGTATATGAGTAAGGATACCTAGAATTTGAACTTTCTTGTGAGAGAATAATAAAAGGAGGACTTCCTAGAGGGGAAACAAGAAAACAAGACTCTATGACAGAGCTAAATATTTTATTGCTGCCAAGTTGTGTTTTTCCTCTTGAAAAGTACAGCAAAATTTGCTGATCTCATAAAAATCTAGCAAAAAGAAATAAAATCTGAAATCTCAGCCACATTAATTCTGTATAGGGCCAACCCACAGTACTCAAACATAGGTACCAATGTGCTATCAGGTAACCTTGAAAACTGCACCAAAGTGAAGATGAGGTGAGTATGCTGGCTCTGGAAGCTATAGAAGTTGTTTTCTTTTCAAAGAAAGGTCATCAGATTGGAAGAGGTTTGAGAAGGAACTGTACCAATCCTATTATTGAATCAGTTTCTCAGGCAATAGAAAAGGAATCTGTTTCAAATTTATACTATTCAGGATCCACGATAGTATTTAATTCATAATTTTGTGTCACCTGAGCTTGAGAGGAAATAGAGCAGCTCACATCTAAACCTTGACACTGGCCAGATTCAGACATATTGTTCCTAACAGTCTAATCACTTTACCTCGTGCTACAATGCAATCACCCTACTGCACCTTCTTCTAAAGTTTGTGATACTGAATATTATTAAAGAATATACATGAAGCAAACTGAACCACATGCCTGTTTCTGAATATTTTGTGTCAATGCAATATGACTATTTACTTTTCAGAAGCAATGAGAAAAGAGATACTATTTAGCACTAAAAGTCTCTACAGCTAATAATAACAAATGATTATTAAGAGAAAATGAAAAGTGAATACCATGGGGATATATTTGGTATAACTATATACATCAGACTGTGCATGTCAAGATTTGGTCAAGTTTAATGATTCCCATTAGTTTAAAACCAACTAAAATAAGTACGCAGGGACATAGTGTAGAAAACAGTCTTTTGCCAGCAGAAGGAAATAGACAATTAAGTTTTAACTGTAATTTATATTCATTTCTTCAGCAATATAGCAAAATAAATTTTATATCTCTTTCATGGCAGTATGAACTATGAATGCTACTTTGGCATTGGGGCTTAGAGTTAGAACTAGAAATTTCCAGGTTAAACAGTAAAAACATCTGCCATATTCCATGATTTAAAAAAAAAAAGGCAAAAAAAAGCAGGAGACTATTTCTCAAAACAGTAAAAAAAGTACTCCAGGGATAGAGCTTCACTCTCATGTCAGAATATGTTTCCAGCAATGAATAAATGAACAGAGTAGTTGCATGCAGGATTGCATACTGAATGCTGTGCAAGTTATTTTACTAACCATCTTCAAGGTCCTGTTGATAGAGTCAAAAATGCTTTTTTCCTGAAACTGATTATCTAATGTGATAGAAAATACACAGTCCAAGAACAAATTTGATTTATGTGGAAAATTAAACTGTAATGTGGGGTTATTCACTGAGGCATTAAATATAGCTGTATAATTGTATCTGCAGATGACAACTATGATATGACTGAACTTCATCTGGTTTCCAGTGAAGACTTACAACAAACATGTACACAAACAGAAGTTTCCTTTGAAGTATTTGGAGGGGAAAATTGATTTTCGCAGTATCCTTTTCATAAACAATCACTCCACTTGAAACTTCTGAAGTAGCTCAAGTGTGAAAGTTTCTGCTACTGAATCACAAAAGGAAAGAAAGACCTGTGTATGGTCATTTTCACAAAAGAGACTAACTGTAAAGCTATAAGCAATTTGAGTAGTCACCATTCAATATTAGGCAAAGCACTATAACAATGTTTGTCCTTTTTAAAAATTATTTTTAATGAAGGATTTTCAAAATACCTTATTATGTCACTATAAGTTTGTTTCCAATCTGGGCCAAAATACCTATAAAACTATGTACCTTTCTGAAATTAAAATATTCACAAGAAACAGATATACAAAATGTAGGGTTATTTTTTATCATCATCTCAACAGTAGAGTTATGAAATTAAAAATATAGAAATGAAAACCAACATTACATGTTTCCTTAATTACTATTTACAACCAATTCAAAAATCAGTATTCTATTATGCTTTAAAAGAGATATTTTCAAGAAATATTCTGTTAATGGCTATGATTTACCAAAGGCATAAATCCAGATAGACACTTCACTAGCTGTCTTTATTTGAATTATTATTTTCTGCTTTTCCATTTCTGCAATTGTCTTTTCCCTGTGTTTGATGATCATAGAATCATGGAGTCATTTATGTTGGAAAAGACCTCTAAGTCCAGCTGTATGTTGATGGGGCATTCTTGAGCATAAAAAATTATGTTTCATCCATGTTTGACAGGGTTAGAACACCTTTTAAAAGATTTATTATCTTTATGTTGTTACCAATGCCTAAGATGGGAAATTTTGGTCTTGTTCCATAAATAATGCCCCTGTGGAGTCCCAACATATACATGTGGGGTGTTAATCATAAATCAGATTGTGTTTCTCCTATCCTCCTAAGATGACTGTCTGATCCTATCACGGTACAATGCTGCAATGAAATTAGAACAAATGATTTAACTTACAAGAATAACAAAAGTCTCTCCAGTGAGCTACACAGAGTTTCCTAGTTTTCAGAACAATTTTTGTTGGAGCTAATAAATAGTATTTAATTTCTACCATTAGAATTTTATATAGCTCTGACTGTTTGAGGCATAAATGTGATCCTTTCTTGTTGTCATTCAGAAGTCTGTATGTACTATAAAAATAATTACTATGCTTTACAATATATTGACGGTCTTATTAACTTGAAATATTTGTATGCACCTGAAACAATTACATTATGCATCTTTCTGGAGGAAAATTTCTTTAAGCTGCCCACAAGGAAAGATACATAAGTATGAATCTCTGGCAAAGGTAGTAGTTTAACATAGCAACAAGCTATCACGATTAAAACCAGAAAAAGATAAGGTGCTCTCAGCATTAATACCATAAATGCACCTTGTAAATCACACAAGTAAATATTCTGGATTATGAAATTGACAGGGAAGTGTCGGAGGAGACCCAGGGTTTATACAGTGGCAAAAATGCTACAAGAGATGGATAGACGAGGACGCCGAAGTCCAGGAACCCGGCTCCCCGAATATGGAAGCTCTGCGAGAGATTTATAAGGACTCTAATGTTCACACCCTGTATTGACGTTTCCCCAGTTTGAATGTTATACACCCCAATGTGTCTACCCTGGTTATTTTTCCCTTAGTAGTTCCTTATCCAAGTTCCCTCTTCCCACAAAACCCTCCGGGTCGCATCCCCCCTTTCCTGGCCCGACCCAGCCATGGAGGTGGTTGCCGGTGGGGCCGCCCACGAGGCGCCTCTGGAGCCTGGGCGGGGGCTGTCCCTGCCTCGGAGTACCAGAAGCCCTACGGTGACTTTCCCCGCCCATCTCATTCTCCCATTAGTCCTTTTGCCGCTCCTCCCCTCCCTCCTTCCCTTCGTTTGCATGCACCCAATGAAGTGCATTACTCCGCCCCGTCTCTGCCCCTCTTCCCCGCCTACATCCGGGGAATTCCCATGCTCTCCTCAAAAGCCAGCGCGCGGCAATAAACTTGGCTTTTCCTCGTGGACTCCTGGCAAGTGCGGGCTTGTTCCGTTCGGGATGGTCGCCGGGCCGGGGGCGGGAGGAGCCAACCTCGCTTCTAAGGGGCCTGATCCTAGGGAGCCCTGCTTGTTGCTTTCCTAGCCTGGCTCCTGGAAGTGGAAACCTCTCCACTGTATCGGTGGGCTATTTTTAATCCGCTGATAGGGAAGAATCAAGGTATGGTCATGACCCCTATCAGGCTATACTATATGAACACAAGGCGTTCAGTAGGGCTACTATAAGATAGGAGTCAAAGGAGAATTATTGAATCTGTTAATATTAAAAGCTGGTGCTGTGAAAGTTAGATGCCTGGAGGAAGTGAGAAATCTCTAACTTGTATGACAATTTCAGCTGCCTCTTTCTGTACCTGGAACATTCCTCCTAGAATTGCAACCAGGGTATATAAAAGCCTTGACAGCTGTGAATGGAGTTAAAGGCAAATGCTAAAATAGAAAACATAAAGCTAGACATTTCAGACTAAAATTTAATAGTCAATGTAAATCATAGTTTATTCTCCTGCTATAAATAAGGCAAAGTAGGTATGAAAAGGAACATAATGAGTTACACTGGAGGCTGATGTAGTTTGAGGTAGCTCCTTTGGAATCGAACTGGATTTCCATCTGACAAGGATTCTTTGCTACAAAACAGCTACAGACTTAAATAAAATGGACAAGGCAAGCAGGTGGTATAAAACATACCAGAGGAGTGTATAACAGTAGACTGATGCAAATAAAGAAGTTATAAATTAAGACTTTTGAGTTGTTGAAACTCAGTTTTGCTGACTCTGCTTTAAGGTATTGCTATAAAGGATCCTAACTCCCACAATTAAGTGGAAGTGGTCAAGTAGGACTAAGAAAAGGACCAAATTAAGAACATACTGAATGAACACCTAGGGGAAAAAAAGAATCCAATTTTTTGTCATAACTAATTTTATTTAGAAAGGAAAATGAATTAAGGTTGGTGAAAATGAAAGACATATGAAGAGATCGATACATTCATGTAGTTTGCAATTAGTTTTGTTACTTTGCACAGGCTGCAAACCAATCCCTTATCCTTCTAAAAATCTTTGATAAATAAAATATCTTCAGAGGAAGTTCATGCAGAAGAAGGCCTGGACCTGGTGAAGTCAAATGTCAGGTGAAATGATTTCACAGCTTTTAGCAATGTCAAGATTCAGCAAAAAATCCTGTCAGCTTCCAAATATCTCCTGCCTTCTACTTGTTGAGTGCTTTTCTCCAGTTTTAGTTATGGTAAGTCTTACCAGTTTTGTCAGACTACTTAGTTTTAGTATTTCTGTTTACTCACCAATTACTGTGGAATTACTACACTGTTACTAAAGTGGTATAGTAAATTTTTTTACGATATATCCCAATTTTTGTCCATTAGTATGAACCCATATTTGCTATAGATTTAATGACAATGGTTGTATTTCAGAATATTTGATTTTAAAGAAGAGAAATGGAAAGGTGTGTTTTGTGGTTTGTTTTTTTTTTATATTAAATAGACAATAAATTTAAATCATCAGAAGAGCTGCATTACAGGCATAATAGTCAACATAATGAATGTTTTGCATCATTTAGTGTGGTTATTTATCTGTTTTGTAGGAAGAATATATTATAACTTCCTTAACTAATAATAAAATTAACAATTTAAAAAAATGTGCTAAATTTAGGAGTGTTAAATGGATGTAGACATAAAAAATTTGAGCTGTGCCAAATTTGAAGTAGTAATTTGAAAATTAAATTCAGTTATTTGTGTAACTTTTGAAAGGAAATGAAAACTCTCCAAAATGCTTTATGATGATTTTTTTAAAGATATGAGTCTTTTATGTAACCATAGAAGAGCAATGTATTCTAATTACTTTACTTATTCCTAAATATCTGTACTTCAGCTCCGATTATCATTCATTCTGTTATGGTCTTTGGCCAAATTTTATGTTTTATGTACTGAATTACCTTGCATTTTCCTACACTTCCCCCACAAATGATGCTTTTCAAGGGATTTCTTGCATGTATTATGAGATTCTTCTAATCTTGTTTTAAAACTTAAAAAAATGTCCAAACAAAATTCTGTGTGCTACATTTGGTATGTACAAAACCTTGGATTGGTAAACTTCACGTATATTATTTTGCAAGCATTCCTAGATGTCTGCTCTTTCATCTGAGAAGACCATTAGTAGGTGAGGCTTGAGCTGATACGTTGTGTGTTACTAGAGCACATAACAGAGGGATTGGCAAAAATATAATTTTGATCATAAGCAATTATTAACATATGACGCTATTTCTCAACTCTAATATTTTTGGTAACTCAACAGTGTCTGGACCACCAGGTCTGTTTTAAACCAAAAAAATGTTTTACTATGGGACAGGTTAATTCTTACTCTCTAATAAGTAAAACCTTCTAATAAATAAAATTAATATATTTAAAAATATTATGACAATGCTTTTGGTGCTTTTAAACCTTGAGAAACATAAAAAAGTAGTCAAATTTTGAACAAAGACATTATTATTGATTCAAATAATATGTAAGCAGTCCAGAGTACCTAATTAATACAGAAATGCCTAAATCAGTAAGACAATTAATGAGCACAAACTTTCTACTCCAGTTGGAGCTTGCTTTTCCAATATTGCTCTGGGTTCTAGTGTGAGTAACAAGACTTTTTCAAGAAGCAAACTTGTCAACAGTCTTGGATTCTTCAATGAGAGAATGCTACTCATGTTGGGATTTATTCTTTCTTGGTCTTTGGTAGCATGAGTTATGTTTGTTATCACAGCTTTCTTCCCACTGCAGCTCAGCTAAAGCCTGGAAGTGACCCATCAACTTTTCCTAGGATCAATTAACAAAACTGCTGCGTTTTAGGGGTTTTGACTTCCTCAGTTTGTCAGACTGTTCCTGTAAACAACATTGTATAGCTCAGGCAATAGCAAGTTTAAAAGGTAGAGCTTATAGTTCTAGCCAAGATGAGCTGAGATGGATCATCAGATTCTGCAGTATTGGTAATGGTTCTATGATATTGAGGAGTTTATACTCTTCCTGTTGTGGCTTAAGTCTGGTATAAATAGAGAAAGACTATTTTGAGAAAAATGAGCACATCTACCAGACTGTTGGATACACTCAGTCATTTGGGACCCATGGTAAAGCCACTCAGGAGTAGCCTTGAGGCCTACAGGATCTTTGCCAAGAACTTCACTGAGGAAGATCTTTCTTAAAATGCACTTCTTTAAAAGGATATTCTGAAAATCAATTGGTAAATAGTGACAACAGATTTAATACACATCAACAGCATAAATCATGTTCTAACCCTGGAGTGGCTACCTCAATAGGTGACTTTATTTTAGTTTATTTCTGATGGAACAAATGGACCCAGATGATTCAAAGAAACTTTCAAAAGGAAGGACTCTTCAGGCATCTTACATGGGGTAGCAAGTATACTATTGTTGAACCTACTGGGTCCTTTAATACTGTTATCTTTAGTGTGTATTTGTAAATGACTGGTTCATATGTCTGTGTGTACGTATCTCTCTCTCGCTCCCTCTCTCTCTCTCTCTCTCCCACTTTGGAAAGTTTTTTTGAGTACAATGGAAAGTGCCTGGACAGTCACTCAGACTGATACAGGAGGGCAGTGCTATGTTTACAGAGAGCTGCAAGTGATTCTAATTTTTGCATGCCTTTTGCATGTGCATATAAATACTCACTTCAAGAGATGAGAAGAAATTCTGAATAATCTTATTTTACTTTCACAACATTGACTTCCAGATGGATGGCTGTCAGCTTGGTCTTTGCTATTATGACTGATAAAGGTATGGAAAAGAAGGAATGGCATTAAGGCAATCTTGTAATCATGAGAGAAGTAAACAAACATACAATAAAACAATTTAAATCTCATGCTTTCTGAAAACAGTGTGACTGCTCTAAAGTTCAGGAAGACGTGAAAGACAAAATCTGTTCTCAATGTCGCTTCAAAATGGGATCTAAAAACAAATATACATGAAAACAGAAGTCTTTTTCGTGAGTGTCAGCACATAGAAAATTACAGTAATAATATATAGATCTTCCATCCAAAAATCATACGAAACATAATGTGCCATATTGCTATGAACCCTCACATAATTTCTTTGAACATACAGTATTTATTATCACCTGCTTCCTTTTTGCTTTTCAAAGCAGTATTTTAAGTACAGAATCATCTAGGTTTTCAAAATCTGTATTATGAGTGCATTATTAATATTCTAAATTAAATTGGAGCAGAATATGGTGCAATTTTGGGTTAGGGGTAATCATATGGAAATGTATTATTAAAACATGAATTTGATTGAATTTAAAGACTGGTATGTAAATAAAGGTACTTCACATTTTGCAACATACTTTACTGTGTTATTTAATCTGATGGTTGCTTATCCATGTGATTCCATTTAACCCTAAATTATTTCATATGTTGCTTCACACAATAAATGTGCTTGCAGAGACAGATTTCAGGATGTATGTATGTATGGCTCAGCTTCGCGAATGAAGATTTGGGAAGGGCTCTACCCACGTGGATGTGTCCCTTGAGCCTGCACAGTGCATTTTTTAGGTGAGGCACAGCATGGGCAGAACTGGCCCCACCCTTTAAGTCCTCAGGTTCGTCTGCCACGGCCGAGCGAGCTTGGACGGTGACAGTGAAGTCCTTGGGACTATAACCTACAGCCCCTGGTATTGCCAGGAGGTCTCCCATCCAGGGAGACCTGGATGGCAGGGGAGCCCTGCTTGGCTTCTGAGATCTGACAGGATCAGTCATCAGGGTGGTATTTAACTGCCTTGATTTCAAGATACATACATTGGAAATTAATGTAAATCAAGGAATATAATGTAAGCACAAATGAACAGGATGGCTACAGAAAATTTCTTGTTAAGATTTAAGGCATGTCCAGTGAGAACTACATAATTATTTGAAGAAACAGGGTAGATTCCAGCTGGATGAAATAGTGCAGCTATTACAAAATATTGTGATTCATCCCATTGCCAAATATGATTTTATGCTTAAAGCTGAGTTCAGAGAAAATGACATTACTGAAGTTTAGCTTTTACAAACAGTGCACAGATGACTTTTCTTTCTTGCCATCTCACTGTGGAAAGTCTATAAAGTTTTCTATCTTGCCACACTTTAGCCCCAGACAGCAACTATGTACCATACAGATGCTTCCTCACTCTTTCCCATGCCCCAGTGTCATGAGTGGGATAATTAAAAAAGCTAGAACTCATACACTGAGATAAGAACAGTTCAATAATTTTATTATTAATATTAATATTACCACTACTACTATTAGGTAGGCAACAAAAAAAGATAAATAAAACCCAAAAGAAACCAGCAATGAAAAACAGAATTCCTCACCATCTGCTGGCTCATGCCCATCCCATCCACCAGCTATGATCAGCTTCTCCCAGTCGAACCCCTCCAGTTTATACACTGTGCATGATACTCTATGGAATGGTATATTCCTTTGACCAATTCAGGTCAGCTGTCCTGACTATACTATGTTTGGAGGAATAAGTGGTTGTTGAACCTAAATTGTAGCTGATTCTGTTAGTTATGGATTTATTTAAATAGATAAGGAAAGTTAAATTTATTTTCAGCCTAACAGATCAGGCCTCAAGAGAAATACATTCTACTACTTCTTCCAGCTACAGGAGTAAATAGTGAGAGATGAGTTAATGTATTCAAGACAGGTCTTCGCTTCTTTGTCTGAGGAAACGCTCTTCCAAACCTTGTAGAAAGAATGCATCCTAACTGTTATGGATTAAAGTCTCAAAGGAAATGGGACATTAAACACATGATGTTGAAACTAGATGAAACCTAAAATTTGTTTTTCAGAAAGAAGAACATAGATAAAACTCTGAAATTTATGGTCAGAGTATGTGTGCTGGCTGGACAACAAAATCTCTAGTCCCTGCTTTGAAGACTATAAGTATGAGGGGAGTTGTGTTGGAAGGAGGCTGGGGTCGTTACTAACATTATGTTATGTAACACCAAGACTCGGGATCAGAACTTGCATTTAACTACTTCCCAGGTAAATGAACAATGCAGGATTATCAAGCTAAAGAATTAAAAGGGATTTTTTGTTTCATCCTTAGCATAGCATCTTCAGCAGAAAGCACAAAAATTAATATAATTTAGATAGTATATTCTGGAGCTTAAGGCATTTTATTGTATGGTAAAAGGGAAGTGTGAATTAACATCACCTACCAAATAATTACATAAATGATGCAGAGGGTGAAATTGTCTCTTTTACAAGGTGTTCTCTGAAAGAAAGCACTGATTAGTTTTCTCAAGCGAAGAAAAGGGTATGTACACATAACTTCTATCAAAAGGTTTCAGATTGAGAGTCTTCACTAAAACAAGGAAACAGGATTTATGAGGCATCGCTGTCTTAAACAGTATTTGTTGGTTTATTTGTTTCTCAGACTATTTAGGTAGCTTTTTTTACTTCCCCCCTCCCCTCATGGCTTTAGATGACTCCTAATGCAATGTATAAGGTAAAGAGAATATATTCTGCATTTTTTTACTTTCCTTGTGTACTGTACAGAAAATATGTCCTGAGACTGAGACATTCAAAAATCTTCCTGGATTTTTGCGCAGATGTTTATGACCCAGACCTTGAAATATATGACACAGAAAATTTGAATGAATGCCTATAGTATTTTATAAACTGCCTAATAACAAGAATAATTTTAATAGCAATTTAGGATTAAAATAAATATTTTTCATGATCTGGATCATAACAATTAATAAATTCTTAAGATTTTTTCTTTTTTTTTTCCTTATTGGTTTTCTTTCCTTAGCATTTAATTAAAACTAAGAGAAAAAAACCCAATTTAATCCTAAATTTTAAGATCAGTAATAATTATATCAGGATCCTTTGCATGTAAGGTGTCATCCTGAAAATTCTACTTTTTAACTATAACATTGTGTGTATAAATATATATTTATTTATGTATATATGTGAGTCTTCTGTAATTTTTGTAATTGACAGATAAGGGTTTTATTTTGCTCCTCAGGAATTGTTGTAGTTTGCCCAAACATGATATTTCTTCACCATTTTTGAAAGCCTTCAAGATTCTGGACACAGCTAACATCAGATGACATGATTTCTGATTCTCTCATAAATAATGTGCAGTCCATGGAAGAAAAGTCAATTTAATAGTTTATCTCTTTTCCTATTCTCTTTTTCTCTGTATCTTATTCCATTTTGAAATTTTCAACTTCACCCTTCACTGATCTTTTATTTTGTAGTGTTCAAAATCTTTTTCGAAATGTGGTTAGCATCTCTTAGTACACATATCTATTTCAATTATCTCTTTCCTTCTAATATCCTCTTTACCTGTTTTACTGTTTTTCATCATTCTCAGTTTTCTATTTCATCCTTTCTGCATTTTTAATATCCTTTTTTGTCTTTTTTAGCATTCTTCTCAAGATCTACAATTCACAATTCTCTTTGTCATCTGATAGCTCTTAAAGGAAGATTTATCTACTAGTTTTAGAGAATGTTTATTTCGGTTAACTTGATTTGTTGGGAATTGTCCTAGTTCAGAAGCTGGCACCAGTTTATCACTGTGTGGATGTAACCAAAGCTGAGTCTATGTCATTTCTCATGAACTGTTAACAATGGACCATTTGCAGCAGCTGCCCAGGATACACCTGACCCCTCAGGATGTAAGCTGGGTGTTAAAGAAGCCTGTGAGATAGGAGCTGTACTAGCTCCCCTCTACGGAGTTGTTAGCACTTCCACACCCAGCCTGAGGGGTGGTTTGCTAATGGACCATCAAGGATTCCAAGAATACCCCGTGACTCACAGAGTCCACCCATTGCGGAACTCCTAGCCCTGGAGGAGGTACTGGACACTCCTATCTGAACCTGAGGGAATATAATCTTGAGGTTTGGAGACTTCTCGGACCTCTCATCGGATCCAGAGAAGAACTAGAACTTCGACAGGATTGCAACCACTACTCTCGACCAGACTGCGACCGTCATCTGCACTATCAGGTTTTCTCTTTTATTTTGGACTCAGGGGAAACGTGTGCTCAGCACAGGGGCTAACGAACACTATTCTGTTTGTCCCCCAAGGTGCTGGGTTATACTTCTGGGTTTTGTGGGTTAAAACCAATTTCTCTTTGTATCATTGCATTTATTGTAATATTTTTATTAAATTGTAACTCTGACTTATAATCTCCTTTGTGTTGAGTTCATTTCTCCTGCTGGTTTATTTTTAAACCAACACAGAAATACACCTGATGGCATATTTGTTGGGGTATATTTCTGTTCAGATACTGTTTGTGCACAGCAAGCTAACCTCCATGAGGAAACAGCTATTTGTATACACACAGCATCCTTTATGTATCAGCTTTTAGTCTTTTGAAAGCTATCCAAACACATACAGTGAAACTATGAAAAAGGAAAAAATGTTAGGAATACTTTGAGCTGGTGGTAAACATATAATTTTTTCCCCTGAAAGACTACACAGACAGCAAGCATCTGTGAAGACTGATTTTCTTTTTTCTCTTCCTACCTACTGTATATCTCAGACTGCAGTATTCAGACTATCTGGTAATTTGCCAGTTATCACATAAGCCACAAATAACATCACTGATACTTTTTCCATGTTTGAAGTCTATTATGGATGTTGTTTCAGCTTTTTATATTTGCAAACAACCCTTAATGTATCTTCACACTGTGCATTTAATTTATGAAACATTCAGAGAGAAAAAAGAAAACAAAAAAAACAAACTCCAAAAAAACTATTCCAGAATCCATAATTACAGCCTGAACCATTTAAATCATCTGAGTCCATGACTGGTGACAGCTTGTTTCACCCAGAATATATGTAGTTCAAAAAGTATTAACCTAAAAGCAGAGGAAAATAAGAGGTTTTAAGCAGGAAATTCTGTTTACAATAGTTTATATTCTGCACTTAGCCAAAGACCAGTGAGTCAATGAATCAATGAATTACATGATAACCATGTTTTGATTTCTGTAATAATGTTATAAATACTATGGGACTGTGTTAAAAAGAGACATCTCAATTTTCTTAGTATACGGAATGTCCTTTCGAACAGAAAGAAAAAATGCCACACTATTTATTAATCAAAAATATTTTGTTTCTAAGATGACAGCATATTTTTTAAAAGGATATTCCACATGCAAACTAAAAAAACCCCACAAAATTCCCCAAAAGCCATGCAGAATGACATATCCAGTTATTGCCAGATGAAAATACCCTTTTAAATCTTAACCAATGCCTTAACTAATTTGCTTCATTAACACTACTGTAATGCCTGCTGGCTTCTGAAAGCCAAGAACAAAGTTTGTACTTGGAATGAAATGTATTTTAATCATAAAGAATATTATATCAAGCGCCCTCTAGAAATGAAGCCTGTTTGATTAGTGTTAGCAAGTCTGAAGAGCACTTTATGTGCTTACAAATCCTAACCCTTTTTCTGTGCAAATAGTTATCAAGGAATTCGTCATGGTCTAAAATCCGAAGGGGTGCTGATTGTTCCTTCAAAAGTCTTTAAAAGCAAATACACTCAATGTCTCAGGATGTCATCCTTTCCAAAGTTAAACATTAAACACTTGGGGAACAGACTAATCATGTGTTTATTAACTTCTGCTCTGAAACCATCAAGTCCAGATGGATTTGTTGACTTAAAAGCAACACTAGGTTTATTAACCCATTTTATAGACAAAGATTAATTGTTACTTTATGCAGAATCCTATTGTGGGGCAGGAAAAATTGAGTTTAATTGGAAATATATCAGTATTTTGTGAATCATATGTTCTGTCTTTAGCAAGACTAGGCAAGGATAAATAGTGTCAGTTGTTCCTGCCTACAAATACTTATATTTAACTGAATTGTTTAAATGTTGCAAAACAACAAAAAATCTTATTAGAATATTGGTTACTTGGTATATAGGGTTTTCCAAAATTAATTAAATTAATCTCTGTGTTCTAAAAATATGATTACATCGTTTAGATCAGTCAAAACCAGGGATTATTATAGAATGAATCATAAAATGGCATGGGGTAGAACAGATTATCTAGTTAATAATTAACAATTATCTAGTTCCATCACTCCTTCAGTGGGCAGGGACAATTTTCCCTAAACCAGGAAGCTCAAAGTCCCATCTAACCTGACCTTGGAACACTTCTAGGGATGGGACATCCACAATCTGTCTTGGCAACCTGCTCCAGCATTTCCCCACACACCTTCACAGTAAAGTTCTTCCTGGTATCTGATCCAAACATACTTTCACTTTGAAGCCAATCCTCCTTATCCTATCACTATATGCCCTTGGGAAAAATTTCTCTTCATCCTTTTTGTAGGATCCCTTCGGACACTGAAAGGCTGAGCAATCCCAATTCTCTTAGCTTTCCTCATAGGAGACATGTTCCATCCTCCACCCATCTTCCTGGCCCTCCTTTGGAATTCCTCCAACAGGTCCATGTCCTTCTTATATCAGGGACCCCAGAACTGGATGCAATTCTCAAGGAGGGGTTGTAATACTCATTTGTATTCAAGCTTAAATTAACTTCTAACCAACACTGTTCCATTATGGATGAAAGGGAACAATCCATACATGTAGACTCAAAAATATTTTGCATGTGTGTGTCATTCATATCTCAAAAAAATCTAACTAAAATATAACAAATAGTCACTGTATGTCCACTTGAAACACTAGGACTCTAAATACAAATTAATATGGAAAGCATTCATTCATAAACCTTAAACTGTTACATAGAAAGCTTACTAATATCTACTCCTTCCTTTGATGCCAATCTCAACCTCACAATGTCCCTCTAATACCATTCTCTGGCAGAGAAGTAATGAGTAACACAGCAAGCCTTCCGTATCCCAAGGCCTCCACTAGGAGGAGAATAATGTCCTTCTTGGGCTTAATACTAATTGGTTAGAAAGAAACTCCTCCATCTTTTTCATCATATCATACAACAAAGTACCTAGTTGAAGCCTGTATACCTGAGGTTTGACCCAGTGGCATATAATGTTTAGTCCACTTGTATTATCCCAATGACATTTAGCACTAATTCCAGGCACAAAGCATTAAATTCACTGAACCTTAGGCACTTACCTGAGGATTGTAAAGCAGGAGATGTTGCTGATTTTCTCTTTATTTTTTATTAAACATTTATACATTTCCTGCCTGATGTAATTTCTTCTGGTGTTAGCTTAGATAAACTTCAGACTGTAAGACTTATGAACTGCCACATTGACAGCAAAACACTCAATAAGCTTTGACACACAAATGAATGCTGTTAGACTTTCTGTAAAATGAAATAATCATAAATTATGTATGCTGATATCTTAATGAGATTTCGAACAACTCATACATGCACCAGAGAAAGGGAAAAAAATCAAAGTGCCAGGATGATCCACCTAAGTATTGTGGAATATCAAAATAGTATTCCTTTCCCCCTTGCTTCTTATGCTACCAGGCTATCTGGTATACCATGAGCAACATGTGGCTCAGCTTAGCAGGAAAAAGAAAAAAATAAAACCCCCAAAAAACAACATGCAAACAAACAAGCAAAAGGAAAAAAAAGTGCCAAGGAAATCAACCCATAAGCTTACTTTTCCTGGATTTATTTTATCTAATGTCTCAGCTCATGGATCTTTAATTTCATTAGGGTTGAACTGTGCAAATAAAAATAAAGACATTCCTCTGAAAACTTACCTATTCACCCAAACCTTCCTCTCCTGCCAATGGAGACAGATAGCTTACATCTGTACTGTTAAGCAAGTCAGCTCCAGGAGGCAAAGTCAGCATTCAACTGCTGGTCATCCATACTGCTTAACTGTTTGCATGCTCCCTGGCATACTTGAGCCATTTTAATTAGTGTTTTCCAAGATATTGCCTGGGCATGATTTAGGTGTTAGCATATGCTAGGGTTTATTTGCCATAAACAGTAGGGACAATAATGCACCATCTGTCTTTCTCTGCCCTACAAGATCTTGCAACATTAGCCCAGTTGGCTTTGTATCTTCAAATATCCGTTACACCAGTGCACCCCACACACCAGGACTGGCCACAAAAGCTATCATTCCATTACTGTGAAAACATCCTTGTAAATAACTGCAATACATCTCTTCAATTTTGACTTTGAACTGAATCCCCTACTTTGTACACAGAAATACACATACTCACACTGAATTAGAATGACTTTTTGGCTGTAGATATGCCATATGGCCCCGAAGAAGCCTAGGGCCAAATACTGTATCCTATGAATTTAGTAAGCCTGTGCCAGCTGGCCTTGGGGTCAGACAGTGGTCTTTGCTTGATTTTATTTAGCAATGTGACATAATGCCCTGTTGTGGTTAGCCTCAGATGACAACTAAGTACCAAACAACTGCTCGCTTATTCCCTCAAGCAGGATGAGGAGAACTGGAAGGGTAGAAGTGAGAAAAAAATTGGTTGTGATAAGAACAGTTTAACAATTGAAATAACTATAATAATGATAATAATGACAATAATAATGTAGTGAAGAGGGAGAAAAGAAAAAAAAAAAAGAGTAAAGACAAAGGATGCAAATGAAAAACAATTGCTCAACATCAATCAACCAATGCTCAGGCAGTCCCTGGGCAGTGGCCCTCAGCCAACTTTCTCCCTAGATTATATGCTGAACCAGACATCACATGGTATGGAATATAACTTTGGTCAGTTAAGTAAGCTGTCCCGTCTTTGGATCCTCCCAACCTTTTGTGCACTCTCAGCCTTCTCACTGGCAGGGATGCATGAGGAGCAGAAAAAGCCTTGACTCCATGCAGCCACTGCTGAGCAATAAGAATAGCTCTGTGCTATCAACACCATGTCCAGCACAAATTTAAAATGTAGCTCTAGACTCTTGTCCTGTATCTGGCTCAGATCTACAAGAATGGATATGGTCAAGACATTGTGTTGCTTGATACCATCTTATGTCATGTCAGGGGTGGAGGAAAGGGACACTCTCTTGCTTCCAACAAGAAAGGCACCCCTTACCTGTGGAGCAAGTGTGGTGGGCACAGTGTTCAGGATAGGGTGGTGCCAGCTGGGGTCATTCCACATTGGTTTGGGTTTGGTGAGCATTTTGCATGTAAATCACGCTCTCTTTGTACACTTTTCCTATCAGTGTTCTGGCTGTTACTGTTCATCTTCTTGTCTCCTTGCTGTTTCCAGTAAATTGTTCTCATCTCAACCCATGATTTGCACCTTTTGAGCCTCCAATTCTCAACTCCCATCTTCAGAGTGGGAAGGAAGAGTGGAAGAGGTAGTGAGCAGCATTTGGCTTGGGAGAGTCTCAGTGAGAGCACTGATTTGGTGAGTACTATTCCTAAACCATGACAACTCACTTGTATGAAGAAAATTAATTACCCCAGCCAAAACCAGCATATTCTACATTCCTTATTCCATACCACTTATGTCATGCTTGGACTCCACACTATCCAATACATCCGCATTATCACCACCCCATTTCCCATCCTTTGATATAACACACAGATGTGATTCCCTTAGTCTATGGAACACCCCTGTGAAATGTCTATAAAATATATTTAAATGTCCATTGAGTTAATTTAGTCCACATCTTTAGTCTCCATCTATTGTGGTGGTCACTTAGGACAGGAGAGGTAGTGTGTTGAGTTGAGTTACTGGGCAGCAAACCTAGCTCAGGCTGAACAATGGAAATATATCAGTTAAAAATATGGAAATCAACCTGAAAGCTGTTTCACAATTTCAACAACCCCACTTCTTTTCATACAGCTTTCTTGATCCACCACTTATGCGAGGCCTTCAAAATTTTAGCTTTGTGTGTCTAGCCTGTCCTTTATTTTTGGTGTTTTGTATTATAAAGATAATAGTATTTTTATATTTTTTATCAACTTGGGAAAATAAATAAAACCTGCATTGATACATTTGTTTTCAACTTCACATATGGCATGGAGAAAGTGAACAACTAAAAATGGACTAATATATCTTCCTACTTTTCTGATACTTATTTTTGTTCCAACTTTAAAGTGGTCAAGTATGATGGAATACTGTTTATTTCTTTTCATATCTTTTTAGAATAGTCTTCTTGAAAGAATATTAATGATTCAGAGAACTGAATTAATTAACTCACTCTCAGCTTCACCATTAATCATGCACTTTATTTTCATTCTGATTTTGGTTAATCAATGACATATGCATCATTTTAATCAAATACTTGATTAAATTCTTTAATAAATACTTTTTCAAACTTCAATATTAATTGCACTGCAACTGTTAGAGCAGAGAATGAGCCTATGGTCATTCAAGTGCTGTACACAAAGGGAAAATGTTATCTTTTGCCTTTTTTAATATTCCTATACATATTCAACAAAAATTTTTGAAAAGTCAGAGATAGAATTCACTTTCTTCAAGTGTTCAACTGTTCTCTTTGTGGTTTAAAATTATTACAGTAGCCTTAGTTCAATTCAGTGAGATGCCTTGTATATTCCTACCTGCCTACTGGTATCATCCACAGCTGATTATGTCAGGCAACATAGGATCCCTCCCAACAGGAGAACTACTAGTTTATTGTACTGCCTGCATTTTAAGTAAATTGACAGGTGTTCTTATTTTAATCATCACTGACTATAGTAAGTTCTGTGTCTGCATGATCTCAAATTTTCCACATTACAATATATTAGATGCTGTGTAATTTAAATATTAGGATATTAAGTTTCAACCGAGTGAAAGGTTTGAAAACAACTTTTCACCACAGCTGAAAGCTTATAAAAATAATCCACTTCTGGTTTAAACTGAGGTTCAGTCAGAGAATAAATCTGAGATCTATATTTGTATCTGTGTACAAACATTTAATTTGTAGTATGTCTGGAGCTCTGAAGACTCAAAACAATATAAACAATTCAGAAAAGAATGATTTATTTATAAATTTCTAATAACTTCATAAATAACTATGACATTTTGATCTGTCTTTAAGTCAAATGACACTATTTCTGCATATCTTTATAGATTTATTTGTTTTAGTTAATTAAGAGATCTTTAAATTACTGATCACATGAAGGAAGTCCCTGTAGGACCTTCATGTTTAAGCAGATTGCAGGAGAGAAATAGGTGACCTAATTTTAGTTTAATGAGAAAGCACAAAATGGACAGAGGGAAAATTGAAAAATCTTTCCTGATAGTATTGTTTTTGTCTCTAGAAAATACTTTCTCTGAGACTAGCATTTGGATATTTTTCCAGTTGTGGAGCCCTTCTGTCTCTAGGATGACTTCTAAGCATTTTCATCTCAGTTCATAGATAGTTTCCTATGTCACTTTTGTCTGGAATAGAGCAAATTTTCTTCACAGTAGCTAGCATGTGGCTAAGTCATGAATTTGTGCTGGCAACAGTGTAGAGAATACAGAGATGTTTTAGTTACTGCTGAGCAGTTCTTACACAGAGTCAAGTCCTTTCCAGCTCCTCCCCCCACACACAACCAGCAATTAGGTTGGGTGTGCACTAAAATTTGGGAGAGGATACAGCTGGGACAGCTGGTATCAATTGACTCTAGGGATAGTCCATATGATATGGCATCATGCTCTGCATGTTCAGGCTTATGGTGTTTGTCACCATTACACATGATAGAACCTGACTTTCCTGGGGATGGCTGAACACTTGGGAAATGGTGAAGAGATTTCTTATTTTGCTGTGCTTGTGTCTGTGGCTTTTGCTTTACCTATTGAACTGTCTTTATTTCAACCCAGAAGTTTTCTTACTTTTACTCTTCTTATTCTCTCTCCCATCCCACAGTGAGAGAGTGGCTGTGTGGAGCTTAGTTGACAGCTGGGATTAAACCAAAACACTTCCTCATTTCACTCTCACAGCCCACAACACAATCCAGGAATTAATTTCCTCTGACAATTAGGGGATTCCAGAATGAAGTATTGTAGCAATATCATTTTTCACAAGAGCTTGCAATCAAGAGTAGGCCTTGTTTTGTCAATATTGCTATTAATAATAACAAAACTATGAGACCTGTTGTATAAGAGAGTGCTATTATAGGGAATCTAAGCCAATTCTGTGCCATTAACATTTATATATCAGGGAATTGGAGATCAGTGCCTTTGAATTATTTGGGGTTTCTCTTCTATGCAACATCTCAGTTACTTGCCATTATGTGCAGATATGGTTGCATATTCATATAGTGCAAGTACATTGTTTGCCTAATCTTTGTTGTAAAAAGATACAGCCTAGTTAAGCAAGTTTTCTATTTTAATTCACTGAAGCACCATAATTTCACTGTCAGCAAGAGCAGTCCAGGATTATCAGGTAGTGCTGATTTAGAGATTGACCACAAATTAGTAGAAAACCCTATCTCCACTGTAAATAAGCAAATGTTACACTTTCGCTGTCATTATTATTACCTGAAGTCATTCTGTGAAACATCAATGTGTTTTAATCAAAATTTCAAAATAAAATTGTTTTCCTGTATCTTATTTCAGTAAATTGTCATGTTCTTTTGTCTCACCTTTCAGAATCTGGTTAATAACTTAGCTTCTTTAAAGTTGAATGGCATTTAAAAGCCTGATGAAAATGGTGTTGTAAAACATAAGTAACTGACTGTCTCACTCTTCGAACTTGTAGTTGAGGTGAATACTACTGAGAATCTGCAGAAGGTTTCAGCAGAATGCTGGAAATCATTACAGAACATATATTTGGACTAAAAACTTAGAAGGAAATAAGTAGCAAGGACCTGTAAAATACAACAGAATCTTCTGTAGGTGTGGTGGGTTGACCTTAGCTGGTTGCAGCATGCCCATCTAGCTGCTCTCTCGTTCCATGTCTTCAATAGTATGGAAGGAAAGGCCCCTGGGTTGAGACAAAGACAGGGAGATCAAATACCCCTTACTTTTATGAGCAAAACAGACAAAATTTTGTGAAAATTTATTCTATCTACTGCCAGTTAAAAGAGATTTTAATATGGACAAATAAAGACAAAATTAAAATATCTCCCTATCGCCCTATTTTTTCAGGGTCAGCTTCTTCACTCCCAACTATTCTTGACAACTCCCTCATCAACTGCCACAGAGGATGTGGGGTGCTGTTGTTAGTACATAACTGTTCCTCACTGTTTCCTGTTCATTGTTTTCTGAGCTCGAACATGGGCCTTCCACGGCTACAGTTACTTCAGGGCATATCCACCTGCTTCATCATAGGGTTCTAGTGTGGTCATCTGGTCCACCGTGGTGTTCTCCAGAGACTGCAAGGGAGTCCTTGTGCTGATGTGTGGAATACGCCCTCACCGTCCTTCTTCTCTGGCTTTGGTGTTCATGGATATGGATATCTCACATGTTTTCCATCATTCCTCACTGACTGTGAAGCATTTTGACCTTTCCTAAATAAATTCTCAAAGGGACACCATCATCTTGGCTGATGGGCTCAACTGTGTCTTATGGCAGATTCTTTGAGACCAGCTATGTCCAGCACAGGACAGCTCTGGCTGCTGGAAGAGAGGTCTGCCCTTCAGTACTCCTGCTACCAAAACCTGAATATGAACATCCAGTACAGACTGAGTAACAAAAGTCAGAAATTGTTTGCTTTCATATTATCTAGAGAAAAAATGTAGCAAAGAAATCACTTATGTGACAGATTTCTATAGAAAACGAAAGACACTTTGGTGTTTGCAATCTCATATATATGGTTCCTTACTTTTAGGTGTCTTAGCAACATCCTAAGGTAACACAGACATTTCCTGGCACAAACTTAGAATCCAGTCCTCTGCTTTCTAGGGTATGTAACTGCTACAAAGAAAAGAAAAATAAAACCTGTTTTGCACAGAGAGAATAATTCAGTGTTATTCCAAGTTTTATGGGAACATAATTTGCAAGATATATCTCTTGCTATATATATAGCAATCAGCTCCTCTCACATCATATTTTAAGTAACATGTTACTTTTTGTTACTAAGATGTGAACTATGTATATTTGAAGATGATTCTTTGTTTCATATAGAACTAATTCCTATCACAAATTCCTATAAAATCAATCTTATACTTGAGAAAATAATTTCTTTCTCTTTTATTCTTTGTCTCACCAGTATTAAAGACTGCACAGGTGAAACTGTTATGAGGTGTAGTTAGTAGCATTGCACCTGATCTGATGCACTAACTGGGTCAATTACTGTTTTGCATCCCTTTGCTCCTTCTCTCCCCTTTAGAAAGCTTCATGTGCTTTTACCAAATTCTCATATACTAAATGTTATTGCTTCACACAGTTCTAGTCCTGAGGACTTCACTGGCACTGTCCAAGCTCGCTCGGCCGTGGCAGATGAACCTCAGGACTTAAACAGTAGGGCCAGTTCTGCGCACGCTGAGCCTCACTTAAAAAAAAATCACTGTGGAGGCTGGAAGGGCACACCCACGTGGGGACAGCCCTTCCCAAATCTTCGTTCGCGAAGCCGAGCCACACACACATACAGCTCTAAGTAAATAGAATAGACCAGAAATTATAAAGTTCAACTTTGCTTATAAAATTAAGTTTTAGTATATATTCTAAAACAGTAACTTATTTGTCCACTTGATAAAGTATTTTGAGTTTAAATCAACCCAACAGAGCTTCAGAAGACATATATGTAAAAAATATGTTAATTGCATACAGGAAGGCAAAAAACTCCTTTAATGATTTAAATAAAAAAGGATACAAAAATTTCCTACTTTTTTTCCCCATTAGCTTGGAGGTTTTAATAGAAATGTAATTTTGGAGGCTTTGTTATCATTATATTGGTAGGTTTAGTCTATTAGCAATGACTGAAGGGTCAGTGATAATGCTGATGTTTTCACTTCTATATTTGGAGATCATGTCTGTCTAGATTCCTGCAAACAAATTGGCTCTCCCTGCTCATGCTTTGGATTGTCCGGATAAAATCCAGTCTTATAAATCCAGTCTTACATCCATAAAGCAGTATTAGTATGTCTTAGCCCTCTAAGAATCAAGACCTTTTTTGTAGACATCAATCTCATTGTCATTATCCCAGCTGACCAAGAAATTCCTTTGGACAAATTATATCTAATAAATATAAAGACCGTTTTATTCAGCATTACCTTGGCAAGACAACTTTGGTAAGGAAAAAAGGATTTGGTGGTTATGGGAAGGAGCATGCCTAGACAGCTGTTGTAGGAGACAAAGACACAGAAAGGAAGAGGAAAAGGAAGAAAACTGTCATTATTCCATGACACTTTGTCTCAAACAAAAGAAATTGAGTCTACCTTAACCTAATGGACAGCTACTTCTTGAAGTTCACTGAAACTTTTTGAGCTTTTTCAAAGCATACAGTTTATCTCTAAAAACTCTTCTAAAGTACTGAACCACAATATCTGAGATAAATAAACTTATGTCAGATTCCTCCAGAGTTTTTACAGGTAGAAACATGACAATAATAATACTGAAATTAATGAAAAGAGATATATTAATGTTGGAAAAGAAGGACAAGAATAAAACATACTCAAAGAACATCACATTTTGAAAGGGAAATTTATATCTATTGACTGTAAATCCATTTACATTACCTCATTTCATTAAGGGCCATATGACATCTTACTCATGATTGTGCTTAATTATAATCAGACAACACTTGCAATTTATGGCTTCATTCCCTGCTTGGGAACTAGGTACACAAAATAATGTTTTCTCCTTCTATCATATGATGAAATAGGTAGGAATAGTTGCAAGGGGTCCATGGCTTATTATTGTGTTCAACTGTTGAGTCACCTACTGTAATTTGTACATTGTTGTAGTTAGGACAGTTTAATCATCTATCAGTGCATTTGAAAAAGGACCATCCTTTTTACTAGGTCTGGAACTAGAAAAATAAAGTCTCTGCTCTTAAGACTGATTTATTTATCAACTGCTTTTTACCAGAATAATTTCTTCAACTTGAAGGTCATTGCATAAGTGATGCATAAGTGATATTCCATCTATTTGTTTGACAGTTCTGGATGTGTATTCCTTTATACCTCAAATTTTCATTAAAAATTCATGTCATATATGAATTCAACCTTATGATTCTTCACAGCAACTATTCAAAAAAACTTGCATAACTTATTATGCCCAATGAGAAACAGTCAACACAAATATTATTTTTTAGGGTTGAGCAATCTCAGAATGGCATCAATTATATCCACAATAAAATATAATCTTTAAGTTCCTAAAAAAAAGTGTTTACATCACCACTATAGTTACAGAAAAGCAGTTTCCTAAGATATCTATGTTCTTAATTACTTTAATAGCCTTTACTTAATCAGATTTCATACAGGTGTCTATCAGGAAGAAGACAGTGCAGTTTTAATAGTCAAGTAAGAAGATATATTCAAGTCTCCATTTATGTATCTTCATCTTCCAAGATCAATTTTAGGGGTTTTTTTTAGTCAGTTCCTAAAATCAGACAATTTCTTTCACTTGTCAGCACCCAACAGATATTCATAATCTCAGCCATTCTTTTCCTCTTGACAGAATGAAAGAAATAAGTCACCTTTGATTCCATGATAAAAGTGAAACTTGTCACTCAGCACTGGAAATTAAGTTAAACACTGCAGGCTTCAACATCTGGTGATTTATGTTTATTTATTTACTTATTAAAGAAGAGTAAAAGTAGATTTCTTGTGTAATATAATGAGCACTGTTATGATTCAAAATCATGCTACCATCATAACAAATAAATATTTTCAATGGAAAAAAAACTTATTTTAAACTATGATCAGACACAGATTTTCCATTCCTCTATATTTATTTGGAGGTGGGTGGAGTTTTGTTCTTGTCTCCAGCTAGACCTTTCAGAATTAATAAGGAATGATCATCATCATACACTGAAATGTACTATAATTTTTGTGCAATCGCTACTGTAAATATTTTACTCTGACTGTGAGCAGAACTAAATGTTTACCCCAACATGCAGAATATAAGTTATGAAAATCTCCTATAAAATGTGATAAACTGAGCTTATTTTCTTTCCATTATCTCCAGAAATCTGATTAAAATCCATGTGAATGGAGTTACACTGCTTTTGTCAAGTATCAGATAAAGCAGAATTTGGCTTGAGTAACCCAAGTAATTTCTCAGCTTATAAAAAGATGTTTTGATGGAAAGCTCCATTTGACTCTGAAAGACAGCATGCTGTAACCAGTAACATCACAATTAACTCTGTATTTACCAGAGTATAAATCAAGGTTTTGGTAAATTTATTTATAAAATAAATTTATTTCTAGAACTTTTCAAGAGGCTATATACGGCTTGTTGTTAGGGTCAGTAATCTGAAGAGAAGACTCAGAGGAGCTAATGACATATAGAGGTCCATGAGTGATTTGCAAGTTGAACTCAGTCAAAAGCTTTATCTACGTGTCTAAATTTCCAACTTCACGATAGTGGGTTAATAGTATTGAAAAAAATATTTTGCAGTGTAACAAATGCTTGTGAAGCTTTTTTTGAGAGTATCAGAAAAAGAGTTTAGCTTCACTGTAATAATTTGTTGGAGTTCTACAGGGATATAAAATGACCCACATTGTCAAAAACAATTACTTTGACCTTGGAAACAGAGTATAGGACTGTAAAATTAGAAATGAAATTCTCTTCCCTATCCATTATGATCTGTTGAATAATACGAGTTGTTGCTGTTGCTGTTGTCCTCCTTGTTTATTGTTGTTCACTATTATTGTTATTACTGTTCTAGTTTTTATTATTGCTGTTATGGTAGTGATGACGATGATGATGATGATAATGATAATGATGATGCTTCTCCTGTAAAGTGGAAGAAAGTTCCCTTGTAAAATGTTGTGTTTACCAACCACAGGCTGTATACTTAAGTATTTGTTGTTCATGGAAACATTTCTTGAATCAGATTTTTTAAAGTTTAATTCTTGTTGCTAACTGCTAACTCCTGCAATTCCATGATTTTTCATACTAGAACTGTGATATAGCTGATCATCTGCCTTCTCTTATGTGTTACTTCAATGTAATCTGAATAAATGAAGACAGGAAAGTATAGGTAACATAATACTAATATAATGATGTAAATTATTTTAATAAATTTCAAATTCGACAGAGAAAAATGAAACAAGATTTATGGCTGTTATATTACATGGGATTTTCATGTTTTCACTATATGAAATTTGACTCCATGTCCTACTGATCGATTTTGGGGGGGTTTTCCCTCATTTTTACATATTATTCATGATTTTCATTTTTATATACTTTTGCCATGTGGTTACAAGTGCATCCTTCTCTACTTTCTCAGCAACAAGGTACATTCCTAAAATGATAAAGTAATTGACAGATTAATCTAGTATCAATTAAGGGATTCTGTGAAAAAAAATGTTCTTGGAAAAAATATCCCCAATCTTTACTTCAGACCCATAGGCACAAGTTTGTGTCACATACTTAGCCTTGCCTGATAACAAGTATAATCTAGACATTATGTTCATTCATTGCTTCTGAGCTAATCTAGTTTCAACTGCCAAAAAAATGCAAACAAGCTTAAAATTTTGGTACTAAAATATTCTCTTTGGAGGAGAAGAAAAATATATTTAACAGTAACATGTACAACTAGAGAAAATGAACAGTAATAATTGACTACATGGACTAATTATTGGTAAGATTTGTCTGCAAAACAATTTTACAAAAAACAATCAGGTTTATAAAGGATCACAAGCTGAGTCAGCAATCTCTGAAAGAAAATTAAAAAAAGAAAGTACCATTGTGGGTTACATAAATAAAGACACAGAAGCCACAGGACAATGAGGTACATCTTTGATAATACTTCAAACAAGACCTCTTCTGGAGTACTGTATTCAGTGTGGACCGACTGTGTAGTACAACTAACCTACTATCTTTTGATTAGAAGACTTGGCCTGCAGTCATCTTGCGCAGGAATTGACTCTTTTACAGGACAGAATAGCAGGTGTTTTGACTTACAGGTGTTATTCAAGGGACAGCACAGAAAATCTTCATGCAGGGAATCTGCTCCTTGTTTTTCTTTTTCCAAAGTCTATCCCTATTTCACATTGATAAACAAATATGTAAGAAAATAGAATTCTGTAACACATCAGTCATCAAAGAGGATTTTCCTAATATGCTTTGAAAATACAGCTCCAGTGGTATTCAGAATCTATGCTCATTTTCTTCCTGAGCTCAGATATTACCAGCAAAGAAATTCATAAAACCCTAACAAATTTCTGTTCAAATCTGCTCTCAGTTTTCTCTGCTTCTAAGATTGCTTTCTTAGACTCTAAGTCTACAATCTGAATCTTATTTCTCCACAAGCCTTCCTCTTCTATCCAACTGGGGATGGCTTACAGCAGAGGATGCATTGAATCATACCAGTTCTTTCCCAAGATGATCAATGATTGTTAACAAACCAGTATACCAACTCGTTCTTGGCAGGTTTACTTGTTTGAAAAACACTGATTGTATTATTTTGCCACCTAATCCTAAAAAAAAGAAAAATATTGGGAAGTACTAAAAACTTAGGAGAGTGTGTATTTATTTCCATTCACATCATATCAATAAAAGGTAGCAGTGTGTAGTCCAGAGAAGGAATTGTGACAATGATTGTTTGTAGAGAAGATGAACTTGCTAATGAACATTTGAAGTTCACATTAATAGACTAAAATTAAATGAGCTATTAGGAAGAACAAAAAAAGTATAGATTTCTCTCAATATAAATATGACATAGTCACCTTAACAATAATATAAACACCTGATCAACATAAACACCTGCAATATAGATATGTGTTTATGGACACCCTGTGAGTAAAGATGACTGGCTCAGAATGTGGCAGAAAGTGAGATGAAATTAATAAATCATTTTTTTGCATTCAAAAAACCTCAGTGGTTTCCTCTGATCAGTGTGCACCCGTTCAAATATAAATGAGGTTGTGCTCTAAAATAAATGAACTGTTGATTTGCTCACACGTTATTAGGGTAGCATTTATACATATACAGATACAGATACAGAAATACATATACATATACATGTACATATACATATTGATGCCGTGAATGACCCTTCCCCCCAAAAACAGGACTTCGAGCCACGTTAGTGTAGGGTAAGATAAAAAGTAAAGGTCCTTTAATATCACAGGGCCTACAGCCCACAGGAATACAGGATGACATGCATGTGCCTCAGTTCTTGTTTCCATGGCTTTTATAATAAGATCCCTCCAATCATTGCTTTACACATTTCTCAGTTCAGCCCCAGTCCCACCCCTGGTCCAACCCCCTGGAATTGGGTCTGGGGTCATCAAGACCCTCTGTCTTCATCAACTCTTCTTCCTCGGGCACACAAAGGTCTCTTGGAGCTCATCCAATTCTGGCTTTTGGGTCACTGTGACCTACGTTTATGTTTCATTCTGTAGGCCTTCTGATATCCTTTAGCTCTTTACCTTGGAAAGGAGTCTAAACAAGATTAATTAACTAAAGGAATTTGAGCTCCCTGTTCTGGGACAGGGGTAGTGATAGAAAGGCATTAAACTTAAACTGTTAGAAATATTAACCCTCTAAAAATCTACAACTACTGTGTTCCTAAAACCTACAAAATGTGAAAATCAGAACAAAAACCCTTTCGGCATCAATATACATATACATATACATATACATATACATATACATATACATATACATATACATCTTCTCCGGGAACACCCCCTTGTCGCAGGGGAGAAGCTTGCGTGCCCTCCTGAGGTTGAGAGCTATGCTGGAGGTGGTTTGTGCCACCGGTAGGGTCTCCCATGTCAGACAGGTCTCAGCTGAAGGGTCAGACAAAGTGTGTCCACGGGCAGGATGGGCTCGCTAGCCATCTGGCAACCATCCTAGGAGAAGGACAACTCCAACCCCAAACCCGGGCAGATGGAGCTTGTTTAGCCCTGTAAGGCCATCTATCTATGAGAAGGATACTCTAACCAAACCTACATCCTGAGGTATTCGCTGTCACCGTCCAAGCTCACTGGGCCGTGGCAGATGAACCTTAGGAGTAAAGGGTGGGGCCAGTTCTGCACATGCTGTGCCTCACCTAAAAAATCCATTGCGCAGGCTTGAAGGGTTCACCCACATTGCAAAGCCCTGTAGCGACAGGTGAGGGTCGAAAACAGCAGGTGATAGGAAGCATCTGGAAGCCGCAGACCCAACCCTGCATGCAGGCAGTTCAGGATATTGGTCATTAGAGGCTTGACCCCGGAGATGACAGTCTCTTGTGGCAGCATCCTGAATGACCAAGCAGCCTTTTCTAGGGACAGCACTGCTTGTTCCACACGGAGAGGGGCCTAGCAAAGATGGCCTAAACAAAGCTCATCTCCACACGGGGTTGGATAACCGCCGCCAACCGGCATCTTCCATGCAGTCAAACAAAAACAAAGAGATTTCAAAGGCATACACCTGCCTGCAAAGGTGTGCTCAAACTAACACTCGCATGTTGGAACATCAGAACCATGCTTGATACTGGGGATAGTGGATGTCCTGAGCGTCGTTCTGCTCTAATTGCCCACGAACTGTCACGGCTCAACATTGACATTGCTGCTCTCAGTGAAGTTCGTCTTCATGAGGAAGGCAGCCTTAAAGAACATGGTGCAAGCTACACACTCTACTGGTCAGGCAAACCCAAAACCGAAAGACACCTTTCAGGAGTTGGCTTCATGATTAAAAACTCCATTGCCTCCAAACTTGAAAATCTGCCGACAGGTCATTCTGATCGCATTATGTCCTTACGCCTCCCTCTGCACAACAAGCAAAATGTTGTTCTTTTTAGCGTATATGCCCCAACTCTCCAAGCTGACCCAGTGGAAAAAGACAAATTCTACACAGACCTGCGCCGCCTCACCCAAAATGTTCATGCAGATGATAAGATCATAATCCTTGGTGACTTCAATGCCAGATTAGGTAAGAATTCTGAAGCCTGGAAAGGAGTCCTGAGCAAGCATGGCGTTGGAAACTGCAGAATGTCAAACAGACCACTGCCTTGTGCGCTGCAAACTTAACCTCCACTTCGAGCCCAAACCTAAGAGAGGCAGCATTCCAAGGAGGAGGCTCCAAGTCAGCAATCTTCAAACAGCCACAGTGAGAGCCAGCTTCCAGGTAAACCTTCAAACTAGACTTAAAGATAATCCCATAGATCCCTCTCCTGAAGCGCTTTGGCAACATATTAAAAGTTGCATCCTGCAGTCCTCTGAAGAGTCCCTGGGGTTTTCCTCCAAGAAAAACAAAGACTGGTTTGATGAGAACAATCAAGAGATCCAGGAATTGTTGTTGAAGAAGAGAACTGCTCACCAAGCACACCTCACTCAGCCATCTTGCCATATAAAAAAAGCCGCCTTTCGTCTTGCATGCAGCAAGCTCCAACAGAAACTTCGAGACATCCAGAACAAATGGTGGCTCGACCTAGCAGAAAAGACACAACTATGCGCAGATTTGGGTGACCAAAGAGGATTCTATAAGGCCCTGAAAGCAGTGTACGGACCCACTCACCAGGTTCAAAGCCCCCTACTCAGTGCAGATGGTCAACTGCTTCTAACAGATAAAACCTCCATCCTGAACCGATGGTCTGAGCACTTTTAGACTCTCTTTAGTGCCAACCGCGTAGTCCAAGGCTCAGCAATTCAGCACATTACACAACAACCAGTGAAACATGAATTGGATGCAGCCCCTACTATGGGAGAGATACTCAAGGCCATACAACAGGTGAAAACTGGCAAGGCAGCTGGGGTTGATGGAATTCCACCTGAAATCTGGAAGCATGGAGGTCAAGCACTCCATGCCAAATTCCACGAGCTTCTTGTGCGTTGCTGGGAACAAGGGGAACTACCACCAGATCTCCGTGATGCAGTCATCATCACCCTCTACAAGAAGAAAGGAGAAAAATCAGACTGCTCAAATTACTGAAGTATTACTTTGCTCTCCATTGCTGGTAAAATCCTTGCAAGAATACTTCTGAACAGATTAGTACCCACTATTGCAGAAGATCTTCTACCTGAAAGCCAGTGTGGTTTCAGAGCCAATAGGAGCACCACAGACATGGTGTTTGTTTTCAGACAACTGCAAGAGAAGTGTAGGGAACAGAACAAAGGTCTCTATGTAACCTTCGTTGACCTCACCAAAGCTTTCGACACTGTGAGCAGAAAAGGCCTGTGGCAGATCTTGGAACGTTTAGGATGTCCCCCCAAGTTCCTCAAAATGATCATCCTGCTACATGACGATCAGCGTGGACAAGTCAGATATGGCGATGCACTCTCTGAGCCCTTTCCAATAACCAATGGTGTGAAACAAGGTTGCGTTCTTGCACCAACTCTATTCACAATCTTCTTCAGCATGATGCTCCAAAGAGCCACAGCAGAGCTCAATGAAGAAAACGGCATCTCCATCCAATATCGTACCGATGGAAGCCTATTCAACCTAAGGCGACTGAAGGCCCACACCAAGACCCTGAATCACCTTGTCCGTGAACTGCTTTTTGCTGATGATGCCGCCCTCGTTGCTCACACAGAAACAACTCTGCAGCGCTTAACATCCTGCTTTGCAGAGGCTGCTGAGCTTTTTGGGCTGGAAGTCAGCCTGAAGAAGACAGAAGTTCTCTACCAACCTGCACCTCAAGAAGTCTTCCATCATCCCCACATCACCATAGGCAATTCAGAGCTTAAGTCAGTCCAGCAGTTCACCTATCTGGGAAGACAAAGAGAGAGACAACAGGCTGGCAAAGGCATACAAAGCCTTCAGAAAACTCCATAAAATAGTCTGGTGCAATAAACACCTGAAGAAAAGTACAAAGATCAGTGTCTACAGAGCCATTGTACTGTCTACTCTTTTATATGGGTCTGAATCCTGGGTCATCTACCGCCACCACCTGTGGCTTCTCAAACACTTCCATCAATGCTGCCTCCATTCAATCCTAAACATCCACTGGTCTGATTACGTGACCAGTGTGTCCGTTCTTGAACAGGCAGGGGTCAGCAGTATCGAGGCCATGCTGATGAGAACTCAGCTGCGCTGGGCAGGGCACATCTCCAGGATGGAGGATCACTGCCTTCCGAAGATTGTGCTCTATGGTGAACTCGCCACCGGCTGCCACAAGAGAGGAGCCCTGAAGAGGAGATACAAGGACTCCCTGAAACAACACCTCAACCTTGGCCATATTGACTGCCACCAATGGTCCACTCTGGCCTCCAATCGGGATTCATGGAGACACACCATTCATGACGCTGCTGCTTCCTTTGAGAATGCACGGAGAGTCAGTCTTGAGGAGAAAAGACAACGCAGAAAGAACCGTTCCTTGCCAATATCACCTAGGGAGATGTTCCGCTGTGTCTTTTGTGACCGGACCTGCCTATCCCATATCGGCCTTTTCAGCCACCAGCACGCTTGTAGCAAGCGTGGGTAGTGCCCTTCTCAAATCTTCATTCGCGAAGCCTCGCCATGATGATGACATATACGTATACGTATACATATACACATACATATATATCAGTGCTGCTTGGTAATTTGGCATTCTAAGAATCTACACACTTTTAAGTCAATACAGATATGCCATCTCAAAAAGGAAATCATATTATTAAAGTCAACTCATATGACAAGAACATAAACTACAAGATCTACAATAAAATTCCAATACCAAGACAGTTTGCACTGCTTACTTCAGGTAGAAAATATGTTAAAAATAGGATATGAAATAGACTTGAAATATTTTTATTTATGGTTTTGGAAAACAAAAGCCACAAAACAGTGAACAGGAGACAGAATTTATTGGGCTATCTACTCAGAGGCTGACTCGACTGTGAAATCATAACTGCAACATAGGTTTAATGCTTTCAAAATCGTATGTAGACTGAGATGGAGTCTCACAAATACCAGTTTTTTAAAAGACTTTGATAACTATATTTTGATATATGTTACTTTTTCAGGTTCTTTTGCACTCAAGAATGGATTGATCTCAGAATTATAGTAAAAGAAATAGTAACTTTTAATATCTTTAGTGATGAACAACCCTTGTAGTTCCATATCTTATTTCAACATTCATAAAAGTATCATGGAAATCAGCCCCACTAGACATCTGAGTTGTAAGTGGCTGTTACAAATGGGCTTATAGTACAATGATAATCATGATAGATGTAAGGCAATGCCACCGAAGATTACTGTGATGCAAGCAACTTCATCAGCCACCTCATTTTGAAATATCATGGACACATTGTCTACCATCACTCTCATCTTCTCAGCTGCACCTCTCTCCTCCCTGAAACTCTTAGTGAGGAAACACTATAGACAGAAAGGTCTGTGAATACAAACTATATCTCTTGTGGTGTCTTGGCATGCCATTTGCCACAGCTGTGAATCTATTTGACCAGACCTATTCCTATGGGCCAGGCACCTTGTCCAGGAGAATTTGTGAGACTTCCCATGGGGCTCCCACAGATGTGTAATGTACCTCTCGTGGGAGCATCTATCTTGCCCCCCTTTTCCCACTGTGAAAGAAATTAGCCTCACTTCTCTGCCTGTATTATAATCATTCATTCAGTGTGTCTTAGAGCTGTCTGTAGCTGACTTAACATATATTCCTTTTCCCCTTCTGCTTTGTCAGTGTACTTGCAGAAAAAAGGTAGCACTTCGCTAACAACAGGGGTGGCAACCTCTGCCTGGATGCGCCTGATGATCAGTGCTGTGCATATGACCCCATGGTGCCAACATTTTGTCAGTCCAATATTTCTAGAGTTCAAGTATATAGTATTGCTAGTAAAATGAATGCCTTTCTAGTCTTGTAATCAACATGCTGTAATGGAAAAGTTCCCTAATTGGAAGGGAAAGCTTACTCTCGATGCATGCAATGCAATTACTTTGTCTCTGTAGACATATGCATTAGATAATATTGCCCTCCTCTCTACTATGATAGACTTCTCTTTTACTTACCACTTTGCATTAATAGAATGAATGTATATTTCATGCTAAGCAATAGTTATCTTTATACATAGCATCATGTCTAGAGCTTTCTGCCTCAAGACTTGCTTAAAAAAGAAGTAATTACTTTACAATATTATGAAGGAAACATTTTCAATGCAAATATTGTAAATATATTTTTCAGCTTCTGGCTTCCCTCAGAAAGTAATAGAAAACATCTAACAATGTCATCTGGGAAATTAATATATCTGGAAAAACTCTAGAGTGAGCTGGTATATGCGTCTTACATTAACATGCACAGACGATTTCTCTCCCTGTATAGAGTTTTTAGATTGTTTCTGTGGCACTATTTGTTCCTATCTTAAAGTGCAACAGAAGCCTGTATTGGTTTTAAGTTTGGATACATAGGGATAAAAAAGATTTTTTTTTAAGTGTAGTATTCTTTCCCCAACTTAAGAAAAAATATTTGCAATCATGAATAATTTACTTTGATATCATCTAAATCATATTTGATTTGCTATAGCTAGCACAATTCCATATTCAAGAGCAATAGTTCATTAAACTATTTCTATAATTTTACATTCAGATAGTCTTTTAGTCTAAAAAATACTCCACCACTGTGGCCCAAATTGTCTAAATACTGAGACAAACTTTCCCATACTGGCATAATGCATGCACAGACATGCTTTCACTTTCAGTGTATATCACAGCAAACAACATATAGTGGAAAAATGAAACATCCCTGTGAATAAACCCATAAGACATATAATTGATTTTTGAATATCCAAGTCTTTGAGTATAAAGAAAACAAATTGTAAGTTGTAAAGGCATTCTTTTCTTTTTTTTTTTTTTGTTTTTAATCTTCAGATCAAACAGTGCCTTTAAATCTAACAGCTATGGGTAAAGGTATGCTTTTCTACAAATTTTCAGATGGCAAACTTGAATTTTGCAAGCATTTCTCTTATTCTATGTAATAAAATGATGTGTTACTCATCTTATCTGGATCAATGTTGTTAAACTGTTTACACTAATTCTGCCTTATTCACTCCTTGATAGAGAGAGAAATTCAGCATTGATGAAAGCTGGTGCAATTCCAGTGACTTAACTTGATTTATGCCCTCTTATACCTGAGATTAATTTGGTCGACTCACTTATGCATGAGTTGAAAGAATGACTTCATCGCATCAAGCAATTGAAAATAAAAGCATTTTACTAATGTAAGCCTCATTCTGTGAACACTTGCAATTCTCTCTATGACTCAAGTAAAGCTGGTTTTGTGGATAGACTGGTACAACAGGCATAAGTCGTTTAAAAGAGAAAAAAAAATGAATATGAAAAGCCAGTAAGTCAAAATCATACTTTATCTCACATCCTTAAAAGCCATCTCTGTAGTTTTGCGGTTGCAAAACTCACCGTGATTTCTGAGGAACATTTACCATGGCATAATCCACATCAGTGATGCAACATTTCTCGCTTCATGAATATGTATGTTTTATTGTGGTGAAATTGTCAAAGAATTCCTTTTTAGCTTCTCAGCCTCAATAGAAATGTATGTGTTCATTCATGTTGTTAATTAGACCCAAAGCAAGAAAATGATGTTAAAGTTTTGAGCTCTCCAGGTTTCGGCGTGAGAGTCAAGACGTAACCTCCATAGGAGTATGGTCCGTGCTCTGATTTATTGTTTACATTACACACACACATATCACATATTTTCTGAGTCCACAAATAGTACAGAAATATCATTGGTCAATGGCTAGGGCGTGCTACCAGCTGGATTGGTACTTTTCTCAAAACTATGCCCTTGTGTATCAATGCATTTACTTGCTTGTCTTAGCAGCTGCCACATTCTTTCTATTGTTTACTGCTCTTCTTGAAGCAGGCTCAAAGATGCAGGGGCCCCGTTTCCCTCTCCATGGCCTGGGCTGTGCACATAGGCTTCCAATAACACACTATGGCCTGTGTTATTGAAATATTCCTCAACATGATGTCAAAGGAAATAATTTTAGAACCTTAACATGAGTGATGTCTTTTTCCTTTCTGTAAGGTGCTCGACTTAATGAAAAGTATAGAAGAGCTTTAAATAGAATGGTGCTGTTCTATTACTTTTTAATTTTAACATTTCATAATACCTGGTATGCTATGATAAAAATAGAAAATTCAAGTGAATGAAAACAACTACCACATGTCTCACATAGATGTGGAGAAGCTAAAGGATTTAACTGTTTTTATGTCATCATGTAAAAGCACTATATTAATGAAGAGACCAGGAAAATTTTATCTGTAAGTCTTACAGAAGAACCATTTCAGTTAGTCAAGCTTGATATGAAACCAAGATAATCACAAGGGATCTGATTTTCCTCAGGGCCTTTTAAAGTCTGTATTGAGTGAACAATTCAAAATAGACTACTGATAAGAAAATGACTGTTTATTTCATTTTTCCCTATTAAGAAAAACACATAAAGGCTGAGTAGATCTTTCTGTTTCACCTTTCAATGACTAGTTGCATTGTTTCAATGCCTAATCACCATGAAAAATTGGCCATATTTCTGTCAGCAACATTACAGAAATTGTACATTTATCCAGAAACAAATCCTATGACTACTACTTTATATCTCCCACTAAGTGCTCAATTAATTCATAACACTGATATACAGTTACAAGTGTGATTAGAAACTCTCCAGAGTCAATTCTCCAAGGACTTGAAGTTCAGCTGTTTGCAAGGAATCAAAGCACTTCATTGTTATTGAAATCATAATGAAATAAGGAGTATTAATTAGTTTATTTTACAAAGCTGCTTGTTTAGAGTTTCATGGGTTTGGGGTCTTTTTTTTATTTGCACACCAAATTTCAATTTGAAATTGAGATGGATCAGAGAATTATTGACTAATATTATCAACCTAATACAGCTTTCCCTAATTCTTTGCTGGCACGCGAAGTGGATTTTTTATCCTTCACTAGCTCCTACAGTAAGATCTGCCTTCAATGTTTTCAGTGAGAGTTATTTCATAATTTTGCCTCTGATCAACTTTTCTTCTTAACTGATAATCCTGCTTCCAGCTTTTTGAAGGTACATTCACAGATGTGCTAATTACTTTGGAGAAAAAATAATAATACTCTCAAATGGGAGAATGATAAAAAGGGTCTGCAAGACTAGTGTTCATGTAGTATTTATCTCAGAAACTCTGGGATCAGAGAAGACTGGAGAGCTCAGTGATATGAGAAGTGTCCTACCAGCAGAAAGGACAGACATGGTTGAAGAAAGAAGGACTTTGCAAACTTCTTGCTTAAAGAATATAGAGATACATATGAAAAACCCAAAGTTGTGTGAGCTGATTCCAATATACAGTGTGTTCAGACCTAGGAAGTTCTATCACATTAGGAGCTTGACACATTTTTAAGAAGGCAGTCTAGAAACTGATTCCATGCATGGCTTTCAGGATTACAAGTAGATTCTTCAGTTAGTAATTTAACACTTCAACGTATTTAGCTCCTCTTTTACCACCTGGAATTTCCATACAATCATTCCAAATATGTGCATTATCATGCAAACAGCAATACTACAGTGCATGCCCAGTGACTCAGGCATCTTTATCAAAATGCAAAAGATTTAATGAATATTTAATAAACCCATATGTCCATGTTATGCTTCCCAAAAACATCAGGTTTTCTGTTTCTCTGTTGTGTAGTACCTAACACATCGTTTTGCTTGAAAGTACCTCAAGTTCATAGGCCATTCTCCTGCAAAAGTCCTGAGCATGCTTTTAAAATTATACAGCCAAGCACCTTCAAATGATTCAAATTTACACTCTTTACAGCTTCTTTTATGATGCTGGACTTGAATGTTATGAAAATACGAAGCCTGGAAGAATGGAAACTTTGTGGTCCTTGATACAGAGCTGAAAATAAATTCACATTTTAGTTGACTCCTGCATAGAAAAGCTTAACCTTGTGAAACCTTGATAGAAAAAAAAAGTGCATGAGAAAGGAGATTAGATGCGTGAAGGAAACCAGAACAGATGGTAAATATGGGACAGGTAGAAATAGGATCAGACAGGAAAACAAATAATTTTAGTTCAGATTGAAAAATAAGCCCAATTGTTTATATAAAGCCCCAAACATATCACTTTTCTGACAATGGATTTAAGTATTTTCTTCAGCAGTTCCAAAACAGATATCTTTTTTCAGGTACTAAAGACATCACTAAAAATTATTTCACCTTCTAAAGCACTCTTTTCTTTAGATTATCATGAATAAAGAAAAAAGTTTCTAAAATAAAGATAAAGGTGATGGTCTGATTAAAATAAGATTAAAATCTGCTTAAAATTAAGTATAATGTTGAATATTAACTCATTATAACTTGAGCTTCTAAATACAAGAGAAGTGATAAAAAAACTAAGCCTCTTTTAGATATTTTGGCTGTACTTGTCTGTAGACACAAGAAGAGCTTTTTTATAAAAATGTCACAACTGCAATATATTCCTCTTAAAGCTAACATTTAAATGAAAAAAAATTTAAATATAGTAAGCATTGTAGAAAAAAATTCTTTTGATTTCAGAAAGAAAAGTCAGAGAGGGCACTACAAAAAACTTTAATTATTGGCTATTCAGAAATATGAAGAAAATTTGGGTTGGCGGGAGGGTGTGTGTGTGTGTGTGTGTGTGTGTGTGTGTGTGTGTGTGTGTGTGTGTAATTACTGCTTAATTTTCTCATTTTATTTTCTCATTTAATTCAGAAATGGTTCCAATGAAGGTGCAAGACATTCCATGAGAAAAATAATCTCGTCTTCTTCACCTCCTATAAGATTAAGAAGGCTTAAGCCTATTTGTAGATCTGCAACTACCAGATAACCTTGAGCAAACTATTTGTCATTTTCTGCTTCAGGTTTTTCCTTTAACAAAATGGAGCAAATAGCAATGACCTTCTAGTACCTTATGTAGAATATTCACAGTTACAACAGCTGCTTCTTCCTTGTAATCAAGTGCCAGGTATACGCTCTTCTATCAAGTAGTGCTTTAGATTGAAAAGGGCAATAGGATTGTAGTGCCAGACAGACAATATATGCTGCTGACTCAAGCAAACTAGGCATTATACATTAATTGACACTTAAATAAAAAATCTGAATTTCAGATTTCTCCTAGTACTTTGCAGTTATATGCTGGGACAGTGCTTGATATAATTTCACCTACACTTTTCAAAAGCCTGACTAATTGTATTGACATCTGAATGCTTGGAAATATTGACCCTTTTCATATATGGCCATTTGTTGGGATTTTTTTTGTATAGAATTGGAAAAGGAGTACTTGAATGCTCAAACATCTAGCCAAGACTCACTAAAGGAGGCAATCCCAGTGCATCATGAATCTCTGTCATGTGCAGAATATTATTCTGTTTACAATAGCTTTGCAAATCTTGAAAATGGCTTCTGAAGAAAGATGTTTACAAAGAGAAGGGTCAGAGACCAGCAAGTCAACTCACATTCATGAGAATGACAGCCAGGTCCATCGTTGAGTGTGAGTCTGAGACCAGGCCAGGAAACCAAGTCAGCGATACTGGGTCAGGAGCAGCGGGAGCAGTGATGGGCAGAGAAACAGCTGTAACAGAACTCACAGAAGGACTGAGTTTAAATAAAGCAAAAAAACAAAGGGACGGAGACCCCAGATGAAGATCCCACAACACTTTCTAATTTATGTTATATGTTTACCTATATGATTTCACAGCAGACTGTTCCCAGATAACATAGATATTTAGGAACACATAAGCAGAATGAATATACTGTAAGTTTATCACAGATAAGCTGTTGAACTATGGGCTGGGTGAGCAGAAGTGAAGTGGATTAGAAATTGACTGAACAGGTGGGTCCAGAGGAACCACATGGCCATTATCATCATGTCTCATCAGAGACCAGGATCCAGTGGTATATTTCAGGGGTCAATACTCACTCAAATGTTAATATACAACACAGGAGTTTCTGTATGAACATCAGAAAATATTATTTTTTTTACTGTGAGAGTGACTAGCACAGGTTTGTTATGGGTTTAGCCAGGTAGGCCTAAAATTTGGGTTTTAAAGTGCAGACTAGGCCTGGGATTGTCAGCTGACTTGAGCTGGGCTGGGCTCGCTGACAGCTGACTTCTTCTAGCCAGTAGTATTGTATTCCATACCATATTACGACATCATCTCAAAAGAAGTAAGAGCCAGTGTGTGGGAATGGCTTAGTCAGTTCCATCATGGCTGAAGTACAAGTCGGACGTGGTCAGCTCCTGTCTTGTTGCAGTAGGCCCTGCTGCTCTTGCTGCCTCTACTTGCATTTTGTTTTTCAGGGAAGTAGAAACATTTTGGTGTTACTCTTTCTGTTCTTTGCTGGGTGTCTTTTGGGGTGCTTATAAAACTACAGTGACAGAATCTGTTTTCACTGGGGAGTGGGGAAGTTACTTTTTGTAATTCCTAGCTTGTGTAAGTGTATGTTGTATTGTAGTTTTACTCTTTTATGTATAAATATATGTAGCTACTTTAAGCATAAACATGGTTTGAGCGGGGTTTTTTTTCCCTTTCTCCCTTTTCTCTGTGATGGGAGAGAGGCTCTGACTTGGTATTGAGCAGTTGGCATTTTGCCAGCTCAAACTAAGACAAGGTTGTATAGTGAGGTTGTGGAGTGTCCATCCCTGGAGATATTCAAAAGCTGTTCAGACATATTCCTTGTCAACTTACTCTGGGTGAGTGCACATGAGAAGGGATGTCGGACTTAGATGATCTGCTGAGGTTCCCTCCAACCTCAACCCTTCTGTGACTTCAGGAGATACAGCATGTCAGAGCTGACCTATGGAGAAGAGAGTAATTTTTATAATACTGTTTTCAGATGCGTTTCTTCCTGTCAAAGTTCCCTGGTGCCTTGAGGCAGCCAAAACTGAAACAGGAAGTGGAGACCCTTGTTGGGTATAAAGCAGAAATCATGCTGGTCAAAACAGTCAAAAAAAATCAGTTTTCTCTTTTCATTCAATTCATTTCATTCTTCTCTTTTACTATTATTTTTATACAAATAAAGACTAGGGTAGAATTTAATTGAACTACTTCTTCTGGGTAAAACAAAGGAAATCTGGAAAAGCCAAGCACAGACGGCTTTTAAAGTAGATGTTCTAGGCAGCTCTCATTGACATTTTTGCTTTCCAGACCTCACAGCATTATCTTGCTGAAATTCCACATTTCCATTTAGAGAAGTTTTGTACTGAAATATGAGAATTTAACCAATGATTTCATAGCCAGTGAGTTCAGAGGACTCATTGCCTCTGGTTTTGGAAAACAGATAGCAACATTGATGTGCTGTTGTTTATCAGAATATGTCATCCCGAGCATTTTGGAGCACTCACAAGAGAAGTTGGCCATGTATAAAAAACTCGTCCATAAAGGATGAAAACAAATCAAGAACAGAATGATGACACTTAAATTCCATGCACCGAAATTCCTTATGTTTCATGGCTGTTAGAGTCTTTTGGTATCTTAATAGAGAAAGCCACAGAGTTAAGGGGCAGTGGTAAGTGATGAAATAAATGGAACTGCATCAGTTCATAGAATCATAGAAGCACAGAATCACAGACTCAGAGAATCATTAATGTTGACAAAGATCTCTAAGATCAAGTTGAATTTCTTTCGGTCATCTGACTTGCATATTGGATTTTAACATGTAAGACACAAGTTCAGGAGTGTTTTCTTTTGTGAAATATTAGTTCACTATATGCAAATATATATGTTATGTTTTAAATGCTTTAAGTCAAGATTTGCTTTAAGTCAGTTCCAACATCTGGTGGAAGATGTTTTAAATCAGGATTCTCACTTAATTTGGTGCAGCAAGTTTCCCTGCAACTTGCAGACAAAAATGAACCTCAAATGAATATGATTCTTTCCTACAAATATTGCCTTATATAATCACTTGCAATGAAGGTGAACTGTAAGTAATATTGTGCATAGGTGAACTGGAATTAATACTGTGCATGCTTTTGGACCTTGATTCTGCAGGGTCAGAATTTGGCAAGCAAAAAGTCATTCAGTGAGACATCAGCTTAAAAAAGTCCCCTTAGTAGACATTCTCTCTAAGTACTGAAGCAAGGAAATACTCATGAACTTTACATTTACAGTTACACCATTTTTTTTTCTAATCTCATACAATACTTTCATAACTAAATAAAGATGGGATTATGTCTTCCCTGTACTGGGTGTTGATAACATTTGCTGATGGTTATTCCAGTCTCAATCACACTCTCTTGGTTTTCACAAAAATATTCAGGGAGTGTAATTACTATTCAGATTTACTAAGAATGAGTTATTATAAGGATGGTATTATCTAGTATGCACAAGTACTTCCCTTGAAATGAATGTTAAATATAATGATGACATGTTTCTTAACATAGGTGGTAGTAAGCCAGTTATTACAGCATAAAAATTTTTATCTAAGTCATCTGAGGCATGTAACTGGGAAAAGGCTGCCAGCCTATAATGTAAAAATTCAAGTTAGTTTTACTTCATGAAGGAGATTGCTCACTTGACATAGTATAAATTGCTAACTAGTTTAATTGTTGTAATTTATACAAATAAAGTAATAATTTCTTTTAAAAATGATGTATTGGTCATATTTCAGTCACATTGTATTCTGAAAACTTTGCTGAACTTATTTTCAAATGGGAAAAACTTGCAGAGCTATGGAAAGATGAAAGATACAGGTATGGACCTATGACTTCTGTTCTGATTCTGGCCCACATCCACAGGAGGGGGCTTGGAAAAGACACTGTCTTATTCAATACCATCTTATGCCATTGCCAGGGATGGGGGAAAGAAACTCTCTCTTCTGAGAAGAAGAATGTCCATTTCCTGTTGGAGGAGAAAAAATGATGGCCATAGGGTCTGTCCGATATTATTTTTCATTGTCCTGGGCTTGGTGAGTGTTTTGCATGTAAATCACCCCCTCTTTGTACATTTTTATTAGTATTGTTGCTGTTATTGTTTGTTCTCTTATCTCATTGCTGTTTCCAGTATTTTTTTCTTATTTAGACCTGTGATTTGAACCTTTTGTGCTTCCAATTCTCAACTTCACCCCAGAGTGGAAGGGAAATGGAAAGGAGAGAGAGCAAGTGATCGGTGTCTGGTTTGGAAGTCTTGGTGAGGACATGACTATTCCTAACCCATTACAGACATCTATCATCTAAATTTTCTTTTATTTACTATGTGTAATTTCTTAGTCCCTTTGCTGTAGCTATAAGGTTTCTGATGAGTTTACTTCCAGTTATAGTAAAGACCCAATTTCATTCTCTAAAAGCATTGATGTCATGTGTAACCATCATTATTAGAAGTGTTCTTCAAAACATGGTGAACTTGAAAATATTCCATTAACTTTGAATGTTTATAATACTTAGAATAACTGTCTGTTTGTAAAGCATTAGCAAGAAAATGCTATGACAAATGGAAGAGATATGAGCATCTGCAGAAATGTGAGATGGTAAATAAAAAATTAGTCTGGTCTCAGAGATATTAAAATGATACCTCTTCACAGCAGATGTAATGTAAAACTAATAATAACTTCATAACCTTGCACTTTATATCTTTGAAACCAAAATAAGTTCAGCAGAATAATTAAAACATTGACTATTCTAAAAAATCTTAAAAATTCAAAGACTATTCTGTGTTATGTATTCTATGACATCAAATTATCATGACTTTTGTTCCAGTCATATACTGCAACATCATTTAATTGGAATGTTTGTGTCAATAGATTATATAACTATTTTTGAAAGAGTTTGACAGCTTACATACTTTAAAAAAAATTGCTATTTTATATTTCATTGTTACAAACTAGGCACAAAACACAATGACTAACAGAACTGATAACAAGAATCAAAATCAGTGACTTTGGACAGATCTTCTCTTTAGACTGAATTTATGTATTAGAAACTGTCATGTTTCAGGAATCATGCTAGGCTTTGCGAAAAAAAAGATTTTGGGAAGCACTCTGCCCATGTGGGTGTCTCCTTCAAGCCTGTGCAGTGGATTTATTTAGGTGCGTGCGTGAAACTGGTCTGACACTTTGCTCCTAAGGTTCATCTGCCACAACCAAGCGAGCTTGGACGGTGACAATGAAGTCGTCAGGACTAGAACCTACAGCACCCAGCATTCCAAGGAGGTCTCCTATCGCAGTACTAACTGGGACTGGCCATGCTTCTCTTCTGAGGTTAGATGAGATCAGGAGTCAGGGGGGCTTGGCCGTAGTATTAGAAACTGTAATTAAGCAGTAATAACCACACAATATTCAAGTTGAAGTATGATTATATCAGTGTTAAAATATAGATTTTTGATTCTATCACATTTACTCAATTATCTTCAGTAACTCTGGGTAAAATCTGAAGACAAAACACTAAGAGTCTAGAATAAACACATTGATACAGTTTTTAAAGTAAACTGGGGCAAAGCCCCAGATTCTCCTCAGGCAAATCACCAGATGAATACTTGCTATGATATAACGCTAGAAAAAGTAAGTGCTCTTGCATGTGCCTGGTATTTCTGTAGAAGTTAATTTCTTCTCTCAGAAGCAGATGGAGAAGGGACTCTTTAGGAGCTCTTAGTTTCTTGCTATCCTTCCAACTTTAATCCTCCCTTTAAAATAGTGTTTAAAGACTGAAGATTAATGACATGATTACACTGATAAAACAAAGAACTTGACACACATACCTCTTGTTCTTATCTATGGGAGGATTTAGTTCTTGAGTTTCCAAGGAGAATAGTGAATAGTCATATGATTAACTAAATAATGCAACCAAACAGATAAATTATAAGTCTTTTTTTTTCCCATTATATAGGTCTGTTTAAGGTTAGAGAGCAAAGTATTGCTAAACATTGCAGAGGTCATGAGTAGCAGTGAAAATTAAGAAAGTCTCCTGAGTATTGTGTCAAGTGTCAAGCACTTTATCCTCTGTTACAAAAGATTCAGTCCATAAACAACTCAGTTGAATACAATAAGCTGATGGAAAATACTTTGTTTTGATAACACAACCTCTGACAATAACTCATATGACTTACCTCCAGCTTTTTCTTTTCACTTAAGCAGCTTGAATTTGGAGTTTCCTGGTGAGTTGGATCCTCTACAATGTCTGGACAAATTTCATCAGGTAAACTGGAGGAAATGTATTAGCTTGCATGTCACCTTCTGTCAAGAAATGGCAAGGAATTTAATTTCACCATAATGTCAACTTTTCTTAGCTCCTTTCTGATCAATGTCCAGGGCTATGACAACTGCCTTCTCCAAGTCCAGAAATAAATACAAGACCAAAATTGAACCTTTTATCTGAACCTTTCAGAGCTTTGGGGGAGTTATTATAAAGGAAAATAACAACTTTTTGTTTTGTTTTTCAATTTCTCTAAAAGATATAGAAGTTTTCTCCCTAAAGAGACCATCACAGTCACCAAATTTTAATTCTGCCACTGAGTCTGGATTTACATATTTGGTTAAATCTGGGGATAGGAAGTCCAGGAAAAGGATACCCAACTGTGCATGCCAAGGAGATGGACTTTAAATTTATTGGCTAGGATACGACGTGTACACACCCATGTTACCACACCTTCCCTAGTGTTTCTAAGCATGAGTTTAACCATTAATAAAGAATTCACTTATATGTCTCCTATGGAGGTGGAGGTTCATGTGTCTCAACAGTCACAGTTAAATTCAAGAACACACTGGAAAACAAGCACATAGAGAGAACAGGAGAACCTCAACTTTATCTATACTCACATGACTTTCAAATTCCCAAACTGATGGTAAAGCATATTGTGCACTAAGAAACTGTGCTGTGCCAGGATGTCATCATGATCATACATAGCTGTTGTTGACATTAGTATCATAATAGTAATAAGATTATAATTTTCTAACATTGGCATCTTATCCTTTCACAAAGAAATCTTGACTGAGTGGAACTGTGAGACATTTGAATTTGACTGGTATCAATGTGCAGGGATACTGAGCTTAGCTCATACATTGGAAAAGTGATCATGGAAGATATAGCAAGTGTTATTTGTTCAGAATATGTCAAATTCCCATTACATGCTCTATAAAGTACATATGGACTAATTTGTATCTGTGAAAACCCTATCTTCACATTAAATGTGCACATACATTTCCAAGCTTACCCTATGAGAGAAACCAAGGGTTTCAGGGTGAAACACTAGAGTGAGGCAAAAAACACACCTATTTTTCTCCACTGGCTATAGCTGGAAGAATAGGGGTTTTTCCTAGTAGTACTACAGTACAAAAACTACTTCAGTCATTTAGACCAGGAGGAGTTTAATCCTACTCCTGCTTCACTATAAAATTTAAACATAGGTATGATTTCAGCAGAGAAGAGAAATTTCTAAAAGAGACATTCCACTCTGTCATATTGTCTCTTCCAACAGTCTCTGAATATTGTTTTCAAAAAGACCTGCTCTTCTGCTGAATCTGGCAAACACCAGGTGATCACAATTCATTTAGGTGGCAAAATAAAAGGCCTACAGTGGTTCCTAATTGTGCAGTTATATTCTTTTAGGTCAGAATTGGAAATGCCCCAAGTTCCTCTGTGGGAGCAGTTTAGAAAATGAACATGACACTTAGCCTTCTCCCTGAATGATTTGGGGTCACATAGTGATTCTTGAGAACCAAATTAAAATTAAATGTTAAATACACCCTTTGTCACCCCTACTGAAGCAGCAAATAATGTGTTGACAGTGTAGGTGAATGATCATTTTAAATGGTTGAAACAAGCATTTGTGTATTCTCGTGGCAAGAAACACAAAGCTAGGTTGCTCTCTTTGACAATTTATTTATTCATTTCACTGAAAGATCCTATCAAACTTAAAAAATAAAAAGGAAGGCACTGCAAGGCCAACCAGATGAATACTGAATTTGGAACATTTGATTGCATTAATATCAGTTACAGCATAATTTTTGATCAACATAAACATTTAGGGAAAAAAAAAAAGCAATAGTAGAGCAAATGCATAAAAACTTCACATCGTTGTATCACAAGAGAGGAAAAATATATTCTCTTCCCCTATCTCTTGTGCTAAATCTGAGAGCTAAATGTCACTTCCTTTCATATGCCAGAATATATATTTTTTCTTTTGTCATTTGCTTTTTCCTAATCCAGAAACACTTTTGTTTCATTTTTGGGGAAAGAATAAGGATACCACAGTGATAAGAATCTTTATTAAACCCTAGATATACTGGTAGTAACAAAAGGGTCAAATTATTTCTTCAATAATGGTATAAGAGAACAGAGTAGATCTGCCCAAAATCTTGTTAACCCCCTGACAAATGCTTTTCAGACATGATGTTCGTTACTTAGCTACTATCCTAAAGCTTCTACACCTGGCTTGTACTTGGAATCTAGGAAAAAAAAAACAGCAGAGGCCCTTCAACTATCCTGCTATCATTAGCTCTTCAGTAAAACTAAGCCTCTAATTGTGTTCTCTGAAAGTCATCAATCAAGATGGGCAAAAGAGCTCTCTTCATTTGGCATTCCATGATATAAGCATGAAATAAAATTAAAAACAGAAAAAGCCCAACAAACCCTCAAAAGCACAAAGTTTTGCCAGCCCACATCCCAGATCTGCGCTGACTGCAGTAAAGAGGGTTCATCAGGCTCCTGTGTCCTTTGAGGCTCCATATCAGAGCCGCGAATATAGAGTCATTTCCTGTAAATGCCTATTTTATGCTTTCTATTGATGTACGTTTGCATGCAAATCTAACATCATGTCATTTAATTATAAGAAGTAGGGTAATAAGTGTGAAGACAAATATTTCACAGACCTAATCAGGAATTATCCTTTTAAATCACTATTGTCTTCTGAGAAATATGCTCAGCAATCAATACCAGGCAAGGCCATCTAAAAGATAATTAGAACTGTGCAGACTGCAGCTTGCCCATTTTGGATGCTGACACTTTGTCAAAGATGTCCAGCTAGAAAATTATATTGGGTTTTATGCAGAGATTACTGAATTTCTTTTTATGCTGAGTAAAATACAACCTTCTTTATAATACTTCATAGTTTCTATAAAAACTTTTGAACTTTCCCTTATACAGAGATTTTGTTGTGGTAACAGTTACACAGTTCATCATAAAGTGAAATATCTCATACTACTAACAGAAAGAAATAGAAAATATATAAAACAGATTTACCACAATAATGTGATTTTTATTTAGTGCTGCACAATAAGCATAATTACATTTGCAACAGATTTTTGTCAACTAGCCCAATATGTATGTTCAGACTTATATATCAATTAAAATAAAATACTAAATCCATTTCAAACGTAAATTTAAGCAGTAAGGAAGTGGCTATTCTGATTTTAAAAAGTAACAGAGGAAGAAAACCAGTTTGCGCTCCCAGTTTGCAGTCCCAGCTATTCATACAGAATGTGTATTTTTGAAGACAATTCACCAACCTATGTAGAATTGCTTATTTGCCATGAGGAAGCATGTTGGGTAAGACTAAGGGAAATGAGAGTAGAAAGAAAAGTGAAACCTTTGAAAATCGAGAAGGTAGAAGAGAAGGGCACCCAAAACACTGAAAAAACAAGACTTTTCTAAAAATGAGTACTGTACTCTGAAATGTTCCTGGTAAATCCTACTGGACTACTGAGAGGTTTAGAATTAGTTTAAAGTTTAAGAGCTTCACTAGATCAAAATAAAAACTTCCCCGTGTTGTACTACTGAGCCACAGATAATCCAGTTGCTCCACGTAAATATTATCAATTCTCCTGATACTAGATATCGCCATTCATTTATATCCACAGATGTGGCAATATATAAAGATAACCCTTGTTCTATTTCTTTTACATAGATCTTATTTGCTTCAAAGCAGAAAGGAAAACAAGATTGAAAATGGAAAGGAGCAAGAAATTCTATTGAATCATATCTAGACTCTCAGAAGGAAGATCTCAAGCACTAATCCTACAGGATGGGTTTCTATAAGAGATTAACCCACTTCAAATTTAGCTGTTTTACTCTTCACTTAATTCCAAATTAAAGTATGCCAAACTTGCAAAATAAAATTGTCTATCAACAATATCAAAGACATCAAAAGGATGAGGGACATCTTATTCCTTTTGCCATACTGAATTCTCTCAGTACACTATTTATCCAGTTTTCCACTGTTACCTTGTTCTTTATTATAGTTTTAATTCCCTTTTTCTAAGTAAAATAGAATCATCAGTTTGTTGTTTTACAGATTGCTTGGTGAGTCCTTGTTAACTTACGTATTCCAACCCTAAAAGTTTCCTCATTAACTATGAGGAGTTTGTATGACCTTTCCCTCTTTTTCAAATCAGCTAGTCTGAGTGAAATCTGGAATGTGATCCTCAAGCTGCACTGCTTTAGATACTTGAGCATCAATGTTTATCCCCTGGTATTTAACTTTGGTTTAAACTGATCTCTGATTTTGGGGCTTTGCTATGCCAAGAAATGTGATAGTCATGTGATATATACTTCATTTTCCAAATTTATCTTGAATCCCAACAATCTGCATCCAAATTATTTAAATCACCCTGCTTTCAAAGATACCCCAGAGCTTAACTCCTTTTTCTAATGTGAATTAGGAATTTCTCAAATATCTTTTAAAAATAATGTCTGTGTAGTTTTAAGAGCCTAATTTAAATATAATATGAAATGGTTGCTTGGAAAATGACAGCACTTGTAGAGACCAGGAAAAATTTCTATAGAAACAGTGAAGAAAAATCAGATGCACCCTGGGATAATGGACACAAGATTCTATGCTTCAGGGGGATTTTGCTGCAAATCAAAATATCATAAAATTTGTTTGATCAAGAGCCCAAGAGAAGGAAGCAACCTATTTTAAAAGGGCATAGCAGAAAAGATTTCCTAAAAAAAAATATAATTTCTCATCCATTGATTCTGATTTTTCTTAAATTTTTGTTTTATTTTTTAAAGCAACATAGCATTTTGAGAAAACCTGTTTTCTCTTGCTTGTCACCTGATCAGTTTACAGAAATGATGGGCAAATTCTTCCTCAAGAGAAGTGGGGTCCTGTCATCTTAGTGTTCATCACAGTCTTTAAGAAGTTTAATTATAGGATATTTTTGAAAGAACAACTAATAGTTGGCATTATGGTATTAAAAGAAATGTTGCAATGCCAGGTTTGCTAAGTGTGATGTCACACATCAGACACAGTCACTCAATTCAGTGACAGATAGAAAAGTAAGTAAAGTACCATATAATATTGGGTGAGTTAAAAAATATCAGTTATTGTAAACCATTGTTTCTAAAAGTGTATGTGTAGCATGTATTTTTTTTTAATGTTTCAAAGTTGCTTTGATCTTTGGCTAGTATGTATTGTGTAAAAATGTTTATTTCTGGAGAAAAAATAAAATACTATTATTTGAGCTCACAGTGTTTTTTATTTAGAGTTACTTTATTTTTGTAAAGAACAGACTGAATATTGTCAGCAGTGTACTCTTGTTTGCAGCTTTGCTATTATCTGTTCCCTGAAACTATTTTGATATGTTCTTAATATTATTATTTGATTTTCCTGCTGAAAAAGTGCATGTTTTGAAATTTGAGCTCATTTTGACATTGTTCTTTTGAAAGATATTAAATAAAGTAAGTTCAAAAGTGACAGTTTAAAACAGACTTTTCAGCCATGTTTGCAAATGTTCACACTTGTGATGACATGCAACTGAATGGCAGAGTGAAAGAAAAAAATCTAGAAAATGGCCTATAAATTTGGAAAAATCAGAGGTGATTCTAGGAAAATAAAGTGTTAGTTGCTCATAATAACCTTTTACTCTTCCAGTACAAATTTGGTAGGGTAGGTCATGCATCTTCACTACAGTTAGAGCGAAACAGTACACATGGAGTTCTGTTCTTGCAGTAGTAACACAGCCAATAAGCTTGCTACATCCCACAAAATCATTTTCTCTGGATATATGCTCACAGGGTTATCTTTAAGTGAAGAAACATCTACTGTTACCGAGACACAAAATTCTCTGTGACAAATAATGGTACAAGTTTGGAGCCATTCTATTTTATTCTGCATTATTCTAGATCTCTGTGGAGGTAGAAATTGCCTTTGCTGTATGGAATACTTTGATAGCAGATCCAAAAAATCCTTTTTGTATATCTAGTGCCAGTTAGGTAGGAGAAAATTTAGCATAAGACAAGGGGGGTGATAAATGGAAAGAACAATTGACACGGGCTAACAAATTTAGAATTGTGTGGTTCAGAGAGAAAGACATGGAGAGATGACAGAAATAAATTGCATTTATTGTTTAAGGTGTGTCTAGACAGAATAAAGTGTATTTTATTCTGAAACAACAGCTCTTCTCAGGTGGCAGTAATGATACTTAAACTTACACACTTCTCCCACCACTAATTACAGAAATGAAGATATCTTGGTTCACTTCATGTCCAGTTGTGATTTGTTTTTTTTAATTTGGTGGTCAGCTGTACGATGAGATGTGATTGAGGATTATTTCCATTTGCATGCAAATACTTGCTAAAAACCAGAAATACACTATAGCTATAACCTATTCCAGTGTAAATAAGACAGTTTAACCCAAACTACAAAACTAAATTTAAATAATGCACAGATTAAAGGACTCAGAAACAAGTACCTTCAGGAAAGAGAATCTAGAGGAGAAAAGTAGAGAACATAACCCAGAAGTAGAGAGGTTAAGCACTAGGGTCCACACCTATGAAGATACTTTCATGAAAATGAAGTGAGAAGGGATGCATGGGAAAAAGTTTTAGAGAGGTCTTTGAGAAGGAATATGAAATTCAAATGACAAGTCCCAATAGGTGTTTTTTGTTTGTTTGGTTTGGGTTTTGTTTTCTGTTTGTTTTTCTGACTGTAGTATATCCTGACATCCTAGACCAGAAAAGTGAGTTGAAGGTAGCAAATTCAAGCACTGTTAAAATTATCCACAATATACAAGCTGTAGATTATGGAGATTAATGACAGATAAGAGAATACTGAGGGTCTATATTTTACCCTTTCAAATTTGATGAAAACACTAATTAAGAATAACAGATATATAAATACACATAGGAAAAAAGGGGGTAAAAGAATTAAAGAAATGACAGATAAAGAAGATGAGAAGGGTTATGTTTTCAGTATTATTTTTAATAAGTTTAAGTCTTTATGAAAATAACTGTGTAGGTGAGAAACTAGAAGTAAATAGAAGAGGAGGCAACAAGACATATGAATAGGTTATGGTGAGGAGGAATTTTTAAGCAGGTTAGAGGAGAAAAAGTAAAGTTAACTAAATAATAATAGCTAAACAAAACTCCAGACTGAAACCTCTGGACAAAGAAGACATTTGTGTCAGCAAACAGAGCAAGAAAATATAAGAATTGTAGAAGCCTACCAAAATTTTCTGCTGGGTGATAGCAAATATTTTCTGTGCCCATGGAAAATGACAGCTATGGCCTATGACTCAGTGACTGGTTATCTAGCTGTGAATCCAACACGTGAATCAAATCCTGACATACCTGACTGTTGTAGTCTGGAATTATAATGGAAATTCTCTCTCTGCCACTAACTGCCCATGCCATTAGTTAACAAAAGAAGTGGTTAACTGCTATGTGATTGTTTGGGTAGGGGGCAGACTGTCTCTTTTGGTTTTGGGGACATTCCATTTTTTAGCTTGGCTGAAGGCAAGAGCGGTTGTGTGTGTGCTGCTGGAGAAGGGAAGCCGTTTTTCTCCTGCTTCCTGACTGCTGCTGCTGCTGGTTTTTGCTGAGCTGGTTCTTTTTTCCTTGCCATGGCTGTTCTCCTGGTTTGGATTGGGGCACTGGTCACCACTCCCATCTCACCACCACCTGTAGTGTCATGGCCTGCCTGCCCCGGCCGCAGCAGCGACCCGGAAAAGAGCAAAGGCACAGCTGCTTCCCAGGACACGCTGCGGCTCTCCGCTTCCAGCTTTCCTTCTTCGTTTGGGACAAGGGACACAGAGGGAGAGACAGAATTCCTCTGAGTGCTCACCGCTCGTCTGTCTCGCTGGAGAGGGATTGGGAGCTCTCCCTGCAGCCAGTCGGGGTGTGACACAGAACACTGCCCATAAGTATAACTTTCCTCCAGAAGGAAACCTGCTGGTTTGGGGGTTGTTATCTTTTGGGTTTTTTTTTCTTGTGGTGTTGGAGAAGCAGTTTGCTCTGGTCTGTTTACAATTATATCTATACCTACATATATATATATCACTTAAGAAGTTAACCTTCTTATATCCATTTTCTGATTAAAGTTCCATTTCTTAAATTTGATAAAGAGTGACGTGATTATTGTGGAAGAATCCCCTCCGGTGTTTGTAGGTAAACATTTGGGTTTTTTCCCCCCAAAACTAAGACACTGACATAATACAGCAATAACACATTAATGAAGACATCATAAGCACTTCTGAGAATTAGGAATAGGGGGATGATGATAGTTATATTGCAATAACCCAATTTAACAAATTAACATAACAAAGTAATGAAATTACACACAAAGTAGAAAGGAGCAACAAAGACTCAGATAAAACAAGAGGGTTTTGTTTAATTTAATTTTGAAACTACATTTACATATCAATACATAAGGAATGTAACTGTTCTTACAGCTCAGGCCATCTTCAGATTTTTTGCTGTTATCACATTCAACTACATAGGCATTCAATTACACAATCAAAAAAAACAACAAACCAGTTGGTGTTGGTCTGAAAATTATAAGAAACTAACAAGCACTGATTCCCTCAGGCATAGTATTAGTACAGTCAATGAGGAAAAATTTCATCAGAAATCAAAAACATCTCAGCTGTCACTGAAGTAGGACCCTCCTCCTCATAAGAGACACAAGGAATCTACTTTCATAACCAGATATCATTCTCAGACCATTTACTAATGATAGGCATTATTTTCTTTCTCTCACAATCACTGTAGGAAATAGCGATGATGACAAGAAAGACAAAAGCAATTTTTACTAGTGGGTGGATTGAAACGTCATATGGAGTTATAATAACTGTGGATTATAGGGTTTTTTTCCTTTGTGGTAGGCTTTGAAGTATAAATTAAATTATTAGCAGTGAAAAAAGTTCTAGTAGGTAAAATCCTTTATAGTTTTGAGTTATGTTAGAATTTGTTCACTCAGTGAGTAGCAGGAGTCTTAAAAACCTGTCTTATCTCTCTTTCTCTGTAATGTCATAATATAGAAATTGCCTCTTCCAGCTATAGCTTAAAAATCCATATTTTTATCAAAAGTGAAGATTGAGTTTTATTTTATATACCTTTCCAATTTGTTTGATTGTTTGGATGTTTGTTTCATTGTCTTGGTTTGTTGGTTTGTTTTGGGGGGTTTTTTGTTGTTTGTTTGGGTTGGTTTTTTGTGTGGTTTTTTTTTTGTTTTTTGGTTGTTTGTTTGTTTTTTCCAGAAATAAAACTATGTATCAAAAAAAATTGCCTGTATGAGGGTAAGTGCAGCCTAGGTAGCTGAGTATTGTGTTTTGTTTAGCCAGATGTGCCATCAATGATTAAATTGAATTCCAGTTCTCAAAAAAAGGGTAGCCTTTTCACTCAGCAACCTTTCTACTTGAGCTCAAATATGCTTCTGTTTAAAACTGCAATAATATTTTAATTTCACTTTCACTAAACTCAGTAAATAAAGTATTGCTGTATTTTACCTATTAACTTTGAAATTGAACTAACAGAGAAATAATGAAATAGGGAAAATAACTGAGCTTTTTTTCTCTTTTGACTGTGAAGAGCTCATTCTTTCCTTTCTCTGTATTGAGGAAAAGTTAACCATAAAGGGAAATTTTTTGGATCTTTGAAAGATAAAAAGTGTTGCAGGTGCTCACTCAAAAATAGAATATACAGGACAGGACACCTTATTATATAGTACATTATATATATCAAGTGTGTTAGATATTCAAGACACCTTAATTAAAACTTGAAAAATCTAAAGAGTTTTCTAGCTTAGAATATTCATATACACAAGGATAGATAATACAATAAGATATAATTGCAGTGTGCCTCCCTGTTCGAAAGGTTCCACCTACCTATGGATCTAGTACATTTTTATTTTATCTGACATCACTAGGATGCCAGGCACCTAGGAACTGGGATTTGTGGTATCTTTCAAAGTGCCAGCACTAAAGAGGATGACTGACAGAGTGTGCATAAGCAGAATCCATTTACAATTCATAGATCTCCATCCATGTCACTCCCACCTTTTTTGGGAGGTTTCCTTTTGTTTTTTTGTTTTGGTTTATGTTTGTTTGTTTTTTTGGTTTTTGGGTTTTTTGTTGTTTTTTTTTTTAATTTCAGGCAAAACATGGAAATAATAATAGATGCTGAAATATTTGAGAGATGTTAAATGTTATGGTATTTTTCTTTTCCTCTCCTCCCATTAAGTTAGCTTAATGAAATTACAGATGCATCTGCTTAACAAACAGAGCATTTATGTCCCTACAACTACCTTTTAGGCAGGGGAATAGCTTGTGCATAATGAAATCTGCTGGTTCCTGCATACTTCCTGTCAAAGCCAAAGGAAACTAACAGAGACTAGGAGGAATTTAAAACAACTCAGACCTTTAAGCATAACACTCCTGCCTGTATTGGATAGTCTGTCATTTTGGCCCCACAACAAGAAAACCAGCTTTCTTCAAGTACTGCTGAACTCTGTCAGTAAAATTTTGTGTCAACCAGTATACTGACTTCAGCAAAACAACTTCTACAAGTTCCTGAATTTCTACATTGTAAAACTTCTATTGTCTTTAGTTTCACAGACTATAAATCCAAAAGAGACCTTTCTGATCATCTAATGGCAATACTTCCCATAGATGCTGATATTGAGATGATTTTACTATTGGTAGTGACAGGGGATGAACTTCACCTTTCACAATTTGTGGTCACTAAGGCCTTCACTAAGTTAAAAATTAAGTCTGTTGAAGAGCTGGAAAATACAGATAGCTGTATTAGCAACACTTCTGTGACACATTCTCATCTCTTCTTCCTTGGCACCCTGAACTTCCTCAAAGAAGATCAACAGAGCATTTTTATGATATATTTCCAGATGTTAAGGCCTGTTCTGATTATGAACACTCTGGAGAGTAAACATGTAAGTAGGACATGCCCTTTAGCATCAAGGTTACAATGTTGTCAGGTACCATAAAAGTTCATTTTAAAGAAAATGCAAAAACTTACACGCACAAAATTGCCTCAGAGCCTACTAATTTACAACTTACAGATACACAGAATTTATTATGTCTAACGCACTGTAAACAGTAAGATTCAATCTGTCTATAGCTTTGGATTAATAAAATGTATGAAACTTATTGTTTCATTTAATTACACTGAATTTACACAATAATCCATAAGCACTGGGTAGATAAAAATAATTCACTCCTTCCCAAAAGATTTATTTATAAATTTAGGTATTATCTTTCTGATGATGATTAACTACAAACTTTTGCTGTACCTGCTAAAAATATCTGTGGGAAGGAAGGAGAGAAAGGATTACAAATTTAGTATGATAAAAAACTGTTCTTTAAAATTAAAGTGCTTTTATGGTCTTAGTAATTACTATCAATTTCCACAGGCTTCCCAAGTTTTCATCAGAAAAATATCTTCCAAATCAAATTTAACATTATTTACATCATTCTTTCTCCAGCTAGGTCAGAACTTTTAAGAAGAATCCAAATCAAGTAAATTCAAGTTCAGTTGGTGTTGCTAATGGAGGGCATATACCCAGAGTGAGAGTCAATATGAATATTGATTACGTATTACAGCTCTGTGTGCTCACATAGGAATGCGGTCCTGCACTGAGAATCATTCAAGGAGAGCATTGCTTCATGGCAGAAATCAATAGAAAGTTGAATGAAAGACTGCTTATAGGACTGTCAAGATTTGTGTCATAGAAACCGGTTTGCCTAAATTCAAACACCTCATTGGTTTCAAAAGAGCAACCGCTTCCAAAACTGTAATTTAGGTTTGTAGTAACACAGATTTTAAGCACATATTTATGTGACTTATATAAAGCACCTTTTTCTCTAAATATATGGCAAATGTGCATGTCATGCCATCTGTTTATCACTACTTTCTCTCATCTGACTACAGGCAAGCAGAACTATGTTTCATTTCCCAGATAAAGGATCAAGAAAGGCGATATCACTGTCATTTTTATTCCATCTATGAGAAGACAGCATGTTGTGGTGTTTCTCTTGACTGACAGATGAGTGAAGAAGTTGACCAACTGTGTCCTGTAGTTCAGGTTATTTTCCTCAGAAAATATCAGAATAAAATTGAAAAATAAATTCTTGCTATAGAGCTGTCATAAAATAATTCCAAAATCCTATATAACAGCTATCATACTTTTTTAAAATTCGAAACCAAGTACCCTTCTTTGACACAGGCAAGTTCTCAGAATGTCTGAAATTCCTATTTCTTCCTGTTGTGGCTCTTCTACTTAATTAAAACATGTTTGTACTTGTTCTTACTCTCAGAACCCTCCCTCATCTTGAAAGAATATACTTTTGCTATATTACTTTCAGTTCCTATTGGACTTGCTTCTGTATGAAGCTGAAAGGTAATAAGAACAAAATGACAGAAAAAAACATAAGATGAAAATTAAATAATAATTAAGAATAGTAAGTTATAATAGTTAAGCATGTATCTGTGTTAACTCTTGAAAAGACAATGTTTTTGTAAAGGTAAATGCTTGTTCCTTCCAACGTCTCTGCCCCCATGGATTAAACTTTGAAAACTGAAGGGTTTTTTTAAAATATTTTCTTTCATAAGTAAGGAAAGAAGAGTTAGACTCGAAAATTGAAGGGTTTTTTTAAAATATTTTCTTTCATAAGTAAGGAAAGAAGAGTCAGACTCCATAGACAAAAAACAAAACAAAAAAAAAACCAAACCAAAACAACAACAACAACAAAAACAAAGGGGTAGTTATTATCTGCATCTGAGAAAGAAAAGGAACATTCAGTCTCAGTATGCCCCATCAGTTTCTGAATGAACCTTTACCCTGGGGGAAGAAGGGCATAAGGGAAGGAAGAAAAGAGTTCAGTTAATTGCGAACACATAAACACTACTGAGATTTTTTGCAGCTATCTGATATTCATTAATGTAACCTGCCTTTATGCACCATAACAAACAGTACAGGGATGTGACAGCCAGTCAGCTGTAACACAGCCCTTCTGCAGCGATAGAGGGCTTAGTGAGGTATGTGCAAGATGTTTAAGAAATCCTTTTTTATCCTGGAACAATTGTGACTAGTGTTTCTCTTACAGTTAGTGAGGTGTATCATAAGAAAAATACCTGCCTCCCAAAATGTAATGTTTCCAGTTCAGGGTATAATTTGGTATCCATTTCAATCATTCTCTTAATCCAGATCAAGGCAAATATGGAAAAACTTTCAGGGCCAGTAGGTGACACCTAAGTGAACAGCAGAGTGGACACTGGTTGTTAGCTGTCTGCTCTGCTCAGTATAAGGTGGAATCACTTGAGCAGAGTTAGGGAGGTGATGTCTTCCTAAAAGCAATCAAAATTTTGCATTGTGAGAAAATTCTGGTGTGCAATGTAGGGATGATAAAGAAGGCATTTCACATTGAAATCCAGCTTCAGGTTGCTGAAAAATATAGTCTCTCCCTCCAGCTGCATGTGCCCAGCCCTTCTGCATCTGCCTTAGAAACCAAGAACTAAACCAAAGTGGATGCCAGGCAAGGACTAAAGTCAATGCAAAGGGAAAAAGGGACAATGTACTTGAATAGGAAGAAAGAAGAGAAGCAAAAGAATCCCCCATGGAGAGAACTAATAGCTAAATTAAATTAAGTATATTGAGAAAAAGCAGTCTGAGATTCACAGCAAGGAGGTAGCCTATGGGATAAATATCGGCTGATGTATTTGTGTATTAAGTAGATGTAAGAAAATAGCTACACATCAAAGACAACACATAGCAAATCCTATTTTTAGGAAGATAGAATAATGTTCCTGCAATCTGGGAAGTCATTCAAAGCAGGAAAAAAACAAGCAGTGTAGTAGGAAAGGATTCCTACAATAAAGATATTTATCTAGGGGTATTTTCAAGTCATTAATTTTAGTATCACCCATCCATTTTCCTCAAACAAAGTCAGTTTGTTCTAGTCTCCATTCTAATAAAAATTCTAATAAAAATTTATACTAGGAATTGAATGCCTTTTTATTGTTGCATAGTACTGATTAGAAGTGAAAACAGGTCCATTTATCAGATCTCATATATGCAGGACACTGATGGATGCATAATATGAATGATCTAAGTGTAACAATTCCTCAAAAGTTATGTAGAGAATTTTAGAATAAAAAGGTATCAAAACAAAATTGTTAAAAGCAGATAGTGGATTTGAATGTTCAATGTAGTCATACTGAACCTAACCTTCAAGGGAAAAAAGTATCTGTTTTCTAAATAAGTCTCCTTTGTACATATCTGAATTAAAAGCACTAAAATTAAAACTATTTGGGAGTCAGTAGCATTTTTACTAAATCTTCTTACAAGATAATCTGCTAAAAACTTCATCTTTAATATAAGGATTCATCTGACAATTCTTAGAAATCTATGTTGTTTTTCTGTAAACAACAAATTGTGTCTGATAATAACTCAGGGTCTAACACAGTAAGAATGAAAATATTTTACCCTTGTAATTTGCATTGAGTTCATCCTATGATTGCTCCTAAGTACACTTAATAATCAACAAACATATTTATGTGGAATTAAAATATCCAGTTTCCGTATCTGTATGAGTGGAAATCCAAATGTAGGTCTAAGTACTGTGCATGTCATACTTTTATTAGCTGATCTTCATATACTTAAGCACTACATTCGTGATGTATCCTAATCACTTTTTTCTAAGTCTTCTACAAGTTCAAACAGTAAGCATTTAATCATGAATACATTTGAAATTTGTACATAGATCACACTATTAATATAGCATATGAGAATCTGTAGTTTATTTCTTTCAATGACCATATAAGAAAATTTCTTAGAAAGATAAGCAGGGTGCTAGTCCACAAAGTTGCCCATAGCTCCCTCATGACAAAAGACATCCCTCTCTTTCTTAGGGGACTTTACAGCAGATGCATTTATTTCATCTATTAGAAAGCTCCAGAGGTGCAGGAGTTCCTATTGCTCACTCCAAAATTGGAAAGTTGCCTCAATATAGTTACTCTGATTAGAGATGCCCCTTTGTCTTCTGCAGTCTCTAGAAATTCACTTGTCTGCCTGTAAAAAATAATGAAGATGCATGAATATTTTTTATTCTATATACGTCTGAAAATAAAAATTTGGACTTTAAAACAGAAATTTGACTTCAAACACTAATTTACCAGCTTTTTGCTGCTTTAAGAAATTCATAGTCAAATTACAAAAGCAGAATCTATACCAAGCTAATAAGTAATTAGAACATTCAATGAATCATATATAGTTTTGGCTGCCTAAAAGAAAGAAAATACATTGTTATAGATTTTGTTTGATAAAGTATTTCAACATGGAGAAAATATATGAGAAAAGAGTCACAGCAGGCATCCAAATCTTTGCAGATAACAGTAAACAATAGAAAAATACCAGTTCAAAACCATGAAGCTATGCAACTGTCATGATGGTGTTGTTAAAACATTCCTTTTGCAGGCAAATAATGAATGAGTTATGAAAGACCTTAAACTGAGTCAGATCAGCTCTGGATCTGACATAATAGTACAAAGAAACCTTGTAAGTCCACTTCAAATTAATCTTCAAACTCTTTCTGAGATACTGTTTGTTTGCTTCTGACTCTGATTTTGTCATCCTGGCTTACTGAGGTTTTTTAAAACCATTCAGCATTTTATATGGTATGTCGCATGAGAATAACAAACTTGGTTCTGTTATATTTAGGTTTTAGTACCTCTTGTAAATATCCTCTCTTAAAAACAAAGAAAGGTGTATTTTCATCTTCAGTAAGGCATTCAAAAATCTTAATAGAAACATAAGATGTTGAAAAAACCAAAATTAAATATAGTCCAACCTCTTGGTCAGAGGTTAGCTTAAAGATCAGACCAGGCAGCTCAGGCCTTTATCCTGATGGGTCTTGAAAACCTTTCAGGATGGAAAGAAATTTCAGAATCTCTCTGGGCTGTCTTGTCCATTTTTCTCACAGGGAAAGAATTTTCACTGTCTTCAGTGAGACAGGTAGGAGACCAAGTTTCACCTCACACATGGACTCCTCTTGACCCTGCTGATCCAGATCTCAACTTGTAGGCTGATGTCTTGGCTTGATCCTGGAATTTTCTAGTCATGATGAACTTGCCCAGCCATCACTGGGTAGTTTCTAACCCTGGTAACCCTCATCAAGATGACTGTGTGATCCTGAGTCACTGACTTGCATCCTGGTACCTTGACCTTGACCCTGAGGAAGGATCCTGCTCGTGTGGGACTATTTCTTTGTGGTTTTGCTCATACAGTCCAGGTTACTACTGTCTTTCTCTGCTAAAAGGGTGCTGCTGGCTTATCCTCACTTCTGTTTGCCAAGACCTCTAGAGCCTTTCCTGCAGAGGTGCTCCCCACATTCAGTACCCAGCCTGTATCTTTGCAGAGTTCTTTCTTACTTGATAAAGGAATTTATATTTGACCTTACTGATTTCATGAGATCCCTGCTCCTCATTCATCCAATTTGTCTAAGTCTCTCTGCCTCAAGTAAGCGAGGTCATCTCCGTTTGGTGTCAGCTGCAAACTTGACCAAGAGTGTATATCATTTCTTCTTCCAAGTCATTAATAAAGAGGTTAACCAAGTCATATCCCCAAAAAAGACCCCTGTGGTACTCCACTTATCAGCCTGAAGGTTAAATAAACCCCACTAACTGTGAAGTTTGGTCATTCCATCTATTTTTCACCCATCCATATTTATCTATCCATACAGACTGTAATGTCTCAGTTTGGACAGAGGATTTTGGACCATGTCCAAAAATTTACCCTATATATTATATCTATGGCTCTCCCCTCATCCACAAATCCAGTCTTCTGATCTTCAGGGCCAATGAGACAGGTTAGATATGATTTATCTTTTAATAAGTTATTTTGACTGTTCCCAAATACCTTCTTCTCCTTTATGTGCCTATAAATTTTCTCTAAGAGTACTTACTCTATAATTTTCTTAGGTACAAAGGTCAGGATGGATGGCCTTTAGCCTCTCTGGTCTACTTCTGGCCTTTTTGAAGATGGATTTTTGAACATTTCCCTCTCTCCAGTTGTTGGAGTCCTCCCCCAGCTTCCATGAGTTTTCAAATGTGATGGAGGGTAGCCTAGCAAGGACATGCCTTTACGTATGGGCTGTCAGGTTCCATGGACCTCTATGGGTTAAGTCAACTCAAGCAATCATGGACTTGATCTCACTTACTGCTGCTTGTTCTTCTCTTGGAATTGTTTCTTTACAGATAAGGGCAAAGAGATCTTGTTGGCAAAGATCAAGGCAAAGAATGTTTTGAATACTTCAGTCTTGTCTGTGTTCATTGCCACTGAATCACCTACTCCATTCAGTAGAATCCACAATGTCCTTGTTCAGATTTTCATTACTAATGTTGCAGTTGAAGTTCTTTTAGTGCCCTTGCTGTAGCTTCCAAGCTTTATCTGTCACTGAGCTGTAAAATGTCAAGAGAACCGTGTTGTCTCTCTACTGTTCCACAGAATTTTATACTGTATAAAGAACAGTAGTTTCTTTGCCTTTTATCTCTAGAAATTTTTAAAGATAAGTATATCTTATACAATATTGTACATCCTTTAGTTAATAAATCAGACACCATGAACAAGCTGGTAAATCTGGTGTGCCTCCCACTTTAATACATGGGTATCTTACCTTGACTGGGTAAAAATCTCTTTACTTTTTAACAATGTATTTTATAATTTCAAAATTAAAAAAGGGTTTCAGTCAGATTCTTTCAGTCTTCTACAATGTAAGAAAAAGTAGATTTTCAACAAAACTGAAAGTTGGATTAAATATATGGCTATTATTTTTCCCTTTAATATAACCAGTTGAACCCAATGCTGTAATGATAAGTGTTTAGCAGGATTAAAAAATTGATTGATTTAATCTAAAGAATATTTTCTATAATAATATAATCAGGAGTTACTATGCATAGAACTTTTTTCTACTTTAGAAACCATTTTTAAATATTCAGAGTTGAAAAGCTCTCCTTTAATCAGATTATAATGTAATTATGGCATCTGACACTGCTTAATAGTCAAAGAGAAAGTAGCAAATTCATAGAATAAATCATTGGTCAAATTTGGTAACCAGAGTTGTTGGTTTTCTTGAAACAGAATTTTTATTTAATTTGTATGTTAGTCTTGCATGGCATTAAGTAGCTCTAACACAACAGCAAGCAAATCCCAGTTTTGATGACAATTTACAAGATAGAACATTGCTTTCATGAACATGCAATAATTTATAATCCCTGCAAATACTCTCAACCAAATCTACGTTCATATGGAATAGACTCTTTGCACTGCTGAACCTTCTTTATGAGGAAAGATAATTATTTCTTATTGGAGGAAGCACATTGGAAATCAATTGTATATCAAGGAAGTTTAGGTAGACAATGGGAAGTTGGAAAAGAAATTTTAGGCTTTTAAATTTAAAGGCTTTTAAAATGTTTTACCTACGTAATTAAATTAAATAATGGGGGGAAAGTCTTTAATATTCTAGCTGTGATGATCTATGGGAGTAGTCGTGACACTAAGCGTATCTCAATTGGACACTCTTCCTTTCTTTGATCAAAATGAAGAAATATCTTTCTTTCTTTCTTTAAAGAAATTGTGATTTCATAAGACCTGGAGTAGAGCTTTCGGTCATGAAAGACAAGAGAATATTGATATGTAAAATGCAAATCCTGAATTGGGCTAATAGGGGATTTACAATGTAAATCTGTGAAAGAAGCCACTTTTAATGAAGTGAAACTTTTTGAGAAATCTGAAATACTTCCCAACCAGCTTCTTGATGAACCAAAGATTTTTCAATATAAAGCAAAGAGAGCCCTTAATCCTATGAAATAATCCCAGAGGCTAGAGAATTTTGGTGTGCAGACTTTCATACAAAGAGTTTTCATACATACTGTTAACCAAAAATAGGTTAACAGTACTGACTTTTCTGTTGTACTTTTTCCATTTAATTTAAATATCTAAGTAGTCAGTGAGATTGGCACTTGAACTTTCATCTCCCTTATTCTAAATGGACATCTTTCTAGATTTTTTTGGTTTTATTCTTCTAACACTACACCTGGAAAATGATGGATTTGAGAGTTAAAATTCTCAAGGGCTGTGTTATGCTCCAAAAGCATTATAGCATTAATAAATTACTCTATTATTGTTTAGCTTCCAAACTTTCCTGGGAAATAAGCTGTTGAGGTGATCATTGCTATTTATTTCCTTTCAAAATAAGAATGTCAATAAATAAATTTCAAAGCTAATTTTCAGGTGTACTGTAACAATTTTGAAAAAATTTTGCAGGTAAGATATATTTCCTCATCATTAATCTTCTTAAAATGCAAAGTCAAAATAATCAAACAGTATGTAAATATCAAACACATTTTACAATTCTCAGGCACTAGTTCTCATTCATAGGTCATAGCAGATAAGCAGAATCTTAAAAAATTGAATTAGTGCCATAGTATACTAGTCACAACTATTTCTAAAGAATGTCTCCACTCCAAATAATATTATGGTCTAGTGCTTGCACAATATCTACAACTGCACCTGTTAGGTGTTTCTTCTCTTCATGAAAGCACATTTCAGATTTATACCTGTAGCATGTCCAAGACGTTAATCTTTATGGCTAGTGGCTGAATGAGTCTGACTGGAACATGCAAACCTGACAAACAGAAGTTTTGTGGTAAGTAGCTTCACAGGGTTTGTTTGACAAAAGCATAGCACTTGAACACTTCTTCAGTAGTGACTGAAAGGCATGATTTTCACCAGCATTTTGGTATTTGTGGTTTTTTTTTTTTTTTTTACTCAGTTATCAGCAGACCGCATAGCAAATATCAGTCTCACAAAAAAAAAAAAAAAAAAAAAAAGCTATTGGTGGTTTTTGTGGAGAATGGGAGAGTTATTGTACTATATACACTTATCAATGTCATGGATACATTTCTCAGATAGTTAAGTCAGTCTATAGAGGCAACTGTTAGAGAAAGGAAGACAAAGACAAAGTAATTCAAAGAATGGATTCAAATCTAACCGAGGCAAGCAAATTGTTACAAATTTTTAGGTTCTAGGGACTCATTCCTCCTAAATACATGACTGTGAACGAGGGAAAGAAGAAAATACTTTTGAAGGAGTAGAGAATAAGATCTTGTCTGCCTAATTTAGGGTTCTGAAACTAATTCCACCTTGAAATTACATCACTGAGTAATGGGAATGAAATTTGAACATTGCAAAAAGAAAATACATCCATGTGCAAGGAAAAATTGCAAGACCCAAAAGGTGCCAAAACCTTAATAGCTTTACTTGGGCAGGAATGATGACTCTATCATCAGAAACAGGTTGTGTGGGTGTATGAGAGACTGGACTGTTAATGGTTAATGACTTAAAACAATTGTGGAGGCAACAGGATGCTTTGCTTAGGCCAAGTTTGCATCTCCCCAGAGGGCAGGAGGTGAGTTCTGGGGTGTGTGGTGGCGATTAGCACAAGACAGAGTTGGTGAAAGTGGGCTTTGAGCCAGATAAAAGGCAGACCCTGTGGAGACAAGATTGTGCTTTTATCATCCCAAGTTGCCCTCCCTTACACACACACCCCCTTCTCCCAGAGAAGATCACATTCACATTTAGACCTACTGACAGGAGAGGCAGCTGTCATGTATTACAAGGCATCATGAACCATCAAAGATCCCTGAAAAGTCCACAGAGTCATTTTCTGAGGACTTCACCAAAGGGCTGAATGCATCCCCCTCAACCGGAGGAGTTACCAGGCGTTTCCATGTGACCTGAACATATATTAGCCATCAGATTTTATGCCCCCCTCCCTGATGCATCAAGGGCATCACTTTGACCAACACACAACAAAATTACAATAAAGTCTCATTGTGAGATCTACTGGTGGTGATATGTTTTTTCTCCTATCCTTTCTCTTTCTTTCCTCTCACTCTCTGAGGTGGGTCATAACAGTTGTTGACTTTATACCTGTGACAAATTTGTAGTCTAGTGGATAAAACAGTCCTGTACCCAGCCTAGGCAGAGTCAATAAGTGAAGCTTCTCCTAACATGAAGAATGTCTGGGGAAACAGAGAAGAAAGATTCAGAAACAGCTTGTTTCTAGGCACGCCTATACTGTAAAACATAGCAGTTGCAGTGAGATTTTCTGTAGAAGATATCCATTATACTGGAGACACAGCTATCCTTCAACTACCTCATCGTGCTGCCCTGCAAAAGAATTACAGCAAACATGGCAAAGATTAGGGGGTTTCAAACTCAAGTTCATTAGGACTTGACAACCTTCTGATGCAGAGAATGGAGGTACGCAGATTTTGTTTTAATTTGGATCATGCTTCTCCAAAGAATAGATGAAAAAATTAGGTCAATTTGCACAATTTTGTGGGGAAGAACCATTTGGCTGTTCTTTGTATCACTGGATTCCCAATCAGGCACAGAATAATTGGTGCACACCTATCATAGAAAAGATTGCAGCTTAGGAAATTAACAACTGTATATATTCAATGGATCATTAAATGTAAATGTGTTTCATTTTTGCATGATTATTAGAATGTGTGGTGTCATAAAATTATATGGAAATTCATAGGACTCTTTAAACCAAACAACAACAAGCAAAGGAAAAATTCTGAGCAATATAAATTTGATCAAGTCTTCCCTTACCTAGAATCAAATTTCACTTTGGAGACTTCTGTAGAATTTATTTACAATACTAATACTCAGAAGATGTTGGCTGTTCAATAAAACTATTGAAGTAAAATAAGTGGTAACTACACTACAGCTGGAGTGTAGAACAAGGGCTAGCAGCTATTTGTCACCTCTGAGACTTGAATGAATTAATTTGCTGTGGCCACCATCACTCTGGAAAGTTGTCCATGTTAGGTTTTCTCGGAGCCCAATTGTAAAATCAGAGTATAATAAGGTCTCTGTTAAATTGCAAGCTCCTTAAATCCTGCTCTAAATCAAAATTAAAGCCTCTGTGGTACTAATCTCCCAAAATGCTGATTGCACTCACGAAATTATTGAGCTGTTGTAAATTTAAAAAATGGAGAAACCTATAATTCAGACCCTTAGAGAACTTTGGACACAGATAAAGGGTTCATGACACCTTGGGAAAAAAAACAAAAAAATAAACTTTTGCTATGAATCCACCTTGGTTTCTGTTTAAATCATTTTAGTCCCAGAGTCAGGAATGGGCATCTACTGTTGCCCAAAATTGAAGATCTTTCTGAGACAATATTAAACTGGGTAAATGTAGAAAAGAGTTCTACACTGATGCCTAAGAGGTTTTCATAATGTTTTTATTTTTTTTTATTTTTTCAATTTTTATAGAAGTAGTAAAATGTAGATTTTATTATGGAAAGATTTCTAGTAGCTTAGAGTTCAGTGTTTATGCATACTAACCCTTATTCCATATCCATCCCTCAAAATTCCTCTAGCTGTTTAGACTTCTTTTCAAGGTAGAAGGATGAAAAATATTGTAAGGCCTGCAGGGCAAGACATAAACATAGGCCAACAACCTTGAAGCCCACAACATTGGAAGACCTCCAAGTGCCCTAAGTGCAATGAGGAAGAGAAAGATGATGAAGAGGGGATCCCAATACTCCTCAGACTCAATTCTGGATGGCATGTGCCAGGGATGTTACAGGGCAAAACAGGGATTGGATGGACATAATTATAAAACCCAAGAAACCAGTGTTCTGGGTATGTATGTAAATATGTATTCTTGGTTGAGCCTGGGTGCTCATTAAATCTTCTGCTCTCTTATCTCCTACTAAATTGGCTTGGAGTCTTTTTCTCTGTAGACTTTTCAGGCAACAATACTGAAAAGCTTTTCAGGTCTACAAAATATTGACATGTACACTACAGCATAGAAATCTTACAATTTATAACACTACTTAATTGTCATAACCAAAGGTTTTATCCCATCTAAGTATTGTCTACTCTCAGGCCACCTTGTGTCACTCCCCGAACCTGCCCTGGGTCTACCCCTTGACACATCCCCCTAGAATTGACTCTGGGGTCCTGAGACCTTTTACTTCATCTTTCTTCTTCATGATCATGCCACTTTTCTCTTTGGAGTTCTTCCATGGTTCCTGGGCTCTCTTTCTTATTTTGACTAAAGTGCTGTCTTATCCTAGTTTTGGTACATGGGTTTCAGTCAAGATGTTCTAGCTATTTTCTTCCCCTAGACACAGAGATCCAGGAATGTGTCACAGAGGTTAGAAGCTGTTAGCTACTACTTCAAATGCAAGAAACTACATAGTTATATAAAAATCTACAAATATATAAATTTCTACGAAAACATACAAATATATAAAATCATTAGGCAAGAATACTTGCTCCAAGTTTTCTTTAAGCTCACCATCAGAGAGTAAAGATGGCTTCAAAACAACAGTGGCCTTAGTTCTAAGTCCAAAGGGCACTGTAGTTACCATGCTTCCAATGCTCTTTTGTTAGCTTTTGCTGTTCACTCCTCTATTCATCATTTCTGTGGCTTGTTTAATACTCTTTCCTGCTAACCCTTTTCAATATCTCTTTTATATGTCCTCTGCCATTGATAGACCTTGATTCATCTGTAAGGGGATGGCATGATGAAAATGTAACTTTTCAAAGATGCAAGAAGGATGCTCACAGAAACATTTATAACAGGTATGCAGTCTTATAGATAAAGAAACTGTGAACCAGTCTGAGAAAGGAAACATAAATAACAGTCTTTGAAAAAAAGAGTTAATGAACCTGATGGTCCAACCTCCATACCATAAACACAGTGCCTGTGAATTTAAAGAATGCACATTTTTTAAGTCTCTGGATGAATTTCTCTCATTATGTTTATTCTTATCAGAAAGGAAGAAAGGTATTAGGTTATGGCTAAACATATTCCATTCCAAAGAACAACATTAAATATGGTTAAGTTAAATACATTCAGACTGTGTGTCCTAGTTCAGCAGGAGGGACCAGCTAACCCTGTGTGTGGGTGATCAAAGCTGTGTATTCTACCCCCTCTATTCATTCCCCAAGGTCAATGGGCCATTAGCAGCAGCTGCCCAGGGAGCCATTATCACTTCACACCCAGTCTGAGGGGGCGGAGCTGCCAATGGGCCATCAACAGCTCAACACCGCCTGGCTCCCAGAGTTAATCACCCATTGTGTGAGTCCCCGCCCAGGGGGAGGGACTGAGAGCTCCCTGAGGGTACATAAGGGGTGGGTAAGAAGACCTCAGGAACCTCTCGTCGGATCCAGAGCAGCAGTAGGACCTTGACAGGAGGAGATCACCGCTCTCGCTCAGACCACAGCCCTCGCCTGCACCAACAGGTTTTTCTTTTCCTTTTGCTCTGGACTTGGGGGAACCACAGGGGTCTCAGCACAAGGGCAAACAAAGCCCCTTGGGTTTGTGCCCCAGGACACTGGGTTATACTGCTGGGGTTTTGTGAGTTGAAAGCAATTTCCCTTGTGTGTCAGTGTTGCTATTGTAATATTATTATTAAATTTTAGGTCTGACTTATAATCTCTCTCGTGGTGAGTTCATTTCCCCTGCTGGTTCACCTTTAAACCAGCACACTGTGTTTTAAGAACTAACACTTTTTCTGTACATCATTTAGTCTACAGCAAAAAAAACTTGTTTCATATGCAGGCAGATGGTTGCTCAGTTGCGATGAATATCACAATTGGCTCAGCTGTGTGGGAGCTACAGCTTCGGTATTGCTGGCCAATCAGGAGAGGGGGCAATTATCCCTTTGATGTTAATACCAGTGAACACATGTATGAATGTGTGTGGCTGAATAGCTCAATTGGAAAATCAGTGACTTTATTTTTGATGAGAAAGAGAGTCAGCTATAGGATACAGAATATTTTCTTCTTCCCTGCAGATTGTCAAGAAACTGTAAATATCAAGAATGTAATTAGTCAAGAAGCAAGAGTGTATCATGTTAGGTTAGATGCACTACCAAAGATAAGGTAGTGATAAAGGACTTTCTATGACAAAGTAACCCACCTAACTGATCAAGGGAAGCCAGCTGATACAATCTTTATGGAATTCAGTAAAGCTTTCTATACTGTCTCTCACAGTATCCTGCTGGACAAAATTTCCAGGATACAGTTGGATAAACACATCACGTGGTGAGTGAGCAATTGACTCACGGGTAAAACGCAGAAGGTAATAGTGAATGGGGTAACATCAGATGGGAGACCTCTCACTAGTGGGTTCTGCAGGGCTCCGTCTTAGGCCCTGAGCTTTTCAACTTCTTCATAAATGACTTGGACACAGGACTGGAAGGGATACTAAGCAAGTTTGCAGAATACACAAAACTGGGAGGAGCTATTGACTCCTTCAAAGGCAAGGAGGCCCTGCAGAGAGTCCTTAACAAATTAGAGGACTGGGCAATCATCAAATATATGAAGTTCAACAAAGGGAAATGCCAGAATCTGTGGGAGAGGTTTGGCTTCAGCTTTTCATGCACAACCCACTATTCAGGGGCTGACAGGCTGGCAAGGTCAGGGTGACCTTGGAGCAGCCTGAAGGAGGAGTAAACAACTCCAGACACCAGGTAAACATAGACCAGTTGACGCCAGGGGAGCCGTGGCTGCCGCGTGAGCAAACATACACTAGCCAATCAGAAGAGACCACTGCCTCGTGAACAAAGGCCCCCAGCCTATGGGAACTTGTTACGGTCCTCGTGTTCCCCTTGAAACCCTATATAACCTGTTCACCCCCGAATAAAGTTGAATATATTCCTGTTTTTAACCTTAGCATATGGCTCTTATCTCTGTGAGAATTCTTACATATGACTAGAAGCCCAAACCCAGGGTGCCGTATCAGGGTGGACTGGCAAGGACATGAGAAATCCTCTCACTACGCAGCACCCTTTTCCCCAACAAGAATCTGCATCTAGGATAGGCCAATTCAGGATGTAGGTAGAGACTGGGGAATGAGGTGCTGGAAAGCAGTGCCATGGAAAGAGACCTGGGGGCCCTGGTTGACAACAAGTTAAACATGAGTCAGTAGTGCCCTGGCAGCCAAAAGGGCCAACTGAGTCCTGGGGACATCTGGCAAAGCATCACCAGTCAGTCAAAGGAGAAGATTGTCCTGCTCTGCTCTGCACTGGGGCAGCCTTGCCTTGAATAGTGTGCAGTTTGGGGCACCACAATATAAGAAAGATACTATGCTACTGGAGAGGGCCCAAAGGAGGCAACAAAGATAGTGAAGGGCCTTGAGCAGAAGCTGTATGAGGAGTGGCTGAGGTCACTTGGTATATTCAGCCTGGAGAAGAGGACACTGAGGGGAGACCTCATTGCAGTCTACAATTTCTTTGTGAAGGGAAGAGGAGGGGCAGACATTGATCTCTCTGTGGTGACCAGTGACAGAACTCAAAAGGATGGCATGAAGTTGTGTTGGGAGAAGTTTAGGTTGGATATCATTAAAAGCTTCATTCACCAAGAGGGTGGTGTGACATTAGAACAGGCTCCCCAGGGAAGTGGTCACAGCCTGACAGAGTTCAAGAAGCATTTGGATGATACTCTCAGGCACATGGTGTGACTATTCCAGATGGTCCTGTTCAGGCCAAAGAGTTGGACCCAATAATCCTTGTGGGTCCCTTCCAAGTCACCATATTCTGTGTTTCTGTGATTTTGTGATTCTGTGATAGTGTATTCCTGTGTACGTTCTGAAAGCTTTCAACTTGTCTGAATTCTCATTAACTATATATTTGTCTTTATCATAATGATGTTGACAATTTTGAAGTTGTCTCAAGGTACATGTTTTCCATTATATATCCAATGCAAAAGACAAATTATGCCCCTTATTACATGAAGTATCCAAATCCTTATTATGCATATTAGATATTTGCCTTTAAAATACTGTTTATTCCTTTAAAATGCTGTTTGAAGTGTGGCTTTAATCAAAACTGTAATATCTGGTTATATTAAAAAATTGCAAAAATTATAGAAGTTCCTTTATCCTTAATGAAACTTACAGAAACAATTTTATACTAATTTGTTGAAAGACAGATTTATGGACCAGCAGTGAAAAGTCCTTTTAATAGCTAAGTTATGAGAAGCCATTGAACCAAAGGGATATGAAATGTAAATGCTGGCAAACCCTTGACTAGAGCATTGCAAATTATGACAGTCTAATATGACACTAATCATCTTATCATTCTTCAAAAATAATGTTCTGCAAATGAAATATAATAACTGGGAAGCCCACTTCAACATAAGTCAATAAACTAATAAGCTTGTTAAAAGAAAATAATTACTTGGCTGCAGTCTTTGAAGAACATCTATTTATTTTGAAATCCTCTGAAATGCCAGAGCAGAAAAAAGAATAAATCTTAGCACAGGAATACAACTTCCCTCTTGGCTTTCATGATAAATTAATGATTAGTAGACTGTTTATATATGAGGCTAAACAGCTGATTGCTTAGAAATCAAGAAAAGAGAAACATAAGCCATATCTTTGCCCTCTAAACTTCTGTAATAAATATAGGTTTTCTTGGCATGTACACATAAAACATGAAAAAGAAAGTTGTTATCAAATCTGAATTTCTATCTTCCTCAGTCACTACACTTCTAGTTGCTTGGTCAAACTTGGTTTACATTTTGGGGTTGTGGAGATGGTGAGTCTAAACCAGAGGTTAGCCACTGATACTCACTTTAATTATTGTGAGAGAAAAGTACTTTTTTTTTTGGAGGGGGGAGTGGGAAAGGGGGTGGTTGTGCGGAGGATTATCCAAATTTTCTACTAGCAAGTATGTTATACCAGGACTGATCAGACAACTAGGGGCTTTTAGTAGATGCTCCTGCTTCTAAATAAATTTTTCAATATCCTGGGCTAAAAATTTAGTAACAATTTCAATTTTAAAGCCTACAGAATCAAAAAAATGGTCTTATAAAAAACAAAACCAAAACAAACGAACAAACAAAATGAAACAGACATTTTGTAAAAAAAAAATAATGAATGCAGGTTTCCAATGAATTTTTCTTAAAACTGTTAGGACTGCAACAGAAATTACTCTCTCTCAGATGTCAAAGAGTACAGGAGGGGAAGAGGATGAGCAGTAAGGGAAACTGAAGAATAGACTCTCTGGTGTCTGTCTATGAAGCACAATCTCCTGCTCAAGTTTATTTCCAGAGCTCTCTTAAGAATCCTTATTTTTGTGCATTCCTGGGACAATAAGGGATAAACTCATGCTCCATTCTTTCCCTGAGAGGGAATCAAAGTAGATTCACTCCTTCTCATGTTCCTTCTTTTTCTGTCTGGACAATCACAGAATATGCTGAGTTGGAGGGGACTCACAAGAACGATCGAGTCCAACTCCTGGTTCTGCATAGGACTAGCCTCAAGAGTCACACCACGTGGCTGAGAGTATCATCCAAATGCTTCTTGAACTCTGTCAGGCTTAGTTCTGGGAAGCCTGTTGAAGAGCCCAAACATCCCCAGGGTGAAGAACCTTTTTCAAATATGTCACTTAAACCTCCTATAAGACAGCTTCGGGCCAGTCCGTCGAGTTCTATCACTGGTCACCACAGAGAAGACTTCAGTGCCTGTCCTTCTTCTTCCCCTCACAAGGAAGTTGCAACCTGCAATTAAGTCTCCCTTCAGTGTCCTCTTCTCCAGGCTGAACACACCAAGTGACCTCAGCAACTTCTCATACGACTTCCCTTCAAGGCCCTTCCCCATCTTTGTTGTCCTCCACTGGACGCTCAGCAACAGCTCAATATCTTTTTTATATTGTGATGAGCCAAACTGCACACAGTATTCAAGGTGAGGCTGTCCCAGTGCAGAGTAGAGTGGAACAATCCCCTCCCTCAACCAGCTGGCGATGTTTTGCCAGATGCCCCCCAGGACAGGGTTGTCCCTCCTGGCTGCCAGGGCACTGATGACTCACATTCAACTTGCCATTGACTAAGACCCCCAGGGCCGTTCCATGGCACTGGTTTCCTTCCTCTCATTGCCTAGTCTGTATATATGTCCAGAGTTGCTCCATTTCAGATGCAGAATCCAGCACTTTCCCTTGTTGAACTTCATATATTTGATGATTGCCCAGTCCTCTAATTTGTTGAGGTCTCTCTGCAGGGCCTCCTTGCCTTTGAAGGAGTCAACAGCTCCTCCCAGTTTTGTGTCTTCTGCAAACTTGCTTAGTATCCCTTCCAGTCCTGTGTCCAAGTCATTTATGAAGAAGTTGAAAAGCTCAGGGCCTAAGATGGAGCCCTGCAGAACCCACTAGTGAGAGGTCTCCCATCTGATGTTACCCCATTCACTATTACCTTCTGCGTTTGACCCATGAGTCAATTACTCACTCACCACGTGATGTGTTTATCCAACTGTATCCTGGAAATTTTGTCCAGCAGGATACTGTGAGAGACAGTACTGAGTATAGAAAGCTTTACTTAATTCCAAAAAGATTACATGAACTGGGTTACCTTGATCAACGGGTGAGTTGCCTTGTCATAAAAGGAAGTCAGGTTTGACAAGCAGGACTTTTCTCTGATGAAGCCATGCTGGCTGTGGCCGGTGACAGTGTTGTCTTTCAGGCGTTTTTCAATACCTCCCAGAATAATCTTCCCTGTAACTTTACCAGGCATCGAAGTGAAACTGAAAGGCCTGTAGTTTCTGGGGTCCTCCTTCCTGCCCTTCCTAAAAATCAGGACAACGTTCACCAGCTTCCAGTCAATTGGGACCTCTCTGGATTCCCAAGACTGCATTGAGAGAGAAATTTTGCTGCATTTGTGATGTCTTAGCTGATTTGTGTCACAAGGTCACTTCAATACGTTCCACATTATTTTAGATCAATGTATTTTGTGTGTCAGAATCAGTATAACAAATATGTAATCAGATTTGCATTGTACTGTTTTAAAGATTTAAAAAGAAAAGAGAATTAAAATACAGTTCATGATCTCATTTAAAGAAAGTGGAGTCTAATTAACAAAATTCATCACTGGTGCTGTTTACAAGCCCAAAGACAATACTGTTTCCTTAAAGATTTTCTGAGGTTATCTTGATAAATAATGCCATTCTCTTATGATTTCACAATTTAACCTAAGGAATAAAAAGTAAGATGTCTGTGAATTTTCTCTTTTTTTAAATTTTCTTTTATTTTCTATGAGAAATATATGACCAATATTTTAAGATATCTACATATTTAATTATCAGGAATACAAGCACCCAAACAGAAACTGTTAAAAGTATGTATTCATGAATTGTTTAAGCATTGCAAATAGTAATTAGTGAGTAACATTAAATAAATCCCTCTGATTAGTAAATTATTACTAAATTACCAAGCCTTGTCTGGGACTGTCAGTAATGCAAGGGGATCTGAATTTTGACTGAGTGTCAGAACATAGAAACCTGTCATGCTCCCATCAGTACAGTCAGTGGCAGATTTTTGGAAGTAGTCCCAAACAACCTCTTTTGCAAGCAAACTGAAGCTCAAAATTCATGGGGGTTCTTCTGCACGCTTTGCATAATTCACATTTTGGATGACCTTTCATGAAGACCCAGAAGTAAAAAAATGTGGATTACATTCAAGTTATACTGTATATGTATCACTTAACTGCATAAGGAAAGAATGTGCACACGAATTTTTGCATCCCAGGCTCTTAAACCAAATGTGATTAATATAGAGAGAAACAATTTTGCAATTAATGATACCACTATGGTGTATCTAAACCTTAAATTATCTGGCATACAAGATGCTATTGCTGGACAAAATATCTCAGAGTGGATGGATTACTGCCTACTTGTGGAGTAGTAACTTCTGTGACATTACAGTATACACTTACAGAACACCAGAATTGTATGTAATACACAGCTAACACTAGAACAGCATTTTGGAAAAGCTCTGCAGCACTAGACTGACTGCTTTCTTCAGAATAAATTAAATGTTGGTGCAGAAATTTAGGTCATTATTCTTATGTGCTATGAGTTTTTTCCAAGCAATAGCAAACAGAATATTATAAAAAGGTTTTGGAGCCTTGAGCAGGCAGTTTTTTAGGTGTGGTTTATATTAATTTTATTTTTTAAGATGTTCAAGATTAGAGCAGTGACAGATCATCCTTATCCGTGAGGGATTCGAGTACATCTAGACCAGAAAAAAGAACCACCTACTGATCACACCGAATTCAGAAAAGGAAATTAGTGCAACAAGTACCTGTCAAAGGTGTGTCTTCTACTACTCATAGCAAAGGGTGAAAGAGCAACTATGTACCCCATTTCTAAATTAAAATTCATCTTCCCATCAGCAGTAAGCCCGTATTTTGAAAGAAAAATCACCTTTTCCCCATTCACAGCCACAGTCCTTTATGAAAAAAAATATTTCCAAAATGTGACAGCACAGAGGCAGTGGAAATTTAACTTCTTTTACATACTTGCGTATTTCTCTGGGAATGGAAGCAAAAAAAAATAGTCTTTTCAAAATAGAAAATTTCAGACTAAAGAGGCAGAAAAGTTTCTGTTCTTCTGTAAAAGGATGAAAACCATGGAAAATTATTCTCATTTTTACTTGTATCATCCAAAAAGCTGAAGTCTGCTGGTAGAAACAGTTTCAGACCATGGTACCCTGTCAATATGGAAGATAAGCAAGGTCTGGTCTTCTATATTAACTGAAAAGTCTAATTTAGAACTTCAGAACACTGATTTGTTTCATGTACAATTTTTAAATTCTGCATTTATCTTACCTAAATATTTTCACTCAGCATTTTTACTTTCCTATGGAGTGAAAAGTGAAGTGATCATGAGTCCTCCCTAAACCATAGTAGCAAAGCAGCAATCTATTCAATCTTTCAGGTCTGTTAAATCATCGTAGTTCATACCTTTCGGTCTAGGTGCCCTGCGGTTTTCAGTCAGTGAAAATGAAGAAAAATTTTCTATGAAAGTCAAGTAATGTAACCAAATATAGACTGCTTTGTTTTCTGGAGACTGTAAGTTAACTAAAGCAGCTATTGTTTTGTGTCAAGAATGACACAAAACATATTTATAGGCTGAATAAATATCAGAGTGCACTTAGGGCTCTAAAATACAACAAATTGTGTCCTAATACCCATATACCAGCTTGTGATTGAAAACTCTATCCCATGTCTTTATGCCAACAATTTTAGCTTGACAGTGAAGGATGATAATTTATCACCTAGATAGGTATTAAACAAAATTATGTCAGGTAGAATGTGCTTGAGCAGAGAAGCTCTGTACTAAGACTCAGAATATTGCAGGGTTTCAAGAATATAAATAGGCACATAAAACATTGTCCCTTCTGTGAACACCTCAAAACCTGCAGCTAATGTAACATGCTTATCATTTGGCTTCTAAAATTATCAAAAATTCTGTTTATTATTTGAAGCACATTAAGCACTGATGTTTCTTTGAGCCCTAAATTAACTTACAGACCCTCAAGCAAAATTATAAGCAGAGTGGGGCCAGGTGGTAGCAGGTGAGGCCTCATTCTAAAAAGATATTTTTCAGATCCTACAGGAGAAAGGGTAAAAGCAGGCAGTATTGTGTAGCCAGGCAACATAATGTACAAGATATGCAGGATAAGAATGAGAAAGAGACTAAGTTTGCCCAAATGCGTAGAGGACCGGACCTATCCATGTTTTTTCCTCAAACATTCTGAGTATTGCTACATGAAAGGTGATTGGAAGAGAGGGTCCCATGAACGTGGGGCAGCACTGCTCTGAGCCAATTTCCTGCTCTGCCCTGAGCTTCCACCTTGTGCTCAGTGTCACCCTCCCTCCCCCATCAATTCACTTGCAGAAGAAGCACTGGATGTGTTTGCATGAAGAAATGCATGAAAGGCTTATTTTACATAAGAGGTGTGCTATAAAAGAAAGCAGATTAGACTTCGTCCCTCTCTTTTCCTTTCTTTTCTCTCTTTCTTTATCTCTCTTTTTCTCCTCTCTTTCATTTTCCTTACTTCACAGACGCAGCTCCAGACCATCCATGCAGAAGCACCAACACAAGATCTGAGGACTGGGATGTTCTTTGTTTTTTCCCTTACTTTGCCTGGGCAAAGCATGGCTGTCATATTTTATCCCATATTCCGTTTGGAAGATTGTTGTCGGAAAGGGAAGACTGTGGAGGTGTGTTGCAGCTTGTGAGCCGACAACTTTGAGTATGGGAGTATTGTAACTTGTGAGCCAGCACCTTTTGTTGTGTTGTGGCTTGTTGGTCAGCACCTCTGAGGAGTTTGCTATGGGAATCAAGAACTGATTAAAGGGTACTGTGCAAAATTAGAGAATTGTTCATTTCCACTCTCATGGAAGTGTATTGTATATATTTAAGGTCTTGTAAGTCAACAACTTTTCAGTTTAAATAGTGGGCTGATTGCTGGCGTTATGGTGGCTGCAATATAAAATAAAAGCATACATGCTCTCTGACACATAGTCCAGTGTCTTTGTTAAGTCTGATGAGAATTTATAACAAACACCGTGGTCTATGTGGAATTCTAGTTTTCCAAAAATATAAGTTTAAATCTGTTGTCACCCCAAAAAGGATAATTACTTTTATGAGTGATATCAATCACACATTTATGCTAAACATCTGGCATATTACTTATGTTTCTTTACATATGGTGTGATGAAAATGGGAGGTGTAGTACGTAGAGGCATTTCTCACTGAGAAATGAGAGAATGAGGAGTTTAAAAAAATCATTTAATATGCCAAATCAAACCCTATGTGACAACCTCTCAAAAAAAGTAATGTTCTCATAACAAAGAATTATGATAGTCTTTAGTTAGAAGATTGAAAGACAAGTAATCTCAATTAAATTAGTATTTAAAAGTTTACTATGTTGACATTATGATGACACAAGATACCTTATAAAATTTTTTGTCATGTCTCTAGATCAGGGTAACAGTACAACCTATTTAATCCCAAGTGCATTCTTCAGACTATCAAAGCGTAATAATGTGTAAATGAAAGACTCCAGATTTATCTCAGTGCTGTTACCACAAGTTTGCTTAGAGGAAGAATCTTTCAGTCAGCAGCAATGTTCAGGGACCAGTAAGTGAAAGGCAATAGTGAGCATACCAGACTTCTGAAGAGTCATAGGAAGTCTGACAATAAGAGTCATTTTGCCTATATGCTCCAAGGAAAGAAAAGGCAGAACAACCTATAAAAGAAATTTAATATGCAGGAATTGTTAGACACATAGTCATATCCAGAAGTAGATTTAGGTGCCTATGATGAAATATAGGTATGTGAGGTTGGTATTCATCTGCCCTAATTTAGTGTTTAAACTTCTAAATTAAAGCACTATCAGTCAATGGTAGAAGAAATAGGCAGCTCAAGGGGAAAGTCCTCTAAATTACCTATAAAAAAGATGGTGTTATCATCTTGAATAGCTGTAAAGATACCTTATGTAAATAATTTTCTGATAAAAACTCCCCGTAGAGAAAAGAAAAAAGTACAGAAATATCCAGTTTTAGTATGCAATTCATTATTTTTTAATATCTGAATTATGCTGGTTTAATTTTTCTTTCCCTTTGTTTTTCACAAAAATGAATGATTTTCCTAAATGTGGTTCTTAATACAATACAAGTAGATGTGGAGAGAGCTGGCAACATTCTGAGCAGACATGAGGTTTTAAATTTGAATAAGGCTGTATAAATGTGCTGTGAGTATTGATTATACTTTATCAAGAATAAAGACATTAGTCACAAGACTATTACACTAATAAAAATAATCCATGAGAACTCTAGGTCAGTGAAGTATCAGCAAGCCTGTAAACTTATGGAGGACATGCATATGTGGATTAATAATTTTTGCTCAAAAAGTTTTATATTTGAAAGACAATGGTATAATAGAAAATTACCATTGTTCAGTAATACCTTTACAAAAAACCCATGGGATTTCTTAATAAGACTACATTGCTGTTGGGCTATTTTTTTAAAATATCAGTTTATTTCTATCCTTGCTACTAACTACAAAACTCTTTATTCAGAGTATAGATCTTTCTTTCATTGCTTCTTTATGATGTGACAGAAATTTTTATTGAAAAGGATGATCCAAACCAGATTTTCTAAGCAATAATAAAACACAGAGAGCTATTTTTACTAATCTGTTACTCCACTTTTACACTGGTTTAATTCCACTGAAATCAATGCATCTACTGCTGAGCAAAAGAATAGTGTTGCAATTATTCTGAACCAAGAGTTTCGTGTTTTATCTATTTGGACATGTGCATATTAGACATTTCTAAATTTCAATTAAAAATGATTAAAATATTGGATGTTATGATCTTTGCAGAGTAACAGTATCCATTAGGTGTGAACATTCTTAAGTAATCAGAAACATTCTAAATCACATCTTTAAAAAAATAGTCTCACAAAGTGCACACCTTCTAACACACCAACCAGAACAATTTCCAGTCATGTGTGTTAGTATGACTTACTGCAGCAGGGTCACTGAGACAGGATTTCAGCTTTTTTGAGTAAGTGGTATAAATATTCAGAAGGGTATGCATTCTGTCTTTTAGTAAGTTTTGGGTGGTAAACATACTTGCTTTACCACATGGAAACGAAGACAGAACATGCCAAATATGCTTAGTAAAAGTAAATATATCTCATGCCATTAATTCCTTTTCAGAAAGGTCAGATCAGCAGTTGCTATGCTTTTCCTTCTATATCACGCACATAACACACATGCACACACTTTAGAAGTGACTTGGAAAATTTGGACTTCAGAAATCTTCTGGCTGAAAAATTAATTCAAGGAGATACAGCTTTCTGAAAAATTTAACTTCATTAAAAAATTATTTCAGCAGAAATGCATTTTCCCAGAAACATTTCAGCCAGCTTTCTGGACAGTAAAAGTATTTATTTTCTGTTTCAAACTATTAGGAACAATAACTTTCATTTTGTCACTGATGTTGTTGCTATTATTATTATTATTATTATTATTATTATTATTATTATTATTATTTGAAATCTGTTCTTTGACAAAAGATACATAGGGTTAAATGATGAATGAAACATTTTAATTCAGACCATTCGTCAAATCTATGATATCACTTCACAGAAACAATCTGTCTTTGGCCTGGAACACTGACTGGCAAACTCCCAGCGTACAGCACCTGTTTCATAGCTCACAGTGAAGATTTTATAAATATCTTGCAGTCATCTTGTGAAATCATTCATTTCATGATATGACTGAAAGTCATTCCTGGAATTATAGGCATTCTATTACACTATTTAACTGTTCCACTGAGTCATTATATGAAATGCCTAAAAGTGTCAGGCATTTCATGAAACAACTGGTGTCAGTGATTTACTCATTTTATGAAACTTAGTATTATTACATTCTATTCACTACTGCTGTGAAAAATCAATTTTTTCCAAGGGAAACAATGTCCTTTCAAAGTCCCACTGATATAAATAAGCAGACATATTTGTCATATACTCCTCACAACCCCTCAGCTGCTGCAGACCCGAGGCCTTTCCTGACTTTCCTGACTTTGCTCAGTCAGACATATCTCCTCCACTTTTGGGTTGTATTTGTGGGGCTTATTTCTCAGCATTTATCATTTAAAGAATTAACAAAACCACTTGGAATTACTTTTTAATATATTATTTTATATTTTATTTTATTTTCTAGCCAATCCACACCTAAGTCTGTATTCAGACTTTCTTAGTAAGGTGCAACACTAATGAGATAGAGATAGTAGCAAGTAGAGATAATAAAAACACTCACCTTCTTATAATTGACTGAGGCAGAATGAATTCACAAAACAGCTTCTTGTCATAAAAGGCATAGATGAAAAAGGTCTGAAAGGGATTAGTATGAAAAGTAAAATCTATCATGGGAAATATTATAGGAATTAATTGGGTTTGTGTCCCAAGTAGCTCCTTCAGGAGAGGAAATTATTAATGATAATAGAGGTTCACTGTTTTGGAGCTTTACTGATGGAGAGTAGGGTTTCGTAAATGCTGTGGAGGCTGAAGGTAATGTAAAACAAATAAAAGCAATTTTATAAAGTCAAACTGAATAGCTGATGTCCTGATTCTGAAAACAAGTAGTTACGGTGTTGCCATATGGGAACTCTGTAGTTTCTCCATGGGTGAAAAATAAAAAATAACAGAGTAAGCATGAGCCAACTAATCAAGAAATTAGGATTAATAAAAATTTAAAAAAAATTACATGAGGCCAGGTGTTGCCTTCTACTGAATGATAGGAAATTAAAGTCTTCTTGCCAATAGGCAATGGAATAATATACATTCACAGTTTTGAATACGAGTAGTTGTGAAATACCTCTCAGGAGGTATTTCAGAATTCTTTTGTGTCTAGTCAATCAAGGCACTCCCACCATAGCCAGCTTAGTTGCTTATGAAAATCTCTTCCCGTAATCTGGCTGATAATGGTTGCCTTTGTTCATTCACAGCAGAAGGAAAATAACGTGAGGTGAACAGATTTGCACGGTAGGAAATGTATGTAAGCAGACACCGTTTTACAGTTGTTTGACTAATTTGGGGACATTTGCAGAAAACACCAGGCATGACTTTCAATATTGTTACTTGATGTGCATTGCACTGAATTTCCCTGGTGTTAGCAAGGTAGCTTAAAACCCAGCTCTTCAATTTTTATGATAGAACATTCCATTGCAACCAACCACTTTTCCTACACTAGGATGGTAAAATACTTAGAATTTTCCAGAACTCAAGTTTTCTTTGTCTTTCTGTCAATATACCTCACAGTATACAAAAAAATTGTTACTAAAGATAAACTTCCAATGGATCAATTTCCACAGTATTTGCTAAACTAGATTACATCAGAAATCTCACTGTTTTTAATAAAAAGACTGAAAGAGTAGGAAGCACAGGACTGGCCTGTACCATGCTTAGATTTTAACAGTTTCTTATATTACATTTGTCACTACATATTTTAATATTTTCAAAAAGGGTAAGTGAAAAAAAAAATTCTACCATTTAATTTCATCTATTTGCAAGCACCTATTTGTGTGAGTTCTATTGTTTCTTCTTTGAAAGTAATCTTGGATTCTTGAGAAAATCCTGAAGAAAGTTTCTTGGTTTGGACTGACTCTGTCAGAGACTAAAGGTTGTTTGAGGTCTCAGTATTCGCTACCTAGTTAACAATTTTCCCATTTCATTCACTTTCTCCAAAAGTAATACATAATCTAGGAAAACCTGCAAACAAAGTCGTCCTCTGCTGTATTATATGTGAAATGATCAGAATTCCTGAGGACATGAAGGGGATAGTGCCACCATGTTGTAGTTTGGGATTATTATGTAAATTCTCTCCCCTGCCACTTAACTGCCCAGGCCAGCGGTTAACAAAAGAAGTAGTTAACTGTGATCGCTGGGGTGGGGGCAGGTTTGTCTCTTTTGGGTTTTTTTTGGATATTCTCTTCAGTCTTGGCTCGGCGGAACGGGGGAGTGGGGGCTCCAAGGAGGCAGGCTGCCCTGCTGGTTACTGCTGGGGTTTTCCCTGGCTGTCTTGCCGCTGCTTACTTCGGATTACTTTTTCCTGCCGTGCTGCTGCCTGCCTTGGATTTGCTGCTTTTTGGACGGGGAACACAGGGGGAAGAGACTGAGTCCATCTGAAAGCCCACTGCTCGTCTGTTTCGCTGGAGAGGGACTGAAACTCACTCTGCAGCCAGCGGGCTGTGACAAGGACACTTAAGTATAACCTTTTCTCCCGGAGGAAAACCTGCTGGGTTTTGTTGTTGTTGTTTTTTTTTTTTTTTCCTCTTATGGTGTTGGGGAAGTGGGTTGCACTAGTCTGTTTACATATATATATATATATATATAGCAGTTATCCTTCTTGTATTAAAATTCCTTTTCTTAAATTTGATAAAGAGTGGTGTGATTATTGAGGAGGAGGCCCCTCCCCTGCTTGTGGGTAAAACATTTTGGTTTTTCCCCTCAAACCGAGACATTTCTTGGCGCCCAACGTGTGGCTTGTAAACAAAGAAGAATAACTGCTATTTTGTAACACCATGTGAGTCTTGAGCTTAGGGTTCATCAGGACCATCCTGTATAATATATTAGCTTTTTGTTGGTACAAATTCATGCCAAAAAGAGCGGCAAGTTTAAGTCTTATCAACAAATCAATGAGCAAAACTCAAATAGCCGCAATTATTATTGAGTTCTTACTCTGGATTTATGGTGCCATGAATTCGATGCCTTTGGATGTCATGTGGGTAGTGCTCTCCAGGCTGTTTTCCTGCCGCAACCTAAGCTGCTACCTCTGAAAATTCAGTGATAATAGTACAGACCCTTGGGAAGGAACAAAGGGGAATCTCTTCTCCCAACCCTTTGTCCATTCCCCATTCAAGTCTGCTACAACAGCTTTTGAGATGTTTAAATTCTCCCTGGATGCCAGAGATATCTTGCTCTTTATAGTTTTTCTGCAGGGTTGTATCCCTGCAGCTTACAGAATGTTTGAAAGTAGGGCCAGGGTTTTTCCAAAATGCATTCAAAAACCTAGCCCAGTGAAGGGAGAAAAGCGAGAGAATAAAACCCCTGATGCCACAGTAAAGGGAGAAAAGGATGAGGCTAAACCAGGAAGACAGGCCAAGCCTATAGAAGTTGCCCCTATTCAGAAAAGGAAATATAAGACCAAATTAGACCATCCAGCAGACGATGAGGGGGCTGCTGCACCTCCACAGCAAGCAGACCCAGAGCCTGAGATCATCACTGAGTCATTGTCATTTGATAATCTCCGTAGTTTGCGGAAAGACATTGCTCGACACCCGGGTGAGCCCATCCTGACTTGGTTGATCCGAGTTTGGGACCTTATGGGTGAAACCTTACAACTAGATGGTGCTGAAGCCAGGTTTTTGGGAGCTCTGGCCCAGGACGTGGCTATTGAACAGGTGTTCGTGAGGGAATCAAAGCCCCTTTCACTCTGGGCACGACTTCTAACGAGTGTAAGAGAGAAGTTTGTTTATAGAAAAATCCTGCAAGAACATCATATTAAGAAGACTTAGAAGACGATAAAAGAAGGAATTTTACGTCTGAGGAAGATGGCAATGATAGACGTGCTTTTTGGAAGAAGTGAGCAAGCCAATAATGACCCTGACAAGGTCAGATGCACACCACATATGTGGTGGGACCTTTCACGCTCGGGGCCAGCTGAATACACCGATTTCCTGGCATCCATGTATAGGGAAGAGAACCATGAAACAGTGGGCGCAGTAGCAAATAAGCTCCAGATATATGAAAGCATGACCCACAGCCCAATGCAGGCCCGTATTTCTGCTGTAGAGACATTAGTTGAGAGTCTCAAGACGCTGCCTGCAGAGGTAAAAGCGATCAGAGAGAAAATTAAGGAAAGTCTCCAAGTGGCACCAGTGTGAATGAGAACCTCTGAAGTCAGAGCCAGACGCCCCCCAGCCAGAGGAAGTGGACAGACCTCACGAACTGAGATGTGGTACTTCCTGGCCAAACATGGAGAAGACATGGGACGGTGGGATGGGAAACCCACCCGTGCCCTTGCAGCCCGAGTACAAGAACTGAAGGAGAATGGAAGAAGGTCAGTGAGAGTAAGTGCAGTCCCAGTTTCCCACGGGCAAGAATCTGACCCACAGGAGGGCACCTCCCAGGTGTACTCATCGAGAAAAGGTTCTGACCGCTATGACCAGGATCAGTGTTAGAGGGGCCCTGCCTCTAGCCAGGTAGAGGCACGGAACAACCGTGTCTATTGGACTGTGTGGATTCGATGGCCTGGTACATCAGACCCACAAAAGTATAAGGCTTTAGTTGATACTGGCGCTCAATGCACATTAATGCCATCAGGACATGTGAGCTCAGAAACTATTTCTATTTCTGGGGTGACAGGGGGATCTCAAGAGTTAACTGTGCTAGAAGCTGAAGTGAGCTTGACAGGGAGAGATTGGCAGAAACACCCCATTGTGACTGGTCCAGCCGCCCCATGTATCCTGGGCATTGACTACCTCAGGAATGGATATTTCAAGGACCCAAAGGGGCATAGATGGGCTTTTGAAATAGCCACTGTACAGACAGAAGGGATTGAACAATTGAACTCATTGCCAGGTCTCTCAGAAAGTCCTTCTGCTGTTGGACTGTTGAAAGTTGAGGAACAGCAAGTGCCAATTGCCACCACGACAGTGCACCGTCGGCAATACCGAACGAACCGTGATGCTGTGATCCCCATCCATAAGATGATCCGTGAACTGGAGAGCCAAGGGGTGGTCAGCAAAACCCACTCACCCTTCAACAGCCCCATCTGGCCTGTGCATAAGTCTGATGGAGAATGGAGATTGACTGTGGACTATCGTGGCTTGAATGAAGTTACCCCACCGCTGAGTGCCGCTGTGCCGGACATGCTGGAGCTCCAGTATGAACTGGAGTCCAGGGCAGCAAAGTGGTATGCCACTATTGACATTGCTAATGCGTTCTTCTCCATTCCTCTGGCACCAGAGTGCAGGCCACAGTTTGCTTTCACCTGGAGGGGCGTGCAGTACACCTGGAACCGACTACCCCAGGGGTGGAAACACAGTCCCACCATCTGTCATGGACTGATCCAGACTGCACTAGAGAAGGGTGAGGCTCCAGAACACCTGCAATACATTGATGACATCATTGTGTGGGGGGACACAGCAGAAAAGGTTTTTCAGAAAGGAGAGAAAATCATCCAGATCCTTTTGGGAGCTGGCTTTGCCATCAAACGGAGTAAGGTTAAGGGACCAGCCCAAGAGATCCAGTTCCTGGGAGTGAAGTGGCAGGATGGACGCCGTCAGATTCCAACAGAAGTCATCAATAAGATCACAGCAATGTCTCCACCTACCAGCAAAAAGGAAACACAAGCCTTCCTGGGTGCCATAGGGTTCTGGAGGATGCATATCCCAGCATACAGTCAGATCGTAAGCCCTCTCTACTTAGTAACCCGTAAGAAGAATGATTTCCACTGGGGCCCTGAACAGCAACAAGCCTTTGACCAGATCAAGCATGAGATTGCTCAGGCTGTAGCCCTTGGACCAGTCAGGACAGGACCAGACATACAGAACATGCTCTACTCCGCCGCCGGGAATAATGGCCTGTCTTGGAGCCTTTGGCAGAAGGTGCCTGGTGAGACTCGAGGCCGACCACTTGGATTCTGGAGCCGAAGCTACAGAAGATCTGAAGCCAACTATACCCCCACAGAGAAAGAGATCCTAGCCGCCTATGAAGAAGTCCAAGCCGCCTCAGAGGTGATTGGCACAGAAGCACAGCTGTTTCTGGCACCTCGACTACCAGTGCTGAAGTGGATGTTGTCAGGACAGGCTGCCTCTACACATCACGCCACTGATGCTACCTGGAGCAAGTGGATTGCCCTGATTACGCAGCGCGCCCGTATAGGAAAATCAAATCGCCCTGGGATCCTGGAAATCATCACAAACTAGCCTGAAGGTGAAAATTTTGGTCTAGCAGATGAAGAGGAAGAGCAGGTGACACGTGCGGAAGAAGCTCCACCATACAATCAATTGCCAAAAGAGGAAATACGCTACGCCCTCTTCACCGATGGCTCCTGTCGCATTGTAGGGACTAATCGCAAATGGAAAGCAGCTGTATGGAGTCCCACACGACAAGTTGCAGAAGCTACTGAAGGAGAAGGTGGGTCGAGTCAGTTTGCAGAGCTTAAAGCCGTGCAGTTGGCCCTAGACATTGCTGAACGAGAGAAATGGCCAAAGCTTTACCTCTACACCGACTCATGGATGGTAGCCAATGCTCTCTGGGGATGGTTAGACCAATGGAAGAAAACCAATTGGAAACACAGAGGGAAACCCATCTGGGCTGCCGATATATGGCAAGATATTGCCACCCGAGTAAAGAAGCTGATTGTGAGAGTCCGCCACGTAGACGCACACGTGCCCAAAAATCGGGCCAATGAGAAACATCTCAACAACCAACAGGCAGACCGAGCTGCGCAAGTGAAAGTATCACAGACAGATCTGGACTGGCAGCACAAGGGAGAGCTGTTCTTGGCTCGATGGGCCCATGATGCCTCGGGCCATCAGGGCAAAGATGCCACTTATAAATAGGCACGAGACCGAGGGGTGGATTTAACCATGGACATTATCTCTCAGGTTATCCACGACTGTGAGACATGTGCTGCCATTAAGCAGGCTAAGAGAGTGAAGCCCCTGTAGTATGGTGGACGCTGGGATAAGTATAAGTACGGGGAGGCCTGGCAGGTTGACTACATCACACTGCCACAGACCCGCCAAGGCAAGCGCTATGTGCTCACCATGGTAGAAGCAACCACAGGGTGGCTGGAGACACACCCAGTGCCTCACGCCACTGCTCGGAACACCATCCTAGGCCTGGAAAAACAAGTGCTGTGGCGACATGGCACCCCAGAACGAATTGAGTCAGATAATGGAACTCATTTCAAAAACAGCTTAGTTGCTACCTGGGCGAAAGAACATGGCATTGAGTGGGTGTATCATATCCCCTACCATGCACCAGCTGCCGAGAAAGTTGAGCGGTGTAATGGACTGTTGAAAACCACTTTGAAGGCGTTGGGTGGAGGGACTTTCAAACACTGGGATCAACACTTAGCAAAGGCTACATGGCTAGTCAACACTAGAGGCTCTGTCAATCGAGCCGGCCCTGCCCAATCAGAACCCCTTCACACTGTAGATGGAGACAAAGTCCCTGTAATACACCTGAAAAGTATGCTAGGGAAAACAGTCTGGATCAACCCTGCCTCAGGCAAAGGCAAACCCATTCGTGGGGTTGTCTTTGCTCAAGGATCTGGTTCCACCTGGTGGGTGATGCAGGAAGATGGAGAGACACGATGTATACCTCAAGGGGAACTTATCTCTGGGTAAACGACTCATATTACTGTATTTGTAAACACTTAATTATTTGAAAGAAAATTTAAGTTTAATGTAGAGTATCGGCATGGAAGAGAATTTAGGGGTGGATAATGTTGTAGTTTGGGATTATTATGTAAATTCTCTCCCCTGCCACTTAACTGCCCAGGCCAGCGGTTAACAAAAGAAGTAGTTAACTGTGATCGCTGGGGTGGGGGCAGGTTTGTCTCTTTTGGTTTTTTTTTGGATATTCTCCTCAGTCTTGGCTCGGCGGAACGGGGGAGTGGGGGCTCCAAGGAGGCAGGCTGCCCTGCTGGTTACTGCTGGGGTTTTCCCTGGCTGTCTTGCCGCTGCCTACTTCGGATTACTTTTTCCTGCCGTGCTGCTGCCTGCCTTGGATTTGCTGCTTCTTGGACGGGGAACACAGGGGGAAGAGACTGAGTCCATCTGAAAGCCCACTGCTCGTCTGTTTCGCTGGAGAGGGACTGAAACTCACTCTGCAGCCAGCGGGCTGTGACAAGGACACTTAAGTATAACCTTTTCTCCCGGAGGAAAACCTGCTGGGTTTTGTTGTTGTTGGTTTTTTTTTTTTTTCCTCTTATGGTGTTGGGGAAGTGGGTTGCACTAGTCTGTTTACATATATATATATATATATATATAGCAGTTATCCTTCTTGTATTAAAATTCCTTTTCTTAAATTTGATAAAGAGTGGTGTGATTATTGAGGAGGAGGCCCCTCCCCTGCTTGTGGGTAAAACATTTTGGTTTTTCCCCTCAAACCGAGACACACCAGCACTCAGCAGTCCAAGGATGTTGTGGAAATGAAGTATAGGAACAGCCATTCTTGCAACTCCTTTTTCTTCTACTCCTGTTTGCTCCAAATGCCTGCAAGGCGGGAGTGGAAGGCAAATATTGCAAACAAATTGTACTGTAAATAGTAAGCACATTTGATCTCACCCTTGTGCACATTCTACCTACAAATGTCAAGAGCAGGCATAATGCCTCCAGCTTAGCCACATTTCCTCCTTTCTCAAAACAAATATGGTCTCAGAGTCTTGGTTAAGCATTAAGATTAACATGTTTGAGTGATTAAAATAATTGTGTGCTGTCATTGGGACTACCAACAATATTTTAGATCATAGTATGCTGACAAACCTTATTAAATTATGTGTATTTATTTAAATGTCATGTTAACAAATTTTGCTAATTTTTTTCAGCATATATTCATATAGTCTGATAACATAGACCTTGAGGGAGACAAACGGAACCTGCATTCTTAACACTGCTCAAACAGGATATAAAACTAATTCTAGTGCTTTCTTATGGTACTTCTATCACAAATACCTTTTAAAGTAAGAAGTGCAAAGGCATAACACTATAAGTGAGCTCAAATGTTAAGTGAAATTGAAATTTTTCTGTTAAGACTTGGTAATGGGTGTCTGGATAGAAATTATTTTGAAAGGAATAGCTAAAAAGAGGGAAATGCGTTCTCTCCTTTTTTACTCAATATGTACACAATTGCTCCTACAATGAAAGCAGGTTAGATCTCTAAAGTGTGTAAGATTGAAATCTGTACCTGAATGTTCCTACACAAATGGAATTAGACAGATTTCTCTAGAGGATTAAATCAGTCACCATTGCGCTGTAGGGATAAATTAAACAGAAGAACAGTATGTCTGAGGAGAAAAAAACAAACCAACGAACAAAACAAAAATGTCTTGATATTTCCATAGCACAGTTCTTAACATTTCCTAACATTGCATTTATGCTCAGTAGCAAAGCTATGGCACTGCTCAACTATTCTGACAATGAGTAGAATTGTACCCTGCTCATTTTTCTCAGAGAATGGGCCACTTAACAAAATAATGCAGTAACTGAACAGATAAAAGCTGGCTACTAATTTTAGAAATGATCCTCTGCTACTGCCAAGTACTTCAGAAAGCTGGCACTGGCCTACTGGCAGGAAATAACCCTGTATGCAACAGTTCTTAAAGAATGCAAGCTAGTGTAGAACAGAAAGGAGTCTGCATGTGTCATGAAGTAGTTTTGGGCACAGAGGACCAGATATAAGTTACACTAGGGATTCATTTAGCTTGGAGTTTTTGAACTGAGTTAGCAATTTCCACTAGGAAAGTTAGGCATAAAAAGTGTCTGGTTGTTTTGGAAAGGGGAAATAAGGAGTGCCCCAGAAGACACTAGTGAGAAAAGCTTTAGCTCTTAGCAACTTTATGTTCACTGAAAAATTTGTGTTTGGGTTCCAGCTACAAAAGTTGTACACTGGTAAATGGAAATTATTAAAATAGAACATATTTAACCTGCATCTGCTGCTCACCCATTTTCTGTCTTCTTTGAAACAACCAACTTTTTCATGACACTCCACAATATCTGTTTGGTGTCAGGACAATTGCATTAGATATATATAGTAAGGGCAGAGTTTGCAAACAGTAGCCTTAAGACTAGCTAGGAGAGAACCAAAGTGAATAAATTACTAGAATATTGGAATGGTATGCAGCAGCCATAAAAACATTCAAACTGAAGTGAACAAAAAGATCAGAGACAACAAACAATAGGAATAAGTGGAGTAATTTGACAAAGCCCTGTAGAAATGTCTAGATATTCTCCTTCTGAAACCTTTCCATGTTAACTGTCTTTACTGTGTCTTGCACTTAAAAACATGCAGAGTGCACTGTATTTCTTGCTCAACCCAGTACTTTGACTCACACTGGCTGCTTTCTGAGTCATTTCCTTACAAAAATCTGGTGTTTCAACATGATATTTTCACCTTGTTTGTCCTCTATAAAAAACTGTGCGTCTTCTTCACCTTTTATGTCATTTTTTCTGGGAGTAAAGTAAGAATCACAAAGAGGAAGAGATTACTTTCTTTTGTTACAAATTTCCCAGGCCATTGGAACACCTTTCTTCCTCACCTTAGCAGCACAGCTGAAGGGCAGGCATCAGGAGTCAGTCCTCTGATTTTCATTTGGTGTTATTTTACTTCCTCTTTCTCAGTTGTTCAGATGAATTGAAGGTTCTTTCCATCAGCTGCCAATCAGCCAAACACAGGAAAAAGAAAGTGTAGTTGAATGGCTGTTTACAGATATATTAGTGAGTTAAGAAAGATTCATTTCCATTTGTCTTCTCATCAGAAGAGTTAGTGCTGGAAGACAGGATAAATCCTTTTCCTTGCTCCTAAGCAATATCACCCACACATTGGAAAAAAAAAAGTTCAATGAAAATAGGACTATTATAAGTCTTCTCAAGGTTTATCAGGTATCCTCCATATATGCACAGAGAAAAGAGCTTGAAAAGAACTAAAGATTGGAGGAATACAATGTCTCCAGAGAAGAAAAAAGGCTTTCTGTTTTGATGCATTCTCAAAATTTAATTGGATTGTCGCAAATACCTTTTCATTATGTGTTTGTTTCTAGTTTAGAAGGGAAAAGAGAGCAAGGGAAGAATCAACAAAAAAAGGAATAAATTCTGTTCAGTTTTTATCTTGTAGGATTTGTCTGTTGTATTCTGAAGGAAAATAATAATTGAGTAAATAACATAGATATAAAGAAAATACATAAATACAGCAAATTTTAGATCAGAGGGCTCTTCTGAGTTATATGCTCAATTTAATCTTTCTCAAGCTCCATTTTTAAAACTGAGGTATATCAGAGGCTCTGTTACTGACCCTCTCCATCAGGCAGAGTTTCACACCATTATTAAGAGCATCCTCAACTGATACTAGGAAATCAGTCACTAAGAAAACATAAGAGAGAGTTTTGATCAGCATTCTTTGACATTAATCAAGGCAGAATCAGTGAGGCATTGCTCATTAACAAATTGCATCTTTCACTGCTTCAGCAAGATGATGATTTCCTCTTTATGTTCCTTCAAAGAGTATGCAGCAAGTTCAGGTACTAACATAGCTTAGAACTGTCAACTGCTACTTATGCATTCAAGAAGTATTTTTTACTGTGATTTCAGTCAGGAAAGTTGATTTTCAGAAAGCATAATAGTTATGGCTGACTCAAGTGATGAAGGCATAAAAAGCATTATGCAAAAGTATGTGAGGGAATAAGGATGTCGGAAACAATATACCAAACTGTATTCCAACCCTGAATTTAGATTTAATACTTCAAAGAATGTAGAATGAAATTAATGTTTTAATACCCCTCAGCTGGTCACCTTTTGTTTTGTGAATTGGAAGTACAAAAAGGCCTAATAGACAATAATATATGAAGTTCTCTGTAACCAAAGTGTAAAATTTAATCATAACTTCTGTCTAAACTCTGGTAACTTGTGTACCACTAAGCATCTTCCAGAAAAGTTCACTCATATCAAGAAGTGATTTTTGTCTACATTTTCAGGCTTAAGCATATTACAGAATCACAGAATATGTTGAGTTTGAATGGACCCACCAGGATCATTGAGTCCAACCCTTAGCTCTGAACAGGACCATCCCCAAGAGTCACACTATGTGCCCAAGAGTGTCATCCAAATGCTTCTTGAACTCTAACACACTTTCTTCTGTGGAGCCTGTTCCAGTGCCCACCCACCCTCTGGGTAAAGAACCATTTTCAAATATCCAGCCTAAACCTCCCCTGACACAACTTCAGGCCATTCCCTCAGGTCCTGTAACTGGTCACCACAGAGAAGAGATCAGTGCCTGCCCCTCCTCTTTTCCTCACAAGGAAGCTGTAGTCAGCAACGAGGTCTCACCTCAGTCTCCTCTTCTCCAGGCTGAACACACCAAGTGACCTCAGCAGCTCCTCATCCGGCTTCTGCTCAAGGCCCTTCACCATGTTTGTTGCTCTGCTTTTGACTCTCTCCAGTAGCACAGTATCTTTCTTATATTGTGGTGCCCCAAACTGCACACAATATTCAAGGTGAGGTTGCCCCAATGCAGAGCAGAGCAGAATCCCTTCCCTCATCCAGCTGGAGATGCTTTGCCTGATGCCCCCCAAGGACATGATTGGCCCTCCTGCCTGCCAGGGCACTGCTGACTCACATTGAGACCCCCAGGTCTTTTTCTGTGGCACTGGTTTCCAGCATCTCATTCCCCAGTCTGTATGAACATCCAGGTTTGCTCCATCCCAGGTGGAGAATCCAGAACTTATCTTAGTTTAACATGATATGGTTACTGATTGCTGAGTCCTCTAATTTGCTGAGGTCTCTCTGCTGGCCCTCCCTGCCTTTTAGGGAGTCAACAGCTCCTTTCAATTTTGTGTCATCTGCATACTTGCTTAGTATCTCTTCCAGAGCAGTAAGAGACAAAATTCAGTCACACATCTGCTATATGGATTTATGTCCTAAAATTTTTAGTTGCATTCAGTGACTTACCCTTCCTGGTCCAATAAGGAAGAGAAATGTCAGAGAAATCTTAACTGGGCTTAGAGTGACACTTTTGACAACAAAGGATTGATTTAAAAACATCTGTTTGTCTCGTTATTTTCCCAACTTTAAGTGTATTTAGTTCAGAGTTTAAATGCAGTTTTAAACCCTGTTAGCTCTAGACTTGCTTAAGGACCAATAAGACTTAAAATTAGGTCAGCCTTGCAGAGACTGATACTTGAGGCCAGTTTGTCCAGTCTGGCAATCTCAGGTCAACCTCAAGCAAAGGCACTGAGCAATCTTTTCCTCCAGTCACAGTTATGCCAAGACTGCGAGACTCTACAAATGTGTTTCCAAATTACTGGGATTAACATTCTCAAAAACTGCAAGGAGCTCTGATACTGCAGTGGCAAGGGACCATAAACACTGCAAATAATCCTTAATTTCTATTGATACTTTTGAGTTTTGAAAAAGTAAAATTAGTTAATATAAATAATTTGTGCAGATATTTTTGGCTAATTGTTAGAAGAATAACATTAATGGAGATTACATGAGGACCACTATCAATATTGTTATAGATGGGGAAAAAACCCTCCTGATCAGAGCAATCAGCTCACTGCTGTATGCATTCTGAGTCCTCCCAGGTGTCCCAGAGTGATTTAGCCGTTAAATCTCTGATTGAGCTGCAAGATGTGTGAAAGCTCAAGTATTCAGACAGCTATTAGCTCTACATCTGAGGAAACTCAAGAGTGTAAGTTAATCCTTTCAAAGTCAATTGTAACATACCTTCATTAAATTGGCTCAACATCATTCTGCTTGAGATAATAATGTATGGCTGACTTAAAAGTTTTGCTAAGCATGGCTTCTTTCCTTACCTCCTTCCTTTCTTTTTAAAAGTCTGTTTGCTTTTGACATCCGCTCACAGAGCAGCAAGAACAGGCACATCTTAAACTTTTGATTTCTGAGAGGGGGAAAGAGCTTTGATGCACGAGAACGTGTGATATACTATTACATAAACACTATCTGATCCTGAAGATTCTTTCATCTGACTGAAAGGAGGGAAACCAATGTGGAGGAAAAGGCAAAGTGGAAATGGCTGTGCAGATACCAAGTTCCCACCCATTTATGAAAGATTTTCCTAGTATTTAGTATGCACTCAGAGCTCCTCATTTCATAAGATGGTGACAGAATACAAACACTGGCATTTGTGTGAGGGTCAGTACCAATAGAATGAATTCTGCCATGGAAATCAAGCAGCACTGCAGAGTTCTTTGCATTTTCCCTTGAAAAGTTATAATGTCTTGTGGACCTCCTTTACTCGGTTTCCTTCTCCAAGCAAGTTTATTTAGAGGAACAACTCTGTAGGGCAATGAACTTCAAGGGGTTGTCCTGGTAGCTACTACTTTTTCTGGATGGGTTGCTGTGTAGTATAAATGTAATAACAGGCTTTGGAAGATTGAGGGATTGGAGAGACATATTTAATTATATTGGTGAATACAGGCAGATGCATTTGGATGAATCACTTAATTCAATTCAGTGAAAGTTTCCAGTCAGTCTGGTCCATATAGACTGAACATACTTACATCATAAAAAAATACCAGTAATACACAAATGAAAATGAAATTTAATTTAGCACTTTAAATTTCCTAATACTTCACATGGATTATTCTTTCTTGATATATCCTGTGCTTATATTATTATTGTCTAGTTTCAAGTCTTTCTGGCTTACTGTGGAAATTGCTTTTAAAGACCAGCTCATTTTTCCTTTATTTTCCCATTTGAAAATAAAGCTTTTTTTTTTTTTCAACCAACATCCATTAAGCATCCAAGGTCTATAACTCAAAACGTTATTTTTAAGGGGAATTTATTTTCTCTGAAGTGCTTTTTCATTCCTAGAATCTGGGAGAGTGTTTCTAGATCACATTCTTGAAGGCATGCTCCTATTTCTGGTTAATCCTACTTGTTGAAAACCTGTTCAATCTCAAAAAAAGCCCCAAATTAACAGTTTAAACAATCACTTCCACTGGCATGTCTTTTCCATTTTGACAGCTGATCTCAAAAGCAAATAGGTTTCAGAAGGAAAAGCTGTAGTGTTTTAGCAAAATGTTTGAATTAAACATTTGCAATCATATCAAGGAAAAAAAGCCTAAGCCAAATTATTGAATGCAAGATGCAATTAATTTTCTGAACACCTTCATTTATATCTTCCCATCTAAGCTGGGTATGTAATAGAAAGATGTATGGATATTAAAGTTTTCACACTGCGACTTTTCTGTGCTGTAAAAATATTACAATGGATTGTGAGTCTTTACTACCAGAGTACAGTGCACAGAAGTCATGGAATGTGTCCAGCACTCACAGAACTTTTGACTTGAAAATGGTGTAGCACCAAGTAAAATCTTCTAATCATTAGGCTGATATCACATACGTATTCTTGGGGGGCAAAAAAAGAAAAAAATATATATCCTTAGATCTTAATGGCAGAGTTAAGTTCCTTATTTTTGTCCTTTTTCTTGGTTGTATTTCTGCTTCCATTTCCTGCTGCTTACTTACTGACTTCATTTATCGCTATTCCTGGCTCTTTTGACTGTCTCTTCCCAGGTTCTACTCCCCAACTTCAGTGTGTTCTGCCCTGATGCTGGCTTTCTCAGCTCAGCCTTCTCCTAAGTGTGACTCCAATATCCAGTAACCCTGGTCACAGCTGTGACACTCATATACTACTCAAAACTTCATGGAATGGGAGACCTCAGATATGTTTAATCCATGTCATATTCTGTTGGAAGAATAGAGGACCAGACATAACAGACCATATATATACATATATATATATATTACACTTGGAGTTCCTTGTATATTTAAATCACACGATTGTAGGATACAGATATAATTTTTTATGTATAGAGGAGAGCTCTATTTCCAAATATTAACCCTTAATCAATTTGATACCTGAGATGTGTTGAAATCTGTCTTGCTTCTGACTGTCTGGTACAGGTAAAAGACACATGGAAGCTGTGGAATCCAAGCTGATAGTGGAATTCAGACAGATTTTGAAGGGAGTTCTGGATATAAGAGTTCAAGTAATCTTCAATTTTCTTTGCATTTTTGAAACAGATAGAAAAAATCATTGACGAAACACATCTCACTCTGTTAAAAGCTTACGGAACACAAACAATTCAAGAAAAAAATCAATCTCTCCTCCAATAATGTCAAATCCCACTTTTTTTTTTTGTTTGTTCAAACTTGTAAAGAATTTAATACTCATAAAAAACAAACAAACAAAACACTAAGAACTTTTTCTAATTAAGACTCCACAATATGCTTCAATTAGATTAAATATTGCAAGATATTGATGTTGGCATAATCTATATAAGCTTTGCAAAGTCTCTGTATTTCTTCCTCTCTGTCTCCAAATTTACATATCTCCTCATGGTGCAATAAATATTTTAAATGGAGCAGAAAGACATAAACATAATTAAAAAGTACTGTTGCACCATCTCCTTATAAATATTTTATAAGTTTTTACATTAAAATAATATGAGTCTGAACATAGTGAATTTGATGGGTATTAGAAGCATCTGTTGAATACTTGATAAAGAATAAATTCAATTTCATTGAATGATAATTTTTGAAGCACAATGCAAATCTTTGGATTATAGGGCATATTTCAGTATACTACATTGGTTTTTATACCTCAAGGAGATAAGACTGACTGTTTTATTTCATTCTATGAATTATTTTAAAATTCATGTTATAGGAAAATGTCACTTGAAATTTTATAGGCAAAAAAGTTTACATCAATAAGAAATTATTATTGTGTAATTTAGTATAGTATATTTAAATATAAAACCTGCAAATGACTGTGTATTAGGCATCTCATTGGATAATTCAGTCAGACACACTCTATTTGTATTATAATGAGATAGACATAGCAAACTTTGCAGTGTACTGAGCAAAACTCTTGACTGTTATAAAATCTAAGACCAGAACAGATGGAAAAAACTATTAAGACTCATTTTCAAATATTCTGAAACCCTGGTTCCCACAAATTAGTATCAGTACAGTTACAAACCCAACTTGTGCAAATGTAGTGTGTGAGCATATGAAGAGATTCAAATAACCAGTCTGATGTCAATCTAATTATCCAACTGTATAAACAAATACATGGTTGAAACCACAACTAAATAGACACAAAGGAATATGTTATGCACATGGAATTCTTATACACGTTTTTCCACTCAAGTCAAGAAATTGTTTCAAAAGGATCAATGAAGGCATAATTTCTAGTGCCAAGTCCCCTTGGTCATTTGTTTCAAATAGTAGGAAGAGGTGGTCACTGTTTCATGGATATTTTTTATTTCATATCTCTTCCAAAGGTAGCAGGAGGGCATCTGTTATGCTGGATGACCCATATTTATTTAAGGATTTGTCTCTAATGTGCAAAGAAGTGATCTATTGAAAGCAAGATTCTGAAAAATATCCAGATAAGTTCATTTTCCTGTATAGGTTATGAAATGTGTTTGTATCTAAGGTTCTGTGAAGCATACTTCAGTGTGTTTCATATGGCTCTTGGCTTTATGAAGGTATGTTGTTCTGCAAGATTATCAGTATACTGTAGGTTAACATTTTTGAATGCTGACCATTGTCCCTAGGAAAAGGATGTTTCGATATATATATATATTAAATTTCCATAGAGACATAATGGTTATTAATTTTGGCTGCAATAATTGACTTGCAATCCAAATTATTTCAAGTAGAAGATGAGGATATTATGTAGCCGCATTGCATCATGGACCTTATGGTAGCTTACTCAAATCTCTCTTGAATTTATTCAAAAATCTCTTGATCAAAGTGGCTTATCATAAAAGTTCAGCATATGATGAGACAATCAGTTATCTGTCATAATCTGAAAAAAAAAAACATGTTGTGAAAGTAACTTTGACATGGGTAAGAAGGAAATGGATGAGGCTAGAGAGCTGTAAAAGTCTCTAGCCAGTATGTGATTGACAGCATCATAACCTGAATAGCTGATGTACAAATTCTTCTAGACTATCCTGATTACAAGAGCAAGATGCATTTAGTTGTATGGTTTACAGAAGAAGTCTGATGTGTTTTGCAACATATTTTTTCAGCACTCTTTCAGTGGCACTTTTGTGAGTCCTGGCAATTCCATGGAGGCTATAAAAGTTAGCTACTACAGGCTTACAAATTCTTGAGGAAAACATGATCAAATGAAATGAATGAAATATGAAATTGGAAGGTAAGATTGTTTCATTTTTCCCAAAGGATAAGAGAAAAATATTTGTTAATATCTCTGAGCTACATTTTAGACCTCAGTTGAAAATCAGCTAAGAAGACATGAATAAACAAATAAAATAGTTATCTTAGGTTTTCTTTTCTTAATTTTAATTTTTTATTTTTGTATTACCATGCTAAAATTTTTCAGAGACCCTTTGGTGTGCTTCATGGATGCACTTTAATTTGCAGTTTTATCCTTTATACCTGTAATTCTATTAGAGGCACAAAGTTTTCAAAGTTTATTAAAATTTTTACAGCTATAATAACTTCCCCAAAATGCTACCAAAATCCTCCAAATGAAAGCAAATTAATCTTATAAAGCTCTTATTAAAAATTCCATCTTTCAAAATTAAAACCACCTCAGGTGTATTTCAATAAATTACAGTCCATTCATATAACCTACCTGTATTCATTGATTTTTTTTTCCTCCTAACTAAGCAAATACATTTAATTCTTATTTTCACATGAAAACCTACAGGAATTTTAACCAGCTCGTCTTCTCAGAATGTCTTCCTTCTTAAGATACTATGGTGACAAGGATCCCTGAATAGTTCACGAATTTGTGGGGATGCTTCTGTGCAAAGTTTCAATGGCACACAGACACTACTTTTATAGTTAAAATGAAGGGTGTAAAAATTTTTACCAAGCATGATAACCTACATTAAACTACAAGAATTGGTGTTTTGTGGTCCAAAACCTGATATCATATACATCTACGCATCAGCAGAGATCTGACAGACAAATCAATCAATCAATCAATCAATCAATCAATAAAATGGAGAAGGATGACAGTAATTTCATTCTAGATAATAAAGCTGAGCTGAAGAAATACCTTACTTCATTTCTTCATCAATTCTGCCACCCAATACCTTCTAATTAGCTGGTACAAAACTTTTCTAATTGCTCAGTTGCATCATTTGGAAAGAAAAGCTCTTAAGCCCAGTCCAGGTGCAGCACACTGTTCCCTTGCACAAAAAAAGAACAAGAAGAAAGAGGGAAGACAAAAGAGAATCACCAGCCTTACTTTTATCATTAATAAAATGATAAAAATCACTTTTAGAAAGGATATATCTTAAAATTTTTATATTCAGCCAGCTATCTGTTTGGCTTTTTTCCACCCCAGTGTCATAATCTGTCTCTGTTGATTTTTTCTCATATTTCTTTCTTTGCAGCTTCTCTATATTCCGTGTTGTTTGCATCCTTCCTATATTTCAGAACTATCTGTGAATAAGCAGTGTTTCTATTTAAAAATGTAAACAGCTTCTTGTGCTACAAATGGTCTGTAGCTTAAAACTTTATGTGTTAAAAGAAAGTCGGAATTTCATTCCTGAGGGACATCATTTGATATTGTTGCTTGAGACCCTTCAACTGATAAATCTCTCATTAAATTAGACACCTCCACAGTTGTGAGAATTGCCTTTTATGAGTCTCCACTGCATTTTTAAGTATAAGTGCAAGGAGCAACTAGCTGTTAAAAATGATTCTGTAAAACATGACTATACTCTGGAACCAGGATAATGATTTCAGACACTACAGGGGAAAAGTACTTTATCTGAAGCAGATTTTGTTTAGTTACTACTTGCTTCATAACAATACCTTTTAAGACATTTGATAAATATTTTATTGAGTGTTCAGTTTCCATACTACAATTGAGTACAATTAAAGGCCTCAACACAAGTGGACGTATTTTTTCTAATAGCCTGTAATATTGAATATTGGATTATTTTGTTCATACTAAGGTCATCAAAATAAAATATAACATGAAATAAAGTGAAACTATACTACTGTCTGTTAGTTGTAGTGTTGGCTGAGCAGCAAATATATCCCGTCTGTCACCTCTTTAAGACAGGAAAATATCCAGCTACAAAATCATATCAAATTTTGGAAACAAATTTTATATGTAGACCAAAAAGAATCCCAAAAATTCATGTATGGAAAAAAAACCCCCACAACAAAACAATGAATGATTAACTCTTTATTTCATGTAAAGTCAAGAAGGAACTTGTATTTAATTAAGGGATGTTAACACTGTCTCACTGAGTACAAAATAAAAAATATCAATCCGTCATTATTTGCATATATGTTCTTACAAAATCTTTATTACAGACAGCTGTGGCCTATATCATTTAGACAGATCCTGACTTGATGAAAACACATCTCTTCCAGACCAGGTAAGTGGAGGTAAATTCTTCTGTATCTAAAGTCTCTGTTGCAGTCTCTTATTAGCTCACTGAGTTTCGATCCTACAACACAGTTATATTCCTTACAATTCCAGACATTAAGAACAACTATCGAAATGTCTTAATATTTATCATTTAAAAATATATATGCAAGTAAAATTACATGCTTGTATATCTGAATATGTAGCCTGTCATTATTAAAATTCACTTAAAGGCCATTTTTCAATGTACTCAATACCTTCCAAAATTTTAAGACAATATTTAATTTTTATTGGAAATTTTGGTGTTAACTTTTGGAGGGATTTGAACGTTGCACAGTACTGCCAGCTTGCCATGATTAATATGGGAATTGTGGAATTTTATCAAGGTTGTCTTGGATCCTAAGTTTTCCAAAGTGAATGAGAAAAGCAAAAGAGCAATTATCCTTGCATGGGGAAAAAGAAAAGCCCAGACAGTAACAGTCTGACAAGACACCAAATTACATCACTACTTTCTTTTTGATTACATGACCACAGAGGCAAACTTTTTTTATTAATGCTATTTTTTTATCTTTTTTTTTTTACTTTCTCTCTATAAAACATCCAACTTATTCATGGTAAAAGGGTTTATGTTCTGTAACAGTATCACTAACCTAAAGCTAGGAAGGCAGTATAAAATCAATGATTTCAAAAATTCCATGCCAGAAAATCCAATTATTTGAGTGGCATATATGTCAGACATGATATGTCAGTCTTTTTGCACCAGCAAGGAGGCATGGGGAGACTAGAATTCAAGACCAAAATTGTCTACTCTATCTTTTCTATTATCTTTAATTTCACAAGGATTTAACAGAGTTTTCTGTTGAAGAAAGTAGCATCAGCCTTCAGAATATTTTTTTCACCTGAGAATAGTCTGTAATATTTTAAGTAGGTTTTCAGTCTGAATTCTGTGTCAACACAATAGCTAATTTTTTATGTTAATAATGATGCTTTATAAAATCATGAAAATCATGGGATATCTTAATCTGAAAAGGAAATATAAAAAATATTTTTATTATTATGAGTGGTATGTTTTTAATTAGTTTTATTTATACCACTTTTCTTGTTTTAACCAATTGCTAGTTCCTTCAGTCAAATTACAGAAACTTCCTCTCTGAAGAGAATCTTCTCTTGGGTAATTTCAAGTAAAATGCTTCTTTCATGTCATCATCTGTAAATTATGTGTGTTGGAGGCAAAATAAATTGTCTGGACTGTTGCTACAGAGTAGGACAAGATTTCTCAACATTATGAATGTAAGGATCTGCCTAGAAATCCTTAAATGCTGCTTAAGGTTGAGTAAAATATTCAAAATAAATAGACTACCTAAAAAATTACATTTCTGCTTTTCAAAAGAGAAATTTACATATGCTCTGATTCAAAACTACTTGAAGATGAACTCTTATTTCAAACATGTAGAAGGTCCATTCCTGAGCCTAATATACTTGTGAGAAGTCAAAGAAAAAAATATTATGATTTGGCTGAAAAATTAAGTAAGCTTGAAAACTCCTTTTTTTACTTCCTACTCAAGATGTTCTTCCTCTAGTGCTGACAGATTATTTTCTTTTTTCTCATGTAAAAAAGGATTACAATTTTGAAATCAAAGGACTGAAGAATGTCAGACAATCAGCTTTCTCTGCTTTGTACAGGACACAAGAAGAATTTTTAAGAGCCAGCAGACAAGACAACTCATACAGACAAATAGAGGCTGTGATTGGATAGCATTGAAATTTTTCTGTGGAATAAAATAGATTTGGCAGTGAGAGTTTTCATTTTGTTCTGCTAGTAGGTGCACAAAGATTGCCACAAGCTACAGGAACTAATGACCCTGCTATAAGATACACTTGGAAGTGGAATCAGGGATACAGTTACAATCTTACTGAGTATGTTTCTTCATTTTACATACTTAATTGCACACATTAAATCTTAAGAATGTTGGTTTGCATGCAATGCATATCTGATAACAGAAAAATACAGAAAAATCTCCCCAAAAATTCACTAGGAAACCGTATTTCAAACACTTTAAATGTTTGTTGATCATTCTATTTGTCTAAAATGTAAAAATCAGTGCCTTTTTTTTTTTAATCCACTAGCAAATGTTTCTGCTGAACATTTTGAAACATTTCCCAGTTTCATGTCATGCTTGTCTTGGTCTCTTCCAAAAATTATAATGTCATCATAAATATTCAAAGGACTCTATACACCATTGCATGACTTGTTAATTAAACCTTGATATTTCTCAGGTGCTGATGAAATTTCAAACATCAATCTTCTCTAACACTGTGGTTTTGCATGTGTTGCAAATATCATGCTCAATTTATATTTAGACTCAAGCCCAATTAAAGAGTTCACAAAGAATGTGAAAGCTCTACAGAGTCCCCACTTGGATGCTGCAGACAGTGAAAAAAATGAAGGCCGTGTAATAAAAAAAAAAAATCTAATAAATGGTTGTAGGAAATAGGGAGATGACTATCATGATACCACACCTTTTCAGTAAACTGTGGAAGTCTGTGCACAATCTACCATTGTTTTCTATGTTTTTGTTAGAAAATTTTAGTCTGGAATTGTCAGAATGTCCTTTGTGTAGTCAAGAGTGCAGTCAAGTCCCTCTTAGCAGTGTTCTTCTCTGTGATCTGGCTTTAAACTCCTCAGGGCCAAGAAATTCTCTCAGCAAAGCATCTCATATACAACTGCAAACTAGTAGTTTTGCTTTACCAAATCATTTACTAGGCAGATGAATAAATTACATTAATTCACGCATGTTAGTTTTACATAGATATATATAAGATAGATAGATAGATAGATAGATAGATAGATAGATAGATAGATAGACAGACATATTTGATCATATAGGTGAAGTCATGAACCAGTGAATATGAGTAACAGGGGACAGGATTGGCTCTAGGATTCAGCATTCATCAGCTTCCAGCAAATAGCTCTGAGAACAGCAGGCTGTATTACAACATAGGTCCTAGATATCTATCACAGAGAGTGTCTTGGTCCTCTCCCTTGAATCCATGTGGAACCTACTAAAATATCTCAAGCTAAGAGATTTACTAGTAAACATATCCAAAAATGGAAGTGCATAGGTTATGACACCTCTATAATGTGCTATCTTATAATGATCAACTTATTTCTTGTCCAGACAGGGCCTGCAATCTCTGTAACATTTCTTATGACAGGAGAATTTAACACAGGCTCCATAGGTATCCTTCTGAAGTTTTAAATGATGGCTTTACTGCCCTCATAGGAGAAAAAGTACCCCTCAGTTTGCAAATCTGTTCAGTTTATTCTCTAAATGGTAGACAACAAAATTCATTTGTTAAAATATATGTATATGCATACACATGTACACTGTAGCCACTATTTTATATACAGATATATACGTATTTTATATACAGATATATAGGTACAGTAATAATTCACTGCTTTGATTTGCCTAATTTGACTTTCACCAGTATTTAATTTTAAGGAGGAAAACCGAGTATCTAATATTTAGGTATGCATTCAGTGCTAGATAAGGACTGATGATAAACCAAAAATATGTGGTGGTTTGACAACGTGGAAGAATTTTAAGGAGCATACAAAGCATCTCTATAAGAAAATAAGCATACCAAATATATCCATAAATAAATACTATGAGATTATAACTTTATTGCATAGGATCTGTTACAAAACTACTTCCAAAAGACTTCCATTCTTTTATGGATAGACATCTGCAGCTCCTACAGCTGTAATACAACAGAGTTTAATTTTCTTTAATATACTGTTCATTCAAACTGCATCTCAAAGCCCTTTATGGGGGTGCAATAGCAGATGGAGTGAGAAATTAAAATGTAGTTTTACAATAAAGTGACTATGAAATGGTTCTGTGGGGTTTTGTGTTTATTGTGTCTCACTATTCCCATTACAAATTTGCTTAGCTTAGCTTAGTTTATGGATAACATATTGATTTATTTTTGACTACTATGTTTCATCTAACCCTGCAAATCAAATCAAGCTGAGTTATTTCCTCATAGGCATTCTAAAGACTAGTAAAAGACTGTACAAATGAAAAAAAAGTCATGTTCAAAATATGGCCCCACCACTCAACAGCTTGTCTTTAACAGAGATGGGAAGCAGTGTCTGCATTGTTTCACTGGTCTATTTTTACTCCATGCATGCTTACATCTTGATTTAGCCTGTGAAATATCCAAATAGAAGAATTTTAACTTGCTACTGGTTCTTCTAATTAGCCAGAAATGTATTTTCTGTGGACAATGGTTGTTACATATCTTCCTTATTAACATTACTAAGATTTCTTAAACAAGAACTACAAGCTCCTTGATTTTCAGGTTAGCAGAAAAGGTTTTCACTGAGAAATACCAAATTGATTATTTTACCAAATCTTTAAGTTCAGTAGGTGTTTTGTAAGCAACACAAAAATAAGACCTTGTTTCAAAACTTGTACAAAATAATTGATAAGGTAGGCAATAAAGGATAATGATGATATAAGGAACAACTGGAAAGGACCCTGCTCTAAAAGGAAAAATAATCACAAGGCAGGCACCATATTGCTGGCAGACAGCATGACAGGTGTGGTTGCTCTACAGCTATCTGAGACTCCTGAAGACACATATATAACTCAAATGTAGATTTTGGCATTACATGGACAATCTGAAAGAAACATAGGCATGATAGTGAAAGAAACATGAAAGATCCAAAGGCTGTTTTTATCAACAACAGATGCATACATGACAGCAGCTTGTCTGATCAGGGACAGAACTGCGGAATGCATGAATACATAGAGAGAAAGACCAGGATGTCTGAATCAGATCACCTCTACAAAGTCCAGCACATTCCCAGACTAACTGGTTACTTTGTTACTAACATACAATGTGAAATAATCAGTTGATAATTTTATGCCCTTCACAGGTTAGAAATTCAATCTCAGAAAATGGGAATTTCCTTCCAAGGGTATTAAAAAGTAAGTTGAGGCTGGGTTTGTTTTGTTACTAACAGAAAAAAAATCCAAATGGGTCAAGATAAAGGGAAATCCCTTGAAATGAAGTTTTCAAGTTTGTTGTTATTGTTGTTTGGTTTGGTTTTTTTCATCTCTTTTTGTATTGACCATACAGTATATATAAAGAATAATTAAGGTGCTTATTTTTATTTCATTAGTTACAATAATAACTATGCTTTCATTTACCACTATAGCAATAAATACTTCTACAGGCATTACTGTGACTTAAAAATTTCCATCCTCTGATTAGTCAGCAGAAATGCTACAGAAATCACTCCTATGCAACAAAGGCTGCATTAAAGATTTCAGACTCTTCAGAGCAGCTCAGTTCTCATCTAGAACATTTATCTCAGACCATACATGTTATCAAGCAGATGGTGTTCAAGAAACTGTTAGAAGAGCTTAATTCTTCCCTCTATGAGAAAGTGTCAAATGAGAAGGAACTTCATTGAAGTCTGAAAACTTTCATTGTTAGGAAAGCTCTCGGAATAGACTCAGGCCTGAAAAGCAGAAGTGTGCAAGATTCACCTGAATTAACACTGGCAAGAAAACACATGGCTGCCTGCAAGATAATTTGCTATTCAAAACCTGCACTGCCAAAAAGCAAATTTGTTATGAAATGAGTATCATGTGCAATTTTTTTTTAGGAAGGAGTAGTACTGGAGTAAAATATCATTTTATAGCAATTCACGTTATCAGCATATGACACTGTAATGCAAAGCTAGAGTATAATTTAGTTTCCTGCATTAGGTGTCACTCTTACAAAATTCCCTTCAATGCTCCAAATAAGAATGTATGAATTGCCATAGAAGAACAGACCAACACACTACCAAACAAAATGGAGAGGAAAATTATATATGAACACATCTGTGAAATTTGATTCAAGATTCAGTTCTGATACCTGTTGGGGTTTTTATTTTTCTCTTTTTTTTTCCCTTTCTTTATTCTCAGAGTATTTCCAGTCTCCCATGTGCTTCAGTGAACAGTGACTTCTCACTGAATGCAACTAGGAGGAATCACCTAACACCAAATCAAATGGTTTCATTTTCTACACAGTAACAAATGATGCCTATTTGCTCTAATTACTCTCTGGAATAGTAAAGTGCTTCTCATGTTGCTACAGAAATTTTGGGGGTTTGAGACAGTTTTATTATGTTTGTGGGTTTGATGTTTGCTTTTATTTTTTTTTTATAATTTCATTTTTGAGCAATGCACAATTATCATAGATGTAAAAGGATTGTTTGCTTTACTACTTTGCATCATTAACACACAAATAGTTCTAACTGAATATCAATGAATGTAAAATATGAATAAATCTTTATCACTTATGGATTATGCTATAGAAGAATTTATTTTATTTGATGTGTTTGACAGCATCTGAGCATGAATAGCAATGTCATCCTGACTTTCTGAAGTAGTCACATAGCTTGTTGCTGTGTCATTTACCTCAGACAGGGACTTGTGGTACTATGATTAGAAGCCTGGGAATTACACACAACTTTCCTAAATAAGGTCCATCATGGAACATTTCAAAGAAGCCAGCATTGTTTCTTTTTTTCTTTTTTTTATTTTTCCTTGCCTCTTGCTTTTGTAACTAGCCTCTTTAGGAAGCAGGATATATCATTGTGCCCACCAAAGGGGAGTATAACTCCCTTTTTGAGCAGAACAGGGGAGAGAAAATACAATCAAAGGCTTCTAGGTTAAGATAAGGACAGTGAGAGATTACTCAGCAGTTGCAGTTGCCATGACTGGCAAAACAAATTTGACTTGGGGAGATTAATTGAATTTACTACTAATCAAATCAGAGTAGGTTAATAAAAGATAAGAAATAAAACACCTTCCCCCACTTCTCCCTTCTTCCCAGGCTCAATTTCACTCCTTATTTCTTCTTCTACCCTCTTCCCCAACAGTGCAGGATGACAGGAGATGGGGCTTGCAGCTCATCACATGTTGTCTCTGCTGCTACGTCCTGCTCAGGGGAAGAACTCCTCAAACCCCTTCCCCTGCTCCAGGCATGGGATCCCTCTCACGGGAGGCAGCTCTCTAAGAACCTCTCCAACCTGAGTCTTTTGCATGGGCTGCAGATTTTCATGAACTCCCTCTACTTCTTCACTGACCTTGGTGTCTTGGTTTGAGGGAAAAACCAAAATGTTTACCAAAAAAACAGAGGAGAGGATTCCTCCACAATAATCACTTCACTCTTTATTAAATTTAAGGAAAGAAAACTTTAATTATAAAATGGATATAAGAAGGATAACTGTTCTTTCCTACTATATGTATACATATAACTGCAATCAGACCAGACCAAACTATTCCCCCAGCACCAAAAGTGAAAAAGAAACAAAAGAGAACAACCCCCAAAATGGTAGATTCCTCCGGGAATATTTATGGACAGTGTCAGTGTCACACCTTGGCTAGCTGCAGGGCGAATCCTCAGTCTTTTTCCCAGCAAGGCAGAGATGAACGATGCTCTCTTTGTCCTTTGTCCCAAATGAAGAGACTGAGAGTGAAGGGATGATGATAGTTCCCACGAAAGCAGATGTGACTCCTCTCCCTCTCTCTCGTGTCGCTGCTGTCATGGGGCAGGCAGCCATGGCACTGCTGGTGATGGTGAAACCGGGGCGGTGACCGGGCACCCCAAAAATGCTGAAACCAAGAGCAACAGCAGTGGCAGGAAAAAACTGGCTTACTCCACAGGAGCAGCAAGGAGTAGGAGAAACGGCTTATCTCCCACAGCAGCACACACAGCCAGAGTGTGTGTTGCCCCCAAGAACAAAAGAGACAGTGCAAGCCCATTTCCCACCACACCTTTCCCCAGTCTGCCCCCACCCAAAATGATCAAGAAGCAATTAGTAGCAGTTAACTACTTCTTTTGTTAACTAATGGCATGGGGAGTTAGTGGCAGGGAGAGAATTTACATAATTCAAAACTACAACACTTGTTTTCTGCAGAGCTGTTTATCTCACATATTCTTACTCCTTTCCCCAGCTGCAATTGGTCTTTCACTGTAACTTGACTATGTTTCCACAGAGGCACTACCACCATCACTGGTGGGCTTGAGCTTGTCCAGTGGTAGGTCCATCTTGGAGCCAGTTGGCATTGGCTCTATCAGGCACGGGGGAAGCTTATGGCATCTGCTCAGAGAAGCCATTCCTGGGCACGCCCCACTACCAAAACCTGGTCAAACAAACCCAATACGATTACTTAATATGGAAATGTTTTAACAATCGCTAGATTATGATCTAATTAGAAACCTACTGGATTATTTTTCTAGGACTTCATAAGCACATTTCTTAAAAACTTTCTTCTAATTTGCAGCCTGATTTTATTCATGGACATTAGGTACATATAGTATAATCCATAGGAAACAATTTTTAAATATTCCGAAAGTCAAGAAAAATGCTTATTTGCTTCAAGAATAGGAAAAAACTTGCTCTAAACTGGATGAGGTGCACAAATCTGCTCCTTCTTCTCAGATGAACTCTTCAAAATTAATACAATTGCATCTTGTGCAGTCAGTGCACTATTACAGACAATGCACTGAGTAGTTAAAAAAGATGAATTTAGTTAGCACCTCAGTAAGTAGCACAGATTTTAAAGCTATTTAATGCAAATAGTCTTTGAAATATAAGCTTTAAAATTTACATGGATTTAATATATATTTAAATACTTCTTAATTTACTGGAATTTAGTAAGCTATTCTTGATATTGTATTTCTATGTAGATGTTCTTATTACTGACACAAGTACTTGAATTATATGATTATGTCTTCCAGTAAAAATTCTGTATTACACTCTGTAAAAAGGTACTGTCTTTTAATTTCATGTAAAGACATTGTAATTTGGTTGAATTTGGAATATTTGCTTTTCTCTACATTTCATTTTTTGTTTCTTTACATTAATTCTTGTCAACAGTATTTTGCTATTTTGTGTACAGCTGTATGTAAAACTTTGCCAAACTAAAGGGTTTTTTTCTTTTTTGTGTGTGTTTATCTGCTGAATGGATTACTTCATATTGCTTTTGATAGCTTCTCAGAAGGAATATATTTTGTGAATTATTATATTTCAGTAATCTTCTGGAGCCTTGATTATTATTTAAAGAACTTACTGGGCACAGTAAAGGCATAATAGACCTTAAACTGTGTAATTATGTCTATTTTGCTGCTTAATACATGCTATGTGGCTAACTTTGAGTTTATATATTGAAGTACACAAATTGCTGAAACTGAAAGAGATTTACTTTTGCTGACAAGTTTCTATGACTTTGTAATGTCACAAAAATTATTTTCAAAGTGTGGAAAGTTTGTTTGAAATATAATTTCTCAATAGAAGTATAAAACTTCTGGCTATATATTTCAGGGAGTATTTATGGAGAAAGTAACAACATCACTGGGTACCTGGGTAAGTATTGGAACTGTTCAGATCATATTCACTTCTTAATGACTGCTGTAAAGCCTACCTGGATGCAGAAGCACTTGCATTATTAGATCTAAAGCATATTCCTTGCACTGACCCCTGATAGGGTTCTCATGTTCCACAACTGTCACCCTTTGATTACTTTATCTGTTTCCTGAAAACACCTTAAACTAATCTAAAGTTCCTGTAAGTTTGGCAATGCCTTCTGAAATTCTCTCTTTTGTGACTTAATTATGCCACTCTGAGAAATGGAGACTTCTGTTCAAACTTATGAGAATCATGTTCAAACTCAACCTTTCATATTAAAATAATGGTTTTCAGTAGCCATATACAATGGTTGTTCTTGCTTTTCATTCGGCATTGAGGGAATTATCTGTGCTCCTTTAGGTTGCAAACAATAAAGATTGTGAACTTGATCTATTTATCTCCTAAAATTACAATTAAACTCTCTTGTTTTCTTGTGGTTTAACTTGGTGATGTTCTTATTTTAGATATGTTTAGATAAGTACTGTACTTTCTCAGTTTCTAGGCATGCAGTTCTCTGGAATAATGCGACCTTAGTCTTTTTTAAATACTAACAGCAAGAGAAAATAAATGTGCATAGTCATGTCTTCGGTGATACTGCAGTTGCTGAAACTTAAATGACAAAAGTGCAAGGAGGCAGGAAAAGCAGGAAGGGAAAGAAAAGGGAGGGAGAGGTGTAAAATTTCACTGAAGAGCAACATGAACTTTTGACTGAATTAGCAATCAGGAAAAGGACAGATAAATTGTGATTTTATATGTAGTATTCTGAGCTACTGTGTACTGAGTTTAAGGAAGATTTCAGCCAACAGTTTGTATTGGAGGAGAGTTTTGCAAGACACTGGGATAACCTGGGGAGAGCTAGTAGCAATTTTGGAAGGCAGTTTATCACCTACTGGTAGAATGTTCATCCACTACTTCACTATCCATGCTCAATAGGCATGGAAATAACTGCAGCCTGAAGCAATGACCATAGAGACGATCTGACACCCTCACTCAACCCCTGCCAATATATAGCAATTTCATGCACTTTCAGAAGGCACTTGAAGTAGTTCTGAGGTTTTGCTTAAAATAAATCTAAGCTTACATGTCTTTATAATTAGTTTAATGCAAGTCTGGGTAATAGCAAAATGCCACCAAAATATACATCCTATTAATGGAACATGGGAGAACATCAGGGTTTCACACAGAAATCAGAACTCATCCTAATAAAACTCAATGGGAAGCCAATTCTAATCACACAATTTAATTTTAGTCCCAAGATTGAAAACCGTGAGAAAACCCACAATTCATTAATTCCTGCAGGAAAACAACTTCAGATTTAGGATTTGAAAGGGGGAAAAAACCAAAAATAAAGGAAAACTGGGAGAAAAAGATATCTGAAGTCAAATATGAATTATGTATTTTTAATACAAATATTGCTTTAAAAATAAAGGTTATTTTCAACTTAATGTCATCATTCATATTGCTTTAAAAATTTTTACCCTTATAACTAGAAAATCAGAAATCTTTATACAAAAATATTTATTCAGTACTTTTAAAGTGCCCTGCTGCCTTAATGGTTGAAATTGACTCACACTTACGAAAGATATATACAGAAACTCAAGTATATTAATGGAATAGAAAATGTAAACTTTACAGCTCATATTTTGAAAGGTCAATATAAAACTATTTTCACAGTGCTCAGTTTGGAGGGTCAGAACTTTTCTCTGTTTTTACTTCTTTCCTGATTACTCTTGTAGTGTGTGGTTCAAGTGAAATATTATAAATCCATGTTCGGTTCAGAGATTTTAGTTTATCAGTGAGGTTTATCCTACCAAAATTCTATGACAAATATTATTTGGCAGTTCTACAGGTATATGTCTAATACTTGAATTGTGGGAGGTTTATTTTAGCTGTGTATAAACACAAACACAAAGTAAAATATCATGGAGCTATCTCAAAGATGAATCCTCCATGGTATATAAGCAACAAAATCCTCTTGAAGTGTTTGACAAAGATTAGAAAGTTATTTCTACATTTCATCCCAATTTTTATATACACAAATATAAAATTCCAAGTACTTTTCAGGTTGTTAAAGACCTCTCATCAAAACTTTTTCCCTGTTTTTCACATGAAAAGGAGAGATTTCCTTGACCCTTAGTGTTTAATTTGTCTGTCAGTGCCCCAGGAAAGCCAACACCCTTGTGCCCAACCAGCCTGTCAGCATCCCATTATGGGAACCCGTCACTGAATGGTCCAGCTGCTTCAGAGGTCTGTTCAATTGACCTATTCAGGGACACATGTCAACAGTGCAAGGGAGACCCTTAGCAGGTCTTCCCACTTTATGACTCCTCAGCAGGTCTTTCACTTTATTTGAGTATGTTGCCTGCTGATGATGACTGCCAGCACTTGTGAAGGACCCACACTAACAGCTTAAAGGATAACAGTCTGTATTAATAGAAAATTGAGTCAGGTTAAGTTTTGAGGGTTGCTGGTGATAGTATCTGTTATAGGTTTAGCTAAGTAGGCCTAAATTTAGGTTTTAGATTTCAGGGTAAGCCTGGGACTGTTGGTTGACTTGAGCTGGGCTGAGCTAGCTGACAGCAGACTTCTTCTAGACAATAGTATTCCATACTATATTCCAACATTATCTCAAAGGGGTAAGAGCCAGTGTGGGAGTGGCTTGGTTCAGCTCCTTCATAGCTGTTGTCTCAGAAGGATGCATGGTGCCATCCCAGGAGGGATGGGGAGGCCCAAGCCCAGAGCACCGGCTTACCATCATGTTATGTTAGAGAAGTAAAATGTTTGTTCTTAGCTTTTCTCTCTGCTTAAGTCTGTCTCTGGGGAATTGACTTCTCTAGAATGATTTGTAGTTAAATTGTGAGATTTGTGTTTACTGGGGTGTGGGAAGTTATTTCTTGTTATTTCTAACTTTTGTATGTGTGTGTTATATTGTAGTTATACTTTCCTCTTTTCTGTATAAATATATATAGTTATTTTAAGCATAAACCTAGTTTGAGAGGTTTTTTTCCCCCTTTCTCCCTTTTCTCAGCTGGGAAAGGGAGGTAAGCTCTGACTCTGTATTGGGCAGTTGGCATTTTGCCAGCTAAACCCAAGAGAGTATCTGACAACAAAAACATGTTCAAAGAAGTACACAGACAAGCTCTAATCTCCACTAAAATTATTCAGCACACACAGAGTGCGATTCTTAACCAACAGGCATCCGTATGAGGGAGTAGACTGGTTCAAACCATTGACTGATCCCAGGAGTTATGATGATAGATAGATAGATAGATAGATAGATAGATAGATAGATAGATAGAAATATATATATATATATATATATATATATATATATATATATATATATATAAATTAAAAACCGTTGTCTTTTTCTATACATTTTATAATTAAAGTCTTTCAGATTTAAAGGGGTGTAGTAGTTATTGAGAAGGAACCCCTTCTCTAGTCTAGATAGACACTTTGGTTTCCTTTAAACTAGGAGACATATTCTCCTAAAGATAGCTTTGGAACGCAAAATGGATGCCCTAAACACTACAATGGGAGAATTAAAGCCAGCATTTATTTACAGGTTTAGCAGTATAAAATTTGACCTAGTATGAGTAAAACTTACAGTGCTAGCAAACTGCATTCAACAGGAAACACAGAATTCAGGCTGTTAATGCAAACTGTTTTTTCTTGTTGATATTTCTGCTACATGAGATCCCATCTTCTGAGCACATGATTTATTTCCTTTCTAAATATTTTCTGAGGTGCTGTTACATGATTAGGCGAGTCTGAGAGACTTGCTTGGCTGAAAAGAGGCAGCTTTGGGGGAACTGAACAGCACCCTCTCAGTACCAAGGAGAAAGTCATCAAGAATGAACCTGCATAAAGCTCAGACAGGACATTGAGAAAAGGTTCTGCACTGAGATAGTGGTTGGTCAAACAGACTGTCCAGGAAAGTGGTCATGGCACCAAGCCTGTCAGAGTTAAGGTGTGGCTGGAGAAAACTCTTAGTCATACAGTTTAGTATTAGGTAGTCCCTCAAGGAGCAGAGAGTTGGACTAAGTGATCCTTATGGGTGCCTTCCAGCTTGAGTTATTCTTTGATTCTCTCTGAAGAAGGCAGAGCCAGACTGATCACAGCAGTGGAAGGCAGGAGGGGAAGGGGCAATGGATGTTCATTGAGACTAGATTTGTCATAAATAGCAGTAGGAGTGCCTAAACAACTGGATATAACAAGAAATGTTTGCACCATGTGGATAGTCAGGCCTTGAAGCAGGTGATCTAAAGAAAGATTTTTTTTCCCCCAAGTTTCTTTCCTCAGGCGTTTACCCATCTGTATAAAGCTCTGAACAATCTGATTTGATTTTACAATTTCTCTGTGATTTCACAATTTCTCTGTGATTTGAGATATGTTGACTAGAGACCTCCTACAGTCCTCTCCAATCTGAGCTATCCTGTCACTCTGTGAGTTACACTGAACATCTTCCCTAAATATCTGAAAAATATTTTTCTCTCTACAGAAGATTGGCTAAAGATTATTTCAGCTTTCATTAGAGAAGTATGGTAAATGCTAGAATTTGAGTTTCATTGTTGGGTTTTGCTGCATGGTTTGTTTTTTTTTAATTTGTTGGAGTTTCTTACATTTTTTTGTTATGCTGTGAATGCTGTGTTTTGTGAGACTGGGTGTTATCAAGCTGGTGAATTTATATGATACATGGGGTAAGTCAGTAACCCCACATTCATGAGCAAGCCTCAGACCTGTAATTCCAAAGGAGGCAGAGCTGCCAGCAGGAAAATGCAACCTACATTATTTTAGAAATCCTAGCTTCCTACTAGATAGCAGCTTATGCAAGAACTTTCAAGGTCATAATCAAAAACCTCAGACTGCAGGAATTTAAGGTGCCATCTAAAACAGGACTTTTATAGCCCAAAGCGCAATTGAGAGACTATGTGTGTGTGTGTGTGTGTGTGTGTGTCTGTGTCTGTGTCTGTGTCTGTGTCTGTGTGCGTGTCTGTGTGTGTCTGTGTGTGTCTGTGTGTGTGGCTCGGCTTCGCAAACAAAGATTTGGGAAGGGCTGTCCCCATGTGAGTGTGCCCTTCCAGCCTGCGCAGTGGATTTTAGGTGAGGCTCAGCGTGGGCAGAACTGGCCCCACAGTTTAAGTCCTGAGGTTCATCTGCCACGGCCGAGCGAGCTTGGACAGTGACATTGAAGTCCTCAGACCAGAACCTACAGCACCCGGCATTTCCCAGAAGGTCTCCCATCCAAGTACTAATCCGGGGCTGACCCTGCTTAGCTTCCAAGATCTGACGGGATCGGAAAAATTGAGAGACTGAGAGGGAATTGAGAGGGATGGAATTGTAGAAAGAGGGGGTGAGAACATCTCTATGTCTTTCTGCTGTCAGCAGTACAAGCAGCAGAAATTGCTGGATTGAATTCTGGCTTGAACACAGGGTTTAACCATAACAAAGAGACGGGAAGAGAAGGTGCTTAATACAAGTAGCTTAAAGTTACTAAAAAAGCCACAGGTTTTAGATTGCAAGATTCTGTATAGCATATCACAATAGGATTAAACTGCCCCTTAGGTTTCACCCCTTGTCTCAGATCTCTGTATATTTTGTATTGAGAAATGGATATGAAACCATATTCATCTTGGGAATAAGTACGTCATTTATAAAAATGCCTGGCTACATCTACATTTAGGAACTATGTTGTGAAATTCTAGATAGTTAAAAGAACTCCCCACAAACAGCTGAGAATGAATCATGAGAGGAAGTTGGTAACATTGTCCTGTCTTTGAAAACTTTAAAGTCTGCACTGGAAATGTGTTTAGCAAATATAAACTGTCAATTTCTCATTTTAAATACAGCCATCTAACAGAAAGTGCATTGAAAATGTTTTAAAAATGCTCCTTTTCCCTTTGTACTTCCAGTTTTAAAGCGTGCATATCAAAAAAGAAAGACCCTACAAACAGGCTAAGTCCTAGTGGTGTTCAGTGTTAGTGAAAGGTCACACTGGAAATGTTTATAGTCCCTAATGACACCCTCTGACTAGAGGCATGTGGTGGTTAGGGATTGCTGAACCAAGTAGCTCAAAAAAATCAAGGCTACTCAGCTCCAGCAGCAAGGCTGGGGACATTTTCTCAATATTCATATGGACAAACCTATGTGTTTTATACACATAGGTACCCCCCTGCCAAGACACACAGATCAGCACAGACAGAAAACACAGCATTCATGCAAGCACAAGCAGCATCAATGGCTTTATCCCGTTTCTCTCACAGGCTGAGCAGGCTGAAGATCCATTAGGGAGAGGGAAAGGGAGAGGCAGAAGAAGAGGGAAAGAAAGGAGGGAAGAGAAGGGGAGGGAAGGGAAAAACAAAAAAAAAAAAAACAAAAAAAAAGGGAGGCAAAACAAAAAAAAAACATAGGGAGAGAAATGGGAAAAAAAAGGAGAAAATAAAAAGAAAGCAATTCCTGCACTAATAGAAATGGAAGAGGCTTCATAAAAGAATCAGGATATCAAGGACTTCATATAGAACTAAGATAAAAGCATTCATCTTGCACTGAGAGCAAATCTCAGTACAGGCAGCAATAAAGCAGTGCCAGTGGTCACATAACCTTAATAATATCTCCATCTTCTTCAAACATGATACATGCTCATCAATGACTTGAAATCAAGGGGTAATGCCTGCTATAAGAATTACTTCAGTTCTGTAGACAAACCTCCATAACATATCAAATAGAGCATATTACTTTGTATCAATGCACTCTTTCCTCCATTAGGGCTATGTTCTTTCAACTTGGAAAGATAAGTATTAACATAGTATATCTGAAGTTTCCTTGTTTTGAACAATTGAATTCCTAATAAAACATTTACTTCCATTTTCTTCAGCAATATGGCTAGAATTTCTCTAATTGCAGATCAGAAATAAAACTTCAAGGATGCAACTATTAAACATAATTTTATTTTTTTATTTTATTTTTCTTCAGTCTCAGACTCACAAAACAGAATGGCAAAGATCTCTGACAAATACATTTTACTTAAATACATAAATGTGGACAAACCAGTTCAGAATTTGATCCCCACCACATCCACATTCCACCCAGCTTTTATTTTTATTCTTTATTTCTACGTTCTTCAGAATTTCTTTTTAGAAGAAATCAAGTCTATGTATGTTCCTATATTCCACTAAAATTCAGCAAAAAAATTTATCAGAATCTTCTTTGAAATTTCATTTATCAAAATAAGGTAGTTGCAAATTTCTGGGTGAATGGAGCATGGCTGAAATTACTTGGGGTGCCTTGGAAATAGAATGCAATAAAATAGAGAAAGAATTAGGAAAAGAAAAATAATTCAAGTAACAGGGAGTGATTTTTTTCTTAGCACAAAAATGTCAGGACTTCTGAATATGTTGTTGTGGATCTGTTCTTAACAGGATATTTCCTCTGAACAAGTTGACCAAACCTGCAATTTGCCCTAGAGAAATCAACAGGGAATCAGAGGGCCTCAGGCATTCCATAAAACTATCTTCTTGTTATGGAGATAGATTGACTTAACTTAGCAGAAATCTGAACAGCTTGCAAATGTGCTACGGGGCAAACTCCCATTTAATGAAAGTTTCCCAGAGTCATTGGACCAAGCTTTTCTTTTATAATTTTGCTGAAGATGCACCAATACCAATGAAGTAATATTCTGCCTCTGTGTTTGATTTCAAATGAAAATACTAAGTACGGGGAAATGGAGAGTGTGGGAGAAGGAAATAAGACATATGAACAAAAAATCTCATAGAACAGGAAAGAATTAGCATAATTTTCTTCTCAAATCAAAATCTGCTGAGTTTATTTATGCTTGTTTACCATTTTCTTTTTATCTACTTCAGCATAGAGAAAGAGCTCATTCTGTGCAGAGATATCCTAGAGGCAGGGTGTTCCAAATTCTTAGCCACTGTCCTGTGCAGTAAATTATTGTGAGAAAAGTATTCAACCCATGAATTACTCCACCAAGATGCCATCAAGCTACCAAACTTTCTCCCTTTAACATAGTCACTACCTTTCATTTGTCTGACTTTTGTGAGCAATGGAGTGAAAACTCACAGCACCTCTACAAACAAAAATTCTGAGTTAGATGCATCTGTGCAACAGCATGTCCTTTCATTTTTGGTATGAATAGTCCTCCATCCTCCAGCAGGAGGAGAATTGACAGAAAGCTAGAAAGAATTTTTTTCTCATCTGTCTAGTGAATCAGACCTCCAAGGAAGCAAAGAAGCTAGGCTCTGCTCTTTGTCTATTCCCTCCACCAAGGACAAATAAGCAGATTAGTTTTTTTCAACTAACAAGCTGCATTAGGGCCCTAAAAAGTTATTACTTGCCTATATGAGAGTACATCAAAAAAGCTATTTTGAAAATATATTATTTAAGCTGCATAAACAAGTATCCAAGTGCTAAGAACCATCAGATTCCTTTTCCCTGTAGAAACTAAATTCAAGCTTCTAACACATTTATCCCACACAGTGAGAAAAAGAAACTCTTTGTGGAAGCAGTATCCTCCCATGTCATCAAGAATGTGCTTGAGAGAAAGTTGTGGCTCCAGAACTGCAGCTCTTGAGCATACATAAACACATATGCACACTCCTCTCTCCTTTCCAAGGCTTTTTGTGTGCAGCAGTTCTCACGTATACTCTGGTTGAGCCAGCAGTCAGTGTGTCTTAACTCTGACAACTCCTCTAGACTGGGAAGAAAGCAGTGTTTTACTAGAGGCTTAGCCATTTAACAAGGCAAAAATCACAAAATTTTTAAAAATCTTACTCTGAAATTCTACATTAGAGATGTTAGATGCTGTCCAGTTTTAGAAATCATGTTGAGGTAACTAGATACTGACTTTACAAAAAAACCCAAACAAAAAGGTGTTGCTCTTTCATAAGTCACAATCATGGGCAGGAAGTGATTCGGTCTCTATTGCTAAAACAAGCTTAATGGTTCAATGTTGCCTGTATTTTCTAACCCATTGTTTCTTCTGCGCTAATAGAGTGGCTTAACATTTTTGCACATTATCAAGTAAGAAGACCTCTTAAAAGTCTGAAACTCCATTTCATATGAAAGTTAATTATAGCTTGTAATAGCTAGGGGGAAAAAATAGAGAGAGAGAGTAGAAAATTGGATTACTTTTGACAATATTGTGACAGACTTTTTGTGCATGATGATTTACAATAGCCCTTGAATTCTGGGTCCAGCCACATGACTGTAATATCAAAACTATTTGGAATATGCAAATGTGTATATCTGTAACAAAACTTTTTATTTACTTTGTGCCATAGAGGCAAACAGTAGAGATGACACAATTCCCTAGAGTTCTCATATCTCTGATGATGATCCCAGATAGAACAGATTCTGAACTAAATCCTCTTCAATACTTTTATGCATTCAACTATAACCTTTTGAAAAATTAAAATTCAGATAGATATATTGCTTTTTTTCTTATTCTTATGTGTTGCTTTAGAATAAGAAAGACATACCTAATGAGATTATTGCACATAATAAATGGATGTAATATCTTTTAAAGAAAATATTTTCTATAAAATGCAAGTAGTTGTTTGTTGGGGTTTTTTTTAGTTATGTAAATTTTCTGTTTTACCTAAATTAAATTTAAAATATCTTACATGGAATAAAATTGCTTTAATTTTATTGTCAATTGTACTAGTAAAATGAAATACACATACACTTCCAGTTCATGGTCAACTTAGTAAATATTTTCATTAAGAATATATCAGGGAAAGGTCAATTTTTACACATGAATAACTTGAATTTGTATTTCAGATTCATATGCTTTAGTCCCTACAGCAAAACTTTCAACTGAGCAGAAAATATTTTTCCGATGAGCCATTTACTAAAACAATCACATAAATGTACTTCTAACACTGCATGAACTACCACTGTGACAATTTGCCATGATTTAACTTTCAAATTTGAAATTGCTGACATGATGACAAAGAAGACAAATAAAAAGAGCAAATAAATGACAGGAAAGGGCAGTATTTTCTTTTGTAATTGTCACAAAATTATGTCAAATGGACATATAGCTCCTGTTGTGGATAATTATCTTGTACCTTTGTTTGATTCCAGTTTCAGATTGTGTATAATAATTTACAGCTCTTGGAGAAAAAGTTTCACCTACCAATACCTCCCAATATAATGTTTTGCTTTTCAGTTCCTTTTCCTGATTGTTGTTTCTCTATACACTTAGAGTGTATTTCTAAATTAAATAGCCCACAGTATCCTCAAAGTTTTAGCAATTTCTCAACTTATTTTAAACTATTGATTTGAAAATGAAGACATAAGGAATTTTATAATATTTATTATAATTTAATATAAGGATTTCTTAGTATTGACTAATTGTTTTTAGTCTATAAAAGAAACTGACTTAAGACACTTAGTGATTTAAGACACTTTTTCACCTACATAATGGCAATTAAGGGTGTGTGTAACTTGCCCCAGAAATAAGCATTCTTACTGCTGTGAGATATAACTTTTCCTTTATAAAGGACATATCAGATTTAATAGAACTGCAGATATGTCAACAGAGGACCTAAAGACATGACATGCTTTACAAACTATTAAAAAGCAATTGTGTGCCTGCTATTAACTCCTATTCTAAGTATATTTAAAAGCTGCACTAAAAACAAGTTTACTGGTAGGTGTAGATTTTTTCTTCATGAAACACTGTAGTTCCAGAAAAGAATTTGCATCATATTTTTTCTCTGTTTGCCAAGTCATAAGGTATTCAAACCATTTTTAAAAAGGTTTAAATGAAAAACCTTCAAAACTACTTTGTGAAGGAAACTAGGCTTTATGAAAACAAAACCAATCAAAAAAGCTGGTTCGTTCCTGAAAGTGAATTTTGGATGCACCCGACCCATCTGAAAAAATAGAACCTTAGACCATTGAAAATATACTCCTTAGAATGTTAAAAAATGTTTGAATTTTTAACTTTAGAATTATTATTTTTTTTCCATTTAACTGGTATTTTCAATAGAATAAGAAAAGGGAAAGTTGTTTTCTTTTAATTTGATTTACATATATAGGATGTCTGATGGAAAGGAATATGACATAAATATTCTTGACTTTATAAACCACTCACTTATGAAAATTTGAACTGAATTAAATATTTTAAAATATTAATTGGTGGATTATTTTTTTCCATTTCCCATTTATTTACTTTTATATATTAAAATTTATTTGCAAGACATTCCTTTTTTCATGTAGCTTGCTAAACATTAGATACACAAGAACCTGGTTTTGTTATGCACAAAACTATCAAAAAATAAACTTTTAAAGAAATTGATCTTACTGTGATATTCCCCTTTTTACAGTTTATGACAACATAATGATGAATTGTCTTGCAGTAATACTCACTGAAGTCATGAAAGGTTAATAACTCATTTAAACATTCATTACGTGTCCCTATCAAAGTCATCTTAATTTCACAAAGACATCTAAGTTTCTCTTTAGGGAAACACTCTCTCAGGATTCAAGTGTGATTCTTTATTAACAAAATGGCAAGTGCAAAGTTACATGTCAAAACCCTGACTGATGATGCTGCAAATTGGTTCTTCCACCAAAGCAGAAGACTTTAAATTACTGCTTTTTAAAGGTGTGCTCCCTCAAAGGCAATTAATGTGTCAGTTGTCAGTCAGGATTATTTAATTTCCCAGTGCGGGCTAAGAATGAACAGAGCATGGCATTGCCCACAAGAGAATTCTAATAATGCTGCTGATTTTCCGCTATTATTTTGTCAAAAATTTAAGAATTAAAATTTCAGTGTGTCAGTAGCATTTGGAAAGTTAAAAAAAAAAAAAAAAGACAAACAGAAACACCCCCCCAACCAACCAACCAAAAAAAACCAAATAAACAAACAAATAAAAATGTGTAAAAAAGAAACACACAAACAAACCACAAGAACTGATGTCCTATGCTTTAGGAATGACATAATGCTCTGAATTCAGGACTCTTTGCATCTACATTAGTAGTTTTTCCTGGCTGAAATCAGAAGTGCACTTCAGAAGTGAATCTTGAAGTTGAATCTACTTAAATGTTGTTCAGTTCACATAGTGCAGCATTTTAGAGTCCATCATCTGTATCCTTAATTGGAAAATACAATCCATCCAGGATGTTTAATGCTCTCTGACTGTTGTCAGTCATTCATCCCATAAGGCTGCACTGAAGCCAGCCTGAAGCATACACTCAGGCACTATAACGATGTGGACGCAAGGTTCTCAGCACTGAGTATTACAGTGCATAAATCCGTTTCCACACAACCACATCATTTGCTGATGTACACATAGCTCAGATCTCTATGGCTGGTGCTGTTACACTTGCCAGCATACACTCAAATTTCCAAAATAAAATATTTCTGCACAAATACAAGACGCACTATAATTGAAGTAAATTCTGAGAACTTGAGAAACAGGCTGTGCAGAACAACTTCAGTGTGGAAACAGTCATCCCAGTTATGTTTTCCTTCTTGCAAGTACTGATGCTTCAAAAACCAAACAACATAAAAGCATAACACTGGCTTTCAATAAGATAAATGTTTACTGTGTACACAGATGGGATTTGATAAATCCAAAGCAGTATCTTACAGATAAGTACATGAAAGTTTTCTAGCAAAATGAGGCCATATGCAGTAGGTTTCCACACTCAGAATAAACATGATCATCAGAGTAGCTGTCCTGACATTTGTGAGATTAACACTTGCAGCAAGTGATATTACTTACATCTATTGTTTTTCATTTCATTGATTCAGAATTCAATTTTTTTAGTCTTCCAGTAACAAAGTGCAGTGTCCCAAAGATAGCAAAACAGATTTAGGTAATTTCACTTTAAATGTCTTAAACATGCTGAGTTGTTTGAGAAATTATTATCAGAAGAGCATAGTGTTCCCTTGAACCTGAGGCTGTTGTATAATGCAGTGTAAAAAATAAGGTGCCTTCATGTATCATGATCAAATAAGTGATTTTATATTAGAACAGGGATCAGAATATTCTGCATGCAGTTTTATTGTATGGCAAGTTTCTACCTACGCAGTGACATGAAACAATTAAATACATAAAGTATTGCTACCTGTTTAACAAATGTATAACATTTAGAACATGCAAAGGGTTGTAAAATGAAAAATAAATAAGACAATATGAGTTTAAGTTTTCACACTGGAGCACTTGTTATCTGCTTGACATGAAAGCAAAAGAAACTAATATTTTGTTTTCTACTTTTTCCCTTCAAAGACCTCTAAGAAAATAAGAAAACTTGAATACTTGAAATAAAAAGTAAATGACATAATTTTTGCTAATCCGTGCAGTAGTTCATATTGTCATGAAGAAAGAATGCCTTATCTTTCAAGAGTCTATTCCAAAAAGCCTGTAGACACTAACATGCTGATTTTGTAATCCAAGAGCCTTTTACTTGTTCAAAGCCACAGCTATCAATAGAATACAGAAATACAGACCGTGTGACAAAGGAAATGTGTGAAACTGATGGTGATAAAGCATCCGTACTTTAAAATATAATCATAGTGTACTTTATATAATATATGAATTTCATATATTAAGGCATTTTAAAATTATTTTTGAGTGTGAGCAACAGGAATGTATACAAGTAGACAATTAATTAAGAAAATACTTTATTGAAGAGGGATGCTATTACTAATTCAATAATACCAAGAGGGTTTTTTTGTTTTCTGAAAACTTCTCTGATTTTCAGGTTTGATTGAGATATCATTTTTTTTTTACTATTAAAATGTACAAAATAAAATTTAAATATTCAAAACATCTATTGTCAAGGGTAAGTGAGAGTACTTTGGCAGCTTTTGTATTTCTTTTCTAGAACACAACATATGGATGACAGGGACTGAATTCAATCTCAATAAACTTAGCAAAGTGTATTAAAATATTTAATAACATTTTGCTTACTGGGAGACTTGCTTGAGGAAGTAGTACTTTCTGAATCATCTATATTGTGGCATCTGACTCACTTTAAAATTAATTATATCTGACTCATTCTTTTTGCAATGCAACAGAATAGCTAGACTTAGTGTTAAAGATACAAAATGTGGGTTTAATTCCTCAGCATGTGAAAAGTTCTTTGCCTGATAATAAGGTTTTCCCTCATTCATTTCCTCCAATAATAAAAGTAGTCTTCTTTTCACTGCATTAATCTGTACACATTTACTTGGTTTCTTATAAAAAATCAACCTGATTTAAAGCTGTTAAAAAGAAAAAAAAATCACTGACTTCTGCACTTATTATGTCTCTTTCTCATGGGTAGCCTTTGTGCTGTTCCCTTTCTGAAATGCAAAATTTACTTCTTGGATCAACAAGAGAAAAATTTCTTCGCATAAAGATGGAGCTGAAGAAGACATCAATTGCACTCTGAAATCTAATGGGTGGAAGAAGGATCCTTCTTCTGTTTCATGCCTATGTAAAAGATTTGCATATCTTTAGAATAGCAATCATCACCAGTCAGTCAAACGGTTCCGGAAAAAAAGTTTTCTCTGAAGAGAGTTATGCAACATCCTTGGTCTGGGATGATATTCAGCTACAGAGAGATTCTCCAGAGTGAAGTGAATGCTGACAATTTTTATCCTATTCCAGGAAAGAAACTTGCAGACTTAACACAGCTTTTGCATTTAACAGCATTCCTGAAATCCTACATTTTAGTTCAAATTATTCCAAAGGTGATGTAAGCCATGGACAAATTGTTATTTATCTTAAAATACATATTTAAGTGGAAAGCTGGCAGCAGGGATAGAAGAAAGAAGTGGAAAGCTGGTAAGAGAGATAGAAGAAAGAACAGGGAAGTAGTTAAAAAAAGATATAAAATAAATAAGTATTTTTCATACATTATTGTCAATTGGAATTTTCCCCATCCCAACGACAAGTAAATGACTGAGGTTTACACACATCTGCTTAGGAATCAGAATGTAAACATACACTATGGTCTTGTTTCTGGGCTGTCTTTGGGTCTTCTTTCTCAACAGTGGGGCTAAGGATGCTGTAATCTTACAAACTTTTCCCTGCCACTGAAGACTGAGCAATGATGACCTTCACAACATCCTTTTAACTGGCATAACATCTCTGACTTTTTGTCTTGTCCTCAGTACTAAAATTAATCTGTATTATTTCTGAAATGGATAGAGCAATCATTTATAGAAATGGGGATACCTATGGAGCACTAAGTCCATTTTCTTCCAGCTCTGTAAATGCTTTGTGTATTTCCATATTCTATTTAAATATAGGAAAAAAGGTTCTGATCCCACTGAAGCCAGGAAATTATGTGTCATTAAGTTCAAAGAGAGAAAAAACAGCAGGAGACAAGGCAAGGAGAGAAGGGAAATAATCTTGTCACTATTCAGACACAAATATTAAATAAAAACTATGAACATTCCAGAGATAGGCTACTGTTTGGAAATCACAAACTATGCAGATTAAAATGAGTTTGTTTAAATTGTCTATCTTCCTTGGCACTTCTTGAAGAATAGCTAACTCTTATTCCGAGAACGCAAAATCTGGACAGTTATGAAGGATTTAATAATGAAGTACATTTTTCCCTCCAATGTTTTGTTTCACAAGTGTGGGGGTTGAGGGGACCCTGTGCAAGAAATGGTCGAGGAGATAAATGGTTTGGAAACTTCTCTTGCTCAAGAAATCTGTTGTGGCTAAAAGGAACATATGTTGAGAGAATGTATGAGAACAACCGCTCTTAGTCTTTCATTCAGAAGCTGTTTCTCAGCTAAACTAGATAAGAAGCACACCTTTGCTCACAAATTGGGAAAGAGAAGAGGAAGGAAGAATGGGTTATGGTTCAGAAAAGCAGCACTGCACAGCCCAAAAAGCCCCTTGATATACATATATATAGACCAGAAGACTTGCAGCCTGTGTGTGGTTTTGCCACCCAGCTGTGAATTCTGGAAGCTGTGTAGTGTTCGTGAACTAAACTTCCTTTCTTCCTTAAAAGTCCATGGCTTAGCTGTCTGCTTATCTGTGTGAACATCGAAGCCTGCACTAGTTAAAAATTTGCTATAATATAAAATGTATATCCAAATGAGTTTTTAAAATCTGCAAATAGGAATCACAGAAATGCCAAAATCTGCAAACACAAAGGGTTGTTCCTTTATTGGAAAGGGTTCTTTGTACACCAAAGTTGAAAGAGAGAATCAGTTTGGGAACTGGCTTGTCCCTTTCCATTAGTGTCAGCAAGGTCAAAGAAGGGTAATATGAATAAGAAAACACATAATTTGTTTCTTTTATCTTCCCCTGTCTGCCAAATGATAGGTCATTATCAATATTTTCAAAAGGAACCACACAAAGTTTAGCTATCACAGCTAAGATCATTAGTCTGATTATTGCCTTTTACCTAAATGATTTTCTTTAATTCTGTGACATTGCTTAACCAGTGAGGTTATGTGTAACCAAAGTACCTAGAAGCAACCTTAAAATTTAAAAAATCTTAACATCTCTGAAGACAGCCTCTTGATTCCCAAAGAACTAGAACAGCAGTGGCCAACAGAGAACTGTATTTTTAAGGTGTTCATAGCAGATGTATTGTTTTAGAGTAGAAGAGAACCTTAGACCCTCTGAATGGTTTGAATAGGAAGGGACCTTAAGGATCATCTTGTTCCAATCCCTCTGTCAAGGGCAGGAACATCTTCAACTAGAACATGTTGCTGAAAGCCCTATCCAGCCCCTTGAACACTTCCTGGAGGAGGACATCCACAACTAAAAATGTCTCAAAGGCAGATGTCACGAGGATGATGCTGGACTCTTTGCAGCAGTGTGCAGTGATAGGACAAGGAACAATGCAATAAAATAAAATACAAGAAGTTTCACCTCAACATGAGGAAGAACTTCTTTACCTTGAGGGTGGCAGAGCACTGGAACAGGCCGCCCAGAGAGGGCATGAAGTCTCCATCTCTGGAGATATTCAAAACCCTCCTAGACACATTTCAGCATAACCTGCTCTAGCCTTCCTTGAAAAGGCTATTGGACTATATGATCTCTAGAGGTCCTTTCCAACACTAATTATTCTGTGATTCTGTGATTCTCTGGGCACCCTCATCTAGTACCTCACCACTCTCAAAGAGTTTCTTTCTAATATCTCATCTAAACCTGTTCTCTTTCAGCATGAAGCCACTGTCCCTTGTCCTATCACTACATATTCTTGTAAACACTCTCCAGATTTATTTTATGTTCCTTTCAGGTACTGGAAGGCTGCTCTAGGTCTCCCTGGAGCCTTCTCTTCTTCTGGTTGAACAGCCCCAACTCTGTCAGCCTTCCCTCATAGGAGAGATGTTCCATTCCTCTGCCCATCTTCGTGGCCTTCCTTTGGATGCACTCCAACAGATTCACATCCTTTTTATATCTGGGGTCCCAGATATGGATGCAGTACTCCAGGCAAGGTTTCATGTGAGTGGAGTAGAGGGAGAGAGTCACCTCCCTCAATCTGTTAGCTACATTTCTTTTGATACAACCTAGGACAGGGTTGGCCTTCTAGGCTGCAAGTGCACATTGCCACCTCATGGTAAGATGTTTGTAAATCAAGACTCCCAAATCCTTCTCCTCAGGGCTGCTCTCAATTTATTCTTTGACTAGCCTGTATTTGTGCTTAGAATTGCTCCAACCCTCATGCAAAACCTTGCACTTGGCCTTGTTGAACTTCTTGAGGTTTGCATGGGTGCAAATTCCAAGCCAGTCACAGTCCCTCTGGTTGCCATCCCTTTCCTCTACCCTGTCAACTGCATCACACAGCTTGATGTTGCCAGCAAACTTGCTGAAGGTGCACTCAATCCCTCTGTATGTGGGAAGAAGTATGTTGAGGGAGAGAGGAAGTCAAGAGCATAATAGGGGGATATGAACGGAGCAAGTGACAGCCTTATGAAGTGTGCAAACCACTGGATTGTTAGGTAGTTTGATGTGAGGCTTTCTTGGTTCCTGTTGCAAAACAGCACTGCTAATGAAATACATAATGATCCTTTCTTGCTAGTACTTAACCAGACCACTGGACTATGATAAGTAGTATAGATTTTCACTGAATATATAATTATCTGAATGCACCCTTTATAGATTTGTGCCTGAAATTCATCCTCAGTCTAAGCCAGACTTCTTCCCCTGAGTGCTGTAAAACAAACAAACAAACAGACAAAAAATCACAAACAAATGAAAAAAAGGCTACAGGAAAACCAGACTTTTCTGTCAGACACAAGGACAGCATTCACAAATCAGGATCCTGAGTGGAGAAAAGCATACATAGTGAGAAATTAGGTCTATTCTTGCTTCTTTCATTCAGAAAAACAACTGAACTCTAATCCTTATTGTTGGCTTTAATCCAGCTTTTCCATCTTCTCACTTAACAGATCCTTGACGATCAGATTCTGAAGTGATTCTTCTCCTAATAGACAATATAGTGAACATAGGTAATTTTGCTCTGAAGGTTCAGCTAAGAGGTTAATCAACTCACTCAAATTTTACATAGGTATTACTCATGCCTAAAGTATTGCAATGTACATGAAGGTTTATACATTTCTCACAACTCACTTCAAATCCCAAAGGGAGTTTCAGTGTAGTGTAAACCATTCATAGGTCATGTACCTCCCCTTTGCACAACACAAAATCATTGACACAGTGCACAGACACAAGTATTTAAAAAAAATGTCAAGAGAAGTACAAAGAATGAATCACTATACAAGGAACAAGTCTGTTTCTTTTAAAATGTGTATTGAGAACAGTTTTTTAGTATTTCAGTGATGTCAGCAGCATCACATGTCTCAGGTATAGCACCTCTAAAGCTATCAGCCGTGTAGATCTGTTCTTCACATTCATTATCCACAGTGCCTCAACCTTATATTCTATGTCTTTTAAGTTGTAGAATACAAGGCAGTTGGAAGTTAATATCAGGTTTCCTAGGTACACTATCTTTGTAAGCAGCATGCCACATCCATTTAGGATTCAAGAAAACTGAACAGAGCACAAAAGTGCTTTTCATATATTAACTCAGCAACTCTACAACAAAATTCACTTGTAACTTCAGACGAATATCAGGGAAAGCTGATTCAGGCCTTAAATCTGAAAGCAGGAAGGATGGTTTAAAGAATAAAGAATAAGGGATTTAAGGAGGATAAAGTGCGCTCAGAAATGAAAAGCAGTCCAAGTGAGACTGAAAGCAGAATGTGCTTCAAGAAATATCAAGCAAAAGGCAGAGTAAACCAAGGGAGACAGCAACAAAGAAGAAACATTAAATTTGTACATATGTGCATATATACCTGTATATTTGTAAATTTGGGTGGGCAATTGCAGGTAGGATCCTATCAACATGTGTTGCATATCCAGCACTGTCCTTCATGAGAAGGGATTACTGTTTCTTCTCCCAGACATGTCATAGATGCCTCCAAAAGCCTAATGTCCTGAATTTCCAGCTCCTTCACTGTCCATATATAACCCAACCACACGATGTTTCCATCTGTGTTCTGTCATCTGTGGTACAGGCATGCAATGAGTTTCACAAAGACAGAAAAAGGGGAAGGATGCCTTGACAAAAGAGGAGTATCCTGGGCCAGAGATAGGCAGGAAGCAAATGCAGCCATGTCAGGCTGGGAGGAAATAAGAATATTTACAGTGTACTCGGCTGCACTTTGAGGTAAAGTAGCTCAGTGGAAGAGGTGTTAAGCAAGAAAGTCCCTGGAATCCCTCCCTTCTTCCAATCACAATATGCCTGACTGGGGCAGCAGTTTAACCATGGGTATTGGAGAAAAGCATTTTTTTTTAATTTTCGAGTAATATATACTTTTTCAATCAAGTTTAGTCTTTAATTAATTTTACTTTTTTTTTATCTGAAACACTTTTCAATGGAAAATTTGAATGACATATATTTGCAGTAATTTAAATTCTGACACAGTGCAAGTCCAGTTCAGCTGATACTTAAGATCATTTACATGTGTATTCCTATATAAATCATTTAGAAAACTCACAGCCTGAGATAGTTTAAAAATATGTGTCCATATTTCTGAGGTATCAGAAATTTCCTTATTATTATCCTCTGCTTTTACATGCAAGATTTTCGGTGGGTTTTTGCTATGTGCAAATATGAACATATTCCCCAAAATTTGTTTCAGATATTGAATCTTAGTTATATTGGAATGCAGTATGGACAAACTGAACAGTTTTCATTTTGTATAAGTACTTATTTCTTCAACCTAAATAAAGAAATTTAGCTGACATCAGTTGTGTAAAGTCTATATATTTAATTTATATGAAACTACATAGAAATTCTCTAACACATTTTTCAGTAAGAAGAAGACAAGATTATCCAAAGATGATACACAAGGGAAGCAAAATATATGAGGAAAAGTGTATCATTAATGTTAAAGAAATACTTTAAAATGGAGTTGAAATATGTTTTTTATGATTATTAAAATAGATACTTATCTTAAAATGCTTAAAGAGATCAAATGACAATTCAGGGTAATAAAAAAGAAAATTAGACTCTTCATAGCATATCTAAAGAATGTATTAGAACTTTCATTTAAGAGATTAATTCATATTTGTTTTTTATGAATGTAAAATAAAACAAGTAGAACATGAATGCAAAGCAGATTTTATTTAGACTGACTAATTGACTCATGCAAAGTGAAGCAATAGTATAGATTATAATGATACTGCATGTAGGAATATCTTGACAGAAATTTGGACATTATTTTCCTTGAATAAAAATGCACATTTTTTTTCCTACTTGCTTTCTCAATGTCAGATCAATAAAGTGCTGTTTAAAACTACAACAGTGTTATGCAGACATTTTGAGAGTCTATTTGTATTTCCACCTTTGAAAAGCCGCTGACCTACAGTAAGACCAGCTGGAGCAAACATACCCTCTGCTGCTGCCTTTCCTTATGTGTAGGGATAGGTCCCTTTTCAGAAGAATTTGTAACAGGGAGCTAGAACTCAATTTTTGCTTAGGAAGCCTTTCCTGCCTAAGAGTACTTTTCTCATAAATAGTTGGATGGGGATTTTTTTCCCTTGTCTTTTGCATACCAGATTAAAAATACGGTATCTCTCTAGTCTGAGAGAAGTCCTCACAGTGATACAGGCTGTGGCAGCAGTGAGCCTGGGGGAGGGAGGCTGAACTCGGTGATAAAGCCCAGGAAAGAAAAGAGGGTTTTGCCTTTCCTCAGGCCCATGCTCTGGAAGCATGGTCAGTTTTTGTTTTGTAAAACTTTTAGTGCTCTTGCCTTAAGGTAAACCTTTTGAATCCTTCACACTGCTGTGGCATTTTGGGGGTTACCTGAGTGTATTTAACTTTACATGGGGGAAATTATTCCATTTCATCTATGAAAGTATTTTAACTGATAATATACTAGTGTCCTTTCAGAATAACTTTCTGATGCTAGTTCACAACTACACTATGTATTCAACATAGCTATCAGCACAGTCATTTAACCCCTGCTGCCAGGAGGCTGTTTATTAATAATAATTAAGATGGTATTATCTGATACAAACCTGAGCAATACAACAATAGAAGGGGGTTTCCTTGACAAAAAACAGAAGGGAGGAAAAAGGCATGTAAAACATTATCAGCTTTGAATTAGGATTATGCTATAGCATCAGGATGAAGTTTTTAGAGCAGACATTATGTCAAGTTTACTCAAAATAAAAAAGCCATTGATTAACAAGAGAAAAACTAAGAGCTTAATATTGGGGTGTAAAAGAGAAAAAGGATGCATAGTTTTCAGAATCAGACATACTCAAACTATATAAAAAGCTTTCCTTGCATAAAATTTTCACAGAATCTGCTGGAACTTTCGTATTCAGAGACAGTTTAGATTTACGTTCTATTGCATCCACACTTACATTTCACAGACTGTAAAGAAGAACTAAATCAAGCAAAATTGTATACCTGATCATTCACTAAAATTAGCCCAAGGATTAAATCATGCTTCTCTTCTGTATCCAATGTCTTAAAAGAAAAGAAAATTATTATTTCTCCGGTAATTCTAATAATTCAGTTCTAGGTAGATCTTGCCAATAGCAGCATCACTTTCTGCCTCATAAAACATCAGTATATTATTATGAAGCTAGTAGAATAGCTGAATATCGGTCATTTTTTAAAATAGATGGATAATTGCTTTCCTATTGAAACTCCGGATTTAGTGTGCATTCCTCCCTTTCGTGAAAGGCAGTAAGAAATCGGGAAAGAGATGGAAGACAAGGCCATGATTCAGCAGTGACTCTGCTTTTTCTCAATTCTATTTTCTCTCTTAAGTATAGATTAAACAGTGAATGGAGAAGACAGAATACAATAAGGCCTTTTGAATAATCCTTTGCTTTTTCATGAAAAAATGAGGACAAATTCAAAATGTAATGTGGCTTCAAGGCACCATATTCAGCAGTGCCAAAATCAGCATGAATTCATGCTGGTCTGTAAGTAGAAGTGGACATATCCAGTCTTCAGCTTACTTGTTAACAAAGCTCACTTCAGATTTTTAGTTCTAAAGTCAAAAGGTCTAGAGAGGCTTTTATTACTACTTTTAAAAAAAATTAAAACTACTGGCCTACAGAATTTAATTTGTGTAATTACTCCAAGGAGATTTTTACTATGGAATGCAAAGGGGTGAAAGAGATCCCCAGAGCGCTGTTAGCCTGGGCAAGAGCTCTGTTCTTGTGCCAAAGGGTTTATTTTCAAGCACTAAGATTTTTCTCAGAGGCCCTAAACACTCTTGTCTCCAAAGGTACTCAGTGCCAGAACCTTTCATAAAGGTTTCTCATGTGAGGTATTTTGCTGTAAGAGCTGTCAGAAAAAATCATCCAAGAAATAACACAGTGAGCAGTAGAAGACACCCTAGAGGACACCCTGAGACCCCTTTTTAATGCTGATCTTTCTTGAAAAGCCGATCAGTAGTATAATTGAATAAAGCTTTTCCCAATGGTATTTGGCAAGTGATTTTCTGAGGTCTAGATATTGACCTGCAACAAAACACTTGATAATGCTTAATTCAGAGAGTGAGGTCTAGTTACATGATATGAAATCTGCAACTGTTTTCTCTCGTGTTTATGATGATGTTATCTCACCTTCATATCAATTTCTGTCTTTATAATCAGTCTTTTTTCAGGGTTTGTAACTGGGAAAATTATTCCTGTTAAAAGAGCTAATGAATTCACACCCAAATTTTCAAACTATAACAATGGAAATTAAAAACACCTTTGTTGTTTGTGAAGAGGGAATTAGTTATACTAATTTTTATCCTAAAAATAAGCAAAGGGTAATAACCCGGTATCATTTCCTCCGAGGTTCATATTGCCCTTTACTTCTTAACCTAAATTCTCTTTTCACTGTAATACCTCTTACCAAAATAAGAAAAAAAAAGTTTTAAAAATGGTCACATATCAACTTGAAGCTGTGACAGTACAATAGGTATTGCCTAATAATTAGACACTAAAACATGTACATCTGCTAAACAGTGGAGATCAAAAGGCTTCTTAGGGAGTAATTTCTCAGACAGAACTTAAATATTTACTCTGGAATGATAGAAACCACATCCTAGACTCCAAAGGGAATCTGGACACCTGTATCTGATGTATAATAAAGACATCAGATTAATCTTTTCATTTAATACAATTTCATTTAATACATTTTTTTAAATGTCGGTGGCTTAATAAAGTTATCTGAATTTAACATCAATCTTGTATGTAGTTTAAAGTTTACTGATGATTACAAATAGAGGACTTCTGCTGCTTCATGAGGGTCTCATTATATACCCATCAGTAGTCATTCCCAACAGGACAGAAAAGAGCAGATATTATACCAATAAAAAGAGCTTCAAGTTTTAGATGTTTTTTTTCTTTTACTTTAAGCCAAACAACCATTTACTCACCAGACTTGGTGTTGACTTGGAGGTTTTATTTTTTTTTTGTCGGTATTGAATCCAGGTTTTTTAAAAACTATAGGATCATTTGATTTCAAAGCATAGTATATATAGGAAATAATATTGTACACATAGAATTGAAACCCTACATTATTTTTAAATATATACACTTAAATTTAAAACTTCTCCTAGCAGTGCAGGTCGAAGCTTGCTCAGCCAGTTGGCACTTCATCTGTTTGTTTCTCATATCATCCAGCAGATTATCCCTTTTGAAGACAAATTGTTTGCCAGTGACTTTTTACATTTTCCAATTAATTTCTTTCTCATCTCAGCTGTAATGATTAGCAAGTAAATTATGTCATCACAAAGTTTGTTTGGAATAAAACTCAAGATCTTACCTGCCAACATTTTATGTGTGTGCAAAATGGATATGGAAAGAAGAGCTGTGACTCATTAATTTCCCTTTCTGATAGGATCTTGGCTATATTTTTTAGTTTCTACAGCACAGTAAAAAAAAGTCAACTTCATAGGCTACTAAATGTGGTACAATATATTGAAAAAAAATCTTTGCCATTAGCTATTTCAATTGGATTTTCTCTCGCAGAGCGTCTAAAAAACTGTAGGATGATAACATGTATAAGCTAAGTGTGGAATATGCATATATTTATGAGTTACCAGTGTTGGCACACTCTGTGTTATCCACAAAACACACAGAACTGTGGGCAAGCCACATTAACAGGCAACACATAGTTCCACATCCCTATCATTACCACTCTAGACTGTCACTCTTTCTGAAACAGAACTTGGATATCTTATATATGATTGTGCAATACCATAACTTGGTATCTCCAGAGTTTTGTACTGGAGTGCTGACTTTCAAGGCAAGTAACTACACAAGGCAAGTAACTACATCTATTAAATGCCTCTGCAGAAACATTTCACACCATAAACATTAATGCTAAATTCATAGCATAATTCAGACACATCTAAGTGCCATTTCTCATTGAAATATTTCTTCAGCTTCCTCCTTGCACCTCATGCTGCAAGTACAGATTTGAAATTCATGTGTATATGCATACATTTTATTTCCACCACCTACTTTCTGACTTCAACTATTCAAAGTATAGAAATCTCTTGAGTTTAAACTAATTTCTTAGCATTTCATAACTCTCAATGGATTTTTCTTCCAAGAACTTCTCCAAATGCACTAATAATAAAGCAAAAATTGGAGATATTTGTTATTTGTCCCTTTGGTTACTTTGTGTATAGCAATATGTATTAATTTTAGAAATAATTCTACACATTTGCTTTGTACTAGAAGCCAAGGAAGCCAGAAACATTCTTAGTAGTAATAGTAAAAAGTGGTGTCACAATCTTTTCCTTGGACTAATCTCATCATAAAGGGACTTTAAACCGTCAAGCTGGAAATATGTCATTAAATATGACAGATGAAATAAAAATTTTCATCTGGCCTGTACACAAGTCCTCATTTAGAATAGATACTCAGGATCTTACATTTTGCGGATTTTACTAAAATAAAGATAAAATCATGTTTCTTACCTAGGAATTTCCATTCCGCTGAAGTATAGGGAACTCAACAGATTTCCTTAAGGAGGCTTTAATGTTTCTGTGTAGTTTGAGAGAACCAAATTCTACTGATTCCAGCAAAATTAGGACAGTGATCACATTGAAAAGAAAACTAATCTAAGGCTTAGTATGATTGACCAAGCTTCCTATTCTCTTTCTGCAGTCTCCTCCAGAAGGCAATACAGAGAGGGAGTTTATGTGTGGTGTTCCAAATTACCCTGTACAGGAGCCAATTTCTGAAATTGGAAAACTCAGAAAAGAACATCATAACAGTTGGAAAATAATATCATACCACAGACACCTCAATTAGATGTCTTATTTTAGGAAGCATGATACAAATGAATGCATTGCCTTGAAAGTGCTTTAAAAATGGGTAATATTTTGAAGGAGGATACCAAGGAAAGATATATGATCACAAGTTTTATGGGATCAATCTAACAACTTTACATTCAAAAATAAGAAGCATAGTGGGATACTGCCACAGATGAAAGAGCAAGGAGGTGGTCTTCTTGGTTCTAGGAAATATGTGTATGTACACCCAGGTTCTAGGAGATGTGTGTATGTACACATATGTTTATGTATGGGGAGGGGAACAGATTATAAACACAGAAGGATTATTTGTAGCAGGAAGAAAGTAAGCTAAATATCTCCACAGCAAGCTGCCACTGAAAAGGACAAGGATTACCAGAATGCAGTTTTTAATTGGGTTTGACAGCCTTTTGAGAATGGGAAGCATCAGCATTATAGTTGTCACCATGTTCAGGGACCATAGCCAAGAAAACATGGTCTCTGAAACACATTAGCATTTTTGAGGCTCTCTAGTGTTGTGATTTTAGTTAGAACTGAGCATCTCTTGTGATTCTGAGGAATATCCTGCACTCTGCTACATAATCATGAAAAGGCACCTGGAATGAATGCCCAGGATGTGCTTTATTATTTGTATGATAGGGAAGCTGTTTTTTTTATCAAGTATTACTGTACTACAAATTCACTAATCTCAGTGTTATGAAGGACTGGGAATACAATCACAAAAAGCACACCTATAAGAAATCACTGTTAAAAGGCCTATCTCAGTAATGGGCATGGCATCTGGTTTTGCCTAGTGTTCATCTAGTTTAATACTGAATTTTTAGGGATATCTTAACATGGTTGTCAATTTTATTTTATGGAACTGTAAATAGAGAACAACATAATAAATCATATGAAAGCTCTGGAGAGAAAATAATTTTTCCTATCATTCTGAACATGGCACTTGCAAGCACTGTTACCTGGGTATAATGTTAGAAAGGGAAATCATGTTCCATACCACTTCCAAGTATTCAATCAGAGAAGCATTCTCAAACAAATTACTAGAAAGTTTCTGACATAGAAATGTTTATTTCTTTGTTAATTAACTACTGAACACTTCACTATTGGTCAGATCTGAAGGTCTTTATTCACTTTCACTTGGCCTTGTGAACACTAAGATCTCAAGGCTTAGCTACAAGTCTTCTGAGCTGTTCAACAGATTATGTAGGACCCAAGCATTACAACCAGGTACAGAATCTCTGATGAAAGAAAAAAAGTTCTCTGTGTTATTTATACATCTCAGAGGGAGTATGAGAGGCCTCATGGATGGGACTAAAACTCTGCAGCAATCATGACTGGGTTGCTCGAGTTTTTTTACTCAGTATATAATTTTTTCCCATCTACCGGGTTAGGAAGAAGCCACGTAACTACCTGTACAGACTTTTAAAACAACTTCTTTCAATAATTCCAATTTTGCACTGTAAGTGTATATAGCCAGTCCCTCTTAGTGATGAAATCCAAATTTGTGATCCACAACTGTCCCCAAATCTAATGCTAGCTGTTTTAAACTCCCTTTTTTGTGGCTGGCTTAAGAATAAAAACTTCCAGAATCAAAATGTAAGTATCAAAGTCCATTCACCAAAAAGAAAGGAAAATGTGAAAAATTCAAGAAACACATATTTTAATAAAATTTTAATTTAAAAAAAATTCCACAAAAACATATAATACAGGGAACTTATTTTCTCTAGTTCAAGATATATCCTTTATGTTATCCTTTATATGGCCTCTGTCCCATCTTAAAAGGGGCCCACTGAATTCAATAGTGCAGCAGTGAAACAGCAGGACACCTTCACAAACTCATGTGATTATCTTTGTAAAAGTTCTGTGTTCATTCTGAGGCAGTGAAAAAAACCATTAGTATTGTTCATAATGCTGACAAAATGGTATTTCAAAGTAAAAAGAAAATTACTTTATTAATATAGAAGGCCTCCTTTCCCAGTGCTGGTTATTAGTGTTCCTTTGTTATCACCCATAATTTTTCTTTATTCACTTTCACTACAGAAATTTTATCGCACTTTCGTCTCACTCCAATTCTCCTTACAGTCTTTCAGAAGACTGTAAACAGACTTCACTAGATTTGAAGACCCAAATAACAGACACTTAACACACAACAGACAGAAAGATTGTTTAGCAAAGAAAGCACACACACTCCCCCAAAAAGTTATAAATGTGTTTCTTGTTTTCATTTACTTTCCTTATAAACATTATGTCTTAATATCTCATTTTTCAATTGTTTAATCCAGTAAATTGTTGAAAATTTTGCCTCTAATCCAGCCAAAAATATAAGCACCTGCTTAACTAGAAGCTTTTACATCTATTTCTTTGAAGTCAGTAACCCTAGAGTATTTAAAATTTAAATGGTCTTAAATATTTTCTTGAACAAGGAGCAGAAGCAAACTTTCAGTTCTGATTTCTAGCAGAAAGAAGATAAAAGTACCTCCTACATGTCATACCTCTGCTCTTGCTAGTATAAATATATGATCCTATTAACCCAGGCAGCTTGATACAAAGAAAAATCAAGCACATATTATTTTAAAGTGATTTTTATTTGTTGTTTTCAGAGTTTCCTTAGTAGTTTTTTGTTTTGATTTTTTTTTCAAGGTGACAATTTGGATTTTCATTCTTTAGAATCTCCTCAACATCTGTACTCATGATGCAAAAATTTACCCATGACCTCACTGAGTTTGTAAGGCAAGAAGTGCCTTGCAATGGGTCACAGCATTATGCTGACTTGGATTGATATGTACAGCAAGGCACACAATTTTTTTTTCTGTATTCCTACAGAAACAGTTCTGGAGCCTTCAAACACTGTGTTTTCTATGTCGAGAATATTCATAATAAGTGCAGTTGCTTTCCTCTTCCGTCTGAAAGATATACAAGAAAAAAAGCATGTTCATTATGTATGGGCTAGGTTTTCATGCAGGACATTGCTGGATATATTTTTTAAGGATATAAAATGCTAACTACTAAAAATACATGACTCAAAAATATGGCTTTTAATAATGGAACCAGGGATAACATAATGATGTCTCTCACTGCATATTCCCTTATGCCTTGGTTTCTAAATTATAAGTCTCCGAATTTTATTAATACTGCATCTAGATGTTTGTCAGCATACACATATTGAAGAAGAAAAAGTTATGAATGTTGCTACAGATATCTCTTTCTTGTACTTTCTTCCTCAAGCATTTAGCTTTACAGAAAGATCCTAATAAAATACACATAACAAACAACACACATGTAATTTTCATAGCAGACTAGTTTTTTTTAGTTTGTTGTGAAAATTATGTCTGTTTTATATATATATAAATATATAAATTGAAAATTATATATATAATATATTCTCTGTGTGTGTCTGTGTGTGTATATATGTATATATATATATTATATATATATATATATATATAATAAAATTCTAGAAATTCTAAGGTCCTCAGTCTTTAAATGTGACTTTTGAAGAAAGTATTGTTAAAATGCAAGGTAGTAATATCCCCTTATAGTAGAGTGGTAGACAATATCCCAATTGTTTCAGTACACACCAGAACACTAGAATCAATTTCTGAGATCAGGTGCTTTTGAAGAAACAGGTTTCCTTAGGAGAAATCTCATCCCACCTAATTTTAACCTTTTACCTATTTTATGTATCTAAGCCACATTAGGATGAATTGCCACATTCAATCAACAGATCAGATAAGTATCTTGGAGTAGTTATCTGATTTCCACGAACACCAATTATTCTGAGCTGGATCTTAAGCCATAGAAAGATCTGAAATCATTGTATATTTCTCTTACTTCTACCCCCTATCCAGTCTTGTTCACTGAAATGGTAAGAATCTTGGCCTACAATAAACACTTTTGAAAATCATCCACAAACACTTGGAAACTCATTACTGCTTGTATAGCCTTCACCTTTGACTACCCCAATCATTTCCAGCCTTTTTTGACATTTCAGTTCCCCAGTACTTAAGTGTTTCAAAATAAAACCTGAATGTCTAAAAATCAGTGAGCCAGAAGAGTACAGAAAAAACATGCAGCTTTTCTTTCTAATTGCATGTGAATTCTTTCAGTTGGATCTCAGATTCCTGTGATCACATACTTTTGGTCACGAGACATGTCTCACTTTTTAAAGCTCAATTTATGCATGCTCCTTGTTAAAGTTTTATAAAGCATTTTGTAGATTTCATCTTTTGTTATTTTAATACACAACATCAGTAATGCAAACAAATTTAAACTTTTCGTCTGAGCTCATGCAAGCATACCCAGCCTTAAGCCAAAAGAAAGATGTCATTACAGACTAGTAATATTTCCAGAGAGGATGCATTAGCATTAAAAATAAATGTTGTGCATTCAGATAAAAGCATAGATGAGTCTACACAGTAAATGACACTTTTAGATTCGTGGTATTCAACAATGTGCAAGAAAATGGTAAGAAGAAAGCTTTTACCATATATATATGTATGAGTACACAATGCACCTATTACTTGTAGGAAAAAAAATATGTTAATGCTCTTTAGCAAACCTGAATGCAATAATTTCAAGAAATGCAGTTCTTTCACTTATGAGGAGGGTGGCTAAAAGATCACCAGCTAATTTACTAAATAAAACCCATTTGTAAAACAGCTTAGCAGTATGTGTTCATGTGTTGAAGGAAAGTCTTCATTAAGATATACTTAGATACAAACTATTGTCTTGATGAAGGTTTTTTTTTGTAATAGCACGTTTTGCATGAGTGTATGATGTGACTTTGAACATATTTGCTATAAAAATAGATAACAACAAACAAAAAACAAACCCAAAAACCTCTTGTATCTGTGGCCAGAATTGTGACACAGTAAATACCACCTTTTTGCCATTTCTAGTAAAGGGCTTTAGGTTCTTCCATGAGATGAGAGCACCAGCCTCAGGGCTGGCCTGGGCTCACCTTGCCTAGAGGAGCTGAGTTGGACTGGACTGGTTTCAGCTCCTGCCTTGGGTCCAAGCGTCTGTTGCCTCCACTTCCTGAGCCTGAAATGCTCCAGTGCCTCTGTGGGAAGGACCTGGAAAACCCAGGGGGTTGCCATGTCTGGGGAAATCATGAGGGATGTGCTCTTCCCTCAGCTGGGATTAGCCAGAAAGCAGCTGCCTGAGGCAAGGAAATGTTTGAAAATAAATCCAGGTCTATCAAACTGAACAGGAAAGACACACCTTACTCTGCACACAAATCTTCCATACACTTCATAAGTAACCTGTTCCTCTTGGTGAAGACTTTGTGATGTTTGAAACCCTATAAAACCTTTCCATTCTGCAGCTCATGAGGCGTACTGCAGTAGTGACCATAAAACCCAAAATGATACAGGAAGGGTGAGAATAAGATCAGGTAAAAGGGGTAGATCCTAGACAGTTCACATACAAGGACTTTTAGGAGTAATGTTACTATTTCTTTAGACTATTGGACTGTTAAATAGTTAATTGGATTAAAAATAACATCATAGCTGAATGTATATTATGTTACCTTTTGCTTGCAACAAGATTTTGAGTGTAATAGAACATGGTGAACAAGCAATAAACTGCTAAAGAACAAAGCTGTTTCATTCTCTGTTTTCACACATTGATTAAAAAAAGTCTGCAGCAATCACATGAGAAATTAAAATCTTGGAAAGGCACAATTAATTAAAGTCATAATTAGGTAATAGCCCAGCTGTTTTCCTTAGCTCTGCTTTCATACACTCTATGTGTCTGAGGATCTAGTTTTTTGGTTTTTTTTTCAAGAAGGCAAGAAGGGCTGTTTTTCCAATACCCATTAACCACTGAAATACGAGGTTGAGAAGGCAGGTAGCTAAGGCATCTGGGGCAACAGGATATACACGTGACACTGCAGGAGCAAATGCCTCTCTGTGAATGAACTTGGCAGTTTACTTATCCCTTAATCCAGGCTAGAGGAATCTCTCCATTATTTCACTTAATAGCTTTGTAGGAAGGAAAAGGAAGAAGGAAGGAAGGAAGGAAGGAAGGAAGGAAGGAAGGAAGGAAGGAAGGAAGGAAGGAAGGAAGGAAGGAAGGAAGGAAGGAAGGAAGGAAGGAAGGAAGGAAGGAAGGAAGGAAGGAAGGAAGGAAGGAAGGAAGGAAGGAAGGAAGGAAGGAAGGAAGGAAGGAAGGAAGGAAGGAAGGAAGGAAGGAAGGAAGGAAGGAAGGAAGGAAGGAAGGAAGGAAGGAAGGAAGGAAGGAAGGAAGGAAGGAAGGAAGGAAGGAAGGAAGGAAGGAAGGAAGGAAGGAGGGAAGGAAGGAAGGAGGGAAGGAGGGAGGGAGGGAAGGAGGGAGGGAGGGAGGGAGGGAGGGAGGGAGGGAGGGAAGGAAGGAAGGAGGGAAGGAAGGAAGGAGGGAAGGAGGGAAGGAAGGAAGGAAGGAAGGAAGGAAGGAAGGAAGGAAGGAAGGAAGGAAGGAAGGAAGGAAGGAAGGAAGGAAGGAAGGAAGGAAGGAAGGAAGGAAGGAAGGAAGGAAGGAAGGAAGGAAGGAAGGAAGGAAGGAAGGAAGGAAGGAAGGAAGGAAGGAAGGAAGGAAGGAAGGAAGGAAGGAAGGAAGGAAGGAAGGAAGGAAGGAGTTTTGTACAGTTCTGTGCAGTGTTTTATGATTTGCACTGATGGCATTCAGAGTTGTGCTTTTATATGTCACAAACTAAGAAGAGTTTGTCTGAGTCAGTGTTTACTTGAAAAAATGTTTAAGGAACAACCAGAGGTTTGGGCACTGCATATGATCTTCTGTAATAATGTGCCAAATGGCCCAACCAGGCTCCAGTGACAAGTTTTCAGCTGAAGCAGACAAATACTGTAAGAAATTTTCAGTCTTAAAAATAACCTGGAATGTTCGTGAGTGAGCTAAATTAATAGTAAGTGAACTAAAGATAATGATGAGTATTAATGAAAAGGGAGAAGTGAATCTCTCATTTCTTTTCTGAAGTATAAAAAATCACTTTGCACAGAAAACCATCTTGGAAGTAAGCTTCATTCCAGCAGTGGGTGACATGATCTTTCTCCTTACACTGCAAAGTCATTTTGAAACTTTCATCGTGTTTTTCATGTCAGGACTGCTTTACAAATCAGTGTGAGCCTTAAAGGCAAAAAATAATTTAACATAAGACTACATCATGATTTTATTTTTGAACTTCAAAAATACATTAATGTACATTATGCACAAACTAAAAAAAAAGACACTGAAGAGAAACAATTATCACATTTTCCTACTCCTATTCTGATAAGTGTTCTTCACTTCCCTTGTTGGGATATGCTTTTCATATCAACTACCAAGAGACAGAAGACCTTGTGTTTAGGAAGGGATAGATTGACATCTCAGTTTCACAGGTATACAAAAAATAATTACAGAGACATCAGTAGAGTAATTAAAAACTATATGAATATAGTTAAATAAGAATTAAAGATCCCTAACTTCCAAATATGGAAAGATATTTGATTAGTCAGTTTAGTCCTAAGTGATGTTCTACATTTACACACCTGCCTGTATAATGAACTGAGATATTAGAAGAGACTGTGGGTTTTATTTAGCCTGTATAAAATTTGTTTCTGAACACATCTGTTTGGTGATGATGCAAGGGTGGGCAATGAAGAACTACAAGTAGTGAATTTCAGTGTTATCATGCCTTTCTGTTTAGATACAAACTATTGTCTTGATGAAGGTTTTTTTTTGTAATAACACTTTTTGCATGAGTGTATGTTTAAGTAATGAGAAGCTAAATTCTTAATAACATTAAAAGTAACTGTTAATAATATAATTATATGTTAACAATAATTTCCAGCTGACTGTCTTGCCGTAACCAAAGATTTTAATGAATTCTATGAAATACCCAGCATATAAAGCTAACCCTGGAGCTGCTGACTTGGTGCGGGCACAGCCAGCAGGGCCGTCTGCTGATTCCACTCTCAAGAGGGGCCCATATGGAAGCCTGAGTGACCAGGAGTGCAGCAAACTCCAATTGCAATCAAGTCCAAGATAAACTGTAAAGTAGACAGAAATATCTCGGTCTTTGATACATGGAAAGATGAGTCTTAACATGGTAAGCACAAATACAATGATATAAACAATGGGGATCACTGTATCTGAAGAGTTGATACCACTTGTGCAGTTTGATAACTACAGTGATGGCAGTTTGGAGTGCAGGGAAAATTAAATGTGAAAAGTAGAATTCACAGACAGATTATTAAAGAGCTCTAATGCAGAATATGAGAGAACAGAAAATGTTGGGACAATTAAGGAAATTTTGTAAATAATCATAATATTGATATGAAAGGACTTAATTTTCCCAGATGTTTATCATTTCAAAACAGACAAAAGAAAAGGGTCAGGTATTGTCTGATAATTTACATAGCAAGCTCCAAGATCATAGGTTGTTTGGGATTGTATCTCAAGAAATAAAACATATACTAGTAGTCTGACTGCACTAAAAAACAGAAATATTAGCCTTTGATCTTACATCAGAGAAGGGCATGAGGTTATTTCATTTCTATTCTATGCCTTTATTTATGTTTCCACCTCTGAATTGTGGGCAGCTGTTCAATACATTTTCCCATTCAGGACAGAGGAAATACACAAAGGAATAAAACATGCAAAATGTGAAAGGAATACTGAATATTCTGAACAAAGCTGTTCATTCCTTTCCTCCTTACAAACATATCTTTCTTCAGTCCTAGATTAGTGTGTTCACAGCTCGTGTAAAAACCCAATTAGAAGTAGATTGTTGTATCTGTGTGTAGTTACCCTTTATCCAATACATAATCTTTGACCAGAAATTATTAATTCCTTATTGGTTTTATACAGCCTAGTTACAGCTCTACTCAAGCTTTCAGACCAGGCTCTGCTCTATCTGTTTGGATGGTGTTCTATCTCTGCCTTCACTCTGGCTAAGTAAGTAAACCCTGTTTCTTCTGAAGGAGAAGGCCTAGATTTATCTTTGAGGAGAAGTAGCAGTTACATTTCATGAGTCAGTGGCCACCACAGGTAAACCGCGATCCAAATCAAGACTTTGACCTTAATTTATTCTTATCTTTCTTTCTTTGTTAGTGCAGAATGACTGAGTTAGCTGGAACAAATGTGAGTCATGGAAAAGGGACCATAGGGACCTAAAGGATAAAGGCTACCTTTTGGAATTTCTCCCTTTTTCTACTAAACAACTTTGTTGTTCTGTGTGTAGAGAGTTATTTGCAGCTTGAGAATAAAAGAACCACAATAGTACTATGCACAGTTGTAAAACAAAAGATTGAGCAACACTCACTGAGCATTATGTTACTTGAAAGTCCCATCTCCCTAAATTCCTTCTACATTCAGGAGAGAAAAAGAACATTTTCTAAGGGACAGCTTGGAGTGGGAACAACTGCAGCTATTTTTCTGAGCAGTCTTACTCCATTAATAGTTTTCCTAAGCCAAAGGTCTCTAAGTGAATATTCCACAGTGATGATAACCGTAACATTTTAATGTACTTCTCTGACATACCTACACGTGGCTACTCCTATGTACTGCAGGATATTCAGTTATGGAGCTTAATACAACAATGAACTTAACATATCACCAGGGACTTGCATAAACCTGCTTCAGCATGAATTAATCCCACAGTTTTCATCCCAGGCTTAAATAATACTGTAATAGCTTTAACCTGGAGTACTCTGATTGAGAGAAAAGAGAGAGGTGAGGGTTTTATTCTGTGTTTCAAATGGAATGTATGAATGAGATATATGAATAGACATAATTAAAGTAACTATCCTTTCCCATTGCAAGGAAAAATTCAACTCATAGCCTTTTTTTTTTTTTTTTTCTGTGAAGAGGTGTACCCTCTCAAAATCTCCTCTTTATGAACTATTCCCGGTGGTGTCTTCTGAGTGAAACAACAGATACAGACCAAAGCAATTGTATATGCTTGAATTTAACTGGAATAGTTCCATTACTATTTAACTGTTACATAATGTCCTAGAGTTGAGCTGGATTATCATTAAATACTTGTCATTTTAATGAGAGCTGATGGAAAAGCAGATGTACATTCAAGTCAGTTTTTTAGAGTGATGCTCAGATTTCTGTTTCAGAGAAGGAAATAAAATTAAAGCTAACATTTCACAGGGTTTGAGACAATATTTTTCTGTCTTGTTTTACATCCTTCTTTTTATGTGTTTAATTATTTAAAGCTAGCATTTTTAACATTAAAAAATCCTTTAAAAGAAAAATAAATTAGAAAAAAATAAGTTTCACAATTGTGCTATGAATTATGAAACAACTTGTAACTTCAAGATTGCATGTTACTTTCCATAGCATTTGATGCTGCACTCAGTGTGTATAACAGACAGTGTCCATTAAACCAGTGGGTAGGCGGTATTTTGTTCCCAGGCCCCTTCCTTTCTCTACTAAATTTAGATCACTATATTGAAAACTAGCTTAAGAGACAATTTTTAACATTGCATGGATATTTTTTCCCATCTATCAAGATAAATTCTCTTTGTTTCTCAATGATTTTATTTCATTACTGTCTTATGAGAAGAATGTGTGCTGTTTCAATTTCATAGATGCCAATGGCTATATGTGGAAGTTAAGGTTTACGTATTTATCCGTTACATAACTGGCAAGGTAAATAGCATGCATGAGTATATATTTCCAATTACTGACATGAAATTATTGTTACTCTGCACTGTATGCCAAACCATGTTATCATTCTCTTATCTGGCTTTTTGCCAACACAAATGATTGCTTTCTAATAATGAATTCAGTCCACATCAACACTTAACATATTTTAAATAGCTCGATTATAGTTGCATATGCTGCGAAGTAACAAACAGAAATAACACATTAATTAATTTTGTAATTTCTGTGGATAACACACTGTAGCATGTGGCTGTATTGAGCCTTGCATAACAGGTCCTTATTCTCAATGCAAATCCTACACTCTTTGGAAAAACAAATAATAGTACAATTGTGAAGCCCCAGAGGTTGCACTGTTAAGAATGTGCAGCCACAAATTAATGAACAAAGCATGGGAAATTCAAGGGATTGAACAGTTTCAGAGCAGTCCAAAAAAATAAAAGGAATCAATCAGGGTAAAACCCAATGGTGGGTTCAACAAGGAGATGAACAAAATCTCACTTCTAATTCTATTTATGTTTTACAGTAAATGCTAATTGGATTTTAAAGAAAATTAAAGCCTAGAACCTTGATTATTTCTCAGCTACTGACTGCTCTAACCACAAAGCTATAAAGTCAAAAGACTGTATTTATTCTTTAATCATTCTCTGGGCCCATAAAATCCTGTGCCAAGGGATAAGCAAAAGATCTGCATGCACCAGCTCTGTTCTGATAAATAGGAAACTTTCACAGAATATAGGATATACAAATCAGATGCCCTGACATGGCTGTGTGAATTTATTAACCACTGGATTAAGGAAAAAGTGCTTCCATTGGCCACATGTCAGAGGCAGACCTGTAACTCCTCCTTGCTAAAACAGTCATTGGCATGTATACTTTTACCAGAGAGCTCTGTGTGCTCATGTCTTACATACTTGCCACTACAACTTTACACCATGCATCAGATGAGTGACCCCAAGAGAGAGGATGAGAATTAAACTCTTTGTGGGGAATCTAATTCATGTCATACAAGAATCCTAAGAATCTAACACTCCTGTTTGGTTTCCTAAGTGTTTAAACTAACCTTATTCCTGTCTAGTCTATGACTGAAAACAGCAGTCCTCTGCTCTGCTGAATTAAATGAGAATAGAACCATGGGGTTTATAACTCTAGTCATGGAATCACAGAATATACCAAGTTGAAAAGAACCCAAGAGGATCAATGAGTCCAACTACTGGCCTTTGCACAGGACCATTCACAAGAATCACGCCATGTGCCTGAGAGAATTGTCTAAGCGCTTCTTGAGCTGTCAGGCTTGGTGCTGTGACCACTTTCCTCGGGAGCCTGTTCCAGCACCCAACTACCCTTTAGGGGAAGAACCCTTTTTTTAATACCCAATCTAAACCTCCCCTGACACAACTTCAGGCCATTCCCTCAGGTCCTGTCACTGGTCACCACAGAGAAGAGATCAGTGCCTGCCCCTCCTCTTCCCCTCATGAGAAAGTTGTAGACTGCATTAAGGTTTCCCCTCAGTCTCCTCTTCTCCAGGCTGAACAGACCAAGTGACCTCATCCACAGTCTTTTTGAAGACTTTTCATCAGTTTCAACAATCTGGGTTCATTTCATTTAAAGATCATCTTCAACAGAATGTACATGACCCTCATTGCACAAGGTTCTGAAACTCGAAAGTGGAAAACTTGTACAAGATATCCAGTCAAAAGTTCACATTCTGTATATTATTTGGTAATAAATGTTAGCACTGTAAAAGTAATTCTTAAAAATAGGTAAAAAAAAAGGAAAGAAAATGAAAGGAAAAAAAGGGATGCAAATTTGAGACTAATGTATAATGAGCTACTGATTTCATTGACTTTGCCTGTAACATTTTTAATAACACCACAGAGAGTATACTAAAGGAGAAAGAGAGATCTTAAGAACTTAGGGCCTGATTTCAAATTATTTTCATTTCATAAAGTCATTTAAAATTCTCAAAAGGGGCAAATTATACCCAAATTTTAGATTTAATTTTGGATTAGATATTATATTACCTTAATATTACAGATATGTACCGTTGTATAGGACACAACAAATATTAGAGCCAACACTTCCATGCTTTTTAATTTCAGAATTAATTGAGGTTTATACAAAATAATTTTATGAAACTAGATCCTTTCTATCTACTCTACTATCAGATTTTTTTTTTTTGTCCAGCAGTAAAAAGAGTTTCCCATTAGGGAGCTAAGTAATCAATACTGTGCAGATTAAGAGGAAATAGTGTAAAAATGTTTCTGCATTTCTTACTTCATCTTTCCATTTTCTCTTGGTAACTTCAGTTTAATGATACCTTGTGATACATCATGAGACAAAAAATGTTGGAGATGAAAAACAGAAAGAGATATTAATGGTCCTTTTATTTAGTAGCAGCAAGAATATACTATTCTCTATAAATGGCCTTTTTTTTTACACATTGTAAATTGAGCCCTCAGTTTTTCCTTGATAAATGAAAAATACCTCTGGCATGAGGAGACCAACAGGCAACCCCTCAGATATTTTAAATGATAATTCTCACAGCAGGCCATTTTACAACAGAATGATGACCAAAATCTAAAAACAGTTTTATAAACATTTTATAAGGGTATTTGAAAACTGACTTTCTTTTAGTACTTAGTAAGAATCATTTACCTTTATTAGAGGGCTGCCATTATGGAGGAAAAAAGGACAGTCCAGGTCTAAAACTCCATCATTCTTCTTTTGCAGCCATTTTAGATTAATAGGACCCTGGTGATTTCATATAATTTACCAGCCAGCCACTGGTAATTCTGAATTTTTCCCTGAGGGGCTGCAGGATGCTGAACTGCTAAGTCTGAGCACTAGGACTACATTACTAAGTGGATGAAAGTGGTAGAATTAGATGAGGCCATTTTCAACACCATTTGGTCCTTGCTGTTTTGCAACAAGAATTCCTGTTGTGCCCAGTGTGAGAGATCATGGAGAGAGAAGATACATATTTACAGAGTTACCCATTCATTCATGAGCCAGTGTGACTGCCTGCATTCAAATCTGAAGAAAAACATCATCTACAACATTTTAGAATTGTAAAAGCTTGCAAAAGTGGTCAGAAAGCTGGATGGATTTTAGCCTTCTAACTTTCATGGCAGGGAAGATTAAAAAAAAAAAGAACATTAAAAAAAGGAATGAGAAATTGTTATAACTTATGTATATATATATATATATAGATTTATGAATATAATAATTCAGAAGAAAATTGGATGTATTTAGTATTAAGCAGTAGGCATTTCAAGAGGAATGATGTGTGACCCTTGGGATTAATTATTTTTTAAAATACCATCTATTGATTGAATTGCAGTGAGAAATCTAGATATTTCATCATTAATATGTGATCTTCTATTAGAAAGCAATCGAGGAGCGCTTGTATTGAGGCAAATCATCTTGGATTTTAAGGTCCCTTAACCATCTTCTTCCAGTTTAAAGGCTGCTATTATTTTTATGTCATACCCAAAGTAGTTGTACACCTCTTTATTTGAGCCCAGCATGCAACGTCAGATATGTTGTCATGTGGAGTAAGAAGGAGTCACTGAGTGTTCATATATTTCATAAAATATAACCCTAACTCAAATAAAATGACATAGTGTTTTTAAACTTGTTTAGTTCATAAAGTGTCACCTTTGGCACTTGATTTCAAAATCATCTATTGGAATGCTTGCCATTTCAATGCAGAACCATTATTTTTCAATGGCATAACAGTTGCTGAAAAAGCCAGAGCAGACTTGCTTTAAATATTTATAAATTCTAGAAAACACTGCCCATTTACAAAACTTATAAATAATATTTGAAAATAAAATTTTCAAGACAGATATACCTATTTATCCTCTGTCAGAAATACAAACTAGATGAGTCTTCCATCCCTTATAAAGTTTGATATTATGTATGAAAACACAAAACAAGCCTGTTTAAGCAACAATGGCAAATTATTGAGTCTGGGGTTTTTTCTGTTTTCTGTGAACTATATCATTGATCTCAGTCATTAGGTTCTAGACTTTTAAATGTTAATTACTTTATTACTGTGAAGTAAATAGCCACAAGTCAAGGTTTTTAAATATGATTTCGTTAAATTAGGATCCTTTGTCTTTATTTAAGGCTTATGAAATTTCAAAACTCCTACTGAAGTCACAAAGGCTATATTATATTATGATTGCAGCCCTATGTCATATTTCTCATTAATCTTTCCTGTTCCTTGATGCCATGATCAGCATCTGTGGTGAAAATTCTACAGTATGTGACTTTTTATTTTTTAATCTTATGTCTGTAAGTTAATGTTGGAAATCCCTGAAGTGGATAAAGAACTTCTGTGGAACACATTATATAAGTGCATGCAGGTTAGAAATGGAAACAAGTTTACATGAGTTTATTGAACAGAAGTCTTGCCACCATGATTTATAGCTTCAGAATTAAACTCTATAGATCTTCTCAATGTCTGTCACCATGCAGTTCAAAGTTATGCAGGTCTCTTGTGGACAGAAATACATAACCCCTTAGATCTGAGTAGCTCAGACATTGATATGTTTCTCATTCAGAAAAATGACCCTGGGATACAAATGAAAATGAGATGTAACTGCACATCTCAAGAGGTTATCCTAATGCCCACAAAGTGAAATAAAATTATTAAGAGGGTTGTTTCACTAAGAAATAATGACAAATTTATTAGCGTACATACTTCAATGAATTTTTATCATATGCAGAACAGTTCTATTACAAACAGTGCTAAGGATCAGTGATGTAAGGAACCTTCTCATTCAGATTAGGGGGGAAAGCATCTGTGCCATTGCCCTTCAAAAGCCTTATCACAACTCCAGTGTCACAAGCTCAAGTTTTGCATTTGCATAGAAATATCTTGCAATAACAGTTTCCAAATAAGAGGAATTTGAGAGTTGCTCATGTTCATCACAGGACTGTTACCCAATACATTTCTAGAATGAGTCTTCACTTTTGCTGATTTGTTGTTTTAATAAAAATGCAAAAACTGGGAAGAACTAATCTCTGTGATACATTGATCCATATATGTGAGCTATAGGTTTATATTTTATCACTGAGAAATTACTTATTTTATCTGGTTGGCCTCAGTAAGATAACATAAAGTTTTCTGAGACTGGCTATCATTTGGATATGATAAATATGAAAAAAATTATTTATTCATTTGCTCTCCGTAGTTGCCATATTTCAGGTAGGGATCCAGGAACCCTATAATTAACATTCATGCTCTAATTTCTGTATCGTGACTTTCATTAGAATTATTAATTCAAACCTAGTGCTAAAAAGAACAGTGCAGCTTCCCCCTGCATGTGCTCTTTGGATCAGTCTCATTTGCACTAATACCAATGTCAAAACTCCTGTTGATTTTCCTGAGAGAAAGATGGGCCCCATTTACTGCGTACTCAAGACCCTGAAGGATCTTTTAAAGCCTTCAATAAACCAAGCCTCTTGTACTGTGGGTGGTTAATTCTGTTGGAATTATTCCCTATGTAGCACTACATTGCAAAAAATCTCTTTTTTTTCATTTCAATTTCTTTCTTCTTATACCATTTTATTGCTTTTAAACTATTCCCTTTTCTTCATCTTTCATAATCAGCTCCAATGTCTTCTTAGGCTGGAACACAAATTTACTGAGAGGGCAAGCAGCAGGCAATGAAACAAGGGCAAACAAAGGAGTAGAAAATGAGAATTACTGGGGAAAGAGATGCTAGTTCAAATACTTTAAAGTTATTCAAATGCATCTACTTTCATTTTTATATGGCTCTTGACACTAAGTACTTGAGCTAGCTGAATCTTATGGTTGTCTCAGCTTTCAGTAGCTTAATAGATCTTAACATTATTATAATTTCCCCTGATATGTACAAGCTGAAAACACTCAGAGATAAATCACTGACATTTGAAAAGAATTTTAACTTTTAGTTTTTTCAGCAAACAAAACTAATCTGAAAATATATACATTTCTTCAAGCAAAGTATATATTTGTTTATATCAACCAAAGCTTATTTCCTCAGCCTTATTAATTAGTATGAAAGATAACAAAGAACCCATATACAACCAGGCACAAAACTGTATATACACAAATATACATTTGTAGAACCACATGTGTATTGTGTATGTATTTACCTTCAAACCCTATCATATTCATTCCTTTACAGTTCATAGCACCGTCTGCAAGTTGTCCTCCAAATGTACAGTATGTGACATGACATAACTGTCAATTCACTTCTACAGATGTTCCAAAAAGGACAATGAATACTGGAGAGAGTGAGTTAACTTGAAATGCCTAATTCCTTTGAAGGATTGTAGCTGAAAGGAATTGACGGTATGTTCCTGATTAGACCTCTTCACCTGAATCCATTCTATTCTCTTTCTGTTGGCGTGGGCTTTTATTGCAAGGGGATAACTTCCTGCAATCTACTTTGTAGTGCCAGTGAGTAACTAAGGCAAGCTGTGCAGCTACTGTGAAGTGTACAGAATTATACTCCACTAATGAAATCAAGCTATGTCTCCTTATGGGATTAGCATGATGATAATTAAGCCTTCCCTGCTTCTAGATGACACAAACTTGTCAGCAGCTCCAGCTTGCTTCTTTTAAAGCAATGGTGTTTGTAATGTGTAGCATTTCAGAGTTCCATCCTTTTGTGAGACACATTGGTTTCCTGTCTGGATCAGGGACCTGGGTCACTTACACTGAAACACAATGAATCGACACTTGCAATAATTTTTCCAGAGACAGGGTAAGACCTGGTAGAGATGGTTAGTAAAAAAGAACACAAAGCCACACAGCAGGAATGTCACAAAGCACTTCACAACTGCGGTCATCTGCACTTTCTCATACACTGTGATCCATTAACAAATGCTCCAAAGTGGAACCAAAGGTTTTCAAATACACTTTATTTTAACTACAAATGCAGGTAAATGGCAGGTACCTGTGTGCCTCTGCTCCAGCTGAGCCACCTAACCTGAAACCACTGTGACTGATAAAGGGGTGAAACTACCAGGACAAAATCCTCCAAAAGATTGACCCAGCCCTGAAATCTGTCTCCAACACAAGGTAATGCATTAGCCAACAGCATAATTTTGTTAAGTTCATAAACAGAAGCCATTCCCTTGAATTTTTTCTTTGATTTTACAGGATGTTGGAATAGGCCCCTTAGTAGCTGAAGGGTTGTTTATAGTTTCAGCTGTCATAAGTTTTAGTACCACCATAAGAAGCTGCCAGTTTTTAGGCATTTTTTGTTCTTCAAAACATTTTATTTTCTTAAAATGTTCACTAAAAGGCTTAATAATATGTTTTTTCTCCTTTTCATCTGGTTACACCTCAAATTAATTTCTCATATAAAGGAAAAGGTTTCTGAAAATAAAATTATATTTATGAAATAAACCCTGATATCACTCATTTATATCACTTAGCTAAGTCATATTCAATTGCAGTCACTAGGCTGGAGAGGAAAAACAAAGTCAATGTCAATGATTTCCTTTTCATCATTAGGCTGCAAAAATTTTCCAAGTTTCTGTAAATACAAAACTGTTCTTGTTCTTTGTCATATTATACAAATGTATTATCATCAAACATTAAGAACAAAATGTCCTGAAACTACTAGCAAACTGCACAAAATACTGTCACCATCTACTGGTGTATTTCATATGATGACATGATGGGTCAGTAACCAGGTTAGACAGTTATATTACAATTTGCGTGAATACTATTGCCTCATTTAACTCCTCTAAAATTCTTGAATATTTGAAAGCTTGTTGAGGTTGCATGAAAGCAATATATTAACAAACTTTCTTTCTATATCTAAAATTTCAAGGAACAATTATCTTCATTTAATGGCATTTTTTCTTTGAGAATTTGTGATAACAAAGGAACAGTAACCCAGCTGTTGTTCCACAGCAGGTAAAAACACAAGGTAAAAAAAATGTGTTGTTTCTTTTAAGATAGGTCTAATAATATTTGCACCCACAGAAGTTTAACTTTGGGAATGCTTTCAGTCATTGCAATTCACTTTCTTTAATGAGTTCGTTCATTCAGTCTTCAACCTTCCAGAGCTCAGTGCTCTGTGATTAGTGCTGCTTCCTTGCACATGTAAAGGGGCTGAACAGTTACATCATTTGTAGCATACTACAAGACTATTGACATATACATTGATGTTACCCATAACAGGATAGGCCATAGCAGTGCCATAGAAGATAGAACACAGCGCTGAATAACATAAACCTCACTAAATTGAAAACAGTGCTAGAATTCACACCATCTTAATTCAGTCACATACAGCTGTGCATAGACCATCTTTTGGAAAGACAATGATCATGTTTTTATTTAACTCTTGATCTGCCGGTATTCAGACTATGACTCAATTATAGATATTGTATAGTCCATAACATAAATACAGCTCAAAACAGATATTAAGCTCTGAACTACCAAGAGCACCCAAGAGAATCTGAAAACCATACGTTGCATTTTGAAATATTTGTAACTATTAAAGTGTTTCAAACTGTGTGAATACTCACTGGATTGTAGGGCTGTTTTTTTCACAAGTTACAGAACCTCACAAATGGGAATGCCTTACTGTGAAGAGAGAGAGAAAAACAGGAATATACTTACAATATTTTTCTCTTCTTGTATGAGAAATGTTCCAATCTACCAATGACAGCCGTGCACATTATGGAGAAATCCATAGCACGTGACCTGCTCCCAAATGTTACAGTCAAATAGAATTCAGTATTATATTCCATCATTGACCTTAACAGAAGATACATCCTTGGGTATGCAGTATGACATTGATGGTAGTAATAAGAGAATTTGGAGTCTTAGAAAGGTTTGTGAAGATCTGGTCATGTTTGTCAAATCTCAGGCATCTCTGACTCATTCCATTATTTTTTTTTTTTTTTACATTGAATCCTGGGATGTTTTATATTGAATGCTAGGATGGAAGACTGAATATTAGTATATAAATTTGACCTTGTGCAAGATGGCCCAGCCCTGCGGAGGTTGGCAATATCTGCTGAACCATGAATTTGTATGTGTGATTAGTACACCCTTTGCTCACATTGCTATCAGTTCTTCTCCAGTGCTGGTCAAGTGTGACTGCAAAACCTGTCATAAAATTTTGTGGAAATAATCTGTGCAGGCCCAAGAATATGCCAAAAATAAAGAAATAAGACAATTTCTAAACCCTTGGAACCTTGCCACCAGCACCAAATCTTTGATAATTCTCATGTGCTTAGAAACATTTTGTTTTGGCAGTTAATTTGCATGGTAGTAGGAAAAATTGCATTCAATATCTCCAAGTTATTTGCTCTTGAAACAAAAATTCTCACAAAAAACCAGTGGTTTTGGATGTCATATTAATTCAACAGAATTTTCATCAGTCAGTCTTTCAAAAAAACAAAAATTCTGTCACATATAAGCAGTATAGAGGAAGATATGCTCATGCAGAGAGGACTTTCACATATCTGTTTTGAACATACATTACCTTTCCCCATAAGCCTGTCTTTATTACAGCAAGATAGATCATAAACGGACACCCTTTCAGCCTTTTTCAAAAATCATAAAAAATTAGTTTAATCAAAATCAGCCTTGCATAACTAAAGAAGGAATTTGAATGATTGTAGTGGGTTAACCTGCCAGTTGCTCTACCCTCCATTCTCTCACTCTCCTATCTCAACAGGACAAGAGGAGAAAAAAAAAGGTTGAAAAAGGTCATGGGTTGAGATAAAGACAGGGAGATCACTCACAAGTTACTGTCAAAGGCAAAGCAGACTTGACCTGTGGAAATAAATTTAATATATTGTCAATTAAAAATAGAGTAGGATAGTGAGAAACAAAACTAAAAAACACCTACTTCTGGCCAACTCTTCTGCTCAAAACTCAACTTCTTTTCTAATTCTTCTAGCTCCTCCCCTCGAAGGGCACAGGTTCTAATGGGGGTTCTAATGGGAGGTTTTGTCAGTTCATAATCCTTTGACTCTGCCACTCCTTCCTTATCACATTCTTTTCATAATTCAGTGTTGGGTCCCCTGCCATGGGATAGATTCCTTCATGAACTTCTCCAGCCTGGATCCTTCACACCAGCTGCAGTTCATGAACAGCTCCAGCAAGGTTCTTTCCACAGTGTACAGTTGTTCAGGAGTGGTTTGGGTCCCCTACATGACTACAGCTCCTGACAGAAAATCTAACACTCTCTGGGGTCTTCCTTGGGCCTGTGTCACTATGGTCTTCTTCACAGTTTTCAGAAGAATCTCTGCTCCAGCACCTCAAGCACCTCCTTTCCTTCCTTCTTCATTAACCTTGGTGTCTGCAGGGCGATTTCTCTCACATTCCTCTCTCTCACAGCCGCTACAGAGATTTTTTTTTTTAATTATTATTCTTTCTTAAATATGTTATTACAAAGAGGTCACCAGCTTGGCTGATAGGCTCAGCTGGGTCCAGTTTTGGGGCCATTTTAGAGCTGGTTGGGGTCAGCTGTGTCCAATATGAGTCAGTCCCAGGCTTTCTCTCAGAGGCCACTCCTTCAGCACACTGTACTACTGAAACATTGCCATGTCAACCTGACACAATGAGTTTTAACAGTTAAAGGCAATACAAAGCATTTGCTGAAGCTTGTGTGACCTTCTACAGACTTTTTCATACTGCAATTTTAGATCTTGTAAGACATCTGCTAAACTGGCAGTGGCAACACCAGCATCCAAGTTTTCTGTGGAACAGATTAACCAAAATGCTATTAGTAAGACCAAAATTATTATTCTGAAAGTATATCCTTAATTTATTTTTCTTTGGAAAGCAATAAAAGCATGACAAAATTATGTGAACTGTTTTTATTGTATTAGCCAGGAGCATGCCTGCCTCACATCTTCTACTTCACTTGTAACAATACAAAAAATATGGAAAATTCAATGAAAAAAAAAGCCAAAACCAGAAATGTAATTAAAAATATCTGAAATACAACTAAAGAATAAAAGTCTGTCTTACACATCACAATTAATCCTCCTTTTAAGATAAATGTTTTTTTAAATAATAGAGTGTTCAGCATCTTTGGAGTGGTTGTTTAAAAATAGAAGGTTGTAAAAAAAAAGCGTGTTCTGTCAGATTTCACAGAGTAAAGATACACAGCCAATATTTATCTGAATACTAAAGAAATGCTCAAAACTGGCACTTACATTTCTGCTTTCCTTCAGTAATTCATACTCCTGTTGTTGGCTCTAGCAAACAATAACTTTCTTGAGATAATTTAAATACAATCTATATGGATGTGAATGCATCATTCCTTACTACAAAAATTATTCATATGACTTAATATCATATTGTTGTAAAACAACTTATGTACCAAAAAATGGCTCACAGAATTCACAGTAAAGATGTTATTGTTCAGTTTTCCAGTCACACAGAGGAGCCATATGTTTGTCATAAAATGTTTAGGAGCTTTTTACTTTAGATTAAGAAAAAAGAAGAACACAAACTTTCCATTACAAACATATATCTACTTTGGAACTGCCAGTTTTTAGGTGCTTTGAGAACATTAAATTCCATGTTTGTTTTTGAGTCAGTAAGAATAAAGTCTGATGTCTACACTGCAGTTTATTTGCATCAAGGACAGTAGTTTATGAAATTTTACAAATACTTTTTATTTTCCCTCTAAAGAATACACCAGTCATAGAACTCTGCCTTCTCTTTCTTGAATAATAAAAACTTTAAATCGTTGATAAACAAATGTTTGGGTAATATTAGACAGCATGAAATCGTATCTATGGATAATTTTCTGGGATATGAAGATAGGCGTTTACTTATACAAACAGTGGAATCTCCCTGGATGCTACCTGTTTAGATCTCCCTATTCAGGTGTCTGCCTTCAAGGTAGAAGAAAATTTCATGCTGAGATTCCAATGTTGTGCTTCTCACGAAAGCATCAAATGGAGTAAAGGATCATATTCAAAGGGTGAAGGAAAAGGTTTACTGTCAAAGCTGTCATTGTCAAAACAAAAAAATCCCAATGAAGAGTATGGAAGTGAAAAATCTGTGCATTAGCTATTGCACATAGTTGCATCTAACATAAATTTGGTGATAGACATGGAAGTAAGTTTCACCGGTTTATACTCAGTTTATTCAGTTGTACTTATCTCTTTTTTCTTTTTTTTCTTTTTTTTTTTTCTTTTTGCTTTATAATTCTTCCTCAACAAACTGAGAAAATCCTTCCTGGAAATATATTAATTTATTAAACTACTAATGAAGCACCACACACTGTAATGCTTATTGTTTTTCAGAGAGATGGAAAATGTTTGCATGTTTGATGTGAATTTGAATGTGATGTCAATGAACAGCACAGGTAATAAGCTCCTTTGGCTGATAGTGTCTGGGAAAACATCATGTGATACATAATGAAGTCAAATATTGTTTCTAAAGCAGATGTTATTTTAAAGATTGGTGGCATTTACTCAGCTTTTATCCCCAACAGCAGGATCTGTTTCAATGGTAGGAGCTTCAGTTCAGCAGATTGGGCAGTATGAAAGCAAGGAACTCAAAGAATTGTGTCTTTTAAATCTGTGCAAGACATATTTCTTATGCGTTGCTGTATAAAATGGTGAAAGATTCTACAATGAGAGCTAAGTGATTTATTACCTTGATATGGAGCACAGGTGAACATATTTCTTCCTTTTTCCTTGATACCATTAAGAAGTATTGCTTCATTTATCTTATATATTCTACCTTCATTTATCTTACATATTTTACCTTCAACACTGGTTAGCAAGCTGCAATACAAACTTCTAAAAGAAACTTTTGATACTCAGATAATGAGATTCCTCTGTACAAAATACAGTTCTGGAGACTTTGTAATGTCATTCTTTTCACTCCTTCTGTAAGAAGAATATTAAAAATAAATTAAAAAATGAATTAGTGAATAATCTTGAAAGAACAGAAACATTCAGCCCCATCTTACTATCTTCTCTTTTTAAAGATAAACAAACTAATAGCTTCTATATATGTAAATATAAAAAATACTTATTTGGCAAGTGATAGCAAATGAATATACTTCATACTTCAATGTCTATGCTAATGAATGATGAATTACATTAGTTCTTGACTCATATGGCGAATAAATCAACCAGATGATTAGTAGTACAATTAAGCCATAGGAAAAAAATAATATCAAGAACATCAAAATGACACATTACAGGGTACAGTTGATGAAAGTATTACAAATTCATTTTTAAATGGGAAAAAGCAAATAACTCTCCCCTTACCTCCCCAGGATCACAAGAACTTCAGCCAAACTACTTCAGACAACACTTCAAAACTCAGCAGAGATTGGTTTACATAAGGCAGGTGCTTACCAGGCTGAAAGACATTCTCTGTGCATTTCTATGAATGGCTTTCAATGAAGTGGCAATAATAGCATACACGGGCAACATACGGAGCTAAGAAATACAAGGCGGGGGGAAAGAAAACTATATGTTAGCTAATGTAAATTCTAGCAACTGAAGCAAAACAAATTATAAGATCTGCCTTCTTTTCCTAGTTTTCTCACAGGACTCACTACAAGCTATGCAAATTAATTAAAATATAATTGTTTATACTATTGAAGACAAAGTCTGGAAAGCCAAAAATGTCTTTTCAATCAAAAAGTTGTTTCTCTGACCATCTCTCTGTGTTAGCAAACCCGTCACTGACCTTCTAGGTATTACAGATAGTTCCAAGCCATAACAGTCTGTATGTCTAACAGTGTTTCTGCTTGATTATAGACACATGATATAATTAAGATTTCTCTGAGCAATCAGAGGCTTTTGTCAGAATCACCTCTCATTGTTTTTTACCTTTCTAGAAGAAGCTTGAGTAAACAACATGCATTCCTTTTCATTTGGATGTGTCATAATTTAAGATGCCTTAAAAATAAATACAATGATAAAAATCATGCTAGTAGTAAAAACCCCAACAAACAAAAAACAACAAACCCCCATCAGTAGTAGAAGGCTGAGACACATAAACATACACCTAGTTTACCACACAGAAAAAGTTCAACGGTATTGCCAAGACCTCTGCAACAACAGTAAAACTATTATATACAAAATTTTCTAATGATCCCAAGTGGACTGTGCCCTCTGCTACAGAAAATGGCATAACATATGGAACATCGCTTTGGAATATCACTTTGGTCAGTTAGCCAGCTGTCCTGATTATGTTGCATCCCAAATTCTTGCCCAACCTCAGGCTACTGGTGAGAGGGAGAATGTTGGAGAGACAAGTCTAGTGCTACACCAGCACTGCTCTTCAGTAGCCCAAACACTGGTGTGTTATCAGCATCTTTCTAGCTACCAATACAAAGAACAGCACTAGATGGCATGCTGTGGGGAAAATCTTAATCTCAACTGGATCCAATGCACATCTCCTGTCCTAAAATCTTAGGATAAATTATTACTCCCACATTATTCCTTTCACTGAGATGAGTTTAACACTTTCCTTTGACAAGACTCTTTTCTGGGACAGAGAGGATATTACCCAGAGTTTTACTGAATTTCCACTCCAGGTTCATTTTCCTTTTGCATCAGAAAAAAAACATGGATTCAAGTTTACTTTCCAGTCTGAAAACTTTTGCTAATTACTAATAAAACAATAAAGCTACCACAGCCTGTTGCAAATGTGTTCAGCTTCTACAGTACATGAACATGGGTAGCAGCAATTTTTTTTTATGTCAGAAGTGAATGGAAAATATTTTTTAAAAATTCCACCCTTCTTTATGAAAAACAGCTTGAATATTTATAGAGTTAAATCTCTCACTGTGGAAATTTAAGACCTTGGCTCACTTTGAATGTGGCTAAGCTCCAGAAGGTAACATGCTCTTTGGAGGTGAACCCTTCAAGCTCAGCTCCTTGGTATTGATTGTGACATTTCCTTGTCAGCATGAACATCCAATATCCAACTTAGGCAATATTTCTCATTAAGTTGTATAGACTACGGATGGCATAAACTTAAACAAATGTGCAGTGTCAGAGCACAAGCAAAGGGCAGCACCTAGTTTTTAAACTGAAAAAAATCCATCTGACAATCTCCTCTAATTTTACCTTTGACTCAGTTTATGTTTTATGCCATCCAGCAACCCTCTTTTTATAATTACTCTAACTTCTACTTTTGTAGCAGTTCTTTTTTTTTTTTTTCCCCAAGTAGCTGGCTTCATAGAAGGCTTGTTACTTCTCCACTGAATTCAGCAATAATACTCTTGTTGGCAGCAATGGTTTAGTATCAATCTTATCTCCAACAAAATAAATTTTTTATTGCCACTGCTATGTTAAGAGTTGAACACTCTTCTCCAAATGTACAATTCATGCATTATTTCTCCACTAGACCACAGATTTTAAAGTATGAAGATATATCTTGTATAGCATAGAACATATAACTTCACTTCACTCTTATATGCATTCATTACTTTCAACTATACTATGTCTTTCCAAAACTGTTATCTTGAATGAGTGACATCATATAAGGCAGAACATGTCATGGCCTTTGATGAAGTTGTTATAATGGCTCATTGAATCGCTAAACAATTACATTTCAATTTTCAGTTTGTTTCATTTAGGATAAAGGCACCTCTCAAACTTCTTTTTTGGGTAAACCAAATAACTGTGTCTCTGTTAAAGCGCATTGTCAAACCATGAATACTTTCATCTTTATTTTCTGTAGCTGTTTCAATCTGTCATCTTTGCTCTAAAGACCTTCACACAGTCAGTATGCAGGTAATGATCTCACTAATGTAATGGACTGTGGTAATATAATTTCCCTATTTCTATTCAATACTCTATTGCTTTTTGACACTCAATAGTCTGAAGGTATCATCTGCCATGGGAAAGCTCAAAGTGTTTTCTGGTTATTCACATTTCAAATATATTTGTGCTTTCCCACAATTTTTATTTAATTAGTTAGCTGGTATTGCATTTAACTGTCTTAAAGGGCAAATGAATTTGGTGACTGAGGAGCAGAGTTTTCTGTATAAGAACTAATATTTGTGTCATCCATTGACTACACTAGTGATGACATTGCATAGTCTTCTACAGACGTTCCAGCTACTTGAGTACTTGAGTGAGGTCTCAGAATTTTCTGAAATTGTGTAAAACTGCTCTAGCCTAGACCTCTTTCTTCTTCTTTGTCTTTTCTTTTTTTCTTTTTTTTTTTTTGTATTAGGTTTGATTTGCTTTTTCATTTTATTTTAGTTTGTTTGGTTGCTTAGGGAGTGGGGGGGGTGGGAGGGAACCCTAAAAGAACCCAGAGAAATAATTGGAATTATAGCAGTGGGAACAAAAGAATAACTCTATGGTTTTATGAAAAAGCTAGAAATTGGATGAGATTTAAATTGTAAAATGCTTTCCATATTAATGGAAAAAACAAAAGTTGCTAAATAACAGTAGGATAGTTGATGTTAAATCAGCAGGTCCAGATAATTTTGCCTACAAGTGCTTTATAGAGTCAGCTGAGCAGATCACTTGATCATCAGTGATGATTTTCAATAAGTCTTGAAGCACTGGAGCATTTCCAAAGGGTTGGAATGAAGCTAATGTTATGCCAATATTTTAAAAGTATAAATGGGACATCTAATTATAGGCCTGTCATCCTGACATTGATCTCAGACAAATTATGGAACAAGAGATATGGGATTTGATGAATAACCTATTAAAAGAGGATAATATAATTAATGGCAATCAGCATGGGCTTATAGGAAAGACATACTTTTGAACTTGCTTGTAAGCTGATCATGAAAAGCTATCATTTGATTTGGATAAGACTGATGCTGATGATCTTGTTTTACTTCTATAGGTCATTTAGTTTCATAATGCACATGATGATTAACAAAGAAGAAATTGCAAACACCAACATTATACATACTAAACTAAAAAAAGCTTCTAACATGTAGTCTTCAATATACTGTATTTAAGGAACCATCAATGAGAGTGTGTTCTTCTAAAAACACACCAGAGGGCTTATTTTTCACCTTATTTGCAACCTCAGTAAAAACAACATTATTGCTGAAAAATATGGTGGATAGCATAGCAACTGGAGGTGGCGTAAAAATGAGGAAAAGCAAAGATTGCTGACAAGAAGTTGGAATCCAACAAAAATCAGGGATAATACAATAATTTATTATAGACAACAAAAAGCATGTATCTAGGGACAACAATGTAAAAGCATTCAAGAAATGGGAACCCTGTCCTGAGGATTAAAACTCGAAAACCTTAGGAATGACACAGTAACATACTACATCTGGAAAAACTGAATGGAAACCTAGCCTGTGAAACATTCAGACTATCTTTCTTGGAATATGAAGTCTATATCTGTAGTTCTCAATCAAAGAAGGACACTGATACATTGGAAAACAAGTACAGAGAAATGTTGCAAAACTATTGAAGCATTGGGAAAGAAATCTTATACCCAAACTTAAGGTAGTGCTTTAAATTTTCTGATGCACCAGTTTTTTTGCCTCTTTTAGCATAGAGAACATAGCAACAATTCTGGTAGGAAAAAGTCAGCTTGTGTGACTATCCCCAAGGAGTTCAATCTGTTTAAGAATTACAAAAGAAGGTAAAGGATTCATTTGACCAAAAGCTGTCTGTACTTACATTCAGGACAGAAATACGGATGCAGAAAAATGTGATAACCAGAATCCATTTACAACACAGTGAAGCTTCTTTTTTTTCCTCCTCTAAAATCATACACTAATTCTGTAGTTAAATCATTAGCTGTAACCTTGTTTGACTGCAATATTTTCCCCCACTTATCGACTTCCACAAATTAGCATTGATACAATATTCCCACAGATTTCAGTCTTTTTATGTGCTGTCCATCATGGATCCTATTGAGTTCAATAGTACTTATGAGATTTATGGTTGATCTCAATTCAGTCACTGTATAAAAACAACTTTAAATATTGAAAGTCAAATTAATTATTTCCCTGCCTTTTTTTCATTTTACTGACCAAAAATGGGGAAAAAAAAAAAAAACAGATCACCAAAAGTCTACAGAATAATCTGTAGGCAGTTGCACAGATGACTTTTTTGGGTAACAGAAAGTAAGACTCTAATGTGTAAAGTCAGAATTTGCTTCTCAGTTTAGCTGTTTTTCTTTTAGCTTGTGACAAATTTCACTTCCTTTGGAACTAAACACAGGAAGTATTATATTCCAAATGTTTGGGTTGATTTCTAGAGAATACTACATATTTTTTGTATTTTGAGGAATAAAGAATATCCTTTGTTTTATGACTAAAAGGTAATGCTTTGAAATACTTCAGTTTCCCATGTCTGTTTATGAAGTAACATATTTTGAACTCCTCTAAGACTTCAGGTCTTCTAATCTTCACTAAAATACAGAATTGTTTGACAGCATTCCCTGTCCATTCTAAGAAATCAAATTCACAAACCTGTGAATCAAAACTGAGATAGTATAACCATAAGATTTTACTTTACTGGATGTTCACCATATCAGTTGACTTTGCAGTTCCAACACTACTATATGGTACCAGTAACTGTAATATACCAAGGGAAGCTCATGCAAATTTATAGAAGCTTTCCATGTAAGAAATGCTATTTTGAAATAGAGGAAATAATAAAAGTCTTGTTTTATAAAATGCTATATAAAATTCCCTAAATATTTCCATCAAAATGTGGTAGAGCTGTTAAAGACCAGAAACATATATATGAATACATCTTTCTAAAGAGCAATGCCAGAGTTAAATTTTAAGTGAAGAATGATTTTATGACAAGAAAAAATGTTTTATCTTGGTATTAATTGATTGGCAAAAGGCAGCTCAATCACTATGAATATAACAAGTTACCTGGTTCCTAAGTATTTCACAGAAACACACTGCCAAGATACTGGTGTGTGAAATTAGTGAAGCACTTATGAAATATACAGACATTGTGAATATGATTATGTATAAGAAATTATTCTAGTAATGGTAACTTGAAGCTCAGGATAGAAAAATTACTTATTTGCACCAGGTGATAAGGGTGACAATTTTAAAGTTAAAGGTCTCCATCTTGATCCTTCCAGGCTAACAGCATCTGTAGGGGTGTAGCCAAGGTAGCCATGCATTAGTGTGGAAAGTTTTTTCTGTTGAGAGGGCTGATCTTATCAATCCTGTGTGGTGAATATCTGGGTAAAGGAATTTCAGTCTGGAGCCTAGAGCACTTACCCATGGAATATATGAATAGAATAGAATAGAATAGAATAGAATAGAATAGAATAGAATAGAACACAACAGAACAAAACACAACAGTATAGTTCAGTTTGAAGGGAGCTACTAAGGTCATTTAGTCCAGCTTCAATATTTTGCAGCCCGTACAGTGATATATTAGCTGCAAAATTATAAGGTGGGTCAATATCATGCATGGTCTAAAATGACACAATAAAAATTATGAAATGAGAAAAAAACATTTAAGGCTAAAGCTGGGTACTCATCACAAAGTATCTGTTTGGATACTTAGAGTCAGCTGCTCCTGAACATAGACAGATTGTGCTCATACTTCAGTTCATGGAAATATCAGTGGTGATCAGCAGTAAACCAAAACCATTAGCATTTCACACAGCAAGGACATCAGTTCAGTTTCATTGTCTTTTTCAAGGGGATCATTCAGGAAGATGCAGGTTCTCCATCCTGTCAGTAAGAGCACAGCTAGAATAACTTGATCTTCGCAGACTACTCAGTGAAATTGTCTTCTGATAAGGCTAGGAAATCAGTCTATCTATATCTGCTCTAGGAGACTTGCATCATGGTCCAAGCTTTTGGCAAAACTGGAATTTCCCTATGTCCAGGAAACACTATTACTTACATTCATTCTTTTGGTATGCTAGGGTTACCAAGACAGACTCCTTGCTATACTCCTGCTAGCATGTGGCCAGAACCAGGAGAAGTAAGGTCTGTGAGAAGGCTGAGATACCAGGTAGGTAATTAATAAATTCTTAGTGGTTTAGATTGGGCAGCCCGGTCATTTTTCATTAACCAAAGGAGTCCCATTGACCACCAATGGAAAACCCCTCTGTCTAGGAAAACAACATCTATAATACTGTCCATTTTATTGGCCACTATGAGGAGCTTAAATGAGAAGGTAATAAGGTCCCAGATCCATCACACATATAAGTTCTTGACTTAGTTTTTTTTTCTTACTGGCATTTGAAAAATATGGGATTTTTTCTTTTTTCTATTTCAATAATGTTATATACAAAGATGCACTTAACAATGTTTTGTATAAACTTATATGGATAAGAATGCTCTCGGGTACATGGTATGATTCTTGGGGTGTCCCACACAGATCCGGGAGCTGGACTCAATGATCCTGATGGGTGCCTTCTAATTCAACATATTCTATGATTCTATGAATTGAGACATAGATTGAAAAGAAACAGTCCAGCTATGAAGATATATCTTGAATTCTGCAAAAGAGTTTTGACCTTTACTACAATCTCTTGCGTACCTCAAATGTGTATTCAGTGTGAACAGAGAGTTCCCTGTGCATTCCTAAAACACCAGTAGAAAAATCTGAGTTTTAAAAGAATCCCATCCTCTTGAAATCTATAAATTATGACATGGCACAATCCCAGTATTTAAAGTGTTTTTTATGCAGTGACTGAATTGACAGAATCTCTTATTCTGTCACCGAAGCCAACTGGCATAGAACTTCTCAAGCACTGATGTTTGAAAGGATGAAACCCCCAACATTTTCTTGAATGTGGACCAGAAAATATCTTGTTCTTCAGGAAAATGCAATCACAAATACATGGAGGTGGTTGTCCCATGCATCTTTAACTCTCTACTCCTTTGCATTGATATCCTCAAGCAAGAATTCTTAATTTCATTTTGAACTTATTACCTACTGAATTATAAATCTAGAAACGCAGACAACTAGCCTGAAGTAAATTTATTTTAATATAATCTGAAATTTTATTTGGATCCTATCTTCCTTCATTGGCAATATAATCATATTCATGATTAGCTGGAAAACTCTTCTTCAATACTACACATGCACATGCGAAAACTCATGCCAGTTTACTTTCTTATGTATTTCAAAATGAAACTGAACAGTCCTATCCTGCTGTACCTAAGATTAATGAGTCTACAGAATAAGTACATTTTAAAAAAAAATATTTGAGGGAGCAGTTGGCTTAGGTATTCCTATTTAGACAGCTTTCATCTTTCTTCACAATTTTAATAATAACCACGAGTGGAATTAGTAATGGTCTTATTCCAAGAACTTTCCAACTTGCTTTTACATGAGCCACAGAATTAATACCTGAGAGGGTGACACATTATTTCATTCAAAGCTTACCATCAGCTAATACGTCTGTTGCTGATTATGTGCTATGTCCTGATTATGTGTAATCAGTCCTTTTCAGATTCCAATGTGATGGAGAGAATATTCATGGATGCTGATATTTTCTGTAAGAAGGTACTGTAGAAACAATACCAGAACCACTTACTATGCATATTAGTCAAGCAATTTTTGTTTCTTTGTAATTGATTATCCACTCTGTCTGAATTTCTCTCACACCTTAGACATTTCTAAGGAGATAGAGATGACTTTTTCCTCATACAGAAAAATGATGAAATTCTCCTCTGTCCTTATGTCTATAAAATCTATATCAGCAAATTCAATTTTCAAGTTAATAACCTGCATATTTCATTATTTTTTTTTCTTAAATTAATCTGAACTTTCAAAAGGCTAAAAGTTTTCACAGACTGTCACTGAGCTTGCCCAAGCTCACCTGGCACATCAGGCTGATCAATGTGGCTCTTCACAATGCTACTACAAAAAATAAGTATATTCACCTTCTATCAAAACACTTTTTGTGTAGTAGACTTGTTCTTGCCTTTCCCCACATCTCAGGAGGACAGAAGATGAGGTCCAGGGACCACTGTAAGAAGCAATACTGTGAGGTGGAACTGAAACTGAATTAAAAGCTGAGACGAAAAGAAAGAGAAATGAAATCACGTGACAAACTTTAGTATGAGTATTAGAGAGGACTTTAGTGAAGACATAATGACAATTGTCTGATCAGGAGACATGGAGAAAGGACACTAAGAAAGAAAACATAAAAAGCATGTGAATAAAGAGCAGAACAAAAGTTAGTAGGAGAATCCTGAAACAATTTGTGTGGCATCATTAGTCCATTTTAGAACAGGAACAACATATGAAAACAAACCAACAAAGTCACAAGAAAATATAAATGGAGGCATGTCACCACTGGCAGCACATACCTTTTCCCATTTGCCTGCCAGTTAGAAATACCTGCACAAAAGAACAGTGAAAAGTAGAATAATTTTCATTTCTGGGACATTACAGAGAAAAGGCAAATAAACTGAAGCAGTATTAGTCCGAGCAATTAGTTCTTATCATTCAGTTTGTAAAACTGACAAAATTCAGGTCCTTCTACAAATGCCACTGAAACCTTCTTTCTTTACCCTTAAAATGATGGAAACTAAGGACTTTGCTTTACTTCAACACCCATAGAAGAGGTCCACCTGGTGGAACTTAAGATCTTTGTCATCCAGTTGAAGACTCAGGTAATGTGAATTTTATCATATATTGGAAATATTTATTTTCAATACTCAGGAATATGTGTGGAAAAATCCACTATACATCTACAGATATGACATTCAGATTCCTAGATTTCCTCACCAACCTGACACAGGAGGTGTAATAACTTGTCACAATGCTTTAAACAAGGCAAAAGAAGAGAAAGAAAATGTTCTCAGAAAAGTAAAAAGACTTGTAGGTCAGGCACTGGACTTGCCTCCAGGAGACCAGTGCTCATTTCCTGATTCAATAACAGATTCATTATATGACACTGAGCAGATCTGTGTCTCTGCCTCCCATTTGCAGAGTAAGATAATGCTGTTTAACACACTCTAACTGCAGCTATGAATTGCTGAATCTTTCTGATTATATATTCACAGCTTTGTCTATAAAGTCTCTCTTAGGAAGGAGGGAAGGAATAATCCAGCATTTCCTTTCCATCAAAAATTTCTTTTACCTGTGATCAGCTAACCTGAATGGTTTTGTTACCGTTCAGCTGCTCTCCCTGTATTGCTCTTGTAGTGGCCTGGTAACCTGTAGTCAAACACCAAGTATGTTGCCACATTGAGGATTCCTTCAGCTTATGTATCATCTTGTTATTGCTTCAACAAAGAATATCCACTTTTCTGCTTCTGTAAATTCTAGCTTCAAGGAAAATCAGGGATGTAGGCAAATGCATGCAGATACATCCTTAGAAACCATTTGGAGCTAAACAAGTTAAAATCTTGATAGGAAAATTTAGACAAAATAGTATTTGATGCTCAGTAGCCAGTCCACATGCCTCCACCACCCTCCTGTAATTCATAAGAAAACAGTTCTTGTTAATTTTGTATTGCAATTTGTGCCAGAATAACATGCCATATGAGACTATGACCAGAAAAAAGCCCAAAGTAACAGTAAATTATATCTTTAAGCACAGAAGTAATTTTGCAAAAAAAAAAAAATTGCTTCTAGAGAAAATAATTTTTGTATGTTACTAAATAAATACTGTAAAAAGACTATTTCTTCATCAAATATCCCAGCTGAGTGTCTAATGTGTACTAGTTTTGTAAAAGTGATGCTCATGTGACACTATAAATTTCAGATAAATGTTTCAGTTATTTACCAAGTGATTAAACCCAAATATATTATTGTAGTATTACAGATTTTCATTTTTTGCTGGAATCTTAAAAATCCTGCTTCAGATATGCCCCTTTGCTCTTATTTATCAATGCTGAAAAAGTTTTATTTTTATTTGACAAGTTATTTCTTTATTTTTCATAAGATTCACATCATAATTTCTCTTATAAAAATGTTTTGAAACTGTATTCATGTTAATAACAGTGATACCGATCATGTAATGTTTAAGTGTCTATTTCAAAGAGATTTTAGACTTTTTATACTGCAGCATTTTATTATGGAGTTTTCTGAGGTAGAGAGGTGATTTTTTTTCACTATAGCTGTTTGAAATTCATAAATTAATTTATTTTGATAGGAAAAAATTCATTGCAGGCTGAACTCACAATGTCACATAATTAGTGTTGGATTCCTTCCCTTCTTTAGCTGGATAAGCTCTCCAAAATTAACAAAGCAAGTCTGAATGAAGTTCTTTTCTTCCTTCTCAGACACATGCCTTTGGGTGAGAGGACTTTTCTTTGATAAGTACCAGTCTTTTTCATTTGAGTTTAGGGTTTATGTGAAGGGAAGAAGAGTGCATTGTCAGTGTTGTGAGACAGAAATGGAAGCCAGAAATTGTGAGTTCATAGCAGTGAGTACTTTTCTAAGTACTCTGTCTCTGAGGTCCTCCCTCCCTTATTTTAGGATACACATGAGGAGACCTGTTGTCCTATTAACAATTTATATGATGGGACATTATCCTTTCGTCTGTCAAGTGTCTTGCAGAATCTACCTTCTGCTGCCTGATCCAAATCAAACACAGGGAAATGTGAGGTTTTCTCTTAAATTCCAAAGCAGAAACATCAAGCTACTCTTTTCAGGTGGCACACAGCATCTCTCTTCTGAACTGACTATTAGCTTCAATACGCCGTTCGTGTATCTTACTCAGAAGCACAGCAGCTTCTATTTCCTGTTCCCAGAATGCCAAAAATAATTTTTCAGTACTAAGAAAAGCCATAATTTTTTTCTCTGTATTTCCCTTCTTTATTTACTCTTTTGAAATGTCAGCATGGAAAAAAATTAAAACCAGAGGATGTATTGTTACATGCATTTTAAGAAACAATACAGGTACCAAGCAGGTAAGAAATTCATTACTTGTTTTATCATATTGTTGTCATTTCTTTACGACTGAATTACAGTAATTCTTAAATCCTAATCTTAATTTAGGACAATAACATGGTCACAGCTACTACATTCTGTTAGAATTTGCACTTGCTGCACATTGATATTTTATTGAATGGACATGTAGAATAAATTATACATGTAGGATTAAGTGACAAGCAATAGAGGTACCTGTGTATGACAGTAGCTGCAAGGGATGGGCAAGGTAATACTTTCATACTCCCACCAAATTTTACTGGAAGTCTCTAAAGCGGATCAGAGAATTACAGTTCAAATAATCTCAGTGCTAAGAACTGATACAATTGAGAATTCTAGTTTGAACCTTTTTCTAAATAAATATCTGTGTGGATTTGGGGGGTGTCCTTTATCTGCTGAAGTGTCATAGATACCCTGATTTTTCTCTTCATGAATCTTTTTTCTCTAATTCACTGAAGATTTCATAAAGTTGCATGTTTCATTGGTTTCTACTGCATTACAATAAAGATATTAACAAAGTAACAAAACAAAACAAACAAAACCCCACAAACAAAAAAGCTTATATACTCAAAGTCTTAGCTTCAAATGGAAGAATTTTTAAAAATAATCCAGAATGAGTCAAGTTAATTAAAGTCTCAAATGCTCCCTCTTTAGGTGACCAAAAAAAAAAAAGAGAAAAGAAAAAGAAAGGTGTTAAAAACCAGGCAGTTCCTAAATAATGCATAAGCATTTTTGTCTTGTAGAAGTGCTGACATACTGCACTATTTTTTAACCTGCTCTGTCCTAACTCAGTGGGGCACGGAAGTATAATCAGTGGGGCACAGATGTATAATCAGAAGAAGGAGTGTGGGGCAGAGAAGTCTACTATTACATGCTGGAGGCTGCTGAGAAACCATCATTACTACTCATAACTGTCAGCAAAGCAGGTATATGTTGAGTTACCTGATCAGCAAGATGAAAGGAGAATTTTAGTTTTTATTTTCCCCAAGAGTTACAGTGGTTTTATATTCTCAGCATAACTGAATATGATACTGTCCTGAAAAAAAAGCATTCTTGGAATTCTCCCTGCTGACTGCAAAGGATAAAGCTTAGTTCTTTACTCTGTGCCCAAGTATAGCTTCCGCTCACACTGGAGCCAGAGTGCAAGTCCTGCATACTGCTCAAAGGCTTAGTGTCAGGGTTTTTGCACAACAGCCAGAAATTAATCTGAAAATATGTAATGCCATATATATGTGTGTGTATACTTATATGTGTGTATGTTTATGTGTATGTGTATGTGTATGTGCATGTATATGCTTATGTAAATGTATATAAACAGTTCCAAGCTGCAAGCCACAGGGATATTGAAAAAATCTAGGTAGATATCAAGAAAAATATTCCCCCTTTATGCCAATTTGTTGCAACATGAAGCGAATACACACTTGCTTCATTTCTTAAAAAATATGTTAGATAAAACAGTATTTTGGTCAAATGGCCTATAGATTAAACATTTCTCTTTGAAAAGTAGTTTAAAGGCCAATATGGACAAGTTATCTGTCCATCTGTTCCAGAAATACCAAGCATATTTTACCTGTTGTGCTTTGTAACATTTCAGAATGTTATGGTTTAGCTTGGCAAAATGCCGACTGCCCAATACAGAGTCAAAAGGTATCCTCCCAGTGAAAGGGAGTGAGGAAAAAAAACTTAGAAATAAAGCTTTGAAATGGTAATGCTTTTGTATTTACACAGAAGAAAAGAAAATTTAAAACAGAATATAATACATATATATATATGAATATGAAAAGAAATAACAACACCTCCACCGAGTCGCCCAAGTTAATAATTCAGATTCCAACCATCTAAACCCCAGAAAACCTTCCAAAAACTCTTTCAGAGAAACCTCCCAGCAAGAGAAAAGAGAAATTAACAAGAAAATGTTCACCTCCCTAGATAAACAACACCGCAGAGAGCAGTAGGGCCTAATCTCAGGGTTAGAGCAGCATGTCTTCCCAGGGCTGGGGCAGAGACCGAGAAAGACAGAAACTCCTTCCCTCTCTCTTTTTATAGCCCTTGACACTTCTTGATGATGTCAGATGATATGAAATACCTCTTTGGTTTCTAAAATCAGGTGATGTTTGTCCCTTCTAACCTATGTCACATCCTTTGAGGCCTGCTAAAACTGAGGCCTAAATAAGGTCTAAACTGAAACTAAAGCCCAAACTACCACACAGAATTTCCTGAATTAGAAGTGGATAAGAAATAAAATATTTTAAAATTATTAGGGTTGATCAGAAAATGAAAATCTGCTATGGAAAAAATATTGAAGTTTGCAATTTATTCAGTAACTGTACCAAACTGAGGTCTTTCAATTTGTTCATAAAGAAATTCATGTAAAGATACGTAGATTAGTAAAAGGCATGGTCAAATTTTTACTCTCACTGCTCCAGTTGAAGCTATTGGATGGCTGAGGATTTAGGCTCTATCTACAATTCTCACTTTTTTTTTACTAGAAAAGACCATCATTTTAGAAACTAAAACTTAGTTATAAACCACTGCCACACACTCCTAGAGATAAAACAGATGAGACTAATACCAGCTATTGTTGCTTGATAGCCTGTTAATAAGATTGCATGTGACATCAGGATTTGGCCATTGCCTCTTCTCTGAGTGAGAGTATAATTAATTTGTTTTATTTGTACTATGTAACACTTTTGAAATAGAGAGGAAATCCATTTAATTTTAATAAAACAATGCTGCTGAATGGAAATGAATTTTATCACTATATCATTTGATTGGTATTGATTTAAGAGGTAAAAAGGGATATAATTCAAAAATTATATGGTTTTTTTTAAATAAAAGGAATCACTTAGCAGGCAAAACTCACTTCTCACACATGAGATTTTAATCAAGTAAACATGCAGTTTCATATCAAATACAGTTACCAAGAAACTTTTATTGCCAGAAAAAAAGACAAAAAGACCACTTAGAGTCATGCACCTGAAACAATCATTCAACCATGTGCACAAAAAGCCTGAAGTAATGCACAAATATCAGAGGGTCAAACATAGTCTGTTTCCAATTCTTCCACCGAAGTGATTCCAGGTTTTCTTTCAACATAGTGGCATGTGTGGCACATTCTTTTTTTTAATGGAGATCTCATCAAGTTCTTACAATAAACAGATTCATACAACTCTTTCTCTTGACTTGACACTAATGGCACTTGCTCTCAGAGGACAAGCATTCCTTCCCAAATTCCTTATGTCAATAAAGTCTTTCTATACCATATGATAACTAAGAGATAAAATCGCTTGAATTTTGGAAAGTAGCTCTCATACACTGCAATGTCAACTTTGTTAAGTGTTCTCTTACTTGATTAAAGCATTAGAAGAAATTTACTGGTAGTTACTAAAGATTATTATCAACCCATAAACTCTATCATATGAGATAGAGAAAAATCAGATTTATGTAAAATCATCTTATGTGCTGTTTGTAATCCAGTTTTTTCTTTAAAAGATTGTTTGTTTGTTTGTTTGTTTGTTTGTTTGTTTGTTTTAAGAACTTGTTGTTAAGCTCAAGTACACAAAAGTCATATTAGGCATAAAAATTTCAGAACTCAGAATGTTCCTATAATAAGATGTTTGAATAAGACGTTTGATGACATTCATGGCTATGGTCAAGATTTTGATCAGCACAATAAGCAGAAGAGTTATACAACATAAGGAATATTTTTAATAGAAAATGCCAGTTTATATTCAGGGTTGAGGTAGTTATCGGTGAAAACCGTTGTTATCTGCAGGATCAAGGAAATAGTAAAAGTTTAGCCTTGAAGTTCAATGTCATTTATGTTGCCAGGTTTTTCTAATATACAGTTTATGGATGGATGCAATGCTGCACAATTTGAATGTAGGTAGAAAGGACAATGTAGTCCAAATAGTAAGAAATGATGCTGAGACAATGGATATTTTCAGCAGGACAATTCTTGTCATAAAAGAAAATAAAAACAAAACAAATACTAAAACAGATTTGTAAAGTGAGATAATGCAGTGAATTTCTATCTTTCTATGATCAGAGTCTGAATGTTCTACTCTAAAGATTTGGAATGCCCATACAAAGCAACGTTATCTTTGACTTCACCTATTGCAGTAGAGAAACATAATTGACTTCTGTTTTGGCAGTTGCAGGTAAAAGTACTTTCCAGAGCAAATACCTCACCACTTATGGTCATGGTCATAATTTTGGCTGCATACACTAATCTCCATGTGTCACCATATGCCTGTGCATATTTATTTCATTATGATTTCAGGAGGGCTAAGATCCATCTTTTAAACCTTTTTAAAAGAGAATCTGCAGAATATAGCTACTTCTATATCTTCTGTAAGGACTGTCATGGTTAAACCCCAATAAGCAACTAAGCACCCCCCAGCCACTTGCTCATTTCCCTGTGGTGGCATGGGGGAGAGTATTGGAAGAGTAAAAGTAACCCCAGTCAGCACCACCAAAGACTACCCAACCAGGATTTCAAAGTCAGGGAAAAGAAAAGTTATACATAATGAAATCAAACTAAATTCATTTTAGGCCTGAAAAAGACACATTTCAAGTTTAAACAGATTGAGATAATTACTTTCAAGTAAGAGAAAGATCACTGTGGGATAAAAAGATCAATAAATACAGATTCTACACACTATAAAATGCTGAGAATATGTATCAAATATTTATTGATGTCTTTCTCAGGTATGTACACAAAGACAGCTGAATCTAATACTTCTGTGGCTCTTGAAAGAAAGCTGAAGAAGATAAAGATGCAACAGTGGCTTAGTTCAGCAGGATGGACCAGTTAACACTGTGTGGGGGTGATCAAAGGTGTGTATTCTACCCCCTCTATTCATTTCCCAAGGACAATGGGCCATTAACAGCAGCTGCCCAGGGAGCCATTAGCATCTTCACACCCAGCCTGAGGGGGGCGGAGCTGCTAATGGGCCATCAACAGTTCAACAATACCCCCTGGCTCCCAGAGTTAATCACCCATTGTGTGAGTCCCTGCCCTGGGAGGGGGACTGGGTGCTCCCTGAGGGTACATAAGTGGTGGGTTAGACCTCCAGGACTACTCATCAGATCCAGAGGAGCAGCAGGACCTTGACAGGAGGAGACTACCACTCTTGACCAGACTACAGCCCTTGCCTGCACCAACAGGTTTTTCACTTCCTTTTGCTTTGGACTTGGGGGAACAACACGGGTCTCAGCACAAGGGCAAACAAACCCCTGTGGGTTTGTGCCCCAGGACACTGGGATATACTGGCGGGTTTTGTGAGTTGAAAGCAATTTCCCTTTGTGTCAGTGTATTTATTGTAATATTATTTTTAAATTTTAGCTCTGACTTATAATCTCTTTTGTGGTGAGTTCATTTCCCCTGTTGCTTCGCCTTTAAACCAGCACAAACAGCAGCTCCTGAAGCTGTATATTCCAGTTTAATATCAAGTCACTCCTAGTGAACAGAGGTGAAGCAATGTAAGGTTCAAATTGTGCAAATGTTATGCAGTACCTTTTATATTTTAACAATGTTTCAAAATAGTTCACAAGAGAGTTTAGTCAGTTTGGTTTCTGAAGTGTTCTTAAAAATTTCAACAACAATTCCATAGTCAGAATAAGAAAGTAAGGCAAAAATCTTAGGGTTTAGGTTTTTTTAAACTAAAATCTTAGGTGGGACTGTGGTCCCATCTCTGAAAGGACATGCCTGTAATTCTTAATGAAGTCAGGATGGTATGGGCTCGAGGGGTTTGCTTATTTTGTTTTTTGATTAAGGATAGAATAGTAAGATAGCCTTACAAACATTGATGTGGTAGAAACATTGCAACACACAGTTTGTTTTGATGAAACAACAACTGTTGCAAAAGGTCATAAAGTGTTTCTTAAGATGACTGTTCTCAATCCTGTGTTCCTCTGGGTCTCCAGCACTTGTACAAAATTTCATGCCAATCCAACATTTATTGTTGAAGCTGCGGTCAAACACTTGACACCTATCCAATTTACTACACTTCAATATCTGTATTAGATGTAATATAATTAACAGCATTAATCACATCAGTATCACTCATATAGTGCTCTTGCAGTATTTGCTATTGACCTTACAAATTTAACTGCAATAGGTCAAGATGCTCAAGGCAATATACAATATATACTTAAAAAAAAGGTAGCTTTTCTACCCAATGAATCCTATATTTTTTATGAAATTATTACCATATCATACATTTACAATTTTTATGAGATCATAATTATTATTTAAGACCCTCTATATCATTGGAATTTATGAAGAAATGAAGTTTATAAGTAAAATGTTATTCATATAGGTTCTGTGAATATTTGTAAATGGACCAAACTGCTAGCACAAAGATGATATAATTTTTCTTATATTGTTCTACTTTAATTTTCCCCTTGATTAAATTTTGCGCAGGTTGTATTCTAAGCTCTGTGATGAGAAGGTATTAGTTCACACCTAAGTAGCTCATGGAGGATTATAAAACAGAATGCTGAGATAATTAAATATGTATTAAGTGGATTAGTTGGTCACATCCCAAGGCTCTGAAAGGTCTTTTCAGTGGAAAAGAATGCAAAATTACTAAAAAACCTGATGGTACAATTTCATTCATGGATTTAGCTGTCTTTGTGATAATGAGCTTTTACTTTCTGTCATAGTTTGTCCTTGCCACCTTACAACAATTATCAAAGGGTCATAACCACATTATAATTATTTGCTATTTTCAGTATTTATATGGAAGAGAAAGGGTCTAGTATGAAAATTTGACTCTTTGTATTTCCCAGGTGGATTTCATAAAATATGTAAAATACAGAACCTTCTAATGTTCCTTTTTTTTTTCACTTGTAGAAAATAAGTTTCATAGTACTTGAACCAAAATGTCTTTAAATTCTAGATATTTGTTCTTTGTAGGAATTCAGATAATGACCATTGTTCAAGGAAAAAAAAGGTGAATTTTTCATATTTTACACTAAACTATGATTATTTTTAACATTTATTTATAATTCGTATAGCAGGATCAAAAGGTTTTAAATTAAGTCGTGTTTGAGAACAGAAATAATACTTCTGTAGAAGCAAACATACAGAAAGGCCAAAGCACTGGATGAATACTTGAATTTTTCCTTTCAAGAGAATTACCAGGTTTCCTAAAGTGACAAATCACAAGGACTACAGGTAGAAACTAGCTGGAGTGATTGTTAGTTTCCTCATTTCACTTTGGAAACTTACATTATTCAGTTTCCTGTCCACTGGCAGAGTTCTACTGCCAGACACATGTGACCATGGCATGGCAGCCTGAAGTGAATACTTGTTTCCAAAGCATTTCATTTTTTTTTTTTTTTAATTTTTAATCTGGCCGAAGAAAGGTACTTGTGCAATCACATGGGAACTGTTTCATTGTAGAAATTTAAATGTGTGTTAATTAATCAAAAGTCTATCTAATAATCCTTCACAAGGAAACTGTACAGAAAATGTTTATCTTTCTTGGAAAATTTGATAAATTAGCTTTTAATTTCATCTCTAATTCCCTGAAAATCATATGTCATTGATTTATGAGCCTCATTCTTTTCTGAGTCCTCTCTCATGAATAACATGGTTACAATTTTATTCAAATTGTTGTGCATATTTCGCAATACCTTTTCATGTAAACCCACATCTTCCTAGCAAACGCACCTATTTTTTTCAGATATTGATCTCTACTGGATTTTACTTTGTATCTCTCATGAGTTTTCTTTTGACACTCAATGCAAAATCCTCAGTATGTTAATTCTCCCCAATCCTATCCCTTATTTCTTTTCTTTGGTAACATCATTGGTGGCAGCTTTTAAATTACAGACAAATCCTAAATTATTAAAATATTATGAATTTTATTTGAATAATCCAAAGGCTTGTGGATATCTTAATGGTTTACAGTTTTCTTTAAAAAAGAGACATCTGAGAGCCATAATTAGCAGGCAATAGACACCAATATAAAATTGGCAGATAATTATAATTAATTATTTACTTCCATGCTTTCCAGATGCTTTAGTCAAGCTTACACATTACCATAGCTCTGTATGATACAAACTACATATCTTCATGACCAATTTTGAAATATGGAAATTCCAGATGATTCCAAATTTTGATGCCTATTGCTTGAAAAGTGATTTTCTTAAAGTAAATGTGCAGTTATCTGAATAAGAACTATAGAATGTTTGTCAAAATAACCTTTTTCTTCCCCAAGAAAATATTAAAGATGGTATCAGAAAAGTACTTATTTAAAGTGGTACACCTGTGCTGCAAAATCACTTTCAACTCTATCTTTAAATATGCAAGCACCTTGGTAAAAAGGAAGTCAAACAACAAAGAAATAATCATTACAAAAAATGAGATTTTTGACTATTTGGCTTCCCAACTGTCAAATCTGGAAATTCTGGAAGAAACTGTTTTTATATACACACACACAACCACAGAAACACACACATACAGACTTCCTTGCAAAAACTCTATCTGTTAGAAGGTCCTTAAAATTGTAAGAAATCTGACATATAAAATTATCTTTCTAAAGAGCAGGGCTCTGTCTCACTGTACTGAAAAGAAAGGAAATTAGATATTAGAAAGGTACTAGGACAGAGTATGGGGAAGACATAGGAAAAACTCCTGAGACGTAGTAGAGGAAATACTGATCAAAACCCACCAGTCCTCTGAGATATCATCTTTTCACAACTGTTTTAAATGATCTCTCTTTGGGATGAGAAAATTAGTATATTGAATATAAAGTTTTCCACTGAAGTGACTTTATGCAAATGAGTCATTAATGCAGTCCTCCAGGATGTTGTCAGCCCAATCTGCTTCTATCTTAGCATTAACTTCATAACATATGTTTGCATCTATTTTATGATACTGGTAACACTCCTCTCATGTGAACCAGCAATTGGCCCCAAAACTTTTGAGTAGTAGCAGCTTGCTATACAATATAGGAAGCTGTTGTGCAGATTCTTTAAAAATGATTTAAAACATTCCCAATACATAGCCTAAATAAATTGCTCCTTTAAAGGATTATAGGATAAATAGATAAATTGGTTCTATCCATTACATGTGCTGATATATTGCTTCATGCTAGGCTGTATTGCAATGTGTCACTGCTGGAGAGTTTCCTACTTTGTTTCCTTACCATTTCTGATATGACATGCTGTTAGTGTGACTAATGCAATCTTCCAGGGCCTAAAGAAACTTGCATGCCAGGAATTAGCAATAAAGAATTTCTCTGCTGTGTTTTGCACACTTCCATTTATTTAAAACAATGAAAAATACCTTTTTATTAGTAACTGAGACAATGCTCACTACTTTCTATCAGCTATTTTTTAAAATAAACAGGAGCTACAAAAACAACTATTCTAAATAATATACATATGAAAATACTTTTCTGATTGTAGAGTCTTTTAAAAAAAATGCTTCTTAAACTGAAAAAAACAAAGTTTTGTACATAAATAGCCAACACCAAGCTGTTATTATGTCTCTTCTGCTCTCAATAAAAATGAAAACTGAAACACCAGAAGGTTCTCTTTTTCTGGCATTTTTAAAATTTTGATAGCTGCCATTACACTTCACAATTTGAAAAACTGTCTTGCGTCATTTAAAATTCATTTTTGAGAGTGCCAGGTTGCAAAAACTTAGAAATTCTCAGTTGTTACCCAGTATTAAAGGCATTAATAGCCCACTGAGCAGAGACTTTAATTCTGGATGACTTCTTAAGCTGTTTAATTAGTTTATGAATGAAGTGTAATTTTTCTACCGCAAGAATGGAGAGTAGGGGCTGGGCCAGTTATGCCCTAGAAAGGATATAGTGGGTAGACAAGGCTTATAGTTTCTTCATCACAGCTGGGGGGAGCAGGAGAAAAAAGAGAACTGTGACAGCTTTAGATAGGAGGATCTTCTCACTCCGTAGCAGTAGCTGTTGCCCCAGCTTCTCTTTGTGGAGCTGGCAGCAAAGTGAACCCAGCCTTCCACAGCCTTGACACAGCGAGGAATGCAACGATGCAATGACTGGCTGACTTCTGCAAGAAACTGGCTTAGAAAACTGTAAAATTAGGAGCTGCTCTGCCTTCTTCCTAAGTTATCATTCGTAACAATTGCACTTCAACTACACTTCCACTTTGCTCTTTTTTTGTCCTGGTCTCATGAATCATGTACTTTGATTTGCACAGTGATGCAGCTTTGTTATATAATTTGCTGATAACAAGTGGTCATGGTGAGATATGGATCTGAAACCATTGGACTGAAATGGATATTTTACCTTTATCACCAATTTCTTGCATGATTCATACAACTCGCTATATAAAGAGTTGGCAGGAAATAGTGGCCCATGGGCAGTAATAGCTATAGATCCTTCAATAAAGTACAGTCTCTTTAATTTGGTGAGCACATCTGTCTGCAGATAAGTGAGAGTCTTGAGACGGAAAATCAATGGAATTTTGGATACTAGCTTTTTGGTCCTCCTTATTTCCTACACCCCTAATCAACATATAAGCATTTTGAAATATCTAATTCCTCTGTGTACTGGCACAGGTTTTCTACTCATATATTTAATTTTTACTTAAAATAAAAAGGAGGATCTAATATTTGATTTCTAAACATGCAGCAAGACAGAGCAAGATAAGAAGGAGGCTTTTCCATCTTAACTTCTTTCAATCTACAAATTTGCATCTGGGTATTGCAACATTTAATATGTTTGTCCTAAAATGTCATCTTGGATTTTGCTTATTGGCCTGTCTGTGATGGATTTCATCTTTTTTCCCTAAAGGTTTTCAATATTGCTATTAGTGTTGCTGTAGCTGATACCAGTTTTTTCACTGGTAAAATACAAAAGTAAAACATATATTTTCCAAGTCTACACAAAATAGTCACCCGGGACAGCACTATAAGGAGCATAACTAGACCCTTGGGAACACAGAAAGACAAAATCCTTCTCCCAGAAGATTCTGCTTCCGAATTTATAGCCGTGAGAAAGAAAATAATACCTAATATAACAATGAAGTCCAGGAGTAAGAGAAGAAAGAAGAAGGAAATGAAGTAAAGAGACTGAGTAAAGGTACTCATTAAAGAAGAAATGGAAAAATATGTCAGAGATCAGAGAACAAAAGAAATTACAGTTACTCTGCTTTATCAGCACCTGTATAAATACATATTTATTGCCTATATGAAAATATTTAGTGTAGGTCCTTGGATGAGCAGAGGTTTACAGGGTTACTTCATAGTTTTCAGTTAATTTAATGCTTTGTAAAGGTGTGTTTTTCTCCTAAACTTGAGTTCCTTGGGAAAACACCTATAGGAAGTAACAGAATCTATTTCTGACACAATTACTTTGTCATAAAATATTATTGAAAAAAGAAAAATATTGGAATAAGCATTTATACTTAAAATTATATGTTTAAATATAAACATACATTGTGTTTTTTACTATTTTGAGAGATTTATCAAAGGAGTTGTTTGAAAACCCTTATAGAACATTTTCCTCCATTTATGATACTCCTCCTTCTACATCATTAACTTTAGGATGATTCTGCTTTATGTAAGGTCAGACTAATACAAATTGTTTTCATAAAAGGACATCTTCAATAACATACCTTCTTTGTGTTTCTTCTTGTGTTGTATGATTTACGTGTGTATTCTCTGAAGTGGATTTAGTCTGGTCAAAAATGCCATGTGATGGTATATGTAAGGAGCTTGTCCGCTCCATTAAGGCTATTTGGTCTCAAGACCCATAAACAATAACACACAGAGACAAACTTGACCACACGGGTAAGAGGGGTTGTGATATAAACAAACCTGATCAGTCACCCAAACATGGGTATATGGAGACTGAGAAGGTTTATTTTGTTGGAAGGATAAGGAAAGGAAGGAAAACAACATGCAGAGACATAAAACCTGAGCAATTAATGTTTACAAAAAGAACATGAAACAAACCTGGTCATTATCACTAACTGATGGGCTTTCAGGAAACAGCAGGCAGACCAGGATGCTGAAATTGATAAGGATATGATCCTGATGTCCAGTATGTGGGAGGAGGTCAGTGCATCTATGCCAGCTGGTGAGGCAATGGGCAGGGTAAGGGCAAGCATGGAAGACCAAAGGCAGAGGTAAACAGAAAGTGGTACAAAAGAGAGAGGCTACATGTAAAATGGGGTCAGTCTGACTGAGCCCTGTGTCTGATCACCTCAGTCTATCCTGTCCTCTCATATTTTCTTAAACCTTTTAATAATTTCTCTGTGTAACTCTATCTTATGTGTATGTGTGCAGTACAGTGACTGAATGGCAACTACTGGTGAGACCTGTGTATGTGTATGATTTTATTTCTCTTCAGAGACTCCTCCGTAAAAAAAAAAAAAAAAGAAAAACTAAATTAGAAGCTAGTTATAAATCAGTATAAATGATCAGTGTAGATGGGTGGATCTAGACTATCAGAAAACAAATTTCTTAATCTTTCCTGCACTTATCAGCTACTCCCATGCATCAAAACTGGAGGTGGATGTTTTGAAAAATCTTTAGACACTCTTCAATGAAATAAAATGTGTATGTTGCACAAAAGGAGTCACAGCAAAGAAGCAGGACTCATTTGACTCAGGCATGAATTCATAAGCTGATGCCAAATAATGACATGCACTGTTTGGTATGGAATCACATTTTTAAATCAGCACAATGAACAGGGAGCTGAGCCAGTGCTAAAAAAAAAGGGGGGGATTTCAGGGATAATGTGATCAATAAATTTCAGTCTGTGTCAGGAGTCTGATTAGCATATCCCAGATGTAGTGAAAAGGACATACAGGGCACCAATAAAAAGGTCAGAATATAGTGCACAGTAATAATTGAATGTACTCCTTATAAAGGAGTGTGTACTGCCCTTAGTGAAAGATACTAACTGTAGGCATTTTTCATTTAAGAAATTAAAAGGACAACATTTTCACACTGTTTCCCTAGAAAATGAAACCCAGCAAATTACAGCAATACTTAACAAAAACAAACAATTAAAAACCAAGCCATCTTCTCCCTCAATAAAATTCTAAGTGACAGAAAGAGGTAATATCTAGTTATCTATCTGTTCAGATCTGAGCTCTTTATCTCACAACTATTATTTCTGTTGACATCTCATTCAACATATCAAAATAGAAGAGCCAATTAACAATGTTAGATTGGTGCTAACATCTGCTTTAGTTCTGTAAGAGCACTGTTATTTTTATTAAACTGTAAACACAATATAACTACATAGTTATAACTACATAGTATAACTATGGCCATGCCACCCTGATGCTCGATCTTGTCAGATCTTGGAAGCCAAGCAGGGTCACCAATGGTTAGTACTTAGATGGGAGTAGTGGGAATACCGGGGGCTGTAGATTCTAGTCCTGAGGACTTCGCTGTCACTATCCAAGCTTGCTTGGCTGTGGCAGATGAACCTGAGGAGTTAAAGGGTGGGGCCAGTTCCATGCACACTGTGCCTCTCCTAAAAAAAACCACTGCACAGGCTCGAAGGATACACCCATGTGATTTCCAAAATCTTCCTTCATGAAGCCTAGTCATGATGATGATAAACAGTATAGTGCTCCTCAATCTAAGAAAAATGTAGTTTGGATTCATGTAGCAGTTTACAGTACAGGTTCCTTTGTCTTTACCACTCCTGAAATCAAAATCAAAACTGGGCTAACAAACAAGAGGGTGGATGGAAGAGGGAACTCTGAACCCTTTAAAGTTCATTGCTAGATCTGCAATTCATGTAGCAATATGAGCACAGCAACTGATTCTTCTGTCCTTCTAAAAAGGAACTTCCACCTCTGACAGCACTTCATGACCTCTGCATTTTCTCCCACCTTTCTACGTAACAGGAAGGAAGACTTGGAAGAAGGTTGGAACATCCATCTCTCCATGCAGCCCACAATTCTCTTTGGACAGGAGTTATCTGGCTGTAACTGCATTTGAAAAAAAAAAAAGGTGAGCTAAAGACTTTAATCATCCTCTTGTCCTGGAGGATGGCACTGTACTTAAAGACATAATCTCTTTCTTTTTATTTTCCTGAATATGACAGCATACCCAGCAAATGAATGATGCAGTCACTTTTAGGAAGGATCGAAATCATTCAGAAATATGAAGGGCATGTGATTTGCTCTCTCATATCTTTACAAGAGTTTTATTCACAGGTATTGGATAAGCAAAGGGAGTCAGATGAATGAGGCTGTGTCTCGGTTTGAGGGAAAAACCAAAATGTTTTACCCACAAGCAGGGGAGGGGCCTCTTCCTCAATAATCACACCACTCTTTATCAAATTTAAGAAAAGGAATTTTAATACAAGAAGGATAACTGCTATATATATATATATATATATGTAAACAGACTAGTGCAACCCACTTCCCCAACACCATAAGAGAAAAAAAAACAACAACAAAACCCAGCAGGTTTTCCTCCGGGAGAAAAGGTTATACTTAAGTGTCCTTGTCACAGCCCGCTGGCTGCAGAGTGAGTTTCAGTCCCTCTCCAGCGAAACAGACGAGCAGTGGGCTTTCAGATGGACTCAGTCTCTTTCCCTTGTGTTCCCCGTCCAAGAAGCAGAAAAGGTACGAGCGACCAGCAGCAAATCCAAGGCAGGTAGCAGCACGGCAGGAAAAAGTAATCCGAAGTAGGCAGCGGCAAGACAGCCAGGGAAAACCCCAGCAGTAACCAGCAGGGCAGCCTGCCTCCTTGGAGCCCCCACTCCCCCGTTCCGCCGAGCCAAGACTGAGGAGAATATCCAAAAAAAAAAACCAAAAGAGACAAACCTGCCCCCACCCCAGCGATCACAGTTAACTACTTCTTTTGTCAACCGCTGGCCTGGGCAGTTAAGTGGCAGGGGAGAGAATTTACATAATAATCCCAAACTACAACATTATCCACCCCTAAATTCTCTTCCATGCCGATACTCTACATTAAACTTAAATTTTCTTTCAAATAATTAAGTGTTTACAAATACAGTAATATGAGTCGTTTACCCAGAGATAAGTTCCCCTTGAGGTACACATCGTGTCTCTCCATCTTCCTGCATCACCCACCAGGTGGAACCAGATCCTTGAGCAAAGACAACCCCACGAATGGGTTTGCCTTTGCCTGAGGCAGGGTTGATCCAGACTGTTTTCCCTAGCATACCTCTCAGGTGTATTACAGGGACTTTGTCTCCATCTACAGTGTGAAGGGGTTCTGATTGGGCAGGGCCGGCTCGATTGACAGAGCCTCTAGTGTTGACTAGCCATGTAGCCTTTGCTAAGTGTTGATCCCAGTGTTTGAAAGTCCCTCCACCCAACGCCTTCAAAGTGGTTTTCAACAGTCCATTACACCGCTCAACTTTCCCGGCAGCTGGTGCATGGTAGGGGATATGATACACCCACTCAATGCCATGTTCTCTCGCCCAGGTAGCAACTAAGCTGTTTTTGAAATGAGTTCCATTATCTGACTCAATTCGTTCTGGGGTGCCATGTCGCCACAGCACTTGTTTTTCCAGGCCTAGGATGGTGTTCCGAGCAGTGGCGTGAGGCACTGGGTGTGTCTCCAGCCACCCTGTGGTTGCTTCCACCATGGTGAGCACATAGCGCTTGCCTTGGCGGGTCTGTGGCAGTGTGATGTAGTCAACCTGCCAGGCCTCCCCGTACTTATACTTATCCCAGCGTCCACCATACCACAGGGGCTTCACTCTCTTAGCCTGCTTAATGGCAGCACATGTCTCGCAGTCGTGGATAACCTGAGAGATAATGTCCATGGTTAAATCCACCCCTCGGTCTCGTGCCCATTTATAAGTGGCATCTCTGCCCTGATGGCCCGAGGCATCATGGGCCCATCGAGCCAAGAACAGCTCTCCCTTGTGCTGCCAGTCCAGATCTGTCTGTGATACTTTCACTTGCGCAGCTCGGTCTGCCTGTTGGTTGTTGAGATGTTCCTCATTGGCCCGATTTTTGGGCACGTGTGCGTCTACGTGGCGGACTCTCACAATCAGTTTCTCTACTCGGGTGGCAATATTTTGCCATATATCGGCAGCCCAGATGGGTTTCCCTCTGCGTTTCCAATTGGTTTTCTTCCATCGGTCTAACCATCCCCAGAGAGCATTGGCCACCATCCATGAGTCGGTGTAGAGGTAAAGCTTTGGCCATTTCTCTCGTTCAGCAATGTCCAGGGCTAACTGCACGGCTTTAAGCTCTGCAAACTGACTCGACCCACCTTCTCCTTCAGTAGCTTCTGCAACTTGTCGGGTGGGACTCCATACAGCTGCTTTCCATTTGCGATTAGTCCCTACAATGCGACAGGAGCCATCGGTGAAGAGGGCGTAGCGTATTTCCTCTTTTGGCAATTGATTGTATGGTGGAGCTTCTTCCGCACGTGTCACCTGCTCTTCCTCTTCATCTGCTAGACCAAAATTTTCACCTTCAGGCCAGTTTGTGATGATTTCCAGGATCCCAGGGCGATTTGATTTTCCCATACGGGCGCGCTGCGTAATCAGGGCAATCCACTTGCTCCAGGTAGCATCAGTGGCGTGATGTGTAGAGGCAGCCTGTCCTGACAACATCCACTTCAGCACTGGTAGTCGAGGTGCCAGAAACAGCTGTGTTTCTGTGCTAATCACCTCTGAGGCGGCTTGGACTCCTTTATAGGCGGCTAGGATCTCTTTCTCTGTGGGGGTATAGTTGGCTTCAGATCCTCTGTAGCCTCGGCTCCAGAATCCAAGTGGTCGGCCTCGAGTCTCACCAGGCACCTTCTGCCAAAGGCTCCAAGACAGGCCATTATTCCCGGCGGCGGAGTAGAGCATGTTCTGTACGTTTGGTTTTGTTCTGACTGGTCCAAGGGCTACAGCCTGAGCAATTTCATGCTTGATCTGGTCAAAGGCTTGTTGCTGCTCAGGGCCCCAGTGGAAATCATTCTTCTTACGGGTTACCAAGTAGAGAGGGCTTACGATCTGACTGTATGCTGGGATATGCATCCTCCAGAACCCTATGGCACCCAGGAAGGCTTGTGTTTCCTTTTTGCTGGTAGGTGGAGACATTGCTGTGATCTTATTGATGACTTCTGTTGGAATCTGACGGCGTCCATCCTGCCACTTCACTCCCAGGAACTGGATCTCTTGGGCTGGTCCCTTAACCTTACTCCGTTTGATGGCAAAGCCAGCTCCCAAAAGGATCTGGATGATTTTCTCTCCTTTCTGAAAAACCTCTTCTGCTGTGTCCCCCCACACAATGATGTCATCAATGTATTGCAGGTGTTCTGGAGCCTCACCCTTCTCCAGTGCAGTCTGGATCAGTCCATGACAGATGGTGGGACTGTGTTTCCACCCCTGGGGTAGTCGGTTCCAGGTGTACTGCACGCCCCTCCAGGTGAAAGCAAACTGTGGCCTGCACTCTGGTGCCAGAGGAATGGAGAAGAACGCATTAGCAATGTCAATAGTGGCATACCACTTTGCTGCCCTGGACTCCAGTTCATACTGGAGCTCCAGCATGTCCGGCACAGCGGCACTCAGCGGTGGGGTAACTTCATTCAAGCCACGATAGTCCACAGTCAATCTCCATTCTCCATCAGACTTATGCACAGGCCAGATGGGGCTGTTGAAGGGTGAGTGGGTTTTGCTGACCACCCTTTGGCTCTCCAGTTCACGGATCATCTTATGGATGGGGATCACAGCATCACGGTTTGTTCGGTATTGCCGACGGTGCACTGTCGTGGTGGCAATTGGCACTTGCTGTTCTTCAACTTTCAACAGTCCAACAGCAGAAGGACTTTCTGAGAGACCTGGCAATGAGTTCAATTGTTCAATCCCTTCTGTCTGTACAGTGGCTATTCCAAAAGCTCATCTATGCCCCTTTGGGTCCTTAAAATATCCATTCCTGAGGTAGTCAATGCCCAGGATACATGGGGCGGCTGGACCAGTCACAATGGGGTGTTTCTGCCAATCTCTCCCTGTCAAGCTCACTTCAGCTTCTAGCACAGTCAACTCTTGAGATCCCCCTGTCACCCCAGAAATAGAAATAGTTTCTGAGCCCACATGTCCTGATGGCATTAATGTGCATTGAGCGCCAGTATCAACCAAAGCCTTATACTTTTGTGGGTCTGATGTACCAGGCCATCGAATCCACACAGTCCAATAGACACGGTTGTCCCGTGCCTCTACCTGGCTAGAGGCAGGGCCCCTCTAACACTGATCCTGGTCATAGCGGTCAGAACCTTTTCTCGATGAGTACACCTGGGAGGTGCCCTCCTGTGGGTCAGATTCTTGCCCGTGGGAAACTGGGACTGCACTTACTCTCACTGACCTTCTTCCATTCTCCTTCAGTTCTTGTACTCGGGCTGCAAGGGCACGGGTGGGTTTCCCATCCCACCGTCCCATGTCTTCTCCATGTTTGGCCAGGAAGTACCACATCTCAGTTCGTGAGGTCTGTCCACTTCCTCTGGCTGGGGGGCGTCTGGCTCTGACTTCAGAGGTTCTCATTCGCACTGGTGCCACTTGGAGACTTTCCCTAATTTCCTCTCTGATCGCTTTTACCTCTGCAGGCAGCGTCTTGAGACTCTCAACCAATGTCTCTACAGCAGAAATACGGGCCTGCATTGGGCTGTGGGTCATGCTTTCATATATCCGGAGCTTATTTGCTACTGCGCCCACTGTTTCATGGTTCTCTTCCCTATACATGGATGCCAGGAAATCGGTGTATTCAGCTGGCCCCGAGCGTGAAAGGTCCCACCACATATGTGGTGTGCATCTGACCTTGTCAGGGTCATTATTGGCTTGCCCACCTCTTCCAAAAAGCACGTCCATCATTGCCATCTCCCTCAGACGTAAAATTCCTTCTTCCATCGTCTTCCAAGTCTTCTTAATATGATGTTCCTGCAGGATTTCTCTATAAACAAACTTCTCTCTTACACTCGTTAGAAGTCGTGCCCAGAGTGAAAGGGGCTTTGATTCCCTCACGAACACCTGTTCAATAGCCACGTCCTGGGCCAGAGCCCCCAAAAACCTGGCTTCAGCACCATCCAGTTGTAAGGTTTCACCCATAAGGTCCCAAACTCGGATCAACCAAGTCAGGATGGGCTCACCCGGGTGTCGAGCAATGTCTTTCCGCAAACTACGGAGATTATCAAATGACAATGACTCAGTGATAATCTCAGGCTCTGGGTCTGCTTGCTGTGGAGGTGCAGCAGCCCCCTCATCGTCTGCTGGATGGTTTAATTTGGTCTTATATTTCCTTTTCTGAATAGGGGCAACTTCCATAGGCTTGGCCTGTCCTCCTGGTTTAGCCTCATCCTTTTCTCCCTTCACTGTGGCATCAGGGGTTTTATTCTCTCGCTTTTCCCCCTTCACTGGGCTAGGTTTCTGAATGCATTCTGGAAAAACCCTGGCCCTACCTTCAAACATTCTGTAAGCTGCAGGGATACAACCCTGCAGAAAAACCATAAAGAGCAAGATATCTCTGGCATCTAGGGAGAATTTAAACATCTCAAAAGCTGTTGTAGCAGACTTGAATGGGGAATGGACAAAGGGTTGGGAGAAGAGATTCCCCTTTGTTCCTTCCCAAGGGTCCGTACTATTATCACTGAATCCCCAGAGGTAGCAGCTTAGGTTGCGGCAGGAAAACAGCCTGGAGAGCACCACCCACATGACATCCAAAGGCATCGAATTCATGGCACCATAAATCCAGAGTAAGAACTCAATAATAATTGCGGCTATTTGAGTTTTGCTCATTGATTTGTTGATAAGACTTAAACCTGCCGCTCCTTTTGGCATGAATTTGTACCAACAAAAAGCCAATATATTATACAGGATGGTCCTGATGAACTCTAAGCTCAAGACCCACATGGTGCCACAAAATAGCAGTTATCCTTCTTTGTTTACAAGCCCCACGTTGGGCGCCAAGAAATGTCTCGGTTTGAGGGAAAAACCAAAATGTTTTACCCACAAGCAGGGGAGGGGCCTCTTCCTCAATAATCACACCACTCTTTATCAAATTTAAGAAAAGGAATTTTAATACAAGAAGGATAACTGCTATATATATATATATATATATGTAAACAGACTAGTGCAACCCACTTCCCCAACACCATAAGAGAAAAAAAAACAACAACAAAACCCAGCAGGTTTTCCTCCGGGAGAAAAGGTTATACTTAAGTGTCCTTGTCACAGCCCGCTGGCTGCAGAGTGAGTTTCAGTCCCTCTCCAGCGAAACAGACGAGCAGTGGGCTTTCAGATGGACTCAGTCTCTTTCCCTTGTGTTCCCCGTCCAAGAAGCAGAAAAGGTACGAGCGACCAGCAGCAAATCCAAGGCAGGTAGCAGCACGGCAGGAAAAAGTAATCCGAAGTAGGCAGCGGCAAGACAGCCAGGGAAAACCCCAGCAGTAACCAGCAGGGCAGCCTGCCTCCTTGGAGCCCCCACTCCCCCGTTCCGCCGAGCCAAGACTGAGGAGAATATCCAAAAAAAAAAACCAAAAGAGACAAACCTGCCCCCACCCCAGCGATCACAGTTAACTACTTCTTTTGTCAACCGCTGGCCTGGGCAGTTAAGTGGCAGGGGAGAGAATTTACATAATAATCCCAAACTACAACAGGCTGGAAAGGTGATTTAATTGTTTGACTTTGTGTCCTCAAATACTTGATATCACACACATTTTCTTTTATCTTTCAAGATGTCTTTCCTTTTACATTCACTGCTTTGGCATTCTGAAGGGTAATGCTCATTTTAAAATATGTATAGACTTCATTCAAAATAAATGAACCTAAAATCCTCTGGGGCAAAACTACATTTGGTGTATCTCAGCTAACGTCAGTGGAGCTACACCAAGGTTGAATCCAGACTTATGTCCTCTTGCTTGTCATGAGCTTAGAGAAAAACAAAAGGACACCACTAAAAATATAGGTTATTCTATGTTCTCTCCCTCATTGACTAGCTTTGTTTTACAGCCTTAATAAAACCTTATATTAGTGGGATTTCATGCATTTATCTTTATGCTTGATAATGTTTTTGAGCACTGTGATAAAATCAAGGGAAATTAATGTAATTGTTTCCAGCCAGATTCAATAACTATTTACCAGTATTTCTAGTCCAACTGCATAGTATGTTTAACTATCTAGTGTACTGAAGGAAATTTAACTACTGCTGACTCAGTGTCCTTTTATATTTATATAAGAAGAACAATCAGAAGAGTAAAGAAAAAATATGAATTTCCAAATTTCTCTTTATCATAGAATTATGATTATTGCTGATGTTCATGGAAATATATGAAAAATCCAATCAGGACTCTTTTATCATGGTGTATTTACAATTAGAGAAAATTGCATGGACACATATGAAGAAATGTGGTATCACAGTCATGCATTTTTAAATTGAAAAACATCTCTGATATCCTGAAATAGCTAGCTCTTTCTGATATGGTATATTCATGACTGTCTTTGTACATTTTTACACCCTCATTTTTATGTTCCTCTTGGCTGAAAATGTCTTCTATGGCTTCACATGCTGAAAACAACACGAAGAAAAATATTAAATCCTGATTATTTATCTGGATTTGATCAAGGAAAACTGGGAGAAATTATAACATACTTGTATTCAGAAGAATTTTAAATACACATCCACTTAAATCCTTCTGTTGCTAAGTTGCAAAATTTAGAAAAAAAAATTGTTTGATATATTATTGAATTATGGGCATTTGGGCTAATGCAGATATTTCCAGATATTCTTATTTGAAAAGAGACTATAATGCAAAGACACAAAGTATGGAAATTGTCAGCATTTCTCACATTGTCATAGCTCACTCCTGTGACTAAGCAATAAGTTCCACTACTTCTTAATTTACAAGGTTATTAATAGGGATGATTTCTCTGTTACCCTGAGAGGACACATTGAGAAAAAAGACTGAGGTTGCAATGTACAATTGTGTGACCATTGGGGATGGAGGAAGTCCCTAACATATGACAGACAAGCTAAGCACCTAACTTCTTCCCACTAAAAATGTAATTATTTATATTTGAGAGACAGTAAAGATCTGGAAAACGTTTTTGCATTTTATGTGCAAACGTATGTATTCAAATCTTCTTGTGGATATGGGATTATAAATAATTCTTTTCAAGGATGCAAATAAAGTGATTCATTGAGTTTATTACATGTGGCTCAACAAGCCATGAAATTTCAATAAATATAGATCACACTCTATCTACATTAAAATAAACATTGGCTTTAAATGGTAAATACAAAGTGAAGAATTTTTTTTCCTAAAATTCTCATTTTCTATAAGAAAAGATATTTTTTACTATTTATTCTTGAACTTTACAAAATAAATTTCCTATCCAATATCAGAAAGACATACTTGTTTAGCTTTCTTCTTATATTTTCCAGTAGTAACTGTCAATGTGCATCCTTATGGTGTTCATTTTTACTTGTCCACAAACTCAGCTGAGTCATATCAATGGCAAAGAAATCTACATATATTGTCTAACATACATGTCCAGAAGCTCAACTATCACTTACTGTTTAACCTGAAGCTAATATAAAGCAGAATCTCACTGTTAGTTTGACATGCTTATGACATCCCTTTTCTTCCTGAACAGAAAAAATTAGTTTCACTGCAGAGTAGTAGCATGGCTCCTCTACACTGCTCGCAGTGCTCTAAACCCCTGAGCTTTTTACCATTCCTCCTTGAAGTCAAATTTATATCAAATTTATCAAATTTAAGGACTGGTAAATGGCTAACAGTTCTGAGAGTCTGCCATTTCTAATGTTCACATCTTCTTTCATCTATTTTTGTTCTTCTCCTACTCTGGCCAGCTTCTGTATTTTGTTGACTGGTGCTTGTGCCAAGCATTTTTTTCCTGTTCATGAGGAGACCATAATGTTTGTAGTGACTGTGATAATCCAAGTAAAACGCAACAACTCAAGGAATCAGAACACTTGGTTTTGCAGAGATATGTAGTAAGCACTGAAGTTTAGGGATGCAAATAATATTTTTTAATTAATTGGTTTAAAGAATGGTGACCAGATTCACTCAAGGGGATGCAGAGAACCTTGGTAACTCTGAACGTCCATGTTTAAATAAGTTCTCAGGCTGCACAGTGATAGAGGGATAATGGAAGGTCAAAGCACCTGGAAAACCAGTCTGTCTTTAGGACATCCAAACTGTATATGTTTATTTTTCAATGTTCAGCACTCTAAGGTGTCCTTTACTAATAATATTAGTATTCCATAAAAATATTCCATTTTTTACTTCAGTATTTTTTTTCCAAAATAAATATTTCAAAAAGTAGTTTAATATAGTTTGATGTTGGGTTTCCTTTTTTTGTCTTTGTAGATAGCTACCATTTCATATCCTCATCTAAACTGTGTCATACAGAAAGCAGAAATTTAGGAACCACACAATGAACACACTCCAGCTGGTCCCCTGCAAAGCAGTTAACTCACTTTGAATCACTGAATATATACAGTAGTTATCACTAATAATGACAGTGCACAACTATGATTCAATGCACGTTGTATGTAGATCAACTTGCTTGTTATAGATCTGAGGAAAATAGTGTCATTTCATTTACCTTTTGGATTCTGATCTTTTTTTTTTTTGCAACCAAGATTAAAGACGAGGAGAGGAAAATAAAGTAGCTGAATTGCTCCACGAGGCAATGTAAAAGTTATTGATGGTCTTAATGAAAACAGATAAACTACAATATTTAGAAGCTAGTTAAATGAGTAAAAGCAGGAGGTTTGGATGATCTTTTTTTTCTTTTGAGCAAAGTAATTATTAGTAACTCATTTATAGATTATATTGTCAGAGGCTTCATGTATTTATTAAAAGCCTTTAACATTGTCTCGCAGGTGTAGAATACAAAAGCATTAAAACAATACAAACACTTGTGTTATTTTTCTGCACTGAATTTGTTGTTTTGTTTTGTTGTTGTTGTTTTTCCCCAATATTCAAACACTCTGATGATTATTTGTCTTTCTTCAAGGAAAATGTTCCCAAGTACCACAGACCCAGCAGAGTTCTTTCTGCATCCATCTAAGACCTTGACATACTTCCCTGTGCTCTTCTAGACTCAACCCTAAGGGCAGCCAAAGGCAAAGTATTTTCAGCAAACTAAGAAACACTGTAATCTTCAGGGATTTCTGGATGACAGATTTTAGACTGTAACCAAAGTAGAGATGTGATTAAAAATAAGAGTTAAAGCCTCTCTAAATTTTAAAGGGAAATGTACAAATTTAGCTTTCCTCAACATCATAACTGATGACTGAATAAAATCTAAGTTATTAAAAAAAATTTAAACCAGGATTAATCTATTATGCCACTTGTGCCATGTTTTTAATAATGCCGTAAAACTTTACATTACATTTTGCTGTCAGTTTTTCTGTCAGGATTCATGTGTTTTGAAATTGCCCTCACTGTGTATAAGGTGCTGATGTCAAATACCTGTGCACCTCTCAACTTTTGGATTTTCATTTCTTAAATTCTGAAGGAAGTTTGAGCATTGCTTAGTCTGGAGAAGAGGAGGCTCGGGAGTATCTCTTTGCTCTCTACAACTACCTGAAACCAGGTAGTAAAGAGGGGGGAATTGGTCTCTTCTTCTAAATCTCAAGGGAAAAGATGAGAGAAAATGGCCTGAAGTTCTGCCAAGAAAAGTTCAAACTAGATATTTTTCCCATTAAAAGAGTGGTTAGGTATTGGAATAAGTTTCACAGGCAGTTGGAAGAGTCACCATCTCTGAAAGTATTCAAGAGGAGTCTGGAATGGGGCTATGGTTTAGGGGTGATTATGGTGGTGCAAGGTTGACAGTTGGACTAGATGATCTTCAAGGTCTCTTCCAACCTTGATGATGTTATGATTTTGTCACTCTTAAAGAAGAGCATATAAACACAACAATAAAAATTACTACTTCTATAGCTAGCTCAGTCCAATTAGCAAAGCTGCTTTTAGACAGGTTATGGAATTAAAATCATAAAGTAGTGAGTAATTTCAGCTGAAACTTATGAGGTCATTTGTGGAATTAGGAAATAATTCAGTGTAAAGAAGTGTTTATAGTTATGAAATTGGAATCTATTCTACATAAAGACCTAAATCCATCTGAGTAATGTATAAATGCTCACAATTCTGCCACAGATCTTGAGAATAAGTGTGGTAGATGAACACAAAATTTATAATAAATTTTCTTATTCCAGTCAAAAATCATTGCCAGGTGTTAAAAAATTAGGAACCTTACTGTGAATATAAAACAAAACCTGTTTGCATTTTATTCAGAGCTCTGTTTCCTGTCTTTGCACATGAGAACTTTAGCTCTCTTCTGCAAATTTTCTACCCAGGATTAGACCTGAAGGGTATTTACTTTTCTTTGGCTCACCAAGTCATAAAGGCTTTGACTCACCAACTCATAAAATGGTGTTCATATCTCACTCTACCTCCGAGATAATTTGATTAGTTAAAATTAATATGTCATTCCAAACACTCCTTACAAACACGCACCACAGTGGGTCTTTTTTTAGTTTTGAAGTGTAATAACTTTCTTTTATCAAATCCCCACCAGTCTTTTCCCTTCAAAAGCATGTTATGACTAAAATGAACACACTTTAAACTCAAAATCAAGAATATATCTTCAGTGTAAGACATAATGAACTAACCAAATAAGTATTTCTACTTCAGTTGCAATGATACTAAAATTATAGTTCACAATATCTACAGTTAAATGATAAATACATTAACTTTTTCTGGTGTATTGTTCATCTATTCTAAATCCCTCTACACCCTTCACTTTCTGTCCTCAAGACAGGAGTTTGCAGGAGGATATCTTTAGTTTGTTGAGACTGTGATGATGATCTTGGTGATTTCACTCTTCCCTCTAGGAGCTGCTTAAGAACATTTCTATATTTGCTGATACACTTTATACCTTGACCATTCTTCATTGGTCTGCAAGTCTACATAGATGTGAAATTGTTGTCTATGAGCTGTGTCACTTACGGTGGATATATGTTCTTTGTTGTGTTACTCCCTAAAATTTCTTATACCCATCTCTAACCACACTATTACAATGATAAGAGGTGGTTGATCACTGGAAGATGGTTTATAGTTCTAGGGCCTCCCATGTTGTCCCGTGTCTGTATTTTCAAGGTACTTAAACACAGGTATCATGTCACCACCTCCCCAGCAGCCTCTGCAGAAGGGTACACAGTCACTTACTACTTTTGTCATATCTGCCAGACTTAGAGTGTCTAAAATGAAACTGTGGGTTTAAGTTGAGGCAACTGAACCTCTTCTGAAGTTCCCACAACTTCTGTGAAACTTTGTAGCTAAATCACAGAAAATAAAAATACAATGACTTCCCAAATTACCAGAAGCTATTGGGTAAACTCAATGCTTATCTGTCCAGTTTGAACCTTTTTGTCAGTCTGGTCAATCATCACACACCTAGGCCAGAATCAGCTCTTACAGATGCTGCCATTTACTCTATTGTTAATATTAGGTCAAAAAAGCAGATGAAGATATAGCAGAGGAGTAGTGTGGGGATTTCTTTTTTCTGTCTTGTGCTTCTGAAATTCCTGGTTACTCCTGAAGGGATTTATGTAATAATATAATTTGCCTTGCATGTGTTAGAAAGATGACTTTTGGTCCTTGTTTATCCCCCTGACAGCCCTGAAGGGTTTGTTCCTTAATCTATTCATGACAATCCTCTGGAATTAGACCTGTTCCTCAAAATAAGTTCTGGCCCGTCAGACCATAATTCCTTTTTATTTCATTGTTAAGCTGTCCAGTTCTTACATTTTACCAGCTTTTCTACCCACTTTACAGATTTCATTTTTATATGTAGATCCTACATCAATCACTTTTACATCATTTGGTGTGTGGTGGATTCACTTCTCCCAAGTTTCCCACCTTATCTTCTACAGTCAGGAGCAGAAGGAATTTTTTACAGCAGGACCTTCAGTTCTGATCCAGGACTGATAGAGAAGGAAGAAATTTCAAAGCCTTTTCATCACCTTTTCCTCTTCCTAGGGAAGAGCTTCAAGGATGGAGAAGGAACAACTAGAAGAAGAGATATCCTTGTACTAAAGGGACAAAGAATCTACCCTGATAATCTTGTTCTTTCGGTATCTGCCTTCCCGTCTAATTTAGGAAACAAAATCTTCATTGTTTATACCACCCAAGGAGACAGGCCAGTTGAGAAAGTCTTTTTCACCTTAAGAAAACTCACTGGATTAGAAGAACTTTCTGTGTCACTGAAAATCTCTCTTTAGTCCCTGGCAAAATGTTATTATTAAAATTTTTATACTGTTGATTGGAAACATTGTCATGTTTAGGCATATATTATATTATAAGTAGATTTCTTATGCATTTCATTTTATGCACTAGGCAACAATAATTTGTCATTCAGCTGTTCTTGTTATAATTACTTTAAGCCTCCAATTTCAACCAGATAATTTTAAAACATACCATGCTTCCTTTCAAGACACTAAGAAATTTCTGATACACAGGTAACTGCAGCAGTTGTAATTCACATATTTTAGCTTTGCGTTTTGTTTTTGATTTTTTGAACAAGTTTCTGGACATACCTATTTCAAAGTAATAATAATTTATATGCTAAGTTTTTGAGTATTGCAACTGAATATATTTGTGTGTAGATTAAGATTTGATCAGTCAGGGAATTAGAAATTGTGGTTGAAGTGAAAAAAATCCGGTCCATGGAGCTGATGTTGTATTGTTAGCAAAAATAGTTATGGTCCTTGGTGTGCTTAGTCCCTGTAGCCAAAGTAAGAAGGCTTGAAAGGTCTTTGACATAAGAAGTTGGGACTATGAAGTGGGATTTTCATCTTTCTACATCTTCCCCGCTTATTCCAGCTGCATTTATACTACTCAACCCTCCACCCAAAAGGGTATTCCTATTTGGTCCTGATGCTGCTTATGTTATTGTTTCGGGGTTTGTTTGGTTTTTTTTCCCCAGTCATCCTTATGGATTTGACAAGAAGTGTTCCTTATTTACAGTCCCTTGTGCTTAGCTTTGTTCTCTATCTTGAAAGTATTGTGATTTGAATGCTTCCTAGGAGCAACCACACAAATATTCATTGTCTCTTATGTTGTCACATTGAATACATATTTGTGCAAAATATCTATAAATTTTATTTGGCCATGCCATTACAAAATCAAAAAGTGCTTATATACTGTTGCTAGTCACATTATTGTAATACACTTATGATTAGACTTGAGGCAAAATAATATTAGCTATATCCTGATCAGTGAACTTTTATCCTATAGATGTCACAGTTGTCTGTCTGAGTTGTATAACTGTCATTACTGTATTTTTGATTAGAAGTCATAGTTATCAAATTTGAGACCTATGATTTTCCTTGAGTATGAATTACTTATCTGACACCTTGGTCAAGTGATAGAAGAAAAAAATTATAGAAGAACGTTATAAAATGGCAATGCAAAAATTACCACAAGTAGAAGTAATCTTGGGAAAAGGAAGGAAAGAAAATAAAAAGCATTTGAATTCTGAGCAAATTTGGCAGAGGAAAACTGTGCAATTTAAGTAAAAGCAAATAAATAATCACAAAGGAATTATGCAGTATATATATATATCTGCCAGAGACGATGAGTATCAGGGCTCTTCAACTTTTGAGCAGTCACATCCGTGGAATTCTGATCTGTTCGAAAACCTTTGCTTTTTGTTTGTTTATTTTTACTGTTCAGCCATCTTCCATTTAATACCAATTAGGATTTATCTGAATCTTTTTGTGTACTGACATTAACCGTTCTCACATACTAATGTATCAAACTGATGTAACCGAAGATCTGTGGTCAGCACAAGCTGGCAGCCAAGTTGCCACATCATTGTGCAGAATACCACAATGGAAATTCCAGTCTCATGGTAGCTCCCATGCATGGCATTGTGCTTTATGCACAGTGGCTGTGCTGCATCTTGGCTAGCTAAAGACACCTACAATGTAGACCGCTATGCCTGAGCTAATTGCCCTTGAATTTATTTAGTCAGTACTTTTTGTTCACAAATGAATAGATATTTTTAGGGTGCCATTCAGCTGATGAGATGAGGCATACCCAGGACATGCCATTTTCTTTCTCTTGGCTCTGAAGGCACCTCGGGGTAACAAGCTCAGGTATCTGTATTTAGCAGGGCACCTACTCTGAGGCTTATTTCAGGATAAGTACCCCAACTGAAAAGTGTTGTCTGCAACTCAATCCCTCTGCCTGTGTAGCTCAGTAATAAGATTGTAACACTTCTGTTCAACTTGGAAAACTTAACAAAATAACAGGTAATAAATGGCTGAAAATCCAGACCCATTAAAATCAGTAGGACATTTGACACAGCATCAATTCTGCATCTGTATTCCTTGTCCTGAGCAAAAGAAAAAAGGGCAAATAACACTTCTTTCATGGAAAAGTAACTGTAGCGGAGTTAGTTGACCCTTTTCTGTTTTTTCTGGGTAAGTAAAAGCAAAATATAGTCTTGCCTTCTTTCTTTCAGGTCAGCTTGGTAAGCTATATTAGCATACATTACTTATCTTGTCATTTAGAAACAGGTGTTACTAAAATAGCATCAGTTTATAACATGTCTATTTTAAAATCTGACTTCTATGCTAAATTTATCTCATATATGATCTTACCTGTGAAAATGTATTTGCGTTTATTAGTGTGGGAGCGTATTTCTTTTAAAATGCTGTCTTTGCATTTTTTCTAAGTTCTGCTTGGAAAGACTCCCATTAATTTCATAAGATTTAATTTAGGTCTTTGATAAGGAAAAAACATTCTATTTGAGGAACTCTATGTTGCCAGTTACTATATTTCCATACAGAAAACAATTTTCAATTTATTTTTGTTTTAATTCAGCATATCACATAAACATACTGCAAACATAACAAATACGAAGAGATTTACACAAATTGAAAATCTTTTTTAAGTCCATATTTCAAGAATAAGTAATAGGTTATATAAATTACAACAATATGAAAGTTGATGTGATTTAAAGTAAGATGTAAAAATTGATGTCTGAGATAAGAGTGATTGAAAAGTTGATGTAAAGGTGATGTGATTTAAGCCTAGAAATTGAAGCAGACATGGAAAATAAAGCAATTCAAAATACTGATGCAGCTCTAAGCGAACAATGGAAATAGTCAGCTCAATTAAGATCGATGTAAAACTTGAAGAGATTTAAAATGTGAAGCAGCTAAGTGCAATTCAAAAACCTATGTAATTTAAAGAGAAGACTGGAAGCAAGGACCTGGAGTAGAATTGACCAGAAAACTGATTTAGGTTGAAGAGAGAAATAGAAATAGACAGCTGAATTATGACTGATAAATTGCAAGAAGAAAGACACAGTATTAGATCACCTGCTATGTCCTTATCAATGTCTAAGGTAAACTCTACTTTAAAGGCATGTCATCTTCCAAATCTAAATGCTAAATAATATTATGAGAATTGTCTTGTATTTCTTTATCTTTCAGGTCAATTTTTTTTTTTTAACTTGAAGTTTTCCGTGGAGACATATATTCATATGCCTTATACTTTTGCAATTTCAAAACATAGATTTTGACCAAGTATCTGTTCCTTTTATGACTTAACCATGGCTTTCATACCTACAGTCTGGTCTGTGCTTACACATGTTTCTCAGCAGTCAAAGATTTTAGAACATTATGAGACATTACAGAAACTTTCTGGTTTCATTTTTGGCAGTCAGGGGTTTTCATAGACCTTGAGTGATACCTTGTTGTATTTAGAGAACCAAAATATGAATCATGAGTGAATCCAGCCTTGGCACTAACTTTGACAGCTCCTTGGTTCTGGACAAGGCACTTCATGTTTCTTCATCAATTTCTCTTTTTGTAAAACTGTGATATAAACACTTCTCTGTCTGTGGCCTGTTTCAGTGAATAATTGAATTTGTAGGTGTTCAGACCACTATTCATGACAGCTTTTTGGCACAAAAATGATCAATAATAATGCTGGTGCTGTGGGAAGAGTGTCAACTCAGGGAAACAAGGAGGATTTGGGAGTGATTATACTGGGCTGGGTGGTAAATAAATTTGAGCATAAGGTATGACTGCCATTGTTGGATCAAACTCCAAAATGCCCTAGCAAGGAACATGACAATGATGTGATTTTCACTTGAAGTAAATCTATTATAGATAGAAGTGTATGTGTTTACATTCTACGTGGTCTGCAGTAACCTTAGAATTTTTAGACTGAAATATTGGTCTATAATTATAGCACTTAAAATGCTGCACATTGCAGTATCAACTGATGACATTAATCTCTTATAGAGCTGCAGATAAAGGTCTAACTTAGGACATATTTGAGATTTTGTCTGTTTTACTACTGAACAGAAACGTGACCACTCTGAATATGATTTTATCTCATAAATAAGCTGTATCAGCATTAAAAGGATATACAGGGTACCACAGCAGTAAGGGTGGAACAAGTACTCTCACAAGGCACATTAATAGCTACAATCCACTTTCTTTCTCTGCTGTACTATCAGGGAGAAGACACAGTGAACCTCTTACCTTAGCTGTCTGTTCCCAGCTGCACTTACAGCATGAGTTTCTGTAGTTTTTCATGGAAAGTGAAGTTGTGAAGAAAATTAGGAGAGATGTAACACTGAAAAAGGTTATTTAAACCTTCCAGATATTTAACTGAAAAGACCAGGGATAAAGTTTCATAATTCATTTCCCTTAGCCATTAAGTTGACTTAAGTTTGGGGTGGGGTGGTGAAAAGGAGAAATATTTTCCTCTTACCCATTTATTTCCTTTATCCTATGAAACAGCTTATAAAAACAAAGCTGATGAGGAATTTAGATGAATTCTATAAATCAGTGTTGTCAAATGAGTAATTTACTAATATAGCTGACAACTTCAGTCCAATTGACAACTTCAGTCATAGTGACAATTTCATAAAAATTCAAATTTCAAGCTCTTATGTAAACACTGCTGTATAACCAAAAATGTGTGGATTATCCCATTAATTTAGTGGAGCCGCAGCCATGTTTTAAATTCAGGAATACGTAGAACAATTTTCAGCAATAGGGCCAAAAAAGTAGAGAGTACAATAAACCTGAAAGCCATAAAATAGTAGTATATAATATTTTAATCTTCCATGGGGAAAGGTCTCTGGGAATATATATATCTTATTACCAAATCAAAATTTACATTCTATTCATCCTTGGTCCACTTTTGGTACAGCTTTGAAGAGGATGTTGAAGTAGTAAAATGATGATTAGCTTTGATATTCATCCAAGCATAAGTTAAGATTCATGACTAGGGCAGGGGAGAAAAGATTTAATTAGCATCCAGTCTGCTTACTTGCATATATATTTTTGTTGCTACTACTTTTTGATGGCACTCTGCCTGTCACTTGGTTCTACTTCAAATCAAGATATCCAGTTATAAAGTTATAAAGTTATAAAGTTAGGACTTACATTTGAGCCTTACAGTTTGAGATCATTTAAAATATTCAACATCTATGCATATGTGTATGTGTGTGCATATGTGTAGTCATTGTTTATCGCTTTGACAGACAATTACCTAGCCAGTGTCTTAGATTGCTGTTTTCAGATAGATCAAGCAAATAAATTGCAATTCAGTCTACTTGTGACTTAATTTCTCCATTTTCTACAAGCTGTTTAGGCACTGTATTGAAATTGTAAAAACATGAATCCTAATCCCAGCTGTACTACTAGGTTGCTCTGCTGCTCCTCCAAAGTCACTAAAATATGCTCAAACTTCAAATGAAATCAGGACAAGAATGTAGGCTTCCTGGCCTGGACTTCAGGAGAACAGACTGTGGCCTCTTCAAGGACCTACTTGGTAGAGTCCCATGGGATAGAGCCCTGGAAAGCAGAGGGATCCAAGAATGCTGGCTGAATTACAAGAATCATCTCCTCCAACTTCAGAAGCATTGCATCCCACCAATGAGGAAGTCAGACAAAGATGTCAGGAGGCCTGAATTGATGGACAAGGAGCTGCTGTGCAAACTCAGAGCATGAAAAAAAATGTTTTCAGGAAGTGGAAACAAGGACAGGTGTCCTGGAAGGAATACAAGTGAATTACACAGGAAATTACAGACATGGTTAGGGAAACCAAGGCCCAGTAAGAATTGAGTCTCTCCAGGGATATTAAGGATAACAGGAAGGGCTTCTATAGATACATTGTAAAACATGAGGAAGACTAAGGATAACATGAGCCCTCTCCAGAAGGAAGGGAGACCTGGCTACCCTGGACAAACAGAAGGCTGAAGTTCTTGACAACTTCTGTGCCTCAATCTTCAACAGCAAGTGTTCCAGCCATGCCATGCATGATGAGAAAGCTAAGTGAAGGGACTCAGATAATGAAGACCCCAAGACCAGTGCAGGAGAGGATGAGATTCAAGACCATCTAAGGAACCTGAATGTACACAAGTCCATGGGACCTGATGAGATTCATCCATGGTCCTGAGGGAGCTGACGGACAATGTTGCTAAGCAACCATACATCCCTTTTGAAAAAATCATGGCAATCGGGTAAAGTCCCTGATGTTTGGAAAACAGAAATATAACCCTCATTTTTAAAAAGAGGAAAGTAGAAGACCTGGTAACTAGAGACCAGTCAGTCTCATCTCCGTGCAGCCAAGATCAAGGAGAAGATTCTCCTGGAAACTATGCTAAGGCACATGGAAAACACTTTCACAGAAAAGGCTAGATATTAGTCATGGCAGATTTGAGTAGTGTACAGAGATCTAAGCAGTTTCACTACAATACTGATGTCTACTGTACTAACACATTAGTGTCCATACTATTTGTAATGTGGATCACTCTGGTTAAGTCCATACAATGTCTTTGGGATGACAGGGTAAACTCAGCAAGGTAGTGAGAGGTATTGCAGTACAGGGTCCAGTTGCTCTTTTTGACCTTGGATTGCTGGAACTCTTATTACCATTTTACACACACACACACGAAAAAAAAAGAAAAAAAAAAGGTGAGGGTGAACACACCAAAATGCACCAAAATGTTCTAGAGTTGATGATCCAGTACATTTTCTATATATCAGAGATGAAGGAAGAATTTTTCCTGAGGTCATCACCAGTGTCTCTTGGCATAGTGCAGGGGGAAGCTGCTCTTTCAGCTATCATAGAAAATCTTCATAATACCTAAAGGTCTTTCCAAAGCTCACTGAACCCAAGGCAAATGTTGATTTTGCCTGTGCTGGAAAGGAGTAAGAATTGAACAACAGGGAAGTGTCATGACATAAGACTATAATGACAAATCAAGACAAAACTGAATGAAAGTGAAAGATAGTGAAATTAATAAAGAGAATGGCTCAATGAACAAGAAGATAATGAAAGAAATGAGAAGTGAAGTATGTGAGACATAACAAATAGAAGGTACAATACAAAAATTAGCTAGAAGCAATAGAGGGAAAATTGTCTTTTAAACAGAAATATGAAAAGTGCAATAAAAGTAGAAGGATGAAGAATATAATTGACTAAATGCTGCTTAAAAAGTCTTCCATGTCTTCATTACTGTTCCTGGTTTTTGCTCCCTTGTTTTTCTTTCATCAGTCCAGTCCTCAATATTTTCTGGCAGTGGTCAGCAGTCAGTGCATAACAGTGTCTTAAAAGGACCACTTATGGTTGGTTTCAAAAGCTATTCAAGGTTTGTATTTCTATTTGTTACAGCTAGAAAAAATCACAGATACCATATTTGCTACTGTAGTGGCCACAGCTCCATCATGATTTTGCCATCAGAAACAAGAACACAGTGATTACTCACATTTGTTCTAAAAATAAAACAATCCATTACTCTCTACCTGCCAATCAGAAACTGCAGCTACATGGCAGGCATAACCATTAGAGAGAAAACACACTGTCAGAGAGCTTTCTATCACACAGTTGGAGAAAGTCTTCTGAATAAACAAGTTAAAGATCATAGAATAGTTTGAGGTGCAAGAGATATTAAAGATCATCAAGTTCCAATCTCCCAGCCATGGACAGGGACAGCTTCCAATACACTACATTGCTCAAAGCCCCATTCAAGCTCATCTCAAACAATTCCAGGGATGGGGCATCCATGATGTAGGAAAGAACTCGCAGCATTGATCTGTACTGAGAGGTAAGCAAGTAGGATGGGAGACGACAAAGTAAACACTATTATAATACAGAAAACCTTCCCCTAGTGTGCATTCTTTTGCACTTTTAAAGGAAACACAAATGATCTTGAGAGGGAAAAACATGGTAGTTATTATCATCTTTACTTTGATTATTATCTTGCCTTTGAGTTCTACTTTTGGCCAAGAAATTAATTGTGATAAATGAATTAAATGGATCACATTGTGATAAATTAATTAAATATTAAATACCTCCCCATGAGTGTTTTACATTGCTGGTAAATATAAGTAACAACTAAATTTAAAAAGTTCGGATAGGTGACCTTGGACCCTTTTCAGCTGAGCAACCCTTTGCAGTGGGTCTGAAAGGTGCATTAGCTAGCCACCAAAAGCTGTAGGTTTTTTGACTTTTCATTTTTCTTCATAATAGCTTTTGTTGTTTAGGTGTGAGCAAGAGTTGTCCCTGCAAGATAATCCATTTTTTGTATAAGTGGAAGAACAGATTCAAAAATAGATTTCTCGGATCTATGAAAAAAGTTCCTGAGAAACAGAAAAGAGTGTTTAATTCAAGATGTGACTCATCTCTAAGTTGGATTGCTTGGGTTTTTCCTTTTTTTTTTTTTTCCCAGAATTTTTTGTCTCAGTCTCTGTGCACATCTTATAATGTACTAAACACTTGTATTCAAGACCTTTCTTAGAAGTAAAAAATAGCTAAACTTCTAAACCATAAATGTAAATAAAATATTAGGACTCAGTTTAAGCTTAGTGGCAATTTTCAAATCTGAATTAGTTGCTTTGCCTGAACATTGTAAGTCACCAACTACTTGTGGACTGATCGCTTATGATTAGGTAAGACAGTAATGAAAAGTCTGAAGGCACATTTTTAAGAATACAATTACATCATGGAGCCCAGAATAGATAGGACATAAGCCAGTTTAAATTGTGGTATCTTGCTTCTCTGACTCTTAACTAAAAACTTACATTTTCCAGAGATTGAATACTAAGATACAGACAGGTTGCACACTTACTGATATTAAACTGGCCCTTCCCTAGCTTCTTCAAAGAGATATTTATTGTGTTATAAAACACCTTTTTATTTTATTCACCCCTTCTCGGGGAATAGCTAATTTCTTGGTCGTGAAAGATTGGTTAATAATACATCTACAGCACTATGCTATTATGCAACTGTCTTTCTTTCTTGATTTAGAAGTAAGAGGGTGACCTCCCAATATAGATAATTTAATCTGCAAAAATAACCTTGCAAATTGACTTGCCAGAAACTAATATTAGATGAAATCTTTGTTCTATTGAACCTGGCTGTCATTAGTGATTCCCCATAAAAGGCTTAATCTACAACTGTAAAAAATCTCTACTAATGTTGTCAGGTTTCATAAAATATCTATTCTATTAAAGAATTAGTGATACTGATTCTGGTAGATTTGCAATATTTGGGTAGAAAGCCTGGATCTGATTCAAATTCTGATCACCTTTTGTACTAAATTTTGATAGAGCTGAAAAAGTGCTTCAGTAGCTGCTGTGGATACAGTCAAGAGTATATGGTTTTAAGAAAATTCTTATAAGAATGTAAAACATTTTTGTTTTCAATGAAAAGCTAGAGTTGTATCATTGAAATAATTTTTAGCAATCACCATTCATGTGACTCCTTTTTTTTTATTTACCTAAATAACTGAATTCTTTATTTTAGATTCCCTGTATCACCATGTAGCAAGAGTTAATCGTCACATCAAAAAAATATGTGATGGTGCTGCACATTGCAGGTAGTTCTAAAAATTTCAGTATTAAAGCAGAAAATCAATCTGAAATAGGTTTAAGAGCCAAATGTACTTAGCATAACTAAAAACCTAAGCAAAGATAAAATAGTTATACTGAAAATTTGAAAATTCTTTGTGCATATACGGAATAACCTCTAAAATCACATAAAGATAACTGAGGACAAAGAGCAAGATGATTCTCCAACACGTAGGCTGTGCAGTGTTTCAAGAGGTCTCCCATAAGACAGAGTGAAATGCTAACACCTGATCGTTTAAAATTAAAATGCACAGATCAAAGTTCTAGAGAAAAAACTTTTGACTGAGTGCAAAATAGACGGGATTAGCTACTTACTTTTGTGACCTTGCTATGGTTCTTTTTACTTAAAGATATGCTATGAATTACATGGGAACAAAGAATAGTTTTTAACAATTCAAATATAACAGATTCTATTACTAGTTAATAGACCATTCTGTGAACTTACCAATGAACAGGTACAATAATTATGCTCAGTGCATATGCACATGTTTTTACGTGAAAAAGGTGAAAAGAACTAAAAGACAGGTTTAGAAAACAAGCAAAGCCTTTTTGAACACCACTTCACAAATTGCTGAACATGAATTCAGTTTAAAATTGAAAACTCAATATTAAAACTCTTCCTTCTAATGGTCCATTTTATAGTGTTATTAAATATTGAACTTCAACTGAGGTCTCAACAATACATATAAATGTATGCATAGGTATACATTTATGTATGTCTTTCCAGAATTTGTCTGGTTTACATTGTGAATCTATTCAAGTAATGCTAAGGTCTTGCTTGAATACTGTTTTCGGTATGTGTTTGCAAAGTGTTATTGTACTTTGGATTGTTGCAACATATAGGAAGAATTCAAAGGTTTGTATTCATTTGAAGTATACATATATATATATATTATTGTACACTGTTTTATACCATATGTCCATTTGCAAGGTTGACAATATAGGATTATCCAGAAATATGAAAAAAACCCCCAAAGTATATATAGTTGCCTATTTCTGCAAATAGCTGTATAAGTACAATTAATTGCATAGATGTATTTATTCATATCTTTGTACAAAACACAACAGGTGCAGTCTTTCTTATAGTTGCTTAGAATTATAATATTTTTTTATTTTTATATTCTTAAAACCTATTCAGTAAAGCCTGATTTTGAACAGTGCGCTTATAACAATGAGGCAAACTATCATAGTATAATTTTTTTCAAATATAATAAGTGAATTCAAAGGGATGCTTATTCTTGAATTAACTGCCACCGCTGTGCAGAATAAAGAAACTATTTTAAGAGAGAAGAGTACATGGGAGGAGGCTTCTGATGCAGTGTTGATATTACATGGAATATGAGCAACACATGGGCAGCAATTCCAAATAGGAAATAATACTTACCCATTTGAGTTGCACTGTTTGTTTTGCATCATATTAAAGAAACAAGCATGCTAATGAACCAAATAGCTTGTGTCCATGTAAAAAAAAAGTCAATTCTCACAGTGTATGCTAGCACTGTTCTTTGTTTTTATATGCTTGACAGTTAAATGCCACCCAGACACCCAATATCATCAGATCTCAGAAGCTAAGCAGGGTCAGGCCCGGTTAGTACTTGGATGGGAAACCTCCTGTCAATACCAGGGGCTGTAGGTTCAAGTTCTGAGGACTTCACTGTCACTGTCGCTCAGCCATGGCAGATGAACCTTAGGAGTTAAAGGGTGGGGACAGTTTCGCACATGCTGTGCCTCACCTAAAAAAATGCACTGTGCAGGCTCAAAGGACACACCCATGTGGGCAGAGCCCTTCCCAAATCTTTCTTCATGAAGCCTAGCCATGATGATGATGACGATAATATGCTTTGTGTGAGTTTGGGCTACAGCGATGTAAAACTATTTGACTGGCTTTTAGAAAACTCATGTTTTCCTAGTCAAAAAAAGCCATTGTAGGAACATCAAAGTTTCTCTTGGCAGTATCTTTTCATAAAGCAGTGCAAAGGAGAGCAATTTGCATCCGTATAACGTCTGTCTCCATCAGGATAGTTAGTACACTTCTCAGGTATTACGAACATTTCTACCCTACAGTTAAAAATTATCAGTTAAGAGAAAAAGCTTTCTCAGGGAACAATGTGAGTCTAAGTATGAAACATACTACAAAAGGATGCTGTAACCCCATCATTTTGCTACTGCTGTTTGTGCGGTGACTCATTCCAGTGGGCTTTGTTTCTCTAGCAGGTTGCAGCTAGGTCATCCAGAGAAAGTCACACATTTGATATGTTTCAGCTACTTCACTCTGAGTCACCCAAACCCTCCAGAAAGTGGAGGTAAGAGAGGAGTTGTTCACAGTTGGAAAATGAAAAGTAGGGCAAGCAGACGGAAAGACAGTAATGATGGAACCTCAGGCACTCTGAGAAAGATGGAGCTTGCTAAGATGAACCAGAGGCAGGCTCAGCAGTCAGTGGTTGAGAAGTGATTATGAAGACTTTATTTCAAGGCAGACACAGCTGGAAATGTTTGGATTAATGAAAACCATAAGGCTTAATAATGTTACATCCAATATCTTGTTGTGGACAAAAAGAAATACACTAGATATATGGAGCTAGGAGTTTATTGTCTGTAGAATTAGCATTTGAACAGTCTAAAAGTCCAAATTACCATATTGGAACAGAAAAAAACTTTGTTAATAATCCGATTAAAATTATGTGTAAACAATTTACTACTGTTCCTGGTTTATGTTCACCTTTTCTCTGTATCTTACATTTGAAAGTTTCAATCTTTCTCTAAAAGCTCTGGGTGTATGTAAGCAGATGATCTATCCTAAGAGTTTTGTGGGGAGGAATATGATGTTCATGGTGGTTGACCCCTCCACTGAGCCTTGGGGGTCCTACTCAGGCAATTATTATACTCTTCCCTGTGTTGGGTTCCTGCTGTCTGGCTGGTCTCAGCTGAGTGTGAGCATGGCCCCACACCCTCCCAGCCTCACCCACAGGGGTTCTTCTTATCTGAGCAATGACCCCCTGGGTTTGCCAGACCCTTTCAACAAAGGCACTGGCACAGTTCAGGCAAGGGAGGCAACAGGGACTTGGCTCTAAGGCAGAAGCTGAAATGAGCCCAGCCTAATCCATCTGCTGCCAAGGTGAGCCCAAGCCAAGACTGAGACCAGCACTCACAGCTCAGGACAGAGTGTGTGATTTCTTACTAGGATTGACAAATCTTATTGGTCAGGCTATGCAAAGTGCATTTCTTGAGTTTCAGTTTCAGATTCTAGAAGTACAAAGAGATGTTCACACACTCCCTCTACAATCAAATATGCATATGTTTGTATATTTTGTCAAATAATTAGCAAATTAGAATTAAGGGGGAAAACCCAATTAAATTATTTTACAGAAATGGATGGAAATGAGAGCCCAGCACAGATACAGTCCCAGTAAGATGCAAAGTTCAAGTAGAATAAATAAACCCTATCCTCTTATATACATATACACACATACAAAAGGCGAGAGAAGAGTGTAGAACGTCCCAAGATCATGTCCTACATGAAGTGGTAAAGGCAGAATGTGCACACATATTTATTTAATAATTTGTTACCCTGATATTAAAACAATAGAACAATGACATGATGATCTGACTGGCTATATAATCACTTAAAGAAAAGTATGCAGAAAGAAAATAACTTGGACCCTCAAAAGAAAAGAAACAACTTTTCTCAACCCAGTGTAACTTCAAGAAGGACTATGCCTTTCAAACCTATAGACTGATTCACAGATTGATTTTAAGGCATAAAAACCACAATTTCCATTACAGGGTACTGTCTGCTTTCTTGGTATTGCAGCAAGAGCTGTTAAATTATAAGGATCAAATTGCTGCAGATCCTACAGTTATAGTTATGGCATTACTGGGAATCGGGTCTGTGTCAGTGCTCACATCCAGTGCTCTCCTATCACTAATTCCCTGTGTGGTTCAGCATTCCCTCAGCTAGTCATTTGCATAGATGGGCTGATGAGAGCTGGTGAACCAGTTTGAACAAATAGAGTGGTCTGAAACTAGGTAACTGACTGAACCCCCTTCCCACGCTCACATTGCATGTTTGTCCAATTCATACAGTAGATCCCCAAGATCATAAGCAGTTTCCTGCACAGCTCCTGCAGTGTGTGCGTTGATTTCAAAATCTCATGTGTAGAATAACATCCTGGGAAGAACTTGATTCTGTTGATGATTCCTCTCAAGTGCAGATGTAATCAAGTGGGACAATCTTTTGTATATAATTAAGATAGGAGATCTTTTGTACCCAGTTTAAAGCAATATGCAGCAAAGGATATGCTGTATGCTCACACGGGACCCCATGGACCAGGTAGACTGTAATAACTGACCAGAACACCAGTGGGGGGGGGTCCCACCAGATCCAGCTGTAAATGCTTCAGCAAGGATCCCGGCAACAGAAATTCCTGTCACCAGTCAACCTGTCCTCAGTGGTCCCGGCTGAGTGATTTGATACCTCACACAAAGCATTATGCAAAGATTTCTTTTATTTTATGTCTTTTTTTTTTTTAAGCAACACTCATGACTTTATAAGTGTCTTTGAATTAGCATGCCAAGTATATATTCAAATGAAAGACAGGACAATGTTGTTTGCAAATAAACACACACAATTAATTTGAATGAGAGTGTGATTGATTGCTCTTTTCTGGCTGCCAGGCACCCACCAATTTACTCTCTCACTTCCCTCTCCTCGGCAGGCAGAGGAAAGAAAATAAGATGAAAAACTCATGGGTCAAGATAAAGACTCAGAATATTATTTTCCATATATCCCATATTTCAGTCACAACCTGGCAGTCTATTTTGTGCTTCACGCCTTGCCATCAAATGTATACTTAGCATTCCCATGTAAAAAATATGAAGTTGTGATTTGGAGTCACTGAAGCATTTCTTTGAAGTCCTAAGAAAATACTTCTGTTTGGGTTTTGGTTTTTGTTGTTTGGGTTGGGTTGGGTTTTTTTTGTTTGTTTGTTTGTGTTTTTTCTTCTATAAATGACAGCAACACATCAGGAAATATATTTGTTAAAGTTGGAGGCTTGCAGTGGAAAGTTTTGAGGCAAGATGACCTCTGACATAACCAGGTTCCAGGTGGTTTTCGTGTTGATCATATTCTCTTAAATCAGATAATTTTCCTTCTGGAAGATTAGATAGAAAAAAAAATAGTGATCTGTTCTAAGAAATGGAAGCTCCCTTTTACTTATAGAGTTACAGAGATAAGAGAGAAAGACCAAGAATGTTCTTCAGAGATCAGGCATTGCCCATACAGAGGTCTTACCCTAGACCTCACTCCCTTCCCCAAGTGGCTCATAAACATATAAGCACACACTTAAGGCACAAATTTTTTACATTCATTTACTCAGACACTTGGTAAAAATGTAGACACAAAATCGCACCCTACTTACCAGAGAATTATTCATTCTGCAATGGAAATTCATAATAATAAACTAATTCCTTATACTGTACAGTTCTAAGCTCCAAAATGTCCCCAATCTTCATTTTCTTTAGAGCTTAGTAACATGATATAACTATAGGTCAACATAAACTCAGTCCTACCATGAAACCCAGAAAAAATGTGCAAAAAAGGAAAACTGAAATGATAATTAGAGAAGAAAATAAGAGAGGAAGAAGTTCAAATAAGATCATCAAAACATCTTTAAGAGGCAGGAGGAAACCTAAAGGTTTTTCAGAAGCCAGCAAACAAACTGCAGAGCGACTAGTCCTTTGAATTATCAACTAATGAACAAAGGAATCAAAGCAAGGCAAAAATAAAATGTAGCTTTCTACACTCATATTTGCTAGGAAGGGCAATAAGGAAATTTCTTGACTCAAAGATTTTTTTTTTAAGAAATTAATGAGCGGACCTAAAAGAGGCTAATGCCTCAAAGAAAGATGTACCTGAGCAACACAAAACTACTCCAGGGCATTAAATCACTGGAACCAGATGGTGCTGATGAAAGAGTTCTGAAGGAATTGAAGTATGAAATAGCAGAGGTAGTGATGAAGATATTCAATATATGCTTAATAAACCACACACTCTTCCAAAGATTGGGAACTTGTTATCTCAGTTTAAAAATAAAATAAAAAAGCCATATATGATCTTTGGCATTACAGATGAATGGGTCTTGTATGTGCTTCAGAGAAACTGGTTCTGAATATAATTAAAGACAGCATTCATGCAATTACAACCCAATACGACATGGCTTATGTAAGGGCAAACCTTTTAAACCTCCTAGAAATTTTAAATGATAGTGCAAATAAGATTTGTGCTTTTTAACTGACCAGAGTAATAATGTTTTATAAGTTCAGTATATTACCAAACACATGGGGATCAGAGTATACAATTTAATAGATACAAGTGCAGGAAAGGTACTTCATTTTACCTTCTCAGAGTCATAGTGTCAGGAGAGACAACTGGGTGCATCTGAAGTGTTGAAAATGCAATTACCATCAGATATGAAGATAATCTCACTCACCTGCTCCTAAACACTGTAATCTCATCTGAAGATATTCTCAGGCAACCTTTGCAAACAGAATCATACAAGTAAGTTCTACTGACTTTTCACTGATATATTATTGTACTTACTTTTATAGCAACTGTAAGAGAGGTGGTCATGAAAATTTTACTTTGAATAAGCAGATATCTATTTGGAAAGACTGAAAAACATAATTTTAATTGAACTACTATTATTTTTTTGTTATAGTCTCTTTTTTTCATTGTCGGAATTCTCATTTTCTACCTCAGAGTATGAAAGAGGGTAGCTGCTAGAGGCTCTGAGGTAGCTAGCATTCGTCATGAATCTTCTCATCACTTCATCTTTCTTTCTGTTCTTCATACCTAATTAGAACTGAACAGAGAGGCAAAATTCCATTTAATCAAAGATTTCATATTTTGAAATGTATGTTTAATCTAGAACTGAATGGAAATAGAGCTCCATAGCAAGCAGTGGAAGATGTGGGTTGTCTAAAATTGTGTACTTTTAAAACCCCAGAATCCATGTTTCTGGGTTCAACCCACATGGCTCAAGACTAGCCAACACGGGAAAATTGCTTAGTGTTACAGTACTGGAGCACTGTGGGAACCTCAGCCCTGTGGCGATCCAAGTGTCTGGCAGCTGCATCAGCCATCTTCCTTAGCCAATCTATCTCTAAAATGTCAACAGTGCACACACTGTAACACCAAGAAGATACATTAGCGCAAATCCCAAAGCAATATATTCAAAGCTATATTGACTTCAGTTCAAGGTCTTGTTCAGCGCCAGAGCATGGCTCTCAGCACCATGCAGAGCCACACTTAAAGAACTGTCCTCCTAGGAAACCAAAACTGCTGGTGGATTGTGCAGGTAAATTACTAGGAGCCTATGCCTGCCTCCCTGACATCCGATCCTGTCAGATCTTGGAAGCTAAGCAGGGTCAGCCCCGGATTAGTACTTGGATGGGAGACCTCCTGGGAAATTCCGGGTGCTGTAGGTTCTAGTCCTGAGGACTTCACTGGCACTGTCCAAGGTTGCTCGGCCATGGCAGATGAACCTCAGGACTTAAACAGTGGGGCCAGTTCTGCGCACTCTGAGCCTCACCTAAAATCCACTGCGCAGGCTGGAAGGGCACACCCACGTGGGGACAGCCCTTCCCAAATCTTCGTTCACGAAGCCGAGCCACACACACTTATGCCATATGTTTAGGAATGATTTACTAGGCTAACAAGGTTCCTATTAGATTATATTTTTTTATAGAATTCCTAAACTTCAACAAAATACTGTACTTGGGAAAATATGAAACCCAATTAATATGTACCTTGCCAATTACCTAATGCTTTGGATCAATCTATTTCTCTACTGCAAAGTCCTTATTGAAATTTCACCTCCTTGCTTCTTATCACATTTCTTTTCAAATAAATACATATCATAGACTGTGGATTTCTGCTCTATACTTCCTATAGTGCAATGAGTTGTTCTTCAGGCAACACTTCAATACAAATGTTAAACAGTAGTCACAATAATTTCATGCAAAATACAATTATATCAGAAGAAACTTGGACTCTTACTTGAAAGAGGATAATATGTTTGCCTTTTGTATGACAGATTTATTTTTTCACTCTTGTAAAATAGTTATCTGTTACAAATGGTCAATATGTTTTCAAGTCTCTATTAGCCACTCTTGTAAATCACTAATACTTTTATAAATGTTTATTCTTGACATGCTGAATTTTATAGCTTCAAAATAAATTATTTTTCAGCATAGTATAAACAGAACAGAGAAGTTAGATATGAAGGCTGTTGAGTTTCATAATAATAGCACATCTATCTTCATAACACTTTTCTGACTGTACAATACTCTTTTGTAATGCAAGTATCAGAGTAATGAAAACATAGTGCTGAGTTTAATTGCCTTACAAAATCTTTATTCATTTTTCAACATGCATTTTATTCACTCAACTATTCATTAACAGAGAGTTTGCTATGTGGAAATGATATTTGTAATATGTAAGGCAATTTGTAGAGTATAAGAGTGTTTATAGTACAGAGCTGTTTTATAGGTCACTGACCTGTATGGAAATTAATGAAGAAAGGTTCTTAATTTATGAGTGCTCGTGCAAAAACTGAGATATGCCAGCAATGCAAATACATAATGTAAATCTCTTTATATACATCAATCTCAGAAAAATCAATAAATTCAACTTTTTTTATTAATATTATTCAGCAATCACTCTATTACATGTATCAAAACCAAAATCAGGGAAACTAGAAAATGATCTTTAGTTATTCATTATCACTTACGGTAATTTTTGAAAATTAAGATCTACCAATCGCTAACCTTCTAAAACAACACTTGCATGTCAATTCAAGTGTAATTAAAATCAGTATCCACCCTTAGTTCTAAGGCCATCTGAATTATGTCTTAATAGTAAGAGAGGTGCAGGACCTTGGTCTTATTGAACTTCATGAAGTCCATCTAGGCTCACTCCTCAAGCCTGACAAGGTCCCTCTGGATGGCATTCCTTCCCTCAAGCAAATCAATTGTACTGCTCATCTTGGTATCATCTGCAAACCTGTAGAGGATCCACTCAGTGTCTATGTCATTAATAAATATATTGAATAATACTGGTCCCAGAGTAGCCCTCTGAGGGACATTCCTTGTTACTAATCTCCCTTTGGATATAGTGTTGTTGACTGCAAGTCTTAGATACTGCCATCTGTCCTACTCCTTATTCATCATATACTCCATCCATCAAACCCATATCTCTCCCTTTTAGAGACATGGATGTTGTGTGGGATCATTTTAAGGCCTTTCAGAAGTCAAGGTAGATAACATCCATAGCTCTTCCCTCATCCGGTGATGTGGTCAGTGCATCATAGAATGCCACCAGATTAGTCAGGCACAATTTGCAACTTTTGTGAAACTATGCTTGCTGTCTCTAGTCACTTCTGACATCCACGGGCCTTAACATAGCTTCCACAAGAATCTGTTCCATGATTTTATTGGGCATATAGGTGAGGCTGACTGGACAATAGCTCCCATGAGATTACTTTTTATATAGATTATAAATGATCTAAAATTTTGAACATATAAATTAATATAACTTTCACATTTTTTAAATGCTAAATGTATATATAAACGCTATTAGTATTTTATTAAATGTTTTTTGGCATAGGTGTTGTGGAAATTACTGTATTCTTTTTTACAAACATACTTTAGATTTCAGTGAGGAAGAGTCCACTAGTATCCACTAGATATTTCAGAGATTTATACTAATTGATACTGTTTCTTGAGACTAAATTAATCTTCCTTCTGCTTTTAGTTTGTATTTGTTTCATGCATTCGAAATAGCAATCTGATTGCATAAGACATATATAGTGTGTATTGGGATTTTTATTTTTCAGATTTTTCTAGTGTTTTAAATAATTATATGTCCATTATAAAGAAAATTCTTAAAATTTATAAAGGTCAACTGGCTAAGCCCTTCACACCAGAGCTCTGAAACTGAGTTTCCAAAACTTGCATCATTCTAGCTCTTTTCTAAGTCCTGAATTATTTTTCTCTATCCTTAGCGTAGTGGAAGTAAGGAGCAAGGAAGTAAGGATTATCTGTTGATACATTGAAAACATTGCACCAGCTGAAAATCTACATCTGTGGGAGTATGAAGAATCCTTTAACATCTCTAATTGTTCCCAATCTTTGTCATTTCTCTATTCACACCTAGTATCATCATACAGCTGCACAGCATTTCAAAATGTGTGTTCAATTTAGTTCTTTACTGTGCCATTTTTTGCAACATCATTTGCTTTATCATGATCATGTCTTTGGAAATGTAATGAAAATGCTATGGATCAAGCCATTTAACATGTCCTATAGAACTGAGTTGTACATGTCATGTATCAGTCCAATGATGCTAGCATGTTCTTCAGATTGCCAGACTATATGTCGTGATCTACTCAGCTTTATTAAAAATCAACAGCATTAGAGATCTAATTTTCTTTTAGAATTGTTAGGGATAAGCAATTCAAACTTACAGATCTAACAAAAAGATCACTTTCTATTTAGTAATTTTCCTAATTATTTCTGAAATTAAAAAATATGGCTGTTTTATTGAAACTATGAATTTTTCATTAAACATTTCTGCTCCAGGTACAGTAGGATAATATTTCTTGAACATATTATATGACTTTTCCATGTCATTATTAATATTTTATTACTTTTATTTAAAAAAAAAAAACAATTGAAAAAAGCAAAAATCTGCAACACCACAGCATTAAACTCTCCAATGTTCACAGTTGCATTATTTTTCCTATATTCACTTATGCCTTGTCTTTTACATCTCTGGTTGAATTCTTATATGCTTTTCTTTCCTTGTCACAGTCACCTCTACTCGTAGCCTACATAAATATAATTAAAAGTCAGTGGAGAACTGGATAACACTTGCATACTATAGATTTCTAGTGTACTATTGGCTCTGTCAGCAGACCTCATGAAAACTTGTCAATATGATGAGGATCCAAGTACATAAAAAAACCAGGGCTATAACAAGGACAGGGAAAGAAGAATTGTGTGGTACCTTTCTTGTCATTGTTGTTGTTACTGTCACACAAAAAGAAATACTGAAGCTCTACAGATGCATGACTGGGGAAAACAAAAATTAAAAAAAAATATTAAAAAAAAAAAAAAGAGGAAGAGGAAGAAGAAAAACAAAAGGGACAGCTCCAGAAATATTAAGCCTGAGATTTAGGATTCCCTTGTTATCCTGTGTTCCCCTTGTTATGCTGGGTATTGGTTCTTTTGCTTATGATAAATTCAAAATGCTAAAAGAAAGTTGAAAGCCTGCAGATTATCACCCATTGTTTCCAAAAGGCATACCTACATAGAATCTTCTGGCAGCTTTGTAAGCAAGAAGGAACTGATCACGATTGGCCATTTCAGCACTAAATTCATGCATATTTCCCTCAATATTCGCAGTTCCACCCCTAATGGGAGCTGACAGAATGTAAATGAGTTTCTAAAGGAACCAGCAAAAGTGGCAATTTTTCTCATTTAATCTTCAGATGAGCTGTCTGTCTCCCAGCTGCTGAGCTTCATTAGAATTCTGAAACTAATTTCACCTATCAACACATGATTATTGGTTTGAGTGTGGGTTTTGGGATACTGTGAGTAAAAATCACTCTACAATGCAGAGTTGGCTCAATAGGAAAAAAAAAATCTAATAAAACTGGCAGGCTTCAGAACAGTCAGTTCTTACCCTGAATAAAACTTGCATCTATCTTTGGAGTCTGGTAAAAACTCATCCTATACAGATCAACAGCGTAACAAAAAACTGATATGTAAGAAAGTTAGAAAGAGATTTCACTTTATTTATTAGCATAAAACAAGTAAGAAAAGATTAATATTTTTGCCCAATGACAAAAGCTAGTATCCAGTAATGACTGTAGTGCTTACCCAAAGAAAAAGGGAAGAGCAATAATCAGATTTAAATTATAAAGAATTAGAATATGGTGCAAAAAATTAGCACCCCTAGTTGATTCTTCTAGGGAAAGTGAGCTGGTTTCAAATATTAGCATTAGACAAATGTTGCCTTTTCCATATCATCCCTGAAGTCATATTTTGCTCAGTTCCAACCTTCATTTTTCTGTCACTCGGTCTTAATTAAGCAATCAGCCATGTCTGCTTGTCTGTTTCAAGATCTGTGATTACCACTGATGTCATCACAGATTTGTCATGGAACTGTACGTATACAAAACAAGATTAAAAAAAAATAAGAAAAAGGAAAAAATAATTAGTTTTGAACATTTTAATTTGTTCAGGAAATTATATATGTCTGTAGGAGATGGCTATAACTGTAACCATGACTGTGTGTCCTTAGCACTGGACAATTTGAGTTTGCTCTGACTGCCTCCCCATTTATTACAAGCAAATCTGATCTCTGTCATCCATTTACCCTGCATTTTTTCTTTATGAATCAGTACATGCTCATAACAAGATGCACTTTATTTCTCTCAATGCATTCACTTGTGTAGTCAAGTTTTCACTAATCTTGCAAACTATTCAGTGCTCTCGTAAAGTACAGTCCATTTCTCACAATAATTCAGCTTCAACCTGGTTATCAGTTACATCACAAATAATTTGTCTCTGTTGATCCATCTGTTATCTGCACAGCTTTCATGATTTACCTTTATTATGTAGGGGTAACAGAACAGCTAATAGTCTCAACTGGCAGCCTGCTTCTTGTAAATAAAACTCCTTTCCCCTGTGATGATATTCAATGCATCACAGCAGTCTTGAAATTTCTAAGTGACTTTGCCTAGTATTTTACATTCACTCTCTTTCTCCCTAAAGAGCATTGCTCTTAGCTTGCAGAACAACATTTCGATTGTTTCCAACTCTGATTTCTCTACACTACTACCCACTTTAAGTTAATGCAATTTTACACCAGGAACCTCTGATGCATGTGTTAAGGAGCCACAGAGGCACTGAGCAGAAAGAACAATGTTTATTTCTTATTCCTCAGTCTCAGGGCATGGGACAGTTTGCAAAAGGTAAATATACCACAACCAAGATTTGCATAACCAGGTACACTGGCTACTGTATATATGGTACAAAAGAAAATAAACAAGATAACACTAAAAAGAAAACATTCTTCAAGGTGAGATGGTTATTTTCTTCTTACAAATCAGGATGTCAGAGGAAAGAAACAGAACTTCTTGAATAGACGAGAACTAGAACACCTTCATATTCCATTTTTGTTTCTCTGGCCAGTGGAGCACAAGGATTTCTTAAAAATATTAAATTAAAATAAATTAACTTAAAGAATGAGGAATAAACATACAGATTCATACAACCATGTTTACTAATGTTTACTAATTAAAACTCAACAGCCACTTTCCAATCAAACACTTATAAGAAATGAAAAGTAAAATTTCAGCTAGTTTTAATTCTAGTATACATATACAGGCTTAAGAGGTGGGAATGTGCAACCCTCAGGAACTTCAACATGGGCAAGTGCAAGGTCCTGCAAGTGGCTTGGGGCAAATGCAAGCACAAATACAGACTTGACAGAGAATGGATTGAGAATAGTCCTGAGAAGGACTTGTGAGTTTTGGTTGATGGGAAGCTTGACATGACCCAGCAGTGTGGAGGTTTTTAAGGTGAGACTGGACATGGCACTTAGTGCCATGAGTTGGACCAAGGGTTGGACTCGATCATCTCGGAGGTCTTTTCCAACCCAATCGATTCTATGATTCTAATCAAAGTGGGGTTGGATTAAGGGTTGGACTTGATGATCTCAGAGGTCTCTTCCAATCCAACTGATTCTATGATTCTATGATCACAGCCCAGAAAGCCAACTGTATAAGGGACTGAATAAAAAGAGGTGCAGTCAGCAGCTTAAGGGAGGTAATTCTCTCCCTCTACTTATCTTTGTCAGCCATACAATAAATTCCACTTGCTGCACTTGCTTCTAAAGGTTACCACTATATTAATACATTACAGCAGCCTTCCAGTACCTAAACAGGGCCTTGGAAAATTCTGAATAGAAACTTTTTAGGAGGGCATGGGGTGACAGCACAAGGCAGAATGGCTTCAGACTAAGAGGGTAGGTTTAGATTAGATGTTAGGAAGAATTTCTTTATGGTGAGGTTGATGAGGCACTGGAACAGGTTTCCTAGAGAAGTTGTGGATGTCCCACCCCTAGAAGTGTTCAAGGCCAGGGTGAAAAGGCCCTGAGCAATCTGGTCTATTGGAAGGTATCCCTTCCAACCCAAACCATTGTATGATTCTATGAGAGTAAAGTCAGTGGTAAATGATTTGACATATCACAGAAGCAAGTGAATCTTAATAATGTATTATCTGTGCAACCATAGTCTCTTTCCTGATGAATGCCTTTTCTTATTTTCCCCAATTGTTTCATTGCTTGCTTTAATTCTTATAGTGAGTGTACAATGCACAAAATTGTTCTGTGCAAAAATTTTCATAGTTAGCTAGAAATGGCACTTTTTCTACAGGTTCAGTTCTGAGGCTCTCACTAGCTGGATTTCTGTTTCTTGTTGATTCCTATTATCATAATGAATAAACAGGTTCTGGGAACAGGTTATTAATATGTGTACTATGTTTTAGAGAAAAAAAGCCCACAATAATTCTATAAAATATAATAATAAAGTAGGAGAAGAAGCATCTTAATAAATAACACTGAAATTAAAAGCATGTTGAATTTCATAAACAGCTGAAGATTAGACAGCCATGAGCAGTGATTAGCATTTGTATCACAACGGCACAAATTAATTTAGTTGTTCAGTTCTAATAGCAAACTCTTACCTCCTCATGTGATTTTCGTTACCCAAGTAGTCATTGTTTTTCTCTGATTGATATATAATATTTTTTTAGAGAAGGACCTGTTTTCAAGAATTCTGTATGGAAGATGTAGCACATTGACAAAAGGTTCCACATCTCAGGGACCACTGTTATTTCCCTGAAATCAGTGAGATGTTTCCAAAGCTGTCAGATCAATCCTAGAAATGTCTAGTCAGACAAAGCAGCAAAAGTGTAGCTGAGGTTATATTAAATGATTCTGAGTTGTTTTTCTCTTCACATTTTTTTTCGTATCATGCAAGATTTTTGGGTTTTTTTTGCTAGAGTGATTAAACATGGATTTAGGATATTTAAGGAAAGATCAGGATACAGGTGTTATGGCATTTCACTTGCTTTTCAAAAAAACATTCAGAAAGAGCATGGGTCACTGCTACATTCTTCTGCCTGTGAAATGGCTGATATTATAAAAAAACCCTCAGAAGTGAAATAACCTTATTTCAGACTTCTTTACCCCTTGTCAGCTTTATACACACAAAGCACACATTATACCAGACCACTATCCATGGCAAATCTCCATTTACATGAATGTGCTTCATGAATTCAACTTGTATTTTTCCATCTTTTTTTTTTCTGGATTTCTAGAAGTATTAATGTGGATCTGAAGCTTTTTCATAGTGTCATTCACAGTGGTAGGTTATACTTATTCATTTGCTTAATTAGTTCATTTATCAAATGGATGTGCTCCATTGTAGAGAAACCTGATTAAAAGCCTGTCTTTTCTGTCAGTTGGTTGAACTCCAGCTCAGCTTTGAGATGATTTCACTAAAACCAGCTAGAAAGTTTATAGAATGAAGACATGAACCTGATCAATTTCCAGTTCCTCCTGTTGTGTTCACAAGAACATTAATAACAAGCAATTTTTCTGAAATTACAGAAAATGAGGAATTTTCTTTCATTTGTCTGCTGAGGGCAGAGTTAAAATTGGCCTCATTATAATTATTATTTATATTGCAGTGGTTGCATTGTGCATGCTGCAAATGTGTAATATAGGCTCTTTCAAAAACCTTGCATTCTAAAGACAGGAGGAAATGGATGAAAGAAGAAATGGAGGCAAAGAAAGGTGAAGTGACTGCTCAGAGATACACAGCAAGTCACAACAAAACCAAAAATAGAACAAGTCTCTTGTCTTTCAGTTCACTTTGTCTCCAAAATCCCCCCAAAAATTCATAAATTCTCTGAAATAAATTCTCTAAATGTTGAATATCAGTTTTCTTGCTGTGAATTGAATGAACATCTGCTGTTTTCCTGGCAACAGTTCCAGCCATTTTGAGGCACATAATATGTTTTGTTCCTTTGCAGTATTCCTCATGGTAGCTCACACAAATAAATATAATTTAAACCTTGCTAACATAAGGAACATATTACAATGTGTTTCACCTAAGGGTTGACTAGAATGGGCACAGGAACAAATCAAACTTTACATGTGCATTTGTAATATTTTATGCACATTTCTGTTGAACAATGCAGATTGAACAAAATCAAAGAACAATATTTATGCTGTGAAACTCAAGAGTGAAACAGTACCCACAAGATGAGGAATTCTTTCACAAAGGCTGCATTTAGTAGACTTTGGATAAATAAATTTCAGTTAAAGTATCTGAATTATTTTGACAAGATAAGAAAGATCAGTCAAGAAACTTGTATGTTGTTACAAGGCTGATGGTTGCATCAAGTTTATCAATCTATCTTTTCCAATATAAATTATAGGCTAAAGCAATGGCAGAGCAAAACCATTGCCAGCAGATCGGCTGCCGTGCAAACAGAACATGGTTACTGGCAATGACTAGAGCAAACATGAGTATTGGAAGTGCTTACAGAACTATATCATGGATACTGATGATGTATCTGGTTCCTCAGACGTAAGTGACATAAGTGACTTATGGTGAATGGATATCAGAACTTGATAATTTTGATGAGGCCACTCTACAAATTCTAGATTTGGCCTGTCATTATAAGGCCATGAAAACTCACTGTGTCCATCAAGTATAATGAGCAAGCAGCATGAAACAAGAGAAGAAAGTGAGAGGCTTCTCCATTCAATAACAAGCTACATTAATTTAAAAACTTTGTTATTTGTATGAAACTTATAATGCCATTTGAGCATCAGTTTTCTTTAACACATTTGAGATGCAACTGAGGCTCAATAAAAACCCAATCCTAAAAATAGCTTTGGTGACTTAGATCTCATCTATGAGGTTTACTGAATTCAGTAACAGTATCTGAACTCACTGAGTAAAGAAACTCAGGGTGTTCTTGTCTTTAGGCCCGTGTTTCAGTTGTATCTCTGCCAAATATAGAGCCAAGATTGAAGTCTTCCTATCATATTTCCTATCCAAGACCTTAATTTTTTCCAGGAAATAAATCTGGAAGCACAGAACAGAAGAAAAGGTGAGTAGGTTTGATCTGGTTCCTGGCCAGGACACAGAAGAGATAAGGCACTCCACAGTATGTATGCAGGTGAAGAGCAGCAAGTCTTTGTCCCATTGATTTTCTTGCCAAATTAGGCACTCAAAAAGCATAAATATAAAGAGTACAGACACATGCTCTAAAATTACCTCTCACTAAATTTGGAAAACTTGGGAGTTTAGGTTTTGGTGACTTTTTCTGGGTAGGTTCTGGGATTTTGTGTGGTTATTTTCTTTGGTGGGTTCGGATTTTATGTGTGTATGTGTATTTTTTGTTGTTGTTGTGGTTGGTTGCTTGGTTTTCTATTTTTGGGGAGGGGATTTGGGGGGAGTTGTAATTGTTGTACGGGTTTAGTTTTGGTTTTTTACTATAGTATACCTCTAAATGCATAGGCACAAAGGCCTATTTATATCCCTATCATCAGGAAATTTGGGGCATAAGCACAGCACAAAATGGAGATATAACAGCAGACAGAAGTGAAAGTGGGAGATGAGAAACAGCTTAAGGTTAAAGTCTCTGAAATCACTTTGATGATAATTTTAGCTAATTCTAGCCTAATTTTAACCATCTCCAAATCAGTCTTGTTATCTAAACTAATCTTCATAGTTGCAGCCATAAAGAAGGGAGAGTTAGACATCTTCTTCTTTATAAATTTCTTATACTTATCTTCAGTGTTTTAAGATAGAATTAAATATTTTCTAAAGCATTTTCCCTGAATTGACTTCTGATGCAATCCACATGACTGTGTCCCTGTGGAAGAGCAAATGCACCTTAGAAAGATACTTTTCTCAGTTTGATGTTCTCTGAAATTAGAAGAAGCATCCTGATGTCCTTGTTGCTCAATCAAATATTTATCATCTATTATCAATATATATTAAGGTAATTGATAGCTCAGCTTCCTTCTTGATTAGCCACAGAAATCGTCAAGCTTTGAATTAATAGACAGGAAGTAAGATAAAAGCAAAATAAATACTATAACCCTTGAAAATATCTTCAGTTTAGTAGAACAAACTCTCAAATAAATACCACAGCAGAGCATAAAGCATCACATGTGCAGAGTTTATGAACCCCAGATATACTTCTGTGTTCACTAAAGTTGCTGAGACAGTTGTGCAAAACAGATGGACTCTCATTATTCTAGCCAGAGCAGAATATTTCTTCCCTTATCTTCCTATCCTTCCCAAATCACCCTGTAATTTTCCTTCTTAGTTTCAGTTATCTTCTTCACCTTACTTCAGTTTTCTTGAGATTATTCTTGACTGCATTTCACTAAATTTGGAAATGTCTTGGTTTTATACGTTTCCTTATGAGTTTTTAGTTTTATTTCTCCTCAATGTCAAATTCAGTTCTGTAACCCACATGGCTGTGTTGTTCCTTCCTGTTTGTCAATTTCAGTCAAGTGATTTCTATTCAAAGCTAATAAAAAATTGTTTGGCATTAGTTAACTATAGCAAAAGTATGTTGAGAGAGAGAGAAAGACAGAGTGCAAGAGATGCATATACAGCACAGTTCTAATGATTTAATTAACTCCTTAGTCTGCTAGGTCTTTAATTATACCAACACAGCTTCTTATAAGCCTAAGGCCAAAATGCATGTCTGCTCCTTTCTTGCTTTCAGTAACATAGCAAACAAGATGGACACAAATGTGAATGAGGTTATACATTTAGATAAGCAATTTTTCTTAAAAAACCTCTACATATTACAAGCAGTAACAGAGATACTCTGGCTGTTAGGGTATGTTAGAGGGGATGTGGATTACTCACTGACAAAAACACTCATTATCATCCCAAGTGAGTTCTATAAACATCAGGTTATGAGCTGAGCACCTTCAAAAACCTTGTCTATCTGAATACATTTCACTTTTTGTAAGTGCATACTTATCAGAAAAGAATGAGCAACTAAGCACAGAGTCCAGTGAATGGGCTAAGATCAACTGTTCATAGAAACAGGACTTGGGTGTAAGACTGAAGAAAAGCCACTACAGGATTCCTGCTAGGCTGGCAATCAGTATAATCAGAAAGCAATTACGAGCTTGAATGCAAATAGTCCTTCGGTTGGGACTGGGAGAGCCACACTCACCTACAGGATCGTGCACGGACAGTATGCACAGAACATTTGCAATGACAATTTCGTCAGCAGTCACTAGTGAGTTTGAACTGAATAGCCAAATAAACACCTTTTTTCTTTCTATGCCCTATATGAAAACTAAAATAAGTTATGGGACTGGTGTAATATATTGTTTCTAGTAACTAATAGCAACTCTGTAAACTTTGGATAAAAAGTTAAAACAAGATAGGTTGCACCAAAGACAAAGCAGGAGAAAGCATCAGGAATAAAAGAGCAGTGGCTTGTATTAAGAAGGTGGCATGAAGTTGTGAGACAGGGAATTCAATTAAAGTTATGAAAGAAGAACAAAATTTAGTGCAAGGAGAAAAGGGAATGAGACAAAGCTTCATTAAACAAAATTGGTGAAACACGAAAACTCCATTGTAATATGAGAGGTCACAGTATAAAAACTTTATAATATACTTCTATCCTTTACTTTGTAGCCGACCTACTTAAAAGAGAGTCTAATTGCTAGAAAATACTGTTTCCTTTATAACCTTCTGTGATTCTTATTAATTTCAAATAGATCTAAGCCAGTCCTGATAGATTTTATGTACCATGTTCACATAACTAGTTTAGAAATATTTATGCTGTTTACACCCATTGGGATCAAAACATAACATTTAACAAATCAATATGAAGAGCACATTTTATAACATGGAGCAAGGTGGTGAAATATCTCACATACATCTCTTTATGTACATTTAATGAAGAAAGAATGGGGAAAGCATGCATACATACATTTAGTTTGCACTTATATAATATTTTGAACAGATAATAGCTATGTGTTTGGCATGAGCCTTCTAACTATGTATACAGTGAGAAGCAAATTGCAATACTCTTCAGATGGATTCTACGATACATATAGACCACAATAATTGCAGAGCTGTAAATCAAGAGTTAACTTTATAAGTTTTTTTCCAAGACTACTAAAAAGAATGGGATAATTATAATGGTTAGGATAATTACTGCGTTGCGTCTAGGTAATATTTACAATATTTCATGCATCTTTGGCATTTCTCCAAGGCAGTGTCTCCCTTTAACACAGGCACTTGGAAAAGTACATTTCATTATTTACTTCAAGAATCCTGGCTTTAAGATCAGCAACTTGAAAGCTACTGCTTGGCATTGCAAATTAGAATGCCTCCAAAGCTTAACCAGGTTATGCCAGGCATTAGCTTGAGACCATCAGCTCTCAGAAAATGTGTTAATAAGGCCAACTGTGGTGTTAACTCCCTTATCTTGGTGAAACGAACTGTGTGGATGCAAGAAGGTGTGTTTGCACACCCCATTATGTAATTTCTCATCATGTTCCAGACATATCTCAGAAGTTCAGTGTTTAGGAATTCATTTCTTATTGCTTCATACAGCTGATTACACATGCACACAGTCTGCTATTGAGTACACAGTGCAAGGGACTGTTTGTTAACAAATGTTCTGTGCCACGGATGAAGTGGCACATAATTACAAAGATACAGATCTTCTTTTCCTTTTGTTATTTTGTGAATACCTGTCTTAAAACAAGAACTGAGATAGTTTTACCTCCCATTTTTTTTCTTTTTTTTTTTTTCCTGTAGCAAGTTGAGTTAACTCTGTTTCTGGAGTCTCACGTTTGTGGTCTCTACAGTTTTGCCTTGTCAAATAATACTTTGAAGAATGTAGGCTCACACCCTTTGTTACAGAAAGTCTTCTTTATATGTCTCAGTAGCTTTAAGAATAGCTGAGGATGCATTCATCCTTTAATTATCCTCAGTAGCAGCTTAATCTGAGTATATAGCTTTAAAGACCCAAGCAGACACCTTTTCATGGAGCTATACTAACCCATGAGATAGTTCAGAGCTAAATATGAAAGGCCTTAATATTGGAGTATTTTGATATGGCCTTTTTTTTTTTTTTATTTTGGCTTCTCTCAGAGGGTAGAATGAAATTCATGAGAACAACTCTATCCTACAAAAGCAAACATATCTTTCATAAAAATTTCATAAGAAAATTCTAGTGAAGCAAACATCGTGCATACAATAAGTTATTATTGCATCACCTCACAATACTGAATTATTTAACTGCAGAGAGTAGTTTTCCCTATTTGTAATATATTACAAACTAGTCTGTGGTTTTAAATGGCTAAATAAAGAGGGGAATGTGTGACTAAGTTCCAAATCCTGACTTCACTCATAATCAGGCTGCTGGTCTAAGATATACATCAGTGTACTGGTAGTAGCAGAGAAGAACTGACCACAACCCCTCCACCCATATTGTGCTGCTTGGTGGGGGAGTGGAGGAGGTAAAGGAGTTAGGAATGAAGGAGTGAAGATTAACTTGGGAAAAGGAAAATGTTTCTTTAATTTTGTCTTTTTTTCTCACCATATAAATCTATTTTAATAAGCAAAAAAATTATATTAATTTTCTCCAGGTCAAGTCTGTTTTTTACATGACAGAAATTGGTAAGTGGTGCACATGTTTTTATCTTGACCTACAAGCATTTTTACATCTTGTCCCCCTGTTCTGTTGAAGAGGGGAAGTGAGAGAGCACCAAGGTGGGCATCTGGCTGATGTCCAAGGTCAATCCACCACTGTCAATAACAGAAAAAAATCACAAACTCGAGAATGTCATTCCCAATTTCCCAGTGAAATTCTTTGTCTACTTTCCAGAGGTGAATATGTATTAAAGGACAATTGACATAAGTTCTAAAAAACTGAGACAAATTATTTTCATTCCAAGATCCACATCAATGAACAGAATTCTTCAGAGTTTTTCAAATATTTTAGGTCAGCAGCTTTAAATACTACAAATTCTTATTAAACGAACTGATGTTATACTTCCCTGATTGCACTTAAGAATTCAATTGAACCATTTATAAAGTTCATATTTTGGAACCTTATCACAGTATAATTAGACACACCTGAAGGGCATCATTATTCATGCATATTTTCCAGAAAATGTTTTAAAGAAAAAGCTCTGTCACTAGAATAATTATATTCATCTTTTCCCAGTTTATTTCCACAAAGAACCCCTAAATAGGAACAAAGGTTTGCAAGATTTTATCTCTTTGCCCTTACATCTTGTAAGCTTGTAATGAAAGAAAAATAAAATAAAATCTCTGACTCTTCACTTAGTCATTCTTTAGTTTTACTGCCTATGGAAAAAAACCTTGAAGACCAGCGAAGGCTTGAGACTCGTGGGACCGAACTTCAGCAGTTAATCTAACGCCACCTAGTGTTAGAAGAAGAAATCACTCTCTTAGTTCTGCTTTCAAATACGATGGGCACTGGAAAGTGAGACAAGTGGAAGACCTATGAAAAAGCTTGAATTGTATTTTTAACTGATGCTTAAAGCAACATTTTAAGACTTAGTCTGTTTACTGCCACTATGCTATTAAATTGGAAGTTAAATAAGACAATAAATAGAAGTGTAGACAAAAATAGCAGGGGAAAGAAGTGTAACAATCAGTTTTTCATGGTTAGTTTGAACATCTCTGTCATGTAGTGTTGATCTGAAGTTTAATATTGACTTAATAATCTCTTAAATTTACAAAATTTTCCAAAAATGTTAGCCCACATAACGATTTAAAAAGGGAGGGGAGGGGAAACAATGACGTTTACTTGGTTGGTTTGGGGTATTTTATATATACTAATATGAATATTTGTGTTGCAATCTGAAATGCTGTATACTTCAATTCACAAACTAGGATAAAATCTTTCCCTAAGAAAGCATCTGCAGCCACTCTTTGTGTTTCTTACTATCATTTCCCAAAAATGAATGCTCAAAGCTCAAGAAAGAGTATTTTACTCATTATTTTATACTATATGAAAAACATAAGCCAATTTTCTCAAAAATATGCATCTAGAAGATAAGACAACCATCATGCCATATCTCTCTGCTCTAGTTTATATATACTGATAATGTGAGTCCCTTCTTTAATGATTTTGTCAACCAGTATATGAGCAGATAGAACAATGAGAAGTCTTTAGACTTTAGTCTTTAGTCTTTAGAATTATTTAGAGGAAAAATCAATTATTGAGACTGTGATGGGTCAGCTCTTTACCGAGATTCATAAGGTTATTTGAAACTTATTAATGAATTAAGAGCAACAGTAAACCCTTTTTTTCGGTAGTATATAAGAACTCCATTCTATGAGAACAATATCTGTGACTATGTCACCACTATGTGTCGAATTCTTAATCCTTGTATTGTAAGTGAATATAGGGAGTACCTCACTAGAAAAGAGTGAAAATCAACAGCCTTGAATAGGTTAAAAAAAAAAAGGCTGAAGTTTCATTGAATTTACCAGTTTGAAAGAAAATTTGAACTATTTATAAGGCAAATCAGAGCCTCAGAGGTCTGTTTTGTCATGGTACCTATGGTTACCTAAGAACAGCGCACATTCTCCATAAGCCAATAAATGTGTAAGAGATGCTTAACAGCCATTTTCTTGTTTCTAATTTAGTCTTCAAGAAGTAGTGGAACAAATGTCAAAGACAGTATTGTTTGCCACTAAAGAGACTCACCATTTTCAGAGATGCTATAATTTCATCATACAGTAGTATTTAGATTTCCATTTACACAAACATATGCCCTTAAGGTCAAGACAGATCCCAGATGCGAATACAAAATTAGAACCAAATCCAAAGGTTTTCAAAATAGACCCTGGGGTTTGGGTTGAAGTTCAGCCTGCTTTATACATAGCACATTTTTAACACATGCTATTTTTCAAATGCCATGTCTTTAGCAAGGAAATGCATTGCAGACTACTTGTTTAGATTTGTTTATTTATAGAAATTACTGCATTATTTCTGAATACAGTATCTCTACTCCATATTTAACATATGGAATTTTCCCTTTAAGAGTGGAAATCATTAAAACTTAAATGATGGGGATTATATACCTTTTTTCCACCAAAGTTTCCATTTTAATATAACTAAGGAGAATAAATGGTATTACAGCTTGGATGGCAATTAATCTCATCAAAATAATCTACTTAAGACATCATTACAAGCACTTCACTCTTTATATATTCTACCAACAAAGAGATGTAGGCATTATAATCTGTGATCTGAATTGTTCTCCATGTCTGTCTTTCTCCACAGGAACTGAAGACACCTCAATTCAGTGATCATGATGCCCAGTTTAAGCATGTGGGTTAGGGTTCGGGTTTGGGTTAGGGTTAGGGGAAATAATGGGAAAAAAGAAGATGTATAACAAGAAAAAAAGTGAGATGAACGAGGTCTTGATTCATTCCACTTAACTTGAGACAGCCTGCTGAGTTAGGATCATCAGTCATTCTAGGCTCCCTCCATAGAAAACAAATTAGAGATAGGAACCTTCGGATGGCGATTTAGCCCACCAAATCATCTCTGGTGGTATATCTCATGCTCGACTACAGAGACAACACTTACTCCCAGATCAGGTATGTCATTTTATTCCCTTAGGTGTCCTTGATCTTAAATAAGAGAGGGGGCACATGGAAAAAGTATTAGGACATACAAATTAATAGCTGGGAAATGAGCAAAAATTTAAGAGCACAAATGAGAAAAAATTAAGCACAAGTTAATCACCATGGGATAAAAAAATCACATAAAGGAAATGGAAGGGGAAAAAACTGAAATCACAAAGAATTTAAAACAAGAAAAAGGATTTCTTTTTGTTTATAAGTTCTAATGAGCAGGAATGACACTAATAGTGTGAATTAAGAGGCCATACTGCATTTATCATACTTTATATTGGGTTTTTTTTCTGTAGCAGTAGGTTGGAATAACTCTAGCCAATTGGCAAATGCCTGGCCATGCATGGTTTGAGGAGATATAAAGGTGATAATGATTTGAAGTATGCTGGGACTTGTAATATCTCTAACATCCTAAATTATGGCCAAAAAAATTGCATCCATTCAGGCAAACAAAAATTCTCTAAGCACCCAGACTGTACTGAGAATCAATGTCAAAATTTCCATGAAGAACCTTGTGAAATATGTATATTCACTCACTTAAAAAGAAGTGGGGGAGGAAAGTGGGCAGTAAATGAAAGAAAACATTTTAAACTAATTTTTAAGCCATCTACTGTAAAACTGGTTTAAAAATAATTCAATGTTCATTATGTGTTGAGCCACATACATCTTGTTAACTAGAAGGATAAAATAGTCCAGTTTCCCTGTTGAACAGAACAGTCTCTTTGATTTGGAAGTTGGGCAGCTACTAAACACACTTAATTTGCACAGGCTATCTAAGATGTTAAATGAACCATAAAGGGCAGATGATAGAGACAAATAATCCTTTTCCCTGAAAGTGCAGAATTTCAGGGCCTTGCTCTCCCTTTCACACTGATGCAGTATGTGACACTGGAAGACCTGGCTATCACTTTCTATAAATGGCTTAACCTTCAGCTTTGTGTGGTCTGTCTAATACTATACTCTGACAATTAAAGAAAATCAATATCTGGCACTTCAATGCTGGAAACATGGAGCCCCCTTTGGAGGTCAATAATTAGTTCAGAAATGCTTCAGGCAATAATTAACCAAACTAGACTTATTAAGAACAGTTGCCTCCAGCATTTTTCCTTTTCAGAGATGTTTAGTATCTATCAGACAACTTATAAATGATTTAGATTTAAGCATTTCAGCTTTTAACAGTGTTATAATTAACATTGTTTGCCTGGTTACTCTTTTTACGCAATATATTGTACTCAAATTGCAACACCTTAGTGAACCTTTCTTTTATTTCAGTCTACAAAGAGAGAAGCACATAAATGATTTGATTCAGAAGCCTCTGGTTTACACTTCTATTCAATACTTATGGAGAGAGGCGATTGTTTTATATATTTCTATTTGAATCACAGATTATACATTTGATTATAAAACATATTTGCACAAAGAATTCCCATGTAAGACACTGAGCAGGAGAGGAAAAGGCTAATGCCATTGAATGTCTCTGGAATTTTTCCATTGCCTTTAGAAGGAATAGGAATTTATGGAAGGCTCTTATGGTGAAGTCCAATGATCTGTCCAACATATTTAAAGTTTACATCATCTGACACAAGTTTATTTTTCATGAACAGCTGTTGAATTATTATCCAACTTAGTTCTTAACAATTGCTCAGTTTTGAAAGTGTTACTATACCTGTTGAAGTCAGCAGTGCTTCTAAAGTTCTAAACACATGTAAATGTTTTTCAGGATCTAGGCCTCCATCTATGTCCTGTTGCTATTATGACAGTGTAAAATTAACATTATGAAGGTAAAAAAGATACTTCATCATTCTGGGTTCAGTGGTCCTGTGATATTCTCACATCCAGTGGACTATACTTTGATCCCACTCTTATGCAAGTAATTTACAAGTGCAGAACAAGAGATTTTCACAAGGCTGGGGTTGGGGCTTGAATATATGTGTGCATATACGTGCATGCATGCTCACCGCTGCTTAGAAATCCATCCTTCATCTTTAAAATTCTATGGAAAATATTTATACTAGAGCAATTACACTAGCAAAATGAAAGAAGAATCCTATACCCCAATTTTGTGACTAAACAAATTAGCCAACCTCAGTCCCTCTGAGATCGGTGGAAGGAACTACAGAATCTCCATATAGAATATTATACTTTTTTCTTCTCTAATCAAAGTGCTTGATGGATAAAATTAGTATTGTAGGTAATCTATCTCCTCCAGTGCCTCATGAATTTCATGGGTATAAAAGCACATCTCGTCTTACAAGGTTTTAAAAACCCCAACACTGTAGAAACTGGCAGTCCTAGATTGCTTTGTGTATTTTATAGAATCTATATAATCCATTTAACAATGTAAAGGTGACTAGTCAAGAAAGTCAAACACAAAATCATAATGTTTTACCCTATAAAGCAAGGAGCATACTTAAGGGAATTGAGACATCCTACACTAAGTGAGAAGAAAATTATCCTGTCTTATTTTGCCTACTAATCTTGAAATACAAAAGTACAGATAGTCCAAGCTAGATATCTGATTTAAGCTATACATCTCCAACAATATTTGGTTGTTTTCCATATGTTGTTTACTTAAGCTTCTGCTGCTGGCACATATTCTACACTAGAATACCTAATTTATCTTCTGGAGTGGATGTATTGATTATAAAGGGGCAGTTTGGGCCCACATGCTGGTGTCTCCCTTAGGATAAAGTAAATTTTTCTCAGGACACTTACAAAGTCTCCACTAACTATGAGGGAAAATCTGAAAAAAATCATCTGTGCTTGAGGCAGTGAAAGCTGAGGCAAAAAAAAAAAAATTCCTACTCAAGATGCTTAACTTTTAGGCATATAAATTTAGATTAGAAGAACTTTATCTATCCATTATTTCACACTAGACCTTTCTCTGCCCCTTAGCTTGTAATTTCTTTTATATGACTGTATCATATCACCTGGTTCCCATTTCTACTTAGTTCTTTCAGTTTTATATCACTGACTTCACATACATCAACACTCACATAAGATTAACAATGCAAATATATTATTTTCTTTCCATGTATTTAAATTCTAAAGGTTAATTCAGTTGCCATACTTTAACCTACATCCATAAGAGGTTTAATGAAACACAATGCATTTAACAGTAGTATTATTTGAGTGACATTTATTTATTCACAGAAATTGAAGAATAACAGGATTAAAATTTTGTTAAATGTCAATTTTTTTTTAATAAAAATTCCATTGTGGATGCAAAGTATTCATTTAGTCTGCATGTTTTATACACATTTGGGGAAAAATATGTTAATGCGGGTATATACTTGTCTTCTCTAAGATGATGGGTTTGAGTTCAGCATAAGAGCAGAAAATATTGAAGAGAAAACATCCAGTCACCTGAAATTATTGTAAAGAACACTTCATGGATGATAGAAAAAGTTTTCATATAAGTTGTTATAAGATTTTTGTTGAAGGCCAAGCTAACAAGAAAATAAAGTCAAATGGTGCATTTAATTATTTCACATACATTACAATCTCATGGGTACATGGTACTTTTACTGTAAAAACAGATTGATTAATTTTCCATATACTCTTTATTTTTATAGCCTTTCATTGATCTTCACCTTATTTGTGTTCTTTTGCCTTTCATGGATTGTTTACCACAAAAAGTCTGAAGCAGATTGTTAGTGCTACCCCTGTGCTCTTTACTATTACAAGCATTTAATTCTGTTTTTATCAAGTTAAACTGAATAATTAAATCCCACCCCTTTTCAGCACTATGTTCTTCTTATGTCTTAGAAGGTCAGACATCTTCAACAATATTTGGTTGTTTTCCATATGTTGTTTCCATTTCTTTGCAAACATCCTGCCCTTCAGGGACAGTTTTAATTCTCAGTACACTTTGCACCTTTCTCTGTTGCATTGAAAAAAAGTGAACAGAACCATTCACAGTCTAGAGGTAGGATGCCATGTAAACTGTAGGAGCAACACGAGGAAATGAAAAGGGGGAAAATTAATATAGGTAATATTTTTTGTAGTTGTATGATCAAAAGTTTAGCATGAAATAATCATACAAGCCTCTGCAAAACTGGGAAAAGAGTTCAGTCTAATTAAAGCAAACATTAGCATGAAGGAAAAGTAGATTACCACTGTCAAGACTGTCAACTTCAAGTTTTTTGGAACAATAAAGATTACATTCTCGTATTCTCAATAAATTCCTTGCAGGACCACAGGAAGATTTCCATTAAAATTTTCCCAGATTTATTGTGAAACTACATGGAAACTTATGATAAAAATTACAGCTTTTAAATACCCTTAATGGAAAAACATTCTGGAAGTATTTAACTTCTGAACTGTCCAACATTTTTGCAGGTAATCAGGTCAAGTTTCTTTGCTTAAAATCAAAAATGTATTTTATTTGAAAATATCTCTGAGTTAGTATTTGAGATACACTTATATTTCCTGACACTTTTTGAATATGCTGTCCAATAAATACCTATTAATTTAGGAGCTTTCAGAGAGTTTAAAGAATCCTGTGTCACAACTGACCTTGTGTGTATCAGTGGAAAAGCAACAGAGCACATGCATGAGATCAAATCATTGGCATTTTCTCTGACATGTTAGCAGTGATGAGGAAAGCAGATGGAAAAAAAAACATATTAGATATTGATCCCTTTCTCATTGCTGCATACCCTTTAATTAGATTTAGATTGTAACAACGCTACTGTTTAGATTGTAAACAATTGTACCTTATGACTGTATGCATTAAATGGCCTGAACATGCACATGATGACCTGAACTATATCTTTGTATATTTTGAAGCATTAGTCAAATTGAGTGCTTGGGAATTTTATGCATTAGAAATATATGCTTTTAATTATGTTGCAAATTTCCTTAAAAATAAACATTTTTAAAAATCTAGAATGCACATTTGAATACATTATGAGGAAATACACTAATATCTCTTTTTAAAAACGGGAAACAAAGAAAAATATGTAAGTATGTACTGTCAAAAGGTATGTTCCATGCACACAGACAATATGAACTAACCGGGGCAGCAATAGGTCATGGTTTCTGCCCTTTTTTAATGTCCCTGTTACAGCTGTCACTGTAGCTACATCAGTATCTGCCACGCTGGTATCACACAAACAAGCAAATGTGCCTTTCTATTTTACACATAAAATGGTACATTACAAAATTATCCTTCATGGAGCTGATGAAATTCAGCAGAGTTTATCAGCTTAGATCTGTTGTCATACAGACAGAGCTCTGTGATTGTAGAACCAGCTCTCTCTTACAGAAGAGCACATTGACACACCACTGATCTCAGGCTCCAACGTTTTGTCAGCACAGCAGCAGCCCTGAGCATTTGAGCAGTCTGGATAATTCCACCACACACTTTGAATTCTGGAGGGGCTTATTAGCAAGGGATCTATGTTGTAAGACTGTAATTACACTATGTAGGGTGCTATGCTAATTCCTGGCACACAGGTGATCCTAGCTATCAGTTATTAAGATGGCCTGGATTCAGAAGTTTGGTGCAGAGAGAGATAATTCATGTTTGAAATAAGTAATACCATATTGGTTTTGCCTGTTATGGATCATTGAACTTCTTCATGTTTACATTGCAGATTAATGTCTTTCATAGAAGAGAAATCCATTTACTTGTGGAGATCTGCTTATATTACCAGTTAAGTCTTTTTCTCTAAGTTGGCTGCTGAGAAAATTGCTGTCAAAAGCTAGCACAAATTCTATCATTTGAGAGTGAAAGATAATGCTGAACCACTACATAAGCAAAAGTGAGTTGGATCAAGGGTCTGCTCTGTGAAAAACAGTAACCTAGGTTGTCAGCTTGTTCCCTTGCTGGCACCTTTCGGTCTTATCGTCCACCACTGGATTAGTCCGCTTGACATGTTGCTGTCCTGTTATCTCAGAAGACCACTTCCATGCTGTTTAAATCAAGTACATAAAAATTCAATCCTGAAATTCAATATAAGATCACATGTAATTAAAGTTACTGACTTGTACTTCCCATTCTGTTAGGTTGTGATGCAGAGTAGCAATGAAGTATACTCTTCTCAGTGGCGGCCAACAGGACAGGAGGCAAATTGAAGAGCAAAAAATTCCATTTTAAACCAAGAAATCCTGTTTTATTATTATTTTTTACTGTCAGGATCATCAAACTGTGGAATAAATTGCTGAGAGAGGTTGTGAACTTTTCATCATTGAAAGCTCAAACTCTAAGCGATCAAGGTTCTGAGAAACCTGCTATAGCTGAGAATCCCCACCAGTCCCTGACAAGCTCAGCTGTTCTGCTAAAGGACATATATGTTAGTGAATAAGTCAGGTGATTTTAAAAGTAAAATAATATTTGTTTTGCCTTTGACCTTCCAAGTATTTCCTACTAGAGCCTCAAAACTGGATATTTGGGTTTGGTTTTTCCTTTTTTTTTAAAAAAAAAGTCAGATAAAAACCACCATGTTGGGATGGATCAAAAAGCTCAGCATGCCACGGTTACAGAGATTCATGCTCAAGGCTAGTGGTGGAAAAAAAAGCCAAAAAAGTATCGAGCTTTTTCTTCAGATTTAACAAATCCACTTTCTTTTTACTTTTAAAATACTATTCGTTATACTCCAGTCCATATAACATGCAACATGCTTCTCTGTTCCTTCTTCCCAAAGCAAGACTAAACCTGAGTGTTATGAGGGATTTTGGAGAAGGGGAGGAGGTGGCGAAGAAGATAGGAGGAGGTTCATCTTCCAGTGATTTCAATTATGGATTACCTGTTGTTATTGACTTCACAGAATATGGATACAGCAATGGGCAACAGCATTAAACTTTACACTAAACTCAATGAGATGGTCTGAATGGAATAATCTTAATGAAGTAACTAGTCTTCATCAGGCACAAGCTACTGAGAAGCCATGGATTGTAGTTCAGTATCATTAAGTGCAGAACAGTTTCCGTTGACTGAAATCTACAGTCAATGAAATTCTAAAGTCTGTGGCTCAGATACCTGGAGTTGGCTGCATAAGGGAACAAGCACAATTGCTTTTGCTTTTCCTTATTTAATCCACTGAAAATACAATTATCCCCAGTGACAGGAGATGAAACAAACTTGGGAAAAGGGAATTTTTCTCATTCCAAAAGGAGATTTTCAAGGAAGCTCTCTTGTCAGAATCTATTGCTTCACCAATTTACTTATTTCCTGATTTGCTTCACATCTCAGCACCCCTGTTAAGAAACAGTACTATGGTATTTTTACATTGATGCCTGTAGTTTGATGGGGTTTTTTTAAATCATGACTTAAGTGGCTTTGAGGATCAGTGGAATTTCATTTTGGTTGGGTTTTTGGCTTGGGTTTTTCCTAAGACAGTTGCTAGTAAAATGTGCTGGATTATAGACTAAATTCCCTGTATTGCAGTTAATGAAAAAAAGCTTTGAGGGTAACAAAAACTACAAACAATTAAAAAGAAAAAAAGAAAATACAAACACACTCACAGGAGGTAGGAAAGCATACAGCCTTTTGGATAAAAGTATCCAGTGAAAGCATTTGTGGGAACATCCAGAGTGTCCTGTAATACCCAAACTAGATAACTTGCAGGTTATTGTGCCTGTCCCTACAGAGTGCACTACCACGACCATGAGATGTTCCAGTCCTTCCTGCGACCATTCCTCCCCACAGTTATCCTTTTGTCTCCTCTAGATGCATTCTTTTGCTTTTTCTTACTTCACAGTCTCACAAAGAGACAGCATGTACAGCAAGAGTATCAGACTGAGTGTACTCAGGCACTGTCCGCAGGGGCCCCCTGCGTGGGCAATATGAAAAGGATCTGGGGCTGCCCCGGGCCAGCTCCACCCAAGTGAAGATGAGAGCACATTAAGGAAAATAGATTTAAGAAAAGGCAAAATACTACATGGCAGTGAGAAGTGAGGAAAAAAATTGTGAGAAACAGCCTTGCAGATACCTAGGTCAATGAAGAAGGAGGGGGAGGTGGTGCTACAGGTGCCAGAGATAAGATTCACCTGCAGACTGTGGAGGAACACCACTGTGGAGTAGGTATTTCCCTGCAGCCCTTGGAGTGACTTTGTTGGAGTATACATCCAGACTGCAGCCTGTGGAAAATGAAATGCTGGAGTAGATGTATATCCTTGTTTTTGGCCAAGATAGAGTTGATTTTTTTCACAGTAGCTGTGAGGAGGTGGAGCCTGAAGTCATGTGGGCATGTCTAGGTTGTTACCTATACTACTACATGTTACCTCTGGGAGTGTGTGGGCAAAAGTAAGGGACTCTCACTTTTGAGAATGAGAAGGGAGTGGCTTGGGAAGAAATAGGTGCTGCATGGAGGGTCCATTGCTCTTTCATTCTTGGTCTCAGGAGTTGTGTGGTGCTGGATCAGTAGGGTAGCATTTTTTACACGTAAATCAATCTCTCTTTATATACTTTTGTTATTAATATCATTGTCGTTTCTGTTAGTTCTTTTATCTTATTGTTGTTTCCAGTAAATTGTTCTTATCTCAACTTGGGATCCCTGCCTTTTGTCTCTCTTACCAGATGGGATGAAGGGAGAGGAGCAGTTTGTGATTTTCGCTTTAGTGGGAGCACTAAATTAGAGATACCAGTCTCTATTTTATGACAGTGGATATGGTCGAAAGGAATTGTGGCCTGTGGAAGGCCTGCATAGAGCTGGTTTCTCCTCAAGGACAGCAGCTCACTGGAACCATGGTGAATCAAGAAAATGTGAGGAGGAAAGAGCAGCAGAGAGGCTGTTATGGACTGACTAAAATCCTATCATTCCACAGTTTTCCTGTGCCACTAGAGGATGGTAGTAGGAGGAGTTTGGCATGAAGTAATGAATTTGAATCTTGGGAAAAAGAGGAGATAGAAGAAGATCTTTAAATATTTTATTTTTTTCTTACTGTCCACACCTATTTTAATTGCCAATATATTGAACTCATTCTCTCAAATTCAGTGGGTTTTTCCTGTAACATTAATTGGGAAGTTATCTCCCTGTGCCTATTTAATTTTCTCCCTGGTTTCTGTTGAGTAGCAGGCGTGAGAGCAAGGCTGTGTATGCATCTGGCTGCAGCCCATGGTCAATCTACCATAGGTATAATATGCAGATAATGTTACCTTGGACACCAAGAGCAGCAGTATTTCAGTATACATTGTCAACATGCAGACAGAAAGGTTCTGTGAAGAGTCTGTAGCCTATGAGTATATGTACAGTTTGTACAGTACAGGAAGAATCTCACTAAAATCACCCTACTTTTGTTAATAATAGCATAGAAAATTTGAGTACAAAATTTTTCTTCCCAACACCAACATCCCCACAAGGCCGGAACAGCCCTCACACAGGGCAGGCTACACACTGGGTAGGCTCCCTCTACTACCTAAGCTCAATACACTACATCTCTGAATTTTTTTACCCATTTTGATCTCAGAGCTCCTGATTGTAACATCTATGAGAGCAAGAAAGTCAGTAGGCTCAAACCAGACACAGTCCTTCACTGTATATATATATATATATATATATATATATATATATGTGTGTGTGTGTGTGTGTGTGTGTGTGTGTAAAATATATAGTCAAGATGTAATTATTTCATTAATAAAATGGTTCAGATAGAGTTATTCTTTACCCATGTCCAGATTACCCCACAGTTTTTCCTTATTAATTATCCATTTTCATATAATTTTAATGGAAGAAAGAGGATATAATCAGGGACTTGAAATACAAAAGAGTAAAGGTTTTCATAGCTAATATCTTGTCACATTTTCAAGTAGCAGAGAGGTCAAGTTGTCCCATTACATGAGAGTATTTTGATGTACTCAATTGATGCTCTGAGGTGAGCATTGCAATACTTGCATACTTTTAACTCACATCCATTTAAGCCCTGATAATGGAACTAGAGAGCTATGATGTTTCCTAACAGTATGTATATTGTCCTGTAGATTTTTGCAAAACCTCTATTAACATTAAAGGGAGTTACACACTAGAGTATCAATGTCTATTAATACAAATAGCATCTTCCACAAACAGTCTTCTAAACAGCGATTTGGGTGTCCTAAAGCTCTCCAGTCATTCAGAAGAAATGACTCTGATGCCAACACTTTAGCAGCAGAGAAACATCCATTCTCCCAAAAGCACACACAAGAGACTCTCAAGCAAGACCTTTTTTTTGTTTTAGTTAGTGAAAATGTCTTCTATTCTTGAGCCTATTAACTTGTAACAATAGAAATAAGAGGAGCTGAGACAGGTGTAGAAAGTTTAATTCTCTCCTTGTGAGCTTCAAATTTAAAGAGTTCAAAATTCATGATAAAAAGGCTATTAAAATTCATGAATGCCAGTATAATATAATTTTGATCTGCACAGTTTTTCAGGGATTGTTGTCAGTTTCTATTCCACTGTTAGCCATCATTAACAGGAAATATGACAGATACACTAATGAAATCGATTAGGTCATGTTATCAACTTAATTCAAAAACGTAACCCCATTTTATGACTATGTAAGTTATAAAGGCCTATAGGCTAATGTCATCTGTCACTGTAAGAGTTCTCTGCTGGACTTCCTAATAAGTGTATGTTTATTTTACTTTTTATATTTTGAGTTAATTATTTCAGTAGAGTAGTAATGCTGGTTTAGCTCATCGTAGGACTGAAATTTTGTTCAATGCACCCCAGTAAGGGAAACCTTACAGTGAAATGAATATAGCAATACAGTAGTGCCTGGGAATCTGATACATGCTACAGCTGAGCAACAGATTACTGTGCAGCATATATTCCCTGCAGCTGTCTCACTCTCTAAGGATTTAATACATTCCTCATGCCCCTAGAACAGGTGTGCCTTGTAAGGAAGTTTTTCAAGGTACAGTGAACACAGGGTTGTCCTCAAACACATACCTCTCTTACTAATAATATTGAAGGATCTGCAAGAAATTCCTTCTTGTAGATGACAATATTTGGGCCTTGATCAGATGATGAAGCCACTTTATGGCTTTTATATTATGTTTAGGCAAACAACAGACAAAACTAGATAGTGTTATGACATGTGGCACCAGATGGCATCATTAGACACAATCTTCTGAATGATTTCACTGAGGGACTAAGTGTTTAAACTTGGGAAATGTCCCAACTCTGAAAACCATTTTAGACATCATCTTAAATAATGGAATGAGAAACAATGTTTTTACCTCCGGTTCAAATTTGTTCTTGAGGAAGAACTGGATTTGAAGCATAGAAAACTACTGTTGAATGTATATAGTTATTTTACAAGCTGATTGCCCTATTTCCAGACAGAAGACATCTTTACAACTAAATAGAAAGTCAACAAGCTTTATTGTGCATCTATCTAGTCTTTATGCTTCTAATTCTCAACAAGATAGACAGTGAAATAATGATAAAAGTTCTCTGGAAAAGCAAAATATTCTTTTTAACTAGAGATGCTGAAGCAATCCTTAATTCCTGTTCTTCTCAGAAAACCATCCAAAATGCAGTGATTTCAGATTGTGCAGCCTATCCAAAATCCCCTCAGAGTAGCAAATCTGAGGCCAGCTAGCCACCTGGCATAGAAGTGCACAGCTAGAGGCAGTACCATGAGCTGGGCTTTTAATTTGCATTGCAGGACCCACCACCAAATCAGGCTGAACAACCTTAGAAAAATTCCTTTAGGACTGCTAATAACCACTGCAGTGGGTCTGTCTGCACAGCATCACTGGCTGTAACCAATGGGAGAAAAGAGAGGAAGCTTACTGTGTCAAACTGCCTAAGGACACTACAGTCACCATCTAAATAATACAAAATAGCCTTGTCATGAAGCCAGTGACAAAGATTTCTTCAAGTAAGTGAAGTATTGTCTAGCATGGCTTTCAGCTCTCAGTAGTATTAGATTGTGTTAATCTGAGAACAAGGCATTTCTGAAGTAGAGAAAACTCTAACCTGATGAGTACAATTAAATGCAAAGATTTCAGAATAAATTTTCTCTCTAACTTGCAGTATTTGTCTTTTAGTTTAAGCAGTTTCCATGTGTTCCTTAGATGGAAGAAGCTCTACAGCCGCACATGTAGGTTCCTAGAAGAGCCTTCTTTTCAAGAACATGGTGTGGTCTTTTGCTCTACTTGGGAACTTTCTGTGTCCCTAAAGATTCCTAAGATTGTGTTAATCTGTCACTCTTCATTACTTTTTTTTTATTCCCAAACATGTTCTTTTCCTCCATGATAACATCTGAAACAGAGTGAAGCAGCTAGGACAAAGGGAGCAAGCAGCCTTCCTCCTTTCCTTTTAAAATACAACTAGTATGCTAAATGGAACCAGAAATTAAATTCCTGTCATACCATAAAGCAATCTTAAGGTTTACTCAGCAGTAAAGTGAGTATTTTGGAAGAAAACTACGAAGAAGTAGTCAATTTGGTAGCAATCACCTTCCAAAAGAGAATATGTTGGTGTTCACAATATTCTAAAAAAGAGAGGGACTCAGACTATTCATAACTACTCCAATTCAACATATGCTAGAGCCTGTTCATAAGAGTTTCTATACTAGTTGCTTAGCTCAATGAAAAAATTGCTTTTTCACCAGAACACATACTGCTGATCCCACTGAGATACAATTTAACTTATCTGGATTTCTGCATGGCTCATTGCAATTCTGGGCATACATAAGGGAACAAAAACGGTGCATCAAGGAATGACTTTCCATTGTAAAGCAACTTGTTCCCAAGCCAGAGGTTTATGGGACAATATAATCCAAAAGATATTTCACATCACAGTTGAAAAGCAATACTCAGTCACACTCAAGCACCAGTAGTCCAAAACAGCAGATGCTGCTTCCTGTTGCATTAGAAGAACAGAAATAAGTTCGTATTTCGATTCTTCTGATCCAGAAACTTGAAAGTATGGTTGCAGTTATTAAAAACTCCTATAAATAATAGAACATCTTTACAGCCTAAAGAAATCAATGACATGTGATATTTCAGATTCTTGAAGGCCTTGGACAATGTGATATTAACTTAACTGAGGTCTGAATAACAAATAAGAGTTGGCACTGCTATTGTACCCAAGAATTTCCAAAAGAGACAATTTTGTTGTTAACATATTGCTAACAGTATTTACCATTTGCAGCTGGTATCTCCCTACCTTCAGGGAGAAATTAATCAGAAGAATGTGGTTCTGGTCCTGTAATCAAATGTCAATATGGAAGCTTCTACTAAGGAAGTTATATAGACAATTACCATCATGAACAACAATCCCAGTATTATACTTGATAAATTAAACTGAGGCAATAGAAAAGTGGTGCCTTTCATAATTCCAACAATCTTTCATGCGTAGTCTTTGTATATCTTTTCCACTACTTGACAAGATACTGGCTATTTCCATATTCACCTGTTCTCTGTCTACAAATCAGCTGAATAAGGTATAACATCATTTCTAAAGTAAGAAGAATGCCCTTAAATGCTGTGCATGTGTCCTGTACTTTCAGGTTTCTCTTGATGGGTTGGACAGTTAATGATCAATCCATCTGCAAAGCTTCTGTGTTCAGGTCTTGCAGGGTTCAATTGTTCTGAGACAAAGCTTTCTACTCTTCCTACACTTGTCCTGCTCTCTCTAGACTCTTGACGTAGTGAGAAGTACCTGGAATGTAGTAATGTGCAGTCTGTATTATCTCCATTTCTCTTTCATATTAGAGTAAATGGACTCATGGGTTTTGGGTTATTTGGGTTTTTTTGTTGTTTTGTTGTTTTGTTTGCTTTTTTTTTTTTGGGGGGGGGGGGGGTGGTGGGCAGGAGTGGTGGGGAGGGAAGAAAGCCTGACATGCCCTATTACCTTTTAAAAATTATTAAAATTAAAATAAACACATGATTGCATGGAATTATAAGTGCTATTGAGTATACTCCTTTTCAGATTTTCCTATGACTGTAATACTTTGAGTAAAAATGAGACAACAAGGAACTTGGGTGGCATTACAATTATTTTTGATTTTTTCTCATTTGGGGGTTGTTAGTTTCCTCTGCACAGTGAGGTCATTGTTATTTACTCAGAGAGAATTCCTGTCCTCCTGGACTTCACCCTCATTTGATTTGTTTTGCACGGGCTGGAAGTTACATTATCAACATCATATTGCTCTCTTCAAAATTCTGGGAACAAACAAAACTTTCTGTGGTGAAATCTGCTACATGGCTTCACTGAGGAAGAAATTATAAGTTGTGTCAAATTAAATATAATTTTATTCAAGCCTCAGTATATTTGCATTGTTTGCTAACAGCAAATCAATTAGCTTTTATGTCATAAAGTTGCACTCTATGACGAATTTCTGCTCTGGAGGCTGTTTAAATACATGTTTGTAGATGTGACTGGACAGTGTGGATAGATGAAGCTCACATTTAATTTCAGTTATCCATGTGAAGCTGGTCTGCATATACAGGAGTAAATATTTGACCCTTGCATTTCCTCTAGTCATTGTGATGGGAAGGTCCTCTTTACTGCCACTGGGGCTCTGTGAGCAATATATTTGTACACTGAGAATGGGCTCAGGGTTATATTATCAACCTTTTGTTAGCGTCTGCACAACAAGTGATTTTGGATCACAGCTGATGCCAGCATTTCCGTCATCATAGTTTCTGCCTAAGGTGGGTGACATACATTGTTATACCTGTGTGAGAACCTAAACTAAACCACCTGTCTCTCTCTTGGGAGCATACCAATACACACACCAACTTCTTCCTAGGCAGTGAAGAAACACATTGCTCATGGTGCTTTATAAAACTGCTTGAGGGGTTGCTCAGGCTCCTTAGCTGATATAAACTGCTCTCTGCACATGCTAACATTGTTCCTTCTATTAGGTCAGACCCTGCTGTCCTAACATAAACACGTTTGATGTGTCTACTCCTAAACTGTGGTTTTTCTGAAAGATCTTTGTAGAACTTTTCTTCTTTTTTGTTATTACATTTTCTTTTTCTTTTACATTAACAGACTTTGTGTGGTGCTTTATTTTTAGAAAAGTTGCTTTTTTATTATATAGTAGTCAACTTTCTTCATTTGCACAGGATATTTTCCATCAGTGCAGCACAATATAGTGTTTTAAGGTCACTTTCACTAGCTCAATATTGACAACATCAAACCTAAAAATTGTGGTCAATGGTCAGGTCAAGCCAACTGTGGAGGGCATCAGTACTATAAGCACCTTGTGCTCTGTGACTACAGGTATGTATCCTAAGGGACCTCCAATAGCTTGCTGGAGCTCTGAAAAGGCATAGCTAAGTAGGACTATCATACAAAATCAGTGACTTGACCTAGGCACGCAGCTTGAAAACAACATCAGTATCTATTTCAAGAGCAGAATCCCTTTTTTACATATGTCCTAAAATATGACATAATTAGTTTGATTGTGTGAGAAATGATAAATTGACACTCCGTATTTTCAGTTTTCCATTTCTTGTTACAATTTGGTGACCCATTTGGTCTCTGCATATCTTCATATCTTCATATGCCTCCGGTATCTTCACTAATCTGCGTAATTTAGTGACAGTTCATATTTCATTCATAGGCAAAAGCAGTACAAGAACTTTTGTTGATCCTCCCCCAGAATGGCTCATTATTAGTCACTGTTTATTCTGGCTTATCGTCATTTGCTTCCACTTTTTAGTTTAGTTTCCATTGTTTAGTTTACATTTAATCAGTGATAGAATTACCTTTTATTTATTACCCATGAGTCTCTAATGGGATTACATCTCAAAATAAGACAACCATACCATTAGTAAAATTCTCATCTCTGCAGTTAAAATAATGTTTTCTGTCTTATTTCCCTGATTCAAATTTTATTCCCTCTGACTCCCCTAGCACATATTGACCATTAAAAAGCACTTTTTAAACAGTAAATACTCTGAAATTAAAAATCCTTTTTTCTTAGGTGTTGGTTGTTGATTTTTTTTTTGTTTCAGTTTTCTTCTTGACTTCCTTCCTTTACTCAGGCCCCAATTTGAAATCTGCAATCTACGATGTAGAATATTGTGCTTTTCGTTCACCCTTATTTGCCTAAGCCTAGTGTAAGATCCATTGTTTCACTGTAGGATCAACTCTTTGATGTCAGAAAAAAACAGTCAACCCATTACTGCCCTTGGTTGTTACTTGTGTATATGTGATTCTTGATATACATTGTATAAAGATGTTTAAAATGTAAAGCTTTCTTCAGTATTTTTTTAATTGGAAAACATACTGCATATATGTAGGCTGATGTGATGAAAGATCTGCTTCTGTTTGTTGGTTGGTTTTTCTTTTTGGTTTCTTTTTTCCCTTGAATGAATATACCGATTTTTTGTTTTTCTTGTTTTGGTATCCTGTGCTACATCCAATGTTGGTTTGTTCATTTTTTCTTTCCACTAGTCCAGTTGCCCAGGCAGTGAATGCTGTGATTTTCCTGTCAACGAATCACGTACTGCCTTCTAGTTCAGCTGTTCCTCACAGGTATAGAGACTTTTCAGACACAGTGTTAAATTTTTTACTTTCTTCTGGAAACTCTAATTAGTACTCAGGATTGTGATGAATAGGTTATATGAAACAGTAAGTGCCTGGGCTAAAGATTTATGCAACAGCATGTGGGTACAATTTCAGTACACAACGGAATGATTGAGGATACCACATGCAAAACCTGATCTACTGCTGAGAAGAAATGAATTGGGGAGAAAAAAAAAAGGAAAAAAAAACAGAGGCTAAAAGCATAATTATATAATTGGTGACTGATGTGTCACATTGGTTGCTTTAGTGTGCTAATGTTTGCTCCATTTGATATCCCAGATATTAAAAGCAGTAGTTAAACGTGTCCTTGCCAGGGCTAAGAGAAAGCTACAGAGCAGCCTTTTTCAAAAGGAAAAAAAAAGGCTTACTGCATTTCTGGAGGTTGTTTTTATTAGTCTATTATGTGTTTTTATGTATTATTCTGTTCCCTTTCAAGTGTGCTTTGAAAAAGTTACCTGTTTGCAAGCTGAGAAATGAAGGATATTTAATAGCATTCAAGTAAGACATTCCTCTCTGTGTTTTAAATTCTGCTTTGGAAGAGGCACATAAAATACTTTCAGAAACAAACAATTTTTTTATGTAACTTAGTTTTGTAAAATTAATTCACAATATTCTGAAAACATACTGTTCCTGAGAGAGAAACATTTCACCACTGCTCTTAGAGTAGTAATTCACAGTGACAAAGGCAGACAGTATATTTTGTTTGTTTAAAACTGTACATTTTGGGAGAGGAAGGGAAAGCATAAAACACATTTTAGGTGCCTTGAGGTGTCTGTTGTATACAGGAAACTCAGCAATTAGAATGTGTCTCTGAAGAATAATCAGAATCTTTTTTCTTTAACAGTTCTCCAGAACAGACCTTATAAACAACGTACATCTACCTTTTGTTGAGCTCTTAAAGTACTTAGAGAACAAAGACATAAGATTGCATATTCAGAACTGACTGGAATGTATGATTTTAGATGTAAAGATTTCAGATGTACATTCTCAGATCCTCTAGCTCCTAGAGGATCTGGCTTCCAGAAAATAAATTACCTCAATACGATCAGTAACCGAGCATACTAAAATGAAAGTACCCAAGACATGAAAATGGAAGGGGAAAACTTCAAAACGCCACCCATGTCCTCAATTTCCAATTCCATCTTCCTCTGTGCTCCCACCTTACTTATCATCTGCTGAAATTCCTTTGGTGATGTCATGCTCAGGGAACAAGTCTTACTTAGAAAAGGATTTTCTTTATTTTTCATAATTTAGCTGAACCAACACAAAACTGAATACTGTAAAGCAACAAAAATGGTGTAACATCTTTCATTTTTCTGTGTTTACTAAATAAGGCTACTATGCCTTCTTTAAAATAAATGAAAACAGAGAGTTGGTAGAGTGAGGGATCTGGCTCTTGAGGTCTACATGTACAGTAAATGTATTTACCATCATTTATTGCATGACATTTTAAACCTGACGTTGGTCATTCATAGTGCAGTCAGTCCATAACACTTTACAAGTGGCTGGGCTTTAATTGCTACTTTGATACTGGTCAGAATCCTATGATTAAATAAGAATTTTGTATATATTTATTTTACTTGAAGAGAAAATGATCTGTAGTTCATGTTTCCTGCAACCTCGGCATTAAATAAGCTTCAGTGTTTGCGCAGGCTTTTATCAACTTTTCATTTTTGTACCTTCCATCTATGGTCACTTGAAAAATCTCTATATATTTTTCTTTAGTAGAGTAGAACTAGCATAACACTAAAAGTTAATCTGAGTATTAGGTAGTATACTTGAAACCATAATACATTTTCCAGGAAGAAATTAAGCTCCCTTGTTGATTGTATCATACCAATATGTACTAAATTCATATGCCAAAAGGTACAGTAAAGGGAAGAAAGTTTTGTTTCTTTATCATAATTTCTCCCTTGTCTCTGCTGTCTTTGCTAAATTTTCACTAACCAATAATGCCGAAAAAGTGGGCTTTCTAACAATGAGGTAAAACACTGAAAATGGGGTCAAGGAACAGACTTCAAACTGACCCTTACATAAAAGTAGGGGGAGAGAAAGAGAAAGAAAGAAGAAAAACAAAGCTTGCTATGAAGAGCAATGAGTAAAATATTTTACACTCTATTTTTATCAGTACATAAAGACAAAAAATAAAAATAAAAATAAAATAAAAAATGCCTTCCAACAGTGCAATGGTTGAATGCATTTATGTAATATAAACAACATTATTCTTTGCTTTTTCTACACAGTCCTCTCTGGTCATGCTTTACATCCAGAATGTCCCAATGGAAGAAAGCAAACGACACCAGTCACTTCAGAGACAACTGAAGTAATAAAACACAACTTAACTCTGAACCACTTGTCATGACTGTCAGAGTTATCACGTTAATTGTTAAATAGGATTTTCTACAAATATACAACATATAAAAACTGTTAAATATATAACTTTAGGCTTTTCAAAATACATTTAATGATCTCTTTCAAACAAGTGTTACTTTTGTTTTCTCTTTAATTTGCTTTCTGGTGCTAAATGGTGTATCAGATGAGACATAGGCCACAGATGACCAAACATGCTCTTTGCAAATACTGTATTATCCAACTTTAACTATCAAAAATGGAACTGTAGAAGAGGCATGTTTAACTGGTTAAAACTGAAAATGATTTTAGTACGAGAAAGTCAATCTAAGTACAGAGGAATAAAGGTGCCGTGTAGACAGTTTGTGTTTTTTATGTCCAAGTTTTTCAAACATAGGTTGTTTTCTCTCAGTGCTCCATTATGTTCTCTCAAACGTGGCATTTCAAGAGCAGGTCTCTGAGTTAGTCTTTACTGCAGCTTTCCATAAAGACTTCTGCTGGACAACAACATTTTAGCTTTGTGAAAGCTGAAATCATGTCTTTGTGGAGACCTCCTTCAATTTAATGACATAATTCTGTTAAGAGTAAGATTGTGTCCACTTTAAAATAGATTTTGCTCTTTGGTCTATTGTATATACTGAAAGTATAAGAAAATAAAAGCAATTCAGACAGTTTAGGGCACAAGAAGAGTTTCTCTTTTGCACCTCAGTGTCCTCCCATAGGCAAAACAGTCTTCTCTAAGGCTGATTGGGATGATACTCTTCATTGTAGCAGACTCTTCAGATTGAAACATGTAGGTAACAGCAAGTCCAGCAGTGGTGTGTAACGCAGATGAAACGGCAACCATGAACTTGTTTGTATTGCTAATGCCCAAGCATATCTCTTTTTCTATATTCCTTAGTCCAGTGATCTTTATGGTAGAACAAATTTTAGCTCATAATGTAGAGGAATTATGCTGTTACTCATGAAATACAGAGAAACAGACAGTTGAGTTGATGACATGTAACGGATGATGATCAACAGCAGTGAAACTTGACTATGTTAAGTAGCTCACAGAGAGCCTAAACCACTCCTACGAGGATTCTGTGTTGCTGCATTTGTCAGGAGACCTGTAAATCAATAAGAACAAATGAGTGAGTGTCTTAATTTATAATTCTGGTTACCTTTGATGTATATTATTTTAAAATATACTGTACTGAGACTTTTCAACGAGACAGTTAATGAATTAGAAGATATTTATTTTTCACAGCATTATCCACGAGAAAAAAAAAAGAACAAATCTATAATTTTATTACAAAAAATTACACTTTAAGAATTATTTCTAATAAAGTCATGAAAATAAATTAGAATTTACAATAACTTCAATGTCATCTATTTTCTACTAAGCTCCATGCATACATTTTTATAGAAGTCACAGAATGTTCTTTTAGGCACAATAAAGTTACAAATAACAATGTCTAATACACATAGAGATTAAGATGACTTTACTTTTTATGTATAGGATGTGATGAAAAATGGACATAAAAGCCATGACCAGATATTAAAAATGCAAAGTTGTTTACTTTGGAGGCTTTTCCTGCAGTATCCAGAGAGCACTGGAGCGCTCCTAATTTAATCAATACTGCCCTCTAGCGATGCTATTACAAGTGCAAATTAATGTAAATAACGTCTATTAATAGTCAATTTAATCAGAAAATTGTTTTAGTTAGCAGAAAAAAAAATCAAAAGAGAAAGAAAATAGGCAAAGGACTGCCCAATGAACCTGTAGAAAAGACAATGGAATGCAGCAGTGTTTTGAAAGAGAAACAAAACCAAACTTTACACTATTAAGAAAATCAAGAGTACTGGAAACAGCACAAACACAAATGAGAAAATAATGACTGGTTTATACAATAAGGAGCCAGCTACTCATGCTCACCCAAAATATGAGTTTAGAAATGTTTTAAAAATTATACTGATGCTGTATAAGACAAAATGTTTTGGGGTATATTAAGCAAGCATGATACAAAATGCTGTTTGAATTTTCAAATTTGAGATCTTCTGCTTTGGCATTGTTCTGTCTCCAGATAGTCAAAACTGTTATTACTAATGGAAATACCATGCAAAACTCCAGAAAATACTGAACAGTGAATGTGAAAGAGCAAAACAAATAAGAAAATCCAATTCAATTGGTTCAAGCCATGTATTAAATTTTGCGGTTTTAACCTAATCCTCAGAGCAGCAAATGAAAGAAAAACCTGCCTCCAAATCAATTTAGTGACAGCTTGAAACATATGGATCTCTATATATATGCATGTAGAAAGAGAAAGAGAGAGAGACAGAGACAGGCAGATAGATAGATGAATACTTTCCTTATAAGGCATAAAAGTGTATGTTATAGATTTCTGCTTTTGTCCTCTCACCTTTTCCAGGAAAAAACACCCCAGAAATCTTGCAAACAGCCTTTCCTTTTCGGACTAGTGATCAGATCTCCAAACCACATGGCCTCAGACAGGCTGAAGGCAAAAAACCTGGTTGATTATTGTGATATATTCCCCTTCTTAAAATACTTTCAGCAAAAGAAATTAAATTTTGCTTCTATTAATTGTTCTGTTTCCACTTTATGATCTTTCTTGGGCTTTCTGGTATGGCCCCTAATTTTCTTCCCATTAGAAAAGAACACAACTTTTATGGTAGTAATACTTTTTAGGCTGAAATACACAAAGCAAACGGTTTATGGCTTATTAGGTCTGAAAGTAAACTACTATTGTGTTAAGAATTAGCCTGACATAGCTCCGTCTTTCCTTTTTTATGCTGCAATGGCCCACAGATAAAAGCAACAGCATAAAGCGCTAACAGACTATGTTCAGTGTTTTCATAGTGTGCTTCTCTACCATACTGGTCCCAGGATGAAGAGAGAATTCGGGTACAACATGTATTCACAGATACCTGCTGCTTTGTCATTTTATGGGTATAAAAGCTTCCTTCCTGACTTGCTATCCCTGTCTCTACTTTGAACACCCCTGCTACGTGAATATGGTATCAACATTTTAAAAGAACAAGAGAAGAGGAGTGAAAATTATACATTTTAAATATTCTGAGGAAGGGCAGAGAGCAGGCTTGAAATAAAGTGATGACAGGAAGAGGAACAGATTAGAGAAGAGGAGGTGAATTTACAACTTTGGACAATGACAGGAGAAAATGAAATGAATCGGAAGGGTAGAAAATGCATAGGTTAGCCAGGGAAGTTTAAATATCACTTATTAATGAAGACATGAAAATGAAGTAAGATAGATAATAGGAACAACAGATAAAAAGGTGAGAGAAGATAAGAGAGTATGATGAGTCCAGAGAAGAGGAAAAGAATGCACACCTACCCTCCCACCTCCTGTTTTTTCCCCTTTCATTCCTCATTATAGGTAAATTAATCACTCCCCAGAAAAACAGACAGATCAAATAAGAGAAAAGAGGGACTCCTAAAAAAATAAAAACAACTTGTTTACTATTTGTAGTAGTACTTCAAACCATAGAATAGAATCAGAGAATCATTTAGGTTGTAAAACGCTTCTAAGATCAAGTCCAACGCGGCACTGCCAAGTACACCACTAAACCATGTTCCTAAGGACCACATCTACATGTCTTTTAAAAACTTCCAGGGACGGTGACTCAATCACTTCCCGAGGCAGCCTTGACTCCTCCAAGGCTTGACTACCTTTTTTTATTAGGCATCATTGCACAAGTCTGTTTGTCACTGACTTCATGAAATCAGAATTTCTTCCCAGTGCTTCAGACAGCAGGTTCTGCTTCCTTTGGAAGAAGAGTTTTTGGCTGTAAGTGTGAGCTTCTTCAACTTTGAGATACTGAGTGGGCATCTAGTACCAGAGATTAAAATACTACTATTTGTTATCTGACTGTTCAAGTGATGGAAGCCCAAGCTCCACAGAAATCTGCTCAAGAGGAAAACAAACTTTCCTGTTAATAATCCAAAGCAAAAGAAACAAGACAGTTCACATGACCATATATATCTTGCTATTGTTCTTGAAGGGCTTGAGTATGTCCTGAGAGTGTTTGGCTTATTACAGCAATTATAATACAGTCCAATTAAATTGTCTTATTCTGGAGGGAGTAGAATAAGGGTCAGTCTATCTCCAACTGTGCCCTAATGACACATAAAATAGTTCATCGGTTCATTCTTATTGTCAAAGAAAAAAAAAGTTATGCAAGTAACCCTGAGAAGTTAAGAATATATGAGCCTTTGCTGACTTATACAGGCTTTCCATCAAAAGAAACCCTCCTATAAACCTCTATCTTTCTTTCAGTGTAGTATATAGGATTGAATTTAGTGACAAAATGTACAAATTTTTCATGACAAACCAGAAAATTGAGCCAGGCTGACTGCAAGTGGCAAATATTTTGAGTTAGGATTGAGTTTCAAGTATGTCTGGCCTGACTTTTTAATTTAAATGGAATCCACATAAATACCAACAATTCCACGTCAAGACTGATAAAGCTTTAGCAGTTTCATCTGGTTTTCACTCTGTGTTTTTAGAATAAAAATAAGACTGCACCAAAGTTGTTATTTTTGCTACAGTAGCCAAGTGCACTTACAGGACTACCTGTTGCAGTCAGACTGGCACTCTGTAATGACAATTTTGAACAATCTCTCATGTTTCCAGAACTGAGTTCTGTAAATTTTCTGGATACCTACAAAGTAGTTGATCCTATTAAAGTTGTTTCAGTGTTGTCTAACAGATGAACTACTTGTCTAAACTGTGTGTTTTGCACTTTCAACTACAGTCTTTAACATAATTCTGTGAGGCTTGGAATTCTGTATAGCATCCATCAGTGCAATTGGCTTTTCTTGTAGTTGGGGTACTTTTGTAAAAAAATAATTCACAGACATGAGTGGAGGTTGGGTCAGTCTCTGTCTCACACTCATAATGGAAACAGTTCTAAACCTTTTACCAACTGACTGCAAGTACGATAAACAGCATGTCTTTCCCCTCTGCTTCTGTGGCCTTCTGTTATAGGTCCCTAAACAACTAAGCATGTATGATGCAGAAAGAAAGATGTAAAAGCATTAAAATGCCCAAGGAAAACCTTACACTGCCTTGCAAGATACCTCATGCCTTACGGGGAATAAAAATGTAAATTTCTGGTGATGATCCAAGTAGTAGCAGTGACCTGCTGCTTTCATGAGAACTCCCATAGTCCCTCTTGAAAATTTATTCTGTTTCCCTCCCTTACTCTCCCTTTCTCTATGGTGTTCATACATGAAAATTGAACTGCCTAGTCTTCAGGAAAAAAAAGAAAAAAAAAGAAAAAAAGACAAATTAATCTAACTGTAAAGTGTCCACAGCTACTAGGAATAATAAAAAGAAGCATGCAAGCTACTCTACTTAACGCTGTATTCTGTCTCGCTGAGCTACTCACAGGAAGGACAATTTCAGAGTTCAAACTGTAGTACCTACCTGCAGAACTAGGAAAAATAAGATTGGGCAAATTTAGTGTCTGTGCTTGTGGGTGTTTATAAAAAGAAGTCTAATGTATTAGATAGTGTATATACAGGTATATTTTCCTGTGCTGCACACCAACAAAATAGCAATCATGAGCTACAGATAGCAGAATTTCATTATTAGTCACCTTCTAGGAGAACATGCCTTTCCTTATAACACCCACTGTTTGTTTCTTTTCACTTCCATTATGCAAGCCAGACACAGAGAGAAGTGTTTATTTCAACTCTGAGACTTTTTGCAAAATATATTTTTTCCCAATAACAATTACTTAGTATTAATCTGTCTAGAACAAAGCACAAAAAACTGTCTTTTACCCTTAAATAACACTTCTAGCACTATCTTTTCAACTTCGTCTCACCATCTGCCAGGACTATCATCCTGATCATTAATTTCCTTTTCTGTTAAAATCCTTTTTGTCTCACAAAACATTTTTTGAACTTACAAGATCTTGGAATGTGTTGCGTCAGAATATATACTCCTTCCTTCTGAATTGCTCATTACTTCATAAATACTAGCAAAGGAAGTGGGACTGTTCTTATAATTAAAAAAATCCTTACAATGAATGAAAATCTCAAAACCACATCTTGTAACCCACCTGCAATACATTTGACCCTGGGTCATGTAGGTAACCCAGGTTTAAGAGCTCAATCTAAGGCATATATAATAATAATATGAGCTCGATTTTTAGCATCTGAACAAATGCTAAGGAAAAGCAATTGAGGTGGCAGAATTACAGACTCATTTATGTTGGAAAAGACTTCTAAGGTCAAGTCCAACCAAGTCCAACCTAGACAATAACAGTAAGTGCCACATACAGTCAAACACCTCCAGGGATGGTGATTTCTCCACCTTCCTGGGCAGTCTATTCCAATGCGTACAACCCTTTCCATGAAGAAATTCCTTCTGATCATCAGTCTGAACCTCACTTGGTACAGACTGAGGCTGTGTCCTTTCCTCCTGTTGCTAGTCTCCAGGGAAGCGGACCCCCACCTTGCTACAACCTCCTTTCACATCATTATAGAGAGCAAAGGTCACCCCTGAGCCTTCTTTCCTCCAAACTAAACAACCCCAGCTCCTTCAGCTGCTGCTCATGAGACTTGTGCTCCAGATCCTTCACCAGCTTCTTTGCCCTTCTCTGGACACACTTCAGCACCTCAATGTCTTCCTTTAAGTGAGGAGCCCAAACTGAACACAAGATTCAAGGTGTGGCCTCATCAGTGCCAAGTACAGGGGACAATCACTGCCCTTGTCCTGTTGGACACACTATTACTGAGCCAAGCCAGGATGCCAATGGCCTTCTTGGACACCTGGGCACACTGCTGGCTGATGTTCAGCCTGTTGTCAACCAGCACCCCCAGGTCAACACTGGTCCAGAAGAGATAGCAGCAAGAATATTTGTGTTGAGAACATTCAAAGCCCTTGGGCACAAAAGGTGATCATGGGGGATTTTTGCCTGGAGTAGCATTTAGAGTTGTTGTGGAAAATGATAGCAAGGCAGGTCTCATTCTGCCCCCTGTGAAAGTCTAAAATCAGCTTCTTGAAGAAACATGAGTAAAAGAGTGAATGGTAAAGAGGATCACACATCTTACAAGACACAACAAGGCAGAACAGCGTGTCTTCATCTCTCATGTGCCAACTAAAACCAAAACACCACTAAAATATCTTTGGCCAAATTCCTTGAGCAAGTAACTCAATTTTATTTGACTTATTTAAGCATTTTTAAAATGGTTAGAGATGTACACAAATATGAAAGATAGTAGTTGGTAAAACTAAGAAAGATTTGTAACTGGTGTGAAATTGTAAACTTAAAAAATGACTACTTCTGTCTTTTACTCTTCAAATAAAAACCAACTGCAATATTAGCACAATTGAACATCTCTAAGAATAGCCAGGGGCTTTCCTTGGGGTATTGAAAAAATAACCTGGATTTACCATTCCAGATACTTTTCTCTAAGGTAGGAGACAGATTCAGATTAAATCACCAATGTATTTAAGAATCTGTTTTTGTTTAAATGCAATAACTTAATTAATACTGAACTCTCAATATTCGTAAGTATATACTTATATTCAAAGCATATACTTTATAGATCAACAAACCTTAAGACATAACCTTAATTACATTGAAAAAAGTGACTAAATATTTCTGTATGCTAAGAAATCTATGAAATACAAAAATCTTCCATAAAATAATGTTTGTATTGCTGCAAAAAAAGAACATTTAATTAAAAGGGTGATATAACTTTTCATTGTAAAGTTTAAAAAAGCAATCTTGCCTGTAAAGTTTACTAGTCTACTTAATGGAATAAAAGGGGAAAAAAGAAACAACTAAAAGCCAGCACTGAAGTCCACACACAAATACAAAGAATTACATTTTCTTTTCTAATTAAAGGAGAAGATTGTTCACAGACATCTGTGATTGACATCTGACTGACAGGCAACTGAGCTGGAACAAGGTTATTCTCACACTCAGTAAGCATTGGAACGGTGTCTTACTAAGACTGATTGTGGAAATACTTAAATAAGTAATACATCAAAAAGGTAACATGCTTTTAGATGCAATAATTAGGATATTTCACCCATTAAAAGAGCCAATTTCACTCAAAATACACAAGCTTTAAATCAGAAGTTCAAATGCTATTTGAGATTTAGATCCTGGCCCCAAAGATACTTTATAAAATGTGAAAAATCTTTCCCTGAAACATCTTACCACAGAAACAATGACGTTTTTCAGGAAAGTGAAATGGATATTTCTTAAAAAGTCAACATTCTTTCTTGTATCAGATTAAACCTGATCTTTTTTACAGATTCTTCAACCCATCATTCAACCATAAAACCTCTGAAAAGACAGTGGAAAATGTAGTGACTTAAAATGTTTTCTTCAAGATTTGTGGAGGGAGAGGATATTTCTCGACAGGGTAATGGGAAAATTGGCAGATATAAATGATTTTGCATATAGCAATATTTGTGATCCTCTGTTTAATAATAACATATCCACACATCTCACAGACTTTTAAGTCTGTAAGTACAATTTAGTATTGTTGTTCAGGAAATATTTATGTTTGTTTTGTGATAAATTCTTGTAATTCCATGTAAAATATACTTTTGCACACCTGTGCTCATCCTCCAGTTTTCAGTTGCACATGATTACAGCAAAGTTGAGAAGAAGGATGAGAGAGGGAATATTAGGATCATTATCCAAAACTATTAAAACAATTTTAATACTCTAGTGGTGAAGCACACACCTAAATGCATTATACTGTGTAGCATTCCCATTAAGAGTGCAAATACATTTACACTTAAAACAAAGCAGGGATGCAGTGTTTCAAAAATCAAACAGTGTGCCACTGTCTACTGGAGGCAGAGTGCTCTCTACAATGTGCAGCATATTGCATCTAAATTCTTTGGCAACATCACCATTACTCTCCCTACCCTGTTTCTGTGGTATTTTGGCAAGCAGTGCTGTGGTGATCATATTTCTGCAGTAGACTGAAAACAAACAAAAAAGAGGAAAAATAAACTGTGGCAAATTTCAAGGAATTTTCTGTAATTTGCAATAAACTTATACAGACAAAAGACAGAAATATATAAAAGCAGCAGTAATAGATTTTTGGTGGAGCAGGAGTGAAAGTAAATCTGATCTTCTTTGACACACAAAGATACCAGTTCCAGAGAATCTTATCACTTTATCCAGTTTCCTGTGCCTCTTCTAGATGTGAGGTGAATCCCCTATCTTGTTGAAACTTTTCTCAATCAGATTTTAGGGATGCCTAAACCAGTGTCTCTTCCATAACAGCCCTTCAGCTCTTTGAGACAAAGTCAGAGATTATGGAACCTAAATGTAGGTATTGTTTGGGATGCTCAGTCAGGGCCCACAAAATCAAGAGTTCAATACTGCCTAAGCATAGATGCTTAGTGCCTGTGGGACATATTTGAGCATTTCACCTGTCTCCAGATGCTACTTAAAAAGACCTCATTGTACATTTACACTCTGAATATATCTTAGGCTCTTGGAGCATCTAGCCTGCCCTGGACACAAGAGTTAAGGGAACTGAATTCTGTTTTCTCACGCTGAAAAGTTTCAAGCAGCTCTTCCTTGTGACTCAGTAGGCCTCACTTAGTCATGAGTGACCCACTCCACATGCATCACTGCCCAAACCATGTCCTTCTGACTGAGCATTTCATCGGAGTTGAGCCATACAGATGACAGGAAAGAAGAATAAGATACCAATCCTGATCAGTCCCTGTGCCTGAGAAGCAATTGATCATGGTTCAGTTAGTTAACATTACAAGACAGACCATGAAACATTTGTGTAGGTCCATTGTTAAGAGAGAAATGCCATTACAGGGATCTCACAGTCCTAGAAGTTCAGGAGGATGGGATCACAGAAAAGCGTAGTATTACACTTAGCACATATCATTACAAGTATTATGAGAGCTGTCAATTTCTTTGTCTGAAACATTTATCTGAGCTTTGTTATCTTTCAAGCTTGTTTCTGCTTCATAGGAATGACAAACTGTAACATCGGACCTTAAGAATACTTCAAAAATAACTGAGCTACTTGAGAGATACTCCTGGTTAAATCAGAGTAAAATGCTTGTTCCAATTGAACGTGTGTAATGGACCTTGCTGGTTCATAAAACAGTAACTCAGATGAAATGCAATGAACCTGAGAGGGAAATAAGCTTCAGCTGAAGACAGGGATCAAGCTATAGTATTGACAATGTCATTAGTGAATCCAGTTGAATGGATCACACAGTACCTATGCTGTTCATCACACTACCATTTATTTATTCATAAGTGAACACAACAAACCAACTCCAGGAGCCACTACCATGATGCTTATTTTTAATATAGTATTTTATACTTTAGGACTTCACTTCTTTCATTTTGATAGTGAGAATTCACAGATTTCTTTTACTCATCATAGATTTTCTCAGATTTGAAAAAATATACAAGAGATTTGAAAGATTTCAGCTGCTGGCAGTATCAAGCCCTTGGCTCCTCTGATATGTCTGGGCTTTTGAGGGGGAGGTTCTCAAGACAGAAGGAAGAGATATCACCATGTTTTAGCAGTTACACGAAAGTACATCAAAGTTAAGGGGATAGGTCCTAAAATATTAACTACAGTCCAGATGGCCTGCGTGGGTGAAACTTGAGAATGTTTAATGAGAAATCACACAAAACTCAGATGCTATAGAAACCCGAGACAAAACAGAAAAAGAGGAAAATGTATTACTGACTCTGTCAGACATGCTAGGCAACATTTCATAAATATCAGATGGAAGAAGTCATCATCAGTCTTTGCATTGAGGTCAGGAATTACATGCCATATAGAACAGGACTAACGCACAAATGCCATTGTATGGTTTCAGTTTCTGCTGTCAGCAGGAGACCTGCATATTCTCTGCCTAACAGGTCTTGGCTTAGGCTATGAGTTTCTTGGAGATGTCACTGTATCAGGGTTAATTAGCAAGGAATACATTGTGTTTCTCTGGCACTGGATGTTTTACACTAATTAAACAGAAATTGGAAAAAAAAAGGAAATTTTCCAATTAGGAGAAGAAATCAGATCTGTGTAGGAATATAGGTGTATTCCACAGATTCTGCAAAATTCACAAGGACCACTGTGGGAATGACAACATAGGCAAGAAAGTACTATTGAAAAACAACCTTGCAAGGTAAAAGCATAAAATTTGCCCCAGAAGTCACATGTATTTTTAAGGCTTAGCTGTAACTCTCTTCTATGCAGAATTAAAAACTCTGATCATAAAGTCTTTTATCACTTCTAGACTCAATAGATGCAAGAAAAGTTTAAAATTATTTTGAATAATTTTGCTTAAGAAAAAATGAGATTTTAAAAAGTTAAACTTTCATTTTAAAGTTACAAAAATACTTCTACATTTTGCATTTCAGGAGTAGTACTATGTAATAAAAGATGCTATTATGAATATATAATATTAATTTTGACATTTATTACTTAAGTAATCAGCATCAGTTCTTAGTAAGGATTGACTGGGATGTCTAATTTTCAGTGTCACAGTGTTATCTGAGCTGTGGTGAAACTATATAATATTTATAATACAAAAATAATAACCTGGGCTGTAAGAATTACCCCATTGACCTTTGGGCATTTGAAAGCTTAACTTAAAATTTGTGGTCAAGGAGAGTTCATGGAAAAACAGATATTTTGAATTGGTAATACCATTTTTTCAGCACATACTGCAAAAATGTTCACATATCTTGGTCAACTTTTTTAGGTGCCTTTATGTCAAATACTCTAAAAATGTATAGCCTATTAGTATTTGAGGAAAAAATACAATTGCATAAACATTGTCTTTCCACTGATAATGGAGAAGGCTAAAAGCAACCAATTTTCAAAGACATGTAACTGGTAAGTGCCTTATATAGAGGAATGAATCTGGATGTCACTAATTATTTCTCTGATATTTTTAAAAAATACATGCCTTGAGTTTGTATCGGGTTTTGTGTGTGAATTTGTTGGGTTGGGGTTTTTTTTTGTTTGTTTGTTTGAATAAACAACTGTGTGCTATGTAACTTCTAGAGATAAGATGATGTTTTCATATTTCAAGCTAAGATACAGGAAAACAGCTGCCTTCTAATTAGTACATTTGATGCTTAGATTCTTTTCATTATAGCACAGGTAACACTTTGATCCAGATGTTTTTTTAATTTTAAGTAGCATTAAGCCCTAACAATTTTAAAATTATCATAAATATATAATATATACAAATGATATATATAATCTTTAAATGTATCCCTAAAAATTGATTGGATCAATACATCCTATTATAACACATCAGTAGGGATTAAACATGTAATTGCAATGGATATGCCATAAAAGAGTGTGGCAAGTGTAATGAAAATGAGAAATACTGTGATAGAATTGAACTTTCTTTTGGATTCCAAAAGTTAAAGTTAAATACTGAAATGTGAAATACTGAAGCAAACATTTCAAGTTTTAACAAATATGATTAGTGTTTATCTGATTGTTGATTTAACATTTGGACAAGAAGAATTCGAAATTATTCCTAAATTTTGCCCCTTTCCTTTTAAAAACTCCAGACCAGGACACTATCTGACTAAAAGCTAGAGTCAGGACAGTTTACTTTTTACAATATATGCACTGTCAAGACTTTAAACTTACTCTGATAAAGCGTGCTTAGTTAACCTGTGGTACTTGCTCTTCGTACAGACGTTCGAAATGCAGAACAGCTATACCAATGTGTAATAGAAGACCTTTTCACCATGATTTTCTATTTAAAGGTGTACTTATGTTGATATTTGATTACACTAGTGTTCTGTAAATAGCAGGGTATCTGCATACTCCACCAATAAGCTCTGCTCCTGGGAATTTCCATTCAAAATCTGGCACAATGGTAAGTTAAGAGTTCTGACGTCTGGAACACTTTGGGCTAACTCCAACTAACTAACTAACTAACTAACTAACTAACTAACTAACTAACTAACTAACTAACTAACTATATATTTGCCAGAGGCCATCTTTCTCAAAGGCGGAGCAAGCAACCCTGGTCAAAGTCATATAAACTGCAAATGAGTGTCTTGCCATCAAAATTAACACAGTGACTTGAAAATGGTCCTATCTTCCCAGCAATGACACTGCTCTGCTCTCTTATGAGACACACATTTGTCTGATAGGCAAAATCATACAAAAATTATTAATATTTGGGAAAAAAGGACACAGTTTATCAGTAGAAATAATTCAGAAGCTACAGATTCAGATCTGTAATAATGTCAATAAAGAAATAAACACATTTTCATTTAAAGCCTCATATATTGTTTGATCAGAAATTAGTGCCAAGATTCATCAAAAGCTGTCAATTGCCATTTGCTGTGCTAATCTGAGATATTCATGTCCTTAAATATAAGAACATCTTTTGTTTTTCAGCAATCCTGCTGATTCTCCTGAGACCATTATAACTGGCTTATTTCCCAGACATCTCTGTAAAGGATATTTGGCTCATAGCAAATATAACATATAGTGTCCTAAAGTGAAAAGTGTGGCAAAACACTTCTGTCTGGTAAGTTTGGGAGTTAAGGGAAAGAAGTCTTTCAATCTGAAGATACAAAAGATAAACTGTTCTTAAGGCTTAAAAAAAAGACAAATAAGTAAAAAAAAAAAAAAGCTCCCTGGTCCTTTTGTAAAATAAATATAATTATTTATTGTCAATTAAATTCCCGGTTTTTAATATCTATTATAAAAAGCTTTAGATTTATGACAGTATGAACAAAGACTGTAGATTCCACAATTCAATTCCTGATGTAATTTCTAAAGCATCAGATAATGGAAATACTTTACCTTAAACACAGTTCACAGCTGCCATTTCTAAACTGAACAGAAAGTTATTCACTGGGATTCTGAAGACGGAATAAGGTGTACATGTCTGTAACCCTTTCAATCATAGGAGAGTAAAGGGGACTAAAGGAGACATTTATGTGCAGTATCTGAAAGCAGTACTGCTGATAGCACAGCAGAACTATTAAATTTTATTACATCATAGAAGCACTTAACTGGATTGTATGAATCTGCAGGTTCTGGTTACAACTACTTCAGCTGATGTCTCAGAGTGCAGAGTCAATCTGTTCACAGATTCAGGTCTATTTTTAATAAGATGATGTGAAAATAACTACTCAAGTAGTTTATTGGAGTTTTTTTCTTCTTTTTTTTTTTTCCCTAAGAATCCCTTCAAAAGAATGTCCTCTGTGCTAGGTTGCAAGTACCACATTGTTCCCTCTTCTTGCAATGCTCCTAGCTGTACAGTGGTACATCCAAACCAAGAAAGATTTAGCATTCATTCCCTCCCTTACCTTAACTCTAGACTAGAGACAAAGTAGATTTGATTTTTTACACTGAAAAGAAAACCTAACATGAGTTTCTTCCGTCATTAGTAATTATTTTTAATTAGGTCTAACCACTCGGTCTATGTGTTCGATTCATCAATCCCATTATGCCACGCACAGATGTCTCAGTGTACTGAGTGCTGGTGAACATGGTAAGCTTCAATGATCATGTATACCTTTCTTATTTTCCTTCACCAAGTACTGAATCTCCTAGTAGGGAAGCAGGCTGGCAGCTGTGGGAACTACATTACATAGGAATAAACTGCAGCAGATGAGCCACTTCCCTGAAAAGGATCAATCTTTTTACAATCTTCTGCCTTACAGGTACTATGTGACAAAAGTCTGCACAGGGAGAAGTAGAGTAGAATACATGACTTCTGTTAAATTGAATTGGTAGAACACTTAGTAAATATCACCCGGTGCCTTCAGGTGCAAATATGATAAATACGTCATCACAAAGGTTCAAGAGAAATTAATGTCTATCCCAGGGACAAGGAATGCTGACAGGCTTTTCACATGATGAGGAAGCAGATATCCTACAGTACATCTCTTCATTTTGACCCTTGACCACACTCATCCTCCATGTTGTCTTTGCAGAATGTCTCCAACAAAGATACTTCTCACCAAGAATTAACTCAGAAGGAGACAGAGTTTTCTTTTCTTAACAAAGTTAACTTGCTTTGGAACTACTGAAGGACACAGAGTGGAAATCAGCAAAACAACTTTGTAGATGTTTTTCATAGCAAAGCTGCACTGTAGACATGCTGGACTAACTGGAATGCCTAAGGTCAGACCTGTCCTCAAAGAGATCAACCAGATGCTCTCGGCAAGCTCTATAAGATGTTCTGGGAACCCTGAGATGGAACAAAAAAAATGGCAGAAACTTTCATAAGCGTAGTAATGAAAAATGATTATCAGTAAAAAGAAATGCTGGCAATTTCTCATGGTAATCTTGTTCTGTCTTTTCAAACCAATTCATTTCAGAACTGCCCCAACACCTACTTCTTTCCCTTGGATTGGGTGTGTCCTAGTTCAGCTGGAGGGACCAGCTAACCCTGTGTGGTGGTGATCAAACCTGTGTATTCCACCCCCTCTATTCATTCCCCAAGGACAATGGGCCATTAGCAGCAGCTGCCCAGGGAGCCATTATCACTTCACACCCAGCCTGAGGGGGGCGGAGCTGCTAATGGGCCATCAACAGCTCAACAACCCCTGGCTCCCAGAGTCAATCACCCATTGTGTGAGTCCCCGCCCAGGGGGAGGGACTGAGTGCTCCCTGAGGGTACATAAGTGGTGGGTAAGAAGACCTCAGCCCTTCTCGTCGGATCCAGAGCAGCAGCAGGACCTCGACAGCAGGAGATCACCGCTCTCGCCCAGACCACAGCCCTCGCCTGCACCAACAGGTTTTTCTTTTCCTTTTGCTCTGGACTTGGGGGAGCCACAGGGGTCTCAGCACAAGGGCAAACAAACCCCCTTGGGTTTGTGCCCCAGGACACTGGGTTATACTGCTGGGGTATTGTGAGTTGAAAGCAATTTCCCTTGTGTATCAGTGTTGTTATTGTAATATTATTATTAAATTTTAGGTCTGACTTATAATCTCTCTCGTGGTGAGTTCATTTCCCCTGCTGGTTCACCTTCAAACCAGCACATCTTTTGGCGCCCAACGTGGGGCTCGAGAGAGAAGTCAGAACTACAATTTCATTTTGTGTATTTGGGTACAGAAACTCCCTGACTACCATGTTGCTTGATGTATTCATGTGGATCGTGTATCTGGGCCTGTTCATATTTCGACACATGGGGAACCATGTGCCTGTTTTGATGCTCTCTTTAGTACCAGGGAGAAGAATCAAAATTGCTTTATTAATATACTATGTTTATGTTGTCATAACATCAGAAGCAATGAATTTCATTGTGAATGTATATTCAGTCTGGTCTGCCTGTCCTGGTTTGGGTTGTTACCTCTGGGGTCTCATTAAAAATAGCACCCAGACTGTGGGGAAAACAGGCGGAGATGGTTACTTCCACCTTTTCACCTCTGCTACAACAATCATTGAAAATATTGAGCTTCCTTTTGATGTTAGGGACAGCATAATCCTGCTGTCAGTGTTGCTTTGTCTCCTCTGTACTGTATACACCATGTTTAGGGTCAGAACTGGGCTCTCTAAGGAGACTTGCTGGAGGCCTGCCCTGGGAGCGGATGATGTTGAGTGGCACGGGAAGTGGGAAGATATGGGCCAGTATTTGGAGACCTTCTCTCCTCAAATGATCTGGAAATTCACCCCGGAACAACTGCAGGACCCTGCCAAAATGCTAAGCTATGTCAAAGGAAGATGCTCTGGTAGTCCCAGAGATATGCAGCTCACAGCAACCTGCTGGGCCCTGGCCACTGCCTACCGCACACTGCTTGGTGTGGTACAGCATCATCAGGAGGAGGAGAAAAGGAGCAAATCCACAGGCACCATGTCCACCCAGACCATGACTGAGCCAGAGAGGAAGAGAGATACATCAACTAGCGCCATGTCCACCCAGACCATGACTGAGCCAGAGAGGAAGAGAGATACATCAACTAGCGCCATGTCTACCCAGACCATGACTGAGCCAGAGAGGAAGAGAGATACATCAACTAGCGCCATGTCCACCCAGACCATGACTGAGCCAGAGAGGAAGAGAGATACATCAACCAGCGCCATGTCCACCCAGACCATGACTGAGCCAGAGAGGAAGAGAGATACATCAACCAGCACCATGTCCACCCAGACCATGGAGGAGCCAGAAGGACAACAGAAACCGATAGCAGTTGCCCCTGTCCAGAAAAGAAAATCAAAGACCAAATCAGTTCGTATAGTGCATGACGAGGAAGAGTCAGGACCTTCATCTCAAGCAGAAGAAATGGAGCCAGAAATAATCACCCGGTCCCTATCCCTGGGAGAGCTGCGTGAGCTCCGGAGAGAGTTCACACGACAGGCAAATGAGTCCATCTTGACCTGGCTACTTCGAATCTGGGATGCTGCAGCCAATGATACAATTCTAGATGGGAGTGAGGCAAGGCAGCTGGGATCCCTGTCTCGAGATGTTGTCATTGATCAGGGCATTGGAAAGAGACAGGAAACTCTCAGCCTCTGGCGGCGACTGTTGTCAAGCGTGAGGGAGAGATATCTTTGTAAGGAGGACCTCCACGTACAGCAAGGACAGTGGAACACGATGGAACAAGGTATCCGGTGCTTAAGGGAATTAGCCGTACTGGAGATAATCTTTTCAGAGGATGAGAGATTCCCTAAAAGTCCAGATGGTGTCCAGTGCACATCCCAGATGTGGTTAAAATTTGCACGACTTGGGCCAGAAATGTATTCTCGCTACCTTGCAACATTGCAGTGGAGAGAGGGAGAAGACAAGGTGGGTGCACTGGTCAGCAAACTCAGGATTTATGAAGACACTGTCACTGCTCCATTACGAGCCCATGTCTCAGCTGTGGAAACAAAACTGGCTGAACTGGAAGAGAAGATTAAGGAAGGACTCTTCCATATCTCTCCAGAACAAACAAGAGTCTCTGCCATCAGAAGCAGGCGTCTCCCAGCTAAGGAGAAAGGGTACACTCCACGCGGCAATCTGTGGTTTTACCTCCATGAGCATGGAGAAGATATGAGGAAGTGGGATGGGAAACCCACCTCTTCCTTAGCAGCTCGGGTACGTGAATTGCAAAGAGGCATAACTAACACAGGGAATTCTTCAAGGTTGAAGGCTGCTCCGGTCTCTCGTGGGCAAGGCTCCAGACAGTATAGGAATGATGATGTTATGCCCGATCCTCTTGAAGGAACCTCCCGGTCATATTCACAGGGAGAGCGCAGTGAATACCATGACCAGAACTAGGGGGGCCCTGCCTCTAGCCAGGTAGAGGAGAGGGACAATCGGGTTTATTGGACTGTGTGGATTCGGTGGCCTGGCTCATCAGACCCACAGAAATACAAAGCTTTAGTGGACACTGGCGCACAATGCACGTTGATGCCATCAGGATACGTCGGGGCAGAATCCATCTCTATTTCTGGGGTAACAGGGGGATCCCAACAGCTGACTGTACTGGAAGCTGAAGTCAGCTTGACTGGCAAGGAATGGCATAGACACCCCATTGTGACTGGTCCAGAAGCCCCATGTATCCTTGGCATAGACTACCTAAGGAATGGATATTTCAAAGACCCAAAGGGACTGCGTTGGGCCTTTGGCATAGCTGCTGTGGAGACAGAGGAAATCAGACAGCTGAGCACCTTGCCTGGCCTCTCAGAGGACCCTTCTGCTGTAGGACTGCTGAAAGTTGAAGAACAATTGGTACCGCTGGCCACAGCCACAGTGCACCGTCGGCAATACCGCACTGACCGAGACTCTGTGACCCCCATACACAAGATGATTCGTGAGCTGGAGAGCCAAGGGGTGGTCAGCAAGACTCACTCACCCTTTAATAGCCCCATATGGCCAGTACGAAAGTCCAGTGGAGAGTGGAGGCTGACGGTGGATTACCGTGGTCTCAATGAGGTCACACCCCCCCTGAGTGCCGCTGTGCCGGACATGCTGGAGCTTCAGTATGAGCTGGAGTCCAAGGCAGCCAAGTGGTATGCCACCATCGACATTGCCAATGCCTTTTTCTCCATTCCGTTGGCAGCAGAGTGCAGGCCGCAGTTCGCTTTCACCTGGAAGGGGGTGCAGTACACCTGGAATCGACTGCCCCAGGGGTGGAAACACAGTCCCACCATTTGCCATGGACTGATCCAGACTGCATTGGAAAAGGGTGAGGCTCCAGAACATCTACAGTACATCGATGACATCATTGTATGGGGGAACACAGCAGGGGAGGTTTATGAGAAAGGAAAGAAGATAATCCAGATTCTCCTAAGAGCTGGTTTTGCCATTAAACGAAGTAAGGTCAAGGGACCTGCTCAGGAAATTCAGTTCCTAGGAGTGAAGTGGCAAGACGGGCGTCGTCAGATTCCAACAGAGGTGATCAACAAAATAGCAGCTATGTCCCCACCGACCAGCAAGAAGGAAACTCAGGCTTTCCTAGGCGCCGTGGGCTTTTGGAGGATGCATATCCCTGAGTACAGTCAGATTGTAAGCCCTCTCTACCTTGTGACACGGAAGAAAAATGATTTCCAGTGGGGCCCTGAACAACAACAAGCCTTTGAGCAGATTAAACAGGAGATTACCCATGCAGTAGCCCTTGGGCCAGTCAGGACAGGACAGGATGTGAAGAATGTGCTCTATACTGCAGCCGGGGAGAATGGCCCATCCTGGAGCCTCTGGCAGAAAGTACCTGGGGAGACTCGAGGACGACCGCTGGGATTCTGGAGCCGGGGATACAAAGGATCTGAGGCCAGTTACACCCCAACTGAGAAAGAGATCCTGGCAGCGTATGAAGGAGTTCGAGCTGCCTCAGAAGTGATTGGCACTGAGGCACAGCTCATCCTGGCACCCCGACTACCAGTGTTGGGCTGGATGTTCAAAGGAAAAGCTCCTTCTACCCATCACGCCACTGATGCCACATGGAGTAAGTGGATCGCTCTGATCACGCAGCGAACCCGGATAGGGAATCCTAATCGCCCTGGGATTTTGGAAATCATCACCAACTGGCCGGAAGGTGAGAGTTTCGGATTGTCCTCTGAAGAAGAAGAGGAGCAGGTGACACGAGCTGAGGAGGCCCCACCATATAACCAGCTACCAGAAGAGGAGAAGCGATATGCTCTCTTCACAGATGGCTCCTGCCGCATTGTAGGGACAAGCCGGAAATGGAAAGCAGCTGTATGGAGTCCTACACGTCGAGTTGCAGAAGCGACTGAAGGACAAGGTGGATCAAGTCAGGTCGCAGAGCTGAAAGCTGTTCAGCTGGCTTTGGATATCGCTGAACGAGAGAAGTGGCCAAGACTCTACCTTTACACTGACTCGTGGATGGTGGCCAATGCTCTGTGGGGATGGCTGGAGCGCTGGAGAAAGGCCGGCTGGCAGCGCAAAGGGAAACCCATCTGGGCGGCTGAGATGTGGCAGGACATCGCTGCCCGGGTAGAGAAGCTGAGTGTGAAGGTCCGTCACGTAGATGCTCATGTACCCAAGAGCCGGGCTAATGAGGAGCATCGTAACAACGAGCAGGTGGATCGAGCTGCCAGGATTGAAGTCTCTCAGGTAGATCTGGATTGGCAGCATAAAGGTGAATTGTTTCTAGCCCGATGGGCCCATGATGCTTCTGGTCATCAAGGCAGAGATGCAACATACAGATGGGCTCGTGACCGAGGGGTGGATCTAACTATGGACAGTGTCTCACAGGTTATCCATGACTGTGACACATGTGCTGCCATCAAGCAGGCCAAGCGGGTGAAGCCTCTATGGTATGGTGGACGGTGGTCGAAATACAGGTACGGGGAAGCCTGGCAAGTTGACTACATCACACTTCCCCAAACACGCCAAGGCAAGCGCTACGTGCTGACCATGGTAGAGGCAACCACTGGATGGCTGGAGACATACCCCGTATCTCACGCCACTGCCCGGAATACCATCCTGGGCCTTGAGAAACAAGTCCTGTGGAGACATGGCACACCAGAAAGAATAGAGTCTGACAACGGCACCCACTTCAAGAACAGCCTCATAGACACCTGGGCCAGAGAGCACGGCATTGAGTGGGTGTATCATATCCCCTACCATGCTCCAGCTGCCGGGAAAGTTGAGCGATGTAATGGACTGCTGAAGACAACCTTGAAGGCGTTGGGTGGGGGAACTTTCAAACACTGGGAGCTGCATTTGGCAAAGGCCACCTGGTTGGTCAACACCCGGGGCTCCATCAATCGAGCTGGCCCTGCCCAATCAGAACTCTTGAATACTGTAGATGGAGATAAAGTCCCTGTGGTCCATATGAGAGGTATGTTAGGAAAGACTGTTTGGGTTAGTCCCACCTCAAACAAAGGCAAACCCATCCGAGGGATTGTCTTTGCTCAAGGACCTGGTTGCACTTGGTGGGTAATGCAAAAAGATGGAGAAACACGTTGTGTACCACAAGGGGACCTAATTTTGAGCGAGAAGAGTTTGTAATGTTTCATTGTATACATGTGTATATATATGTATAGGTAAAAAGGGGGTTAATTTGGGAATGACTAGATGGAGTGGAATAAGGGGTGGATAATGTCCTAGTTCAGCTGGAGGGACCAGCTAACCCTGTGTGGTGGTGATCAAACCTGTGTATTCCACCCCCTCTATTCATTCCCCAAGGACAATGGGCCATTAGCAGCAGCTGCCCAGGGAGCCATTATCACTTCACACCCAGCCTGAGGGGGGCGGAGCTGCTAATGGGCCATCAACAGCTCAACAACCCCTGGCTCCCAGAGTCAATCACCCATTGTGTGAGTCCCCGCCCAGGGGGAGGGACTGAGTGCTCCCTGAGGGTACATAAGTGGTGGGTAAGAAGACCTCAGCCCTTCTCGTCGGATCCAGAGCAGCAGCAGGACCTCGACAGCAGGAGATCACCGCTCTCGCCCAGACCACAGCCCTCGCCTGCACCAACAGGTTTTTCTTTTCCTTTTGCTCTGGACTTGGGGGAGCCACAGGGGTCTCAGCACAAGGGCAAACAAACCCCCTTGGGTTTGTGCCCCAGGACACTGGGTTATACTGCTGGGGTATTGTGAGTTGAAAGCAATTTCCCTTGTGTATCAGTGTTGTTATTGTAATATTATTATTAAATTTTAGGTCTGACTTATAATCTCTCTCGTGGTGAGTTCATTTCCCCTGCTGGTTCACCTTCAAACCAGCACAGGGTGTAACATCTAAAACCTTATTTTGCAATGCTCCTTCAGATGACAGTGGGCTGTACTTCACAAAAGAAGATGAGTATTGTTCTGTGCCAGACAGCTGCCTGAAGTAAAGTACTGCCTGTCTGTGGTGCATCCCACAGACATGAGAAGGAGCTGATATTTGGCACAAGACCTTTCATAGCACCTTCCAACTTCACACAGGTTTCCGGTCACTGAGATCTACGTCATATTATGACACAGTCAAACCCCAGTTTACTTCTGAAGCTAATTTTGGCCCAGTATGGTCTATCGGATTAATGCCCATGAAGTGTATCAAAGATTCCCACTCAACAGGACAGACAGGTGACTGAGAAACAACCAATGACCCTGAAAAGCACCCTCACTCCAGTCACTGCATCAACACATAGCTGGTTTCAGGGAAGTAAACAGAAATCATGTGAAAGACGTGCGAAAAATTAATGTTATAAAAGGATACTGACTGACCACTAAGACAAGATAAAAAAATCTTAAAAAGAACAACCCCACAAATCTAAACCCTTGTCTTATGCTTTAAAAACCCATTATCTTAGTTTCAGAGGCAAATTAATTCATTTATTTTTCTCTTGAAAAGAAGGAAGGTGAAATTTAAAGCATTTCTGTTGTGGGTGAGTAGCTATCAAGGGCAGCAGATGTACCAAAAATTTCTCAGTGGTTTTGAATATGATAGGGGTCAGTCTCTGCTCCCAAATAACAAGATGAGAGGATATGGCCTCAAGTAGCACCAGGGAAGGTCTATACTGGATATTAGGAAAGCATTGTTCACCAGGAGGGTTGCCCAGGAAAGTGGCTGAGTCATCAGCTCTGAAGGCATTTAAAGGATGTGTAGATGTAGCACTTAGGGATGTGCTTTAGTAGTGTACTTGGGAGTGCTGAGTTACATTTGGATGCAATGATCTTTTAAGTCTTTTTCAACCTAAATGATTCTATGGTTCTATGATTCCTGATGATCATCAGAATAACTAGGGCCAAACTTCCTTACTCCTAATAAAATCAGCCACACCTTCAGCTGCAGGCAGAACTAAATGAGATGCCAAGACAGCATCCAGGAAAGATGTGATTGTCCACTGTTTCTTGTATCATTGGGGAGTTGCATGTTGTGCTTTCTAATCATGCCTGAAATTTGGTTGACCTTGCCTTTGGCTGTATGTGTGGGGAGGTTCTGTACAAATGTGCTCTCATGTTCTCACTGTAGGATCCAGATCTACACCACCTTCAACAGACAAAGGAGTATATACAGTTTTGACATCAGTAAAAATCATGACAGTGACCCAAGGATAGGTCTATATAAAAAGGTTTTTTAGTATTCATAAACAATTACTCCAGTGCCTACTACCACTAAAGTTGATGGAAAATTCAGGAAAAATCTATCACAAGTATTCTTTTTTAATTCTGTTTAATTGAGAAAATATGTTCATTCCATAAAATAAGCTTTCCAAGTGCTTTTTTTATACAGTGTCTTTTTCAGACTTTCATGTTATCTGGACTCAATTCTGCTTTATATCTTAGACAAGAATTATCCCAATTCATTCTTTGGTTTTGGTTTGGTTTTTTGGGGTTTTTTTTTGGGTTTTGTTTTGTTTCGTTTTGTTTTTCTGGCAGAATTAAAAAAACCAAAAAACTATTGTGAGTTATATATCTAGACAAAGTACATGACTCTGTCATGTACTTTTTGTCACTGATGAAGGCCTGTAGTATATTTCCATTCCACTGTGTACTCTTGATCTAAACAGAACACTTTAGTTTCCATTAAAAATGAGATTTTTTTTTAACTTTCTAATGCATTCGGACTATATACACACACATAATATTCAAGTTTAAATGCAAAAAAAAGGAAACCACACCTTAATTGAATAATTTTTTTGGTGTGCCTGATTATGTTAAGAAAACATTCAAAAGAACAAAAATAAAGAAATCTAAAATGTGTCTTCACAAATCCAAACAATATTAGCATATAATAAATTCTTTTCCGTACATAACGTCTTTTCATCTCTCTTAATTGTTTCTCTCTTATGGTTTGTCAGTGAGTGAGATAAATCAACTGTTTATTTGCTATATTGCATAAATCTCACAGCAATAAAATGGAATTGATCACATAAAGAAGTTTAAAATGGGTTTTAGTGAATCCTTGAGACATTGTAAATTAATCATGCAATCTGATATGATATTTCCCCAAGGGAAATATATTTTAATAGATATTTTCCAAATATTTTCCTTCTTTTATATATTTATAAATATTGTTACTACTCTTACTCTTTTCTGAGATGATTAAATCATTATTTCACCCTAGTGCTGTATGTTGTAAAATAATTCAAGATAGTATCTTCATTAGTTATAAAAATATACAACCAAATCACTGGGGAATTTAAAATTAAGGTATGTATGCATCTTCAGCAGCAATTAATGTATACCAAACCTTTGTTTAAATCAAAATAGATGGCACTGCAAGAGGATCCATAAAACTGGAAAGCCACACTACATGTAGCATGTAATGTTACCCTGAAACAAGTTTTAACAGAATGAAGGAAGTTCAAACTAGTCAACTCATCCTTTGCATTACTTGATACTGTCCCTAATGCAGTATTTTAAACCATTAAAAATTTTAAACCAAGTGAAAATTTATTTAATTTCAAAGCTGGTTTATTTTTAATACTAAAAAGTGTAGTCTAAATTGCCATTGTGAATGTACAGATTAATGGTTTTATGGAATTTAAAACAAGTCTGGTACTAAACCGCAAATAGCTACTGTGTGAATATTGTTACTACATGTTCCTCTTCGTCATCATGTCTCACTTTTTCAGGGGCCTGAACTGCAAAAGTGCGGTCTCTGCTTGCTCTTGAAATCTTCTACTAAATCTGTCCAATATCTACTGACTTGTTCAAATCATGAAACTCTTGTTCTAAGATAGTTACCACTGAGAAATTTGAAGCAAAGCATATTTATGTACCTGCTCCCACAGCTAAAACTGACATCAACAAAAGTAAAGAACTAGGTTAAACTATGACTGAAGATGAAAGCACTTTCCCTATTCCCAGTCTTAAACAAATTGCTAAGACTGACTAGTTTATTATGGAAATAAAGGATTAAAATATCTGAAACCAATGACAGATAAGGTAATATTCATTGTTTAACAATCCAAAAATATGTGATGGTTTCAGTTTGCTTTAAGGCAATTAGTTCTAGAGTAATAACTGTCACATCTGGGTGATTCCTAGCCATTAACCCTTAAAAAGAAATCTGGTGGTTGTTCGTTTTATTATCATCAATATTAGCATTTTTCTTTTCGGTAATCATCTGGCTGGTGAATCCAAACAGTACACTACATTGTCACATAATCAAAATCATCCTGAGGCTGATTCACCATAAAGTGTTTTATGTGAATGGAAATCATGCACTACTTTTGACATGGAACAAGGCCAGCAAACTTTGTATCTGGTATAGAGTACAAACTCAGAGCTATTTGTGTACAGTGACATGGGTAGATTGAAACCTAAAACATTTTTATGAGACAAACTGGTAACAGTATGGAAGATAACACTCAACTTTCCTTCATGGGGTAAATGTTGTCAGTAGTGTATAAAGAGTAGAATTTCTACAGGATCCTATAACAAAAACTTTTTTTTTTATGCTTCCATAATGTAATTTGGTTCAGTGTTACTGGAAGAAAATCCAATCAGATTAAGGACATTTTAAATGTTTTAGGCAGTATTTTGCCTTGTTAGCATAATTTGAAGTGACTGACACCTCATCATCTTCAGACAAAAGAGGGCAGGTGTAAAGTAAAACAAAAGGATGAAACAGGGTAATTGATTGCAACAGTAAAGCTGGTGTTAATCTGCTAATTCTTTCACTTTGATTACTAAATTTTCAGATACAGAAGTAAAGGTGTGGTTTATTATGGTATAGTTTACTCTTAGTCTGTTCAGTTCTTCTGCTTTCTTGCACCATACACAGTTGCTTATTCACTTGTTTCAAATCTAATTATGGTGCAATCAAAGAAGGAAGTGGAACAGCTCAATGATCCTACAGAAAATGAACTCATTGAAAAAAGGGAAAAAAGACTTTCTGTCAGAGCAGTGAGTTCAACTGATTTATGCACACCACTGCTAGTTGCAAGAGATGGATATGAATTTCCAGCCAGGCCTAGAAGAATCTCCTTTTCAGAGGCAATCTAAAGCTGTATTGCATCAGGTGCAATCTTACAGTAAGTCCTGAGAAAGAAATACAGGGGGACTGTGTATCCTATCTTATCAGAAACCAGCTAGTTATATACAGACTACTATATATTTCATAATATAATTATTGCTTAATTAATATTAACTGAACTTTACAAACACTACACACTAGATGTTAAGTGATCTTCTTAACTTTTAGTCATCTCCTCTCCTCTCCTCTTCTCTTTATCTGGCATATCACTTACCACACATTTGAAAAGGAAAGTTTTGGGGACAAGTAATATCTCATGTCTTATGTGCACATGAGCTGCCATAACTGTGGCTGATCATTTTACATGATTTCTATATTAATCTACACAGATTTTCTATATTAATAGGAAAATAAACACCTGATATCAAGGTTGAATAAGGTAATTTGTAATTTTAAAGAGGATTCACAAGTTATCCAACACATGCCAAATAAAGTTTAATGATGAAGTGTTGACCTTCAGTCCTTTCCACTGAACGAACTAACAATGCCTCAGTTTCTTTGCCAGCACTGGGAACATTTTGATTTACAGTGTATAAAACTGGATAAAATGTTTACAGTTCAAGCTGGACAATCTTCAGAGACAGACTAAGCATATTCAGTTCCTGGCTAAAGAACTTTGAATCTATTGTCTTATCAGAGGTCAAGCTTGTCAGCTATTGTTGCAATGGCTCACCTGTACTGCACTGTCCATAGCACTGGGGATGAGAGGATTAATGAATCACTTCTTTCCAGTATGTGGATCTAGAGTTAAAACACAGTTGATTCTGAAGTTCCTTCAGATTATGATTAATGAGTTCATGATGTTCTGATCATTCTTCAGTTTGCTCGCTATAGTTTGAGCTAAGAGAAACCCAGTTTCTTTGCTCTAAAGAGACCTAATTTCCAAGTAGTTTGATGGCTGCTACAGTTTTGCTGTACAGCATAGTCTACTCAGAAAATTTGTTCAGTCTACATGACCAAGCTATCTGGATAAACATCAGATGAATACAAGTGAGGGAACATGGCTGATCAATCAGGAAAACGAATGTTTCTGCCTTTAAAACTCATTGTGTTATCTTTCAGTACAAAAGAGGCATTTCTGTGGGAATTGATTTACAATATTTGGAATAAAGAAAGTCCTGTCAGAAATGGATTTGTGAAGAAAATAAAGAAGCCACCTCTAACGCTTTAACAACTGATATTTTAAATGTTGTTTAAAGGTACAAAATGGTTTCAATTGTCTTTTTTGCAAAGTCACTGCTTCTTCTTCCCAGGGTCCCTTGAGATAGCTGCTATCTCAGGGGTCTGGAGGGAAGTTGCATCATGCATGTTACCTAACCCCATGCTATCGAATGTAAATCCTCTGATTCCCATTGCCAACCCCCCTCTTTTTTTTCTATTGGTGGGTTTTGGATGCCTCCAAGGTTCATATCAATCCCGACCTGCAGCAATAAACTCTCTCTCTCTCTGTCTCTCTCTGTCTCTCTCTGTCTCTGTCTCTGTCTCTCTCTCTCTCTCTGTCTCTCTGTCTCTCTCTCTGTCTCCCCCTCTCTCTCTCTCCCTCTCTCCCCCTCTCTCTCTCTCCCTCTCTCCCTGTCCTCCCTCCTCTGTGGTCTGTGTGGTCTTTTCTGGGCTCTCTGGGAGCATGTGGTCAGGGGCAGCAGGGGAGCACATTTTCTCCCAGGTAATGGACTAAGCCCCAGGACCAGGAGAACCACCCATACCGTTGCAGATGGAAACCCACTACAGAGGGAAACCTACAACACATTTCTACTGGAAAGAACTCTTGTCATGACAAATCAATACAATTAAGCACATGTCACATAGCTTTCAATGAACTTCATTACTAGTCCTACTACAAGGAATTAATAATGTGAACTAGGAATATGAATCACCATTTTGATTTGCTTAGCACAAAAACTTGGCAGTATCACTGGAACAGATGCTTTTTAATCCATGTAATCACTATACTTATGTGCTAATATGTATGTACATTTCATATAAAGATAGCAATTTTTGCCTGTTAATTGAAATATTTCACTCGCACCTTCTTAAAAAACCAACATTTAAAAACTTCCAGTTTTTAAAAGAAATTTTAAATTAGAAATTTTGCTCTAAAAGTTGACTTACTGAGTTACTATGTAACTAGGTTTCTTGCTTATAAGATCAACTATATCTTCCTTCTGTGACACAAAGCATTGTCTTAAACAAAGACATTGTTTTCAATTTAGCAGATGCTTTAGGCAGTAAAAATTTAGAAACCATTCCGTGGTGTGAGATAGGATAAACTTTTGGAATGGTACATACCTTACATAAATGCCATACATAGAGACAACAAAGAAAATACCTGAAGGACATTTGTGTTGACAGTGCCAGTTTAAGCAATCAAATCTTGTTGATCCACCAAGAATGAAAAATCTTGAGGGTTTTTTTTTTGTTTGCTGTCAGATGTCTTGTTTTTAAATACTGTGACAATGCTGAAATCTCCATTCTTTCAAAAACTGGCAGTTCTGAGCATGCTAGATACTGTAGCGCAGAAGTGACTGAAGCAAAGCCAGACATCATATTTCTCATCATATTTCTCCATTTCCATTTTCTTCCCTGGCCCATCATTGGAACAATTTATCTTTTTCAGAAAATGCTCCATTTCCAAATCACCCCTCAAAGAGAACAAGCTGCCAAGAAGACTGAAAGGCACATACAACATGGTCATGATAGGTTGTAACGAGTGCTGTGGGTGTTAGAAATTACAATGGGTGCATTCGGTGTTCCAACTCAATGGTACTTTACAAGATGATATTTACACACATGGTTACTTGTAGTCTACATTGTACATCATAAATAAGGATTTTCTGTGAGGTATAGTAGGCATACTGACCTAGTATGGTGTAATACTGTTATATTAGCATGCTTCTGGTATCATTCATTTCTGCATCATTTCACTACTGTTTCTCCTGCATTAAATTCTGATGGCATTTTCAGGCTGAGGGGATCTCCTCATTTCTGTGGGTTACATGTATCTACCATACACAGCATGCTGCATCCCAACAGGGCCACTCAGGTTTCTTTATGGCAATTTTTGAAGGTTTTATATAGGATTTAATGTGCATATTCAGATTTAGCATTTTTAATGTCATCAAAGTAATGGGTTTACCCCAGTAACAAGCATTTGCAACACATTAGTATCCTAGTTCAAGGGACACATTTTAGAAACCTATGCGCACACACAGACTGTGTGCTGTAATCATGTTAGGAATTACAGAAGTACTGCCTTCTACATTTCTCATATCTAATAGAAAAACACCTTTCACCATTCTGATGGTATAAGAGACTGACACCTGTGACCCCTCACCCAGGAGGATGTGCTTTCTGGGGGCACCTATGCTTGGTCAGAATCTTAATCAGCGTCCCTCAAGGAGTACCTCAAGAACCATCTGGTATATGGGTTCAACTTCCCCTCTGACTCTCCTGCAGGGGCTTCCATATATTTACTGTTTTTCATAAAGAAGCATGGGAGTCTCTCCCTTTGCATGGATTACAGGAGGCAGAAAGACACAACAGTGAAGAGCCAGCATGCCTTGTCCCTTGTCCTGAAGTGCTCTGAACTTTTGCAGTGGGCTCCATTGCCCACTTTGGTTGATATACAAGGTCACTATGAGCATCCTATGATGCCATTCAGTCTCTGAAATGCTTGAACCATGTTCCAGTATGTTGTAAATGCTGTTCTCAGGGACTCGCTTCATAGCTATGCCATGGTATACCTGGATGACTGCTGTTCTGAACCTCTCAAGAGGTACACTTTGACAGCATCCAGGACATTTGCAATCATTTGAAGCAGCACTTGCTGTGTCAAACAGAAGAAATGCTGCTTTGATGAAGAGAGGTTAGAGTTCCTGTGGTAACAGAGGGCAACACTGACTTGCACATTGACTCTAAGGAGAATACTGACATCACAAGGTGGCAGCCCCTTCTAGCACAAGTGCAATGATTTTCAGGATTTACCATCCTCTAAAGCCAGCTCATGAGCAAGATTTCTGATTTGTGACACTCTATGCTGGGTAGTTGGCATTTTGCCAGCTCAACCCAAGACAAGCTGCCATAATGGCACTCACACAAAAGAGGGCATAATTTTCATGGATGCCAAAAGCACCATCAGCTTTTGAAAAAGTAAAGTTGATATTCATATGTAGCTTTTATCCTATACCGACTCTTACCGTATTACCAGATGCTCTAACCTTTACTTGCCTCTCTGGGTAGCTCACGGCACTGAGAGGAATGATGCCTGAGATAATGAGTTCCTCGTAATCAAAGCTACCTTTGAGGACTGGCAGCACAGCTGTGAGGGGCCAGAAGGACTGAAAATGGTGATGACCAGCCACCCCAGCCTGGCCTAGTATTGATGGATGAAGTACCTCTCTCTCCCTCTGCTTTGCTTCCTGTCCCTCTTTGCTTTTGTCCAGTCCCCTTTACTTTCTTTGGCATCTAATGAGCAGAATGTTAAGGCAGATCTCTTGTCATGGACAAAGGACCCAGACTTGGATGCACAACTCATACAGAGACCTTGTCTTCTTTTTCTCTGAGTCCCTTCACTGCAGCTGTGGCCCAGGATTAGCCCATGGCCAAAGTTCACCAGGTCACAGCAAACAACTTACTTCTGGCTCAGTGTTGCAATGGCACAACTTCCACTAGCCTGTAAGAAGGCAGGCAGGTATCCTCCAGGGACAGCCACAAACATGGCTCTTCCACTGATGCCACAGTGCATCTGAAGCTGGAAATGAGCTTCGGCACTTGAATATACAGTCCTGAGGGTAATGCATGGTATGGACATGTGTGGCTGATTATATTCCTCTCTGTCACATCTGTACTTGTACCAAAAGGCTTCTGCAAAAACCTCAAGGTGTCATACAGCCACAGCAAGAAAATGAGGCTGCAGGGCCTCACCAGTACCTTATGATTTCTCTCTCTCTAATCAAGTTATATATGTAAACACCTGTATTTTGTATATTGTTGCTATAGCTCTCATTGGAGCAAGCGGGTAGGAATGATGGATCAACATTTTCATATCTCCCTTTCCCCATCCCAGTTTACAGATGCAAAGATGAAGGAAAGACCTTTCATTTTCATGTTGCAGGTCCAGGGTTAGAAAATGGAGGCCCTGCCATTTGCATTAGCCCTTTGAGTAAAGCGGTGCTATATTGAAGAAAGACAGTTGCCATATTGATTTTCTCCAGCTGTGCAAGTCCCTGGCTAGAGACATCCTTACTTTTTTACTATAATCTTAAATTTTTAAAAATTTTATTCTCTATCATTATTTCAGTGCACATGAGGTAAGCAGAAAGGAGGAATTATCAAAATGTCTGTTGCATAAGCACACACTGATGGACAGTTTCTTCTTTCCCTTACATGTGAGAGGCTCTATTCAAAACTAAATTTTAAACAATATTTACATAAGCAATCTATCTCTACCAAAGTATGACTTTTAGGTTATTCAGTATGAGATTTATTATTTCTTTTAACAATTAAATAGATAAAGTGCTTTCCACAGGATTTTCTTTGCTTTTTCTTGATATCATAATGTAGTGTAAGGGAAAAATCTTTGTACAACTCAGTTTCTATCAAAGCATCATGATTAGTGATACAAGTATCTTGACAATCTTTTTTCTTCTTAATGAGTCTTTACCTTCTAAGGCTTTTCTTGGCTTGCTTACACCCTTCATTCTGCATTGTTCTTTCTGACTTGGTCAGGCTACTTTTCTAACTGGAAAAATGTAAGCTGTCTAGTGCATACTCCATGAATTATTAGTTGTACTCCGCAATTTACAAAAAGTCTTGGCAAACTGCTAATACAGAGGAAAAGTGTCAATTGTAAAAAAAAAAGGTTTCTGGTGAATTTTGTCTGGCTTAATCTGTGATGTTTTGGAATTTTGCACATTGGAATATATCTTAAAACATTAATCATTTTGGTTGGACTACAATTTTTCTGAAAAGGTCATACACACTTAGAGTAAAAAAAAGAAAGTGAAATCCTCACAGCTGTACACAGAAGGTGTAAAAACACAATGTGAAAACAACATTGTGGAAGAAATAAACTGGAGATAAATATGCAAAATAATGCAAATTTTAATAGCACCAGCTCTCTGTAATACAAACTGTGAGGTGCTATTAGCAAAGTGAGCAAAGATTAAAAAAACACTAATCTCGTAAACAGAGAAAAAGTAGGAGATGATGTAAACAAAATACTTAGAGAAGGATGTAACTTTTTTTTTTTTTTGGAAGGTCAGGTCATGATTTGCCTAGGAATATTGGTACAGATTACTGTGCTTGTGCCTAGTCATGTGGAAAGTTGATTATTGTAAAGACCATTTATGATTTCTACCTTGCCAGCTTGACAGTGTCAGCTGTTAAGTGTACAGGTCCCTGTATACAGCACTGAGATTTTGACCACACAGCTTTGTCGTTGCTGTTTTTACACTGTTCAGTGGCAACCTCCTGAGCTTTGTCTCTGCAGCATTTTGTACTGTAACATTTTAGGCTGACATTTCCTGTAAGGTGCCTAATTCACTATTCCTGCAGACAGGACACCTGAGCTTCCTCCATCAGCAGAGTCTTTCATGGTGCTCTTTCCCTGTGTCAGAGTGTCATGGTTCAAGCCCAGCACAGCCAAACATGTGCTTAAGCACCACAGAGATGCTCTCTCAGCGGCCCATCTGTCTCTTGCTGTTTTACCAGTTGCTTCTTATTATGCCCCTCTGACAGCTAGTAGGATGCTAGGATGCTACCAGCAAACCTTATTCCCAAATCATATGATATCAGATGAAATTGGAGAAAACTTTTACATTTCTCTGAATGCAAGAACTGTAATTTCGCTCAGTCCTTAAAAGGACCCTTCAGGCTTGGTAAAATCTGTAAGCCCTTCATTTCCCATATGTATCCACACAATATCAAGACACATTTTGGCATGTAAGAATAATTTGCAACTTCTATAGAAGTGGATTTATTAGATATGCATAGGAAGAAAGGTACTTTCCATGCATTGTATTAATTTTTCATATAGAGCTGGACTCTAATGTGTACATACAGTCTTGCAAGTTACAAAGCCCTATTAGACTGAACAGAAAGTGTGTAGGTCTGGGAGTCAGGTTCAATATAGACTTCGAGCTCTGGGTCAGAAAGGTTGCTTTAAGTACCATCTGTATGTCAGCTATCTCCAGACACAGCATGGGACATTTTTCCTTGTTTCTCTAAGGACTGAATGACCTTCTGCCTGACAGTCATTCAACTGATTCTTTTAACACTTTAAAGTTAAATGCAAAACATTTCTCAGAGTTATTTCCCACTTGATACACATGGTTACATCTGTTATTTTTTCCTAGTACTGCTCCCTGGTACTTGAAGGCGAGATGATAAACCTGGCCTAGATTGTATCTGACTTTGTGTGCATGAGTTTGCAGTGAATCAGACCAAAGGAAACAAGGAGCTCTTCGTGCTTCCTTGAGCATCCCGGCAAGGAGCAGACACAAGAGACAATCTCATCCCTGATTAAGCAGAGATCTAAATGTGCGCAATTTGTGTATTTAGTATTTATAGAAACATTGAGTGCCAAAAAGGGATCTAAGGCCATGGTCGTCTGATTGGGTCAGCAGTGGAGTTAGGTGACAATTTGTTTTTAAAGAATTTTACTCAAAAATACAGAATATACAGAAATACATCAATACTCCAGAAACATTTTAATTTTAAGACCACAGTTGTCCATGGCTGCTATTATTATGCAATTGATGTTATACTAGTATTGTCCTTAAAACGATTACACAATTACATACCCTTAGAGGCTTGTTCTCTAGACAGGGCCACAAAGTCTCTCTCTCTTTTTTAACCAAAAGAATCAGCTTATTTTACAAAAATGCTTTATTCTTGTTATTATAGTAATTCTTTTGTTTACATGTTCCACTTTGAAATAACCTTGAATGGTGAGCATAACTAACCATAGCATTCTAGATGAAGTTTCATTTGTATCTTGTGCAATGGCACTAGTGCTTCTTTTTAACTCCAGGATGTGGTTCTTCTGGCGCTTCCAGGAGCAAGTAACATTTACCTTATCAGAGCAACTTATATCTATTGAAAGGCTAGTGCAGAAGTGATGGAGTTAATAACAAAACCAGCATAAAAACAGAGTATACTCCTGAGGAGTTAGAGGAAACTATTATATAAGACTACTAACTTTGGGTTAAAGAAAATAAAAACCAAATAAAAGACAAGTAACATTACTAAGGCTTTGGGTCAGATAAGCTAGATTAAAATAATATTTGTTTTAGCCTTGGGAAAGGAAAACTAGCAAATAGGGAAATAAGGGCCATTATAATTAGAAATACATAAATATAAAGAAGAATAGCTAAGTAGTTTAAACCAAATAACCAAGGAAAGAAACACCTCGGCACTGTATTTGTGAAGTTATAATCAAAGGCAGGAGTTAGACACCTCTAAGTTCTTTTCTTAGTGTCTTCCTATTTGCTGTTGATCAGCCTTCAGTGTTTCTACTAACAATGTAGTGTTCATTACCCAGCTTAACTTCACCTCTCAAACAGAACACTTTGAACACCTAAAGCTTTCTGTCTGCACACTGAAACTTAGAGACATATTACCATTATACACTATTCATACTGAAACCAAAACCAAATTAATTTCATTTGAGGGCAGCAGTTGTACTACTTTTATTTTTCTTAGCAACGGGAATTTTTGTTTATTTGTTTTTTTCCTTTTCCTTGTTAAATTTTGTAATTGCATAGTTAATAAGCACATTGTCAAACTTAATGCTCCATAAGAGTTTCATTTCAGTTTGACTTCTGTAAATTCTCATTTTATTCTACAAGATGTAAGGTTTTACATTCTTTGAAGTTTCCTTATTTAATTCCAGTGTTTCATTTGTACAGGATATTTGTCCAGTTTTGAGCCTTTCTGCAATGTCATTTAGATGTCTGCTTGTGACACATGTTCAAGAATATTTTTGGATATTCAAGACAAAGGACTTCAAGTCCTCTTTGACTTTCAAGTCAAATATCAATCTGAGCTCTGCTGCCTATATGACTAATTATTTTTGTCTATCTTAACTTGCTTATTCAAAACTCATAGCCTTCATTACAGGCTGCGATCTACGCTTCCATTTAAATGAAACTCAATTACCTTATGAACACGCAATCCAAGTCTATTTTCTACAACTGACATTTTTTATAGTGTTCTTACTACTTAAAAAAGACCATTTTATAGGCCAGTTGGCTTTGTTGCTTCATTGGTGGAAGTAACACAAATCCCATGTTCTGAGGGCACTCATTTTTTATGAGAAGCTTGTGGTCAGAAGCTCTAGCCAGGAAAACAAAATCTGTTGCACGTGATTTTCCCAAAGCACACACTGACAAGATTTTGCATATTCAGTCTCAAGGGTATGGTGGCACAAAACTCTTTCAGGACAGGTAAACTTCTTTGAGGCATTCACTTTACAGCCAAGGTTATTGAAGTCTCCAGGGCCCTGGAGCACCCTGGAATGCTCCAAGCAGTATCAGTGGGGCTCTCCTTAGCCTATTCTCTCACAACCAGGTGCACTTTTACATCTATTACACTTTGCTTCTTTATTTTTTCACACTGCAAAGCAAGAATGTTTACCCAAAGTAGTAAGGTTCTCCTCATTGTTTGTTTTTAATGTTTTTCCCCATTTTTCTTTTTCTCTCTCAGATAATGAAAACCCACATGGAATAAACTACAATATATGAGCCTGAGTTTTAAATAATAAAGACTATGGACATAATCAACTAACATACATGCATTATTGTGTTTTTACTAGCCATGTTGCAACAAAGTAATTTCCAAGCTATTTCCAATTCTCTCACGTGCAAGATGAAGCTGGCTACTGAAAAAAGGAAGGTATCTGTGAGATGCAGGAGTGGCAGTAATACATTTGAATTCCTTTTTTTCATAGTAGGTTTACACAAAGGACATCCTCTAGAACTAATTTAACAAATGTTACGCTCTTTTGCATCACTCTGTAACCTAAATGAAAAATGTCTGTGATGCTCTTTCTCTGAGGCTCTTTGGGATTTCTGCTACATATGTTTTCTTTTGAAATCGTGACATTCTTTTCAAAATAGTCAGTCAGACTCAGGGAAGATCCCATTATTGTTCCATGGACTGTGTGGCTTCACATATTGGTACTGAATGAATCAATATGAGTGCACACCAGCAATTTTTAGGACAACTTTGGGAGGTCATACCAGAACCTTTGTAGGGGATAATAGCAGAACTCTAGTAAGGTTAAGACATATTCAAAATAGATTAAGACCACATATCCTTTTGCACAGAGAGTACTACCCCTTGCACTTTCATGGATGGATCCTTCATCCTGACAGAAAAAAACCCACATTTAAGCACATACTTAGTTCTCCTTCATTATGCATGCACCAGTCTGAAAGTAGGATAGTGAATCGCATCTCCCAGCATTACTTAGAGGTAGGTGACTGTTATTTGGGAGCACTGCTTTACTCCATTTCTTTTCACCTCTGATATGGGGTCCTGGCTTAGATTTCTGTAATTGCAGTGTAGCACTCAGCCTTTCTAATGAGACTGCAGCATAAGTAAAACCACTTACAAGCAGATTTTCATCTTCCTGTAAATTAACAATTCTGCAAGAATGTCAAATGGTTCTGCTAAACACATTGAGCTGGCCATGTCTGAAAATTAACTTTCGAGTCATTGCTCCAGCCCACGTGGTACTTGACAAGTGCTAAAACACTCTGGAAAAACCATGTTAATTATCACATGACTATTATTTATATCTCTATTTCTTGAAACACTATTCAGTCATTAAAGATAGTGAAAAATGGCACTATCCAGAATGAATATGAAATGAATATTCATAATGCAGCTAATTGTCACTGACATCTCAAATTTCATTATAATTTCTGTTTTGCTTAGCACTTTCTCACATTTCTAATAAGCCCATCACTATGCTATTCAATTACTGACTATATCAGAAGTCCAGACAAAATTACACATACACAGTAGGACTTTACATTTCATAATCAGCTATATAGTTACGATGTTTAGAAAAATGCTTCATATATAAGTATAGCTGTATTAATGTAGCATACCAGATCTATACTTGCTTAACAGAATTTCCCACTTTTTTTTTTCATTGGCATCGTGTGTTTTAATTCACCGTAAATCTAATAATTCAAGAGTTTTAAAACTTGTTAGTGGAACAAAAATAAATTTTCCCCTTCCACTGGAACATTATAATAGGACTTATTTATTTACTTAGTGCATTTCATCACTCCTTTGAATGTGCAAGTAGGAAAACACAACTAAACAAAAATGCTTACAAGTGAGCCATTTTAATGTTTATCAAGACCATTATTTTTCTTGCAGGCTTTTTAAGCTCTTAAATATGTATTTGTATCAAGCTAATGTAGCACGTGCTTTTTGTGTAATATCACCTACTTCACATACACATAGACAATAAGGGAGCCTAATTTAAAAGTGACTACAGTTACAATGCTGGATGTACAAAGGCAAAGGGAGAATATTTTAGCTTTAAAATTGACTTGGGGAAAATTAACACAGTGAACAAGCAGATTAAATACTAACTGATTCAAACCATACTGATTCTTGCTGTTGCTAAAGAAAGGACTAACTTAAAATATTTCCCAGACTTTAAGGAGCACTTCTTTTAGAAATACTTACCTTTGCAAACATTATTATTTGAAGTGCATTAAAAAAGGAGCTGTTCATTGTCAGCTATTTAAAGCTGACAGTTTTGAACAGGACACTGTGATGAGGAAATCTGTCACAGGTGGGAGAGCAGTCATTTGGGGAGGAGAATTTTGATGGTTTGATCATGACGTATTTACCAGAGTTCCTAGGACTGTGGGTCAGTAGATCCTCCTTTCTATAAATGAGAAGAAGTCAACTTCTAACTAGAGGGCAGTCAAGCCACACGGAGCTGCAGAATACCCACTGACTTCTGCTTGCAATAAATGTCAGCCTCTGAAACAGTTATTTACAAGCTCTGTCTGTGGTAGGCCTGAGATTCCCAAGGCATGGTTGGCTGCAGCATTATGCATAAGTTCCTTTAAGTCAGAGCATCCAAGGCAACAGAGACTGAAGTTGACAGGTCACAACCCCATTACACTTTATGGTGACTGACATTCTTTTTCTTTAATGGATACTTTTAAAAAATTCAAACCATTTTAACAAACATTTTCCTAGGAAAATGTTTGTGTATCTATAAAAAGTAGCTACTCTCAGCTTCTCTTGGTTGTGCTATCATTCTTTCCTCTACTTTACTGTGGAAAATAATCACACATGAATATAAGCAGGAATGACAGAAAGAGCTGTGTATGAGAAAGTTTTAGACTAATTGTACATTTTCATTCCCTTAAAAGGACAACATGCAATATTGGAAAAAATCCTTAAAGGAAAAAATCAGTGCAGGTACTCAGTTTAAAACCGATGCTGTCTGCATGGTTCCTACAGAAGCCATACTTGATTATTCCAACTTAGATAAATAGTGAATAGAAAAAAAAACCCTCCAACAAACAACTATGTGAGAAATATATCATACAAAGACTCTTGCTTGAAAAAGAATTGTCTGGTGACACACACAGGCCTACTCAGCTGCCCCTCTTCAAAGAGGGACTAATCTAATGATAGTCTGCCAAAGAAGTTCAGCTGGAGGTCATATTTGATACTTGTGACATTTAAAACAGGAATGCAGGAAAAAAGTGTTAATTCTGGGAAAAGAATCAGTGAACACAAACTGCAGCACAATTAATTTATTAATCTTCCTCTCTACGTACAAACACCAGTATTTTCTTTACCCTACGATGCAACTAGCTGTCTGGTGCATACTTCTGCCATTTAAACATGTTAAATATAAAGACATACTTCAAGTCAATTGAAGAATACATTGCAAAGCATGTGTTTAAATGACATTTTACAAAAGATTTTAAATACGTATTTCCTTGAACTCAGTCCATCATCATCAGTTAATCAGCTGGGACAGACCAGCTACAGTGTGGGAGTGCTGAAATGTGTGAAACAGTGCATACGATTCAATTCATGGCTAACTAAAGTACTCCCAAAGATGCTGGAGTCACTGTTAATGGCCTAGATTCAAAGGCAAAAAGCCCCAGAAAAGATACCTTGAAAATTCAACTGAACCATGGAAATCAGAAAATGTTCTCCAGAGAGAACAATCAGGCTCTGTAGCACCATGCATTCACTGAATTTTATCCTGATCTTTGTGATTTGGAGATATTTGTTCACATGTAATCTAGTAGCAAACTGGTGTTTTCTTCTTCAGTTTGCAATCAGTCCAGAAGGAATGAGAAGATATGTTTCAGAGTTTTTAAAGAAAAACATGAATTTTAAAGAGAATCCCTAAATTTCCCTTTGGTGTGGCTGATACTACTTTTCTGATTATAGCTAATGTTGAGTTAAGCTGCTATTAAGTTCTTAATAGTTCCAAACTGACAGTACTGAACTCACTACGGGAAAAAGAAATTGGTTGTCAGAAAAGAAATGGACAAATAAATAAATACTGGTAGAAGTCTGAGAAAAATAATTTGCAATAGTGTTATTGGAATTGCTGCAAAAAGTGTGTCTTTAACCTACAAGAGAAACTCATTCAATCTGAAGACATGACTTTGACAAGAACAAAGAGGGAAAAATGTAAGAGCAATTATATACCAGTTTATGACAGACTATACTATGAAACTGGCACAGTAGCAATGTTTGACCTCAACTACAGAGTAGTTTTGTTATGAAATAGGCAACCAAGAGAACCAAACATAGTACTTGCAATAATAACACAATGTATAAAAAGAGTATTTAATTGCAAATTGTGATAATGGAAAATAAGACAACAAAAACTAACCCAGGTGATAAACCCTTCCCTTCTAAACATCCCTTGCTCTGCTAATACCTACTAGGTATTTTAGGTCAAAAAGCAAAATTGCACCTCATCTGTAGATGAGAATCCCCTCATTCAGCTGAAGACACTGAAGTGAATGAGACACAGATTGAGACACCACATTTAGGTATCTACATATGAATTAGATATCCAAAACACCAGTTCAGTCAGTAAAATATTGCAGTTTCACTTAGCTGTCTAAACACAGGAATCTATTACCTTTCCATTTAAAATTCCATCTTTGAATATCTGAGAAAACCTCATGGGACTGCCAGATACCACAGATGATTTCAGGTACACTCCTCTGAAGCAGAAGCTGGCAAGTAGGCAGGAATACCTGAGATATCTCTCCTGTATTAAACATCTGTGCATGGACAACTGAAGCAAAGCCATTTGATGAATGGATCATGAAGAGCTATTTAACCACTTCCAAACTGGATATCTCCAGCAGATCAGCTGAACTGGTGCCTACATGCTCTTGCAGAGGACCAGGATAAAATCAGCACTATGATTTAAATGATGCACATCTTCTTTTTCCTATGCCTACATATTAAGTGGTTGGTTGAAGGTTCTTCTGCAGTGCACACCTTCTACAAATGAGTCAACCCTTGGATTCATTGTTACGTGAACTTCCACAGCAGTAAATTGACAATCTAGCAGGTACATCATTGGAAAGAAAGAGGATTACTGTCAGGTCCTATGAAGCCACTTCATTTGAAACACTGTGTTCAAATAAAGGAACTACCTTCTTAGAAACAGATTGGCAACCTAGAAAGAGTTTTTTAGAGAACAAACAAGATTAGGAAAAAATATTTTGATTTTTGCTTATTAAATCACTTAAATATTCCAAAGAACTCAGTGCTCTAGCAACCATAGGCAAGTGACAAAAAGAAAGAATAGTATCAGCTTGCAATAGTGCAACTCCTTTTAGAAGAAGGGGATTATAGTATGCAGTACTTTGGGATGTAATTAGAAGTCAGTGTATGATGACAAAGACAAGAAACATAAAAAGAAATTTCTGAGTCAGTGACACTTTTCTGGTTATTCAGTAACCTCTGAAATGTAGAAATCCCACTTCACTGGATACTGAAATCTAAACTTGATATAGTAATAGAAAATGTACTTTAGAAGACAACTAGATCAAGAGGGAGATGGATGGGATAACCTGAATAGCTCATCTATTAGCAACACCTATGAATTTTCCACACACTATTAGTTGTCACATGTTTTGTCAGAAAAGCAACTATTCTGATAAAGAAACAAGATTTGTCAAGAGAATACCAAATAACTCTTACTCAGCATTCACACTGGTAAACCCTTAGCAGCACTGTTTTAAGTCATATCTATCCACCAATATTTCTGTTCAGCAGATGTTCATTGGCTGGTACTTATTTTGGACTGGATTTAAAGTAGAAGATTAAAAGCATTGAGTATTGATAACTAAATTAAAAGGGCTGGCTGCCAATAGCTATAACAGTAAGTAAAGAATAAAGAGCATTGCCTGCTCTGTGTCCTCTTGACCACACAGAACAATCATTAAGTGCTGTGATTCAGTGCCCCTCCTCTCTTTTCCCCAAGAGGCAATGCTTCACACACCACCAAGTATGCAGTACTCTGGGAACAAAGCCAAAAGTAGCAACTCGTTCTCAGAATGAGAACAGCTCAAAAATGGGTCTTACTCAAGACGGAGGGGCAGGGGGAGGGGAATGACAATGTTTCCTGCTATTGTTTGTAATGTAAGTTTTTCCAAATGAAATTGAATTTGTACACATCCATCTTTTACTGTCTTTCTTAAATGATGCTCAGGATTTTAGCTGAAAGGCTACATTAAAAATATGTAATAAAATTATGCTGTCTCATTTACTCCTATTCTTTTATTTTTGCAATTATATATATGTATAAAATACCTAGGCTTTTGTCTAGGCAGATCAGGTAAGTTATAGCAATTGATAATGTGTGAAGTTTTGAAGGATATACCTTCCCCCATTCCATATTCCTCCTTCTCTTTTCCTCACCACTGTTGCTGGATGTGGTTTTTTAAAATTAGTTCTCTCTGTTTGCTGTGTAGCAACAGAGCAAAAAATGGGGATATCTGAATCCACCAAAAATCCTTCAGTGGCTCTTGTTTAGTTGTTTTTAGATAGCTACATTGATGACTACAAAGAATAGGCTAAGCACAAGTGGTATTGAATTCAGTGGGATTATACTGATTATTCATTTAATAAGGTATGTTCAGCATAAAGAAAACATTAAATACTCTCCAGACTGTGGCTGACCACATATGGGTGGGCAGATGACAGAAAAATCTACTCTTGCAGGTGAGAGCCACAGGAATACTGGGGAGGGGGGCGGGGGCAGTCAAGGTTAGCAGATTTGAGCTGAGCAGCAATAAACAAGCTCTGAACCATTTCAAACTGTGCCTAAGCTCCTCCTCCAGCATCCCTTCTCCAGAGGTCTGGCACCCTCTGAAAAGGCTTCAGTATGTGACAGATGAATCAGAGAGTAATCCTTGAGGGAATTCCACTGTTGCATGGCTCCTCTTTGTCTCTTGTTCCCTGTAGCGTAACACAGTGCATGCAGTTATTACGTTCATATATTGAAACCCTGGATTTGCACACAAATACAGATGTTTGCATCGGCATAATGAATACACCTCTTGGTTTTTTTTTTTTTTTGAGTATGCTCACAATTACTCTAGCCTTTAATGTCAGATTAAATTACGAGGATGTGCATTCTGACTTTGTATAACTTCATAGAACAATACTCAGATCAAAAGTCTGTGAATTTTAACCATTAAATACCACTGTCTTTCAGTTGTTATTTTTATTCTTTTTTAATACTCTATATACTGGAATAGGGCATGCCTTAGATATCTCTTAGTATGAAAAAAAGTATTAGGAGTAGGTGTATGATTGAAGATTTGGATGTTTTTTCTTGACTAAATAGTTTTCTTGATACCTGACTTTTAAATACTGTGGAATAAACTGGACACTGAGCTTGCATTGCAGTCACCAGAGGGAAAATAAACCACCTCCAATGAGCAATCTATCTCATTTTCTGAAAAGCATCTGAGATAGGTCAGCACACTGCTAAGTGCTCATTTCTCTGGGTAAATTACAGGTAGAGGCTAGGGTGGGTATCTGAGGCTTGGACATCTGAGCAATCAGCACAAACTCAAATGACCAATACAAGTTAAAAAATTTATCTCTGTGCTTGTCCTCCTCCCTTTTTCCATAAACTTCATCAGAGAATCGCAGAATCTTGGGATTCTTGTGCTTGAGGTTGATGTGCACATCTGGAAATCCTTTAATTCAACATCTCTGCTCAAAACACAGTCAGCTAAAGCAGGTTGCCCAGAGCAGCATTCATTTGGGTTGTGAATAACTCAAAGGATGGAGACTCCACAATCCCACTGTGTTTGACCACAGTTTACTTTAAGTTTGCTTAAAGTAAAAAAGAAAATAATTCTTCCATATAAGTGAAATTTTCTGTATTTATATTTGTGTCTATTGTCTCTTCTCTTTGCAGTGGGCACCACTGAGAAGCGTCAGTCTCTCTCTTCTTTATAATCTTCCCATCAAGTACCTACAGAAATGGATAAGATCCACCTGAGTTTTTTCATCTCCAGGCTAAATAATTCTAAACTTGCTCAGCCTTTTCTCATATGACAGATGTTCCAAGCCCTTAACGATCTTTGCGGTCCTTTGACGGACTTGTCCTAGTAAGTCCATGTCTATCCCATACTGGGGAGACCAGCCCTGGACAAAGGACTCCTGATGTGTCTTTCCAGTGTGTAGCAGAGAGGAACAGAATTCCTGATCTGCTGGTGATGCCCCATCTAATGCAGCCCAGAAGACAATGGGTCTTTGCTGCAAGACATCTCAGCTGGCTCAGGCACAACTTGCTGTCCATCAAGACTCCCAGGCATTATTCTGCAAAGCTGTTTTCCAGCAAGTCAGTTCACAGCCTGTACCAGTGCATGGGGCTATCATTCCTTGGCTGCAAAACTATATTTTCCTTTCTTGAACTTCACAAGATTAGTATTTACACTCATTATAGCCATCAAGAAGTCAATTATTCCTCTCCTTTAATTCATCCCTACAATCAATTGGAACAGCAAAAGTGCTTCAAAGGGCAATTCATCCATGTATGGTGCCAAGTAATGTCTGGGAGAAGGGGACACATCTCTCTCCACAGGTGTGGCCAGTCACAGATTGGAGAGTTTTTATTATTTTCTTTATGATGAACATGTTTGCTTGCTTCACAAACATTCACTCTTACTGCCTTATGCTTTCTCATCTTAAGATATGGACACTAAAACTCTATTAAATATGGATATGATGGTGCTCAGGGCTTCTTTGTCCCTGTTGTCCAAAATGCAAATGCTCCCCCAACAGCAACCTTCCTGCTCTCTAAGGCATATCTTTTATTTGGTGTCTTATTTTAGACTTAAGTTAGCTTATTCACTGCCTCAAAAAAATTTACTGTTAGCATCAACAATTCAAATATATTCCTGTAATATATTATAAATCCTATATGATACATAGCCTTTATTCTTACATCCAGTCAAACTCACTACCTTTAATATGCCTTGATTTTTTCAAACACACTACATATGTTAGGTTTGATTTCAGTTTACTTGATACTTTTTCCATGATCCTTTCATCAGTTTTAAGGGTTCATGTTATGGCAGCTTGCAGCAAAGACAGAAAATAACAGAAGTCAGTAAATATAGATATTTTTCCTAGAGCAAAAGATGAAGAAAAAAGATAGAGCTATGCTAGTTAAAGAAACAAGAGGGCTAAGTGGAAATTTGTATACAAAATGAATAAAAGAAGAAATAACTATTCTTGAATCCAATAGGTCCTGTGAACACGTATGTCTAAAGTGAGAAATCCTGCTACTTATGAAAAGAACTACCATTTCAAGGTACAATTTTATGACAGAATCCTATTATGTTAGACTCCTTCTGGAGCTCATGTTCTCAAAAATATTGTCTTTAAACTAATTGTTACGCAAATCACTCCATTAGGCCAGGTTCTGAAATTCTCATTCATTTTTCCATCTACTTAGTGAGTGGCCTTCAATAACCTTTTCAAAAAATGACAGAGTTCCCCCTCTGGCATGCCTGCTTCAGAGCTGTAACTCCCTTTGAAGAGAGGTCAGCTTGTGCAATATAGACCATAGAATGCCAAAAGCAGATTGTTGAGATAGACCCATCATTTGAAGTCATGCATGTTTTTCTCCACCTTTTTGTCACCTTCTCTACTTAATTTTTTAAGCCTGCTGGGAACCAAACTGGCCCCTGGCATAAGTAAGGCATTCTTAGCAGTCACTTTGCAGGGCTTAATTATTGCAGTGATGCAGAAGGGCTGCGCATTTGGTTTTGTATTTTTACTGTCCTTAGTAGAATGATATTGAAGGACAAAGGAGAAAATGCAATACATGTCAAAATAAATTACAGAATTTGTATGAAGCCTTAAATCTTTTTTTTTTTTGGAAGCAACTTGAAAAAGAACTTTACACAGAAAAATGCAAATCTCTAAGAAAAAAAATAAAAAATAAACCAACTAAACCCTAACCAGAAGAAAAGGACCGTGTTTGAGAATCTTACTGCATGTTCAACTAACCAACTAAAGAATATCCTGCATTCTAGTATTTAAAAATAAACAAACAAACAAACCTCAACACCCAAAACAGACAAGCAAACAACCCCCACCAAAATACCAAAACAAAAGCAAACAGAAAAATGCCAGGTTTATATTCAAAGTTAAAAGATTTAGGCACATAACACCTGAGTTATACAGGTGTTTCCTCCTCAACTTCCTCCTTAACTTAAAGACACTGCACGTTTGTTTGTCTTTTTTAAACTGTCATTAACATTTAACTAAATTACTTTCTCCTGTGATACATTCTTGCTTCCTTCATAGGTGAGAACTCTCTGCTATTTCTCTGTCTGTCATCAAGCAATCCACATAAGCACTTGCTGTCATTGTTTCCACCTGAACAGCACTGATCACTTTACTCCATCTTTGCAGTATTTGTTTCCTTTTCATTTTTTAAATCATAGGAATATAATTTTCTATCATAGAGAAAGACTATTGACATCTACTATTGCTATGCTCCTTTGATGAGAGAGTATTGGATAGCACATTAAATTACTTGGACCAAAACAGATTGGTAGGACTAATCTAGAGTAAGATTTGAGATTGCACTTTTATTGCTGATCATCAGGTATACTGTGGCATGACCGTCAGCTGCACCCTGAGGCTACCCACCTTGCACCCACACGCACAGCAGTCGCAATGCTGTAGATGCTGCTGTTACTTCAAAATAACAACTCTTTTTCCAACATCCCTTTCTATTTGTTCGAACTAGATACTGAAGCATCAATAACGAAACACCTTTGACTTACATCTGGAAACCTACAGCTTTCTGTAAAGGCTATGTTTTCTCCTGATTAATGCAGCTTTTCTTCAGCACTGTATCTCTGAACTATTTTTCTTCTTTGAGCTTTCCTCTAAACCAACACTGCCACTGAAAATTCAAAGATTTTAAGAAAGTGAGCAGGAAGGTTCGACTAACTTTTATCTCTAGCCTTCTAATTTGTGACCACCATAATCATGTATATAGTTAACTATATTTACATGATTCTACTGTAGGTTTTCACTAGACAGCCCCTTAACAAGCAATCATTTAAAGGGAAAACTCTGATACAAAACTAACACTTCTGTATTAACTGTTTTAGCTCATGTTCTTGAAAAGAACACTTGAAAGTATCATCTCAGAGAGAGAGAGAAAAAAGTCCTGGAACTTCAGTCTTTATTTTCTGCATCCAACAACCTTCTTTTGCATCTTTATTCTGTTCCCCCATAGCCTTCATTTTAAATTAGAGTGTGGTTTGGTGTAAATCCATAAGAAACGACAATATAATAATACATAGGAAAGTCTAAGTTAAGTAATAGTTTTGGGGGGATTTTTTGGCACTACTACTGTTACGCTTTCACCAAATTCCATTTTGTTACTCTACCATGTCCTAGTTCAGCAAGTGGGACCAGTTATCACTGTGTGGGGGTGATCAAAGGTGTGTATTCTACCCCCTCTATTCATTTCCCAAGAACAATGGACCATTTGCAGCAGCTGCCCAGGCAGTCATTAGCACCTTCACACCCAGCCTGGGGGGGGGGGGGGGGGGGCGTGGCTGCTAATGGGCCATCAACACTTCAGGGATACCCCATGCCTCACAGAGTTAATCACGCATTGTGTGAGTCCCCGCCCTGGGGGAGGGACTGGGTGCTCCCTGAGGGTACATAACTGGTGGGTAAGAAGACCTCGGGAACCTCTTGTTGGATCCTGAGGAGCAGCTGGACCTTGACAGGAGGAGACCACCACTCTCAACCAGACTACAGCCATTGCCTGCACCAACAGGTTTCTCACTTCTTTTTGCTTTGGACTTGGGGGAACCATGTGGGTCTCAGCACAAGGGCTAACAAACCTCTTTGGGCTTGTGCCCCAGGACGCTGGGTTATACTGCTGAGTTTTGTGAGTTGAAAGCAATTTCCCTTTTGTGTCAGTGTATTTACTGTAATATTATCATTAAATTGTAGCTCTGATTTATAATCTCTCTTGTGTTGAGTTCTTTTCTCCTGCCGGTTTACATTTAAACCAGCACATACCAGAAAAGCAGAAATTCTGCTTTACCATCAGCACAGTCAATCATTAGTGAGGGCCAAAGAATCATAACCTGTTTTAATCATGATGTCAGAAAATGTTTTAATTTATTTGAAAACCTGTCATAAGTGAGAAAATGCAGGGGGTTTTGCTTTTCATTAAAGTTATTGACATTTTATCTCTGATTGTTTACAAAGTAGGTTCAGTTATTTTACCCTCGTGCTCATCAGCATTAGAATTATTAAAGATTGTAAAATGCAGTTAAACTTTTTAAGACCGGGATATTGATAAATTTAAAGAAAAAAATATTTCCAACACACAGGAACTGCACAACATACAGGTCATTCTTCTTTACTAAGGCTGTCGCTTCTGAGGACATATTGTCCTCCATCAAGGCATGTCATTCAAGGATGTCAGATTGATCCCTGACATTGTTTTGTCTATATAGAGTCTAAATTGTAGGCTAAATATACCTGTGCTGCACTGCATATATACACCTTTCTTCATCTAACACTTTGGAAGGACCATGGGTGCTTTCTACCTGATATATTCTGTCATATTTTAACTACAGTTAGACTTCCCACTACCTATACAGTATTTCTAACCTCAGATAGTCAAACTCAGGCTCTCTCTGCAGCCAAAAGCTTGTAGAAAACTATTAATTGATCCATATACACTGGATATTATAGGGATGAGAAAAATCACTCCATGCTGGGTCTGCTTCTCTTCATAGAACCTAAATGGGATTCTTGATATCTACACATAGATGAATCCCATTCCATATCTGTCTTTTTAATCCACAACTTCCCTAATATGCAATTAAAGCATGCCTTTATCCCTCTGCAGGAGTCTAGTCAACAATTGAAAACTAAAACTGCTTATCATATTTAATTAGGCAATTTAACCATGCTGATTTCAGGATTGCACTTCTTTCTGATTCACATTTGAAAACAAAACCCAGAATGTTTAGAAAGAAACTGTCACATTGAATGGCAGCTCAAGTAGCTCTCCAAATCATACTATCACTCTTTTCTGATATATCAGCTCTTGAGAAGATTTCTCCATCACAGTAGTAAGCTACGGACCAAGCAGATAAATTGTTATATCAAGTCCAGGAAAGTGTGGAACTTGAATTGTACTGTAAGCCAACAGCACTGAGAATTTAAAATACAATTTCCTTCTGTTGCCTTTACCACATAAAAAGGTCTTTAGTCCTGGTTTTGGTTCAATGAAAAGAGATTTTTTTTTTAAGAGTCAGTAGAAGGACAGTGTGATTTCAATAAGTAAGAAACATCTTACATATGAGGTTTGTTCAGTTTGTAGTTTACAGAGTTGAATGAAGCTCAAAGCCAGTGTGCAGCCTTGCATTGCATATGGATAACTGCATGGCTCATTCATCTTACGAGGAAACAGAGAGCCTGAAATTCTACAACTAAACAACCATGAGGTTCTCAAAAATTATTTTAAAAATAAAAAGCACTGAATCTGTATAGCACCTTCTAACCTCTCCAGTTTGCTCTATTCAGGAAGAAGAACCAAAACCAAAAATTCAGTGGAGCCAGGATAGATTTCTTGGAAGCGATTTACATCAGTCTGTATCTGGGAGAAGATATTCCTGTGTAAATACTGATAAAGCAAACTTAGATATAATTCTAGGCATTTTAACATAAGAATTTTAATCGATTATTCAACATCAAACCTCTTTCCCATAAGTCAATCTCTGAAATTAAATGCAATACATAGGTAGATTAAAAAAATTAATACATGTTGTTAGAAGAAATGTAGAAGGTTCAATTTTTTTATTTTTTTTTTTACCTTCTGCATAAAAACCATAATTTATACTTTTGGAGAGTCTTCTCAGTAAATTTAGTCACTAAATGATTTCTTTTTGTTTAGGAGCTGCATGATTGACTGATTCTTAATAAGTGAAAAAAATACCTGTAGGCAAACAGCTTTATGAAGCTTGCAGTTCACAGAACTGAGATGAAAAACAGATGCCAGCCCTCAGCATTTTCTGTATAATTTGTACATGATAACGATAGTAAAGTGATTCCTTAAGCATATTTTCTAGCTTATTATTCACCACTATCTTATTTCATGTAGCACTTCAAAATGCTCATATACCTAGGTTGCTAGAACAGGATATCAACAGCTCTTTGCTAGGGCATATAATTGAAAGGCTGCTACTTAAAGTAGGCAGCATTAAAAAATCTGAATGTGCCATCAGTTTCAGCCCAATTCTATGCCTACAGTAGAAAAGCAATTATGGTAGGCTGCTGTTTTTGGAAGTGTAGGAAAGTCTAGATCTTTTAATGGCGACTCTTGTTTATAAGAAACATACACATGGAAGGTCTTCCTATAGTATATGTACAGCTATTATAACAAAACCAGTGTAAGTAGGTAAGGCAGAATGAAACATTTTACCAGGATTTAAGCTTCAAACAATAAATCCCATTACATTTCAAAGATAATTTCAAAATGTTTAAAATTTTGATGGTTCAGTAATTTTAGAAATCAGTCTAGAATCACATCTTTTTGTTTCTGCTTTGTGAAACACTCCCAATGTTAGACACGAAGTACTTAATACCACTCTTCAGCTTTAAAATGAACACCATTTACAATTCCTGACTATACATTGCTCAAAGGGGATGAAAATCAAGTGACTTTGCAGTCTAATTTTGCCAGAATACAATCCTGCTGCCTCAGGTGAAATAAATTCCCAGTACTGCAAAGAATATGAGTGTTCTGTCATACAGATGTATCTTAATAGCAATTCATACAGTGCAACATGTTAAGCACACTTACTGCCTGATATCTTGTGCATTTGTTAAAACAGGAATATAGCTGTCATTTCTGAGGTAGACTCCAAGATAAGGAAGGTAAATTTTTTAAATGTTGTGCCTTTTGTTGCAGAAAGAGGTCTTGAATTTGAAGAAACCAGTAAGCTGACTAGATTCCTGTATTGTTGCACATAAGCTGGATTTGCACTAACAATACAGTACTGATTATACCTTAAAGCAAGATTTAGTTTTCTGTAGCAGATCATCCCTCTTTATGTACTGAGCTAAGCACTTCACATGTGTTGCCTTCTGTAGCATGAAATAAAAGGGCTTATATTTAAAAAAGGTGCTTTGATGAAGAATAAAGAGTTACATATGTCTTAATTTATTTCAATTATTTACTATTTATGCACTTAAAATGATTGTCAAAAATAGAGTTTTATGGAGTATTGATAGTAATGTCATAAAATTACTGTAAATAGCCTCTGGGAATATAGAGACAAAGTTCTCTATTACTATGTTATCCCAAATTGGAGCATGCATGAATTTCAGTTTGGTCAATCACATTCAGGTGGGCTTTTTTCAGCCTAAAAGTTAAAATCTCTGAGGGTTTTTCCAATACTTAAAAAAAATCAAAACTTGTATTTTTATCTAAATAAAGAATGCAATTCATAGAATCATATAATCTTTGTTAATCCAAGGAATACAAAAATTTCTTAAACTACAACAAAAACTTGCAAATGAACGGTAAAAATACTACCTTTATTCTGTTTGCTAAAAATGAGAAAAGTAACTTGATTTTCTTTTATTGCTATACCAGCCTCTCTGGTATGAGAACACTCATCATCATCATCACCATCATCATGGCAAGGCTTTGCAAATGAAGATTTGGGAAGAGCTTTACCCATGCTTGCTGCAAGCCTTTTGGTGGCTGAAAAGGCCGATACGGGATAGGCAAGTCCGGTCGCAAAAGGCACAGCAGAACGTCTCCTTTGGCAATATTGGTGAGAAACGGTTCTTTCTGCGTTGCCTTTTCTCCTCGAGACTGACTCTGCGTGCGTTCTCAAAGGAAGACACAGCATTGTGAATGATGTGTCTCCATGAATCCTGCCTGGAGGACAGAGTGCACCATTGATGGCAGTCAATATGGCCAAGGCTGGGGTATTGTTTCAGGGAGTCCTTGTATCTCTTCTGCGGGGCTCCTGTCTTGCAGCAGCAGGTGGAAAGTTCATTCATAGAGCGCAATCTTCGGGAGGTGGTGATCCTGCATCCTGGAGATGTGCCCTGCCCAGCCAGCTGCGTTCTCATCAGCATGGCCTCAATACTGGTGACCCCTGCCTGTTCAAGAACGGACATATTAGTCATGTAATCAGTCTAGTGGATATTTAGGATTGTATGGAGGCACCGCTGATGGAAGCCTTTGAGGAGATGCAGGTGGTGACGGTTGATGACATATGATTCAGACCCATAGAAGAGAATAGACAATACAATGGCTCGGTAGACACTGACCTTTGTACTTTTCTTCAGGTGTTTATTGGACCAGACTCTTCTATGGAGTTTTTCAAAGGCTCTGTATGCCTTTGCTAGCCTGTTGTCTATCTCTTTGTCAATGTTACTGTCTGAGGAAATGATACTTCCCAGATAGGTAATCTGCTGGACTGACTTAAGCACTGATTCACCTTTGGTGATGTGGGGATGATGGAAGGCTTCCTGAGGTGAAAGTTGGTAGGGAACTGTCTTCTTCAAGCTGACTTCCAGCCCAAAAAGCTCAGCAGCCTCTGCAAAGCAGGATGTTAAGCGCTGCAGAGCTGCTTCTGTGTGAGCAACGAGGGCGGCATTGTCAGCAAAAAGCAGCTCACGGACAAGGTGATTCAGGGTCTTGGTGTGGGCCTTCAGTTGCTTTAGGTTGAATAGGCTTCCATCAGTATGATTTCGGATGCAGATGCTGTTTTCTTCATCGAGGTCTGCCATGGCTCTTTGGAGAATCATGCTGAAGAAGATTGTGAATAGAGTTGGTGCAAGAATGCAACCTTGTTTCACACCGTTGGTTATTGAAAAGGTTTCAGAGAGTGCATCCCTATATCTGACTTGTCCACGCTGATCCTTGTGTAGCAGGATGGTCATTTTGAGGAACCTGGGGGGACATCTTAAATGTTCCAAGATCTGCCACAGGCCTTTTCTGCTCACAGTGTCAAAAGCTTTGGTGAGGTCAACAAAAGTTACATAGAGTCCTTTGTTCTGTTCCCTACACTTCTCTTGCAGTTGTCTGAGAACAAATACCATGTTTGTGGTGCTCTTATTGGCTCTGAATTCACACTGGCTTTCAGGTAGAAGTTCTTCTGCAATAGCGGGTACTAATCTGTTCAGAAGTATTCTTGCAAGGATTTTACCAGCAATGGAGAGCAAAGTAATATCTCAGTAATTAGAACAGTCTGATTTTTCCCCTTTTTTGTTGTGCAGGAGGATGACGACTGCATCAGAGATCTCCTTCCAGACTTTGAGTGGAATTCCGTCAACCCCAGCTGCCTTTCGAGTTATCACCTCCTGCACGGTCTTAAGTGTCTCTCCCATAGTAGGGGCTATATCCTATTCGTTTTTCACCGGTTGTTGTTTAATGTGCTGAATTGCTGAGCCTTGGACTACACAGTTGGCACTGAAGAGAGTCTGAAAATGTTCAGACCACTGGTTCAGGATGAAGGTTTTATCTGTGAGAAGCATTTGGCCATCTGTGCTGAGTAGCGTGCTTTGAACTTGATGTGTGGGTCCATACACTGCTTTCAGGGCCTCACAGAATCCTCTTTGGTCACCCAAATCTGCACATACTTGAGTCTTTTCTGCTAGGTTGAGCCACCATTTGTTCTGGATGTCTCCGAAGTTTCTGTTGGAGCTTACTGCATGCAAAATGAAAGGCAGCTTTTCTTATATGGCAAGATGGCTGAGCGAGACGTGCTTGGTAAGCCATTCTCCTCTTCAACAACTCCTTGATCTCTTGATTGTTTTCATCAAACCAGTCTTTGCTTTTCTTGGAGGAGAACCCTAAGGACTCTTCAGAGGACTGCAGGATGCTATTTTTAATATGTTGCAAAAGTGCTTCAGGAGAGGGATCTATGGGATTATCTTTAAGCCTAGTTTGAAGGTTTACCTGGAAGTTGTCTCTCACTGTAGCTGTTTGAAGATTGTTAACTTGGAGTCTCCTCCATGGAATGCTGCCCCTTTTAGATTTGGGGTTAAAGTGGAGGTTAAGTTTGCAACATAAAAGGCGGTGGTCTGTTTGACATTCTGCACTAGGCATCATTCGGGTATGACAGACATCATGAACATTTCTCTGTTGCACTAAGATATAGTCAATGAGGTGACAGTACTTGGATCGAGGATGCATTCAGGTTGTCTTCAGGCTGTCTTTGTGTTGAAAGGTAGTGTTGGTGATGGTGAGCTGCTGTTCTGCACAAAACTCTTAGCAGGAGGCGTTCTGTGTCATTGCAGTTTCCAATGCTATGCTTGCCCAGTAGTCCTTTCCAGGCTTCAGAGTTCTTACCTACTCTAGCGCTGAATTCACCAAGGATTATGATCATATCTTCTGCAGGAACCTTTTGGTTGAGGTGTCGCAGGTTGGTGTAGAATTTGTCTATTTCCGCTGGGTCAGCTTGGAGAGATGGGGCATATACGCTCAAAAGAACAACATGTTGCATGTTGTGTAGTGGGAGGCGTAAGGTGATAATGAAATCGGAATGACTTTTGGGCAAATTTTCAAGTTTGGAGGTGATGGAGTTTTTAATCATGAAGACAACTCCTGAAACGTAACGTTCAGTTTTGGGTTTGCCTGACCAGTAGAATGTGTAGCCGGCACCATGTTCTTTAAGGCTGTCTTTTTCATGAAGACGAACTTCACTGAGAGCAGCAATGTCGATATTGAGTTGTGACAGTTCGTGGGCAATTAGAGCAGAATAATGCTCCAGACATCCACTATCTGCAATATCAAGCATGGTTCTAATGTTCCAACATGCAACTGTCAATTTGAACACACATTTGCAGGCAGGTGTATGCCTTTGTCTCTTTGTTTTTGTTTGACCACATTGGAAGATGCCACTTGGCCGTGGTTATCCAACCGGGTGTGGAGATGAGCTTTGTTTAGGTCACCTTTTCTAGGCCACTCTCCCTGTGGAGCAAGCAGTGCTGTCCCTTAAAAATGGCTTCTTGGTCATTCAGGATGCTGCCGCAAGAGACTGTCATCTCTGGGGTCAGTCTCGAATGACCAATGTCCTGAACTGCCTGTATGCAGGATTGGGTCTGCGGCTTCCAGCGCTTCCTATCAGCTGCCATTTTGACCCTCACCTGTCACTACAGGGCTTTGCAATGTGGGTGTGTCCTTCAAGCCTGTGCAATGGACTTTTTAGGTGAGACACTGGTCTCACCCTTTACTCCTAAGGTTCATCTGCCAGGGCCTAGCAAGCTTGGATGGTGACAGCGAATATCTCAGGATGTAGGTTTGGTTAGAGTATCCTTCTCTTAGATGGATAGCCTTATAGGGCTAAGCAAGCTCCATCTGCCTGGGTTTGGAGTTAGAGCTGTCCTTCTCCTAGGATGGTTGCTAGAGGGCTAGTGAGCCCATCCTTTCCGTGGACACCATTTGTCTGACCCTTCAGCTGAGACCTGTCTGGCATAGGAGACCCTACCGGAGGCACAAACCACTGCCAGCATAGCACACAACCTCACGGGGACACACAAGCTTCTGCCCCGCGACAAGAGGGTGTCCCCAGAGAAGATGAGAACACTAATTTATTACTTAAATGATGCGTTTTTAAATCAAAATGTTGGTATTTCTACTTTGTCAATACTTGGTTTGTATTTGAAATGCAGTTAAAGAGAAACAGCTAAGCTAAGACAGGAAATTTCTGAGAATTCAGGAAAAGCGTCTCCACATTAGCCTAAATAGAGTTTATTCTATTCCATTTTTAATGTTACTTCTCTTGTAAGAATTTAAGATACTGACAAGGCACCTAGCTGGTACACAGAAATCCCAACAGCAACACAGGTCTGGAGCTTGAGTACCTTCAGAAATGACACAAATCATAAGAAAGAGAATCCAGGGTCATTGATTTGATTTAGTAGATGAAACCAGGACCAAATTCCTAAGAATTGACTCCATTTTTATATACTCCCCATTCAGGCCAGTTCCCATGGGCAGCAGCATTAATTAAGACAAGAACTCACATTTGGCTTAGTATTTGTAATGATGTGTGCCATGGTCTGAGATGTCTGTCTCTTTGAAGAATACCAATCTTTCTACACGCTTTTGAGTGATCGCATTTCTCGTACCACATTTACAAATTCGTAGTAACATTCTAAATGTTACTCACTTTGCAAGAAAGAGGAGAAATCCAGTGTACTTTCTATTTAACCAATAGCAGGAGTGGTTGTTCTGGATATTTTTGGTCGTGGAACAAAATGATGAATTTCAGTTTCATGAGTGACCTTGTGTAGAAATCCCACAGAGAAGTTCTATGTACATAAGCAGACAGAGATAACAGAAACGATGTTTGTGATTCTGTCCTTCATTAACATAAATCTGAAAGTCTCCAATGACAGGCAGACCTTTCTAACATCACAATTTGATGGCAAATGCTTTTAGAAAGGTGAGAGAAGTATTTCCTCATGTTCATCCTTCTTCATGAGAAATTGATCCCCGTGAAATGTTGAGCTCATTGACAAGGTCTTCCAATTCTTTATATCTTAACTTGCAAGTTGAATATTTCACACAGTCTAACTTTTGATTTGGTAGATTAACTTAGGTCTTTTATTGCCTTCTTCATAGTCATGGGTAGCCATCAAAAGATAAAGATTTTCCTATATTAAAATCAGGATGGACTGGCATAGGACTGCCAAGGTTTCCTAAGAAGTCCTCAAGAATTTTGCACAAGTTTTTCCCTACCGCTGTTGCAACATTTTAAGCATGTAAAATTAACTATTGTGTAATAATGCTCTGATTTTTTCTATTCCCTTTCACAAAAAGAACCCCAAACAAAACCCATAACAAACAAAACAAACAAGCAAGCGAACAAAAAACCAACTCACCACCCCCCCCCCGAAAAAAAAAAAAAGCCAGCAGTGTGCGTGATAAATTGTAAAATTACACCAAAGTCATAAGATACTACAATATCAAAACTAAATCTTAACTACCTTACCAATTTTAATGTATAGGTCTACAAATCTGTTTTTTATATTAAAAATAAGAAAATCTAAACTTAGGATTTTAGTAAGGCATACCACCTGTAGAGCTAGAATCTCACTTGTAATATGAAGTTTTTATAGAAGTCAATGATACCTAAAAACCACATGGAGAAAATAGTAGCAGCCCATACCCAATCATAATATTCTCTCACATTCTTACTTACTAAAAGTCAATCTATGATTTTTAATTTTGCAAAGGAAAAAGTTTCTCTCATTGGCTTCTAAAAAGTAGAAGATGATAACTTTAACGTAACTGTGTTTCCACCCATCTTGCTGTTAAATCAGAAGAACATAAAGGATACACTGTACATGAAATTTTGGTTCATAGCATTTACATTTTCTCCATTTATGCAATGGAATTTCAAATCAAATCAAAATGCTGAAAGCCTTCACTTTGTAAATTGTGTTTATTTGAAAGACATCTAGTTTTTAAAACATAATAAAGATTTTTTTTAAAGGAAACTTATTAAAAGTAGTTAGTTGGCTGCCTAACAAATTGAAATTATGAAAGGAGCACTTTCATCAACTGCACTTCTAGAAACGTTAACATATTTTCACTTGTAAATAAGTCACTTCTTGGCTCTATGATTTTTAATCTATATGTGAGTAACTAACAAAACAGTGCACATCCTACATCATCTCTGCTCTTCAACAACACAAATAGTGTGACCAGGTAAATGGGCAGGTCTGATTTCTGCTACAAAACAAATGTGATTCATCAATAAATTGTGAATAGGCAAGGCAGGGGAAAAAAAAAAAAGGAAGAAAATTAGTATGCCAAAAAATAAGATTATATCTACATGACTAAAGAATGAATGGCCTTGATACAGGATCTTATACTAGATTCTGAGCCAAAATAACTCTGCAAAGTGCAGTGGGACTGTGACTGGGCTGAACGTTCCTTCAAGAGACTTATCTAAAATGTATATAAAGGGAGGACCTTCACTATTGAGTCAGTAGAGCACTGCAGTCCAAGACACAGCTAATTTTGGAACAACCTCTTCAGTTCTGCTAAAATCATCATCCAGAAGATCTCTGTTAAAGTAGAGAGGTTTCAGAAGACATCAGAGAAAATAATTCATCATGGCCAGGGTTCGTAAACGAAGATTTCGGAAGGGCTCTACCCACGTGGGTGGGTCCTTCAAAGCCTGCACAGTGCGTTTTTTAGGTGAGGCACAGCATGCAAGAAACTGGCCCCACCCTTTGCTCCTCAGGTTCATTTGCCACAGCCGAGCGAGCTTGGATGGTGACAGTGAAGTCCTCAGGACTAGATCCTACAGCACCTGTTATTCCCAGGAGATCTCTCATCCAAGTACTACTGGGGCTGACTCTGCTTAGCTTCCAAGATCGGACAGGATTGGGCATCAGGGTGGCATAGAAAATAATTAAAGGAATGAAAACAGACCTTCTGTGCAATTCAGAGACTCCAACTTACCTGATCAAAGAAAAACACTTATGGGGAAGAAGCAACTTAGTCACAGATGATAAAGATCTATACAGGTTTTTATCATGCATTTTCCCCATTCAGTAAAGAAAGTATAATAAGATGCTATGACTGCCAGTTGATGATGTACAATTGTGCCCCAGAAGTGTAGTTAAATCTTCTAACCAAAGACTTTTAGAAGCATTTCTGTAGTCTTACTTTTGACTCTCCCTACTTGATGATTTAAAAAAATGCTTTTTAGAGCACTGTTTAATAACATGATGGTCTTTTCCAAACTAATAATCTACAGAACAACTTGACTGATAATTTGTGCTTCTAATATTAGAGGGCAAATTAATTCAGTGAATGATTCACAGAAGATATAAGGCTAACTCAACAACAACCTAAGTCAAAAAAATTAGTACCACAAATCTTTATTTCATGAATAGATCTGTGATTTAAACACATTTTTGCAAAACCTGCTAAATGCAGATTCATTTCTTTGCAGTCAAGAAGTATGTTTATTCGCGAGTCCACAGTTCTTTAAAAAACAAAATAGCATCCATTGTAATTTTATCATTTGGGAAGGTGGTATAATGAGTTAAAATCTCGTCTATTCAGGCTTTATTTTTGTAGGATGTAAACTACAGATAATTTGAACAACAAAATCTTTTATCTTTTGATAAGCACTCATTTGCTCTTAAACTCCTGTGTACTCAGTGTATGTGATTACGCACTAAAGCACCATAATTAAAACGTGGAGTGCTGGATATATATAACAGGTTCAATTCTGTTTGCTGGTTAAAGATTAAGAGACTGAAAGATGGAGTCTCTTAACAATACTGTATGAAGAAAGAGAAAACACTATAGACTGAAGTAAGTCCCACTGGGGGCCTAACAAGCACCTGCCATTTTCACGCAGTGAGAGATCAATCAGTCTCTGTATGCAGCAAGATGACTTGCCAAAAGCTGAACCACAAGGGGGAGAGAAGAAAAACGATCAATTCCCCAAATTTTGTGCTCTGCAGTAATGAACCATTGTGTTCTAAACACTTACACTGTCTTTGCAATTGTAGTATCTTGGTCAAGTTCAAAATCTGCAGTGAAACCCAGGTCTGTACACAGAAAAAAAAGCTATCCAAAATGTATTAGAAAGTGAATTCTCTCTGTTGTTACTGTGTAAATTCAGTCACGCTACAAGAAAAATAAGTTTTGGGGATTTCAAACTGACAGTTGTGGAGTACAAACAGCCAGGTTTTTGTTCTCATGTACAAGACTGCAGTTTAAATTTTCCAGACTTGGGCTCAGTGCTTATTTGATTTCTGGTTGCCCTGGAGGACTGAGTTGGCCAGTAGAATACTAAAATGTTTTAACTATGTAGCAAAAGAAACGACAGTGACAACTGGAAATAAAACCAAGAGAATTGGAACTTGGTATTTGCCTATTTGCCAGAAAGTGTTATTATCAACAGCCTTTTAGGCTCACTTGTTATCAAGCAGAAGAATAGCCTAAAAAATCATAGAATATTAATATATAACATAATTCTGGGTCCTACCAAAACTCCAGGCTGTTACCAGCTTGGGTTGGTGCCAGGGCACATCGATACAATTGCAGGTTAAGGTAAGGAAAGTCAACCTCAATTTGCGAAGATTAGAAACCATGAATGAAATCTCTAGAAATTATTATTCTTTCCTAGGCAATCAAGTACTCAAATACATCTTAAAAGGTGACATGGTCAAATAAAATTGTACCGAATTCTAAGGAAAGACCTGAGAACATGCACTTATGCGATTAGCCTGGATTTTTATTATTTTCATGTTCTCTCTCAAGTGTTCTTAAGGCCATTTTCCCACAATATAAAGTGTGATTTTTCATTTCCTGTTTTATAGAAGACAGCTGTGGAGAAGTGGTCCAGAATGGGAATCCGTTTGGTATATAGAAAAAAACCCCACAAAAACAAAGAATAGAGTGGCTTATTAGAGAAATTTACTTGCATTTTCCTTTCAATGTTGTTCTGAAGAATGACAGTTATAATAAAACCTCTCAATTAAAAAAGTTCAAACCTGTTTTTAGATGTAACAAAAGAAGTACAAACTGGCAAAAATGAAAAATAAAGAGGACAGACAAAAAATGCAAAATAGTATATTATTCTTCATTAGTCGATTAGAAAAATACTTCTGTTTGAAACAGCACAGTGCAAATAAATGGTCTGGAAATCTGTTTGTTTCCCATTCACTAGGGAAATTGTTCCAGAAGTCTTCATCCTTGCACAAATATTACTTTTGAAATATTATTTAAGGTCACGGTCTGCAGAGGTTATCTGCTGAGCAAGTGTCTCTAGTACTAGTTCAAGAGAGATCCAGAGATGGCTGTAACTGTTACATCAAACTTGCAGAAGAAAAATATGACTCTTTCAGACAGACTTTTAAATAGCTTGTTTCTGCTTCTCCTAGTTTCTGCTTTAGTCTATTGTCTTTGACTTTAATTAGGTTTCAGCAAATCCATCTCCCTGTTAATATTGCTCGTCAAACATCCTTGTTGATATATTTAACTTTAATACCACACCTTCAGTTGTTTCACAGAGACAAATATAACACGACACTGTGCAAATTGTGCTCTTCAGTCTGAGGTATAGTTCTGACTTCAGTGAAGTGAACAGGAAGACTTCCATTGATTTCAGTGGCTTCCTGGTTTAACACACTGACTCTATAAATAAACACATCTCTAGGGTTTGCACCACAAATCCTGTTATCACTTAGCGCTCCGATCAAGTTCCACATGCTAACACTCAGTAAATTAATTTGTATCATTAAAAAAAATAACAAAACCTTAATCAGTGATAGTTAAGTAGACATTCTAAGAAAATAAATAAAACAAGCACCTGATAAAGATAAAAAATAAAGCAAACAAATAAAACAACAAAAAAAAAGAAATCTCCCTCTACCCACCAACAGAAGAGCATATATGAGGCAAACTAAAAACAGTTTGTTTCACACAAAACAGAACAAAATTTAAACTGCTCTGCAATGTGTAATACACTTGCCTGTTAAATAAGAAGATTTTCTTTCTTTTTGAATTTCAAATATTAAAAAAATACAGTCTGTACTTCTGTGTGAGAGCTAAGTACAAAAATGCTGAACAATGCTGCAGTCTTTAGTGATTGCTTCTTCTCCAAAAAACACTTCTAGGATGACATAAACAATTTACTAGTGAGTTCAGTGTATGAATTGCAAGTCACTTGGGCTTACTGTGATACACTGCTTACATAAGGGATTCAAGGGTATAGCCATGCAATAAAACAGATTGCAAACTGAATTACATCTCTTTCTAGGAATCACTAGGATTACATTCATAGTAGACTAAACTAAACTATGCCTAAAATATTTAGATACCCTACATCAAGAAAACATCTAATAGATAGCTTTACCTTGTCCAGAAAGCACTTACACTCTCCACTGAGTTCTCAGTTTGACCTAAACTTACCCTGTGATTTTCTATCAATGTGTGTGCATTGATTCTGATACACAGGGAAGCATGTGCTCTGGGGAGAATGTTGTCTTTCTTTTGCCTAAGCTTCTTTATGATCTACTGTGCCTAAACTAAATTCCACTTATCTCCCCAGAAAACTGTAAAAACTTTTATGGTCAGTCTCAATCTGACCATGAAAAGCAATGGAAAATGCAGTGTTTAACTCCTAGGAAGCAATCTAATGGATACGACCCATATTCCTTTCAATAAAAGCTATAAAATAGGTTCACAGTCTGAACCAGCCATATTGAAAAGTTTCCAAGAGGTCATCTTAAAAATTTTAATTAAAAAAATGTAAATATTAATTCTCAGGTATTTTTAAAGAATGTAAATGCAATTTTTCCGTATCATCAAAAAGCACACTGTCCCATTTATGATGAAAGGAACTTCTGTTATCATTGTAGAAAAAAATATTTCAAAGCATTGCTTTGCAAAAAAAATTATAAGGACTCCTCTGAGTATTTATAATACATGTTTACCAACTATTTTAATTAAAACACATGTCACTATACTTAACTTGAAACCCATATTTCAAACTTCCTTATTATTATTTTTCAAGGTTGTTGTATCACATGCACATACATTTTGAGAAACAAATATAAATCAAATATGCCAGAATAAACACTGATTAGAACATTTTGGAACAGCATTAACATATCCAATTTGCATGGCACAAATCTGCTAACATCTGCAGTGATATAGAGTCCCCAAACATATTTCATATCATGAAGATGAAAAAAGCCTTTTTTTTTCTTCATTTGATACAACAAATAAAACACTGCATTTCTTCCATTTTGCATATAAAGAGAAGCCAATGAGTGTTATTGCAGCATATTAGCACACAATATGAAAAGGCAGAACATGGAAATACAATGATGAGCAGTTAAAGTAATCTGTTAGCCAGGACTTAGAACAAGGAATTACCTTGATCAGGCAGTAATTCATTATTCTGGGAGGTTCCAAAATAAATAATCTAGACTACAGCATCATCTCCCTTGTAGCTTTTCACATTTCTTCATGTCCATCATCAAAACTGAACAGCAGAATTTTAAACAAGGAACAATCTATAAAATCTGATGAAAAACATACCCTTAGATATATTGACATGCAGATGGTTCTGAAACCATTTCTGTTGACTATTTGTGACCCATATCAAATCTCCACTTACTTAGATGGACATTGTTGTTTGGTTATTTTTTTTACTGGGAAAATATTTTTTTGAATCTTAAGAAGAAAACAAGAATCTGCTGAAAATTTACATTTATTCTGAAGATTGTAAACTATTGATGTTATATCCATAGTGTGCTTGCATAAAGGTGTGATAAGTATCATCCATTCAGAGCCTACAAATGAAAGACAAGCCTAAAATGCGATGGCCAGATTTTTACTTCAGTTGAACTGTTTTACTCAATGTATTATATTAATAAATTAAATACTAAAGTCTTTATTCAGCCTGAAAAGGCAACTGTAGTCTTCCTCTACTAAGAGTGGAGCATACAACTTATCTAACAGATTTGTGATTGAAATTATAGTATATCCATCTGAACCTTTTTAGAATAGACAATTCACCTCCATTTCAGGTCTGCAAAAGTTTATCCAACAAAATGTAAAGTCCTTAAAACCCACCCTCCTCTGCAAAGTCCTACAGATAAATAACTGTTGACAAGCTCTTAAATTTGCAGTTCTTTATTTACACAGACCCACTGTGGCAGCAACCCATCACTCACAAGGTTTTTTGCCTCTTTGCTCTTTTCCCTTGTCCACATCCTTTGCCCCAGGCATTCATCTGTTTCACAAAGAGCTAAGGAAATTCTTGTTTGTATTTCAGAAAACCTGAATGCAAAAAGCTATGCATTTACAAGCTTCCAAACCCAACAAAGCCACTGTACCAAATATGAGCACTCAGATTCAGGAATATGAAACCAAATTGCTAAGACCTTCAGCTCCTCACCTCTGCAAACTGGTACCAAACCACTTTCCCTTGGGCTAATGTAGCTGTCAGTGTTGCAGTGGCAATGAGTGAACTGGGTATTGAACAGATATAATTTTTCTGTTTGTTGCACTGCCTGCCCACCTTCCTCTTCCACTCAGCTGAAACCAGCTCAGCATCCTCTCTGTCCCAACCACGTCCTCCCCTTTCCATGAGTATATTCCACACCCTATGAGGTATGAGATCCCATACACTATCCCACATACTTCCCAGGGGAAGAACTATTACTGCACATTATGATTACCTACAAAGTAAATATCTAATCCACAGATCAGTCTAAAAAATAATCCAAAAATAAGGTGGTTTTTTTTTAACCACTTTTCTAACTCAGGGCTTTCTCTTCATAAAATTGTGTTTCAGATACATCACCTACTTTTCCAAGGACAAAAATGAAATGTATGTCAAAAATAATTTAAATGTGAATGTATCATTCCTCACCTAAATTAATGTAAGACCTAGTCCTAAGCTTGTGAAATCCTTGTTTATTTGCTTTTATTACCGTGCATTACCAATGACATATAAGACACAGTCCTCTCTCCTATTTTAATAAGCACTTTTACTAATGATGGCTCCTTTATTATGAATTACTTTGAAATTTTTACATCCAAAAATGTTATCAGCAGCACAATCTCCATCACTAACAGCTGACCACTCTGCACCACTAGGCAAGAGAAATATAGCTTCACTAGAGCAAACAGAGCAGCAAAAATACCTTTTCTATGAAAGGAACTATAGCCACTGGACTTCTCATATTGGTTATCCACTTCTTGTGCTTTCTGCACTCCTTGTCTTCATCCTAATTTGAGAGGAATGGTTCCCTAGGACTGTAAAAGACAAATCATTCCTCCGAGTAAGATCAAATTGCTCCTGTGATCAAGTCAAGTAACTCAGTTTGCTCGGGCTCTGAGGGAGGCAGAGCATTGGAAGAGCAACAGCTCCTTAGATCACTGGGTCACTGTCCTCCCTGAATGAACACCTAACTCAAATGACCCAAGTGAGAAGCCACTCACTGTAGATGAAAACTGTGATTAACCCTTATCAAGGCTGTGCTGTCCTCAGAGCACTCAAGAAAATTAATGAGATTTCTAATATTTAAGATGCAGTTCATGATAAAGCAGCAAGGGAGATCTACAGCAAGACCTTAACTGAAGCAACACTAAATGTGTGTCTGGGGCAAAAACCATCTCACCTGAAAACTCCCTGAGAGCTGGCAGATGATCCCACAGAGTTCAGAGCAGCAGTAAGACAATCAAAGATTTTGCAGAAAAGTTCCATAAAACTGTTTCCAGAAAACGTTTAGAAGGACTCTGGCACATATGTAGTTGTACTAATACCTTTTGTATTAATATACTGATACTTTTGCCCTTTTCTGAACCCTCAGTTCACTTTCTACTCCTGTCACCTATACCATGGAGACCCCTCTAGCAGCCAGGTGCAGGAAAGCATATAATTTCATGGTGGCAACTTTAAGAACTGTGGGAAGACTTCTGGATTTAAAGGCACAGGTGGACAAAAAGATTCTACTGAAATTTGTACTATCACCACTACAAAATCAGATATAAGTCCTAATAATAATAATAATAATCTTTACTACAGTTATCTTATTCTTTCATCTTTTTCTCTTTATTGCCTCCTAATGGAATACCATTTTTGAAGGATATTGTTCCAGAATTCATAGTACACAAAGATAGTATCAGAGAATTAAGAAATACAACCTGTTAGTTTCTTTCCACACTGATATTATGTCTCTGAAGAATAACTGACCTGGAAATAACTTGTTAGCAATACTATGTCTATCTTATGGGCTTTTACAGAACTCAGTTTTATTTTTATGTTTGTTCATTTACTGAAAAGGTTAAAGATCTTTTAAAGTATTTCAACAACAAAAGACCTTTTCACACATTCTGTGAACAAAAATATGCCCCACCAGACACCTGCAATTTAATTGCTGCTGCCATTATATACTAGCAGTGAAAACCCTACATTTTTCTTATGTTATTGGAAGGTGGGTCTGGCTGAGATGGAATTTATTTCCCCATAGTAGCCCACAGTAGACACAGTAGTGTGCTCTGCATTAGTAGCCAGAGTGTGGATAACACACCATGTTTTGGCTACTGCTGAGCATAGCACCATAACATTCCTTCTTAACCGAGGGTGAGATTCTGTGAGGGGACACAAGTAGGCCAGCTGATCCAGGCTGACTAAGGGGATATTCCATACCATATGACATCAACCCAGAGATAAAGCTGAGGCAAGGAGCAGGAACGGAGGCATTCATTGTCTCCAATGGCTGCCTGCTGACAACTGTTACATGTGCTGAAGCTCTGCTTCTCAGAGGAGTGGCTGACCATCGTTGCTTATGGGGGGTAGAGATTAACTGCCAGCTTCTGCTTTGTGCACACGCACGCTACTTCTGATTTTCTTTTGCATAAACTGCCTCATTGCAACCCATGATTTGCACAGTATTTTTCTTCCACCTTACTCTTTCCCCTGTCTGGCTGGGAAGGGGAGTGATAGAGTGGTTGGGTGGGCACTTGGCATTCAGCCAAGGTGAACCCACCACAAGTATACAGTATAGAAGAGTGCAGTATTATGAAATATACATACTTTGTGCTGTTCAAGAGAATATTACTGAACCAAGCTTAATGAATTCTGATTTTCTGCATTTAGCAAGACTCAGAAAACACCGTCACCATCAGCAAATAATGTAAGACAATGGAGTTTCAGTCCTGCTCTCATAGAAGAGGAAAAAGCAAAAGGAAAAAATTCACACTGCTGAGGAGAAGCCATGCAAAGTACATGATCACTTTTGCTTCACTTGCTGGCTTCCCTGGAAGCATTGGTCACGTGTAAGGGTCAAGTCTTCTGGGGCTGGATCACTGCATAGGCCAGACCCAGCTCTGAGTAACAGGGACAGGCTAACCCTCAGCCTCAAAGGTGCCCTCATGCACTGAAATATATAGTTATAGACAAAGATCTATATTAGTCTAGAGAAAAGAAGACTCAGGGCAGACCTTGTCATTCTCTACAACTACCTGAAAGGAGGTTGTAGACAAGTGGAGGTCAGTCTCTTTTGCAAAGTCATAGGATAAGAGGAGACGGCCTCAAGTTTCCACTGAGGGGGTAGAGGGGACATGTGTGTTAGATTGAATATCAGGGTTTTCAAGCACTGGAAGAGGCTGCACAGGAAAATGGTGGTGTTATCAGCCCTGAAGACATTTTAAAAGATGTATAAATGTGGCACTTAGGGATATGATTTAGTGATGAACTTTGCAGTATTAGGTTAATGTTTTGACTCAATGGTCTTAAAGGTCTGTTCCAAGCAAAATGATTCTATGATTTCATCATTCCTGTCATAATAATTGTCTATCCTTGCATTTTTAAGTAGACACAAAACTATCTCTGAAAAGGAAATCTCATCTTCTGAGGTTTTTTTGGAAATAAGCTCATATCTGAATATGAATTAGTGAATTATTTTTGAACTAATGTACAGAGAATTCAATGTATTTTTATTAATGCAGCATGCCGACAACTTAGAACTTGTACCAAAAATTCCAATGTGATGCTGTAGTAAACACAGTACAGTATATCTTCAGTCTTTATGATGCTAGCAAAAATTTCACAACCTGTACATGATTTGTGAGTAGGGCTTGCCTAGTTCGAGATCTCATTAAAAACAAAGCAAAACAAACCAACCAACCAAATAAACAAAATAAAAAGAAGGAAAAAAACCTGTAATAATAGAGGGAATTGCTGAATTATTTATAGAACTCTTGGGAACTCTATTATATCCTTCCAGTGCATCATTTTGTCAGCAAAGCTGTAACAACTTCAAGCTTTAAAAACATGACATGTACAAAACCAATCAATAAAAATCAGTCTGAAAACATCAACAATAACATGTTAACTTTATTACTTAACATTCCTAACCTGGTTTCTGATAGTGAGGTTTACTAGTCCCTTCTCCAGCTTTTTCAATCTGTGGACCATAGAATCATAGAATGTTAAGGGATTGGAATGGGCCTTGTCCCAACCCTTCCTGCCATGGACAGGAATTTCTCACACTATACCAGGTTCTCAAGGCCTTATCCAACCTGGCTTTGAACACTGCCAGGGCTGGTGCATCCACAGCCTCCCTGGGAAACCTGTTCCAGTGTCTAGCCACCTTCACAGTAAAAAATTTCTTCTGAATAGTGAATATAAATTTCCCCTCTTTCAATCTGTACCCATTACTCTTTATCCTATCACTACAGTTCTTGTCCCTCCTGGCCTCCTGATAGGTTCCCGTCAGATACAGGAAGGTTGCTATGAGGTCTCCATGCAACCTTCTTTTTTCCAGGCTGAACAGCCCCAGCCCTCAGTCTGTCTTCATGGGAGAGGTGCTGCAGTCCCATTATCAACTTTGTGGCCCTCCTCTGTACTTGCTCCAACAGTTCCATGTCCTTCTTATGTTGAGGACACCAGAACTGTACACCAGGTGTAGTCTCACAAGAGCAGAGCAGGCAGGGAGAATCACCTCCTTTGACTTGCTGGCCACACTCCTGATGCAGCTCAGGATTTTGTTGGCTTTCTGGTCTGTGAGCGCACACTGCTGACTCATGTTGAGTTTTTCATGGACCATTACCCCCAAGTCTTTCTCCACAGGGCTGCTCTCAATCACTTCTCTGCCCAACCTGTAGGTGTATCTGGGGTTGCCATGACCGAAGTGTAGGACCTTGCACTTGGCTTTGTTGAACTTCATGAACTTGGCATTGGCCCATCTCTCAAGCCTGTCAAGGTCCCTCTGCATGACATCCCTTCCCTCTAGCATGTCAGCTGCACCATACAGGTTGGTGTCATCAGCAAATCAGCTAAGGGTGCCCACTCTCTATGTTGCCAACAAAGACGCTGAAGAGTATTGGCCCCGGTACCAACACCTGAGGGACAAAACTTGTCACTGGTTGAGCTGTTGACTACAACTCTTTGCATGCAGTCCTCCAGCCAGTTCTTTATCCATTGAGTGGTCCATCCATCAAATCCATGTCTCTCCAATTTAGAGACAAGGATGTTGTGTGGGACAGTGTCAAACGCTTTGCATAAGTCCAAATAGACAATGTCAGTTGCTCTGCCGCATCCACCAGTGCTGTATCCCTGTCATAGAAGGTCACCAGTTTTGTCAGGCATGATTTCTCATTTGTAAAGCTGTGTTTGCCGTTACCAACCACCTCTTTATTTTTCATGTGCCTTAGCATAGTTTCCAGGAGAATCTGCTCCTTGATCTTGCCTGCACAGGGGTGAGACTGACTGGTCTACCAGGTCTTCCACTTTCCCCTTTTTAAAAATGAAGGTTATATTTGCTTTTTCCAGACATCAGGGACTTTACCTGACTGCCACGATTTTTCAAAAGTCATGTATGGTTGCTTAGCAACATCGTCTGTCAGCTCTCTCAGAACCCTAGATGAATCTTATCAGGTCCCATGGACCTGAGTACATTCAGGTTCCTTGGATAGTCTCAAATCTGATCCTCTCCCACAATGTGTTTGGGGCCTTCATTCCCCAGTCTCTGCGTTTGGCTTTCTTGACATGAGTGGCATGGCTGGAGCATTTGCCATTGGAGACTGAGGCACAGAAGTTGTCAAGAAGCGCAGCCTTGCAATATATCAGTAGTAGTCCTTCCTGTTATTCTTAATATCCCTGGCCTGAAAATAAGTGTGGCTTTGTTTAGCTTTTTTTCTTGTTTTGTTCAAATTATTTGATTTTGCATAAGTTTTGTAACACTATAATGAAGATTTCCTTGAAAAGTCATATAAACCCTGCTGTGCAGATATTTCACTTTTTACAACCTAGCTACAATACGCTTTGAAGCCACGGTACCAAATTTTTATGCAACACTTGGTTTCATCAAAGAATTTGTTGTATGGATACAGACATTTAGATGACAGATGTTTTGCATGTCTCTATTTTTTGTTTTCCTTTCAAAAATTGTGTTATGTCTATGCAAATTCCCTATACTTCAATAATTTTGTTGAGCTGACAAATATGCTCAGTACTGTATCTTCAAATAGGAATAACCCTCAAATATAGACTGCTTTATCAGCAATATCTGCAACACTTTGGGAGATGCTCCAAAATTTGTTTCATTTTAAAGTTCATTAATTTGAAACATTTAAAATCTAAATATATTATAAAATGATGCATTCTAGCTTTTATGAACATTTTTATATTGCAGAGAATGTGATTTTATCAATTCCCTTTATTTCCTTCAATTCGACCATTAAAAAAGACAACTATTCTTTTATTAGTGTTAAGGGTTTTATTTCACATGTTGAGTCAAAAACAAATAAAAGCTTGGCACAAAACACACAGTAAGAGAATGTTTTGGCCCAGTTCTGTTTGATGTTCCTAAGTGAAACCTAAAATATTACTTCTAGGGCATAGAATGGGAGTGGATTTCTGCATTACTAAGTATATACATTGCTCTCATAATGCTCAGGGAACAACCCATCAGAACAGTGTGACTATTTCAGCAATGCAGGTAGAGACATTTTCACACTCCTTTGAGCAGAACAGCTGCATAGCATGCTACCAGAGAACTCCTAGTTTGACCTGCTAATACAATTTGAAACATCTTATTTTTTTTTTAACATTTATTAAGAAGGACAAAGAGATTACTTATGAAACGCAGTCATTTGAAAAGACATTCATATTGTCATTAGAGGACCTACTATCTAGCATTAGTATACAAACAGACATCAATTCTTGAAGTCATACCATTGATTTTAGTAGACTTAGTTACATTTAGAATGAGAAGGAAGAGAAAACAGCTGTTCACAAGAAAAAACAAAGATGAAAGGCATGATATTTAATGTAACAAAGCCTCCTGAAAACCCGATGATTCCCACATCTAAGAAGTGCAAGTACAAGATTAATGAAATGGAGACAAAAGCAATGCTGCCCTCCATGTCAAATTGTTTTCTGTAATAAGAGAAAGAGGGGATGTTTTGATTTAAAGACACAAAGCTTGACTATAGAATAAAGGGAAGCATCAAACTTAAATGTTTGGAATCTTTCTCCCTCAAATGCATTTCGTACTGCTTCCCCTGTCTCCACTGAACATGCTTACGACACCACTATACAGGTAAATCTGATTCTTTAGATTGCCTGTGGTAGCCAAGATATCCACAGCCTCCATCCAGATTCCCTAATGACTCCAAATTCTTTTTCCACAAATAGCAACTTTTTATAAAAAAATTCAAAAGTCAGTAAAAAAATCTGCAGTGATGTCTTGGCAAGCAACATGAAAGATAAGGCAAACCACCTGAAATCTTAGGTTAGATAATAAACATCTAAACATTCCAAATCCAATCCTTTAATTTGCATTTTACTTGTATTTTGGAATTTATACTTATTAGGAATTTCTGAAGTTAGTATGAAAACAAAAATTTTCATTGACAATGCAAACATAGAAGTGTGCATTCTGAGGAGATGGACATCTGCCTTTCTAAACTAAGGCCCCTCTACTATTCACCAGACTTAGGCAGGCAAGAATATTATGTCTGGCTACCTCACCAGGAGGAATCAGGAAAGACATGGCTGTTTCTCAGACAAAGATGATGACAACAGGGCCGTCCATAATTTGCACATCAGTCTAGAAGTCGGACTAAACATCTAGGATGCATCTAGACCTATTTATGGCAAGCAGGATTGAATATTGAGTTCCTGCAATCCAGGAAAATGCCACAATCACCAGGACAATATCTCAAATCAGAATATTTTTTCACTTCTCTTTCAAAGCTAAACCACTGTGAAGCAAATCTTGAACTCCCATGGAGAACTGACAGGATAATCTGGCCAAGCCCAGTAGCTGACACTCATCAGGGAACAGAACAGAGGATACAGACCTCTTTCCATGAAACATATATGGATTTTTGTATTGAAATTGGATAAAAACCAGTCTGAAGACACATTGTCTTTTTGAGATACTCAACCTATCTACAAAGCCACTGGGGCCAGAAATTTGAATGTCCTGCTGGAGGTTTAGATAGGTACCGACTCCTCTGGCTGGATAGTAAAGCTGGACATGGTTGCTCATGTCCTTGGTTCAGACATTTAGGATGGGCCCAGCCGTGAACTCAATTCAAAATTTGCAATTCTTAGAAAGAAATTTCATGACATAGTTTATGTCCTAGTTAAAGTCTCAGATGTGCCAAATTCACAGACAAGTGAAAAACTCAAATAGTTGGCTTGTAACTGATCTTTCCCATGCATATTTGTGTGTCAAACATCTAGAGGATGTTTCCAGAAGGTGTTCACACACCTCTCAGCTGCAACAATCCCTGTACCTGAGGTAGTACCTCATCACTTCACTTGGACTGCTAAATGTACCTTCAATTTTATGACTCATTTCACATGGAAGACAAGAATTTAGCTCAGAAGTCTGCAAAATACCATCCTTCATGAAAATACATCAGTGATTAGGGATAACAAACATGACAGATCAACTTTATCCATCTAGCCTTAAGCATCTTTCAGGTGGGTGATAAATCTCCTGTAAGTACTATCCAGAGGCAGAAAGGATTCGGAAGGCTACATCTACTGTTACAAGAACTAAGTATCAGTCTTCCCATAATTCTGAGAACTTTTTCTTTCTGTTTATATATTTAACACCGCCACACTACAGACAGTATAATCCTAGAACAATTCTAAGAATTGCTCTGGAAGGGAAAAATCACTCTCAAAAGACATTTTCAGAACTAGAGAGTATGCCTTCAAAATCCCTGCTCCAGAAAAGTAAAGCATTCTCCATAGTTTAGGATATGGACTTTGAAATAGTGTATCACCTTCATGAAGGGGTACACCAGTATATTTCATATGAGAAATGCACTTAATGCACTTCAGAGGCAACTTTCTGAATTCTTTGGTAAGTCCAAATGGGGAAGAAAAGCAGTGTTGGCTGAAAAAACTTAACTATGTATCCATTTTGTTGATGGCACAAAAAGCATTGGGACTATGTAATAAAGGCAGATAGACCTCAAAGATTTTGGTCTAGAATAAAGTAAACTGCTTTGTATCTCTGTGTCCTTGTTACTGTGAGTAGATCAGCAGTATTCCAATCAGAAGTCGATGTGGCTGAAAACTAATCTGGGAAAAAGTGATGCCTGCTTGGCATCCTAGGCATTTCCACAAGCATTTAGTGCCTGACTGAAACAGAGGTCTGACATGTACAGCCAGAGTGGATTGGGAGAATAGGACTGGTGCGGTCTAGATTTAGATTGGTTTAGGCTACTGTGGTGCTGCACTGTCAGTTGAAAGAAAAGGTCTTTTTCTACATTATGCTGATTGATTTTACTGCCCCGCCCTTGCCTGGCTTTATTTGGATCAAGAATCAGTCAGTTTTGTTCACTTCCAACCTCCTGTCTCAGCCATGCAATGAGATTGCTAAATTCTAATGAAAACCAGGAATAACCTGAGCTTCAGGCCATCACTTCCCTATGACTATGTAAACTGAATTGTCTTCTGCATATCCCTGCACACTCATATGCAAGTGAATAAAAGGAGTAGCTGAGAACAAAGCCTCACAGGTAGGCTAGTTAACTAGATGAAAAAACTGGCAACTTCACCCTTTAGGTCTGGCCCTAGAGTGAAGAAACTTATATGTACATATAATACTGAGTATTGCTATTCTAAATGGTTAACGAAAATATAGGGGGAATATTGGAAAACAGAAATGTCTGTGTCTACCTTTCACAGATTTTCAATAACACCTAAGAGCTTAACATCTTTTATCCTTTTGAAACCATTCTCAATAAAATAACATTAGACCTTTCTCAAGTCTGTCACTTCCTGGGCCACCTAGACCTAGATCAATACACTCCTGTTATTATGCACTGTTCACAGGTCTTCCATCAGTATCTAGTTAAAATGACAGTTTTCAATGTGACAGGCCTTTCTCAATTAATTTTCAAGTATGGTTCTAAGAAATAACATGTCAAATGTATTATAAAAATTCCTGAAGTATAACTTTTTTTATTTTCTTTATTCAGTGCTTGTTTTGTTCAGTCCAAGAATTCTAGCTTGCTTTGCATGATTTAACAGAAATCTTTGGGGATATTCTTAAAAATGGAAATGTTGTTTCAAATGGATATGCATGTGCAACAGCTTCATATTCTAACACTTGTTTCATGAACACTTTCATTGTGAGAAATGAGAGTACAATCCTTTTAGCATTTGAAATTCTTGATGTCAATGCAACGTGCCAGCTTTCAGCCTTCATAGTTTTACATTACATGCCCACAAAAAACATGATTTAACGTATAAATTTAAGTTCTCTGTTGCCTTTTCCAGCTTTCTTCCTTATTTGTATTACCAAATCTATTTTTCTTCCACATGTACATTGTATCCTGTAGTCCTCTTCGGTTCAACTACAGGGCATACAGCATCTATTCAATCACTTCTTACAAAGAGTGTGTTGCGCTACTTAAAGCACAAAATTGCACAAGTAATCTTCAGGTTGTTTCCTCAGTCAGTCTCTCTTTTCAGTCAATTATTAAATGAAAATTGATTTCCTCATATTCGTGCAAGAAATCAGAACCTTCAGACAATATCAATCTATCATGAAGTATATATGGTAGGAGTGGGCAGCACTGTACCAAATTGTCTGGTTTAGCAGAAGAGGAATGAGATTTAGTGAGAACATTACTGCCATAAAACCCCCAGAATTTTTACTGGTGTATTGGAAAAAAATATACAATTTAAAACGAATTTTAAATTATTTTTCTTTTAATCAGGACCAGGTTAACAATTTAAGCATTCCTTAAAATGCAGCTTTTAAAGTCTTGGATACACTTGAACATTCTTAGATGTCCACAATTCACTGGATAAGTTCACACTATGACAGAGCAGTCAATGAACTTGCTGAGTTAGAGATGTGTTTTTATTTACATTTCAGAGTTCTGACTTAAAGTTTAGAAAAAAAACAAAAACAATCCATGTGTTTTTTTCTTGGAGTTTTTAATGAAAATAGAATTTATTCCTCAAAACCATGAAATAAATGATTGGAAACTTAATACTATTGCCTTGGGTAGAATTAGATTTTGTTACTTTCTGAATGACAGTTCAGACCTCACATGGATCAGAATGTAGCTCATTTTACAGTGAACTCGTTTTAAATATAGATTAATCCATATCATAAAGAAAAACTATAGTTCTGAAGCATTAAACGAAACCAAGTTTTTCTCACTGAATCTAAAACTGTCCTAAGTAAGCATAGTAGGATTGGACTGAACACTAGAAGCAAACTCCCAATATAAATATGAGTTAAGAAGGAATCCTGAAAGAAAATATATCTCTATAAATCTTATCTATCTGAAAATTAGTTTTACTTATTTGCACAGGAATTTCAAATAGTCTATGCGGAAATGGGTATTCATATTTTCTGTAACTTTGTAAAGACAAATAAAATTAAGATATTATAATTCCCCATTATAATCTGAAAACACATGTTCTGAAATTGAAGAAAAAACTCTGTTTTGACTATTTTCTTTCAAGGAACTATCTGAGACATTAACAAATTATGATTTTAACTTAGCCTGCCATTTTATTACGCGTTATTCTTGGAGCAAATTGTGGTCTCTCTTCAGGCAGTGTGAATCAATGAACATCAGCAGAACCATTATTCAGCATTTAGAACAGAGGAAGGCACCTAATCTTTTTAAGGTGGTTCTTCAAGTATCTGACAGTCCTTTTCAACATAATGTCTACAAAAATCACAAAACCTTTGCTAGGATTTTTGGCCTAGGACTTGAAGATCAATTATTTGACACAAAGAAGTATATTTTTATTAGGATGATGGAAAATAAAAAGTGCAGATTTCAATACAAAGAAGTGCACAGCTTTCAAAATAGCAATAGCATGCCCCCTTCATGAGAGGCTTGAGCTTCATGAGACTTTTATTTCTGTTTAGCTTTCTCAGTCCATGAAGTCCTTACGGTATGGGACCACAAAGACCACTCCACCACTCTGCTTGTAAGTTGTCTCATGCTACTTGTTTTTTTTTGTTCTTTTGTTTGTTTTTTTAACACAATAATTAGAAACATAACAATTAACCTCTCTGAGACTTCAGACATCCAATTCCCTTACTAACTTGCTTGTAAATTAATGGAAAGGAATCCAGTTTCAGTACTGCAATCACATCCCATTTGTAAATTATGATACCTTTCGTAAACAATGCGAGTATTGGAAACTGCTCAAAGCATAAAAATCTCTTGTAAGCCATGGAAATAAACAACAGGTTGAATCCAGGCATTGGGGTACAGATCTAAAGAGTGTACATTGAAGCACATGGCTATGACATGGCAAGAACTCTCATAATTAATGCTAGTACTATTGAGTAGAACATTAAATTAATACAAAAATATTAGAAGGTTCAGTAGACAATGATTAGAACTGATTCTGTAGATATGCAGTTTCATTAGAATGAGATGTTAATTATTAGTAACCTACTTCTAGTAGTTCATCTGTACAGTCACACATCCAAATATCGTAACTTTTTGATGTTAACAATATCTTCTAAATATATTCTGCAGAAGGTGTTCGTGTTCTACCGTTTCTCATCTTGGTGTATATATATATATATTAAAGGTGAAACACATAAATGTTTTAAGATATGAAAGGTATTTCAGGCTAGCTTCCAGCTATATGGTGTGGTCTTTATTCAAGTATCAATTTCAGAACCACTCTAGTGAGACCTGAGTGAGTTTTAAAGGACTTTGTGATGCTTGATGCTTGGTGAAGCAATGGTCTCAGAGCTCATAAAAGTCTAACTGGCTGACAGCAGGAGTTAAGAATACAGATGATTCTTACTGACAATAAGAAATTAAGAATAAGTATGGCTGAGGATGACCTGACCTGAAAGAGTTAATGATCTATTTCACCACATAAGTTCATTCATGAGAGCCCTTTCTGCTGCTGCTAAGATCTCACAAGGCAGCAGCAGGCATCCCGTCATGAAGAGAGACACACAAAAAACCAGAAGACACAGGCACTCACACTCATGTTCATGGACTTTAAGCAAAGATGGTCCCATAGCTGAAGTATAGCCAAAGATTCTGATACCCCAACAGCTGGCAATGAGTGATGGAAAATTCAGGATCATAATCTCCTGCTTGTTTCTAAAAGCTATTCTTTGTATTGGGATGAGGAGATACACCAACCTCCTGAAAAGTATCCTCCGTAATCTTGGTTTGCATGTAGTGATCCTGTTACAGTTAGGACAGCGAAGGCACTTAGAAGATGAACTGCTGACAAGTGGATTTATTGTATCCGTTTCATAAATTGACCACTTCTGACAAAGGGGAAGAGGGAAACTTAATTGGGCATGGCATGTATGCATTATTCCACTGCTCTAAATTTGGCACTGCCTGAAAGCTTTTTTTTGGTAGGTATTATATCCCAGAAGAACACAGAATTTGAACCGGTGGGATGTCAAAATACTTGCAAAACCAGCTTAACCAAACAAAATCAGCTGACCCGTGGAGATGTGAAATGCACATTTAGAAACATTCAGAGCTGGAATGCAGGTGAGACTAAGTACAGGAATGCCAGGGTTATATGAATACCTAACAACATGAATATTATCAATAAGAACATTTATAAATAGCAGTATTTTTATTTTTAAGTTACTCTGAATTTCTAAACCTCTTAAAAAGTTAAGCCAGGACTACCAAATTCACTAAAGTATGGAGCTAAGAATTGTTAATCTAGTTTTTACTGTTGGGGAAACTGAGGCAGAGAGATTCAGTGACTTACCCAAGGCCACAGAGGGAGTCACTGTCAGAGCCGGGATTAGAGCTCAGGAGTTTCTGGCTCCCAGTCCCAAGCTCAGACCAGTAGACCATGGCCTCAGGACATTTCCAGCTGGTCTTCAGTCTAAAAAAAAGTAAATTCTCAAGTATGTTACAAATATGTAACATATATATTTTTTTTTTACCTTTAATATAATGGTATGATTGAGAACACATTGCTCCTAAATCAGTGATGAGAAGAAAATCAGTACATTTTATCTGAGTTACCTTTATCATACCTCTGTGTATGATAAAGTTCTGCAGAAAAATCTTGATTTAAATTGAAGCCAATACAAATAGGTATTTTATCTTTCAGGGTAAGGAAAAAATTTCCTTTCCAACCCAGCCAGCATGTCATTTATATTAATGGTGAGGAATGCTAAGTTGCTCTGTGTGTAAGTAAACTCTATTAAGAAAGTCAGGTCCCTTGGTGAAGCTAGATCCTTAGTAAATTTTACTAGCTAAGCACTGAGCTCCATATCAGAGTAATTACACCTTTTATCCACCGTGAGCTCTCTCTCAGCTTCTCCACATTCTTTAATTTCCCACTTCAGCTAATTTAGCAGTAAAAAGGTTTAAAAGGTTAGCAAGCGAGGAACTGGCACATGAATGTTCTGTTAAGCTCCATGCATTGAAATCTCATTATGTAGACAAAGGAATTAATTAAGTAACAATTAGGTAGTGATGGATCATTGACAACATATACACACTTTGATGCTAAAAATTAATCTCCCCTGTAAAACCAATACATTGTGTATCTTCTCATCTATACACTAGCTACTTTTATACTTGAAATATAAAATGGACAGGCCTTTCAGCAATCTTTTAAAAAAGTCATATCTCCTGGCACTATTTTAAAAAATGATATAAGCTTAATTTTTATTAAATAATTGAAAGAGTAATAAGAATAGCAAAGGGAGAAGAAATTTTTAAGGCAGGAAATTTTAAAGTGACTGTAAGGACATTTGTTATATGAAAGCACTTAGTATGTTGAAATAGCTAACAATTGCATAGTAGTCTCTTGTTATCTTCTTTTACAAGCTCCCACATTGTTTCCATGTATTGACAGTCAGTCTCTTAATACATAGATTGGCAGTTAGCCCAGTCAGTCCTCAATTCTAAAAGCCTCTTAGCAGATGAAAAATCTTTGGTTCATTCACACCTTCTAGAAAGAACAACAGGGCAGAAGTGACATCCAGATCCATTTAGAGTATACTTTGAGTCTGATTTTCCTTTGCCTTGCACCTTGTGTAGTCTTTTATAGCTGTATAAAGCGAGCACAAAATGGATAAAAAACACTGCTACCCATGTGAGGAGAGAATTCTGATTTGGTTGCATTATTTCCAGAAGTGATCACAAAAAGTGCAAGGCAGTTCAAAAATGTGGCTCTGCATAGAAAATGTAAACAATTTTGACACAAAATAGAAAGTAACAGCAGCCTTTACCAAACAATTTACAGAAATTGCACTTTTGCTTTGCAGCAATGGGTATTTTCATTTGCTGTTTGCTCGTAGTTTTCATAGAAAAAATACTAAATGTTAAACTCATCTACAGAATATGAATCCTACTTCTTCCTTTTTCTCTTAGAAACTTGAGTCCTACAGTATATTCTCACATAAAAGGGAACTCATGTCTTACATAAAATCTCTACCAGTTCTAACTTGCTATATGCTACTTTTAAACTCACTCCTTAAAAAGTTGCACTTCTACACAGCCTCCTGGCATCAATGTGAAGGTTGGTATTATCATAACAGCTGGTCTCAGTCCATCAGAGTTCAATACTGTTATGGCTTTAGTGTGGGTGGCAAATTATTGTTTCAGCATTTACCAAACAGCAATATCTCTGCTATATGATCTGCTTTCACTATGATAACACAAGATCTACTGCCAAAAATAACTATGATTGTCCAAAACTTACCCTTTCAACCAATGGCTAAAGAACCTATTGTTAAAAAAAAATATTAAAATGTTATTAATACTGTATTATAGACTAGAGTTTCTTGCGGGTTCTTGTTTTTGTTTTATTTCTTGTCATTTTTCTCTCTCCCCCTAGTGTATTCAGTGCTTCTGAAAGTATTCTGAGTTGCTAGTCTGGCTTGACTGTAAAGTACTGTGTGTTTGTTGTGTGCCTGCATGTGTGATACCAACTGTTGAAAACTGCTTGATGTTACATGAGGGCTTATGCTCAGAGCTGTTCTGCAGTTGGCTCTCTGTCAGAATCTCTCCTCACCAATGATAATGATGTATCTGTGTGAGGAGTGTCTGTTTTATAATACTATACTTGCCATGGCCTTAATTTTACTGATGGGGCATGATTATGATTTCATTTACATTTATCAAATTCATGAGTCATTCCATTCATGTCAATAGCACTAAAGGGCTACACAGACCAGTAAGAGTTCAGAATTAGGCTTCTGGTGTTTAATCTGAAAGCATATCTGAATCACTTCATTAAAGACAGAAACTGAAGGATAGATCCTTTGCTCACTTTGCATTACTCAGTCATGCCATTAGCATAAAACATCAAATAAAGAACTAAAATGACAGCTCGCAATGTGTCACAGTACATGGGTTTTCCGTTTACTTCAGATACAGAAAATACCCCTGAATTAACAAGATTTAAGACTATATTTCAAGTAGGAGAAAGTTACTATATTAGATCTCCTTGTCCTTAAAAGCTGGCATTAATGTTCAAAACCCATTTTCCTCCCTTTTGGTTTTTATGTCATTCTTACATAACTTGAATGCAAAATATTTACATAACTTGAATGCAAAAGATCTAAAGGCAAATCATATTTAAGTAAGACCTCAGAGACTGCGTTAAGTTCTATAGTCCTGTCCATAATGAATAATATATCTGGTAAATACAGAAGCATCAAAACAGTGACAATTCATAAAATTTGTTTTGTAGGTATCGCATAAAGCACTACCAAATCTTCCTTCTTTTTAAGAAGTGAATATCATGTTAATTTTCCAAAATACAATAAGGGGTTTTATACTGCTATCTGTCTCCTGCTTAAATAGGGAAATTGTGCAGGGAATGATGGGTCTTAATTTAGTCCTCACTGATAAGTACTTTTAAGACTAAATATTCTTGAAATTGCAGTTATTTAAATTTCACTCAAGCTCCCTGTAAATCTAAAAAAAGATTATAAGGAGGGGAAATAATTTCAAGAGGTCTAGCAAGATATCAGAAAATTGCTCTATTATATCTCTTCAGATTTTTTCCATTTTTTAAGTCAAAGAATTACTGGCATTTGAGAACATTTTCTAGAAATATGTTTGGTATATTACAGGCCGTAGAAACTATTACTATCGTATATACTTCACTGCAAGCACATGCCTTAAGACACCCAATCAGAGAACTGAGGAGTTTAACAACAAACCAGGACTAAAGGAAAGCTGGAAGAAGGAATCTTTTACTATCTTTTCTGTAGGTCTTACTGAAAACTAAAGACCTATCTGTGCAACTTGCTTGTCCAGAATAGTGGGAATAGCAACAATATTTTCTCCAGAACTCCCAGTGAAAACTTTCTTTGCACCCCGCTAGACCGTGCGTTCAGTTTTACACCCTACTCGAGCTCAGCATAAGAAAATTCACATACAATGAAGCAACAGGATCCTATCTTCAGGCGGGATACAAATGTTAGTTAAACCACTGGTGCCTTTTAAGAAAACTTTAATATCATTTCCATAATAACCATGGGAATTACACATTTCCTTTGTTATCCTTTCCGATATTATCCTTTGTGATAACATTGCTGTGTATTGCAGCATGCACACTTGGGCATACAGATTAATTATAAGGCAACAGACTTTACATAACTGTGCTGAAAAACAATTAAAAGTCTCAGTCTTTGTTTTCAATAAATTACAGTGAATGAAAAATTTAAGAAGTATAGAACCAAGAAGTGACCTACCGTGGTTGTCTTTATTCGTCCTCCTGGTTGTGTACAGGTCCAGCCTGATTTATTGATTAGCAAATCACAGCCTTCTCCTTCTAAACATGGAAGCATTTCACACCACTGTTTTGTTTTGATAATTCGTGCTATGGAACAGAAAAGGAAGAAGAAAAAAACAAAACCAAAAACAATTGGCAGGAGAATTCACATTTCACTTATCTCTAAACACTCTCTCATTTGAGTTGTCTATTTTCATCATCTGATAATTCAGCAATAGGTTATCATGTAGACAGCTCTAGGCAATTTACAAAATAATTTACAACACCTGCTGTGGCAACAAATTTCATTTCAAACTTAAAAGCCAGCAATAAAACAAAAGACAGCTCTATTATTAAATAAAAGAACATAGAAATAGCTCTTTTTCTAATTTCATGCTCCTTCCAATCTGGAAAACGTTGGAGGGGCTAGCAATTGAAGACTTACTGTCCCAAGTAATAATTACGGTAGCCTAAAAGTGACCTAAAATTGGGATCCAGTGTTAGATTTTCCATAAACCTGATCAGATGCTCCTTATCCTGAAGTCCTTACAGTGTAAATAGACATGAGGCATACAGTGGAAAGAAAAAAGCTATAACAAAGTTAGAGGTCAACATAATGACAGATGTTGTGGAACTCCATGATACTTTCAATGTTAGGGCTATAGTTAGGGGCAGAAACTAGGAACATAAAGCAGACAGGTGTTGAATGAAGCAAAGGTTGAGAAATCAGGGAGAAGGAGACAATAAGCAGAGGGAAAAGACATGAAAACACACTACAGGCAAAAAGAACTCTAGTTAGAAAGATCCCTAATTGAAAAATGGTATGGTATGTGTTTTGTGTCTCCTCTTAATGTTAGTGTCTCTGGCAAGCCAGATCTGCAAAATTTCCTCAAAGTCACACACAGCAAGCAGTCTGAAACCATGGACCTCTAGCTGCATAAAAGTAAAAGCAAAAGAGCTATAGGAAGAAATTTTTCTTCAAGGCAGGGAGAAAAGGGGCTTTAATGCCTGCAGACTTTTGTCTGGACTATAATACTACTTTTTTTGAGTTCACCTTTGTAGTATTTGGGCTCCTTATCATAGAATACTAAACAATATTACTAACATTAATATTCAGCTATTCTTTCGCTCTTCCCCTGTAGTCAAAATTGTAGGGATACTTTTCATAAAACACTTATACAGAGATACACACACTTGCAGGGTTCTCTAACTCAAGCTAAACAAAGCAAAGTCCCTCAAAATAACTTTTGTTCACAGTAAGGCTCACAGTTCACAGAAAATGATCTTTAGTTCCTTCAGAGATCATCTCATGATTCCTTAGTTGTACTGCAAGAAAGCTTCACCACTTCATTTTGTACATAAGTGCCCTAGGATTCAAGGCCAGACCCTGTTCCACATACAGGGACACAGATCATGCCCTCCTCTGTGTTGATCTGTGACAGCAATACACACAACATGCCTTCAATAGCCATGAGCCTGCTGAAAAGAGAACTACAGGAGAAATACTTACCCAGACAAGGGTACGAGAAGCTTGTGCTGCACCAAACTAATCTAGGGACCAAGAGATTAAAAGTGCACATCTATCCCAGTGGGAGTTGCAGCTTTATGCTCACCTGAATATGTGAGTCAGCCTGACTACCTCTGTCTGGAACTACTAAGAGTACAGTTTCCAATGCTACTGCATCATGGCATAAAATAGAAGTGCAATTTAAAGTATTTCAATAAAATATTTTCCAATATTTTGACATGAAACAACTTGTGTCCTCAGTTCCAGTACAACTGTTGGTAATGTCTAGCAATATAACAAACACTGTTTTCTTTCAGTGGAAGCTCAACTTCAAATTCATATTAAAATTTTCATTGTAAAAACACTTCAGCTCCCAAACATCTACAGAGGAATTTGCACTGTTCATTAGGCAATATATATATCACTGGTGGAATGATTCTCAGACAATTTTTACAACTACAATTTTTTGAAGCAAATCCACTCAGTTTTTATAGCACATAATACACAGAAATCTGGATTGTGCTTGGGCTCCGTAGGTACTGCTCTACTGATAACTGGATCATATCAGTCTTTGAGACTAACATCTCCTCTGTTACAGATAATAGCCTCATCCTTCTCAGTGAAGGCATGTATCCAGTTGCAGGCTTAACAGAAAAAGCTCACTAAAATGTTAACTCAAGCCTTGCCCATTTGCAGGCATATCTTTCACAATACACCTATCGAAATGGCTACTTCTATTAATGTTTCAGCAATATGAAGGATCACTGAAAGACTGAATCACAGAATCACAGAATCATAGAATCAATTGGGTTGGAAAAGACCGCTGAGATCATCAAGTCCAACCCTTGGTCCACTCTAGTTCGTTTAGTTAAACTCAGAAACATGTACTAGATTGCCTCCACTATCTCAGCTGAGAGGATTTTCTGGAAATATAATCTGAACTGACCTTAAAAAAAAAAGTATCTTTGCAAATTGTTCTCAGTGTTTGCTTGCTTCCTATCTCAGAATGCAGCTACTGGTAATATCACAAATATATGGGATCCTTGATCTGGGTATTGGCTGTATCTGCAAATTTAGAACGCACCAAGAGTATTTTACAGAACATAAAGTCTAAAACATTTCTATGTTAAGTGTATAGAGCAATTCATGCATTTAGGCCTTGAGAATCAGAATAACTTCTTTTGCAGGGAAAAGCTACTCAGCTCACACAGTTTAAAGGAAAATCAGTATCAAAATAGCTTATTAATTTATTAATGACACATAACCAGCAGTAGTGTTGATCAATACCAGTAACACAAAAATCCAAACCATAGTACTAGATATGAAATGTTTACATACAATTGCAAATTCCTGAATACACCCTCAAGAATAATCCCAAGCACGTGTAGCAGACAGTGGCACCCCTATGCCCCACTCAGCTTCCTCCATGCATCTCCCCACGCTGCATCCCCCTGGAGTCTCTTCCTCCTTACAGGCTTTCACATTCCTTTCATTCTGCTTTCCCACCCAGCTGTCACTTTGCTCCAGGAGCCTCACCAACACACAGTCCCTCATACACTGAGGCACAAGGGAGGTCCTGTCCCCTGCAGTCTGCAGGACTACATCTATTTTTACATTTTCACTTTTTGGCTTGCTGACTATATCAGAATGAAGCTAAACTGCAGTATAGGGAGGGAGCAAAGTGTACAACGATTTTTATCAGCATAGTATCAAAGAATTTTCACCATTAATTGAAACTGAGTTACACTATTCAAAGCAAAGGAATACGGTGTATTTCCTGAGGCAGTGTAGTTGCCTTTTTACTGTGTATATTCACCAGGGGTGAAATTCAGCCCTCTGCAGACAAGAGAGCAAAAAGCCTATCAGATTCTTCAAATCCACTTCGAGCTCCATTGTAAAGAATTAAGTGGCACTTAAATGATACATAGGCTTTGTGCAGACCTTCTGCAAAGAACTGAATTTCAGCCTAAGAATCTGTGCTGACACTACTTTGCATCTCTTAAGAAGGGCCGTGCCCCTTCACTTAAACTGAAGTTAACAGGAACTGACGGTGCTCGGCACATGGCAGAATTACTTTCCCGGGTATTGCCATTTGAACTGGAGAACAAAGAGAGTCCATTCAAGGGTTTTTCAGACAAACCGTTTTGAGACAGTGGAAGCAAGCAGAGAGTGTATCAACTTAATGCCAAGCTACTCATCTTAACTGTTTTATAAGACAGAGGAATTTGCAATGGATTTCCGTTATTAGTAAAAAAAGTTTCCATTCATGATAAGTATAGTCCAACATAAGACTGCTCAACTGAGTAGTGTTTCAAAATACCACAGATTGCTTTGTGCTAAATTATGTAACTAGGTAAGTTTTGCTCATCTGTTTTAACATTATATACACATTTCCTATAGAAAATCAGCTTTACCCATATACTTTCTTTTCCCACATTCACTCTACACTCAGGCAATTATCAATTGCTGCACCTCTATTCCAACTTTTAACTGAAAATCATCAATCTTTTCTGATAGCAAAAAAATGAGAGAAATCTTGTGCAGCAAGAATAAATACAAAAAACTTACAGCCATCTAAAATCTGGTAGATTAAAACACTTAAATTGTTACAATTTTCTTGTCTCATTTTTTTTTCTTTTTAACATTAGAGAATGAACTTGAAAATAAAAGTAAAAATGTAACTTTTTGTAACTGAATAAGAATATTGATTAAAACAGCATTTGGGTATTGAGACTTAGGATTTCAGAATACATCATGCTCCCATGCATGAAAGGTAGTGTGTAAAATGAATATATATAAGAAAAACTGTGGTGCATGAGCCTAAATAAAGTAAAAAAAAAATAAACAAATAAGCAAAAACCCACAACAAAAACCCCCAAGAGACAGCTTAGTTCATGTTTATCAGTGAGTTCCAGATGCCTGTAGTAGCAAAGAGAAGATTCATTGGAACAGGAAAAAAATTCTCCCAAGCAAAATATACCAGTTTTAAACATACTTCTTAAACAAGAGCTGCAATTCTTACAGAGTGATGCTCTCCTTCATACTTTTTTTTTTCAATTATAATTTGGAGCACTTCATGCAAGATGTAATGTATGCATTGGAGAAAATATTTCCTTTTTGACTTCCGTATATTATTTCACTGCTGTTTTCCTTGAACTTTGAAGAAAGGTGATTGGCATACCTGATTCCCAAGGTTTAGAAATGAGCTAGGATTCATCACTTTAGAAGTAGATAGACAAACACATTTGTTCTAGGGTTCTTCTCTTGCCCTACTAACACTGAATAGGACCACATCTTTTATAATTAAAACACCTATAACTGTTTGCAGTTGGTTCTATCTTCCCATTCTTTGCCTAGCCTCTCTGTTCTCTTCACCTCATATTTTTCCTTTTTCCTTCTTTCATTTATTTCAACTCTAGCTTTTTGCTCCAACTATTTCTCTGTTCTGATTCGGGACATATACAGTACCTGTCTATCAGAGATCCCAAAACACCTTGAAGAACTTACTGTGTTTAGCTAGTTTTACCTATGACTGGTAAAGTGTCCCCATTTTGCACAGAGGTTAATCACCTTGACCAAGGTCACACAAGAATTTGTTGCAGAGCTGGAAACAAAACCTCTGAATTCTTAGTGGTCACTAGACTGGAGACATTTCTGTGCCCCCTTTTCCTTCGGAAAGAGAGAATATACTTTAATACATATATGTAAAATATTAAACAACAATAAAAACATGCAAAGCAATACTCTTTTAAAAACATGTATCAGTTTTATTGCAGAAGGAAGCAAGAGGCCATCAGAAAGATAAACCAAATCACAGTACTGAAAGACACTGCAATCATAAACTGTCTTTAGAGCAGCAATTTGACTGTAATAGTGTATAAGCCCCAAATGTCAATCTATTTTACTGTACAACAAGGAAACATTAAAAACCTTGAATAACTTTTACATCAGTCATTCTGCTTCCCTTAAAAAGTGAAGGCAGTGCCAATTCACAAAGAGTTTGCTTGTCTCAATTATTTATAGGGCATCTAGACTGAAGACTATTTAGTTCTAAGAAGAGCAATATAGCAATGTCTAGACACCCATTTTATCATGTAGCTCTTGCTGTCAAGATTGCGAGGGATGCTTGAGCTGTGGCTGAGACATATATGGGGAAAAGTGATCTCCTATGGACTACAGTAAAGCTACAAATTTAAACCAGGTGACTAGATCAACACTGAAAGACTGAACAACAGGGCAGAGGCTTCTCCTGCAGCTCAGCCCGATCACAGCTCCACTGAGGGAGAAATCTTATTGTAATCAGTTGTTGGGAAACACGTTAAACGCTCACCTGCATTCTGAAAAAGAATGAAAATCCAGGTTAATTAGAAATGGTGCTGATTGCACCATGCATAACATGTATTTGGGAGAAGCATGATAACACCCAGGAGGTGATGTCCAAATTATGTATCAAACTGTATCAATCCCAAAATAGGACTACCTAAGCGGAACTCCTGCCAGTTACATGAATGGCTCCTAGGAATTTAGGTGAATTAGATGGTGTAAGAAGTTGCTGGGTTAAGCCTAGTGAACATCGGAAGCTACTTAATAAACTTTGGTGGCAACAACTACTTCAAGCAAACTTTAAAAAGTAACCCCCAAACTTTTAATCTACCACACTTAGCAAAGCATCCAGGTATCTGTCAAATTTTAAGAGGAACCTAATATTTGTGTGTATCTTCGTAAGACTCTATGAAATAAATATACACTGACAGTTTAAAAACAATTAAACAAACAAAGCTGAAGTATAATCCAGATTCTAGAAGTACTCTTATGAAATTCAACAGCTCTTATCTTTTTTTCCTGTTTGTGTCTCCAAATAGAAGAATTTCCTCATTATGGTGCCCCCCCCCGCCCAAATATATAAATAAATACATAAATAAATGGATGAATAAACAGTCAAAAGCACAGGAGAATAAACGCACAGGAAGGTAATGCCTGACTTTTTGTAGTGTAAAAACAAGAATGTATGTATCTGGTCTCTCTTATCAGTTCTTTGAAAACCTTAATCCTGTGTGACTCAGTGATACAGTGATAGGTACCTTAGATTTATCTACACCCAGATGTTCAAATACTCGAATGACAGAAGTATTACCCTGAAACAGCAAGTGATCTACAGATCAGTTTCACAGTTAACTCATGTCTGTTTCCATTTTAAATTTCAAGGACCAGCTTTCTTCTGTTTATAATTGCTCTCATTTGAGTTTGTAATACATCTCTGCATTTGTACTCAACCCTTCAGCCTTTCACTGGCAATTACTACATATGCTTACATGGAAAAATAATGCAGCAAATATAACACATATTTTTTATTTGCTTATAAAGCAGTCTAACAGAAACAGAAAAAGAAAATTCACTTTATTTAGTATAATATACTAAATGTCACAGGGTTACAACAAGCATCCTAAACAATTATAATAAATGATAAATACAGATAAAATGTACATGCTGAATTTTATTTAGGGACAATACCTGTCCTTCCAGCCTCTTCTAAATTGGTGTTTTCTAACTATATATTAAAATACCAGTTAAGAATTGGATTCAATGATCCTTATGGGTCCCTTACCACTTGATATTTATTCTGTGATACTATGAGTTTAAATGGGCAACCTGGCTCACAACTTTGCCCAGGATTTCAGCACTTGTCTGAATATCCACAGATGTACATTTTCAGTGATTTTGAATCTGAGAATGATCTAGTGCTACATTGTCTGTGGGTAGTTAGCATTTGCTGTCTAATATGAGATGTTAATTGAACACCTACCCCTAGAGAAAGCTTTTGTCAGGACTCAGTATCTTCTGTTTCTGTCCCCTGCTGTTCTGCTCTGCTGTATTCAATTAGTGTGCTGGAAGCAAAGTAAAAATTACTAAAAATCTGATCACTGATATGCCAGCAAAGAACCCTTCAGAGATCAGGTTTTCATCGCATTTTACTTTGCTGCCAGCACACTCAGAACAGCAAATTTAACTGGAGAGAGACAGCAATTTCAGACCTGAAGAACAGAACTTGAAGACAGATGTAAAGCATAGAGACAAGGAAGGTTCTAATGGGAAGTTACAGGAAAATGGGTAAGAGGAAAAAAATAATTAAAAAAAACCCCCAAGAAATGAAGGAAAAAGAGGACAAAGCCCAGCTATATATAGTAGCTACTAAAGTTGAGTAGTTAAGTGAAGGTAAAATACCAGAATGGTTTGGGTTTCCCCTTAAGTATATCAGTTTCAGTACTCCCGACGTTATGAGCAAAGTACTGCAGTGGAGGACAAGATTTACTGTTGTTAAAAGTAGAACTAGATATTCATTACCATCCCTATGTTATGCAGAGAAGGCTGAGCAGCTGTGGAAGAGGGAGAAGGACCCCAAGAACTCCTGGCTATGAAACATGAATATAGGGAAGATAACCACAGCAAAGGAAGAATTTAAAGGAGGAAGCTACAGTAAGAATTATGTATGCTCTAGGTTACATGGTAGAGAGTTTTCAGTGCCATGGAAAGAAGCTGGTTTTAAAAGATCATGAGGCTAGATTGAAGGAAAGGTGTCAGGAAGATTAAAAAGCAACCATACAAAAAGTGTCTGAACAAAGACTGAACCTGAGAATGTAAATACCCATGGATATGGGTGACAAAGGATTACTAGACACTTCACCCTGTCTGCAGCTTCATATTTGACTGCACAGTATCTGATTCTGTACTCATGAAACACATCAAAACAATAGCTAGGGATCTTGGTCCTTCTTGGGACTGTAGCTGTGGAGAGCTCATGCACCCAGTCTTACTAGGTACCTTTAATGAACTCTGAACTCGATTAGTCAGAAAAATATAAAAAGAAAGAAAAAAAAAAGAAAAAGAAAACAAGAAGTACTCTTCATTTGAGACGTGCTTTTTCACGGACAAAGCAGTGAGAATCTGAATGAGAGACTCTGTGTGCATGAGGATGGAAATACGTTAGTCTTTAATCTTTCGACAGCTATTTCTGGGAATTTTAGTTAATGTTCTCCATGTATATTTAGAGGACAAGCTATAAGTGAGTGGTTCTGCTGTGGACCTCATTGCTTTTGGTATTTTCCAAGTGCAGTGTCAGCATGTGTATTGTTGCTGTGACATGGTGGTGACATTATATTGTGCAGTGAAAGAGATAATTTATCTGTTCTTAAGTAAAACGTGCTTCCTTTGTCAAGAGCCAGAACAATGGGAAACTATGCCCTCCTTTTGTCACATATGTAAGAACAGGACATGCAAGCAAATTGAGTTGAAATGAGCTTGATGAGTAGCACAGAAGCAGACAAACAGCTGCCACTGTGAGAAAAAGTATAAGAAAAGGAGACTCAGCAATGAAGCTAGACTTATACCCAAAGTGATTTCCCCCTACTCCACAAGACTAAATACTGTATTACATTACACTGTATGCTCTTTAGGGTAAGCCTGTGACTTTTCCCTTTCATCAAATATTAAAAAAGGCTATGGCTATACTCGGGATTTTTACAGAAATCAGTGCAATAAGAATAAAGATTAAGGAAGAAATTAATAAAATAATGAAACAGGTTAAACAAAGAAAAATGGAGACATCTTTATGGTATCATCTTTCACAATGAAAATACAATTACTATAATCTCTTAGGATTCTTTTGAAACTTGTGCCCCAGGAAACTTGCCATAGTGAACGGTGATGCTGACCTTTAGATAGCTTGGAAGCTGGCCTTTCCTTATGACTTCTGCTTTCAGTAGCCAGTGTTTGACCAACAGAGGAACAAATGTGTTTAAATACAAAAATGTTAGTTTAAATAACGTGCACTGAATTGTGATGATACACTGTTCATGGGAAATCCTGTTACAGATGGATGTGTTGTATCACAAGTGCACAGTCAATTGCACATCTTGTCAGACAGCAGTGTGACATCATGGCCATGCAGAATATGATTTTTCACTGATAGATTAGGTCATTTTTTTGAAAGGAAGCTTTTCATATATATATATATATATATATATATATATATATATATATAGGTATTAGTGTTCCTTACCCCAAATATATATTTTGAAACATTATTTCTAATTTTATACTTAATTTGGATAATTACTTGTCTCAAAACTTTGTAAATCTTTCTCTGTATATATGTCAGTATTTTGTAAAAAAATAATGAAAAAAAAGAATGACCGCCTTATACTTACAAAAAGTTCTTCTTTATGTTTATAATATTGCACATAAAAACATGAGACAGAAATACTAAAAAGACAAATACAATACATTTCCAAAACTCATGTATTGTGTGGACATTTTTACCTTATGTACCTAATGCACTAAAGAATTGTTTTTTTCAAAGACTCATCAGATTCCACTTCATAAAAATCCTTAAGATACTTTATGTGTTATATACCACACCGTTCAGAAGAGCTGTGTAACAGAAATAGTCACTGATTAGAAGGAATAATCTTTCTTGAACTAACACAATATGTCATTTATTGGAACATATTCAGCAAATCTATGAACAGCTACAACAGGTATTGTAAAGGCCAATAGTCTCCCTGTCTTCTTCACCACCAGAAAATCTAATTTGAAATTTTCAAATTTATTCCTGGGAAATCAGACTAGAAGGATTGGCCATAAGGTGAAAAAGAGGGAAATGCTGCCTTTCTCCAGGGCAGGAAATGCATGTTCTCACATGCTACGATCACTGTGTTTGCAAGCAGGAATCCTGTCCCCTGTCAAAAGCTGCATAGTGGAGGTTGGTTGGGCCAAAGGAGACAGTAATAGCACAGACAGTACACTCTGACTTCTTTTTTTTAAGTCATAAATTCTGAAAATTAGGTGCCGTAAGCACTTGTAGTTCTGCAGCAACTGTCCCAATTGTCAAAAAATCAGACCACCAAGCACGAAGCAGTTGATCAGGTCAGGAGACTGAGAGTTAAAGCTACCTTTTTGCACTGCACTCCTTTACAAGGAACAGGACAGTTACATATTTTAGAGACAGAAACAACAAGTTATATTAATTGGGTCTGATCTTCAGTTTTATGAAGGCTATAAAATTTAATCCAGTAATTTCTGCCATAATCTCAACAATTTCTCGTTGAGCTATAACAACTTTTAGAAAGATATCCAGTTCTGATTTTCAGAGAATGCTCACGTTTCTACAAATTCTTAAGGCAGCTTATACAATTCAATGGCAAAGGCAAAATTTCTCAGTTCTATTGATTTCAGTATCATTTCTACAGGAAACTAAACTTCAAAAATGACTGTGGTCCACCGCCAGCTCTAATGAGGCCGCATCCTAAGCAAAGTAAAACCAACTAAATGCCAACACTGGTCACACAGAGGAGTTTGATATCCCACAAATGTAACATGGTGCAGTGTCTGTAGGATTAACTTTTAAAGGTGTTGATGGAAGCAAGTTGGAATACTCCATTCTAAATGAACGCAATTGTTTTCTTATAATAATAACTGCCTGAAAAAGAGCTTTCTGAACTGACTGTTACTTTCTAAGACCAACGGGAAGCATATTGTAGCTATTATTGGAAAAATCTACACTGTGTAACAATAGAAACAGTACATGTTCACAGTCCTGACTAAGGCAAAACCTGCAATGGGTTTCTTGAGGGTTCCTCTGAACAAAGCACTGATTGCCTGAGTCTGCATCTTGGAAATAGCCCCTTGCAGATTAAGAAACAACCACTGCTAGTTGTCTATGCTTCTCTTAAGTGCAATACTGAACTATTTAAGTGTTCATTTAGACTCAACATTTTAAACATATAAAAAAAAAAACCGAAACAACTTTGAGAGGTCTTTCCAGGGAAACGTCAGAAATTTTCTACACTTCCACATAGCAAAATGGCCCTTTAAATTAACCCTGTATGACTAATAATGTAATTAAGCATGGATATATATGTATTTTTGCATTTATTGCATCAGGAATAAAAGTTGTTATTACTACTTCACTGCAAAGTTTTACTGTTGTCAGCAGGATACTCTGTTTAACCACTGTGGTTCTATGGGAATAACAGAAGCAATTTGTACTAAATTGTAGAATAATGTGCATACTTTTTACTGTTGAACTGAAAAAAAACACTTTCATAATTTCATATGTATAAAGCTTATTTACCTATTTTTAATTCTTCCAAGAGCAGAAATATAAATATATATTACTAAACATAAGATTATTCACATATCTTATGCCATAATGACAGAACATATATGCATATTGTGTATCCTAAATTCCTAAATTTTGCCTAGTCAAAAGCTAGATAACAAAAGGTAGATATTTATAACTGCATCTTACAAAGATTTCTAAGTTCATCAACATACAAATATTTAAGGTAAGGGAGAATTATTTCATGAAAAAAAACATATAGTCTGAGAGTATGGAGACTAGCAATTTCTACCAGGTGGACAAGAAGGCACTTCAGCTTGCTGAAAGTGAGTGCCTCATAGCATTGGTGACAAAGGTATAACACACACATATGAATGCTGCTTTTCTTTTCCTTTTTTCTTTTTTTTTTTTTTTTATTTGTAAGTGGACTCCACAGCTTCAGTGTGCTGTTTATTATGTGTATGGTCTTGACTACTTGAATCTGTGCAACCCATTCAAATCCAGATTGCAAAATGCCAAAGACTTTCTTTCACTTCCAGTTCTGCTCAAGTTTTCTTGGAGGCTCTGCTCATCTGAATCATTGCCTGTTTCTTGCTTACAAAACATTCATATTCAAAACACCATTAGCACAATAGCAATTAACAAAAAGCCTTTTATGCCAATGTGCTACAACTTCATCTTGCACACCCTTTACAGGAAAAAAGGTCTTTTCTCTTCTTTCCAGTATCAGTGAAGCACTCATGCCATATGAAAAGAATGATCCCTTTCAGTGCAGAGGGGACATGACTGTGCCTTATGTGAATCTATGTACAACTGAAGGGTGGACTAGGTGACCTAAAAGATCTTTCTCATCTCTAACCTCGATGAAAGTTCACAGTATCGGGAATCGTATATTAACAACCAGATGCAGGATTTTGTGTGGAAACAGCATAGGATGTTTTTTTTCTTAATTTTTATCTGCTGTAAAAGATTGGAAAAATACTTTTAGGTTTGCTACAAGTAATTGACAAAAAACAGAAAGGACAGAAATTAGTCTTGAGTCATTCACAGCAGTCATTCCCAAAATATTCCTAACATTGTGCAGTAAGTGGGAAGCAGGGAGAATCTGCAGCTATATCAAGCTAGAAATTGCTGGATTTTGTTGCCAATACTACATTAAGTTGCCACATTGGCACTAAGACAAACACTAAGGTTTCCCATGAAGTAAGACTGTTTCTTAATAGTGCACTGCAGATGGAACAATCATATTAATTAGGGAGGAACAAGAGAAAGTGGAAATAATAATTTATAGGCAATTTCACAAGGCAAAAAAATGAGTAGCACAGGGTTGGTCAAAGAAACGACAGAACACAAATGTATTTGCAATAATGGTGTATAAGCAATATCAAAGCATTTCACAGTAACATGAAGATGGACGTGAGAATCTTACTGCCACAAAGCATTGTCAATATCAGACAGTCACAGTATTTCCAAATACCTGAACTACACAGCGCTGAGACATATTAATAAATTTGATCATTTGGTAACAACTGTAACATTGCTTAGAATGTGTTACCCCGAGTTCCCAGTAATACAGCACACACTCATAAAACAAGACACAAAAAAAGAAACGACCCCTCAAAGGCTCTTGTGTGCCTTTATTTCACACTGAATAAGCAGGCACAGTACAGCCTGCTGCTGAACTTTTCCTTACCAGTTGGTCAAAACCTGGATAGACTCTTGGTTACAGCTCCTTATGTGTTGATCAACTGACCCAGAATAACAAAGGCTAAGGGTAAGCAAAACAGAACACTACACAGGATCAGACCTGAATCAGTCTAGTCTAACAGCCTGCCTCTCTGAGTAGCCAGAGGGATGTGTAAGAACCCAGCATCTCTATTCGTCTATGTTTTAACAAAAACTGTTCCAAGAAGAAATACTTAAAATGCTCAGATTTGTTTCTCCACATTTTCTGTTACTGCTTTGCAAGCTGTTGATTGAGGGGCAAAGGATGTGGATTAAGAAACAAGCAAATCCAACAGAATAGAACAAAATTCTTCCTTTCATTCAGCACTGGAACATGGGAGATAATTCCACCAAAGACATGCTCGACAAGACTTCTGTGTTTCCAGGTTTATATACATAGTTACAACAGAAAAACTCCTCCCCAAAGTTAAGCAGTATATTTTAAGTGACTCTTAACAGCTCTTAATGGGCTGCTCTTATCTCTGCAGCTGTGTATTTCCTTTTAACTAAATGTTACAACTTCAAGCCTCTAACTTGACAGCTTTTCTGATTTACTTCTTACTGCTCAGCTTCTAATCTAAACACAGTTTTTGATTTATTTCTTAAAGTTCATCTTATACCTGCAGGGTTAAATTCCTTTGTCTAAAGCTATGCATGGTGAAGATAACTGACAAACTTACAAGCTAAAATCAAAATTTAATATAAAATATAAAGTTAGTACAGGTCTGATTAAAAATTAGTAAAGACCATATGATTTTATGGAGAAGGGATAGAATCCATTTTCTTGAGGGGTTGCTGTATCAGATGGAAATTGTACATCTCTGAGGAACAATTAGCTGTTTTTGATTCCCTGAGTTGTACCACAAGCCATAAATTAAGGGAAGGAGAATTTTCCATAATAAATCTAAATCAATAACATTAAAAATGTTCATACATTTGTGTTTAAAAGTGTCTCTTCTTTTTATCATTTTCTTTACGGATTTTTCATTGCCAATTTGAGGGGAAAAACCAACATAATTTTTTTTCCATTATAATACAGAAAGCATTGCATATACATCACACATTAATCACAGAAGAAATTAAGGGCAGAGAAAAACAAATATGATAAATCACATATCGTTTTGCTCAGATATAATACAGCATCAGGCCTGTATACCTCATTAACTACTGTGTTTGCTATTAACACTTCACAAAAATGTGAACATAAAGCTGCATCATGAAGCTGTTAAAAAAGAAAACTGTCTTTAATTTTTCCTGCTTCACCTTCCTCTATATATGAGACTCAAATAATTCATACTGTAAATCTTTTCTTGCATAAAATACAAGAATTTCCCTTATGATAAAATCTGCAAGGTATTCTATTCACAGATATTGCTGCCTGTCTGAGAGGGTGTATGTGATACCTACATCACATTATTTACCCTCCACCCTGATATGAAATCTTTCATGACTTGCTAATACACTATTCTGTTCCATTCAGCTTCTTACACAGCACTCACCCAAGGGCCTCTTGGTAGGATATGAACAACGTGACGCTCATTTATCATGTGCACTCTGAGTCCCCAGGGCAAGAAGCACATGCAGAGAATGTTTTGTTCAACATTTTGTTGCTGCTGTTTTCCTTAATGCATATATATATATATATATATATATATATATATATATATATATATAAGTTAAGGAAGGCAAGTCAGTGAAACAAATCCTGCGATTAGAGGGAAGGAGCTGAGTCTTATCCTTCTTTGAAAAATTTATTTCAGTCAAAGTTAGGCTATTGCCCGCTTTCCTTACCACAGCCATACACCAAACGAGGCTGCTGATTGTACTCTCGTTCCTGCCTTCTCTTATAAATAAATACATGTTTAATTATATTAACTTCAAGACACTTCTACAAATGTCTGTCCTCTCTTCCATAGCTCCCAAAATAACTCTCAAATTAAGAAATCACCTTCATCTCCTGAAATTCCTAAATATACCATATTTTAGGCAACTGAAGGACTATTCTGTTTAGATTAATTGCTTCAGAAGAAAGACCATGACTGCTGTCATCAGGCTCTCTGGCACCCACCCGTAATACTGACAATTTTGAACACAAACCCACATACATTCAAATAAAGCAAAGTGTTACCACTTGGAACATGAAAACAGAGTATTAATTTCTCTATGTTAACATCCACCTTTGTACTGGCTTACTGCAGCATCTTACCCACTTGGGGTGCTAGTGCTCTTCTTTATTATTTAATGTAGATGAACTGCCTTAAGGAACTATTTTTTTTCTGATTCTGTTAAAGAAAAGAAAACCAAACCAACCAAACAAAAACTAAAATAAACAAAAAACCCCCAAAACCACAACAAAAATGAGAAATTTTTTCTCCTCAGCAGACTCCCTGATAATCACACTCATACCCTTTAGTATGGTCTTTAACTTTCACTGCTATACTTTCGTACAGTTTTTCTGCAGTTCATGCATAGACAATGAGAAATATTCACACACTCAAGTATATGAGCAGTGCATTTATCTTTAAAAGTGTGTAACCTTTACCTTGTCCCAACGGCTTTACAGGGACAATACACATTAAACGAATGACATTTAGAATGTCTCCTAACCCTGCACACCTTCCTTCCACTTTTGTGAATGTGAGAATCTCATGCTTTCACAGCTGTTTGTGAAGCTGGAGCCTGGAACTGAGAACCTTCTCTAGATACTCTGACCATACTGGTTATGTCTCTCAGTTTCTTTAAGTTCGAGTGTAAAATGTAAACATGACTTAACATTTTCTAATGATGAAGGCAATGGAAAACAAGTCTGCTTTCTTGTCTTGCAGCAAAATATGTTGCCAAAGATACATTTTGTTGAAAGATATTTTCAGACACTTCAGGATTCATGCTTCAGTCACAGATAGTAAAACTAGCTGTGGCCTTAGCTCAGACAGTCAATTAAATAAGCAATCTGTCATTTAAAAAATGACTCATTAAAACTGTGGACCAAGAGTAACCATGAAAAAGAATTTTGAAAGATGATTGTAAAGACAATGCAAAGAGAAATTACTGAATTTAGCAGTGGATAAAAAATAAGCTCTCGTTAGGAAAAAAAATCTACATTTTTATGAAGTCTGATTTAACATCAAAGGCTTAGCACAAATGCAATTCTCAATGACCATCCCACAGTAAGAATCACTGAAGCCTCATTCCAACCTTCCCAACAAGAGCTTTTAAAATCTCTGCTTTTATATCCCTTGTGATTTCTTTTAGCAAGCTACTAGAACAAGATGCAACTTAAATGGCTATTTAAGCTACGAATAGGAAGAGTATTTGTGCCTTTTTTCCATCTGGGATAAACCAGAGTAATTCCATTGAACAAAATAAAACAAAAACAAAAAGTCAATTTACATTAATGCTAAACCCAGAACTGCTTGTGTTTATTAAGTATTGAGATTTTTCCATTCATTAAGATTTTAAATTTATACATATATGTGCACATATCTTATAACTAAAAAAAAATATATACTTATTCTCAGAAACTAGAGAATTCGAAATCTGTGTTACTTGAGAGAAAATGCAGGCCTGTCATTCACAGCTGCAATAGTTGTTCCTAATACAGGAAATAAAAGCAGAAATCAATTTCACTCAAAACTGTGCAAATTATCTCAATCATTAAAATGTGTGACCTTAACTAAGTTAAGGGGAAAAAAAAGAAAAAACTTATATATATAAAACATATATACAAGTTGAGTAAAAAAAACAAAACTGGAAAACACAAGAGTAGTTAATTTATTTTATGGATGACAGACTGTAAGACCAGCAAGATTCATTGTAATTCTATATTCTGACCTCCTGTACAGTGTTACCCAGAGGAATTCTCTGGATTCATCATTCTACCCACCACAGATAGCAGTAGCTGTCATAGAACTAGAGGACTGCTTTGGAAAACAAATAAAAAAATCTGAGTTTAAAATTTTCAAACCACGACTTCAGTGACATATCCCAAAGGACAATGGCAATGGCTCATAGAAAAATCTTGCGCTATTTTTGTATTTTTTAAAGTCAAAGTCACAACATTGGTGCCTTAAACTCTGTACTATAGAGTTAGGGCTGGAGGTGGCCTCAGGTGATTTCTAGTTCTCTTAATGTCTTGATTAGCACAAATTGAGCTCTGGAAGCTTCATACAGTAAAGTATGTTACTTTCATCATCACAAAGACTGTTCTCTGAACCTTTTTCAATTTTTCAATATATTTCTTGAATTGTGCACATAGGAATCAGGCATAGTAGTATATTAAAACCAGTCCTATGTCTCAAATGTGTAACAATGCGTTTTCCCATATTCATGTAAGTTTTTTCAGGCTTTTGTCTGTAAGATATTCACCTTTATGAGCATTGTCCATCTTCTAGATCTTTTACTTCAGCATATGTATTGGATTTAGCTAGGCTGGAGTTAATTTCTTCATAGCAGCTGGCATGATGTTATACTTCAGATTTGTTACAAGAACAGTGCTGTTAACACATTAGTGATTTAGCTATTGATGATCAGTGCTTGCAAGAGCATCAAGGCTTCCTCTGTTTTTCACTCTGTCCCTCCACAGTGAGCAGGCTGGGGATGGGCAAGAGGCATGAGGCAACACGGCAAGGACAGATGATCCAAACTGATAAAAAGGATATTGCACGTCATAGTGTGCAACTGTCATCAAATAAAAACCAGAGACTATGTTTTCTGACATAGACAGACATTTTAGTTGGGCATTGGTCTGCTTGTGGGAGGTGGTGAGCAACTGCCTTTGCATTGCTCCTTCCTCCTCTCTCCATCATTTAATAAACTCTCTTTATCTTGACTCCCAGGTTTTACTTTTGCTCGTCTCCCCTACCCTGTTGCAGCAGCTGCGGATGGGGGTCAGTGAGCAAGCAGACAGTGGGTGCTTAAGTTACTGTCTGCAATTAACCCAATACAGCATATTAAAAGATACAGTTCACATGGTTACATACATTGTACCATCTGACATTGCCCTTGAAGCATTCATAGGTCATTTCCAGTATTGGCCTTTGGAACATTTTGGGGGAAAAAAATATCTAGGTAGTCTTTACAGCAATATCCATTGGAGACTTTCTGGATCACCCCAGACTCAGAAGTGACTTCCTAGAGCTGCTTGAGTTCCTGGAGGCATAATCCAATCCTCCTGTGCAATGCAGCAGATCCCACACAACTATCTTTCTATATAATTTTTCCATCTCATCATGACTTCACATATGGTTTATCTTTTCAGAAGCTGGGTGTAGTAAAAATCTTACTTGTAAGAGCCCAACACTGCATGAGACTGCACAGGAAAAGTACTACATGTGCAGCCACAATTCAAGCCACAGCTATAAGTGCCTATAATGATCACTAAGAATAGAGAAACCTCACACCTTCCACCACTTAGGTTCTACAAATGCTTTGCTTAGCTTCTATAAATGCTAGTCTTGGGTTCTTGCTCTTGTTGAGAGCTGAAATGGGGGTTTCCCAGGCAACTCAAATCTGTCTAGCAACCACCCATGTAAGCATACATTACAAGGTCATCACAGTATGTTTGCTATTTCCCATGGCATCATCTTGTTCCTTGGCAGCTACAGAAGACAGATGCATATGGTGCCTGCTCAACCTTGGCTCCTGGTGCCAGCAACCAGAAGCCAGCTGGACCTACAATCCAAACTTTTGACAGACAGCAGCACTGACCAATGCTGATACAACACACAGTAGAGAAAAGCTCATAGGACAAGTCCTTATTTGGGCCATATATTAGATACCCTGTGGACCCACTGCCTGGTGCTGCCTGGTCCAACCCGCCCACATTGTCCAGCAGACACAGGAAAACAATAGCACAAATCAGGTATTCACAGAGGCACGTCAGAGAGAGCTGGGTGCATCAGGGAAAGCCAGTGGAGGGGAACGTTCTGGATAGGCTGTGTTGAAATCACAGCAATGGCATTGTGGTGTATCTGTCACTCAGAAAAGCTTTCTTTCGCAGAATGCAGTGACTGGGGTCATCTTAAGGGCCTGAAGTAGGAATGGAAATAGCAACTTTAGCATGTAATGCCACTGCAGGGGTCATATGAAGTTATTTAACACAGAAGGATGGGTGAAGCTGTTAAAACTACTGTAGCTACTGTAGCTTTTTTTACCTCCTCATAGTTCGTCAATCATCCATAAACACCATAAGGGCCCTTACATTTTCTTCAAAGTTAAGAAGAGAATATTAGGCACTATAGATTAAAAGACAGTTTTCAAAATAAAAATATAGCTGTTTGATGAGATCCTTCATTTACATTTACTTACTAGGACCTCCTAATTAATTGGGCTTTTTTCACTTATTACATTGAATGATTATTTTTAATTGTACATTGTTCTTGCGTGTCTCCAATTTTTGTTTCCATAGAGGAAGTACATTATATTACCACTAGTACCATTATTACATAAAAGATAATCAATTTTGAAAAAAAAATAGTGAGGGAGCACTATACTAGTTGAAAACCAGCCATTTAACTGGTTCAAAAGATCTGCAAATTGAACTCAGCTCATTATCTTATTTTTGATAAACAGATTGAAGCAAATATGCTTCCCCACACCTTTACAGAATAATTTTCATGTTTCTTTTCAGTACAATGAATATCTAGAAACTTAAAAAATATGAAAAAAATTTCAGGAAGACTGTACAAGAGCCACCCAGAATAATGACTGACACAAGCTGTCTTTTGACCTGTTAAAGATACAGGCATGGCTTCATCTGGAATTACCTTTTCACCTGTTGGAACTAAGTATCTAAATTTGCATTAAACATTCCAATATTTATCCCAAGCTGCCACTAGATTATCAAGGAAAAATAATCAAGCTCAAACTCTGCTCCCATGAATTCTTTCAACCTAACCCTGGTCATCTTCCATACTTCCTAGACTTTCTAAACACTATACTGATATTCAGAGAAGAGATTCTTTTACTTGGGTATTCTGTAATTAAAAGAAAGAAGGTATTTACTACTACTACTTCTAAATGAAACAACTCCATATGCCACTATATTAAAAAAAAAATCTATCGCCTTCATCTAATATGATATTTTTCTTTTTCCATCATTCTACCCATAAAGCCCACATAGTTTTTGAATCTAAGGGGTTGCTATAATCAGAACTATTAGATAAAATATGGGAGACATTGAATTAATTCAGTAGCTGAGATAGCATTTATGATGAAAGCATAACTTGTTAAAGACAAAAAATAACAAAACCCAAAATAAAGATTGTTTCAGCATATTAAGTAGCCAAATACTATTGTTTACCCACAAAGCAACCTATTTTATCTGTCATTCATTTCTGTGATACATGCAAGCAATATGATTGAAAGCAACACATAAAAATGCCTTGCATCTAACTTAACAGATGCTTTAAATAGAAGATTCCATGAACAATAAATAACGTTGTTTTACATAGACTCAAACAGATCAGTCTGTGCAATTTTTCTCAAGCAGTGTCTGAAATCTTTGAGAAAATCTGATTACCAAAAAGATTTGATTTGATTATTGTTCAATATAATTTTACTTTCAAATTAGGCAACACAATTCTTTTTAAAACTAGTGAAGTGACAATTTATTTCATTACCTGACATCAAAACAAAACTCTGGGGAAGTTTTTAAGAAGCAATACATAATTTTTAGCATAGCAGACTCATACCAGTTTAGAAAACAAAACACTAATAAGAAAACAAAGGAAAAAAGGGCAAAATCCAGGTTGCCATGTAGAAAAATCTACTTTCCATTAAATGTTTTGTATTTGTTTTGATTAAAAAAATGAATGAAAAGTTTAAAATTGTGCTAATAATTTGGAATACATGAAAAAATAATTCACTGACCTACTGCATGACCAAGGGACTGGAATACTGATGAAATATTGATGCCCATTTACATAAAATAGAATGTGCTTCTATGTTTGATAAGCTAAACTTATCAGGATCCTTTCCCCATTGACTGCTGAAGGCTGTTTACCAGTTACGAATTATACTGGCATTCCAGCAGTTTCACTCCATTTAAGCTCCTTTAAGGTAATTGAACAGTAAAGTAATATTCTAGAATGCACTTCACCATTTGTCTTTAGTTTACTAGGACTTAATATCCACATAGCCTCAGCTACCCCCACTCAAATCAATGCTTTAACTTTTGATCAATTTTATGAAGTAAATCAGAGCAAAAAGGGTCAATTGACTCAGGAAATAGTGTTGCACAGTCATAGGGTGGCTCTGGGATTTCATGACCTGCACGGCTTCCACTTTGGTTTTAAGTTAAAGAGAGTGTTGATACAAAAAAGCTCCAAGTGTGTTATGCTCCACCTACTTGAAGTGATACCACAGCTAGTATCAACAGAGAGGTTTGACCTAAATTCTCTTCAGTTTAAAGAAATCTGAGTGTCAATACATTGTTTTTAATGGAACTTTCTGCTCTACAGGACTCAAATCAACCAGATCCTAGACGCAGAATTACCTTTGTCTCCTTTGTCTTCTTGAAGTGAGCACATGAAATGATACTTTACTTTCATTCCCTAAAGGTATGTTTTACTAGAATAATTAAAAAAAAAACAAACCACAAACCCCCCCCAAAACAGAAAAAAAACAAGCCAACAAACAAACAATCAGCCCCTTCCCTCCTCCCCCCCCCAAAAAAAAACCTCAAACCAACAATAAAACCCAACACTGTGAAAAACCTAACACCACAATAAAAAAAACTTCTTCAAATACAAAAGTCTGATCTGCTTGGTGAAACTCAAGATGCTTGTAAATAAATCTACACCTGTTCACTGCTCTTAGAGTGAAGTGACTTTTCTTCTAGCTCTCCTTTTTGGTGCAATAACTTTAGTGAGTTTTCACCTTGACAGGCTGGAGATGGGCTGACAGCAACCTCGGTGCAAAGTCCTGCACCTGGGGAAGCAACAAACCCATGCCAAGTACATGCTGGAGACCACCCAGATGGAGACCCGCTTGGTAGGAAAGGATCTGAAGGTCCTAGTAGACATCCATCTGACCATGTGTGAGCAATGTGCCCTTGCTGCCAAGGGGCCTAACATATCATGGGCTGCCTTAGGAAGAGTATATATTCTGCCAACAATGTCTTAACCTAGGAGTGGAAATCAGATCCTTTCCTCCATGTTTACATGTTAGTAACACAGATAAAATCATAAAAACAATTCAGAGAACACAGCACTAGCATAATTATTATCACTTCATAGCGATAGTGTAAATTACACTAATATTGCAATAAAACAACATGCACAGTATTTCAGTGCTGTATGAGCCAAAGGAAGCCTCATTTCCAGCAGTGGGAGACACAGATAAAGTACTTAGTCTTTTTCTCCTGAGAGAAATGTCAACTTTCCTGCCTTAATTCTCTTTGGCACGAAACATTCACTGGAAATACACCTGGTTCAACAGAGAATCCTACAATTAAATACTGATTTCTGCTCTAAAAAAAACAGTTAAATTTAAATACTGGATGTCACTTCATATTTTTTGTATCATTTTTAATTATAATAATACATGCAATTACTAGTATGCAGTACTTTGCAGCTTCAGAGTCCCATAGCCAAAATTAGATCATAATAAAATATTTCTTTGGAACTTTTTTTAATTTCAATAAAAGGTTCTCTTTCACTCCTTTTTAATGTGAATGTTCATTTTAAATGCATCCAATTTAAACACTATAGCACTATGACAGTGCATTACAATAAAACATAAAACTGACAGAATTAATTAATGAACAGTAATTACTGTAATTTACAGTAATTCTGTCTGACAGCATCTAATTACTAACAAAGCATTTGTATGACTATAAAGGTAAGCATTTTATTGCTTCTCATTTTTTAATGGGGAAATTGAGGCAGAAATGTTAATTAAGCTCAGAATACTGAAAAATTAGATGTCCAGAATTTAGTCTGATAAGCATCTCTGCTGGATTGAAAGATTTAAAGCTTCTCTCTTCTTATGGAATGGCTCAGTAGTCTTTAGATTCTCTTATTGCTTCAGCATATTTTCAGTGAGCAAACAGTCTGATTAGGAGGGGTATGAAAATTTTGCAGATGATGTGTTTTGCTAGGGTTTCAATTTCTCACAAGGGGGCAAATCCCAAATACATAAATGGAACAATTAGATTTTAGATTAGCTTGGGGAGATTATTTATCAGTAATTCAAGTACAGCAGGTTTCAGGCTATTGTTAGAGATTCTTCCTCCTCCCTAAAGAGCCCTAGGTCCGCAGGGCAACCCACAACTCCTTTTCCATGGAGCTAATCTCCAGCACTGATCTTGCACCCCAGTCTGCACGTACATCTGGAGTCACCACATCCCAGGTGCAGAATCCAGCACTTTTCTTTGCTAAACTTCATATGGTTGGTGATTGCCCAGTCCTCTAATTTGCTGAGGTCTCTCTGCAGGGCCTCCCTGCCTTGGAGGGAGTCAACAACAGCTCCTCTTGATACATCTTCAAGTCCCCTGTCCAAGTTTTATGAAAATGTTGAATAGAACTGTCCCTAAGATGGAGCACTGGAGAACCCCACTTGTGACTGGTTGACAGCAAAATATTACCCCATAACCCTCTGCTCCTGACCTGTGAGCAAGTGGCTCACTCACCACATGATCCAGCTGCGTGCTGCACATTTTGCCCAGAAGGACACCATGAGAGACAGTACTGACAGCTTTACTGAAATTAAAAAAATTGCTTATGATTTCTACCTTAAACTTCATGTTTCATATTGTAAATGTGTATCAACAAATAAAACAACCTAGAAGTAATCCAGGATGCTTAACTGGATACAGAGAAAAGCATGTAGAAGACCCTTCCTAAACCCATCTACCCAAACATGGATGTTCCCATTCTATTCGGAAACAAATTATGCAAGTATGTGAGCATGGGTGTGAACCAGGATCAGGTAGTTTATAATCAAGTGCTCTTTGTCTGCCCATTCATTATAACTTGTGAAAAGAAAACAGCACAACTGAACGAGATGTTCAGGCTGCTATACTTGTATAATCACCCCACTCCTATTCTGCTCCTCTTTCTTAAAATGTTAGCTTATCCTTTCCTCTTCCATATTCATTTTTCTGTTCCAGACACATTTCCTGCTATAATGGAAACATTTCTCATATAATACCATGTTATACCATACTTCTATCAATACTATTCTGCCACAAAGTCTCTTAATTATTGACAATATGAAGTACATTACATTCAAGGAAGGATTAATTGGTACATGTGCATAGAGTTATGAGTATGTTTTTGAACATGTGGCAAAATACACCTCTCACAAATATGTTCCTCAGATACAGACATGCCAGGGAGAGAAGGAATTCTAAGGTCTTTATTTTCCCACCTGGCTACTTTTACTGTCTCTGATGGTACATATTCCTCCATCACAGGCCAAGGCTGTAACTGTGTTTCTCCTCCGTTCTCTGTTTACACAAGAGCCATACCTTTCTCTGCTCTTTAAAATTAGCAGAATGCAATGAAACAAAAGAAACAAGTGCATTAAACACATATGTTGGAAATACAGTACAAACATAAATACTTCTGAACTGGAAAAGTTATGCTTTTCAAAGCAACAGTATATTTCATGGTGCTATGCAAATTGAATTTATCCCCATGGAGTTCATGTTTCTTGGTTTCTGTTAACACATGAACCTGCCTACTTTAACCAACAGCTGGAAAAGATGAATCACCCAGAACAAGACCTTTGAGACTTCACTGAAGCCCTGCATATACCATTGCACAGTTTTAAATTCATGTATGCCATAAATGGCAAAACTGCCAGCATTTTTCTGAAAAGTAGGGAAAATACGCACACATTCATAAAACGTTCAAGACTACAAATATTTCTTCTAACTTGCTAAACAGTAGAGCCTATGAAGTCACCTTGGGATTTTTTGTTTTTTTTCCTTTTTCTCAGAAAAGGTGCACAAACGTACAGCATCATTCCCAATTTCTAACATAGAAAACAGAAAACTGAGACAGCATAAAAAAAGAGAGCAGTTTCAATGGTCTCTGAATTTGGGACAAAGAACATTAGCCAGGCATTGTCACTGGCTTTGTAACATTTACAGTTATTATCAGAGGTAATTAATAGATGTCTTACAGTCTCTCCTGCATCTTCTTCCCTCTTTTCATTTACTAGCACTTTCATATACTGATATCCAAACACACAGGTAAGTCTAGCAAACTAATGAAATTCTTACAATTCATTCTGTTTGAGTTATGATAGTGTAGATGACCACGTGAATAAAACAATGGTAGAAAATGGCATCAGGATTTAGCATGAATTACCTCACTGCAACCTCTTTCTCACTCAAGTGCAAATTCTTCAGGATCTCCTTTTCATTTGAAAAGGAAACAAACATTCTCGGCCTCTTTTGCAGCATCAAGGACCCAAACATAAACTGAGTGTAAACAGAAATGGCTGGGACTCTGTAATCTTCACAACAGCCAGCTCTAGTGCCTCTGCCACTATTCTTACCTTCACTAAGCTGCAGAAGAATAAAACCTGACTTGAATTTTATCGCATTTAATTGCAGATACCTTCAGCATTGTGGACAATACAGTCACCTAAGAAAAGTGTGATAAAGCTACCTAAAAGTCATGATTTGGCTGCTTACACAGCACAGGTGAAATAGGGGCTTGGCTATCAGCAGCTTAACTACTTAACAGTGCATGCTTATCTACTTACCAGGCTGATGGGGAACTCCATAAGTCCCTGTATAAATAAACTAGAAATAAAAGGAGACACTTTTGAATAACAGCTGCTGCAAATTAAAGTGTTCTTTTTTATTACAAGATTATTCCCCACTTTATCTATGTAGAAGGTCAGTTCATTTCAGGGGAGAATCTAGTATCCAAAAATCTAATTTCAATCTGATTAAGAACAACAAAATTCAAATATTGAAATGTTCACTTTAAAGGGATACCTTCATTGACTGCCAAAGCCCTGGAGCAGTTTGCATAGAAGTTCCAGATTACAAGGTCAGTTCCTGAAAAGCTTCAGACTCACAAAGCTCAGATTTGTTGCTGGTAAGAAGCTGCATTGGCAATTTGCCAGTATAATTTGTTATTGATACTTTGGCCATATTGAATAACTTTTGTGAAACATTCCTATTTAATGATTCGCTATATTCTAATGAAATAGTTTTTTTTCCCTTTTGACTTTTTTCTGCATTCCTGAGCTCTTCAGTTTCTCTAAATGATGTTTCCACCACTCAGGAACCACTTCATTGCTTAAGGACAGAGCAGGCTGCCTGGAATGCGCCATGTAACAGCTAAACAAAGCAAGCTTGGTAATGGGATGCAATATATTCTATTAGCCCTACTGATCAAACTTATATAGTAAGTTAGTAGAAATAAAACCTTTTCTTCAGGACCATGCAGGACCACAAAAAATGGTCATTTGAATTCAACTTGGATTTACAGTAGAACTTCACTGTACCAATCTGCTAAGAGGTACTAGCCTTGGAATGCAGTTCATGCAGTCTTGCAGTAGGTTCAGATTGTGGCAGCTGCAAAAGAGCTACAGTGCAAATAAAACTCAGGTTTTTCTTTTTCTCACAATTGCATGGATCAATTTTAAATCATGGCTATTTGTGAAATCAAGAAATTGAAAGCAAGTCAGCAAAGCACAGTGAATTCTAAGGCATTCAGAAGCCAACACTTTTCATTTTACCTGCTTTTATAGGTTTTATAGTATAAAACAGCATAAAGCTTTTAAGAATTTTGAGAAAGTGTATTTCACAGTGATAGAAAGAGTCGCATCATAAAACTGAACACACTCATTGCTCAGCAATAACAGACATTTTTTCCAGTAAGGCGTAGATTTAACATGGGGCAGGCCATGGATTTCATTTGGTTGCTGTCAATTTAACAAAAAACATAAGGACTAGAGGGGAGAAAAAAATCTTGGCTTATAAGCAACTTGCTAAAGCACAGTGCTTCAAACCTGCATTTTAGATGTCATTTCACTAGCTTTTTTATCCCCTGTAATCCATCAATATAATATGGCACATCAAACCTAGACTTTAATCTTTTAAATTAATATTCTAAAAAGACTTCAAGTGTTCTAGTTTGACTTCTTGGAAATGTTTTTTATTTTAACGAATAGAAAGGAGATGTCAAGATGCATGTTTATAATTTTATTGGTGCCCTGCTGATATTACTTTCTTGACTTAACAAAACCAAGATACTACAATTGCACCGAGCATTTTATTTCTCTTATCACATTCTGGTTATCAGTAAATTTCAGATAAGGCTTCCCTCAATTAAAAATTACCACTAGTCAAGTGCCAGTGTCCATGAGAACTTCTTTTATTAAATTATTATTCAATTTGGAGCATTCTTAATAGCATTCTCAACTTATGGGGTAGAAACCATAAAGCACAAAAGTATTCACAAAACAGACCAGAGAAATTTTACCATTTCAGATTTACGCCTGGTAAATAAAATATTTCAAAATGAGGAAATATATATATGTTAAAAAACAATGAATGCAATGAATTACAAATTCTCTGTTTTGTGTTTCATGGCAAGATTTGTACTCAGGTGAATTCTGCCAAGACTAGAAGTTCAAACTTCCCTAATAAAGAACAGAAGAATTTCAAACCAGATAAGGCAGCATATAAAGGCTGTGCCTATATGAAAAAGCCAGGGAGACTTGAGGGATAAAGGTTGCAGAGTAAGAAAGTTGGTGTTGAGAACCCAATGCTAACCATACATGGATTTCTGGGGTTTACCCTAGACTAGATCCATCTCTGCTCAACACACTGAGCATCCACTCATAACGATTGCCCTAGATGCAATCACAGAAGACCCTTTCCAGCTGAGTTTCATCCAAAAAGAATCTAGCTTGCAAGCTCTCAGACAGGTCTGCAATGTTATGTAAAACATGGTAAAAATGGGCATGACTGGGAGATTGGCTCTGAAACTGCTTTAATTCACTATGCATCTAATCTGTGATTGTTCTGGAAGCAAATGCCTGAAGAATATCCTGATCCTATGACCTCTGTTTGTATTCAGTGATAGAAGGAAAGATCTATGGGAAGTGTAAATCTTCTAGACCCACTGAAAGTTTCTAAAATGCTTTTTTATTCCAGAGGATGAGAGTTACAGACCTCACCTGGCTCTGCCTGCTCCCCTTCCAGCATTTTTGACAGCAAGGCAGCTGAGTTTCACATGGTAAAAATGGTATACATTTTCACTATACCACAATGTCCTAGAAACTAGGGAACAGTGCCTTATCTTTTGACGTCAATTCAAAACTTATCAGGCTGAAGAAGACTCTGAATCTGTCCTACTTAAATCAGTGCTGCAATTACTACTATGTGAAAGGTGGGTGAGCACTGTCTTTGCCTTATTTTGTAATCCTGATAATTTGGGCCTTCATTCAGTATTGAGATGAGACTGTAACAGGACTGAAATTTGTCACTGGTTTTTCATACTGTAGTGTCTAACTAGCTAATCAAAACCACTGTTTGAAGACATTCAATGTTTTGCTGGCTTTAAAGAAGATATACCAAATTTATTCTAGAAGAACTGAATACAGAGGCTTGACTTACACAACCTGGGTCCCACCTCTGATGGTTAATAATTTAACTATAGTGTGTCTAGATGTATATTGGAACGAATCATCTGGTACTACTGTTTTCACTAGGCCGATTTTTTTTTATTTCTTCAGTGAAAATCAAAGAAGGTTTTGGTGAAGAGTCAAATGAAAACAAGATGGGTATGTGACTGAGAAAAAGTACAGTCTGAGTACGCACTGAGCTTCATATCTTACAAATTCAGACTGCAGTTAGGTTTTCTTGAGTTTCTTTTATGTGCTTTGTTGTATAACAACCCAACTCTATCCTTGATTTATATCATAATGTACTTTTAGTTCTACGCATATTTTGAGGACATTGGATGCTGTTCCACAAGGCACATCCTCTTTTTATTCAGAGAAAGATTTTTGAAAAAGATATGGTGAAGAAGAATCACCAGTTCTTATCATGTAGCTAAGAGAATGTTATAGCTCTAAATCACCAATAATGATTTATTTATTTTCTACTGTTGTCTCATTAGTTGTAGCCATATCTGTTCCCACTAGAAGTCCCCTAAAATGGTTTTTAATTTGTTGGTACAGTTTCACCACTAACAGTGAGGGAAAGAAGAAAGCTTTGTGTACCTGCAATTGAGTGTTACATCAGTTTGTCTTAGCAAATGGCCAAAAATAAATCAATTGTAGTTTGCTCTACCTAAAGAGACAAATCATTCTAGTCAAAGTGGTGATTTAACAGACTACAAGCTAGTGAGTTGTTTTGTTTTTTTCTTTCATTAGACTAACTAAAAAAGATTTTGTTCATTTAATCTTCATTCATTATGTGATAGAATCCCATGTGACACTTGAATAAATACTAACTTCCTCCTTACATTGTTTAACAAAACTAGAATACTGTCCATTGGTCTTATAAGCCTCCAAATCAAAGTAATAACTTAGGGTAAAAAAAATCCCAAACCTATCATGTTCTTTTCTTTGGAAATAACAAAAGATAGAACAGATAGAACCATTCCAAAGAAGTGACATTCAGTGACGTCCCACAGTCGCTCCAAGAAATACCTCTAAACAGGTAGCATATATTTTTTTATTAAAAAACAAACAAACAACAACAACAAACCAAACCAAAACCCTGAACCATTTTCATTCACAACAACAACAGCAACAACAACAAAACAAAACACTGAATCATTTTCATTCACCAAAGTCACAGTATTTCAAACTTTATGTTAAGTTAAAGCAATGAGAAATTTTCCAGTACAAATTTATATGACAGCAAGGTCATTCTGAAAGAGATGATGCTTTCCTGTTGGAAATGATTTGATGTATATGCTGGCTATTGTCCATACCTTGTTTGATTAGGATTTGATTACGCTTGATTACACTACTTAGAATGTCCTTACCAACAATTGCTTTTTGCAATTTTTCAGTATGTTTGTTTGCATCTTAATTTTATTTCTAACAGCTTAATGAATAACTAAGATTATATCATATCAAAGTTAAAGCAGCCTCTATAGTTTTTCAAAGATATTTTACTAGAAAGCTGGAAGAATGCTTCTCCATACAGCTGAGGTCACTGGATAATTTATGATCTTATGAGAAAACCAGGCACACTTTTATCTGAAAATGAAGTTATTCTAGTGTGGATAATAGACAAATCTATAAAGATGTTTACTTATCACCTTTAGCCTTTTGTGATGGTTATTTATGACAAAAGTTCATAATCACCAAATTTTTAATTAAATTATGCAAAAACATAAAGGGATGCCAGTCTTACTATTAATGTTTTAAGGATCCATCACAAACATACTTTAACTCCTGTTTCCTTGAGTTCATGAACATTTTCCAAAGAAGCAAGCCAAAGTATTCCCCCCCCTTTTTTTTTTGATCAAGAGCCTAATTCCTTCCAAGACAACATCAAAATGTCTGTTTACTTAAATGGGTAAATGATTTTACCTAGAAAGTAAATAACAAATGAATCCACACTGTCTTAAAGTTTCACATTTAAAATTACAGTAACTGCTGTCTGATCCCAATCTCCAGTATGAAAGTAAATTCCCAGTTCAAGCTATTGCTTGTTACCTCATTTTGACAATGTATCCTTAAGAATAAAGGCGAAAATATCTCAACATCTGAAACCACAAACATTAAAGGAAAGAAGTTCAAAGAAACTGTAATAATGTGAAAACTTAATGGGCCACATTCCCTGGAAACACTGCTCTAGGGCAGTTTCTACAAAAATGAATCCAGCCCATTCCTTTGTGTTTCATGACTTTTATTGAAACGTGATAAGAATGACAAAGAAGTGAAAAAAAATAATGTCTCTAATATCAGGTAAACAACAGTAACAAGGAGACTTTAATCTGTATTTATGTACAAGTAGCAAACATTTTCACTTGAGTTTCCATTCTACAAAGCTACTCTTTGTGTATCCTAGTAGCTTCACTAATGTCAATGAGATCACAAATGCTTTCAAAACCAGAGACTTAACCCCTGTCTATGCCAGATGACATTTTGGCTTATAAATATATTTCTATATTGAACTCAATCAATCTTTTAATCACTGTTCCTGTTATAGCATGCTTCTACCCATCTAGCAACCAGTTCAAGCTAGAGACTCCTCTGACTGGCCTGAATTCTATCAGTAAAAGCTAGACACGTACATACAACTTTGTCTGCAGTGCCACTTGAAAAATAGAAAGTGTAATCCTAACCAATTCAATTACACTGGAAAATCACAAGTACACTTGGACTTATTTCTACTTGTTTAACATTACACAAAGATTTACAAATAAAAATATATGCAGTTTATGTTCCCAGAGGGGGAGGAAAAAAAAGAGAGGGACAAAAAAAGAATCCATTTTAATTTTGAATGCGAATCGTCTGAATAATTCTGGCATCTCACTGTGTCTAACTATAATACTGAAGAAACTACTAATAGTTCAAGAACAAAAAACTGAAGAAGTAAAGAGCTGGCAGCAGGAGGTGTCTGCAGTAGAGGCAGCATTAGTTGCAGTGATAATCAAGACTTTCCAGTTTCACAATATATCCTAAGCCCTTTATCTGATTATAGAATTCAGAAAGATAAGAAAAATGAGAAGTTTTTCAAAGAGCAAGGTAAAATTTCTCTCTAAGCAACTGGTAATTCCAACCAGCACTGAACTGACATATATACATAGGATATATTTCAAATTTTTCTCCGTATTTTGACTTTAGAAAGGTAAACAAACTTCAGACTGTTAACCTTCTCCTCAAGCTTTTCTCCCTCAGTGTGGAATTCTGACTGAGATGTTATCTGAGAATATCTCAGCTATCTGAGAATGAGAAATCTTTCAGCCTGAATAAGTAATTTCCTCTCCCTTCAGAAAAGCCCGACTTCTGTTTGTGTGTTCTGGTGGTTCTAATAAATAGATACTCAAATTGGTCCAGAAAAAAATATTCTGCAATTCAAAACAAATTAAAATATCTCAAATTACAATGATCTAATGTAAAAGCCCTGGATATTTATGAAGTATTCCATAATCTACTATCTTGATAAAATATTTTATTATAACACCTAAACAAACAAAAATATTCAGCCTGGAGATTCCCTTAATATTTATCTGCCATGGGCTGCTGGGGTCTGGAAAGTGTTGAAAGATCGTTTCAAGTGCATCTAAGAGTGAAATTAGGAAAAGAAAAAAAACCAATAAAAAAACCCCAAAACCCAGTGTTGTCTGTATTCAGAAAGAAAAACACCCTAGGTTTGGTTCATTGGTGATTTCTAACAGTTCCATGCTCCTCAACAGGCATCTGATAGTGGGTTCAGATGTTATAACACTCTGAGATGTTCTGTGGGAGAAATAGGCCAAAAAACGAAACAAACAACAAAAACCACCCTACAAAAATATATTTAGCAAATTAAGGAGTTTGTTTGGCAGCTAAATTCTCTAAAGTTACCAAACATGCTCCCTTTCCTCAGGATCTGCCTACACATTAATGATCTCTGAGTACAGCTTTTTCATGGCACAGGATAGCAGCCTCATTCCAAAGAAGGATTTTCCTCACAATTTGCTGTTCTTATTACTGAAATCCAAAAGAGAGAAACTGGTAAAAGGTAGTGGAATAACTCAGCATAGGAAGGATTGAGATGGGCAACAGAGACCAGGCAGATATGTAACCACAGCAGGATATTGCCTTATAAAACTTCGGAATCCTTCCAGCACATAACCTGAAACAACTGAAAAATATGTCATGTATTTCTTGGGGCTGGTACAAATAACCTAAGACTGTCACCGGTCACGTTGTGGGAAAGCTTGATTAAATGATTTGCAATATCTAGGAAACTTGTAGCACTAGCAGGAAGATCATACAGTATCCTTTTTATTGCATTTGCCTTGAGGCTACTCTTCCCCCACACTACACCAATGCTTTTTATCGAATCCCTCCCAAAAAAGAAAAACAGTGGCATAGACCCTATGGGTTCTTCCTTAATTTTTAACTCATGTTCTGCTTTTTTATAGAGAGCAGGGAAGAGGTATTTTAGGAAAAGTAATATGCAATGGCAGCCATCATCACTTAAAGGTCATTCACTACTGTTCCTGACATTAGAATATTTGATTCATAAACCTGATATTTGATGTTGTTTTGGGGGCTCACTAAATCCCTAATGAAAAACTGAAAAAACTTTACTTTTCATGTTCTACAGAATCTTAATCAAGTAAATAATAATTACTAACTACTAAAAATACTTATTTCCTCAAAATAATGATTATTGCATACATTAATAATTAGAAATAATAAATTCACCCATTGTTTTTCTCCAGCTTTTGCAAGCATTTCCAAATGAGGCTGTCATATTAATTAAACTGATTCACCTGTGGATTTTACTCTGAGTATAAACTATACTCTACTTTTGTTATGATTTAAAAATACATTCATTCATCTAAAAATAAGACATGTTTTTTTCCCCTCAATAGCAAAACAGCAGTTGTGGACAATGATGCTAGAAGTGATGGAAAGACCTGCCTGAGTGACTATGCATGCCAGTGGACTCAAGTAGGCCATTTCCAATACCTTGGGAACACATTAACATCATACCTCTATTGTGAACTTACCTCCATGCTGTATTAGCAGCCACAACAAGGCAGCAGCTCACCACCAGGTCCACACAACTACAAGGCTTCCTCCAAACCTGATGACCAAGTGACCACTGGCAGTGGAAGCCCAGAAACCAGTGGTTATTATTGACCAACATGAGCAGGACACCAAGAAAGAAAAGCACAGCGGCTGTTCTCTAAGAGCATTCTCTTAGACCATTACAAAATAAGTGCAACTTTGGTAAGACAGGCATTTTCTCTCTCCTTCACAAATCAGAGCAGTGAAAAATCAAAAGTAGGGGTAAGCTTTAAATCAGGTGTAGACAACTTGCAGAGAGTCACTGAAGAAGGTGGAGAGATGCAAGAAGTTCTAAAGAAAGAAGAGACAAAGTAAGACCTGTGGCTGCTGGGAACTGACTGAGTGGGCATCCTTATCTTCAAATTCATGTATGGGTGACCCAAGAGAGAGAGAAGAACACTTCTCACTGTACAAGAGGTTCATGATAAAAGAATATAAGGAAGACAACAGAAGGAACCTTATATCCCCTTTTAACACAAAGACATAAAATACTTCGCACCTTAATATTACAGATGAGGAAGTACCCCTGGAGCAATCAAAGAGTAAAGATTTGCCCTTTTTCAATTGCCCATATCTGTCCTACATGATTTGCAGTCAAATTAAACTGTTTCTTTTGCATGCAAAACTAAAGAGCAAGTCAAATATCTGACCTATGTTAAGAAAAAGAAGTGTTTTGTTTTCACATATCAGGTAGCATGTCATTAAAATTACAGGTTATTGGGTGAATTGACAACTCAGTCTCTGACCAGATTATGAATATACAAATATACCCATTAAACATGGTAGAATTCAGACATTATAAGACAGAGTTCACATTCACTCACATCCAGTAAGACAAAGTATCTTCATATTTCTGAATTTTAATACATGTGAAATTTCATCCAGAATCATTGCAACTAACCAAAAAGTATGTTTGACTCCAAACGAGTGATTAATTCTTCCTTATATTCATCTGAATTGGAAGGTTTTGTCCATCTCAGGGACATGAAACTTTTCAGTAGATGAAATGATGTCGCTATTGTGAACTATGCCTATCACTATACAATTTCAGAGGAATAGAAAATTAGGGCATATACTGTGAATCCTAACACTTTGTCACAATGTGGCAATGAAACAGCACAGTAAGACACCTCTGCTGTGAACAAAGGAGGGAAGACTATTCTCACACTGAGGTGAGTATGGAGTCTTCTTCCAAAATGTACTTTGTTTCATAATGAACACAAGCCCACTTCTTATTGTATCTTTTTGTTACCTCAGATCTTGACCCAAGCCAGACAGAAATAACCATTAGTAGCAGCAGTCCTTTCAGGAGTTGAAGCTCATCAGTGAGGAAGATACAATTTACCCCCTGGTCAGATGAGGGGAAATGAGAAATGCCCGTTCCTTCACAAGGCTCAGGACAACCATTCAGCTCCCACAAACTGAGTGACACTGCCACAGTATTTCTGATGACTAGTTGCTTCATGTGCCTTCTGCAAATAAATTTTTATCTGATGAAATTAATTCTGTTTTCAAACCATGATAGCTTTCCCAATTCCCAACTTAAAATAGCCATTTACAGTCAGCAGTCAGTTTCACTTTGCCTGAAACCAGCTACAAGGGTGGTCTACTAATTAGGCTCTGCTTTCCAGAAAGACTTTAATGAAAAAGCAGATTTATTTAGATAATTTTGAGTATTTTGAGATAAAATACCATGTCCTAATCAGGCTGGATCCAAAACTGAAATAATTACCTGTGATTTTGAACAAGATTGTTTTCAAAAAGTAAGGAAAGGAAATGCACCATTCACAGCTTTAGATATAGAAATTTTAAACCTTTTTAAAGGAAAATATAAAAATATATTTTTATATACCCTGATATAAATTGTTAATATAAGAAATTAATATCTACAACCTCCTTGAAAGAGATAGGAATGTTCTGTAATTTGTTTACCATCTAATCTGAGTATGCATAAATATATACTTAAGGTAGAGCAGATTCTCAGGCAATTACTTTTCACTAAGATCTTATGCATAGCAAAGTTCCTTTATAATATGTTTGATATTATAAAATTAAATTATAATTCCAAGCTAGAGTTTATCCACTTCTCATTACACTGATATAAGAGAAATTTTGACAGTGAATACTGGACCAGATTATAAATATTTTAAAATAAATCAGTCTATAATTAATTGAACAAACTTATTTAAACAGACACCTGCAGTTCAGTTCTTTGTTTTTACCAAACTGGTTACTTATTACTATTTTTTATAATCATGTGTACACAAATATTGCTTCTTTTTCACTTTTATTGTCACTTTATAGCATTTTCTCAGGAAAAAAAAATCCATTGGTAATTTTACATATGCAAATGACTGATTTCAAACATGAACTGGTTGATTGTACAAGAAAATTCTTACTTTCTCAGGGGAAATACATTACTTAGTCAGGAAAATCAGTCCAGTAAACATACAAAGTTTTTACATTACAAATTTTAAAACTGAGCCAAGGCATGTTCTGGGACAAAAGGAAGCAAACATTGTTGATGATTCAGCCCCTCAGTGGAGAGGTATTTAAAAGATATGTAAGTGTCACTCAGGGACATGGCTTAGTGGTCCACTTGACTCTGTTGGGTTAAAGGTTGGTCTTGATCTTAAAAGTCTTTTCCAGCTAGAATGATTCTATGATTCTGATTCTATAAACTATTCCTGTGTGAATTACATTCTTTATCCAACAACAGAAAGGAGACCACTGACAAACTCCTCTATCACATTTACTAAGGTATCTAAATATCTATCTGGATGCAATCAGACACCCTTCTAAGAGGGAAATTTTGTTTTCAGTATCATCTCTTGTCTCTGTGCTAAAACTCTCTAGTCAGCCTTTGCCTCTCCGCTGAAACAGTCAATAAAAGTTCCAATTTGCAATGGAAATGGTGTCTTGTGATGTCTTGTAGTGTGGGATCCAGTGTCCACCATATAATCAGTGGAAATATAATTAATATAGCCAGATTCAGTTCAGCTCACCCTAAAGCAGACACTTAACATTAGGTCAGATTTTATCCTTGTGTTCCATTGACTAGGGTAAGGTTTGCTTCATTTTTCACACAAAGACATTCTTTGCTTTCTGAAATGGCACAGGGAGTTCTGCCTACCCTCCCTCTGACCCACTAAAAGGGGACAAGTCTTGCACATTTTTTCTTGTATTTACCAGATGAACCCCAATGTTTGGAACACTTGGGTCTCCCGGCAAGAAATGCTCCTAAGTGGACAACTAAAATTAAATGCTAGAGCTCCATCAATGATAATGCGAAGTTAGACACCTGTTGAAATGTAATTTGAATTTAAATACCTTAGTACAGATGTTTTTCAACTGGGAGTCAGGACCAGCCCTTGGCCTGACCTTTCATTCTTTCAGATCAGTTCAGAGAGATATGCGTTTTGAGACTTACATGTGGTAACTCGAACAGAAGTTGATGACAAAAAGCTCCATGACTGGGAATAACTTTTTTAAGTCAGAGATTTTAGGCATTATGTTGCTTTTAAAAAGCATTGAAGGATCTTTTTCAAGAGCAAAAAAGTTATACAGAAATGCATGGAATCTGCAAGCATAAAAACACAAATGAAAACCAACCAAACAAAACACGTGGAAAGACAATATCACTTTAAATATTCTGAACTCATCAACAGAAATATAATTCACTGTCTTATTAAAAAAAACCCTGAGGCTCATACTTAACAGAAAACAAATCTGCTGGACAAAGGAGATTGTGATAATGCGATTTCTGATAAGAAACAAAGTGAAATCCTCCTGAGAGGCTTTTCTAGCTGAATGTTAGGGCTGTGACACAAGGAATGGACAAAAATAAACTCCTGACTTGAAACAATGCAAAAAAGTTGGGAAGGAGGGTGTAGAAAGGGTATGTTTGTTACAAATATTCCTATATGACATTTGGGAAACTAGAAAGCACTGGTATTTTCCCTTTTTATTTTTAATTTCAATCTGCAGCACTGCATGCTGAAAGTGACCTACATCACTCTCCATACAGTACATCAAATAACCCATTACTTAACAAATCAGTGAAGCACCTCTAGTAAATGAAAGCCACCTATAGCTTTAATCCCACTTCGATTAACTTTGTTCTTCTCAGAAAGCAGACCTTAATTTATATCAATTTGCAGCAATCTTTACAAGAAAATTCTACTTCACTTACACATGCTGTTTGACAGCAAAATGAATTTTTCAGGCATGTGGATACCCTATGATGGTTCCAATAAAAATTGCCCCTAGTAACAATGAACACTTTCTGTCTGCTTAAATGATTTCTTTGGTTAGACAGATGATGAGGTTTAATGATGTATGTTGTGAATTCTCTCCACTAACAAATACAAGTAACACTTTGATCAGTGGAAAGACCTCAAGGACATTTGGTACAGCCATTTAAAGTTTCCTGTACATCTCTGTAGACAGGCATTTTCTTAATGTATTCAGTTATATCATTATACATCTCTGTAAAGGACCAATCAAGTTAAATATCTCTGAAGGACAGCAAAACAGCATATTATTCTTACCAATGGAGAAACCAAGAAAAGGAGTCTTTCAGGATAGTAGTTTAGAAGAGGAGCAAACTAAAGTTAATCAGCTAATTATACAATTAGTCACTATACTTATTTTAGGTGTCCCAATTTCTTTGAAAACCCACACCTTTCAAGTTAATTGATTCTCTTTCAGAAGTCATGTATCTGAGTGCAATTTATCAGGGTCTGCCAAGACCAAGCCTGCAAAGACAGTCAAATGTGTATCTCTTACATGTTGGCTTAAGTAGAGTGTGATTTAGAAGCTGAAGCAAAAATAGAAGGTATAATTTGTGTATGTACTTACTTTTTGCAGAGCTAAGTCCAAATTCATAACAAGATGCCAATGGGATGCTCAGAAGTCCTGTTAATTTTTCTCTAATCTCATAATGATCTGAAGCCACAGAGAAGTCACATTTTTGCTGAATAACAAGCATAAAGCAAAGTCTTGATATGCCAAACACATCTGGTGATCAAACACTAGCAGATAAGCCAGATCATTTTTATCACATCAAAAATTATAACACTCGAATAAGTGTATGTAAAACATATATGCTGGAATAGGTTTGGCAGCAGGAATGGACCACCTGTGAACATGTTTGTGAGCACATGCACAACACTCAATTATTCCATGAGAGGAAGAGTCAAGAAAGAAGAAGGATCCCTTCTTTTCGAGTTTGTGTGCTAACATGAAGCAGGGCCTGGATCTAGACTGTAAGTGCCTTAGCATTCAAGCTGTAAGACACACATCATCTCTTTAGTCTTCTTTATTCAAATGGCTATTAAAAAAAGTGATTACCAAGTGGAACATCTGCAGCAGAAAGGACTGGGACAGCCTTACTCCAAAACAAATCCTTTATGACAACTGAGGAATTCCCTGGAGCCTCAGAGGTGTAGGTTTGAAATATTGCTTTACCTCAGGCAGAACAGTATTACAAAACATATGTTTGGCCATTAGCGGGAGACTAAAGTACCCACAGGCCTTCAGTATTATACACAGGTGAGGGAATGGTTGCTTATTTTCAAATTGCTAGACTAACGACTGGACTAAATTAAAACACAACAGATCAAGGATCTCAACTTTATGGGATGAGTAGAACTAGACACCTCACTACCACCCATAATTCAGGATAGATTTAGGCTGAATTAAACTTCAGGCTAAATTTAGATATCTGCGTCCAGACTCCTATTCAGTTGCTCACGTACAGGTATCTAGTGCTTTCTGAAGTGCCCTTAGGTTGCCTGACCTCAAGCTGGTGATTCAAAAAGTAAAGTCTTCTGGCAAAACTGCAGGCCTCTGGCTGATGATTTTCTCATTGTAACTCAGGTGTGTGAGGTGCCTATTGTGAGACAGTTGAACAGAACTTGTTGCCCATGTAATACAAAGAGTCTACAGAGCTATTCACCTGAATAAATGAAGGCATCTATTTTATGCTGAATGGCTTTCTAGAATTTGTTTACTACAAACTAGACACAAAGATACCAAGGTTTATCAGAATTCTAAATATTGCAAGATTTAAGTTCCATGACAGATTTGACCATGAAATTATCTGGCTCACCACAAAATGGTTGCCATAAAAAATGAAATAAATGAACTTGTTTCACAAAGCTAGAAAACTTCACTTCTGGTTTGCAATTCTGTGGTTGATAAAAACTTTTAGAGACACTGGTGAAATTAATAATAGGGAAGTTTTTTCTAAACAGTCTCTTTCACAAACTGTTAAGCAAAAGATACCCTTATAAAAATCAGCTTAGAATTTGGGATTTCTAACAAACAAACAAGCAAAAAAGATGCCAGTCCTGAAATTCCGTTTTACTATCAGTTTAGATTATTTCCCACTGTGTCACACCATGAGCACATGTATAATTAATGTGGCAGCAACAAATCCAAACATATGGATTTATATGTTTTGTGTTGGTCTTTGTTAAAAGGATAACATTCTGTACAAACACAAACAAAGCCTGTTGCCCTTCATTCTTCCCTCCCTCTGGGGTTAGCATTGTACTAGGAGTAAAGGCAGACAGTTTACAAAGCTTTTTGCTGTTTAAATTCATAGACATCTAAGCAAATGTTATAATTTTGCTGTAAAGTTTTATTTATACATAACCTTTTGTTGATATGTGGCCAATTAATTAAGAAGTGGGTATCTGACAACTTTATATAAAACATTGATAGAGCAGATATGGATATTAAGGGGGTTTTTTGTTTGGTTTGATTTTTGTTGTTTGTTGTTGGTTTTTTTTCTGTTTTAAATCCCTGTATTTCATATACAGCTCAAGAAGAGAAATCTCATTGAGTCTCTATCAGTTAAAGAAATGACAATTCATTGCATTTCTAAATTGTTGCTTAAGAAACTATTAGTCAAACTTTGAGACAAATTTGTAAGAAAGAGAATAGGTGTCACAATACCTATATTAAAGCAATGATATTTTATCAAAGCCATTAATGACAATAGTACATACTAGCTTGGATTATATGATCCAGGATGGAATAATTTTTAAGAAGAGACAGAAACAAGAAACAGTCACAAACAAACACAAAAACAACCAGGTAACAGTTTTTGGTAGCACAGTTTCCATGTGGGAAGCCCACTGTGGGTCTCAAATGTGTTGGTAGTTAAAGCAGAGATGCACCCAAGCAAATTATAGCTTCCTGAGGACAAAAGGAGGGGGTGAGGGGAGTACCATGTGTTTAAAATTAGAAACCCTTCTCAAAGCTGATGATTACAGTTAAATATAAATGAGGGAATCCAGCCCATGACTGTCAAACAGAAACAGCATCATAGCCCTAAGGGCCTTTCTAAAAACCATCTGAGTTCTAGCCTGCTATAAGAAAGGTGATCAGTCACGCATCCCAAAATCATACAGGGGAAAAAATACTTAATAAGAGTCTTAAGATATTTGACCCAAAAGATTTGATCTAATATTCTTTATATAATATAAAATTATCTTGCTTGACTTCATCAGAAGTCCCTGAGGAGCTATTGCATAGTCACTGCTACTCTGTTTTGTTAACTGCCCATTTTTTCCTCAAATGAACCTTGCTGAAGATGCCTACTCATTTCAGCTTTCAGAAAGGTCATTCCTGATTTTGAAACCATGGATGAAAAACAAAATATACTGATATTCTTTGTCTGGCTTTTATGATTTACTCATTTCCCTGTTCACTTGTTCTTTTTCTTCCCTTCACTACCCCTCTTTTCCCTTTTGGCTCATACTCATTTTGTGCATGGATGCCTGAGGAGAAAAAATAACACAACAAAACAAAAACAATCTCATAGATGCCTTTTCTCTTTTAACAAATTAATGAAGAAATAATAGTCCAGGATGAAGCTGTATTGGATACATAGAGTCTTTTCTTTACCTGGCCGATAAAAGTAGCCTTGTCTCCTAATCAACAGTAAGATATCTAGATAGAAATTCTGTCAATAATATTTCTTTTATTCAATGGATAGTCATTCAATCAATATAAAATGCATCTCAGATGAGAAGGCAGCTAAAATTTACCAATCTTAAGTGATCTGAAAAAAAATAAGCAAACAAGGGGAGGGGGGAGAAACTAGGAAGCATATAGGTTTGTTCCCCTGCTTATTTGCATTTTTTTCCCTCTGGTAATGTATTATCCAGTATAAATGAGTTCATGACCAGTGCCTAAGATTCGCATTTATATTTCTGAAAACCTACATGAAATCACTCAAGCTATTGCTCTGGTAACTAAATCATCTGCACTGCCATGGATTTATTTCATATTACACTCTTAATTAGCTCATGTGTGCATAAAATCTGAAGATGAAAAATGTATTTCTGAATACAAGCAGGCAGGGGTTTCAATATCTCAGATATCATTTATTTCTCTCTCAGATATGTTACAGCACATAAGAAAAACCTGAAGGCTGCCTGAAAGACTAGGTACACTAGAATCCAGTGTTTCTATGAGTAAGATTTAAAGTCATGAAATAACAATAAAATCCCTGTTGTGCAATTATTTACCTACAAGAATTCTTATCTGAAGTGCGAAACTAAACAATGACTTTAAAATAGAGTGGATGCTCATTGTATCTACTACCTCTGTCAATACATGGTGTCTGTTTTGGTTTGGTTTGGGGGTTTTTTGTTGTTTTTTTTTTGTTGTTTTTTTTTTTTTTTTGTTTGGTTTTGGTATTTTTGTTGATTTGGTTTGGTTAGTTGGCTGGTTGATTTTATTGTGGTTTGGTTTTTTGGTGGGTTATGGTTGTTTGTTTTGTTTTCTTAAAGACTCTACCCTTAACAAAGCAGGAAAACTTTTATATGATATACCACCAGGTTCTGAAAGACAAGAAATTAAAATAGGATTTTTTTCCTGAGATCTTCTGCAGTCACTATAATGTTAGTTGATCTTCAGCTATTTATTTTTCAGGCAGAAGTGATTTTTTAAGCTATCACTGGCCCTTTAAAATTCCTAAAAGGTTTCCCCTTGTTTCCAGATTTTAATGACTTAAAAAAAACCCCAAACCTTCAGCTTCAGTTTAAACTCTCAAAGCTCATTCTCAGCCCAAAAGTAATTTAAAGAAAAATCGGAAATATCTCCCTGACACTCACTAATCTGACATGACAAGAGACAGTGATTGGGAGGGTTGGAAACACATAATTAGCAGAAATTTGCAATGAAGCAACCACAGCACATTATATGCAAATTGCACTGTACCATCTCTCCCAACCCCTCAGTATCCTGGCTAAGAGGAGACACTGTTCTGCTTTAAAAGCATATATACAATGCATCTACCCTATTTTCCCTCTTTCTCTTCCTCTCTCACTCTCAAAAAAGAAAAAAAAAGAAATGAGACTGCAACTTGATACTCTGCTTGGCTGACAAGGAAGAACTTATTTCACCCATCAGTAGAGACTGGAATGCAGGAAATGAAAAATACAGTGCAAAAATAAAACAGACAGTGACTGAAATTTTACATCTGGACATGCTCAGTGATGATCTGCTAAGATTTTGGCAGAGCATAATGAAGAACCATCTTCTTTGTGACCTCACTGAACATTTTCTCTGCCCAGCTTGGCAGGCACATCTGCTTCTGGAAAAATTTTCATGAGGCAAATTTTAATTGAGTCACTGAAACACAGAGCCATGGTCTGCAAAAAACCCAAACAGAACAACTCTGCTTTTGCATCAGACACAGAGAAAAACACAACTCTGAAAAAACAATAATTGGTCTAGTAATGTAAAAGTATTTCCAACCTGTGTTGCTTATATACTTTCTCTCTTCCCTTTCCACTCCTAAATTAATCCTTCTTTTTCCTTCTGTAACAATATTTTTATTACAGCATACACAGATACGGATCTTGCCCTATTAGACTGCTCTGAGGGGAGACCTCATTGTGGTCTTCAACATCCTCACGAGGTGAAGTAGAGGGGCAATTACTGATCTCTTCACTCTCATGACCAGTGACAGGATGCGAGGAAATGGCATGAAGCTGGATTGAAGGAGGTTTAGGCTGGATATCAGGAAAACATGTTTTACCCAGAGGGAAGTTGAACACTGGAACAGGCTCCCTACGGAAGTGGTCACAGATCCAGGCCCGTTTGAGTTCAAAAAGTGTTTAGACAATGCTCTCAGACACATGGTGTGATTCTTGGGGTGTCCTGCACAGGGACAGAAGTTGGATTCAATGATCCTGATGGGTTCTTTCCAAATCAGCATATTCTATGACTCTTTCATAGTGAATGAATCTTAGCAATCAAGTTATCCAGCAAAATAACACCATTAATAAAAAAGTTGAAATTTCACCACAGTTCCAACAAATTGTCTCAGTAAAACGATAATTTCATCCCCAAATAAGGGTGGGGATCTCTGCCATTCAGTGAGATTTTGACAGGATGGAAAGCTGGGTGGAAAACAACCTCTGGGAGTTCAACAAAAGCAAGTGTAGAGTCCTGTACACAGGGAAGAAAAACCCTATGTCCCAGTACAGCTTTGTGGTTGACCTGCTGGAAAGCAGCTCTGTAGAGCCCTGTTGAACAACAAGCTGTCCATGAAGGAAGGCCAGTTTTATCCTGGTCTGTAGTAGGAAGAGCATTCCCAGCAAGTCAAGGGACACGATCCTGCTCTTCTACTCATCTCTGATGAGACTACATCTGTAATGCTGTGTCCAGTTCAGGACTACCCATTTCAAGAAAGACAAGGAACTACTGGACAGCACCCAGTAGAAGGCTATAAAGATGATTAAGGGACTGGAGTATCTGAGGAAGAGATGACAGAGGAAGTATTACCAAAGCACGGAAATATATTAAGTGCAGGTTTCAAGAGGATGAGGCTTGGCTCTTTTCAGTGGTGCCCAGTGACAGGACAAGGTGCAGAGGGCACAAACTGAAACACAAGAAGTTCCACCTGAACATGAGGAAAACCTGCTTTCTATTGAGGGTGACAAAGCACTGGAACAGGCTGACCAGAGAGGCTGTCCAGTCTCCTCTGGAGATATTCAAAACTTGCTTGGACATGATCCTGTGCAACTTGCACTAGGTGAACCTGAGTTAGTAGGGAGGTTGAACTAGATGATCTCCAGGAGTCCCTTCCAAAACCAACAATTCTGTGATTCTGTGATGATCAAATTCTAAAATAAGTAAAACAATTTCCATTCTCTCTTATTTGAAAATAACAAAGAAAATAAAAATATAAACCAAATTACATGAAAATAAATGTTCAACTAAAATTTCCTTTAAATCTAAATGCTGACAGGAAGATTCCTGCCCAAGTGGTCTGTAGATCTTACATCACAGTCAAAGTTTTTGATCTTTAACTGAGATCCAAATCCTGTAAGCAATTTTTAGGAGGATATATGTACATTTCTGTGTATACACACAAACAGAGATCACACTGTCCATTGGGAATATAATCACAGTTTGCACAGCACTATCAGTGATTAGCACTCTCTCAAGATGAAAAACTGGTAGCGACATACAGTTCACAAGCAATTCACATCAGGCTCCCATGCTGGGACTGCAGTATGCAGCCAGCCTGCTGACATGAAGATTTTGGGGTAATCCAAATTCTACATCAGAGAAACCAAAGCAGCCAGGTTATGTGAGCAACACTGCAGTCCGCTCCAGTACAGAGCCAGACACCCAGCCCAGCCCTACCCCACAGCAGCAACAGACATCAAGAATGTTTTAACAGACCACTTAAGATCTGCTTTCAGAGTAACCCCTCAAAGCAGCTCCTCTAAGCACACAGCACTCGGTTCTGAATCTTGCCCACATGGGGATGTTGAAATGCGGCTCATGCAGCCACAAAGGCTGCCCAGCCTAATCCACCCCACAGTTGAGCTGGTAGGCATCAGACATTGGTCTGACTCCAGGGGAGTTCCCTCACCAACTCTGCCAGTCCACAGTGGCTCACAGACATGACCTGAGTTCAGGAGGTCTACAAATGCTCTTTGCCCTAGCAACCAAAAACCACCAAAACCCTCCGAGAAAGGAACTTAATCTTTCTGGTTACGAAAAAAAAAACCTCAAAAGCAAATATAATAAACACAAGTGGAGACACCAGACATGACCTACTGATATCATAAAAAGTTTCAAGGAGAGGTATACTCAGTCTTCAGGAACATACAGCATAGAAGCCAGTCATCTTTGTGTTTCTCACAAGCCTATATCCACCTGATGGCACACCATGTATGTCTGCAGCATGAAGGTATGCATTTCTCCTATGGAAACACCTGACAGGGTGAGGACAGGGAACACCCACTACAGTATATCTGGAATAGATTGTTATTCCTTCTAAAGAGTAAAAAATAAATTAGTTTTTATAACCAATGCTTTTAGAAAGCATCAGCATTCTTAAGTAGTACAGCAATTTCTTTAATAATGAAAATATTTTTCATTGGATGTACACAGAGTTTGTTTAACAAGAAAATCTAAGCAGAAAAGCAAAACTCAGCAATATATTGTAGAAAAGGTGTAGGAAAAAAAACCCCCATGATTGTGAAATGGGATTGTATTAATGCCACCAGAGGAGTTCTAATGTTTTGCTGGCTAATTCCATTCATAGTTGTTTGGTTTTATCAGAGTATTGAAGTGCTTAAAAATGTTTTTATGCTTTGTGTACTGTATCCTTTCCAGGCATATCTATAAAGTTTGCCTTAAAATGTGCTTATATACCTAGAAAAGAAGCCACCTATTTTTTATTTTGCTGTATTCAAGTATCCTGACAATTCACTGAAAATATTGCAATATGGTTCTCATGCAGTACTGGCTGTAGACCCATTAGGAATAGGAAATTGAGTCAAGAAAGCATGCAGGTATACACAGTGTTTTCTAAATACAGAGATCAGGCCAAAAGCCAACACAGTGTAAAATGGGAAAGCATCCAAAAGAGAGCTTTATGCTGTTCTCAGGCATAAATATTTATCAACCAGTGCTAGAGAATGTCACATTCCTCCTCAAGCAAAGAATTTGCTCAAAAAGCATTCCAGAAGAGACAGAGGGGATAGGGAAAGAAGAAGGAAAAAAAAGACTCACAAAAACCTGTTGCCTTTATGATGTCAAGCTGGGTTATAGCATAGAGCCCCAACTAAGAAGCTGAACTAATCACTGTTACTTTTGTTGTCAGGGCGAATGAAGCCTCTTCCAGAACACCAGCCATCTCCATGACTGGCCAACCACTGAGTGTAGCACAAACAAAATGGCAAATGATCATTATGCCATGTGAAACCTGAGGATAATTTACAGGCTGATGAATGTGGTAAATGAAAACAAGCAGGCCGTGAGCATGCACTACACTCATCTCATTAAAGCATTACACACCTTTTCTAGCTTTCATTTACTTTCCTCTCACAGAAACACAATCAGCTTGCTTAGTTTCCTAATGAGTATAATAGACAATCATGTAAAGTAGACTATCACTTGGTAAAAATGCAATGAAGAACTGCAGGCAGTCTATTAGATGTAAACTTGCTTAATTCTTTAATTATGTGTCTTTGATCAAAAGCAGCTCACTTGGAAAGATTTTTTAAAAAGCAAAGTAATGAGCACTCACCTTTCATGTACACCATCGACTGTTAGGCCAACCTGATATAACTGTGGTATCACCGATTGTATGTCAAGCACACCACTAAAAATTGAGATAATAAATGTTACTTACAGCTATTACAGCTTTTCTCTTTTGGAGACACAGATCTGTAAGAGCTGTTCTGCACTTTTAGCTTCTCTTTCCATCTCTGTCAAGAATCTCAGAGAATTTTTAAAAGAGATAATTGATGCCATTTATCTTTCTTTTTTTCTGTTCTGTCCTCATCCCCTTTCCTTTCCTCATTAACCTCAAAATCTCTACTGAAGATTTCTCTCCTATTACTTCTAACACCTTATACTGTTCCTTGGACTTCATCTTCTGACACCCCTTAATCAAGACACAATCTCTTCAAGACTCTCCTACCTACTACCTATTTATCACATATGGCTATTTTGTTCTCATCTTCTTCCTATCAGGTAGATCCCTCAAATAATTTCTTTGTTCATGCCTGGTGGCATTTTATGAAACACACAAAAAAGTTTAAAGCAAAGTTAATGATATTTATTTTTACAATCAAACTAAATTATTGTCCTGAAGTTGGCATGGCATGAAAATGGGAAAAGGTTCAGACAGCCCTGCTCCAACCTTTTGCCTACTAAGTATAAACAATTTTCCATCATCTTTGACTGGCCAAAGCTCCAGCCCACATTGCCACAGACTGGCAACAAAATCAGCAGCCATGTAACAAAACCAGAAAATTGACCATCAAATGGCTTTGATCCCAGCCTGAAATGTGTCGTGGCAAGTAGGGTCTAGAACAGAGTAAAAGCCCCTTTCAAAGCAGTAAAACTGGAAGTTAAATTACTCGATGTTTTGGTTTAGCTTGGCAAAATGCCAGCTGCCCAATAGTCTGTCAGAGTCTTCCACCAGAGGGAAAGGGAGGGAGGAGAGAGAGGAAAAAAAACAACAAATAAAAAACTAGAAGCAAAACTTAAAATGGCAAAGTTTTTATATTTACACAGAGGAAAAGAAAATTAAAATCAGAGTATGATATAATACATACATATACATATGTGAAAAGAAATAACAACTTTACTGAGTTGCCCGATGAAATAATACAGATTCCAAACACCCAAACCCACAAAAACCCCAAAAAGGTTCTTCTTGAGAAAACTCTCATCAAGAAAGAAGAAAAAACAATAATAAGATGCTACTTCCCTAGATAACACAGTAGTGGGGGTGGCAACGAGGCTTAAGCATAAGCAGCGGCAGCATGTCCTCCCAGGGATGGGCGAAGAGCAAAAAGAGACAGAAGCTCCACCTCCTTCTTTTATTATACTTTCTGTGATGTCAGATGGTATGACATATCTCTTTGGTTGCTTAAGTCAGGTCATGCTTGTCTCCTTCTATCTACATCCCTCTATCTGGGCCTGCCAAACTGAGGCCTAGCTAAAACTAAGACCAAAACTACCACACTTGGATTTTTTGAATATGGATTTGTAACTATTTATCAACCTACCTTAAGTAAATCCCTTGTCATGAGAGAGTAAACATACTACATGTTAATTATTGTTTCTCCTTTATAGTGAAGATTTAGCAAGTTTATGACTGATATGAAAGCCAAGGCTAATTCATGCTGCCTACTTCAATCTAACTTTATTTGGAAAAAAAAATAAAAAGAATAATGAAAGCAGTTAAGAAAGTGTAACTAGGAGGAATGCATGAGAATGGCAAGTGCAGCAATTGTGCAGCTTATGGTGCATCAGGAAAATCTGTATCTACTGGTGCAGCCACTGATGTCCTTTACAGGAACCGTTATTCCTGTCCTGCAAGTGTATCTTACACACAGAAGTCTGTCAGGCATTACAACTTGAATTCCTTTCAGCTGCTTACATTAATTGATTGTTAATCTTTCTTTCCTATAAATGAAAAAAAGAAAAAAAACCAAAACAAAGGAATTTTTGCTGTATTCAGTTTCATCTCAAGATGTACCTAAATAACTTTCTATAGGAAAAAAGAACCCACACACTGAACAGCAAGTTCCTGTTGTCTTCCTTCTCAGTACAGAGTTTGTGCAGACTATTGTCTCATAAAAATAAAAAATAAATGCTTAACACTACTGTGAGAGGGCTTACCAAACCCAAAAACATCAATACAGGAAAAAAAAGGAAGATCAACACTATTTTGAAAACCTGTTTTAACATCATGTGTTCACTTAATGAAATTCTGCAGGCCAGAATCTATTCCAGTTCCAAGAAATAACAGCCTTCTTACACTGCTCCTATTTGCAGTTTCTTCTCTATGTCAAACATAATGACCTAATTCTCTAGAATCCTTGTTAGGATACATGCAGATCAATATCATGTTTTGCCACACACTGCCTCAAAGTCTTCTTTTGGGGTAAACACGTGCATACAACTACTAGATCATCAAGATTTACATGAATTTTAAAGTTGACAAAATTTTTCTTGACTTGCAGGAAATGTTGGGTTTGTTGGTTTGGTTTTTTTTAATATACATTTTTGGACAGTTTTCAGTAACATTTCAAAGACAGTTTCTGACTGTGATGACTGTTCATCATATAATTTGCATTATTGCTAACTTTCACAAAAACAAATGTGTTTTTATAAAAGACCAGAATGTTTCAAATATTCTAATTCAAATTCCACTTGTCTCTCAGAATGAAAAATTATATCCTTAAAAATCAGACCAAGTGCAAATACTGATATTATGTTAAAGAGTAAGATTGACAAGGGTAAGAATTGCAACTATGATATGCACTAAGCATATCAACACAAATGAAAAGTAATTAAATTTCTTATCACTGAAAATTGACAGTATTCAAAAAGTAAAACTTCAGTTTAATATAATTTGTAATTGCCTCCAACTAGGATCTCTAGGAAATGGATCAGGTTTTACCTGTTTTAAAGTAATAAAATTAGCATAGCTCTTCTACCTTATACCTGCTTAGTGTCTCATTTCTTCTTCTGACTAAGCTGAGTTTCATCAGTTGTCAGTTGTCTGCAGAGAAGTGAAGCAAATAATTTTGACTAAATGAACAAGCACATTCTGTTGCCCCTTGTCCTGTACTGACGTACCTGTGGTGATCCAATCGATGACATATGTGCAAATCTACTGCAGGCAGCAGGAAGAGCAAAGAGTTTAAATATAAAGGCCTGAGTAGAGCACTGAATGGAAGGTACGCTCCGCATTTTTTAACTTTTCTTCCCTTTTTTTTTTCTTTTTTCTTTTCTTAATAAGATGCAAAATACAGAATTTGTCTATTGGGATTCCCTTCTAAATTTCCAGGGATGATAGGTAAGAGAAAATGGTTCTAATAGTAATCTAAACCCTTTTGATTACACAGTTCTTTAAGAATTGTTTATGTTTAGAGTAAAATATTCCACAGGAAATCTGAAAAGTATTCTAAAAGTACTAATGGCAGACTGTAGAGTTACTGCTCAGAATGTAAGTAAACAACAATGTTCCTTCATTTTCTTTTAGTCACTAATGGAACCCAGAAATCTAATTTACCAGTGTCTTAGCAGTTTTACAGAAGGAGTGCTACCCCAGGATTTTTCTCACTTCGTGATATACTCATCTGTTGATTTCTTCACATGTTCCCACTCTTCCACAATTCTGTTTTTACTTCATGCTATGCATCAGAGTTAAAAAAGAAAACTTAAGAGCATGTTGTAATTCAGCTAGTCATTTCTTCCCACAAAGTTAACCTGCATATGCAGGAAAATCGTCATCATTTTATACATATGGTCATGAAATGCAGGGGTTCATAGCAGGAGGATGCTAGATACCTGCACTGATATACTGAACAGATTTATTTCCGTTGACAAAAGATCAGCTCAGATTTACTCTGCATTGCATGTACTATAAAGTTTTGCACACCCATTCATTCAGTTCTCTGCATTAAATCTCAGCTGAAGCCTCTCTTATTTTACATGTTTCACTAATTACCCTGGATAAAAAGCATGGTCAATGAAGTTTCCTTTGTCATGTGCAGAGAGATATGCTTTTCTCCACAGAAAGTAACTGAGCACAACTGAGAACTTTTCTTGGAGGTTCTTACATCTCTCCATTGATGAGAGAGGGTGTTTAGAGACTAAGATCTTAACACTGGAAACTTGGAAAAAGACTTGAAGATAAGGGGGGTGAAGCAAGGCCCTAAGCACTGCTGACGGAAGGGAAGGGAAGGGAAGGGAAGGGAAGGGAAGGGAAGGGAAGGGAAGGGAAGGGAAGGGAAGGGAAGGGAAGGGAAGGGAAGGGAAGGGAAGGGAAGGGAAGGGAAGGGAAGGGAAGGGAAGGGAAGGGAAGGGAAGGGAAGGGAAGGGAAGGGAAGGGAAGGGAAGGGAAGGGAAGGGAAGGGAAGGGAAGGGAAGGGAAGGGAAGGGAAGGGAAGGGAAGGGAGCATAATTTCCTGCTTCAGCTGGTAAATGAACCTACTGGGGTGGGGGCCTGCTAGACCTGTTGTTTAAAAACCAATTGGGACTGGTGGGAGATGTAGTAGTCAGAGGCTGTCTTGGGCACAGTGACTATAAAATAATAGAGCTTTCAATACTAAAGGATGCAAGGAGGGCCATCAATAAGACCTCTATGCTGGACTTTCGTAGGGCAGATTTCGGCCTATTCAGAAAACTGGTGCAGAACATACCCTGGAAAACAACCCTTGAAAACAAGGTGGTACAGGAGGGATGGACATGCTTCAAGAAGGAAGTTTTGAGTGCACAGGAATAGGTTGTCCCAGTGACAAAAGGCAAGCCGGCAGGGAAGACGACCAGCTTGATTAAATTCTGAAGAAAATCAGGGAAAAAAGGAGAGCTTACCAACTGTTGAAGAAAGGGCTGGCTACGAATGAAGAGTTTAGGGATTTACTTATGCAGGAAGAAAATTAGAGAGACAAAAGCACAATTTGAAGGTACTTTGGCTACTTCTGTAAGGGATAACAAAAAGCATTTCTATAAATACATTAATGACAAGAGGAGGGGCAAGGAAAACCTCCGTTCTTTGCTGGACTTGAGGGGGAACATAGTTAACCAGGATGAGGAGAAGGCTGAGGTACTTAACACTCACTTTGCCTCAGTTTTCACCAACAAGAGAAGTGGCCCTCAGGACAAGTGGCCCTCAGAACTGAGAGACAAAGATAGGAAGCTGAATTACCTCCCTAATTTCCAGGAGGATATAGTTAGTGACTTACTGAAACACTTAGATCCTCAGAAGTCAATGGGACCAGATGGGATCCACCCTAGGGTGATGAGGGAGCTGGCATAAGAGCTTGCCAAACCGGTCTCCATCATCTACCAACAGTCCTGGCTCTCTAGGGAGGTCCCAGATGATTGGAAGTTGGCAAATGTCACACCAATCCACAAAAAGGGCTGCAAAGAGGACCTGGGCAACTACAGACCTATCAGCCTGACGTCAGTGCCTGGCAAGGTTATGGAGCAGATCACACAGCACCTACAGGAAAGAGAAGGGACCAGACCCAGCCAGCACGGATTTAGGAAGGGCAGGTCCTGTCTGACCAACCTGATCTCCTTTTACGATCAGGTGACCCACCTGGTGGATGAGGGGAAGGCTGTGGATGTGGCCTATCTGGACTTCAGCAAAGCCTTTGACACTGTTTCCCACAGCATACTGCTGAAAAAGCTGCCAGCCTTTGGCTTGGACAGGGACACTCTCTGCTGGGTTAAGAGCTGGTTGGATGGCAAGGCCCAGAGAGTGCTGGTGAACAGGGCTGTGTCCAGTGGCTAGTGGTGTCCCCCAGGGATCAGTGTTGGGTCCAGCCCTATTTAACATCTTTATGGATGATTTAGATGAGGGAATTGAGTCCATCATCAGCAAATTTGCAGAGGACACCAAGTTGGGAAGGAGTATTGACCTACTGGAAGGCAGGAGGGCTCTGCAGAGGGACCTGGATAGGCTGGAGAGATGGGTTGATTCCAATGGGATGAAGTTCAATGAGGCCAAGTGCCGGGTCCTGCACTTTGGCCACAACCCCATCCAGCGCTACAGGCTGGGCACAGAGTGGCTGGAGAGCAGCCAGGTGAAAAGAGACCTGGGGGTTTGGATTAACAGGAGGCTGAACATGACCCAGCAGTGTGCCCAGGTGGCCAAGAAGGCAAATGGCATCTTGGCCTGTATCAAGAATAGTGTGGCTAGCAGGACATGGGAAGTTATTCTTCCCCTGTACTCAGCGCTGGTGAGGCCACACCTTAAGCATTGTGTTCAGTTCTGGGCCTCTCAGTTCAGGAAAGATATTGAGGTGCTGGAGTGGGTCCAGAGAAGAGCAATGAAGCTGGTGAAGGGGCTTGCACACAAATCCTATGAGGAAAGGCTGAGGGACCTGGGATTGTTTAGCCTGAAGAAGAGGAGGTTTGGGAGAGATTTTATCACTCTCTACAAATACCTGAAAGGATGTTGTAGCCAGGTGGGGGTTGGGCTCTTCTCTCAGGCAACCAGCAGTAAACAAGAGGGCATGGCCTTAAGCTCTGCGAGGGGAGGTTTATGTTGGATATCAGAAAGAAATTCTTTACAGAGACAGTGATCAGGCATCGGAATGGCCTGCCCAGAGAGGTGGTGGATTCATCACCCCTGGAGGTTTATAAGATGAGACTGGATGTGGCACTTAGTGCCGTGATCTAGTAATCAAATGGGGGTTGGATCAAGGGTTGGGCTGATGACCTCAGAGGTCTCTTCCAACTCAGCTGATTCTATGATTCTAAGAAAGGAGGGAGGGAGCAAGGGAGGGAGACAGGCAGGCAGGGAGCAAGGCAGGCAGGCAGGAAGGGAGGCAGGAAGGAAGGCAGGAAGGGAAAGTAGGAAGGAAGACAGAAAGGAACAAAGGAACACAGAGAGAGACATGCATCTATTTTATAGGATTTCAGCACGAAAGATTTTTCAAGTCTTCCCTTCATCCCCTTTTTTTTGTTGACTTCTTCCTTAGCTAGTTGAGCAGAGACAGGAATATAGATTACTAGATAAGGATAAACCTTCCCTTAATAATGGGATGAGAAGGGTATGAGAAACCATTGTTTACTTAAGCCAAAATGACAGAGAAAAGGGATTAAGCTTCCTCTCTTTGAGCAAAAGTCATGACCTACGGGTCAAAATAAGAGACTAAGACTGTAGGATTTGTTCCCTTTCTTGTGCCAAATAAGCTGTCTGAACTTATTTATTTATATCTTCTCTATGCCACTGTTTCCATGTCTGTATAATCATAACAGTTCCTCATAAGGTTACTGGAAAGTTTAATTAATTAATACGTGTAAAGTATTGAGCAATGCTTGGAATGTGACTGCGGACATGTGAAATGCTGTTATCTATCAGATATTTTCATATAAAATTAGATCTTTTTGTCTACGTAAAAATAATAGGTATGACAAGATTAAAACTTTTAAGGATAACATAAAAGCTTGCTTAAAATGATGAGGTTGTCAATTGACATGATGCACTGCAGAAATTGTGGTTCAAAGACTGTGGCATGACAAGAAAGAATTATTTTAGCTAGTTTAGTTCACATTTATACGTATGCCAGTATTATTATTACATACATACAAAAAAAGAAAGTACAAGGGACAAAGAAACAAATGCATCTCTGAGAAATCTCGCCAACTTGACAGTTAAAAAGATACTGCTCCTCTGCTAGAGTTTTTGATGGATATTACAAGAATCAAACTTCGGAGTTCTTTAACAGACATTCAAAACTATTAAAGCATGAGTTTCAAGGAACTGCACCCAGAGAGATGAACTATCCGAATTACAGAAGAATATTAAAGAGATATTTGATACCTGCAAAAGCAGGCTAAGGTTTTATCTCATGGGAATTCTGGCAAGCAGTGTTCCTATGTGTTATAATAAGGACTGACTATGAGAAAAGCAGCATGCTGGGAATATGCAGAAAGTCGACAAAGATGATGAAGGGTAGATTTTGACAAGGACTTTTTCAGTCAGGCTGAGTTTCTTATAACAGAAATTGTGTTTGAAGAAGGCAGGTTATGAGCCAAAGAGTGGTAACATTAATGAATAAACTAGACAGGCAGGAAAGGTACCATGTGTTCTTTTCACCATCTCACTTTAGACAGGAGTCATGACAGAAACTCAGTCTGGCTCCTGTCTTTCTAATCCTTATATGTGATTACAGAAGTTTGGTAACACCACTTCTCCCCTAGCAGTGTATTGTGCACTGAGGGACAAGCTAGCATGTGAATGAGTATTTAAAATTCTTCTCACCACATCTCTTACTTTCAAGGGAGCAAAGACCAGATGTTACCTTTAACACAGATATATTGCCACTGAGCCTCGGCCACTGTTTGGTTCTGCAGCTCCCACAGCAACTGCTATTAAGTGCTAATAATGTCATTAGGAGAAAAGAAAGAACTGCTAGAATGACTGAAGACTAACAAAAACATTTTACTCCAGCCCTGATAAGGGTGCATATCGTTACACCTGATGTTCTAGGAAATGTAATTGAAAACACTGTTAATGACCACGAAGAATGCAGTATGAAGTACATCAAATAATGCATGGTGTAATAAATACTTCTATCTCATATTTGCCATGAGGTAGTAGTGTGCTAGACTGCAGAGGGACAAGTATGCCTTAAAAAGTATAGACAGACTGACACGTAAGAGAATGGACTGGCTTGCAAATCAAGTGACCCCATCTACAAGCAAAAGAAATGGAATCCTCACATAAAATGTCCAAACTTGGATATTTTATGATCGTACTAAAAAAGAAGAAAGAGTGACAGGACGAGGAAAATAACACATGGCTGCAAAACAAAATTCAAGACTGTAATTCAGCTGAGGTCTGCTGATCCCACAAAGCACAAAAGCCCAACTCCAACAACTCCTGAATGACAATGAATGACTGAATTCCAGCTTCAGTTTTTCAGCTAAAATCAGGATGCAACATAAACCAGCAAAACAAGACTCTTAAATCTGTTTCTTACAGTCTGCAGGTGAAAAATGTCAAAAAGCCAAAATGGCAGCAGCTACCACTTGTGAATTTTAAACAGATAATTAAACGAAAGAAAGGCTCCTGTACACAGACAGGAGATTTAAAAGGTTAATGAAGGTATAATAAAGATGAAGATCTGACTATGAATGCAATAGTGACTTGAAAAAACAAATGTTAATAATAGGCAGAAAATAAAGCTGATTAAAATAATTTCTGTTGGATTCTCGCCTTCCCACTTGCCATGTACTCTTTTGGTCAGTTATTACAAATATGTAAATACATAAAATTTAAATACACAAGAAACTGTTGTCTAAATACAGACAGATCCATGTATAGATATTTTGTCACAAGAAAGAATTGCTTAGCTGAAAATGAAAACATTTTTCAAGTAGAGTGATGTGGGATCTCAAGCTGTGACCTCCTCCCATGACCCATTCTGAATCAGTAAGGCCATTATGAGAGCATATGCATGTTTATACAAAAACCTAACAGACAGGTTTTATTTCAGCCACCATTTACTTCACCTTGCCAAATGCCCATAACAAGCTGGATGTTTATGCAGCTTTCATCAGTATTTTGAAACTATCTAAACATATGGATGGAAGAAAAAAATTCTGTGTTACTATGATGTTTTACTTTTCCAGCAACTGGGGAGATAACAGTGGAGTAAATACAAACTTCCTTTTGCTGACTTTTAACTTGCTCAAGATGGATGGTTATTTGTTTCTTCATAGTAAGAGTTACAAAAGGTATGTCACAGTGTTAGGATTAACGTGAGAGGTATTAGAAGTAGTATCTTCGGGCAAACACCATTGTAGGCAATACTTTTCATGCTTCAGAGCTCTTGAACAAATAAATACAACATGTTTTGACACTGTCAGGTTATCCAAGTTTCTCACTTTCCACAGAAGTATTTTTATGATAAAGTACACCCTGTTGATATATTCATGGAATATATCAAAAGATCAAAACTCTAAACTCTAAATCTCTGAAATCTTACATTGAACTTAAAGCCTATAAGAAATTATTTAAAATAATTTAAACTGCAATCTGGATTAATTACAAACATGTAAAATGAGGACAGAAATGCATATATATTTGATTGCATAAAATTTGTTTATGGCATTAATGTTCTCCCTCAGGCCATATCTTACAAAGAGAGCTTTGAAAGAATGAAAGCTCTTCAGAATATTAGTACCATAGAGTCTTCATGTAGACACTAATGTAACAATTATTTATCCTGCATTCTGTATACAGCTGTAATACTGTTCTTAAACAATGTAAATAACAGTTGCTTAATTCACCTTATTACAGTCCTGGAAAAGTAAATAGAAGAAAGGAACTTTATAATGGCAGAACAACCAAAGCACAGAGTTATCCGAAATATTCTCTAGCTACAAATTCAAGCAGCACTATCTCAGGGGACCTGAAAGTGCTAAAATGTATGTTTAACATTATAAAGCTTTTCATCAACACAAAGCAATACAATTCGACAAAACCTGCCTGGAATTAACGCATTCGACCCAGAAGTTGAAATGTGTGTGCTCACAGAAAGGTCAATTTAAGCCATTTTTTGCATTTCCATCTCCTTTCTAGGAGTATGTGCTTATTGAGTGGGACTCCAAAATAGATTAGAGAGGATTCAAGGTGTTAACATTTATGCGTCCTTGCAAGTGTCAGACTAAAGCCACCCTTAGCAATGGCTCCTTTCCCTAACCATGTCCCTTTAACAGAGCACAGGAAAGCAGTAGTGCAGAAACTGTAGAACTGGTCCTAATCCTTTGGATATTTTCAGTGTAGGAGGAATTTGGGATGGTGGTAGGTTAGCATATATTGCAGGAAGAGTGCAGAGTGTCCTTAATAAATTTCAGCTCTGGCAAGCATATTCTCACTGATTTTATAATTCCTGACACTTGTCAACTGGCTGGAACCAAGCTACAAGATGATTGGAGTCAAGAGTAAGCAAAGTAGAGAAACTGCTTAAAAAGGGAAAAGAAATTAGTTCTCTGGCATGAAACATGAAGTGAATCAGTAAAAAAGCAGGATCCTAATACTAATGATGGAAATAACAGTGTGATAACCTGTAATACATCACTGCAGTGTCCCAGTGTAGAGGAAAAGGGGCAATCCCCAAGGCATCTAAATCAATCAAGCACCATACAGAGTGCATAAGTGATCCATACAAACACACAGAGTCAGGATGCTATGACATGCAGACAGATATCCTGGCTTGAGATTTAGCTAACTTAGCCACAGGAAACTACTGAACACATGAGAAATTGTTGGAGCCAGTAAAGAAGGTGACAAAAGGAACACAGAGTGGTGATGAAGAGGAATCCTGTGAGAACAATCAAACTGCATGTGTACTTGAAAGGCAGAACTGTGGACCTTTTGTAGAGAGAAGAGACTTGCAAGGCAGTATCAAGTAATGAGATAAAAGATTACTTGGGTAATGACATCAGAAATACCAAGTTTGGGTATGGAAGGATGTACCAAGGCCAGCAACTGGGTAAAAAGGGATCTAGGTCTGGCCTCTGGAAAGACCGCATGTATGGGGCCAACACCTGATTCAATTGCATGTGTGTGTGTTGTGTGTGTCACTGTGTGACCACCAGCAAGTTCTGATCATCATGAGCTGGACAAGAGAGCACTATGGGTGTGCATAGGGATGTCACTTCAGACATGGCTTGTTTCCTTGGTCCATGTGGCTGATTGTGCCTTACAGTGTGTGGTGTGCATGTATGTGTACAAGATCACTTCTGTGTGTCTGTGTGTATCTGTACAAACACCTCTGGAATATATGTCAGTCTTGTCACAAGCTGGACCTGCAAATGTGTGGTGGTTTGAACTTGAGAGAAATCACCTGAGCTGGAAAGTCCACTGGATTAGGGTTGCCACAAAAGAACTTATTTTTGCAAGTCCTCTGCTCCCACTTAATACCAGTGGGCTTTACAGTTGGTGACGGAGAACCTGTGCTGACACAATAGAACTAAAAATCAAACTGGAAGTTTAAAGGAGTTGCAGAAGTGAATAAAGGTGCTCCGTTCAGCTAAGAAAATAAAATCCTTTCTTTCTCTCTCTCACCTGCCCCACCTTCCATGCTTATGTATGTTCATGTGTGTCTAGAAATAGGTAGATAAACCAACATACAGGCAGATAGCTGTAAAAAAATCGATACATATTTGTTCAAACATTTTTTGTTTAGCTTGAACTTTACAGAGCAGCAGAATACACTTCTTTGAGAAGGGGCAAAAGCTTCATGCTAAAGGTGTCACTGAACATAACACACTTGCATGTAAAGTTCATTCCTGCTGGACAGTTAAAAGATTATGTTGTATTTCTCTGAGGGTTCCTTTATTGGTAATTTTTTTGTTTGTTTGTTTCTTTAAGGGGGCTTGTTTTGTTGTTTGGGGTTCTTTAAATTAATCGTTACTTACTAATGCAAACAGGAAGCTCATGAACAATTTGAACAGACTCAGCCCTGTCTCTTCCTACTTTTTGACAATGTGTTTAAATATGTCACTAAAACCAAGAGTAATTTAATAGTGATCATGTATTTCTAATGAATCCAAATGCTTTGGGATGAACACTAGCTTTCATCTCAAACCTTGTCAGGAGAATATCCAGGGAAATGTAATGATATCAGCATACCAAAATTATTAGGCCGTTATTACTTACTTCCTGCATCTGTGCTCTTATTTCTGATTTTGCCTACATGATTACACAGAAATAGCACTGGAATGCTCATTCAGTTAGGAATTGCTTTTGTACAACTCATATAGTTTTAGATGAGACTCAAGTAAGCAAATTCCTGTAGACAGACACCCTGAATGTCACCCTGCCTCCTATGAGAGAAATCAGAGGACTCAATCCAGTGAAACAACTTCCTTCAGAGCACATATATCTCAGTGACTACTCAGTGGGCAAAGTTGTTACAGCTGGATCCCCAACTAGACACCTCTGAGACGGGACTCTTAAAACTAGTTTTTAACTCTGTTTCAAATGCCTGTGGGATTTGTGCTTTGAGTACACCATTATCTATATATTACAGCCTTTCCATGGAAATTTATATCTCACAGTACAAACAAAGGAGATAAAGATAATCAAATGGTACACTTCTATAGATCCACTGAAGAAATCTTGATTTTTTTCATTTTTATAGTATTAATTTCAGATGCATCTCCTATTTAAAAACAGCAAAAAATGGATTTTATACACATTTCTCCTTAAAGTAAAACAAATAAAATGTTTTTGTGATTATGATGAAATAAAACAGAGGTTGTGGACTCTAATATGAAATGTATATACTTGAAATCTAGGTTTTCAATTTTGAAGATGCTAATAGATGAAAGTCTATCTAAGCACAGAACAGCACTTGTGGGGGTGGTAGTAACCATATCTGTCAGTCATGAGGCCACTGCTGCACTACTGCTATAGTCAACATTAAATCCTAGTGCTGGATGCTTCACAGTGCACTCAGTAATAAAGCACAAAAGAAAAGATTGCTTGTTATCCCTATTGGCCGGAAATGCAGATGGCATAAATCAGCACACCTTCAAAAACCTTAGCATAGCTATGCTGAGATGTATTCCACATTTCTTTCTAGATACCATTCATGATGTCTTTCTATTCAGGAATACATGCTTAGGTATACTTACAGTTCCTAAAGCTGCATGACCTATAAAAATATACATACATACATGTATATAGAACTATCCTATTCCCACAATACAATTAATAAAGCTGAAGTGTAGAGACAGATAAGTTGATTGCATTCAGACTATATAATTTAAAACCAAAACTCTGCCTCTGAAATTGGTTTGATCTGTAGACAAATGTCAGCTCTGTGCCCTATTAAACTTGCAATTATTTTAAAAGGACATATCAGTGAGCCCTGAAATGTTGAATAAATGTTAATTGGAAGTCAAAGAAAATATCATGAATGAAATAAAACATGCAAAGAAAAAAGCATTTTCAATCTACATCACAGAAACAATTGGATCCAAGAAAGAAAACATTACCAAATAGGCAGGGTCCATCTTAACAGATGGACAAAAATGGCAAGAAAAATACTAGAAGCTTGTTCAATTTTAATGAGCATAATCCTGATTATTTTTTAAAGTTGCTGCCGTGTAAATATATTACTTTTAAAGATTAAATTGCATGATAACATTGACTGTTGAGCTACTCATTAGCTATCCTACATATGCTTAGAGTAAAAATGCATGGGATTTATGATTGCCATACCATAGCATACCATTGTATAATCAGTTAATCTAATTAGAATAAGGAAATAACAATTTGTAATGTTCTACCTTTTTTATTATTGTTGTAGTTTGGAATTATTATGTAAATTCTCTCCCCTGCCACTAACTACCCATGCCATTAGTTAACAAAAGAAGTAGTTAACTGCTACAGTTTTCTTCTTGTTGGCTTGGGTGAGGGCAGGTTGTCTCTTTTGGTTTTGGGGACATTTTTTCCATTGTTAGCTCGGTGGAACGCAGGAGCGGTGTGTGTGTGCTGCTGAGGCGGGAAACTGTTTTGTCTCCTGCTCCTCGTTGCTGCGACTGCTGCTGCTGCTTCTTGGTGAGCTGGTTCTTTTCTCCTCACCACGGTTGTTCTCCTGGTTTCTGCATTTGGGGACCCAGTCTGCTCCAGTCTCCCCGTCACTTTCAGCCTCATGGCCTGCCCGCCCCAGCTTGGGCAGTGACCCGAGAGAGAGAGAGTTGCAGCTGCTTTCCAGGACACGTGGCAGTTTCTCTGCTTCCAGTTTTCCTTCTTCATTCGGGACAACGAACACGGAGGGAGAGACAGAGTTCATCTGAGTGCTGATCGCTGGTCTGTCTCGCTGGAGAGGGACTGTGAGCTCACCTGCAGCCAGCCGGGTTGGGACACTGATACTGCTCATAAGTATAACTCTGCTCCAAGAGGAAACTTGCTGGTGTGGGGGTTGTTGTTGTGGGGGTTGTTGTTTTTTTTTTCTGTGGCATTGGGGAAGCGGTTTTGCTCTGGTCTGTTTAGAGTTATATCTATACCTACATATATATATATATATATATATATATATATATATATATATATCAATCAGTTAAGAACAGTTATCCTTCTTGTATCCATTTTCTGATTAAAGTTCCTTTTCTTAAATTTGATAAAGAGTGGCGTGATTATTGTGGAGGAGGCCCCCACCTCTCCGCTTGTGGGTAAACATTTTGGTTTTTCCTCTCAAACCAAGACAATTATTCATCCAAGACTAAATATTATGAATGATTTTTTTCCAAGAATTTCAATCATTTTTCTTTGGTACATTTGTACAGTTTGACAGCAGCAATTTAAAAATGAGGACTGAAGAGGGATTTGATTTTTATTTTTAATTATGGAAATGCAATCTTCTTCACATCTACTTTCAAAATGATGACTAGAGGCTATTTGCTTAAGTGAACAGTGAACAGTATGAGAAGTGAATAATCACACACTGTAGGAACTGTATAACGTCTGAAATTATACTAAAAGGCAGCTAGATATAACACTAAAGGGAGAAAACCATCAGAACATTGTATTGTATATCCTCTTAGATAAAAAATTGCATTTTGTTGGAATGAAATAATCATGTCTTGATGTAGGATAGCTATCAAGAATTTTACAGGTCTACTCTTTTCTAAATCCTGCTAATAATTTTATATCTTGGCAAAAGATTTATAATATTTTAACTGTAATAATGATACAAACCCTGATTATTCAAATGCATGCAATATGACCAATGTCATCAATGCAAACTGTAAAAACTCAAGTAATTATTACAATGTTGCTAGATAGAAAAAAAAAACAAACCACCAGTTCTTAGTTCAAATTATACCTAGTTCAAAATAAATTCTGGTAGAATATGACAAGTGAAATAAACTGACATTGCTTATTCTGTGAAAAAACAAAGATATAAAGGCTTGGTTTCTTATGAGTCAGTGAGAAATGTCCCATTGGCAAAGGCTGATAAACTATTTGATTTTAGGCTTTTGTCTTTTTTTTTTCTTTTAACAAGGATATTCACATTTCCAGTTCTGCTAATCTGACACTTTGATTGCACGTTACTGAATATTCTCCCTCTCACACTCTTGGAGAAGAAAAGGTCTGACAAACCATCCTCTGAATTTACTAACAACATAAAAGACCCTCTTACTATTCATTATCTTCAATACACAAGTGCATCTGGGCAAACATCCATGGGAAAGAATATAATATCTATTAAATTTTAATCCTTGGCTCAATACCTATACAGACCTAATTCTCATACTTTCAAGAGAAGCTTCAGTTTTAGTCTTGAAATATAAACAACAAACTGCAACAGAATCAGTCATTCAATGTCATGAAGGCAGTTTCAGCAACCTTAACTAAGAACATTCTTTATTTTCCAATTGTAGAGAGAAAAATATAGAAGAAAACCACAATTTCACCTTTTCTTATTATTTCCATTCTTCTCATTTTGTTAGGCCCTTCTTGAGTGATGGAACATTTTGCTGCTCTAAAGTTTCACTATAGTAAAGATTTTGTGGTCTGGTTTGTTTAACTGAGTATTGATAATAGCAATAAGCTTATGCATATTGCATGGAGTATATGCATATGACAAAAATATTCTTAATTGAAAATAATTCTTATTTGTGGGATGATCCGGCCTTGTCTTAGTTAGTTTTCAGCTGTCCTATCCCTCTTTGCTTTGTGGAGTGCATCAGCACTTCAGATCAATCTCATAGTCTACAGTCATGTATTATCTCATTTCTGCATGTTCCCTCTTTTTTGACTCATTGTCCACACTGCTGCACATTTATGGGGACAGATAAATCAGAATCTTTGAGGCTGATGGACTATCCAGTTTCATCACCTCTTACTATTATTTATCCCTTCTTATATGTTGGTACCGCAGTTACAGAACAGCACCATTTTCTTCATTTCCCAAAAGGGCAATGCAACAAAGGGGATGGAATATATCCTGTGCAACTTCAGACATTTATCTCATCTAAAAGTGGCTGTCTAAAGCAATTCAGATGAACCAAGTCCAGTAGCGCCCATTTCTCTGCAAAGTAGAGGGAGTTTAGGAAGGTTAGCTGAAATGCAGTCATCTGAAGTTAAGGGAGTTGAATCCAAATCCACCTTTCCAAGGCCATCAAAGTAGTTTGAAAAGATATTTCAACTCAAATTTCAGGTTTACATTTTGTATGCTGGAATATCTGAGAAGTACAGTGATGGAATAAATGTGTCATACTATTGAAGAAGGGTTAATGTTGTACTGTGTTCCTATGAACTGAAATAAAATTTTTAGTTTTAGGATGTCTTCAGAGTCCCAGCTGACATAAAACAAGATTATCCTTTCCAAAATTTTAGAAACCATAATTATGGTTTATGTTATTAATTCTAAATTTTTAAAATAATCACCTCCTTAAGAAAGAAATGCAGTTAACAATAGCTTCTGTTTTAAAAATTAAATACACAGATATGAAAACTCCCTGAATTTAAGGTCATGTGTTATTTTCAACATAAATAAAATGAAGAGTCAAACAAATATGTGAATACTTGTATTAAGAGATATACAAGATGAACAGATCTAAATGTTACAGAAATAATTGAGCAAATGAACGTTGCCTTGTAGAGCAACAAATAATGTCTCTAACACTGAACAACACATTCTGTTAAATTAGATAATGGTATTTTATGTAAAACAACTATATTCATGGATCCCTGTTAAAACATGATACTGGTTTTACTGATATTTTTTCCCTTGGGTACTTTCCATGATCTAGTCCTTTGAAAAGGACTTCAACAGGGCATAGCAAAGCACAAAAAAACAGATGAAGAATATAAGGCTAGAAGTGAATAAGATACTGGTTTTCTTTTCATTCACTTAGATGTCCAGCTCTCAATTTATTACATACTGTCCTTCTCAGTTGAAAATGTGACTCTTACTAGCATAAGGTTGTAGTAATGGCCAAGACAGAAAGACTTTAAGTTCCAGTTCTTACTAGGCAACTACAATGGCAACATCAAAAGTTAAGTGCTTTTAAAGAAATTGGTTTTTGTTTGTTTACATTTTGTTTTGGTTTTTTGTTTGTTTTTTTTTTGTTTGTTTGTTTTCAAATTAGTTTATACAGGTCAGATTCTAGCCTGAAAGAATACTCTAACAGATTAACTGCCTGAAAATGAAAACATTTGTGTTGTTCATGTCCACAACTGAGGTCAGAAATTATTTACATATCTTTTTGAAAAGTGTGTAATTTTTTATAGTGTATGCTTTGTTTCATTTTATTGATGGCTCTAAAGTCCTTTTAGTTGTGTTTGCTAGGAAAGACAAAGGGCTGCATTTTATTTGTAAATGTTAAGACATTACCCACAAACAAATGTTAAGCCTCTTTCCTACACAGCTGCTTTATGTGTAACTTTCATAGCAGGGGTGCAACTTTTAGAGTTAGCATTGCTACATTTGGCAAATGAGCAGAGAAAGCTGAGCAAGGACAATTGTGACAAACCCAATCTTGACTTGCACAAGGCATAAATTGCCCAGGATCACTAAACATCAAGTGCCTCGTGTCAGTCATTTAGTTATTTAAACAATGTTTTTCCTTTAACAACAAAGCTGCATGCTATGACAAAACTCATAAGGACTGATTGGAATTACACTGTTATTAGAGCTCTTTCAGTTGTTCTAGCATCAGGTTCTCCAGAACTTCTTAATGGCCATTGCATAACCAACTCTTCCTCTCACCAGAACTTTTTACATGCTGTGGAAGCCAAGATATGACAACACTTTTTTCCTGCCACTTTTCAAATGGTTTTTATTTTAAATATTACCAAAAAGATTGATAATGCTGCCACGATGCCCTCTAATAGTGCTAAAAATGCATGAAAGCTTTTAAAAAACTTACACAGGAACAATTTAGTTTGTAGAAAAACAACACAAAGAGGTTTCTTCTACCATCTTTGCTATTTCTCATGAGGCCCACCTGTACTACAATCTGAAAACACATTTCTGAACCAATTAAATTCCTGTCTTCTCTAAACTATTCTTAGCACAAGAATGCCTGTTTATAAAAAGGTATTGGAACTAAAGCTGTAGGTGTCCTCACTCTCAGAAAATCTCCAATTTCCTCAAAAAAAAAAAAGTATGCAGTATTTTTGTACACTAAAACACTCTAACTGTTCTGGAATGAATAATATTTCCAGTCCTCATGATTACTTCTAGCCACCCAAAACAGTGTGTTCTGCTTTTATAATGAGTTTTAATTTATAGACTCATAAGCACATTCACTTCTATACAAGCTGAACTCCATCATTAGCATCCTCTTCATTTCACTTACCTTGATTTACTCTCAGAATCATTTTGAAGACTGCTATACACAAAAATGATTAAAAGGGTTTAAAAGCAAAAAAAGGGGCTAGATCAAGGAATACATGTAGGAACAATAAACAGTATCATTGGATTTTTTTTTTAAATATTTTTCTTCTAGAACCAACATACCACAATACAGCATGCCATGTTGAAGACAAGTAGTAGAATAATCTGACTTCCATGACCACAGCTGTGATTTGATCCAGGGTTTTTTGGTGCTAAAGGAAGAATAAGCAGTTTGCTACCTCTGCAATTCTTTAAAAGTGTGTTTGGAAAAGACAAGGATATATTCAGTAGCTCTAACTATTTTTTTTCTGAATTTCTGACTTCCACATAATGCAAATTTCAAAGTAAACGAAAAAACTAGGATGGTTATGTTTTAAAACACACACAAAATGGTTTTTATTCTTCTATTTCCTATATATCATTAACTGCTACTACAAACTTCTTCCAGGTGTAAAGCAAAATGCAACACATGCTTACAACTGAGTGAATGACAAGAGGGAGGTCCTGGTTTTTTGATGGTTTTGCTAATCACTTCTAATACAATGGTGAGTGGATTAACAGATGATGCCAATAGTCTCTGGGGATGTACAAGTATATTAAGATGATTTTGCAATGCATCCCTACAGCTTGCAATGTAATTAAGTTACAGTTTTCTGTATATAATTTCATTAATATGGATTAGTCAAAATATCAATGCACAAATAAATGCAGACTTGCAAAATGTGTATGTCAATAAAATAAACATAGCGTTCTAGTAACAAGGTAGGAGTCTAACTTCCACAGGAAGCACGTTCAATACTGCTTCTTGATTGTCATTCACAGGAGTAACTGAGGTTATCTGAACTATGCATTTATAGTCAACTCCTTCTGACAATTCCTCATTATTCTAATATGCTGTGAGAAATGTTTTTGCTTTTTTTTTTCTCCAAAAGGGGACTCTTCTCTTTACTTGAATCAATTTTCTGGGATAATATCCTGTGAAAGCAAAGGTGAAAAAGAGCTCTGCAGGATGAATTAACTGAAGTAAGGAAGCTCATAAGTGACCCAGCAGGCCATCACAAGAGACCACACAATCAGTAAAGAATCTGTCACATTTACAGTCAAGAGAAAAATAAAATTTGAAGGAAACAAAGAAATCTTGACTGTCTACCTGGTGAGAAATGATGTGTCCAAAGTTAATATGGTTTTCATAAAGTATTAGTTTGGTTTTCATATAGTACTTTGATGTGTACATTTCTGATACAAAAATACTGTGATCTTTAGAAACTTACTGCACTTCCTTAAATGAACACCTTACAAACGGGAACTGAACAGTAACTAAGAATTAATGCATAGAGCCAAGTCTTTTAAAGGGAGAAGGCACAGTCTTATATTGAAAAAGAAATGAGGAACTCAAGGTTTATTATCTCACTCCCTTCTTTCCTTTCCTTTCTCTCTCTTTCTCTCCTTCTTTCCTTTTTCTTTGAAAATTAATTGCACTTACACACATGTAGAGTTCTATTTGTAACTTGCCCATAGTTAGTTTTATAGAATATTATAGAGGAAATAAAAATTGCATACGAATTGGTGTTTCCACTCTTACCACACCGTCAAAGCTTTAGAGAGGGCAGAATTGTCATAAACTAACAAAGAATAGGTAAAAGATCTAGATTTACTGACCTTTAGGTTATTATTACAGTTAATGTCACAGTAATAAATAAAAAAGGAAAACCATAAATGCTGTATAATATAAAATTTTAGATCTCTCAGAGAGATAGAAAAGACAAAAGAAAATATATAGACTCCTAGTTAAGTATTTTATAGCGAAATATTAATATCTTTATATTTCTTAGCATGAGTTTATACAGAGGAATGACAAATAACATCTTCTCGCTCAGTTGTTTGCAGATTAGTATTGTTTGAGTCAGGGAGAATTAAGCTCTTTCAGGTCCCATAGCAAAGGCAAAGGTGATGAGTTTCTATTAATACAGCCAATAAAATCCTACACTGCAGTAGACTATCACAGATAAATCATGTGTTTCTAGCACCATGCATGAAGATGTTGTATACTGAAAATTAGACTGATAAAAGGAAAACAAAAAACAGACAAAGTGAACACAAATGAAATGCTGTTTTTTTCTGAAAAACATGAGGGTAACATAGTCTTCAAGCATAAAATAAATTTATAATTATTATAATTCATTCATCTAAGCTTGCTTTCCAGAAAGTTTCCTGTTTCTTAGTGAGGCTAATAATGTATAATCTTTACAACTGAAAGTCTCAGAGGAAAGTTTACACTTCAGAAAAAAAAAAAAAGCCTTAAGAGTAACCTTAAGTCTCACTGGATAGATCCAAACAAGGGATATGGTAAGCCTTAGGAAAAGCTTCTATCCAAGCTTTGCAGCCCTGTGCATCTTGAGCTTCTGATATCCAGAAGTATCTCTTTTAACAAAACCACATTAGGATCACCAAAGACTAGGCAGTATAGTACAGTACTCTGCCTCATGTGAAAGCTATGAAATAAATGATCTGTTTTTTCTTTTACCCATTCTATCCCTTGGAAAAAATATGCAAGATTTAATAACAGAAACACGTATCTTCCTAGTACTGGCTGGCAATGAGCTTGTTTTTGAAGAAAGGATCTGACAGGCAGTGACAGGTAGCCACCTGCCTGCAGGAAAGCAAAACCAGACATTCAAAAATGCAATCACAGATATCATAGAAACATAAAAGCATTGACATGTGTCGGTTGGAAAAGACCTTTAAGATCAATAAATCCAACCAAAAACTAAGTCCACAACTAAATCATGTCCCTAAATGCTACAACTACACATCTTTTAAACTGCTGCAGGGATGCTGACTACATCACTTTCCTGTTGCAATGCTTAATAATTCCTTTTGTGAAGAAATTTTTCTTAATATTTAATCTAAACCTTCACTGGTTGCAAATTCAAGCCATTTCCTCTCGTTACTTGTGCAAAGAGATTGACCCCCACCTGACTACAATCTCCTTTTAGGCAGTTGCAGAGAGCAGGAAGGTCTCCCTTGAGCCTTCTTCTCTCCAAACCAAACAATCCCAGTTACCTCAGATGCTCCTCATCAGAGAAAAGGTATGTAAAATAAAAGACAAGAACACTGATATTAGGATTAAATAAAAAACCCAACCCAACAAGCACAGAGCACTTTTGCATCTTTATATCTGGAATTTTAATTAAAATTAAAAAAAAAAAAACAAAACAAAAAGTGTGACATCAGAATTATAGCCATTACAGTAGGGCAAAGGAGAGCGATGCTTGTTTGATATGGTATTAGTAAGTTAATAATGTGATAAATCTACTTATTACTTAGCATTAATCCCAGAAACAATTGAGAAGCACTTGATAAAATCTGCCCTTAGAGAAATGACTTTCTCCTTGTTTGAGGAACACATCTAATTGGGTTTGAAAATGGCATCTGATTTGCTAATCTGACGATTCTGAATGAATTGGTCTCTTAGGTTTTATACACTGTTAAATCTACAACTGCTGGTCTTTCAGCATTCTCATTTTTAACTGTTTTTGAGATGAATCAATGCACATTTGGACAGATCACTCTCCCTCTTTCATCTTGATTAATCCATTAAAGTTAATGCTTTAGACCTCATCTGTAGCTGAATCCCCTTGAAAACCCGGGAAGGCAAGTCAATTATGGAAACAAGGTGATGCCACATCACAGTCCTTAATATGCCCATTGTGGTAACCTGATTAGTAGATCTAAAAATCTTAGGGAATTATTTTTAAGACACAAGGATCTGAGTTTCCAATTTAACCTTTACATTACTGACTGCAAGAAGTAGATTACTTTTGTCCGCTGTGTAAGAATATAAAAGGAATTCAAGTAAATGACTGACAGACTTCAGTACAAACAGTGAAGAACATTTCTAGTCATGTAATGTTCATGATATAAATATAGATCAGTGACACAGAGCAACTATAAACATTGAGAGTAGAATCAATGTTGAAGAAATTTACTGATACACAATGAACACATCAAAATAAAGGGTGCAATTACAGGACTATCACAGTTTTTTTTCCCTGTTCTGCCACATAAGAAACTTATTTTGCTTTTTCTGAACATGCTCAGCTAAAAAGTTTCCAATACTGCACAGTAATAGCAGTCATGGAACTTATGATAAAATATCTGATAGAGCAATGATAATGTGCTTATCGCACAGGAGTCTCTTGCAAAATATAAATGACAAATATCAAAGAAGTCCAGAGCAACCAATTTCTGCATCAAATAGTGTCTTAAAATTTAGGACACTTCAAAATGCATGTGAAATCTCCAGAAAATACTCTGTTAAAAACAAACAAACAAACAAAAAAACCCCAACAAAATAGAAACCCAAACTCAAACAACAGAAAAACAAACTCCATTTTTATAAGCAGCTATTCACGCTTAGAAAGATGCCACCCACCTCTGTTAAACTGGTAATTTTTGTTTCTTCTTTAGGTGAAACCAGTGTTTTGGATAAAGCATAAGCACATATAAACACATGTAACTTTCTAACAAGTTATAATTAGAACAAAAAAAAAAAAAAGAAAGAAAAGATCTTTGAAATTCTAACTCAGCAGTTGTTTTAAGAAATTTATTTCTTACCAGTAGCTGAAACAGATGAAAGATATATCACACTCAAAAGGATTTCAGAAATTTTGATTATAAATATACCCATTATTCTTAACATTGCTTTATTTTTTCTATTAATAATAGAACACTCTTCATATGCACAAAAGAACAGTGGACTGCAACTTCAGTAAAAGACGAACAGATGAATTCCACTATTTTGAGAAATTTTGGTTGATGAAGGAATGAAAACCATCATACTACACAAAAATTTGGAGCATTAAATTCTAGTCATTTAAAAAATCCACAAATGCTAAGTCATTTCAGTTGGACCAGGACATTACCGTCAAATTTATAAATTTTCAGAGCCATGCTTCTTTCTTAAAAAAAAAAAACAAAAGTGCTACAGAAATTCTCATTTGCCTCATTAGAACCAAACTGGGGTTTTAAGTCATATGGACAGTGGTTGGCCTTTAAGCTCTTTTGTTTATGACATTTTAAAGCACAGCAGTACAGAAGTTGCTGAGGTGTCTCAGTGGAAAGAGGCACACTGTGAGCACCTGAGTCACAGCTGTAGTAAACAATTAGGAGGTGCACTGAGAAGCCTGGTAAGGAGAAAAGACAAATTAGTAAGAAAACCCTTCCTCTGAACAGAAATCAGCAGGAGGAAAGAACCCTTAAGAGACTTGCAAAACCTCTGAGTGCAGATTGTTAGTATTTACCATTTTGTAATGCTTCTTTTTTGGAGTTTACCACCTTTTTCATGGATTAAGGAAATTAATGTCAAGACAATCCCTGACACAGGGTAAACCTCAGTGAAGTTAGGCTGACATACTGAGAAGCTGCACAAACTTAGATCTTAGGTTCCTCCAGAAAATGAGGAAATCCTAAGTGAATGATTTGTGAAAAGTCTAGTGTGATTTGTCTAGAATGTCAAAATTCGTTGCACTGGTAGAAATGAAATTCTATTTCCCAGAACATAATTCAAGAACCAAACCTTTCTGCAGATCTTCTGCTTCTTTAGTTACCATTGAAAGTTTAACACTTCAGTGAACGTGCTCTGACAACACTGCCTGCTTTGATCACATGAGAGTGTCTGCTCATGTAAGTATAGACTTGTCCATTCAATTGTATACACAGCCCCGTCTCAATCTTCCAGCTCAACTTTGTCACCTGAACAATATTCTTCTAACACCTTTTGTTTTCAACCCAAACTCCCTAAAGACATGATACTGCAGAATAATGCTGACTGAGCACCCCTGCTGTCAGCATATGAACCCAAAAGACATTTCTTTGATTTCAAACAAGGTTGTAAAAGACCAACAAATGAATGCTGGGAAAAAAAATATCTGGATGGTATAAAGAAATGCTGTGTGTCCTTATAGAAGGAAAGCTGGCAGTGGAAATCATGCTACTCAAGTTCATGGCTTTCTAGGTAATTTTACTTTTTTTGTGGGCGGAAGGAAAGCCAGCAGTTAGAAAATGAGAAATCCTACTATATGACATCAATAAAAATATGAACACAGAATAATGATTTGCAGATTTTGTATCTTATCACAAAGATCCTTGCCTTTTGAATTAATTAGCAATGTCAGTAATGTGTATTGTCTATATAAACATTGAAATAAAATAGGCCCAGAATACATTTGTTAGTCCTGAAGTTGGATGACATCTGCTTAAATATTTTCTAAAGGGTGCTGTAAGGCAAAGTTACTGTTTGGTTCTGTTCTGGTTTTGTTTGTTGGTTTCATTTTCTGTTTTGAAGTTTCTGAAAAAATAGCAGGGTGGACTGCAGTCACTCACAGTGCTATTTTTTATGGTATGTAACTGCTTCTGTGCCATACACTGGGATCCACATGACAGCACATGGGAGTATTTGTTAGTGAAAGCATGTTGAGATAGTGATGGAAAACTGTGGAGGGAGTCAAACATGATTTTATGTTGTTCACACTCCTCCTTCAGAATGGCCTCTGGCATTTACTCCATCGGGCACCACCTCAAAGAGAACTGGCCAGCCCAAATCACTGATCTGTCAGGGACCATGCTGATACAAGGCCTGGACGAGTGTAGGTCAGGGCTTGAGTTGGTGCTCTGACCCTGTGTTACTCATTATAAAGATCAGTGCTATAGAGCCAGCAGGACACAGAGCTGGGAGATGGGCAGAGAAGCTGGATGCAGACGAGAAATTATCCAAAGGGTTTCACTGAAATTTACTAAAAAAGAATAGTAAAGTTTGGAAATCATAAATATGTTTATGTTGGATCATTCTTCTACCTGTTTTCTCCAAACTAAGCCCATATCACGAAATCACAGAATATGAAGAGGTGGAAGGGGCCTACAAGGATCATCAAGTCCAAATGACACCAATCGATGTCTAACTCTCTTCAACTGACATCATACTAAACTGTTGTATTAATTTCTAGCTCTACATTTTAGTCCTGTTCTGCTTAGTTCCAATCGTCTCTCAACTGGCTTCTCCCAGTTTCTTCCCTTTGCTACCCATTCCTATGCTCATGCTTAACAAAGCAGAATGCATTGTTTTCCTAGTCTCTTTCCTGCAAACAAATGAATTGTATGTAGGCTCAGACAAGCAGCTGGAATGAAAAATTTCAGTCCAAAAAGAGAAAGTTTAGTAGTTAAAAACAATTAAAAACAAAGACCCATCTATGTGGTAGAGAACTTACATAACATGCTAAAAGATGTGTGCGTATAATACACACAGCCTATTATATACTTAAATATATAAATAAAACCCCAAAACCCAATCATGCTTGACATCCATTTGGCAATGTTGTCTCATTGGAAAGGTTTATATTTTTGAGACTAAAATTAGTTGAGAAGAACAGTTGCAAACACAGAAATGCTGAGCATATTTTGTACACTTAGCAGAAAAAAGAAAAACCAAAAAAATGAATGAGATAACCTAATCAAAAAGAAAAAAAACCCACCACATTTCCTGTTTCACAGGTCACCTAATACTGTGAACCCTGCCCTGCAATTCTTCTGATGCCAAGGGACCTTTGGACACTGGAGAATAAATAACCTCATTTCCTCTCCAGCAAGTAGCTGTATGTGCCACTAAATAGGAGAGGGATGTGGCAGCTTTGACATAATAAAAAAAAAGATAACTTACTTTAAAAAAAAGGAGAGGAGGAGAAAAAAAATCTAGTCAGAAGCAAAACCCAGTGATTCTTTCCTTTTTAACACACTCATACAAACTATGGAAAATGGAAGGATAATTTTTTCAAACATGCGAGATCACTGTTCCTAAAATAGTGTAAGATCAGCCTGTACAATCACATGATAAATTCAGTCTCATATGGCAGCAAAACAAACATCTGGGGAAGAATTTATAAGGACTGGAAAATGTTTGAAAAAAATGAGTTTTCATAACTAGGCAAAAGAAGGTAACAGTTTAAGCTCACATTAAAAAATGCAAGACAATTATTACAGAAGTAAGGAATTTACAGTCATCACTGATTTGCACAAAGTGATGATCTGGAGTTTTAGTGCACAAACTTTTGGCTTTAATTCTTTAAATTATGAGATTTCTGTCACTAGTTCAGGTAAAAATTAAAGTGGTGAGCAGCAGCCTTATTGCGTGCAATAAATACTCCGGTTCCTGTACATGAAAAAAAAAAAATTATAAAGTCAAGAACGAAAATGTCAAAATTAAATAGTTCATATATAAAGCTATCAAACTAATGGAGCATCTGAAAGCTAAAGCCCTCGAGTGAATGTGATAAATCTGTGTGAGTTAGTGTGAATGCTATATTGACTATGGAAGATTCAACCAAAAGAACTTCTCAGCTGCACTACTGAGCATGTATGGGTAACAGAAATGAGAAGAATTAGGGGGTGCTTTTTTCGTTGGATGTTATGAGACAGTGGTTATAATTATGTCTCAAAACCGATACTTTAACTCTGATATATCTTTAAAAAAGGATCTCTCAGTTTTCAGAGCATGTCAATGAGATAGGATGAAAATGGTCTACATGATCCACTTTCATTGTCTCTTTGGTAATCTGCAATTTCATGAATATACCAAGACTGCCTCGTAAACCAGATGGCATTACACAAACAAATTGTTTAAAATTGTCTAAAAGATAAGGAAGACTCTCTGTAATAGTAGATAAATTCTGTATTAGTGCATAAACCGCAATAGTTGAGCAATTGCAAATATTTCATGGCAAAATACTTCTGCCTGAAATTGTGAAAGGATATAAAAGTACAACAAGAAGGTTGAGAATGAGTAGAGGCATTTACACAGAAAAAAATTACCATATCTAAGTTGTATTCTTGTACTTATGAGATTCAGAACTAATTTTAAAAAGGAAAATCAATACAAATGTTCTCCTTTATAAACTATAACGCAATGATAATTTCAAAGTATAAACCAAATATATTTTCTGTAGCTTAAGGTTGAAAATAAAATTACATCATTTGTCATGAGAGGTTTGAAGTACCCTACTCAATGCTGTATGGAATGAGTGAGAAAAAAAGCAAACATGTCCTGCAAACAGCCATTAATTAGTGTGAATAAAAACTGTAATGCGATATAGAATCATAGAATCATAGAATCGATTGGGTTGGAAAAGACTTCCGAGATCATCGAGTCCAACCCTTGGTCCAACTCTAGTCCATTTACTAGATCATGGCACTCAGCACCACGTCCAATTTGCATTTAAAAATCTCCAGAGATGGGGAATCCACCACCTCTCTGGGCAGCCCATTCCAATGCCTGATTACTCTCTCTGGAAAGAATTTTTTTCTGATATCCAACTTAAATTTCCCCTGGCAGAGCTTAAGCCTGTGCCCCCTTGTCCTATTGCTGAGTGCCTGGGAGAAGAGACCAGCCCCCACCTGGCTAGAACTTCCGAACTTCAGGTAATTATAGACAGTGATGAGGTCACCTCTGAGCCTCCTCTTCTCCAGGCTAAACAACCCCAGCTCCCTCAGCCTCTCCCCATAGGGCTTGTGCTCCAGTCCCTTCACCAGCCTTGTTGCTCTTCCCTGGACTCGCTCCAGCACCTCAATATCCTTTCTGAACTGAGGGGCCCAGAACTGAACACAGTATTCAAGGTGTGGCCTCACCAACGCAGAGTACAGGGGAAGGATCACTTCCCTGGTCCTGCTGGCCACGCAGGAATTCTTGAAACTACACACAAACCAGTAATAGACAGGAAAGATTAAAAAAAAAAAAAAAAAAAAAAGAGAAGAAAAAAAAGGTCAAGGAAAAAATTCCCCTCCATAAAGAAGGAGCACCTAAGAAACTGATTTTTTTTCTCTGTACATTGCATCAGGTGAGTATTATATATATAATTGTTATAACTGGAGCTGCTATTAATTAATAATTGCATATCACATTCAAAATAGTTGAATTTCAATTAATGTTTAGAAAATTTATTATTTTAAATACATGCCTGTAAAATGAGGAGAAACAAGATACTATATTAAAGAAATTTAATGTGAGATAACCTGTTTTATTGAAAGAGAACTTAACCGGAATATGTTTTGTTTCATCTGTTCCAGAGCAGGATTTTTCAGTTGTAAAACATCCAAATGTTCCTAAAGAGTATTTCAAAGAATCTGTGCTGCCTTCCCCCAACATAACCTTAAGGTAATTTAAAAAAGCCAGTGCTTTATATGCTGACTGACTGAAAACAGTAACTAAAACCTTCAGATGCATTTGCTCGTGAGGCAGGAATGGTCAAACATGAAACAGTATCTGTGAACTGACATCACACTTCTCTGTATATAAACCACTTTCATCTTTCACAGTTCAACTTTATAAATTGAGGGGGTGAGGGAGTTACTAGTTTTGAAAGATAGATTCTAAAGGGCAGAACACTTTGAATTAGTTTGAATATATCTTCTATACATGGAATATACTCTTGATAAACCCAAATCTAAGTAATATCCCCAAAAGTTCTAAAACTATTTCTTACCAAATCCCTCATAAAACACAAAAAATATTGTCAGTGTCACATTTTTGTAGCATTAGAAAATTTTCTATGTGATAGAATTTTCATTTATAAATGCAATAGGGATACAGAGAACTAAGTAAAACACTTCAAGTTTGTTTCATTTAATAGCCTTTAAACAGAATTCTCACACTTAACACAAGTTTGTTCCTCTCTCTCTCTGTTTTGAATGCTTATTTGTTGCAAAAATTGGGACAAAAAATATTTGAACAGGAAAACTGACTGAAAAAGAAATTATCAGTAATCATGTTTTGTTAGTATTTATGTAAATATTCATTTCCTGCCCTAGACTCTAAAGCCATTTTACAAACATTTCCTGTTAAAACATTTTTATCTGCTGCAAAGATTTACACACCAACATGTACCGAACAATGACACACATTAATTTAGTGATTTCATCAGCTTTTGTAGATCTATATAATAATTGTCAACTCCCCCTCATGCTAGCATTTTTTGGTTTTATTTTCCTTCCCGTTCACAGTTCAGGACCCAAGCCTGATAATATGAGAAGTTTAATTTTTTTAAAAGATTTTTAAAATTAGAAAAAAGACCACTCCTTTTTAGCAGAACTAGGAAAATTGCTCTTTGGTGATGTGGAATTGTTTCATTTCTGAGAGCAGGCTATGGTCACACCTAGTAAATCACTTGACCATTAAAAAACACTATAGTTTCTGATCCTGCTAATTATTGAAGACCAAAACTGAAAACAAAGCAAATGAAATCTGAGGTGTGCATCAGATCTGTCAAGGGCAAGACAGTCACATGTGTGAGACAGATCCAAAATAAGGCTTGAAAATATTAGGCATGGACAATACCAGAATTACTTAGGGGAGCTCTTCCATGTTGTATGCAATATTCATCTGTTTCAAATCACTTTTGCTCAAAATAATTTTTAATAGTATAAAGGAAAAAGCAGACAATTTTAACAGATCAAAACCAGATGAGTTTTCTTAGTAGGGAGGACAGTATTAGGCTCTGTTTAACTGAAAATGTGCCCTTTGCTATTTATTACCTGTTGTGGAACTTGTGCCTTCTAATATGATATACAAATAGTTAACTACTAACTTAATACTTTCTTAAAAATAAAAAATTATAAAGAGACTATAACTTGTTAAGAACCTAAAATGCTTTAAAAGTGAAGTCCTAGACTCTATGAAGAACATTTTTCCTTCATACTAATTCCAGGACACAATACTGTAGCTGAATATTTGTACACTTTAACAGGAAGACATACACACTGAGATTCATCTCAGGTCTTCTGCCAAGTGTATCCCTCACCATGTCAGGGAAAAAGTTAAAATTAAATAAATTCTTTGTTTTAGAATGCATGTGATTTTGGAGAATTTTTTTTTAAGATATATAATTATAAATCCTGCATATTTTGCAGTGCTTGAATCAGTGTTACCAGGGCAGTGGAAGGCATTGTTATTATGTAGATGAAAAAATATAAATTCAGAAAGTAAATCTTGGTCTGATTAACTGTCAGATCCTTAACTTCTGGCAGTGGTCATACAGTTTAGACAGTCAATATTCAAGATAATATGGACGTTAAGCTTCCTTCAGAGTTCCTCAAACTAGACATACAAAATCACTAGCAATTCTTAAACCAGGGGAATTACTTAAAAGACCATGCTGTGGGATGCAGTCTTCTATCTCAGCTTTGCAGGATGGTTATTCTCTGGGTATTTCCACACAACCCTAAGAACAAAGATTCGCAGGAAGATAATTTGGATAAATTAGACCCACATTGACACAGCTAACTGACTTCCAGCATGTGGACTCGACACTGACAGTTACTGTGTCTCAGAAAGAGTAAAGGTCACACAATTAGATACAGGCTGTGACTTGTTCTAGATGAGCATCATACTTCTTACTAGTTACATATGAAAGTTTACACTTATTTCTTGGTTTTGTGGATGTAATAAAATCGAAGCCAATGCAAAACTTATGAAGAAACATAAAGACTGGGGGAAAATATGAAACTCCCACTACCCTACCCTTGACTGGATACATTCTGCCATGTATGTTACTTTAGAATAATTTTAACTCTGAATTTATACACCATATATATCTACAGTTCAAGATGTTACTAACTACATTTCATAAAACGTCCTCTTTCTGGCACACAGTATGTTGCACCTATCTCATAGGTCTAAAGTTGGCAGACAGATGTTGCAAGTAATCCATATTATGGCTCATCTCTCTAGAGCATGTGTGTGCAACAGACAACCATCTGTTTTCTGGACTCTCTGATCTCCCCATTTTTTTAAGGCCAGCCCTATAGAGAATGGTGGCAGCAGTGGCTTGTCATCCAGTGAATAAATATCACACCAGATCTTTTACTTTTTTATACTCCCTGAAGAATGTTGGATGGTTTATTTTTAATTATAAATCACTGTGTTAATTGCATTCTGTTTGTAGAGTTAAACCCGTTTAACCTAAACGCTCTCTAAAGAGATCTAATAAATTTGGATTCTGTAATTATTTAGTGGTTTTTCAATCATAGATAACATCTGACAGAGAAAAAAAAAATGGAAACAGATATTCCTAAGTCATGCTCGGTGTCTCTAATCATCTTGGTAGCAAGTTTTCCACAAGTTTGCTAGAAGCATAATTAATTAATTATTAAATGCAGTACTTAACAGTAAAAGTGATAGAAATGCTTTTGGACACCTAACAAATGTCACCCATAGAACTCTAGACTGTTCAGTGTAAACTGCACTGGCAATAGGGATAGCTCTGTCTCGGACAAAATCTACCTCATCAGTAAGATGTCACTTTGATTTACTTTTACTTTCTTTATTCTACCTTACTTCCAAACTTTGGAATAGACCATAGAAATATTATAAATATTTCATCAATTATAAATACTATTCTAATATGACATCTTAAAATAGCAAAGCTGTTTGGGATTTACACAGAAACATGTTCCTGTGTCCAGATGATTGCTCTAATGCTTTTATGGACTTCAGTGTTCTCTTTCATCTCTTCTTAACTGTGGCATGTAGAGTGGTGATTTGAACAAAACCCCTTACAACTAGATGCCTTATAAAGACAGATGAAGGCAGGGTCTTTTGGGAAGACATAGTGCGTACAAATTGAAGACAGAGGAAACAAACAGACATTTAACTGCTTTACTAATAATAAACCCCTGAATTCTCTTTTTAGGCATGCTTAAGATTTTTATGTTCTTTTTGATGATAATCTGTAGAACTACTTCATTATAGACAAAAATTAAACCAGGAAATCTCACACAAGTTTCAAATAAACCTTTTTGCTTTATGATTTTTAAAGCTTGAGTAGGAAGTGATCAGCAACCTGACAGGAGCTTATGAATTCACTTTTAATGAAGGTTAAAAACTATGAATATGGCAAACAGAATATTTTATTTATCCATGTTCTATTCTTCATATAAGAAAGGATAAGCTTTTTCACTACACTTAATATCATAATTCCACAGGTGTCCTGAATGCACCCATAAAGTAAATCAGCTTGTCTGCTGGCTGGGATTTAGACTGTCTTGCCAAAAGCCAGTTTATTCATGATGTTTTATGATGTGGACTACTGTCCACAAAAGAGACAAACAGACTCATTTTTCTTTTGTCCTGAAATTGGACTTAAAATGTGAGGTAAAGGAGAGAGGAAAAAATACGGTTTTATTTCTCCATTTAAACAAGCTTCTCACCTTGTGAGAAATGCACTATATGGGTACTACTGACCAGTCATACACTATGATACAATTGCTCTGATGAACATGTTGAGGAACTTGTAGGAAGGAGAATTTTCTGAGGATGATTTGGTTAAAACTCAGGAGGTAAAGTCTAAAGAAAAAAAGTGACAAAAAACATACCAGCTTTTGTAACCCACTACATTTGTAATTGCTATCCTACTTAATTCATATAATGGAATGGTTATAATGGTTTTGTATTAAGCAATACTTGTGTACATAAAAACTTTCTGCAGGACTGAACTAAGTGCAAAGATTGATTAAAGGCCAGCAAGGACATTTCTTGGGTGACAATGTGATTCTCAGTACTTATTTTAAATTCTATGGCAATTTGTTTTATCAAATGACTTTTTTTTTTTGGTGTGTGTCAGGCATCTGTAACCTTTTATGTATATCTACACTTGGTATAGAATTATTTTGATAAGAGATCAATGTTTTCATCTCTGAAGTGCTCCCATCAGAGATAGCAGTGACTGGTATAATCTCTTTAATAACAAATAATTTCAACGATGTCTGTGGCACCAATCCACTGAAGTCACACTGAATTTTACTGGGATAAACCACCAAAAACTCAAATATGGAATTGTATGTAGAAGAAAAGCAAAAATGTGAAATAACACTTCTATTTCTAAATATCTTGCATTTGCTACTTATTACTATTTTCTAAATAACTAACTACAGAAGATATATATTTATGAAATTTGATGTCTGTGAACTTTTATGTCTTATTTATATATGTACAAAGGATATCTCCCTCAGATCTACAAGTTATTTAATAGGAAAATAAAAAATAATCACAAAAGCTAAAAAATATATGTTGCTTATATGCACTCAAAATAAAAATCTTCATATCATTCTCATCATTTTCTGAACTCCAGGATTCATATTCAAAAGCAAAAGATTTGTCACTTAGCTATACAATAATCAGAGAATAAAAATCTGTCTTCGTACTTCTGCATTGCAAATTCTTTAAGGTGTTGTGCTGGTTTGAAGGTGAACCAGCAGGGGAAATGAACTCACCACGAGAGAGATTATAAGTCAGACCTAAAATTTAATAATAATATTACAATAACAACACTGATACACAAGGGAAATTGCTTTCAACTCACAATACCCCAGCAGTATAACCCAGTGTCCTGGGGCACAAACCCAAGGGGGTTTGTTTGCCCTTGTGCTGAGACCCCTGTGGTTCCCCCAAGTCCAGAGCAAAAGGAAAAGAAAAACCTGTTGGTGCAGGCGAGGGCTGTGGTCTGGGCGAGAGCGGTGATCTCCTGCTGTCGAGGTCCTGCTGCTGCTCTGGATCCGACGAGAAGGGGCTGAGGTCTTCTTACCCACCACTTATGTACCCTCAGGGAGCACTCAGTCCCTCCCCCTGGGCGGGGACTCACACAATGGGTGATTAACTCTGGGAGCCAGGGGTTGTTGAGCTGTTGATGGCCCATTAGCAGCTCCGCCCCCCTCAGGCTGGGTGTGAAGTGATAATGGCTCCCTGGGCAGCTGCTGCTAATGGCCCATTGTCCTTGGGGAATGAATAGAGGGGGTGGAATACACAGGTTTGATCACCACCACACAGGGTTAGCTGGTCCCTCCAGCTGAACTAGGACATTATCCACCCCTTATTCCACTCCATCTAGTCATTCCCAAATTAACCCCCTTTTTACCTATACATATATATACACATGTATACAATGAAACATTACAAACTCTTCTCGCTCAAAATTAGGTCCCCTTGTGGTACACAACGTGTTTCTCCATCTTTTTGCATTACCCACCAAGTGCAACCAGGTCCTTGAGCAAAGACAATCCCTCGGATGGGTTTGCCTTTGTTTGAGGTGGGACTAACCCAAACAGTCTTTCCTAACATACCTCTCATATGGACCACAGGGACTTTATCTCCATCTACAGTATTCAAGAGTTCTGATTGGGCAGGGCCAGCTCGATTGATGGAGCCCCGGGTGTTGACCAACCAGGTGGCCTTTGCCAAATGCAGCTCCCAGTGTTTGAAAGTTCCCCCACCCAACGCCTTCAAGGTTGTCTTCAGCAGTCCATTACATCGCTCAACTTTCCCGGCAGCTGGAGCATGGTAGGGGATATGATACACCCACTCAATGCCGTGCTCTCTGGCCCAGGTGTCTATGAGGCTGTTCTTGAAGTGGGTGCCGTTGTCAGACTCTATTCTTTCTGGTGTGCCATGTCTCCACAGGACTTGTTTCTCAAGGCCCAGGATGGTATTCCGGGCAGTGGCGTGAGATACGGGGTATGTCTCCAGCCATCCAGTGGTTGCCTCTACCATGGTCAGCACGTAGCGCTTGCCTTGGCGTGTTTGGGGAAGTGTGATGTAGTCAACTTGCCAGGCTTCCCCGTACCTGTATTTCGACCACCGTCCACCATACCATAGAGGCTTCACCCGCTTGGCCTGCTTGATGGCAGCACATGTGTCACAGTCATGGATAACCTGTGAGACACTGTCCATAGTTAGATCCACCCCTCGGTCACGAGCCCATCTGTATGTTGCATCTCTGCCTTGATGACCAGAAGCATCATGGGCCCATCGGGCTAGAAACAATTCACCTTTATGCTGCCAATCCAGATCTACCTGAGAGACTTCAATCCTGGCAGCTCGATCCACCTGCTCGTTGTTACGATGCTCCTCATTAGCCCGGCTCTTGGGTACATGAGCATCTACGTGACGGACCTTCACACTCAGCTTCTCTACCCGGGCAGCGATGTCCTGCCACATCTCAGCCGCCCAGATGGGTTTCCCTTTGCGCTGCCAGCCGGCCTTTCTCCAGCGCTCCAGCCATCCCCACAGAGCATTGGCCACCATCCACGAGTCAGTGTAAAGGTAGAGTCTTGGCCACTTCTCTCGTTCAGCGATATCCAAAGCCAGCTGAACAGCTTTCAGCTCTGCGACCTGACTTGATCCACCTTGTCCTTCAGTCGCTTCTGCAACTCGACGTGTAGGACTCCATACAGCTGCTTTCCATTTCCGGCTTGTCCCTACAATGCGGCAGGAGCCATCTGTGAAGAGAGCATATCGCTTCTCCTCTTCTGGTAGCTGGTTATATGGTGGGGCCTCCTCAGCTCGTGTCACCTGCTCCTCTTCTTCTTCAGAGGACAATCCGAAACTCTCACCTTCCGGCCAGTTGGTGATGATTTCCAAAATCCCAGGGCGATTAGGATTCCCTATCCGGGTTCGCTGCGTGATCAGAGCGATCCACTTACTCCATGTGGCATCAGTGGCGTGATGGGTAGAAGGAGCTTTTCCTTTGAACATCCAGCCCAACACTGGTAGTCGGGGTGCCAGGATGAGCTGTGCCTCAGTGCCAATCACTTCTGAGGCAGCTCGAACTCCTTCATACGCTGCCAGGATCTCTTTCTCAGTTGGGGTGTAACTGGCCTCAGATCCTTTGTATCCCCGGCTCCAGAATCCCAGCGGTCGTCCTCGAGTCTCCCCAGGTACTTTCTGCCAGAGGCTCCAGGATGGGCCATTCTCCCCGGCTGCAGTATAGAGCACATTCTTCACATCCTGTCCTGTCCTGACTGGCCCAAGGGCTACTGCATGGGTAATCTCCTGTTTAATCTGCTCAAAGGCTTGTTGTTGTTCAGGGCCCCACTGGAAATCATTTTTCTTCCGTGTCACAAGGTAGAGAGGGCTTACAATCTGACTGTACTCAGGGATATGCATCCTCCAAAAGCCCACGGCGCCTAGGAAAGCCTGAGTTTCCTTCTTGCTGGTCGGTGGGGACATAGCTGCTATTTTGTTGATCACCTCTGTTGGAATCTGACGACGCCCGTCTTGCCACTTCACTCCTAGGAACTGAATTTCCTGAGCAGGTCCCTTGACCTTACTTCGTTTAATGGCAAAACCAGCTCTTAGGAGAATCTGGATTATCTTCTTTCCTTTCTCATAAACCTCCCCTGCTGTGTTCCCCCATACAATGATGTCATCGATGTACTGTAGATGTTCTGGAGCCTCACCCTTTTCCAATGCAGTCTGGATCAGTCCATGGCAAATGGTGGGACTGTGTTTCCACCCCTGGGGCAGTCGATTCCAGGTGTACTGCACCCCCTTCCAGGTGAAAGCGAACTGCGGCCTGCACTCTGCTGCCAACGGAATGGAGAAAAAGGCATTGGCAATGTCGATGGTGGCATACCACTTGGCTGCCTTGGACTCCAGCTCATACTGAAGCTCCAGCATGTCCGGCACAGCGGCACTCAGGGGGGGTGTGACCTCATTGAGACCACGGTAATCCACCGTCAGCCTCCACTCTCCACTGGACTTTCGTACTGGCCATATGGGGCTATTAAAGGGTGAGTGAGTCTTGCTGACCACCCCTTGGCTCTCCAGCTCACGAATCATCTTGTGTATGGGGGTCACAGAGTCTCGGTCAGTGCGGTATTGCCGACGGTGCACTGTGGCTGTGGCCAGCGGTACCAATTGTTCTTCAACTTTCATCAGTCCTACAGCAGAAGGGTCCTCTGAGAGGCCAGGCAAGGTGCTCAGCTGTCTGATTTCCTCTGTCTCCACAGCAGCTATGCCAAAGGCCCAACGCAGTCCCTTTGGGTCTTTGAAATATCCATTCCTCAGGTAGTCTATGCCAAGGATACATGGGGCTTCTGGACCAGTCACAATGGGGTGTCTATGCCATTCCTTGCCAGTCAAGCTGACTTCAGCTTCCAGTACAGTCAGCTGTTGGGATCCCCCTGTTACCCCAGAAATAGAGATGGATTCTGCCCCGACGTATCCTGATGGCATCAACGTGCATTGTGCGCCAGTGTCCACTAAAGCTTTGTATTTCTGTGGGTCTGATGAGCCAGGCCACCGAATCCACACAGTCCAATAAACCCGATTGTCCCTCTCCTCTACCTGGCTAGAGGCAGGGCCCCCCTAGTTCTGGTCATGGTATTCACTGCGCTCTCCCTGTGAATATGACCGGGAGGTTCCTTCAAGAGGATCGGGCATAACATCATCATTCCTATACTGTCTGGAGCCTTGCCCACGAGAGACCGGAGCAGCCTTCAACCTTGAAGAATTCCCTGTGTTAGTTGTGCCTCTTTGCAATTCACGTACCCGAGCTGCTAAGGAAGAGGTGGGTTTCCCATCCCACTTCCTCATATCTTCTCCATGCTCATGGAGGTAAAACCACAGATTGCCGCGTGGAGTGTACCCTTTCTCCTTAGCTGGGAGACGCCTGTTTCTGATGGCAGAGACTCTTGTTTGTTCTGGAGAGATATGGAAGAGTCCTTCCTTAATCTTCTCTTCCAGTTCAGCCAGTTTTGTTTCCACAGCTGAGACATGGGCTCGTAATGGAGCAGTGACAGTGTCTTCATAAATCCTGAGTTTGCTGACCAGTGCACCCACCTTGTCTTCTCCCTCTCTCCACTGCAATGTTGCAAGGTAGCGAGAATACATTTCTGGCCCAAGTCGTGCAAATTTTAACCACATCTGGGATGTGCACTGGACACCATCTGGACTTTTAGGGAATCTCTCATCCTCTGAAAAGATTATCTCCAGTACGGCTAATTCCCTTAAGCACCGGATACCTTGTTCCATCGTGTTCCACTGTCCTTGCTGTACGTGGAGGTCCTCCTTACAAAGATATCTCTCCCTCACGCTTGACAACAGTCGCCGCCAGAGGCTGAGAGTTTCCTGTCTCTTTCCAATGCCCTGATCAATGACAACATCTCGAGACAGGGATCCCAGCTGCCTTGCCTCACTCCCATCTAGAATTGTATCATTGGCTGCAGCATCCCAGATTCGAAGTAGCCAGGTCAAGATGGACTCATTTGCCTGTCGTGTGAACTCTCTCCGGAGCTCACGCAGCTCTCCCAGGGATAGGGACCGGGTGATTATTTCTGGCTCCATTTCTTCTGCTTGAGATGAAGGTCCTGACTCTTCCTCGTCATGCACTATACGAACTGATTTGGTCTTTGATTTTCTTTTCTGGACAGGGGCAACTGCTATCGGTTTCTGTTGTCCTTCTGGCTCCTCCATGGTCTGGGTGGACATGGTGCTGGTTGATGTATCTCTCTTCCTCTCTGGCTCAGTCATGGTCTGGGTGGACATGGCGCTGGTTGATGTATCTCTCTTCCTCTCTGGCTCAGTCATGGTCTGGGTGGACATGGCGCTAGTTGATGTATCTCTCTTCCTCTCTGGCTCAGTCATGGTCTGGGTGGACATGGCGCTAGTTGATCTATCTCTCTTCCTCTCTGGCTCAGTCATGGTCTGGGTGGACATGGCGCTAGTTGATGTATCTCTCTTCCTCTCTGGCTCAGTCATGGTCTGGGTGGACATGGTGCCTGTGGATTTGCTCCTTTTCTCCTCCTCCTGATGATGCTGTACCACACCAAGCAGTGTGCGGTAGGCAGTGGCCAGGGCCCAGCAGGTTGCTGTGAGCTGCATATCTCTGGGACTACCAGAGCATCTTCCTTTGACATAGCTTAGCATTTTGGCAGGGTCCTGCAGTTGTTCCGGGGTGAATTTCCAGATCATTTGAGGAGAGAAGATCTCCAAATACTGGCCCAGATACACGATCCACATGAATACATCAAGCAACATGGTAGTCAGGGAGTTTCTGTACCCAAATACACAAAATGAAATTGTAGTTCTGACTTCTCTCTCGTGCCCCACGTTGGGCGCCAAAAGATGTGCTGGTTTGAAGGTGAACCAGCAGGGGAAATGAACTCACCACGAGAGAGATTATAAGTCAGACCTAAAATTTAATAATAATATTACAATAACAACACTGATACACAAGGGAAATTGCTTTCAACTCACAATACCCCAGCAGTATAACCCAGTGTCCTGGGGCACAAACCCAAGGGGGTTTGTTTGCCCTTGTGCTGAGACCCCTGTGGTTCCCCCAAGTCCAGAGCAAAAGGAAAAGAAAAACCTGTTGGTGCAGGCGAGGGCTGTGGTCTGGGCGAGAGCGGTGATCTCCTGCTGTCGAGGTCCTGCTGCTGCTCTGGATCCGACGAGAAGGGGCTGAGGTCTTCTTACCCACCACTTATGTACCCTCAGGGAGCACTCAGTCCCTCCCCCTGGGCGGGGACTCACACAATGGGTGATTAACTCTGGGAGCCAGGGGTTGTTGAGCTGTTGATGGCCCATTAGCAGCTCCGCCCCCCTCAGGCTGGGTGTGAAGTGATAATGGCTCCCTGGGCAGCTGCTGCTAATGGCCCATTGTCCTTGGGGAATGAATAGAGGGGGTGGAATACACAGGTTTGATCACCACCACACAGGGTTAGCTGGTCCCTCCAGCTGAACTAGGACAGGTGTATTAATAGAAAAAAGGAAAATATCCTAAAATGCTCTTCTTAATAGATTAACCCAGACTTTTTTACCCCCTTTCCTCATAAGATAAAAGGGTACAGGTCAGGAAAACTGTTTAGAATGTAAATTAAAATTTGTAATGCAATTTTAGTTTATAACACTTCAAACTGATGTGAGTTGGTCTTTTCACCTATGTAGAAAGCAACAAGACAAGAGGATTTGTCCTCAAGTTGCACAAGGGCAGGTTTAGATTGAATATTAAGTAAAATTTCTTCACCAAAAGGGTTGCAATCATTGGAATAGGCTGCCCAAGGAAGTGGTGGAGTAGTCAACCCTGGAGGCATTTAAAAGACATATAGATGTGGCACCTGGGGACATGGTTTAGTGGTGGACTTGGCAGTGTATGGTTAATAGTTGGACTCCATGATCTTAGAGTTCTTTGCCAACCTAAATGATAGTATGACTCTATCACTGATCCCCTCATTTTGGTGGCATTTGCAAACTTGACTGTGTGCCATTGTCTCCTCCAGATAATTAATAAAAGTGTTAACAATACTGGCCACAGATATCTGCATTTTGTGACCACAGCTGGTGCTCTGGTTCTTCCTGCCTTTTTCTTAGGCTGCAAGAGTTTCTGTACATACACCTGAGGCAGGTATCCATTTGCTATTTTTTGTCATTTCTGAGGTTCTGCTTCTTCACGTAACTCAGAAACATTTGCTTTCTACTCTTGATCACCACTTCCTCACCTGTCTCCCAAATTCCTAGTTTAAAACTATCTTGTTATCACATTGACCAGACTGTTGACAAGGCTGTTCCTGCCCCACTTTGATCCTGTCACTCGCTTGGAGTCCTCAGGGTGACAATTTCCTGGTCATAAAAGGCAAATCCTTGTTCACATAAGCTGTTGAACTAAGTGTTATCCAGCAAGATGCATCATTCTCAGTATGCTACAACCCTTCTCCGGCAGGGAATTTTACACAATGAAATTAAGAAAGTTTTCATACTAGCTATTTTTATCTAGAAGATATCACAGAAGGACTTTTAATGGGAAGTGATTTCTGAGACATTCATTAGTAAGGAGATTTACTATGTGAGTTTTTCCACTGTCCTGTCTATTTTATTTCTAGTTTTACTTCTTTGGAATTACTCAAGCTGATCATAAATTATTAGGCTGTTCAGGAAATACTGCTTTCCCATACACAAAGTCATAAAACAAAAAGCTGATTAAGGCTTAGCCTGGTTCAGCCAGGTTTGGTGAAGTTAACAATACTTAAATGCATACTTTCCCCAAGCCTGAGTTTACCACCCGGCTATGAGGATATGGCAATTATTTCATCTAATACTGAATTTCCGTTCACATTATGGAATGTGGTTCCATGGAGAACATATTATTAGAATTAAGTGAAGAGTTTATATCATTCCTTTTTGGAAGTATGAAATTCAAGATAAATTACTATAATAAAATTTGTCTCTTTGCAGCTTGTCTGTAATATTGTGATAAATGAATCAGTGGTGTTATGGTATATGTAGTTGCTTCACTGGACAATATATGAAAAAAAATCTTGAATAATAAATATTTCACTGTAGCTTGAGATTTAAAAAAACAAACAAACAAACAAAAACAAAACAAAAGAAACCCTAAAACCAAAACAAAACTGTTTGCCCATAAGCACAGTGAATGAAAATTACCTTTCTCACATTACATTGGACATGCAAAGAAATATCTTTGATTATTTTAACAGGAATTCCTACTTTAACTGAATGACTATGGCTCTGAATAACCATAATATTATCAGTATCATATTATGTTAGAAAATTGTTCAGATATTTTAGTTTTCAATCAGAAAATGCAGATCTTAGGCATAAGTGTTATACTAAACAGAGTAAATATTAACAGAAAGATAGCTCTGCACAAGTCCAATGAAATCGCTGTTTTCTCATGTAATCTATAGTAATCCTACTTTCATTTAGAAGCACAGCAATTTTTACATTCATTCCTTGTAGCTTATGCCATCAGTGCTATATAAAAATTGCTGTAGACTTCAGGAATAAATTGTTTAAATAGAATTTTGCCATTCTTCTTATTCTTCCCAATTCTGTTCTGTTTATGGGGCACCTCTGGCAAAGGTTAGATGAGATGCAAATTTGATTAAATTGCTTCAGCTGCCTTGCTGACTATGTTCATATTATTGTCTGTGGCAGTGGAAGAAACAGTGCACTGTGCTAGTCTGGGCAACACTGGGAGGGGCAACAGCATGTTGTACAAACAGGCTTCCTAATGTATTTACTGCAACTTTACTTGCCCTGTCCCCCAAACTCCTTTGATTTCTTCTTAACCTGAGCAACATTTCCGAAAAAAAGTGAAGTTTCAGAGTGACATTTCAATATGCCCAATGACTCAGTTGACTAACAGAATTCTCCCTCTGCCACCTAAGAAAATGCAGTATTAAATCTAAAGGCTTATTTTTATACACTCATGACTAGCTGTGACAATTAAAAAAATCACTAACCTTCCTGCCACCTGTTTTCTAACATACACTAAGTGTTGATACTCCATTTAGACATTAAAGACCTGAAACAGTATGGCAGAACATGAAACAGGCCCATTTTTTGGGTAACAAAAACAAATTGTGCAGGCAGAGCACGTCTTATGGCAGTGTTGAGCACCAGTGCTGCACACATACTAACTGCAGATAGATGTTCATCTTGTTCTTCCATACTGACACTGAGATTTGCTAGACATAGTTTATATTCCTTCATCCTGTTTAAATAAATTTTTAGAGAAATAAAAATGGAATATCTGACTCTTGCCAAGTGTTTTGAGTTGCTGTTCATTCCACCTCCTGCTCCGGAAGTGAGGTATCTGCTGTTGTCAAATATTTTGTTCCAGCATTTTAATACCAGTACTAGTTACCCCAGAAGAATGACATCTTCTACAAGACACCCACGTTCATCTCAGCTACTGTCATCTCAACTGTTCTAAGTAACTAACAGCAAAAGGAATTATCACGTTCTGTACTCTCATGTCCTATAAACTGTCAAATTCTAAAATGGTGAATTCTAAATCATAATGTAGCAGCACGAATAAAGGCTGTAAGTGCTGGATATGTACAAATCTAATTTGTATGTAAAGGATTCAAGCACAAGGCTGGAAAATGTAGCTACTGTACCCACAGAAGCAAATATTAGATGTGATTGTCCTCTGTTAGGGTGTTAAGCTTGGGTCTCTGTTACACTTCAGTATGTACAGCAAACCATAATTAATTTGTTACAGAAACAATCAAAAATGTTAAGTCTGTAAAAGAAAGGTAAAATATGGAAAACATTAAAGCAATCATAGTTTTCAAATTAATCCAGTATTACTGTATCCACTAAAAGCTCTGGGTTTGACTGATAAATCCTTGTAACTCACTCACAGAGTGTCATGATCTCCCAAACAGTGCAATGTTGTAATGGGAACGCAGTAATCAATACTATTGGAAATCACAATCTGAGACAGTTACTCTGTATAGGGATTCAAGGAAAATCGTAACATCCCTGCAACTGACAGCCATACACATCTTTCAGTTTTTCAAAGAATATACCATTTATCTTCATATAAAATCATTATAGCTGCCTCTTCAAAATTAGAGAAGCTTCAGAACATTAAATATTATATTTTTGCATGATTTAGAATTTCTAATAGCACTTTTTAGAATTTTTTTTTCATAAAATGAAAAGAAGGGATCTTGTAGAATGTGGTCCACTATCATTGATCTGATATTTGAACCACAGCCCAAACAATTTCAGGAATAACTTTTAAAAGTGGTGACCAGAAAGGAAGTCCCCACTATTTCTACACACAAATTTTAGATCCCATGGGTATGAAAAAAGATAGATGTGTTCTTCTGCACAGGAAATGGGATTTGCATAAAAATAGATCTCTTAATTATATACATCCCAATAGATGCACACTCAGAGGAGACTGTGCAGAACGTGGATCTCAGTGTCAGACACAGGGTTGAAACAGAAGTGAGAAAAAGGGGTATGCAGCGAACTCTTTGAAGGAGACTAAACACACAGGGGACTTCTATGTAGCAAAGATGATCTTTGGAAAATGTATGTAAAGTCTAGCTGCCGAACAAGAATTACTAAAAGTTAATGCACTATGAAATACTGAAGGAAATCCTGAAACTAACCACTAAAAATCCCTCTGATCATGCCTTTAAATCCATATGTTCTGCAGTTCACAGCAAGAGAATATTGGTGTTCACCTCACTGTGCTTTCAGCTCTAACACATCTCAGTCCATGTCTTATTTGCATCTCATTGAGCTCATATGCCTCCAAGGAATGCTATCACAAACACTCTAGAAGGAACAAGCCCTTTGTATATATGTGACTTCCCACATCTTATTTTTTTAACCATCATCATTTAACTTTTAACCTTTATTTACCTTTTATCACTTATCATTTTACCTTTTGTAAAAGTTATTTCTCCCACCTTTAGTGCTTTTCTCATACCTCTCTCAACCGACATTGATCCGCTATTCATATTCCTAAAAAGAGGACCTAGATATACCACTAGTCACTTTAAAAATGAAACAAAATAAAACAAAGTAAAATAACATAAAATAAAATAACATAAAATAAAATAACATAAAATAACATAACATAAAATAACATAAAATAACATAACATAACATAAAATAACATAACATAAAATAACATAACATAAAATAACATAAAATAAAATAAAATAAAATAACATAAAATAAAATAACATAAAATAAAATAAAATAAAATAAAATAAAATAAAATAAAAAATAAAATTAAAAATAAAAAAATAATAAAAAAAAGACAAAACAAATACATCCACTATACAAAGAGTTACTTGAAATCCAGCCTAATGTTCAGGCAGAAACTTAACTGTATCCTGTATAAATCATTCTCACTGCTGGAAAAATAGGATTGTGAAGGGATTTCCACCAGGACACAATTGTTGGAAGACAATTCAGAGGACTAATATTTCTTATCCGCTCTAAAAAGTAAGCTATTCTAGCAATACTTTGAGACTCATATTTTCTAACTTCATATGTAAAATTAAGATAAGCTTATAGGGATATGTGATTATCTTACTTTGTTAATATGGAGAGCAACTGTAAAGCTAACCGTGGAGAAATTAAATTCCTTGGAAATACTCCAGAGATCTGCTATTCTAAATTTCTTCCAAGAGTAGCTTAAACAGAACCAAAAGAAAGAATCTGTATGTGCTGATTGACATAGGGATGATCCTGGAGGAGTTTGCACTTGAGCATATAAATGTGAAATAAAATCAAATTAGCATGCTAAGGAAATTAACACTAATAGAAGTACATTCCTGAATAGTCCCAGACAGCAAATCCCTGGGAAGAATAACTTAAATTCTGTTTTTATTTATGAAAATAGATTCTAATAGAGTTCTGCTTGCTAAAAATGTTCAGACCCTTAGGCTACGCCTAAAGGCAGAGAAGCTATATGTGCTGTAATTCCCAACTATTTCAAGTATTTCTTCTTAAAGTTACCCTAAATATGGGAAAAAAATACAATATAATGAGCTTGACATTCAATTACATTAACTGCATACATATGAACTAATTTCCTGTTTCAATTATTTGATAGATCTAATTAAATTACAATTTAAAATACTATTAATTTTGCTAATAAGCAGCCGTGAATGAAGGTACCTCAAAGGTAATAGGTTTTATATTGCCTTTCAAAGCTTCAAACAAAACTAAACCAACTTGCTCTAACACTAATTCAGTAATGAACATGAAAGCACCTAGCAACTAAAAATCCAGAAAAGGAGTGCAAAAATACATTAACAAGGAAGAATGAAACACCTGTAATACATCTATAAAACTTGCATTTTATGCTAAGAGGATTAAAAAAAAATCTTCTGCAATACAGATGTCAAAAAAAATATAATCCAGATTAAAAAATGCAAAAAATAATATACACAAAAACCCAAACAAAAAAAACTTTTAGGATGCCAAGGAAGGACAATTTTTTAAGAATATGAATTCCAAAGCTTAACTTTTCTTCTATCTATTATCCCAAAATAGATTTAAATGTTTGACTAATAAAATAACTTTGTTTATTTTCTGTACAGGTGATTTCCCTAGAGTTGTTTTAAAATGTCACACACAAACCCCAAAGTTAATAAGCTGACAAAATAACTCTTTATTCTCATCAGCTTGTTTCAAACATGACAACAAACCATAGCAGAGATAGAACATCAGAAGTCATTTTGGCTATAAGCTCAGATTTACAGTCAATTATTTTATAATGGCATTTAATAGATTGTAAGATTATTTGTAACTTTGCTGACAGTAAAATATCCTACTGTTTTAGTGTATTTTGATTTAACATTTAAAAGAAAAGAAACAATCGTGACGTCTAAGATTTTGAGCTAGGGCTCGTGTTGTAACTACCAAATTGCCAGGTATTGAATTTTTATAGGTAGCCTCAACTACACTTCCAACTGCTTCACAGTCATAACAAGTTTTCAGCTTGCAGTAAACTGAAGTGTTCATTACAGGAAAAAAAATAACAAGGAAAAATGAAAAAAAAATCGTAACGTGGAAAGCAATCAGGTTAAATGCTGGTCAGCAAAGTCAATAAAATAAACAGAAATCTTCCAACAGCAATTGACTACTGACACTAGACTGGAAGAAATATCTCATTCTGGAGCTTCAAGGCTGATACGCTGGCAACAACTCCCAACCCATCTAAGAAATGTCCCTTTTCAAATAACAGGCATTGATGTTATTTCTTTATGTTAAATGAAGTAACTTATCATAGCTATGCTCCCTCTGCTTTTTGCATTCCTGCCCAGAAAGAGACACAAAGATGTGAAAAAGTGAATTAAAAAAGACAACGATAACCTGAAGTCTAAAAGTCTTTCTTCCACTGAGAAAAGAGCACAACTATAAGCGTTTTTTAATGCTAAGTTTGATAATAAACAGCACAAAATACAGAGGCACAGGAATCAGGATGTACAAAACCAGGAAACTATGATCCTGCAGCTTTTACTGAGCTCGAACTGTGAGATGCATATGCTGATGTCAATACATTATTCTGAGTGGTAGAAAGAAAACTGTGAAAGCTACAAAGAGATCTTATACTGCTGTGAAATCAGATGATAAACTGGCAGCTGAAATCCAATGTCAATAAAAGCAAAGTAATGGACAAGGAAAAAAAACCTAGCCCTAGCTACAGATAGACAGGAATGTGCTCTAAATTAGCTATCATCATCTCAGAGAGAGATCTGGGAATCAAACTAGAAACATTTCAAAGGAAACATCAGGCTAGTGCTCAGTAGCTGTCAGAACTGGAAACAGAATGATAGGAGTTACTAAGAAAAGAACAGAGAACAAAACAGTAAAAATAGCCCACCATCATGAAGCTACATAAGCCACAGTATTTACCTAGGCAGTTTTAAAACTAAAAAGATGCAGTTGTACTAGAAAGGTTCAAGGAAAGGAACAAATAATGTCAAATCACTGGAACACCTGATGATGACATATATATGTATATACATCACATAATAAAAGAACTAAGAACTTAATTCAAAATTTCCTGATGCAACAAACTTTGAAGACTGAAGAGACAACCAACTGGCTGAAGACAAAGCCCAGTGGAGGATGGAACATGCAGTCTCCTCACCAGTAAGTTATTTGAGACTACCAGTGTTAAGACGGTACTGCTAAATTCTTGCTGCCCTCTTTGACTTCCTTCCCTCCAGCACTACAGGATAATGGACTACAGAGAGCTGCCATTCTCTAACCTTGCCTTGTAAGCCAGTATAATATGACTCTTTCTGGACACATCACCCTTTGCTACTCACTGGTAAGACTTGTGAGTTTAGTTGCAAATATCTGACAAGATCATTAGTTAACATTATGACAGGACAGAGGATGAGTAATAACATAATAACAGATTTTAGTATTTGATTAACTATTCTAGAGTTATCAGCAAGCAAATTTACTCTGAAGCAGATGTGATATGTTACTCCTCTCTCATTATGGTAAAACTGCATATAATTTTCTATTAAATTACCTGTCGCTCTATATGAGATATCTGGTATCAGGTCTTATATTTTTCTCTTTTACTTGCAAAAGAAAATGTTTCCCCATCAAAATTTTGAAAACTCTTTCTCACCAAACACAAGGAGAAAAGAAATTTAAATAAAAGTCCTGCACCAATTTGGATGTCAAGGAACTCTGGTTAGCAGGCGTATTTATCTTATATTTTAGACAACTAGTAGTATTTCTATGTTCTTTTCATAATAGGATGAATAATTGATCAATATCTATTAATGGCTGTATGATAAAAGTGCTGAAGATTGAATAAGAAACTTCTACAAAAAATGGTCAGAAATGAGGAAACTCTGGAGCTGCCGAGTTCACTAATGTCTTCCTTTAGGAGATTAAATAATCAAACTGATTGAGGCATACATAATGGATAAAAAGAAACATGACTTTTCTTGTACTAAAACATTAAAAAGCAGCTCCATGGAAGACAAAAGTAAGGATCTATTCAGTGACATATAGCAATATTGACTTCTCCTGTTTCACCTTTCTGGTTCAAGTTCTACTATCCATCACAAATATGAGAACAAAATGGGTTTCTGTTTCTATCTTCAGTTGAATCTATACCTGTTCTTTTTATTTCAGCTAGATTCAGAGCTAATTACAGCTTTTACTCTCTTAGAAAGGCATCCTATTAGCACTGCAATTATTCAGTTCCTCTGTATTGCCTTTTGGTTCACCTCATTAGCCACCTCTAATTTTACTTAATCAGGTCACAGTGTTTAGCTTCTTGTCCTTGACTCCACCCTCTCCTCATCCTCCATGTCCCTCTATGTCTTCTTTCTTCTAAACTCCTGCTTCTTTATATAGAAGTCCAGAATTCAGTAACAACTACAAAAAATAAAAAAAACCACAACAAAAACAAAAAACCAAACCTAAAAAGTAAATATCATGAAAATATCCCAGTCTTAGGTAATATACTAAAACATAGGTAAATATATAAAGAGGGAAAAGAAAAGATCTTTGGACACTCACAAATGTTGTTAAAATGTTGATAGGACTTCCTCTGCTTTGTGTTGACTTGCTCCAGACCTTCACTCTTCCTTCTCTTGAGCATGCTTGTCTGCACACCCACACTGCTTAGGATCTTTTCTGTGGTTGTATCCCCTTCACATCTTTTCCCTTCAGACTCTCTCTCCATCACCAATTGTTATCTGGCTCTCCCATCTCTCAACACAACTTAATTCCTCTACAACCCTACAGAAATTAACAAAATTGGAATGAGATTATATTAACTATTAATTATTATTTTGAGTTTCCACAGTGTTCAGTATAATAAAGGACTGTGATTGTCTATGTGAACTACCATGGTAGCCATCAACAACAATAACAAGAATCTTGTCGATCAGCTTTTATAAAGGTACCAATTTTTTCCTAACCTTGATAACTTTGACTCACCTAAGAATTCAAAGCCTTTGCCCTGAACCTGGCTTCATTTTGCTATGCAGGATGCGACACGCTTTTGGTGATGGAAGAACATAACAATAATAGACTAAGTTATGAACACATCATTATTCTTCATAACACGCATTTATGAAATCTAATGTAAATAGGCTACTGAGTAATCTCCCAGACTTAAAATAATGTTTGGGGTTGTTTGGTTTTGTTTTGTTTTTTTTTATCTAATGTACGAAAAGTGCTATTTTCTTTTTATTTTGATGAAGTACTGATGCAGATGCATCAAGCAGCAACACTTTATTTTCAAAAAAAAATCCTTATTTATGATTACATCTGCAACTGTACTATTGAATGTCTACCAGAAAATGGTAACTATGCAATCTACACCTGAAACAGATACCAGGGCTGCTCTACTGAAATCTATGATTAAATACTTTTGTATATAAGGAATCCTTATAAAATATATATTAAAAAATACCAAACAGAACAATACAAAAATTTGGATTCAGTAGCTACTGATAATATTAAACAGGAAAAGCCTTCAAAGGTAGTTATGCTGTATATTTTCTCAAAATGTCTTCGACGGCTCTTAATGCAACTCTCATAAGCTACTAGTTATCTCTACTTACTCAGCCGCTCTGCCTCTGCAGCATAATGAAATTCTGGTATGATGATAGTCCATCCTATTAATGAAAGTATTATGGACACAGATGGCTATCAAGGATACAGATTGCTGAACACCAGGAGCCATTTTCTAGCTGATATCATACAGTATTTAAAGTCAACAAATCTGAGACACAAAATAACTTTGTAGAAAGCAGGCAAGGAATAGGGAAAAGAGAGGGAAAGGAGTAACAACCCCATTCACATTCTAATTAATAACTTTTTTAATTGATAAATTCTTCTAAAAATCATTCAAGTGGATTGAACCTTACATCATAACAGTACAGTCTAGGAGGAGAAAAAAAATAAATGTCTTAATTCCAATGAAAAAAAAAGTGCTAATGACAGCAACAATCTAAATTTTTTTTACATATTTGAGCATACTTAGTAATATTCTCATACTTTTCTTAAACCTCACTTTCACAAACATCACAAGCAATTTATACTGCTGTAACTTCAATATTTACTGTACTTTTTTCTTTATGCTTAGCATGAGTATATGTCTATTCTGATATATTTTCATAATAGATGTCCCCTGCATACTCTGTAGTATCATACACAACTTTTCCGTAATATTTCATTTAGGTTAAAATATCTTTTTCAACTGTTTGTCAGTACAGAAAACCAGGACATTTTATGCTAAGGAAAAAACAAAAACCAAAGGCAACAACTTCTCTCTGGAAAATCTAATACGTAGGTGCAGTATTCTTAATAATTGAAAATATGAATCTTAAAAATTGTGCAAACTAATATTTCGTTGAAGTTCCATAAGTCTGAAAAAATAGGTTGAAAACTGAAACCAGCAGGAGGATGTCACATTTCTAAATCTCATAATAATATGATATGATATGAATTCAAAGGTCAAAGGTTCAGGAATGCTATTTTTCCCTATTTTTCATTATTTCAATAGGCAAACACAAAGGGAAAAATCCCCAAAATATATCTTATATTAACACTCCAAAGTAAAAGTAAAAAATTCCAGAGTACAGAAAAAATCCAACCCATAAAGAGAAGCAGTCTGAACCAAAAAAGAATATTTTCAACTACACCTTTTTATGAAACAGAATCAAAACCTTTCTGGCTTAACAGCCCATGCAAAGCTAAGAATGAAGCAGAAGCCACACCCCACATAATTCATCTGACCTATAGACATGCTTTGATAAAACTGTGCATCCAGAACTCAATGGGCTAATTCAGAATTAAGTGCAAGTAAGACTATCACCTTTAAAAAAACCAAACCAAAACAAAACAAAAAAGGAGGTTCCAGTTGTAATTTTTTCAAGTAAAAAGCAAAGTTAGAAATGCAGCTTTGAAAGTTTGTAAAGAGACAGTTTGTATAATTAAATCAAGGTATTCACCTTTGTATACTGCATCTCACAAAAATTTACCTTGAGTCTTTTTATGTGCTTATTTCTATTTAAGTGCTAATTTTACGAAACCGTGTTTTACATGAACCAGCAGATTACAAACTGCCATTTGCAGTATCTTCCACGTACAATTCATTTCACCTGTATGCCCAATCCTAAGGCATTGCTGTGGCTCAGTCCATAGCATTACACAGCCTAAATTACGCCATGAAAGGTATATCTTTACGAAAAGCTAAGAAAAGTAAGAATTTAAAGAGTCAACTTCAGTTTCAGAACACACATAAAACACACACAATGAGGGAGAAAGAAATAACTTATCCAAATGAAACATGACTTCAGAAACAGGCTACTGTGAACTTGGAAGACTAAGAAGTGTGGGTAGGATCTAGTATTACCGTGCCAGTGATACAGAGCTGAAGGTCACATTCCTAGAGAAAGCAGAGTTTCATTAATCGCACTGTATAGACAGCATTATTTTCTGGTTTTGTTCTCCATTTTTCATCCAGATTAATCCAGAACAGTAGATCCAGAAGTGATCCAAGATATCATAAGTGTGCATACATGTTAATATTTTTCACATACAACTCTCTATTCTAAATAAAAGCCTGCAGCAGACTATTAGTGGATTATGGGGGAAAGTACACTGTTTAAAGTCATTGTTATGTAAAATCTTCAAAAAATGGAAACCAGTATTACAAAAAACTTGATAATTCAAATTCTTTTTACATGAATCTGAATCTCTTCTTCAAATTTCTTTCTTACGGTAAGCTTGTGACTGCATTGATCCCATTATATTTTTATTACATCTAGCTATCCAAATGAGTACTGATCCAGTAAATTCAAATTCAAGGAAGCTGGTTCATTACCTTCAGTAGCATTCTTAATTTGACACAGAGGTTAAAGTATGTGAACCTTAAATTATAAGAAATATCAAGATAGGAATCATGTCTCTCTGTCTGGGTAGGCTTTTTTATTAATTCCATAATAGGATCTAGACTAATCCTCATGTCTCAGATACAGTCATCGACATCTGAAAGGGAAGCAAAAACTATTTCAAATACAGAAACCTTTCCATAATCTTTGTTTGCACACTGGACACAATGCCATTTTAGAATTTCCTGCACAAAGAACTGGCACCACTTAATTCATAATAAATTAGTTTAGCCATTGTAATAGACGGATGGCCTCTTACACTGTTTTAAACCTGACTTGAGTCCCCTGGCTTGTCCCGGAAACTACTCTCATGGGTATAATTAACAGCTTAGGACAATTACAATTGCTAAGTTACTTCGTACACTGAGGCTTTTTTACCTGCAAAGTCATGCTCGACCAGGAAAGTAATTTTGGAGCAGAAGCACTAATTGTTGGGGAAGAGTTCTGTGTTTTGGCCTTTCAGCACCTAATACATTCATTCAATGTCACGTAGTAACAGACATATAAAGGGATTTTATATTTACTACATATAATATAGAGATAAATATGAAACCCACCATACAGTTATGACAACATGAACTCTCATGTTGTGCACAGTACTTACAGAACTGAAGGCAGCATGATGCTCAGTACATATATTTCCAAATACATAAACCAATGGGGTCTGAACTGTGTAAAGAGGTTCAAAATGAGCTGGGCTCTATGTTGCCTATCAGAATACGCCAAAATGTGCTAGATCAGTATTTGATGCTGCCAGTAAACACAGATAATGCAGTTCATATCATTGGTAAAGGAAAACAATGCTAACTCAGCACTTTTTAGTTTAGGATGGAGAAATCACAAAATAATTAAAGTCTGTTGTGAATAAAAATGAACAAAGTTCAGGTACTTAAAATATACATACATTCTACTTCTGATGGGTGACAAATGCAAAACTGCAAAACCCTGTTCATTTGCATAAAGAGTCTAAGACTTGCTTTTCAGCAAATCTGGTACTGAAAGTCTATCAGTATTTTTTAACAGTGAAGACCTACGCTACTATTCTAAACCCATACCTCTTCCTGGCCCAAGACTGTCAAGCTTTGGCAGTTTATCTGCCTGCTGCCCACCACTTCATCAGAGAGCTGCCAACATTCAAATTCAAGCTACTACCCAGTCTGCTGTAGTTGAAAATAAAAATTCAGATAGAGCCTATACAGAAACACAGATTAAGAGACAAACAGACATCTGTGAGAGTTTTTGAACTTCCCTAAGATGAAATGCACAGAGAAAAATGTTGATATTATTAGCTAAAACATGATATGTTCCTGATCCAGTTCCACAAAGCTAGATCTCATTAAAATTGGGTTCCAGCCACTTTGTACAAAGCATGATTAGTCTTACGAAGGAAGCTTAAACTCCATCTGGGAAGAAATTGCTGATGCTCTTCAGGGAGGCAACAGGCCCTTCCAGAGGGACCCCATCAGGTATTAACCCTCACATAACACTGAATCTGCTTTATATACATTTTGGGCAGGGCTATGCTGGGACCTACACTTAGTGCTCCAGACTCCCTTCCATGTTCCAAGGCTGGCAATTCCCTTGGCTTTATACTTGTATATAACGATTTGACTTCCAAAACTTACATCAAAATTCTGACCTAAGGCTGATAAAGCATGAATGTAAATACTGAGTCTAGGTTAACTTACTTTTTAAAAGCTGCTCAGAATTCATCAATATTGTTAGCAAGCACTCAATGTTTTGTGCTTAGAAAAATTAAAAATTTAGTAATTCATGCAAAGCTGAAGTCTGAAGTTTAAAATATGCTTGCTGCTTTCTTCAGAAGACATCTATCCTACCAAAGAAAGCTGTTTTTAAATTATTTTCATTTGTATTACATACACCCCAGACAGTAAGATTTAAATATATATATATATGTTTTAAAAAGAGCTGATTATTCTCAATCTCAGGATAACTGAGTCCTCCAATTTGGTAGAGCCATTACAAGATATAACTGGATAGAAAGCAGGTGATTTTTTTTTTCTAATGGCTATTGTTATTCTGCTAGTGCGAGTCAGTGCCTCAAAACATCCTATTACAACAGAAGAAAAAACCAATTTTTAGACTTTTCCTTCTTAAAAAACAAAACCACAACACTCCATATCCATTCTTTATCTGAAACACATAAAATTTTAATTTATTTTTCCTTCGTGATGCACAGTCTAGACTGATACATCTTCCTTCATATTCAGTTGGGGCTTCAAAAGGGATGAGCAAGGGTAGAGGTTCTCTGTGGATGCCCTTCTAGGAAGGATGCTCGAGGAACTGCTGAAACTCTCAAAGACTACTCTGAAATAAGTGAATGAAAACTCCACTTTTCCACTTCCACCTCATCTGAGAGTACAAAGAAGCTTGGAGGGCTTTTCTCTTTATTCTACTTCCCAGAATCTGGATAATTAACAAGAAGCACCTACATACCCTTATTTCCTTGCATTCTGTACAAACAATGACTTGGTCTATTATTAGACTGCAAGCATTTTTAGTCTGGGACTGGATGAAACTGACTTGTGAAGCAGCTTGCATGCCTCTGATATTGTAAAAATAACACAACAGTAAAACAAGTTATAGAATTAAAAAAATACAGACATATTGAAGTTTATTTATGATATGAAAATGCCAGTATTTTGTGACACAAAGGTTTTTTCTTCCTGCAATATGACTTCAACCCATAACCCGAAGGGAAACACAGCTCTTTTGCATCACCATTAATAGGTGGCTTTCTAAGATTCTCTCTTCCAAAAGGGCATTTTCTCTGAATCAGCTGTGTGCAGACTACTCTGAAAGAGACAAACCAAAATGCCTACCATTAACTACTCTGTTCCAGGTGCTGGGTGTAGTAGTGCTATTAATGTAATCATTAATTTAGCAATCAATTTTAACATTTTCTAAGACTCTTCTGACACATCATCTATCACCACAGATATTAAACCTAAGGTTAGTAAAAAGTAAAGTGGCACATAACTTTAAAATGCCATTTCTAACTGTGTTATAGTCTTTCTTGATTCATTTTTATGAAACACTTTTTTTTGGTTTATAGTTCTCTATGCTTAATGAGATTATTGGTGGAGTGAATATTCCTTGACCGTGATGCCTTCACATAGTGCCAGAAATGTCATTTAGCTATAGTTTTATCTCACCCATTGATGGCAGGGGTATTTACAAAGGTTCATCTCCCTATATTCTCTTACACTCACTGGAAACAAACATGTTGCCCTGACAGAAGCCCACCTTCACACATGAATAGTTTTCAGTTTCTCTTTTCCCATTCTTCTAGGGATAACTGGAAGGTAGAATGACAACCAGAGGGGGTAATATAAACATGTTACATTTTTTCCTTAAACTGCCTCTAATCAGTGAAGACATTGGCTTTTCCAGAAGGCAATCTGAGCAGCTGATGACCCGAAATGTTTACACACATTACATTCGAGCAGAAAACCTACTCTGCTAGCCATCCTATGTTCTCTTTAATCCCGTAAGAGAGGAAAAAAGAAAAGCTTTCACAAGTGATTCCAATATTGACACTATGTGATTTCTGACATGCCCATCTCATATTACTGTCTGCAAAGGGAGTTTACAGTGACCGAACTCCTGAATTTAGGAATGTCATGTTGACCTACTGCCTGAAGTTAGGTAATGAATCAGACTGCAATCACACTGCTGTGGCTGTTGATAGTGCTCTGCCTCATGATATCAAGCACAGAAAACACTCTCCAGTGATTCAGTGCATGCTTATGCTAATAAATAATATGGTCTCTAGTATTTTGCCCAGTTCAATTTAAAATGTCTGTAGTAATTAGGCTTCTAGTCACTTTCTCAGAAAATTGTTCCACAGTCTAATATCACATAACTTCCAACCATTATTGTGTGCTGCAACTACCATCAGTGCTTATAGATGAAAGAGGATTAGACTACATGGGAGACTGCATAGGAATGTCAAGGAAGTAAAGGGAATGAAGCTGTTAGAATTGATGAACTAATGCATCCAAATGAAACACGAGGAGGCTGAAGGTGTTGTCTTTCAGATGAAATGTGAAAGCAAGGCCTTAAGCATTAGAGGCAATTAAAGTTCTCTCAGCATTCCCTGCACAGTATCAGTGTTAACCCCTGGTTCCTGGCCAACATCCAAATCACATAAATAACTCTGCTTTCCTAAATATTTCCCTATCATTTAGAAATCAGCCATCTCTTAACCTGAAATAGTATATCGATGCCAGGTTTAACCTCAAAGGAGGATACTTATGAGTGAAAAGTATTTCCAGTTTGCTGACTTTGTTACAGGTACAAGGCTTACAGAAGTATTTTATCTTCAATTACATTTTATTCCCTCTTGCCCTAGCACTATTTCCCTCATATATCCAAAGTGGTTTGTCTCAATCTGTGGTGTGCAATCCTTTGGAAGCTTGTAAAAAATGACCTGCCTATTTGTGCCACAACTATTTCAACCTTTTTCTGCTACATCCCTGATTTGTTACTCCATAAGCATCCTTAGATCATGAAGGGAGATCAGTAGACCTACTTACCATCAAGAAGCAGTTGATCTCCAAAACCAAAAAAAGGTACTCAGCTTGAGAACACATAAGCCTATGCTGGGCCTGACTTTCAAGCTGTGATTAGTATTCACTCTTTGCTATCTAATTGCTGAACAACTAACTGTTTTGTGGAAAAGACTAGCACTATGCAAAATTCTGGTCTGCATCTTTATGCCAGATCCAGTCATAGATTCATAGAATCACTGAATATCTCAGTTTGGAAGGGGCTCATAAGGATCATCAAGTCCAACTCCCTGCCCTTTGAAGAACCAACAGAAAACCATATGACAAAGAGCACCCTCCAGACAGTTCTTGAACTCTGACTGGATTGATTCTGTGACTATTTTCCAGGGAAATCTGTTTCATTGCCTGACCATCCTCTCCGTGAAAAGCCTTTTCCAAATATCCAATCTGACCTTCTCCTGATGCTGCTTCATTCCATTTCCTTGTGTTCTAACACTGGTCACCAGAGAGAGGAGATCGGGATCTACCCTTCTTCTGCCCACTTTGAGAAGTTGTAGATTGAGAGCTGGTCACCTTAGCCTTCTGCAAGCTGAACAAACAGCTTCTCTTAAGTCTTGTTCTCAAGACCTTTCATCATGCTGGTCACTCTTCTCTAGACACAGTCTAACAGTCTGGTGTCATTCTTATATTGAGGAACTCAAAACTGCCATAGTACTTGAGGTGGGGCCTCAGTTGTTTGAGTGTAGGTACCAAATATTCCATAATGTAGTGAAGCCCTTAACTATCCTCCTTCATTAAAATATGCCTTTAAGGTAGTTATCAATATGTGTGCTACCTTCCTAAGCAGCATTTTGGTTTTTTTTTATACTGCTTGCTTGCTTTTTTGTCATGTCTTTACTTATTCTTTTTGTTGATTCTCAGTAAGAGAGGAAACCTAACTTATCTCCCTGTATTTCTTATAGACACATCTGTGTTGCCATTAATGGGTGCAGCTACTGATATGTTCCATTTTATATTGCTCAATTTCTGTCTTGGGGTTAAACAATGGTATTTCTTCCCCAGCAACACTTCAGTCTCTAACTGAAACTTGACATTCATGATCCAAGAGAACAAATGTTTTCTATATGAACATGTTTATAAGATTTTGCTAAGTTTGTGATATTATTCAGATAGGAAATATCCCTCAACTTCATTTGGAACGTCATGTGTAGACATTTTGGAGCTGAAAGCAAAGCAACTGGACTGAAACAATGTGTCTGTACCATGCCCAGGAAAGGAAAGCTCTGACTAACAGAACAATTTTACTTCCATTGTCAGTAACTAGGAATATCTACAGTTCTGACTGAAATGTCTAGAGGCAGCCAAAAGAAAAATATGTTGTACATGTTCTGATGCGTCTCTAAGTACAGCTGCATTTGTGACTGCACACATGGAAGTTTGGCTGAGGAAAGGAAGGAAAGAATTATTATTTATTTAAATCATATTGAAAAGTAAGTTTTATACATATGGTGGTGGCAAATGCATAGCTGCTATCCGTCCTTATTATTTATTTTAAATTTTAAAAAAAATATTTTAAAAGTATTTCTAGGTACCAATAAATAGAAATCATTAATATTCTAAGGTGCAGATTAAGATAAGTACCCAATGAGCATATACAGTGCTTGGAACACTTCAGATACATCATAAAAAATAAGTGCAAAAAGACTGCCAGACCTCAAGAAGTTATACTAAAACTTATAAGACTTATTGTTTATATAAGGGTGCATAAGCATTACTTATTTCATTTCTTGAAATATATTCTAATATTGTATTGCATTATTGCATCCTACAAGTAACACATGCAGCATTAAATATGACTCCTGGTTAACAATTCTATGATTTTTTTAAAAGCCCTGAGGATAAACAAAACTGACTTATCTGGATATTAAACTCATGACCATTTCAGAATATTCCCAGGCAAATATTATACCATCACATACACATTTCTTTACTGTATCAAGTTCCCTCTCACTCAGTAGTAATATTAAGTAGTTAAAAATCAGCGATTTAATTTTGAGAGGTATTAGATATCTCCTATACAGAAGGTGTTCTGTACACACTGGATACTCAATGAGTTTAACTGGTTAGTATACCTGAATCTTCAAAAATATAAGAAATAGCCAAACTTTTCTGTGATTCTGCAACTGAAATGTTGGTATGGACAGTGTGTTTGATACCTGAGCTTTCTATCCGAATTGAGAAAGGAAAAACAGAAAATGGATTATATTGTCTTTCAGACCCCACTGAATCAGCAGAATTTTATTAGGATAATGTTTCCAAAATGTTCATTACAGACAAAATATTCTCCAGTTTAAAGCAATTGTCTCTCTTTCCAGTCTCTTAAGAAGAAGAAGACGACAAGTTAGGGACATTTTCCAGCCCGTTTACTTTCATAACTACCTACCAGTACAGTCAATTGTTTTGCTACCACATTATGTAATTAATACTATTCACCCAGGGTCAAAGGGAATCATAAAATAATAGGATGGTTTAGGTTGGAATGAACCTCCTGAGATCATCTCGTCCAAACCCTTTGTTATGGACACAGACACCTTTCATTAGATCAGGTTGCTCCAAGTCCCTTCTAACTTGACTTCAAATGATTCCAAGGATGGGACATCCACAACTTCTCCATTGTTCATGGAAAAACCTGTTCCACCATTGTAGTAATTTTATATGCAGTTAGGCCAAAAGGCCAAGATCTGTTTAATAAAAATCCTGGGTTTGCCTCTATAGCTTAATGCGGTGCAGCTTTCTGGGAGCTGAAAGCTGCCCGCTGCAGAGTTAGTAACAGGACGGCCTATCAGAGGAGCCTCGTGAACACCTGGGGGTAACCAATAATAAACAGCTTTTGTTCGCGTGGATGAGGCCATTAGCCAATCGTTAAGGGCATTAATAAACGTCTGATACAGCTAATTCATATTGGATCGTCTGTTCAGTCCAGACCCATCTGCCATACACCACATCTGTCCCACTACCCTCATCTTAACTTCTGCCTTATTTCCAATCTAAAGATACTAGTTTTGAATTCACAACAATTGTCTTTGTCCTGTCACTAAAAGCCTTGGTAAAAGGTTTTTCTCTTTCTTATAAGCCCCTTTCATACATTGAAAAGCCACCATAAGATCTCACCAGAGCCTTCTCCAGGAGGAACAACCCCAACTCTGTCAACCTTTCTTTCAAGACAGGTGTTCCAGCCCTCTGATCATTTTCATGACCAATTAGTCCCACTCTCCTTCTAGACGTAAATCTTCTACATTATACAATACACTGCTTCTGGTCCACCAAAATATCTACATAATGTTATTCAGTCTCCTTTTAATTTAAGATCCATGCTGCTTTTCCTATTGGTTTTACTTGTTTTAAATTGACATTAAATGCAACGAAGTTAAATGTATAATAATTACAGTGAGGAAACATTTGCAAATACCTGTAATAAAAACAAGTTAAAATAATATAAATATTAGAATAACAAACATATTAAATATTCTTAATATGAAAACAAAAGTTCCCATTTCAGAAAATCATTGTAGTTCTATCTTTTCCCCCTTATATGTATAATTTAGAGTGATGAAGCTCTCCAGGTATTAAGCAGTTTTGTTTCAAGTGCATGACCTAGGATTCTATTAATGATCAGTTCTGACCCTTACACCTCCCCATAGACTCCTAGAGATAATGAGTAGGAAATTATTGATTGAAACTAATGTGACTTCCTTGTAGATCCTGAGTTTCTGTGTTAAACAAAATCAATCAATGCCAACTGAAAAGCATGTTAATCATAGTGTATGAACAACTTATTCCAACTAACATCCCATGGAAAACAATATTGATATAATGCTTAAAAAACAATTAAATATTACTAAAACTTTAAAAACGTAAACAAAAAACAAACCACACTTTGATTTCTAACATAAATTGTCTGGACACTTTGAATTCAGTTACACGAGCTCCAGCTAGCCTAACTTAAAGAATTTTGGATATCTGGATTGATCTCTTTGGTTTTCTTGTAGCACTTGGTAGACATAAAAGTAACCAGGACTCAAATCCAGGGCATAAGAATCTTCTAATCACAGAATTCAGGTTAGCAAATTAATGACTGCAATCCTATTTTTCTCAAGCAATTAAACTACTTCTCTTATACCACTTTTTCTCATCACCTGCTTTTATTTTCTGGAGAAAATTGTAGTTTATTTTTTAGTTATAAATATATATTGGACAGAAGTACTGGAATCTACTGAACATTTAAATGTTCATCTTGTACTTCTCAGGATACTCGTATTCAATGCAATGCTTTGGTATAACAAATCTTATTTTCAGATATATACAATTCTTGTGAAAGAACACAAATCATGGGTGCATCTGTAGGCAAACTGTTATCAAAAATGATTAGTTTAAATTAGCAAAGGTACTGTACAAAAATAGAGAATAATTGCTATCTTCCAATCTCTCACAGGCTCCAGCTTAAAAACTGATGAAGCTTGACCAACACACAGGAAAATTATTGTGGTGATAAACCAGATGCTATGCTGAAATAAAATATCAAAGTAATGCAACTGAGGCAATTTCTATGGAATTTGAACTCAAAAAAGGGACTAGGGAATGCTAGTTGTAAATAATAATAACATAATGAAAAGTGCAGGCAAACTACTGTCATATACCACAAAAACTACATTCATGAATAAAAGTTGCATCACAACCAAACATAGCCAATATACATTATGACTCTCTGGATGTAGAAATGAAGCAATTAGCACTAAATCAAGCTTTAAATCAGGGTGAATATTGATACCATTTTATCAGAATGCATTACCAATCTGTCATACTTAAAGACTGCTAGAAAAAAATACAAAGTAAATCAACTCTCTGCATCATAGGGAAACATTTCAAGAAAATATCTGTTCTTTATTCTCTGCTCAGATCAAATCCTAAACACTGCGTTTTCAATTTCATGAACTCCAGTTTTATCTGACATTCACTGTCTTTCCTTTCTTAGGAAAAGACCTTAGGTGATGTAGCAGTGGAAAGCAGAGTGGATTTTGGTAATCAACTCAGGACTTACTTTCAGACCTACACTGACAAGTGCAATCTCAGACAATATTTGTGAGGTTTAAGAGTGCTTAAATTACTTACTCTTTTGCTGCAAGAATTGACACTTGCATTTCACAGACCCAGGAAATATATGGCATAACTGAATATATTCTAAGGTACTTCTTGCCTTGGAACAATGAACAAATGGTTGCCAAGTATAACATAATGCATTTTAAGGCTGTAAAAATTACCAGTTTTGGTACTGAATTTTCAAGTCACTCTCTTGCCAGAAGCTGTAACATAATTGTTAGCTAACATTTTCTTGTTAGTAGGTTAGGAGGTCACACTTACTATGCCTGCTTCCTCCGCAAATGATTTTACATTAATTATTAAAGGTCTACAGTCTAATTCTGCTACCTTTACTTTAAAAATAATGCCATTAAAATCAAGCCTAAAAAATAAAAATAAAATGAAAAGAACAAAATGTTTGAGTTTTTTTTCTTTTTGGTAGCAGAAATGAAATCTCAAATAGAGGTTATAATCCTAACATCAAGCATAATACAAATAAAGGAAAATTTGCAAAAGCACATTCCACATCCTATTTAAGAAAACTCAGAGAAGTATTTATTTTTTGTCTGAAAAATGGGATTCTTTATTGAAAAAAAACCCAAAAAAACAACCAAACAAACCCCCAAAAAAACAAACATTGACCAGCAATTATGTTTACTTTTTACATTCCTAAGCCAGCGGTATTATTCTTAATATCAGAGAAAAAAATAGCTTTTTTCAGACATAATTTTGTGTTGCTTTCATGTCATGTTTAAATAAAGCATTAAGTGCTTGTGTTTGAAACACTTTATTCTAGAAATTAATATAAACATGACAGAAAAAGTCAGTATATATTCTTTAAACTATGAGCCTGGTAAATTCACAGATGGACATTTATCAGTCAATGGCCAATTTATCTGCCAGTTTTGCTTGCAAGCAGTAGATTAGAGACAAAATGAAGTACTCACTTATTCTCACCTACTGTATTGATAGTGTGTAATCCTATTTTTTTTAACCTACAGATCAAAGATTTGACTTTGCCCTTCTTTTGAATCTGCGAATTTGACACACAGTTCTAGGCATCCTTAACATTTTGGAACTCTGATTACAAAACATCTCTATCATCCCTAAGTGTCCAGGAAAGTAAAGCAGCATGTCCTACAGATCTTGCAGTCATCATTCTTTGCAAATGACTCAACATTATAACTATAAACATTCCTCAAAATAATGAAGAACCATGCTATTGAAACTATGTCATAGAATCATAGAATACCAGATTGGAAAGAGACCTCAAGGATCATCTAGTCTAACCTTTCTAGGCAAAGTCATAGTCTAGTCAAAATGACCCAGGCACCCTGTCCAACTGGGTCCAACATTGGGAAATCAGCCACTTCCCTGGGGAGATTAATTCAATGGCTGATTGTTCTCATTTTCAGAAATTGTCATTTTGTGTCTAATTGGAATGTCCTCAGCAGTAACTTGTACCCATTATCCCTCACCTTTTTCATGTGACTCCTTGTCAAGTTTTTTTTTTTAAAATTACAGTATTTAGAAAAAAATATTAAAGGGAAGCTCTGTTTTTCAACTGAGGAACTTCCCAGGTTTTTTTTCAAATGTGGAGTACTACATAAAGAACCTTCTCTGATTACACCATCTCTAACTACAGATCCTGTCATCTAGTTCTCTGTTTTCATAAAATCATGATCAAGCACATTGAAAGCAAAAGCAGAATTTGAAACTGTCTTCTTAATGAGTTGCTCCTAAAAATAAATAAATAAAAATATATTTCTGAATATCAGATTACCTCAAACCTTCCATACTTCGACAAGTTAATACAGCAACTGGAGGATGAGGTGCAGTCATGTCTTCATACCAACAAGTGCATTTCAGCTATCTAAGTTTAATCGTAAGACACTCATCAGTGAATTAAGGCAAGGCAGAGAAACAGTGAGCACAAAAGAGTGCTGGTTTACCTGATTTACCTTAGGCACTTGGGGTGAGATAAATTTCTCTGAGAAGGTGCCTTTTGCTCCTTACTGGGCATAACAGAAAACTGGAGTTACTAACTTTGGATACCAAAGTTACAACAAATCAAGCTCACCATAGGCCCAAACTGGCTGAGGAAAAATTACGTTTTGTTCCTATCAGCTAGTGCAAAACCTTTTTATTTCCCCTTATAACTTTTTTGTTTTGAAATGGGAAACATATGTTGCATTTTTTAATTGCTAGTAAGCATTTTTCCTCAAGTTACAACTATAAATGAGAAAATAAAATCATTCCTTTCTTAAGCAATTAAATCTTATGATCTTACAATAAAACAGGAAAGGAGAATTATTGGATATAGTATTATATTATGAAAGAGACAGCTAAGAAACTCTGCTACAAAGTACTAAAAACAGTGAAAGAAAAATGCAAAAATAGAATGTGCATGATGTTCTATATTTAGTTTTGTGGGTAGGCTCTGAAATCTCCTTTGAGCTGCCTTCTTTGATAATCACTGGTGTGACCAAATTCTGAGGCAACAGTAGGGTATTCTGAGCAATATTTTTATCTGAGGACTCAAACCAGCCAGTATTTAAAGGCAATCCATGAATTTATTATAGATCTATATGTATGTCTTTTTTTTTTAACTTTTATTAACTGAGACTAGATCAAAACATACAATTTTGCATCACTATTTTCAATATGTCTCCAATTTCATTTTTAATATGAATGCTTACTAAAAGTCTTGCAAGGCAGACCTGTCTTGAAGATTTTCCCACTGTTAACACAGCTGTAACAGAGAATTTAATTTGTCTCAAAAAATTGTTTCATAGTGAAACATTTGCCTACCTCCTTGTATGTGAGCAGTTTTCCAGCTACATGCTACCAGTGCATCTGCAGTGACTATCATTTTAAAGACAGAAGGAATGCTGAACATATGAAGTGTATTCAGATAGTATTCCAACTATAGAATCAATGTTTTCTTCAGCAACATTAAATATTGGCCTGCTTGTGGCGTAAGACCCTTGAGGTTCTTTTGCAGCATTTTTAATGGTATAAGGAATAAAATAGTAGGGGAAAAAGGATGGCATTTCACTGCTGATCCTATCATAGATGCAAAATATAAGAGTACCATGCCCCTAACATTCAATCGCATATCAAGCTAAAATGAAACTAAAATTTCCGATTAAAAATATGCAGTTAAAATCTCTATAGTATTAGTCAGTAATACATTTTGGGTGAATTTCAATGGTATTGCAATTGCTAGTTAAGACACATGAAAATTTCTTCTATAGAGCTTTTTTTTTTTTTTTTAATATGAGACACTACCGGTTCACACCACTCTTGTATTGGCAGAAACTGATTGAATAGATTTTTGCTTCTTACCATCGACACATGCTGGCCTTGCTCTTGTTGTACCGGCAATCTGTCCTTTTTTACATGCACAGCGAGCTGTTTGTCGGGCTATAGTCCTTCGGGGCTGACTGCTATCTCTGTCCAAGGTAACAATCTCACATGTACCTGCAGCCAGTTGACCTGGAAAAAAAAAAAAGGCAACAGGTACCAGAGTCACTGAATGCACTACAGGCAATCTATTACAGCCGAATAGAGTCACGGCCCTAAGTCACAGCAGACACTCCACAACAAATTGGGAGCCAGCTGATGGATACAATAAACCCGAGATGACACACAATTTTTCTTTGTGGTGGACATATAAAAACGCTGCAAACTGGTTCTGTCAGAAAATAATTATTGTTCCATAAAAGCCAGAGAGTTGAGGTTACACAGGTTACTTTTACTTGCATCAGCTAAGTAAAGGAGCAATCTTTCACAACAATGAAATTTAAATGAAGTGCTCTTTACATACTTTCAGAAAAGAAGTTATAAAGGATATGGAAAATAAAAGTCCCAACATGTTCACGAATGCAGTCAAGTCTTAACTGCTTCATATGTTGGTTTTGAAAGAAAAAAATTTGAAAGCTTTCCCATATTTGCCAAATAGTCAGGCTCTTGCTTCACCTAAACTGAATTCTCTACATGTGAGATGTAGCTTTTATTTTCTCTTTTACTAAATTTACTATGTAACTATCCTCCAAATGACTTAAAGGACACTGCACCCTTAGCTCATTAACTGCTTACTTTTTATTGACTTCTACAATATATGTAGCTTTTTCTGAATACTAAGGAAATATAGACAACCTAATTCTGAGTTTGGACCATGCTATGAGAGGCAAAACAAAAAGTGCAAAAAAATAATTGTATGAACTATATTAGTCTCCAGTAAATGATATACATCTACAGTGATGCACTTCCTCTGGTACAATCAATAGCAGGCTACTAGTGTACCAAGGACTACCTGTTACATGCAAGAAAGATACAGTATGAATTTCAATGTGTAGAAAGACTGAACAAACTTCCCAGCTATCACTTTATATTACAGATAATGTCTGGATTTTATGGTGCAGTAGAAAATGTGCATAACAGTGTATCTGCAAATTTCAAGCTTACTATGTTTTGTTCTACAAAAAAACGACCAAACAAACAAACAAACAAAAAAAACCAACCAAAAATCCACAAGCAAATGCAATATTGTTTTTAGGAAAAAAAAGTTTCAATAAGTCACAATAAATTGATTTTATGATGGTGAAATATTGAAAAAACAAACCCAAGAAGACAAAAAGAAGAAATTCTAAATCTATATTAACATCAAAATTAAAAAAAAAAAGCCTGAAACATATATGATTGGCCTTAAAATCTAAAAGTACAACGCTATTTCTCTATGCTGTATTTTTCCATTCAGAATACAAGTTTACCCAGTCTATTCTTCTCAGAAGCAGCTTGCAATGCTTATTGTGCGAAACAGCAAAATATTGTAGGATGTCACCACCATTGTGACTGGTTCACTGCTACACCACCTGAATGTTAAGTTTCTGTGACTCTTACACTGCAGTGAATTTTATGGTAAAACTGAAGATCTCAAGGACAAGTATGGAACAAGGTACTCTACAAATTCATGTAAATATATGACATATGTAAGTAATACACATTAGACATCGATAAATACAGATATGGTATTCACAACAGTGAAAAGCCTTTTCTTGTTCCACCCCACCACTAATGCATTTCATTGCGGGTTGCAGGAGATGTATTGCTCTTAAGGCATATAGCTGTCTTAGTAGATCATGTAGAAAACCCAAACAGATAATCAGAGGTGTATTTAGATCTTCATGCTTTAGGCCAGAAAAGTGTAATGACACATATAAGTGTATGGGTTGCCATACCCTCCACTATCAGTAAATCTTTATATTATCAAGTTTTTCATTAGAAAATAGGGTAAATCATAATCTAGGTGAGTAGTTATATAAACCACCATTTCAGAAGAAAGGTACCAGATTTACAGCATGGTGAAGGAGAATAATGTCTGTACTCAGAGAAAAAGAACAGTGAAGCTCTATGTCAAGATAATTTGTGAAGGCGAAGAGCTTTCCTGGGAATGCAAGCAGTGAATATTGGTAAGAACACCTATTGTTAATATTTTATGGTTTTGAACCTGTACAGTTTTAGTTCTGCATTGCTTCATTTTGAGCCAGCTGGGCTATTTGGGGTGGTTTTTTGTTTGTTTTTTATTATCACATCATCATCATTGTTTTCAGCTGCTTATTTAGTTTAGAAATTATAATTTCTTCCAAGCATGGTGACCTTAGTTTTTTTATGAACTGAAAACTAGGATACCTAAACGAGAGTAACTACTATACAGAGATAATATCTCTGTTTCCATTCTTTTTATCTATAGCAGAAGAAAACAGTAAGCTATTGTAGAACTACAGCAGCTCTTCCCACATATATGACATAAATATTTTCTGATGATTGTGTCACAGGGTGCAAAGATTTTATGTATATTGAGCACTGCAGCATAGTGTACATCTACTGTTACTTTGCTTTAGATGGCTGTAAAGCATGAAAAATATTAGTTAAGGTTATGGAAGGCCATCTCCAGGGAGAGTCATCCTGGTGTCAAGCATGTCCTCTTTGTCTTTCATTAGGCAGAGATTAAGTCCACAGGAGTACTTTACTTATATGGCATGTATGCTTTTTGAAAATTTAATCTAGAAACACAAGGTACAAAATAATGGAAAAAAATGAATATGCTTCTTGTAAGTAGTGAGTTACAAAAATTAGGATACCTTTCATTTTTAGGTAAGTTAACTTGGTGACCTCATCCAAAGATATTAATGAAAGAAGGCTGTTCATCTGAGAGACTGAATATGCTCCAGTTCATTCCTTAGCCCAGAGAAGAAATTTCAAGGCAGCAATGGGTGGAGTTTCACTGGAGCTTTCCCAGTTATGAGATTAAGAGCCACAGTCTACAAACTGTCATAAAGACTCCATATTATCATTATATTTTCTTTATGTTCTTGCAGTAAACAAAGCAATTTACCACCTTACAATCTGAACAAAATAATCTTGGCAGAAAAAAACATAAGCATCATCAGAGAACTTCAAGTCACTCTAGCCTTGTCTAACTGGGTTTTTTTTCCCTAGAAAATAAATGTCATTTTTTACTAGTATTATTTCAGAATTACCATAATTCAGTTTTTCAAGCAAACAAGTGGGTATTTCTTTGTTCTTGCTACTGTTATTTTATATATTTTAACCATTTGAAAAATGCTTATTTTATAATTTTAATCCAGTAACTAAGACCTCCCTTGAAATTTATTTGATTTTGTGTTGTCACCATCTTATTACTAAATAGAGAAAATTTCAGGTTCTTAAATGCTCTTCTATAATGTTGTACTGCATTCTTAAAATGCCATCTGATCTCTCCCCTATCTCTACTACCACAAACACAAATGCTTATGGAATTATTTCAGGAGAAAAGGAAAACCACAGGATTCTCAATTAAAAAATGCAAGTCAAGGAAAACAAAAAACCAAAACCAAAACCAAAAAAACAAAAAAAGGAAATAAATTCTAAAATTTTAAATACAAGCTTGGAATTGTTTACAGCAATTGCTCTATACAACACCTCTTTTGCTTTATTCTAAATGAAGTGCAGTTGGGATCAGTCCTGAAACTTCTCTTTGTGAGACTCACAGAAGTGTGTAGGAATCAGTGAGTATAGGTACATATATTTAGCAAATGTGCAGGATACCTCAAGGTAAAACAAACATTTTTAAAAGGTCTTTAGTAATAACATTCTTGAAATAAAATAGTTTGTTACTGAAAAGTTTGAAAGTAAATATCATTTTTCATGTTTATTACTATGACCCCTCTGTCAACTATATGCCATTGCTGATAGAACAAAGATTTCACAAGGTCTATATTGTCTTCCAAAGGTAAAAACCTTAAATAATACATTTGTACTTGTGTATTTGGGACAAAATTTTAAATTTCTGTGCATAAAAATATTTCTGTTCTCTAGTAGAAAAAAAATCTACTTATATCACATTGACTGCAGCAAGTTACAGATTTTTCTTTTTAATTTATGCTTACTAAAAAGCTGAAGACTTTACCTAAAAATCTATTAAAGAAATAAAATCAATAGATGAAATAATGGTATCTGTGGGTACAATGAATATAAGGCTTGATCTAAACATACAGGTCTTTCCAGGGTGTTAGATTTCATGCTCATCCATAAAATCTACTTTTGATTTGTACATGCAGGCTTATATTATAGTTTCAGTGAACAGTTTTCCCATGCATCACCAATTTGATGCCTAGCAACACAAGCTCTTTTAGTTCAAAATGCATTAAGTTAGAGGGTATTAAAATTCTTGGCTGGATTCAGATATGCTTTTGTCAGTGAACACAAAGCAGGAGTTGTTTCAAAATCAGATCATAGAAATACATTCAGTAGTTTTCTATTACAATATTGAAGTCTTTGTGGCAACAGAGCCATGCCAACTCCTGCACAGAGCTTAGGATCAACAACTTCTACTGAAATAAGGGGGAACTTAAGTACTTAGTGTCACTCATTATTTGCAGTTTGACATTAACTTGAGTAACAAATATTTAAATGTAATTCAAATTAAAATATAAAAAGCATATGTTTAAGTGGAATTTGAAATTTTTCTGTTATATATCCTTTCTCAAAGAGAATGACCTAAAAGAAGATGGCTTAAACTGAACATGATCCAATTTCAGACAGTCAGATTACCTTTTCTTTTTCAATTTTATTTCAGAATGAGAGAGATTATGGCAAGGAATTGGTTCGCCTCAAAGAACCACACTCACTTGTAAAGTACAATAGCAAAGTTTCTGGAATTACAACTAGCATAAAGTAACAAAGAACAACTCCCATAACCCTTCTGAAAAATGTATTTAATCTAAAGTAACAAAGTAAAATTGGCTTCAGCAAGTATGGGGAAAAGCTGTTCAAATGAATCAGCACAATTTGAGAAATAACTATCAAGAATATTGTTTCAATTCTCAACTTATGTGATACGATGGCATTTCTTTTTTTAATAGAATATATTTATGGAATTACACTATTTCCCTTTCTTATTATTAAATCAATGACATTGAAAGCGTTTCTTTTCCAAAATGTTTCATATATCATTTAGGAACTTATATCTTTTTATTGAAACAAATATTGTGGCTGTTTAACTAACGAGACTACAGAAAGCAATTTTTCATGCAACTAGAATTAGACAACCTGTTCAAAATAGTCTTACCAGTTTTTCTTGAGGGTATGATGATGATGTCAGTACAAGATGGGACCAATGTCACGGAAGCAAAAACTAATTTGGAAAATCCTAATCTATCGGTGTAAACCACAGGTGCCATCAAAGTAAAAAGCAGTACAATTTTTTCAGAACTTTCCATACTTTAACTTCATTACAGTTTCAGAGCTGTATTTGATGAGCATCAACCTTAACATGTGACTTCTGTAGCTTCTCAAACTTTAAGGGAGTGATTTTGAATTTTAGTGGTATAAAAGAAGAGCATTCATCTCAAAAAGGGGTGGCTTTAGTGCTCATTTTGTGAAGGAAAACTCACTGTAGAATCCAGTTAAGTAAAATGTATGAATAACAAGAGAAAAATATAATGAATGAGTTCTCCTTTAAAGAGTTAATTTAAATATTGTTCAGAGTTCCATTGCAATAAAACAGTACATTATGTCCCCTAGTAATTACTAATCTTATTGCAATGTTCAGACTACCACTTAGCCATCTCAAGCACATAAACAGCATAGACATTAGGGGGATTGGAAAATAGTTTTCAGCTCTTCCATTCCAAAATAAGCAGTAAATTTTAATTAAGATAGATCCTACTCTTCTAAATAGTTGCACAGAAAGAAAATCAAGTCTGTGGAGATTCAAGATACATTTAGGGCCCATATTGAGATTTCTTTTTTCCCACAGAAGACTAATATCCTAAATTATTGCACCTGATATTGCTATTGCATGTAATTGCTTAATATTTTGTTGTATAATTAAGAATAATTTCCCTTATATGTGACTGTTATAAACCTAACAGAAAGAAAAATAAATGTAAAACCAAGTTTAAGTAAAAACAAACTTTGAGATTTCAGTTTCTGAATGCAATTCTTAAATGGAATTTTCACAAACGGGAATTCCAGACCAGAAAAAGGTAAAAAATTCAAGGATGTATGAATAAATGTAGAGCAAGTAATTTATATATATATAAGTACCTAATTCTAACTAAATTTTTCTACCTAGAACTCTATTTTAAAAAGTAATGGTTTTAAGACACAGCAACATCATTTCTCAAACTCCTGAGGAATCTCAGGTTGAAACTGACATATTTGATATGCTGCATTTTACTGAAGGAAAAACAAAAACAAAAACAGAAGAAAACACAAAAATTGAAAAAAAAACCCAAAGAAACAAAAAATAGAAACCAAAATAAACAAACAATACAACATGGCTGAAGTACAGTATTTAAAGAGAAATTCATGTCAGGGCCTTGAGGGTTACAAGAGGTCTCCCTGTCCCTGCCCAGCACACCCTGGCCACAGACCAGGACCATCACACCCCATCCCTGTGATGGCACAGCAGGGCTGGTCTCCAGTTCACCACAGCCTTGTCCTGGCTGGCCATGGGCCCTGCCTGGCCTCTCCCTGTCGCTAGGGATGTGACTGGTGCCTGGACTGGGGCTGCACTGATGCCTTCCTGGCTGCCAGACCCTGCCATGACAGGTCTCCTGGAGAAGGTCTTGCTTATTGCAGCATGGAGACTGGAAACCCACCCACTGCAGCACCAGAAGAGCCGGTGACCCTTGCACCCTTAATTTCAGAAACAGAATTCACTGGTTTTATGTTTGAGAGAAGTGTTTAATGCCTATTCACACAAAATTCAATATATGCCACTAATGTTCATTATAGACCCATCCTCTCTAGCCTAGTTATTTCTGTTTTCCAATGAGTTTCCTAAAAAGTGACCTAAAAGCAGATCTTACAAATTATATAACTGAAGCTACCAAAAATAAGTAGAAATGACAAGATGTTTGAGTCCTTTTTCTTTAAGTAAGTTGTGCCTCTGTGTAAGTCAGTGTGAACTCCAAATTTCAGTTCCACAGAGCTCCTCCAAGGACCTGCAGCTTCGAGGGCCTCTCATCCACTCCTCATCATGCAGGGTTAGTTAATTGTTTCTGGAGGCCTCATTGGTTACAGAAAGGAAATAACTGCAGGAATTAAGGCTTGAACAAAGCTTTGCCTATGTGCATAGCTCAGGAAGTGACTATCATTCTATAACTTTCCTAAAAATATTTAAAGCTCTTAAAAAAAAAAAAAGAAAAAGAAAAAAAGGAAAAAGAAGAAAAATGCCTTTCCATGTTTCTACCAGCCTCTACATGTGAAATAAACCTAGTCTGTTTATAAAACAAACAGAATAGCCATAGGGGAAAAAATGTTGTTGTAGAGATGCTGAAATTCCTCTTGAAAAAGACAGGAATGAATAAGCACAGGTTTGTCTAAAAAGCTACTGACATTTGTTGGAGCCAGAAGCTGTATGTCAGGAAGGAACAAGTCTGTTGTGTTAGCAAAATATGTCACTGCAGGGTGCATGAAATCAGTTTGAAAGAACATGCAGATAAAGTAATATATCAGAAGTAGATATAATGCAGCAACTCAGGTACGGAGAATTTTTAATTTCTTAGCTTTTCCTTTGTACAAAACCAAACCCTTAACCTAGAATTACCTGATTGTTATTCTAGAGGGACTTAAAAACTATTTACATGTGAAACACAGTCTTTAAAAACTCATACAAGTGCTCTTCTTACTGGTATCAAGATCTGCGCTGCAAGATTCCAAGTTCAACAGCAGACTTGGGCTAAAATTTGGTCCAGTAAGGGTCATGTAGGAAAAAAATCAATATACTGAAATCTTATTTTGTTAAATACTATTGATACGTCTCAGTCCTTAAGCTGCAGAAATAATAACCCCAAAGTCTAATTAGCATCCAGCATGAACTAAGTTATATTCTATGCAACAAGAACTGTCATTCCTCTGTGCCTGTGGCAGGTTTGAAAACCTGGAGGCCAAAGTAAGCAGCTGAAGACAACAGCTACCTAACACTATCCAGCCTTGTTAACATGCCATATGCTAACTCATACTTATGAAAGAAAATAAAAAATAAAATCATTAAAATTTTCTGTCATTTTTGTAGGACAAATTTGATCACACTAAATAACCCATTGTGCTCTTAGCAGATCTAAATAACATCTTTAAAGTAAGGCCATTTATTTTCCCCACTGCTTGTAACATTGTTTTCCCCTTTGGGAAAAAGACTATGGCAAAAACCCCACACATTTTCGTTCTGGTAATAACACCGCAATGAGTTGGTTTTTTGGTAATCCAGATGGCAGGCTTGCCCTGAAATCTCTAGATAACAAAGTGTTCTAGTAGTCAGTGTATTTATTTTGCCATATTTTTATCTTTTTCATTTTCTTTAATAAAAATAATCCATAAACATTCTCCATTTAAAAGATAGTCTCTCAAGATTTTGTGATGCTGCACTTGCTGATATCATACAGGTACAACAGCTCACACATAACCACAGGGAAATATAAACTTATCTTAGTAACACAGCAAAAGTATACATTAAAAATGTATAGTAGACCTGGAACAGTACCCATATCCAAGAAGGAAACAAACAAAAGTTTTGAATGTGCTATTACACCTGAGAAGAAATATTCCCACTGAATAATAAGTGATATTAATTAGAAGTATTAGAGATGAAATAAAATCAGAGCCTGATGTTGAGAATCTTGAGCAAAGGATTCTCAGGCCCAAAGATTCAACAGGCAGAATTTGCATCTCTAATAGCATGTCTCTTTGCAGTGTCCATAAAGGAAGTTTATGATGCTGGGGTTCAACTAATTCGGGTGCTAGCATGAGTCCTCAAATCAAGCACATCCTAAAAAGCAGAATAGAATAGCATATATCTGCTGCATCTGCTGTTTCTTTTTGCTTCGGTCTCAGGGTTTCCTCTTTGATCGTACGAGCACTGTAATGTTCCTCAGTGGTACCTCCTTCTCCATGTTTAATGCACAGTGCAATGAAGTCCCTCGTTCAGGTGCCATGCTGAGCACTTGGCTAGATTTAGGACACAAACCCCACTATTGCAGGTACATCACCAAGGTAAAAGTTGAAAAATATAGATAAAGTATGCAAAAGAAAGATATCCGTTCTGTTAGATAAATACCAAACTTTAGCACCAACCAGAGGAAGCAAACTTGACAGGCTCCTTAACTGATGGATTTGAAAGATGGCTTTCATTTTAAAGGTTTGCCTGGGAACACTGTTTTACGCAAGTGTGACAGAGAAGCATGAGTATGCTGGTTATTATTCTCCGATGTTCTGTAGACTTGGAGGAGTGATTTTCTATCTGGGCCAGCTTCACTGCTGCATTTTCCATTTTTATCTGTTTTGCTCAAAATGACTTATGAAACAGGTGCATGCTGAAACTAAAAGTTTTCATGGATGAAATCCATGATTTTTATCCTTATTTCTAGTACTCCAAGAAGATAACCATTTATGGGCTAAGATTCTCTTCTGCACAAGTCAGACGAGGGTGTCAGAAAAAGAGGTTTTAAGTTGCTTATGTATCCAAGGCTACCCAAAGACAGTGCAGTGAACAGGGACTACAGTCATCCCACTCACCTTTACAAATTAGTAAAAGGCTTAAGATTAGAGATGTATACAATATCTCTTCCGATCTCCCACGTATCAGGAACAATGCCTTCCATTTATACAACTAAATATTCAATCGTTGCACATTCACAACACCCATTATTTCAATTCTACACCATATAGAGTGGCCTATGCTTAAAGAAAGTGCACCATGTATGTTTAAACTAGATTTAGAATTAATCTTAAGTTACTGAAAACCTGAAAACATTTTAAGTGTACAAATCCATTTTCTTCTGAACTTAGCAGCTGAAAAATAAACACAAATAAAACTATCAACAGAAGCAAAACTTCAAGGTATACGTTCATACCACAGAAGGCAATATTAAAAAGTCTAACACCAATGACCTTTTAAAAAACTTTAAATTAACCTTTTATTATTATTATTATTATTCCCTCTATAACAAGGTCCATCTTTTTATGTACTGCTTATTGGTTTTACTAGCTAATAAAAAGTTAAATTATGCCATCAATTTCCCAATAAATGCCTAATAAATAATACTTCCTCAGTTCAAGGTCCTTAATAAAAAGGAACGAAAATGAGGCCTGGCACTTTTACTCAGCATTTTGATTAACTAAGTTTACTACTACTCATTGTGAACCATCAAGAAGTATATTTCCTAAGACATAAAATAGTTAAGTTTTCTAAACCCAAAAAATGTGTACTTGGATAAACACATACACATATGTGTATACAGATATTCTTCACAGAAGATGATTCAGAATGTACTACTTCTCATACTGACTGTAAGATATAAGCAACTTGCCAAGATCATTCACGCAATACTATTATACTAATAACAGAGTGAATCAGTAAGTCTGCTCTTTATGATACCGTAGTCAATGTATGTAATATCTTTGTACTACAATATATAACTTTAAGTTCAATCCAGAGAAAAATTTCAAAATAGAAGCTACCTGTATAAGAAGAATTTCTACTGATTGTCAAGGAAATGCTGTATTTAAAAAAAAAAAAACAACAAACAAAAAACAAAAAACAAAACAAAACAAAAAAAAGGAAAAAAGAAAAAAAGAAAAAAAGTCAGGTCCAAGTCTGGCACTGGGTATGCACTGCCTTGTTTGTTTTCACCTTCTTGCTAGACTTTCAACACCACAATGTTGACTGTAGGCAATATTTCAGAGTTCCAGCTGTGTCTAGAGGATGACACTAAATTATCCTTCCCAATTTGGGATTAGGTGCATCATGAACCATTATAAACTATATTCCATATTTCATTAGCTAAGCCTCTAATAAGAAAAACTAAAAAGATGTGAGACTTGATCAGCAAAATGGGTGACACTGAAGTAGCACCAACCAGTTCTCTGGTGCAGAGGACAACATGAAAGCTGCCAAGGTAAAGAGCTCTGAGCATAACTAAGTGCTGTCCCTCATCCAGAGCAAACGTTAAAGGAGAACTTTTAACATTAAGAAGAAGCACTAGCATTTTCTGCCTTCAGTTTGGTGAATATATTTAAGTTGTTTAGATCTGTGATACTGGTATTATGTTCCTGTGGTAATGGCATGTAAGCAGGACAAAATATAAAACTCACAGACAGGAGAATGACCCCACAGGGATGAATACGGCAGTAGTAAAGTGAGATTTATTGAATGAATGTTTGCATTCAGAGATGTAATAAAACTTGAATGCTATCAAGCAATTAATGTGCACATATGAGATATACATGGTCATGTTGACTACTTATGGCCTGCCCTTTTTATTTTAATTTTCCCAATAGCAATACAGCACCTTGAGTGAAAACTGAGGATAAGCTGATAGGAATCAGAATAGAAAAGCTAGCAATAAATATTTCATTAAAAAGAGTTTCTGTAAGGCCATATAATATTTTGTCTAAATGCCTTGAATCCAAAATGCACTAGGCTCAAACAAAATAAAGTTATTTTAATTATATATAGGTAATCTGAATTTATACAGCAACAGCTAAAGGGAGAGTGATTATGACACTAAGACATATCTAATAATTCAGATAAAAAATTGGGTAGAGTATCTCTAGAGAAAATAGGCCAACACCAGTGTATATTACCTAAGGGGCAACTAAGGGTAGTGAATTGAATGATTAATTACGGCTGCAACTACACATCATGTTATTCGTGTGTATGTTGATGCATGCACATGTATATTTTGGCCTGATGCTGGGGAGGGTAACAGCAATCGAAAGAACATCACAACCTTATTGCAAAAGAAACACGAGTCTAGTTTTATACAGAAAGTAGTGACTTTTTTATCATTGAACTCAGGGAGTGTATTGAATAATGATTACAGAGTCTTGATTTAAAACAGGTATGGCAATCAAAAGACTAGGATTCAGTTTCTGAATTCATAACCATTTTGCTCTTTTTGACAGGAGGATACAATATTATTTTCAGTCAATCTACAACACCATCAGACTCACAGTAGGCCAGAGCTGAAGCCATGCGGATAAAGTATTAACAAAAAATCAGTTCTTCTAATCTGCTGAAACCTAATGAATTAAAAAACTACAATTCTTCCCTAGTCTTAAGTGAAAACAGTTGTACATTTTCTGTACAACATGAATCTTTTCACAATGACTAATCCTGTTCCAAATAAAATCAATGGAAGTCTCACCACTACCTTCACAGACAGCAAATTCAACAGAATAATGAGAAAGTCTCCACACTCCTAGCACCAGTCCATTCACAAATTTGTGTTGCATCATAAATAACTTGTCATTCTGACCAAGGATATTTGTCAAATTATTTCTTAGCTAATTGAAAGCTGTATTTTAAATTCAATTTCTATGACTTTGTATGTACCACAAGCCATGGCAGCATCTCTGAAAAAAGTGTTCTAGTATCAGGAGGCAGAAATAAATGGAAAGCCAAAGGCACACTCCTTCAGTGTTGCAATTGGCTATGCACCAAATGACAGCTCGGTGGTCTCTCTATCTTTTTTGAACTAGATAACCTCCAGGCACCCATTTTAACTTCAATAATTTCATGATGAGATGATTCAAATAATGTCCCACTATGCACTAATATACACTATGTGTATAAACAAGTACACCTGGTGCCTGTACTCTTGTACATACAGTTGCTTGCTTTTGGCTGTTAACATTTTAGTCCTTAAAACATGTTAGATTCACCACATCTGTTTCAGCAATTTCAACTAGACATTTTCGCTTTTCTACTGCTTCCCGAATTCACATATTAATACCAATTTACTGTAATAGACATTCTCTGTTGATATGAGATAATGCCATTCCATTTAATACCTGAATACTGGTATCTTCTATCAAATGAGGCTGGTCACTGCTCAAAAAGCAAACCCAGTCAAACATTCAGAGATATCCAGATGCAGATTTAGTTTGTCCAGATTCCTCTGCAGAATCTTCCTACTTTCCAGCAGACTGACACTCCCATGCAACTTGGTGTCATCCACAAATCTATTGAGGGTACACTCAATCTCCTTATCCAGTTAACCAGTAAAGACACTGAGCAGGACAGGGCCCAACACTTACTCCTGGGGGACACCACTGGTGACCAGACACCAACTGGATGCAGTACCATTCACCAGAATTCTCTGGGCCCAGCCATTCAGCCAGTTCTTAACCCAGCAAAGTGTGCACCATCCAAGTCACAGGCTGCCAGCTTTTCCAGGAGAATGATGTGGGAAATGGCATTTAATGGTTCTCTGTTACACTTTCATCTGAAAATCCCTCCTACCAGTTACCTTTTTCACTAAGCCTAGCAGTAATGGTAAGAATAAATGTCAAGACTGGACTGGTTGCTTAACCCCTCACATAAATCTCTGCAATGTCAGACAAATGTTATAATACCTGTTATAATGCCTGAACACTTTTTCTCCTCTAACATGATTATGTAACTGATATGTTGCATGCTCTCCTACATAATGAGAGTTTCATAGTGGTTACTGAGATTATACATACGTTCTTACACACAAAAATGCATGGCCATACACAGAAACATAGATGCATATCACACAGTGCATATCCTATCCTAGGCTAAGCAATGCTTCCAGCTTTTAACCTTCATTTTAATAGAAAAATGAATTGATAGCAGTTACTGTATGATCAGTATGCAACTTGGGAAAAAGAAAAAAAACACACACAAAACCCCCCTCCCCACACACACAAAACCCAACCAGTAAAAACAGAAAACCCTGAAGCTGTCTAGGCAACCAATCCTTTCCACGTAACAGCTCTCAAGCAAAGAGACATTCTTGGAGTTGGTGAAAAATTAGCATCTTTGCCAAAGTCCCTTGGTGACAAAGGACATGGATTTTGATATTTCAGCCCTAAACACAAAGTAGAACCAGCAAAACATGAAAGCAAACAAATCTATTTAATAATCTGATTAGTTTTAACCTTCCATTTTTCCAGTGATGGGGCTGTATCCAGTGACAGTGTAAACATTTCACTTTGTACAATATAAGAACCACAATAGAAGAGTATAATTAGCACTGGAAAGACATTCTCAAGGAAGTACTTTGATTTCAAAAGACTGTTGGAGTGATTGTCACCCCTGCTGTGCTTGGATTCTCTGTGGATGTGCATAAAGTGTGAATGCAGAACGCATCATTATGAAACTCACCCGTCCTTGCATTTGTGTGCTCATTGCTTTGCCATCTTATGGTAACCAAAAATAGAAATGTACAGAGCAGCATATAATTCACACTAGAATAATGCTGCTGCATTTTTTAATGAATTCTTCTATGCACTTGCTGGAGACCTACAACTCAAGCTATGTTCTGCATTTTGTCATTTATTTAAGAAATGTGCTTTTGTTTTCTTTTTAAGATTGAGATTACTGAAAAAACACCAACTGAAGCCTCAACACTAAAAATAAGCACACATATTAAATGATTTACTGCTACATGAATGGCTTTGAAAGAATTTTATCAAAATACACTATGAGATCTTTTGTTTAAGGGAAATAACGTGACTCTATTCTCTCAGCACATATAAAAGCAATACCTGCATAAAAAAATGCCCAACTACAGAACAGTTTAATGTGTTACAAAAAAATTTGGATTTGGCTTTCATAAACTAATCAATAATTATTTATGGAACAATGTGATTTTCAGGCTTTCGTCTGTGGTTTCTTCTTTAATTTATCATGGAAAGCAATGAATACAAAGTATCTAGCCCTACTAACTTTAACTTTTTAAAAGAAATAACACATTTTTGAGTTAGTGGTCCCAAGAGAAAGAAGATGAGACCTTCTGTTGCTAAGTAAGAGTTTGCCAGTTATTTCAAGCTTTAGCTGAGTACAAGCAATAATCACTACCGCCTGAAATATATTGGAAGGAAAGTACATGGGACCATTCATGACACTTCATCAGTATTCAGGAGGCAAACAGAGTGACTACAGTGATTGAATACAGGCTCAGAACTACTGGCTTTAATCTCCATCTCATTCATTCAGCCTTTACTTTTGGCACAGCTGTATGATAAACACTCTGACATTCTTCCTTGCCCACCCTTCTCTGGAATCCCATGATTGCTGTGTGTATGTTTGTTATGCATTTAAGATAGTCAGGGATTTTTTTGTGTGTTCTTTTGTTTTGCTTTTCTACTACCCCCCCCCAAGGGAATAAATGTTTGCATATGTGTAATCTACAAGCTTACTACTGTTATTATCAAAACACCCTTATTTTATTGAAGGGAAACTAAGTCATGTTCACTATGCCTTTGTAGACATATTAAACTAAAGAAAAAAGGTAAATTCATAATTAATACTACTTTTTTCTACTACCTTCTGTGCAAAATCTCATATATACAGTGAATGTATAACAAATAAAGTAGAAGTGGTTTATAATGGCATTACATAGAATTTTAAAACTGTTGGTGGCATTAAACAGATTCTGATGATGAAGAAATTACAGTTCATTACTCATGGAGTTTTGGTTTGGTGTGAGACTTTTTAAAATTATTTATTTTTAATTATTTGGTGTATCTCGCTCATCTTGCCAGGAAGAGCTTATATGCAGTTCTGTATCACCAGTTCCTTGAAACTGCCCGGTGGGTTCTAAGGGTGTGAATATCTTACGGCCTAGTTGGTAAATTAAAAATCCTTTATTAAGTTAATGGAGTTATATGTAAAGCCAGTGAGCACCAGCAACCTCTGCAGCTCTGCAGCTGGGTAGCAACTGTTACACTGATATGTCACCTGTGTCAAAAAAACCCCAAACAAATTCTATTTTATACTACTTCTTCCTCCTATTAAAATACCTAAGAGTTTTGAGAAAAATGCCTAGTCTACTTCAAGAAGTTGGGCTGAATTCTCCTGCTCATTATGCCAGACACCTTCAATTCACAAGCCTGCTACTCAAAACTATCACAGCTTTTCACCCGATTTGTATTGAAATTGATGCTGCGCGATCACTGCAACAGTAGCAATTTAATCAAAAAGATACTCCTTTGCCAAACAAGATACTATAGAGAACCTATTCAATACTCTCCACTCCAACACTGGAAAGTATGTGCAGTTTCACCGACTGAAGGCGTGTGGCCATTCCTTAATGTTCAGGTAAGTGGGATAACAACTCTGCAGAGGGCTGGTTCCAGACAGCCTGCTACTGATATGAAGACATCATTTCTCTTACACATTTTTTTTTCCATTGCTAAAGAGTTACTGAGCAGACAACATAATGAAACAAAATGAAGAGGAAAAACCCCAAAAAACCAAAACCACCTTGTTTGTGCACTGTTTAACACCATCTCTTTCAGTCAAGTGAATAAAACAATTGATAGGCTGCACTGAAATTTGGAGACAGCAAACGGGTCACTGAGTTAAGGAGATAGAAAAGACGAACTTTGCAGGTTCCCAGGGAGATGCAGAAATATCCTTGGGATAGCTAAAATAAACCTTTTGAATAAAAAAAATATTCAGTTAAGCACAATGACACCTAAAGAAAAAAATTTAAAATCTGTCTCCAGAAAACAAAGCAAATTCTTTATTGTAATTAAGTAGCAGGAAACAATCCAGCACCTTCCACTGCTATGAACTCTTACCATATTATGCACTCTTAAGAATCCAGTTTCATTACTTATTTACCTCAACCAGAAAAAACAAACAAACAAACAAAAAAACCCACCTTGAATATGAAAAAAAAATTTGGCCCACTGATTGTGAAAGATGAAATCTTTTAAGCAACAACACCGAAGGAAAATAACAGAAACAGTATGACAGACTAATCTTATGACCTGTATATCATTATGGAAAAGGGAGCTAGGATGACTACATCTATACTGTACTGTAAATATATGGAATTTATAGCCAAAGACTGACATTGATATATGTATTCTCAAATTTCCTGCTGTGACTGTTCTACAACAATCATTCACTAGTAGTAGTTGATCAGTAATACTGAATGATGTGATTATACCAGCTCACATTATGATTTTTATGTTATTTATTTAAAGACAGAGAATGCAACTGCTACAAAAACACCACATATTTCAGAGTCCACTCCAAAATATTTCTACTGGCTGCTTAATTCAAACAATTTCTTCTTAATTAAAAACAATAGGTTTTTTTGCCAAGGAGTTAAGTGCACTACCAGAGCAAAAACAACAAAAGCACAAAAAACCCCAAAAATTGCCCAACTGGGTAAACAATATGATTTACTTACGACATTTGTGAAAAAGAAATATTATTTTCATGAGATATCTGTCTCTTACAGTAACCATTCTATCAACTACTCTTATTTTTAATGTAGAAGTTATTTAGGATACATTTTAATTGATGGGCTAACAGACTAAACAGACCATAGAAAAGGAAAGCTGACAAGCGATTGCAGGTAACATGCCAGCTTACTGAAAATATAAATGATGGATATCACAAGAGACATCATCAGTTCATTGTGACCTGCTTAAAAAAGGGAAAAGTTTTTTTTTTTTTTTTTTTATTTCAGCACCATCAGGGAAAGCAGCTTGTTCTCCTTTTTTTTTTTTTTTGTATTTCATCTTATTTCTTTTCCTCATTAAATGTAGAGCAAGAGCAACCTTGCTTCCCAATGTCAGAATTTATGAATTCCCATTCACAGTATCTAAAGATTTTCAAGACAACCATCCTGACCTTGGTTAAAAAGAAAATCACTCTCAATGAGACTAATGAGGATTTGAAGAAATGGCCTTGGAGGTGTAGATTGAATGAGAATGTAATAGTGTCTACATTTAGCCTTATACCTTATGAGAAGGCAGGAAACAAATTTCATTCAGCATTTTGCACTTGCTACTTTCAATACCACTGAAGTTGCTTAAGCAGAAGAGCTAAGAGAAATTGCCCAAATGAGGCATTCCTTTCAGCTACAATACTTCATTCCATTTTTTTTCCTCTTGACTCCAGAAATTACATATTAAGACAGCAAAACAGTAAGTCAGTATCAATGTGGGTAAACTTAAATTATCAGCCTTCAGAGGCAGATGATGATTGCTGGTGTCTGAAACATTTCATTTTAGCTGAAGAGGGATTTTTTTGTTTTGTTTTGGTTTTTTTACCTCTACTCTATTTTTTTGGTGTGTGTGTTTTTTTTTTTTTAATGTTTTAGGAAAAGTGTGGGGTTTTTTCTAAAACACACATCAGTGCTCCAGTGAAATTTGCATACCTATTCTGCCTTTAAAATAAACTAATTCATCAACAAAAAGTAAGTAGTGTACTACAGTACATTTTTCCCCCTTCAAATACACTTCAGGCACGTGGGCTTATTTTCATGTCCTCTTTTTTGATGTCATGGGCCACAAATGACATGAGTCTGAATTTCAACAGCTACATAAAGCTAAGTACTCGTGTAAGATACAACCCAACAAAGCCGTATGCATATCAGTGGACAGTCAAATCTGATGACATATAATGACATTTGTCAACTAAGAATGCAGAGACCAGAATGTTCCACAGTATTGCTTAGGAAGAGAGCAGGGTTTTTCCACCTACTTCGGTAAGAACTGCAAGACCTGTCTTCCCCTATAAACTAGCCCAAATTCAGTTTTGAGAGATTCACACCACTCAGGCAAATGGTTCAATGTGATTTTAACACATTCCTTTACGGTACTGATTTACACATTCCCATAATCAGAGTTTGAAAAAGTCATCAAAACAGTGGAATTTCAATGTGAACTTCTTCTCCAACTGTTTGAACTGCTTCAGTGCCTGACCAGAAGAGAGAAGGTGAAAATTAAACTTCCATCTCTTGTAATAAACTGGAAAATAAAAATCTGTATCAGACAAATGCTAACCTATATTCTGCAGGTATAAGTTTGAAAACCACATGCTAGGAGGAAAACTTTTAAGCAGAAGCCACTGCCAACATTAGCTGGAATAACCTGTGTTCTTTAGGCTTCACAGCTTGTCTCTTGAAAGTTCTCTGGCAACATGAGATTTTCAACATTTGTCAGCTAAATCAGAGATCCAAATGCAAAATATAACGTTAAGGAACAGTGAGCGCATTTGCGACACTCCTTGGAGAAATCAGGTACACATAAGGCAAAAACTGTATTACATGGGAATATAAGCATTCCTTAATGTGATTTTGTTACACCAATTTAATTAAAGATCAGTAGTCCTTCCTAACATCAGTGCATACTACTGGTATTCTGTGTTTCAGAAAAATCTGCTATCCCTAGGTATCAATGAAACAAAGTACATGAAAACTTGGCACAGTATTTCAAACCACATACTGTTACCCTAATTATTCACAATGCCTGTACAAGTACAGGCACAGAAATAAGAAAACTGACTCCTCAAATTGTGTTACACTGATTGTGAAATGGAAAGTAAGCAACTTGCCTACCTTTCTTCTCTGACATTGAAACAGCTCTACTGAAGCAGTTAAAGTGGCAATTTCCAGGCTGTTTGGACTAATTTCTCATTGTACTCTGCAAAATTCTCTGCAAACACACAGTATAGCTGCAGAGAGGTAAATAGTAAATTTTACTGTAGTGTGGTTTCACATTCCTGCTGCATATTGTGGACCACTGAAAGCCTGCAGATAAAATCTGGGGATCATTGGCTTATGTGACCTGTCACAAAAATTTTATTTAGAAAATAGGTGTGGTTTTGTGGAATTTGCCATCATGTTGGGCAATCTTTGCCAATGAAATAATAATACAGCACATCACATTGCTGAGTTATTTAATCTGATGTTCAGTTTCAGAAATTAGCTGATGTTGAAGAAAATTTCTGAGGCAAAGGATTGATGATGCAGCAATATTTATACATGCCTTATGTAGGAAAAAAATATGCAAAATATATGATACGATGTCTTACAAAATCAATTTCTCATCATAGTGAGGTAGCCCATATGAGTTTTGCACTCACTAAATGCTGCCAAGGATCACTGCAGTCTAGAGAACAAAACTACCTTTTAGGAAAAAAAAAAAAACAAAACAAAAAAAACCAACAAAACTGTGCTGTGGACTGACAGCCTTTACAACTGAAAATATCATCAATGAACAGTACTTCCATCAAGAAAAACTATCCCAAATACTTGTCAAAAAAACAAGAACTAAAATGAAATAAAATTCTACAGAATGTTTGAAGAGCATTGCAGCTGCAAATCCAGCTACACACTTGCCATTCAAACCACAGAGGATCTTGCTGAATACTTCTCTCCAGATCTATTCAAAACCACAGAGTACAAATCTCATAAATACTGTTTTATTAGACATAAGGTAGATAAAAGTTTGCATTGGTCACCATTTTTTTCTTTTCTCCAACGGCAATTAAAAAAAAAGGAAGCTTGTAGTTCAAACCTATACTAAATAGGTCTAATCCATCACTACTATCCTTTAAAGCCTTTCATAGAATGAAGCTTTAAATTAAAGGGTTCAGAAGAAATCTTGACCTTTTCTTCATTACACTATGACAAATTCAGTTATTATTATCACGAGGAGTAAACCACATTTTGCATGAAAGCTACGTGACTGCACATTATATATACCCTGAAAACAAAAAATAAGAAGATTCTCAACAATAACAACACTTAGCAGCAGCTCCATCAATAACCCTAGTCTTCTCTTTGGGGCACTACATTAGAGGAGAATACTTTGAAAACTTTATCTTTCTCCATGTTACTTAAAGATTTGCAACAGATTTTGAAGATTACTACAGGAAATTGTGGCAGATTCCATCTGGTGCAAGTCAGTGACATTCCACTGAAATAAAATGAAATTAATTACAAACCTAAAAATCTTATCCTTTCAGGGACATTTTAAATCATCTGAACATATATATATATATGTTCTTCAGTATTATTCCTACCTTAGTAAAGATATAGTTTATATTTTCTTGAACGTCTTTAACATTTGTTGCATTTTCATGTCAAACATTTTTGACTAGCAAAAATAGTACTTTGAAAATTCCACTGAAATAAAAATTTCTTTCCAACAGTATTAAATGATTATTTTGGTTTACAATGGTTTTGTTTTAAAAATTCATAATTAGATCTTTGGATAGAATGCAAATATCATGTTGGGCAAATGTTTTTCCTACTTGCTTTTCACTTTTCTCTGGTAAGTCTAGAACCTGTCTTCTGAAGGCCTATAGTGCATTTATTTTTGAGCTTCTACTCCCTAATTTATCTTGAAAAAATTTCCTTTTCTCAGCTTTCTATCACATAAGTGCATTCCCTAGAATGATCATGTTCAGATTCAATTTTTCCCTCTCATTCTTCTTGAACATTTTCAAATGATGGAATCATATTTTCTTAAACTTGTATCATTTAATTACATTTTAAAGATTACTTTGGGTTTTAACTATTATTATGCATAGCCTAGGCAAAAAAACCCCAAAAAACAAAAACAAAAAACAGTGACAGGAAACATTTGGACCAAGAATTTACAATGCACTAATTAAGCACAGATTGGAGAAGGAAGACCACCTGCCTATCAACACAGTTACATATATAAGATTGCATAGCAAGTAACTGAGGCAGTGCTCAGGTAAAGATGTTCTGAACAATAAATAAATAAATATTAGCTTACACATAAGTACTTGAACTTTAAGAGCTTTGCTTTAAGACCTTTAAAATTTAAGTCCAGAAATTTAAGACTATAGGAAACATGAATTTGGGCAGTAAGTGCTCCGAGGACTCCCATTTGAACTTGTCCCTCTCACTCAAGCTAAAAATAAAATGAAAAAAAAACCCAAAAATGTTATGAATTTCAAACTCCTTCCCCAGTTGCATCAGGTAAAAGAAAGATATTACACTTTCATAACTCATTTAATACCTAATTTACACTATATGTCATAAAATTCTGGGGAATTTTTGTTACTTGTATAAGAGAAGCCACTATGATGAAATACAAACTTTTCTTTGTCACACTGAAGATTAAATGATTGTATCTATACAAAATTGTTCACAAAATAAACAGATAATGCAGATAGATGTCAATGTTATCTGTATACCCATAATACCATAAATTACTTTAAGTAAAGATTCAAATGTTTCCTCCTTAATGCAAAATTCAATACATGCTTTATATGTTACAGAAGCAATTAAAGGGATTTATGAGGAAGAGAACAACCTCGCCCTTGTCACTTGCCTTTAAATAGTCTATTTTGAAAAAAATAAATTACTTAGGACACAACATCAAGCTGTGAACCAAAGCATAATTAATCTGGATCCTGACTCTGCTTAGCTGTAGGAAGGAATAGGAATTGTTTAAACACATATTCTGAACTGACTCAGAGCTTACATGGCCTACAGAGAAACAAAGAGAGCACATATTTGAGATATCAAAGTACTTTATAACAGCATTATAAGAGCTCTTCTGACAACCATGATTAGCTGGAGCATATGCTGACCTCTTTCAGTTAACATCACTCCATTCTGCAAGTACACATGAGATGAGACAAAATGAACAGCCCAGAGGACCTCTTCTAACTTTGGAGGAATATGCATATTCCCTTGCTTCCTTATGTATAATCCTGCAGTACAGTAAAATGAAGGTAAGTCACTGGAATTTCTGCTTTAAAATATTTTTTTCTATATGTGTATTCACATTTAGGATCCAGCTGTCCATGTCAGAACTACACATGGCAGATGAGTATAAGTGCACACCTCTCCACAAGACTGGTAATGAATAAGAACTCTGCCCAGGTCTTAGGTTTGAAACATCCAAGCAGAAGGAGGAAAAGTAGTGAATTTGTAGTCAGATAAATCACTTGAGGAAGGACTGCTAGAGAAAACTGATCTTTCTATCATGCTGCTCTATTACACAAAACACTGTATATTTGAAAAACAGTCTTAAGATCCAAAATTGAATAAGGACTGAAAAAGGAATCCTACAGAGTTCTACAGCGTCACATCGGGTAGGTGTATTTGTTGTAAGGCTTAGTGGATTTCAGAATGAAGCTCTAGGGAGCAACTAGATGTGCAGAATCCATATGCTAGGGATGGAGGCATTCTGAAGAAAATAAGACAGCTATGTTAATCTAAGGTGTCTTCAGTACAGCAGCCAAACTGCTTCCCACACGGTTAGCTATCCAGTAAGAAAATCTGTTGAAACAGCTGATTTCTAGCTCACTTTGTTGTCGTATGGACAAACAGGGATTCTTCCTAAAAGGCCTCATCCTGGCAATATAAAAAGAGACAGTTTGCCTGGGAAAAGTGTAACAAGAACTACCACATACAGTAGAGCAAAGATAGGAAGCCTTGGCTTAAATAAAATCCTGTGCCTTAGAAAATACAGGGTGTTTTATGAGGATAACATATCCCAGAAAAATGAGGACAATGCTGTAAACATCTATATAGACCATATTCACATAGAAAGAATCAGCCACAAGTATCCAGATTTCCCTCCCCCTTAGTTTGAAAGGAATATCCTTAAGGAAAGATGACAGAGGATAAAGTTGTCTGATGGCTCAAAGGCGCAAACCACTAATCTAGCAATATGTTAAGGTATGGACTATGATAATAAATTGAAAGAATTACTATTCGTTTCTCAGACTTCAGATTGACAAGTATGTTTTGCAGGATCCCTGGAGTTGGTCTGGCTCTGTCATTTCCTTCTGGTATTCCAGTCAAAATGACTGAATTGAAGATGTGCCTCCTCCCTCTTCACCTTCCCTTATGCCTCCTGTTTGTACTGGCTCACCGAGTTTACCATTACTTAACTCTCATTACAATGGAAAACTCCTGATTAAGTGATTTGGTGACTGAAATATGACTGTGGTTTGCAGTGAGGCACACAATCAAAAAGAAGTTCATCATATTTTTCTTTCTCCGGGGCAAGTTTCAAAATATGCATCTAGTCTACATTATTTGTAACTGAATTCCTTTCTACACATGCACAGAAAGCCTGACACATCTCATTAGTGTGAGCTCCAAGATAGTGACGTATATACTGAACTTCAAGGTCAACTGCAAACTCTGATCTCTGAGATCACTGAAGGGAAATACCCATCCAAGAAAAACAGAATTCATCACTGTTAATTTTAAAACAAGTATGTGGAACTGATTCTTATACCCACTATGTACCACCCATGGGGAAAACTTATACAATTCTTCACTACCCCATCAGGGAACAATGAGCGTGTTGAAACACTGGAAAAGGTTTCCAGAGAGATGGTGGTTGTCTCATCTCTGGAAACATTTGGTCAAGTTGGATGGGACTCTGAACAACCAGATCTAGTTGCTCATGCCAGGTGGGTTGGACTAGATATCTTTAACCATTCTGCGATTCTATGATTTGATGAAATGTACATCAAGAGACATTGCATCTTTTTCAGAGTCCATTGTTCCACTGTTTAGGAAAGAGCATCACTCCATTTTTACAGGCGGGGAAAGACTGGTATCAGGACTTCTCTTTTTTTTCCTCCCCCCCCAAAAAAAAATAAAAAGACATTTGGTGCCAGAGAGGGACTCCAGTGTTTGGATCTTGTACGGACATGGTAGAGTCTTTACAGAGGTGACTAGTCCCCGCAGAAACAAAGACACTTTCTGCCAAAAAAATGTGATTAAGACCTTGAAGTAAAGATCTTGCTGGTCAAAACACACAGAGCAATGATTTCTTTTAAAGTGGCAGACTGTCATTTTTCTGAACTTAAGCTTCTGAGTTTTAGACTAGTTCTTCAGCCTCTTCTAAGAGGAAGTATAGGAATACTTGAATGTAAAAGAAACAAAACCAAAACACATCTTGGACCAGTTCTATTATTCTCCAGTCCAGTAAGTATTTGTACCTTCCATGGGCAGGCCCTCATGGACAAGATGTCCAAAACGAGGAAAAAGGGTCAGATGCTGAAAAATGGAAAAAGGAGTAAAGTATCCATGGGACGAAATATGAAGCCTGCACAACCCCAGAGTTTTAGACTCCCATGACAGATAAAGTGGAACTAAAGAAAGAAACAAGAGGTTAGCTGCACCCATCTTTCAAACTCTGCAGCAAAATGCATGACTAAGTCACTGATACACATTTAGGGATCCTGAAACTTGAAACTTACAAGCAGTGCATGGACACAATCCTTACTCTAGATTTTAGATTTAATGGCAGAGCAAAATGCATATACCAATCTGCCAAAGCTGGCTTACAATAAGGACAAATCCAGTTTACTGCCTTCAGGACAATTTCTAGTGGAAGTGCTGAGGTATCAACTATTTGAGTGTGGTTCCACTTCAGTTGGAATAAGCCTAATGGAAGGACCCTAATAACATACCCCAAAAACTGTCTCAGGAACCTGTGGGGAAGAGGATGGCCATCCACTTGAACAGTGATTTGGGGAGCATTTTCCCCTATTAGCATGTTCTTGGAGACCCTACTTACCTAGAGGCTTCTTGTAAGATCTAGGAACTGAAGCAGAACTTCACTAATTAGTGAATTGCATCACAGATGTTTCTATGTTTTCTCAGTAGATATTCTTGGTATCTGTACTGTCCAAAATTTAAATCCAAACTAAATGGTGGGATTTGATTGAATCACACCGCTCTCTAAGGCAGAATAAGCAATTACTCTGAGTACAGCTTGAGAAGCAGTGGAAGAAGTGGCAGATTAAGTCTGTATAACTAGTACTTTACACTCTGCTCAATCTTAATGAGGTAGTTGAAAAGAATTGGGGACGTGGTATGAACCATTCATTTCCACTAATGGGTTGTAAACACAGGTGTATTTGACTTAATATGCAGGCTCACCCATTTTTTCTGAGGAAAAAAACCTCCTGTGCTGCTCACCAGAAAAAACTTTTAAGCTGTTTTCCATGATGTTTCCATTGAAAACTGCTTATAGCATGTATCACCAGTGACCAATTATCCATATAAAATTGTTTCCAAGTCTCATTGTCACCAAGCAACTATTTATTACTAATAAATACATTTTTTCAACATTTTACCTCTATATATCATTCTAACAACTCCTGTTATTAAACAAATAACCCAAAACACTCTTATGATTACACTTCTGTTCAATTCTTGTCACCACAGATTGATGCCTTTGTATAGATAATTCTTAAAATGTCACTGAAACTGGCTTTTCTACAGCAATATGAAATGACATTTTCATTAAAATTTCCTGTCACTATAATAATTTTTCAATTATGATTCACTGAGAATGCAGAATATTTTCTGTTTAGGAATTAGTCACATGAAAGACTTGCAAACTATGTATACTGGAAGCTGAATAGGCTTTGAGACATACTGCTATTTGCCACAAGGTAAAAATCAATAAAAATAAAATCTCTAAAACTATACCCATCTTATCTTAAAACAAGATTTGCAAAATAAGTGTTTGCTGTGTTTGTGCTCCTTTGCTTACAATGAGTACAGAATTGGACACAATGGTCACTGCAATGGGATAAGCTGAGAACAACTAAACCAAAGATTGGAATTATGAAGATCTACAGTAACAGAGAAAAACATTAATAAGAACATGATGTTTTAAATAGAGAATGATGCTATAAAAATTCATTGTTTAAGGTCACTAATAAAGTTTATGCTATAATTTCGTGATATATGCAGTGGAGGCACCTTCCCGGGGGATATTTAAAAGTAGAAAATATGTGGTGAAAAGCGAACTGAAAAATCTAGTAACTTTCATCTTTAATTTCAGCAGGGTATGATCTACTTTCAGTTACCCTGGTGTAAAGGCCAAAAAAAGAAACCAGAATTGCAAATTCAAATATTTCTTTAGTTCTTCAGCACACCTCTTATAATAATAAGGACACTTCAAGTGATGAAAGACTGGATATTCCTAATTTTGGACATCTTTTGTCCTGGTAGCTGCTCTGCAGAAAGCAGATTCTTTAAAGAAGAGTAAATATACTTACCACAGTGTAAGCAAAGTAGCATAAAGAACTGTTTCAAATAGGAAGAGATTTATAACATGTGAACTCATTGATGGGAAGTTATACTCAAATTTTATTTTCCTGCGTAGTCTTCAATCTGAGAAGGATCATTCTCTAAAAGTGATCTGGGAGTTCATGAAATGGGTTATTAAAAAATATAGTTACTAAAAAACAATTCTGAAGTGAGTAGGAGGCTAGAAGCCTTTTCTAACCCAACAGAAAAGCCAATAAGTAAAGGAACATAAACACAGAGGTTTGGAGGAATATGCATTTCATAGCTGAGGAAAAAAAAATCTACATTAGATTCTAAAAAAAAACAAACAGAACAAAACATAAAAAGAAAAAAGATTATGAAAACACATGCAGAAGATGGAAGTCATACATTTGCTGTACTATTCCATTGTTTCCATACACACTTCTTCACTTATAATATCTATCAGACAAGCGCACATGAAGGCACTGTTGACAACATTTCATATCTTGTCCAGCATGATGTCATCACTGGTAAGAGAAGAACTGTGCCATCACTCCCATCTTTTTATATGATAAGAAAATTCAGTATTTAATGAATCTTGGGCAGCCTGAAAATCTCTGCAGCAGAGATCTAGAGGCATTACAGTGAGTCTGATTTTGCCACTGTCAGATTCTGTCTTTAAAATGCTGGACCAGAAGCTCCTTATGCTCTGAGTGGTACTGTATAATCACAGAAAATGTACTGATTCCAGCCTGCAATCAAGATGAGCAGAAGGACCAACAGATAAAGACAGAAAAAATGTAAAACTGACAGATAGGGTAACTTGTGAACATTTGCTTTGGCCCTTCATGTACTTTTAAGTACCTGCGTTTCAGCACTTCTCACAAGAGGTTGTGTGTGTCTGTGCATTTAATTATGGTATAAAACTGATAATATCAGGATCAGATAGAATTAATAACCCTTACTAATTTTACAGTAGAAATAGCAATGCAAATATAATCCAGCTTCAAAATTTATATCAGATTGTGTCCTGCAAGGCCATCCATTAATTCAAAGAGTGAGTGTATTAATTTTTATAATAGCTTGGAAAGCACAGGCATGTGTGCTAAGGCTGGCAGATGACTCCATTTCACTTTGCATCACTTTCCCTTCAACATGGCATGATACTGTTGCATCTCTGAAACATAAAACTATATATGAAATTATGCACTGCCCTTAAATGGTGGAGAACTTAAGACCTGTTATTAAAACCCTTGCAGTGAAACTGCAACTCAAAATGGTTTTACAATGCCTACTGAAGCATCACTGAGATCAACCTACACAGTGTCCTTCTAAGGTCACTCCCACTGAATGTCCATGGACTGCAGATATGAGGCATCTAGTAAATTACACACTTCACAACAGACTAATTCAACCTGGATTTTCCCAAGTGACTGCTAATACAACACCACCACCCACTATTTAAATATTCTCATGCACTTAATGAAGATTCCTTCAAGGAATCTTTCAGGCAGTCAAAGATTTCTAACTTAGACTGCAGCATTTAGGTGGAAGTACTGAAGAAAATCAAATTATATCCAACTGAAATACACATATAACCACAAAAGGAGTTGAAAAGGGACTGCAGGATTTCTGCACTAATTCTCCCAATTATTTCTGCATCATGTGTTTGCATATTGCAGTAAGATGTTGTACGCTGCTTTAAAGGTAAACTGGCATGAGAAATGAACCCAACTCAATAGAGATTAAAAGTCAGAGTTACAATTTACTAAAAAGATCCCAATAACTACAACGGTACAGAGAAAAAATGGTTTTAACCTACAAAAAACAGATGTAAACTCCAGCACCATGGGGCACAAACAAATTGTGTTCATTGGCCTCTGTGCTGAGGCCCATGTTGACCCCTGGGTTCAAAATAAAAGGAAAACCTGTTGGTGAGTATGATGGTTGCAGTCTTCTAGAGAGCGGCAGACACAGTCCTGTTGAGGTTCTGGTCATCCTCTGGAGCGCACAAGTGGTAGCAGAATTTCAAAAGCCCAATACTTTATATGCTCAGACTCAGGTGGGAATGACCAGTATCTTCACCCAGGGCATGGAGTTCCAGAATGGGTGATTTAATTCTGTGAGTCATGAGATATTTTTGGAATCTTTGATGGTGTATGTGGTTGCAACTGACTATTGTGCCAGTCCCTAATAGCCCATTAGCAGTCTTGACCCATCAGGGTGGGTGTGAAGGTGCTGATGCCTCCCTGGAGGGGAGTTATCACAGCTGAGTCATTGGTGTGAAGATAGAAACATTCTTGTGCCTCACAGGGTTGTTTAATACTTGAGGTGTTAGGTGTGCGCTGGGCCACTGCTGCAAATTATCCATTATTAACAGTTCATCATAAATGAGAAGGAAGATGTAGAATACAGTTTTGGTTGCACCCACATAGAGATAAACTGGTCCCGGCCACTGTAACTAGGACAGATGTGTGTGTGCCACATATAGCACCCAAGCCACTTCCCTAAGTTTAAAGGTATGCCCCTACCATTTGGCCCAGAACAAAAGCACTAAATAAATTTTGCTGACACTCAGTGATTCTGTTCCAATAAGACAGGATTTAATAGTTTCACATTGGAGTAAATTACTGAGTTTACTTTTATTGACAGAGCTATTGACTCTTTCCAAACATATGCTTCAAAGTAAAAACCAATAAATAGCAAGTTTGCCATTGAAACCAGATGTGATGAAGTAGATACCAAGACAGTATCTCCGAAATACAGTATAGCATGAATGGGAATATGCCAGGAAATACTGTACCATGTTGCAATGAAGTTCCTGATGAGAATAAGTCAACAAACACAAGTTAGGTAAAATATTCCATATGATTTTAGATTATAAAACTAAGGAATTATTTGCTCCACCATCCCAACCACCTGCTTTAAAATTTCATCTGGTTAACAACGAACTGAGACCAATAATTTGTTCTTGGCAAGAGTCAAATAATTTTCTGAGAGTTATTTAGTTCTAATTTGACAACTTCATGTGATGGAAAAATCACTTGTTTCTCTTGGCAATTTGTCCCAGCAGTTAATCACCTCCCTACTGAAAGTATTTGCCACATATTTAATTTGAATTTTGGCTTCAGCTTCTACTAACTTGCTTTGCTAAATTAAAAAGACTTTTATTACTAAGTGTTTTAGACACAGTTAGCAAACCCCCCCTCAATCATATCTGTGATAAGTTAAGCATATTCAGATGCATCTGAATCTGTATGTAATTTTCTCCTATCAAAAGCTCAGTTTTAGGGTTCCTTTCTTCAGTTTATTTTTATATAGGAAAAAGGAACAGCCACAATCGAGTATTAGTTCTGCCACCACTTTACACTGAGGTAAAAAAAAACCCACAACATTATTTATTACTTTCTTCTACTCAAACAGATAGCTCAATTATTCTGTTGTCATTGTTGATGTTCATGCTGAAGTAATTTAAAATTACAAAGTAGTAGCCTCATTTAAAGATCTACCACTGAGAACTTTCTTTTGTTTCAAATTTCCCTCCCCAAATTGTTTAGTGCCTCATTGAGCAATTGATTCTGCAATTTAAAAATTACATTGGATCGGCAATTGGATTTGGGCTGGCATTAAATGAAACATTTTAAAAAGGCTAAATTACACTATATTTGCATCACCATATACCAACCAAACTTGCCATGTCATCAAGAAAACCAAATTCATTGGTGAAATATTAACTGCTTAGAAAAGTCCGCTACTCTTTTTTAACTACATCATTTTCCCTTAGCTTTCTATAAATTCAGTCTCTTATTACACATACTGTTATTTTGCCCATAATTGATACCAAATGAATCAATAATGAAGCTACCTCTCATTTGATATTCAGAAACATTATGTCCTTCTGCCTTCTGGTGCACTGGGATCTATCAAGCAAGAAAGCTATGAGGCTGGAGATACCCTTAACCAAATCATTGAAGAATCATGGCTGGTAATTATCCATGTATTTTAAAGCATGTATTCCTAAGATTTATCATCTTTAAGATAAGAGGATAATAACACAGACATGGCAGGTATTTCTAAACTGTTAAATCTAAGGGTCAGGGACTGATCCATGGCCCTAAGTCAAATGGAATAGAGTTTTCTGACAATATTTATGGATTTATCTACCTATTTTCAGAGCAAACTCCCTTGGTCATGCTACCTGCTATTCAGGCCCAAGTTGCCTCTGGACCCATATGCTGCCCCTCTGATCCTAACACATAATTTGTATTTCCACCTGGGTTGCAGAAGGACAGCCAGTTCAAAATATCCAAATCAAATGGTTTTTTATAGTGTCACACTGAAAGAAAACTGTGTATTTCCTAGATGTGATCTGAAAAATCTCTGTTTCAGAGGGTGAAGTTTGCCTGGTTAGACCTATATTAGGGTGTGAGTAGAAGTAACTGAAACAATTTTGTTTCTGCTGCCTGTTTGGAGTCATCTCTGAAGTAAATTAGGTTACTTCCTCCCCATCCCAACCACAGACATTTATTAGAAATATTTTATTCAAATGTGGATAAAAAAACATAAGAAAAAGCTGGACAAGGGAATTAAGTACAACTCTGAGATTTCTTGTATAGAGGATCTTACATAACTATTACAAATCCTAAATAACATATGTAAAGATTCACTGAGGTGATGAAAGAAAAAAGAACACTTAAGACAACTAGGAAAAACAAGAATCTTTCTCTTCCTCTACATAAACAGAAGATCAAATGATTCATAAAGCACATATAATTCCAAACACTGCACATACGTCTTATTTATACCATCTTATTTAAATGTTTGTCATTTAAAGTCATACTAATGAAACATCCCAAATATAAAAACCTATTTGGTACATGCATATTATGCTACAATGAAACCTTGTTATATTGAAAAAAATGAGAAATTGTGCAACTCCGCACAAAAAAAACCAAAACAACCAAAAAAAACCAACAAAAAACCCCAACAACTGAATGCTCTTCTATGCAATTAAAATTTGATGCTGATTGGAATAAGCACAGCCAAAAGGTAAAGAGTCCTATATATGTGATTACTTTGTTTACTAATTTTTTTTTAAATACTTTTAAATGTAACTCCAGTGAAGGATTTACCTTAATTTCTTTCAAACTGAGATGGAGGATGAACTGCTCAAACAAACATTAACTAAGGGAAGACTTCTGTTATAATCTGATGAAGTATTATGCAGACTACATGGCAATTTTTATCATCATATCATGGAAGTGATTCATGATTAAAGTATTTCCTGGATGTAAAATTCTATCATAAACCAATACTACCTTCCTGTAAACTATATAATATTATGTATAGAAGCCACTGAAAGAAAATGTTTCTTTATTGTTAATAATTATGAGCCAGACATCAGTAATCTGTCTGCTTGACCTAGATTTGTCATACTGTATAGACAGCAGCTGTGTTCATCTTCCTATAGAAAATGATGGAAATTATACAATATGAAATCTGGGTCCAACAATAATTGTTGACTGTTCACTGCTCTCATTCATAGATATTCATTATGAAAAGGAAAAAATAGTTTCCTCTTACAAATCTAGCTTAGCCAGAACTAAAAGAAGAAGAAAAAAAAATCAATAGGTGAAATTAATTTTCCATGGAAGTAAAAAAAATAGTTTCTTTTACTTGAACAACAATTTCTCCAAAAAAGCAGGTTACTTATTATTCTATGTTATTGATTTTGGTTTGTTGATTTACTTATAATATAAATGATTTAGTAGTTAGTTATTAAGCATGGCAAAGTGATGAAAAATGTGCCTGTGCTAGAAGTTTTATATTTTTATTAAACAACTATTAGATATATTCAGTGCTGTGCATGGAACCATACAAATGTAATTGTAGTAATGGCATAAGTACTTAAATTCTACCCGGAAACAAAGGTTAAAAAGAGAATTCTTGATATAATCATATAATGTCTTAACACTAACCTGTGCTTACTGACTGTATTGTTTATTTTGGAAAGAGCTGTGATTTGCATGAGAAAGATTCATAGTCTATGAACCAATTTGACAGAAAGTATAAGAGTGTCACAAAAATGTGCCTCAATTAAAAGAAAAATAGTTTTTTCTCCCATGAGATACTGCCCTATAGCTTTACATGAAGAGACTTGTAAAACAATCATTACCTACATTGCCTGATAAATTTAATAGCAATAAGTATTACCTTCCACACTCCATTCCAACGAAATAGAACAATGTCATATTAAAACACCTATGCACAGAACAGGTTCTGTTTTCTAAAGCCCCTTCCATACCACATAAAACTATGCAAATATGTATTCACACAGAACACATTATTAAAATGTGCAAATGTAATGCAAATACAAAAACTAACGATAGATGCCTTTCACACATTCTTAAAAAAGTGTTCCACAAATTATATAGTAACAAAAAAGTCAGCATTCAGGTTCAATAGTGAGACAGAATGCCTGATAGGGTTGATCCGCTATCATCTTTCTGACTGGCTGAATACACTGACTTAAGGGATAGGGGCAATGGTGGCAAGTTCCCAACAGGTATAGCAGACGCATTCCCTCCATGACTATCCCACCTCTCCCGGTGTCCTGGCATAACAGGTATGAAGCTCTGCAAGTGTAACTGGACAATAACAAAGATGATGGTCCTTCTAGCTTGAAGCCTATGCCCTGCATCAAAACTGCTTCCTTAAACAAAAAGGATGTGTCACTGCCACAGGAGACTCCCTTCCAAAGGGAACAGAAGGCCCAATATTAAGACTACTAGACTCACTTCTTAGGGAGATCTGCTGTGCCCCTGAGGTCCACTTTAAAGATGCGAAGTAAAGTTTCATATCCCAGTAGAGCCCTCAGAATGTTAATGATTATTTTTCAGGTAGGAAGCAACAAAGTTGCAACAAGAAAGCTGCCCAGCGAAGTGGTGCAGTGACCATCCCTGGAAGAATTTAAAAGATGTGTTGGTGTGACGCTTGGGGACATGGTTCAGTGGTGGACTTGGCAGTGCTGGGTTAACAGTTGGACTTGATGAACATAAAGGTCTTTTCCAACTAAACAACTCTATAACTCTGAAAATAAGTTAGTAATAGTTAAATTATCAATTGACAGTTTGAAAGTTGGTTATTTCTTCTTCATAACAAAAGCATAACTACCCTATTTCTCACAAGAAAAAGAAGAAAAGTCCAAGATTATGAAACCAAAAATTAAGAGCAATACCAAGTCTCAGTAAAAAGGTATGAGGGAGCATTTACAAGAAAACAGTCAGATGACCATATAAAAACACAAACATCCTAACCTCACAAATTTGCAGAACAGACACTTTCTTAACCAGATTTTCTTCAGTATGAGCAATGAATGCTCAGCAGTTTAAAAATTAGGTCATTCAGAATGAACTCTTTAAAGAGATTATCATAATATTGGTACTGTAAAAATATCAGAAAAAAAGGAGTAAGAGTGAACAAACCATATGAACACAGGGCAACTGACAGACACAAGACTGCAATAGCATTAGTCTTCTGCTTTCTGCGACAGGTGATTTGTTTGTGTTCTGAGGGGGGTTATTCATTCACATGGATAGTACAGTCTGCAGGAAGAAAAGGCCAGTCTTTCAAGTACTAAATCAGGACAGCTACTCATGGGATTAGTAGGAGCTAGCAGATGAAAAACCCACTTTTTTCGACATGGTAAAGATAAGCAGGGTCTTTACTCTTTCCTTTAGTTATTCAAAGAGTATGAATAGAAAATAGCTTCCTCCTTTAAAACAAATGCTCATATTTTTGTTCCCTCTTAAAGCAAAGCCATACAGTGTTTTGAAGGGTACCATCTAACAAGAACACAAGAAAATAATGCATTTTAAGGAGATATTTCTCTGGGAGCTATGGAAATAGAAGCACAAAGGTTACACGTACTATATTCTTTCTTTTTCAAAGGCTACTACTCCTTTTGATTCACGAGTCAGCTTTCACTGGTGGTTTAGAGGGATACAACATGGGTTGAATAGTCCTGTCACAGAAGCTGGTGCTGTCTGTGCCTCCTGTGCAGTCTTTGTGCTGAAGCACTGAAGGGAGATGTATCATACCAGGTCTTCACTGGGAATAAGTGATAGAAACAGAAAGAGAAGAACTTTACACAATCCTTCAAATGACTCCTCAGGAAGAGGAGAAGTCAGCTTCTCCTACCAAGTTGTCTCAGGTAACTGCTGAATGAGCGTTGTTTAATGCAAGCTGGATAATGTTTTAACAGTAATATACAGACATAATAAAAAACTAATATATATATATATAATTTTGTTATGAGGAGAACATTTTCTAAGAATTAAACACCTAATTATGTATCATTATTTTAAAAAAAAAATGACAATATATGACAATACAGACTCTAAGATAGATCTAAGGATATATTTAAAAATTGTTTCTACAGATTAAGAAATCTACTTTGAATTCTTCCAGACCTGACTATTCTCTCAAAATATTGCTCGATATTTCAACATAAAGAATGTTTGTACTGAGTATCAGAAAAAGGAAAAAAAAGAAACCAAACCAAACAAATAAACTAAGAGTATTCTGAGTTCTTATGCTGCTAACTCACTAAGTTAACTAGAAAAAAATCATCTGGTGGGGGTTTTTTGGGAGTTGGTTTGTTGGATTGGTTTTGGTTTTTTTTTACAGAAAATAAACTCAAATCACGACACATTATGGGTTAACATAAAACCCAACTTTAATTTAAAAAAAAGGAAAAAAATGGAAAATACCCAACAGATGGTACATCTGAGCTGAAAGAATCACAAAGCAGGAAGAAAATTTGTTTTCATAATATCTGTACTAAATAGAGCTCCTTAGATCAAGCTGCAGGAAATATCAGGAAAAAATCTTTTGGGAGAGATTATTCTATTTATCTGTTCTCAAAAATCTGTATTAAAGGAAATAATATGTCTTTTCTGAAGCTGTAGGACACAAGCCACAGAATAAGAAATAAATTAATCTTAACAGCAGTCTTCATCTGAAGGAAAAAATTCCACCAAGCAAGTTTTAAAATACACCAAAGTTCAATAGAAGCCACTCAGATACCACAGTGCTGAATTGGATTATCTGTCCCAAAATCACTTCAGCAACTGAAATTCACCTGTTCTGTATTTCACACATGAATGTTACAGGCTTGTGTGAAGCAAAGGCCTCAACAGATCTATGTAAAGAGAACTAGAGGAGCAACAAGACAAAATACTTTAGGTGACTTTGGCCATTCCTATGCTCTAGTATATTAAACTGGTAACACTTTAAAATGAAAGTGCACAAGGGAGATGGGGTAGAAAATGGTGATAATAAACACAACACTATTACATTGTTTCTCATTTGTTGTAACAGACTTTTTATGTCCAATTATGTAATTATGATTCCTAAAGAAAATTGAGATCTTCCTCCACTGTTGGGAGGTGAATTGTCTTTTTACATAATCCAAAAAGACAATTATCATAAATTTGTTATCTCTAATCCATTATATTCTACAGATACAATGTGATGTAAAGTTCATACAAATTCAGATTTCAAAAATACATTATTTTGAAGACAACTCTGAAACAACTACTAGATGGAGGACTATAAACTTGAGATGTTACTATTGATATATTTTTAAGAACCTCACCTCTAAAAGGTAGATTCATTTATTTGATATGAAGAAATGAAATCCATGTGATGGCTAGACACCACCAGATATCTCAGACACATTAGTGTGAGATCACTCTATCTTCGAAATACTTACAAAAATAATGAAAAAATGCACTGTATGAGATATTTTGCCTGCTTTCATAGAATTAAAAAAAAAAGGCTGACCAAATGAAGCCTCTGTTGAATGGGTAGGAGTTATTTCCTGAAAGAATGCACTGTTACTTCTAACTTACTCAAAAATGCTCTTTGAGTCCAACTTTTCATGGAATAAAATCAACTATTACTTTTGTTTGCTTTTAAATTCTGATTATAAGTGAACCAGGCAAAAAACCCTCTTTGACAGTGAACACTTTGCTCTGTTTCCTTCATAAATTTTCAGTATTGGAATTAATAGCCCTAGAAAATCAGAGAAGCAGAAACTATGAAGCCCTCATGTGACCATATCATTTTGCTTGCTAATATGGCAGCATTTACAAAAGGGTATTAAAAAGAAAATATGGACACTTTTATTGTTCTCCTTGAGGCAGAAAATACAGCAGTGAAGAGGTTCATTACTAAATATTTTACCACTGTCCAGCTGCCTTACAGTCAATTATGTTCAGTTAATGTGCATCTTAATGAAGAACTTGACATACAGTTATAATCACAAACTGTCCACTCCAATGTCAGTCTTCAGTTCATGATTGGTACTTTGTTGGCATAATATAACAAACACTTTCTAATTATGTTTCAGATGATTAAAATTAAAACAGACTTCAATAAAAGCAACCTGCAACATGTTATTTATTTTACTAAATATATAATCCTATTTATTCTAGAGAAGAAGATTCAAGATGTAATAAAAAAATGAAAAATGCACAGTCTAAAACTATTAATATTGTACCTGGTCAGTACTGAGGATCACTTTCATTTGGTTATTAAAGTTATTATGCAAATATTTCCCATAGCAAATCAACATACTCCATCAAAGTTGTATTTTGAAAGAGAAGCTATATGAAAAAAAAATTTCTCCCAAAACACAAAGGTACTTCTGCAGCAGATTTCTCTTTGACTCAACCATGGAGGTTGCTATGCATGAAAAACAGACAATCATAGATCTAGGAAAATGATTCAGGAAAGGAGACTACTGCAAAACGACTTTAGCAAAGCATGCTCTACTGTTTCTAATGCTGATTTTCAATTGGAATATATCCTCTGAGTTACCACTCATAATACCATGGGAACATCTGTGTGCAGGCTGTGGGCAGAGTATTAACTAATATCAACATATTCCTCTGTCAGTCACCAGGGATGAAGGGGAAATCAGTCTATGCCACAGGAAGGGAAACACTTCTCAGAAAGTATCAATGGCTACTACAGTTTGAATACAGATTCTGCATCATGCAATCAGCTTGATTTTCTTTTTTTTTTTCCTTTTTAGAGAAGGTAATTCCATTAGCTTCACACTGGCAGAAAATAAAAGAATATTTTTTTTCAAGGCATTAGGAATAATAGGTGAGATCTGGGGACAGAAATGGGACAGGAGGCTGCTCCTCAGCTTCACTGCTTTATGAAGGTACAACTGAGATTTGTGCAGATTGTAACTTTATTACGTTAATGACAAAAAAAACCCGAAACAAACAAAATTCATAAGAAGACATTGCCAAAGTGACAGAATTAACAGATATCCATTCTAATTTTAACTATTTTAACTTGAGGGGATGGGGGCAAGCGGGGAGATCAAGAAACTATTAATTCCCTCAAACTAGTAAGTAAAACAGCAATGAAATTCTTCCCCCCATCCTAACCTGACCCTGGCTGATGAGATGCAGTAAGAGCTTGCTCACACTCTTTGCAGCCTGGATATATGCATGACAATTGTATTATCACTGTAGAATTCTACTCAGTCAGGATTGATCTGAGTAGGCAAAACATAAAAATGCACAAGAATTCAGATTGCTGGAAAATTTAGAAAAGCTGGATCTTGCATACTCATCACCTCTCCTGCTTTGAAGAACAAAGTAACAGCAAGATGCGGTAAAAGAGACTTGAAAACCTATTCTCCAATTGAATGCGACTCTAGTTGTGAAACAGTTAAAGTTTAATAATTTGAAATATTAAAAAACCTCAACAAAAAAAAAAATAGCATATGTTTAAAAACTGCACAAAAGACCACAAATGTGTGCTCTGATAGCATTTTCTGATTTTGTTTTTTGTTGTATTTATTGGAAAAAAAAGGTTGGTTTACATATGGATCCAAAATATATCATTCTTCTTTAGATATATCTCCTGAATGCCTGTAAGTGCTGCAAAGGTCTTAAATCAACAGGAAATTGATTTTTCCTTTAGCCCTTGTATTACCTCTACGTTAATTTTCTCCTTCGCTTTCTCCTATAAGAAAAAATGGATAAATTTCCTTCGCCTAATGACAGAAACATTAAAACAGGCTTGATTCACCTTCCAATGCCAAATCTTGCCATGGTAAATGAAATTGAAGAAAGGAGATTTCTCCTGTCTGCTGATACTTTGTTTTGTACTATGCTCTCCAAATTTGCCCTACCCAAGCAAGCAGCAGGTGCCACTTCCCGTTACTGTTACATACGGAATAGTTATGTTTGTTTGTTCATTTCAAGTTCAGAATGTAGCCAGTATTTTCAAATGAAACAAGTCTCAAACACATGCTAAGACTCAAATGATTCAACATTTTGCAAACTTCATTCTTCTACTGTTCTGCAAGAAGGACTAGTAAAAATGTGCTAGTCTTCTCATCCAGAAACTGAAAAATGTTCACTCAAAGGTCTCTTGGCATAAGCAGAACACCAAGAAAGAAACACTGATAGTGGCTAACCCCTCTCTGCAAATTAAATGTTTTCTCTCAGTGAAGTACCTCATGGCAAAGATGTACTAGGGATCAACACACCAATATAGAAAAAGTGAAAGCTTTTGAGGTATACGAGTAGCCTAAACTAAGAGAAGACTAACAACTACTCATGCTCTGCCTCAACTACATAATTTTCAAATTGAGGTAGGAAATTCATGAAGGAAACACTGACTTTAGTGGGAAGCTAGAGCCTAACGTATGGTATTTACCAAGAATCCCCAGGAGTGACTCTCAACCGCTTGAAACATTTTTTTCTTAAATCCAGCAAGCTGTATCCAATTTCAGTTTGTAACACACATTAGACATTTTGCTCCTCCTTTTAGCACACAAGCCTGCAGGCACACACACATGCAGACACAAACACATGCTTTCTTTCATTAGAAAAGAAAATAGAAAAATATTTTTAAACAATTCAAGAATAAGCTATAGGTTCAGTGAGAAAATCTTGTGAAGAAAAGAGAAAAAAAATCAATTCATACATTCAATATTAAAGCTAAACATTTTAAAAGGTTACAAGCTTGTTAAAACAATAAGGGCACCTTTATAGCCTTATAAGGTACCACATAAAGCCAATGAGAAAACAAAAATCACATAGTGACATAAAACCTTGGCCACTGTAAGCTGCCTTCAGGTATTGCACATATAGGCTGTGTGCCTGAAGCTGCAGGAGAGTTCCTGATCTCAGGAACATTCTACAAACCAAGGCTCAGCAGGGCTAGGAAGAAATTCAATGAATCTACTGAATTATCAAAGCCATGATTACACATGTTGTTTGTCCTGCAGTGAATAACAGTGATGTAGCAATTTTTGTCAATAATTATGAAAAACACCAAAAAAATTTTCACTTAACATCTAAACTGATGAAAATCCAAACTCATGCAGAAAAATAATTTGGTATCCAACAACATGATGCAGACAAAACACCTGAGGAGAGCTCACGTATATTAGTGTTCTCCTGGTCTTCCACATAGTACCAGGCAGTAAACAATTACCTGTTTATTCTCACCTAAGCTGGTCAAATACATTTGGAATTGCAGCACTATTTCATATTGTCCAGGAGCCAATCTATGTAAAAATTTGGTGAGTGACTTCAGTCTACGCCATACTGCAGGATTTACTTCTAGAGAAATAGCGCAAAATTAGTTGTTCTCTGAAAACTTTCTTTATAGTAAGAAAGAGTAAATTAAAAAAAATGGCATATTTTAATACTGAAAAGAGTCATACAAAAAGCTCTTGTGTAGTAACTTTAATGCTTAGCTGTATTTCTACATTACCAATTAAAGAAGACTCTAATGTGCAGAGCACCCCCACAGCGTCACTTTATCAACCTGCATTGAAATACACCTGAATTCATGCCTTAGTAGTTCCATTATTTTAGAATTTATCTTCTGATACAACAGAGGTCTTTCAATATTTTTTTTTGTTTTTTTCCACTATTTAATGTGCACGTTACAAAAATATTTCAGGCATCTTCTCCATTGTTCTACAGTAACAAATTGTGTTACTAGAAGTGGGCACCCAGAACACAGTATGTTAAAACCTGTCATGAAGAAGGTAATTATAGGCTTCTGAGGTCACTTAAGAAAGGGATTTATTCAATGTCAAATGCAATGTAGTTTCCAATTGCTTCAGTTTACTAAGCAAAAGGCAAAATCAAATCTCTGTCATGCAAGTCAATAAACAGCCAAAATAAAGTCATTTTTGATCACACTTGATCTAAAAAGCATTCCCTCAGAAAGCTCGTCACGAAAAATGTCTGTTCTGTTTGTAAATCTAATATAATGCAATGTCTCTTTATTTCCCTTTCTTTTCAAACAAAACAAGCAGTTAGGGAACACAGGTAACTGAGGACTATCCTAATTCTGTCAACCAAATGCTTGTAAAGTTTTCGAGTGATTTTCATTCCAAGTTGTCGTTACTCTGAGCTCAAAAGCATTACTTTCTCTGGAAAACTACTGCCACTGAAAGTGAAAAACTGTCATCGTGAACCTGTCCTCAAAATAAGATTCTGATAGGGCACTACTAATTTGCTAACTACAGAATACTGTGGGCATCCTGCAACTTTAATGGTGAAACAAAGAAGCAAACAGGCAATTAACCTAATTTTCTTTGCAAACAATGTCCAGAGAACACTCTTTGTGCTACCATTTACCATATAAAAATCAAGAAAGTGCTGATGGTTTTTAAGATACAAACTCGTTTATATCTGTCAGCATCATTACTTTGAAATATCACATGCTGCTCCACAGGTTGAAGAAGTGGGCCCATGTGAATCTCAAGTTCAAAATGGCCAAGTGCAAGGTGCTGCACCTGGGTGGGGGCAACCTCTGGTATTAATAGAGGCTGGAGGAACAAGGGATTCAGAGCAGCCCTACTGAGGACTTAGGAGTAGTGCTGGATTAAAAGCTGGACACGACCTGGCAACGTGCACTGACAGCCCAGAAAGCCAATCATTACCCTGGGCTGCATCAAAAGAAATGTGGCCAGCAGGTTAAGGGAGATGATTCTGCTCCTCTCCTCAGCTCCCACAACCTCTGGAGTACTGCATCTAGTTCTGGAGTTCTCAATACAGGAAAAACATGGACTTGCAAGAATCCACAGGAGAGTTACAAAAATAATGACAGGGCTGGCACACATCTCTTTGGAAGACAGGCTGAGGGTTGAGGCTGTTCAGCCTTGAGAAGAGAAAGCTCTGGGGAGTTTTACTGTGGTCTTTCAACACTTCAAGGGGGCTTATAAGAAAGATGGGGCCAGATTTTTTGTAGGGTCTGTTGTCAACAGGACAAGGGTTAATGGTTTAAAACTAAAAGAGGGTAGATTTGGACTAGATATTAGGAAGAATTCTTTTATAAGGATGATGAAAGACTGAAACAGGTTGCCCAGAGAGGTGATACAGGCTCCACCACTCGAACATTCAAGGTCAGGTTGGATGGGGCTCTGAAAACTTGATCTGGTTGAAGATGTCTCTGGTTGAAGATGGCCTTTAGAGGTCTCTTCCAACACAAACTATTCTACAATTTCTTGACACATATAGACAGGTCCTAGGCAGATCCCCTTTATCTAGGCATGAATAATTCCACATAGCATCACAGATGAAGGACTGACTGCCTAGCAAGCAACTCTGCAGAAAAAGATGCAGGGTCCTGATGGACAACAAAATGAACAGGAGTGAGCAGTGTGCCCTAGGAGCAAAGAAGGCCAGCAACATCTCCAGCTGTGTTAGTAATAGACAGCAGCTAAAAGGAAATGATTCTTTGACTTTATTTACCACTTGTAAGACTCCATCTGGTGTGCTGAAACAAATTTGGGCTCCACAGTACAACAAAGAAATAGATATACTGGAATAAATTCACCGGGGATCACCAAGCTGGTCATGGAGCACAGAACTTCCAGGAGAGGCTGAAAACTGCATCTGTTCAGCCTTGTAAGAGAAGCTTGGAAGTCTACAACTGTCATTTCAGAGGATACAGGAAAGAACAAGTGCACACCAATGGGATGAGAGCCAATGGACTAGGGAAGTTCCATTTAGATATAAGGAGGAAAAAAATATAGTCATAGAAGATCAGGAAATGGGCTGAGGTGCTTAACACCTTTTTTGCCTCAGTTTTCAAAAATAAGATGTGTCATTCCCAGGACAACTGCCCTCCTGAGCTGGTAGACAAGGATGGAGAGCTGAACAGATCCCTGTAATCCAGGAAGAAGATTATTTTAATGCATAAAGTCAGCACTGTAAGTGGTTACACAAAATATATTACTGCTTAGAATCTCAAACAACTATAGAAAGGCAATATATAACAAACTCGCAAGTCATATAATGAAGGAAAGCTGCCTACTGTCCAAATAAATATTTGTAGATGTCAAAACCACTGTATGGACTCCCAGATAGCACTGTTTTTCATAGCTGAGTTTTGCAACTATATAAACTCTTTCTGGACAATTTTTTTCTTTTTTTCTTCTTGCTAGTTGTGTTTTTAAAATTATTATTTTTTCCTGTTAAAATTAATGTGAATGTCCATGTATTTTATCAGATTGTTTGCAGTAAGCTCAAAAGAACAAAGTCTTTGTATTTCATATAATGATATAGCATATAGAAGAAATGAAAACGTCTTCACAGAAAGCTCTTACAGTGACTCAGCAGAGAGCTTAAGGAACAATAGGTGGATTTGTTTTTTATTTATTTGCAATGTCTGGCCCTTTGATTAAAAAAAAAAACAAAAAAAAAACTTGGAAGAAAGACAATACTGAGTAACAAAAGCCCAGAACTCCTAGATGCCTCTCTCAATTCAATAATTCTGAATGACCAAGGAAACATTTTAGATTATTTTGGTAGAATTAACTAGTCATTATGGAAAGTTTTGATATATATTCATATGATATGAAAAAGTATTTGATACAAGGATACGTATCAACTAGGTACTAGGTCAGGATTTTGGTGTCCAAATGTACATGTCAAAAGACTTTATATGCTTCAATCTTATTTTTCAATGTAATGCTTTCTAGGCACATGACTATCATTATCTCATAAGCTGTGGACATCTAGAGTTTTCTCCGTTGTTTCTACTGCTGCTTTAGTCAGAATGTTTCTATCCTTACATTAATTCCTCCAGAGACTACCCTTGCTGGAACAAGACCTGAAGCCAGCTCTCTCAAGAGCCTGGGGGAAAACCTTTATCAGCAGACACTGACTCATTTTGCTCCTCACCCTTCTTTGCTCCACAAATTGGCAGTTCTTGGTTGTACAAAGGAACAACTGACTTCACAGAGCTGCACAGGTGCTGCGACTTCCCACTACAGTATGCACGACAGAGAGGTGCCAGTCTCTGTCCCCAAAGCTGCAACTGAACCCCATCAAGGTGAGAAAGAAGCTGGGATCAGTAAAATCCATAACCTCTGAGACGGAAAATGTAGGTGCCACCCACACTCTCACATTAACATACACACATATCTCCTCTTCTCCCAGCTGTTTCAGAGCAACAATAAGAATTAATCAGGGCTTCAGAAGAAGTACTGTTGTACCTATCAGTTGCAGATGGCAAATGGAGTAAAGTGCCATCCTGAACATACTGTGATAATCTGAAAAAGGAGCTTGATCTCCAGGGAGAAGAGGGGTTTCAGACAAACCATCTGTGCTTATAATTTCTTATGGACCTCTTGCAAATAGTCCCATACAGGGTAGGCACGTGGTTATCCATTTTAACTTTAGAATCTCATTCCAAGGCACATATTTTTCCCTCAAAACAGAAAAGGAATTATGAAATCGTAATGTAGGTTTCTGTATTTAGCTATCAAAACCACTTCCCGTACCTTTAGAATTCGTATTCAGTAACAGTGAACTGTGAATTTCACTTTAACTTTTTTTTTTTAATTTACCTGGCAACTATCATGTCCAAAATCTGTAGCAAGAGCTTCATCATGAACTAGCTACAGATTTCAGCAGTATATTTTGTCTTCTGAAACCTATATCATCTGTTCAGTCAAGAATTGATTGTTACCCAGCTTTCAAAAAGAAAATGTGCAAGTGATTTATTTTACTCCAAGTTATAATAAAGATACAACAAAAAAAAGTTTTTTGCCTATGTCAAATAATGAAAATACAGAACATGTATTACTAAAGGCACAAAGTAACAGTAGGACAGCAATTTATTTTTTAGAAACTGCAACTTATACACACAGTAGATGCCTCAGTAGGACACTATAAAATCATACAACAGATATCCCATAATAATCTTTAACAACACAGTGCAAATGTAGAAAACATCACGTAATTCCACAGAACGAGGCTTTTAGTGGGGAGAACTGGCTACCCAAGCAGGAGTCAGATGACCCAGATTCAGCCTAGCTCCTCTCTTGACTCTGGGCTTATCTACCCAGGGAAAACAATCTGTAATAGTTTTTCTATCAGACAGTCTTATTTTGTTAGTCCTAAAATTTCTATGTTCAGGTAATTTAGTTTACTTTAGAATTTAACTGAATATTTATTATGTTTAAATTTCATATACCAGCTTCTTTTGCAACAGGTTTAGTGTTTAAAAAACACTTGATTTATTCAAAGGGTAGATGACAATAATTTATATTACATAAATCAGAACACTGTTTTGAATCTGCAAATATTCAAGAACTATGACTAGATCCTCAAATAATGTTATACATATCTAACACAGTCCTGTAATTGGCAATTTTCCCCCTAAATTGTTTAATGATTATGTAAAACACTGTTTTCTGACTTCTACTCCTCAGCCACTAGTTCCAGATACAGAAAAGCTTCAAGACCTTTTTCTTTAAGAAAGGTAGAAAATTGGCTTCTTTATGGGAAAGTTGGTCTTTTACTATCTGTGCATGCTGGCTTTTTTGTTAAAAATTACAGGTTAGGGTGAAGTCAATAAACACACTGGATTTAGAAAATATTTAAATTCAAAATGCACTTTTTAATTTTTATGAATCACCTTTGAACTGTAATTTAAATTTAAAACAGTTCATAAATAAATATTAAAAAAATTTGTGCTAATTTTATAGAATAGAGGGAAATGAAAATAGGCAATTACGTCTTATTCTAGATCAAAACATAATTTTAACTCATAAAAGTGGTTAATTTCCATCTGAATTAAATGTCTTAAAGTTATAGGTATTCTTACTATTTATTTATGTTTGTTATGCAACTGACATGCTATGTTTCCTTGCATTCCTGATATTCAGTAATCAAAATGCAAATTTGCTTCTCTATGCATACTAAAGCTAAGACTACTTAGTCTGAGGATTTTGTTTTCAATAGAAACTGTACCAGGAAAAGACAAGGTAGCATTGTCTGATGGAATGAAAAATAAGAAAATCTACAAACTGAGCATCACAAACAAAATAGCACTAGTAGTATTATTAAAGACACATATTTCTGTTCAAGATTTGTAGTATTTCTGCACAGAGTTTTGAATCTGTAAATCACAGAGATTAAATAAAAGCCCTACTGGCTTTGGCTGGGTCAGAGCTAAATTTCTTCACAGTAGCTGGTATGGGGTTATGGTTTGGATTTGTGATGAACAGTGCTGCTAACACAGGAATGATTTAGTTATTGGTGAGCCATCAAGGCCTTTCCTGCTTCTCATCTTTGCCCTGCCAGCAAGGATGCTGCAAGGGGACACAGCCAGGACAGCTGACCCCAACTGACCAAATGGATACTCCATACCATATGACATTTGTGTTCAGCAATAAAAGATGGGCAAAGAAAGAGGAAGGATAGAGGACACTTGGACTTCTGGCGCTCGTCTTCTCAAGTAACCATTAATGCATCATGGAGTCCTGCCTCTTTGTCAGATGACTCTGAGAAACATTGTATGATTAAGCATTGCAATTTGCTAGTTACATCATTTTAAATTCCTCATAAATTATCTTGAAACAGTTAGCTTCCTGTACTTTCTCTTTTCAAAAAAAGTTAAGTTTTATGCAAAACAATAAGGCTAGGTCTGTCTCACAGAATATAAATGAGTTTTGCCTTTACATCACATAAAGTTTCAATGTGGGATACTAGAAGGAAGAGGATTAAAGACAATTTTAGGAAACTGACTCCTGTAAGGATTTCAAACATTTGGCAATTAATAACTACTCAATTTCCATTTTATCTAAAATACATGTAAAATGTGGTCTTGTAAGTGAGTGAACAACCTATTTACACTTGTGGACTGTTTCCAGGAAGCTACCTTCTCCCTCTTCCCTTAACACTATTTTACAGACATTTTAAAAATTAGGTTGTCATAACAGTCTTCCCCTTCTCCACCAACATTAGACTGATCACTTTTACCACTTACTGAGAAAAAAAATCACATCTGATTTAGCAATAGCAATATTCACATGTTTGAGTCTGCTCTCACTGAAATAAAGTTTGTAGCCATCCACTCTTGCATTCAAAGTTTGGTTGTTTTTTTTTCTTTTTAAATCCTAAACATATATAAAGATTCAATGTCTGTTTATTTCTACGGTAAGAGTAATAGCATGGGTATGGCATTTCCAAACCGCAGTCTTAGCTCTTCCTTCAAAGAGAAGGAAGATGATAAGCAGGAAAAGAAGAATCTGTAATTCTGTAGCAGTCTAACACTCTTGGTTCCAACATTATTTCACTTGTTTTCATGTTACCCGATCTTTTTTTCATTCACTGACTATTTTATTGGCACTATCGTTAGACCAGGCTATCAAGGCTTTAGACAGTCCCTTCAAACAGTGATGAATGTTCGTGGTATTCCATATGTTTTGTGACATTTGAGACTCCCAAGTACGACATTTAATCAGTGCAATATGCTTCAATGGTTCTCATCACCACACAATCTCTAAGTCAAAATAACAAAACAACCTCCCCCCAGATCCTTTTAAATGTGATACTTTATCGCAGTTGCCAGCATATATTTTCCATTAGTGACAGCTCAGTTTTTCTTCAAAATCCACACTTGTACCACTTTAAAATATTCATTCTATTTATGGAATACACAGAATTATGCAGTGAGTTATAGTATGTGAACACTCATAGCCAGACTTAAAACATGTCAATGGATTTCATTGAGATGTGGGGAACACTGAAAAGGAACAGATAAAAGTTAGGTGTTGCTCTTCAGAAATATTTAATGTTGAGTTTCTTTTAACTTTCAAAAGATCAATATAAAACTTCCAAACCCTTCAAAAGGTAATAAAAAGAAATCATAAAACTTCAACATTCTTCTGGTCTAGGAGTTTCTACAAAAAAATAGGAACCCACATAGACCCTAGAGTCCTCTATGATATAAAAAACTACTTTCCTACCTATAGTTACATCTGGAATTCTCAATCCATTAAATTAAGCATTTCCTGATCCTCAAGACAAGAATAGGAAACTGAAACAATCCCTTTATGTTATAAGCAAGGATTTCCATGCACTCAGTATCTGTTATAAAAAAAGAAAAAAAAAAAAAGAAAAATGACAACATGGGATTTGTAATTTATATGCCCTCAGAGGTGCTATACCGACTACTAAAATGAAAATAAGGTAAAATAACAGTCCCTTCATTCTTAGCAAAAAAATGTAGGCACACCAGACATACGGTAAAAACACAAGACAAATAAAATAATGAACATGGGCATGAAATAAAGATAAATGGTTGCACAAAACCCCCCATAACAGTAATATAAAATCCTTATTAACTCCCTCACCAAACACAGAATTTTATTAATGGATGTTCTCTCTCATATTCTAATGAAAGGTGGAAATTACTGTGGTTTCTTATTCTAACTGAAAAGGTCCCCTAATCTTTTGCGTGAGCCTTTTTCCAGCAAAGAATGATAGTCCAATATAAGCAAAATTTTCTACACAAATCTATTTGGATTTTCAAGTTTAAGGCCAGTACCAGGACTATTTCCACCAGTATTAGAATCATAGAATCATAGAATCAATTGGGTTGGAAAAGACCTCTGAGATCATTGAGTCCAACCCTTGGTCCAACTCTAGTCCATTTACTAGATCATGGCACTCAGCGCCACGCCCAATCTGCGTTTAAAAATCTCTAGGGATGGTGAATCCACCACCTCTCTGGGCAGCCCATTCCAATGCCTGATTACTCTCTCTGGAAAGAATTTTTTTCTGATATCCAACTTAAATTTCCCCTGGAAGAGCTTAAGCCCATGCCCCCTTGTCCTATTGCTGAGTGTCTCGGAGAAGAGACCAGCCCCCACCTGGCTAGAACTTCCCTTCAGGTAGTTATAGACAGTGATGAAGTCACCTCTGAGCCTCCTCTTCTCCAGGCTAAACAACCCCAGCTCCCTCAGCCTCTCCCCATAGGGCTTGTGCTCCAGTCCCTTCACCAGCCTTGTTGCTCTTCTCTGGACTTGCTCCAGCATCTCAACTGAACTGAGGGGCCCAGAACTGAACACAGTACTCAAGGTGTGGCCTCACCAACGCAGAGTACAGGGGAAGGATCACTTCCCTGGTCCTGCTGGTCACGCTATTTTTGATACAGGACAGGATCCCATTGGCCTTCTTGGCCACCTGGGCACACTGTTGGCTCATGCTGAGCTTCCTGTCAATTAGTACCCCAAGGTCCCTTTCTGTCTGGCTGCTCTCCAGCCACTCTGTGCCCAGCCTGTAGCGCTGCAGGGGGTTGTTGTGGCCAAAGTGCAGGACCCGGCACTCGGCCTTATTGAACCTCATCCCACTGGAATCAGCCCATCTCGCAAGTCTATCCAGATCCCTCTGCAGAGCCCTCCTGCCTTCCAGCAGGTCGACACTCCCTCCCAACTTGCTGGCAGCTGGTCTGTCTGTCCAACGCTTCCTTTCTCTGCACAGTGCTGCCAAGAATACTGATACAGAGCAGGGCTCCTAAGGTTTCTGGCTCTCTAAGGAAGAAGAACAGCCAAATCTCCAACAAGACTATTTGCCTCCTCAGCAAATACATGTTGAACTAAGTCACAGCTGACCCTGTTCCTGAATTACCTATCTGCACCTTTGGCCAACTCTTCTTTTAGGCAACCAGTCCTTGGCCAACACCATGGACACTTACACTACTCGCAGGCACCAAGACTTCCAGATAGCCTAGGAAGCAGCTATGGTAGCCATTCAGATTGAAAAAGAGTCTTCTTTTCTGTTTTTACCATAGTCTGAGGTGGTAAAAACCCCAAAGTTAAAAGGTTAACATAGACATGAAACCACATCCAGTATTCCAGCAACACTGAAAAGAATATTTAGTAAAATAAAAACAGGAAACAAACAAACCAACCAAAACCAAAAAAACTAACATCCAAACCAACCCAGGGGGAAAAAATATGCTTACTGTAACTATTCACATACTATTTTGCAAATATGAGGCACTCTCAAAGTGACAGTAAGACCCAGTTTTCAAACTAAAATCAGAACTATGGCTGTGTTAAATGCCTTGATCAAGGTCAAAGATTCAAACATACACCTTTGCTACTGTCACACCAAATGGCAGGAACTCTCCTTCCAAAACATCACTATACTCTTGAAATGTAGGTTTAAAACTTTCTTGATAGGCTGCCCTCTCTCCCTTTTGCTAATGTAAAACAGTGCTCAACAAAAATACTTGCTGTTGCCTCTCAAATCATCTGATGAATTAGTCAACTTCAAATTATTTCAGCATGTATTTAGAGTCTATTTCAGACTTGCCAGGCATGTGAAATTATGGAGCACTTTTCCAAGTGTACTAGTAAGAGAAACTTTTCCTTCTTTCAACAAAGTACCCAACAAGAGTAGGTAAGATGTCAATGTGCTGTAACCACAGCATGTTGTGGAAATAACATCATGCCACCTCCCCCACCTCTTCTCTCCTCTGCTCAGACCTTCCACTGTCAGGTCTTTGGGACAGGAGTTATTTTGTGCAGCACAAACAGATTTGAGTCCAAGTCTGGGCACAATGAATATGGCATTACAAACAATCAAGAATAACATATATTGTGTGAGTTTGAGCTGACATATGATTTTATAGAAATATATACTATTATTGAGCTGAAGTACATTGTTATAGAAATATGTATTAATATACACACCTTTCCTACTATGGTTACAAGAAATTTATTGCTCAGAAGAAATCATCCAGTAAAGTTTGTTTCTTACATTTATTAGATTAGATTTATTAGGATTTATTAGATTATTATTATATTATCTATGCAATAAACACATCCGTGCACATAGCAACACAATCTGTGCTTGGCAGACTTGAAAAGAGGAACTATTTTTCTTTAAATATGACATTTAAAAGACTTTTTCCAAGACTATACTATCTGAATGAGTAAAAACAAAAGAATAAAAACCATGATAATTTTTTGATTATACTGTCAAAATTATTGACAAACATTGTATTAAGCAATATACAGAGCTGGTCAACATAAGGAAATTAAAACTAGAAAAGTAAGATGAAATACAGCTCAAAAACTGATTTACAAGTGATTTTGTCTTACAAAGTAATCCTCAATACTGCAATAAAAAACTAGAGGTGCTAGTAAACAATGAGTACAGTAGAACTCTGTAACAGAATATAGCAATCAAAGAGCTAATCACTCCAAAGGGTATCCCATCACACATCTCTGATGTGATAGCCTGTCTGTTAATTTAATTTAAACTATGGAAGTAAGTTTGGGTACCTGAATTCCATTAAAAATCCCCAACAAAAACAGATAAAGAAAAAAACCCAAACAAAAACAAATGAGAGAGAGAGAAAAACTGGTGCTACCAAAATAATGAGTTGAAGGGACTGAGTTTTGTGTAAAGGTCAGGACAGATAAAAGGCAGTAGAAGGTAATGTGGCATCATTGAACAAGCACTAAACTAACACAGTAGTGCCACTGGTAATCCAGTGTGCAACCTTAAGCATATTTCCCTCCTTCTCCTTCTCCACCTGCCTTTTCTTTTTGGCAATTTGAATGTCTACACAGATGTGAACAGACAGTAAACTTATTCAGACTGCACTGCACAACAGCTGAATGGGAAACTTCTCCAAATGACATGAGATTTAATGACATTGTGCTGCGGTGTTCAAGCCAACAATACATGCTGACATCATCTCTCTATATTTACAGTCTCTCTGTCCCAACTGGATCATAATGTTTGGGTTTGTAATGTAAATAGAAATATTTTAGACATCAACAAAATGACATTGGAAAAAAGTATCAAAATATCCAGACATAGTGATCTTCATCTGTCTAGAAAGAGGGAGCGTAGCCAAAGATGCACAACATGTTATAGCATCAATAGATATCTTTCGGACAGGCCTAAAACAGAGCCAAAATTTACAGTTTAGAAAATGACCCAATGGGGAGTATATTTTCAGATTAGTACCATCTGTGCCTTCATTTATTTTGGATGCTCCAGTATCCAGCTATAACAGTCCTTGAGACGTTCCAGTTCCTGTAGACAGAATCAGGCAGTGCTGATACTATCAAACTCAAAAACAGTGTAAGAGCTAAAGCAAGGGGAAGTCCAGTACAGGCTTCAAAGCTTTTAGATTCAGATAAATAATTTCAAGCCTGGTGAAAGCCAAGCTGCCTGTTGCTGTCATTATACTTTTATCAGTATTACTATCAGCTATTTTAAATTAGTCTGAGCACAAGATTTGACAGGCCTTAGTATCTCATCTGTATCATGATCTGGGCAAGGAGATCAAGTGCTTCCTCAGTCGGTTTGCAGATTACACCAAGTTGGATGAGAATGTTCATCTGCTGGAGGATAGGAAAGCTTTCCAGAGGGATCTGGGCAGGCTGGATTGATGGGCCAAAGTCAATAGTATGAGCTTCAACAAGGCCAAGTGCCACAACCTGCATTTGTGTCACAACAACCCCATACAGCACCGTAGGCTAGGAAAGACTGATTGAAAAGTGATTCAGTGGAAAAAGATTTGAGGGTGTTGCTCAACAGCTGGCTGAACATGAGCCTGCAGTGTGCCCAGGTGGTCAAGAAGATCAATGGCATCCTGGCTTGTATCAGGAATGGTGCATCCAGCAAGACTTGTGCAGTGATCATTCCCCTCTGCTTGGCACTGGTGAAGCTGCACCTCAAATCCTGTGTTCAGTTTTGGGTCCCTCACTGCAAGAAAGACATTGAGGTGCTGGAGCATGTCCAGAGAATGGTAATGGATCTAGTGAAGGTTCTGGAGCACAAGTCTTCTGAGAAGCAGCTGAGGAAGCTGGGGTTATTTAGCCTGGAGAAAAGGAGGATCACTCTCTACAACTACCTGACAGGAAGCTGTAGCATGGGGGTGATTTATCTCTTCTCCCATGTCAGAAGAAATAGGACAAGAGGAAATGGCCTCAAGTTTGCTGGGTGAGAGTATGTGCAGATTGGAGCTTGGGAAAAGTTTCCTCACCAAAGGGTTATCAAGCACTAGAACAGGTTGCTCAGTAAAGCAGTTGAGTCAACATCCCTGGAGGCACTTAGAAGACATGTACATGTGGGGCTTAGGGACATGGGTTAGTGGTGAACTCGACAGTGTTAGGTTCACGGTTGAACTCAGTGATCTTAAAGGTTATTTCCAACCTAAATGACTCTACAATTTTATGATTCAAAGATCATCACCTTTCCAGTTATCCCTTTCTGTATCTCTCAAATCAATTCATTATCTTTCACTATTAACTACTTTCACTCATGCACTCATATTACAGAATATTCAAGGAATTTGTCTCCTTTCATGAGCTGGAGAAGCTCTGGCCTTATTTCTACAAATATGGGTTTTGAAATGTAGCACTTATCTAAGATATCTCGTAGAAATTGCTCCTTTGCTAATTAACACAAGTCAGACAGATAGGAAAACAGTAATAGACTGTATGCAAAGCTTTTACACTACGACAATTATGCTAATGTACTATGATGCTTTTTTCTTATTTTCTTTTTAATTGTAGAGACACCGAACATAATCCTGTGCACATTCAAAACTGATGGCACTTATTATCAAACTGAACCACTAGGCAATCTCCTTTCTGACTCCTTGCAATTTATGCTGCCAGTATTTTTTGTTTTGTTTTGCGTTTTAAGCAGCTGTCTCCAAAGACTCACAGGCATGAGCAGTTCTACAAAAGATCCTCTCTTCCAATACTTGGCTCCGTAATTTAAAAGATGCAGCCAGCATCCTCTCCCTACAGACATTCACTAAGGCAAATGGGAAGACTTCTCTGAGTCATGGTACAGTACAGGCTAAGTCAGCCATTCTTCCTTCACTTCTTTCATAAATTTTGCAATCAGAAATGTAGTTGCCATATGTACAGCATGTGAGTTACATTCAGATTTGTATCATGCATATTTATGAAGGACAAAGACACAAACTCACCCCAACTGTCTATATTGGAAATTTTTAAGATTTTGCAATGTTTGTGTAAAATACTACATATAAATACAATGCCAAAATCAGTTATCAGAAACAGAAATGCATGGAAGAGTAATGACCACATAACAGCAGAATAATCTTCCACTAAAACTAATTGTTAAGCCATACATTAATATTTTCACTCTCTGTGTTAGCATTTCAAGGCTCTGTTCCCCTTTTTCTCCCTTGGTGTTTGTTTTCAAATCTGCAATTCTTAGGGTTTACTTCCATTGCAGAGGTTAATCTGGCTGCTGCTCAGAGGCATTGCCAGTGTTGTTTGTACTCATCCAAGAGTACCTGGGCCAAAGATAGTAAAATACCTAGTCCCAGCAGCCCATTCTGGGGTATAGACAGACTCCTGCAGAAGGTTGATTTAGTAAATTTTTACCTGTAATTCCCTGCCAATGCCTTGAGTGTCTGTCTAATTCCAGTAAGATTTTGGAGGGTATGAATAGTGGTTGCAATTCCCAAAATTCAACAGCCTAACACGAGTGCAGCAGTAGTGTAGATATCATACCTAAGCTTGTCTTTAAAATATACTTAGCATGACATTTAAATTGCACATGGCAGTGCAGACAGGTAACCGCCTCACTGGCCCTTAAACCAGTTTTTACATTTCCACATTTAAACACTTGGACATTTTGTAGCAGCGGTACAGGATTGCACCCAGCCTGTTCTGCCAGCAGGTACGCTGCCCACAGCAGGCTAAGAACATGTGGGGATGTACCCACCCACAACATACAAGCCTACCTTCTGTTTGATGTTTGAAGGTAAAACATCAAGGAAGTTGCTGGCATAGTTGAAATACAGCACTGGTGTGATTGGTCTGTATTCTGTACTGCCAGTTTGGATGCAATGAACAGCAACTTCCAAAAGTAACCTGTTAATTACCTGGGAATTATAACATTTTACAAGGTATTAAACACATTTACTTTAGCTTGTCTATCAAAGCAGGTATTGCCATAAAGGCTTAAGTGCAAACCCTTCTTCTCCTTCAGGTGGTCATGATACAGACAAGTAGCCTTTTTAAAACCAGTCAGCAAGTGACTCTAAAAGCCTATTTCTGGCAAATTGAACAAAACATTATAGAAAATTAGTTTAAAATAACAAAAAAAGCCTACATGCTTATGAAGTTTATTCATTTCACACCAATACAACCTATGTTATATAGGCTTTCTTTTTGAGTTATGGCAATACAAATGATTCAATTCAAATTTCTGTAGAAAGCATCACTGGAGATTATTCGCTCATTCCAAGGTTTTCAAAATGGCCAATCGTGCCCAAAGCAGAGCTTACTTTTTATTTGCAGTGATGGTTACTCTTACTGCCCTGAGACACAAAGTCCTCCTTTTGTCTCAAAGTGGTTTTCCTTCAGGAAATCCAACAAGGCCCAAGTAGGTCATTCCCTTTGACTGACAGCAGAACTGCCGTAGCATTTACAACTCACAGTGGTAGCTCTTGTCCTTGCAAAAGAGCATACAGTAACTCCCTTTTCTCTCTCAATCCTTCATTTCCATACACAATACACAGCTACAGATCTCCTCTCAGAAATGACAATCATTTTCCAATGTTCATACAGGAAGCTATTACAGGATCAATCATATTTGTACATTGTCTTTATCCCATTAACATTATAGTGACTTATATTGTTTTGAAAACAATATCCTTCTGCCATTTAGTCAGAATGTCTTTTCCATTCAATATAACTAGAAGAGCAAATAATCACAACTTCTGTGTTCCTACACTGAAGGTGCCTAATTAATGCATAAAAGAACCTTTGCAACAGATTATAGCTATAATTTGAAATCATTAATTAGAAAATTACTTTATATTATATGTATCTTTCAGCTAGGATTGCTTTCATTTTTGCTGCATTGAAATACATGTAAAAGCTACTATTTACTATTGTAAAAAATTGTTCTTTCAGAAGATTAAAGGGCTTAAACCACTCCCGTTACTAAATAAATTGTTAGAATAATCATGATGTATTAGTACTTTCAAAAACAACTGAATTTCGTTTAAAGATTTCACACCTAGGAACCTAAGGTGTAATTTTCAAAAATTGAAAGAATTCCTCAGCGTACAAGGTTCACTGTAACTAATCAGGAAACCAAACCTACTCACATATGCCTGATTTTAAAACAACCCTCCTAGCACATCCTAGCATATAATTTAAATTACCATCAACGCATGCTGCAGTAAACAAATCTTCTCAGAAGTAGAAAATACTAAATGTGCCCCTCCACAACTGGGATAAACACCTGCCATAACAAAGCCAACAAATGCATGGATCCTTTGCATGCACACACATGCAAGGCACCAAAAACTATTAAAAACTATGTAGAGCAAAGTGAACAGACCTTACAATACCAGAATAATTCATATATGAAACAGTAAAAGACAGAATATGCACTTAATAGAACAGTTTCCACAAAACATTTATTAAATTTCTGATCACTCAATCTCTTTCTCAACAGAGACAAACCAAATACCTTGAAAAGATAAGCTTGGGACTAAAACTTATAGCTTTGCCAGATACTAAAAATCATGGACCTAAAATGACACATTATTATTTAACTCACATCCTCTCCCTAGACAACTTCTCCATGTTCCACAGGTAATAATTATCTGTCTCTTCATCCCACAGAGCTAACAACTTGAATACCTCCAGCCTTGCTAGCAGCTTCTACTGTCCCAGAGGCAAAAAACCCCAAACAACTATTGTTTCTCAAACTGTGTATTAAATGAACATAATTAAATTAAACAGAACAACTAGTTACAACATGGAATGTTTTCTTTCAGTTTTGAAGAGATTTATTCGTACGCAGTAACTGGCTTATTTTTCCAACGTTACTTGCTTATAAAGCTCAAAGGCACATATGCACACATACCTATCTATCCAATCATATATAATGAAGGCTTACAAATATATATTTGAAAATCATAATGTATGTATGTATGTACATAATATTTATGTATTTTTAAAATGTCTTAATACAATTTCATAAAAACCTTGCCTTACAAAATCATTTAAATATTTTCAAAGCTTATATTACCACATCTCAGCAGTATATAGTGGTTTAAATAGAAATTGAAAGATAAAAATCATTAAAAAATTAGATCTGTGAATAATCAAGGCCTCATCTCATTGTATTGCATTTGTGGGGCCAGGTTTTGGTAGCAGGCGAAAGGCTATGGGGGCGGCTTCTGTGAAAAGATGATAGAAGCTTTCCCTGTCTCTGGCAGAGCCAATGCCAGCCGGCTCCAAGACAGAAAATCCACTAACCAAGGCCAAGACAATCAGAGATGGTGGCAGTGTCCCTGTGATAACACATTTAAGAAAGAAAAAAAAAAGTTATTGTGCAGATGTGATTGCACTCAGGGAAGAGTGAGAGCACGTAAGAGGAACAACTCTGCAGAAACCAAAGCCAGTGCAGGAAAGGGAGGAGGTGCTCCCGGCACTTGAACACAGACTCCCCTGCAGCCCTGTGGTAAAGACCATGGTGGGGCATGCCCCTGCAGCCCATGGAGTTCCATAGGGGTGCAGATTTCCACCTGTATACCATGAAGGAGACCCATGACAGAGCAGGTGGGTGCCTGAAAGAAGGCTGTGATGCCTTGGAAAGCCTGTACTGGAGCACAGCCCTGGAAGGGATCTGCTGACCCATGGAGAGAGAAGCGCATGCTGCAGCAGGTTTCCTGATAGTACTTGCGACCCTGCAGAGGACTCACGCTGGATCAGGCTGGAAGCACTGCATCGTGTGGAAAAGGACCCATGCTGGAGCAGTTCATGAAGAACTGCTGCCCGTGGGAAGGACTCACAATGTAGGAGTTCATGACGGACTGTCTCCTGTGGGAAGGACCCCACACTGAAGAGGGGAAGGACTCCTGTTCCTGAGCAGCAGCAGAAACAACCTGTGATGAACTGACAATAACCCCCATTTCCCACCTCTCTGTGACTCTGGAGGGGAAGAGGTGGAGTCCAAGAAGGAGGAAGGGGTGAGGACAGAGAGTGTTTAAGATTTGTTTTACTTCTCATTATCCTGCTCTGAATTTGACTGGTAATAAATTAATTAATTTCCCCAAGCTGAGTACACTTTGCCTTTGACAATAACTGGTTAGTGATCTTACCCTGTCTTTATATCAACTCAAAAGCCTTTCGTTATATCTTCTCTCCCCTGTCCAGTTGAGGAGAGAAGTGTTAGAGTGGCTTTGGTGGGTACCTGCCATTCATCCAGTGTCAACCCACCACACCTATCCATCCCTTTTTCCCTGGGGGAGGGCACCATATCCTTAGATTATTCTTGATATGGATTTGCCTCGCATATTTTAAGCCTCCAGAGTCCCAGATACACTGCAGTTTTTTCAAGTATTTAGCTGTGTTATAAATAATGATTTTTCTTATCCCAAATTCTTGGTATTATGGAGTATGCTTGATATTATTTTTGTTCTATTTATTATCATTTGGAAAAGGGAACCATCATTGCTACATTAGAAGATAAACTTTTTTGCAATACTATTGATATATATACCTCTCAGCCTTTCTATTCAGGATTAAGAAAGTTTCTTTTGTCCTTCTAATATCTGGTGCTGGTTATTGTTTGTCTCCTCTGGAGGCTGTCCAATTCATATATTTCTTTTTTAAAGCCTAATGCCCAAGGCAAAATACTTCTGTGATATATCACTCAGTGAAAAAAAGCTCAGTAACAACTCCCATGTGTTGCAGATGACATTCCTATCTGCATGTCCCAGGGCTATTTGCTCTATTTTTAAGCAAAAAATCACATCATTAATTAATTTCAATTTGTGGTCTTTTCTAACACTCACATATATTTATACAGTACTACTGCCTACACATTGATTTCCTATTTTGTACATGAACATTTGATTCCTCATTTCTAAGTTGTAGTAGTTAGCATTTGTCTTCATTGATCTTCATCTTATTGACTGAAAAACATTCCTCCAATTTATCACTCATTTTTATCTGACACTAAGAAGTGCCTACTTTTAGCATCTCCATGCTACCCACAAAACTAAAAATATGCTTTCTACTGAAAGGGATGTTTTTACCACTCTCTAGTTGCATCTTATTATAATCGCAGATCACATGGAGTATAAAGTCCTACAGGTTTAATCAATTTTGTAATCACAGTTGAGTTCATAGAATGTACAATTTCTAAATATGGGACATATATTCAATCTTTTACCAAAAGTGCTCAGACAGAACTGGGAAGAGAACTCGTGTTAAATGCTTCAAAACCAAAGATATTTCAATATTAAAAAAAAAAAAAAGTTTGTAAAGGAGAAGAAAAAAAACTAACTTGGAAAGCACAGATTATGTCAAAGAAAAGAAACTCCTATGCCTTTCTACAACATGGAAAAACACTACAAATCAAAAACTGACAAATAATCCCAGAAAAAGATCCACAGAAAAAAACAACCAAACAGAAAACCCCACCATCCAATACAAAAACAAATCAGCACCTATATAGGAAACTCTACAAATCTGTCACCAAATCCACAAATACAGGTCAATACAACCTCCAAAGTAGATTTTTAGAAAACTTTGTACTACCTGAAGGTTAAAAAAAAAAAAAAAAAAGAAAGAAAATTGCAAAGATAGGAACTAGTCAGTATATAATTTCTGAAAAAAAAATCTTTTGAGCTAGGTAAGCTTTTCATATCGAGAAAAAAAACCATTTTTTTAAAGTGTACATGATAATTTTGCATAGCCTTGAGGTTTTTTTATAATGTTACAGCTCCAGGCAGTGGAGGGATAAAAAAGGAGACAGGGACAGAAAGATATAATTCAAAAGAAAAAGCTGCCAACCACTTCATCTCCAAGAACGGGAATGTTGATCTAGGAAGGTCAGCAGGAAAAAGTGGAGGTATAACAATTGGAGAAAGAAATTTAGCTGAATAAAAGGGTATGTTAAATAATTTTTGAACTGCACAGGGCAAGGATGGAGAACAGATAAGTAGATGAAAATAGAAAAGAATGCACATAAATACCCCAAAATTATGTCTTCCCAGTAAGTGCAGTCTATGCTGCAGTAAAAAATCCTCCACTCTAAATGCTATGCAACACTTACAGTAAATGAAAGCATTTTGGGTTCAAATCTCCCTAAACACCATTCAAATATGATTAATTTGTCTTTACTTGATCTTTAGAAGGTAACTATAGTTTTTGCCACTTTGCAAATGGATTGACAGACAGTGTGCCTTGTCCAATTTCATACAGCGACTGTGGCAGGATGATAATATTACAAATCCCAGTTCTCTTCATCATGTATAATAAGAGCTTTCCTCTACACTTTTACAAGTATTTTTTGAAAACTGGCACTAACAACAACACCTACAGCAGAATACTCTGTTTTCATGATGTGCCCTCAACTGTGCCACTAGGAATGCAAATAGAGTAATACAATCCACCTCTTTTGGAATAAAAAAACCTACTGAAAAACTGCTTTTATAGATGGATAACTGAAGCTTGGCAGTATCAAAAATAGATGCATATATGTTCTGCCAGTTTTACAATGCATAAGCCAAATCAATACCAAACACCCCAGCTCATATTCATGGTAAAACGTAAGTCAGATGAATCAACAGTAGAATTAATTGCTTAAGAACAGTTCATCCACACTGATCTTTGGCAGTCACATCCAAACCCTTCCTCCAATAGCAAATTTGTTTACTTGCTAAATCAAAGAAGAGGAAGATTGAAAGGTTTCTATGTCAAGCACTTAAAAATGACTATAAATGATGCATTCTGCAACCACTGAATGAAACAGTTCTGGAATTAACAATTCAAGCATTTCACAAGTTAAGAAGTAAAAGATTTGTTTCACCACAGGGAGCCATAAAGCAGTTAATACAGAGAAATATATGAATACAGAAAAACTAATCTGTATGAATAAACAGTAAGTAAACTAAGAAACAGTTTTCTAGGAAACTCAGGTCCTACATTTGATGGATCATTAATTCTTAATACTTACCCATAACTCAGCACTCACTAATAAATGAGCAGTAAAGCCCCATCTATTACTATTAGAATTGGATACTGGCACAATAGGCTGACACACGTTTACACCTACACAAGCACATGGATTTTTTCACTGCTACCACGCACTGAGCAGAGTGCAGTGATCAGCTGTTGCTTGGAAAGGAGCTGATACTGCAGTGCAGTACAGCAAATGAAAGTTGCCACTATTCTGTTTTGAAGCTGTTGCTTCTGAGAGTAAGGATGGATTGAGACATGCTACAACTCTCTCTCAAACCTAATCTGGGATTCTGATAAATTTTCCTTTCTCTCTTGATCAGGAAAAAAAAACTGAAATAGATGTGCAGAGTCTAACTGGTAAAATACAATTTCTTGTCTGTGTGCTGAGAGCATACCAGAGTGCTTCCAGAAGCATGTTGTTTCATATTAATTTACCTTTGGAAACTCAGGCTGAGGAAGACACTGCTATTGTTCAGTTCAGAACTAAAGCTAACTTAGGAATAGACTTCCAGTTTTGACAATCTCAGAGATTTCAATATTATTTCCATTTTGAAAGAAAACTTCAAACCAAAGCTACCTCTTCACAAACAAGATGTAGGAGCTATATAAGCATTGGACAACTGAGGAAAACAACATGGTTCAAAGAAGGTAAGCACTTTGACTTGAAAAACAACTTCAAGTAATCAGTTACTGTATATGTGATACAAATTTTATATGTGTTTCTTCTTTGCACAAAGTTATAGCCAGAGAGTAGACAGTATAGCCTGTTCTACTTGTTTCTTGAGATTCGATAATGTAAGTCACACCAAAAGTCTTAAGGGTTAATGAGAATAATTTTTCCTGATCCAGGACAAGTAATTCAGTATACAATACTTATGGAAAATAGAAATGCTTTTTCAAGACTCCCTCAAAAAGTCGTATTATTGCCTCTTACTCCCCAAAAGATTGACCCTCAAGTCATGACACTTTTCCTTTATAGAAGATAAAACTGTTCTCAGGGAAGGCTTAGTCTACCTCATGACTTTTTACCTCTGCTCATCTTCTCTGCCACTATGTACGTACAATAACTTAAGGTTGAAAAGTCAAATTTTAATGCACTCTAATATGCACATATCTCTGGCTGCTCCACAGGAGACTCCACTGACCCACTGTTCACCCTTAAGTTCAGAGAAATGCCACTCATCTCCTATTGCCATCCTGCCCTCTTTGCCATCCTCTATGAGGGCTATTAAACAGAGCTACCATATGATTAAAAAAAAAAGAAAAAAAAACAAACCCATGAACCTTATACAGAGATAGAAACTCATGGGGCATCAAGAGACAAGCAAGCTGTGCTGATGCATCTGAAGCTACAGCTTCTACCCAGTACTCTGTCCATTTCCACATATCTGGAAACAGCATGAGAACTTCTGCTAGTCAGTGCTATTGCGAATTCCCCCTACACAAGCACAAGCATCAAATCCTGATTCAGTAACAACACACTGCACCTCAGCCATCCCCAAAAACTCATTCCCTTCATTGCTTCAGCAGCCCTGAATTGCTATCCACCTTCTTTCACACTGTAACACTGATCTCAGTCCCTCCCTTTTGCATACCTAAATCCATGTCCTGCCAGCCACCCACACATTGCTGCTTTCAATTGCCATGCACCTCTCAGGAGGATTTCAGTATTCCTTGCAGTTCACATCTTCCATTTCATGTTTTTGGTGTGGGGGATAGTGCTTCTAGGAAGCTCTTACACTCAGGTTCTGCAGGAAATAAGCTGCTGCCATAAATTAAAACTACTCAGCTAATTCCACTGTAAAGATCTCATACTTGGATGGAATGGTGAGACTGACCATGATACATGGAACAAATAATCCAAAGTGTCTTGGAAATATAAACTTGGCTCTCCCAACCAGTTGGAAAGACATGTAGCTTGAAGATGTGGATCCACCCTCACCAAAATAAACGTGGCTGATTCAAACCAAAACTACTTTTAAAATATATTGTAGCTCAGTAATGACAACTTCTGTCATTCCTAGTAAAGGCCAACAGCCTGCCCAGCAAAGACATCAGGGTAGTGATTGTACAACTGCAGTCACTGTGGACAAGGAAAAGCCATCAACCATCAACCTGAGGACCCAAAAGAAGCCTGGAAGGATGAGCACAAGACCAGCAAAAAGACACTAGGGTGGCTTTTTTTCTAAAACCATCTTTTTAAACATTTTAAGGCTATTTTAAAGAGTGTTCTTTGGTCATCACCTCTGCAAGCTCATTAGAAAACTAAAATAAAATAGGAAAGGTTCTAGCTCCTTCCAAGGTGTGACACTCACCCATTTTAACTTTGTATCTCCTGCAACATTGAAGGTCTGATATCACAAATATCAATTGCTTGATACTCCACTGACTCCCATTTTCTGTCATATAAGCATGCCAGGGATGAAATGACTTTAAATCATAATACTATTACACACCTTCTCACATAGCTATGAATGACCATGAGAGGTGGCAGGCAATGAATCATTGGGTCCATACTGAATACCAAATCCAAATGAGGACATTTACTTAAGCCAGCAGGCAGGTTAGATCTGCCACAAGCCAGCTTATAAATCACAGGCAAAATGCTACAGAATCTGTTGACTCTGGGTTGTAGAATTTCAGAATACTGCAAGGATGTGAGACGTGAAGGACCTGAATTCATCCCTGAGCGACGTGAAGGCAAAGGCAAGTATAAATGTAAAAATACCTACAGAAAAATTATGGGAAACCAAAACAGTACCTGGGTTTTTGTATTGTCATACCACACACTGTTCCACTGAAAATGAGGTGTCTCCTCTACCATACAAACTTCGGGAAAGGAAGAAGTAATTTCACTTCCTACAGTGCAAATGATTTCCATGACCACTTAACTCTGGTTTTGATATATATTTTTCTTCTTGAAGTACTGCATATATTCTTTTGATTGCAAAGTTTTGTCACCAACATTTAATTCAGAACATACAGAAAATTACTTACAGAGCCAGATGGGGTAAAGTGTTCCTCTATGTAAATCTTAAAATAAAGAGGCTTCATAACACCGTTTCATGAACACACACAAACTATCAAAGTTTGGAGTTTTTCACAGATGGGATTCTGGCTCAAACTCTTCATTGTTATTAAAAAGAACGTTAACCAATAGAAATTACTTCCCCATAGTGGGGGAAATAGGTTTTCCTGGCAGTCATAGACTATTGTTGAAAGCTGCAGTCACCGCCAGGGATAGCAGCTGTACTGTGCCAGCAATGTGCTCAATTTTATCATTTTTACTTCATTGTGTTGCTTGTTTTCACACTTCTAAAGGTGTCTTTCTATGTCAGTTACTTTCATAATAAAAGCCTGACTGGGATCAAAATGTTGAGGCAATTTCTTCATGAATTGCTCACAGTGGGCATAGCTTGACATTTGATGCATTTTGGAGGTTGCATCACTATTAAGAGAATACATTTTGGGACTTAGCTTCATATTCAACTTCCTCTATGTGATAGAAGAAGACAAGTGCAGGAAAAGTGGGCAAAAAAAATCAGGAAAAAAGACCTTCTCAACAACTGCTGAATTTAGGCAGAAAGACCCTTATCCCAAAGAAAATCCCAAACCACAAATTTTAGAAGTTTAAACTACAAAAGCTCAATATATCCTTGACCTTCTTGCTTAACATATTTCATCTTAAGGTTTTTAAATACAGAGAGAAAGCAAGAATAACTTCAAAAATTGCTGCTATTAACACTGTAGAACTCAACACATTTTCCACCATACAAAGAGGTAAATCCTCCTGTAAATGTTAAGGAAAGATAGCAGGGTGAAGTTCACGGTGATACAGAAGAGAAAACATTACCCAGCTCATTATATGAATACCGTAGTCTAGAAACACCTGGGGAATATTTTCTAATAAAGTAAATACCTATTTTCAGCCCACAAGCAATATAAAAGGTAGGCACCAGAATGAGTGCCAAGTTCTACACAAAACCCGACGAGTTCTGTAACTTATCACATTAAAAACAACATATGCTTTATACAGTAACAAGAAACTCACTTTACCTTACATTTGTAACATTTTTATTACAGTTTGGTCCAATAATCCATCTGTGATCCTCCTAATGTTCTGACTAGAGTATTCTACCACAATGCTTTAAAATTTGCATTTTAAAATTCATTTATAACTCCAGAAGATTACTCAGACTCTTACTTAGAGGGAAAAAAAAAGATTGTATGAAAAAAAATGAAGGAGGTAAGCTGGTAAGATTTCTGGCTAGAATTTACTGAATAAAACAAATAAACAAAAACCAACAACAAAAACAAACAAAACAAACACAAAACTGAACCTGACACAAAATTATAAAAATAATGGAAACAAAAGTAAATAAACCTTTTACTTCAACTAAATATGTTCCATAAACATGTTTCATATGCATATGCACATATATATATCACACCTGCACACACCTAAGATTAGGTTAGAGATTAGATTAAAAACTGAGCTCAAGTACACTGTAAAAACAGAATCCACATAGTAATTTTTGATTAAGACTAATTGTAAATTTACCCCTGCACATTCTTCCTTATGTTACCCAGTTGTGTTTCCATGGTTACTCAATTTTAGAAATCACTGAGTCTTACTGGAACATGAATAATGATAATATTCTTCTATCAATACATTTTATGGTAAGATCAACCAGGCTAGACTTCTAAGTAGTACAAAAGAATTTTCTCTTCTTTTATATTTTAATTATTATTTAAAGTCTACATTAGGCATACATATAAGCAAAGCAAACAAGTGGAAAAGAATGTTGAAGAAATATTGTAATTAAAATTGAGTTCAAACTTTCGTTCCAAATTTAAGTAATAAATTTCTCAATTTCTTTTTTATTACTGTGTACATTTATTAAAGATGGTTTTGTTGGTTTCTCGCTCCAACATTCAAAAGGGAAGGGAAAGGAGAGAGAAGTAGTTTATCTTTGATATAAGCTTGGCTTTGCAGTTTGCAGAAAGCAGTCCAAGCAACTACCCTTGACTGAAACTTCATGCTAGAGGGAAGTTATTGTTTTAATTCTCTTGCTAAATAGATCACAATAAAAGGTTTGTTCGAGTTCTTAACTGAAATCTAACTTGCACAAAGTTATCTGCAAATTTGGGTTGTCATGACACAGATGCATAGAGACAATCCTTTTTTTCTGAACCACCATTTTCAAAGCATTATACATTAAAAAAAATTCCTTCCATAATGAAGGGTAATAGGGATAAAGAAATGGGGAGAGAGTACAGAATCAGTGCTTTAAGTAGCTAAAAGACCAGGGTTAAGTATTCCTTTTCTTTACCAAAGATATCACCAATATGACTGTATTTATATATATCATTTTGCAAGCACTAGAAAATACCTTTATAGTGTTTCCTTTTAAAGACACAGGCTTATTTACAACTCCAGTGACTGCCACAATTTTTGAAATGTGATTAAGAATTGTTTATATATCAGCCAGTTGCCTTAGGACTCTGGGATGCATCTCATTGGGTTCCATCCACTTGGTGGATTCAAATGTGGTCTTCCTCTTCAATGAGAGGAACTTCATTTGCCCAGTCCCTGCCTTGAGACTGAGAGCCTTGAAAGATGTGGAAAAAGAGATTACAGAAAACTGACACAAAAACAATAAACATATGAATGCTCTTCAATTCCATCCTCTGCCTACAAAATAACCGTACATATTACTCACTCTGTTTAAAAAAAAAAGATATAGAATTGGTATCTCTTCAGCTACATGAGATTTACATGCTAAATTCTGAATAAAACTACCAAGAATGTACACAAAATCTCAGTCCCAAGCATCCTTGTTAACACAATAAATAAAGGTCTAGCCTGCTAACTCAGTTGCAGATAAACTTTTATTACCTCCCTATGGCCAGATTCAATTTTCAGTGCTTCCTCACCCTCATTCTAGTGCCCAAAACTTTTAATATATTTGCATAAAAATATAACATAGTCATACAGGTGCAAAATTCCACTGAATGAAATGTGTTTGGATTTTATCAACCTGAATCTCACCAGCTTGTCACGCTTACATCCTTCCACATAAGACAAAAGTCAATTCTTGCAGAAAGCAGAAATATCTTACTGGATCAAAAGTCAATTGGTACTTCGGGGACTGAGAAGGTTTTCTTGGTTGGTTCAGTTGAGTCTGTTTTTTCTCCCTCTTCTGTCAATGCCTTGTGTGGATTTCAATAAAAAGCAACCTGAAATTTTATTTGTTCTCTTCAGCGATGTCAGAGCCAGAAACTCTTTGTGAATCAGGATGCTCAGTCACTGGCAAACTATTACGTCCCTGCGAGAGGCAAGAGCTCAGCAGTTTCCAAGGCAGCATTGTTCTTTACAGGGATGTATCTCCAGGGCCTTTCAGGACAACCTCTTTCAGCACTATCAGCTGACAAAATGCAGAATGAAATGAAGACTCTACTGCACTCTGTGGAGTCTAATATGTAGCACAGGCCTCCCATCATTGTGGTGGTTGAATCAAGGGCCACTGTCACCTCCAGTGGTGCACAAACTGACACTCATCACATGCAATGCACTCTCCTCCCTTTTGCTCCAACAACTACCTACAAGCATGCACCAGGAAAAAAAGAAAGGGAAGAAGGAAAGACGACAGATTACTTACCACAGCTATTAGACAAAATCAATTCTGTTTCACTGAACAAGGTGTTGGTGCCCAGCTTTGGGGGCTGCTGGAGGGGTCTGTGAAGGGAGGATGGGACTGCCCTTGGCTGGACATGGCCAGTTGCAGACAGCTCCAACCCACCCACTACAGGGTACAGCTGAATACCTTGGCCACACTGGCAGCACCTCTGGGAAAATGTATATAAGAAAGGGCAAAACCATCAGACACCAGTGAAGAGGAAGAAGGAAAAAGTGTGAGAAAAAGCCCTGCACACAACAGAGCCAGTGAAGAAAAAGAAGGAGGAGGTGCTTCAGGAATAGGAGCAGAGATTTCCACACCATACCTGCAAAGGACCCCAGTGAAATAGGTCACCACTCAGCCATGGTGGAACAGATATCCACACTGCAGTCCCATGCCAAAGCAAGTGGGTATTCTTTAAGGAATTGCGGCCCACAGAGAGCCCATGTTGGAATAGGTTCATTCTGAAAGACTGCAGACTATGGTAAGGACCCATTTTGAAGCAAGGGAAAAGTGTGAGGAAGGAACTTGAATGTTAGTGTTCAGTTTCTAATTTAAAAAATTTTATATTTTTCTTTTAAAAGCACCATGTTGCATGTAACTTCAAAACCTTCAGGGAAAATGCAGTAGACAACAGAAGAACTACATAAAGGAAAACATATGAAATCTCCAAGTAACGTATTGGACCAGCTGCCCTGAACTGGCTTTTTACTAAAAGGGAAATAAGTAAAGAATTAGAGGCACTTGTAAAACTAATTTGGTGGAGGGAGCTCACAGCACAGGAAAGGAAGAAAGCAAGAGCCATCAACAAGTTCAACGTAATGGGAAGGGAAGAAGGATTTCACTACCACACTTATGATTGACTAGACAAGGAAAAATACATTAAAACTACTTAATGGAAGATATAATAAGGTCAGCTTCAATTTCAACAAGATACAAAAAGGAGCAAATTTCAAGAAACCAGTAGCTTACCACACATTTCAAGAGGTCCCTCTAGGAAAATCACATCAAGTAATACATGTAAAAAAAAAAAAAAAAAGAAAAGAAAAAAAGAAATAATTGAGTTCCAAGTAATAAACACTCTAATGGGAAGGATAAGGCTAAAATGAAGAGGCTTTTCAAACTGGTTTTGGTATTTCAGAAGGTCTGAGGGTCGAGATGTGCTGATGACAGCCTAATTTTTCCATTAACTCATTCTTTGGTTTATTTTGCTTAAAATTTTAATATTTTTACAGCATAGTTATTGAAATACGAAGCCAAAAAACTAAGTCTACAAATTCAGAAGAAAAATACTGTGATTTCTGCACAGATTCATATTTAAATGTCAGTGACACCATGCCTTTCAAGATCCCATTAAAAGTCTATCCTTCAAAATGCTCTGCAAACATCACTCCTCTGTATCTGGACCTCTGTTCTGGTCCTCTTTCATATGTCTCAGGTACCTCCAAGTACCAGTGTGGATGTTTTGCTTATTCCATTTTGTCTAGAAAATAAGTCTATCACTGATAAGCCCACACTGTAAAACAGTGGGCAAACAAAATAGTCATCCTTTTGTGAAAATAATTTTGGTCTGTTTGTTCTAAAGTAAAAATGAAGGAAGAAAAAACAGCACCTATTAATCCGATGCAAAAAGTTCCAAACCCATGCATCTAAAATATATCTCAGTATAGTTCAATAATGATCAGAAAATAACTTATAATAAAATATGAGAAAGCATTGACTTTACCATTGTTGATTTCAGGGTAGAAGCTTTTTAAAGGTTATTTGAGCCCAAGTATAAATAGAGCCTGATCTAAAAGAGATGAAAGAGTATCTCAACAAGGACATTTTGTACAACTGGAGTCCTTGGTGCTTATCCTCCATGGTCTGTAGCTCAGCTAGAGGCTAGCAGAAGTAAACAATGTTTTGAAGAGAAATAGGAAATCAAAAATCACTCATTTTTAACAGATAACTTTCTTTCCATCTTATTATTCTTCTGAATTACTGAAACCACCAAAAACCTCATTTTTTTACACTAATGATTATTATATTTTTTTACATTATATATTCAGCTTGGATAGTAAGACTTTTTTAGTAATTTTCATTTTATTTTGTATTATTTTTCTATTTTGTCCATCAGATATTAGCCATTTATAAAAGCTGAAATTTTAAGACAAACTATAGTATATTTATCAATTATAACTGATATTTTATACACAGAAGCTCCTCACTGACATCTGACTCAAGGTGATAGTGTCCCTTCACAGCTTCACTAACCACTGTGATTCCAAACAGCTCTTGATCTGCTTTACAAGGAAAGAGACCTAGGTGTGACTGTAGACTGTAAGTGTCTGTATTCTGTGTTTCTCATTATGTGTCAACTGGTGAAACTCAGTTAATAAAAACGATGTGTAAGAGAGCCAAGAAGAGCCCTGTTTGCAATCATAATTTAAGCTATTGATACTTTACCCAATTATGATTTTTTTCCTTTCCTGTAGAGACATTTCAGGATTTCATGACAACAGGTACATATATTGCTCACTTAAAGACAATGCATGTTTGTAACAGTTATTTTAAACATCAGAGCTTATGCTTTGCTTATTGCAACATGCATGTTTGCAACCTGAAGTGTTACAAGAAGGCAGCATGTCCTAACTGAAGGAAACAAGATTGCTGACACAAAATAGTTTTGAAACATAAGAATTTGCTTAATTTGCCCAAAATGAGTAGTGTTAGTATTTACAAAGAAATATAAAGTGTTATTCTTTTCATTTGCTTCAACATCTGCTTGAGCTCCAAGAAAAAATACTAAACTTTGTTAAATATCTCTCTAATAGTAGCAGGTTTTCTTATTAACACATAATTTCTTCTCCCTCACGTTGAGACAGAGAAGAGTTCTAAGTAAAACATCCTAATTATTAGAATTATGAAAAGATAGTTTCCATTTATGAAAATTAAATCATTTAGCAACTTGTATATAGTTAATGAAGCATAATAAATATTAAACTAATTACATTGTACGTCCACAGAAGATAATACACCAAAGCAATTCACAGCCATCATTTGCTACAAGGACAAGTCTAAATTTTCACAAGCGTAGTCAACTCCCTAAGCAGATATGAGGGATTTATGATTATTATTATTGTTATTGCTAGTGGATGCTTTTCACAAATTTTTAATTTTGTTACACAGCAATGTATTAGACACCCTATGAATAGCTAGCAGTATGAAAAGAAAGTGGGAAGTCTAATAAAATTTAGGATAAAATCACATCAAAAGATCTGTTTACAGAAGACGATGAACAAAATGAGAATGTTTGCAGAAAACATATTATTAGACAGCTTTTAATTTTCCTTTCAGTCTTTTGGGGAAGCTAAGGCATTTTCAACTGAAATTAATAATGTGCTTTATCAGTGTCAGGCAGTATTTTACACAAAGCAGGAACAGTCAGCTATCGACCTACAAATTAAGTACCTCAGTGTGAATTCAGACACTAAAAGCTTTCCTTCCCCTCTTCCCCCTTCCTCAAAGCAGTAAGAATCAAGTCTTGGACTGTCAGCCAGGAGACACAGTGATGTTCTGCCACTTAGGGAAGCAGATCCCTTGTTTTTTGTATCTGCCAAAGGACACAGAAATTCTGCACCAGGTAGAAAGCAAAATACCCACCCCAACTCCAAGGCACTGTATTCCTGCCAGTGCAGAAACCGGATCTTTGCTCCTTGTGAGGAAGGAGAAGTCATGTCCTCCAAGAACCCAAACCTTCATACCAGCCAGAGGACAGCATGTAGCTCTGGCAGCCATCACCACAGTCCTCCTTGCCTTCAAAAGGCCCAGCTGCAGCCTGGTCCCAGCAGCTGAGGAGATACAGCTGCCAAATTGGAAGTGACAGGTCTGCAGTGGCCCAAGAGCAAAAGCCAGAACACTTCTAGACCCATGGAAATGGCCCCCAACAGTGCTTGGACTAATCACATAGCAATTCCTTGACAGTGGAATGTTAGTGTTCACGGGGCCAAATTCATGACAGCCTCACAATTTTAATAAAGTTGGCAAAGCCCTGATCTCAGAATTGTCACTTCTTTTCTAACTAAGGTTATGAAAGCAATAATGAAGCTCACTTCAGTATACTATTATTCCTCCCTGTGCAAAGTATCCAACTAGTCATATAACAACAGAAAGAATCAAATAACCATTTCTTTCGCCATAGATCATTACACATCAAGCAAAATCAGTATTTAAGATGCATTCTTACATAGAAAGGTTTTCAGAAAACAAAATGCAAGAAAAACTTTTTTAGTGAAATGATTAAGAAAAGACTTAGATATATGCCTTATGTTTATATATGTATAAAATATATGTATATAAATGTAATACTTTATACACTATTGCATATATATTTCCTATAAATTTTATATCTTATAATTATACAATTGATTTTACGGTTACATTATTTATCATAATTATAATTTGTAGGTTTATATATATATGTGTGATTTTTCGATGATTGTGTATCTACTCCAAAAAAAGCAACCGTTTCTTGAATTCTGACATGTTATTAAAAGTTTCTGTTGCATGATTTTTATTTTTTTTTTTAAGAGTTAATGAAGTTTCTTCTTTCCAAAAGTTCTATTTATTATATGGGAAGTTATCTTGTCAGGAATTATTGTATACATTCTTCCTCTGACTCACCCAGTGGCAGACTGAGCATCATTCCTTTGGTAATCATGTCTACCAATCTGGAAAGCAACCTTACAATAGCATTCAGTTATTAAAATAGCACAATCCATGCCAAACTAATTTTGCCCACATCCTGAAAGATAGATAAGTACATGCACATACATATATTCATACAGACTATATTACATGCACTCCCTTGTAACAAACAGAATCAGTTTGGACATCTCTAAGTACCACAGAGAACTTTACATTGTACTCACTGTTTTTTAAACTAGCTATAAAATAAGAAAATTATTTAAATGCCTTCATGTTCATCAAAACTTGTGCACAAGCTCTGGAATCCCCCGATAAAACCAGGGGGACCATTTTCCAGCAAATGTATTATACTACTGCCTGTGAGTACCATAATTGTGTTTTATATGCATTCCACTGATATCTGTGACTCAAAAAGCCCGGCTGTTTCCAAGGGACAAATTTTGTAGTCAGAACCTAAATAATCTACCAAATTCAATGTAGACTGTGAGCAGAATATTTGTATTCTTGTACATTTGTTTCCTTCTCTTTTCTTGGAGAAGGGTAGATTCTGGACAAATGGTTTCCTCAATAGTAAAGCTTCCTTCATGCATGGTAATCTTTGGCTTTTAGGAGCAGATTGTGAAATCTGTGATCGACACAGGCTGCCAGGTTTTCTACAGCATCAAAAATCTGCTTGGATGCAGCAGATCCAGGATGAGATGGAGCCAGTAGTGTTTTCTGTCCCAGGCTCAGAGAATACAAGGCCTAAACAAGGAAACATTTTCACTTGTCACAGGAACATCTAGTCATAACACTACTAGGGAGACAGCCAGAGGATGCTGTGCTCCAGCTACTTCCCTGGCACCACCCTTACAGGATTAGTAGAAGAGAAGAAGGACTGGCATTGACCTACTATATGACTAGAGTCACAAGAGAAGTTAAAATAGAGGACTATCCTGTGCATATTATCTGCCCTGAATGGGAGATGTTGAAGTGGAAACTTTCATTGTCATTGTTAATACTAGGATGAACTGATAAAAACAGCTTACCTAAATGTCTTACATGATGCATCCAGTTTTCTTTAGCAGTATAGAAATGAGCACTTCAAAACAGAAAATGAGTGTCATCTCAAGTAGATCTGCAGTGGCAACTTTCTGAACTAAAAAATGTCAATGCCACTTTCTGACATCAGAAGTCAGGCTGCCTCTGAGAGAAAGGAAGAAAGGAAGTCAAAGAGCTAAAAAATATCCTGTTCCCAAATCATATGAGTCTGACAATGACTTGTTTGGTTCCGGCAGTCACTGGACCATGTCCAGAATAAAACAGATAGCTGTTTGCAGTAATGCAACAACCCTTGAAAGCCTTTCTAAGACTCTCTTCTCATATCAAAACTCTCGTTATGCTCTGCCCCTTCCATGAGGATACTTATTCTTTTAGTAATGCTGCCAACAGTTACAAGATGTTCCATTCTTGCCTCTACAGTAAATATATTCACTTATTAATCAAAAGGAACAGTCTCCTTAGCACTCTGCTTTTCAGATCTACTGATTCTTGAACCAAAAAAAAAAATAAAATAAGGAGGGGGGAAAAAACTTCCAAGGAAACTGTCAGAAGCCAGAAAGTAAGGGGTCACAAAAATGTTCAATAGGTTGCACCAATATTCTGAAAGTTTCCTGTTTGATGCGTGTGGATATGGTTTCCTCAGATTTAATTCCTTTTGATCTCTAAAAAAAAATGACTCGGAATATTACTCTTTCTGATGCAGAAATGTCAGGAGGAGTAGGAGCAGGAGAAGGAGTAAAACTGACTCATCTTGGAGAGAGTCAGATTCAAAAAACTCTAGATATATTATCCATCAAAGAGACTATAATCAAATATATGAACAATAGATTTAGCCACATGGATGATGAATGAGGAATCAGAACTATCCTGGATGAAAGATCACTAAAACTATCAGTGTATGGTACTAAGAGAGGTCATTTTGATGTGATTAGAGATGATACAGCTTTCCATTGCCTATAAATGAGACGGTAGGACTACAGTACATTTTCAATACAAAAAACAGCAAAAAGGGAAGCTATTAAAAATATTAGTTATATTCCTAAAGAAAAGAGGGAAGGGGTGGGAAGAATGCAGAGTTTACTAGTCTGAAAAAGTAACAGCAAAATGTCTGTTGGCCATACCACACCACAACAGGACTGTTTCCTGTAACAATGCTACAGAGAGAATCAGAATTATAATTATCCCATTTAAAGTAATTATGAAAACATTGAAGGTCTTGGACATCCCTAATGACCAAACATTTGATCAGGGCACAGTCTACTTGCCAACTACGTACTGCACAGTACCTTCATATTCAGTCAGAGCATACGGGTATAACAGACACAGACACACAAAAGAACTTTGACGACTCACTGGGTTTTCTGACCAGGGACACTTGCAAAGAATACTTTGCTTTTCTGAACCCAGAAGATATTTGCACATAAAGTGAGTGTAAAAGCAGCTACACCAGGAAAAGGTGTTATTCCTTTCATGTCTGAGTCCAAACCGTTTACAGCTGCCCTCATTAAGCAAACAAACAAACACCAAAAACTCCAGTCCCCCCCCCCGCCAAAAAACCCCAAAAACAAAATCAAAAAAAACCCCCACAAACCTCTCAATATAGTACACAGAAAGAAAAAAATAAAAACAGAACAGGAAAAAAAATCACTTAAATAACAAAAAGAAGCTTCTAATAATAGCAGAAAAAATGAGTTGGTCATGTTTGTTTCAAATATATTTGAAACACATCTGCATTGCACCTCACAAACAAGTATCTTTTTTCTTTTAATCTTCACACTAAGTTTGCCTCCTAATGCTAAGTATGCTTTTTGTCAAATTCAAATAAAGTAGTTTAATTACTTCTGCTAGCACTAATTTATAGCCTGTAGCTTCTTGCTAATTAAGAACCCTAATCACTGTTTCAATCTTCTCCATCATACCTCTATCACCTGGTGTGATTCATACCTGCTGATTCCCTTTAGGCACTAAAGCCATATATCACAAAGACATTTCCTAGGATAAAAGTAAACTTTTTAACTACAGAAGAGTTAAATCAAGGAGATTTATATGACAAAATTTTATCTTTGCAAGTTTTAAACAAAACATCACAAATCCTACATTCTAGAGAAAGTCTATGCTAAGAAGTCTACAATTTAACTTGAAAAGATGTTTGGCTTTCAAAACAAGATATCTTCAAACAGCTGTTTTTCATTGAATTGCTAGTTCTTCATTGAAAACCAAAGTTCAAGAGTAGCAAAAGTAATGACTACCAAGACCACCAACTCTTACTTTGCCAATGAAACACAGGAAAAATGTAGCAATGAGAGAGCCAAACAAATTCTAGAACAAAAGATATTTTGCTATTTATTAATTTTGTTTGTTAGTTTCTCAAAATTTTCACATTTACATAGTCCTGTTCACAATTTTGGGATTTTTCAAATGTTGCCATGATAAAACTTGGTTCTACTTAATGCATATTAATTTTATCTTTGCATGCATATTACTGTACTCCTGGAATAGCATATACTGTTATTAATCCTTTGTAGCTAAGTTTCCGGTTTTTCATAAGGATATCTGCTACAAAAAGAAAAAAAAAACAAACCAGTAATAATAAAAAGACCATAAAATCAATATAGATTTTACAATAAAAATGCAGAATGTCCTAAAAGAGGACACAGCCACTTTCCTTTGCTGAAATCCTTACAATGTTACTCTCAGGGGGTTTCTTGTGCAATAAAGCACTTTCAATTCCTCAATGCCCTTTTTAAAAAGGTAATGCTTTAAGTAAATTGTAATATACAGTCCTTCTTATCCATAATGGAGGGAAGCAAATGGAGGGATGGCTTAAAGCAGCTGGGACATATTTAATGTACCTAGAGTGAATTGCTATTCTTACCAAGCAAAAGCATAGAAACTTCACAAGAACAAAGTATGCTGAAATAGGCCAAAATTAACAGAAAATCCTTCTCACTTTTGCCAGTCTTGATTTGATAAAAATAGAGATGTTTTTAAGGCTAGTTATTTTTATAAAATCATAGCAATGAGAATGCAAAATGAAAACCTTTAACTGTTAAGAAACACAGTAAATCTAAATTTGATTAACAGAAGTAAGACTTAGTTTCTAACTAGAAACAAATTATCTACTGGCAATATTCCCTTATGTTACTATTTCTTATAAGACAATGTTTTTAAGGATCCAGTATGAAAACCTAGATCTTCACACATGATGCAAAAGGACTTCCATAAGAGTCTCTCAAAATACTGTGAAATACAAGATACCCCCATTTAAATAAATGCCATTACATTTGGTAGAACTTTACTTTTCTCATTTACAAAATTTACATAATTCTACACTACCACATGTGGGCGGAGTAGGAGTTCAAAACAAATGAGTCAATATTTCTCTTCAGGAAAAATACCATTAGCAGAGCATTCATGAGCAATCATATAATCACAGGCAACTGTCCCAGACCCATAATACATGACGACAAACACGCTTTAAAGAAACATCTCAGACAGCGAAAAAGCCTGCAGTATGGAAAAGCCAGCTTGTTATTCAAAAAAAGCCAAGATGTTATTCCAAAAACAATGAACTTAAGTGAAACTTGACAACTTTCCTGCATCCAATTATAACATAGTTCCCCCTCAATTGTGAAATGAGATTATTCACATTCTTTTTCTGCCAATTTTTACATCTTTTGCCTAGTCATACTTGAAGGTCTTCAGTGCAGAAAACTTTCTCTTATGCTTTTAACAAAGATCTGCCTCAAGGGGATGCATTATATTCTGCTGAAATACATAAAAGACATAAAAACCCCACAAGTGACCACTACAATACATTGTAAGAGTTAATACTCTAGAACTGAGTAAGTTAAATATCAAAGCTACTATTTATTTTTTTTACCATTTTTTGCATGTAGGCATTTATGCAAAACTCCCATAAAAAAGACAGACTAGTTTAAATAGATTCTTGTATTCCCTAAAAAATTACTGAAATCCGATCCACTATAAAATTTCTATCTCATGTATTGCATGATAAATTTGGAGAACATATCTGTCAAAATTACTGGGAACATTTTGTAGTAAACTGCCCTGCTGTAAGACAGAAAGCATGTATAAGTGCAGCGAGAATGATCAGTGAACCGAGTTCAATACAGAGTCAGCAGTGACTGTATTTGTTTCAGTAAAAATACTTTACTACCACCTCTTAAACAACAAAGTCTCTGTGTCAAACATGAAACTCTAAAATGGTAAAAGTCCGGACATGAGCAGTCACGTAAGAGCTTATTCCTGCAATGGAAACTGTGGACCCTTCTCAAGTGTCACTTCTCTTTTTCATCCTTTAGAGACTTATCTCTTCCTGTAAACTCTGAAAACCTTTAGCCCACAAAACACCATATTGCTGCTGCTAGTAACAAGCCACCCTGTCTTTGAAATTACCTCTGCAAGGCCTTGGAGCTGACACCAGTCAGACTTCCTTTGACTGGTCTTGTCTTGGTCAGCCTGGAGCTTTGCTTTAACCTTTTTTTTTTTTTTTTGTGTGGAAACACAATTTTCCTAAGCTGCTGTTGGCTACTGACTGATTTTTATTTGAATAATTTTGTGGTATAATCATAATTTTTACAGACAGAAGTAACGAGTCATTTTCTGAAGAAGGAAATATTAGTCCTAGGGCAATGGTGTAACACGGAGGAATATAGGAATGCTATGGTAACAGAGGCCTCAAGAGTGGGGACACAGAATGCAGTGTACTGAGGTAAAAGCATGAGATGATAAGAAAGTGTATCCTTGACGACCTCATGACTGCAAAAAAAATTCTCACCAGTACTGAATTAAAGGAATACAGACCTGGAAACTGGGCAAAATCAGATGCTGGTGTAAGAAAGAGCATAAAGAATAGTACCCAGTGTTAGACACTAAGTAAAAGACTTGATTGTAATGTGAATTTGCTGACAGAAGAGTAAAACCAAGGTATGATAAGCAACATACAATAGTACTCCCAAGTGAGCACAAGAGTGAGGAAGAAGAAACCATCAATATCAACATCACAGTCCTCCTGCCAGAGGACAAAGGAACTCCCAATACAGACATCATCACCAAAGCACTCATGACAGTAGTTGCTTAGCACAACTGAATCCAGTGGGCTCAGGATGCAGAAAAGCATGGGAAGGATGAATAAAACACCACTCTTAGCAGACAGTAGAAAGTGTGTGTATATAATAACTGATTTTTCTTCCCATTACTAGTATTTTTTCCCTATTTCTTTTTTTTCTTCTGTAATAAATAGATCTGGACTAAAGAAGAATCCTTTGATTAGACTGTTAAGATTTAAAATACACTAAATTCTTCATTTTTCACATAATGTGTGGAGTTCTGGGCAATAACCTAAAAAGGAGCACAACACCTTAGCAAACCTATTTCCTGACACAGTTCACATGACTGAAAGTCTCCCTTTTTCATCTGTGCCTTCTCTTGTCCTACTCAGTGTTCAAGTTCTTGATCTCTAAATTGCTACAAAAAAACCTAACACAGATTTGGAAGCCCGATGACATCAAACAACTGACCAGAGTATCTAACTAGATAAATTTAGATTATTCTGGCTTACTTTATTCCTACTATACTGCCATACTAGTCATACTGAACTCAAATTTCTCACTGACACTTTCAGCATAGACTCAGTTTCTTTCTTGTCACACCTAATGCTGATGAACATATAAATGTTATAGTTTCTTTTTACTCAACAGATAATCTCTCTCCCTCCAAACAACCCAGTTCCTTGTTCTGTATCTTGGTCTCATTTTGCAAGCCAAAAAAATTGACATGGAACATGACCCAAAGAGTGAGAGGCACAGAATATTCTGAGTTGCAAGAGACCCACAAGGATCATTGAGTCCAAATTTCAGCGAATGGCAGGGACTGACAAGTTTGCCACCCACTGTTGTGAATCATATGTCATGATTACAAAAAAGTTCTGAAGATGTGGGATGTCTCTCTGAAGTAGGGAAAGTAGAATATTTTCACTAGCCTCTCCTATTATTTCTATTAGAAGTTCATTTTGAGAAATTTCCACACAAAAGATTTCCCTTCATTCCTGTAAATTACAATTTTAACTTGTGACACCTTTGCTTAAATTTCAGCATCTGACCTACCATTGATATCACTGTCCTTTTTGCTAGTCATTAACTATCAAGCATTAACTATCCTGAGAGGACAGTATACAATATTAAAGGGAAAAACAAGCCTTGTTTAAAAGTAAAAGTGAAATATGATCACAAGACATGGCAATCAGGAAAGGGTCAGAATTATTATGAAACAAATTACCTTTGAACTTTATGTTTTCATATTGCTTGAAGGAAAGATGCTGAAACATAGCAGCTTATTTTCAGGGATACTCTCATAACTCAAAGGGAAATCAAACAAGCAAGAAGTATGAGTCTTCACAACCTTCAAAGAGTTGAGAATTATTCACTTCCATGTCTCTTTCTGGATAGAAGTAATGGTTTTTGCTATTCCTAGTAGTGTCACAGGCTCTACCCCAAGCTGGTCTCAGTGTTGGCTTGGGCTCACCTTGACCAGAGCTGGGCTGGGCTGGTTTCAGCTCCTTCCTCAGGACCAACTGATTGTTGCCTCTCCTGCCTTAGCCTGAGCTCTGCCAGGTCCTCCTCGGGAAGGGTCTGGAAACACAGTTTCTTCATTGCTGTCTAAGAAACAGGAGTCTGAGCATAGGGAAGGCTGAGTACAGGGAGGGGGCTGTGGGGCTGCGCTCACACTCAGTTGGGAGCAGCCAGAAGGCAGCAGCATGGGAAGCACACTGAAATAAGCACAAGCAGACGCCACTTCTGAAAAGGAAGGAGATCAACCAAGATCAAAATCTCCACAGCAAAGACGAGTGTCCTGAAAATCTTCTTCTGATCCCTCCTACCTCCTCCAATTTGCCTACAGAAAACTGACATTAATAATGCGAGAGATGCTGGAAAGGCAAGCACAGCACCTGAGAAAAAGGCCAAAATTTGCAAATTTTCCAGTAGAAGAATTTTAGTAGTGTTTTGACTAAAATTACTTTGCTGTATTAATTTAGAGTCATATTTTGAACCTTCTCATTGTCTTTTTATTAGTTTGCTAAGATTTAAATAGACCATTAGTAAATTCTTGAGTTCATGTTATAGTATGTTTTCTTTAGTCCTTTGACTGTAAGATATTATCTATTTATTTTTGGTACAACAGAAAATAGTATTTAAAAAATATCTCTGGGTTAAGATACTGCCTAGCTGGAAATAAAAAGGAAATCCTAAATTAGAATGACTTAAGCAGCAGTAACAAACTTCTACAACATCACATATGCAGTACAAAATGTAACAAAATGAGTTTGGGAAAGCTTTTAATGATCTATGCTCTCAGCAAAGCATTAACTTACCATAAGCACAGAAGTACTTTTCATTTAACCTTCAGGAAGTAAGGTTCTATATTTGACAGTGAGAAGGAAGGCCAAAAATTCTCATATTTCTGGTGAAACTAAACAGACTTTACATCCATAAGTACCAGATACAGTCACGTCCCTAAACAGGAGGAACGAGTGTGAAGAATCTACTGTGACACATTGACCACATCCATACAGAACTACCATGTGTAACTAATTCTAATTTAGAATGTAGAAATGAAAAGTGACAGAAAAACCTGTGGATGTTTTATTGGCCTGTATATGCTAAAGATATGAGCACACATAAATAATGAAAAACTAGCTTTGCTGTTAGACACCTGTTTCTTGAAACATATGAAAAATTAAAGGAATACTACGCATGACAGAGGGAAACTACATGTTTCCATAAGAGCAATGTTCAGTATGACAGTAACAGGAAAACAACTGAGTTTTCAATTCCAATGGGCTGCACTTAGTTTAGCCAAAAGTTGTTCTTGTAATTCAGTGGAGTATACTAATTTTCCTTTGGGCTGCTTTTTCATAACTTTAAATATTAATCCTCTGGAGTAGATAATTTAGCTACTTACCTCTCATTAAGTAATAACAAAAGTTTCTATCACAATAGTTTTATTTTCATGCTATGTAAGATATGTGCTATGTTTGTTTTAAAATGAGAAAGATATTACTACCTAATATGTATAAACTTTGGAATGTAAATATTCAGATTGCTATTAACTGAAATGCCTAATCAATAGGAAAATACGCAATGATGCATACTCTGTATGTGTCCCATCTACCCACAAATATGAATTCTCCACACTCTCATCAGAATTAATCCCTGGACAACCTCTGTGTTTATGCAATAATTGATCCATTGCACATGAACACAAGGATCAGGGTTCAAAGTTGATTTCAGTCTCTTCAAAAGACTTCTTGAATCAGTAGTCTGAGATCTAGTGACCCTTATACAGGCATTTTCTGTTTCAAAAATCGTTCCACTGGGGTTAAGTTTTGACATGCATTGCCTTTAGGGGTTTAGTCACTCCTTTACAGGTTGAGAAGTGTGAATAGCAAGTTGGTCTAAGCTAGTGTGGAGAGGGACAGACACCCCTCCTCCAGGGACTACTCAAAGGTCTGCTCCTATATCTCAGATGAGTACCCTAAAAAAAAAAAAAAAAAAGAGGAGAGACAGGTGCCTGACCTACAGCCCATGCTTACTATTCTCTTTTGATCATCTCTCTCAGGCTTGATCAATTTACATAACCACTTGGTCACTTTTACCAACAAGTGTATAAAAATCCTATTAAATCTAGCTTGCCTAAACTAGCTGTCATCTCCTCTGTACATGCTGCCAAAGCCTAAAGAGGGTCTTGTTATTTCTTTTTCTGATATGTTTTCTTGTTTCCAGATTCTTTTTCGATTTGCCAGCAGTGAAAATGTCCCAGATATTCAGGGTAGGATTAAATTTATGGATTAAGATGACCAAAACCAGGTTGGTATTTTAAAACAGTTCCATAGACATATGACAGCTAAACGTAATTACCTGTAATGTCTACTCTGTCAGCCGAATGAAAACCCCGATAGAAGAATGTAAAAGAGTAAAGCTAAGAGCAGAGTTTCCATAAACGAGAACCCCAAACATTATGCCTGAAATCTCTATTCCCTTTTGAGCTGCGAATGAGGAGGAGTACTGGGAGTTCAGTTGAGGAACTGTTCCTCAGATCCTAACTCACTCTCAGACTTCCCTTGTATGCACCCGAGTCTGCACATCTCACCTAAATGTTTTTATTTCCACAGAAATCAGTGAACATTTCACTTCTACAGACATCAAACATTGCTAGAAGAGAAGGAGGTAAGAGGTTGCCAAATACTTTACTTCAATGTCACTTTTACCATTGCTTTCTCATTGAATCTTCTTCCTCTATAAAAAACTCCAATTACATAGAAATGCCAGTAGCATATGTGAAACTTGAAGTTTTCAGTTTTGGAGAGATTTCAAAATAGCAAATAAAAATACAAAGACAATAATTTCACTCCTGTGTACATTAGCAAAGATAGGAGGTGTAGCATTAGAACAGTATCTGCACGTCTTCAAACTTGAGAAGAGTTTATATACATTTCCAATCTCTAACTATAACAGAATGTCAGGGACATTTATTTGTGTAACCTAAATGTTCAAGTCCCTAGAAATGGCAATTTCCATTAAAAAAAAAAAGAACCTAATATTAGTCTAAAATGAAGTCTTTGTTAGAGGTTTTTATCCAAAGTAGAAAGCTGTCAATTTCTAAAAAACCAAACCCCCAAAATAAAGAGTAGAAATACAACCCTGAGACATTCATCTAGACTTTTTTAGATCTTTGGCATAAGTAGCAGACAAAGTTTGAAGTTAGGAAATGTCAGTGGTATCTGATTATCGCCTCCCACTGCCACATGTATTGTTACTTGTCTTTTTGCTGAGCAATGGGAAATGCCAATATTTACTGTCATGTAAAAAACTCCAGGATATGCAATTTATTTTTTTTATTTCCATGCAATGAACTAATGACTTCTAAAAGGGAAATTTAACATAGAGGTTTAGTTTTTCATGATGGCCCACTGAATTTCTCTACTTCTTACCAGCTAAAAAAAAAATAATGTAAAGTGTTTTCTGTTTTTTTCACAGCAGTGCTACAGCCTTTCTTGTTTCTTTTACTAAATTCTATTTCTTTCAATAAAATTCCATGACATAATTATTTTCCCAGTCTCAAATTAGGAACAGAACCTTATAGCTAGATCAGCTTCATCTGAAATAGATGTGCTGCGTAAAGAGGTCTGTGAAAATTAGAAGTCAAATAACCTTAGAGGGATGTTCAGAGGGATGAACTTCTTATGCAGAACCTCCTAAAACTTTCAGTTTTGTCTCTATCTTCCATGATTTCTTGGCATATATTCTTATATGAACTGCCTCCATACCAAAAATATAAAAAGTAATCATTTTATGTTCATGTCATAAACTCTATTAGCAAAGTACAGATGTAAGTTATGGAATATTCTAATAAGCCCTCAGGAATGTATTCTGACTTTATAAATGCATGTTTGATTTTGCAATGTAATGCCTATGCAATTAAGATAAATGAGATAATCATGCACTTATATCACACTGAAACTTTAATTGTAGATATCACAAAACCCAATAACAAGTTCCTACTTGAAATGAAGCATACTAATAGATATATAAGAAGGTTCCCAAAAACTCAGTAGTAGTGCAGTCATGTGAACAGCAATATTACAGCTCTTTATTGGTTTCATACTGTGAAAGCCACTAAATTTCAATTTTGTGATCTTATTCAACACAATTTGATCTGCTATTTTATGCCACTGTGCATAACAACAACAAAAGATATAAGACAAGTAATAAAATAAGAATTTGTTAAAGTCAACTGCCTCATCCCATTATAGGGATGATAGGCTGAGAAAGAGGCAGTAAGTTAGATGCAGAATTGTCAGGCTGTTAAAAGAAATTCATTTTGCTCTGATTATGCCAATGGGAGCAAAAGAAAGAAAGAAAGAAAGAAGACATCATGTTTTCCAGTAGTTTAAAAAATACTTAGCTCCATAAAGAAAAAAAGTCAAAGAATACATACTATGTCTAAATGATAGTCTCTGCAAATTTATTCACTTTTAGCTCCTTGGGTATGATTCTGAGGACATTTTCCATGCTGCTGACACACACTGCTTCCTTTTTACTAATATATATTGGTTCCTGGTATATCAGATACCAATTTATGACTTCCTAAGGGGAAAAAAAAAACAAATAAAAAAGAACAATCCCATGGTATAACCCGTATGTGTTTTCCATGCTTTGTAGATATGTACTAAACCTGAATATATATAAAATACAATTTCTTCTCCCTTGACTGGACATTTGTAAACCTTTGAAACCTCTAGAAAATGCACAGAGTAATGTTTTTTGATTTTGTTTTTCAGCAGAGAGAAAACAAACAAGCAAAACCAATCCAAGACCAGTAAAATGCTGAAATGTCTGTTTTTATAGACATTACTCATAAAGCTACAATGTCTACAATATTTAATTCCTGCAGTAGTGGTCTAACATTATTCACTAAACAATCTAAGAATGAAAAATGTCAGGGAACACCCCTCTTTTCATAAAAGACCCTAACATTCAACTAGCAAAACACATTTAGAAAAATAGTCTGGTGTTTTATTTAGAACAGTTAAATACCAGTCTTCCACACCAAAACCCTCTAAAGATTTATTAGGTATCTCAATTTTTAAATGCCTCTGAGAGTCCCCTCACACGTTTACAAAAACTAGCTCTTTTAAAACAATTTTATAGCTGAAGAGTTAATTTTTTACAAAGACATACATTCATTATACCATCATATGACATACATAATCAAAAGAAAATTTGAAATACCGAGGCTAAACTAAAGTTACTGATGTTACATTACTAGTCACATCAGAAAATTTGTATTAAAAACATGTACCTTTACTAAAGTCAGTTTATATCCACCAAATCTACCCAAAAATGCACTCAAACAAGCAAAATAATATCAAAATTAGCTTCCTGGATTTGTATTTCAGATAAAATGTATTACATAAATATATTTGTAAAAGCAAGTTTTATTGGGCAGTTTAAAAAAAAGCAATATAAAAACTTACTTCATATTGTACACAAATTACCCCCAAAAATTCAGAAGTAAGCAGAAATAAACAATATTGTCAAACCTAAAACAGACCACAGAAATCACAGATCAGATAGAAAAACTTATGAGGAATCCAGTTCACTTCCCTGTTATCCTACAATTCAAATTAAATAAAGTATCTTCAAGGATTTTGTTTAATAACAAGTCAGCATCCTGCTCACTGTTTTAATGTTAGACAACTCTTTGCAGAACTGCAACTTCTTTCAATTTGCCCAGGCACATGTGGTACTTAATAAGATTATTTCAAATTTCTGTAACAGAAATCATATATTTCATTCAATAAAATCCACTGATTGCCATGTGTTCATATGCCATCCTGTACTTTTGTCTCAGCAGAATCCAATAATTTTCAGTAATGCATTACTGGGGGGGGGGGGGGGGGAAGGGGAAGGGGAAGATCTAAGGGTATGTTCCTAGGTGACTTACAAGGATATTCAAGAAAAATAAGCCTTTAAAAAAATTCAATATTTATAAACCATATAGAGAACCTGATAGAAGATAAGTTTGCCAATGTTAATTTGACCTTCTGTTTCCCTTAGGAATTCATACTCCTCTCAGAGAGAAGCAAATATAGCCACTTGGGCTACTCGAAAGGGTCATGTGTTTATGTTATGACAGGCATTGATTACACTATTTTGATAAGTCAGCTAATGAATAGCAGTAAAAACTAGCTTGCAGTGGAAATCTGCCAAGGTTGTATTTAGAAAACCACATCCAGATATATCAAAAACTCTCCACAGTGAAAAGAAAAAAAATGGCAATATATTAATTATGCTCAAAACTGAATAATCCAATTATGTGGGGGGAAAATGCACTTGGCTTCATCACATATTGTCATTTTAGTTTTAAAATTCACTCCCTGTTTGAGAGGGAAATGGGACCTAATAACATACCCTTAAAGAAAAAAAGTAGCATTCTTAAATCTTGACTGATTATTCAAAACTTCTGTTGCAAAGTGCAAATATACAAAATACATGCCATCTAACAGAGCAGAGTTCCTGTGTTTATGATCCAAATTCTCCCAGTGATACCATGCCATCCCAAAATAAATAACAATAAACCATGAGAAGATATTTACATATAACCACCAATCCAAGAATAAATAAAGGCAGCATCCACCGGGTCTAAAGTCCAATCCCAAAATCAGTGTCAAGATAATTGATTTCTCTGATTTCCTTATGGAAACAAAGGTCCCAAGCACAATACATTGTTTCAAGCTCTGGAACCTTTTATGCCTTTTTCCAGTATGGACTCTACTTCCCATAAAGGGTAATACATCTCTAAACCAGGAAAAAATTCCCTAAGATCCTGCACGGATGCAACTTCTTGGTGGATCTGTAGGCTATTTTACATCATTAGAGACGAAGACACTCTGGGACAGATTCAAAACCATGAACATCTACAAATGGCAATGCATGCTCCCTGATACACACTTACTAATTTAATTAAGAATTTTTAGTGATTCATATGCAATCCCATGTAAGTCCATGAAAATGTAACATACTTTAAAAATACAGGCTCTCTCATAAAAAATTTAAGTATCTGTTGTAGAGCAGACTGACTGCCCTGTACATGAATTATGGTATCCTTTAACTCTTGAGGGCCACAGAAATAAAAGTCTAATATAAAAAGTTTTGCTAAATCAATCTCAAACAATCTTCCTCTTGTTCTTCTTTACCTCCATTCTTATGCATTCATATCCACTTCACTTCTTTGTTCAGCTCTCCACTGAAGGCATACTTAGCTCTGTGGCCACCATATACAACTACCCGCCAGGAGCACCTTTGGAGGCAACCAAAGAGCAAGTCCCCTACTGTTCATACTGCACAGCTGCTGAGCATCTGCAGGAAACTGCCCAGATCCAAGATTCAGCCTTGATTGAGCTAACACGCCCCTAAAGCCCTACAGAAACCACACAATATGCTCCCCACTACAGCACGGGCAACTAACAGTTTTTGGTCTGTACAGGCAAGCTGCACTGATCCAGCAAAACCGTGAATGTAAGCATGGCAGAAACTCCCAATCAAAGCACATGAGTAAACACAGCCAGGAAAGCCAATCCTGAATAAGTTTTCCTTATAGGCAATTTTTTTCAGATGGAGGGCCAGGATTAGCACAGGCCATGCTTGCCTTTGCTGTCTGTCCCTGCACTGGAAAACCACCCATGATGTGCTGCCTCCAAAATACGCAGAACCTCCCTGACATGAAGAGGACTAGGGGTACCTCCATTAGGGCACAGAGAAGTGACTAGGGAAAGAGCACTGAGGTATATCACAATTACAGAAACAGTAGTGTCCATCTAAGGAGCAGCTGGGAATAGTCCAACATTTGCAGTGAGCCAACATAAGTAGTCAAGCACTGAGGGGAGCTTCACTGTCTCAATGTCCACATTCTGCCTGGGCCACAGTGGTTTTATTTCTCCTCATTGCTGCCAGTACACCTTCACAAGCTGGCGTATCCAGGGTCTATGAGAAAGGTAAAGTAGACAAACAAGAAACCAAATAAGCTCCTTAGATTGTCAGTAACTAAAATAGTCAAAACTGCAGCAGTGGGAAAGGAGTGGAAGCATTTGCTTGGAAGGTCCTTGGAAAATGTCAGTTTTGTTAACTGTAATAAAAGGATCAATATCTACTTAGGGCAGAATGGGCTGAACAGTTTCTTTTCAAAGTAACTCTTCAGCTTCCAGACACTCAGCCTCTTGGCACCCAGAAAGAGCTAAAGATATGGCTCAAGGCCTTGTGAACACTGTAATTCATGAGAATTTTTTTGAGTCAGCAGCATCAGCAAAGCAGGTATGTATCCTCATATGATACATGTTTATCTATGTCCCTGAAAAAAAAATCCAACTTAAAATTCTGGGCAAACCTCAAACACTGCCATGATCAATAATGTCATGAAGTGGACATAGGATTGTCAAAGATGTTTCTGATATAGCTCCAGCAAGGCTGTCATGATTCCTGAGACTCCAACCAGGGGAAAAAGTGTTATGTAGAGGATGAGTTGTAATGACAACAATAACCATGCAGACTCACTGCAGAACTGCTGTGCTATAGACTGGCACGAGCCTGGTTATGGCGAGTTTCCAGAGCACAATTCCTTTCTGCTTCTGGGCTCTGATTCAGAACTAGAAACAAATGTGCAACCTCCCTCATGTCAAGGGCAATTCATCTCAAAGAGCCACAAAGGTTATCTTGCACATTTGAAAATTATCAGTCACTAGTGGTTATCTGATGTCTGATCCCAAAGGGTTTACCAGAAATATGGACAGTCCATAACATAAAGTTTTACAATTCCCTGCAAGACTCTTGAGAGATCAGTATGGCTATGGTGGGTTGACCTTGGCTGGATGCCAGGTACCCACCAAAGCTGCTCTGTGACTCCCTTTCTCAACCAGACAGGGAAGATAAAATATCAAAAAAAGGTTCATGGGTTGAGATAAGGACAGGGAGAAATCACTAAGCAGTCACCGTCACACGCAACACAAAACCGTCTTGGTGAAAATTAAATGGATTTGTTGTCAATCAAATCAGAATAGGAAAATGAGAAATAAAACCAAATCTTTAAAACACATTCCTCTCACCTCTCCCTTCTTCCCCACCTTAACTTTATTCTCCATTTTCTCTACTTTCTCCCCTCAGTGGTGCAGGGAGATGGGGAATGGGGGCTGTGGTCAGTTCATTCCAAACTGTCTCTGCACCTTTCTCCTAAAGGAGAGGACTCATCACACTCTTCCCCTGCTCCAGTGTGGGAAGCCTCCCACAGGAAACTTCTTCATAAACTTCTACAATGGAAGTCCTTCCCACAGGCTGCAGTTCTTCATAAATTGCTTGAGCATGGGTCCTTTCCATGGGGCACAGTCCTTCAGGAACAGCCTGCTCCAGCACGGTTCTCTTGTGGGGTTACAAATCCTGCCAAACATATCAGCTCCAGGCTGGACTCCTCTCACCATAGGTTCACAAGTCCTCACAGGAGCCTGCTCTAGCATGGCTTCCAACAGGGTCACATCTCCTTTAAGCAGCCACCTGTTACGGCTGAAGGGGAATAACTGCTCCAGTGCCTGGAGCACCTCCTTCCTCCTCCTTCTTCACTGACCTGGGTGTCTGTAGGGCTGTTTCTCTCTATATTCTCAATCTTCTCTTCTCTGGCTGCAATTTACTTCTGTGCAACACCTTTTCTCCCCTCCTTAACTACATTACCCCAGAGGAGCTACCACTATCACTGATGGGCTTGGTCTTGACCAGCAGCAGGTCTGTCTTGGAGCCAGATGGCACTGGCTCCACTGGGTACAGGAGGAGCTTATAGCAGCTTCTCACAAAAGCCACTCAAGTAGAACCCCCCACTACCAAAACCTTGCCACAGAAAACCAATGCAATGACCCATGAGATCAAGCGGGCAGAGAGCAGAATAGGCAGCCAGCTGGTGGGCCTAACTCGTGCTCCACTTCTAGCCTTTTTCTTCCATTGCTAACACCAGACTGGTTTATACTATGACTGTAATAAAAAAAATTATGTCAAGCTGAGGCAGTAATCAGACCTCCTGAGAGCTCTACGAGGTTTCAGTGGTTGTACAGAGTACAGGTAGCTCAAGAACAGCAGACCTGAAAAAAGGCTTATACTTATGTGAGATAGGTATTATCCCTGAAAGCATCAGTCTGACACATCTGAACCATTCCACAAGAACCTATGAATCTGAATGATGAAAAAACACTCCACAGTGAGACACTATCATTAGCATCATAGGCTTCTAGATTATAGTTCTAAGTACACAAGAAAAGCATAGCCACAAATTCTAGGTGAACCTCTAAACCTAAAAGCTCTAACTATACATACATCCCTTATGCTCCAGTTCTCCTTAGACTCTTTTTGTTAGATACTATCCAATACCAATAATTTCTTCCTCACAGTCAAAGCAGAAGAGTGAAATCAGAGAGCAATAGTTTCAACAGACCTGGTTTTTTATTAGCTATGCATAGACCTCCAATGGACAACTAATTTGCCATATATTGTAATTTAAGCTCTCAAAGCATTACAATAAAAAACCACACACCAACCTCAAAAGGTATTGTGATATTTAGGTCATTCATTATAAAATATTATGAATTTTTCAAAAGTGAAATGCTGCAGAAAGTTATTATACTGCTATGAAACCACAATAGTCTACAAAGGACAAACGTTGATAAAGGGCATAGAGGATTATGGCCCTCAAGTAAATAATTTTTATATCTTGGTGTCTTTATGGACCTTATCATTGTAAGGTCTGAACAACTAAAAAATACTAATTAACTGAGCCTTCTTAATTATTCTCCCTGCTTACACAAGGGAAACCCTAGACCCAGTCCAATCTAAGTTCTCCTTTAACACTAGATGAGTCAGAAGGAAGGAAGGACAAAGCACAGTATGTAATGTTGATACTCACTGACCTAACACATTCTTCCAAGAAGGCTGTGTGGAACAGCAATCTCTGAGTTATCTGAACTCATATACAAGGTCTCATGGTGCCATACATGAAACATTTATAAGCTTCTCAGCGGGGGGTCCAAATGCTCTATACTTTGTGCATAACCAGTAAGGCTTAAACTCGTAAAACAAGCAATGTTAATATATTCAAGGTTCATTCCCTTGAACCCAAGACTGTTTCTTGAAACATTGTTAATAAAGGATCATGGATTTTAAAAAAACCTAAATTATGTAGTATTATAAATGTATGTAAGAGATAATGTTATTTCTTGCCAATAGTAAGACTCTACGAATCTGTCTGATTCTTGTTGTTACATGCTTCACTGAAACTACAAAGTAAGCACAAAGTGCCATTGTTCTGTTTCATTAAGCTGCTGAAAAAAAATCCTCAAACCTGTAAGTGCATATGTGCTGGTTTGAAGGTGAACCAGCAGGGGAAATGAACTCACCACGAGAGAGATTATAAGTCAGACCTAAAATTTAATAATAATATTACAATAACAACACTGATACACAAGGGAAATTGCTTTCAACTCACAATACCCCAGCAGTATAACCCAGTGTCCTGGGGCACAAACCCAAGGGGGTTTGTTTGCCCTTGTGCTGAGACCCCTGTGGCTCCCCCAAGTCCAGAGCAAAAGGAAAAGAAAAACCTGTTGGTGCAGGCGAGGGCTGTGGTCTGGGCGAGAGCGGTGATCTCCTGCTGTCGAGGTCCTGCTGCTGCTCTGGATCCGACGAGAAGGGACTGAGGTCTTCTTACCCACCACTTATGTACCCTCAGGGAGCACTCAGTCCCTCCCCCTGGGCGGGGACTCACACAATGGGTGATTAACTCTGGGAGCCAGGGGTTGTTGAGCTGTTGATGGCCCATTAGCAGCTCCGCCCCCCTCAGGCTGGGTGTGAAGTGATAATGGCTCCCTGGGCAGCTGCTGCTAATGGCCCATTGTCCTTGGGGAATGAATAGAGGGGGTGGAATACACAGGTTTGATCACCACCACACAGGGTTAGCTGGTCCCTCCAGCTGAACTAGGACATTATCCACCCCTTATTCCACTCCATCTAGTCATTCCCAAATTAACCCCCTTTTTACCTATACATATATATACACATGTATACAATGAAACATTACAAACTCTTCTCGCTCAAAATTAGGTCCCCTTGTGGTACACAACGTGTTTCTCCATCTTTTTGCATTACCCACCAAGTGCAACCAGGTCCTTGAGCAAAGACAATCCCTCGGATGGGTTTGCCTTTGTTTGAGGTGGGACTAACCCAAACAGTCTTTCCTAACATACCTCTCATATGGACCACAGGGACTTTATCTCCATCTACAGTATTCAAGAGTTCTGATTGGGCAGGGCCAGCTCGATTGATGGAGCCCCGGGTGTTGACCAACCAGGTGGCCTTTGCCAAATGCAGCTCCCAGTGTTTGAAAGTTCCCCCACCCAACGCCTTCAAGGTTGTCTTCAGCAGTCCATTACATCGCTCAACTTTCCCGGCAGCTGGAGCATGGTAGGGGATATGATACACCCACTCAATGCCGTGCTCTCTGGCCCAGGTGTCTATGAGGCTGTTCTTGAAGTGGGTGCCGTTGTCAGACTCTATTCTTTCTGGTGTGCCATGTCTCCACAGGACTTGTTTCTCAAGGCCCAGGATGGTATTCCGGGCAGTGGCGTGAGATACGGGGTATGTCTCCAGCCATCCAGTGGTTGCCTCTACCATGGTCAGCACGTAGCGCTTGCCTTGGCGTGTTTGGGGAAGTGTGATGTAGTCAACTTGCCAGGCTTCCCCGTACCTGTATTTCGACCACCGTCCACCATACCATAGAGGCTTCACCCGCTTGGCCTGCTTGATGGCAGCACATGTGTCACAGTCATGGATAACCTGTGAGACACTGTCCATAGTTAGATCCACCCCTCGGTCACGAGCCCATCTGTATGTTGCATCTCTGCCTTGATGACCAGAAGCATCATGGGCCCATCGGGCTAGAAACAATTCACCTTTATGCTGCCAATCCAGATCTACCTGAGAGACTTCAATCCTGGCAGCTCGATCCACCTGCTCGTTGTTACGATGCTCCTCATTAGCCCGGCTCTTGGGTACATGAGCATCTACGTGACGGACCTTCACACTCAGCTTCTCTACCCGGGCAGCGATGTCCTGCCACATCTCAGCCGCCCAGATGGGTTTCCCTTTGCGCTGCCAGCCGGCCTTTCTCCAGCGCTCCAGCCATCCCCACAGAGCATTGGCCACCATCCACGAGTCAGTGTAAAGGTAGAGTCTTGGCCACTTCTCTCGTTCAGCGATATCCAAAGCCAGCTGAACAGCTTTCAGCTCTGCGACCTGACTTGATCCACCTTGTCCTTCAGTCGCTTCTGCAACTCGACGTGTAGGACTCCATACAGCTGCTTTCCATTTCCGGCTTGTCCCTACAATGCGGCAGGAGCCATCTGTGAAGAGAGCATATCGCTTCTCCTCTTCTGGTAGCTGGTTATATGGTGGGGCCTCCTCAGCTCGTGTCACCTGCTCCTCTTCTTCTTCAGAGGACAATCCGAAACTCTCACCTTCCGGCCAGTTGGTGATGATTTCCAAAATCCCAGGGCGATTAGGATTCCCTATCCGGGTTCGCTGCGTGATCAGAGCGATCCACTTACTCCATGTGGCATCAGTGGCGTGATGGGTAGAAGGAGCTTTTCCTTTGAACATCCAGCCCAACACTGGTAGTCGGGGTGCCAGGATGAGCTGTGCCTCAGTGCCAATCACTTCTGAGGCAGCTCGAACTCCTTCATACGCTGCCAGGATCTCTTTCTCAGTTGGGGTGTAACTGGCCTCAGATCCTTTGTATCCCCGGCTCCAGAATCCCAGCGGTCGTCCTCGAGTCTCCCCAGGTACTTTCTGCCAGAGGCTCCAGGATGGGTCATTCTCCCCGGCTGCAGTATAGAGCACATTCTTCACATCCTGTCCTGTCCTGACTGGCCCAAGGGCTACTGCATGGGTAATCTCCTGTTTAATCTGCTCAAAGGCTTGTTGTTGTTCAGGGCCCCACTGGAAATCATTTTTCTTCCGTGTCACAAGGTAGAGAGGGCTTACAATCTGACTGTACTCAGGGATATGCATCCTCCAAAAGCCCACGGCGCCTAGGAAAGCCTGAGTTTCCTTCTTGCTGGTCGGTGGGGACATAGCTGCTATTTTGTTGATCACCTCTGTTGGAATCTGACGACGCCCGTCTTGCCACTTCACTCCTAGGAACTGAATTTCCTGAGCAGGTCCCTTGACCTTACTTCGTTTAATGGCAAAACCAGCTCTTAGGAGAATCTGGATTATCTTCTTTCCTTTCTCATAAACCTCCCCTGCTGTGTTCCCCCATACAATGATGTCATCGATGTACTGTAGATGTTCTGGAGCCTCACCCTTTTCCAATGCAGTCTGGATCAGTCCATGGCAAATGGTGGGACTGTGTTTCCACCCCTGGGGCAGTCGATTCCAGGTGTACTGCACCCCCTTCCAGGTGAAAGCGAACTGCGGCCTGCACTCTGCTGCCAACGGAATGGAGAAAAAGGCATTGGCAATGTCGATGGTGGCATACCACTTGGCTGCCTTGGACTCCAGCTCATACTGAAGCTCCAGCATGTCCGGCACAGCGGCACTCAGGGGGGGTGTGACCTCATTGAGACCACGGTAATCCACCGTCAGCCTCCACTCTCCACTGGACTTTCGTACTGGCCATATGGGGCTATTAAAGGGTGAGTGAGTCTTGCTGACCACCCCTTGGCTCTCCAGCTCACGAATCATCTTGTGTATGGGGGTCACAGAGTCTCGGTCAGTGCGGTATTGCCGACGGTGCACTGTGGCTGTGGCCAGCGGTACCAATTGTTCTTCAACTTTCAGCAGTCCTACAGCAGAAGGGTCCTCTGAGAGGCCAGGCAAGGTGCTCAGCTGTCTGATTTCCTCTGTCTCCACAGCAGCTATGCCAAAGGCCCAACGCAGTCCCTTTGGGTCTTTGAAATATCCATTCCTTAGGTAGTCTATGCCAAGGATACATGGGGCTTCTGGACCAGTCACAATGGGGTGTCTATGCCATTCCTTGCCAGTCAAGCTGACTTCAGCTTCCAGTACAGTCAGCTGTTGGGATCCCCCTGTTACCCCAGAAATAGAGATGGATTCTGCCCCGACGTATCCTGATGGCATCAACGTGCATTGTGCGCCAGTGTCCACTAAAGCTTTGTATTTCTGTGGGTCTGATGAGCCAGGCCACCGAATCCACACAGTCCAATAAACCCGATTGTCCCTCTCCTCTACCTGGCTAGAGGCAGGGCCCCCCTAGTTCTGGTCATGGTATTCACTGCGCTCTCCCTGTGAATATGACCGGGAGGTTCCTTCAAGAGGATCGGGCATAACATCATCATTCCTATACTGTCTGGAGCCTTGCCCACGAGAGACCGGAGCAGCCTTCAACCTTGAAGAATTCCCTGTGTTAGTTGTGCCTCTTTGCAATTCACGTACCCGAGCTGCTAAGGAAGAGGTGGGTTTCCCATCCCACTTCCTCATATCTTCTCCATGCTCATGGAGGTAAAACCACAGATTGCCGCGTGGAGTGTACCCTTTCTCCTTAGCTGGGAGACGCCTGCTTCTGATGGCAGAGACTCTTGTTTGTTCTGGAGAGATATGGAAGAGTCCTTCCTTAATCTTCTCTTCCAGTTCAGCCAGTTTTGTTTCCACAGCTGAGACATGGGCTCGTAATGGAGCAGTGACAGTGTCTTCATAAATCCTGAGTTTGCTGACCAGTGCACCCACCTTGTCTTCTCCCTCTCTCCACTGCAATGTTGCAAGGTAGCGAGAATACATTTCTGGCCCAAGTCGTGCAAATTTTAACCACATCTGGGATGTGCACTGGACACCATCTGGACTTTTAGGGAATCTCTCATCCTCTGAAAAGATTATCTCCAGTACGGCTAATTCCCTTAAGCACCGGATACCTTGTTCCATCGTGTTCCACTGTCCTTGCTGTACGTGGAGGTCCTCCTTACAAAGATATCTCTCCCTCACGCTTGACAACAGTCGCCGCCAGAGGCTGAGAGTTTCCTGTCTCTTTCCAATGCCCTGATCAATGACAACATCTCGAGACAGGGATCCCAGCTGCCTTGCCTCACTCCCATCTAGAATTGTATCATTGGCTGCAGCATCCCAGATTCGAAGTAGCCAGGTCAAGATGGACTCATTTGCCTGTCGTGTGAACTCTCTCCGGAACTCACGCAGCTCTCCCAGGGATAGGGACCGGGTGATTATTTCTGGCTCCATTTCTTCTGCTTGAGATGAAGGTCCTGACTCTTCCTCGTCATGCACTATACGAACTGATTTGGTCTTTGATTTTCTTTTCTGGACAGGGGCAACTGCTATCGGTTTCTGTTGTCCTTCTGGCTCCTCCATGGTCTGGGTGGACATGGTGCTGGTTGATGTATCTCTCTTCCTCTCTGGCTCCTCCATGGTCTGGGTGGACATGGCGCTGGTTGATGTATCTCTCTTCCTCTCTGGCTCAGTCATGGTCTGGGTGGACATGGCGCTGGTTGATGTATCTCTCTTCCTCTCTGGCTCAGTCATGGTCTGGGTGGACATGGCGCTAGTTGATGTATCTCTCTTCCTCTCTGGCTCAGTCATGGTCTGGGTGGACATGGCGCTAGTTGATGTATCTCTCTTCCTCTCTGGCTCAGTCATGGTCTGGGTGGACATGGCGCTAGTTGATGTATCTCTCTTCCTCTCTGGCTCAGTCATGGTCTGGGTGGACATGGTGCCTGTGGATTTGCTCCTTTTCTCCTCCTCCTGATGATGCTGTACCACACCAAGCAGTGTGCGGTAGGCAGTGGCCAGGGCCCAGCAGGTTGCTGTGAGCTGCATATCTCTGGGACTACCAGAGCATCTTCCTTTGACATAGCTTAGCATTTTGGCAGGGTCCTGCAGTTGTTCCGGGGTGAATTTCCAGATCATTTGAGGAGAGAAGGTCTCCAAATACTGGCCCATATCTTCCCACTTCCCGTGCCACTCAACATCATCCGCTCCCAGGGCAGGCCTCCAGCAAGTCTCCTTAGAGAGCCCAGTTCTGACCCTAAACATGGTGTATACAGTACAGAGGAGACAAAGCAACACTAACAGCAGGATTATGCTGTCCCTAACATCAAAAGGAAGCTCAATATTTTCAATGATTGTTGTAGCAGAGGTGAAAAGGTGGAAGTAACCATCTCCGCCTGTTTTCCCCACAGTCTGGGTGCTATTTTTAATGAGACCCCAGAGGTAACAACCCAAACCAGGACAGGCAGACCAGACTGAATATACATTCACAATGAAATTCATTGCTTCTGATGTTATGACAACATAAACATAGTATATTAATAAAGCAATTTTGATTCTTCTCCCTGGTACTAAAGAGAGCATCAAAACAGGCACATGGTTCCCCATGTGTCGAAATATGAACAGGCCCAGATACACGATCCACATGAATACATCAAGCAACATGGTAGTCAGGGAGTTTCTGTACCCAAATACACAAAATGAAATTGTAGTTCTGACTTCTCTCTCGTGCCCCACGTTGGGCGCCAAAAGATGTGCTGGTTTGAAGGTGAACCAGCAGGGGAAATGAACTCACCACGAGAGAGATTATAAGTCAGACCTAAAATTTAATAATAATATTACAATAACAACACTGATACACAAGGGAAATTGCTTTCAACTCACAATACCCCAGCAGTATAACCCAGTGTCCTGGGGCACAAACCCAAGGGGGTTTGTTTGCCCTTGTGCTGAGACCCCTGTGGCTCCCCCAAGTCCAGAGCAAAAGGAAAAGAAAAACCTGTTGGTGCAGGCGAGGGCTGTGGTCTGGGCGAGAGCGGTGATCTCCTGCTGTCGAGGTCCTGCTGCTGCTCTGGATCCGACGAGAAGGGACTGAGGTCTTCTTACCCACCACTTATGTACCCTCAGGGAGCACTCAGTCCCTCCCCCTGGGCGGGGACTCACACAATGGGTGATTAACTCTGGGAGCCAGGGGTTGTTGAGCTGTTGATGGCCCATTAGCAGCTCCGCCCCCCTCAGGCTGGGTGTGAAGTGATAATGGCTCCCTGGGCAGCTGCTGCTAATGGCCCATTGTCCTTGGGGAATGAATAGAGGGGGTGGAATACACAGGTTTGATCACCACCACACAGGGTTAGCTGGTCCCTCCAGCTGAACTAGGACAGCATATAATATGAAACTTATCAGGTGGACTACAACAATGCTTAAAGCCCACAGTCCTTTACTTCTAGTCTTGGGGGGATAAAAAAAAAAAAAAGAAAGAAAAAAAAGCCCAAGCCCAAACCCAAACAAACAAAAAAACCCCAAACCAACAGAGAGATTTAGCTAATTGAAAAATTGAGATTTTTCTATCTACGGTGGAGTTATAATAATTAGGAAAAAAATTGTGTTATTTCCTTGGCCAGTCAACATGCATCTTCAGTGAAACGGCTCTCAAATCATTTAAATAACTTATTAGGTCTCATCTATTTTTTGTTCTGGTTTGGTTTTGCAACATTTGAAAGTCTCAGTCTTTTCCCCCTTTTGAACAATGAGAAGCTGATCCTACAAACAAATTACCTTAGGGCTAAACTGCAGCTAGTAGTTCAACTAGGAATAGGAATCAGAGATGAAATGCAAAATGCACACTTTTGATTTTTACACATAGAATATATGGGCTGTTCTCACCTTTTTATACATAGATGCTTCCTTTGCTTTGTTCTTTCTGCCCTCTTTATTCAGGCATCTGCATCAATAACAGCCTAACTGACCTGTCCATGCCTTGCCTTTGTCTTCCTTTTAGAATGATATGTTTGGCTATTTTTAGAGCAGAGCCTTTAGTGATAGAAGCACCGTTCCTATCAATCCACAGACCATAACTAATGTAAAACATCATGATCATGTGAAATAATGTCTGGGAAGGATACCTATGACAAGCTTGGAATTCAGCACTTACTGTGTGACCGACTGGATTTTTTTAAGATACATTTGCAATGTCAATGCAACACAAAAGTTAAACGCAAGCAGAGTTTCTAGGTACCAGATGCAGCTCAACTAAGCACAGAAGCAGGAACTGAAGAATTGATTCATGTACTTGCAATACAGGAAGAGCTTCAAAGTCGTTTTTGCATGAGATGACACAACGTTGAGACTTCAACAGTACCATTGCTAAAGCCCTGAGAAGCAGAAGGACCTTTTTTCCTGCCTCATCTTCCTCACGAGCCTATGTCTATATATGAAAAATCCTACTTCATGAAAAATAATATCAACGTGCTGGATGCCACTGTGCAGCCTTCTCAGATACAAATCCCTACTTTGAGCAACATAAACTGCACCCATCTCTCAATGAAACTGAAAGAACTATTTTGACCAAATCACATGCCCTGGCTTTTGGATGGGACAGTATGCAGTCCTGAAGATACACTCTTGCAAACCAGGGCTGCCCTTAATCTAAAGTTATGGAGAGCTGCAAGCCAGCATATGCAGCCCAGACAAGAAGCTTCCTTATACAGAATGGAAATGGGGTTTGCACTCATTTCTTATACTAAATACCAATGGTAAAACAAGATGGCAAAAACTCTGGCAACACTCCATTCCAACCACTTCTAATGTTATTTCCATCTAATGAAAAGATAACTACCATTTCATTTGTATACAGTGAAGTTGTCTACAAGGTCTAGTCTAAAAAGATGATGACAAACTCTGCCTCATTCTCCCCAACCAGCTGCATTATATGCAATTAGTATTCTAATTCAACATTACCAATTACATCTTCCTGACGGGTGGTATCAGTATCTTCCATATTCTTCATAACAATGAATATCCTTGTTTATAGTATCTGACAAGGCAAAGGTAACTAAGAGGATGACAATCTTCATATTTTCATGACAACACACAAGGATGAATCCTGTTATACTTCATGTGCATGTTCACAGCTGGCACACTGTCAAGGGGCACTGTAATATGAATTAAGGTCAGCATATGAATCACAGTGTCAGTGTGTGCACAGCTGGAGTCTTAGAAACAGATGCAAAGACTCATGTCTTCCTACCACTATATTGACACATAACCGTATCTACGAGCACATACTCTCTAAAAATAACCACCAAAATATCAAAAGTAACATTAAAGTGTCTTTCTTTGCCTTATACTGGCCTCTGTGAATGCTTTTTTTTTAATTATTACATAAAGAGTAAATAGGTACTATCCTTAGTTTGTTCAATATCAGAGCTATGTAGAGAAAGATGCTTCCCCATATGCATCATTCTTCCCATATAGTGTGGAAGAAACTCAGATGCAAGCAATTCTTTCAGGTTCTCCAGTGAATTGATTGTTTCTTTGCTTACATCTTAGCAGCTGCCCTGCCAGCCTCAGAACCCGGCAGGAGGAGTATAAAGGCCATGGAAATGGACCTCTGTGGTCTACAGCAGTAACCAGGGTCCCTGTCCCCTGTGTGGAAGACCCTGGATACTTGGTTTCACTGAGGCTGAAGTCAGCTTTTCTATGATAGTTAAATAAAGGAGGGGGATAATCTCCATTTAATATCCTGGAGTCAGTTTTTGCTGTTTACAATTAAACAAAAGAAACCCTCCAGGGAGGTGAATCTCTAACCCTATTGATTTCATAGCAATGAAGCTAATTTTCAAGGGCTTTTTCCACCTGCTGATGTTTTGCTGCAGACTACTGGCACAGCAGCACAAGTGCCACCAAGACCCTCCACAGCCTTCCCTCTGGCTGCTGGATTCATTGGGAGCAGTGTGGCAGTGTGAGCCAGCCTCCCTCCAAGCCACCCGTGCTGAAGCAGGGACGGGCAGGGGACAGGTGATGGCTCACCTCTCCTTTTCCGTCAGGCAAATGGAGCTACCAAACTGAAGACCATCAAGCAGTTTAGATTAAATTAACCCCATCTATGAAGGGCAGCCTTTTCCTCTTTCTGCTTGACAAGCAGTGTCAATATGTCAGCTATATTCCAGACTTATTCAAAGCCTAGTCCTGTGCAGACTAAATACATTGAGTATTTGGTAATATTTCTTATTTAAAAACATGTCATTTGTGTTAATATCACTTTCTCCTGACTGGAATTAGTTTACACTACATTGAAAAGCCTATTCTATTGACCAAGAACAGAGTAAATTGAGAAAATTAATGACATGTTGAAATAAATGACTGCTTTCTCCTCTATTAGGCATGCTGAATTTAGAAAAAAATACAGATGTATGACACAAACTGTGGAGCATGCTCTTCCTAACAGTAATAGATGAAATAATTAAATCAAAACACACTAATTCCAAGTGGGAAATTACTTAAATGTTAAGAAAAAGGAAGATAACAGAACAGTAATGATTTTTTTGAAACGTCCACTTTCATACTTTTCTATTTTTGCATAATCACACCACCTAATAAAGCTCCAGAAAGATACTGTGCACTGCAAATTTTAATTTATGCAGCACGTAGTTCAGCTGCAGTTCTGAGGCAGGCTTACTTCTTAGAGGATTAGAGCACAGTATTATTTTAATGTTGCTCCAAAAAGACATTAATTAAACAGTATATAGGATATGTTCAAAGCTGGTTGAATTTCAAGCCAAGAAAGCTTTCTAGCTATCTTTTAAAATGTCTTTTGTAGACATTTATCAAATTCTGCAGGTTTGCTTGCTGAAACTGATAAATCTTATTTACATTTGAGGAATTTTAACCCAGCCTGTTTGGTGACTCAGATGAGCAGTGTTTAGATCAGTTGCACAGCTCTCCAACCTGCACAGAACTTCTTCCTGTGAGAGCTCTTGCTACTCCTGCCAGAATTAGTCTATGTTGGGTATTTTTTTGTATGAGCCATGTTTGTGTTAGAGAAACACAAGCCAGAATCTTGTCAGCTGAACTCGTAACTTGCTGTCTAAGCACTGCTACTGCTGCAGCCATTGAGCAGAATATTTTGATTCCAAGGATAAGATTTATAGCATCTCAAGTTAGTAAATAATGAAAAAGTCATAGCATATACAAATCACACTTGCAGGGTTTAAATTCTGTAAGTTTTATGGGTTTTTTTCCTTCAAAAGTTTCAATAGAAAAAAGCCCATATTTGAAAGGCATAAAGCTATCTACAGCTTTTGCTGCAGTATTTGAGAAACATACATTACAGTAAAAAATCACAGACTAAAATAGAAACCCTTAATCAGCAATTACTGTGAAGCAACATAAATCCTGATGTATTTACAGATGAAAAGAGGTCACAGAACTCAGCCAAAATACTCCATTTTCAGAAAATCACAATTCTACTTGACTTTGTAATATTAAAAAAAAAAAAAACACAAAAAAACACAAACCCCACACCTGTATATTTACAGTCAGATTATAGGCAGCAAGGGTACACTGCCTTCTCCAGTAAAATATGTACTTCAAAATAAATCAAGTTTATAGTTCACACTGTGCTGTAAATGTGTTAAGTCTGTTACTTTTAGAAGTGTATTAACAATTTTCAAAAGAAGATAGAAGATGCCATTTATAAAGCACATGCCTCCAAAATCCTCCTGAGGGCAAATGATACAATGGAAGCACCAATAGGAGGTAACACTTTCATCACTCTGACACACAGGACCAGGACAGAATTTTGAGATTGGTCTGCAGGATAAAGGACGCTGCATGAGAGAATTAGAGATGGAAAATAGCTTGCAGGAAAACAATGTTTTTTTCTTTCCATAGTGTAGTTCATGTGAGTTCATACCCTAAATTCTGTAGTTAATTTCAGACCTTCCAATTTATGCTGGTGTTGAATAAAATCAGAACTTCTCCTTGATATGTGGTTTCGTTCAAAGCTGAGTTATGGTTCACCTAAAAGAATCATGAAATTCTGTTAACCTTTCAGTGAAATTAAGTCAGGCAAGTGCTTCCTATAAAAAAAACAAAATGGAAACTAGAGTTTCACACCATACAACTGCACCAATGCTCCATTTCAAAGCCATTAAAATGTTAGTATTTGCAGTCACTTATGGTGGTCTGAAGAAAAAATGCTTGAGATGTTCCTTCACAGATGAAAGAAGCAAGCAATGTGAAACAGTCATCCCTAGGAAATAATACATATTTAGGATTCTGATTTCACCTACTCAATTGCTAAAAGTGGTGGGAGTTTGGTTTTGGGTTTTTTTTTTTTAAATCAAGACAGATATTTGATTACCAAAATCCAAAGCTTTTCTGTCATAATTTATGTTTAACAGCTTCCACTTCATTAAGTAGGGTCTTTTCAGGCTCTTAAATGTAAAGGACTTCTCAATTTAAAAAAAAAAAATAATAACAAAGATGAGAAACACTGAAATTTATTCATCTCCTTCTTCTCCTACACCCTGATCATCTGTTTGCAGTAAAAAATACTTAAAAATACAAAACCAACTTGAAAAGCCTGTGTCCCTAATACATTGGGAAATATGCAGTCAAAATCATAAGACACTAAGTCTTTATTTGTAGACATAAAAGCCATAGCAATTTCAAACTACATTTCTCAAACAGTAGGTATCAAAAAACAGAAAAACATATTGTTGTGCAACTGCCAGAGAACAAATAACCCCACTAATTCTTCTGCTCAAAGCTTTTCCTAAACCAAGTGAAAACCATTACATGTTTTGAGTGGTTTTATAGCTACAACAGGAAATAAAATACAGAGTATAAAAATAGAGGTGATTAATTCAATATTAATTGCTATAGCTAAATGAACCACTAAGAGTTCAGTTTTGCATTAAAAAAAAAAAAACAAAACAAAAAAAAAAAAACCAAAGGCAAGCATGCTTTCCTGATTTAATTATGAAAGCCTGGAATAACATTTCGTAAGATAAAGGTCCTCAAAAAATGAGTTAGTAATACAAGCTTATACCACTTTTGATCAAGTCTTCAGAGATGTAGACACCAGTTTTAATTTGGAAATCTAACATTCAAATGCCAGTTTAAACCCATATCAGATCTTAAATCTTGTTTTTTGCCCCGGTGCTTTTTCATGTGCAAAATAAAATGTTACTGCAAATGTGGTTACTGAATTCTTTTTATTGTACATCTAATTAGAAGCTCAAAGAATTCTGAGACACAAATTTTAGAGGCATTGTTAATACAGAAAAAGCTTAAAATACAACATAGGAAGAACTGAATGCCTTTCTGATGATGAGTTTAACAGAAGTGGGATGAGAACAATGAAACTGAAAGCCAGGTAGGCAGGAACTAAAAATAATTTGTATGAAAAATTTGTGAATTTACTGGTTGGAAATGACAAAGTAAAGAAAAAGGACTAAAACGATGAACTGATGACAGATTAATGTTACACTATCACTATGAGGCTGTGAAAAGGATGACTGCTATCCTAACAAATGGGAATGGGAGAGGCACTGCTAAAAAGGGGGAGTCAAGTATTAGTGTTAGTGCTTAACACTACTGCAAGACACCTAAAAGTAAGACTACATTTTCAAGCCACTGTTTGTGGGGGAAAGAAGTAATGAAAAGAGCACTACCTGTACACATTCTGAAGCAATGCTGGAAAAATAAATATTTTTTGTTAGTGAAGCAAAATAAAGTCTAAGAAGGAAAAAGAGCATATTCATAAGTTTCAGTGTGGACAAATATGGAAGGAGGAAAGTGCAAAATCACAAATGGATACATGTTGCAAATAAATTAAGGCTGGGAAACAGATTTCCAGTAACAAAAGTGCTGAAAATCTGAAACAGCCCATGACAGAAGTAAGGGGTAAAAAAATCTCCAAAAACTCGGCTTATAGACAAAATGTAGTGTAGTTGACTGTTATGATCCATGCAGATCTGGTGCTTAACTTGAAAAATTTAATTAGCTGAATAAAAGGTGGGAAAGGGGCAAAGGATAGAGTAAAAAGACTCGAGCAACAGAGCTGATCAAGAGAGATGGGGACCTACAGTGTTTAAGAGTAGTAACTTTACATTAATAAGGAAATATTATAGTTAGGGCTGAAGCAGCTTTTTGCCAACAAATGGTTCAGTATGCAAGTTCAGAATTTACCATTACTAACTGATAGGCAGCAGTTGTCTTTTACCAGCTGGCAGGTGTATAATTATTTTCCATCTTCTTTTTCTTGTTAAAAACCTTTGAAAAGCCAAGTTCCTTAAAACTAATGACATATACTAATAAGCATTTAGTCATAATATTCAATTCCCCTGCATACTGCATTTATGAAATATTTTTTACCTTCATATTCACAAAACACAAACATGCACTTTAAACATGTTAACTCAATTTTCATGATACTGAACATTAAAGATATATAAATGTATTTGCCTGTGCAGAATATGAAAAAGATAGGTCCCAAATGTAAGTAAACCTTTCACCACTAAAGATCCAGTAAGTACACCATTTATGTGGTCACAACATTTCCTTATATTCACCCACAATCCAAATTGCAGTCATTATATACAACTGAAAATCAAAACCATCCCCCATATATGGAGATACAAATGAACATGTAAGCAGGCTCTCTTACAAGTACAGCACGTCCTCACTGCTGCAAGCTCTTGCAGCTAAACTGAGATTTGGTCAAAGTACCATCCACAAATGTGCATTTAAGCCTGTCAAGTCTCAACACTGTACATAAACTTCCAGGGCAGCTGGGACTGTGATACAACTGATATACAAAGTAAAGCCTTCGTAGAGAGGGATGATGGTTTCACCAATAAAGCTACACTGTACATTACACATTCCTTGCACACAGATACTTGCAAAATTTAAATTTAAAAAGAGTACATACACACTGTTGAAGCTGAATGAACTTCTAAGAGTTCTGGTAACTGATTTACCTGCACAGCATAGTGCTACCAAATGTCCTTTGAGAAATCATAATTGCAAACTATGGCAATTACCCCGCAGAAGGATAATATGGGTCTCATTGACATTGCAGCTTGTCTTTTGCATACAGGAATACAAAAGCCACTTTTTATTACTGCAGTTTAAATAAATCAATATGTTTATATATGATTTAAGCATGACAACAGCTGAAACATGAGCTGCTCTAACGCAATCACAAATACAGTCAAGTATTACCTTACTTGAGAGAATGCAAGTCATATTTGCAACATCAAAATAAGCAATACAGAGAGAGGAAAAAACAATTTAATCATACACAGTTTGCTCCTAATTTTTACAATTTGTTTTAAGATTGCAATGTAAAACTACATGTTTTCACTACTTTTAGGCATTCAATTCAATTCTATGTGATGATTCCTAAAGTCTGTGTCACGGCAACAGTCTATTCCTGTACATGAACTATCCTGCCCCATTTTAAATGTTATTCAATGTCTGAAGTATCAGTGGAAAGAAAGAAAATAGAAAGAAGATAAAAGAATCAGTATAAAAGTATCCCTCAGTGGATGCTCCATCCCAAGACACTTCCAAAATCAGATCCATGTAAGAAAACTTCATGCCTTTCCAAGGCTTTTGGATACTATTAAAACACATAAAACCTTCTGTTGTATACAGTTTAGAGAAGAAAGACCTAACTGATAACATCAGTGATGATTTAAAGAAAGTCCAATAGAGTTCAATTCAGTATTATCCCTCCTCTCCTGTATTCTTTGCAATCCTTCTGAAGAAGCACCATTTTCAGAAGCACAGATCGTACTTCCTTGAAGTACTGACATCACACAGCACAGAACTGTCCCCAAGCACAGGACTCAGGTTCTGTTCAGCTGCCAGTCCAGACCAAGATTGTTCAGAGCCCAATACCTTATCCATAAAGTAATGTACATGGTCTTTAAAAGACAAATCTAAGTCTGGCACATAATATGCAAAAATGGAAAATGCAGTGTGTTGATGAATGCTGGTGTTCTGCTGCTGCATTTATAGCTTGTTTAAGTGACTTTCTTACTGGATCAGCTACAAAAGTGGATACAACACCAGGACCCTGAAGGCACCAATGTTCCTGATCGGCACACCCTGCCCGCAGCCCAGGAACTCATTCCAGCCCCCAAGGCCATCAGACCCCCTCCCAGTGATGCCATAGCAGGGCTGGTCTCCAGCCCCACAGCCTAGCCCTGCCATGAGCCCTGCCTGGTCTGTCCCTGTTCCCAGGGAGGTGACTGGTGCCTGGGACTGGGGCTGTCCCAGTGCCCCCACCTGCCTGGCTCCTGGCTGGGGTGGGACAGGCCCTGGCTGCCAGGCAATGCCTGGCCAGGCCTCCTGGGGAGCCCCAGCACTCCCTGCACCCCAACTCCAGGGAGCTGCTGGCCTTGCAGCACGCTGACATTCAAAAACACAGCAGACGGATGTTAGTTAGGTATATGCAAGAAATATTTCCTCATAAATTTTGCCCTCTAACACAAAATTTACTTACAACCTCTGTCATAAGGAGATAATCTGCCAAGAAATAATTTGCCAAGACTTTGGAAAATGGAAACACAAAGTCAGATTTCACAGAGCAGCAATTAGAGATGGAGATTTTCAAAAATATTCAAGATTGTCAACATTAGCAACTGCATATTCTAAATACTCCCAAGAAACAAAAGTTTACAAAAAAATGGATTTAAAACATTACTTTTTATTATCCTATTGGACAGAGATTTGCTAGTGACCTCCTTCAAAACTGTGAGAAATTATACTACTGGAGAGCAAGATGTGGTGCTTTAAACACTTTCTTTACCTCAAATGAAGAGGAACTCATAGATTTTTAAAAGCAGGGAAAGAAATCTATAAAATTCTCTCTTCGACATTTACCTTTCCAAGTGAAACAAAGCTACACGAGAAAGACATTAGTCATGATATCAAATGCATCGTTGTGAACTGTGCTCACAAGACATGTTGCAAGTCTTAGGCAAACCACAGTAGGTGGTCAAGAGCATCATGGATGCTACTCCTAAACAGCAATATACATGGACTCTGCATTTAAAAACCCTGAAATATCATTAAATAGCAATTCTTGGCAAACTCTAGCAACAGTAGTGGTCTGTTGACCCAGGATATTCTGGAAAAGCAGAGGAGGAGAACTCAGGGCAGTACAAGAAGACATTTTGATGCTGAGTGATGTGAAGTAGGGGTCTCCCAGGCGGTAAAATCAGGATGATGGCAGAGGCAGGAGTGCAAACATAAATCATGGTCAGTTACTTGTTACTGAAGGACTGTAGGTTTGGGAGTTTAATAGAACCAGCATAACAAGGAAAACATGCATTTCAGACGTTTTAAACACCCTTGTATGAGGTGCAAATAAAAAGGTGGCAACAATTTCACATAGAAAAATGGCTGCAGCTCCCTCAAGGGCAGAGGTCAAGGAATAATAGAAAGATTGTCCCAGCACTGCCTCCTCAGTTAGGAATGCCATACTTTACCGTGATTCTGGGTGCCCTCAGAGGTCCTCCTCCTCCCCAACAGGGACTAAACACTGCTTTTTGATTTGCTATTCACCACATTCTGCAACTGCAGCCCAGTAATCATACATACAGTACTATCTTTATGATTTAATTGGGTAAGTACGTTAGGATTTGAAAGAGCTCTGTATGTGTGTGTGTGCGCTTTCTGCTCCAGCCTCCTCACATGACAAAATGATTGATACCACAGCAACCACTCAGAGTAAATGCAGACATAACAGATGAGTGCAGCATGAAAATCTCGGAGAGCTGTAGAATCTCCATCATGAGAGGTCTGAAAGCAGAGTAGTGGTCTAGGTGTACTCAGATCTGTGTGCTTTCAACTTATTTTTTATGATTCTATATGAAAAGAATAAATACTACTAAAAAAAAAGGATAGTAATAATTTATAATGGAAAAGGAGACTTTGCACTAGAACTGCAGCTGAAAAGTGGTTATGGTGGTATACCTTGGTGCTACCTAGTCATAAGTATGTGCTGTTATTACATTTAACAAACGTAAAAATGAGATCTATTTTTAAATCTAATATACCAGTATGGAAGAATTATCCAAGTTGTAACACTCAATTGAATCAGACATCAGCAAAAACTTCACCTTAGAAATTTAAATAGCTCAGACCTCACATGAGTCAAAAGGTCAATGGCCATCATGAGCAGAGCTGAATCCAACACAGAGATATTTAGAAAGCATCAGACGACTGGGTGCAAACATTATTTCTTACATAACCCTAGTAAAAATACAAAAATAGAACAGAAAATAAGAACCAGCTGTTTGCTGAGACTTGAGACATGCAGCAAAGTAACTAGTTAAACAACTGACCCTGAAAATTGCATCATGAAAGTATTTTGCTCAGTTTGGCACATGGAATTAGAAAGCTAACACAGCAGCCTGTGGCACTCGGAACTAGAGTTTGCAATACTCACAATGCACAGTACTAAGACTGGCCTTTTAAATTAGCAAACATGGTCTCAATAGTAAACTCTCTCTTTTGGTCTCCTCACCAAAGCTCTGTTTCATACAGAAAATATTACTGGTGAGTTTGTTCTAGAAAAGCAGTTAGTGAAAAAAACAGAATTAAAAAGAAATTTATTGGGATAGACAGAATATACTGCACCACATGTTTAAAAATCATCAATACGAAATGCACAGCTGCTGAACACCAACAGAGCTACAACAAACTTGTACTAAAAACATCTATGTATGTTAGATTGCTTTTAGGGGAAAAAAAAAGAAAGAAACAGCAATTATCTTAGGAACAACATAATTAGAAAGCTGATTGGAAAAGACTCAGTTTGCCTAATTTGCCAATGCCTATATAATGTATCGTGTTTTGCACAAATAAAAACTATTTGAGGCCAACCACACAAATGCACAGAATTATCCTTTCTTTTTCACAAAACTAGAGAAATATGTCATGCAACTTAAGAGTTTCCTCAGTCTAATACATCAGCTTTAGAAAATTTTTGCAATCTACATGTTACCATGGCAACTTTTTTTCCCAAAAATGTAAATTAAATTTGAGACTTCATTACAAACTCTGTATTTTGTTTGTGTTTGTACATAATCTTTTCTCGTATATGGATTCAGAATAGCTTTTTTTACTTTAAATGGCTACAGTTCATCTTGAAAGATGAAGCTGCATCAAGAAGAAGTCAGGATTAAAGCATGTCACTGCGTAACCTTGAGTTTTAAACCACAATGTAAATAAGGGCAGGAGAAAGTAATCAAATAAATGAGTAGGTCTATGGCAAAGGTTTCTCTGTTTGGCTTTTACAATTATAAAACACTAGAAAATGAAACTATACTGCATATTTCAGTCCTTTTCTTGCTCTTTTTATTGCTAATTCCATTGAAAGTTTACTGTTTGGGTTTTTTTCCTCTTTTTTCTTAAAGACAACAAAAAAGTCTGGGAAGGAAAGTATGATTGTTCTGTTTTCTTATGAAGAAAATTTTGGTTTTATATGCCAGTACTGGACAAATTAACTGAATTCAAGAACCTGCCTGCCTAAAGATGCACAAGTGTCTACAGTTCCTGTTACAATGCACAGGAATTACACCAGCCTAGAGATAGATCTAACATCAACATCATCATCATGTCAGAAAGTCATAGCATTAGAATGAATCTGAGAGAAAAGCTACTCCTCTTAATTTGACTCCCATCTCACCTGCTGAAAAAGGGAAGCTTGCAAACCTCATTTTGACAGCTGAGAATAATTTTCAAACTACTCATTAAAATACCCATAACAAATAGAGACTTCCAATTCATTTTACACCACATTACTAAACTTACGTAATGTCTATGAACTGGGTTTAATATTGAGAATTATTATAATCTAAAGCATTTTAGCTCTCACTATAACAGAACTTAAAAAAACTGAAGAAGAAATATTAAAAACACAATACAATAAAATGCATGGGAAAATATAGGAACTTAATAACATATGGAGTTGGTCTCCCCAGCATAGGCATCTAAGCAACCTGGTCTAGTGGAAAGGGGGTAGGAACTAGATGATCTTTAAAGTTCCTTCCAACCCAAACCACTCTGTGGTTCTGTGATCTGTAGTGTCTTCCCAAGGGACCAGTTGTCTGGAAGTTTACAACTGTCTCATCTAGTAAAAAATTCCCATCTAGGAAAGAGGAAGAAATTATAAAAGGGCACAAAGTCCTTGTTCATCTTAGTTCTCTGTAGGAATTAAAAAATAAAAATTTTAGACTATATTGTAACAAAACTGAATTAGAACACTGGTAATTCATTAGCCAATACACAACACCCTAATGCCCAGTGAACTAGATTATAGAGCCAGCCATTTTCTAACTTAAAAATTAGACTGGAAGAATTTTATAATGAGTAGAGGGACAGTCAAGGCTATACATATAATTATAGAAGCACACAGTCAAGGTTAAACAGTATTTATTTTTAAGACAGCCTAAAAACTAGGGAAGAAAAGCCCAGTGTTCAGAATCACAACAGATCTTTTGACCACCTCCTTTTTTTTTCCTATATGTCCACATGCACGTAGAATGAAGCTACATTCTCTTGGGAGAGCGTGCAAGACAAAGCAGAAAAAGTGAGTTGGAGGTGGACAAGGACCACTGAAGAAATTTGGCAATTCTAGCACAAGAAAAGCATTAAGCCTGTGAAGAGGCACTGAGGAGAAATGATATTTCATAACTTCTGTTATTTTAACTACTTGTTCATGTATAATTCAACAATCTTTTTCTTGCACTTCTTCTGTGAGCAGTGAGCATCTCTAGATTTGTTAAGAGACTGCAATGGTATGGCTCTGGCTCTAGGTGAGGCCTAAGTGCATAATTAAGCAGAAGCATATACTACTAACACTAATAATTCACTGCATTGGGGTATGCAGTTACACAGCAGGTATATTTTTTACAATCTGTGGAACAAGGAAAATACCCTCATTTTACCAGTAGAAGACAGTGTCACCAGGAGCTGGACTGCCCAAATATAGGAGGAGGAACTGTAGGGTGAAGCAAAACCTGCCCAGTGGAACACATGCTTTAATCAGTTGGTTTGAACAGCGTCTCAGTAGGAATTATTTCGCAAAGTCATTTGCCTCACATATCTTACAGATAGGAAAGAATGCTTTCCCAAGTTAATAAATCAAGGCAAAAGTATAGTGAAGTAGAGCCTCAATGCTGCCCAACGCAGCTCACACAGGAGCATCACTGAAAACAGTAGGAAGTTCACCATCAATTTCCATGGAGACAGGATTTCATTCTTATCCTCAAGTAGTGCACTCATTTTCTCTAATCATATTGCTCACTTCAAAATTCATACCTTACAGATTACTTTCTTTAGACTGTTACCAGAGGCAGTTTATTTAAAAGTGAAAAGCCATACATGGCTTGCAAAATGCTGTTGAGCTCAGAAAAGTGCAACAAAAAGGAAAAGCTATTGCTAATTTATACACAAACTTGCAATGTCTTTTTTATAAATACTTTACACTACAAGTGATGTCTATATATCACAACAAATGGATATTTGTCTGGTTATGAATTAACCAGTAATTACAATAAACCTTTTCAGCCTTGGCATGAAATTAATAAGTGGACATAGCCAAGAAAATACTCAACTCAAATTATCATACAAACCCCCGTAGGTAGTGGGGATTCTCAGGTCTTCAGCCCACCTGAAAATCATGTCACTATTATCTAAATAACAGGCAAAATACATATCTCAACAGTCTTTAGAGAAGACATAGAACTTTTTAGAATATTAAAATAAAAAACTTTTTTTTTTACTAAAATCAAAACAATGGAAAAGATTCAACAAAATGGAGATGCTACCATGTACTACCAAAGAAAATAACACACAGCAAAGTGATTTTTATCTTTAAAGACTTGCCTCTAAAACTCATGAGCATCCATTACAATTCTATAAAATAAGATAAGGCAGCATCTGGTACAATCTATATAGTTTTATGACCAAATACACAAAAATGCTTAAAACAGTTACAAGATCTTCTCACAATAAATGAAGCTTAAGACTCTTTACCTCATCTACCAGCATGTATTTAGAAAAACAAAGACAAAAGCTAGAATAAAAGAAGACAAAAGCACATCCTTTTTCTTAATGACTAAATAATATTTTTTTTCATATATTAACAGATACTGGAAACTGCTGATGCACAGGAAGAGAGAGCATCTCACAACTACTTTAGTTTAATCTCAATTAGTTCATAGCCGTAATAAAGGTGATATTCAAGCAGTGACCGTTTCAAACAACTGCTGGGTTCTCTTGAAGATAAATTTATTCCCAGATTCACAATGCACATCTCGAAAACATACACAACTCTGAATAATGGAGCAGTGGTTTCGTTTTTCTTCTTCCTTAAACCCCAAAATTTGTATTGAAAGAATCCTGCAGAAAACTATGCAATTTAGTACAATAAAGCAGTAGCAAATTCAGGATTAGCTAGCAGTCACCACAAAACCATGTAAAATACAAGTGTTGTTTTTTTTTAAAAAAAAAAACTAGTGTAAAGGGGTAAAGAAATTTTAACTTGAAATATAGTAACTTCCAAAAAATTTGTTTTCTGTCTTTTAAGAAATGTTGATGCTGCTAAACAAAACAGTAACTAGTATACAGGTCTTCTACACCTCTTAGTAGAACAAGTTTGTAGTGCATATCTGTTCTACAGACATGAAAAAATTCCACATAGAACCAGCTCCAAGTACAAGTTGTGGACTGTGAATATATTTGGTTGGCCTGGCAAGGTTCAGGGAGAAATAGGGGGCTATATGGGTTTCTTCTGTGCGAAGATGCTGCAAGCTTCCCCTGGGTCCAGTCAAGCCAATGCCAACTGGTTCCAAGATGGACCCATCGCTGGCTAAAGCCGAGTCTATCAGTGATGGTGGTAGCATCTCTGGGACAACATATATAAGAAGGGAGAAAAAAAAAAGAAACAGCAGCAGCATTCAAAAAAGATGAGTGAGAATATGGGAGAGAAACAGCCCAATAGACACCAAGGTCAGTGAAGAAGAAGGGGGAGAAGATGCTTCAGACACCAGAGCAGAGATTCCTGTGAAGACTACAGAGAAGACTGACTGCAGACTGTCTACCTGCAGTCCACAGGGATCCACAGTGGAGCAGAAGTCCACTTGCAGCCCATGGAGCATTCCACACTAGAGCAGATGGATGCCCAAAGGTGGCTGTGACATCATGGGAAGCCTGCAATGGAGCAGGCTCCTGCCAGGACCTGTGGGGAGAAGAGTCCATGCTGAAGCAGTCTGTTCCTGAAGGACTGACCCCATGGACAGGACCTCACACTGGAACAGTTCAGGAAGCAGTCCATGGAATAATCCACATTGGAGAAGCTGGTGTAGGACTGTCCCATAGGAAGCACACCATGCAGGGGCAGAGGAAGAGTATCAATAGGAAGAAGCAACAGAGACAATGTGTGATGAACTGACTGCAGGTCCCATTCCCTGTCCCCCTGCACTACTCAGGGAGGGAGGCTGAGAAACTGGGAGCAAAGTAAAGTCTTGGAAGAAGGGAGTCATGGATGAAGGTGTTTTAGGATTTGGGTTTGTTTCTTGTGGCCCTACTTTGATTTGCATTGGCAGCAAATGAAATTAATTCTTCCCTGAATCAAGTCTGTTTTGTCTGTGATGGTAATCAGTGAACAATCTCTCCCTGTCCTTATCTTGACCCACAAGCCTTTCTGTCAGCAAAATTTGATAATTTTTCTTTTGCTACTGGATTTAGAACTATACAGATGTCACAAAATTTGGACAGTATCACATCAAGGTACACAGCATGACAGACTGCAATGAGCACGAAGTTTTTAATCACCCATAGCACCAGACAGACGGAGGTTAACAGAGAACCCTTGTGAAGCCATTTGCAGCTCACCCTGTTGTAGGGCTGCTTCTGTGCTTCATGTACCAGAGGTCAGAGTAGCCATAGGGCCACCTGGAGAGAAGCCCTCCAGGTGCTGAGGTAACAAGAAAAGACTGGCAGAAATCAACAATCCTCATCTATAAGAAAAACCAGAAAGAGAATGATACTAATATTTCCATTTCACTGCTCTTTGTGCATGAAGAGCGAACACAGCAAGGTCCTGCTTCAGGACATCTTCAAGTACTAAAGAGCTTGAAACAAACAGTACTTAAAAGAATGAGCTTATTTATATTAATCATGAGATTTTCTGTTCTTTTTTTTTCTTTGTTTTAAATTAAACCTGCCTCCTGGAAAAAAGGTGTGATTCAGCTAAAAAAATATTTAAAAAATAGTTATTTCCTTCAGGGGTTTTTTTTGTCCTCTGATTACTTCCAGATCCTAGGGTAGCTTCTCATGAGCCTGTTCACTTCAACAGAGAAGAGCAAACTGCCTTAAAGTTAGAAGTTTAAATATCTTTCAACTTTCTTAAGTAAGATTCAGGTAAGTGCTCATTTTGGAGGATAGGACTTGAAAGGACTTCAGGAACTCACCTAGTCCACCTGTCTGCTTCAACTTAACAATATTGTTTCCAAGAGATAATATTTTAACCTGAAAATTAAAACTTTTCTATTTCACAACTTCACTAGCAATTTTATTCCAATACTTAACTGTTCTTGCCATTGGCAAGTCTTCCCTAAAGCACAGCATGAATTTGCAGCAACCTTTCCCAATGTATGGCCTAAATTGCCCTCGAATCAGTTTGAACTCATTGCTTCTTCTGATCTTCCCACCTTAAAAAAGGATGGTTTGTTACTCATAAGGCAGAATTTTACCCACTGGAATCTCCTGTCATCTTACTAAGCTCTTCTCTAAACTCAGTGACTCTAGTGTGTTCACTTCTCTTTTCCAGGTCATATCTTCTAAAGGTTTAGGTATTCCTTTTGTTCTCCTGTGGATCCACCTAATCTGTTCTTATGTGTGACTGCAATTAAATATCTAGACTTTGGAATACCGCATAGCTTCGTGGCATGTTAGAAAGAAGCTGAGATCCAGACTATAGTTGTCTATTACAAGTACAGTTTTTCACCTGACTAATACAATCTTCTACTTTCTGCTATACAGTCAGAAATAATACATCACTCATGTGAACACACACTGGTACAGCATCTGCTCTAACAAAATATATCAATAGGTATCGATCCATTACATTATTTTTTCTAGTTATTTATATGTTAATTTGCTGTTTGGACATATTCCAAACATGTTACTCATTGCTTTTCACAAGACTAACAACAATTAGTAGGAAGATCTATTGTTCTGAGTAGCATATACTTGTGAACTGATGTGGTGCCAAAGGTAAAATATAATGAATGGGCGGATTCATTATGTTGTGTTGTATTTCTGGAACAGGCATAGAAGGTACATTTAGGCAAATAATTGGATTTTGTTATTAAACAGAACCTACTATCACTATGGGTTGTAAATACCAAGAGGATAAGATTTCCAAGAAGAAGAAATCTTTCTTAAAATCCAGATACTGCATGGAATAGATCTCCCCTTTGACCAGTAACATTCAGTTGAGCCACCAATTCCAACTATATTCCAACTGGGATATCTAAATGCTACCAGAAAACAAATACTGTTGTTATCACTAGTACAATTGTCTTCCATCTTTTCTTCATATGATTATAATTTATTTTTAAATATAATGCAAAGTGAATAATTTTATCTATATTTTGACAAATAAAAAAAATGCACAGGTTTTCTTAGCAATACTATATTGAACTCTTGACTTCTAAATACATGTTGGGGTTTTATCCCTCCAGCATGGCCTTTTTAGTTCAGTTTCAAAAAAATCAGTTGTGTGTGTCTTATTTTTCCAGTTTGATATTTGATACAGTATATGCCTGCTAAGAAACAAGAAAAATAAATATTAAAAGCAGATCTAAAAAGCATGCACTTCTGTTTGACGTGACTCACATCAGTCTATCACACTACCTTTAAGAACAGGTAGTCCTGATAAATCCTGAGAAGGGTCTATAATTCATCATTTGTACTCTTGGGACATGAAAACAGGCAAACATAAAAAGGCTACTGAAATTCGGTTACTAATGGCTTTTTTAAAGTTGCTTAGGCAGGAAAAGTAGGAGGTTTATACCATCTATGGTGTAGTTCCCCATGAAGACATACACGTCTTTCATACTAAACACCAAAAACCAATTTCAAATCTACCTTCTATGGTAGAAAAACTGTCAGACTCCCCCTCTTGGTATATCGCGGCACAGCTGATGCCAGATAGAGAACATATTTTCTGCCTCCCTGAAAAGCAAATGATTGAGACATTTCTCGGCTTTTCTTCTTTTCACTGCTATATCTCTCTACCCCTACTGAAAAAAACCAAACAAACAAACAAAAAAAAAAATAAAAGCCCAACAAATAACTGAAAACATCAAAACATTTCAAATACAAAGCTATTTTATCTCAAAGCAAGAACTTTTCTCATTTTTCTGCTGTCACAATGTCACACTATCAGACAGCCACTGAGCTGAGTCTTCCTAATTATATTTAGTTGCCATAAAACTATAAAAAAGGCAAAGAAACATCCCCAAATTGGCTATCTTTCACATTTTCTTTCCTGTGTAACATTTATTCAAACTTGGGGATTTTTAACTGCAAACACTGCTTCCTGGATGGGAAAAGGAAACCTACCACTTTTGCATTCTGTGAATCTCTCTATCCTGATGTGCTGCACTGATAATCTCATTCATATCTGCCTCTTCACAATATCCCCCCCCAAAAAAAAACAAACAAAAAAAAGTATGGAAGACAGACAGGAGAAAGAAATGTACTATGTTGCATTAAAAGTAACAAACTCTTCAGAAGCATGCAAATTTGCAGCTGGGACACATTGTCCTCAACTCAGTTTTACTATATATATAGGCAACATATGCAGCACATCTGGTATGCAAGTTATCTTCCTGTTTTGAGACACAGGCAAAATATAAAAGTGTAAACTGAAAAAAAACCCAAAACCCTCAAATATAAATCCAAACACGTTTTTTCCCCCACTTTCTTAAAAACAATTATCTTTCTAACTGTGCTTAATTGTTTCAAGTATATTTAAATGTTTAAAAGATAAAAGAAAAATAAAGAAGTGAAAGGCTGCCAATATTATCTGTCATACTGTCACATTCAAATTCTTTTCAGGAAAATTTTGAGGGCCAAAGGCTCAAAACATTTTAGAAGATAACTCCTTTCTTCAGAATTTTTCACACTGCAGTAAACATTAGTTTTATCAGCTTCCTCAAGCTATCATGATATTTGAAGAGAAAGCTCTTCAAAAAATCATCTTGCCTATATTGTCAGTAGACATCTTCAAACACTAGCAGAGGTATAGCAGAATTATTTGGGGTTATACAGCTAAATAGAATGCTTGTATTATTTTTGTCCCAGTCAAAATGTACTTGCTAAAAACATAAAAATATGCGTAAAACTTTTTCAATATTTTTAGAGAAGGCTAAAATATTTGTATCTGTAAAAAGGTGACAGAAAAAAGTTATTAAGTATAAAACTTAAAGAAGTTATGTGCAATAACACACTCCTTTAAAGAAAATGCTCTAGTACTTTTTGCTATGGTCACACAAACTCCTCTAAATGTGATTGACACAGAAGTGCCAACAAGTGTAACCAAAAATTGATAATTTTTGCCAAAGGCAGAAAAGATAATTATGAATAAAAAGTGCTAAACAGATACTTTATTCATATATATGTATATACTAAATCTGCACAAATGATACTAGAATTATGGTTTATAGCCATAATCATCAGGTTATAACAGAAATATTGGAATTCTCTAGTCTCTACTTAACTACTGCAGTGTATCAAAGAAAATAACCCTATTTTACAGAGGTTACTACTGAACATATACCCAGCTGATTCAGAATATGGTTTTGAGATCTGAATCATAGAATCGATTGGGTTGGAAAAGACCTCCGAGATCCAATCCTCTATACTTTAAATAGGATTCTTGAGATTGAATCCATATTTCTGTGTAGTCCCTCTTTAAACAAGGCTCACATCACCCTAGTCCCATAAATCATTCAAAATATCAAATCACCTTTGATAAAATAGACATTCCCATCTCCTAATGAGAAATCAGAGGAAAAACAAAGCTTTAAAGTTTATCCAGGGCTGTAACACACCTTGGCTGCCATATACACATAACCTTCTGAACTTACTCCCTAAGTGCCCTACTTTCCATGAGATTCAAAGACATTTAGAAACTGCATCCTTTACCCTTCCCCATTACTGCAGTGTCTGAAAGGTTAAAATGTTCTTCCAGGTGAAAGAGGTATTTGTCTGGGGCAAAGCAGTTCCCACAATTGATGGCTGTAACATCAACTCAAATGCTTCTCAGTTCTCTTTAACTAAATGTGCTAAGCAATAATAGATAACACATTATTTAAAATCTGACAAAGTAGTGAATATAATCAGCTACTTTTAATTTTCAATGGTGTATGCAAAAAGCTTTAGATACTGCAATTTTTAACACTACTTCATACTGACTACAGCTGACTAGAGTATGTTAAACTGCTTTGCAGGAAGATCAGACAGGCATGGGACTGCAATTATGTATCACAATACCCTTTTCTGGGTTCACAGCTCTATTCATCTTTTAGAAACACTGAAGGACAGATTGGACATAGGGGAACGGATTAGCCACAGGACGACCTGTATTTCAACACAAAAGCCTAAGTGTGGAAAAATGGCACCCTGTGTCACCCATTCTTCACTTCCTGAAGAAAACATATTCATGAAAATAGACATTTAAACAGCTCTTTCCCACTCGTCTCAGAACAAGAATTCACTGTTTCCTAACAGCGCTTATACAGCAGTAATGTAGTGGTACTACCAAACTGCCTTAACTTGACAATCTATATAAAAATATTTAAGAATTACAACGGGGCTACTTAGAGGAAAATCTAAGTTCAGCATAGGAACTAAAATGAAATTAATAGTATGAAAAACTCTCCGTTTACTGCTGCAACACACAATCTCCTATTTATGCATGTGGCTGAAGGAGGACTTAGTTCTGGTAGCAAGTTTCAGCTGGATGCAATGAAAGTCCTACACACTATAGCCATGCAGTACAACTGAAATCATAAAAATAACATGTGTTAATAGGTCATAAGAGTGTAACATAACAGATAACTTCAGCAATTCTAAGTGAGTAAAAGGAAAATAAATACAGAAAAAGACGTGGTAATTACATGATTTTGTATGAAGTGAAGATTATGTCAGTATTGTGTTAGGAACTGCCTCTGGAAAAATAATCAGTAAATATTATGAAACATGCAGAAATGGAAGAGCATACATTAATAAATTAAGTCAGAACTTTAATTAATTTTACATGTCATTCTTCTTAAATCAATTGTCTTGCATACAGAAGAGATGCTTGGTGTATGAACTTGTACTGTCAAATTGTCTCAGGAGATATGTGCTATCAGCTAATCTGATCAAGCTAGGCAAACTGGTGGCTTTATTTGAATGTTCTTTGGGACTACAAGAAATTATCCTTCTGCACAAGAAATAATCAAATTAAAATGTCCAAGCACTTAACTTAGGAATTCGACCACACAGCTGAGCTACAAACAGCAAGCCTGTTTAGCTCATTAGGCTCCAATGGGAAATTAGTCTTTTTGCCATGAGACCAACAGTCTAACAACATCATGTGCAGTGAGAAATACAGTTCCTAACTTCTTATAAAATTATGATGTAAAGGGGTAACTCTAACATCAGGAAACAGTGTTAATTCTCCTGAAAGTAAGGTAACAGCCATCTCACAAGTATTCTTCTCTATACTTATTTACTTAATAAATTGATGTGGTAGGGATATGGTTAAATTACTTGCTAGTTGTTCCCTCACACTTTTTCCCCTTCTTTTCTTACTGAACGTAATATAAAACACCAGGTTTTAAACTAAAAAAACAAACAAAAAAAAGAAAATGTAAATCTTATTTTGCAAACTATTTACAATATATAGCTTAAAATCATTGTTATCTATTTCTCCTTCTCTTAGAGCCCTGTGTTTGACTATATTACGCTTAAAGCATTTTTTTTTACAGGATATTTTAAAAGTTCTTCATAAGGAAAAAGCTCAGATACACCATGTAGACGTTCATTCAACTCCACTAAACTATTTAGTGTGATTATTGAAACTATAGGGAGGAAGGAATACACAGACTGATGAAGTAATTATATGGAAGGGGTCAAAACGCTATTGTGAAGATTAGCACCCGTTAGGAAAAGTCTGACAACTAGCCCAACACGGCCAACCTGTATTTACAGTCAGTACATAGTTCTCAGGGCTCAGGGCTTAAGAAAGCAGAAATAATTCAGGAACAAATATAAACAAACTGATGTAATTAAGTTATCCAACAAACTCAAGAGCTTCAGTTTGCTCCCTGCAGTCCACGTTATGAATGCTATGAATTGCTGGAAATAAGTAAAATGTGTTTAAAAGTCCTTCATATACAGACATGGTTTCTGTTTTTATAAAAAAATTTACAAGCTTTCTGTTTCTACAAGACAAGAAGAAATCTTTTAAGGGAAACAAACTTCTTCTCCCTTAGTGGATTCTTTACAGTAACACAGATCTCAAGCAGTGAAAGAGTGAAGGGAGAAAAACAAACCAAAAAAAAGAAAAAACCAAAAAGAAAGGCAGCATAATGGCAAATACAGTCAAAAAATAGCCTGAAATCCTGCAAAATCTTCTCAAAGCAGGCCATGTCATTAGACAGATATATATAAATGCACTTGTCTGAGCATCTTAAAAGAATGTTAAATAAGTCACTATGAGGCATTGCACACAATGCAACTAGAGCATGGGTAGGTTTCTTAAAGGAAATATCTTTGGCACAGGAGATATCTGGAATGTGCTTCTAAAGTAACCAAATCATGCAAATCAGTGGTTATTAATGTCAGTTAAAAAAGAAAAAAAAAACAAAGAAAATGTACAGTCTTGCACTTTTTTTGTGCTGACACTAAATTAAAACCAGTACAGATATTCAGTGGTTGCAAGGTTCTCGTTTTGCCCAGCCTTGAGTGAAACTTTGTCCCAGTCACAAAAAAGTTTTTCCCCTGCTTTGCGCAGCCAGCATTCAAACTAAGCTGGACTCCTTTTCCTGCAGCTATAATCTCAACTGGATTACAATACTAAAAAACATAAGTGGGTGCACCATATCGTTCTGTTCTATTAGTTAATACTACTTGAAGAACAGCATTGGCCTTTCCCATACACCATAAAATATATATACATTTCTCAGGGTTCACACTTGAATCTCAGACCACAGTTTGCTTTCCAAATAAGCAGTGAAATTTTAGCAGTCAGGAGGAGAAAAAAAAAAAAAAGTTTCCTGAGGAAAGAAAACAAACAAAATTTAAAAAAAGCAATACAAGGGTTATTTCCCAAGAAAATTCCTCTACCCACTTAATCAAACATAATTTTTCCATCCAACTCAAGTATGGGTGAGTGGGGGGAAGAAGAGGAAAGCCTGCCCCACAATCCAAACTACTTTCTCCTGTAAATTATAATCACAATCTTCTGACCACAAGGTGGAAAAAACAGGAACCTTGAAACCATGCAAAGGCCTCTTCCCGTTTCGGAGCAGCAACGAGGATAAGGAAGATGCTGAATGCCCAGGATTTGCTCTGCCCTGCCCTTTCCATAGAACTTTAGTGCCATCTATTGAAAATGTACTGAATAAGGAAGAGGAAAAGGATGCCTATTGATACGGTATAAAAATAAGACGTTTACTTGTTAAAGGTTTTTTTGTTTATTAATATTCCCACGATGACTACTGTTATGTGGTCATCCGATAGCAAGAAATATTTCCTACACATGCCTCATAAAGAAATGAGACGTCAGCTAAAACATCGAATATATAAACATCCTACAGATTTCATATAGATACGGAGATATATATATATATATATACACATTTATAAAAAATGTAAGTCTAACACTACCTATTATCTAAAGCAATAAAAAAATGAGAAGGCTTTAACGGAAAGGAAAAATAGCTTAGAAGCACTGCTGTAAATAGAACATACTGGAAACGGTAAAAATAATTAAGGCACCTCTTAAAGAGCTTAGTATTAAAGAACAGGGTATGTAGACATGCAGATATAATTACCTTCTTTAAGAAACTGTGAGTGGATGACAAATATAAGAAAACAGCAGATCGCTGCTCCTGCTAGTGCCCATAAAGCTTTCAAGAGCTGCATCTCGGTCTGAAACTCAGTAAATACCCAGAAAGTCACACAATGAATTTCCACAGCGATGCATCAACGCTTCCCTCTGTGCGCCAGGCGCGGCGGCTCCCGGCAGGGACCACACTCCCGAGCAGGGCGGGTGAGCCCGGGGCTGCGGAGGAGGGGCCGGGGCTTCACACCCCGCGCGGGGGCAGCGGCAGCGCCGCGCTCTCCTCGCCGAGGCAGCCGGCGCGGGGCCCCATGAATCAGCGCTCCGTCTCCGCGGGAGCCGCGCCGCGCCGAGCCGGCGGCGGGGGCAGGGAGCCGGCAGCGCCGGGCAGGGTTGCGCAACAGCGCCCGCTGCGCCGCGGGGGCGCGGGGCCGCCGCCGCCGCTCAGGGCGCGCCGCCGCCGGTCGGCGCGGGGCGCGCAGGGGCCGGGCCCTCCCCGCCGAGGATCCGCGGGAGCCGCTGCAGCATCGCCGGGATGCGGGCGCCGCTCGCTCGCCGGGCCGCTGCTCCGCTGCTCGCTGCCACGGCTCGGGGAGGAGAGAGCGAGCGGGGAGGGGAAGGGGGGGAGGGATCTCTCTTTACTGCAACTTCTGCCGGCTGGCGGCAATTTGTTGCACCCCCCCTTCCTCCTCCCCCGGCTTGGAGATCCTCTCCAGTGCGGGGGGTGGGAGGGGAGTCAGTTCATTCTTCCGTCCTCGGCAAGTGCGGGGCTGCTCGGGGACTCTGGCACAGACCGCTGGCCTCCCCTGGGGCTTGCACCTCCGCCGCTTGGGACTCCTCGCCGCCCGACCCCGGGAGCTCCCCCGGGCGCCGTGGCCGTCCCCGCTCCCTCGCCCGCCGTCCGCCCGCGGGGTCGCCCCGTCCCGCCGCCGCGCCCCGGCGATGGCACCGCAGCGCGCCCTCCGAGCAGCCGCGCCGGCTACGGCGGGAGCATCCTCAGTCTACAGGTTGATGCCTCCGCTGCAGCCATCCCCGCGGAAAACGGGAACGCAGATGAAAGAATGTCATAAATCAGGAAAAAAAAAAAAAGGGAAAAAAAAAGGCTACAAGCTGTGATTTTGCTGCCGCCCTCCCACTCTGGGGAAGGACCCTGCCGCGGCCGCCGGCTGCCGTAGAGCAGTCGGTCGAAGGGGCGGGAAGGCCGCGGCGGTGCTGCGATGCGGGGCCGCTCCGCGGGGTCTGCGCGCTCCGTTCCGCCGCTGCGGGATCGGTGCAGTCCCGGCCGGGGGCAGACGCGCCGCGACGCTCCGCACCCGGGGGAAGCTCCGACGAACGGGGCTACGCGCGCTCCGACCTCCGGCGGCGGCTCGGCGGTGCGGGGCAGGGGTAACCGCGGCGCGCTGAAGTGTCGCCGGCCGCACGGAGGGGGCTGCCCGAGCCGCGCTCCCGGCTGGTGCCCTCCGCCCGCGAAGGCGGGGTGGCTCCGCGTCTCCAGCGTTCAAACGCCGCCGTTGCCCCGCGCAACCTCCGCGGCGGGTGCGTGCTCCGCACCGCAGCCGGCGCGGGCCCCGCGGGGCGGAGCGCGGGGAAACGCAGAGCGGGGCCGACGGGGGGCGAGCGGCGGGCGCACAGTGCGGGGAGAGGAGGTGCAGCAGAGAAGGCAGGGCCAGGGGCAGGTGCGGTTCACGGCACCGCAGGAGGCTGCGGGCAGAGGGTTGACGGCAAGAGAGCTGGGCGGGCAGCGCTGCACGGCCCGGCACGGCACGGTACAGCGGCGGGTCCTCCCCGCCGTGAAGCCCCGCGACAAGCTAGAAGTTGCGGTGCTACTCAAGCTGGCTGTAAATGCACTGGTCAACACTGGCAACGATGGTAACGCACCGACGGCCGGTTTGCTACCACGATTCCTCCGGGATAGTCATCCATTAGTTTTGAGGATTTAAACGAAGTAAAGAAATATTTGGGCGCTGAGAGCTTTGTTTTCACAGCGTCTTGGTTACACGTCTGCATTTATTATGTTTTGTGGTTTGTGGTTTGTTGTTTTGTTTGTGGTTTGGTTTTGGTTTTTGGGTTTTTTTGTTTTGTTTTGTTGTGTTTTGTTTTGTTTTTTGCAACGCTGAAATATTTTCTTAATTTTAAGAAACCAGGAGGGTTTCTGGATGCTTGAAAGAGCAGATTAATAAAAGATCAGCATTTTCATTGGGCAAACATCTCTGTTGCTGTTGATGATGTCTGTTAAACTCATCCCTGTGCCTTTTGGTTTTTCAGAGATAGCAGAGAGAAACATTAAAAACAACCATCTTTTGAATTTTAAACTTCACATAAATCCCTATAAACCCATATATTACATTTGCTATATTTGAAGATTACAGCAATGCAATGTTAAAGCAATGTCATAGCTACACTAGAGAAATTCCACTGTAAATCTTTCATTCTGAAATGTACACTTTGGTGAGAAATTGGCCATGCTTGGGCACAGTTCAAGTTGGGTTTTGTTTGTTTATTTGTCTTCTGGGTGAAAGAAGAAAGTGTCAAGTTCTTCCCAATACCCCCCACCCCCGACATAGCAGCTGTAAAGTCTACAGATAAATGGATTTTAAAAGTGTCAAATTTTATAGTTTACATAGCTCAAGCAAATGTATCTTTCAGTTAGAATATGCTTAGGGAGAAATCCTCTGAAAAATTTTACCACCCATTACTTTCTTTTTTTACTCAAAGCACATGAAGACCTAATGTCAATGGGTCAGAATCTCCAAATTGCTCCTTGCTCCTCTTGTGCAGGATGGTAGCCCTTCTCCCATTTTAAACTAGTCTTACTTCTTTGAGCTTCTGAATTAGAGAAATACTTCTGAGTTTCTGTGGTCTTTGGATCAGACCCTTTCATAAGCAAGACATCAGAATGTGGCACTGAGCTCCCAGGCCACAGAGGAGTCACTCTACACACACACTAGTGTAAGTGGGAGCAAAATCTGGTTCAGCTCTCACACTGTACAGAGATATTTAGTCTCATAGCAACAAGGAATTCCAGAAGACTTCCCATTTGAGGGGACAGTGGTACTTGGCAACGCCACCCTTTGCTATACTACATATGATTCACTCTGTTTTTTATGTTTTCTAAATAGCTTTGGACTTTTCAAACAGAGTAAGTCCTATTCAAAAATATCCATCTTCAGTTTCTTTGTCACTTGCATAAAGATTTGCAAAATATTAAAGATATCTCAAGTTACAAGTGTTAGAACTTCTTTGGAAGAATTTTCTGAAAGAATTTACTGATAAAAAATCCCCCTTATATTTCAGTCTGTTAAGATTTGCATCTCCAGCTACTGTAATAATTCTTGTCAAAACAACTTCTAAGCTACTTAGGCCATGACAGTTTTACAAACCTATCTCACTGTGAATTTTACAGTTTTGTCCAGAGCTCCAACCCCATCCATCTCCAGAAATACAGAGGCAAAAGGCTGTGATTCTGCTAGGTAACACTCCATGGTAGCTTTTCTGGTTGTGTTTTAATGTTAAAGGAGCAATGCTGAGCAACTGAAAGCTGCTGTAGGATGGTGATGGCACTGGAAGACATTTCCGATATAGAAGGCATTTGCAGCTAGGAAAAGTAGTGAGGAATGCATTTTCCTGATGATCAAGGAGCAAAAGCAAATGTGTAAGAGACAGAAGTTCTTCTGAGATCTTACAGAAAAGGAAAAATGAAATGCATAATTTCTAAATGCATGGAGTTTTTTTGGAAATACAGCTCATTTGTTCTTTTTACCAAAAATTCAATGAGTTCTACAGAATTACTAAAACTCAAGCTCTGTAGCAAAGACAGCAGCCTTTGCTCAACTCTAAACATTTTAATAAATTATCTATACTTTGCATTTATTTTTGTGGGAAAACTCTACCCAACTTTGTAAGAATCATTCTTCACTATTGGTATATTTTATTAATAAAAAATCTGCTAAAATTCCTGGAAAAAATGTTCAGTTTGTGTTCCACATATCTGTAAGTGAGGCCCTAGTATTCTCATGTGCCAAATGCCTTTTGAATAATTATTTTACTCCTGTTCAGGCAGTAGACCCCCAAATTATGCATGGCCAATGCAGATCTAAATGCAGGAGCACAAGATATGATGCTATCCCATTTTAAGTAACAAACTTGGAAACTACTACTGGCTTTGAAAAAAAAATAGAGCAGATTAGTTATTATTATGTTATCTAGACCAAATCTTTGCCAATGTCCACTGGATTTCATTTTTGTTACTTTTGAGTTACTAAGGCAATAGTCTGTCACCAGTCACTTGAGGTGATTATTCCAGCTCAGTGGTTCTCTCAGCTGGAATGTTTCTCCTGATGCTAAGTTTAACATTTTATTTTGTTGAAATTCACCCAGTTCATCTTTCACATATGCATGAAGTGGCATTATAAATACTTTTCCATTTTGAATCTAACCAAAATAGATATATTGAATATATAGGAATGGATACAGATGGATATATTTCCACCAATTAGTTTTTGCAGCTTTTAAGTCTTTTTTCCCCCTGTTTTCTGCACACCAATGGCTGGCATTTCTTTGCTTCTGAGCTAGTCAGAACTACAGCAGTCCTCAAAATTTTATCCCTGATCTTCAGCTGATGCTAGGAAAGTGCCACAAGTAGAAATAAATCTCTAAAGAGGTGTTACTCATCCCTGGTTTGTGACATGTTGCAACTACCGTAAGAACCACAAATAAACATCCATTTGACCATACCCTTCCATAAACATCTAATACGTCTTTAATAGTTTTTGGCAGACCATAGCCTGCTTCCTGTTCTGTCTCCTAGTGGCAGATTCATGAAAAGTGTAGCACAGCCTATATAATTTAGAATAACCAATGTGCAATTTTCTTGCTACATGCATGTTTATTTACAACATTTGATGGTTTAGGGAGCTTTTTCAAGTTTTATTGTTTCATTTTGCTTTTCAGTTGCATTATTTTGCTGTTCATGTCTTCCTACCATCTTACTGGCTTTCTCTTCAGGTATGGTTTTCTTCCTCTTTTCTCCTTACAGAGAAAGAACTATGCCAACAGTTCGTGTCATGCAGACAGGTGTCCACTGGGAACTCATTGCACTTTCTCCCACATAGCAGTCACTAGCTGGCAACAGCTTTTGGCCACTACAGACTGTTGTAGTTACAGGACCTGCCTAAGAAGTGAAAGGTCCTTTAAGACCACTCTGATCCCTTGAACCACTGGGAAATTCTCCCCAATCACATATCTGAAATGACACAATATACCAGTCACTGGTACTATGTGTAGTGTAGTCAAACTATGCTACCATGTTCCCCTATCCATGTACCATCCTACTCATATAGGCCCACCAATCTCCCCTTATATAATTAAAATCTTTAAACAGCTCAATTCTGAAATGTTGCTTTTGTCCTCTTTCATTTTACTTTATACGCTCAACCTGTTACAGGGAGCACCTCAATTTGCAGTAGCTGCTCTGACACATTTAACAGCACAATTATAGATGACTTGGTAACCACCCGTTGACTAAAAATAACCTAGCAACTGAAGACACACTTGGGTATTTATACTTAGATATCCCAGAGGAACCCTTCACAGCTCCTGTAGCTGGGGAAAACATATGTATCTCACCAAATGCAGTAGGCTAGGAATCCTCAGGGATGGGGGGGTGGGGGGACGTAGGGGAAGTGATAACATTGCACAGCTGAAAGATTTTCCAGACAACACTGCCAGCTAATCCAACTCTTCCTATCCAACTAGCTCTGCAATTAAGGTTTTCTACTGAGAACAATGACAGCACTACGACCTGGGGAATTTTGTACATAGAAAACCCTCAATGCCTCTAGGATTAAAAATTTAGAGCCTTAAAAAATACAGCTCCTACACTGATGGTATCTGCAACCAGTACAGATTCCAAGGAACTATAGTGCCAGTATGCATATGAGAAAATACATGAGCTATAATGAATGAACTACCAATGAGGAGGGATCCAGGCAGCATATCCTCTGTGAAGAATCTGCAGTGCTGAAACTCATTCTTGCCTTCCAGGCTATGAATTTTTAATTTTTTTTACATACAAGATGTACCAAGTTTTCACACAACCTGTTCAGGAAGAAATATTCTAATGTCTGAAGAAAGAGACAGCTAAATGATGGGATTTAATTTCTATGATACATGATGGCTGCCTATGGATAACTTTATATCTGAGAGGAAAAAGAAACTCATAATTTAATTTAAAGAACCACACATGTCTTGATGGAGAACCTGTATTACTGCAGTGTCTGTCTGCCCACCCTTTCCTACTCCCATTTTTTCTGGTTTATCTGCGGCCTTTATCTATTCTTGTCTTCAAAATATTACTTCATTGATCTAAAAAGACCTTAATAGTTAGGAATTCACATCAAAAGGAGAACTACTAGTCTAAAAGAGAGATTGTATAAGGTCTTAAGGGCCTTTCTACATGCCTCCAGATGTAAGATTATTGTCTTGAAATGATACCAAGGTGTTCAAGACCAGGTTGGATGGGTCTTTGAACAACCTGATCTACTGAAAGATGTCCCTGCCCATGGTAGAGAGCTTGTACTAGATGATCTTTAAAAGTCCCTTTCAACCCATTCTGTGATTCTATGATAATTCAGAGAGAGCATATAATTATTGAAACTCACACTTAAGACTGGTGTGCAAGGCATAGGCTCAAACATTCCAATGACTACAAGGCTATTCACAAAAATCACAATGAAATCGAGTGGCATATCCTTATTTTTTTTACTTTTTATATATTTTAAGATCACTTGGATTTTTAAACACTTCTCAAAATAACAAATCCTTTTTTAGAAAAGGGATTTGTATTATAACTAGCATGATTAAACACATGAAATTGAGGGAACTTAGTTATCAACGGTTGGCAGCATCAATTCTTGAGAGTGTATCCCAAAAGTATACAACTAAAATGCTGTAGCATTCAGGAAGTAAGTTCTTAATTAAGAGTGAGACCCAGAGAGAAAGCCATGCTGAATACACAGTAACTCTGAGTCACATCACAGCAAAACTTTATGGGATGGTCAACTAAAGTGTTGTGTGGAAAAGTTAATAAGCTAAATACAAATTCATACTCACTGGCAACTTAACCAATATGCTCTTTGACCTGTAGTTTTAAGTTTAACCAAAGAACCTTCCTTAAATTTCTTTAGTTTTTGATTTTCTCTCTGCAAACCTGGATATCACAAAAATTGATCAGGAGCTGAAGTCAGGCCATAATGGCCACTTTAATTTTTTTCCATTAGCAATTCTTGCAGTAATATGTAGAAAAGGTAGCTGCAGCAAAAGTGGAGCATATGCAGAACAAACCAGGTATCTCCACAGTAAGTTAGAGCAGGTTCTGAACATATCAGGTAGAGACAACTGCCTGTGTAATGTTTGAGCACGTTTGGTGATACTATTGAGGGAAGAGGTAATCTTTGGTTGCTATTAAGCTAGCAGAGGGGAAATACATATTTTTCAGACAAATGTTAAGCACAGATGCTTTAAAAATTATTCAAAATCCCAAACACTAACAGTTGAAAATTGTTACATGCACAAAATTAACAATTATTACATTTTAAGTATAAATTAAAATTGGTTTACCACTATGGCACTTTTTTTTTTTAACATGAAAACTCATGTTTTCAAGAGATCTGACATTTAAAGAGACACAGAATTTTATATATAAAGTTTCTTCTGGGTCTGTATTCAGGAATAAGTAAAGGTGAAATGGTTTTTAAATTTACAGTCTTTAATCGGAGAAGACAAATTTGGCCATTCTGAAATATAAAACAATAATTTTACAAGCCATTCATGTATAATATAATCCACTAGTTCTTGATAGCAAGGAGAAATATTAGCAAGTCTGTAGCTATTATTAAATATAGCCAGTTAATACTAAATGGTGTAAGACTTTTTTTTCCAGTAGGATGAAAATGGATTACTGAAACTTAATCTGAGATTTATTACTAGACTCTGTGGAATTAACACATTGGAGGCTCATCTATGTACACCTGGGTGTGATAATGGCAGGAGCTGCAGATTAATATATCCTTCTCTTGCATGTACAACCTCTTCATTATTTTCTTGTCTCTTTGTTTTTGTAGGAAGCTTATTTCTTCTATTTACCAGATACCTCAGGAGGCCTATATCTTACTATACTTAATGAAGTAGCTGCCGCATAGCACCTTTTCACAAAACTTTTGTGAAAAGCATATTTTAAGACAGAAACAACCTTTTTGATTTTGTTGTAAATTACACCGTTCTAATAGGAACCATTTTTTGGCATGCTTACATCATTTTAAAATAGAAAGCTTTAATTAAAACATGAAATGGAACATCTAAGATTTTGGCATTTAACAAAAAAGCCAGATATTAAAATAGGGCCTCTGGCACATGGGGAGTGACAGTACACTGAAATAACTTGTGGAAAAATCCTGGAGATACTGTAGCTGATTCAGCTGGATTTCAGTTGGATAAAACATTATAAAGAGCATTATACAAACATTGAAAGAAATAGAACATCCTTCTCTCCAGCAGAATTATACACTTTCCCTGGACACTGCTTAATCTTAAATAGAGAAGAAGTGAAGTGCCAGGTCCTGGGAGGGTTTAGCATCACATCTGTGCTGGACTGTGCCAATCATCATACTCATCAGCAGGGTATTTAACAAGAGATAGAAAGCTTTCTCTGATTTCTTCACTGAGTGCACACTTAGTCAAACCCCCACATGAACTGCCCATGTCTGTACTGTCCTTCCTGCACAGGCTCAAGTTCACAAGCCCACATGTTTTCAGTTGCCTGTGGACATATATGAAAGTTGAGATGACTCATGAAAACTAGTTGTTCTTGACTGAACAGGATTGTGTAAAGTAATATGTAGATAGTAAAGATAATACAGGCCTTACAGCTTGAATGCTAATATAAGTTTTAAACTGGCATATTGGTTAAGGCACGCCTGCAGAAACAGCTTTGACCTTAAAGTCACAGTAAAAATCTAAGTATGATTTACCTCACTGATATACTAATATAGTGCTAACATGACATTAGATTAGTATAATATTATACACTGAATGGCTACTATAGTAGAATTAGACATATCAGAAGTGGGCAATGATGAATAGATGTTTTCATGTATAAAGTACCACATACAGATTAGATACTGGATTTTTTATTTAAATACTTGTTACCTTCCCCTCCCTCCTTCCCCCCCCACCAAAAAAAAAACCCCAACAGTTTATTTGGGGGGTTTTAGCATTTCAGGGAACTGGTATAGTCTATTTTGTCAGTAAAGCATTGCATAATAGGTCAGTAACACAGTTTATAAGCTATATGCTCTCAATCCATACCATAGTGCTTTGAGAATGTGTCAACACTCAGTGATTTCCTTACCCAGCTCAAAAGCATCTTGGAAGCACCCCGGGCAATGTCTCATATACAGCCATTGAGGGTTATCCGCTCCAAAATAGCTGTTAAAATCTGAATGGAAGAACCATAAATGATTCAATTGAAATCATGTCTGAAAATGCAAAAGGAAATGAACACAGAACAAACTATAACATCAGTGGATCTAACAGTGCGCACACCTGAAGATTTAGAATAGAAGACTTTGCTGTTTCTCCCCTTACAGTCATCCTACTGTATGTAACAACTGTATCTAAGATCATAAAATTGACTGTCACTGATTTTTAGTAGAGGGTTTTTTTTTTGCATCATTTCAGATGCAAAGTTAGCCAAACACATCCAGTTGCATCTGACATAACTGAAACTTGGTAAACGAGTCCCTCTCCCCACCCTTTCTCCTCTTCTTTTTGAAAGAGGCTAAGTATTCATATCTTCCCTATAAAGAAGTTAAAGCATAGTACATAGCACTTACCTAGTTATAGCCTTCATGGTAAAACCATTTTAAATAAGAACTGAAAGTCTAATGCCACAAAATACTGGATCCACATACAGCTTGCTTTTTGATATTTTTTATCTTTATGAAGAAACAGTGCCAAAATTTTTTTTTTCACAGAATACTAATGGAAATCTATAAAATCAGAACAAATCAAATTCTCAAAACACATGACAATTACTTCTAGAAACAAGTCTAGCAAAACACAGTATACTTACTAGAATAATTGCTATGTTTAAAAAGGAGATCTTAGATTATTTTGAATGACAACCACATTTTATATTGGTTTTTTTTTGCCTACATGTAACAGATTTTTATTTTCTTCCATTAGGTTTTAGAATAATTGATTTCATAATCATTCTAGAGCAATATAAGGGGCAGTAGGAGAAGCAGGTGTGTACTTTATGTTTATGAACTAAACTGAAATATCAAATAGTATGAGAAAGGTAACATCTAATTGTATATTAAGTACCACCTGAGGGATCAGCAAGGGAGAAGTTATTTTGCTGAAATACATGTGCAACTTGTATCAATCCTAACGACATGCCATAGGTATGAAGATGTTTATCAGTAATGTTTTCCTATCAAAATGGATAGAATCAGTAGATGGCCAATGACCTCCTATCGTGAGAAATAGCTGCAATTTACTTTGCCATAAGAAAAAGGCCTTACTCTTTCCAGATTATGTACCCTGCTGCTTCTTATATAGAAAAGCATTCTTGAGAGGGCAGTCACAAAAACAAAGTAATGCAAATGTAACCACTTCAGTAGGTCTAACTGCTTTATTTTTCTTTTCCAGGTATGCTATCAAAAGATGTGTAATCTTCCTTTTGACAGAGACAACATAGGACAATAATTCTTTAACAAAACTTTGAATTTCCTACTGTTTGTGGTGATTCCTTTTTTTAATTGGCTGCCTGTCAGAACCAAAGCTTGTAACAAGTATCTTTTTCTTCTGAATTTGTTTTCAAACTCTAGTAATCTTTATCATCCCAATTATTTTGAGATGATGGACACAGTGTCTCAAAGAGGATTATTTTGTCACAAAGTATAAAACTTGCCTAATTTTTAAGAAGATAAAAGTAATCCATTGAGTTATAATTTTCCTCAACATTTTGGTAAAGATTTTAGTGTTGCTGCACTATAAAAATGTATTTGTGCAGGAAATTTTGGCAACAAAGGATTTTACTAAAATGCTGCTCAACAAAGAGAAACATAAAGTAAAAACTGAAAATACATGTTAGGGTATGCAACAACTGAAACAAAATACTCCTTCACTAGCAATTGTGAAATGAAGCTTCCTCTCCTTGACTTCACTGATACTTTTTTATTCAATCCTACAACAAGTTATATTACAAATCTAGAATTCTGATTACGAATCCCTTCAAACAGGTCCTGCACTTACTGATAAGCTGAAAAAAAAGATGGCTGTACTGAGTCTTTTGCTAAATCCAAAAAAAAGCAATCCATGAAGTTGGGAGCAGCCTGATGGTTGTGAATTCAAGTGAAGATTGGGAGTTAATGCTTGTGTGTCCTTTTGTAATAAGTTTTTTACAACACTGCAATAGTATACATTATGTCTTTCTTTCATTTTTAGTTTTTCTGTCCAGACTAGTATATGTTATGTATGTGTATAATAGAGGATATAAACCCCATTCAATCCTCAATATTCATAGAGAGAAGTTAAAAAAATTACAAAGTTCTCTTCTGCATTGTGAGGAAAACCTTAACTACAGCTTAAAATAATAGTAATCTTGAGAAGCATTTACACTACCACTCATATGGGAAACATTATTAAAACCACTTCTATTCAGTACCTATTCAAAAAACAATAGTGGAGGGATGGACTTCATGGCAAACAAGCGATTTCATGAACCCCAGAACAAATGAAGCCTTTTCTCCTGTAGGTTTACATCTTGTAATTAACTGCAATAAACTGATTTTCTACAGCTGGATATTTTTTAAGACCATGTCAATTCTTTGCGTTTAATAGAGTAGGAAAAGACATAATATTTTTTCCCACCATTGGGACATTTAGAGGATCTGTATTTTTTAATGATCCCTTGCTTTCATAAACATTTTGGTTGAACTCAGTCCTCAAATTACATGGAAGCACAACAGATATCTTGTTTTCTGAGCCTCCAAAGCTTCAGAGCCCTCTTCATTGTCCTCACTGACTGCTCACAGTATTCCAGATCTCTTACTTGCATAGTTTGTCTGCTGCCACTAATTTCTATAAATAAAAAAATCCCAAGTCATAGCAAAACAAAATCTTCTGTGAAGTCTTTTCAGCACCTTTTCCCCTAGGTTGGAAATCTCTCACCAAGTCCTCTGCAAAAGCCTTGGAAATATTGAATACTCTTTTTCTGCTCCTTGGTGCTAATGCCCTGAGCCCCATATTCAGATTTTAACACTGACCAGCACTCAGCCAAGTAAATTATCAAATCAAGTTAGAGTAGCTTACCAATTTACCTCCCATCAGCACTAAAGCAATACCTGGTTAACCTTCAGTAACTGTGCAGTGTGTCTGAACCAAATACATGTGAGTGAAGGTTGTTTCAGAAAGAAAGGACAGAGTGAAAGAGCAGCCTATATCCACAAGGAAAAAGTAGGATAGGCATTTGAGCAAACTGTTTAACTTTAAAGGCAATTAGGCAATGAAATGGCTTGCCTGAAGAGATAGTTTAGACAATGTAATGAGAAGTGCTTGAAATAGAATAAACTATTTGTAAGACAGACACAGATGTAAATAATCCTCCATGTTTTGACCTAGATGAAACAGAAGAGGTATCTTTTCTATTCAAATGTCTGACTGTGAAACAGTATTGTCTTTCTTTGGGAACAGTTTTGAAACTTATGACTGTTTGCACCTGTTCAGAATACTAAAGGGAAGCTTCACTGCAAAAGGCAGTATAACCTCACTGTATCATTATAAAGTAGATTTATTCATAACAAGCATCTATGACAAACTTCCAGCAAAAAAGTCCTTAGTCAGGGAGATACACATTGTAGCAAAAATGGATTGTTTCTCTAAGTGCTTATATGGCCCCATCCCTATAGCATCCAAGCGCCTTACAAACATTAATGAATGTATTCTCACAACACCCCTGGGAGATAGAGATAGTATTATTAGCTAATGCACAAAGAGTGGCTTGTCCAAAATCACACAGAAAGTGTGTGGCACAGCCAAGACTCAAAACTGTGATTTCCTGCCCACTGCTGTAACCATGACTATATTCTCCTGTCCATATACAGCATTTCAAAATATGTTACATATAACCTCAGATCTTAAAACAATAAGCCTTTCTGTTCAGTTGTAGATACAACCACTGACTTAATAAAGAAAAATAACTTTGTTTATCAGGAAACTTCATTACAGCAACAAATTTGCAGGTTACTGAAACAATGACAGTTATATGGACCATAACTGGTACTGATATATGAGAGCTGTGAAAGAGAATTCCCTGATCATCACATTCAGAATAGGAGGCATCATATCCAGAACATGACTTTGATACCAAAATATTTTCCTTCAGATAATGTAAAATGTTACACTATACAGAGAAGTCTTGTTTTGGGAATCAAGAGAAGGAAAGGAAAGGGAAAGGAAAGGAGAAGGAAGGAAGGAAAGAGAAAGAAAGAAAGAAAGAAAGAAAGAAAGAAAGAAAGAAAGAAAGAAAGAAAGAAAGAAAGAAAGAAAGAAAGAAAGAAAGAAAGAAAGAAAGAAAGAAAGAAAGAAAGAAAGAAAGAAAGAAAGAAAGAAAGAAAGAAAGAAAGAAAGAAAGAAAGAAAGAAAGAAAGAGAAAGAAAAGAAAAGAAAAGAAGAAAGAAGGAAAAGAAGAAAGAAAAGAAAGAAAAAGAAAGGCTAGCTGTATTCCCTGAATAGTTCCTTTTGGATAAACTATTTCTACAATAATAAGACACACACAGTATTTTCAGTTTTAATGAGATCATATCTGGAGGGACAACTGCACTAAGTGTATTTACACCTGAATATCAGAGAACAGAATTTGGCTTATATATTTAATATTACAATCATGTAAAGATGAGATAGATGATAGATAGATAGATAGATAGATAGATAGATAGATAGATAGATAGATAGATAATAGATGATAGATAGATAGATAGATAGATAGATAGATAGATAGATAGATAGTTTTGCAGTCATTTAGATCACTTTTAATAAATTCAGAGATCTGATCAAATGATAAAATAATTTTTCAAAATCAGGAACACAGCAACTTGCCTTTATTTTGGCAGAGGTAAGCACAGACATTACATTTTCCTCAAGTACTAAACAATTTTTTTAAAAAAATAGAGGACAACTGCATAAGTAATGAAAAAAGGTATGAAGGGATAGTGTATCACACAGTGAATAATGATCCAAAAAGTACTCTATTGTTGTAACGAAGTGCAATTCATTGGCAGAAACAAAAGACAAGGTAGGTAGTGTCTCCTGAAGTACTAACAACAGCACTTTTCTTAGTCTGTGGCTATATCTTTTAAGAAATATATAGATAAATTACACTTTATTTTAATTCAAGCTACCAGTATAGGAAAGGGGATTTATATTATAAGCTAATTAAAAACAGTCCAGCTATCAGGACAGTTAAATGATGAAGCTGTTTACCATTGATAGGAAATACACATCTCAATATATGTTTAAGAAAAGGTTAAATAAATACCCTTTTGAGGTGATCCTAATTCACATAGGAGGATAAACTAGACTGTGTCCTCGGATCCATTCCATCCTAACACATATATTTAACCCCTGTAAAAATAGTGCTAACACTTATTCAGATCACTTATTGTCCAAGAATCCCTAATGTAGAATCTCTTCCTCCCTCCCTCCCCATCCCTATTACTTTCTCTTTCCTCTTTTCTTTCTTCTCTTTCTCTCCTTTCTCCACCAGGTTTATCAGCCCTCCTTCTGTTCCTTCTGTATGCTTTTCAAATCACACATCCCTGCTTTGATTGGAAATTCCTGATGTGTCTACCTTTAACAACCTTAGCATGTTAAGGAACATTCTATTCTTAGAGACCAGATAGCTGTTCCCTAAATACTATGTAAAGATCCAAATTTAGATAAAACATGATTTAAGCTCCTCATACCATCATTACAGAACCAGAAAACTGCAATGAGTGGGTACTTCTGGGTAATTTTTATTATCATTTTTATTACCAGAGTAATATAAAAATTAGGAAGATAGACTGTACATTAGCAAAATTATCAAATTAGAGAAAAAGAGACTCTTGCTAGTAAAGAGCTAAGGTGCTCAGTTAGGTTGCTGGAATAGCAAGTACAGGGCAATATTTTTTTGCCTGTTCACTACCATCACAGCTACTTGTTCATATTTGCACATGCAAAAAATCTGCTTTGATTTAATCTATTGTATATGAATTATTCTGTTTCATTAAAAAACCCCAATGTCACATGAAAGACAAAAAACTGTTTTTTGGAGTTTGTCTCATTTTTTTTTGAGACTGTTGAAATAGGGACTGGATGGAGATAACTGGAGGTGCACTCAAATGAAAGAATAATATGATTAAATAGTTCCTAGTTCCAGGTGAAACACAGTCAAACTGGAGTGTAGGAACTGTTTCTAAGAAAGGACTAAAGGAAAACATTAAACCTGGAGCACCCTCATGGAGATATAATCCCCTCTGTGGATATATAGAGATATACAGCTGACTGGGAGACTATTCAGTTATCTGAAATTATACAAATGCCATATTATTATCAACAAATGTGTTTTGACTTTTTGAAGTATCAGCCTACATATCTGCCACTAACAAAGAGTATGGTCCCTTACATAAAAAATTCATTTCCCTTGAAGGATGGGTTATTAGAATGGCTATATTTATGTGCAGTTTAGAACTGACAGCATAAAGGAGTAATTAAAAACCTATGTCATTTGTCAAGTCCAGAAGTACATGGAGCAAAGTCCTCACTCGAGAAAAAAAAACAGCCTTTGCCTAGAATGTGCAGGAACCTGCAGGATGCTTTTCAGACAATCTGGAAAGCAAGACTACTGAAGTTAAAGTGGGTACCAGAGAGCCCACTTACAAGATGTTAGCAAGGGCCCTCTGCTGTGAAGTTTGTGGAATGCCTGGCCAAACACTAATGAAGAAAGCCACAGGAATCCCATACTGGAAACTGAAAGTTAAGCTGTTAAATATGAACATGTGGAGGTAGGCAAGCTGTAAGAGTCCCAGCTAGTTGTGATGGTTTAGACAATAACACTCATTCCTTACAGGATGATCATATCAATGAAAGGAGTCTCAGAACTATGAGTATCAGCTAAAATGGATGATTTCACTTAAAATGGACAACTACCATTGACATAACCAGCAAAGGGATTATGATGACTCAGTGCACAAAACCCCCATAAAATTTCACTTGACATTTGGTCATGATCAGCATCGTGCTAATTTTACCAGGAGCTAACAGACTGGCAGCAATATACAGGGGCAAGATCTTAGAGAATGATACAAGTGAAGCAATTCCATTCTCTCAAGTGAAAGGTGTTATGTTTGTGGCTGGCATCAATAATCTCTTATATGACAAGACAATTCTAAAGCATTCAGAAATCTAGTTGTGGGGTGATTTGCTGTTACTTTTGGATTTGTTTGGTTCATTCTGTGTCTGTGCTTGACTGGAGGAAAGCCCACAGTCTTTCTGTTTTCGCACAGAAAACAACAGCTCAATGAGTGAGAAAAATGTGAAGGAATCACTGCTAGTTACCATACAGAATCTCAGCATGAACACATGAATCTACCTCGAGTAGCTTCATTTCACTGGGAAACACAAATAACTTCCTCTAATTTCACAGAGTCATAGAATTACAGAACACTTGAAGTTAGAAGGAACTTCTGGAGATCCTCTAGTCAAATCTCCCTGCTCATAGAGCAGGGTCAACTGGTGATGCAGTTCACTCAGTACTGTTTCTCTGTGAGGATATAAATCACCACAATTGGTGAACATCCTGTTCCAAGGTTCAATCATCCTTCAGATAAAAAATAAAAGTTAAATTTCTTGTATTTCAAATTTATGCCCATGGTCTCTTGTCTCATCATAATAATTCAGGCAAAATGTAAAAAAAAAAAAAAAGAAGAATTCAAAGGAAACTGTTTCCAAGAGAAGCAAGTGACAGAAGCTGATGTTGTTCAGCTTAACAGTAGCTAACACATGTATCTACAGGTCACCACAACAAAGATATTTCTTCCATGGGTTTCCATGTCCACAGAAATTATACTGTAGTTAACTCCATGAGTCCTGGCAATCAGCTACATGGATAATGTGTTCTTGCTCCAAAATTTTATGTATTATTTATGTTACATGCTTAGTATGACAATGACACCTGTCTGAGTAAGAAAGAGAAATCTTCAAAACACAGCCAAAAGTTTAAACTAAGGCAGCTAAAAGTAATTATTGCTAAAACTGAAGGTTTAATGCAGCATTTTAAATCTCATGTGGAACATGCACATAGTATGTTAAAACTGAAAATATCAATATGATTTTCAAATTTTGATGAAGATATCAGAGATTAAATTCCTAATGACTGAGTCATTAGGTCAAGGAAAATTCGAGCAAAGTGTTAATTGCATCTTTAAAATTCTCCTGATTTTATTTTGTTCAATGAAAGGGTAATATATTGAACTTTTCATCCCTAGTGAGTAATAGAGTAAAATCACATTTCAAAACAAAGGATTTGCAGGTATACTGAGGGACAATATCAAATCATGCTATAAATTTATGCAGGAAAAAAGGAAACAACAAATTAATAAAACAATGCCTTTTTTCACTTTCTCTCTCAAACATTAAAGCAGAAACATTTAGAGGAAGGACTTAATCACAACCCTCGTAAAGGTTTCCATGATCCCAGAGGATGGAGTGAGTTCCGTAAGAAAGAATAACATTACAAAAAATTGTTTGTAATCAATAATATTTATTATAAAAGCACTTTCAAAAGCCCTTATCGGATCATTTCTATGCAATAATTATATGCTAATGCTTTCTATACCCCTTGCCCAGATCCTGTTGCAGCACTGCTGTCTTGCGCTGCCATGAGCTGTCCCTTCAGCACCACAACCACCACAGCAGCTGTAGTACTACTTAAATCCCACCAATTAATTTCCAGCAGTTAATCAGCTCTTGAAACAAGAAGGCTACCATCGTATTCAGACTCTAGATATAAAAGACATTTAAACAACTCAAATTGAGTTCTGAGTTGCACATATGTAAAAGTAGTCATTTGGAATGAACTAGAAACACTGATAATTTTATAAACCACTACTTTTACAAAAGACAAAGAAATTCCATCAAAACTATGTATTTGATAAATATCTATGTGTTTGAAAATCCTATCAGAGCTGCAAAGTAAGAAATAAATTCTTCTCAACAACTGAGTATGTGTAATAGAATTCCTTTTAACAGCCAACTAATTTTACCAAACCCCACATTATAAAAGTCATTTTTTATATAGGTGATGAGTGTAGATTTTCTTTCCAAGGCACACAAACATCTATGTGACAGAAAGTTTCTTCTCCATAAGTACTAAAAAGATCATCTGAAGCAATGTCTTTGATGTGCTGCAGAACTGTAGTTCTTAGTCAATACAAAAAAAGAAAAAAAATGAAAAAATAATCATAGACTGTCAACCATGCATATACAGGACAAGATGAGATTAAAAATGCAGGTTTAAAACCAGCACTAACTCCACATTAAGACTCTAGGTAGACCATATAAATAGTTCCAAAGCTGTTGTCTTCTAATGAATGTTTTTTATACCTATTAACACTTTTGCAAATTTCAGATGTAACTAAAGTATGATAGTTAAGAAGAAATTACATTTGCTGCCTGTTGATATGATGAAGAGATTGTTCATACCAGAAAGTTCAGAACTCCATCTTGTGGTGATAATTTTAACTATATGTTGAAAACAACTGGGGAGACAAAAAGGAACACTGAGGTCTAATCAGGGAAAGCAGGAGAAATTCAGGTTTGAACTATGGTGAAAACATTCTGTTGAGGTTTATTTAAAGAACCTCTAAAATTCACTTTAGATTCAAGGCAAAGCAAACCTTCTTTACCTTGCGAACGAATTTCCAGAACAAGATGTGTAATATTCACTGCAGAGATAGATAGGCTTCCATCACTGCTTCACTTTTTCTATCAAGTCAAATGACTGAAGGTTAGCATACACCTATGTTTACAGAGATCACCCTATGGATTCCTTTAGCTTTCTTCTAGGAATAAATGCCAAGCATTCTGCTTGATTTGAATTGTTTAAGGAAATCCAGACTGACCATTTCCCATGCAATAAAATAACAACTTTAAAGAAATAAAACTTTATGCAATAAATAGCAGATAACAACACAAATTCCATCACTCAATATTTCTATATGAAAAGCAAACACTCTGCTAGCAGCATATTCATCCTTTTTATTATCAAAACAATATGAAGGCAACACAGGATTTAAGCCTCTGAAAAGTTTCTCAAACAAAAATGATCATGGATTTAGGCTAACACATAGAAAAGTGCCTATGCATACACCCCAAAAAAGTGTTCTGGGAAATGCCATTTTATTCCCATGCTGGGAAAAAAAAAATAAAACAAATCAAACCAAACCAAAAAACCAACAAAACCACAACTTGATGTTGGGGTGGTTTAATTTTTCATTATACTACAGAATAGGAGGTTTAACAGTGACAAGCTGGCTGAAGAAGTTTATTTCTCAAATTCCTACAATTCTGCAGATGCTCTGATTTATCTGTTTATTTTTGGTTAAGCACAATGGATTTTGGAGGTCCCCGTTTCCTTTCATTGTACTGCCGAGCTGTAACTCAGAATCACATGCTCTACTGCTGATGTGTCTTTCTCGAAAATGTAAATTGAATTGGCTCAGCTATTAAAAAAATAAACCAAAATACTATAAATTTATCTAGTAATACTGTTTGGTTTGTCTGTTTGCTTACACTATTAGTTTAATTATTTTACATGGAAAAATCATTACCATTCAAATGAAAATCTTTTCCTGAGGAAGAGGCCACTACTTGAACATCTTCAGTCACAGAAATGTTTAAGGTAAAGAAAACAGTGAATCTTGCCTGCCAGGGATCCTCTGCTTTTCAGTGTAAGCAGCAAACCCTCATTTCTGGTCAGATATTCCTTCATTGCTGGAAGTACCAGCATGTTGCAAGAGATATGAATAGCTCTACATACCATCGCATACACACTGAAGGAGAAGACATCATTAACTATTCTTTTGTATGCATTTCTAAACCCTTACACACCATCACGAGCCTCCTGCAGAAGGAGGATACTGATAGCAAAATAAAAACACTCTGCCTGAGTTCAAAAAGCATTTGAACAACACTTTCAGGCATATGGTATGATTCTTGGGGTGTCCTGCACAGGGCCACGAGTTGGACTTGATGACCCTGATTCCATTCAATGATTCTATGCTAATCTTCTTGCAGAAGACATTAGAAATAGAGTCTTTAAAAAAGTCTTCCTGGGTTTATTGCACATTAGAGATCATTGCCCCCTAAAAGCTCACACTAAAATCACTGTTTGCAGGCAAGCCCTGTGCACCCCTAGACTAGCTATGATTTCAGAAGACCAGTGTGTAAAGCTTAAAAAACAAGGACCAAACCCTTTCCACAAATAAATGAGTTCATGCCTGTCCCTGGAATATAGCCTCATGAAACACCACATGAATAGACTCCTTAAAATTAATCCGGTCCTATAAAAAAATCTACATAACCCCAATATACAAGGCATATGCACACTGGTACATTTCTATCCTGACATAAAAGTAGTAGGAAGAGCAATAAGTAGCTTACTTACAAGGGTTGTATACAACTATAAACATTCAGGTCATGACAGAATAAAAGTTTTACCCACCAAAGGAGAATCAAATCTACAAAGGATCCATAAAGAACAGGAAGCTTTCATTAGTTTTTAGCATGTTCCCTCTTAATGAAAAGCTGCTACCATTATTCTGTGCTGCACAAACAAAGCGACCAGAATGAAGGCCTGCCAAAGTTATGCATGCAATTGCAGCAGTACTCTGTAAGACCATAAAGGTTTTAGTGGAAGGAATGAAGTACATTTCTTGTCTTCCTTTTGTTCCCATAATGACCAATGCACCCTACCTTGAGGCAGCTAGGTTAAAGTTGAGTTCAGTGTACAAATTATTGAAACATGATAGACATTAGGCAAAATAAGCAAGCAGAAAGGCACATCATACCAACACTTCTGCAAACTCCAGGACAGTAAAAGGCTTCCTAGATCTCCTCTCCTTTAAGCCTGATCTTTTCCCCAGCAATAAGCCTCCCTCTCTCTACTACACTGAGATTCCTACTGCTGGCCTGCCCACAGAGCTCTCCTCACAACAGCAAAGTAGACAGAAGTTTCCTTTGGGACTTTGGTACTTCTCTATCTTATTTTCAGAATTTCCAAATTCAAAATTCATCTCATACCCATGTAACTTTTTTAATTTTTATGCTGCATTCTCTCTGGTAGTAGACAATAGCAAGTAAAGCCCTATACTGGGTTATTACCTTCTTGGATCTGATGGCTTTCCATAGCTTGTAAATGTATTATTTTTGTTTTAGTATTTCAAACACCCACTTTTAAGATTGGTTTATATATGCATTCTGTCTGTGAAAGTACTTAATGTTTTATTACAATTTTTATGATAAAATGTGTTCTAGAGGGAAAATCCACTGGCAATGCTTTAGGGCTAATTTCTATGTGAGAAATTCTTTACTCAACAAACTTAACCTACATGCCTTTATCAAAGCCAAATTCCTACACGATACAATAATCAGAGTTCATATAAGTTCTTGCTTTCACTGGTGTTAATTGGATACGGATTGTCTGTAATTAAAGATTTTCTACAACCTAACAAGATTTTTTTTTCAGTTTCTCAGGGATTCCACTCATCTGCCAAGGACCCCAGAGCTAAGCTGAGCGGTGTCTAGGCATTTTCTCCTGGGCTGACCCCAAGTATTGCATCGCTCTGGTACTGCCACTTGCAAGATGCTACCCTATTTTGCAAAGCCACCATTTGCAATATTACTGAAAATTCCTTGCATTAGGAAAAAAATATAGAAGTGGTTTATGAAAATATATAGTAGAAATTCCACTGAAAATTGAGAGCAAAATCCTACAAAACTAAACAAAATAAAGTGTTTTATGTAGAACATTTGCTTCTTGAACAAAAGAAATTAAGAAATTCTAGCAAGCAGATATATAAGGAAAGTATCTCAGTAAGATCTGTGCAACAAATTTCACATAGTTTTTCTTATGAAATGCATAACATCTTTTACTTTTTAGTAAAAAAAAATCTTAGAAAAACTATATGGCTTTCTCAGTGATCTTAAATGGCATGGCCTACTGAAGTTCCGAAGTAGTATCCATGTCAGAATCTGTCTATTCTGTTGCAAAGTACCATGAATGACAAAGCAAGCTCACAACTTAGAATAATTAGCTATGTCAATACAAAGGTTATTTGCATATGGTTATTCACCATTCTCAGGTAGTCAGGAGAACTGTTCATACGGATGAAAATTTAAGTTCCACACTCGCAATTTAATATTAGCAAGCATATACATGCAAAATTTGTTAGAATATATGTGGCACTTCATAAATGATGCTCATTTTGCAAAGACCAAATTTTTCCAATTTATCAAATATTTCTGATATATATGGCTACAGCCACAGGTATATTTCCCCTCTGTAAAAAATACAGGTAATAAATCACAGCAAAACCTTAGACTGCTATTCCTAGCACAGCTTCATTCAAACCATAGAAACTCAGATGCTTTTCCCTTTAAACATGGTATCTCATCAGACCAAGTTCTTACTTGGGCATGATCTCATTTCCAAGAAGCAGTAAGTATTCCTGCTTATGGATGACAACTTGAAAATGACTGATACTGTAGAATGGCCTCATTTAGACTTAAAGGAGCAGTCACAGAAACCAACACACAAGTTAACTATGACTGCATTTTTAAAAGTATTTCTCAGCTTTATATCTATTTATATTGTATAGGAATATGTAAAATTCTCTTTGCAAAACCTTCAAGTTTGTTTAAAAGCAAGTCAAATTAAGTACAAACTGAATACAAATATGATAATCAGATAATTTACTTATTAATTTAGTAGTTTAATGTTGAAATAAATTACGAAACCAATAATTTGTTTTAAATATCATGATGATGGCTCGGCTTCATGAAGAAAGATTTCGGAAGGGCTCTCCCCACGTGGGTGTGTCCTTCGAGCCTGCACAGTGCATTTTTTAGGTGAGGCACAGTGTGCACAGAACTGGCCCCACCCTTTAACTCCTCAGGTTCATCTGCCACAGCCGAGTGAGCTTGGACGGTGACAGTGAAGTCCTCAGGACTAGAACCTACAGCTCCCGGTATTCCCAGGAGTTCTCCCATCCAAGTACTAACCACTGGTGACCCTGCTTGGCTTCTGAGATGTGATGGGATCGGGCATCAGGGTGGCACTTAACTGCCAAAGTTTGATTCCAAATGGCATAATTTATGATTACCATTCATTTGGAAAAAAATCTGGTTTAATCTTGCTATCTCTGGTTTCTGTTATATGCTAGAGATACATGAACTGTAATACATTTTTTAAAGAAGGGTTAATATGTAAAGAAAAGTAATTTGTCATTTTTCTTACTGATTTTATTAAACTGGAGAATTTTTGTGAGAAAATTGTGCCAGTAGTAAGTATAATGCTTTCTTTTTGGTAGAAAATTCCTAAGCGTAGTTCCAAAAAGCCAAATAAAATGCATAGAAAACCTTTCTACTTCCAGGAAAGGAGGAGGAGGTACTAGATAATGTCACTTGAAAATGTCATGGAAAGTGTAGTACTGTCTGCTGCATTTAGAATATTAGAAAATAAAAATCAGCAACAAGAGACCTTCTCAAACATTTATAATATTCAAAGTGAAAGGATGAATGTACATCTGAAAAGCTGTTTTCTGACTTCAGACAAATTTCTGCCATTGTTTCATCCTTCTCACTACCCTGTTATTCCTGGCTTCAAGTTATCCAAGATTTGTTCATAGGATTTTCTTAAGTTCCCAATGCTGCAGTAAAAATAATTAGGCATAAAAAAACTCCTATACTCTGAAGGGTAGTTGTCATCAGTCAATTGTGAAGGCACAATATAAGCACAACAACTGTTTCCAATTTGGTGCATGGCTCAAAGCAGATACAAACATTCCATTTGTGGTTGTTGGCACAGACAGAGTAATAGACAGTACCGAACATCCACTGCTGTCAGCAATGTGCCAAAGCAGAATTCTGCACAAGAAAATGTTGCAATTCTCTTTGGAAACACAAAATCCAAAGAAAATCATGCCAACAGAAAGCAGCATTGCTCATAAAATATACACACTCACATGTATGGGCTTATATTAACAAAAAGGTCATAAGCAATGCTTTATTCATGTTTTCAATCATTTCAAAAACCCCACAATTTTCCACACTGCTTTATTAACAGTGATACTTTGTTGATGTCCAATAGCCACTACCTAAAATAACCACTACAAAACCACAGCATTAAGGTATAACACAGAGGAAAATATAGAATATTGTGCATCAGAACTACCAATAGTAGACAACTTGAAAAATAATGGAGCATAACCTCCCTGCCTTTATATGATATTTACTATTATTTAGAAGAGCACTTTAATGTAAAAAAAAAGTTTAAAAAAAAACCAACAACAAAAAAAAACAAACCACAAAACAAAACAAAAAAAAAACACAAAACCAAACCAAAAAAAACCTCAAAAACAAAGCCCCCCCCCCCCCAAAAAAAAAGAAAAAAAACCAACCAAACTTCTGACAATCCTATTTCTCATTTCCAGATAGGAAATTACAGGAAATTCAAATTTCTCCCAATAAGATATACAGCCCTTAACGATTCAGCTGAACTACAGAAAGTCAATTGAGGTTTTTGCATCTTAAAATGGCAAGTGGCAGGCTCACTCAAACAGTACTAAAGATAGAAAGCTTACTGAGGCCTGAACTATAGAGCTAGGAATATAAGGTCTTCTGAGGAAAGTCATACAAAGAGGGTGATGTGAGAAGCGTTCCCAGCTCTAGGTCAGTACTAGAATATCTCTAGCATAGGTTAACAACACTACAAATATTGTTAATTGACATCTTTCTCGTACACATTTCTTGCCACAAGCCTCCAGGCCCAAACGCTGGCTGACAGTATATTTGGAAGGCAGAGTAGTCAGTAAGGCCCTAGCAATAATGATTATCAAGTAAATACCAACTGGGCAAATATCAGTAGCCTTTAAAAGCAATTTCTTATTATACCATCAATTCTCCTAACCCGTAAGTTTATAGATAATCTGCAAAGCAAGAAAAAAAATAACAGAAAATACCTTGATGAAATATATAGGGGATTGTGAAAAGCAAAATCTACTTACATAATGGCTATTAGCCTGTATACTTTTGTCAAATGTTTTGGGGCGGATGTCTTAACTCGTAGAGCTTTAAAAAACATGTTAACATAACCACCAAAACAGGGAACATTGTCAAGTCCTGAAAAGCAACATTAAGGAGTGGCAGGGATTTTCAGCTTACAGTGGGGAACATTTGAGGATGTGATGGTGATTGACAAAATCACAGTGACTTGGGGGAAATAGATAGGAACCAACTATTCTTTGTCTCTTCTGGTGCAAGAGTTTGGGATTACCAAACGAAGCTAGCAGCAGTCATGCTTACAGAAAAAAAGTACATGATTCTCAAAACAAGTAGACGTGTTGAACACCTTGTGATGGTGTGGATAGATTCAAGAGAAGACAGGGCAAATATGCAGAAGGTTTCATTGAGACTTAATAATGGAAAAAAAATCACACCAGAGTCAGAAAAATTCCTAATCTGGAAAAAGATGAGAGGATTATACTCAGACATACCATATATGCTTGTCCTGTTTTCACTCCTCCAGAGCACCAGTCTATGAGTGCTGTTGGAGCCAGGAAAGAAGAGGAGACTGACCATTATATGCTGAACACATAGAGTCATTCTTAGGTTCTCACATTCTTAAGATTTCTTAAAATCTTCTATTTTCTTTGCAATAAGAAGGGAATGACAACATTTTTGACAACATTTTACAGTTATGTTGTGGATTAAGCCCAACTGGAACCAAGCCCGACACAGCCACTCACTCACTCACTCCCCACCCAGAGAAGTGAGAAAACTCATGGGTTAGATAAAGACAGTTTAATGGGCAAAGCAAAAGCTGTGGACACAAGCAAAGCCATACAAGGAAATCATTCACCACTCCCATGGGCAGGCAGGTGTTCCCCAGGAAAACAGGGCTCCATCACACATATAGGTTACTGGGCAAGACAAAGGCCATAACTTCAAGTGTCCTACACTTTCTTCTTCTTCTTCACCCAGTTTCTCCCAGTTTTTATGATGCCATATGATATAGAACATCTCTTGGATCAGTTGGGTCACCAGTCCCAATTATGTCCCCTCCCAAATCCTTATGCACCCCCAGCCCTCTCATGAGAAGCAGAAAAGGCCTTGACTCTGTGTAAGCACTGCTCAGTGATAATGAAAATGTCTCTATATTATCAATACTATAGCCAGCACAAAACCAAACCATAGATCCCTACTAGTAACAGTGAAGAAAATTACCCCTGCCAAAATCAGCCCAGCTTACATATTACCCTTAAAGGAGCACCTTTACATACTAAAGAATGTAGCCTTTTCCAGTCTGTTGAGGAGATTTCATTGAAAGTACTCCTGCTTATTAGTAGAGGATTAGGAAGGCCATGATACTTAGTCAGTGCATTTTCACCTTTATCAAAAATATGATTGGTGTCTTCATGATCTATGTTGCAAGTCCCTGACACACTTACACACTTTTCTTCTCCCTATGTATTTTCAGTATGTCTCTGTTATCCCTATAGGGAAAGCCTTATTGCCATAAAGGTGCAGAAGCATGGAAGCCAATTGTGATTTCATACTAAAATATTACACTCACATCCTTTTGTGGCTTTTTGCACCACACTAAAAAAAATTCTTGGCATTTAAAATCTAAGCCAATTTTTTACTGCCACTTTCACTCATCTTTGATAAATTAAAAAGAATAGAGACTTTACAGTAGTTGTAGTCCAAGATCAGATCTTGGCTTATGGTATACATCATCAATTTTGTTTAGCTGAGTCTGCTCATTATAAATGCAAGGGAAGTTCCAAGGTGGTGCACCAAGGGTGTAAGTCAGTTTTCCAGGGCACAGATAAATAATTTTCTGAAATTTGATGCATCCAATTTTGTAGCATTGGAAATAACTAGCATTGCTGGTATCCATTCTCTCATTTAGCACTATGCTGGTTTTGATTTGAAAGCAGAATTTCCTTCTGGGGAGGGCCCTTTAAAACATGCTATTTTTGCATTAAGACTGTTAGATTATCTACTTTCCAAATTCTTAGCTATTCCTGAACTGAGGTTGTGATGGCACCATAAAATATATTTATTTCTTCACCACTGTGTAAGATGTAACTTTTCCTCTTTACTATTATATTTACATCCTAGATTCCAAGAAATTTTCCTTTTTAGTAATCTTGAGAACTACAGAATGAGTTTGTGATAAGTCAAAGGTCTATTAAGTTTCAGTTCACTCTTGTGTCCTCAAATTCAGCTCATCATTTCCATGACTGAATTGTTTACAGTGCTTCAAAAAGGATTTGTGAAATTTGTACTTTCAAAGCATTAACTATACTTGTAGATTATTCTTAAAGAGAAAACACATTTCTGATTTTAACAAAGGTGATGTATTATCATAGTTATAGCATTTAGTATGTAATGCTGTTAACGTTTCTTTGAAACATAACATAAATGCTTCAAAAATGTTGTAAAAATAATATAAGCAGCATTTATGGAAATCAGAACAAAGTTACGTTTTATGTCATACACTTATAGTAAATACTCATAAAGAATTTTCTTTCACAAAATGCCAGCTTTTTATTAAAAAGAAAAGGTCATCTGGTATTTAGAATATTTCTGTACATGGATCCTATACTATGGATAGACTGAATAAATTCAAGTAGATATTTTCTAAAAGTTAACAAGATTATAAAGAAATTTAAATAAATAAACTGATCCAAATTTTGCATTTTCGACAGAGATAAAACTCCCAGATAGAGCAGAAAGGTGGCCACCTGAATATACATTGTTAGATAATGCCTAAGAATGCTAATCATAAATGTTAAGTGCTTCAAAAATTGCTATGATTTAAAGTTTGTTCAAGACATTTGGGAATCCTTAGTCTTTGGTAAAATTAATTAAATTAGGAACTCTAGACTCCCACGGTGCAATAGAGAGAAATTTTAGTGTGAAGAAGCTCTTTGCAACAAGTTCATTTGGGAGTACCACATCTGAAATGGTACCTATTCAAATACTTTTATTTTTAAAACAGATCATATGTATCCTTCCTCTATGGCTCATAACTAATAACCAATAAATCATTTAAAAACACTTAGTGTTTTTTTATAGTTGTATTTGATTCATTTACACAGAGTGAGCCAGAAGAAGAATTCAGAATTCTCTCTACAACAAGATTTCAACTTTTATAATTCAATTAAATAAAACTATTTTTAGTAAGGTATACTATAGTCTAACCTCATTAGGATATTTGCTCACATCCATATTTCTAGTGTAATACATTCCTTTGCATCCATTGCTATCTTTGCTTAGGTCCACACTGCCTGTCTAGCTCTGAAGAAAATATTAGACTTAGTATAAAGTATGTTTTTGTTGTCATATAAACCGTCTTTCTGTTCACAGCATTCATACTGGAATTCTGAGGTGGGTTTCCATCTCTACTCAACTCAGAAATATTGAATCCCTGTCTCACAAGACATCCATTATAATCACCTCGTGTGATTACTTGAAACTAGGCTACTGTGTAACCAGGAGAGCAAGCAATACTGGTTCTAAACTAGTAGTAACTAAAAGAAGAAATTATTTCATTTGTTTAATGTCTAAGAGGAAATGAATATTCACTCAAGGACCAAATCCATAGCTTACACGAATTAATTGCTCATACCATTAGACTAAAATGAGTTATTTACTACCTTCTGTCCCAACTATTGCATCCTTTGTTAGCATACAAGTTCAACTCATAGAATAATCAGTTTAATATTCTTATCTGTGGCACCTGCAGCCTGGCTATTACACTATTTGCCAGAAATGCAAAAAATTGAATTTAATGTCCTTTCATCTAACAGAAAATTTTAATAATTAGCTATTAAGCAGAACAGTAGTATCATAAGTACAACCACTCTCCCCCCAAAATACACAGATCTTCAGTGTACGGGAAGATATTTTTGTTAATTTTCCTATGGACTTGAAGGTAGAGCTTGGGGAACTGTGGCTGGAAACCTGCTTGGCAGGAAAAAACCTGGGGGTGTTGGTCAACAGCTGACTGAACACAAACCAGCAGTGCGCTCAAGTGGCCAAGGAGGCCATTGGCAGGCCTTGTAATGGCAGTAGTGTGGCTAGCAGGACTAAGGAAGTGATTGTCTCTCCATACTTTACATGGGTGAGGTAGCACCTGAAACACGGGGTTCTGTTCTGGGCCACTCACAAGAAGAAAGACATTGAGGTGCTGGAGCATGTCCAGAGAATGGCAATGGATCTGGTGAAGGGTCAGGGGCACAAGTCTCACAAGGAGCAGCTGAGGGAGCTGGAGGTGGTTAGCCTGGAGAAAAGGAGGCTCAGGAGAGACTTTATTGCTCTCTACCACTACTTGAAAGGAAGTTGTAGCCAGGTGAGTGTTTTAGTGTCTTCTCCCAGGTAACAAGCAGCAAGAGAAGAGGAAATGGCCTCAAGTAGCGCCAGGGGAGGTTTTGATTCAATATTAGGAATAATTTCTTCACAGAAAGGGTTGTCAAGGATTGGAACAAGCTGCCCATGGAGCTGGCTGAGTCACCATCCCTGAAAGAATTTAAAAAAACAGTAGATGTGGCACTTAGGAAGATGTTTTACTGGTGGACTTGGCAGTGCAGGGTTAATACTTGGAATCAATGATCGTAGAGGTTTTATCCAACCTAAAAGATTCTATGATTCTACAAGAATGAACTAAATTTTCTTCTGGACACACAGTGAAAAAGGAGTTATCTAATTGAGAAAAATGCAAACTCTGTCTACAAATCTTGAAAGTATAATTAAATCATGTATTTTATATTATGACATCTTCTAGAACTATTGATTGCAATGGAGTCAGGTTGTTTAATAAGTACAAATGCATGTATAAACATAGAAAGTGGAAAGGGGTTTGTTAAGTTCAATCCCATTTATTTAAAGATGGAAAACATCATGAAAGACAAAAAAAATTAAGAAATAAGCCCATAGCTGATTTTAAATATAACCTACAAGTCATGAATTGCAAATACACTTATGTTATGAGAGGATAATATGTTGTCTTTCTAACTGCTAAGTTTTAAGCAATTAACAAGTTAAAAACAACACAAGAAAGAAATTAAGTTGTCAAAATTAATTACTTCTCCCAGCTATTCATTAAATAAAATCAATATCCATTTTCCATATGAGCCACTCAGAGATAAAACGGCAAAATACAAAAAATGTATTTGTAATTAATTATGATTTTCTCAGGGTCCTGAGTACATTTGCCTCCTGGGGTTCAATCACCTGTGCTGATGTTGAGTGGTGGTATGGTACAGCTGCACAACCTCATATCAGACTGCTGTGAAAAGTAGTGGCCTCCAAGTTCCTTTGCTGAGAAGCTACGTTCGAGCTCAGGTTCTTGCCCTTGGCTGCTGACTGAGCTACAGTACTATCGTATCTATGCCTGATGATGTATCCTGCCAATTCAGACCTGGGGACTTGACTTCCTGGCTTGCATTTCAAAGACTTGGCCTGCCTTCTCATCCCAGACCTGTCTGGGATCACTGCAGAGGGACTGAGCTTGGTTACTGTCATTGGACTTGATCCTGAAGTGCTGACTTGACTTCTCAGCTTGACCTGGAACATCCTTCATCGCTACAGTTTTGCCTGGTGCTCTACACTCTCCTCTGACTCTAGTTAATGCAGCCAGGCCTGCTTTGATCCCCTTGTCTGAGTATTGTAGGACTGGGCCCTTGCTGGTGAGTGCACTGCTGCCCACATTGCTTCACTCTCAGCACCCAATTAGCTTTTCCTTGGGGAGCAGCCCATTCATGCTGCTCTCTGATGTTATAGATAATCACTGGGACTTTTTTTACATTAAATCAGGGAATGATCCCATATTCAGTCATTTCCTATTTTTGCATATTAGAAGACACCACAAAAACTAACAAGGTGATTTGGTTTCCAAGTAATGCAATTAAGATTATTAGAAATAATTCATGAGGTAATAACTAAAAGAACAACTAAATAAGTTATAGTTAATTAGAATAAAATCAATGATACAGGGAAGGGATAGTTTAGAAATAATACTGAAATCAGAAGCAGAATTCTAGTATTCAAGTTTTTTTTAATATAGAGTATTGCATTAAACTGAGCATTTTCAACAGCAAATGTAGCTTGATAAAAACAGTATTAATTCAGTTACTAATTGGCACCAAAGGTATATTTCTATTCGGCTAAAGAAGAGTAACTGCAAATCTGGTAGCCACATTTAAAGACACCAAATAAAAATTCACTGGAAGTAAAGCATGGATAGTATCCTATAATGTGATTCAATACTAACTCTTTTGAAGAAAAAAAAATGCAAATTCCTAAGACAGGTAGGATAATATAATTAAAAGCAATGTTACTATATAAGGTGGAAATCCCACATGTGCTCTTAGCACCATCTTAAGTGGGAAATATTTCTATTATTTCAAAAGTAAGCACAAAATTTAAAATAAGTTCATGATTATCTAAGCACTCCACCGTGAGTTCATGCATTACTGACATACATAGCCCTGGTTAATGACTATTAAAATGACAGATTGAAGGAACTAGCTTTATATACACATTATGATGGTTCCAGCAGCAGTGTACAGTGTTTCACCTATTACTGATCTAATCTGGAGTTAGTAAGAGAGAAACAAATGGTGTATGCAAATGATAAATTAATCATATTTGATGTGAAATATGAAATTATTATTCAGTGAAAGAAATTACAAATTGAGAGATGCAAAATTCTATTTTACAATCAGATCATTTCTATAAACAAACTTCATAAACTTCAGAACAGCTAATGTACAAAAGACATATAATGCAAAGCATGTTTTTTACTATTCAACTCAAATAAAAACTGGTACAAAAAAAGATTAATCTCACTGAATTTTAAACCTTTGAAAAATATAAGATGCCTAGTCTCAGCTGCTCATCTAGACTCCTAACCTTAGACTCCTTCTATCCTTAGACATGGCAGCATAGATGGTTTCACTTCACTCTTATGTGAACCCAACTATGCCTCTCCTCAAAGTTTAAGTGAAGCCTACATGTTTAGCTGTGTTGCTGTACCTATAGTAGTCTGAGAAAATGGAGGAAGCAGAGATTTGAGGTAGAGATATATTATATTTAGAGTATTCAAATGCATTGGTCTAGAATATTAGTACTGTATGGTTAGTACTGCATTTGGTTGGTGTTATCATGCCTCTGCCTTCAAACATTCTTCAGCTTAAGCAAGATCCCTGTTGGAAGCAGCTACAGATGAGGTGAGTCATGCTGAGTGAGCACACCGGTATGGAACTTCAAAATACCTTGCAGAGGAAAACAAACTCCTGTAGTTACAGATATATATAATACAACCTCAGTCTGAAAAACAACAACAGCATGTTGCTGTTTAAGGTACACAGAAATGAAGATTAAAGAAGCACCAACTGCAGTACTTGGACAGTGAGAAAAGACTGCACAGCAATAAATTCCCTAGCCCATTATAAGAAGTAAAGGTCCATGTGGTGCTAATGAGGTGGAGAGAGAATTGTAATACCCTCACCTACACAACCTACCAATCCAAACTGTACTGAATATTGAAGCAAGGTTTGCTCAGTTGTGTAGCTCTACAAATTGGACCATGGAACAGACAGATCAGATCTTTTTTCTGTCTTGCACCACTGTGCACACACACACACACACACACATATACGTGCTTTCACACTTGTAGCATGCAAACAAGTCAAAAATATGTTTCTCCATTGTTTTCTGCCTCTCAATACATTCTGCTAACATCGCTATGTCAGCTTTCGTGGAAAAGCTTTCTCAAGGAAATATTTCCTGCCAGAAGATCCTGCCTTTGTGATCGGTTTCCCACATCTGGACTTGACTACATGCCAAAAAACATGTGTAGAAGTTGGAAAAGCATTATAAAAACCTGAAGATGAATTCAGAAGTTGGAGGAACAAGAGACAAGGAGAAACTAGGAAGCCTTGCCTGGTTTTCTTCTGATCTCTCCTCTCAGCTCGTCTTACCTTCTTTCCAACACCACCAGCCATCATCTGCCTCAAGAGAGAGACTGCTTGTCAGCCTGGAGAGAGGGCATCGGCCTAGAGAGAGACTGCCTGGCAGCTTGAATAGTCTGTGACTGTCTGTGGAGGTATATCCTTTCTCTGAATTTTTCTCTTACAGGTTAAATAAAGCACCCTCTTTTGCAGCTACACCAGAAGCCAGCCGGTCGGGTCGTGAGGCAAAATAACAGGCATTTTGCATTTCAAAGACTCACCATCTTCCTGCAGTCAACAGATACTGAAGGAGAAATTGCATTTCCCCCCCCCACTCCTTCCTCTCAGTTACATCGATAAGGCACTCAAGTAGTTTTTTCATGGTGGTATCTTTTCTCTGCTTCAATAAATAATCTTAAGCATTTTTCCTAACTTTTCTTATTTTTCCTCTTTTCCTTTCGCATCTCTCTAGCAATCAATTAATAAAAATCAGTTTTTGGTATTTACAGATAACTTGTTTGGGTTTTAATTTTGCTCAAGAGAATGATTCGAACTTGTAGTTCAATCTGCATCAAAATTAAGCAGATCTGAATGTCACAACACTATACAACTCATTTGACAGATCAGGTGTTGCTAACTGTTCTCTAATATAATATGTGGTATCCACACTTTTGAGAAGTGCATTTTTTCACACAATGAAGATTTGCCCTATTTTGTTCTTAATAGTGAACTAAAATCAGTAGTAATATTGAAAGAATTTTTCATTTCTTAATTCAATCTTCTTGGTAAATGTCTAGCAGTAATGTGTTCTATACTTTCTAGATTTTTCATTCATTTCATAGTTTGAAGTTTCTCTTCTCCTAAAATTCAAATTTTAATATTATTTAACCCCACCCATAGGGAGGTTTCATGCATTATAGAATCATAGAATCATCCAGGTTGGAAAAGACCTCTGAGATCACCATGTCTAACCCTTGATACCACCACAGTTACTTGACCATGACACTAAGTGCTGCATCCAGTCTCATATTAAAAACCTCCAGGGACTGAGAATCCACCACTTCCCTGGGCAGCCCACTCTAGTGCCTGATTACCCTCTCTGTAAAGAACTTCTTCCTAATATCTAACCTAAACCTCCCCTGGTACAGCTTAAGACCATGCCCTCTTGTCTTATTGATAGTTGCTTGGGAGAAGAGACCAACCCCCACCTGGCTACAACCTTCTTTCAGGTAGTTCTAGAGAGTGATGAGGTCTCCCCTGAGCCTTCTCTTTTCCAGGCTGAATAACCCCAGCTCCCTCAGCCTCTCCTCACAGGACTTGTGTTCAAGTCCCTTCACCAGCCTCCCTGGTCTTCTCTGGACCTGCCCCAGCACCTCAGTATCTTTCCTAAGCTGAGGGGCCCAGAAATGGAGACAGTACTCAAGGTGTGGCCTCACAAGCACTGAGTACAGGGGAAGAAGTCAACAGTCTAGATTTAGACTCCAGATCTTAATATTAGAAGGAAAAGGTGTTTGAGGGCATGGGGGGTGGGGGTGGGTGGGTGTGCCTCATACAGATACCGGTATTATTAGATTTCACTTGTTCTCAATTTTTAATACAGCAAGAGATACTTGAGTACCATTGTCTGATAATAGAATCTTTCTCAGTAAAAATTAAATGTTTTCTTAATTTGGTTGTTTGTGCATAGTTTTTTAGGCTTGTCTAAACAGTTTGGTGTAGAAAGTAGCTCATAAGTACAGCCCACCCTTTAAGCACATTTGCAGAGAACTGTGCTGTGCTAATGACTCCTTCCTCTTACCTTGTTCTCTAGATACCCAAAAGACTAAATTATGGAAATTGTGACATAATTAACTTATTTTAAGATCAGGAAGCTTTCCTTAAAATTGAAATGTCTGCATATAGCAATAAATGGCCATATTCTTAGTGGCTAAATACTTACACGTTATGGTGGGTTGGCTGTGGCTGGACAACACTCTGTCATTCCTGTCCTTATCTGCATAGGTGAGAGAAAATAGAATGAAAGGCTCATGGCCCAAGATAAGGACAGGGAGAAATCACTCACTGATTACCCTCACAAGTAACACAGACACAACTCAGGGAAATTAATTTATTACCAATCAAGTCAGAGTAAAGTGATGAATGAGGGCGGTCCTGTGGTGTAAAGGAGAGGACTCTGGACTCTGAATCCCAAGGATCTGAGTCTGAGTCTCACTAGGGACCGTCCCCGGGGCAGATAAATGCCACCCTGCCATCCGAGCCCATCAGATCTTGGATGCTAAGCAAGGTCAGCCCTGGTTAGTACCAGGTGCTGTAGACAATCCCAAGGACTTCCCTGTCACTGTCCAAGCTTGCTCGGCTGTGGCAAATGGACTCTTAAGACTTAAATGGTGGAGTCAGTTCTGTGCACGCTGTGCCTCACCAGCACAGGCTGCAAGGGCACATCCATGTGGGGAGAGCCCTTTCCAAATCTTCATTCACGGTCTGGCCATACAAACTAATGACTAATAAAAAACTAAATCTTCAGACACATTTCCCCCACCCCTCCCTTCTCCGTGGGCCTAACTTTGCTTATGATTTTTCTTCTTCCGTCTCACAGTAGAGAATGGTTGTTGCTGTCAGTTCATCACATGTTGTCTCTGACATTCCTTCCTCTATAAGGGAAGGACTCCTCACACTCTTCCCCTTCTCTCACATGGGATGTCTCCCATGGGAGACATTCCTGCATGGAAACTTCTCCAGTGTGTGTCCTTCCCATGGGCTCCAGTTCTTCATGAACTGTTGCAGCATGGGTCCCTTTCCACAGCGTGTAGTCCTTCAGTCCTCCCCCATGAGTCCTCTGTGGGATTACAAGTCCTGACAGCAAACCTGCTCCAGCATGGGCTCCTCTCTCCACCGGTCCTGACAGGAACCTGATCCATTGTGGGCCTCCCATAGGGTCACAGCCTCCTTCAGTCATCCACCTGCTGCAATATGGGGTCCTCCAAAGGCTGCAGGCAGATCTCTGTGCAGCTGTTGATCTCCCCAGGCTGCAGGGGCATCGCTGCCTCACCAAGGTCCTCACCATGGGCTGCAGGAGGAACCTCTGCTCTGGCACCTGAAGCACCCTCTCCTCTCCTTCTTCACTGACTGTGGTGTATGCAGGGCTGTTTCTTGCCCATACTCACTCTTCTCTCCAGCTGCAATTTGCTCTTGCACAGTAACTTCTTCCCCTTCATTATTTTAATCCCATAGATGCTACCATTGTCACTGATGTGTTCAGCCTTGTCAAGTAGCAGGTCTGCCTTGGAGTGGGCTGGCGTTGGCTCCATCAGACACAGTGCTTGCAGCAGCTTCTCACAAAAGCCACTCAAGCAGAATCCCCCACTGCCGAAACCCTGCCATGCAAACCCAATACACATATTTATCTACTAAAATCAATCTTTTCTAGCTATATTATTTTAAACTTGCATTTATTTCCATCAAAGCAAGATTATTAGTTGAACAGTAAATGTATTCAAACTGTCAAAATAGACACTTAAGCAAACAAAAAGAGATAAAGCAAAGTTTGTTTTTTTGAGTTCTTCTGTTTGGGTTTCATGAGTGTTCTGAATACAAAGATTATTTTTCTGTTTTCCTTCTCATCATAACACTCTGTTCTTGAAAATTATGTAATTTTAGGCATGTGTTTACAGGGTAGAAAGAGATGCAAATTAAATTCCAGTGAAGTGATCTTGCCCTAGGAACTTCAGGATTTTTATTCAACTTAATAGAAGCATAACCATGTAACATATCCATTTTTAATTGAAAAAAGTATTTTACAGTTTCATCAAAGAATGTTCAAAATTTTTTTCACGTATTCTTTAGACACAATCAAAGCATGTTTTTAGAAGAAGACCGGATAAAGTCATTAAAAATGTTCATTAAAAAAAAAAAAACACAAAAAAACAAACCAACAAAGTCTACATGGATTTTCTTAAATTTGTAGATAAAAGAGCCAACTTAAACATATACAACGGCATGTTTGTGAGGACAGTTGGCCAATTTCTAGAGCAATCACAATTTTGTAGTTTAATCCATTAAGACAACAGTTTTTATTAAAACTCATTTGTTACTTGTGAGAAGTTGCTGACATAAATTGATGATTAAGCTGCTATGACCTTCAGTGAACCTTAGTAATTCTCATTTGAATTCTCATTAAAGCTGGGTTTCAGTCTCATCTTTTCAAATGTGTAATACCATTCCCCTCAAGTTTTATAAAGTATTCCTCAACGGAAATTTACTGGTCTGATAAAGAATGTTTAACTTTCACATTATATTTTTTAAAATGGATAAAAATACTAGGTTAAAATATATACAATTACATATCTTTATTTAAATGGAAGACTATGGATTAATCTGATTTTTTTTTAAATCAAGATAAATGAAGACAAAAGTACTGGAATAGTATTGAAAATGGACATAAGGTAGTTATTATTTTGGATGATATAAAGTAATTTGGTATTCTGTAAATTCAGTACTCCTCTTTTATACATGCATTTAACTACATTTGTTTAAGTATTTCATATGGCTTTGTGGTGGCAAGTTAAGATGAGCAGTGTGCCAGATTAATTTACTGAGCCTTTCTTCATAAAGGAATGGATGTCTTCTCAAATACAGGTGAAAGAAGACCCAAGTTTAAAGCCCTGAACTCAGTAGTTTTCTGTGTTTCAGTAGGAATCAGCATGGTGAGGCTGGTCCAAGTATTGTTTATTTCATAAAGATTAATAGAATTATTTGTAAAGGGTCTTTGATCAGCAAGTAATAATTCTTTACAAAGGATATGATGTCATAAGTCTGTCTGAATAATGTTGGAATCTTATGTCTCTTTATATCTGCAATGAGTTAAATTCATCCTCAGAAGGAAAGAAAGAGTTTTGAAAAAGGAACAGATAATTTGGTCTTCTGAATCTTAGCCTTTTGTATATAGGAATACCAATCTACATCTTATTTCTAGTGGTATGTTGACAAATGAATGAAGTGAAACAATTTATTCAGAGAGGTTCTGGTATAGTAAATAATGCCAGTATTCTTAGTTTTGAATTTACATTACTTTCAAAGACAGAAAATCTGCAGAGTATTCACTTAAAGGGACAATCAGTATTAAACAGAGACAAATGCAAGAGCTGTTCACCAGACCTACTTTGACATTCATCTATAAAATTAAATTATTTTTTAAGATATGGAAGTAGTTGTAGTACATGCCTTGGTTTGAAGGACGTCGAACAGTCAAATATAAACACCTGATTAAAAAAAAATTCTCTTTAAAGATGACAAAAATAGGCAAGTGACTGAAATTTTCTTAAGTCTCTCTTTTCTACATCACTTTCTGTAACAAAACTCAACCTTGACAAAAATCTTACCTAAAAAAAAAAAAAAACAAAATCAAACAAACCCAAAACACAAAACCCCCCCAAACAGCACAAGATCGAAATGGGTTCATTAATAGATATTAGAACATCCTGAAACTATTTCCAGCATCATGTGCTTCACAAAAATGCTGATAGCATATCTGGAGTGATTGACCAATTAAGTACATGTTAAATGTACTCAGCAAATCCCAACTAATTCAATATCCATGACTGAGCAGAGAAGAAAGTAAAGAGTTATATCAGTAAGGCAGTAAGGTAACAGAAATGTGTATACCAATGATGCCTAAACTGGAACATGCTGAAAAGTACTACTTTCCAGCCCCACCAACTTGCAGAAAAGCCTAAACAATTAGATCTTATGACTTCACCTTGCAATTTTAATTCACATATACTTCCAGAAGAATTCATGAATCCATGTTTAATGTCTGTGTAAATATAATCCAATTTACTTAGGGAAAACTATTGTGAAGTTGGCTATTGCTCTGTGCCTAAGATTAATTATATAGTAATTTTTTTTTCTGTTAAACACTGATAGTTTCAGGTTGATACTGAACACTGGCCTTGTCTGAATGGATGCATATGAGCTGTAATACCTACATCCACACACCAGTTTTCTACCTGCAGCAAAGCGTTCCATATTGTGCATCCTACCTCTCTACCAGAGCCATCCTGGTAAAGAATTGTATCTTCCCTTTCACATTTGTCTCTTCATCCTGGGCAGCAGAAAGAAGAAATGTGCTATGGTAACATCATTAGGAGATGCTGTAAAAAACTTTCATGATATATAACTTTCCCAGGAGGCACTCAAGAATAAGCCTTCACAGTAAACAGAGAATGTATTCATATATTTCCTGCTTCAAACATTTCAGGAATAACCTTTTGTTCTTTATCTTCTTGAATTCCTCTCCTTTCTTTGAGCAGAGGAAGAGTTTCTCTGCCATCATTAAAGACATGTCAAGTTGATCAAATCCTTTCTGGAAAAGTCATTTTTAAAAATAACATTAAGATTTCTTGCAAAACTTAGACATCATTTCTCCTGCAGTGGTCCCCTGTTTAGCAGGGACAAATTTACATGCTCACCTCCTGGATATCTTCTCCTTGTATCAAATACTTAAATCAAAATTATTTCTTAAAAAATGCCAACACTTCATATATTGAGAAAAAACCAAATATATATGGCAAATATTTAAATACCTGTGGAATCACCAGATTTTTTTTGCCACATTGCATTTTCTCTAACTTATATTCTTTTGTTCATACAGACAGGCAAATTGAGAACATGTTAGCTAGCAGGAATTCTCAGCAGTTCTATATACCACCAGAACACAAAGGATGGAAACATCATTTCTTATGGTAAATCAGTGCTTTAAAGAGGTTGTCTTTTATAAATAATTTTTAAAATTAACCATGATCTTCAGAAATTACCAATAATAGGATATGCAAGATTATTACTTCTGTATTTACAGAACTCACTCCAAACCTCTTCAGGAGCATTCCTGAGTACTTGCACAACTTTTACAACATGTTATTGAGGAATTTTGCTGCTCCTCTATGCTTATATTTGAGGTGATATGAGATCAATTCCTCATTTTGATCAATTTAAAAAAGAGAGCAAAAGCTAATGTGAGACAGCACTCAGAAACTGCTTTTTCTAATTAGTTTTTCATCCCATATTCTGATAAACTTTCCTGTAAGTATAAATACATAGTAATCACCTTAAACAAGTATTTCAGAGAAGTGAGCTGACAACCTACTTTAGGCAGATTCCAGACAGAATATAGTACTGAATGGAATAACATATAGACCAGTAAGAAAGTCTGGTTTATTTCATTAACCTTCCTACAAATCTAGCCTATATTTGGCCACCTTCTCCACAATGGGACAGAAATGCTTTATCTAATAAAACATCAACTATTTGCAGGATAATCTGTTCCACAAGCACTGGATCAATTATTTACAGAAAATTTCATTTACACTAATTCACATTCTGGGGTGATAGCCCTGATAAACTCTTGATGAGTTAAGGGAAACACCTCAGCCCCCTCTGGTGCTCCCAGAACCATTGTCAGAGGACAAAGACATTTCAGTGGCTTTCCAAAAGTGCTACAGCCAGACTGATAAGACTTACAAAGGGTGGAGTGTTGTGGAGATGACATGACCTTCCTTTGTGAAACCTTCTGGAAACACAAGTCAACTCTCAGGCCTATGTCATGGTCATCTGTCTATCATCCCCAAACCAATTATTGACTAAAGCCACTCAAACCACTTAAGGGAAAAAAAAAAGGTATAAAAGCAATTGGACATGAGCAAAAACTGAGGAGAAATGCCCTCGCCTCTGTGGGGGTAGCTGAGAGAGGCTGCCCTGTCTCCTTCCACCTCTTCGGACAATGTAGGGGCGAGAAAGCCATGTACTCTCTATACGTTATATTCCATATCTTATACTTTACTCCCTTGCAATGCCTATTACCTTATACATTGTATATCTGATACTATGCCTGTTATGTTACACCTGATACAGTACCTTATATTCTTATAATATGGTTTCACTTTTACCTCACAGCTACTTTGATGTTAATTTCGCTGGGCTATATCTTTACTCTATAGGCACCTTATTTACAAACTGTGCTTTGCTGCTTTAATACTAATAACAATAACATGCTTTACACTTCGAAACTTACTAGGTATATATCTTACCTTATATTAGTTGTGTTCCTTTATGGTGTGTAGTTTTTTCTTTAACATGTGTGTTAAAGGGAAACAGCTATATTCTTTCCTTTTGCTTTCTGTTATAGAGATGGAGGTGTGCAGGTCATTTTGTTGCTCTGTGTTACCAAGGAGGGTTCTATATTTCTGTTTTAGGTTGTTGTGTTTAGGTTAGTAGTTTTCTGTTATTAAGTTTGTTGGGGGAGGTTGGAGGCAGGGGGTTGGGGTATACTACTGTGTTGATACTTAAAGTTTTGTTTGCTTGTTTCTGTAGAATGTGTTTTGCTGGTTTCTTTTGGGGTATTTTGGTCATCAATTAAATACAATCTTGCAGCTAAACGTTATCACCGACAATGCAAAACTCACAATAACTGTCATATACTTGTATTAATAAAAGTTATTTTGGAAGCTGCTGTGGAGAATGTTCTTTTCTTGCTGTTTAGTGTGCTCCTCACAGAAGAATATTGACAAAAAAAAATCTGGTTATTTTTAATACATTCAAAAGCTACCCTTCATCATGTAGTAAGCAAAAGAAGGATGCTGTAGGTATGGCTATTTTTCCCTTTTTGCCTTTAGCTTCCTTGAAACACTTGACAACCAGGGTTTGTTTGGTTTTTAATAATGGGATAAAGAAAGGGAAAGGGAGAGGGGAAGGAGAAGGGGAAGGATCTCCATGTAGCTGTTACTCAGTTCTGACACACTTCTGTATGTTTTTCTACCATGCTATCATTTCCTGAAAAAAAAAGAAAAAAAAAGAGTTTCAAGGCTTGTATAAGCTACAAAGTGCATTGAACTGCTGGTAAACTAGTTGGATAACAATTTCTTTTTTAAAAAGTAGATGTTTTGCTTTTTGTAGTCATCTAGGATGACATCAGGATACAGGATGTTGACAAGAAGGATAAACCACCTTCTGTAAGTAAAAAGAAGAAATAAGATCTGTCTTCTATCTAGTAGTTGTTTAGAGTATAATAGTTTTCATGAAGGTTAAGCAACACCCCTCAGCCTCATGGGTTTTTAGGGGTGGGAAAAAGAGCCTCTCTGTGTTTCTTCTTTGTATGTATCCAGGTATAACACTGAGAAATGCATTCTTCTCTAGGTCATAAATAATTTACATTGCCTAAGGTTAATAGTACTAGTTAGTATCAGTACTAACAGGAGAAAGAAATGAACAATTAGACTGATATTACATCACTACTCTATAGCTGCTGAAACGATGTATGGGATATTATGCCATTTAGTTTAGGCTGCAGTATTCCTAAATAGCTTGTGTCACTTCCATTCTGAAATATTTTCTTATTTTAATTGAGTCTAATATGTTAAGAGATGCACCTACAAGAGTTTGCACACTATAACAACTATATAATTTCTATTTTTTGCATATACTAATATTTCTATTTTAGAAAGTCTCCGTTTAAAAATAAATTGATCATGCAAACTACAACATCCTGATATTCAGCAGTAATACAATAATGCTGAGTATTTTGAGTAGTTCAATATAAGACTTCTTCCTCAGATATGAATACAATGCTTTAACATTACAGAAAAGTGTATACATACAGAGAAAAGCTATGCATAACTGCAACACTAAATTACATTGTTTTGAGATCTTTGCATTTTATAGTCTTGTAGCTATTAATGATGTTTACATGGTTAAAAGCTGCTAATAGCAAAAATGTTGCACAAAAAGCACTTTTGTAAACAACAGAATGAGGAATAAAGAAAGGACTACTTCAGGCATATAGGCTTGCAGACAATCTCTTCAATAAGCTAAAAACAAAACTTCATTCAAATACTCTAAATTTGGTCAAAATACTTGCAGAGAATATCTATGCATCATTAGAAAATGAGTGGGGTATATTTATTGTAGAACATTTTTAGTCAAGCAGTTCATCTCTAAGAACTCCCTTCCTTTCATATTTTAAAGCATGAGATAGATTGCACACTTACTGATATCCCAGCAATCTTGGGGAGTCAAGTGAGGTGGAAACCTTGTATTTCTAAGAGCTTTGCAGCTGAACATACCCTATGGTTTAAATGTTTTAATGACAGTTCAGTGTAGTATGCATTCTGAGGGATCTGGTCTTGCCAGATCAATGACCGAGACACAGCAAGTTTTTTAAGTTTAGGTCCAATTACCTCTCTTTTATACTGAGTTTTACTTAAGCCAAACCCAATGAGAGTAGTAGTAGTGGTGTCCTGAGGAAATTGGGGAAATTGATCTCAAGTCAGCATTTTTTTAGAGGCAAAGATTACTAGGGAGAAGATTAATACTAATCTCTGAGTAATAAATAGAGTGATAAATCCCTTTCAATAATAAAAACTGATGACTATATGAATAAATTAGCCCTCATGACATGAAATAAAAAATCTAAACCCTTGTAAAGTACAGTTTTTACAGACTACATCTGTATTGCCAGTAAATATAATCATCCAACTGTATTTAATGGTTACTCCACATACTTCAATATTTTCTTGATTTTATGTATTTTTACATTGGTGCCAAGTTTTTATGTTTTAGAAGACAGTTTAGAAAGGAAAACCACAAAATACTATGGACAGGCCCTTTTTTAAAAAATATAGAATAATGTTTGTGCACATTTCATATATTATAAAAACTTAATAAATCACAGGAAACGCAGTTTAAAAATATCAGTTGTTATTTATTACTAAACTTCATGTACTCTAGGCATGAAGGTACTATTTTATCATTTGGAAGATGCCTTTCTTATTTATTTAATTGTCAACCAAGAGGCAAGATATATAACTGAATAGGCATTATAATCATGTATATAATATCAAAATCTTACGGGATAAGATAGTTATTGGAATCTTAAATCAAATAGGGGAAACTATAAATAATTAAGAACAGGAAATTTCTCAAACTAATTCATCCCTTCAGTTTTGATTCTCTGCCAGTTTGGTACATGCTTATTTCAAGCCAAGTTGATAAAAGCAACACAGAAGATTCCAAGTTTGGACGTGATTCAGCACTGATCTCTCATCCAATCTTAAAGTGAATATCCTAATCTAATTTTTAAGCAAGACTTAATTCTACTGGAATGTTTCTAAAGCCCATTTTTCCTTTTTAGTTTAAATGAAAATTTGATTTTAATTAGTGACATTGTGGTTGTTTATTATTTTTCAAATTATAAAGACTAGGTTAGTTAACAAATACTAAGATCATCTTTAAAGCAAGAGAACCATATGAAATACTTAAAATACCATTTTAAAAAGATTGTTCCAAAAGCAGAAAGGAAAATTGCCTGCAGCAGTATAAAAATATTGCTGCTACCCATGACAATAAACCCCAGTATATCTCATGACATGTCCTTCTGCAGAAAGATAGGAAAGAATTAACGTGGTGTTAAATATAATTAACTATGATTTCTCTTTCTTGCTTTAGTGTTCATTGTAATCAAAGTGGAATCTTTCTTTGCAGTAGTTTGTGTACTGAAACCAAGCATCCTTCTTTGTGGAATATTAATGAGCAGATAATTAGCTACAATAATTTCATGTAGGCTATTAATTAGCTACAGAGTAAAATACAACTAAGTGAACTGCTGTTTTCAGCAGGAAAGAATCCTAACTGTTCAAATATCACAACTTGTCTCTATTTTTTTTTATTTTTATTTTGCATCTAATAGTTAGTCATCAATTTCTTACTGATTTTGATGCCTTGAGAGCTTAATATATTGTCTAGTCATTCTTATTTCAATAATTTTAAAATGCGGGTAAGTACAATAATCTTCTATAATAGCACTTACTACTATATATTTATTTTTTCATTTTCTTCTCCTTCATTGGATGTCAGTTCTACCTTTTGAACGCAATTATTCTTACCCTAAAATTGCAAATCTCTCACAAAATTAATTGTACTTTCCCTATCATATTAACTTCCTGCAAGGCCAGTCTCTATGTTTTGTCTGCCAGTCATACTAACCAAAACAATTTCCACATATAAAGAATTTCCAGTCAGAATCAATTATACCAGCATCTCCTCCACCCTTAAATTTCTCCTGCTGGCACACACACTGGCAGAAAATCAGTAATAAAAAGCTTAACAACCAAGTATTTCACACTACTTGTTTGTGCTAAACCCTCTAATTATCTTTCTTATCCTCTCTCCATTCTTATAGCTTCATGTGTTATTTGTCATCTTCTAATCTTTTACGTTATGAGCTGTTAGAGTTACCCATTTGAATGGTGTCCTAATAAATGAAGTCTGAACTAATTGAGTTATCCACTACCAGCTATTAATGCAATAAATACTAAATATATTATTATTACCAGAACCACAAAAAGTTATGTGCATTCCTTTATTGCTGTGTATCTATTTTAGAACCCTCCAGCAACAATTAGGGGATATTGGAGGTAAATGAGGCACAAAATAACTATTGTGCCTTTCTGGCCTTAGCACAGAAATGTTGCAAAGCTGCTTAAAAATGAGCCCACTGAAAGACAAAAAAATCCTGACAGCAATGGCATTTCCCCATCCTACCTTAAGAATTGACCTCTCTTTGTGATCCGAGCAGCAGTGACTCACCATTTCTAGAACTTGGGGAAGGATGGTTACTGAAAGTAGTATGAAAGGAAAGGCAACCCATACCTTCCTACTTCACACAGCAGCTTAGGAGAAGGCAAGCCATTCCCTCTTATAGAACTCCCTGCTAACTTGACTCAGTTCTAAAAACCACAAACATGAATCAAAACGCTAATATCTTGATGAGAAATTAATATAATGAATTATAGCATTAAACTCAGTATTAAATAAATACTATACCTTGTAAATGTAAACGCACAAATCCACGTCTCCTGATTATAATGGAAATATTTCCCCTCCTAGTTTTTTATCTTATCATTGTTTTAGAAACATCTGTAAGAGGCTTTTCAACTCTTTACTACAGTGTTGTAGAAATTTGCTTTTTGCATTTTGCTTTCTGTAATTTATATTTTTGCTCTTTATGGACATTAATAAAGGAAATTAGCAATTGTAACATAATTCCTATTGATATTCTTCTTCTAATAGATGAAGCATCATTATAAAATGAAATGTCACAAGCTATTTAAGAATTACCAGCCAAAATACAATATGACTATGGCTAATTTAACTCAAAACTAAATGTGCATTAGATCAGTCCACAGTTAAAGAATCAAAACTGAGTATTAAGTTAACTGAAATAGGAAGATGTTATATGGAGAACTTGAGAGAAACTCTATTAGGGAGTACCAAAGTGACACAGGATAAATCTCATTTTCAGAATTGATCTAGGATACCTTCTGCATTTTAATTACTGCACAGCTCACAAGGACATAACCCAGATGACTTTAAACATGGTACAATTAGCACAGTCTCAGAAGCCAGACCTCAAGCATAAGCTATGTAGCAGATAAGTATTTACCCAACTTTTCAAACTCTGGAATCTGCTCCAGGCCACATACAGCCATGGGAAACCCACTAAAAATCCTTCTCTTATGCAGATTAGAGCTAAGGTTTTTTTACCCAGATGGAACCATAGGAAAATATGCAGAACCTTCTGTGTTAGGATATTCAGCGATATGGTTATACATCCTACATATCATAGGCCCTGGACAGATATTACTTGGAGAAAGGAGAGAATCTGTCTTTCACCTGGTTCTTTTCTACCCCAAAGACTCTGTAAGTCTGTTTGGCAAAGGGACATTGTTACATCTGTAGAGGTCAAATGGTTCATTCTTCTTCCCTTCCATGAAGCCCAGTTTACAGGGCTACTGTTCAGAGCAGTTTTATGTGGGCTTAAAAGGTCTCTTTCAAGGCAGAGGAGAATGAACGCAATTGGCGAGTACAAATCTCACACAAAATATTTAAGAAATTAAGCACATATTATTGGATCAAAGACCTCCATACAAATATATAAATTCATATCCAAATTACCAAATTTACATTTAAAGCAATAGAACTGTGAGGCTCACATAGCTGAATAGACAGGTTACAGGCTTGGGCAACGGTTTACAGAGGGGCACACAAGTGCAGAGTGTCACCACTGTGCAATGCTCACCTCTGCCCCAGCATCTTTCATCTCCACACAGGCCTGTTGGCTGTTAAAAAGTTAATTTTCACCCATTTGCCAGGAGTGTTTATAGTCTTGACACCAGTAGCTGTGTGAATAGAGCTACATCATAGAACATAAGAACTTTTCCTCCACCTCCTTAGGGACCCAAATGACATTCAAACTACAGCATTTCTTATCAGGAGCTAATACATTTTAAAGTTTAAAGATCTAACAAAGATTTCCTCCCAGATTAATAGATTTGCTTCATGCCAGCTTAATTCTTTAGTTTACCAGGTTAGCCTAAGTAGCTTGCCTGCCCAAAGCCAACTGCCCCAAGGAATCTGTTTTAAAAAGTTGATTGATGTTTGTGCTAAAGTGTAGCAGCAGGTTAGAAAGAGCACTTCACATGATCGATTTTTAAATTTCTAGGTGAAATAATGCTATGGATTACATGTAAAGGAAGCTGAGATGAGAATTACTGAAATAGGAAGAGAAAAAAGCAGCAACTCCATTTAAATAGATCAGTTCTTTACAATAATGGAACCAGAAGGATCCTTTTCTTTTTAAATGAAAATCTTCATCATGGGGAAATTTTGCTGCTAGGGCATTGGGCAGGCAGAGCAGTTTATGTTTTTTTCAGATCTGTCACTAAATTATACCCATACACTCTTGCAGGCTACTTTCACTCAGTCTCTAAGCAAAAATCACCATGAACAGCATTACCACAGTCACTGCTGTGAATTACATACAGGGAACTCCTCTGTTTCCAAGGGGTTGGTAATTTTCTACAGAGATCACAATAATGCGAGGGGAAATTCCATGCACTCACAATTCAAAATACTGTAGCTCAGCGATCAATTGTTCAAAGCACTATTTGTATGTTAAATATTCCTGTATTTTAACCTAGTAACAACCTTTCTGATACAATAATTACTAGCTGGAGAGGTTCAAGAAAGCAGAAGAAAACCAAGAGCAGAGAAATTTTAAAAACAGAAAAGGATGAAAAGTCATGTCCTAGTAGAATCGTTCCAATAGTTCAGATTAAAAATCTAGTCCTAATGCAGAACTGCAAACACCTTAATTTTGTTGGAAATTGCAAGCAGATAAATAAAAATAGCAGGTCCATAGTTTTTCAAATTGTTTTATGTATACGCACACATGCTGTTTACCACAGTTTCACAAGTAAAACATACACAGCTGAAAGAAGAACATGGTGTGACATCTTGAAATACCCTTAAGCAATAAGCAGAAGCCTGAAGTTTGAGGCTCCTCAAATGGCAGGTGGTTTAAACACCTCTGATTTTCAGGAGGACATGTTACCACTTGCAACTTTGGTGCTTTTCTTAATCCACAAGTAAATATTTTAGACACCATCAATTCATTCCTTATTTTTCTTTTTCTTCTTTTATATGTTTTTATATAATCACACTAATAAAATACACTGTGTTCCCCAGTGAACAAATAAGTACAGCAACCAGATCCATACTGCATCCTCCTGGCTACGAACTCTTGTCAGGCCTTTCATCCTGCTCATAGCTCCAGTATGAAATTACAAGTTATGGACACAGGATTTATTTAGTGCATTGTTAGCATTCCCAATCATTATATACAGCTGAATCACCGGTATCCTGAGGCAGTGAAAAATTTCAGTCACTAACTCTTCATACTGTTGTTGCACCATTTTCTGAAATACACAATGAACTTGTAGCCCCAGGCTAGGCTCCTTACAAAGGTTGTTCTTTCTCTGCCCTACTTTCAGTTCATTTTATAATACAGAGCTTAAAGCCCTTCTAGTAATTTATTTATTGGTCTGAACACCAAAAGAAGGCTTTTATTATGATCCGCAACCATAACGGTAATAATATCCTGCTGAAAGTAATAGGCATGATACTTTGAGTGTGTGTGAAAAACACTGACCAAGACAAGGGGTGATTTAAAAACACGTACACTCAACAAGAAAAAGTAAAATTAACAGAAAAGACAGTGTCACCATTGACTTTTCTATTGAATCAGAATTCCATTTGCTTACTAGCACAGTTAGTAAGTAAACTAATGCAGATGTCCTGCAAGGCAGTTGGAGAAGGCAATTAGCTGACTTTCTCCCTGTAATCCTCTTGATTGTTTCCAACAAAACTAAAAATGGAGAATTTTGGGTTGAATACATCACTAAATATACACAAGAATCTTAAATATCCAATAGGGAGATCAAAAAGTTTGGCAGTTTTGCAAATGCTAATAAAAGACTACAACCACTGAAGTACAATAGGAGCATTATTTGCCTCTTAGGAAATAGATTTACCTGTATGCAGAACTTAATACTGTCTAATCAAATTATAAAACAAGTTACTTTAGAGTATTTAAAAAGGTCAGAATTTTCAACCATTTATTAAAACTTCCCACTTCAAAAGCACAACCTGCAGCACTGCTGTCACAGATACAGTAAACATGAAATGGAAGCCTTAAAACCCATTCCATTCTTAAATAACTGAACAAATTCATTAAGATTTATTAAAAAAGGCTTATGTGTACTATGCTAAAAGAACACATCTGTATGCCTAAATATATATATATAAAAAGTTAGAAAATATCAACACTAATTCCAGCCTTTATGACATGTTGAAAAATGGCAAAAAGTCCCTCAAAATGGTAAGTGTCTTAACAGTTTCAGATAAAAAACAATGTGAATATTTTCTTAGCCATATACTATTTTACTCTCAGCCTTAGCTGCAACACTTGAAGGTCTGTATGTTGAATATTCTGAATAGTATATTCCAGATATACAGAATGTTTTCATACAGGAAAAAGCAATGAGTTTTCTAAGCACTGTGTACAGCATTTGTCTGTTTTTCCTATTTCTTAATGTCAACAAAGCTACAGTAACTGTATTTTTTGGAAAGATAATCAAATGAAAGACTTTCTCATTCCAATCTCCTAGTTCTTTCTAAAAGTGCATATTTAATTTAATTAATGAAAAAAATTCCAGCTCTAAACATTTTAAAAATAACAATTTTTCAGTTATGTGCATTAGGAAAGCTATGGAGGAAAAAAAAAGTCAGTAGTCTGAATTAATTAAGTCACTATAATGATTTTCAAATCATTATAAGACAATTTTTGTCCTTACTAAGTGATCTTGGACAGAAAACTGATGTCTTTTAGGCTTATGCTTCCTCTGTCTGAAGCTTAACACAACAGATCTTTGATTGCTGAAAGGGTTTCAATGCACACTGACTGCCAAATCAGACTCCACTTTCAGATGCAATGGCACAAAAGCCATCATGACTGTGAGTTTTTCACAATCCTCCGTGGAATGATGCTGATAGACAGTAAGATTATTTACAATTTGCATATTAAATATATGTTTTAGATGGTGTTTTTTATGTTCTTCCTTAAGGAACTTGTAAGACCTTGAGGGCTGTCCAAGATGGGTGCTAGAACAGCTGGAAATTTCTGGGTACTGTTTATAGTATGACCAGGGAATAAAGATGGGATAGGTCTAACCATCTTCACAACTAACACTTTTCCCTTTAAGGAGCTGGATCTAGGGGTGGGTGGGACGGGATAATGTTGTCTTCGATAATCTCAGAGACTGTTTTTAGAAGTGTACCCAAAGTATTTGATGCTAAACCAAAGGGAAGATCAACTGAGCTGCTGCCTCTCTGCTTTTCACATCCAGGAACAGAGGTAAAAGTGCATGACCATAATGTCTGAAGTCAGACATAAAACAACCAACATCATTAAACCTACTTTGTATCACTTTGTAATTTTTAACCCCTGAAAAATAATACTGTCCCAGCCATCCCAATTAGGTAACAGTTACACCATTTGCATAGTACATAGAAAAGAATTACTTAATTAAAAATCAACAAAATATCACTGCCAAGAAATAAAATTATGTGGTAAGGTAGATAGGCAGATACTTTAGAGTACTGCTGGATGCTGATAAGTAGAAAGAGGGTGGGGTTAGTCAGGCTACAAAACAGAACAGAACTTGACCCCTATTGCTGTTGATGGAAATTAGGGACATTTGCTTTTTCTGTATTCCAGTGTAAGTTAACTTTAAAGGAAAGTAAATCCATCTCTTTACCACACACTCAAACATGAATTCAAGTTCAAATAGTTTCTCTTTGTAACAAATAAAACAAGTCAGAGAAGTGTATGTATGTATGTATGGCCAAACTTCGCGAACGAAGATTTGGGAAGGGCTTTCCCCAGGTGGGGGTGTGCCCTTCGAGCCTGAGCAGTGGATTTTTTAGGTGAGGCTCAGTGTGCGCAGAACTGGCCCCACCGTTTAAGTCCCAAGGTCCATCTGCCATGGCCAAGCGAGCTTGGACGGTGACAAGTGAAGTCCTCAGGACTGTCTACAGCACCCGGTACTAACCGGGGCTGACCCTGCTGAGCATCCGAGATCTGACGGGATGGGATGGCAGGGAGGCATTTAACTGCCCGGTATGGTCTCCACTGAGACTCGAACTCACGACCTTGTGATCAGAGTCCAGAGTGCTTACCATTACACCACGGGACCGCCCCAGTCAGAGAAGTACACTTCAGAGAAATGAAGAACTGAATGCTTCTAAAGAAGCATACCAGTGCAGTTCTATGTTAAAAAGCGATTAAAAAAATACTTTGATTCATCAATTCAGGCTGGCATAGCCTATGAAAAAGAATAATACCAGTTACACAGCACATCTGGTACAGGATTCTCCACAGCACTTAATACTGGTATAATTCTGCTTTACTGGGACAAAATTAATAGGTGGTTTTGAAACCACCATTTCATCTCTGGTCCTTTCTTCTTTGGAATTTCATATCACTTCATGACAGGCAATATGCACACAGTATATCTTGATACAACGTTTTCTGCTCCTAGATGCCTCACCATCTTTCAGCCTTTGAGACCTTTCTTACCTCTTAAGATATCTGAACACCACAGTAAAAACTGAACTTTTTCACATTGGATTTTATGTAAAAACAAAAAAAAATCAGGCATATGAAAGAAGCAATACCGATTGCTCTTTTCTTGTGATCGTTTACACAGTTTACACCTTATGAACCACAGGTTTCAATGTTTCTTCTACCTGCAAGGGTTGAAAATTTCATTTTTCTTGGTACACAATGTGGCTGTTAAAGACTGCTTTTCCTTGAATGAGTGGGCATTGATTACCAAGAAGGACAAGGTAAAGGTAGATTACACTGCTACTTTGGCAGGTATCCTCTGAAGTACTTATGTCTTAGACGTTCAGGGCTTAATCAGACGCAGGGCTCTCAATTAGGAAAAGGTTTTCGTTTCGTCAAGTGGGCAGAAAATGTTGGCTCTTCCATTGCCTGTATTTCAACTTCTTATTAGAGCAGTTGATCTAACAAAAAGTGTTTTACATGCCAGTATAAAACTATACTTTTTTGAGACTGACAGCATTTGGAGTACCCAAATTCTTCCTCCTCAATTCTTGTTAATGCGTCATCATTTACCAAGTCTAAAGTTCTTTACAGTGCATTGGGAAACTATTCTAAACTCTGCACGTGGTTTCATTGACTTTTCTCAAAAAATTTTTATGGCATTACTGGATAAAATTACAGGGTACTAACCCTGAAAACTGGCTTGAATCATGGAATCATAGAATCATAGATCATGGCACTCAGTGCCACGTCCAATCTGTGTTTAAAAATCTCCAGGGATGGTGAATCCACCACCTCTCTGAGCAGGCCATTCCAATGCCTGATTACTCTCTCTGGAAAGAATTTTTTTCTGATATCCAATTTTAATTTCCCTTGGCAGAGCTTAAGCCCGTGCCCCCTTGTCCTATTGCTGAGTGCCTGGGAGAAGAGACCAACTCCCACCTGGCTAGAACTTCCCTTCAGGTAGTTCTAGACAGTGATGAGGTCACCTCTAAGCCTCCTCTTCTCCAGGCTAAACAACCCCAGCTCCCTCAGCCTCTCCCCATAGGACTTATGCTCCAGTCCCTTCACCAGCCTTGTTGCTCTTCTCTGGACCCACTCCGGCACCTCAATATTTTTTCCTGAACTGAGGGGCCCAGAACTGAATACAATACTCAAGGTGTGGCCTCACCAGCGCTGAGTACAGGGGAAGGATCACTTCTCTCATCCCGCTAGCCATGTTATTATTGATCCAGGACAGGATCCCATTGGCCTTCTTGGCCACCTGGGCACACTGTTGACTCATGTTGAGCTTCCTGTCAATTAGTACCCCCAGGACCCTTTCTGCCTGGCTGCTCTCCAGCCACTCTGAGCCCAGCCTGTAGCGCTGCAGGGGGTTGTTGTGGCCAAAGTGCAGGACCCGGCACTTGGCCTTTTTGAAATTCATCCCATTGGAATCAGCCCATCTCTCAAGTCTATCCAGATCCCTTTGCAGAGCCCTCCTGCCTTCCAGCAGGTCAACACTCCCTCTCAACTTGGTGTCATCAGCAAATTTGCTGATGATGGTCTCAATCCCCTCACCTAAATCATTAATAAAGATGTTAAACAGGACTGGACCCAACACTGACCCCTGGGGAACACCACTAGTGACCGTCTATCCACTGGACACAGCCCCATTCACCAGCACTCTGGGCCCGAACCTCCAGCCAGCCCCTAACTCAGCAGAGGGTATGCTTTTCTAGATAGACCACATCCACAGCCTTACCCTCATCCACCAGGTGGGTCACTTGATCATAAAAGGAGATTAGGTTGGTCAGACAGGACCTGCCCCTCCTAAACCCATGCTGGCTGGGTCTAATCCCTTGTCCATCCTGAAGGTGTGTGATTGCACTCAGGTTCTGTTCCTTTAATTTCTATATTTTTACGAAAACAACCTATATTATTACTGTAAATTTAATGTTTCATTTCATTCCTGTTTCAAAAATATAACAATCCCTTAGCTCAACAACAGTTTGTACTGAAATAGATGCAAATGAACCTACATTCACAGAAGATTTGCAAGAAAAGCTGTCAAGTCTAAAGAAGTCTTACAAAGAATCTTTAATGTTGGCCTTTTGGAACAAACTGCATTGCTATTATTGATCAGGAATAAAACTAAAAATATTACAATTTCTTAATAGTCAGAAAACCGAAAAAAGGAATAAAAGAAAAAAAGGCAGAAGTGAAAAGTAAAGCCATGCCAAGAAACTGAATTATTTTCCTGCAACCAATTAAATACTAATGACTAAAATGAATAAGGCATGGTCCAAGACAGTATTTTATTATTTTAATAATATTTTTAAAATGCTGTTTCATGATAATGTTAGATGATATTTTAAAGACCATGTGAGTTATGAGTAAGACAACACGGTCCTATTGTGACTCTAGATGTTTCGGTTCTGAAAAATATGAATTGCAGATTATAATACAAATTTGTGTAACATAAATTGAAAATGAATTGCAGGTATTCTAAAAGGAAAAAATATAATTAAAGATAAAAGGAGATGTGATAGAATACACTCAGTTTTTCTCAATACTTTTTCTCAATATGGAGAAATCAAGCTACATTTTGTAATTATAGTTCATATAGAGGTTAATAAAACAATAATGCAAACTTGCTTAAACTAATGTTAAATTTATATGTTTTGTATGTCACAATTATATTCTTTCTTCACAGTTCTGATCCACTGGTAATGACACTGTAAAATATTAGAGGCCTGGCTCAAATATTATTCAATATTCCATCATTTTTGTCCTATATTCATAGCAAGTACTTCAATAACTCGGAAATGTTGGAATTTTACTTTTCTGGAATTTGAAAGATTAGTCACATTTCCATTTGATCTATGTTCTGTAAGTCTTCTCAGCAAGTTTTTTCTACATCAGATAATACACAATACAGTGAATTTGCAGTACTAGTCAATTATTAACAATTACAGTGACAGTGGCTACAAAGACAGAGGATCTCACTTCAGAAGGAGCCATATGGAGAGGACAAGGGGTGATAGGTGAAAGCTGCACCAGGAGAGGTTTCATCTCAGTGTAAATAATACACTTTTTGTTATGAAAACAATCATTTGCCACAACAACTTCCCCATGGAGAAGGTAGAGTCCCCATTCTCAAGGTTTTCAAGGTGTTACTTAGACTGAGTACTAGATAATCTCATCTAGACTCCCCTTTCCATGAAAAATTGGACTAGGGTATCTTCTGAGGTCCCTTCCAGCCTGGGATTTTGTATGACTGTATGATTGTATATCTCTAAATCTCAGCCTCTAGAATGGAAGGCAGTATCATTTCCGATGGAAGATAAGTGACTTGGTTATCATACAGTAGGTGGCCAGCAGAATTGGTACTAGAATGTCACAACTAAGGAATGCTCAGTTATATTATTTTCCAATAAAATTTGAAATATCACTACAAAGAGATGATTTCAACTGATTTATTTTCACTTATTTCCCAATTCACTGATTTGCCAGACCAATGAAGAAAGTGTGAAAAATCATTTAGATTTCCAGTTCCGTAGGGAATCTGTTTACTGAATAATTTTCTCTGAAGCTGACTCATCTAAACAAGATCTAAGTTTGTCCAGAGCCAATATTTACATGAACAGGTGACAGATTTAAAAATATTTAAAATGGGAAGAGGAAAAAATTTGGTGGAGATAGCAAGGTTTTCAAAACAAGGCAAATGAATCCAATATTCCATGTAGTAAAATGTTCTTTCAAACAGATGTGGAAAAGAACTACATACCAAACACAACGAATGCAAGACACAAACATGACTGCAAGTAAGATAATTTTATGAGTCCTGGGGATGATTTTGTTATACATTTTATCTCAAAAAATTATTGGAAAATTAATTTAGAAAAACATGTCCATGATGCTGCCTTCCCATTTAATTACATGCTACTATAAAAGTGACCATCATTTATAAGTATTTTTTTAAGAATTTGACTATGTACAAAAGTACCACACATAACTATTCACAGTACATCAAAATCATTTGGTCCCTGGAGTCTTCAATATTTAATTGGAATTATATGAATGTTTACACAAGGCAGGGAGAACAGTCATGCCAATGTCAACAAAAATGAATGCCCGGTAAGGGTCTGTAGCTGTTTAATTATTTTGGAAGAAAAACAGTAAATGGAAAGTTAATAAAAATGTTTATAATATGTCCTATAAGTTGCTCAGTATGAAACATAAGTCATATTGGTGTCTTAAAATAACTGATGTGAACTGTACCATTCAGGAATAGCATACTTATGGTTCTACTAAAAACACTTTTATTGTAAAACTATTTACAATGTATTGAACTTAACAAAATTTACTCATCATTCAAAACTTCTGAAGATAGATGTTTTCCATCATTTCCAGAAGCACTGAACATTATTTTATTGTATCATTTAAATTATTTTTTGTGATGCCATGTGTTCCATTTCCATAGCCTCTTTCATTTAAGGAGTAATTCCACAAAAATCTATGACTGATTGTATTGTTTCTTCCATTACTACTATCAGTTAAGCCAATAAAGTAATTATCAAGCATTAAGCCAAGTGTAAATTGTTTGCAAAAGCAAGAATTCTCTAATACAAGGGGCGTTAAGGATTTACAGTTTTGGATATGTTGCAGGGTTAAGAAGAGAGACAGCACATGAAATTTTTAAAAAGTAAATTTTTCATGTCAGCTAACTATAAATTCACAGACTACTGAGACTTTGTAGCTACATATAGCTCAGTTGACCACAGGAAGAGTTTGAAAATGAATTTATAAATATTTTAACGCATGATAATATTCATGTCTCTTTTTATTCAATCAATTTCTAATAACAACAAATACAGTCTATATGATTATCTATGGGACAAATACATACTTCTGTCTCACCTACTATCCTGCAATATACAGGGAATGGATATTACAGAAATGGAAAAAACTAAGCATGAGAACATTTTTTCCACTGGTCCAGAGCCCTGTTAGTGCTAGATGGAAGTTTTGTCTCTCCTGCCATTAGTTGCATTAAAGTCTGGAAGATTATCTCAATTTATTCACAGCCCAGCGCAGGGCAGGCAGAGGGGCCATTACCTTGGCCCACAGAAGGGTCTCCCTCTCCACAGCAAGTGTTATCTGAACATTGTGCTCGAGCACTGCTTAGCAGAGCAACAGTACTAAAAACCAGTTATAACTATATTAACAATTGCTCTCAATATTTCTTCCAATGTATAAGGCTTCTTTCACTGGAAGGATAATGGAACATAATTTAAAGGCATTAAAACTTGAAACTTGCATTTAAATAGTAATTATACTGATTGTTTTTAATATCTGCCTATTTTTTTTTTCTTTAGAGCAGCTGAGTGTCTTGCATGATTAAATACAAACTCTGTAAAGGACTCCACTGTCTCTGATCACAAATCATATTTTATAATTGCAGCTATTTTAATTTTGAGACATCATGTAATCTGTTAAACACAAAAGTTGAATGAGGCCTTTTGACTTTCAATATGCTGTAGCAAGTCATCTGCACATTAAATTTTGTGAAAACTCTTTAAAGCCACCATAAAAAAAGAAAACTGCCTTTTTAAAATCACATTTTTATGGAGATGTGTCCCTTTAGCTTCCTCATATCGGCTGCCAATGACAGAATGTTCACCAGAGGTAAATGGAACTGAGCTGCCCATCTGCATGCTTCAAACACAATCGTGTGCCAACAATAAGATGTAAACATAGAGAGATACATATATAGATGTTTATAACATCAGGCTTCTTCACCCTGGAAAACACAGCTTGAAGAATAACACCATGATAGTAGTCCATGACTGTCATCAAAGTTAACAATGCATCAGTCGCAGAACCATTTGCAACTTTCAGACAGAAAGCACTACTACCACACTGACTCCAAACCTTGCCAAGATGAACATGTGTTGTCAGGGCAGACAGCAGTGGAGAACAGACCTTGACAAGCAAGCATTGATTCCACCCTTTTGGTGAGAATCACTTGCCAATTATGTGGCAAAGGAATTTCTGAATTATGCAAATTAATTGCTACAGGTATAAAAATTTAAAAAATCTCTTACCTACTATTGCTCATGAAGTAGCCCTTTTCCACAGATTACATTAATATCCATGGAAGTATGGTTCAGACTAACATAGATTTGGACTGAGTCTACCTAGGTAATTAAAGCAGATTTTGATTGTATTCTGCTGCAGTAGTGTTCTAATTATACCTGTAACAGGAATAGGTCTGAAATATTTGCAACTAAAAAGTTGAAAATAATGAAGGAAAAAAAAAAGCTACTGAAATGTAATTTGGTCATCTCTAGTACCTAATCTATAGTTACTTACATATATATTTTTTTTCCATGCCAAGTCTAGTTAGCATGGATCTAAAAAAGTACATTTCCTAAACATCAGTATAGTCAAGCTGTAAATGAGTTCATTACTCATTGGACTACTTCCACTATTTTTTTATATCAGATCTTTTATAATGTATTGTTTAGAGCAAAGGTTTTAAAGTGAAATACACTTCCATCTTACAACTAAATTTAAAGCTATCTTTTTCAAGATATAAAATATCCTTAGAAAGTCATATTCATTTTCTAAAGTGAGCAGATCAACACTAACAAATCTCAGCCCCCCCAAAAATCAGGGTCTGACATTTAAACTTCCTCCCTTCACAGCTTTAGATTGACTAGTTCCTTACAGAAGCCATTTCACTCTATTTCAAGTTAATTTGCTAATGTCCAAAGTAATCTTTAAACTCATCAAACAAATGATTTAACTATAGTACTACTTTTTTATTGTCTATATATCATCCTGTTGGCCCCTTCGGTATCACATCCCCCAGAAAAGTTGTTCAACTGTCACCATGAAAGGTACTGTTTCAACTCAACTCAGACTGATCGTTTTTCTAAGAATTGCAAAACACATTTAAGATCAGGGTACTAGGCAGAATATAGTGTATCCTTGTCCCATCAAACATCTAAAATGCAGTAGATAACACAGCTCAATACTGAAATACTCTTTTATGCAGGTTATAGGGCTAATTTTGCAAGTATCATTTACTTTAATGACACTAAGTCAGTAGCAAACTGACCAGTTGGAAAATCAGATAGGTTCATGTCTTCAACCCCGTAGACAAAGGAAGGCAGAAGACAAATGCTGGCAGTTAGTCACTCATGAAGGGCAATTTAATTCTTTGTAGCCAGGACTATAAAAAATACATGTAACAACTATAAAAACTTCTTTTCCCCTGATTAGAGTTAGTAAATAAATTGATACCTGTCCCTAAGCATGCTAACCAATGGAAAAATTAGCACAGTAGCAGAATTACTTAATGCACAGGGACAGTACCTGCCAGGATAGAGGCACCCTTCCCACCTACACACAACCTGCTGGCTTCACCAGTGCTGCTATACATGAACAGTTCTCAGCACAGCTGTCAGCCCACCATGCACATCTGACTGCTCCTCTGCACGTTCTGGCTTGTGCATTTGCCTCTAGCTGTCTCTAAAGTCATCAGCTCACTTATAAAGCAAGTGAGGATGATCTTAAGGGTAATCTTAACTGTGACACTTAAGTTTTCCCACTAAAACTGAGACTTCCAGAATACAGATATTTAAATATCTTACCTGCCTAGATTCAGCTGATTGCCAATGGAGAGAAATGAATATTTCTGGAAATGCTACTTGTTGCTTCTCACAAGGCATGTCTGGAAAGGCTTTGTGAATTGCCCTCGGAAGTGCCGGTTTCCTAGCTCAGATGTAAATGTGTAGACTGTGATTGTTGTGCTAGGTGGGGTGAAGCTCGTCGGTGCCTACACTTTGTTATTACAGTGTAAATCATGTGTTTAGAATTGTCTAAAGAGGCCAGAGTCACACTGCCACACTGAGGACTGGTTTGCCAGTGCAGGTACTACAAAAGACAGTTTTAGTAATGCCTGCTAAGGAGTCAGATAAGACTTGGCACACAGACATATTCTTGAAACCAGTCAGTCCCTGCAGAAGTGTGAAGAGATCCCATAACTTGACAACCAATACTGACAGCCCAGGGTTTTTAAGAGGTCATAAGAAGGAAGGGACAAAAATAGCTTCCTTACAGCTTTTTTTTTCCTCTCCAGGCAGTAAATTTTGTCTCTCAGAGATACGTTTCTATAAAAATAAAGTTTTAACTATGTGCTTGACCCAATGTTTATATAACAGTGGAAAAAAGAGACATGCATCTATCAAAATTTTACAGTTAGCTAGTATCTGTAATTATACTCCAGCATGTATATATATTTTTTTTCAGTGTTGCATAACAAACCAGTCTTCTATTATTCTACTACAACAGTCAAGTAGTGTACTAAATATGAAGTGTTTGAGATAAAGGATATGGTGATGGATTAATCCTACCAACTGAGTCAACATTAAGCTCCTAATTAACAGAACATATTTTAGAATTAAATTAGTAACTCAATATCCACAGCTCTGTATCATAGCACTAACATTAGACTACTTGATCTTCACAGATTAAAAAATCCTGATATCAAGGCATTGTCTGGCTTACCTGAAAAAATTTCTAGCATTACTCTTAATAACATTTTCCTGGAATGTTTGATTCATATGAGAATTACATGGAAATAATTACAGGGGAATAACTTATTCTTGTCTATTTTCCTTCTATAGACAAAACTTTTTTTAATGTCATTCTACAGATTTCAGAAGAGCTACTCTCAATTTTCCCCAAGTGAAAGATGAGGCTCAAGCCTATTGTGTTCCCATCACCTTCATGTTAAACCTACAAAATGGCCTTGAGTTACTAATATTTGTTGTGTCTAGACTTAGAGGTTCCTTCATCAAAGTATAATCATCCTCTAGAGAAATTTTAAAAACATCTCTGCATTCAAGAACAAGACATGACTTTATCCCCTTTATACCTTTAATTTTCTTTCCTAAATATGAAATCATCCTTGCACAGAATATACATGCACTACATTCTTCAGTGTCAATTTGGAACATAAATGTGATCATCCCTCTCACCTATTTTAAGGGAAAAATAGAACAAGGAATGGATGAATGTCATTTCAGAAAGAAGCAAATTTTTATGGAAGGAAAAGGAGACATATTTGCTTCAAGGAACATTTTTTTTACATACATTAGTAGGACACAGATTGGCAAATCATTGCCTGCATTCATCTTCAAGACCTCGCTGAAACACCAGACATTACACCTATTAGGTGCCAAAATCAACCAGATTCCATGATGGAGGGCCCAGAAGATGTAAGAGGCATGTAAGAAATGAATTTCCCTCTTAGATCAGCTAAATTAGAAGCAATGGCTTATATGTCATGGTACAGTTGTATCAAATTCAAAATGCTTCAGTTGATTTAAACAGTCTAGTATATTGTCAAAATCTTACTTGAAAACTCCACTTAATATACAGACGGGATCTTAAATATTTATAATTTTTATTTGCTTAAAATTAAACAAAAACAAATGATAAATTACATACCCAAGATGATTCTCTTTTAGTAAAATAACTGAAGTGGCATGTAAAAGTGGCCTACGTGCAAAGACAGCCGCCACTTGTATAATTTGTCTCCCAATGACCTTAGCAACATCAGAACTAATCACAGGATTTGCAAACTTTGTATTCCAACCACCTATATCCACTTCTTTCTATGAAACATATTGCCATTCACATGGAAATTGTGAAAAAAATCAGCATTCTGTTTAAACTCTACGTAAAACAAAACTAACACAGGTCAGTGCTCCCTACTGATTTAAGTTAGAGAAAACCCTGTTTACATCTATTAAGTGAGAGCAGAAACAAGCCGAATCAATAGCAACCAATTTAAATATCTCTGAAAGAAGTACTGGTACTTTAAAACAAAACACTGGCAAGATTTTGTTTATTCAAGTGTGTGTGTGTGTGTGTGTGTGTGCGTGTGTGTGTGTGTGTGTGTGTGTGTGTGTGTGTGTGTATGCACATGCACCTGCACCTGCACAGGAAACTGCCAGAACCTGAATTTGAGACTGACCATTGTGTGTAAAATCTCAGGGAAATATGTGAAACATATTTCAACAAGTTTCAACAAGTAACTACATAAATTCCAGATAAAGATGGGAAATACAGTATCTTATCAAATGGTTAAGGCTATAAAAAATTAAGTATATTCACAAAGTGGTTAAAATCACATTACAGAGACAACCTTAATTTTTATATTTCCTAATTTCTGAGTATTCGACATTGAGACATGAATAACATTGATGAAGTATATTTTTAGCTTATTTCTTACAGGAACAAAACATAGATAATTGCTTTGAATGTCTGTCCTGGTAGTCCTTAACTTTTTAAACTTTTGGATAATTTCTGTCTATCTGAAAAACATAGTCCACTGTTTTTCTAGAGCTTTCATAAAAGTGGATTGTTAGCTAAGAGTCTTACTAAAAGTGAGATGTAGGGAGTGCAGAGCCTGTAACACACTGACAGCAACCAGCTGACCCATCAGATATGTGTATTAGCCAGATGACCAATATATGAACAGCTCTAAATGAGCCACGGTATGTGCTGTCTCTTCCCTAGAGGTTTACCCATAGGAGATAGCTATGCTTATTGCAGCAGGAAGGAATGAAAGATCAGGGATATAGAACACAAATCCCTAAGAAACTTAGTTGCTGTCCTTTCCACTTCTCATGGAATGAACCGTTTTCCATGTGCTTTTATTAACTGTCACCAGAGAAACCAAATCCTAAAGCACTGGTGAAAGGGTAAAAAGGTATTTTCAATCTTTTATTTGTACATACAAAGTGCACATAACCCAGAGAGGAAAAATATTTCTCATTCTAATACAATCAAAGTAGTTTCTGAACACGTGAGAAATGCTGCTTTGTCTTTAGGCAAGGACAATATGGGTGCCTGCACCTGTGCCTGCATCACCTGCTCAAGGCACTCAGTCAAGTGCCAATGTATTAAATTCTACAGACACAACTGATTTCTTCTTTTGTCTTGCAGAGGGGATAGTGTTGCTAGTAAACTTGGTGCAGCCCTAAGGCAACAACATTGACTACAGAGTGAGAACAAATGACACTTTCTCTTTCCATTTTCAGATTTTCTTTTTTTTTTTTTTTGAGAATTGGAAGAAGATTAGTAACTTCACTGTGATTTTCTCTGGCTAGGATAATGGTAAGAAGCTGGCTTATTTATTAGGAAAAACAGTTAGCATATGTTTGTACTTTCAAATTCTTTTAAATGAGACATGAAGTTACTCAGCACTATGAAAATTATTCAGTACCTGAAACTAATCATCCAAAATCAGAGACACTCAGAAGAAACCAACACTCTGGCTTACAGTTATTCATATCTTCACAGTGAATACCAGAAAATTGACCTCTACATTCTTAATCTTGTTCTTGTATCACCTACTTTAAAACTTTACCTATCTAATTGATGACATAAAGTATCATTGAAGTCTGACTATCATTTAATCAGGTTGATTACATGAAAAATATTCTGGCCTCAGTAATACAAGGAAGTTTAGGTTTTATACAATTTACACAAATCAGTAATTGCAGTTGTGTGCATTTTCTGTAGTGAAGATGAGGCAAATGAGTCTCATGATGATTAAATATAAAACAGTGTACTTTGTAGTTTCATGAATGGTGTGGGAAAATGACAAAGGGTAAAATTAGAGAAAACTGGGAAGTTATATTCACATTCTAACAAAAGTTACAACAGTCCTGAGATTATAGGGTTAAATCCTATTGCTACTCCCTGGGTAAAATGCAGTTGGTTACTCCCTGGATGGGATGCGGTCAGCATGCCCAAACTCCCACACAATACATGCCAAGGTGGACTAAATGGAGGATGGAGCAGAGTAGAGACACAGTGGCCACACATTGTTGAAATCCTTGCAAGAGGAGGAAGTAAGTGGTGCCTCTAGCTGATAAGCCAGAACGTAGCTGTCAGTCAAGGGAGAAGAAAGAAGATTTCTCGGAACTATGGCAAGATCAAAGATGTACACCTCCATCCTAAAGGTTATGTCAGATATAATACTGACATTACTCACCTCCAAGGTATGACTGTTCACCACTGAACACGTATGACCAGAGTTGCTCTAGCTCAACTAAGTTAAAAATGAGAAGAAGTTAAAGACTCCATCATTACTTCTGGGGTCGGTCAAAGGACTGAACCTGTGTTCTTCCCCATAGGAATGCCTGCTGGGTAAAGAACCATACTATATGCACACTGAATGATTATCCAGAGCTAGCTTTTGCTAGGGCTTAGAGCTTGTTAGTCTATTGCTTTGAACACATTTTTGCAGCCAGATACTATCACCAGCAATCCTCAAACCTCAACCGGTCACAATTTTCTATTATATTAATAAAGAGTATTATTCCATATACTGGCATGAGTCTTTCAAGGGCGCTAACAGTTGCCGAAAGCAGGTAACGTACTTGACCAGGCCCAGGAGCAGGTCTTTCTTACGCTGTTGGCAGGTGTACCTGTGTCTTTTGTGAGGTACTGACAGGCCAATTAAAGGTGTTGAAACCCAGGAGGATGTCTTTCTGTTTGCATGTGACCCTGAAAAAGTAACCTGAACCCGCCCCTCCAATCCAGTGGACTGTTTGGTGAAGGGTCCCCATATGTCCCCAGGGGATGCTGCCAGACTGGTTGGACAAGGGTCTCAACTCTCTTGGGACACAGATAGACTAATCAAAACCAAAGGGTTTGACAAAATATGCCCTGTCATGTGACAAATGACAAAGATAAATCATCAAAACAAGTAGAAAAAAGAAAAACTGTTGTCATGGAAACGTAACAGTTAAAATTTCTCATGCTCCTTCAAAACATCAAATTTGGTAAATCAGGTTGTATTCCCTGCTTGTCATAGTAAACTATTTGATGAGACAAGTGCTGGCATGCATCTTTGACAACACATCATCTTCAGTGGTTTAGCAAAGCCATATGTCTACACTGCACTGTAGTACAAAAGCGAAAGTTTCTCAAATTCCTTGGACAGCCCAGTGGAGAAAAAACATCAACATTCTCATATAAAACTCAAATTTTAGATATCCAGTCATTTTTGACAAAAGTATTGCTTGGGTTTTACAGAAGCTCATCTAGCCTGTAAGCCTCAAATAGAAGTTAAATTCAGTTCCTTGTTTGCATATAGACTAACAACCATTTATAAGTTTTCACTTTAATGTTCCCAGCAGTGCAAATTTCTGGTAGTCACACTTTATCATAAAAGGCAGTTATTCCATGAATTGTAGCTATGACTTATTTGAAAAAAAAATACTCCAACACCTGTACATCTGGATGTACCAGTACTTAGTTATTTTAAGAAGAAAAAAGAAAGACATTGCCTGCCAGCACTGTTACTAATTGACTTCTGCTTAGCTCAGATATTTCACCTGTTCTCAGTGCTTCCTAATGCTGGCTCAAATGAATTGTGATTCCTCTATGAAGTTGGCCAGAGAAGCATGCTTGCAAGAAGGACAATATTCTCCCATCAAATCTGTTGTGAATAGCTGCCATAGCAAAATGGAGAATAGTCCAATAGTTCAGATGAGGTCTGGTAAGGGACACAGCTACGACATGCAGGCTAAGCAAAGTCCAGTTACCTCCAGAATCATCTGTAGGATGAAGCAGCTTGGACTGAAAGTCAGTTAACTTTAAAACAACAGATGACCATTTAATTGTCTACTTTTCCTCTTATAAAATAGTTGCAATGGTCTAGGTGGAGGAGAGAGGAGGGAGTTCTGCCACTATAGATTTGGCAGAACTACTAAGTTATACATCCTTTTTATTTTACAGATGGGAAGAAAGAATCAAAACTTTCACTAGTAGGTAATTTCTGCTTGGGTATTGCTGGATTTGCAGAGGCAGAAATATCTCCAGGACATCAACATCTTATGATAATTCATATTAAGGAAAAAACATTCTACTAAAGTACAGATATACCAAAAACCTTTCAGCCTATTGCAAATAGTGATTCTTAAAATTCCTTATGCGTTAAGAGTCAAGGACATCTTGGATGTTTCTTTTCTTTTTTTCTTTTTCATTTGCAAAGCTATCCATATGCCATACAGGGGTATTTTATTTTATGACAAATGAGGGAAAGATTGTGTCTAGCCTGATAACTGTATTTAAAATTTGGGAAACAGATTTCAAGTATACTCCCAAACTGGGAGGGTCTTTCACTATGCAGTAGATCTCCACACAAAAGACCTAAGTGTAGAAAGCAACATCTCTCACCACTGTCTTTCCCCAAGGCTAGTGGCATGAACAGTACCACGATACTGTAACTGAACAGTAGAGAAAGAAATTATACTATGCAAATGCCTAAAAGAGGATCTGCAATGAATCATCATCTTTGGAAAAGGCATAAAAGAAGTGCTGCACTTAAATATGAATGACTTTGGAACAACATTTTTCTTTCCAACCCAAGGTCCATGTACTGTCACACTTAAAAGTAATGATAATAGAAATGTATGGACAAACTGCTTAGTAATTCTGTAATCACATAAAACTACATCAGAAAAAATATCTTCAGGCTTCCTTAGAATTTTATTTTTTTTCTTCAAACACACATGAAACTCAATCAATAGAAGTAATAAATGCATCATATTATTAAGAGAAAATAAGACTCTTCAGTAGTTTAAGCAGATGTTTTACTCCAGTAAGGATGGATCACTTTTCCTAGCTTGACTGCTTAATATTTAAATGTAGTGTTCCCAAAATGTACCTTGTCTTTATGAAGGAATAAAATACCTATAGAGCTACATAAAAACTCTACTAAAAATGAGGTTAAGATTAATGTCAAATTTTTTTTTTTTTTTAAATCTGATTATTTTACAGCCATCTAGCCTAACTCTTTAGGAACTGAAAATAAGAACTAATGATGTTGGAATTTATCCATACTTGGAAAGACTGACAGATTGGAGCATTTTTCTTTCTCTCAGAAAAAAGTCAATTTGATTAGATGCTTAGTTGGGTGAACCATCAGCTGAAGTTTTGACCTGTAATATAATTTAAGAAAAGGCAGTTAAATGCCAGCCTAATGCCCAATCATGTCAGATCTAGGAAGCCAAGCAGGGTCAGCTAGTACTTGGATGGGAGACCTCCAGGCAATACCAGGGGCTGTAGGTTCTGGTCCTGAGGACTTCACTGTCACTGTCCAAGCTCGTTCAGCCATGGCAGATGAACTTTAGGAGTTAAAGGGTGGGGCCAGTTCTGCGTATGCTGTGCCTCACCTAAAAAATCCACTGCACAGGCTCGAAGGACACACCCATGTGGGGAAAACCTTTCACAGATTTTCATTCATAAAGCTTAGCCATGATGATGAATTTAAGAACACTAAAAAAAGATGCCTATTACCTTATCCTTCTGCATGAATAAAATGTATGTTGACATACAGCACATTCACCTTATATTTGCACTTTGACCACTTGGCAGTTTTCTGAGAACAAACGGCTAAGCCATTGTGATCAGTGCACTAAATATGTGCAGGCTTAGGAAAAATAAAATAGCTAAAATTTAAGACAAACCAATTATTCCATCCTTTAAAAATTCTGATGCCACAAAAGACTGTCTTGGTACATAATAGAAGAGAACTCCCCAAAAACTTCTCTGTTGTCAAAGCTTACACATAAATAAAGGAACCAGAGGGCAGTCCAGGCTTATTACTGTCAGAAGAATGCAGAACCTTAAAGCTGTATGTGATGTTGCATCCATCTTTCTATATCAGTAATGAATTTGGCTTGCTCAGTTATTTCTGCCATTAGGCATCAGTAAGAAAAGGAATATGAAAAGAATATTTTGGGGAGGCAAAGCATCAAGGAGCTAAATTCATGAGATAACAGTGAAACTAGGGGAAAAGCCAGATTGGAGCAAATTGTATATAATGTGCACCTTGTAACTGAAGAGTTGTGAGAGACTGAAATGTTAAAGGTTAAGAACTCAATCAGCCATTTGCAAAAGCAGGGGGTGTTTTGCTGAAGCTAGATTTGCAGCCCCCAGCCAAAAGGGAGGAGGAGAATTTTTGGATCTGTACAGACAAAACCTCTGATCAGCATACAACAGCCCAGGTGCAGAGGGGGTGAGCCCCAGAGGATGACCACAACAAACCAACTTTTCTTTAGCTGGGTTTTGAGCTAAATAAGGGAAGAGGCTGATAAGATGCAGATCCTGTGGAGGTGGAATAGTGCTTTTCATCATGCTAATTTCCTCCCTTATACAATCGGCACAGGTGTAAAAGCCCCAGTCCCCACACCCACCTTCAGGGAGGTATCAGGACATTCACATTCACATGTAGCCTGATGGGGCATAACTGGCTCAACCATGCTGATGTAAGAGGCAGCTGGCATGTCCTAGAAGGTGTCATAAACCATCAAAGATCCTCGAAGCACCCCCAGACTCATTTCAGAGGCCTTCCAGCAGAAGGTTGCATGTGAATCAAAGTGTTACACTAAACACTGTAAAACTCCCAGCCCAGGGGAGGTACCTGGGCATTCCCACCTGAACCTAAACATTTATTACCCCCTTGAACTTTGTGTTTCATGGGCTTCCCCCACCTCAGACAGATCAAGGCTGTGACCACCACCTCAATTAAAAACTGCAACAATCAACTGTCATTGCTGGCTCCATGCGTAGTGATATCTTTCTACTCTTATCCTTTCTTTGTTTCTTTTCCTTATACGTTTTCTTAAGTGTTATTTTTATGCTTTAATATTGTTATATTCCTAAAGATACTAACAAAAATGGCAACATAACTCCTTTCCCTTGCAGACAAATTGTTCTGAAATAAATCTGCCATATACATATACCTATAAACACTGATCATTTAGTGTCATTTCACTCTAATCTACCCCAAGGGATCTATTATTAACAAGAACCTCAGTCACTCCATCTTCAGCATTGTAACAAGAGTATTCTCTATTGCACAACTTTTTGAAAAGAGTGCCATTCTTATGTGGCTTTCCTGGAAACTTCACTATTGTTGTACTTCTTGCGATGATAATAAACAAAATTTACTGCCTGTTTAAATTGTACTTTATGAGGCTAATATGGCAGCAACGATATCGGCATAAAAATTGGATTGCATGTGACTCTGAAAATGGGACATCCAAGTGAAACCTTCTGCTTCTCGTATGATTGCAAAACAAGCTTCAGGCCCCAAATATAGAAAAGGAAGGTACAAAGGTCTGAATATATGTGCTCTGGGAATGTTTAGGAAAAGGATATGCCACATCAATGAACAGCAAGATGGTTTGCCCCAAGAGAAAGCAGACAAGCTCACACAACTCTGTCATTTAATTCTCTTGGCTGCCAACAGGAGATCTATCACATTTCTTTAACTTCATTTTCACCAAAATACTTATATATTTTACATGACATTTCAAAATTTACCTAATCCAAAAGAGACCACAAGCAATCTGTTTCCAGAAACCTTATTGTGTTCTGCAAAAATCTTTCTGTAAATAAACTTGTCTTAATTATTTAGATTAGCTTGAAAGATTAAAGTTCTATTTTCATGGGATCTCATATAAAGCTTTTACCAGCAAGTGATCACTTCTGGGACAACATTTCAGAAAACATCCACATAAAACCCTTTAGTGCTAAACACATAATCTTCCTGACAAAAACATGCTCTATTTGCCTACTGCTTCCATTCTTCTTAGAATAAGAAAAATAAAAACTTTAAGGAAGGTCTTCTCATCTGGTGAGATTATAGTTCCTATTACTAATCCTTCCTTAAGATGTTTTTATTTTTAACAATAATTAATTTGCTAGCAAAAAGTGAAAGACATGAAAGTTGGCAGGGCTGCATAGAAATATGTAGAAAGTATAAGAAAATGCATAAGAAAACTGTATAAACTAAGTATCTTAAAATAGAAGAAAAAACTAGAGAAGTCCTGAATTACTGCTTTTACACAAGTCCTGCTGAGGCAGAGTTCTCTCTGGGGTGTGTTGAACTATGCACCAGAATCAGAACAAGATGACCTAATTTTATGTTATGTTGAATAATGTGTGATTTCAGAAAAAGTCATTTAATTCCCTACAACTTCAGTTTTCACCTTAGAATAATAGGGGCAATGTTTTTTACATTATCAAGATATGCTTCAGAGAAGTGAAATATATACTTTCTTTTCTCACTTTTATGTTTTATACTTCATCTATCTCATCATAGAAAAGGAAAGCCACAATAAATTCCTCGATGAAGTATGTGTTGTATTTTGCTACACACTGGCAACTGAATAAAACACTGCTATTGCCCTCTCCTGCTTCTTCATCTCCTTCCTCCCCTGAGGATCAGTTGGATGTCAGGGAAAATCACATTTATCTGACATCTTTAAAATTAAGGACATGGTGAGAAAATGGGAAAACACCCTATCCAAAGGGAAGGAATAACCGTAGAGCGGTAGAAAATGCGGTACCACAAAGAAGATGAGTTATTCAATTATTTTGGTTCAATGATCTAGTACAAAAAAACTTGCTACTGGATAAAACTGCTGACTCTGTTAAGTCCAAGTGCTTAGCTTGATGCCAAGCTAAATACAGGTGGTACCCATGTTTTAATTTCAATGTCACCATCTTATTTTTTCACCTCGAAAACTGAATATCCAACAATAAATACAAAACAAGAACAAAAATTGTTACCCCACTGTTTCAGAGAGATGACAGCATTCAGATTTCATGCTCCTAAATTTGGTACTGCCTTAGAAGCACTGAGGCAAGGGCTGCAGGGAGTGTTTGGGGCCTCTTCCTGGGGATGGAGAGGTGTTCCCCTCTCCTAGGGGGATGTGCTGCTGTTGAGGAACTGTATCACCAGCAGAGGAGTTATGGAGGAAGTGAGCTAACTGTGCCATGTCAGAGAGGATGGGAGATCTACAGCAGCAAGTAGGATAGTCTGAAAGAAGTCCTGCATTGAAAAACAGAGGGTATGAAATACGTGATTCATATTAAATCTACCTGGAAAATTTATATTCCTGACCAGATCAAGCCTGGTCCCACATCTTCTGAATTACTTTGGAAAGGAATACAATTTACAGGCTCCAAGACCACTCTCCAATCTTAACAGTGAGGATTGGATAACCTACTGATCTAAATTAATTAAATTACTTAAATTAAATTAATTAAAAATTCTCACACATACCTGTGTGTCTTGCACACATACATACACACACAATAAAAAAAGAAAATTTAAGGATCATGCTGGTCTAAAGATATGTTTGATTCTTCCAATTGGTTAGAAAAAGTCCTTAAGATCAGTGCTTTCTAAAAAAGTCTATTGTTATTATGAATTGGAAATATTTAGATATGCTTAATTTAGTTTATTTGTTTGGGGTTTTTTTCCCACAGAAATAATGGTCTTTTCATTCTAAAGGCTTAGGTATTAGTTAATTTTTTAAACACTTACATTCTATGCAAAGTTCATCAATTATGATTTGAAAAAGACTTCTTGACTAATGTTTCCTCCTTTTTCTTTCAAATAGCAAAACATTTATTAAAAAAAAGTGTTTAATTCTTTTCACCTACATAAAAATACCCCACTTTTCAAAGTATTAATCTGATGCTTCAATTTCATAGAGTTGTTCACATATTACATATGGTTTAGATTGCTCTGTCCTATAAAAATTAAATGTTAGCCATTTTATTCTTTCACATGACAGCATGGTTAGATAGCTGTTGAAGAGATGCTTACACACAGAATTACACAGGGTGGTAGGAGGAACAGAAAAGCTTTATGGTGATACAACTCTGTAAGTAGCTAATTGCAATTAGAATTTCATGTTCTGGATGTACAGAAGAGGGTTTGCTATATCAAAACATTGGACAACACGCTTCTGGCAGGACTCTGGAACCATTCAGAACTTTTGAAGATCATCAGAATGGGAAATAAAAATTCTAAATAAAACAAAAATTAATTTTTGACAAATGCCTGAAATGTTTTTTTTTTCATAATTTCTAACTATGGCTTGTCCAGTGGTGCATGCCAATTGCACTACATTTTCTGTACCCAAACTAACACATTTCCCCTCTGAACAGCTGATAAAATTCCTAGACTGGGCTTCAAGAAGATGTTGAAACATAAATGGAGCACTTTGGTCTGATTGCTCTCTGCTTTCAGTTTCATTTCTACTTGTGCAAGATGGCTACAAAATGCTATCAAAACTGAATTGCGGTTTTCTTATCACCACTCTGCATGGCGCAAATGATACATTCAATTGTAGGTATTCAGAAAGCTTTCAGATTAAGAAGTTTCAATTATGTTGGAAAGCTTTTAAGGTTTTTTCTCATCTATGTACTTCATACTACACCAATAACACCTTGAAATATAGTCCAGAAAGAGTGATTCAATGTTCTTCTTTGCCCTTTTCCCAGCTGCCGAGGTATCTGCAACACAGGACACAAATTAGGAGAAACAGGCTCTGTTATAGTCTGAGGCAGACAGCAGGTACTTTTTAAATGTCTCCATTACTTTATTCTTCACACTGTGTCCCCCCAGTAATCTTAAGTGCAGCAGTACTTTTTTTTAGCTTTTCTATATGAATATGTAGTTGGCAGACTTAGGATACCTCAGCATCTTCTCCCTCTGCAGGCCTACTAGTATTGTCCGTGTCAAAAAGGTAGTATTAGCAAAACTCCCACTTCATCTGATCTTATTTGCTGGAACACTTTGGAAAATCATATTAATTTGATCAATTACTTTTTTCATAATATTCTTTGTATTGCCACCTTTAAAGGTAATTTGTAAAGAACTTATTCTCTGCAGATTACTTGTTTTTTGTCCTGTCTCCTCACTAATCCTTTGGTCCAGGTTTACTTTGTTGATTACTTGCTCTTGAGTTATTTTAATCATCACAGATTCTTTGCTTATCATAGATACTTGACATCATGCTAAGAACTCAGGAAGCTTATTTTAAAAACCTTGTTACATGTAAAGTGTTTTTATTTTTGTTAAAGGGAAAAGAGATCTTTTAAAACTTACATTCAAATAAATCATACTCAAATAAAACTTTGTATGAGGGAATTTAAACATTTGGATACTTTCAGGTACATATCTAGCATAGTATATATAATTGTAATATTTAAAGTAATTTCTCTTTTAAACAAAATAAGAAATATTTTCCTAAATTTTTGATCAGAAGATCATGTATCCTCAACTTCTGATGTGTTTGTATAATTATCCAATAACTGATTGAAACTAAGACATTTTTTAAAAAGCATCTGTTTTACATTTGTTTATCCTATTTCTTTGAACAAGGAAGTAAGTTAGCCATCAAGGTTAAGAAAATTTCTCACTTAGTGATGTGCTAGACAGATTACTGATCAGATTTCAGCAAAATGCTTTAGGGAAAACCCACCAAACAGACACTATTTTCAGTACACAGGCACCTGGGTGACATTCTGAGGTCCACTTAACAAGAGAAGTGATTAGATACTGTAATAATCCCGTCTGGTCTTCCATCTATGGAAAAGAAGTGTGATTTCTAATGAAACAGAGAGAAAAAATAGAGAATTTCACACTTAATAAAGTTCTCTGCGGAACACATTTGGGTCAACTTTTCCTCTTTTGCAGTTGCAGTCTGAAATGATTAAGCCAGATCCGTAGTCTCTGATTTACTTGCTGTTCCAAATATACCATCATATAGTAGAATATTCCTCTCGTAAGATATCAGTGTTGTATGTAGCAGGCCTGAAAGAGCCTCTGCTCTGATAAAGTTCTGATTATGGCTGAAAATAAGGACCACTGAGATCTAGTGCAGATAACTTAATGGCTTAAACTAGCTAACATATTCTGATCAACAAAAAAATATGGATATGGTGGGAGGAATATTTAGCTCTTTAAGGACAGATAATCTTATATGAAATTGAAAATTTAAGATACCAAAAATTTAAGGCATGACTAAGGCATGCACTTCTAACTCACACTAACTGATTTAGAAGCCTCTTGGATGAATCTTGACCTTCCAAATCTTCAATTCTTTTTGAAGATTAATATAGAGTTTAATATTTTATCTTTGCGAACATTTCAGTTGTCCGAAGGTATCAAATAACATAAATTTATTTGGACATCTAATTGTATGCTAAACAGTCCGTACCATATGCCAATGAAAGAAGATTCATTCTAAAAAATATTTGAAAATGGAATATTTTTGTATTATTAGTGCCATTATAGACACTGATGAAATGAGAGCAGTCACACAAACTAGAATTTCTTTGTCTCAACATTGGCTTAGGTTTTTCAGTTTGTTTTCAATATGAATGTTTCCCCTCCCAGGCTTTAGAACTGAGCCTGCACAGAAAGATCTGTAGAAACTGCACAATGCAGAGTAAAAACATAAAAGGCTTAAGTGAAAAAAGCAGTCTACAGAACAATTATATGCAAATTAAACTGTATATTCTAGGGATCATCAGAGGGTTGACTAACTTAAAGCACTAAACCGAATCCACTGCAAAGAAAAGTGAGACAATACTAACAACAGTTACTTATTTTTACGCTTTTTTAAAGAATGATTCATCCATTTTGTTCAGACACAAAGATGATTTTGCTGTCTCCCTGAAAGATCTACTGGTACAATTGATATTCTAGTGCTTGAGTACTTCAGCATAGTACAAACATTTTATTTTCTATACATTTACAGAATAAACCCAACAATTAGTTGCAAGTTCATTGCATATGTCCTGTTCTCTGCTTCCTTTTGCAAAATGTATTTAATTATTCTTTGTCATGCACACTCCTGGTAGGTTTTTGCCAGCATTCAAAGAATATTCTTCAAGTGATTAGTCTTCTTCTGATGAAAGGTCATGGCCAAGGAGTTCTCATTATATAAAAGAAACTAACAGAATGTGAAATGAACTGACAGATGAAATAATCCATATCATATACTGCAATCCAACTATCTGAAAAAAGAGTAGGATGGTTGGATAAACACCCAATTATTTTTTTTTCCAAGCTAGTAGTGAAACGGTTAAGAATGTATACTGTCAACCCCTTCTTTGCCATAGGGTTTTAAATTTCCTTCAGCAAAACATTTAACTGAGGCTTAATTTCAGCTACTTCATCAGTCTAAAAGACATTTATCTGACATTACTCATCTTGGTTCAATCAGGGGCCACCATCACCAAAAAAATCTATTCGTTTCATCATAAGATATATGCCCAAAATAACAGGATGAATCAGAGCTGGTGCTGCCTCTTCTTTTTCATTAACTGTGGAGAAGGTCTAGGGAAATGGCTTAAATGAGACACTTAAATTTTTTGATGTCTGCAAATTGTCCCAATCCAATAAAAGTAGTTACAGTTTGATATTTAGGTTGTTTTTAGAATCAAAAACGTGAGGCCTTCCAGAAAAGAAACAAAAAGGCAAATAAAGAAGAGCTACCTGAGTTACACAGATAAACACTACAAACTAACAGTATAAACCCTATACATTAACAGTATAAAAAGTAAACACCAGTACAGTGATGAAAATTATGAAAAACAGATTCCTCATTCACAGCTAGAGTCTCCTGAAGTCCTGACCTTTCACCCAAAAAATGGACAGTGTTATCTTTCAAGAAAAGCCAAAGGGGATATCCATAGCAGTGATCACTGTTCATGCCATGGCTTAGTGCCTGGCAGCAGGAAACAAGCAATTTCTCAGAGATGAACACTCCAACCAGAACGTTGCACTAGCTAAGGATACACTCTTTCTCTGACCTAAGGCAGACCAGAATTCATCTCATAAGATTCTGGAAAGACAGAGTGTATATGGCTGCATAATCAAGTGAGGCACTTAAAAGGGAGGAACTTCAAGTCTAGTTTTGCTTCAAGGGATAGGAAGAAATTGAATGTTTGTGTCTGCAAGTACCTTAGGAGGTGGGAAACCACTACAGCATCCTACTAACAGCCTACAGTTTTAGGTGCTGCATAATGCTGTGGCTTGCTAACCTAAGCAACTTTTACCTTTTCAAAAGAGAAGAAAGGGCAAATACAACCCCTGTGTTTCAACTACACTTAGTTTGAGATGTGCAAGCCCATGGCTTCCAATTTAGAAGTTACCACACAGTAAGTGTGGACCCCGAGACTTTGAAAACCATCAGATAAATTCAAATGTGCAGATGATGGTCCTCAACTCACCAAAGAAAAGCCAAAAAAATCAAACAAACTAAAACAAACAAACTAATATTTGTTTCCATGTCTAAGAATGGACTAATGAAAAGTCATCCTCAGACAGAACAGGGATTAGGCCAGTATTACTGGCCAGACTTTATCAGAAACACTGAACTCAATCACAAACTGAGCATGAAAAATATTATTAACTACTTCTACAATGTAACATGATATTTCCTTATGTTATGACCACACCAAGAGAGTTCTCTCAAATTCCAGAACTGTAACTGCAGTGACCGTAACCAGGGACACTGTTCATCAAGGAGTCAGCAATCCACACAACAGTTAACCTGGGTAGGCACATGCCTGAGTAGGTAGCTGTTCTTTGCTACACGTATGTAGAGCTGTGCCATGGGACCTGTGCTGTGCTGTGTGTATCCCTTGGCTGCAGGATAACCTTAGCCCATCCCAGGGTAACACAGAAGCCTGTAGGCAGTACAGGGACTGCATCTAGCTAAAAAGGAGGCAAGAAGTTCACATGTGAACATCCCTTTTCTTTCTTGACAGTAGAATTTATTAATAGAACCCTTTTCTTTTAGGAGAATCCTGTAAAATCTCAAAAGATCTTCTTCTTTAGAGTCTTAGCTTCAATAAATGGCATTTTAAGTAGTGTTCTACAGGGTGTGAGTGTCCCTGTTATTACAATGATAATGAACCAGCACTTCCAGATGCAACACCGTAACCAAGATGCCTTACGCTCCAACTGAAATGCCAGTCTTTAGACTCTGAAATAAAAAAACATTTCTACCAACATTTTCAGTGTTAATAATACTTTATCCAAAACATGCAATTGTAAAGCTATCATTTTTGTTTTTGAAAGTCATTTAAGATATGTCCTGCAATGAGGGATGAAAGTAGAAGTTTCTGAGTAAGTTTCAGGTGCAGTCCACACTACTAACATTAATGACACTGAAAAAACTCCTTAAGAGGGAACTAACTGCCCAGCTTTTTACAAGTACACTATCCCTAATGTTTCCTTGTTTCTGCCACCATTTTTTACTTTCTCACATGACCAGCAGCTGCAATCTTCATCTTTTTTTTACTTATAGTTAATAGAAGCATTTACCTACAAGGGTTACAGACTCCCATCCAAGTCATTCCAAGTTTGATACAAGAGCTCATTTAAAGTGAAGTCCTGACCAGGGTGAAGAGATCTCACTGCAATCTATTGTCCTTTAAGACATTCCAAACATAGCTACTTAATTAAATAATAAAAAATATACATGTATTACATTCTTACACACTAACCTTATTTTCTCAAGTTCACAAGTCCTGGCAACCAAAAATTCATGCAGCAAGTGTAAGAGAATTAAGAAAGTTTGAATATAAAAGTTCTGAAATCAAGTTTAGTTCTTACATTTCTGTAAATTCTGATTAAGCCACAGACTACAGGGAAATACTCCAGATGTCTAGCAAACAAATATCAGGCAATAAGACATAAAACCCGCTCATATTAATTCCAGCAACTTCTATCCTCTCTAAAATAAGCAATGACTTAGCTGTTGGGAGAAGTCTTCGGAACCTTTTTTTCCCCTGAAGCTGTGAATCCCACTGGTTTGTTTAGTTTGTTTGTTTGTTGGTTGGGTTTTTTTTTTGTTTTTACCTGCCCTATAAACAGGTAACTAATAATTACTATTCTTTATCTCAACTACTTAAAGATATATGCTCCTATCCTAAAGAAAGCATACAGTCTATGAAAAGTTTTCCCCCTCATCTGCATAGTAATTAAGCACTACACAAGGGTTTATCAGAGGGCATACAACAACAACAACTTGGCTACAAGGCAACATGTCACAATTGTGACTTGAGAAGAACAACTGAGAGAGACCAAAGTGCTGCACTGGAAATTTAATGCAAAGTTTTTTTCATTATATGCTTTTTCAACCAGTGCAAATTGTTTTTACAGGTTGTGATACTTAACTGAATTCTTTTCATTAAAATTATGTTTTATAAAAGATGGGCAGTCAAAATATAGAAGTATCAACCAAAGAAGGAAGAAAATTTGCAGAACATAAAAATCACCCAATGCCTTGAGTGCTCACTATCAGACAACCTACAGTTCCAGCAAACAGATCTCTGTTAGTTTCCTAAATGACACATTCGAAAAACAAAAGCAGAGTAAAAGGAATCATCAGTTCAGCATTTAGGAAGAACACATTTGATAGTATATTTTCAAATGAAATCTTGTCCTCCAATATAAGTGCAATGTTGCAAACTAGTTAAGTCTATTCACAGTATACCACACTGATCATCTCATTCTTCTCCTGCAAAAAACCCCAGAGCACACATAATGACAGTGTAATCAACATTTAAATGAATTTACAAGACATTGTCTAATCTTGTAAAGACCAGGAAAGACATAACAATAAGCAGCATAGAAACTTTCTTCACTATCCAATATGGGTGAATTTCCTAAAAGTGATGATCTTAAAGTTGGAAATGAAATTAATGAATAGAGAGACAATGGAGACAAACAGCATTTACAGCCTTACCCAGACTGATGCTGTCTCACCATCTTCCATATCATTTGTTATGAGGTGAAGGCACTTAGCAGGATGGGTAAGCAATGTGATTATGCACTTCCACATTACATCTAAATCCCTCTGTTTATTCTATCACATCAGATAAGAGAAGCTAAAACACAGCTACCTTTCATTTTCAATATGAACTGAATTTTTTTGAAAATACATTTGTTCAAAACAGTAAAATTACAGATTTTGTAGCCTCATGTTTTAATATGAAAAATGGATATATCAAAACTACTGACATAATTCATCCATCTAGATCCATGTAACTAAACTCTCCTTTAACCACATGAATGAAAATTCTGAAAAAAAAAGGATTACATTTTGCATCAAAGCCTTAAAAGCCCAGAGAGTCTCCGATTGCACCAGAGAAAAGGATGCTAATCTAGGATTCGGGATCTTTAGTCTTTATCATCCCTCAGTGAAATACACAATGGTACTACTTCGATTTAAAGAGCTGCTAACTGCATTGCCTCGGAGGAGCAGTTTCTGGGAAGTCAAGTTTCAAGCTCTGTAGGAGTCATAAATCAGTATCAACTCCTTATATTACACCCTGACATAAATGGGAAAAGCCCCTACACTGTCATTCCCCTTTCTTACATTAAAAGTCAGTATAAAGAAAATACTCCACTTTAGCAATATGCACAGTATGCTGTGACTGTCATTCTTCATGCTAACATTATTTCCCTCTGGTCCTCTCAGAATTTGTTTTCTTATCTGTAGTCTTACAGCTGAATTATAAATTCTCTGGAAGGAAATATCTTTATTAACCACTTGCTCAGTACCTAAAATGAAATCAAGTTCTTATTCCATGACTGTTCCAAGCCCACAACACAGTTGCACAAGGCAGACTTGTAAAACTTTACATAAGGTAACTTATTTGTCAATTTGGCACACAAATAGATGAACATTAGTTTTGTTTTATTATAAAGAGAACTAAAGTTTAGGCTTATGGGGGGACTCAACACAAAGGTAACAGACTAGCTTATTTCTAGTGTTTGAACAGAAAGTGTTTCTCTCATGTAATATTCATTTTAAAACACATGGTGGTTAGGGACCCAAGAGAGATGGTTATCACGTCACATACAAAATATCTGTAGACTATCAAGAGTGAAATCTTGTCTTTGGAAACAGCCATCCTCGGTTGAAACTTTGAAAGTCTAATCTTTTAGAGCCATCAACAATTTTACATAAATGATTAAAATTTAGCAAGAGCAAATGCAGGATTCTCCACCTGGGATCAGGTAATCCTGGTTATACACAGAAAGTGGGGAATGAAAGACCAAAAAATAGCCCCACAGAAAGGAGCCTGGGGGTCTTGATTGATAGAAAGTTGAATATGAGTCAGTAATGCTCTAGCAGCCAGGAGAGCCAACCATGTCCTGAGGGGCATCAGGCAAAGCATCCCCTACCAAGTGAGGGAGGGGATTGTCCCACTCTGCTCTGTACTGGGGTGGCCTCACCTCAAGCACCTTGTGTAGTTATAGGAGACAAAAAGTTACAAAGCTATTAGGGACCATCCAAAGCTAGAAGATACTGACAAGTCTGCAGCGGAAGCCGTATGAAGAGTGGCTGACGTCACTTTGCTTGTTCAGCCTGGAGAAGAGGAGACTGAGGGAAGACCTCATCACAGTCTACAGCTTCTGTAGCCCACAAGTTCAAGTGGACAGGAAGATGCTGATCTCTTTTTTCAGGTTACCAGTGATAGGACATGACGAAATTGAGTAATAATGCCACATTAGGAAAATTCAGGTTGGACATTAGGAATAGGTTCTTCATTGAGAGGGTCATTGATCACTGGAACAGGCTCCTTGGAAAGTGGTTGTGGCACCAAGCCTGTCAGAGTTCAAGGAGTGTCTGGACAATGCTCTTCATCACATGGTTTAGTTTTAGGCAGTCGCACAAAAGGAGCAGGGAGTTGGACTCAGTGATCCTTGCGGGTCCCTTCCAACTTGAGATACTCTATGATGCTATGGTTCTGTGATTCCATAATTCCATTTTGATGGGCTTTTTTACACTGCTACTACCAACTTATTAATTTTTATCTATAAAACAAAAAGCCAGTATCAGTAATGAATTATAATATTAAACTAGGAGAGCTATTTGGAGAATAAATACATGTAGTACATGCTTAAAAACTATACAGAAAACATCATAAATAAAAAGATGTACATTATCATTGTGTTATCATTGGTTTTACTAAATTCTGCATAGACACTGAGAAAGAAGAGGCTAAACTAACTAAAGAGGATTAACACCATAAGAAAGAACAAACAGGATTAATTTAAAAATGCTGGAGAAAAGTGAAATTGTGTCAGAAGATGATATGACTCTATAGTTTGGCAAGCTGGTAGCCTGAATCACTAAAAAATAAGTAATTGGCTCCTTGGCTTGTAGTGCTACATTTTTTTTAACTGACTATCCTCTGCCCTTTGTCATTTCAAAAATTCTAAACACAAAATTAAACAGTTTTGAGCACACAGCCAAGCATATATATTCCTCAGAAGATCTTAGGTAGCTTTACATGTTTTTACAGCTTATGCAGACAAAAAAAGGCAATGTGCTTGCTGTAAGACAGCTGTGCAACAAATAATAGGCACTCTCCATCAGTGAATAGATACACTCATGATTAAGGAGAATTCTGCTGTACATCAATCAGTTCAGGTGGGATCAGCTTTCTCATTTCCTTGCCTGATTACTGTCTCCAGTGAGCTGAGGTACTTCAACCTAAAATGTTCTTAGAAGAACCACTGAACCATGTAGCTTCCATGAAGTGCACAGCAGTGAGCTGATAGTTAAGTGAAATTATGAATATAGGCTATGCAAGAGCATAAGTACTGGTTTATACATGTCAGGTTCTTATAATATTTGTTACTAATATTGATTTAATGCATAATATTTATGATTGCCATATAGTATAGTGATGAATGTCAAAATAACCTCAGATTAGCATCTAAAAATATTTTTGACATTAACTGTCCCCTTAATAGTGATTGGCCTTATTAACATTGATATGACTTTCTTATCAAGTCATATTTCAAAACTAATTTATATGTAACAACTTTATCATAGTATTTATTTTCTCTCAGTGTTTCTCCAACTTCATCTATTTCTGTGAACTGGACACAATAAGAAAAGTATTTTGTCCTATGCAGTGCTTTTACCAATACTTACAATATGTTTTACAAAGAAAGTTTAGTATTGTGATCTCCACTGCTATCAACAGAGAAACTTAGACACAGAAAAGTCAAACGCCTTTTAAAGTATACTCTATACACAAATCAGAGAGCTAAGCTAACAGGACTCTTCAGTCTCAGTCCTGTGCTATATTAATACCACTACGTTCTCTCCCCTAGAGAGAGAAAAAGCCCCAATCAGGTGGCTAATTACAACTAACCACAGACAGCCAATAATCCTTGAATAAGCCAGTTTCAAAACCCCTGAATTATTAGATTCATAGATTCCTTGTAAGCCTCTGAAGTAATTAAAGCCTGACTGAGAAGCTAAGCAATCTTTAGCTCAAATCCTGTGAACAGAGTAGTTTGGGAACATAATGTATGATGAATATTAATGTGCTATTTTGCTGTATAAGCAGTGAGTGTAATTCAGCAAAACCTTACCCAAACTGTACATATAACAGATTCATGTTGTCTTAACACAGCTAAAGCTAATGTTAGGAGAAAGCATCAAAAAATGTGATTTTATCTCTTATTATTCTGATGACAACATGAGACACAGTAACAGAACATAGCCAGATACCTCAAGGCTCCAATGGCCTGTGAATCTTTCCATAAATGAAGGAACAGAGCAGTTTGATGAGGACAGTCTAGTAACAGGACTATGAACTTGTTACTTTTCCACCATTTTCAAAGAGAAATTCTCCATAATTTGGAAAGAAATCTTAAAATTTAAGGTCTCCTGGATTCTTAAACTACTATTAATTTTATATGTTTTAACACAAAATATCCTGAATTCTCTCCTTGGAAATGCACTATAGTGTCTAGAGTAAGTTAAATGTCCTTGAAATTACCTGGAACTGCGCCATTGACCATGCAAGGAACAGAGACCATTTCTTAAATAGAGAGCTATTAAAACTGCAGGCACTGAGGAACAAAATATTTATATCACAGCCACTGGACTCTATTGTAAAGGAATGTTCACTAACTCATCTCTGTGTGTGAGCTCATTAAAAGACTCACCACTTCACCAGAGAATAAGAGATTGCTTTTCCTAAGTGAAACTGAGCTGAACCTAAGAACTCATTTTTAATAGTCACAGCCACTGGACTTCTGTCAGTCACCAAGACTGGAGTGTCCTTTTAAGCTATTAAGTAAAACCGAGCTCAAGTGTGAATTTGAAAAGAACAACATTCATCTTTGCAAAAATTCTTGGCCTTTTTTTGCTACTTTCTGCATCCATTTTATGTAGATTTTTAGTTCACATTTGGAAAGAAATTACAAATCTTGGCATGTCTGTTCAAAAAACCCAATAATTTTTAACAAGACTATGAAGCTACAGCCAATTTGGACCACAGCATAAATGGACCAGTGTTTGGGTTTGTCATATGCCTTCCTCATGAGGAATGCTTTATGCTGAGGATTTGTTACACAGCTTTCACACTACAGAACCCAGGTCCTGAGACATGAAAAAGCAGCAGCAACTGCTTACATTACTAACTGCAGTATACACCATGAATGCCTTAGGAAAGGTGGGAAGGTGTATTGCTCTAAGCTTATCTTCCCACCTGCCCAGACCTGCAAATTTGCACTCTATGCAGTCACAGCTTCCGTATTCCTTCCTCCTCTCCCAAGACAATCTGATGCCAGAAAGGAACAAGATGGTCCATCTGCCCAAGAAGGAGCAAAGAATAATAAAAAAACTAAGTGCAGCAGAAAGCCATCACAGCTATGGGATATATTTTGAGCACTTGTTGCATATCTGTTTTATAATGCCTCTTCAGTGAAATAAACCAGTTACACAAGAAATTCACATATTGGCCTCACATCTGACTCCAAAGGGCATCCTCACTTTTCTCTGTTCTAGTCACACATCCTGTATCCTCTCATGTCTTCTTTTTGCTATTCTAAATACTTTTAAATTTTTTGTTCCTTCTTTATTTGGAGGTCCTGACGGTATTTCCTAACTCTTGGTATCATTAACACTAGTCAGGTTTACTTTCATGTTAAGAAAGTTTCTTTAAGGTACTTGTCTCCTTTTCTAGGGAGCAAAAGATGAGGGGGGATCTCATTTCTAAACATATAATGCAAACACTATGTAGTTCAAATTTAAAATTCAAAATCTTATTTCAATTAGCATAAATGTTCAAAGAATTCTTCATGCCTATGTAAGAAACTAGCATTTCTGGTCTAATAGCTATGGTTCTGAAAATATGCAGGGGATGAAATATTACTAAATTTCCATTAGAAGCTTAGATCACAATGGCAGTTTAATGAAAAACTAGAATTAACCTTGTTGAAATGCAGAATTGTACTAGAAGTCTCTTTATATTACACCTACAATGAGGTGAGATTATACAAGCTTTTTAGACTGCATAGTGTTGGGTCCAATTTTTCAGCTGTGCCTTGCAAAGATGAGGAAAAAACCCTAACTATTGTATCTCTGGTGCATTGCTAAGAAGCACAGCACACATATAGTTAAAGTGAATAGGAACAATAGGTCAGCATGATGGAACTTGTGAGGAAAGGAAAGCTACAAAATGTGGAAGTCTGCAAAACTAAAATACGTGTATCATCCCTGAAATGATCTTTGGACTCATGTATTATATTTAAAAAAAAAAAAAAAGAATTCAGATCTTTGGCAAAATAGCAGAGAGCAACATAAAAGGAATAGAATTTGCAACTGCACTAATTTGAATCAAACCCTGGAAAGTTTCAAAAGGTTCCAAGAACTAAACTTTAGAGAATTTCAGCAGAAATTCAACAATAATCTGACATCTGCTTCTCTCTTCTGACACTGTTATACTTTCAGATGTGCATCCGATATATTCAGTTAACACTAAGAGATGAGAGAAAATTTAAGCCGACTGACCTCTGTCAGTTTCTCACTAAGTCATCCTATTATCTCCCAGTAATTCTATAAAGCATCTCTCACTTATTTGCAACACGAGAAGCAAGTTACTAGACAAGATAAGGCAGGTGATTCATCTAGTCTAGCACCACACTGCTGACAATGGCCAGGTTCTCCTTCCTGTAAGAGGAAATTCTGCTTCTAACACATACAGAACACACCGTCTATGTGGAGGCCCCTCAGTAGCCATCATAAGCTATGGATAGACTTGTAAGTTGTGAGGTTTTCTAAGCGTAATTTTACTTTTATTTTTATAAGAATTAACAATGTTTACGTTTTCCATATAAAGGAATATACACAGTTTCAATTTAATCCAGTTTTCTATATTCTTGATTCCTTGTTGCAGTAAGTTGAATGGTTCATCATGCGCTATTTAATAAAAGGATTGTTTTAGTTTTTTTCATAGTGGTTAAAATTCATTCATTTTTAAATTATTAGCAAGAAAAGAGGAAGCTACAATAAATCTTCTATAAAAAAAATAAAATTGTTATCTTTGTATTACTGCTGGGCCTTCCAGCACCTAAACTCTCCAGGGCATAGTCTGTCCATCTTTGGTCAATATGCTACTTACCTTTTATCTCTACTTACATATAATACATGGTGAGCCCTAATCCACAAAAGTATACATGCAAGTATTGTTCTATTTGGATGCTAAATTTTCATTTATCCAATATGAAATAGGAACCAAAACATTCAAGGAGCTCATTCTTTGTATTTTACAGTCTCAAGAAAAGAATTAATAATTACATTTGTTATTTATCCCATTGGATGCAATTTGAGACAGATATCTGAGTTACAAACTATAAAATCAAAGAAATAAAAAAGCTATCAACTGCTGACAACAATGAACACCCTAGAGCAATTAATGATTTTTTAAATGACAAATAGACTGAGTTTGACTATAATTTTAATCTCTCCGTCATATTTTTCTTTCATATTTAATAGATTAGAACCATTTGCTGCTGGTTTTCAGTTACAGCTCTAAAGATGTATTAGGATATGACAGATCCAAGAAGCCATACTTTTAAATAAAACTTATTCATCTTGTAAATAGTCCTTTAGAATTTCTGGCTTTTATCATCAGTTTAACGAAGTCTAATGGATCTGTTATTATCCTTTCCCTTCAATCTGGTGACGAGAATAAAATATTACTAAGGGTGTTTGAAATAAAGGAACAAAAGCTGAAGACAAGGGAGAAAAAGAGACAGATACAGCAATGCTACATGAATGAGAGGTCAAGTAAGCTGCAAAGAGCTTTTCTATAGGCACTCAAAACCATAGTTATTCTATGATTCCAAAGCGTATCCATAATGCAGCCTTTTAAACTGTTTACAGAATCACCTTATGCTCAACTGTGTTATGAACAAAACAGAACAAGTCTGTGGCAACCTGGTATACTGAAATTAATTTTTAAAAGGAAATCAAGTCATATTTTACTGAAAGCAAGTTGTCTGTATGCAGCAACTTGTCTGTATGTGTGTGTTTTATCTAAATTAAGGTGACTCTGCAGGCAAAGTGAAGTCTGATTAGTTTCTAGTACGATGAAGTGAAAACTAAATTTCTGTTAAATACCACTTTCAAGAAGCTTCTTGTCTGAATTTTGTTACCTTTTTATAGTTTTGCTATACTAAAGATGTATTGGGTAGAGGACAAAATCTTAACTTGAAGAAAAATTATGAATAAGGTAAGGACACATGCAAAACATGCTTTTTGAACAACCAAATAAATTATTTGTAGTTCCAATATTTTTCTTACAAGTTATCCTACACTCAGAAGTTTCTACATTGTACATTTCAAGGCATAATATAAAAATACTTTCCTTTTGTCCCAAAACCCCACAAAAAATGGGAAATAAAATTTCTTGGATCTCTACCACAAACAGATAAATAAAACTTTTGATTTTATTTTTCACATTTTTGAGTAAGGAAAAGTATATAAGCATACAAGCTTAATAAATAGCATGATCCTCCTTTCCCTTTTCTATCTAACACCAGAAAACACACCACATACTGCGTTACACATTTTCTATTAACACAGGAAACAATCAGTTTTATCACAAGCCTATGACTTCCCATCACACTAGTACTGCTTACAAAAAAAACATGAAAATTCATACTACGCTTTTTTTCTCAGTTTAACTAAGATATTCAATGGGTTTACAACTTAACTTCCTAAAGTTACTTAGTATTCTTTCAGTACAGTTAAAATTAGTATGGCTTTAGAAAAGAGTGGCAGGAAGGAAAACATAGGGTTTGTATATGAAGTAACAAGTGGGAGAAGATTAAGTCATTTTACTCTGAAAGATGATACGAACCTGATCAGGAGCTTCATAGGAAAGTTATCTTACTGGTTTTCTCCTTGGACACTTTTAGCCGCACAACTTGTTGAAGAGAAGAAAATATCTGGACATAGATCAGGAGGTAGATTAATCTTCACTGTTATGTTATTTCAGCTCATCAATGAGATCAATGAAATGCACAGGAGAGATATTTATTTAGTCTTTTGCATTACAAAAAAAGGCAAAAGCTAGCAAATTCCCCACACTATTTCCTCCCTATAGTACCCCTTGAAACTCCTCAAGATTTTTGCAGTGCATGCTGCTCCTTTAGTTATTAACTCCTTTAGCTTATCATTTCCAGTAGGCAGGATCTACAATTTTCCTTGACGCCTAAGGGAATTATGCCAATAAAGCACAATCGAAAGTGCTGAGCAGAATGAGCAGTGAACCTAGAGAATCTCTACATACAACTAAATTGGCTCATTTTTTTCTAAAAAGTATGAATTTGAAATAAAATAATGCCATCTAGATTTCTACTTCATGCTTCAGAAGCACAGGTTTTTTGCCAGAAACGGAATACAAGTATGTAATTAATGTAATTTTTCAAGAAAACATTCCCAAAAGTTTTCCACTTGTTTTCCCTTCTAATACTTGGATAATTAAATTTAATTTATTTTTTCCATTGTCATATATATCTAAGATTAATATAGTACCAAAATATTTTTTCAATGCCTTTTGTCTGTTTCACCTTTTGATGGAATAGTGGCATAAAGGAGAGAATCAAGGTGGACAAATTTCAATGATTTCTTCATGACTTCTTGGTTTGTATGAGTTGAATACATGGTATCACAGTAACACTCTTAGGCTATCCTATATATGCAAAGATAATGATAATTAGACATTTTGGAAAGAATAAAAAGTTAGGCAAATCTTCCTTCCCTTCCTTTCACACAACAGTTAGAGCCATACGGTTGTTCAAGCTTGTTATGCACAATCCTGTTGTTACAGGAAGAAGTGTTCCATAAGAAGATTAGACATTAGCTTAAGCTGTCTTGATACAACTGAATAAGCATGAGCCTGCAGATATACAAATGCTAAATCTATTGGCATTATAATTTCTTAAGCATTCAGAAACCTCCAAGCTTTTCTAGATGGTAAAGCATCTTACTACACATAAGTCTATTTCACAGACATACCAAATCTGTTTATTTTGAACAGGAGCAGCATTGTTCAAGTTAAGTTATAGTGTAATAAACAGATTAGGGCATTAGGCAACACAATTATTAAAAGTGAAATCCTCAAAACGAAGAAGAGAAATGAATGCCAAATCCCATATATCAAACAAAACATGCAATGAAATTTAAACTAAACCTAACTCAAAATAATTTACCTTTTGGCATCATATAATTAATCATATAATTAAATGACACTTCATGTTGAATGAAAAATTACCCTATCTCTTTTGATCCTGTGTGAATTTTCAAATTAAAGTAATCTGTAGTCATGTATTTAGGGCACATTTTAAGGTATTGTTTGTAACAGGAAAGAAAGGATGGGAACTTTTAAGATTTTAACTTGCTCCTGGAAATCTGACTGCATTTCATTTTTTCTCAATTGTTCTCAGTAGCTTACAGCAATATTGGCTTACTGAAAATAATGCAGATGGGCTATAAGTATTATTTTCTTTCACCTACAAAGGTAAAATTTATAGGGAAAAGGTTCATCCTCTGGCCCTCTCTATCAGAGTTTAACTAATAGGAGGATAGGTCCTATGCTGGACTTTGACGCAGAACTCTCTTATGGTTATTACACCAATTCCCATTAAAAAAGGAAAATTTTACATTGAGTCAAAAAAAAGGACAGTGATCCTTCCTGCGAAGATTTTTTACTATAATATGAAGCTGGCTATAGCTGTGTTTCTAGCAATATATATCAGTATCTCCATACTGAAGTACAAAGGCTGAAGACTAAGCACTTCTAAATTGTCTTTGAAGTAGTTCAGGTTTTCATAAGAACAGATTTCACAAATACTACCAGAACCTGCAGAAGGAAGGTTGGGGGTGGGAATGCTGGTTGCTTTCAAAAAACTTTTAAAAATCTATAGTCTGTTTCAATCAAAGGTACTTTATAGCTGCCCTGATTAGCTTCAGAATACTGTGCAAAAAAACCAAAACCAAAACCAAAATACCCCACAAAAAAAACAAAAACAAACCCCACAAACCACAAAACCAGCAAAAACCCCCACAACCTAAAACACCCCACAAAAACAAAAAAAAAACCAAACCCAAACCACCACCAGTAAATTTTCTAACATTTAACCACCATTGTCCTAAGTTTCTCTCACTTTCTAAACTTCACCAACAGTAAAATTGAGTTAAATGTTGAGGAACAATAAAATGCTTCGGTTACAAGATGACAAACACAAGAAGCTCAGGCATCCTGTTTAAGCTCCTTCAAAAGAGTATAATTTGTTGGCAGGTATATGTCTCAAGAATAACCCAAGAAAGAGCTAAAGAAAGAGTTACCTTTGTCTCACAGGTAAAAGTATCAGACCTTAAACTGAATGAAACAAAATGTCCAACACACAGTTGGATAAACACATCATGTCCTGGGTGAGCAATTGGCTCAAGGGTTGAGCACAGAGAGCAATAGTGAATGAGGTAACATCAGATGGAAGACCTGTTACTAGTGGGGTTTCACGGGGCTCCATCTTGGGCTCTGTGCTCTTCAACATCTTCATAAATGACTTGAATGCAGGACTGCAAGGGTTACTAAGAATGTTTGCAGAAACACAAAACTCAGAGGAGCTGTTGACTCCCTCAAAGGCAGAGAGGCCCTGCAGAGAGATCTCAACAAATCACAGGACTGGGCAATCACCAACCATATGAAGTTCAACAAGGGCGAGGGCCAAGTTCTGCACCTGGGATGGGGCAACCCTGGATGTTCATACAGACTTGGAAATGAGATGCTGGAAAGCCGTGCTGTTTGATGGCAAGTTGAACAGGAGTCAGTAGTGCCCTGGCAGCCAGGAAGGCCAACCCTGTCCTGGGGGCCATCAGGCAAAGCATCTCCAGCTGGTTAAAGGAAGAGGTTGTCCTGCTCTGTTCTGCACTGGTGTAGCCTCACCTGGAATATTGTGGGCAGTTTTGGGCACCATGACATAAGAAAAATATTAAGCTATTAGAGAGTGTCTAAAGGAGGGCAATGAAGATGATGAAGAGCCTTGAGAAGATGATGTGTAAGGAGTGACTGAGGTCACTTGGTCTGTTCAGCCTGGATAAGAGGAGACTGAGGGGAGACCTCACTGCAGTTACAACTTCCTCATGAGGGAAAGAGAAGGGGCAGGAACTGATCTCTTCTGTGAGGTGAGCATTGATAGCACCCAAGGGAATGGCCTGAACTTGTGTCAGCAGAGGTTTAAGTTGGATATTAGAAAAAGTTTCTTCACCCAGATGGTGGTTGGGCACTGGAACAGGCTCCCCAGAGAAGTGGTCACAGCACTAAGCCTGACAAGAGTCCAAGAAACAGCTGGATGACACTCTCAGGAAGAGGCCCAGGAGCAGGAGTTGATGATCATTGTGGGTCCCTTCCAACTTGGCATATTCTCTGGTTCTGTGATTCTGTGGTGAATATTCATGGATACAAGAATAGGTCACTTTCTCCTACTTGCACTATTATGCAAATATTTAGAGATATGTGTTCAAATCCCATTTTAACTCAAAAGAAGCTCTTTGTGATATTTAGAGTTTGTCCCTGTCATCACAGAAGTGGATGAATATCATACTGTGCTCTTCAGATAGCATGGAATTCAGCTCTAAAGGCAATAGCTTTTCATACGTATTTGGGGTTTCTGAATTCCACGCTATCTGTGGACACAGATGCTCAGGATAAATAAATCATGCTAACAGACTCCAGACTGCAGTAAATGGCCAGGCTTGCATATTCTCCTGCCACTGTCAGAGACAGAATACTAGACTATTTGAAACTGTGGTCTCTGTCAGGGGCATTTCTCATACTGTTACCTCTGAGTTCAATTTTCATGTGTTATATGCAAATGAGAACATTATCTTCTATGGCATTCTATACTACATAGTTCCAGCACCTTAGAAGGAAAAGAATGAATTGTTTGATGATCTTTCAGAGACTTGAGACAAATCTGGGGAATTTAGAGATAACTACATTAGGAACTTTCCATTTTAAAGGAAATTTTTATTCTTAATGAGCTCTTTCCTGGAAGACTTCTAAGTGGAATTTTCATTGAACTACTTCTATGTCAGGAAGTCAGGGAGCATATTTCTAATTCAAGGATTTGCTGTCCCCAGCCCTTCTAATCCAGAGCAACAACAAACATATTTAGCATTCCATTTGCCACTTCTCCCTTATCTTATACATAAGACTGAATACCTGGAATGGAAGAATCAAATATCTCTACAGGAAGTTGTACTAATTCCTCCTCATCTTCTGATGCTAGCCCTGTGTTTTCACTGCATTTATTCTTCTCTTTATCTCATTGTTATGCAAGGTGGGAAACTTCTGTATACTTTTGACAGTACTAGTTGCTGGGAAACACACTTTAGCAAACAATTACCCACTCACTATTTCAGTTTCAAAAAATGGAGCTTGAGAAGAAAATTAGATGCACAAAAAGAAAAATATTACTTTGTTCCAGACCCAAATTTTAAAGGGAAGACATATCTATACTAATAGTAGTGGATTTGTGGATTTGCTTGGTTGTTTTTTGTAATATCAGCACATTTTACCACATTTTTTAAGGAAAAACAACTAGTGATAAGAAGTCTCTGCTTTCTCTTCACTGAGAAAACAGGCTTGGCATAGATATAACTTCTTAATTTGTCTGTCTATGAAATTTGCTGATATGCTGTAAGATTCATTCGGCGACTTTCTTTACTCTTTTCCCTCTGGCTTACTCATGTCAGATCATCTTTTAAAACTTACCTTTTTTTTTCATAAATCAGGACTAGTCAACTTGAAATCAGTGTTGACTCATTTGTAAAGAACAAGCTTGTGTGACTTTATTGGTTTACATTTTAATTACCTTGAGACATTATAAAGGGCAGAATCATGCAACACTTAATGCTGTAGAATACGTGTTGTATGTATCTTTCATGTGAGCATTTTATTTCAAATCCTTTACAGAAAAAGCTAAGTAGAAAGAGTAACATAAGTAAGTGAACAGAACTGATAGAAGAAACTGAGAGATGAAGGCAAGGGAGCAAAACTACTGTTCAGTGTGAAACAATTTTGGAATACACCCTATTCCTTTCAGACCACTGAGTGCTTCCCTTAATCACGGCAGCAAAATATTTTAGCAATAAGACCCGTTGGTTTTTGCTAATAACTAAAGATAAAAAGGGGCAATATTTCTTGCTTAACAGTACCAAAAGGTCAAAGTTTTCTGAAAAGGTCTCGCTGAATTTAAAATAGATTCATATTAATGCAGAATTCTAGGATGGTTACATGGAATTAGGAAAGAATTTGAATACTATTTCAGCATGATTGCTGAAAGTGTTAATTACTTCCATCTCTACTAATATTTCTAGGGCACCTCAACAAAATGTGGTGATTGATTTCAAGCACATTGCTAGAAATGCAAACTTTGTAGTTCAGTGTAATCTTGGGGGTGGCGGGGTGGTGGTGGTGTAATTGTGATACTGTGTAGCTGTCTTGGTTTGAGATAAGCAACTGCCAACCCCCCCCAAGCACAGAGAGAAAAGCCTCCCTCCTAACACCAGGGAAAGGGAGGAAAAGAGAGGGGAAAGGAAAAAAAAACCACTTCAAACTGCATTTATACTAAATCTACATATATTTTTCACAGAAAGAAAGAGACAATTAGAAGAGAGTACAAATATACACTCACACAAGTCTGCAACAACAACAAGTTCCCCACCTCAACTTCTTAACGAACACACAAATTCTACTGTCCTAACTACACATTACTTAAGAAGAAGCTTATTCCCCAGGGAGACAAACCCAAGCAGAAAGGAGAGACACAGAACAACACATTTTACTTTCCTGAGGTACCCTGTGAGCCAGTGGTGGGCCTGGTCCTCTCCATCCCCCCTGGGACAGCATCGTGCGTCCTCCCAAGAGGAGGGCTGAGAAGCGACTGCCTTAACCACTCCCACACTGGTTCCTCCTTCCCTGGAGATGATGTCATAATGTGGTATGGAATACAAACTTACTGGCTAGAAGAGGTCAGCTGTTAGCTCAGCCCAGCTCAAGTCAGCTGACAGCTTCAGCCTAGTCCAGACTTCAGAGCCCAAATCTAGGCCCACCTAGGTGAACCCATAACAGTAGCTCTTTTACAAATTTCTCATTTCTTTACGACACTGGCTTGAAAATGCACCTAATGGTAGATGATCTTGTGACATGGCTGGACATATCTGTAGTAGAAGACATGCTTTAGGATATGAGCTGCAAAGCAAAAGCCTTTGAGAATTGGTTAATTTCCTAGGTTTCTACAACACGTTATTTCCAACTTTTCCAAATCAGTCATCACTGCCAAATTTAATGAGGACTCGGGCAAAGATTTTTCATCCAGTCCTTTACAAGTCTTATGATACTCTGTGTAGGCTAAAACCATAAATTTCTTCAAATTACATTAACAGAACATTTCTTGATGTTATTTTTAGTGATTTCTAGGCAGGCGGAATTTGGCATTGCCTTCTTTCATTTTATAGCTTACTCTGCATCCTTCTCTAGTAGTTTCACCTCCAAGTCTTACTAAACTGCTCTAAGCTACATTAATCCATGCTCAATGAAAGCAGCAGGTCTCTTTTCTAACCAAAAATGACTGACTTGGCAGCCAAGGGGAAAGTAATAGATGTTGTCTACTTTAACTTCAATAAAGCTTTTAACACTTTCTCTCTAAAGATCATCACAGAGATGCCCTTGAAGTATAGGCTGGATGAGCAGACAGTAAGGTGAACTGAAATACAGCTGAATGACCAGGGCCAGAGGTCATGATCAGTGACATAAAGCCTATTTGGAAGCCAGTAACTAGTAGTGTACCACAGGGGTCAATAGTGGGTCCAGTCCCTTTTAACATCTTCACTAATGACCTGGATGATGGGGAAGAGCGTTCCTTTTGCAAGTTTGCAGGTGGAAGAAGTAGCTGATATGCCAAATGGTCATGCTGTCATCCAGAGGGACCTCAACAGCCTGGGGCAACAACCTGACACAAATCTCATGAAACTGAACAAGTGCGCCAGTATATGTCATACATGAATAAACCAGTCACCTGGAAAACAGCTTGGCAGAAGGACCCAGGGTGTCCTGCTGGGCAACAACCTAGCCATAAACCAGCAATGCACCCTTGCAGCAGAGAGGGCTGATGGTGTCCTGGGCTGCATTAGGATGACTGTGGACAGCAGAGTGGTGGTGGTGGTGATCCTTTCCCTCTACTCAGCCCTGGTGAGGAACACCTGGAGTGTTATGTGCAGTTCTGGGCCCCTCAGTGTAAGTCCTGGTCACACTGGAGAGAGATCAACAAATGTTGGTACTGAGAAATGAAATGTGAACAATTCAGAACTCTATAGAGCCTCTGGGACTGAAAGAGCTGCCAGCGAGGAATGAACAGGGCCACAGCTGCTGCTGAGTGGTAGGGAAGAAATCACTCCCTGGGAGCTTTCAGTTACTCCCCAGAAGTTTCTCATGAGAACTCTTCAAGCTTCCCACAGGACTCTGGAGGGGTACCTGAAAACAGTCAGTATGAGTTCACCAAAACACTGGACTTGTGAGATATGGATTAAAACCAATTAGGATTTGTAGTTTGATAGTGTGAGATTCAATTTAGCCAACAGAACGTAGTCTTAACCCTATATAAACTGTGTGCAGTGTGTAATAAAGGGCATTCACTTGATCACACTGGTCTGTGCGTGGTGACCTTATTCCTCTGCATTTTAATATTGCTTACTTTAAACAAAGGTCCATGAAGATGATAAAGGGACTGGAGATTCTCTCCTGTGAGAAAAGTCTGAGAGTGCGGGGCCTGCTCAGGCTAGAGAAGTCTCAGACTGATCCGATCAACGTATATAAATACCTGAAGGGAGGGTGTAAAGAAGACGGAATTAGGGTCTTTTCAGTTATGCCTAGTGATAGGACAGAGAAAATGAGCATAAACAAACACAGGCGGTTTCCTCTGAACATAAGGAAACAATATTTTTACTGTGAGGATGACTGAGCACTGACACAGGTGGAGTCTTCATCCTCAGAAATACTAAAAAAACCATCTGGACATAAACATGTGCAATAAGCTGTGGGTGAACCTGCTTGAGTAGGGCTGTTGGGTCAGATGAGGTCAGAGGTCCCTTCCAACACCAACTGCTCTGCAAGTCTGATTCTGTAATGCGACTTGTGTCATATATGACTGAAGCCCAATGAAGGTATAGAATTTAATAGCAGTTCAAAGCAGAATAAAAAATAAGGTGCCAACATCCTCCATCATATTGAAATGTTTAGTTACATCAGGCTTAGCCTTAGCAGACTATTAATCCTGCACTTAAACAAATATTAAATCGAATAAGCTTCTTTGCCATGTACCAATAGCAACATACTTAATTGTTTGGTCGCTATCTGTGTGAAAACTCTGATAAGAGAAATGTCTTGAAATAAACACTGACAAAAATGTCCTGCTTGGCATATTCATAGGAAAATGTTACACCTATGTACGTTAATTTATCTTTTATCACATTGTTCCTCCATTTAGACACAAACAAAAGATCAAGGGGTTTTTTGTTTAAATTAATCTCTGTACTTTATAACATTAACATTATTAGACTGGCTGACAACTGATACTGGTGTTATGGACTTCATTATAACTAGCAAAAATTTAGAGCTGAGGAATATAATAGACAATTACAGATAACCTACTAAGATAAATTTTCACTCCCACTTCAACCAACTGAAGCTCTCCCAGAAAAAAGTAAGGCTCATCCAGCCACAATAAGATATACTCACTGTTACCACTATGTTCTGTAAGTTTATTGAACAGGTACTTGTGACTAAGGTGTAATTTACATTAGGAAGACAGAAGCGTGTAAAATGATCAAGCTAATGAAAGCCCATTATTCAAAATCCTCTACAAAATCAGAACACAGTTAATTTCATTTTATTTATCTCTTGCAGTGCTTCTAAGAACAACTGGATAAGGAGAAGCTGTGAATATAAAACATTACACCATAATGCTTTATGATCATAAATCTCATTTGGCTCTTTCCACTCTCTTTTAATGTTATACCAGTTCAGGCAATGGGATTACATATTTCCATGAGCTGCATTCCATTCATCAGACAATCTTCAAGAGGAAAATACCCTCAGTGTTGAAAACTGGTATGACAAGGATAGTGTTTTATGCTTTGGGGAATAATACAGAATAAAAATAACATGATAATTATTTGGGGAATAAAAATAAGAGCTATGCTTCATAGGCAGCAGAAAGACTTAAGCCATAATATCTGTGGTGTGGTGTGTTATTCTGTATTATTAGCCCTGCACAGCATTGCTAAAGAGAAATGGTGGCAAGTCAGGACTAATATAATAGGAACTAGAATATTTGTAATTCCTTCTTCAACATCTGTTGCATAAAATGTAATTTGTTCATTTGTGCAAGCTGTGCTTCTCTAGAGGCAATCTCAAAATCCTTTTTTTCATGTACCTGCCCCAATTTGTACAATTTGAATGTGGTCCAAAATAGCCTGCATTTCAGTTTCACATAATTTGAGGATTCTGCAGTATACAACATGTGTTTTAAACTACACAGAACACAAAGCAGCACATGGGCATGAATGACCAAAGAGTCTAAAAGGAAGAATTCAAAGAGGAATTTTGTTTGGGTTTTTTTGTTTGTTTGTTGGTTGGTTTGTTCGTGTTTTGTGTGGTTGTTTGTTTGTTGGGTTTTTTTTTTTTCCAAGAGGCAGAGCTCTCAAATCACCAGGAAGAATATTAAGGAAAGCAGTTAATATGTAGTTAAAGGAATCACAATGCACATGAACATATGTTGTTTTACCTAATTTTGATCAACTTAAAAGTAAAAATGTCTTTATTCTTTCAGTTGGGTTTAACACACCATCTGGTTTAATTATTCCTTAGGTAGCACACCATAAAGTTAATAGTAACAGTATTGTTAAACCAATCAGAAAGAACATTTCTGATGTGATTTTTCACCAAGGTTGTTTCTCTTAAACCCATTGACGATAAGGTCAATGTAATAAGGTTTGGCATAAGCATTATGTTACTGCCAGTGCTTGACAGATGTTAGTTGAGAGTCACCACCTCTACATTGTCTCAAATCTGCTTACTAAGTGGAAGAATTTAGTCATAATCTGAAGTGCTCCTTTAATTTAGAGTTTTGGTCAAATTTTTAATGTAAAAATTGTGGAAAAGATATGATGACAATAAAGCCACAAGATCCTACAGGATTTTCTACTAAAAGGAAATAAATTGTAGTTTATAAAAATCATGTTGATTAAAGTCAAAATTCTGGAGTCAATCTCAGTGTCTATTTCAGCAAAGAAAGATATGCCCAGTGAGACTTCTGAAATCCACTGCTTTGATCAACTAGGTAAGTGAAATACAGAGTGTTCATTATTCATTGTAATACCAGAGGAAAGGTAGGGATTTAGGGATTCACTTCAACATCTCTGAGTTGAAAAGTGATTTCAATCAGTTTTGCATAGTCCAAACTTTAAGGAGGCCTAGTGGAGTTCACCATTCCACTCCTGTTGACTTTCAACAGACTTAATTATTGTTTGAAATCCTAGATAAAAATTACTTTGTGCTGCTTATCTTCAAAAGTATTATTAAAACAAACAAAAAACAAACAAACAAACATACAAAAAAGAATGTTGTAACAAAGTCTTTCAAAACTGAACATTTCCCTATGACTTTAAAAACTGTAATTCCCTTGGTGTTTCTGAACTGACAAGAAAAATATGAAAAATAGACTCTAAACCAGAATTTCATCTTAACAAATGTATAAGAATCACTTTATCAAACACACAAACAATATTCTCAACTTAGTAAAAAAAGGGAGAATATTAGAACATATTATTGGTAGGGAAGTGCATGTTAGTCTCATCATCATAACATACTTTCATTCTCAAATATAGTATTACACGTTCTCATTTCCTATTCCAGATTTCAGCTATGTTTGTAATAAAGAATGTTACATGCTGATCATGAATTAAGAAACCAGGTATCAGTCATACTGAAAAAACCCAAAACATTACATAACTTTAACATCAGAGTTAATCACAGTTTCCCCAATCTTTATGCTTTGTTGCCCATTGCAGCTGGATACAACTCATGTCATAGTATTGCTATTCTAAATTACACCAGTTACAGTGGTGTCTGGTGACTCCATTAAATACAAGAGGCAAAAAATAACTTCATTTCTCAGCAGTCATGCTAAATGGAGTTAATGGAAATGATTCATGGTTTACTAAATGCCCCTAAATCTCATCCAACCCAGTACTCCCTGAATGGAAAATAGCTGGGGGATGGAGGGCTTTAGAGACAAGCGTCCTACAGCCTTGTGCTGTCCCTGGATTTCCCTAGATGTGCATTTACAGCTACTGCTCTATCAGGCTGGATGACTTGATGTAACCAAGTAAATTTGTTTCTATGTTTCAGCATAAATAAAGAATGGAAGTAAAAAGAACTGTAACCCATAAAATGATAAATTATATCAAGACAACTTTGGGTACCTAAATGTATTTTCTCAACAGAAGAAATGTTATGCAAAAGACATGGATCTCTCCCAGAATTCATTTTGGGAAGTCCTATGGATAAGAACATACAGTATTGATGAACAGAAGTTATTTCAGCTGTAATTTGAAACTTGAACTTAAAAAGCTTTATCAAACAGTCAAGAGTTAATCAACTTGTAAGAGATATCAGGAGATGGAGACAGTAATTCACAGGTAATTCCATGATTTCATGAAGACTTATGAGAAAGAGTAATCTCAGGCAGATGATCCTACGCACCTTTATGTCAGCCACAGCACTCAAGGAAGCTACCTGTCTGAAAAACAATTTGATCAAAAGAGTCAGTAGACAAAAAAAGTCAAGATCTCTTCAAGTCATCAAATCCAGTGCCTTGGTATCACAGACTTCTCTGTATTAAAATCCTGTTTCTAAATTAATTAAATTCTGCTTCCACTTCATCCTGAACTAACACTGTCTCTTTGTTTGTTTTTCTTTCATCCTTTATTTTTGTTTTTCTTTCATCCTTTATTTTTGGTTGGTTGGTTGGTTGGTTTTTTTGCTTATTCTTCTGATGTACCTTATATCTCTCAGTTGTTAACTAGACAAGCCAAGCAATTTTAAACTTCATTTCTGGATTGGACATTCCATGAGTATCAAATGATTTTTCTCCCTGGTTTAGTATGAGTTTCCAAATAAAGGGAATCCTATATAGTTTTGCTAATGAAGTCTCAACAATGCTGTCTATAGTGACAGATACAAGACACTCTTTGATATTATTGAGACCCTTTATTCAATACAAAATATCCCAGACTCATATTGTAGCAAACAATGCCATGGTCAAATAATTTGTTCTAAAACAGGGAAATCAACCAAACAGCAAGTTCTATATACAGACACTTCTGCAATAGCAATTTGATTTTATATGTAAAAGAAAATAATTAATACTTTTCATTTAGTAGGAAATAGCTGTATTCTTTACCATGTGGAAAACAGGAGGAGAAATAGCTGTTTAACAAATCACACCACTTTTAGTGACAAATGGATTCAACTTTAGGAATATTGCTGTTGCTGGTAGGTTGTTAGAAAACAACCAGTAATGCATTGAAATAAAATGTAGTAAAATTCAGTAGATTTTTAAGTAATTGCCAATGTGAAAATGAATTACAATTTTCAACCATTAGTCTGTTCATACATCAAGAATACACAATTCCAGCCTAAATTAATTTTCCAGTCGCTCACTGGTAGCTGTGACTAGTAGCTACCTAAATGTATCAGGAAGTTGTTACAAAAGGGAGCTTTGAAGTATAAACAGAAAGTAACCACTTTATCCCTTTCTGTCATTCTTTCTCTTTCATTGCAAGTTCTATGAATTTGATCAATAAAACAAGATACCCCAAATTATTATGTTTTTTCCCATCATTTTTCTAAGTGAAAAATTATGCAGTTTAGGAACAAAAGCTGTGCTGGGATTCGGTGAAGATTAGGCCTTACCCTATTCTCTCTGTTCCCATGTCAATCCAATGAAAGAAAATATTGATAGCTTTTCTTCTATTTCAGTAAGTGTACTGTTCTTTAGAAAAGGGGTCAAACCAATCATTTCCCTGTAAAGAATCTGACACAGTATCTTCTAATCTGTGAAGTAACCGTTTTTCTGTAAATGCAGTTACAAGACCTAGATCTTGAGTTTTAGTGTGCATGTGCAGAAATATACATTGCATTTATTTAGCTCAGAAAGACTATTTGTTTGGTTATGACTGCTGGCCAGGCACTAAAAGTACTAAACCATGCAACAGTTTGATACCCCAGTGCTGGACATATTCCCAGCTGCTGGCAAGAATCTGATCACCTTTTTCTAAGGAAAATATTCAGTAAGGTAGTAAAAAACCCTCCTGTCTAACACCACCTGCCAGCTGGGCTTCAGCCCAGGCCACCAGTCTGAGACAGCACCTATGGTGCTGCTGGATGACCTCTGCATTATAGGCAAAAAGAAAGCAGTCATATAAATTCTAACAGACTTGGCATCTTTGATGCAGCTGGTCTCCAAATATTTCTACTTTCATCCCAGAGGCCGCTGCAGAGAGGAAACAGTAATAGCCAGAAATTACTTGGGTCATTTAAATCAGACCACAAACACTGGATAGTACAGACATTGCTTTTCTCTTCTATCTTAAGAGTCTCACAATGGTCACTCTCAGTCCTCATCAGGATCTATATTTGATCAGTGCAAGCAGAAGAAGCCACATACAACATACAATTCTACCCTGTGCCAAGCATGAACATAAACAAATTCCATAAAAAGCATCTATTCAAAGATGAGGTGGTAAGAACTGAATCCAAGAAGACCAAAATAATGCTTGAAGCTTGACAGAAGTGCTCAAAAAACTTTCTCTATAATTGCTTCCATTCACAAATATGCTTATGCCACTAAAACAGGTCACAGCTTCAAAGACTTATTTCCTTCCTCATCTTTGGCTCAGGTATCATGAATGCAAAAATGTCTGCATGGCTTTCATCTGAGACTTACGGGAGCTTACCTGCTTTACAGGGAGGTCCTGGTGAAGTGTCACTCATCCATCCAGATCTACACTGCATGTATGCGAGGAGGAGGGAATTGTGATTTCATGTGGAAATGAAGCTTCAAATGAGACAAAATTCAAAAGCATCAACTAAGCAATAAAACTGTGTTCAAAGTCCAGTTCAAACTTTCAAAGACCTACACTGGTCCTTGCAAGTAACTTCTAACCTCACCGCCATTCCAACAAAACAATTGTTTGCCATTCTTCACAATGAAATGTAAGAAGCAAAAAATTTATGATAGTATTAGCATGATTGTGATATTAATTCAAGATTAATGGAATAAAATACAAATCCAATTTCTACAGATTAATTTAGCTTAATTTTATTCTTTTATACACAAAATGGAGCAACTCCTATAAATTAACTGAGCTATTTATTCTCCAAAGGAAAGAGGGACATGCTTGTTAGCAGTGTTTTATGAATCTGAAATGTAATGGGGACCATAAAACTGTTTGACACTTCTTTTTGAACTTCAAAAAATTAGTCTGTAACTCGTACTTGAAGTTTAAAAAAGATCAGGTTCCCTTGCCTGATTCATCTACCAGCCAAATTTACTGGTCACAAGAATTTTTGTTATAGATTTTTACTCTCTTCTCTTTAAAAAAGTACTATTTAAGTCCATTGCAGTACTAAGTCTTTTATAAAAGGCAAAAATAACAGATGAATTACACCTATCCTGCAAAAACACAAGCCACAACCACTGTTTTCCAATGTTACTGAACACATATGATGAAAATGCATTGATGTTTAGAAACATGTAGGATCAACATTCTTCATGGAAAACTGAGTTTCATCTTACATAAATCTGTTTTTTGGTATGTACAGAATCTAGTGAGGCAATGGAGAGAAATGCTACTATAAAATGAGGCCTATTCTGTGCACACTTGTACTCTAATCACTACAGACAGAATCACTCTCCAAAACAAGATGTAGGAACAAAAGATATTAATTTCCAGTATTTGTAGAAGTTTCACATATAGATGGAAAAGTTTTCAAATTTTGGAGAAACTAAACTGAACAGAAAACTTAGGCACATTGTAAGTCATACCTCAAAACTACCTTAAGAAATCTAGCTGGTTTCAAAAAAAGCTCTATACTTAATCCAACAGAAGTAAGAAATATTGAGTTTGGTATATATTTTGATACCATCTGCATGAATTTCATATGTGAAAGCTCTTCTTCCTCTGTTAGCTCCACTGGGTCAGACACTCCTACAAATTTCCAATGTGTTGTTTCAATATTAAATCCAAGTTCGGAGGAAAAAAACAGTCTTCTTTTTCCACCATTAATTCTCTTTCATTATCTTCAATTGATTTAAAAGGAGTCTTTTCAATTGTTTACAGACAATAAATCATTCCTCATCTTGTGTGTTTAAGCCTGTTCAAATTCCTTGTTCTCACGAATTAAACATTTTGGTAATTTTTCTGGAATAATATCAACTGCTAACATATGTAGGTTTTAAATGTATCAAGCAACATTCATTCTACCTGAGTACAGTCCCAACAAGACCTACTTTCAATGTGGGAGAGAATACATTTCTGTGGTTATTACTACTGTGTTTTATAGAGCTATCCATTGCAACAGTGGATGAACTTCATGGCCAAGATTCGTGTTAAGTGTACACAGCAACTGAATGAGTTTGCCAATACACTTTCTGTAAGATCTGGATTTTCCTGTCTCTCAGCCAAAACACTACCAAAGCTAGGAACTAACATTTTGACAGATTGTAACCACTTTAACTACTCCACTACGGCAGTTCCAGCATTAAGCAGCAACAGAAGTGAATGCTCTCAGCAGGTACAGCTTCCTGAGTAGCAGTAATATTTCAGACTCATGTCCCTGTCGAAAAGGCAGAGAGACAAAGCTGGGCACAGAATCCGCAGCTGAAAGCAAACACTCAACCCAACTCAACTCAGCTTTCTTTAGATGACTTGTAGTCCTAGACAAATCTCATACTCTACAAAACAATAAAACTATTTATCTTACGGACCTAGACAACACTCTTGTCAATACTAGTATTTAAGTGTTTTATATAATTTTGCAGAAAAGAACCACAGAAGAAAACAATATTGCAGTTATTTACTGATTAAACTACCTCTAAGTAAAACCAAAAATCAATCCTCTCAAAAATTCCAAAAAAGGTATAAATTAAACAATATGATACATTTGTTTCCAATGAAGAAAACTATCATGGATGATTCAGATTATCATATGGCCTCCTCATATGTGTATCCCTCTGCTTATTTTCTTTCATCTGAATGCGCAAGTCTGTCAGCAACACTATGTGGAACAGAAGAGGAGAACCAAACAGAACGCGAAAATAAGAGATATCTATAAGATGAGGGAGATGTAAGTAAGAGGAGAAGCAACCAACATACGTAAACAAGCCTTAGCACAGATTCACAAACTTCCATTACTCAAGGACAGAATTTTCTGTGACAGTTCTCAATCATATGTATGCAATTTAATTCAAAATTATACTCCTCTATTACTTATTCAAATGTATTTTTTTTCCTTCTAAATGAGGTTAAATTTTAAAGACATTAAAGCAGCAGCAACAACAACAAAACCAAACCCAACTCACGGCACTAACCCTGATCTCTCAGGGAAAAAAAAAAAAACTAAACCAAAAAATGAGCAAACTTAGAAATGTGGAGAAAAAATGTTACATTTTCATCGCTTTTAACAAAGACCAAAACCAATCAGCTCTGGTTTAAGTTCTAACTTCCCGACACCCACTTTCAAGATAGGTGTTCATTGTCACACAAAACATGTAGGACCTCAGTAATATCGACATACATCAGAAATTTAGACGCCATTTACATAACAAGTGATACATAACCATCATACCCACCAAGGCTCTCCAGCATTTTGGCAACTTAAAAGGTTTGTTCAAATTATATGCACTGAAACCGAAAGCATATTTTTTTCACAGCACTTCAGTTCTCACCCTCTGTGCATAATCATATCTGTTGCTCAATATACTTTCAAAATAATTGAAAATGGCAGAAGAAAACTTAAAACTCCAATTTTAGATGTATAATATTCTCTGCATATTGCCAATTTACCTAGTTCTAATAAGGTACTTACATTCAGGCCTGCAATATGCTGCATCACAGAGTTTATAATTGGGCTCAGAGAACCTGCTACGGGAAAAAAAAAATAATAAAAGGAAAAAAAGCCCAATTCTCAAATCTCTGAAGATCCAGAAGTTGGAGAAAAAGTCTCTACACATATATCAAGTCAATTTGTCTGAGAAGTCGCTGGCAAACTGCGATTCACATAGCTGTACCTGTCATACCAATGAACAGAAAAGCACTTCAGAAAGTGGCAAGACAAACAGTAGGGCCAACTCACCTGACCTTAGATAAGAAAAATATGAAAGCAAAACTGAAAAACATAGAAATATAGAAAATTAATATTGGGACTGTATGGCAACACCAAGCACTAAATTCTAAAAGAGGCTCTCAGGAGGGTAATGGTTATCAGTTATCACACACAGTGAAAGGAAAGGTAGGGAAATGTATCAGGAATGCACTCTAATAAGATAATGTAGGAGATATTCTCTTGAGTTCCACATATTTGGCCTTGGATGGAGGAACAAAAAGAAAAAAAACCACGCCCTATAAATTTCAAGGAAGTAACTAAAAAAATTAGACATTCAGGCAATTCATTGGATTTTGCATCTGTGTTTGTATTAAAATACCAAGAAGAAAATGCTACTTTAACTCAGTGAAATTGAAGATTCTAAAGGACATCATTTTCCTCTATAGAAAGATGAATTATTGGAGAAAACATTAGGCAATGATTTTTAGTATTGCATATTATCTGTACAATGTCAATCTTATGAAGCCATTGTAATATTTGTGCCAAAGAATATACTGGAATATCTACTTTGCCCTCAAATGTCAGAATGGAAAAAATAAGCATTAAGCTGTTTCATAGGAATTGCTTTTGAAATGTCACCAAGTCAAGTATTATAAATAGTTTTTAAACTAATTCATAGAAATTATATCCAAAATACCTGAAATCCATTTATTGTAATTACAACTGACAGTTCATGCAACTTATCATCCTAAGAGTTCACAGCAGCACTTCAGAGAACTCTGCAAAAACACTGGGAAAGGAAGCCCTTCTAACACCATAAATGTTAAAACATCTCTTCAATAATGTCCTGGTTCTGGCCAGGGCAGGGTCAATCTTTATGCAGTAGCCTAGAGGTGATGTGCCTAGGATACAAAGGTTATTCTATACCACTCAGCCCATTGTTGGGGCAGGGGTAAAGGACTCCTGCATCCAGGGAGAAGGGGTTCCTTCTTGTTGAGAAAACATTGAGGGGGGTGTCATCCAGGATTGTTTATTGTCATGGGGTTCTATATGAGCACTACTGCATGTGAATCACTCTCTCTTTTGTACACTTTTATTATTAACATTGCTGTTGTTACTGTTCATTTGCTTATTTCATTACCATTTCCAGTAAACCGTTCTTATCTCAACCCATGATCTTTGACTTTTCTGCCTCCAATTGGAGGGGGAGGAAGGGGGAGCAGCGTGTTGGGTATTTTTAGTGGGAGTACCAAATTGAAGAATACCATCCCTAAACCACAAGTAAGGCATTCTAAAGAAAATTATGTTAGAAAATAATCACATTTGTAGAGAGAATTAAAGTAGAGATCTCTAGTTACACAGGCAGCACAACCAGAATTGGTCAGCTTTTCAACAAAGGTATATACTGTGGAAAAAGGTGAAAAGTAATATATTCCTTAAAAACATATTGACAAAAGAATGAGATATTGAAGGCAAAAAATCTCTCCAAATGAAAAGGACTGTAGAAATAGCACTCACAGTGAAGAATGAAGAATTGGAAGAATATCTATGGTCATAAAGCACAATATCCTCCCAAAAATTAACCACATAACATGAACTTTTTTGATACATAGCTTTTATTTTCCAGGTGAGAGAGAAGGAAGGGCAGAAGTTGAGGGGGTGGCACTTCAATGCTCAGTGCCCTTCATATATGCTTCTATATTCAAGGCAAGCATTCTTCGCGCCTGCCACTTCTTATATACATGTACACACTGTTCACCTTTAAACATTTTCTAACCTAAATCAGTAGTAGATAAAGGTGATTCAAATATTTTAATCACACTATAAAAGGCTGCACAGGGAACATGTGTTCAGTATCGTTCCATATGGAAGAGGCTTCACAAATGAGAAAAAAATAATGGTAACAACTAGTAACTTTTGGTACATTTTTCTAAAATTGACCTAGTTTCCAACTTTTGGGGAAAAAACAGTATTTTCAGTGTGCCTAGAGCGTGACAATACTGGCAATGAAACTGAAGACTTTACAGTAAGGCAAAACACATTGCAAAAAATATTTGGGATACAAGCTGTTTGCAAAGATGTTTTGAGAAGATCCCAGTAATTTATTCCAACTACATCCCTTGAATTGTACAAATCCTTTGTTGCAGTAGTTCAATGTCCTAACCTACAGTCTTAATGAATCTGTATCATAAGCCCATTTTTCTACTTTTTTTATTCCCTACAGAAATATTGAACCAGATACTTGGCATTAAACACTTAAATAATAAGCCTGGGCCTTGAAAATAAAATCAGCAACATTCTAAAGATGCTGTAATGAAATACTGGATTCATGTTATAACATATATGTATTAAAATCTTAGCAAATGGTCCAATCTGACTTATAGTCAAGAAAGAAAACATCTCTGAAAATTCCTAAAAATGGTTTCTTAGAAGAATCATTATTCCACATATTAGGCTATACAAAGACATGTTAGGTCAAATGCTTTATAGCATATAATTTCAGGGAAATTATTACCTTTAAGAAACAGTGATTACAAATTTTAAAGCCTCTTAATTTTGTCTTAAATATTAACGTGTTTTAAACTGAGCACCTATATACACAAAGCCACATATAGACTCTCATCTTAAAATGAATGTTCAATAAAACACTTCTGACAGCAGGTACTTAGAAAGCCCTCATACACGTTTCTGATACTTTTCAATAAAATTATTTTTAATATTAACTCAGATTATTAGTTCAATTCAGAAAAGAATTTTATATTTTTTATTATTCAAGCATATATGCAGAACTACTTTGGAATTCATTCAGTATGCAAAAAAACCCACTAAGAGCCACATTTCTTTTAGGTTGCACAAAAGAAAAGTGTCTATCCAAGGTATAATGAGATAGGTTAATTTTGGTTCAAAAAATGAGAAACCGGTGAACCCTTTCAGTAACTCAAGAGAATGCTATGAGTAACAGGTAAGCAAGCTCTCATGCCTGCTACACTTGTATTTAGTTTCATTTAAAGCAAGAGAGCAAAAGTCATAGATTGGTTTGGGTTGGAAGAGATGTTTAAAGATTATCTAGTCCAATCCCCCTGCCACGGGCAGGGACACCTTCCACTAGACCAGGTTGCTCAGAGTCCCATCCATCCTGGTCTTGAAGTTTTCCAGGGATGAGGCATCCATAGCTCCTCTGGACAACCTGTTCCAGCACCTCATCACCCTCACAGTGGAGAAGTTCTGCCTTATGTCCAATGGAAATCTATGCTCTTTCAGTTTAAAACCATTGCCCTTTGTCCTGTGACTACAGGCTTTGGTAAAACATCTCTCTCCATCTTTCTTAGAAGCCCCCTTCATATATTGCAAGGCTGTAGTATGGTTTTCCCAGAGCCTTCTCTTCTCCAGGCTCAATTACCCCAAGTCTCTCTGTTGGTCTTCATACAAGAGTCCAGTACCCTGACTACTTTTGTGGGCTTCCTCTGGATCTGCAAGAAGTGGTGCCAGAAGCCACTGTTCCTACATCATTTTGACATTTCTGCTTGCAATCAAATCATTTAATGAATAGTGCAACAGCTTAGCTTGAACACATTTCTGTCATCTGGCTAAGCTGTTCTGCCAAACTTTGCACTGGTCTAGTACAATGGAAAAATTAAATATCTGCTAAAAGGAATACTGACATCTCAGAGCACAGAAAGTGAGGGTTAACAGCATCTCAATTTGCCAGTGTATCATCTCTTAGAACACACGAGTCAAGATCAGAGTTCTAAATTAATCAGAAAAGAAAAAAAAAAGGACTTTCAAGAGCAAAGGCAAAAGCCACCATAAATTATCGTAGGATTAACAGGAACACAATAACTATTCCCACTTACTTTCTTTTTAGATGTCAGAACCCAAAATTTCTTTTTCATATGCATTCATTTCTCATATCTGTAAGAATGAGGGCTCTTTCTCTCAGATGATGCATAACAGAACCAGCAGGTTCTACAGCTATGCTTAAATACAGCTGCTCACTACAGTTCTTCCTTATAACAGATGAAAAAACAGGAATTCATCCAAACAACATAACTTGCAGTTTGAATGTTACCAATCTCCTAGGCATTCGGTACTGAACTTTTACTCAGCTTTTGGTACAGAAAATACAAACAGAACACATCTGTCAACTATGCTCTGGAATTAACCTCCACACAAAACAAAAACAGAGACAGTCCCAGTTACAGACCTTCAAAACACCAAAATGAACAATGCGGTCACAGCATAAACTACTACTTTCAGTCACAGATAAAGACAGAAGGATGCTTTTTTATGTAAGGTATGTGATCCTAAAAACATTGTAAGATCCTATCCTGTTAAAACACTCCACTGTTAGAAGAACAGGAGATGCCAGTGGTGCTGGACTCTTAAAGACAAGGCTCAGATAAAGGCACAGGTTATCTCGGGCTGCAAGAGACTGAGGCAGCTTAAAAAGAGTGCATGTAGCATTAAGACAAGGGATAATGTTTTTAAGGGGTAATGACTTCAAACTGAAAGTGGGGAGGTGTAGATTAGATATGAGGATGAAATCCTTTACTGTGAGGGTGTTGAGGCACTAGAAAATATCCATCTCCTAGTTTCCCCTCCATACCTGTTTCCCATTTTATCCTTCTATATCAGTGGTTATGCTCGCAATGGAAGTAAGAGTTACCAGAATTCAAACTCACTTTTGAAATTGTAAATGGTGCTTACTTAGGCTCAAAGTTCAATTCAACATTATCTGTTTAACTCAACATTAAAAGCAGTAAGAAGACATTTCTTATGATGATGCCAACAACTTCTATGTAATACATCATCTGGACAGACTACAACACAACTGGTGAGACAATCTCAGGGTCAGTTTGGTACTCACGTTCACAGGTAGTACGTGGTAGAGACCATTAAATACAAAGCACTGGTTTTATCTCAAAAAATTGAACCTACTATAAAAGGAGCACCTGGGATGTTACATGAAAAAATAAGATTTTAATAATTTTCTTTTCTTATTTAATGTCAGATAAGAAATATTTTTCATTTCTGTATACAAGTTAAACTGAAAAAAAGGTTTGACTAATGACAGTTGCTCTCTATGTCACATTTACTCTGTATGCAAAGTTTGGGAAAAATACATATACAGCAATTCTTGCAGAAAATGTAATAAAATTATAGATCAGTTGAAAATATTCAAAAAATCTGTAGTTTTTATTTATGAAAACAGAGAAACTGATCTGAAGAATACAAGATCAGTGATAGGAGCTGTAGGCTTTCATTCAGAGGTGACTTGTTTTCATTCATTGTAAATGAGCAGTGACCACTTACTATCCAGCAGCTGTTTAGTAGCCTGTACATGATGATATGGGAGCTCCTGTTGGAGAGGTGTCCAGATGACAGTCACAGTTCCCTGCTTGCAGTCTCAAATAGCATAAAGGAACAGTAAGACCTAGAGACCACAGTCGCCTGTGTCTTCTGGACAGAAAGCAATTCCATAACAGGTCAATGAAAAGGTGTTTCTCATATGAGCACTGTCTACTAGAGGTGAAACAGGATCTCAATTTAAGGTAAGGTCAATAGAATATTTTTCATGGGAACTTGTTGTGGTTTAACCCCAGCCAGCAGCCAAGCCCCACACAGCCACTGTCTCACTCCCCCACCAGCAGGATCAGGGAGAGAATCAGAATGGTAAAAGTGAGAAAACTTGTGAGCTGGGAGAAAGGCAGTTTAATAGGGAAAGTAAGAGCCATGCATGCAAGCAAAGCAAAACAAGGAATTAATTCACCATTCCCATGGGCAGGCAGGTGTTCAGCCATCCCCAGGAAAGCAGGAGTCCATCATACATAACAGTTATTTGGAAAGAAAACCACCATCGCTCCACCACCCTCTTCCCCCGCCTCCCCTTTATATACTGTGCATGATGCCCTTTGGTATGGAATACCCCTTTATTCAGTTGGAGTTAACTGTCCTATCTGTGTCTCCTCCCAGTTTCCCACATACCCCCAGTCTCTTCACCAGCATGGCAGTACAGAAAGCAGAAAAGGCTCTGACTCTATGTAAGCACTGCTCAGCAGTAACAAAAATATTTCTTTATTATCAATGGCATATTCAGCACAAATCCAAAACATAACCCCATAGTAGCCACTGTGAAGGAAAATAAGCCTACCTCAGTCCAAACCAGAACTATCTGCATTTTTCACGGTTCCACATAAAATCTTTGAGAAACTTTTTTTTAATTTATGTTAAGGGCTTGATTTTTCTGCTCAACAAATTCCACAGATTTAAATGGTAGGCTGCAGACCAGACATTTAATACAACCTACCAGTATGTACAATGTACTTACTTTGTATTCTGACAGCAAAAGAAATAATGAATTAGGAGAACATTTCCTCTTTACAATTTTCTTAATGTGAAAGAACATGCATTTACAATGCAGAACTGTAGAGTCATGGAGTTTTAGATTCTTTTTTCCTAGTACTATCACCATTTAGTCAGCATAAATGCTGGGCTTCATACTGCTCTCTTCCTTACACAGCATTTAAGACAAGAAGTTCAATTTTCCAAGTATCATTCAGTTTTGGTGGTTTCTTTCAAAAAATTCATTTTCTCAACCTTAGAAGTATTACCATAACAGAACAGCATAGGGCTGTAATGTTCTCCTCATGCTTACAAAACAGTATAGAATAAGGAAAACCAAAAGCTCCTAACAGCCAGAACTTTGCTAAAAGCTGAATACTATGTTGCTAAAAGAATTACCATTTACACATAAAAAGCTCCTCAGTATTTACAGCAAAGTCAACTGAATAAATGCACTAAAAAGTAGTTCTGAATCAAAACTATGTCATTTAGATTCCTGATGTAGCATGCAGCTGTGATACCACAGAAAATTTCCTTAATTTGACCAAACTTTCTAACACCATAAAATGCATACTCCAGTTACAAAGAAGAAAAAATAATTCATTGTACCTTTACAAATGTGAGGCATTCACTGTAGGTACTTCTCTCTGGTCTACTACTGTGCATCAAACAAGTATGCAAAATGCATGTCTGGGATCCAAAAATGTCACAACTCTTTTAATTCTGAATTGCCATTGAATGTGGCCACCCTCTACCAGGACAGCCTTCTGAGGGTGTTTTTAATTTAACTGATGTTTCAGCTAAATAAACTAATTAATTCCTTGCTGATGACACCAAGGACTATAAACAGCCTATTTCTACTATTTCATTTTTGTCTTCTCCTGTTGAAAGCCTACCACAATCAGACCATTTTTCTTTGGTTAGATAATATTACATTATATTTATCACTATAGCAACTAACTTAATTGATTTGATGCAGGTTTCTCTTCCACCATAGGATGGAGCCACTATCCCTAAATATAATCTAAACATTTAAGAAAGAAAAAATTATCAGTTTATCATTTTACCACATCAATGGGAATGTAATTGGGCTTCAGAAATTAAAGTATAAATTAAAGCCTAATGGGCTGTACATGTACACCTAGAGCATGCTTTATAAATATGCTTATCTGCCAAGTGGAACTCAGAGTAGGGTGTCTACTGGTTGCTTTCAGTAATAGGGATGATTATAGTACAACAAATACATTTCAAAAAAACAAAGATTCACAAAGTAATTAGGAGAAGGAGAAGCAATGTTCCTATAACTGATTCAGGTATAAGCTTTATCAGTCCAACAGACTAGAAATGGAAATAAGCAAGGTAGATCAAAAATTTTATTTACACTGCTATAAAAATTGAAAAATAGAAAAGTTCTGATTTGGTATTTGAAGCTGCAGAGTATGATTGTAGTAAAATGATTCAGTGAGAGATAATCCAATATAAGATTCCTGTAATTAGTTTGATAATATATTAATCTTTAATGGTTTTTTTACAGAATGCTTCTTGATATCAGAAATTTAAATCGATATATTTCTATATACCTGAATAGAAATGTGTGTGGAAAATACAGAACACCTTACATAGTCAAGTTCTTTCCTGTTACTTATTTCCTTTTACTTTCTAAGAAATATGAGAAGCGTGTTATTTTTAAAGCATTTTTAAAAGTCATCATGTTCCTCTCCACATTCAGTTATGCTTTTCTTCAAAAAAGGCATCAGACGAAAAAAGATTAAATTCTAGCTGATTTTTAAAAGAAATCATAAAATCTTAGGTGCTACATTACCTAGAAATAGCTTCATTTTTTTTTAATCTTGATTTTAACACTTTCTCTCTTTCCACAGAGCAAAAAGTATTTTTTGCAATGTTTCAAATATTACCACTAAAGAAAATGTTCATGGTGCTTCATTAACATTTGGAATTGCAGTTGTCAAATCAGTGAAGCATTGCATAAATGGTGGAGTGTTTTGACACTGCATATTTTAAGTTGCATAGTGCTTTTCAGTGCTATATGAAATGAAGAACGTACTACATGTTTGAAGAACACCATCTAAGCCATCTGAGAGAACTAATTAGAAACTGTTCCTTTAAGCACACCAAAAAATGCCTTCAGATTACCAGCCAACATTTGCTTTGTTCAGCTTAAGTAAACCATGCAAAAAATAAACGATGAACAATATGTAACAATTTAAATAGACAACTTAAGTCCTTAGAACAAAACATTGTCAAACCTCTCATTGCTAAACATAAATAGTTTTAAAGTGTCAGAGTTTATGATTAACTCTTTCTGAGGCCATAGAAAATATATGCACAGAACAACTCATATTTTCTCATAAAAAGCCTGGAACTCTCCAGGCATTTCTAGCACAAATTTAATAAAATATTTCCTATTACTAATATCCTGTAACATGTACTCCCAGTGCAAACATAAATTCTTTAAAATTTCACTATGTTGTTTAGCATATCTTTTATATTAACACATTGAATTTGGCATTATGTACAAAATTATATTCTTTAAAAGCATGGCCTGTTTAATGTGATCTTTTTAATGAGAAGTGCAGTGCAGAATGTGCTAAATTACAAAAAATAATTACAAAATTCTTTTTAGAATAAGCCACTTCCACAGTCATCAATATGAAGAGTCCTTGTCATATGCAAATAAAAGTGAATTACAAGTTCTCTTAACAAATTAAAACCAATTAAAAAAAAAAACAAAACAGAAAACCAAACACACAGAGAAATGTGAATATAATACAGTTGGAGGGAATGGAATAGAGGGTTAAGAAATGCAGCAGGCATGCTCCTGAAAAACAGCTTCTGTTTCCTATTCATCATAACCTACACCTATTACAGCTCAACAAGACAAGCCTACTGCAAAATCTTTTATGCTATAGCTAATGAAAGGAATATGCACCATAGGTAAATTACAGACCCCATTCAGATATGTTGGGAAAATACAGTGCAGATTCATTTCGGCAAAGCTATGTAGGTCCCTCCTGATAAATTACGTATTTTGTTAGTATTGCGGAGCAACAGTTTTTTATATTCCCTTTGAAAGTTGCCCAATCTGATACCACAGACTAACTTGCATTCCCCAAAGTATGGGCATTAACTGTATTTACATTATAAAACTGCTCAAAAATGATTCTTGCCAAAAGCAGAAAAAGAAAAAAAAAAAGAAAAAATAGACCTTTAAGAGTGATAGTAATTGGGTACTTGATTCTTGCAGATACCTCATCTGCAACTCAATGTGATTAATGGGCAATCTATCAAACCTGAAAAAAGTACAAAACTCTACTGATAACCTGAGATGCCGCTCTAAAACTGACAAAACTAACTAAACTGCTGGAGATATGCTAAGGTAGTGACAGCTTTTTTTCCAATGCAATTTCAGTCAGAGAACCACATACGATCTTAAGATGATGTTAAGACATCTGTCACTTGATTAAGTATGCTTCCTAAAAGAATGAACATAAGCAAAACAGCTTCTCTTCATGGAAGATGGATGGAGTTAGGAGCGTGTGTACGTGGAGAGAGAAGTCTGGGAGAAATCTGGTAACATCTGATAATAACCAGTGAACAGTGGATCACAGTTACTACTGCTAAAATGCTTGTTTCTAAAATCCAAGAGTGGAGTAGAAATGCCACATCTACAACTTAAGGACATCTTATTCTTCTGAGAAGCAGCAATATTAAAGTGTCAGTCTACCTGCTATACCATAGGTGAGTGGGGGAAGACGTGTTGAGGGGCAAATCTAAGGAATAGAACATATTCCTGCCAGCTTCAGAGCTTGACCTTTGCCAGAAGCGTTACCTCAGGTGGGAAGGGCGTAGATTTATGCCCAGCAAATGCACCAGGACAAATATGTACTTACTGCAGTAAGCGATTAGCAGACTGGCCAGGATCATGATAGCCCAGAAAGTTGAGGACATGCTTGGCAAGGTGTTGGCATCTTTTCTACTGCTTCTCCTGGGAGATGGAGCCATTGAAGCCACTTCCCCGGTGGGGGGGAAAGTCAGACAGTTTCACCAGCCAGCTCTCCCTTTGAGTGATGGCCTTTCCCCACGTGTAATCCTCAAGGAAAGCATCTTCCAACGACCCTGCAGTTCATCATCAGCAACATGGTCCTGTTGCAGGAATCATCTTCCAGACAGAAAGCCAAGGCGACTATAATGCCTGCGAGGTTTAGGCGCAGTGGCCACAGCCAGCTTTCCTCCTGTCAGTGTGGCGCGATTCACTAGCGTGGAAGGTTTCGCTGCGGCTTGGATGCCTCGCGTGGCGCTGAGCTTCGAAGATGTCCCACAAACGAGCCTATTTTTATTTATTTATTTTTCTTGTCCTTTTTTAATTTGCAGAAGTTGTTCCGTTGCTGTCCTTTCCCCCGCCTCCCCCTCCCCGGAGGTGCTGATGCGGGGCCTCCCCCGCCCTCCCTCCCGCCGCTCTAGGGCGACCCGCGTTTAGGGCGCCGCCGCCCAGGGGCGCAGCGCAGCATGGCCGCGAGGGCTGCGGGCACCGAGGGGCGAGGGCAGCCCGGCGCCGCCGCCGCCCGCCCGCGGGGCAGGGCTCGCCCGAGTGGCTCCACGCAGCGAGGGCGATCCGCGCCCCAGCGCAGCGCCCGCTGGGGAGCAGCGGGCGGCGGTGCCGGCCAGCAGCCGAGGCCGGCGGCGGGGCTGGACAGCCCCCGTCCCCCCGGCCTGAGCTCCCCTCCCGGCCGGTCCTGCGGCTCGACGGGGCGGTGGCGCGAGGGGCGGCCGGGACACTTGAGCGGAGGGTCGGTGGCGGCAGGTCTCCTCCTCTCCTCTCCGTTCGCCAACCGCTCCGCTCTCAGGTTCTGCCGCTACAGCGGCGCCGGCCCTTCAAGTAAAGAGAAGCGGCAGGAGGAGGAGGAGGAGGAGGGGGCCGGCGGTCACGCCCACAGGTGCACAGCGCTCGGAGCACGGCGGTCCTTCCCCCGCACCGCTCCTCCAGCGCGTCCCCGCCGGCGGAGCGCGCCCGCCCCGGCGCTCGCTCGCATCTCCCCCGGTCCCGCTCCGGCCCTGAAGCCGCTGCCCTGCTCACCTCTCCCGGGGCGGTGCCGCGCCCGGGGGTGTGGGGAGGGAGGGACCGCTGTGGGGCCGCTCCCGCAGCGGCTGCGAGCGGCCGGTGCGGCGGGCAGGGCCGGGGGCGAGCCCTGTGGCTCGGTGGGGGGAGAGCCGCGTCCGACCCCACCGCTGCCCACGGCCCCCCGCGGGGAGGCAGCGCGGGGGAACCGCTAGCAGGGGAAGGAAGCGGGGGCGGTGCCCCCACGAGCCCCTCGGGGAAGCTTTGCTCCCGGGTGAGACCGGGTCTCGACTGAAGAAGCGGCCCAGGGAAGTCGCTCTCCCCATCCCCTCACCTGCGCGGAGCGGCTCGAAGTCTCCACGGTGTGTTCCGCCTAGACGCGACCATGGATGTTAAAGGAAACAATTCCTCATTCTGTATCTATCTGTGGTCCTTAAGGATCCTTATGGGGACAGCTGTTTCTGTCGCTGAAATGGCAGCGACACATCGATATGAAACCCAGTTTAGAGGGCTTGAGTTCACATGTGTGCCAGTAGTCCTTATGGTAATAAAAACAAACCTAAATGTTTTAAGAGGGACCAGGTAGTTGAGCTTTTCCATTCGGAGTCTCCATAGCAATGTCTTCAAGTTAATAGTTAAGTTCTGCAGAGGGTAGTCATGTTCCAAGTACAGGCAGACTTGGCAGACTAGAAGAGGAGCTTGGTCACAAAATGTCCCCATTGTCTTCTCCTGTGTTTTTCTTATATAATGAATATACCATGAAAAACCTGATCCATATTTCTTTAGAAGCCCCAAGTTTGTCTGACTGTTTGCCACTTAAAGACCTAGACTTAAAATTGCATATGAATGATGTGATATTTACAAGACAGGACTATAGGGACTATATTAGTACAGCTACTCTTGACTAGATACTTGTAACTAAGTTCAGTTTTGCACCAAGAGGACACTGCCAATGTAATCTCTTTGATTTTAGAGATTTTCAACCAGAATAGTCTCATTCTGAACTGTTAGGGCAATACACTGATCTGTTCAAAGATCTTTCACAGAGATGAAGCTTTAACTATCATCTGGGTACAACTACATTTGGGTACCAGAACATCTCCTTTCAAAATGTGACTTTCTTTTCACTTATTTTCAAGGCAATTTTGTTCTATTATATTTAAGAACTAAAACAAAACAAAACTGAAACATTAAGGCAACATGGTAACCTGTATTCTTCTCCCCCCTATAATTTAAAAGAGCATACTATTATTATTATTATCATTATTATTATTATTACTAATGTAGAGATTAAATCTTTGTAACATCTTCTATCCCTGACTTGACAATATATTTTCTCCCTAAGTCAATATAAATTCAATACATCCTTTGCAATCCTGAAGTATTACTTCTGTTTGATATTACAAGGTTATACTGGATCATGAGTATTTTTTGAAAACAGGAGTTCCAAAATTCCCATTCTCAGAATAAATGTAAATAAGTGTTAAGGAACAAAAATGCCTCAGCATGACATGCTGTTGTTCAATCCAGTTGCGGGAATAACATGTAAATTAATCAATTTTCTGTATGTATGAAAAAAATATTTCTATTAAAGCTGTGAGTAATGAATATACTGTTGACTAGCATACTTTAAATATTACTGAAAAAAAAAGAAGCACAAGTATCTTGAAAAGAAGTATATAGAATGATGTATAGATTAAGAGACTTTAAAGCCTAAAAGGACAGCTGTAGTAATATATAGGGCCCTATACCTTTCAGTACAGAGCACAAAATTTATTTAGTAAATCTTACAGTTTGCCCAAGAAGTTATGGTTATACAAGAGGATTTCCCTTGGAAATACATCCAGCTTTCAGTTTGAGGAGTGGAAGTCATGATTTCTGTTCACCTAAATAAAGCTTGAAGGTTGATGCAGAAGCTGAAGTCTTGCTTTGATAATTCTGTAAACTGACTATTCATTTGAAACCAGGTTAATTCCCTTGTCAGAGAACTACTCAGTTACTCAGAAAGCAAGGTACCACTCATTGAGAACAGGAACCACCAAACTTGGGCCTTTGTGTTTCTGTACTACTACCTGTTATAGTGTTACATAAGGCATTTTATATTAAAAATAATTCAAACATTACATTCTGATTTGATTGTCAGACAATCAAAGATAAGATAAGACTTAAAAGCACACTTAAAATGTAATTTTTGGTCTCTGCTGGATGTTCTGTAGGTATATATTGATTCCCAGTAACAGCTTGGCTGTTCTGCACTGTCTGTATTGAAAAGTATTTGACACTACTCACAGAGTAAAGTCTTACTCAAAAAGTGGGAGAATGTGATTGATTTCAAATTAATTTGCTTTTTTCCTCTTTGACATGTCCCCTTTACATTTATTTTCAAGGAAAATGTGAAAAGTCTGTCTTTAATGCCTCCCTCATCTCCCAAGAAATTCCTGGGATTCAGAACTGTGTGTAGAGACCTGTGTGTAGAAGCAATGATTAAAATCAGGGACAAATGTCTAAAACCTGAAAAGAAAATAGAAACTCAAGTAAAAAGCTGTATATCAAAATGAAATACCCTTTTCAGAAATCAGGTTTGTTCCCATACAAAGACACAGATCTCTCATCCTGCCATTGCTGTTGGAAGAGGTACTGTTTACAAGGAAATTAAAATAATATTTGAGCTATTTATTAAGATAGACTGTCATTGCTCCAACAGAAATTTAAGCAAAATGTAGCTGTTGACTTAGAAACAGGCGTAGTTTGAAGCCTGATATATGCTGTATCTGTGTCAGAGTTTGTCCATGATGTGTATATGCATCGCTGCTTTCTGCCAGCATGTCAGACCTGTAAAGCCTGTGTAGTGATGTTGACCTCTATTACAGATGCAACATACAGAGGATAAATCTTAACATTCATTTAGCATCAAGGATGTACATGTTAGGAAGTAGATAATATTCCTCAGGTCTTTGCAGAAACACCTTCCATTCTTTCTGTTTACTTGTTTACTTTGAAATTGGAAGGTTTAAGTAAATAGTGGGTAAATTTCATGGCAGTGCACTGATTCAGTGTACTTTGTAAAGACTTAGGAATCAGAAATATTCAAGCCAACAAGTGTGTTTTTGCTTTAGATGTAAATGTTGATTTCCAGGAAGGAAGACAGTAATATCTAAATAGATATTATTGATTATATCTGTTAATTTTGAGATAAATATGAGTAAAATAGCTGTAAATGAATAGCAGTAATTAAAACTTTTTTTACAATGTTAAAAGCATGGATTACATGCAAGGGCTATATAATATAAGCTTGTTGTTTTATCTCAACAGAATTTTCAGAGGAAGAGCAGTGAAGCTTAATACTAAGAAAGTAAGCACTTCAAATTGATTTAGCCAACAAATTTTTTCAACTTAATTTTTCAACAAATTAAATGACTCTGCATGTCTCTTTAAAATAATCCATAGTAGCTCTTTAACTACCATAGAAAGTATCAGAAAAAAAAGGCGAGAGAACTGCAATTTTCTCTGTCTTCCTCTAGAAGAAGGTACCAGTGGACACCAGTGAGGGGGTACAGATTCATGATTAAAAAAATCAATGGTTTGTGAAAAGATTTGCTATCTTTGTGTTTACTCATCTCAGGCCATCTTTGGAAATTTTTTTTTTTTACTAGACTCATACCTCAATGATTTATTTTTTATCCTTATTTAATGCCTGTAATATTGACCATCTATTTAATGTGGAAGTTTTTGCTATTGGTTTGCATGAGGCAGAAAATTATTGTATTTGTGACAAAGAGGAAGGAAGAAAAAGAGACTGATTGGGGAGATGCATACTGATTTCATTGTGATATTATAATCTGGAGAGTTCAGTCTTTCAATAACAGAAATCATATTTGAATCTAAATGGCAGCAAACTGCCTGTATCTGAAACTGAGTTCTCACACACTGTTTCAGTAAAAGTCATTATTTACTAAGTATTTTAAAAATTCATAGAGAGATATTTTCATACATGTTCATACAACAGACTTTTTTAAGGTCAGTAACAGTAAGGTCCTTAAGAACAATTTTCTTAATGCATAGTCTTAATGCATAATAGATATATTTAGAGGGAAACTGATGACTGCTCAGTGACCAAAGCTAAGTTAGGTTGCTTTAATGCGTTGTACTGTCCCTGTGCCAGATGTTGTCACCAGTGAGTACTTTTGTTGATTTTACAAACATATAACTATAACCAGTTACTTGCAGGCGGTGCCTTTTCACTCGTCTTTTTGTAGCATATTCAAGCTACCAGTTTCAAGTGGGTTTTTTGTTTCTCTACCCATTATTTGTTTAGCTGGCATTTTCTTCTCACTTTAATTGCCTGCCAATGACATTATAGATATTGTTTGATATAGATAAAGTTTGAAAAGCTGTATATGCTTTTGATTTAACATGTAAGCTTTCATAAGTTATGGGAAATCCTCACCCTATAAAACAAAATACATGAAGTTGTTCACTGGCAGCTATGTTAACCTGTCCAAGTACTTGCAAAGCCAAATATTTAAAAAAGCAAGAAAGTGGCAGTGGGGATATGTTGCCAATACAAAACATTTTTATATCTGTCTGTATAACTGATGTGTTGTCACAACATCTGCATTATCATCCTGACTGAAGTTTATTTGTAGACTTTACACTACAATGGAAAAAGCCATGAGGGGGAAACATTTAAAGATGTATTTTAATTCTTCTTTGATTCAAAGGCAAGTCTATTTTTTTGTTATTTGTTGTTGGTGGTTTTTAAATTTGATACTGATATATTATCCTATCAAAATATTTCTACCATTTTGTAAGAAGTCCTAGCTATACATGGCCAAGAGATTAAAGTAACTTTTGTAAGATTACTGCATTATCACTTAAATCCTGAAAACATAGAGATTAAAAACCCCTCACTTTATTGTTGACAAAAGAAGCCCAAATATCAGATCTAAAGTTTTGTTATAATAAACTACAGCTCTTTATAGCATGTACTAATAAAATTTTTATTTTTATGATGTGAGAGTGTAGGATTGTTTCTTTACATTGAAATGCCTACAACTGATGTGGCAGATAAGTACATTCCAGTCACTTAGCAACCTTCAGTTGTTCAGAAAAAAAATGGGGATATCTGAAATGCTATTATTGAAAGTGTCTGGAATCTAGCAAATTACCAAATCATTCATAAGTGAGTCATTACCTGAGCTACAGTGATGTAATATACTGGATTTGACAGCAAGAACAGGAATAACTAACTTGCTTACATGGATAATTTAGGAAGGTGAGTTATTTTAAAAAAATTAGGAAAGAAATCAGAACATGAAACAGCAAACAAACCTGAAATAAATCCAAATATGACAAATTGCTTCATTATGGCAAATAGAGAATAACTGGGATATGAAATCATGACTAGGAGTAAATTTCTGTCTTGGAAATTACATAAAATATTAATCAGCTCAATTGTGAGTTAAGTCTAGTTTAATTTTGTGCAATCAAGTTAAAGATACACTGAATTCAGTACCTGTTCCAAAATGTCCAGACAAATCTGATTTTGATATTTGATCAATAACATATGCAATTTTTTTACAATAGTTTTAAACCAAGGAAATAATAAATTACTTATTTGGGAATTTATTCAATTTTTTTTCTTTTTTATTTCCTTCTATTTTGCTTCAACATTTTTCCCTTCAGTGACATACCACAATTTGATAACTTAGACATGATACATGTGTTAACAAGTGTACAGTCAAAAAGGCCTAATTTTTATTCTCACTTCTGTTTTGTTTTTTTTTTTGTCCTGTATCTGTTAGTTTCCCTGAACTGCCTTCTGTAAGAGAGAGAAATCAAAGTATCCTATATTTGTTTGTATATACAATCAGCATCTACCCATTAAAAAGAAAAAAAAACCATCATTGAGGTCTGACAGCTGCATGATCCTGTCTTTCAGGGAGTGTACTTGGAAACCACCTATGGATTTGCTATGTAAATCCTTATTTCCTTTGACATTTTAACACACACACACACTGAAAATGTAAGGGCGTATGAGGCTAACTATGTATCTTCATGCCTTTTTCTGGAAATCACACCCCTTCTTCACAGACCTTGCTATAGGAGAAGAAGGAAGTGGTATTAGTCTGGAGGCAGAGTACAGGGTTATGTTCCAAGAGCTCACTTGTGTTGATAAAAAAACCAATACATTTTCTGAGCAGCTCTTTGACAACAGTTTCATTGTCTCGTTGCCTTAGTTCCTGCCGGAATCATGAGTTGTTAATGGTTTTTCTCTCTAAAGATCTAGAGTTTTGGATGAAATATTCTGTTTGAAGGTGAGGTAAGGCACAAACATTTACAACGTGTATTTTTGAGAACTCATCTCAATGATAGGGCAGTGAGTGCAGATGTGCTCAGTGTAAGCTGTACTTGAACAGTTATATTTACCATGCACCCATATGGTTGATGAATGAATAGTAGAAAATTTTCTCAGGGAAAGAAATCTTGACGAACCAGGCAAAGCTGCAGATTTAAAAGCTAGAATTTTCATCTAGAGCTGATAAGACTTACAGATAATGTGGTTCCTTTGCATTCTCTCATTTGCCAGTTCAACTATTTATTCTTTAGAGCAGGTGAAATGGTGTTTCTGGTATCATTATCCTGTCTTTCAGAAAGGAGCTAACTTTCTGTGTTCAAGGAATCCCTCAAATGAATCATTGCCTTCCCAAGAGGAAATTAGAAACTCTTGGTTCACTCTAAACCATGGTGTACAAACTGTGACCTGTGAGCCTAATGGACTTATTTGCAGAAGTAGATAAGCTGTCTCTTGAATACAGCTGAGGAGCAGACAAGGGTTGAAATTTCCATTTTTTTTTCTGGTCAGCTGAAATGCTCAGTTCATCATCAAACATGATCTGTTTCTATTATATAAAATAGGATTTTAGATATAAGGTAGGAAAAGAAAGGGTACTAGGAGGTAGAATGGATAACAGTAAATTACAAATAGGAGCAATTTACTAGAGATCTTGCTGGTAGAATAATTTTTAGTTTGGGATTCTTGACTTTGCCTGGGATTTTTTTGGGGGGCATGGAAAGCAGGACAAGAGGTGATGAGATGACAGTCAATGCTGAATTATGGAAGGGCTATTTTTTCATAAGGCACTGGACATATTTCATTCTAAAGGTGTCACTTCCATGTGCATCCTGCAAAATTTTTTCCATGCTGAAGCATGACTTTGGATAAAATGTTAACTTCACAGAGCACTAAGCTCATAAAGTTCAAAAGTGGGAGGTGCAAAGTCCTTCACCTGCAGAGGAATAACTCCATGCATCACTATGGACTGAGGCAAGTGACCTGGAAAGTAGCTTTGCAGAAAAGGACCAGAGAGTCTTGGTGGACATCAAGGTGACCATAAGCCAACAACATGGTGTTGCAGCAAAGAAAGCCAGCAGCCTCTTGGGCTGCATTAGTCAGAGTGTTGCCAGCAGGTTGAGGGAGGTGATCCTTTCCCTCTAATTAGCACTTGTGAGACATGTCTGGAGTGCTTTGTCCTATGCTAGACTGCCACAAGAGGTAGTACAGGAGAGCACAGGACAGGTATGTCCATCTCTCTCTCCAGTGCAGCAAAGGGCTGAGAGGTTGATTAAGGAATTAGAGCATCAGTTGTACAAGGGTAGGCTGAGAGAACTGGGATTGTTTAACATCAAAAAGAGAAGTATGTGTTTGTCTGTGTGTTTATGTGTGTGTGTATGTCTTATCAATGGGTCTTGATGGGAGAAGACATTCTTCTTATACAATATAGGGGAAAGACACAATAGGAACAAATAAAAATAGAGGAAATTCCACTTAAACATAAGAAAAAATATTTTACTTTGAGGATGATCATACACTGAAACAGGTTGTGTGGCAACATTGTGCAGTTCCCATCCTTGGGAATATACAAAACCTGTGTGGATCAGGTCCTGAGCAGTCTGATGTGATTTAGCCTGCACTGAGCAGGGAGGTAGGACTAGACAAATTCTAGAGGTCATTACCACCTTCAACTGTTCTTTAAAAAGTAATAAAATAATGTTAAATAAAAATAATTTAAATCAATAAATGGATAGATAGATAAATCATGACATGGTCTTGCTTCTTTTCAAGAGTCTCATGTAAGACACTAAATAATATTTATGCTCTCAGCATGATGAGGGCTAGGAATCTGATGATGAAGGCAGAAAATTGTGCAGTTTAAGAAGTAACTATCAGATATCTTTAAAATGTTGAGGATAAAGGTAACTCCTGTTCTCTTATGAGGACTCTAAGTGCTTTTTTATCTACCTGAATCTTTATCACGGAACCTACTCCTGATGACTATTACCTATAATCCTTCCTTTTAACCAGGAATCGTGTTTAGAGGAGAATAAAATGGTGGCAATAGGACAGATGCCACACCATGTCCTCAAGGCCTCCTAGTCATTACAACATTTGTTCAGGATGTGTGGGAGCTCAGTTCTGTTCTGTTCTCTGCTGTGGGCAAATCTGCATCAATCAGTCATTCTATAATGGGGCACTTACAATCCCCTTGCTGAAGAAATGTTGCTATACATGTAATAAATCAAGATTTACAGAGCAGAAGGAGAAAGTATAAAAGTGAAACTGTAGCTAACTATTTATGTGGGTACTCACCTTGAGAAGAAACCAATCTTTTCTTGCCAGATCCCAGGACAGTTCATATAATTTTAACAATGACTGTATAATGTTCTTAATTATGAAAAAGACAGGTCATTGAAGAAGACTGATATCAGAGAACTTTATTTACTAGGCCTTAGTTTCCATGCCTTGTCTGCAAATTGATTAACGTCTCATGTAAGTATGTAACTTCCATGGAAAATTCAGTATCACATTGCAAATAATGAGATAAGCCATGACATTGACTTCTGACATTGCATCAGTTTCCAACAAACACAACTATTTTTCTGAATAGTTACATTTAGGACAGGTTTCATTAAATAAACAAACAAACAAACAAATGCATATTAGTGTTCACAATATTTTCTGAAAGATCAAACAATTGTTACAATTAATGCACTGTTATTCACTCCTCTGAACACTCTCTTTCTTTAGACTCACATGCTTCTTCATCATACCCAGATTAAATTTGTTTCTCTTTTATTAATATAAACATTTAATTAGGAAAGTAAGGTTACTGGAAATAATACTTTTCGTATAAAAATATTTTTAAGTAGTCCAAAACTTGTTACCTTCTCCTCTACACCTTCATTTTTCACTCTTTAAAATCTACAAGTTCCAAAATAAGAAATCAAATGCGTCTTCACTGCATTTGGGATTAGTGCAATCCAAATTAAGTATGCCTAGCACTTCTGCATATAAATTTCACGTACTGTTTACATAGAACCCATACCTTACACTGGAGCCTCTTCGGGGTGCAGGGACATGGATGTGCTTAGCTCTGCCACCACTAGTGCCACCTGTAATGGGGTCCCCCATCCATCTCTGCCTCACTGTGGTGGGGTCCTGGATTTTCCGAGCAGTACTTGATGCAGCTGAGGGGTGGAGGCATGGCATGGTGGCAGAAAGGGAAGTCAACTGCCTATGGATATCCTGTTTGGCTTACTAGAACTGGTTCATTGGCACCCTAGAAAGGTCTCTATACCTAGGGCATCTTGGTTCTACCTCCTGTTGGACACCTTAATGAACACCTGTGAATATTGACTTTGTGTGTCTGAGATGTTGCTTTGCAACTCCCCTATGTATCTTCATTTCCTCCATCATGATAATATCCTGCAACATATCTCCAGCTGAATAAAACTGCTTTGTGTTTGGAATAGGGTGAGCCACAGTCTGTTCATACAATTCTAGGTACTGTGCTGAAAACATGTTGTGAAAATTAAAAAAAAATAGCTTAAAATAAGGAAACAACAAACTATTTTACCATATTTTTATAAATATTTTAATTAATTTTGATTCTTGCAACGAGGTTAGCAGGACAATAAAAATGGAATCCAAACACATTTCTGTGTCATCATGAATTAAGGCAGTCAGTAGAATACCTTGACAAGTTGCCAGCCCTCATCATTAGGGGCTTTTCTGATGCTCATTGCACACTGAATTTTTAAATCTCATCAGCTGTGTGAACCATCTTTGTCCGGCAAGAAGGACCTTAATAATGTCTTTGTTTATTATCTGGTCATCTCAGGAAACTAACATGACACTTCAAGTCTGATATGAATGTCTCTATGTCTGTAGGCTCTCTTTCAAACATGCTAAGTGTTGATATTTGGTGTCACAGAAATTTGCTTAAAAGTATACAGAACTGTTCCCTGGTCCACCCCCAAAATCACCTAATATAGCCAAAATGCCCTCTCACACACAAAAATCTGTGTGCTTTATGTCAGATCTACACAATATTTTAAGCAAGTCATAAGAAAAAACGACTTTGAGAAAAGATCGAGTAAAAATCTTAAGAAGTTTTTAGGATGAGAACCGTGTAGATTTTGAATATTCTGTATGTTCTTCAGACTTCAGAAGTGATCAAAGTTGAAAATAAAAGAAAATTTTGGGGTGTGTGTGTGTGATTTTTGTTTGTTTGGTTTGGGGTTTTTTTGTTGGTTTTTTTGTTGTGTTGTTTTGGTTTTTTTTGTTTTGTGGTGTTTTTTGTTTTTTGTTTTTTGGTTTTTTGCACAGGACTTTCCAATTATGTCTTCATCAGTGATTTCTCCTGTCTTATGATTAACTGTGGTGCTAGTTGAAGCTTTTCTAGACAGTATTCTTTTCTTTTTGTCTTGTCAGTTTTAGTTCCAATATAGTTTTAAGACACAGCTTTTGAATCATTAGACTTTCCACCTAATTGCAAAGCAAATTACAGGCTTAATATGGCAAGAGCTGAGGCTGTCAATGCATCCATTTCTTTTAGTTTAATTGTAGTCCATCCACCTTAGCTCCTTTCTGAGCTAGTTTTAAACTTAGATAACATTCTTTATGAGATTTCCCATACACTAAAATGTCATTCTCGGAAACTGCAGTACTTTCCAATGCTGCAGAATCATGCACATTGACTCTGATGCCAAATTAGAGGCAAAATAGTAAGTATCTTTTAAATAATATCAGCAAGTTGTCATCTTGGCTCTTTCAGGAAGATCTGCTGTTGCCGACCGTTTGCTAATGAGACTGCACACCAATGTGATGTTCAAGCAAATCCAAAGTTTATTCAAAAACACAGGTATTTATTACCTTAAATGACCCCGCCCCAGGTACGGATGTCCTATTCCATAGGTTAAGGCTGGAAACATGTCTTTTTAAGGTGAAAACGAAACTTGTGGGGGTTGTCCTTCAGACCACCAGAATTAGCGGCGGCAACAATCTGGTGAGAATTTTGACAAAATATATTCCATCAGAAAATGTTGACTTGATGAAACCAAAGCTTTTCATAGAAATGTATATCTTTTCAATAAAAGTTTTTAAATTATCTTTTTTTCAGGTCCAGTATAGAATTTCTAACCAAAATCTGACAAACTGAGGTACACCTACCTCTGTGGTTAGGTCAAGCTGGGGGGCTTGGGTTTAAAATGCTTACTTTGAACTGCTGCAGCTAAACGTCAGCCTACCATTCTCAAAGTGCCTTGCCTCAGTCCTTGAATGCTTGTTTTTTGAGATAAATGTCTCAGCCACCCTTAGTATCTTCAGAACTTTCTATATGTCTTAGATTTTCCACTACATGAAGGTAAGACAGTTGAGAAAATGACAATTATGGCAACTAAAATAAAATTGCTTTTGTTTTCAAGTCAGTCTGCTTGTCAGGGTGCAAAAGAAAATGCTGTTTCAATGTATTTAGTTAGGAAGAATCATGCAGTATATTTGAGGTTCTACTTAGAGTTTCAGGTCACAGCTTTGTGTTGATGCACAACACCTAATTCTCCTTAATTTAAGTGAAATTATCTTTATAGGTGCAGGTAGAAAACTTGAGCATTTCTTTTTATAAGCTTTCACAAAGAAAAGCCCTGTAATTTTAATACTAAAAAAATATTTGCATATGTCATTTGAGTAGACAGTTTAAGGCACATTTTATATAGCAATAAAATTCTTTGCTTACAGTACCATGCTAGTTCTTTCTGGGAGAGATTCTAGTTTCTAATATTCTGTTTCACAATAATATAAAATATTTTAGATTAGTCAAGGAATTAACCAAATAGTTGACAACATAGGTTCTAAATAATCAAAAGTGTTAAAATTGCTGATAGCCACTGAAAGAACAGTGGACTAAGAACACAAGGTACTTAAAATCATTTCTTCTGTATTAATCTGAGGCACTCAAAATTGTGGGAGATAGTTAGAACTGTCAAATGGGCAATTGTACATATATAACTATCAGAAGATACTTTTTCAACCAGAAAATAACATTTGTGAAACACCTTTGTTGGGAATGAATTACTAAAAATTATCTATTTAGAATGAAAGTAAGTTTAAGAGCATATTGTGTGAAAATTATTTATAGTTTTAAAAATTAAAATAAGCTATTATATGTTAATGGCAAAGAATGCTACTGAACATACTTATTTTGGTAAATAAAGGGAATGTTTATTTATAAGATTTTAAAAAGTAAAGTGTAGTTGCCTTTTATACTTGATGAGACATTATGTAGACCATGAGCAAAATGCAATACTATATTTCATGTATCAAAATAACTAGAGCTTCTTGATCATTAGATTTTATTCCATTATGTTTGAATGGGAACTGTCTAGCAGGAATTGAGGTCTGTACATTCTGAAGCCTGGGTTACTAAAATAAGAAAAAAGGTGATTTACTGTATAGCCTTGTTAATTACTGCTTAGCAGCCATCCATCCTAGGATCACTCAATTGCAGTAGGCAAATCCATGTTTAGCGTATTCCAAATTTTCACTAAGGATTTAGAGTTCTGTGTCTGCACGTGACCTGAATTGTCTTATTTTGGTCAAGAACCTATCTTATGCCTGTGGCATGCTGGATATGTGACACAGTCAAGTCAGGGTTCAGATCTGCTAGATACTCTCACAGTGTATCAAATGCTGCTTATAAGAAGAGCTATTGCAAAGTGTAATCATGTCCACATTCTTTCCAAAACCTATTATCATGATATAGAAGAATAAGGTAGCTCTCACCCACCATTGGATGTTAAGGAAAATAAAATGCCCATTCACTTATGAAGCCTGAGACAACTTACATTCTAAACCTGTGTCCAGAAGACCATCTTCAAATTCACCTTTCTTGCTCCCCTAGAAAATGAGCAAGTTTTACTGCACAGAAAACATTTTAAACTGAAGAGTAGATCTGTGACCAAACAGCAGGCATTTCACTGTCCTTCCTTCCTTCCTTCCTTCCTTCCTTCCTTCCTTCCTTCCTTCCTTCCTTCCTTCCTTCCTTCCTTCCTTCCTTCCTTCCTTCCTTCCTTCCTTCCTTCCTTCCTTCCTTCCTTCCTTCCTTCCTTCCTTCCTTCCTTCCTTCCTTCCTTCCTTCCTTCCTTCCTTCCTTCCTTCCTTCCTTCCTTCCTTCCTTCCTTCCTTCCTTCCTTCCTCCCTCCCTCCCTCCCTCCCTTCCTGCCTTCATTCCTGCCTGCCCACCTTCCTGCCTGCCTGCCTTCCTGCCTTCTCATTAGTGATTGCTTAAGAGAAAATTTATATGCTGCCCAAGATGCAAGTAGTGCTTCATTTTGTGACTCTATTTCTTAATTTCTCAATAATAAAATGGCTAAAATAATTATGTTTCTATGCAAACACTTTAGTAATTATTGATGAAAGACAGAATTTAAAAATGGATATATCAAAGTTCCAGGTATCACGCACTTGATGGCATTTCGTTCCAAAATGAATAGATCATGGTAATTTTTTGTAAGTGTTGACCTTATTGCCATATACAGAATTCATTTTTTCACTCTTCTCCAATAGGCAGGAAAAATGTGGTTCTTGCCAGATGTACTGGTTTGGGTTGTGATTGTTAAATTTTTTCATAATAACTTGTATGGGGCTGTTTTGGAGTTATGCTCAGAGTCCGGTGACAGTGTTGATAACCCACTTATAGTTTCATTTTTGCTGAGAAGTGTTTACACGGTGACAAGGACTGTTCTACTTCTCACAGCACCCCTCCAGCAAGAGGGCTGAGAATGCACAAGAGGTTGAAAAGGGATCACAGCAGGGACAGCTGACCCAATTCACCCAAGGAGTATTCCATACCATATGACATTCTCCTCAGCAATAATACTGGGGGGGGGGGGTGTGGGCCAGCCATGCTGTGTTTCTAGGACTGACTGAACATAAATTTGTTAGTGGTGAATAATTGTTTTCATGACAGTCGACTAGAAACTGTCAGTCCACTTGCTTCATTCATGACTGCATGGGCAGGAAGGAGGTGAGACAGAAGGAGAAAAAAGAGGAAAGAAGAATAAACAAAGTGAAAATCATTTTTACTAAGAGTTTGGCAGTAGTGTGTTAGGTTCTGCTGAGACTCTGCAGTGAATTTATATTAAGTTGAATTCACCTTTAGTTTTTTGAACCCTTAGTAGGATTACAACTTTCACTGCAGATTGTACCACCCATTTGAATGTAAAAATTCAATGTCCCTTGATCCTCTTTTTTGTGCCTGTGCTTTTGTGAAAGAACCCAATGCCCTAATGGCCATATTGGATATTTTTCTTGCTTTCCACCCGCATAAATGGCAACAAGGTATTTTCTCATAAAATTGACTCTTCAGTGATAGAACCATTGGCTAATTTCAGCTTGGTGCTATGTGGACACTTGGACACAGGAAAATCTGCATGTTCTAGAGGGGATATTTACCTACTTTTAGGTTCACAGTTCACACTGTAGATAGGCAAGGTAATTAGGTGGCCTTTGGATATCCATATCTACTCTGCCTGATAAACTGTGTTCGTTATCAGTACTAAAAAAAATCTTCAATGTGTTTTCTAGTCAGCCATTTCTTGACTTCAGGTGTTTCCATGTAGAAGTTACTGGAACCTCTCCATTTCTTGTAGTAGGTGACAAACTAAAAAAACCCTGAAAGAGGTATTTCCCTAATGAAAGGGGAACATTATTCTAAAAATATGTCACTCACACCAAATTCAGAGGACTTGCCTGTCCTAAAGACTGAGACTTGAGACAGAATGGGATTTTTGCTTTTAGGATTTCATTAGTTTATTTGTGAGCTTGCTTGTAATGAATAAGTGTAAAGAGTTAATTGATAAGAAAAATTATTGGTAAACCTGCATTGATAACCAAAGAGATAAAGCTTGCTATAGGCCAGTGTCACATGATGGACAGAAACTAGGACTATCTCTGAGGAACTGAGAAGTACTGACATGAGCAGGCAGCTCATTAGGTCAGAAACAAGGTTCACACACCTTCAGTGTTCAGAACTCAGAACATTGGGAAGCTAAATTTCAGATCAAGAGGGCATTAAAACAAGTGAAAATACATTGCTGACTTCAGTCAAAACAAGTGTTTACTCAATAAGTGGAACTGCAACAACTTCTGAAGGAAAGTGATACTTGCTTTTAAAAAGGTTGCTTTGATTTTCTGTGGAGCCACATAAATACATCTCTGTAGGGATTTCACTTTTCAGTAGTTTTTGCTGTTCTAATATGATGCTCACTTCACGCTTCTGACTCAGATGTCAGAAAGTGAGTGTTTGACTTTGACTTTTTCTATGATACCAAGGGTGGCAGGAAATGGCCCACTGCTATTATACAATCAATTGAATGGGTAGCTGCGGGGTGTTGGCATACCACAGCTTGTGGCAATGCTGACAAAGAAGCAACACACAGAGTGGTTGTCTTAGAAAATGTACAAATGAGAAAGAAATGACCCAGAAGAGAATGCAACATTTAATTTGTAAGTAGAATCTTACAGTACAGATTCTATTGTGTGACACTTACTCTCTTGAACAACATAATTTGAAACATTGTTGAAAACCTGCCCTGATATTCTTGTTCCATTCTAGATATCAACTCTTTTTTAAACTAAAGATAAAAAGAGTGTATTCTACATGGTGTTCTCATGCATATGCACTTGCTAATGAACACACAGGTGTAAAGACTATCTGGCTTTCTGCCAGACCCAGAGCAAAAGAATAGCTTATGCACTAGCTGTCAAACAGCACACACCTTAGTGATGATATGCCTTTGGCTTGTGGCTCCAACCTTGTCTTGCCAAGCACCTTTTACAGGTGTCCAGACTCTTCCTTGCAGAAAGGGAGACTGGATGACTGTAATTGCTAGCACATAGGAGAAACAAGACATGAAACAGCAACCATCTAAGGTTTACTTTTACATATAATTTTTGATTATATTTTATTTCTTTAAACCCAGTACTGAAGTTGCTATGAAAAGGCTCAAGAATCTTCATTTTCTAATTAATAGTCAGATTACAGGGTAATAGTCAAGAAAGAAGGGAAATGGAAATAAAATTATTGCATCATTGAACAGATGTGGTATCGTAGTTTAATCGCAGCTGGCAACAAAGCCACATGCCGCCACTTACTTACTTCACCACAGTGGGATGGGAGAGAGAGAATCCAAGGAGTAAAAGTGAGAAAACTCATGGGTTTAATAAGTAAAGCAAAAGCTGTATGCAAGCAAAGCAAACCAAAGAATTCCTTCACCTTTCCCTATGGGCAGGCAGGTGTTCAGCAATACCCAGGAAAGTAAGGTTTCATCACATCCAGTGGTCACTGGGAAAGACAAGTGCCATCACTCCAAACATTCCCCCCTTCCTTATTTTTTCCCCAGCTTTATACACTGAGAGTGATGCCATATGGTCTGGAGTATTCTTTGGGTCAACTGCGGTCTGCTGTCCTGGCTGTGTCCTCTCCGAACTCCTTGTGCACACCCAGCTTCCTTCCTGGTGAGGTAGTATAAGGAGCAGAAAAGCTCTTGACTCTGCGCAAGCACTGCTCAGCAATAGCAAAAATATCCTTGTATTATCAACACTATTTTCAGGACAAATCCAAATCATAGCACCATACTGCCTACTACGTGGAAAAAATCATATATAACTATTCCATCTAAACCTCTATTCCAGACCAAGCCAGCAGACTGGGTTAGCTTGGAAAGCTGAAATATATGTTAAAGAGAGGGAAGAAATGGAAAGCAGGAATATAGCTCTTTGCATAATGAATAAATTTGTTTAAACTCCATTATGTTTTGTTTCCCTAACAGGGAAATAATCCCAGGTGAAATGTTGCTTCCATCAACAGCAAGATCTTGGAGAAAAAAATCTGATTATAGTTTAGATCCTATTAATATAATGCATCTATATTACCACTTACAATAGTTGGGTAGTTGTAGTTCCATAGAGAAGAAATTCACAAGGATGCTTATATATTCTCAGAGCATGTAGATGGAACAGTTCAGTGGAAGGCTGTGTTTTAGTTTGTTTTCATTTACCGATTGTTGGTTTATATTCTCAGACCTAAGTACAAATTTATTCCTGAGAATAAAACCAGACAATCAAGAGAGATGACTGAGAGCATCCTTTTTTTTCCTCTCCTTCTCTCAAATGTTCTTCAGAAGAACCTGATGCACTCTATTGATATTCTAAAGACTAGCAAAGGTAAAGTCAGTTTTGTAAGAGTCCCTCTAGCAGAAGGCAATTTCCTTTCTTGGCACTCCAAAGTTTATTTCACTGATTCCTGTCCAAGAAACTGTCATTTACTCACTTTTTTTACATGTTACTCACTGTTTTTCTGGTCAGTGTGGCAACTTCAGCTACTTTGGCACAAATCAGAACTAGGAGCAAAGTTTGTTACATAGTCAACAGAGAGCACTAGACACTGCTCAGGGCCAGCTCAGAATGCTTAAAATTAATTACATTGGTATTCAAGTAGTCACTATAGTCAGTGGAGACTAGCACTCAGGTTCTATAGTGCTTTTAACACTGGTGAGTTTGTCTGGGAACAAAATATTCTTTCTATTGATTACAAAGGTGGACAATCTGTGACTACAGCAGACATTGTAGACATTTAAACTTAGATGAGGTGGACATAAGTCTAAATAAATATCTAAATGTATCTCTTTTCTCAGCTCAGACAATTCATAGTCAATACATTAGTCTGGACATTGCAGCCAGGGACCTCACATTAACACACCCAGGCCAGACTACATGGATTGATGTAGGTGACAGCTTTGATCTGTCTGCACCTGTTCCCCTGCTAAGGAGTTTTAATTTCTTATTTTGCAAAGGCTTTGATTGCTTTCAGGTCCCACAACACACATCCATTCTGGCCACCATTTAGCTCAGAAGCAGAGTGAGAAATAACAATTGCATTAGGGAAATGGTGTTTGTAAGGACATGATAACTCTGTTCTGCAGATTTGTTTGAGAATTTCAGTGGGTCTCATCTCTAAAATTCTCAAAGACATTCTTTTTCTGGTGCAGCTTGAAGAATTCAGGTTTGGTTCATGCCAGTAGCTAAACAATCACTGGATTATAGGTGTAATTCTATAATTTTAATGATTTTAAATTTATTTGGAATGGAAATGGTGGTTAATGTTCATGTATCAGCAGAATCTGTCAAATTATTGTCCTCAAAAACTTAGTTTATTTCTTATCTTTTCTGGGAAGCATAGGAAGTCAAAAACCCATATGTAGTTCCTAGTGAAACACCAACATTAGCTGCTAGTCCTACTTGGAACTACTAACTATGGAAAAAAAATGAAAAAGCTTCTATCGTCCTATTTTCCTAATGTGATTTAAAATGTAGTTCCATGACCATTTTTACCATGTTTCCACCAGAAAATTCTTTCAGAATCTCATTCAATTGACTTTTCCATCTCAATATATTAATAGAAAATCTCTATATAGGTATATCTATGTATAACCAGAAATCTGGTTATACTTAAGCAGTTTAAAAGAGAGGTTTTTTCCCTCACATTATATATTTTAAAAAAGGATAGAGTTATCTCACCTCAGCCTTAAATGAGCCTTGTTTATATGCCATTTTGATTGTATCTCCAGCTAAGAGGCTTCAGTCATTGAGATCAAAGTGGTGGGAAATATTTTAAATTTTTTTACTTCAATTAATGCAGATCTATTTAGAGGCCTATGATATGTTCAAAGCAAAATGCTAGGGCACATGAATTATTTGCCAATGAAAAGTCACTGACTGTCATGTACTTTGAATCCTGGACTTCGTTATTAGTAGAAAGTAAAAATGGTGAAAGTGAAGTTCGTAACTGTGATACACTAGAATCCTCATTTAATAATAAGAGAAATTATCTAATTGAGAAAGGCACATATGAACTGGAATTAATCTGGAAAACGAATAACTCTGACTTGCTAGAAGTCCAATCAAGGCATTACAGGCATCTTCCTGTTCTAGTGTGAGTTTTGCAAGGCATTTATCCAGTTTACCTACAAAGACAATGTTGATTGAAGTGCCACTTGAGAAGGTTTACCTTTTTCAAACATACTTATCATGCTTTTGCCTACTCTGCCTATGTGTGCCAGAGTCTGAGTGGTTCTATCATATAGGCCAACAGGACATGAGGTCTGAGTTAGTTGCAGTGGAGCCTAGATAGCACAACCACACTCCAATTTGTAAAAAATGGTATGTTGAATTCGACCTTCCTTGCAAAGCACCTTGAACTGTAAGTGTTGTTAGCTCTTGTGTGGTACTCAGAACTCCTGAAGATTAGACAACAACATACCTTCACTGGGGTCTGTTTTGAGGTGGCAAACCAATATACACAGTTCCTCCTTCATTCGCTGATTTTGTACTGTTATTCCAAGAAATTAAAATAATTGGGGTTGATTACACTGTTATAGATGAGTTGTTGGAAATCTTTTCTTTACATCTTTGCATCTGTGGATAAAGGAGGAACAAAACCCCTCCCAAGGTTAGTGATGGCACACATGCATTGGGTCAGGGTGTGACAAGCACTGGCGTCTGCTGGGAGCCACATACTAGGAGACAAGAGGAGATCCCTAGGAGTCTCAACAGCAAGTCCTTGTTCCACAGCCCTTGGACAGACAGCAGGGCAGGGCACAAGGGCAGCTGGGGCATCTCCAGATACCATCAGGCACCTCAGCTGGAATAGGGACAACAGCCTGTGGTTTGGCCCTGCTGTGAAGGGACTGGAAAGCCATAGTCCTGCAGCACCACTGGGAGAGACTGGCAGCTCTAGACTAGGCTCAAACAGGGCCCTGGGCCATGGGGCAGGGATGGGAAAGCTCCCAGGGAGGTTGGGTAGGGTTGTTGAGGGCTCTTATTGCCCTGACATTTAATGACCTGTATGTAAAACATAAAAGGTCAGTTTGTCTTTGGCAGAAAGAGTAGTTGCATGCATCTTGATCTTCTGAGCTGATGACCTTTCTGTTCACATTGTTTCCACAAAGATAAAAGAATGTGACATGGAAAAATAAAGAAACATTAATGTGAGGAGCTATTTTTTGACATTTCCTATCTATGCTAGGGAAAAAAAAAGGATGAAAATGCACATTGTCATCAATTTTTTGAAATAAACGAGCTAATTTCAAAATAAAGCACTATAGATTCTAGTAACTTTAAATGTCAGAATATTGCACTTATCTCTTGGTGTTCAGGAATCAAATAACCTTCAAATTTATTTAACATGGAGATCTGTTTCTCATGGATTGCATTGCAGATTGCTTAAAGCAATAAAGTGTGTTGCCCACTGCATTATCTGTTTCTTACCTTTTGTTTCAGAAGTTCAAGGCTATACAGAAAAACCTTTTTCTTATCAGGAATGACTTATCAAAGTATCAAGAGTGATCTTTATATACATGGCATGACTGCTATTAGAGCATGTTTTTAAAATCTCAGTAATGAAAAACATTTCTTAACTTACTTGCAGCATTAGTTGTTCACAAATATAATAAATCAGTATTTTTTGTGTACTGATCTACAAGGGTTTTTCATTTACGATTTAATTTCACAGCTGCATAAATGACATAAAAAATCAACATATTTAAAGCACTCAGATAAAATAAGGGACAACCTACTACATTAAATGGCAAAGTGTGTGAGAACAGATGGATTTGAATTGTGAGCTGAACAGTGAAAAAATCTTTTTAATAAGGAATTACATATCTTTGGAGTTTAATTACAATAAGGGCTGTCACTATAAGATTAATGATGAGCAGTTTTTAACTTCAAACAATTTCAATTGAGTTAAAATACTGCCATTATTCTTAGACTGATAAGGTCAAGCAAATGAGGGAAGAGTAGAGAAAAAATGGAAAACCAAACTGTATTGAAAGAATATTCTGTGCTATTCTATGCTATGCAAAACATTGAAGTAAGATGATAAAAACCTAAAAATTTCTATATGTTTTTTCTTAACCATGCAACACTGTAGGATATAGTGCAACTTTCAGAACTATGAATCAGAAATAATTTGTACATTAATGTCTCTCACTATTTTCTAGAAATGGAATAAACATTTCTAATACATAAATATTACTTTCTCAGTTACCTCATGCCAGCATTCATGTGCAGGAAGGGCATTTGACTGTATGGATGGGATAAACTCTGAATTGTTGATTGTGAAGTTATTTTTTAATGTAGAGCTTAGTGTGGCCTTGCCAGTCACTGTAGTTTGTGCCTTTATATCCTTGCTATACAAAGGCAGTAGCCCTGTCCCTTAGGGAAGACATTTAAACAAAGAAAGGATTGCTGCTACCTCTCCTCTTATCTCAAAACCTGAGAAGAGGAAGTAGGTCCATCATCTTCATTGTCAACCTCTTTTCTGGATACTTTGCATTTGAGTATTGTTTGCATTCTCAACATTTTTAGAATTTTTATTTGAATCAGGAACCTAGTGTTTAAAGGATCCTGATATATTGTCACAATTCTTTTTAATAAAACTTATATTTCAGTTTCCTGTATTTGATATCATCAGAGTTCATCTTCTACTCTTTTTATTATTCTTGCTAATCCTGGTCTTCCTCTTTTTTATTGTTCCCTACCCCCCACCCCCACCCCCACCTTGGTTATTTTTGGCTATTATTACAATATTTAAAGTAATACCTATTTCTATTTGCTTTGTGTACACTTTATGTCAACTTTTGGCCATTATTGCTCTAATCTCTTTTGATACCTTTGAAGATCTCTGTTATCTGTATTAATGTAAATGTATACGCTAAACCTGCAACTCATGAGGGTAACTAAAAAATAATAGTGTGACAGGTGTGATAAATATGTAGAAATACGTTTTCTGTCTTCATTCATGTCTTTTTGAGAAAACCTCTAGGGAGAGTGCAGAATCTGGCTCATACTTAGCTCTAGCTGTATCAAGAAGCAGGCATAAGTAATGTGTTAGCAATTTACCTTGTTAACTCTCTTAATTCAGCACAGAATCTCACATTGCTTTCAACCTATGAACTAAAGAAGCTATTCAATCTTCCTGACTACTGACAGAATAAATTAATTAATTATAATGATTTTAGGTCTTAATTAAATTAATATAATTTGGCATAATCTGAAAGAGAACAGTAAGGCTAGTTTTTGAGCCCACATTTTTAATAAATTAGTTTATCTGAGAGCTGGTGCTTATTCTAAGCTCTTCTGAATGTGAATCACTTAAATAGACATTAAAAACAGAATCATCTTTCAAATTCTCATTACTTGGAAGCAGATGTTTCACTCTCTTTTTGAAAATAATGCATGCACCTTTTTACATGCAAGTGCATATTAGGAAATTACAAACAGGGCTTCTTGTTTGTTACTATAATCACCAAGAATAAACCATATCTCTCACAAGGTGTTATGTAAAATATCCTATATTTCCTTTTTGATAAGAAAAAGAAAGAACAACTAATCTTTGAAGTGATAACAAACCAAACACTGAATCTCAAAGGATGTTTAGAATTGAAGGTACTATTGACTCAAAGTGCCAGGATAGCACGGAGAACATAGCTCAATTATCCTGCTAATAGAGTAATAATGATATAAAAACCCCCTATTTATATATCATAAGCATTTCTACTAGAATCCAGTACTGTAAGAATCTAGATAGGAATTTTAAAATATAAATTGATGCAGTCAAATTTGAGTTTATTGCTTTTAAAACTGATCTATTATGTGACAACATACATGGGATTCCTCTATAAATTGCACAGTTTAGGGGCAATTGTTGTTCATCGGTGAATCCCTCAGGCCTGAAAGAGAGGACTCAGCTAACCTGTTCACTCAGTCTTCAAAGTCTAAACAGGACCTAGACTTTACTACTGAGGACATCGCAGTTGTAACCTGCATAGTCACAGGTCATCTGTGCAAAACAGGTGGTATTCCTGACTTCTTTCATAAGACTGAGATATATTTATGTTTACATGATATTTGAACTAGGCTTTCTTTATTTATATTGCCACCTTTCTGTAAATGGCCTTACACCCTCATTTTACTTGTACTATTTTGAGGGTGAGAAAAACCAACAAAATCCCAGTATCCTCATACAATAGTCAATAACAACTAATACTACTGCATGATAGGTGACCACTAACTGATATGAAGAGAGCATTAATCAGAGTGTCTTGAAAAAAAAAAAAAAGAAAAAAAACAAAGGAAGTGCAACAGCATATTGTTTATAAATCAGAAAGCTTCATTTACTAATTTATATTGAAATATTTTTACTTCATACATTGCATTGCTAATGCATAGAAACCATATATTTTCCTTGCCTGGGGTGGTGTAAAGCTCTGAAGACAATAAATCTGGATATACAGTTAGTACTGCTCTCTCTAGCCCATAAATTTAGTAAAAAGCAGAGTTTCTGAACATATATATTGCACATATAGAACTCCCTCTAGACAGAAAAGCAATATAGTAAAAATAAGTTCTCCTTTTGCACAGTCCTTTTATGAGGAGGTATATAGCTCCTCTCATTCAATATATTCCCAACTACATCTTTCATTCTATATCATCTGATGTGGTATGACCAATATAAATGATATTAATTTGAGTTTATAATAAACAAAATGCAAACTATAAGATTATCATTATTTTACTATCACTTAGGTTTTGAGGGTCAAGAAGGAGCAATTTAGAAATTGAATCTCCTGTTTGACCATTTGTGTAAAATGTAATTCGTAATTTTATAAACAATGTAATGAAAAGTATGGATCTAAACAAAGTTGGTTTAGAATACCCTGAAAGAAGAATATTACTTACATAGCAAATCTTCAATATTTTTTTACTTTCCATGTGATATAATTGATGCAAAAAGTCCTCTGAATTCAAACTGTCCAAATACTAGTCTTCTCCCTGTCTTGCCCCAAGTCAAAACCATTTAAAAATACAAACACAACATAGGGAGCAGAATTTTGACGAATTATGCTTATCTACTCTGTAAAATAAGATCCTTGAGTATTGTGTTCAGTTCTGGGCCCCTCACTTCAGGAAAGATATTGAGGTGCTGGAGCAGGTCCAGAGAAGAGCAACAAGTCTGGTGAAGGGACTGGAGCATAAGTCCTATGGGGAGAGGCTGAGGGAGCTGGGGTTGTTTAGCGTGGAGAAGAGGAAGCTCAGAGGTGACCTCATCACTGTCTATAACTACCTGAAGGGAAGTTCTAGCCAGGTGGGGGTTGGTCTCTTCTCTCAGGAACTCAGCAATAGGACAAGGGGCATGGTCTCAAGCTCTGCCAGGGGAAATTTAAGTTGGATATCAGAAAAAAACTCTTTCCAGAGAGAGTAATCAGGCATTGGAATGGCCTGCCCAGAGAGGTGGTGGATTCACCACCCCTGGAGGTTTTTAAACTGAGATTGGACGTGGCACTGAGTGCCATGATCTAGTAAATGGACTGGAGTCAGACCAAGGGTTGGACTAGATGATCTCGGAGGTCTTTTCCAACCCAATCGATTCTATGATTCTATGTTAGACAGACTACCTTCAGCAATTTTTTTCTCCACTCAGCTCCTCCTTTTTCCTTTTTCTTTCATGAAAATACACATAGAAATAGGCTAATACTGTACCAAGAAATTTTTCCCAGCTGTTCATTGCAACTCATATTGGAGATCAGCCTGTGGGGTGGCTTTCCCATCTATTGTGCTTCTGTAACTCCAAGCATTAGAACAGGTTGCTCAGAGACATTGTGGTCTATCTCCGTAGGCTGAGGTTTTCAAGACCTACCTGGAGAAAGACCTGAGCAACTTGGTTTGCTCTTGCAGCTGCTTTGAGCAGAATGTTGAACTTCAGACCTCCTGAAGTCCCTTCTAGCCTGGGTTAGTCTATTATACTGTGAGTGATGTTTAGTTTAAAACTGTTCCCTCTTGTCCTATTACCATCTACCCACGCAAAAAGTCCCTATACCTTATTTTATAAGCCATCTTTAATACTGGAAGGCCACAATGAGGTCTCTCTGAAACCTTCTCTTCTCCAGGCTCGACAACCCCAACTCTCCCAAGCTTGTCTTTGTAGGAGAGGTGCTCCAGCCCTCTTATCATCTTTGTGGCCTCCTCTGAGTGCACTCTAACATGTTTGTGCCTTTCTTGTGCTGAGGGCTCCAGACCTGGAGTCTGGAATGCAGATGGGGTCTCATGAGGGCAGAGCAGAGAGAGGAACGCAACTTCTGGTTATATCTCATCACTGAAACAGTGTAGTAACATGGTGATAAACTGCCTTTTGTAGTGGAGTTCTTTTCTTATAAAAAAAAGAGTAAAGGTAGGCTCATTTTTACCCAAGACACTGAGAGTTACTTCCTAAAATATAGCTTCCAAGAACAAAATATTTCATCTGAAAGGAATTTTTTTTAAATAGTGCAAAAAATTATATACAATGCTAAAATTTACAGTGACAACATTCATTTTAATACGTAAATTTGGAGTTGATATAAACTATGTTTCAGATGTAGTCAGAGAAACCATATTTTTTATCAAAACCAGACTGTGGATATAGAAAATCACCAAATCTCTCAAAAAGCTACATATTTCTGTAGCAAGCTTCTCAAGTGAGTGGAAATAGCTGCCACTGTGGAACTCTTGTTGACTTTATTGCTTATATGTCCCAGTAAAGAACTGATTGCCTTAACATTATTCAAATTAGCTAAAGGCAATGTATAATCTATTTAAAAGACACCCTGCATTTAACCGTCACTAGTCTAAATAACACAAGCCTTAGCTTTCATTACATGACCCTATCTATTTTATTTCTAATCAAAAAGCATTGGCTTTCCTACTTTATTTTCCCTATAGCAGTGTGATTTCTAAATGGAAAATGACCATAACACTTCAGGGTTTTTTCCACATCACTTTTCCTTTGAATGCATGTTATGGGTTCAATTTCAGCTGAATATTTGACATTGCTTGCAAAAATGAGCTTACATGTAGCATTATCAATATGGGTGTCCTGCCATTACATGTTTCCTTTGTTACAGATTTAACTGATCTTAACTGCATTGTTAATGCCATATTTTAAGGAAAACATTCCATGAACCTGACACGAAAAGAAGGATGAGGTGCAGTCTTTTTTTCTGTCTCAGTAAGTACTGTCATTCTTGTCCTGGTTTTGACTGGAACGGAGTTCATTTTCTTCTTAGTAGCTGGTACAGTGATGTGGTTTGGATTTCGTATAAGAATAATCTTGATAACAAACTGATATTTTGGTCATTGCTAAGTAGTGCTGACCCTAAGCAAAGGGTTTTTTGGTGTCTCATGCTCTGATAGCAAGTAGGTGCACAAAAAACTGTGAAGGAGCATGGCTGGGACAGCAGCCCCAAACTGGCCAGAGAGATATTCCATATCATATAATGTCATATTCAGTATATAAAATGGGGGAGCTGTATGGATGGGGCCTGTGGTATTCAGGGATGGGCTGGTTATCCGTCATCAGCTAGGGTGAAATTCTATTGTGCATCACTTGTTTGTCTTGTGTTCTGTTGCTGTCTCTTTCTCCTTAGAATTGCAGTTAATGATATTAATATTATTAGTGTGTTTTAATTGTTATTATTGTTATTATCATCCTGTTTTGTTTAGATTATTAAATTGTTTTTATCTTAACCCATGAGATTTACTTTTCCTTTCTGATTCTCCCTGCCAGTGGGTGGGTTGGGGGAGTGAATGAGCAGCTGTGTGATACTTACTTGCTGGCTGGGGTTAAACCATGGCAATTCAACAGAGATAATTGAATAATAATCCACTGTTCTCCTACCAAGATTTATCCAGTGCTAATTTGTTACCATGAACTCCACTGAATCATGTGTGAAGCATCAGACTTCAAGGCCACACCAAAATCTGCAAAGCTTGATTAATTGATTTTTTTTCTATTTTAGATTTTTAAAATTCGTACTATGCTTTATTACTGAAAATGGTTATTCTTATAGAATGATTCCTGAAAAACTATTTCTGACTCATAATTTTATGGAGGCCTAAAAATAAGATCTTTAAGTCTCTAGAAGAACCCAATGAACAAGATGTGCTACCTTCTTCAATAGAGCCTAAAACTGAAAGATGAATAGCCAAGTATTTCACCTGGCCCTATGGACACAGAAGTACTTCTTTATTTGCTATTTAACTAATAAGAAGTGGAAAAGCCACAGATGCTAAGAGCAGTTTCATGTGCTATCTATTCCCAGTTTGAAACCAGACACATTTTCCACATGATAAACACACAGATCATAGAGTATATTTCAATACTAATCCTTAAGTAATCATGAACTTAAACTCTTGACAGAAGACTCAGATTGAAGACAAGACTAGGAAAAAAAACGCTCTTCTTTTAATATCCTAACTGTTTCTGGAAGAATAAACCAGAATAAAATGTTTTGGGGTTTTTTTTTCAGAATTGATGGAGAATATAGATAATAGATTTGCTGTGCATTGGTTTTTATTTACTTAGTACCCTGAATATGTAACCTAATAGATGAAGGATTGTGAAGGAAATAGGTCTCTGAACCAGCCTAAAACCTGTTCTCACAGAATACAAATAGCTGGAGCCTACACTGTGGTCATAGATCCTACATAAAGTTCTTTGGGACATTGGGAGAGGACAATTTTTCTTCTGGCTTCCAATCATTCCTAAGTTCAAGTTCCACTATACTGTCAAAACATTGACTTATATTTTTATTGACTCTTGAATGACTGGGTTTGGGGTTACTTTTCTACCAAGGTCTACCCCTCCCATCAATATAAATCCTTCATTTCTTCAGCCACAAACAAATATTTTGTAAGAATTGTCACTCGTGTTTCTTGACTTCAGGCAGTATGGCAATTAGCAAAATGGAGTCAAATTTCATATTACCGGTCAAACTTCAGCCAAGAAATGTAATAACTGTCCAGGTTCCAAATCTGAATCTGACTAATTTCCTTCTTATATAATTACATTGTTACACATTCCTCATTTTGCTAATTGACTACATAATTTGTCTGACATGCATATACACATTAATCAGTTGTCTCTCTATGCTTTTGTCATGTGTACCAAACCTGTGATCTTTGGTAACATCCTGACTTGAAAGAACATTTTGAACTGCAATTGTGTGTACACATTTGTGTACATATGCATGTATATATAGCTTTCATCCAGTACAGATAATTCCTTTGAACTGTAAGCCCTCCGTTTTCACTAATATGTTAGTGTCAGCATACCCTAATATTATTCATCACTCCTCAGTATAGAAAATCTTCCCTATTTGTTGCCATATAACATTTTTATGATCAGCTATAGCACAAGATATGGTTCAGAAAAACAGGAAAATAAAACAGTAAAGGCCCCTTGCATTTTAGCTTTCTCCAAGTTTTAGACTGAAGCTTTCAAAATTGAAATCAGACACTTAAATACCATATAAATCTCAGTCTTTGTATGTTCTTTACTGGCTGGAGCCCATGGTAAGTTTGGTCAGAGAGTTCATCAGTAAATTAGAATATTAATAAATATTTCTAAAATTATTGTTGAGAGTAAGAAATGAAGCAGAGAAAGAGAAATAGAAGGCAGAAGACATGGTTAAAAGCGAAGAGTTTTGAGAGGCTGAGATTACATGGCAAATAGTTCACAGGGAATAGATGAGCATGGAGACAAAGAGTGAGGAGAGGCAAGACCTGAAAGGAGACACACAGCAGAAGAGGAGACTGACAACAAGACAGGGGAGACTGTTGCCTATACAGAGTTATGCTTTGTTTATTGCAAAAGCTGAAGTACATGAAGGTCGATGTTATATTTACAGGAACTGAATGTTTGTTTGGAAACTAGATTCTGTCTATGCCACTGAATTTCATTGTATTTGATAAATCACTTCAACAATGCTTACTAAAGGTGTGTGTTCATAATAGTCAGAACATATTGCACCTCAGTAACAGCAATATTGACTGTTCACAGATGTAATTAAAGCTGATTTGCTGTGCTGTGAATATATGAAGACCCATTAATGCAAATAATATGAAAAATGTGGTCATAGGTATTCAAAATAGAGATTTTTTTTCTCACTCCTTCAGTGTCTCAATTCTCTTTCTCTAAAATGGTGACAGTACCTATATTAGAAATTGAATTTATTAATGTTTATGAATCACTAACAGGCTCTGTGAAAATGTTGCAGAAACACTTCTGCAGAAGTTAAGAATTTCTTCAAGGCTTTCAGTCTTAAAGAGAATATAAGTGAGAGGGCCAGGGAGAGGAGGCCAGGCAGTGGACATTGCAGAAAATCAAAATATTAAACAGGACTGTTTAACCACCTTTCTAGAAAGGCTGCTTGGCAGTTTGATAACCCTCTTGGTAAAGAAATGCTTCCTAATGTCCACTATAAAATTCCCCTGGTGCAGCTTCAATCTCTTCCCAAGCATCCTATCATTGAATACCAGAGACAAGAAATAAGTACTTCCCTCTCCATTTACCCTTCTCAGGAAGCTGTAGAGAGCAATGAGGTTACTCTTCAGATTCCCTTTCTCCAAACTAGATTAACCCAGAATACTGAACCATGCCTCACAGAACATGCCTTTCAGCCCTATCACCAGCTTTGTGGTCCTTCTCTGGATACACTCAAGTACCTTCATATCCTTTAAATTGTGAGGCCTAGAACTGTACACAGTGCTCATGGCGAGAATCCACTCATAGTAAATACAGTGGAATAATCAACTGTTTTAGCCAGCTGGTGGTGCTGTGCTTGATGCACCTCAGGATGGGGCTTGCCCTCCTGGCTGCCAGGGCACACTGCTGGCTCCTGTTAAGCTGCTGCCAACTAGCGCCCACAGATTCCTTTCTGTAGGGCTGTTCTCCAACCACTCCCATCCCACTCTATGGTTTAGTGTGACTACTCCATCCCAGGTGCAAAATGTACCATTTGTTCTTGTTAAATTTCATGCCATTGACAATTACTCAATGGTCCAATATATATAGATACCCCTGCAAGGCATCTTGTCCCTCAAAAGAGTCACCAGCACCAAACTTGCTAGTGGTGCATTCACCTCCTTCATCTAGAACATTGATAAAAGTATTGAACAGAACTGGCCCTAGAATTGAGCCCTGAGGAGCATCTCTGGTAACACAACCTTTTGAGTCCTGCCATTCAGCCAGTTCTTCATCCACTGCACTGTTGTAACCATTCATCTCACAGCTGGATAACTTGTGCAGAAGGATGCTGTGAGGGTCAGTATCAAAAGCCTTAATAAATCCAGTAAAACTACATCTGCTGTCTTCCCTTCAGCACTAGGGAGATGACCTTACGTCAAAGGATGTTCGATTAATTAAACAGAATTTTCCCTTTGAGAACCCATGTGGACTATGTCTGATGATTGCGTTCTCCTTTAAATGTCTCTCAGTAGCATCCAGTATGACCTTCTCCATGATTTTTCCACATACTGCAGTTAGACTAAAGGTCTGTAGTTTCCTGGATCTTCCCTTACATCTTTCAAAAAAAAATAAAATTCGAAGAATGTTAGCTAGCCTCCAGTCAGCAGGAAATTCCCCAGTCTCCCAAGACTTTTGGTAGATAAAGAACATTCCTGCTGTAACTCTCTAACTCCTTGAATATACTAGGATGAATCACCATCAGACCCCATGGACTTATACAGCTGGTCCCTTACAATTTTACTGTCCACAAGTGGAAAGCTACTTTTTCCAATGACTCATGGAATGGAATAGCCCAACTCTCTGGTCCTTGAAGGACTACCTAAAAGTAAACCATATGATTAAGAGCACCATTCAGATAGATACTCCTTGAACTCTGACAGGTTTGATGCCACAGTTGCTACCAACTGGTACTAGCTGATATCAGTCCAATATTTTCCTTAGACCTTCTCTAGCTTACAACATACTTTATAAAACCTTTTGCTGTCTGACACATTGGCCAGTTTCAACCGTACTTGAACTTTTTCAATATTACAGATTTAGCATCCATTTCTCAGTTAAAAAATAAAACAACCAAACCTTCATCTTCTCCTTCATATGTGTTCTATTTTCCAAGACCATATGATATATGAGGGGATTTGGGGACATATGGATTTTGATTATATTTACTAATATAATGATACCTGAAGCTAGAGATTATGTTGATGAGCTGGTAAGTGGTAACAAAATAGATTTCTATTCTGTTACCAGTAACTGGGTAACTGACATTTGGTATTATTGCTGATCATTTAGCCTCAATTTTCATGTTTGATAGTTGGATAAAATTATGTCTTTCTTTGTAAAATACTATGAGAAAAACTATATAAGAGTAGACTCTTAACCAATATTCTATAAAATAATTTTTTTTCCTGAAAATCATACTGAAATTAAATGTTCATTCCCTTGTTTTTTTATTTTAATAAAAAATAATTAAGTACCTAATTTCCTATTCTCAGCTTCCTTTGGTTTTGCCATACATTACACTCAATCCTACACCTCTCCTTTGGGTGGGGAGAGGGTTATATGTGGCACAGAATCTCGGTATCAGTGTGCCCTCTGCTCTTGAGTTCTTGTTCTCTATTCCAGTATGTGTTGCCCAGTGCTGCAGATCCTTGGGCTGTTGCTGTCCTGGAATAGGTCACCCACAGCTATAGTCCCTCTTGGGTGTCTGCATCCCAGAATGGATGACCCATGGATCACGGTTCCTCAAGGTTGGAATGAAGTGCTTCTTCCAAGAATCCATCTCTACTTGTGTCCTCAGCAATGTCTTCTTCCACCTATCTCCTCCATGTCTCCTCCTAAGTATGTTTGAGCAGCAGTGCTAGATTCTCCTTGGGCTGGTGTCATACTTGGCAGTCAATTGGTTGTTTAGGTCCATTTCAGAGCAGTTCCGGGTTCACTCCACATGAGACACGCTCTAGCACTGCTACCAAGACCCTGCCAGGTAGAACTACAGCACAGACACTCATATCTACGTGTTATTTTTTAAAAGTATACCTACAGAACTTAGAGCTAAAGGAGATTATGAGAATCACTTTTCTCACCTCACTGGCCCACTTTGTGATGCTTTTTGTGAGGAACTAGATTATTTCTATTTGACCGCAGACTGACAGGTTGGACAGCTGGTCCACACCTTCATAAAGTAAGATAATTAAATGTCTGAATGAATTGTCTCCTTCTGCCACATTTCATCTCACTTCTTGGTAACATTGTTGTGTTTCTCTCACTTATTGAAAATGAAATTGAAAATATAAGGTTGAAAAGGGAAATAGTAAATTGCACATATGATAACTATCACGGAAGGGAGCAGAGGCAGTAAATTAAATATAAACACATTGTGGTCGTTTTAGCTAGGCCTCAAATTAGCAGGCTCAGAGAATCTACATAGATTAGGAGAGACAGGTATCACCTGACTTGAGTAACCAAAGAAATATTTCATACCTAATGATGCAAATCTGAGATATGAGCACAGAAGTAGGAGAAGTTCACTCAGTTCCATCATGGCTGAAGTGGAGGTGGGACATTCTCTAGCTGTTCTGCTGTGCTGGGCCCTGCTGCTGCTGCCGTTACTTGCATTTTGTTTGAGTTTCAGGGAAGTAGAAACATTTTGTTGTTATACTTTCTGTTTCTTGCTGGGTGTCTTTTGGGGTGCTTATAGATCTAGAGTGATGGAATCTGTTTTCAGTGGGAGGTAGAAAATTGTTGTTATATCTAACTTGTCTAAGTGTGTGTTATATTGTAGTTTCTCTTAATTTTCTTTTCTTTTCTCTATAAATATATACAGTTAGTTTAAGCATAAACCTAGTTTGAAGATTGCTTTTTTTTCTCCTTTTCTCCCCTTTTTCAACAGTGGGAAGGAAGCTCTGACTCTGTGTTGGGCTGTTGGTATTTTGCCAGCATAAATAATCTGATGGCTTTATATGTATGACTATGCTTCTCTAAAGTTGTCAGATATATTCTGGAATGGAAAATCAATCATTGAAAAAAATGATAGAGTATCAAATACCTACAATTGTGAGACTGGTACTACACCAGGAAAAAATGGTCCATAATTAAGAAAATCATCTTCTTGAAGAAATTTGAGAAGGATATGTATTATTGACCAGGAAATAATAATAAAAACCCCTCAATTAATTAAGAACTAAGATGGACCTGGTGCACTCACAATCAAGAATCAATTCCTTGTTCCCACAAATAGAGTCACTTTGCCCATGTTAGGGAAACCACTTGCTTTGATTATTTCACCAGAGAGAACCATGAGGCATTAAAGTGATATGCCACAAGACCTATCTTTTTAGATCTCTGTAGCAGTGTTTTGGTCTTACTCTGCAGAAATCTTTCCCAAAGTTTCAGCCTCTGGGAACTGGAGTTCTCAGGTGGTCTTGTAATGCCTTGCTAGACGCCTGTCATAAAGACTGGTTTCTGTACTTATACTGATCTCCCCTGACTTTAGCTTCTATGATCAAACCACTTTCTGAAGTTGGTATTCAAATGTTAATGAAGAACAATTACAAACCTAATGTTAGAACTTGAGTTACATGCCTAAAATTTACAAAGAATGAACCCAGCCTTCCTCTCCTTTGTAGCTGTGTGACATCCTGCTGTCTTGGTTTTTAGCCAAGGACAGAGTTAATTTTTCACAGTAGCTGTGAGGGGATGGAGCCTGAAGCCATGTGGGCATGTCCAGGTGGTTATTATTATTGAGACAAACAAGAATTTGTGCAAACCAAATAAGAATCTGTAAAAATATTTGTAAGAAGACTTGATAAAAACATTATTTTTTATGCTATTATGGTTTAAAATGCATAAAATTAGATCCAGTTGCAAAAACAGGATGAAGAAGATGTGTGTATTAAAACATAGATTTACAAAATATGTTACAGTATAGTCAATATTCAATAGAAGGTTGTTAGCTAGATTCTGCAATTTCTCTCAGATTGAACATTCAAAGGTTGTCAGAGTCATTCAACTTTCAGTGTAAAAAATTAATTTTTCAGAAATATTTTACTTGGTGATTAATCTTCATGTAACTAATGAACCTTGAATCATTCATAAGTAATTAGTAAATTAGATCAAGCTCTCCCTCAAACAGTTACTTGATTCCCTCTTTTTAGTGTCATTTTGATCTCCTTACAGCCAAGCATTAAGAGGAATTTCAAGTTATGATTGTCAGTTTCCACAAAGACTAAAAGTCTCAGTCATGTCTGTTATAAGTCATGACATCAGAAGGTGCAAATTAAAGTATGTTCAAGTTAACCATCTTGATTTTCAGTTTCAATGTCTTAGGTCATGAAATTGACCATCATGTTGAGATAGAAGAAAAACAGTTTTTCTACCAAGACAGTTCAAATAACAGCTGTGTTCAGATAAACTGACACTACAAGAAGGAAAGAATAATAACAAGAAGAAACTAAAAGCACATGTCACAACAGTACTTAAACATTATTGGATTTTCTTTTTTTTAAGAACAACAAGCACTGGGAGCACAGATCACAGCCTATGTCTCTTCTTTCCACAGCAAGGGCTATAACTAGTAGCTCTAGAGTAAAACTCCCAAGTCCAATAAATCTTAAATTGTTTTCTGCAAAGAAACTGCCTTCAGCAGACTAACTTGATAATTCCACAATAACAGATCAAATCCAGAGCACATTTTTAAGAGTTGGGAGATGTGAATGTTGATCCTTAAAAAGAAGAAAACAGTACTTTGAAGTCTCGAGTACTAGACAGGTATGTTAGCAGGGAACGATTCTGCTTCTCCAGTATGCTTTTTTGTTTTCTTTTGAATATTTATGCTCGTTACTGCTCCTAAAGGTTAAAGTTGGTCTTTCATGGAAAATGTAAATTTCCTGACAACTTAGTATTCTGTCTTATAAGTAAGTATGCTGTCTTATAAGTACAGTTCGTGGATTTACTTTAGTTTCTGTGGAGGCTTACAATACACTGGCTAAAGCATACCATGTTATGCAATGCAAATATATAAAAGCCATAGATTTGATAATTGCTTGTGTGGGGTATTTGGGTAACTTCATATCGATTAAAAACTAAAATGTCTTGATTAAAATATTTACAAATTCATACAATATGAAGTTTTAAAATTAGTATGTGTCAATATCATAACCTTCTAAAAAGAACTCTAAGTTGGTATGGAGTGGAACTGAGTATCTGTGGTTTTTATGACTGCAATCACTAGAATGAAGATGTGAATTCAGCTGGGTAAATACTGTGAAAGTGGCAAGCAATTAACAAATTGACAAATGCACAAATTGAAAAATGAAACCTGACACCTAAACCAATTGGCAAACTGGAAAACTGACTAATTGGTAAGGTGGAGGCATACCTGAAGTTTATTAGTAAGGGCAGCTTAGGTAGTGTAGGTTGAGAAATTTGATTCAAGGTCCTTTCAAGCACTGGATAGTAATTTTTCACTGAGATATTATGAATGAGAAAAGGAGTAAATTTTAAGACTAGGAATATGGGCTTAGGCACTGGAAAATCAAGCTGTGAGAATTAAATATTAGCTAAGAACTTGGTAATCTTTGGACAAAAAGCTACTTTTATTGCACTTAGCATTTTGATGAGTATCTGTGCCACATTTCAGTATGTGATAGCTAAATGGTAGACTGGATATCATGACCAGCTCCTATGTAAAGTATGTAATGGTGCTTAGCAAAAGACTGTTTTATAGTAAAGAGCTGTTCCACTTGCAGACATCCTTGAGCACCGTCCTGAGCCCACATGGTAAAGTTTGGAGATAATATGATTTACATAATCCTTTATTTTAGGTTGCAATTTTTAAGTTGTCTGATTATTTTCCCATGTGGGGAGTTGACCTTGGCTGATGACCAGGCACCACCTAAAATATCCTGAGAAAAAAATTCTCAAGAACGTATGCCATGAAAGAGGAGTGATAGATATTCAGAGGAAGAAAGTACATCTAAATCTTACCTCTGACACAACCTTCTTAGAACAGTAAAACCAGAAAAAAACCTAACAAAACATATCAGAAGAATATACATCTTATTTATTTGGAAACAAAACCTTTTATTTGTTCTTGAAATAAGGGAAGAGACTCCTGTTATCACCTCTTGCTAGTGTCACAGTTACACAGAAGGAAGGAAAAGATTAACTGTGTAATCCAACATGTAAGTGATCTCCAGGGCAGTTCTGGGAGATAAAACAGATCTGGCCTCACACTTACCAATGTCTGACCTATGTATGGATGATTGCAGTAATTTCTGAGAACACCACAAATAATCATTGAAAAATCATGTAGCAAAACTCAGAAATATGAAATAGTAAATGCAAAGAAAAAAAAAAGAGAGAGATCAATGTAAAAAAAAATTCTGAAAACAACTCCAAAATGCTACTTCCAGTTTCATGGCTTTTTTCATGCCTTCATAATAATTTTCTAAACTAGATGAAAATGGGGATACCTACAGTCCTGCACAGCAATAAAATACTTTACTTTCAGCGGACATTCTCCTGCTCTTAAGCCTTTCTGTTGAAAGCATTGGGACAATAAGACTCTTCCAAAAGCAGAAGCAAAAGTGTTAAATGAGATGATGCTTTAACTTGCCAGTAAGAGAAGCTGAACCTACTGGATATAACCAGTTGACAGAGCAAGGCCCAGCCCATTTCAGCTCACTCTGGGTTTGTGAGTCCATGCGGGAGATAGGCTGTAGGTTTACCAGGTTTCAGCTCTGCTGCCTGGGCCCGGACTTCTGCTTTGCTAGTCTCAACCCTGCACCTGAGCCTGGCCAACCTGGTGCTATGTCTGACATGGGGTACTCTCACTGGTCCTGGTCCTGACTCCTACCCAAGAGATGAAGGCTTACATTGTATACTGTGTTCAGTTTTGGGTCCCTCACTACAAGAAAGACAAGGTACTGGAGTGAGCCCAGAGAAGGACAAATAAGCTGGTGAAGGACCTGGAACACTAGTTCTGTTGAGGAGTGACTGAGGGAGCTGGGATTATTTAGCCTGGAGAAAAGGAGGCTCAGGGGATACTCATCACTCTCTACAACTACCTGAAAGGAGGCTGTAGCCAGGTGGGGGTCAGCCTCTTCTCCTGGTAGAGGGAATAACAAGTGAAAGGACAAGTTGCACAAGGAGGGCTTTAGATATTAGTAAAAAAACATGGAAAATGTTGTAAAGCATTTGAACAGATTGTCCAGGAAGTTGAGTCATTATCCCTGGAAGTGTTCAAACCCTGTGTAGGGCATGGCAAATGAAGAGAAGCCAAGAATCAGGTGTGACAACTCGTTCATTTTTTATCAAGTACAACATAAACATCAGGATGTATATGCTGGTATTTGAAAATTAAGTATTTTGAGTTCCAGATTTTATGTTTTTTACTGTTTTGTAGAACTAGATGTTTAGAAGTGGGAGTTTGAACCGTTCACTGTTGGGCCATGCTGCCATATAGATTGTATGCCTGAGGCTACTGTGCCTCACTACTTCGTAATAAGTATGTTTTGTCAGGACCTGTGCATGCATGATTCTTCTTGCAGCATGGCAATGTGGGAAAAAGTGAATACACAAGTCAAAAGGACATAAGATGAATTTCAACTATTTTTCATTTTGGTACCTGTCTTTTGTGAAAACAGTAACAACGGATTCCTGGCTTACCTGGGTCATCAAAATTATGCTAGATATCAAGTGATACAGAAGTTCTACACAATGAAAAGATAGAGACTGACTCTAATAGTACATAGTTGCCTTCAACATTGATAAAAGTTTTGTCGTTATTGCTGTAACATATAAACCTGGCATGAGCTAAAGAAGAATTACACCTATAAAAGAACCTGGTATAAGACTGTTTCAGGTTTGCTGTAATAAGTTCTGCCTGTATTAATTATGAACTCTGATTTGATATTGCTATCCAATCTCTCTCTTCAAAATCATACATATTTTAAATAAATTGAGTAAAATACACTGTGTTCCCACCATTTATGTCCCAATAAGAAAATAACATAATCATGAGGTATAAATGTTCAGCTACTCAAAAAGTATGAAAATTGAGACAGAGAGGGAAAAATATGGCAATTATTTCATTATTGCACAATAGAGTGCTGAAAACTGGGACTTCACCTGTATGGGTGCCTCACTGTAGTATTTGAGTATTTTAGAATCATGCTTATTGGCAACATATCATCCTAAATAAATGTGTGTCCTGAGAACCAGAACCTGATTTCAATTGCTCCAGCAGGTATTTAGAATAATTATATTGAAGTAAATGAAAATATTTTAGTTATTCCATGTCTAATTGAAGTATCATTGTTCCTTAAGAAAGAAGACATAAATAAAGAAAAACTATTATATGAAAAAGGAGCATTTTATTCTTAAAGATACCTAGACATTAATCTTGCAGCCTATGTGCATAAATGCCTTTCATAGCATTGTCATAACATAAACAACAATACTAAAAAAATAACCACCAGCTCACACACTTATCAAAATAGAGATATCCCCCTTTCCTGTTTTTCCAAATTATTTCACTCAGTGGTGGAAAAACTATCAAATTTAGCGTGCTAAAAACTATTTAATGAGGAAAGGTGAAAACAAGAGTACGTTGACAGAATAGTAACCTGTATTTTGTCTTGGTAAAGAATCTTGTACTTATTAACTCCTCATCAACTTTGTAAATGTCTCTGCAATAAGTGAAATCACTGGATTTTTTTCCTTCACTTCAGTGGGATATGGATGGTTTTAGTTGCAGTGATATTGAGAATTAAGTAGAACACCTTGCCTTTCATCTAAATTGTTTCTCTGGGACATGTCCTAATTAAGCAAATACTCCAATGAACTGGAGTATTGAATGGAAATGGTAGTACCTCATCCTTCATAGAGGGTAAGAGTAAGAGATGCAATACAGAAATAATGTCAAAGAAACTGTTTAGTTTGCTGGATGAATACAATAGCTCTATTCTCTTATTCAATTACCCTTTATTAGGTTAATTGGTTGAGAAGTGAATGTGCACTCCTGATAGAAGCTTGCATATTTTCCAATGTTTCCTTGACTGCAAGACCGTGCTATTTGCCCTTTTTGCTAACTCTTTTGTGTTAACTGCCAAGGAGTTATTGATGACTTTTTTGAAGCTGCCGTTGCAAGAACTGTAATGAATTGCTCTTTTGCAAGGTTGTGTATCAACTCAAAGATCGTCAGGTATAAAGACTTTAAATCTATCATTAACGTACTAGAATCATGCCCTCTGTGCATTCTTGCCCTCTGTCCTTTAACTTATGGGCTTTCATTATTGTCAAAAACCATAGGAAAACACATGTTGAAAAATCAGCCTTGATAACTTCTGGTGATAAAAAAAAGATGAACAGGTCACAGAAGAAAAGTATGTGGAAACCTCAATTTGCATTATCGACTGTGCTATCTTAGAAGATTGACTTCAAAGCGACCAACAGCTTTTTTCCTGGTAGTATTATGTAAATGAAGAGAGTATTGAGGTTATGCACTGGTTTCACCTCACACAAAGTCAGATGTCATTTTACTGGATGTCAGGAAGAGCAGACAGGTATAAGTTGTCCTTTTCATCTATATACAGTCCTTGGGGATTAATAATTAAAGTGACTCTAGATCTTGCTACTGGCCACTATTGTATCTACAAGATTTTTCCTTATGATAGGCTTTCATCAAGAGGAAAAGTGCTAAATTTTATTATCACTTTCTTCTAGAGGTTCTCTGATTTAAGAAATAAACAAAACCAAACAAAAAAGATCTTTATCTGTCAATAAAGAGCAATAAAAGTACTTTGAGAAATTGCCAGTACTCTTACTTGAGTGCTGACTCAAGGAAGAAACTATAGAATAATCATAGGAGTATAAAGCTTTATTATTTTCCCACATTACTGTTGACTACTCTGAAAGAAAAAAGAATGTCAAGATGAAAGAGGCTGTGGTAGGGAAGTAAACAGAACAAGCAGAATATTTTTAAGGATGAAAGGAAGGAAGACTGGACTGTTAGATTTCTGGTTTGAATGAGAAGCAAACAGTCATTCCTATTGGTAGAAGCTGGCTGTGTTAATATTAATCCCATCCCCGGTGGCCTGTGTACAATAGCCTCTCCTTTGTTAATGAAATATTTTTTCTCTTTTGTCTCTCTTAAAAGAATATGGTTCATAAGTATCCTCATGGCTATGAATGATGGATGAAAGAAGAGGAAAATATGATGGGAGTGTAACAGAAGAAAAGACTTTTAGAATTTCTCCAAATATGCTGGGTCTTGAGGCTCTGTACATATCTCAATCCTGAATTGCCAAAACCTAGCCTAGAAGCCAAGCTCTTCATGCCAGCCCAGTATGCCAGTCTCTAGAAGCTTGCATGCACTGGTTGCCCTTCAGCAGTCCATCCTCTAGTCTTGTTTGCTCTGAAAGAGATCCTGCTTGTATACTTTGAAGTTATTTCATGTTGTGAATCTGGTAAAGGAGGTTGATTGGTAAACTCATTTCAAAATCACTAAATCCAAACAAGTTAAAAACTAATGAATGAAAAGAGAGGATAGAGTTAGTATTCTCAGTTATACAGCTTTAAGGGAAGTACTTGTCAGACTGGAAAACTGAACAGCTGCAGAACTGTCTACATCTTAGACTGTAGATCTGCAGTCAGCAGGGGTAGAATTTATTCTAGCTGAGCTACCTATACTAAAAATACATTCTCTGTTTGGGCATTTGCATCCTGCTCGATGGTCTTCCTCTGCTCCACTGGATAATGTTTATTAAGAGACCTGTCTTTATGCCTAGTCGTTGATACAGCCAGATCCCCAACTGGTGCAAAATGGTGTGAAACAAATACTGCTTCCTGAGATAACCAAACAACTGCCTGATTGCAAAAATCTAGGGTTAACCAGCAACATTTTTTTTTCAATTCTTGTTTTTTTCTGAACAGATGCTGTGTATTATTCTTCCCAAATTAACCTTTGTTATCACACATAACACCAGCTAAATTTACAGAAAATAAGTTTATTCCAGTGTGTAATTGACTTTATTTACAAAATTAGAATCACTCTAACCACAAGGAATAATAAGGACCTGCAGTGCTTCTTTAGTTGGTCGGGTGACTTAGGTAGCTTTGAGGGGAATTGCTGCTTTCAGTCCCAGTAACTCTAGCTCCCTAATGGGCAGCTTAGATTTCCAAGGACAATCATCTCTATTTCTATGCTTCAGAGAACTTCAGAGCATCTCTAACTTGCCTGCTTTGATTTTTAGCCCAAATAGTTCAGTTAAATGTAAAAGATAGGACATTTTATCTCCCAGAAGGCTTCAACACATGATACTTTTATTTATTTAGTTAGTTTAGTATATTCTTCAGAGCCTAAATGACCTTGCCTTTCACCTTTTCAAGAGTGACACAGCTTTTTATACATCACATATCATAGAGAAAGTATTTACTGTGCATATATCTGATATAGCTAACAGGCTGTTGTGTGGCATGAAAGTTTTGGCACCAGGATGATCTTCCCATTTACCTTTTCCTTCACTACCACCTTATCAGTTCATTACTATTTATATTGTGTTTGATTTAGGGTAAAAAACAAAACAGAATGCAAACCTCCTCCCCCATATTTTTATACTTGCCTAAATTTTTCACAGATTGCTGTCTAACTCTTTTCTGAATCAGGAGAGTTGAAATTTCTGCTGTGATTTGGGCACTGTGATCCAAATCTGCAAAAGAATAAACTGTGTAATAAAGACAAAATAAAAAACATTATCGATACAAAGTGTATTGAATAGAAATCTGATTAAAAATAATAAATTAAAAAAGGAAGATAAATAGAAACTAGATGTCAAAATAGAGGGGGCAGTTCCCATGTATAAAGCATTGATACAGTCACATTAGTTAAAAAATATAAATATATATGATAACTAATGTAGTCTAACAATTCATTAAAGTCTGGTAATGTACTTAAATGAAAACACTATCTATACTTATGAATATATGAATAAATATATACTTGCTTTTCAAATCCACTCCTTTTCCTGCTAAGCAGAATAAAAAAACCTGCTGAATGTGCTAGGAGTAGTGAGCTCTCCAGTTGCTAAACTTTTGATGAAACCAAACCATGATCAATCCTGAACATGTCCTGTAGTAACTTACCTTTTAAGTGAAAAAGTGCTATTAATTGCATTTATATGCTATAAATGAAGTACATCTGATGCTTTTTATTGATTGTTTTCCTGCCAATTTTCATTATAATGAATAAAATCCCGAGGATCTTACATAGAGTGAAGAATTAATGTGGTCAATATGCAAATATACATAAGGTCTGAGACATTGCATAATTATGCTGTAAAAGACACATGAATAAAAAGGGAAGACATAGTGAAGAAAACTGTAAAACTTAATTAAAATAAATTAATTAAAATTCTAGTAAATTCAGTGTCAATTAACATATTGGACACCACAAAAAATTTACTTTTATTTGTCTTTATTTGACCATTTAAACTGGGGGGAGTCATCACATGAACAAATGACAACCATTTGAAAAATGGGCACATGTTTCTAGGCAGTTTTGCCACAGCACAACTTCTTTTTGGTTATATAATTTTGTTATGCAACTTGTAACAGAAGTTTTGTGATAAACTTAACATCTAAGTCAACAATTCCAAAACATACTTATAGTACCCAAAATGGTGCAGCTCCAAGGCTGTTATATAAGTGTTACTACATTAAAAATGGATGATATCTTAAGCTTTTGGATGTCTTAGATAATATTTGCTATTTAAAAGAAAACACTGTTTTAGGCACCACTTTCCTGTGAAGAAAAGAAATGCTGTGTTGCAAAATGTCTGAATCCCATATTTGCTACGAACAGATGTTAACAGAACAGGCATTTCATTAAGCTGCATTAATTAAATATTGACAGAAAAACCTTAGTAGATGAATTTATTAAAACAGCGTGGGGGCTGATTAGCAATTAGTAGATTGATGTATTCATGATTATTTGCATGTGACAGCAAACAATCAGAATGTAGAGAGAATATTTCCCACATTATAATTCATGTTATCTTTCCCTACCATTTGAATCAAGACAATTCCCGCTGGATTAACAAACTGAGTTAATGACTCCCTTAAATTGTTCACAAGTTTGTCTTAATTCTGTTACCACTTATTCTGTTAGCAACTTTTCCAGCAAACAAAAAACCTCCAAGTTGTAATGCAGTTAGATGTAACAGCCTTAAATGACATATTGGTCAGAACTGAAAACAACATTTTAGAGAGGTTTTTTCCATCCAAAAGGAGGGAGGTAAGTTAGTCAAAGCAAACTAAAATTCTTTAATTATAAGACAACATTGTTTCCTTACTCTAAGAAAATTAGCACATCCATACAGTCCTTTTTGTTTTTAATAACTTTAACCTTTCACCACAAGGTTGAGAGATTTCTGAAGGGCACTAGTTGTGATTTTAATCAGAATAATTGATTATTAGATGTTCCATTGATTTAAAGGAGGTAGGTTGTCTTAACTCATTTTTTCTTTAAAATAAACTGTTTCTTTCAATTACAATGTCCCTGGAAGAGTAATTATTTACTGTTAGTTTAAATTTCTCTTTATGACTTCTCGGTGCAACAGAATGAACTGGTACCATTAGGTCATAGAAATGAACAGTATAAGCCTGTGATTATATTGTTAAACAAAACTTTTAAACCCCCTTCTTTGTATCTATATCCATGCACATCACAGTTAAGCTCACATCTTTATTATCTTCCACAAGTTCTGTTTAATGGCAAGTAAAACAGTCAATGCCTACTGGCAATGTGCACCCAAAGTGCCAATCCACAGTCTCATGCTGTCTACTACAATCTCACTGTGCTGGCTGATTGTCGAAGGAAAGGTTGACAAGTGTTGTGCCAACCAAGTCCCACACAGGCACTTGCTTGCTCCTCCTGGTGCGAATGGGGGAGAGAATCAAAAGGATAAAATTGAGAAAACTCCTGAGTTGAGATAAAGACACTTTGATAGATAAAGCAAACACAGTGCAGACAAGGAAATCAAAACAAGGAATTAAGTGATCTTTCCCCATGGGCACGGGGGTGTTCAGCTATCACCAAGAAAGTAGTGTTCCATCATACATAATGGTCACTTGGAAAGACAATTACTATCACTCCAAATATCCTCCTCTCCCTTTTTCCACAAGCTTTATACAATGAGCATAATGTCATATAGTTTTGAGTATCTCCTGGGTAAATTGGGGTCAGCTGTCCTGGCTGTGTCTCCTCCCAACACCTTGTGCACTCCCAGCTTCTTTGCTGATGGGATGGAGTGAGGAGCAGAAATGACCTTAACTCTGTGTAAGCACTGCTCAGCAGTAAGAAAAACACATCTGTGTTGTCAACAGTTTTTGCAGCTCAAATCCAAACCACAGCCAATACCAGCTGCTATGAGGAAAACTGACTCTACCCTATCCAAAGCAAACAGAGTGCTAAAAAGAATTTGGTATCTACCCAGAGGGAAACTTCTCATTTCACTTCTACTTAGATAAATTTAGCTAGAGAACACCAAAATTTCTACTGGACTGGAATGTTATGTCACAACATGAGACAGTCACGGGGCTTGCTAAAAAAACTTGTGCTATTGGTCCAAACTGAATTGCTAACATAGTTGCAGTGTTATTAGCAAAAACAAGGCACTCTGCAGAAGCTCCTTTCCCATACCCTATTAATCATTACTCAAAGCATCTACCTCAGAAGGATTTATGAGAGTAAGAAATACCAAATGTTTCCCTGTGCCCTATGCAGTGGTGCAGTGTGATAACAGTGGAGCTGGGAGACAATCATTCCATGTCAAGGCCTTGGACAGACTCTTCTTATTTGGAATGGTTCGGTGTGGAATTTTTTGGTTGTGGTTTTTTGTTGTTGCTAGGGTATTTTTGTTGTTGGTTTTGGTTGGTTTTGTTTTTTTGTGGTGTTCTCTTTTTTTTTTAGTTTTCCTAGTGCTTAAATGTGATGAGATGAACTGTCAGTTTGTGATTGACTTTTTTGCTGAGGCACCCTTTGGAGAAAACTTTCTGGAACTTTTTCTATGAAAATGAACAAGTGAGAAGGTTAGCTGTGAAGAGGTCTTTAAATACAATCCTTAAAGTGTGTGTCTTCATCTGGAAGTGATAACTTTTCCTAAAGGTCAATAAAGTATTTAATATTTATACTAGATGATCCTAAGATTTAGATGGTGACCGCTGATTGGAGTCATAACATCTGTCTCAAGGGTCATAAGTAATAAGAACTTCAAAGTCTTATTTAAGATACATGAATTCTGAAGAGTCAGTACCTAAAGTTGGCACACCAGATTTAACCACAATGAGGTTAAAAGCTATCTATAATTTTGTTCCAGTTGTCTACTTCAAGCTACAGGGCATATCTGTCTATTTGGGATCTGCAACTTAAACAGACTTTCAAGGTGTGGAGAAGAATTCAAAGTTTTCTGATAAAATGGAATCAAAAGAGCAGTCTTTATGTTTGTATAAGATTCTTGTATACATGTATTTGGATAGAAACCATTTAATTGCAGGCTCTTCTCTGCTAAAGTAAATGCAAATCAATTTCTCAAACCCCAATAGTGCCTGCCTGCCTGCATGAACACTGGGATGCTCTCCACTTTTCTTATTCATGTACTGTCCAGTTAAAAAAGTTCAAGACATCCCAGCCTTGAGAGCAAGTTTGAGACTGAACATACCTTTGTGACCAGAAAGACCTTTTGCTAACTTTGAGAAGACAGAGATCTGACTTCTGTGCTTCAATGTGTTAACATTAATTAACTGGGAGGGCACTTAATTAAATCTAAATTATGTTGGAATCACAGAATGAATTGAATATTAGAGGTACATTTTGCTCAGATTTTAAATGGCAGATCTATAAAGAGATTTCTCCAAGGTTAAACTAATGTGGCTTTGTTCTTTTCTGTAAGTCTTTGTTGCAGAACCTGTGTTCTATCAGAGACAAGCATCTCATTTCCATCTCGGTCTGAAATCATCTTCAGAAAGTACTTTCTAAATATGGGAGATTATACTAATACCTTTACCAGGTCACAAAAGAACTATGAAAGCTTCAAGCATATTAACAAGTCAGCAAAATTTCAAGGGGTGGAGCTCTTGGTCTTCATAATTAAAGGCTTCCATCTCTTTATGCCTGTAGAAGTTTGGAAGTCCACCAGACTCACTAGACTACTGAGCATTACATGGAAAATTAAAAAAAAAAGGAAAAAAAAGGAAAAAGAAAGGAATCTGCTTCACTCTGTTTCACACTGTGTGAAGCCTGGAATTCTTTGTCTCTGTCAGATTCTCTGTAGAAGTGAGAGAAATTAAGGTAAATTTGAAAATCAGTGCCAAAAAATATAGATGTGTAATTTTAGTAGTTCCAAGCAGCAGTGCAAACATATGTAAGTCTGCACAGGATTATTCATTATTCTCTAGAGAAAATATTGGCTCGCAGGTGCATATGAAGAGAACAGATAAGATATGGCATTGTTTAATTTTAAATTACAATTTTTAAAAAGCATGGAATACATAGGCCTTTTCTTAGGAAAGAGTCTAGCACCAGGTACTGTTGTGAAAAATAAACAATAACAATCAAGTATTCTGGTGAGGATTCATGTAGTTTCCCCCCAAAAATGAATGAAATTTGATTTGCTAGATTTTCAGTGATGATAATTGTGGGGGTCTTGAAATGAACAGTTGTAGGTTTTTTAAACAAACAATTGACTTGAAAAATCTTGATTTTTAATGAAACAACAATATAGCTCCTCTTAAATAAAATTTAAAATAATAAATACTGTAGAATAACATTTGTAGTTCCTAACTATAAATATGATCCAACTGTCAGTAAAATAAAGTTATGCTTTTGACTTTATTATCTACCCTTAAAGATGTAAGTTTAGTGTGTCCCTACTTATGCTAGTTTTACTTAGACAAACATCTGACTAGTTCAAATAATATTTTTGCTAAAGTAAAGAATACTTAAATTTAGAAACTGGCAGAAACATGTAAGCAAAGTCTGCAAATTTTTGTGGCTTGGGAGCTTTTCTTTGTTTTTCTTTATGTTGTTGAAAGGGTTTATGAGTTTTGGTGTTCAGTTATCTTTGTTTGTTTTGTTGGTGTGTTCAGATTTTTTGGGTTTTGTTTGGTGGGGTTGTTTTTTTTTTGTTTGTTTTTGGTTTTGTGTGGGTTTTTTTGGGGTTTTTTTGTTGTTTTTTTTTTTTTTTTTTGTAAAACGTTAATATATGGGTAGCATGTCTTTAAGTCATCTGTAAATCCAGAAATTCAGTGCATCAATTGTGCCATGGAACTCACATTCAGAGAATTTTTTTTGATAGAACTTCTCATCTTGAATTGACACTGCATACCACTCTTCACCATCAGTGTCAAAATCTGTTTCTGTAGAAACTATGCTATTATGTTTTGGAAAGCACATAGTCTATTTTTACTCAGAAGTTATAGTCTATAAACCTACTCATATCCTGAAACACAAAATTCTGCAGAAATTACTCAAAAAAATCTGGTAAAAATTAGAAAAAACCCACGATTTTTCCTATTAAACTCTCTCTTACAGCTTAACTGAGGAGTTTATTTCTCAAAGATAAGTGTGGAAAACGTTACAAGAAAGTTACAATAAAGTTACATTCTGCAAGTGCTTTCTCTAGGAGAAAAATATTGCTCATTCCATAAAGCCCATTTTAAGAAGCATGCGCCTAAACTCAACATGAATAATTCTACCAAGTGGTATTTTCGTATTGTAAGACATGCTTTCCTCCATTATACACATCTCCTTTTTTTTTTAGTACAAAACAGTTTTAACTATGAACAGCCTGCAATAAATGTTCACTGCAGGTGCACAAGCCATCTGTGATGCACTCATCCCATTCAAGAGCAATAGCTGTTACCAATGCCCTCATTCTATGAAATATGTAATATAAAAGGCCCACTGCTATTGGGGGAGCTTGCAGGAATTTAGCAGTTGATAAATTAAATATTCTTTTGGAATAAATTTAAAACCTGACCTGGAAAACTGTAGAAACAAAAGAAAGCCAAGATTTAAAAAAGTAGAAACCTGGAGTTGATATATCTAGCTAGAGGGTTTCTTTTCAACAGGTTAAAACAGCTTCTGGTCTACCTGGGATATCACTATATTTGCACAGCTGCGCATTGCATTCTGGCATTTCATAATACCAAAATTCATTACGTGAAATAAGACTTCTATTACCATAATAATTAATTGCAGTAATATGCTAATTCCCAAGTAGAAAGCACATTAGATGTAGTGATTTTTGCACTTTTATTATTTCCGCCAGTAAGACAGTAGCCATTTGAAATGAGAGTACAAATTAGCAGTAGGCAACTCAAAAGTAAAAGCTGAATATCCATTTTTGTTAATGAAATGTAGCAGAGTCCTAAACAGGGCAGGCAATATGTCAAAATCTGAAAAGGTCAGATGTTGCACAATGCAAAACTGGTATCTTTTAAAACGATAATTAATTTTAGTATATGCAGTCAAGTAGAAATGTAAGTTACTCTGAGAGTAAATTCACCAGTAGAATGTATGTAGGATGGGAAACACTCAAGCTGCTAAGAAAATTTTCCCCCTTTGAATTAAATTGCAAAGGCAAATATAGTTGCTCATATTTTAATAACACCAGTATATGTACATTTATAATCTGAAGTTACTGGCTGCCCATCATCAAATGCAATTTTGAATAGAAAGATTGCAAAGCTATTTATGCATCCTTGCAAATATTTTGCATTATATTTATTAAATTATAAAATAATATCTACATTTTTGTAATTAACCAAACAATGATTCTGGTGGAAAATATTGTTGGTAATTATCTTAGTGTTCTACCTTTTCTTTAAACCACTATTTGCACTGCAACAATTATGACTCTGCTAATGACTGATTTCAGGTGTAATGAAGTACAAACTGAAGCACTGGAAGAAAACCTGTGGGGTTTTCTTGTGGTGATTGTAATTACCTTTGTTTTCGAAATATACAAATTTTCATGTTATGAAGAGAAGATAAATGAGGTATTTCAAACTCAGAGTTTCTTTTATTTATAAATGAAATCTACATAGCTTTATCCGAACACATTATGTTTGAAAATTCAGCATTAATTTTGCCAACATAAGTCAATTGTTTTAAAACTCCTACATCAAACTCCAGATTTGTTGATTAAAAGATGACCTGCTTCAATAATTGTTGTTCATCATGTTCTTAATTACTGCCACAATTAAAATTAATCTGAAGTTCCTATATTTTATAAATATATGTATATATGTATAAACTGGTACAGAACAGAAATATTTATTGAATAATATTATTGCCTTATAACCATTGGTAATGATTTATTAAAAAGTCTAACTATTCTCTATAACTTTACCATATATTTGTCTATATTTTCCCTTATGAGCTTTCTGCAATTTTTTCCCTATATTTTATGCTAAGTATTACCAATGTTCTTTATATTGAAGCTTTATTGTTGGTTTTTCTTTACCTTTTAGACAAAGCTGTTTTTCAACAAACAAACAAACAAACAAACAAACAAACAAACAAAAGATACTTTTTGGGAATTTAGTAAAATCTTCTAAGCAGTTCCCAAATATTAATTGAAGGGTGGTGTTTATCTTCCTTCTCATTGTAACTGGGTTATAATTGTTTTCCACTTTGTGAAACTTTCAGAGTTTCCAAGAGTAAAATTCTAAGCAGACTGCACACTTTTCTTAGAATATGAAACACGCATATATTACTGCTTGGGACTTCAGGCTTTTTGCCAATGTAGACATGTTACTGCCATTTGTACATTTACATGAACTAACCAACAACTAATGTTTAGTTCTGTGACCTGCTTCCCTCTCTTTCTTGGAATGAAGTCTGAGGTAAAATTCAAGTCACAGAATATTCAGATTCTTGATTCTCCTTAGATGTAGCAATTGCTTGATGTAAGCATTTACAAATTGTAAAGAACAGCTTTGTACCAATAACCCTGGGCTTTTCCCTCAAACTGAAGTTCCTCATCTTTTGGGGTTTTTTGTACCTCATCAAGACTATGTGATGAGCACGTCTTTCCGAATGGAATGTTGTGGTCTTTAGCACACACTTTCTTTAGTACAGCTTGAGTTTTATCTGTTAGGGTACAAATCTGTAAGTATCCAAGGGTATTTTAAACTGAGTTTTCAATAAGGTGGGGATATACCACACTAGACTAGACTACACCAGACTAGAATTATTAACGGTGGAGAAGATTTCTAAGATCCTCAAGTCCAACTGTTAACAAGATAAGACCATCCATTTGTCCCTTTTTCTTGATATAAGCTTTCCTAAGCAATTCCTAATTTGTGATTTTGACATTCTAATCATGTGATCTATCTACTACATTTCAGTGATATCAACACAATTGAATTTATGCTCATAAATGAGCAATTCATGAGCTCAAATTCTCACTGTTTAGAAGCCAGTCTCTTGGCTCTTGGCAGACAAACATATGAAATTAAATATTGTATTATTTTCATGTATAACAGTGACAGAGAATTTTCTTATTGACATTTTGATTCAGTGCTAAATGAGTTATTATTTTTCTCTTTTAAGTTTAAATTAATGCCATGTTGACTGAGTCAACTACATGATCCTCTAAAAGGTTTTCCGTCTTTCACTTCAATAAAGCTTATTCAAAATTATATGCCACTGTCTTAAGATAAAATATGAGTCATTTACCAAACCTTTCTGTCTTGTTCTATTAACTGATAAATGTTTACTATCAGAATCTCCACTTCCAGGAGCGAAGATTTCAGGATACTGTGCTTCAAAGTGAAGAGGAAAACCCATTAGTTAATTTCAAATAATTTTTTATTTCTTTTGCTTATATCTGTGAACAAGAAAAGTCCTTATGGCATTCTCACATGTTCCTTTATGGTATTACAAAAAATGAAAGACAGGATGTAGCTTGTTTAAAGCAAGAGAACATTTTTAAAGAATTTGGCTCCAGATTTTAAATAACAGAACTGTAAGATGAATGCATCTTCTGCTCCCTTGATCAAAATTTCCATTTAGAACAGTTTAGAGCAGAGTTGCTGGAAAAGTTAGAGACATTTATTATCTGTCCAGGGATCACTCACGTTTTACAGCAGCAATCTCAGGGATGTTCATTACTTAGTCTGTAACCACCATGAACTTTATGCATAGGTTGGATGTGAATCAATGTAACCACCCCAGTTATTACTGAAATCCAGGGTACATTCTTCTGAAGACATAACTTTTCACCTTTGGATCAATATCAAATTCTATAGGACTAAATCCAGGCAGCTGCATGACCCCCCATATTCATGACTGTGAGTCGATTCAGACCTGTGTAGACCTTTCTGAGCAAGACACAGCACTGAACAATTATCATACTTCAGTGAAATTCTTCCATTTAAAAGGAAGAGATCAGTTGTCACTTCCTATTCAGTTCATGTTGCATTTATTTCTAGTATCTCAAAACTGAGCAAAGCAGGGATTTGATGGTGTAGCTCTGTGGGCTTTTCCACACCTTTATTATTTTTCAGTTTGTTTTTTTTTCTTTATTTTTCTTTTCCCTCTTGGGTTTTGCTCCCGTATCTTCTGAGAAGTTAGAAAATTGAAACATTGGCTTAGGATCTCTTTGTAGGTAAAGCTCCTTTTTTAAACTTTAATATAAAAAGATAAAGCTCATAAGTCTGACCTTTAGATGAACTCAGGTAACATATTTCAAATGGCTATCTGAAAACACCATTCTAGGTTTCAAGGTAGAATGTGACTAAAATTTTGTAGGTATTGCTCATCTCTTACTTTATGTTTCTGTAAGCATACAGAGTCACATCCTTCTCAAATCCAATACTAACCTAATCTTGAATATTCTGAGGGGCCCTACATTTGGTTCAATACCAAGAAACATACTAAGTTCTTCCTCAGTCCCCAAAAGAGACTGTTACACATAGAATACTTTCCAAATACCTGCACCACCTGTGTAGCTTTGTGGTAGACTCAAAATGCAAATGAGGTACCATTCTAATTTAACTTTCCATGCAAATTACAGGGAATCTAAGGAAATGACATAAGGATTTGGAATCATTTTAAAGTGTTATACTGCCTACATCTTCTATTAAATCTGGCACTTTTAAGTCACTAGTGCTGTTAAGTGTCTTCTGAAACTCTCTCAGATTGTGAAAAGCTTAAATGTACACCAATTTGAAATAAGGGGGTGTCAGTTTGAAGAAAACTCAAATGAAAATATAATGATATTGTTCCAAAAGAGCTAAGTTTGAGTGGTGTTATTTTCCCTACTTGATTTCTGTTGTACTATTTAAGACAACACATTACTCTATTTACAATGCTTCACTAAAATATTTATGTTCTAATCAAATCTGCAGCTGCTTTTCTTAACTGGAAATGCAGTACTAGCTCCTTCATGAACAGCATTGAGTCTCCTTAAATTTAAATATAGTGCTCAAGACAATATGCTCATCAAAAAAAAAAAGGAAAAAAGAAAAAAAAAGTCAGCAAGCTCATTCTGTTTATTCTGTTTCCATTTTAAGGGATGTGTTTGATGCATGTTAATTTGAGCTCTGTAATGTTTTTCCCTGAACTATCGTATAAACTGTATTTTGCTAGAATATATGTCATAATGTTTTCTGATATTTTCAGATGAGCTAAAGTGTATATCTGTTCTTAATCTATTCCCTCGGCTGAGGCAATGTGCATCCTCAGCAGCATATTTAACCAAATGGAATTTTTCCTTTAACAGATCAAACTGACTTCTGCTGCAGGCACAGATCTTCCTATTTAAATGACAAATGTCTCTACTTGCAGATTTAAAACCTCATTTATTGACTCTTTCATCTTGTGTAAACAAATAATCAGCCCATCACCACTATGGTGGGGAAAGTGGAAGAATAAAAGGGAAAAGGAATTTTTGGGAATACTGCCAAATATTACATTACTTGGAATAAAACCTGACTTTCTTGCTGTTAATCTTGCCCTTATACACAGAGAGTAGACAGCAACGCTGAGAAAGAACAAAGGAATATCTACAAAGATGCTGTAATATCAAATATTTCTTCTCACTTAGAAGGCTATGAGATTTTCTTTTTTTTTATTTTCTATAATGACAGCAGAGAACTCTTGATTTTTAAACAAAATATTTTAAGTTGCTTTTACAATTAAATTCTGAGAAATCTATTTATTTAAGAAGATTTCAATTTAATCGTCAAGTGTCCGATGAGTTTAAATGTAGCATTGTGTATTTATCCTTTGAAAAGTCTAAAGTTAACCTGTTTAAATGAGTTTCTTTTCTTTTTTTGACTCAATAAAGCATATATATATTTATCTTTAAAAAAATAATATATATAAAGTTTATATATGCCGTATATGTAAAACTTATATGTGAGGTATATACATAAAGGTAATGGATGTCAGGCATCTCATATGCTTTGTTGCTCCTGTTGTGTTGTTTGCTTTCATAGTGAACTGTTATGAAAAATCAATGAGTCTTAAAGAAAATGATATCTGAGTGATTGTTTTTAATAAAATGATGCTTTGAAATGTGTTATTGCTGAAAAACCTTCACAGGGTAAACAGAAGCAGTGGAAGTGCTCAAGGGATAAGGTGTTAACAACTGTATGTAAAAGCAATCTTGGGGTAGGGTGGATCCATAAGGAAGAAAACATATACTGCAGGTTTTAGACCTAATCTTCACCTGCAGTCCTCCTAAAATTCCTGCCTATGCTGAAGAAAAAATATTGTTGTGTTGGATCTTTGGAATGGCATTGGTAAATATTGAGTAAGATATGCCTTCTCAAAACAGAATCTGTTCTTTTCCTACGTTTTTTGGCTCTTTGCAAAAGCAAATGGAAGTGACATTTTACACCAAAGTCACTGAGATCTGTATTCTGTGAAATTCCTGTGTTTTGAATTGAGCCATAATCAGCTGTAATCAGAGTTGCTGAAAACAGTACAAGATTTGCGCTGACAAACAAAATTTGTGCCTGTCTAATATTAAAATATGTATTATTTAGTATTCATATTTACATTTACAAACATAAAGTCTTACTAATGTAAATCTTTCATAACTAGACTGTCTTACAATAGACAGGTAGGTTAATAGAGATGATATTTGCCATAAATTAATGAAATCTTAGTGAATATAAAACAGTACTAAGAATTATTTTTACTGTACACTGGAAAACAAACATGAAAAAACTTTATACTTTTGCTCCAAAACTTTGTTTTGGGTCGAGCTGGCAAAATGCCAACTACCCAACACAGAGAAAGGGTGTCATCCCCCCCCCCCCCAACTGAGGGAAAAGGAGGGAGAGAACAAAACTCCAAAACATGAAGTAGGAAGCTTCTTATACAAAAGAAAGACAATTAAAAGAGAATATGATATAATACATAGATATACAAATGTGAGGAAGAAAACCCCCAAACTAACAATAGCTACCAAATCACCCAACCTAATAATACAGATTCCAACCACCCTAACCCCACAAAACCTCCCAAAACCTCTTCTAGAGAAACCTCCCAACAGGAGAGGAGAAAATTAACAAGAAAATGTTCATCTCTCTAGATAACAACAGCGTGGATGGCGGCAAGGCCTAATCTTGGCAGAGACAGGCAGTGTGTCTTTACAGGTCTCAGGCGAAGGGCAAAAGAGAGAGAAGCTCCTCCTCTCTCTCTCTCTTTATATACTTCTTGACATTTCTTGATGATGTCAGATGATATGAAACACCTCTTTGGTTGCTTAAGTCAGGTGATCCTTGTCCCTTCTGATCTATGTCACATCCTTCGGGCCTGCTAAATTTAGGCCTAGTGGAGGCCTAAAGCCAAAACTACTGCAAACTTACAGTAAGTAAATTATCAAGCTAGGAGGTCTCAATTTGTTAATGGTAGATACTATTTCTCCATCTGTATTTGTGATTTTTTTTTATGTGTATGAATCCTTTAGGCTAAGTCACATGCATTTTTGAACATTATAGAAATCTGCAAATTCATACTGGAAGTTAGTAATATCAAACATGCTAACTCACACTCCTAAAAATTCACAGTAAAATGAGAAATTAATATTTTCAATCAATATGGAGAATGGAAATATATGAACATAGAAGACCTTCAACAACATATATACAGAGTTATTAGGTGAATGCTGTCAGACTACTCTGCATTATGTCTCTTTGAATGGCTTCATTTAAAAGTAGATTTTGAGTCTTACTCCATCACTGGGTAAGTATACTAATTACAGTAAATGCTGGAACAACTTTACCCCAATAACTTTTCTGTTCTCTAAAGAAACTTCTTTTCAATGTTAATAATATTTTACATTTTCTTTCCTAGGAATAATACTGATTTTGTTGTCTATTTACAAATCTGTGACTATTTCTACTGGAAGTGAGTGGGGAGGTACAGGAAAGAAGATGAGTGGAAAACCAGGGAAAAGTTATTTATTATTACTTATTGTAATTAAAGAGAAATGCAGCTTCACAAAAAATGAAATTCACTGAGTAAAATCATGCTTTGTCTTTAAATGATCTCAGACATAGTTGGATTTGCATCTTCAGAATCAACAGGGATTTTTTCCTTCTTTCAGTGAAAGAGGAATAAATTAATTCAAAAGAAAAGCAAATGAAATAAATTAATGATAAAATATAACCGATGGGGAAATTTTTTCTGTCAGATGAACTGATATAAAATCATTATCTCATTAGCTTCTTTCTTTACACTGTATTTATCTTGGAATAGTTAGAGTAATATTTAGCCCATAAGACCTGTTATAGCAATACAGCTCAATTGATTGAAATGGGAATGATCTATCATGTTACCATAAATTAGGCCTGGTATATAGTCTTTATTTTCAGTCTTCGGTAAATACTTCTCACAAGGCTAAGGAGACTAGAAAGAAAGTTGTTTTGGTGTGTTTTGGAGTTTCTGCAAAAATCCATAGTTAAACTAATCCAAAGAGTTTTGCACACAGTCATCTGCAGTCATTACTATCAGGAAGCCACCACCATAGTTTAAAATTCATTATTTATAAAACTGTTAGCTTGCTTTCTCCTGTTTGCTGGGTGAAGAAGCTAATCAAAATCTCACAGCTTTTGCCATCACTCAAGGACTCCAGGATAGAATGTAATCTGTAGCTTTGGAATGTTAGAAGCCAAAAGCTGGACAGTTTACATAATGATTGACAGCTCAGTTATTATTTCACAAAGAATGAAATCTGTGTCCCTCTGCTATAACTGAATCACATGGGCAATTACATATATCAGAAGTCAAATCTCCAGTTTATTCAGGCAACCAGCCCACTGTTGTGGAAGTTCAAAAAACAAAACCATCAGCTAACTTTAGCAAGCATTTTTCTTCAATAGGACTGTTCAACATCATGTGTCTCTAATGACTGAGTACATTTTAATCAGGGAAGCACTCCTAATAAATCTCAGTTAGATGGCTTGTATGATTGAGGGCTACTCATGCAAGTATATACCAGGCTCCAAAGCACAGGATGGAATTTGAAGTGTAGAATAAATAATTGCATCTTCTCGACAAACTGTTCAGTATACGAATTCTAACAGGTTACTTTTGATCTTGCTTTTAAATAAATAATATTTAACCCTCGAGAAAGATTTTTATTTTTAAATCCTAGACTAGTCAGTTCATCAGTCAGCAGGTACAATTTGCATATTTGTGCCTGCTTGAATAAGCTGGGTATTACTCAAGTTAATTTTTCATGAAAATTTTGGTCCTAAGTAAGAATGGCAAGCTGTGGTGAAAGCAAAGAAAGGAATAACTGAAACTAAAAAATTTTGTTTACCATTTCCTTATTGCATAACTGAAAGTGTTCTGCATGAATAAAAAATACTCCATACATTCAGACTGTGAAAGTCTGTGTTACTGTTTAGTAATCCATGGAACGGAATGCAAATTTTGTGAGAGATTTTAAAATAGTTAAAAAGAACTGAAATTTGGGAAGAATTATGCACCTAATTAACTCCCCTACATTACTTTGCAAATAATTTGCCTTAAGGCAAATATTTAGCTTGAAATCATATTGAGGAGTTAAGTTACAGTTTCCTCAGCAGCAATCTGCAATGCAAAAGGTAGACTGAGAAGGCTACAAAATATGGATGGATTAAATGTTTTTGGTATCACTACTAGATATATATTTAACAAGAGTTCACAGAAATTATATTGTGCTATTAAAAGTTTCTCACCATTCTTTATTATTCCAACATGCTCTAAGTAGTATTAATATTGCTATAATATTAGAATACCCCCTCTCAATATATCTTCTGTGTTGATAAGCTTGATATAACTATATATATATTTGATATATATACCATCAAAATCAAATCTAGAAATTAAATAATTTCTACAGTATGCAGGGGTTACAGAATGTTACAGAGGGTTTTGTTGCATTCTGGTTAAAGAAAAATAAATAATTGAAAACTTCTAAATGGTAGGTCTGTAGTCATAATATATAACTTGAATATAAACTAAAATTGAGGTAAAAATGTGGTGGTTTCCCCACATTAATTACATGGTCCCAGAGAAAGAAGAAAAGAAAAACTAGTCCATCTTTCTGAAGACACCACCAAGACAGAACCTTCTGGAAAGATTGCTTTGTAAGAGCACCAAAGATATGCAAGCAGAAGAATGACTCTTTGATGGCTATTGATGAATATTAGGAATATTAAACTCTGTTGCTAACAATTCCAAAGATGAGTTCATCTGTAACCAAAAGCCAGATCACTGTTGTGTTTTTATTTTTTGGATCTTTTAGTATTATTTTTTTATTCTGTGTTTTAATAGATGAGCTTACTGTTGCTTTATTCTTTATTTGCTTATTTGAGTTCTTGTTTATTAGAATCCTTGACTGTGAAAAAACATATTTAGGGACATGATTTTTCAACACAGAACTGCATGTGATATGAGCATACAATTATCACCCATTGCTGTGAGATCACCAGGTAAATTCGGAGGTTTTTTTTAAATTCCTGGTACATTCTGTATAAGAGTTGGCTTCTTGTAGCCTCGTTATGCTGTGTGCTGAAGGAAACTTCAACGATATGGAACTTCTCCTGGTCCTGGATTATCAGTTCATTAACTTAGGAGAAGTGTGTGCTCTCTGCTTACCCCGACCATGTGGTCTCTGAGAGCCCCCAGAAAGGACACACAGGGACCACCGGTGAAGGCAGGAACAAAGAGGAAGTTTAAGCAGGGGTACAGGTTTATATGGACTTTGGAGGGATACAAATTCACCAATAAGGGACAAGAGGGGATTTACATTCAATGGGAGAGGCTTTCAGGTAACATGAGGTCACAGTCTATCTCCCAGCCCCCTGGCCTGGCAGGGGGTTATGGGAAGAAGAAGCAATGGCAATGCAGTTTTTACATTTAGTACATTCAAACCACATTAAAAATATCAATTGTTAAAGCATTTTCAGTGGCTGGTGTATTTTCTTCATCAGCCCATTTCTGACATGACATTCTCCAAGCCATGTATTGAGAATGCATTGCTACAATTATGCATTTACACCTGTTTTATTAGCCTAGTAGTTGCTTTTTTACTGTCATTTCAATCATGTTCAAGTCGTTAGTGTGACTGGCAGCATTGCAGTTAAGAGATCATTTTTTCTTGAGTGCCGATATTGTGCTTTCCGAGTCTCAATGTCTTCCACACAGAAACATGCTTCTTGTATCTCACTCTTTCCTTTTCTTTCCTTTTCTTTCCTTTTCTTTCCTTTTCTTCTGACTGTCTTAGGAGCTGTTTCCATAACATGTATCTTCATGATGTCCATGACCTTTACCAACATTAAAAAATTTTTGTTTAATGTAAGACTTTACTGAGCAGAGAGAGTCATGTAACGTCACACTAGCAGCCACATAAGGAAGGGGAAGTAGTTAAAGAGGTTATGTAAATCCTGCAGATGCCCCACTGAAGCAGGGGAGATTGAAATTCCTGTTTCTAGTTACTTGGAGTTCATGTCTATGTGCTGAATAACTGAGGTATTCAAAATCCGCACTTTTTTGACAGATCCTGTTTTGGGTGGGTACTTTTTGCATTTGTTTGTTTTCCAGGAGCTTATCACTGATTCCTTCTTCCTTATTTTTGATCAGAAATATCCCAGCTAATCACAGAGAGTTTACTGTGTTGAATGACAGTTCTCACAGTTCTGCATAAGACTTGTGAAGTTCAGGAACCTTACATACCTTTCCTTTTATTCCAATTAATTTTCCAATGAATGTATGAATTGCTTCCAAAATAAGACTCTCATATTTTATTTTCTGGCTGCAAAAGAAAGCTTTAGAAACATACCCTGAAAACAAACATGTAGAATTTTTGAGGAAGGCAGCCTTAGAGTTTGTATATTGGCAAGTTTGTTTTGTTTTGTTTTTTTCTTTGCTTTTAAGTCTCAAATGGAAATAAAGTGACCCAAATCTTCTGGAGGAGGACTGAAGGCAACATATAGAGAAAAAAAATCCAGTTTATATTGCAGTGTAATTGTTTCCTACCCTAGTGTGATTGCTTTGAGGGAGCTAGAGGCTTGAATTTTAAAGTCTTAGGTAAATATCTTGCTATGTTCTCAACATAGTATTAGCTCTTCTGGCTGTCACTGATATTCACCCAGAAGGGGTTATCAGCACATAGAGGTTGTGAGAACTGCTTAGGAATAATGAGAGTTACCACTATTCATGAAGTAATGAAATATAATTGTTCCATAGCCATTTTATGGATTTTGTGTTTAATTTTTTTAATAGAATTTATGCTCTTAAATATGAGTACATTCCTACTTGTGGCAATAAACTTGACTAAAGAAACTGAAGCACCTTCAGAGTATCACTTTTTAATTTTTTTAAAACTAATTGAATTATTTTCATTTGCTTACATACTGGCAAATTAATTTTAGGGAGCAAATGTTACATAACAGGAAGTTAAACTAGTGGGTATCTTAAAATCCTAACATTTAATTAACTAGAGGGTTTGGATCATTTGGAGATACAATTTAAACATCTACTCTGGGTTAGCAAGGTAGGGTTTTTTAAAGAAATGGGAGATACGGTCAATCTACCAGTAGATTTCACATTATTAGTAGAGATGATCAACTACTTCTTCTCTAATTGCTCCTTGTCAGTAAGTATCCTTTCCTTGTCCTGTCAGATGCAACTGACCATCACTACAACTGATATAGCCCTCCTACCTGTTTTTAACTTACTTGGAGCAATATCCATCATAAGAGAAATAGAGACTAATGACAGGAAATGTTTTATTTTATCCTGTTTCCAAGACTCAGAACTTTCAAAGTCACGAGTATAGGTACAATCCTTGTCCACCTGAAATTCAATTGGATAAAGATTTGCAGGAAATTCAGGAGGAAGTCAAAGAAGAGAGATAATAAATAAGCCTAACAAAATCTTCACTGTGGGATACAGCTTGGGAGAATTTTTATGTACTTTCTGTGTGTTGTGTTGTCCAGATGGGTGAAAAATTCTTTGCATGATTCTCCAGAGGAAATTGCTGTTCCAAGGCTTACAGAAACAGGGAAACATAGGCCAGAAAGTTACAAAGTGCTTGACCGGGTATTGGTCATTTTGTTATTTTCCAATGAGCAACAAGTACATAGTCTTCTGCTGCTAGTGTTATATTGAGAATGAATAATTCATGTTGTTCTTTGTAAGATATTTTTCCCTTAAACCTCCACTGTATTACGCTGCTCCTTCAAGTCATAAAAGCAGGACAAAGATTTCAATGAGACTTACAAGGTTCAGCTGGGAGTACACTCATTCTTCCTAGGGCAAGAGCTTCCCCTGGATTTACCTTAAACATATGTATCAAGATATCTCTGTTCATTAGGGGAGCAAAGTGAAGAACACTATTTTGGCTAAAAGTATTTGCAGTGAAGCAGAGACAACCTTAGCAGCCAGCTTAGTTCAGGCTTAAGGACTTGCTCATCCAGCAAGAAGGATGCAATGATTTGTCTTTGGCCAAGGGCTAAGATCAGCAGCTACTAAAATGGAAGAGCATGCACAATATCTCCAGTCAGCAAGCAAACATTCAGAATTAATACCTTAAATTTCCACTCATTATAAAATTATAAATAAATAATATAGTCATGAAACTCTTTAAAAAAATCTTTAAAAATAAACTCTTGTAATATAAAGGAGAAATAAAAAGAAATCCAACAATCATGATGATAACTCTCAGCAGATCACAGGCTATATGTTGAGAAACAATTATACGACAATCTATAAACTGTAGTTAATATTTCAGAAAATATCTACTTGTGTTAAACCTGGAAGCACTTAGTAACTACATGCTACATCTCCCCCCCTGTATTTTCCAACTAAAACAAGAGGTACAATTCAACTGTGTAATTGCATGTGAAAATGGAAAAGAATTTTTTTAATTATTATTTGTGAGCAGACCATCTACTTTATAGCAATGAGAACTGTAGTTTATAACTGCCTTTTAATCTCCCTTACTGTGATATTGAAAGGTGGGAATAAAATTCTCCTTAAAATTTTCTTTGTTTAACTGAATTTTTATTATGCAAATGTTAATATAAAACCTATAAAGGAAGTGTAAGAAAGCTTAGTGGTGATATGAATGGATAGATACACTACTCACATTTCTTTACTTTATATAGATTTTTCTACCTTTTATTTAAAAAAGAAGCTATGACATTATTTCATACAGAGGAAATAAGTATTTTCAGCTCAAGATGACAGACATGCAGAACCTGCTAGTTTACGTTCACTGGTGTTTCATGACTTTTATTACTCCTACCTGAATGGACTCTATTTGCTCTTCTTTCCTTGTATTTCACTTTGTATTTAGGACATAATCAAAGAAAATTATAGCGGAACCCATAGATGTGGATCCTCCACCCTGATGAGTTGAATTTATTCAAGTGTAATTTTATAGACACTGTTATGGCAGTAAAGGGAGTCAGGTTCACTGATTTCTATTTGGTTTCCATTAGAAACCATAAATCTGCAGTGCTAGAAAGTCAGTCCAGGTATCTCCACATTCAGTTCCAATTCACTATCACATTTGCAAGTCAGAAAGCTCTCTGAAATGAATGGTGAATGAATAGTTTTCTGTCAATCACATGATAAGCTGGCTGTGAAAGCCCAATATGTATATATTTACATCTCAGACCTTCACAGCTAACTTTCAAAGAATGTAAGAAAAACAAGGAACTCAAAGACTGTTGTTAATGTATGGGACAACCAAAGGAGCAAAGTTATTTGAAGTGTTTTTATTTAAAAATATCATCCTAGTTAAGAGTGTAGTCATAGTCCCATCTTCAATACTGAAGAAGCCTTTTGCAACAGAGCCCCAGCGACTTCACAGCATAGTGGGAACAGATGCAGGAATAGAGCAAGGCTCCTGTGTGTAACCTTCATCTCAGGAGTTCAACTGTCTGTGCTTCAAACTCCTTTTTGTTGAAGCATGGTCATAAGTCCCTGCCTCAGTTTTATTGTGAAAATTGTTTATTAGAAAAAAAGAGAGTACATAAGCTATACCATGCAGTATAAGAAAAGTAAACCACAGAAGTGCAATTGCTAAGTCAGAAATTGTTAGCAGATGGATTCACAAGGTAAATACTGGCATGAGAAATACAAATCTCTAAGATGAAAACAGTGAATCAAAAAAAGAGCAAGAAAGCAACATGAAAGATCAATCTGCTACCAGCAAAATCAACTCTTCCTATCCTGACTAACAGTTGACAGCCCAGCTCAACCTTATCACCTGTCTCCTTGGGTAAGTTGAGCTTATTAATCCCTCCCCTTCTGGGATTCTGAACACACAGCAAGCTACTCTGTTAACCAAACATACCTACTATGTATTCTTGAGTTATTTAGGTCCTGCTTGTAGTGTCTCTTTGCAAATGTCAGAAGAGCCATAACCAAAATAAGCTGTGAGGGTGGGCCACAAAGGGCTAAGAATTCCCCTGTGTGTTACCTAGGGAAAAAATGAGTAAGGGAGAAAGATGTGGGCAAATTTATTATCTTCTTGGAAGCCTGGCCTGGGAACCTGGGATAAATAAAACTATAGAAGCTGACTGTAAAATGTCCTGCTGCTGCATATTTTTGGTTTTCATGCATCTTCCCCTTTTCTATTGACTGGATGATAGTAGAAGAACTCTCTGCTTTAAACGTGTCTTAGTACCTCATTGGTTCAATTTTGTATGTAAGTCTTTTTGTTATCTTTTCTTCCAGGCCTTTTTCATTTTTGCTCCTTTGTTCACAAATAGCCTATTAGTCTCTCTGAACAAAGTATTCAATGCTTTCCTTCTTACTCCCCTCTCTTCTGTCAAGTAATCAAATATTCTTTGTGTGTCTTTGTTCATTGCAGGGGTTCACAAAATGATTCAAAATGATAGTTTTTAGGAGGCTTAAATACACTCTACATTTAGTTTCCTTTGTCTGTGTGATATCTTGCACAAGTATTATAACTTTTATCATTTCATCAGAAATAGATTTAGTATATAAAATTTTCTCCATTAAGAATAATGAATGATTTTTTTTCTGCTTTATTTCAGTGTTGTATATTACAGTTTGTATCATCCAGATTTTTTTCAGGTGAACATTTCAAGTATTTAATTTTTAATAAATCTCCATATTTTTTCCCCAAACAAAAATATTAATTTAATTAGATTTCTTGATTTACAGTACAGTTAAGCCTAACAGCACAGCTATCTTTTTAAGTTCAGTAGTTGTCATGCAGTACTAATGTATAATCAGAAAGCCATGTGCTTTTAAAATGTCACAGTTTATAAATCAATTGGCTTATCCAATGGGTCTGAGTATAACTAACTGAAGTATGTGCTCCACTAGTGCACCATAAGGCAGGTGGCCTGAATAGCTGAAGAAAATCCTCAATTATCACTAACATATTTCAGGTCACAGTATTGAGTGTGTGTTTCTTATCTCTTATCTTTCTCTTCCTAATGGGAAGTATTATCAGCCGGAAAAATGGCAGGTGTCTTGAAAGAAGTCATCATTAGCACTCTGCCTTTCAGATATATTTGTTGAGGCAAATATAGTCCTGCCAAAGATTTTTTTCAGCAACCTAGTAATAGTATTTGTTTCTACTTTCCCTATGGCTGCCTATTAGTATGTTTTTTCATCTCAACTAGGAAACAAGTAAAACTGAACTTGATGATGACTTTGTTTTCCTTCCTTTTTCCTTCTTAAATTTATTTTTTTCTAGCAAGACAGAACATATTTTGTATTTAAGCATTTTGCTTTATAAGTATTCAAAATATCATCCTCTATTTAAAAAAAAAGGAAAACCTTCCAAACCACAAATCAAACCAGAATTTTTTTACCAATCTTAACTTTCAGTGTCAGCCCTTTAATGCTTACACCTGATATGGAAAATTCTTTCTGTTGCATAATATTGATTTAATGAGTTATGCACTTAAGTAAGTGTTAAAACACAAAGCAATTTGAACCCCGAAGAGTGTGCAAGTGAGTAAATAATGATCTGTCGGGATGCTCAGGAGCTGCCTTTAACCTTACCATATTCTTCCTTCCAGTCTGTTTCTGCTATATGATTTGATGGATCTTCCTTACAGTGTCTTTTACAGCCCTGTAAATAATGTTATTTTGAAAATAACAAGTAATTCACAGATAAGGGTAGATAGGAACATGGCTGTTGGATGCAAATAAGAAGCAAAACTTGGTGATTTTAGTCCTATCTGTGATCTTAAGGAAAACTAGTGAGTATATTGATGACTAACAGTAAAATCTCATTTATCAATTAAGACAGTAATTCCCTCAAAAATCCAATAAACAAACAGCATTAGAAAATAAGAAATAAAATGAAACAAAAAAAAAAGGCTAATTAACCAAACTACTCCTTTTAGTAAATAATGGGGAGTCATGAGGTATATGCTAGGCTGTAATTACTAAGTGTATGTATTTTTTACTCATACAACCATTTTTTGACTTTCCAAAAGACATAACTTAAGTCCTCCTCACTCAGTGAGTAGATGCTTGACCCTTTTAATATAGAAGTGTTTCATATTTTACTCATCAGAAACAAAGAAAAGACAGCATTATATAAAACTTCTATAAAGTTGGCCTTTTACCTCATATTATGCATTAATCTCAAAGCCATAAATTTATGCTTCCAAGAAGGACTCATCCGTGTTAAAAACTCATATATTACAAGTTCATAGACTTTATTGGTGTGATGAGTGGTACAGATGATACTAAAGTGTAAAAAAGAGGGAGCTCCTCTAAGTATCTGTCAGAATTTGTAAAATCCAAGTAGGGCAGGACACAGTACTTGCATGTACTGACATTGCCTTATTTCAGTGAGATAGTAAAGTAATTCGTGGTCACTTTTACGATACATGTTTACTGCTAGTTAGAAGTTAAAATATCCACTAAGGCGGTCATGTACAGTATAGAAAAAAAATATTTTCCTATCCTATATGACCTTGTAAAATTCTGAAGGTTTTCTATTGCATAGATGAACAAACCAAAGATTTTAAATTGGGGTACTTTTTGGTTTTTGTTTTTTATATTTCCATTTTCTAAAAGCACAAAAATACAAGACAGATTACAGATCACAAATGCTATCTGACAGATGACTCCCCTCTTCAATTAGAATACTTGAGAGCAGTGGAAAAATAAGTATTATGAATGTGCTGGTGCAAGCCTTGAATATCTGGCAAAATTCTGGAGAAAGGATGGGGGTGACAAAAGCTAAGTGAGACTTCTTGATTATTTTTGTATTTTCTGTGTTTTCTATGGAAGCACTGGCTGCTGACCTGCTCAATCAAATATTTTCCTTCACATCTTGCTGTTTATAATGATTGACATTTTTTATCATTTGACTATGGTATTCTTGCATAGAACTGGAAATCTGTCCTGACCCCAAGAAATTTGTAGGAACCTTGGACAAGTAGCTTTAGAAGATCTCAAATTCAGTATTTATAGAGGATAACATAAATTAGTTTCCCTCCAAAGGGAAAAATATAGCATCTACAATCTCCAGAGTATTTGTGTGCTGTGGGCGGTTTTCTTATTGCAAAACTAATTTCCATAGCTTTTGCAGACAACAAGACAAGATAAAAGAAAGACATTTTGAAAAGCATTGTGAAAGTTTGTATCTAGGAAACACAGCTGAAGAAATTTCTAAAATCTGGGAGAGATTCAGCAAGAGAGCACATTCTTCTACATTGTTTATTTTCTATTTCCTTAAAAATGTGGCTCAGAATGGATGGTCTTTTGTTTTCTTTAACTCAAATATTTTCATAAGTTTAAATTAAGCAGCACTTTCTGCTATTTCATCTGAATTACATTTCTCCTCTGTTTGGAATGCAAGGTATGATATCAAATTGATCTTTCTTGAAAACATAACTCAGAAAATTTAAAAATGCATTATACTTTTGCAAGGAAGTTAATATTAAAATACTCCAATGTCATCACAGAAAAACAAGTTCATTTTTTGAGACACATAAAAATCAGTTTTGCTAATGACTTTGTAAGAAGTTCATTGCAATAATGGTGTTAGAGGTCACAGGACTTGAATGGTACCACCAAGACAAGATCACCTTTATAAAGATTATATTCTAATGGAATACAAATATTAGGTTCTAATCCTAACAGGATTTCTTCATTGATATTATAGATGGCTAAAGTCTCCAAGTAAACAAAGAATTTAATGAAAATTAAGAATAGATAAATATGTCTTTCTAAATAGAGACATGTACACAAATCTATAAATATATACACTTAAATCTGAAAACTGTTAAAGAAAAATTGACTTTATAATTTTTCAATATATTAATTACTATAATACTATATAACCAGATGCCTTACATGCCAAACTGAATCTCTTATGAATACAGAGTTCATATTTCATTACCAGCTGAATTGCTTTGACAATTCACCTTAACATGTCCTTTATTTCAGTCTTAAAGAAATATTCCCTGTTCTCTTACTCAAAAGGATTGTGTGTATGTGTATGGGAAGACTATGCATTACCTTTCTTCCATTTGATGCAATTGTGAGCAGATCTTTGTGGTTTATGATTTAATCCAGCTAATTGAAATATCTCTAAGTGCAACTTCTTTTTCTTCTTTGATTTCTTTGTTTTTTCATTTTTAATTTTTTTTTAGGGATGGGAAAGGACCAAGAATAGCCCTAAAACCAGTTCAGCAGCTTCAAGAAACAAGCTCATAGCAACACTGAGACTGTAGGTAGGTGGGTGTTAACCAATAGATCACTACTTAGTGTTATTTTACATTGATTCTCTTCCAAATACTGGAAACACGCATAAAAGTATGAAAAATTTGGTTATCATGAATTCTATCACTTTAAATTTTAGAGTAATAAGATCAAATGCATTCCTGTAGTGCTTCTCCATGAGTTACATGGAATAGCATTTCGGAAAATTGGGGTGTCTGCATAAATAGTATAAGCAGTAGTATTAAACATGATAAGCCAGTGAAACATACTTTTCACCAGATGAAAAGCAGAGAAGCATCAAGCTGCTTTAATATTTTGAGAATATTAGGATGATGAAGTCTTATATTAGGACCAATAGCATTTAAGAATTAATTAGACAGAAAGAGAACACGTTTTTAAGTCATGCTGTTCATTTCAACAGTACTGCCACATAGTTAAAGGAAGCTCAAGAGAAAAATAAGTATTCTAACAGCAAGTGTGTTGGGGCACTCATTCAGGCACCACCTTAAGGCACATCTTTGTTCTGTGTTACTAAGCTTACATGAGATGAGAATGTTTTCTAACTCAAAACTCCCTCAAGTTTTTATTAGAGAATAAATTAGAATAACTAGTCTTTTGGAATAGAAACCTAGAAAAAGGACCAAAAAGAGAAGAGGGCTTGTAAACATATTTTCATTTCCTTTTCAGACCAGAGTTAGATGTTATCCACTCAGTTTTCACAGAATTTTCACAATTTCATCCGCCATCAAGAAAATTTCTTTATTTGCATGGCCTATCTATATTTTTCTCCTACACTTCTCAATAATACCCTGAAAATCTCCTTCCGGTATTCTTTCCTCAGCTTCGCACTCCTGCCACATCCTCTGGAATTTTCTCACCACCAAACATGCAAGCTCAGCTTCTGGCCTGTGACTGCTGCTTTCCCTTACAGGTCTTCAGCTCACAGCCATGGCACTTTTAAGACAACACATTGTTAAGGCTAAGGACAGCTAAATTCAGGCATGTAGAGATGACTTTAGGAAAACTCCGACTCGCTAGAAATGACACTCACTGTGGATATCAAGGGCAAAAAGAAGAGCTTCTGCTGCTACATTAGTAGTAAAAGGCTGAAAAAGAAAAATGTGGGCTCCTCACTCAATTGGATGGAGGACTTTGTGAAAGCAGATACAGATAATGCTGAGGTATTCATTGCATTGTTTGCCTCAGCCTTATGGAATAGGTTACAGGAGGATGAAAATTAATAGTAGCATGTGAGGGTCATGTCTGGTATTACGTGGGTGAAGTAAACTCGTATGTGTCCATGAGACCCAACAGTCTGACTCTAAAGCGGCTGAGAGAACTCAATGATGTCTGTGAAAAAGAAAAGAAAGTAAAGATGAATAAGCTTGTCAAAAGACACCTTAATCTATGTAGACATAAAGAGTGTTTTCTTTCCACTAAGCTTTTGTCCAGAAGGATGGGGCAGATTCTGTATTGTTAGTGGAGTGCAGAAGAGAGTTTCTGACTGAGATTCAGAACTACATTAAAGGTGAAAGTGATGTCAAAATATTGGCAATTTTGAACAATCCTATTTGCTTCCACAGAAAACCAAAATGAAATAGAGTTATTGCTTGTTGTTGTTATCTTTCTATTAACCCTAGGCACATCTAGAGGTAAAGGAAATTACAAAGACAGAGCACTGGTCTCAGGGGAGACATACAGTGTGGATGCAGTGTGCGTACAGTGTAATAGAACATGAAGCTAATTAGTCACTCCAAGAAGCCTGAGGAACTGGGAACCCGAAGAAAGGAACACGCTACCAAAGCTCCTCTCCCTTTATTACTTAGGACTGCCAACGAAAACTAGCTCAGATACCTCTTTGCGGAGCACACAAAGATGCTCCTCCATTGCACATCATTAGCCATTCATTCCTAATTCATCTAGACAGCATACATGTAAGCTGCCACGCATTCACACAGTGAATATAAATATAAAATAATTTGCAAACATTTTATCAATCTGTTGACATTTCCATGTGTAATTCTCTACAACCACTAATTAGTAATAACTAAGATTATTGATTTCATCAGTGCATTTTACGGGAAAATTGGGGTCTGTTATTGGTCAATGTGACAATTATTTGAAAAATATTACACATTGCTCATTGCAGTAGGACAAATATTACCGACAGAGTTCCACAAGGGAACAAATATACAGCAAAAATGTGGATAGTCTGCCAAAGAAATCTTCACATATATTTTACACCCTGAATGGAGACTGTTTACTGTGTACAAAATCAAATCTCTTTTTAAAGAAATCATGGTGTCATGGGAGTCTAAGTGGTTTTAGGGGGAAAAAAAGGATCTTTAATTAATGAATTTCAATTGAAACAGAGAGCAATAATGTATATTCAGGAAGCATTCCAAAATTAAACTGATAAATGTAACTTCTACTCAATCTTACATTCTCTAGATTTAATTAAAAGTTAAATGTGAACTTTAGAGTATGAGTGAGTGAAAGAACCACGAATATTGACTTTGAGAATATGATAAATGTGTGCTGTACAGCTACCTGTTAGTCCTGTAAATCTAATTATGGCAGAAGAGGAGACAGCCTAAATTCTTTGAGAACACATCTTCCCTTAATAGAGTGACACTCTCTCCTTCTCCCACTTGCTTTCTACTCTGTCAAACAATAGGGAAATAATTTCAAGACTGAAAAATTTATGGCACAGAACAATATTAATAGAATGCAACACTGCTGAGTGAATGGGTGGTAAACCTTTGATACGTAGTCACAAAACAGAAATCTGGTATTACAGAGGATTAAGTCTGGGGCTGATTAAACTCAATGGCAAACATTCTATTGGTTTTGAAGACACAGGGTTTTGACTTTACATTCTATTTTGCATCTCAAGGCCAAGATAGAGATTTATAAAATCAGAAGCCTTGGCTCTGTCTTAGCATAAATCCAAACTATTGGGTGTGTAAGGTATAAATGAATCCATTTACAAGTTCTTTGATATAAACCCATTTCAAAAGGTCATTGCAGCTTCAAAATGACAACATTGAACCATACATACTGAGTGTCTCTTTTTCTGTTAAGAAATTCACTAGAGATAAATTTGAAATCTATTCTGAACATGGTGTGGCATATGCCAAAAAGCCAAGGCAAATGGTAAATTCTAGTCTCTGACAAAAAAAAAAAAAGATAAAGTTTACTTTAATAATCAGGAACTAGCGTGGCAGAAAGACTGTTTAAACTTACATTTTGAATCTTCTTGAAATGCCAGTGGACTATTTGAAAAACTTTTCCACATTCCATTACAGCCACATATGTCCTTAGGTCTGCAGTTTTTCACTATTAACACCAGCATCATGTGCTGGCAGCAAATACAGTATCTGTTTGACAGTTCAGAGTAGGAAGGCATAAAAAAAGTTTCCCTCTCTTCAACTGCAGCATCTCCTGGAACAGACTTAGAGGAACAGCTACTTGTCTGTTCTGTCTGTGGTCCATCAGCTGATGGTCTTTTTGATTTCAAACCTTCTCAGTTGTTTGTAAGTTCTTGCAAAAACTTAAAAAAGTTGTGCTTTTTGAATAGAATTGAGAGGAAGAATAGAAGTGACAGTATGTTTAAAAGGACTAGATTGGGGTTCAGTAGTCTCAACCCTTTTGTCACACAAGAGGGACTGATTGAGACCAGACATTAATGCAATAAAATACACTTTGCATACGATTAACATGTTTTAGTGTATCCTTATGCTTTTAATGCTCGGGCAGGCAGAGAATGAGAAGCACAATGAAAGATGGCTTCTATCAGTCAGTAATGTCAAACTACCACCAAAGAAAGAGAAGAGCTTAACATTGAAAATAAACAGCTATTTATTAGCAACTGCAGTGCAGGTGTTGACTTCTGGTACAAGAAATTCATCTTTGGGGGAAAAAAAGCCTCAGTCTTATGCAAAACAAAACCTCTATTTGTTCAAAGAGTGGGACTTGAGAATTTTTGGTTTTGTTACGGATAAATCAGACCAGGTCTGAGAGCCTGAAAGAGGCCAGGCTGCTGCAGCTCCCGGTTCCCAGGTTCAACAGGTAGCAAGGCTGAACACTCATTCCCAGTATATACATGCACAGGTATATGGAGCACAGGTATAACCACAGGCATACAGGTCTGGCCACGGATATATCTACAGAACAAACTGACAGAGCACTCCTTCGAGCAAGATGGAATGAATGGCCTCATCCTGCTACTCTCTCTGACTTAGCAGAATGAAGGCCTGCTAGTGGGAGTATGCACTCTGCATATGTAAAGAGAGGGTGGCCCTGCAGCTGGGCTCAGACACCCAATCTGCTGGCACTGGGACATACAACCTTCGAAGGCCACAGCTCTGCTCTAGCTGCTGACACAAATACTCTCCCACACAGAGAACAGCTTGTACTCTGCTCGTCCCAAATAACCAACCCACATCTTCTGCCTTGGTTTCACTCTTAGAGACCCATTCGGTGCCTGGCTCCCAGACAACGACACCTACTTGGGTCATCTGTTTTGATCTTTGCTGGCAGTCACACACTCATTTAGACACTCACATTTGCTTCAGCAGCTGGCACCATGGACACATGGGGCCCTGTGACCTGAGGTCCCTCCACAGTTGCTGGCATCCATATCCACCCACTGGGGTCTCTGCAGCTGCTGCCACAATGGACACACAGGCCCTCCAAATTTTGGTCTGGCTGAAATCACATCTTCATACAAAATACACACGAGAGATCCTCATTCAGGAAAAGAGTGAAAAGAAATATTAAAGGAATAAAAAGAATTTTCAAAGCAGCACTTTTAAATAAGCAGTTTTCATGCTTTGAAGTTTACCAACCACTATTCTCCAGTACTCAAGATTCCAAATGAACACTCATACTTGAAAATGCCAAAATGGACTGGGAAGAAGTAAAATAAATAAAATTTAAGTAGTATTTGACTTGGAACATAGAAAATGTCAACATTAAGGATCCAGTATTTTCCCTGAAAATTCAAAATTCTGGAAAAAACCTGAACACCCAACTTAGGAAGTTAATTACCATTTGCAAAAAGTTTAAACAGAGTGTTGAACAAAATTTATTCCTTGAAGTTTGTACTTGCTTTTACTGCTATTGATCTTCTGCAGAAGAAATGTCTGGCATTGTGCACATTCTCAATTGGAGCCTATTTGAGATTTGAGGACCAAGTCTGACAAAAAAAAATCCATATATGATAAATAAACCCCAAAACCTTAGTAAATAATTTTTAAAAAATTAAAACTTATTACATACTACAAACTGAGATTTCAATTTCCTTATGGATCTACAACTGGAATCCAGGTAAGATATCACCAGAACTTCTGCATTTAGTACAGTGTCCTGAGCCTTTAGCTCATTTGTGGAAACTTCATTTTAGGTGATCTCAATTTTCCTCTACAGAGATACTTTTGAAATAACTGGAGTACTAGTGTATTCAGTATTTATCCAACTTCTCAGGTGAGTTCTGAATTAGGTTTGCCCCAGCTGGTCTGTGACTGGTATTTGAGTTATTTTGAATCTGCTTTACATAGTCACATGGATTTCTGTCAGGAAAAACTGTAGAGCTGCCATACCCAAACCCAAGAGAAAAAGAGTACAGATATTTTGAAATCACCAGTTGGGAAATAGAAATGGTACTGGGGGTAATTTTTTTTTTCTTGTAAAACAGAAGACAGGATATAGGAGAGGAGAAAGTGAGCCTTCTTTCAAACCCTGCCTCACCCACAAATTTTCCTGACAGTTTTGTTCATTTACCCTATGACAGTTCATATCTTGCCTCCAAAATCAAAATGGTATTTCTTATACTTATTGTGTTGCTGTGAGCTTAAAACCCATTAATGTTAAAGTCCAAAAGTACAGTTGAATAGCGTGATGTGTTTATGCCAATAAAATAAGGATGATTAACGATGGCTATGGCTGAAGGAAAATCTATTAAAATTATTTTATTAGTCATGAAAATATATTTTTTTTAATGCTCAGCTCTGATACTGAGAACCTCATTAAGACAAATATTTAAACTCGGAGGAAAATGCCAGACTGATTGGATAAAATCCACTTTTGGTAAATCAGGATTTATTTTAATAGCTACAGTCAAATAGCTAATTTCCTTCATTTAGCCTTCTAAATTCTTATATTTTATGAAATCTAAAGTGTTTATAGTTACTTTTTATAGTTAATTCCTACGTTTTATTCATCTCTTGATTGCAGCTACTAATTTTGCTTTTCTTCAACCCTTAAGTATGAAACCTGTTAATATGTTTAATAAGAATCCATGGTACTGAACTGAGTTTTGTCTGTCAATTATTCAGTATCTCTTACGAAGATTACTCAATCTTCCTGACTCGAACAGTCATCTGAGTTTTATTTCACCTTAGCTATTGGAATTTGCATTCCTATATATCATTCCCATTAGCCATCCTGCCTTTGTCACTGTGTTATAGATTTGTCTTTATTGAAACCAGAGATGAAGCATTCATTTCAATTTTGAGCCAGACCCATATTATCTTTTAGACCACACCCACTTTTGACACATTGCTGCTCCATTTTTTTCCTCTATTTTATAGAGAATCTTTCTCATTTGTTATAATTGCCTTTGCAAGGTCTGTCTCTTTCTGACTTTCAACAATTTTCATTTTATGAATAAGAATTAAATGAGGTCCACCCTTTCAATAGTCTTATCCACCTAGTGAGATATAGTCCTGTCATTTGTTTATCAGCAGTCCCTTTTCTGTTACAAATCCAGTTGACGATAACTCTTTTTACTCAGTAACCTTAATCTTCCTCTGCATATTGTTTATTATCCTGTCAACAACACAAACTCTCCATCACATCATAAACATCAGAAAATTATAAATCATATTTAACAGAGGCCAACTGAAAATAGTACAGGAATCACATATACCCAGATGTTGTGAACTGTGAACTTCTTTGGAGAATCAGCACTATATTCCACACAAACATATTAAACTGCAGCCTTTCTCCACTATCTGATTTTAGCTACATCTTGGATGTACCCATTCACTACTTAGTTTTCTTTAGCCGAATAAAAAATAAGTGTGTGCTGGTTTAAAGGCGAACCAGCAGGGGAAATGAACTCACCACGAGAGAGATTATAAGTCAGAACCAAAATTTAATAATAATATTACAATAACAACACTGACACAAAAGGGAAATTGCTTTCAACTCACAAAACCCCAGCAGTATAACCCAGTGTCCTGGGGCACAAACCCAAGGGGGTTTGTTTGCCCTTGTGCTGAGACCCCTGTGGCTCCCCCAGTCCAGAGCAAAAGGAAATGAAAAACCTGTTGGTGCAGGCGAGGGCTGTGGTCTGGGTGAGAGCGGTGATCTCCTCCTGTCGAGGTCCTGCTGCTCCTCTGGATCCGACGAGAAGTTACCAAAGTCTTCTTACCCACCACTTATGTACCCTCAGGGAGCACCCAGTCCCTCCCCTGGGCGGGCACTCACACAATGGGTGATTAACTCTGGGAGCCAAGGGGTATTGAACTGTTGATGGCCCATAGCAGCTCCCCCTCCCTCAGGCTGGGTGTGAAGGTGATAATGACTCCCTGGGCAGCTGCTGCTAATGGTCCATTGTCCTTGAGGAATGACTAGAGGGGGTAGAATACACAGCTTTGATCACCCCCACACAGGGTTATCTGGTCCCTCCTGCTCAACTAGGACAAAGTGGAATCACAGAATTGTTAAGGTTGGAACCTTTAAGATCATTGAGTCCAACCATCAACCCAGGAGCACCATCAAGTTCACTACTAACCCATGTCCTCAAGCGCTATATCCACATGTTTTTAAATACCTGCAGGGACTGGGAGTCTACCACTTCTATGGGCATTCTGTTCAAATACTTTAAAACCCTTTCTATGAAGAAATATTTCCTAGTATTTAATCTAAATATCCACTGGCACAACTTGAGACTATTTCCTCTTAGCCTGTCACATGTACATATAACTATATAATAGACAGCACTGTCCTGGAAAGAATTCATGCAGAATTTTTAAAACGGAGATGTCAAAGAAGAAATCAACAAGATGTACCACTTGCTGCTACATACCACTGCCTATAGAAGAGTAAACACTAGAATTATAGCTAGAGCAGATTTAGAACAAGAAAGCAGGCCAAGATGATCCCAGTTCTCTGCAGAGCTTAGGACTGAGTGTGATGGGGACCAACTAGAGTTTGCTTACGTACTTTCATTCCTTGGTTGTGTAATATCAGATCAAGAACTGTGCCCAGTAACTGAGGTCTAAAAGTGTCTCATATTGTACAGGAGGAGCAATTTTAATACAGTTACATTAGACAGAGAAGCACAAAACTTTGCAGTGACTCCTGGCCGGCTAAGGTCAAGGATGCAATAGTGAGGGGCAGACATATGGTGCGGCCTCCTTGGAGGAAAGCTATAACCTGAAAATGGGAGCATGAAAATGGAGCTCTCTGGAGTATAGTTCTTCCCTTAGACCACTCTCTTCAGTATCATAAAACTAAGCATACCCCAAGACTGGGTATACTTGATACTTAACAAACTTCCTAGTCCTAGCCAATGGCTAGAACATACTCTTACACAGAACATCCCTTATTTTGTTACAAAAGCATACAAATGCACACCTCAATGCTATTAATATTATTTTAATCAAGATTAATGGTGTGTTCTTTAAAATGTAGTTATTGTAAGTAGATTATATGTTATCTCTATACTCATGTCATATACATTGAAAAAAGATATAAAATCTTTGATATTTTGCCGCTAAAAGGGACAGAAATGTCTCAATATAGCTGCCATTATTTCCCTAGTGGAAATATCAGACTAATGCACCTCTGTTTCTTTTTTATCTTTACTTTCTAATAATATACTGAGGAACTTTTTAAGAGACCTGCATGTTCACCATCACTTTTTTTTCTGTCTCTGGAGATGGTAATTACAGGTTTGCACTTCTAACTGAAGCATTGATGAACATGCTCCACACTGCAGCAAATATAAAGTAATTGTTAGGCAGACTATGTGGTCTTCTGTGGGGGAAAGAAACCTAACAAAGAATTGAAAGCATTGGTGTGAATCCTGGTAATGACTACCCCAGTGGGTTATTTCTTAGTATCACTTACCATCATGAGAGAGAGTAAACCAGTGGGGGCAGCATATTTTGTCATAAAATGACAAGCTTCTGGTTCTTCCTCGAATAACAATCACCAGATGCCCAAAGGTCAGATCTAACCACCTTATTTGTAGGGCGGCATGGCACCTTCTAAAGGCAAATCAAAGGGGTCAGAAGCAATTTTTTTCCTCTCTAAATGAAGGGTCCCCAAAGAATCAATCAAACAAACAAACAAAATACAGGCTGCCCAGACAGAACAGACTTATAACTTCCTGCATATCTTAAAAGGAAAAATTCAAGTCTGACACATATGGCAAAGAACATAAAAGAGATACTTCAGTTCATGGTTGCTTTGTCCCTTTCCCTCCTTCTTGTTCATTAATATATAGCTGCCTGGCACTTGAGCCTCAGTCTGAGGCATTTGTTAGCAGCACACTCAAAGGTGACAACAACAGGGAGATGGCAAAACAAAGCAACTCCCCTGTGGTTCTCTCAAAAGCATCACTAAATCCACAACTAGACCAAACAACTGCTTTGAACAGCTTGAATAGGAGCAGAAGAGTGCATTGGTCTATGAAGTTACTAATGCTGAGGGTATGTCTACCTGGATGGCTTAATGAGATTTTGCATAGTTGAGGCAAACTATGGCAGTTTACGTCACTGAAATAAAACCTCTAGATCTGACTTTTGCTTAATATAAGAAAAAACTAGAAAGTTAGGAACAGTATATAGCTTGTTAAGCTTTTGTTTGCATTTCATGCAAGTAGTTTGGGCTGTGGATGGGAATTGGTGTTATCACAACGACCTTTAAATCACTTAAAAATTGATTTAATTCAGGACAGCAATAGAAAATAGTCATAGCTCTGACTGTTGCTCTGTTTCACTCTTTGTTGAAAACAAATGTGAGACTGAAAGAATAAAACCCAGAATGAGTTCTACTGTAAGCTAGTGAGTATTAGGTCAGAGAAAGTTTTTATTCAAAATATTCAGATCATGATTATTGATAGGGAAAACCAGAAAAAGGTAATTATAGAGGGGGAAAAAAAAAAGCAAACACAACAAACTTTCCATGGTAAGATTAGCTGAAAGTACTTGGAATTATGAGAGAAGAAGAAGGTACTCTCTTCTTAATTTTTCCTTTGTTCAAAAATAAAAGTTTATTTTCTAATACTCTACATATAAAATTTATTAAAAAAAGAAGAAGCCGAGTTCTTAAATATCTTGAATCCGACAGGCAATTCAGTGACAAACAAACCAATCAACCCAAGAAATCAGGCAGCTGGAAATTCCTCTTTAGTAAAGAGATGGGACTGAGAGAAATACATAACATTAAGCAGGTTTTAGAGTGTTCCTATTAAAGGCTCCTGTCCTACCAAAGGAAAAAGATCATAAACCTCCAGATAGCACTTTAAACCACTTAGACTGAACCTCCTGTGCTCAGCTGCTTGGCATTTCAGAACTAGATAATTAATGCCAATATTTAGCACAAGAACAGGTGGGAAAACTAATGACTAATTTCTCCTCTCTTCCAACTCAACAACCACCACTGTCTTTTAAAAATACAGTTCTTATCACTGCATGCTGCTTCCATTTCTTGTCAACCTCATTGCTCTGACATGGGGCTGCAATAAGCAAACAGCTGGATGCATCGTTCTACTGCAAGTGGAACAGCATAATTTCTGCAGCAAAGCACCGTGTCTTAATGTGCTCATGTTGCCTCCCTTGGATGGGTCAAAAAATGTGAACTCTTCTACAGGAGGATCAACAGCGTGTGTGGTGCAAGTGACACTAGTTCAGTTAGACTGTTAAACTAAGTAAGCTCCATTAGAAGAAGAGAAAAGAAAGGTACTTTTTTTTTTACTGCTTTTCATGCATATGTAATAAAAGCAAAGGAAGACAGGACAGATCATAAAAATTCAGGATTTCTATTTCTCAACTCTGCAATAAAGGTATTCATCCAAGTTGTTTATAAGTGGATAGAAATGTCAATTATGAATCAGCTGAAAGAGAAATGGATTTAAATGCACATGAGTTAAAGAACAACATTTTCAACTTTTCTCACCCCAGTTTCTTCAGTCTGCCTCTACTAATCACGTTGCTAGTACTAGCAATACATAGAAATGGTAATTTTGTTTTTCTGGTGGAATGACCTTGGCAGTGACCATAAAGTTTTTTATCAGGCAGAACCAGGCCTATAGCAGCTTCTTCATGTTTAGTCCTGACATGCCTCAAGGTTTACATAAAAATCTGACCTAAGGAAAATTTGCATGCTTAGAAGAAGCATATGATCCTAGATCTTTCCCCAGTGTCAAGCATCAGAAGTGTTGGTAGGATGCTATCAATGCCACCTAAGAGCAGTAAGGGAACTTGCTTTCACCATAATTTAAGGGAGAGCAATTCATGCTGGGCAGTTGTGTAGGGGCATTAATCCTCTTTTAGCCTTGGGCTGGGAATTTCTCCTGCAACTTTTTTACTTTTGAGAGACAAATGTCAAGGAACTTTTGTTTGTTGGGTTTTTTTAATTATCATTAGACTTAAAGAAAGTAATGGAAAAATTTTGATTGAAGCAGAAAATGTTCAACAAAATCCCCATACATCTTCAAACATTTTTAGCTGCTACAGAGCAGTTTCTTTTGTAGCCTAACACTATCACAGTAAAATCCCGTTTATCAAGCTTTAGAACTGCGTACAATGTTTGATAGAATACAAATGTGAAATTTAGCAGTAGATAAAGCTATTGAACAGAAATGCTGAAATAATAAGTGAAGTATAACAAGAAATAATGATTGATTGACGAAGAACAAGTTTGTTGCTTTCACAGATGAGTTCAGCTGTGTGTTCAGTTCATACTGTCTTTGAAAGGGTTAAGTATTTCCTTACATAGGTCCTATTGGAAAGCTGAGCTTATTGACTTTTCAACAGGAAGCAGTAAGAATCTATAGGGAATTAATAACTAATAATTAGAAAAAAGTTACAATGAATTAACTTCTTCAGCTACCAAGAATTGGTGTATATTCAGTTACTTTTATTTTTAAGCGCCAAATAAACCAGGTGAATTTGAGAAGTCCATCACATGTTGGCTGAGTTGGGGAATTGAGCTGGGTGGGGGAAATAAATTGAAGAGATGAGTATGAAATAAGCATTTGTTTAAAAGTATTAGTTTACTAAAGGAGACTTTTTAATAGAAAAAGAAAAAAAGGATGTATTTACAGGGCCTCAACTATATGAAGAACAGGTTATTTAGGCAAGAGACATAAGGAACTTATTTCTGCACAAGGCAATATCAAATTTATCCTTTTTCCACAGTGATTTCTGTGTCCACATGCATAGATTATTTTCAGGGTTAAGTGTGTGTATGAATTGGTAATTGCTCTAACAACCATTAGTGAAGCAACAGAATTCGTCACTAAAATCTAGTAGAGTTTTGGTCTTTTTAGATTTAATACAAAGCACCATGTTGCCACTGCATAGGGTCCTGGTTCTGAAGGCTCATTATTTATTGCCACTATCTTTTATTTGTCAAACTCCAGTGAAAAATGTCAAGGCTCAGTTGATTCCACAGCTAACACAAACCAATGGAGATGAGATGTCTCACAGAGCAGAAAGATAACTTTTGCCTGCATATTTAGGATAGAAAATATGTATTTTATTTTTTTTAAAAAAATAGAAGATTTTTTGGGGAAAAGACATCAAATTTTCAGTATTCTATGAATATGATGTCTGCCCATTGAATTATATATATCCATAATAAGGAATAAGAATGAAAAAATTGAGCTCATTAAGAGCAAGTATGCTGGCCTTTTCCATTGTTTTTCAAAATAATGTGTCTTCCTCTGACTATGAAGTTGTCTCTCTAGAGATAAATAACTCATTCCACTGCATTATAACTTAGTGTCTAGTCATAGTATTTCAGTATCAAAATCTGAAAAGTGACACTGAAAATGGATAATTGATATTCATTCTTTATCTACTGAACTTTTGAATTGCAAGTCACTCAAAACTCCTCAATTCAAATACTGAACTATATTAGGCCCTTTCTGGAATTTTCATGTATTAGTTTTCTGTAGTAGCACTTCTAGTTCTTGGTGTGTTTTGCTCCACTGTTATAATTAAACCTTTTTAAAATGAATGGCAACTTTTTAGTGAAAATGGTGTTATATCTTATGAAATTAACAAACAAAACCAAAAAGTAAAAATAAAAATAAAAATAAATAAAATTGAAAGCTAATCTGGTAAAAAAGTGTGGTGGTATCAGATGATTATGTCTCAGTAGGATTTTTAAACATGCAGCCTTGAATGACTGCTTCCAGAACAATAATTGTTCTCATTTGCAGGCAGCTCAAGTTAGTCACCTAACAGTACCTAAAAGAATTTAACAGAACAATGACTAACTACTTCAGAAATATAATGGTAGTGTAAATTATGACACTTATTATATAGTGATTTTAGTAACTGCCTAATGTGTGAACATAATGAGTAATTAGAAGGAAAGATAACAATGTTTTCCTCCTTCCTGTTCCTTAGATACAGTGGTATTAATCCACAAAAAAAAAGGACAGTCATCTACAAAATTGGAATGTGGACCTCTGCTCCAGCATACAGAAGTACTTATGATGGAACAGAACTTCAGGGAGAGTCCTTAAATTAGATTAGATTTCATCAGAACGTGAACTAACACATTTAACTTTGTAATAGAACAGAAAATCCAAGGAGATCAAATAAAAATAAAACTGATTTATAAATCAGCACATCTCTGTCTCCCACATACCCTTTCAGAACAACTTTCTCATCACTCAGGTGATGAATAGCTCCACAGTTCCCTCTAGGACTTCCAGAAGTGTGTTTCTTTCCATCACTTTGGAAGTGTGAATCCTAATTACTTTCAGGACTCTACTCCACCCCAGAAGCTTCCTCTCCTATTTTGTCAGATGATGCACCCTCTGTACAGAGGCCTGGTCACCAAACAAATATTAAAGATGCATTTACCCTGAGCATGAATATTATTTGTTTCATTTATTTATTTAATATTTATCTCATTTTTACATATATAATATACAGGTTTATACTGCTTCTATAATATAGACTTTTTACCTTATTTATAAGATTCATTCAGGGCATAGGAACCAACAAATTAAATACTATGATTGAATTGATTATAACTGTAACACTTTTTCAACCTGACTAACCCTCCTCACATCCAATTGAATGCAGTTAGAAGTAGTAACGTTCCAGCATCTCACCATATCTATCAGTCAACTGAGTAAGAAAGGATGTTGCCAAATACAACACTAAATTGTGTTTATCCTTTTATCACTATGCTTAGTTGGAAAGCATAAATTTTATATTTCTTAGTTAAATTGCATTCTCCGTAATAGATATATGCATAATTTTATATTATGAATATGACCTTGTTTTTAAATCTCCTGGACTGTCACTTCTCTGGTGGTTGCTATACAGCTTCAGGTCTAAACTTAACATGGCTTATTATTGAGGGAACCAGTTCAGAAATGTTTGAAAACAAAGGTGTTGGTTCCATAGCAATTCTGTGATTATTACCTGCCAAACCTATCCATCCTCTGCAAATAATTTGAACATAATATGTCAGATCAGAGCTTTTCAGAAGCTGCCAGTTCTATCTAATAGTAACATTTAAGACTTTGGCATTTGTTTAATTACAGAGTGGAATAAAAGCAAGTTTAAAAAGTGTTTAAGTGAAAACTAAATCTCCATGTAGATTTTCCTGTGAGATTTTCCACTCAATAATATATATATATATATATATATATATATATATATATATATATATATATATATATCTTTATACCCTTATGCTTGGAGCACAGGCTGCAGACTTTCATGACTTTGGGTGCTGATTCAGATGCAATTTTCCACATTTCAATTTATGCTGACAAGAGTGGTAATGTAAGTCCAGATCTTCCATGTGCACAATGCAACACTTCCCCCATGTATTTATCCAGCTGTGTGCTGGACATTTTGTCCAGAAGGATACTGTGACAGACAGTATCAAAACTTTTACTGAAATCCAAAATGACTACATCAACTGGCTTCCTGTGATCAACTAAGTGGGTTACTTTGTCATAAAAGGTGACATCCTAACCAGAAGTGCCTATCAGTTCTCTCATACTATTTCAGCTGGAAGGAGATACAGAGTTATTATTCACCTGAAAATTATCCCAAACCCTTGTAATGTCACTAAAACTTTATAAATAATGATATCTTTTTCTGTTCTTCCTGTGCAACTTTTTTAGTAAGAATAACAGCACAACCCTTCAGTTCATGACTCCTGATATGTAGACCATTTCTTCAGAGTAACAGACGTCAATAAGAGCACCATTCCTGTTCATCCAGCTTACAGTGAAAATTCAAGATGACACAAATCAACCCCACAATTCTTCAAGTAACATTACTGCTAATTTCTTGCAAAGTTGGAGTAGATAAGTCAAAGGTATAGTGACTGCCGATGACTGAATATGAGATGCAAACATAGCTTAAATTTACCTTTATCAGTCATTTCCCCACATTTTCCTTTATTAAACTTACAGTAGCGAAAGCTTAGATGTTATAGAGCAACAATATACACTTTCATAAAACCTTTCTTTAAGAGACAGCTTCTTTTATATTAGAGTAGTGAAATGCTTAAGATAAGGCAATCCTCAGGTGGAACAGAAGGAACTGGTGGTAAGATTACATAACAGTTTGGGTTGTGTAGAGCTCTACCTTCAGTGGGGAAACCAGCAAGTGAATTGCTTGTTAGTAATCTAAAGGAAAAAAATATGCTAAACAAAGAAAAGATAGAGCATCTTTCAGCTGAGTGTTCAACCACAGAGTAGAAAGAATCATAATTATGATGATTATGATAACGTAGAAACAAATTCATGAGCAAGACCTATCAACATAGCTGTTAAAACCTACTGTATGCTTTGAAAAATTAAAAGAGAATAAAAGGTTTTTTGGGAATACCCTATTGTCATTAATTCTTTTGAAATTTCCAAATGATTTATCTTTCCTTAACAAGCCGTAAATGAATCTCAGATTTCTGACGTCAGTAGAAAAAGATTTTTTTTTTTTGCTAGGTTATTTCAAAACTAGATATCATGAAGTTTCTTGGAATTTCTCCTATTGTAAAACAGCCACTAACAGAAACAATTAACCATACAACTGTATCATACAACAAATACCATATTACTAACTCTTAATTGGTTTCTCTTGTGTCCTAGTTTAAGGGAAACCAAAGTGTTTACCACAACTAGAGGAGGAGACTCCTCCTCAATAACCACTTCACCTCTTATTAAATTTAAAAGAACTTTAATTAAAAAATGTCTGTAAGAAGGATAACTGTTCTTAACTAGTCTCTTTCTCTAGATATAGATATATATAACTATAAACAGACCAGAGCAAACTACTCCCTCAGCAGCAAAACAACCCAAAACAGTAGTTTCCTCCTGGTGCCATTGTATTTGTGGATGGCAGGTGGCAGTGCCACACCTTAACTGGCCACGAGGTGAATTCTCAGTCTTTTCCCAGTGAGGCAGAGACAAGAGGCAATATGACTCACGTAGGGACAGGATGGAACCTTTTCCATGGGGAAGAGCAGACTCTCTTCTTGTCCTTTGTTCAAAGAAGGAAACACTGAAAGTTGGGGGCTGGTGGTAGTTCCCAGAAATCCCCTTGCAACCAGAGTTGGTCCACAGGAAGAGAAAGGTCTGCAGCATATCCTGAAGCACCCGTGACCCTTCTCTCTCTCTCTCTCTCTCTCTCTCTCTCTCTCTCTCTCTGAAGCTCAGTGTACCCAGAGACAGAGAGGGAAGGGGGAAGAGCAGAGCCAGAATGATCTCTCACCAGCTGAGCAAACAGTGACTTCTAGTCATATCAGCTGCACAAAATGAAGTCAGCACACAGAAAAAGCTGCTCCCCCTCCCAGGTGCTGGGAGTCTGTTCCTCACCTTCGCTCCACCATTAGGTTGGAATTTAGAGTCATCAACCACTCCTTTGTTCTTAGTCCTGGCCCTTCAACTCCCCAAACTTTTGTGTTTTGGTAGGGAGAGAAAAGGTCCCTGAGGGACTCCTCTCCCCACCACCTTTTTTTCTTTGAACCTTTAGCATCTTGGAAGGTGAAGAATGTGAAAGCAAGCTAGGATTTGCTGTCTGTCATTATAAAGCAGAGATGTTGGAGCAGTTATTTTCTTTGTCAAGTTACATGACTTAATAATCTTTACAGGAAAAGCCTGTTCAATATGCACATAGAGACTTATGGGCTAGTCTATATGTTGGTAGGTGGACAAATTCTGATCCATGCAATAATCAGATGGGAATTTAGAAAAGAGATAATTCTGTCATTGGAAAGTCTTGTTATTGATTAAAAGATCATCTATTCTAAAAATACAAGAAAGAAATAAAACCATCTTAAATATACATCAGTGTGAATAATGTTTTCGGAATGGTAGTTTTTTTAGATGTCTTAAGTTGTTTATCAGCTTTCTAAGAATTCTTCATTCACCATTCACAACAAGTTAATAGACAGCATATAGTTTACAAACTCAAATAAACCTTAAATGCAAGAAAGTTATGTTTCTGAGACTATTCGTGCTTAAAAGTTTTGCTGTGCTGAGCCAGAGTGGAATCTGCAGTGTCAGTGTTTCTTACTTTGCTACTTACAGTGAAGTAAAATATACACTGGTTGTGGTCCTGGATTATTAGAGGAAGTCAGCATGTGATGATTTTACTGTGTGAATTTTTAGGAAAAAGACACAAAAGGACACAAATATTTACTTTGAATAAGATTTTTATTTTTGTTTTGTCTTAGGGTCCTTCTGCTATCATGGTGAAAATCTGAAGTAAGTTTGACAAATTCTGAGTTCCAGGAACTTCTCACTATATCTATATCATCTATATCATCTATATCAATATCATCTATATATAGGTATGTATATATCTATCTAATCTATATATAATATCTATCTATCTACCTATCTAAATATCTATATCTATATCTCTCTATATATCCTAATCTATATCTATAATCTATATAATCTAATCTCTATCTATATCATCTATTTCTGTATCTACATCTATATATTTGCTAACATTTAGAGAGATAAGGCCTACAGGGATCCCTTTTGTCTTGAAGTTTTACCTCAGTAGTACTTGGGCCAACCAGGATTTCCTTACCTGCTACATTTCCTATGAACCAAATATTACAACTAAAGTAATGCTGTGGTTGCTGCCAAAAAACTGCTTTACTGTTGTGCACAGCCTGCTACATGCAAATAAGAGTTAGAGAAAAGGGAGTGTCACTGGAATACAGGCAGGGCAGGAGTAATAAAAATGCAGGCTTCCATCTTGTGTTCTGTAACCAAATGTTTTAAAGTAACTGTGCTGGACTTTTTCAACATGTACATTTTTCATAAGTGTAGAAAAGACTTATTTTACATCCCAGTGACCTAGTTTTCCAGGAGGAAGGATCTCATATCATTATGCATAACCTAGCAGTTTTGAAACCAGCTGTAGAAGAGAAACATAGAGTAATGAGGAGAGGAAAGACTACAGGGATTCAAGAGTTAGTACACTGGTGAAAATGAAGCTAAATATGCCTGCAGGCAGCAGCAGTTTTAATGCTTTTGCAAGAGTGAATTAAAACTCAAAGGCAAAGGATATAAACTTCTAGTGGGGCCTAAGGCCATTATGCCCAAGTAAAATTAACCCCTGCCTGCAGCACATGAGGAGACAGAAAGAAGTGGCCAAAACATTATGAAAAGTATGTTTTCGTGTCTTAGTTTATTTTTCATAGCAGAAGGAAGCGAGCCAGCTAATTAAAAAGCAGTATCACAGGGCAAAAAGATAAGAGTCAGGCTTCAGATTCATGAATTTGATTCCCAAATACCTTTTAAATTCTGAATGCTCCAGCTCCTCTTAAAATGTGTACTGTTATCTCCCTTTATAAAAACATACTATTAGTGTCCCAGGTGTTTAGAAGGAAATTCTATTTACTATTGTCTTGTAGTTAGAAGATTCTAGTCTTTTCCCTGACTTACTTGCTTTCCTCTGTGTCACTTTGAGCCTCACCTACTGCTCCCGAGTGAGGATTATGTATGTGATTGAGTCATACAAAGCAGTTTTTCTTGGTAGGAATCTGTTTTTTTGAAATGAACTGAGTCACCAAAGAAAAGGCAAATATCAAACCCAGAATGTTTTTAGACTGGAGTCAAGTTTTAACTGCTGGAAAAAGTCTCAGGCAAAGCCGAGTTTTCTGTAATGTAGTAATTAATTAATATTTTGAAGCTAAACCCTTGTTTTGAAACAAGCAACTTTGTACATTAAGAGAAAGGGAGTGTAGATCCAAGGTGAATCCCATCAGTGTTCTTAATACACGTCAGAAGAAATTTGGTTAATATTCTGTTCCATGTATCTGCTCCAGGAAAAAAACCCAAAACCAACAACAAAACCAAATTAAAAATCATGGGCAATCTTGCTTTAGCTCCTACTTCAACCTGGCAACTCACTGCAGAAAAGCAGCTGATGGTTTCTGCCCAATGGCTGAGTCCAAAAGAACTTCCCTCCTGAGTTTCTAATACCTAATTGTTGTCGCCAGGCCCTAGTGAGGACTGCACACACCAATGTGATGTAAAGCAAATCCCAAGTTTATTCAAAAACACAGGTATATATGACCTCAAGTGACCCCGCCCCAGGTGCGGTGGTCTGACTCCAATTGGTTGAGGCTGGAAACATGTCCTTTTAAGGTGAAAACGAAACCTGTAACGTGGTCCTTCAGACCCACCTGCATAAGGGGCTGCAACACCTAATTTTAGGGCTAAAGCTGATAAAAAGTCAGAGAGAGAAAGGCTGAATGTGGTAGTTTCAGCTCACGCTTTCCTAATAGCTAAATGTTTGTATACTGAACCAGGAGAAATTGCAAACTATTTTTGCATTAGCGAAACTTTGGGAAGTTACAGTGCCAAAATTATTTAATGGCTTTGGATTAGCTGCATCCTATTTTATCTGAGCCTTACTCTTTTTCTCTAATATCATTGGCTGTGAGTAGGTGCTACACTTTTATGAGAGGCCCAGTAGTAAACCTCTTTTACATATAACAAATATAATTTTTGCAGACTTTTTGTATGTGAGCAGAAATTTGAACGGGAATGCTAACACTAGGACAAGAACCAGACCTTAAATATTTATTAAACCTCAATCAGATGCCTTAAACACACATTGTATATTTTATTTAAATATCTTATAGCATTGTAAGCTCTCTCTGCAACCTTAACATTTCATTTTTTCTCCCATTCTCTTTCTCATTTTGATTCAATATCCGCTGGAGTCTCACCTTCTTAGTAGATTCCACAGGTTGCCAGGTTTATATGTATGTATGTATGGCCAAACTTCACGAACGAAGATTTGGGAAGGGCTGTCCCCACGTGGGTGTGCCCTTCCAGCCTGCACAGTGGATTTTAGGTGAGGCTCAGCGTGCACAGAACTGGCCCCACCATTTAAGTCCTGAGGTTCATCTGCCACGGCCGAGCAAGCTTGGACGGTGCCAGTGAAGTCCTCAGGACTAGAACCTACAGCACCCGGCATTTCCCAGGAGGTCTCCCATCCAAGTACTAATCCGGGGCTGACCCTGCTTAGCTTCCGAGATCTGACGGGATCGGATGTCAGGAAGGCATTTAACTGCCCATGGTTTATATGTAACATCTCAGACTATTCACAAGGAATAAACACAGGCAGGGTTAAGAAATGTCTTTTTCTCCATTTTTCCAAAATTAAAATTATGTTCTACTATAAGCAGGCATGTAGGACCAAGCAGTGGGTTCTGCAGAAAAACAGATAGACCAAAAAACAAAAGATCAAGGAAAGCTCAATTAAAAATGAATAATACCTGTTCTGTTAAGATCTCTGTCACTGATATGACAGTCAAACAACATCAACACATTGTCAGTGGCAGATAAGAGCTGGAAAAAAACCATACAATCTGTATTCATGGCACAATGACCACTTTTTCTCCCACTTGATTTTTTGAACAAGCATCACCAGACTCAAACTCTATGAAATAAAAGAGATTTTTTAGGCCCTGAAAATAAGGGATTCAAAGAAAATTGCAAATTTAGGGAGGTGTTTGTTGTTGTTTGCTTTTTTTCCCCTAAACACTTTCATTATCCACCAGAAAGTAATGGTTCCTATTTTTTATTTATGTATTTCCTTAAATTATTGGAGGGTTTCTAAGAATGACCCCCTAATGGTCTGATGTCTCAAATAACCTCTAAAGTCCATTCCAGAAGCATCAATGATTATGGTTGTACTATTCTGATTCTTTGATGGTCAGATGCATGAACCATGCATCCTGGCATCATTTCATCTTCTGTGATATGCATCAGTTGCCTCATTGAAAGTTCTTAGAGGAGAAGTGGCAAGTGAACTATCTAATAGGGATGATAGGGAACCAGAGACAGATTGCCAAATATTTAGATTGTGTCAATATTTAGTCCATGAGTATGGAAGTTTTGCTTATAATTATTTCTTACTCTTTCTCTTTCTCTATAATTATGGGTATTCTGGCCATCTGTAGAAACATTCAGATTTGTTTCTGTCATTCTTGTGCAACTCTGTTTTTCTACCTAATCCTGAACTTCATGAAGGCAGATGTCCTGTTATGAGTTTCTGTAAATATCACTTTTATCAGCCATTGCCTGTTTGTCATGTTATGCACACAGTTTAAAGGAACTTCTCAGGGCCAGGTTAGGCAAGTTTGCATATCACTTATCCATGGGTGCATCTTCATGGCGAGATTTGACTGCTTACAGCTCCCGTTTCCATGAAGTCTTTAATATATCTTTGTCATCAGTCTGCTTTGGAAAGCAATAAGCAACCTCTAATTCTCTTTTGGAGATGTCTTTTTTTCTGTGGTGATTCAAATGTAGCCTACTGCAAGGTCAGATGGGAAGTACAAGCAAACTTGGATGAAGGCTGAATTTCCTCTGTAAAGTCTGAATGTGGGTGTCATGTACTGGACACCTGTTGGCAGCTTGGGCTCTAGAAGCTAAACAACCTGCTCTCCCTGTATAAATCCTTCAATAGATAAGTGGAGGGTATATTTTTGCCATTTTTCATCTACTTCAGATTACTCATTGCCAGTCTAAGAAGACTAGTTGTAATGGTAAACATTTCCTTTCTTGTGTGTGTGCATGTCCAAAGAGAAAAAAGGAAAAGTTTATAATTCTCTGTATAGGTAATATTAGTGATTTTCATTAAATCTTTATCTCACTTCTTGACTAATCTACATCAAAAGTTGCTGAGATTTATGGCCGGGAAGAATATTAAAGAATGGGTCTAGGCACAATCACTTACTTATGCAAGTTGAAGCTTTGAAAAATGAGGTTTTGTAAATCATAAAGCTTTCCTCTCTACTTTGTGTGAAATGAATAGAAATATCTCCTTTTTAATAACAAAGCATATAAAATAATTTTCACAAGTTATGTGTTGTGAACAGAGCCATGCATGAAAAGTGTACTTACTCATGACAGAAAAAAAGATTTTTAAAAGCTCATTCAATGAAAATACTATTTTTTACTTTTCCAAACTGCTTATTTATCATCAGTTTTACTAAACCAGAAAAAGAAAAAAGAACAAAATATTATGACTCCATTTAGACAGAAAGTTTCATTATGGTGCTTACTGAAATGTTGGACTTGGATTTTACATCCAGTCTGCTACATATGCTAAGAAATTAAATTAAATGGGAAAGGCTGATATTTTTTCCTTTTCCATCTCCCTCCAATTCTAAAGTATTTTAATTTAAAGCTGACTTAGAACTTACCTCCATTACAGCAATAACAATACAAAATAAAGATTTTATAGCTATGGAAAAAAAATCAAATGCTAAATGCTTTACATATCTGTTCAAAGCGAGACTGGCAATTGCAAATCAAATTAGGTGAATGTTTTCAAGACATCTAGTATAAAAATGAGACACCACCAGAGGAAAATCCCTGAGAAAGTCATAAATAGGAAGAGAGGATGATTTTGTATAAAGAATCAGCTGAAAATCTGTTTCCTGAGTAATGGAAAGCAAAACACAAAACTAAAGAAAAAAATCTTCTATCACCTTTGAAACAGGAAAGAAAGAAAATTTTGTAAAACTGAAGTATTTCAGTGCTATATGAGAATGAGACGTGACATAATACAGCTTGAGGTTAACACTTTGAAAAGGGAATGTAACATTCTCTAAACAAAAAAGTAAGTAGCAGATTAGTCTGTGTATTTACAAATATTTCCATATGAAAAACTGACTTCTGATAAGTAATGTTAATGCATTGCAAATTACAGAAGGTAATTTGCTGACAATCACTCAGATTCCTTTTAAAATATGATCTTTAAAAGTTCAAAGCCGTCAAAACCCAGATAAAAACCACCAAACCCCAGAATTCCTTTCCTTACCAAAGACAAAGTTAAGCAGGTATGCAATGGTCTTAGTAGGTGTGTCTGGTTTGCATGACTAAGAAGGAAAGTCTTACAGCTGTCTGACACTTATAAGAGGTCAGGTAATTTCTCAGGTAATTGTTGATACTGGCAGAGAATTTATTTGCATGGGGACAACTCGGTCTTGATGCCAATGGATACAGGAGATGATTATCCCCCTCTACTCAGCCTTATTGAGGTCACATCTGGAGTGCTGTGTCAGTTCTGAGCATCTCAGTACAAGAGAAACATGGAGCTCCTGGAACAGATCCAGTGCAGGGCAACAAAGATGGTTAAGGGACTGGAGCATGAGGAAAGACTGAGAGAGTTGGGTCTGTTCAATCTTGAGAAGTGATGACTAAGAAGGGACCTCATCAACGTCTATAGATATGTGAAGGGAGGATGTCAAGAGGATGGGCCAGGCTCTACACAGTGTTGCCAAGAAATCAGACAAAAAGCCCTGGGCAGAAACTGATGCACAGAAGTTCCACTTGAATATGAGGAGGAACTCCTTTACAGTGTGGATAACTATGCACTGGAACAGACTACCTAGAGACATTGTGGGATCTCCCAACTGTCTGGATGCAATCCTGCTCTCGGATGACCCTGTTTGAGCAGGGAGGTTGGACCAGCTGATTCCACCTGCAGCCCTTTCCAGCCTTACCCATTCTACGATTCTGTGGTTAGTCCCAAGCAAACTAGAGTGAAGTTCTGGCAAATGATGATCTAATGGCTATGGAGTGAAGTCTTCTAGAAGGTGCTGAGAATGCTCCTAGAAAGAATCAGTAACATACACTAAATGTGTCCATAAAAGGTGCCCCCTACAGATTTATATACTTTTCTCTGCATTTACCATTTTTTTCCTCACTTGTTGTGAAAAGACAACCATGCAAGATTAGAGAAAATGTTTGTGGAGTTGAAGAGATACTGAGTAACTTTTCCATTTCTTTATTTCTTGACAGAAAGTGAATTTTTGGAAAAGCCTTTCAGAAACATTGAGGAAAACATGAATATATTGAGACCATAGTGCATGTCCAAGTGGAAACAGAGACATTGTTTCTGTTCTAGACTGAAGACCATCAAGCAGAAAATGGAACAGTCACCTTGCAATTTATCAGATCTGACATTTTTTCTTCCCATATTAGAGGTCCAAAACACAGTGCCTGGATAATATTTTCTAAAAGATATTTTACTTTTGAAAGCAAATTGAAACAGGTCTGATCATTTGCATTAATCAGAAATCTCAAAATTTTTCATAAACCAAGAATTCTACTATCTTGTAACAGAGTTGAATGTTGTAAATTTTCCTATACTTCCCATTCTTCTTAGCTTCACATGTCAAATGTTACTGAGAATGTGGTACACTTCCAAAACTTTCCCCACTTTCAAAAAGTGGCTATGTTAATTTGATTAAATATTGTCTATGCAAGGTATGCACACCACTTTGGCATGCTTACTGAGAAAAGGTAGTATGTTAATGTGATATTTAATATTGTTCTAAGCAATAGACGTAGGCTCCGGGGTAAAAAAAAATAAGCAAAACAAAACCTGACTTCATTTAAATAATGATTGATGGCAGCACATGATGATACAATAACCAATTTCCTGATTGCCAAAACCAAATCAACATGTAATTTTAGATACCATTCTTCAGGAGAAGGAAACATTTAAGGCTTGATCTGTGTCATAAAGTGCAGAGAAAATTCCTACTGACTTTACATACAGTTTCTGTGAAAGGGTCATAGAATTTACCCTAACAAGGGAGAAGATATTGGAAAAATGATATCAAAAGTAATCCCACCCCCAGTTCTCATTAACTATTTATATCTGATAATTAATATGGTTTCCGTAAATGACAAATAAATGTGCTTTATTCAAGGAGTCCCCTGAAACTTTTGTGGCATTTAAGAAAACAATGATGCTTTCCTCTTTTAGAGAACATTCAATTCATCTGCTCATTTGTGGGGGCAGGATAAGCGTGTTTTACCTCTTCTAGTGTTAAGTGCTTGTTTGAATTCCTTCTCAATTACCTAGGAATTCACCCAATTGTGCAGGCTAATCTTACTTCCTCGTTCATGTAATTAATTTATGGGGCAAGGGGCTAGATAGTACAATTTACTTGGGATGAATCAGGTAAGGCTGGCCCATGGATAGGATTAGAAGTGACTTCAGGTTGTAGTTTAATGTTTTACTGTACTCTGATGTCTCTCAGTCTTGGCTAGAAGACCAATCTGAAAAGGCAAATTTGTGGTTTCCTTTGAAGGTTTTTAAGATTACTTACAGGTCTTTTTTTTAGGATGATTAATAACATGCCTCAAGGCAACAGAAACACTTGATTTCAGGCTCTGAGAGAGTTAAATATGTTTTATTTCCCAGTCAGATTAAGTTACTAGTAAGTCATTCTTTCATCCGGGCAACTGAAATTTGACCTCACTTTCCCCCAGAAGTTTGCTTTGCTGCAGAGCTGTTCCAGACATGATGAAATGAATCATAAAACACTCTTCTTAATTAGGTCTAGGATAAATCTCCAAGAAAACCCTAGGATCTGTTACTAGAAAAATCTCTGAGCAAACAACTTGGATTAACTAAAGTTGAAAGTATTGTCTGTTGCTTAAAAACTAATACAAAATACGTGGCTGATTAACGGGCAAAGTAAATGCCTCTGGTGAGTAATGGAATAAGCCACCTACCAGCTGACAAACAAGATGACTGTACTTTGTGGATAAATTGACACATACATAGATTACTAATCCATGTCTGCTGGTCTGACTAATGATAAAGCATAACTCCAAATGTAAACAGAGCATAGTTAAATGTAATCTGAGACACCAGCACTCAGGAAGCCAGTGCTTCAGCTGCTCTAAAAGTCTGTGCCAGGCAGAATGCAACTCATGCAGTGAATGTGCAGATTACGAAAAGCTTGAAAGGCAATCAGCTCACTGGTGGTAACAAGTTAAATATCATCACCCCTACTAACTTTCAGCACAGGTTGCCCCTGGCAAACAGAAGGGAGAGATGTGGCCAAGAGTAAAAAGCCACAGGATCTTTAACTAGGCTTCAGCAGAGTACTATTTCCATAGCTTAGTATTTACCTTGATAATGCAGTCACACTTATTCTTCTTCAACATAGTTATGTAGGTATGAGAGATCTTTACCAGTAACAATTGGATATTTCATATGCAACTTCAGAATAGCATCTCTGTTTAAATGAGAAGTCAGTCTTTCCTTTCTGTTATTAATATCTGGCTGTTTGTCATTTACATAAACAGGTGGAGTTGATGAATATGCAATCAGAGACTGAAGCTGCCCATTTCTCCTCAATATGGCCTCCTGCTGCCCTGTCCACCTGCTTTGAATTTACTTCCAGAATGCAGCATTTTTCACCATTTGCTCAAGTGCTTTCTGAGGGGAGACTCCATCCTGACCACAATTTGTTTTCCAGAGAATGCAGAATCTGGATCCCCAAGCACACTACACCATTCTGTATTATTATAATTGTTATTAATATAAAGTGTTCCCCAACTGCACAGAGCAGCACAAAGTCAAAGCACACTAATAAATACCATCAGTTAAAGTGTCACAAAAAGAGCATTTTTTTTTTCAATATAGAAAAATCTAAACTGAAACAGCTTTGCAGCTTTGCCTAAGGACTGGAGAGCATAACCCTTTTGCCATCAAATTCTTTACTAAAGGAGTAGATCCTTTCAAAACAGGGAATTGCCCTGGATGAGTTAAAGTGGGACTATGCCTCTGAATTAAAGTTGAATCACCTGAGTGAAGGTTGTACAATGTAGCCCAAAAATTACATGGCAGAAAAAGAATTAAATTAGATAACAGCATAATGCATAGCTAAATTGACCCAGTTTTAATTTATATCCTAAATAGTATTTGGATTTCCTCAGTTACTGACTTCTTAAAATAGGACATTTATCTTGCAATCTTGAAAATCATTAGGCTTTAGTATGGCAACTGCTGCATGGAAACAGAGATGGAATTACATGTCTGTGTGTTTCAAAGCAGATGATATGGAGCTACAGCACCTGTGCTACAGTTCAGTTTGACATAAAATCTGGCATGCCAAAAGAGCTTGAATTTATAGGATCATACAGTAATTTATGTTCAAAGGGTCCCTCCAAGACCATCTTGTTCAACCCACCACTTATAGCAGGTCTACACAGATCAGGTTATTCAAAGGCATCTCTAAGTGATCCTTAAAAAACCCCAGCATTGGGTATTCTTGAACATGCCCGGGGATGGTTGTTATAAAACAACCTCAGAATTTTAATAGAAATGCAGACTATTAAAAAAATTGGTTAGACTGAGGAAGCAGAAATTAAACTACAAGGAATAAAAAGAGATCAAATCAAATATTTCACATAAGAGAGTATCTTATTGGGTTGCTTTGAATAGTTTTTCTATCATATTATAAGAGATTTCCCACCTGAAGCCTGTCCATAGACTCATTCCTCATTTGTGTGTCAGTTCCTGGGACTACTGTTGACTGTCAATATTACTAGTGACTTAATCTCAGCAGAGATGAAAATCCTTAGTAGACATCTGAACACTCCCAAAACACCAGCACAATTAATGTAGATATATCCATGCTATCTCTTTGTCTGTAACCAGTTGCCAGAAGTCCATGATTATTTTGAGGGATATGGACCTGAAGTGTAGAGCCAGAATACCAAATTTTAGGAGAAAAAAACTTTCCTTTAGGTAAGTAGTGAATGGGAACCCCTGGAACACCCCCTCCTTGGGACAAAGTCACTGAGTAGAGCTGACAGGTCTTTAAGGACTTTTTTTCTTAGAGTGTAAGAGTATTTGATTCTCACAAGTAAGAAATCATGCAAGAAATATGAAGACCAGCACGGCTGAGTTAGGACATCCTGGTTCAACTAAGTGTAAGAGAGCAAATCATGCCTGATTAACCTAGTGGTCTTCTACAATGTGGTGACTGCATGAGTGGAAAAGATAAAAATCATGGTTGTCATCTACCTGAACTTCTAGATGGCCTTTGATATGGTCATCCACAACACTCTTACCTCTAAATCAGAGAGATACAGGTTTGATAGATGAACTGTTAAATGGAACACAGAAAGTGGGATTGAGTGCACCCTCAGTAAGTTTGCAGATGACACCAAACCTACTGATGCAGTTGATTGTCTAGAGGGAAGGAATCCCCATCCAGGACCTTTGCAAGACTGACAAGTGGGTCCATGTGGTTCAACAAGACCAGGTGCAAGGTTCTGAACCCGGATCAGGGCAATCTACCTTATCAATACAGACAGGGGATGAATGGCTTGAGAGAAGTACTATGAAGAAGGATTTGGGGGTGCTGGTGAATGCAAAACTGGATAAGATTCTATGAATGCGTGCTTGCAGGCCAGAATGCCAAGTGTATTCTGGGCTGCACAACAAGAGGTGTGGCCAGCAGGTTGAAGTTAGTGATTTTGTCTCTTTACTTCACTCTCATGGCATCCCCAACCTCAAGTACTGCATCCAGCTCTTGGGTCCTGAGTATAAGACATAGATCTCTTTGAGTGGGTTCAGAGAAGGGCCATGAAAATGGGAAGAGGACTAGAGCACCGTTTCCATGAAAAAAGATTAAGACAATTCGTGTTCAGACTGGAGAAGAGAATGCTCTGATGAGACCTTAATGCATCCTTTCAATGCTTAGAGGGACCTTACAAGAAAAATGGGGAAAGATTTCTTTATAAGCCATGTAGTGAAAGGACAAGTGGGAATAGCTACAAACTGAGAGTAGGTTATCACACTAATGTGCTGTACATTGAGGTCAGATATTTTCCTTGTTGAAGAGTATGAATTTGTTGCAGAATGAGGTAGCTGTCCCTGTTGAAGAGGAGGACAGGAAGGTCAAGACTGGCAGAGATGTAGGGAAATGAGAACTAAAGGGAAATAGTGAAAAACACGAGGGAAAGGTTTTATGCTGAGAGATGGAAGTCTTAGTTTACAAAATGGAACAAAAAACCCATTCGAATTGAAAGTAAGAAAGTAAGGTTTAGAGGTTACAAAGAAGTCTCCTCCATTGTGGTATCATCATTACTGAAATAACTATAGTGAACTATGGGAAATGAAATTTAATTACTCTTTGCAATAATTTTTTGAGACTGTAGAAACCTGGTGTGATGCAACTAAACATTGTGTCCTACTTAAAATGGTGTTCTGTGCTCATTCAAGAAATGTAAATGAAATATTCCAAAGTTTATTAATTTTCTTGAGTTCACCATTCTCTTAAATCAGTAGCTTGATTATCTGTCTCAAATCAGGATGAAAATGAATTTGAAAAGAATAAAATATTTCCAAGAGGCTCTGTTGGTTTAAATCCAGACCTTTAACTATGATCCTTGTAGGCATGGAAGGTTAAAAGGCTGATGAAGAACAGAAGAGGATAATTTCTAGAGGATGGATGGATGACCCCTAGTGAACATGTTACTGGTAAGGCGAAGGTAGCAGGTTACTTTGAATTCATTATTATTTGCATAGGTTCAGCAACATGGAAACAAACTTTACTGAGCTACTGAAGATAATAATGGACCATAACTGGCTTTTGTACGATATGTGGACACATATGTGGGACTAGATGAGGAATTTCACACCTGCACAAATACTAGGAATGTTTAGGATTGTACTCAAGTAGCTTTGCCATTGCTATCAGTCTCTACTTAGAGATGTATGCAGTTTTGCTACTGCAATTGTGACATTCCAACTTGCATTGTAATCTTCAGAGCTAAAACTACACAAGGGAGAAAAAAGTACCAGATGGAATCACATCATTTACACTGAATACTGCTGGAAAGGCAGCCAGATCACAGCAAATCAGGAGAGAAAAAAATCTGGTTTTGTCACTAAGCAGAAGAAGAAAAAATAAATCACAAATAGAAAGGGTTTAATTTCTAAGGGACCAGCTATTAAATGTAGTATGGAAATTGGACTCTCTCAGAAGTTTGTGGAACTTGGCAAAATATATATACAACAGTGAATTATTGCTTTAAATTCATAACCCAAGGCTGTAATGCAGGGATCTAGAAGGTAGAAACTAATTAATCAGAAATCTAAGCTGAGAGTAATATTCACTTTTAGATGCCTGGTAAACACAAGTAAGGACACCAAAAGGACTTACATAAATTATAGGTCACTGGAGGTAACAGTGCTCAAATCTGTGAAGGTCTCAATGTTAAATGCAGAAGTGGTGTAACAAGATAAATAACAAGCGTTTAATGATAGCAGAAAAACAATAATAACCTACAATCAGATGGATAATAAATTATGGACAGATGGTGGTTAGAATCTGCAAATATTTCACTGTCCCATCTGCCTTCATCCATTGGTATAATTTTGAAGTGGAATACAAAAAAGATGCTTTTATTACTGCCTTCATCCTCTCCCCTCTAAGTACATTATTAACATTATGTTTTGTGACTCTGTTTCATAGTTTGTTATGATACATCATCAACAGCTCTTTGTGTTTTGAACTGGGAAAAGGACAGGGTAATTTTATTTTTTTATATTTTTGTCTTACAAAATTCATAAAGTGAAACTTCCTCTGTGAAAAGTATTTTTATTGCAGAAAACATAGTGGAAGTTTTACTTCAGTCAAACAGTGGTATGACTTTGAAAATAAAGTACATTTTCCTATCCAAATAAATATATTGTGCAAACATAGTAGGTACCTTGACAAACAAATAGCAATCAAGGACAAAGTGCATATGCACTTTCATTCAGTGATGCTATTAAAATTAACAATATAAATTTAACTTCATGGGTCAAGAATGGAGAATCAGATTTTTTCTGACTCGCAGTTAAAGCACAATTTCTCCCTCTAATAAACAACACGAAGCTTGGTCTTTTTGACAAAATATTTTCTATGCTTTCATATATATTCTCAGTTTGAGAATTCTGATTCTTAACCTGATCCTACTTAAAAATAAAAGGAAAAAAAAATAAAACCCACTTTCTAAGAGTTTGTACAATGGGTTAAAACAGTAGAAGAGGACACTTTGCAATACCACTCTTTCTATCAGTCAGGAGGGTAAGGAAAGAAAGAAAGAACTTCAGCTCATCTGAAGCAGGCTGTCCATCAAAGGCACTTGCAGTTCCTCAGACACAATCATTCATCACCACCATCCTACTTGAGGAGAAAAGGGCTTTTATAAGCAACTTAATGAGCTTAATTTCCAAATCTGGCAGAGCTCAGCCCCAGGTAGCTGATCTCTGAATGCTCTTAAATTTAACAGCTTTACAAAATTCTATCTCTTTGTAAAGTGTGTGTGTGTGAATTGGGAAAGGGAATTGTGAGGGCACCTGTTTTGTTTCTATAGTATTCAAGGATAACAGATAAAATTAAGGGTCAGTTTTCTTTGATTTATACACTCATGCCAAACTAATATGCTAATATCTTAAATCAAGGCATATGAATTTGCATACTGTAGTGTTCTATATCCCATTGAGATCTTTACTGCCTCAGTATTCTGTGTTCTCCTTGTGCTTCAGTTTCAAGGGCTTTTTAACCTCTGGAAGAATTTATTATGTGCTTTCCAGATGGAAAGAAAAGAAAAAGACCAGTTTACTATAACACATCTAAAAGAATTATTAACCTTTCGCATGTGAAACACAGATAAAATCTGTTATTGATATGCCAAAGATATTTGGGTAGATGAACTAAATTTTGGAATTGAGAGATTTAACTATATATCAATGGATTTCTAATAAATTTTCCCAAAGACATTAAACAGTACAAAATAACCAGGAAGCAAGGGACATCTGCAAGGGTTTTTATTCCTCACTGATTTGGTTTTTTTAAGAAGATAATGTTTCAGACTTAAAACAATGAATGATAGGTAGGATCAAAGTGTAGTAAACAATGTTCTGAAGTGGTTCCATTTTTAATATTTTTGCAGAAACAAATCTCTTTGGTGAAAGTAGCATTGTACCTATGTTCCAGGTCATTCAGACCAGTGTTACTTTTTTTGTTTAACCTTGTTGATTATTTAGTTATTTTGTGATTATTTTTAAGATGTAAGTTCAAATATGGAGGGATTAATTTTTTAGAGGTTCTAAATTATGGTGATTTCCTGTGAGACTATAATACAAGCCTCTACCTTTCAAAATATACATACAAAAGATTATTTTCTAAATGCTTGAGTTAACCTTTTTGCATTGCTTATACATAATTAGATATAACAATGAGTACAGGTGGCCATTGTACATTGTAGTTTCTATTCTGTTCTCCTTCCAGCACTTTATTCTATCAAAACTACAAATATATTCTGAGATCCAGCCTATCTTTTCTCAGAGCTCATCCTCCTAGGGACAAATATGGTCATATCCTGGAACCGTAATACTGAAACAGGTCACAGAGCTTGACACATACTAGAGATAAGATTCTGCAGCTTGAGTTGCTTTCAATTTTGCATGATTATTATGTTAGTGCTGACTTAATGCTCTGGATGTTTTGGTTCACACCTCTGCACTTTAATTTCATTTACCTGTTTCCTTGCCACATAAGGAATCTGACTTGTGTGCGTGCTAGTTAATCATATCCACTTAATAACACTAATTCAGTTTATTTCACCATAAACTATGCTGTTTTGGTACAGTGCTACTTTCCACTCTCTTCTTTTCCTGCAATAGAAGTCTGCTCTCTGTCTCACTGTCTTTCAGTATATGAAAGATAGGATTTAACAGATGTCAGTCTCTGTCCTTATGACCTTATTTAATGTCCAGATATTAAATCTTTACACTTTAAGAACATATAGGTGTTCTTACCTATATGAAGAATGTTTCCTTGAAATGTTTTCTCTTTTTTATTATAGTTCTGATTTTTTGATAATGTCAAAACTTCATTCACTATCTTCTGTCTGGCACTTCCCTTTTGTCACTGGCTCTTCTGCCATGGGAAGACCATTGCCTATCCTTTTCAGCTGAAAGAAATACTTTAAATTATATTTTAAAATATCTTGTTTAACCTGAAAGATAGACTCCTTCTGTGTATAGATCAGCCTCACACAAACCTTGTTTAAAGTTCATATGTTATGTCAGGACAGCAAAATTAAAACTTCTTTGACACCTATGTCTACGATTTTTATTTTTTAACAAGTTTGCAAATAGCAGCCTTTGGTATTTATTGGAATTGGGATTATTTCAATATAAATATACTTACCCTCAATGATTTAGATTAACTTATTCTGATTTAATGCTGCCAGATAATGATTGCACATATTCTGATAGTTTTGTAATACTACTTCTCAGATAAACTGGTGAACCAGTTGTTTTAAGACTGTGGAATTATATGTTGTAAATACAGCAATTCATCTTTTCTCATTTCAACATGACAATAAAAAAAAATGGATGCTTTTGAGACTGGGAACAGGCAGAAAGAATGGCACTTTTTGCTCTCATCATTTCAGAAGCTGAACATATATGAGAAATCAGTTAATTGACTAAATACCGTGAATTATGTTTTAGTTTCTTTTATGTTTTAAAAGAGTCTGATACATATTATTTTTATTCTAATCTTAGAAATTAATTGATTTTTTTCACATTAGTCTTCTGGGCTTTAATTTAGGCTAAAAAGAGTAATTGATCCTCATTCTTCATGTAAAAATAGATAAATTGAATGTCCTCTTTTAACATATTAAGCAGTGTTAAATTATATTCTACTGATATTTTGAAAAACAGTTCCTTCATTCTTTAAAGACTTTGGTGGATAATGAGCAGGCTAGTTTTTAGGAGAAAAATGTTGGCTGCAGTGCATTGCTTCATTCATGATACATCTGAACTAACTGATGGCATCTCTTTCTTGTTTCTGAATAAAAAAAGGTTTCAAATGCAATAAAAAAGTGAACGGGGTAAAGACTTCCTTATAATATGATCCTCATTAGGGAAGAATAAATTTTCTCTTCCAATTTATTAAAGATGAGTTAGTCAAGATAATCAACTTGTGCAAGTCAAGATGATTTTTGTGCAATGCACAGTCAAGCTTCCAGATTCTAGGTCACACAATATGATGGACAGTAAATAAATAAATGGGCTTACTAAGAACTGAAATTGAGATACAATCTTTAGGTAAGGTTATAAATGGAAGAGGGGGGCCTACTGGAGGAGATAATACTCTCTTGTCCTGTTCTTAAACTTTTTCTCTATTTGGTCTCAGTGGCAACAGTCAGATAGGAGACTGCAATATGGATCCATGAGCAGACAGCAAGGACTGTTCTTTTCTCTGTTAATTTTTACTTCAAAATGCAGCCAAGGTAGTAACCAAAACAATGAGTAGTCACTGATGCCATGAGACAATGCCCTGGAATGGGCTCAGACATAGTGACAGGTGGACAGTCCACTTTCTTACGGTGTTTCCTCTGCGGTCAGGGAAATCCTTCATCCTACTCCCATCTGCATCCTCTGGACAGCAGAAGCAGTTTTCACTTGTGTGATATAGACATAAAAACAGGTTTGGTTTCTTGTTCTGCTCCAACTATGGTGATGAAGCACAAGGTGTAATGCCCTAGTCTGCTCAGTGGGTTTAGGGGAAGGTAGTTGAATTTACTCTGGGCTGTGCAAGGAAGGAACAACAAAATTCTACAGAGGTTCAAAAACAACTTTTACTCACAAACTTTAGAAAATTCTGATGGAATAAGGCACTTGGCTAATCTTAACTTGTGCTTGCATTTTATGCAGAGCCAGAATGTCCTCGCGGGTCCCCTATTACAATGTGGACCGTTGGCTGACTTTTCAAATGCATGAGAAGGCTTCAGGGGCCAGTGAGGGGAAGAGTGCACCATTCCCACCTATGCAGGGCTTGCCTGGTTCCCCTACCACTTCCCACCCGATGGTTTTGAGCCAGTCAACCATTCATCCAACCTGCTTCACAGGGCTGCTCCACAGTTACTCTCAGAGAGCACTAGCCCTGGGATTACATGCTTTGCTGTCCTTTTTTCACAGCTCTTGACCCCCTTTACACTGTTGCTCTACCTCTCTTTCTCTTCCTTTGTTTTCTCACAATTACCTTTTCCTTCTTTTACCAAATGTGCTGCAACAGTACCCAAATTTGACATTTCTGACATTGCCTAGGTAATCTTGCTTTTATGTGGTCTTGCTGGTACAGTTACATAGCCACAGTTTGTCTTGCAACAATGTGCTCTCCAAAAGGTCCTTAATTCTTCTCTCCAAGTATCTGTGAAGTTTGACTGTCTCTTCTTGGTGAAATCCAGACAACCCTAGTTGCACTAACTGTATCTCATGTCAGCATGTTGCTGAATTATTTGTTTTGTCCAGCAGCTTCATATCCAGTAATTCTCCATGCCCAAGCCAGTTAGTTCATCCTCCAGCCAGGGTCAAGTGCATGCTCTAGTCAACTGCCTGCAATTCTAACACAACTCATTACCATTTTGTCCCCGTAAATCACTCTATGAAAATGTTGTTTAAGAGATTAAGTAGTTGATATCATTCTATGTATTATTGTTAATATAATTGATTCTACTACCTTTCCAATTTGATAATTATTAAATCAGTAAGCAGCATTTTATGAATGGTATCTTAATGAAGGCCAGATTACAAATTTCTCCTACCTACTGTAAGGACCATGTTTAATTCCAGTCAGTGAAGTTATACGCTCACCTATAGAAGCAGCTAAGAGTTAAATGTCCATGCACATGTGCTTTCTTCATTAGTTTACCAGTGATGACTTATTGGATGTCAATGAAGAAAAGGTTAATGGCAAACAAATGTGAAAATCACATAAATTAATATTCATGCAAGCATTCCTTTATATTTGCATATGTGAATATGCATTCTGTAATATTTTTTTCTTAATTTCTCCCCTCAAACTGAGTAAGAGAAATTGATATATAAAGATGGGATAGGAGGTAAATTATTATAATATTCTACTATATACTTCATTCTAGCTCTTTTGCTAGAGAATCTTACATATGCTAAAGCATTACATAGGTTCAAATGGAAGCAGTAGATGAAGGTTACTAATTATGTGGGGAAAAAAGGTCTGTCTCAAGAGCAGCAAAGGGTTGAAGACTAGAAGAATAGCTCAGAGTTAATGTAAGCATCACGTAGGCCTGCCCTGTTCCCTTCTCCCAAGAATCACCTACTGCCCAATGTTAGAAGCTGGGTTCTGGCCCAGGCAGATCTTTGGACTAAAACAGTATACTAATTGTAATATTCTTGTGGTTTAGAGAATATTCCTCCTTCAATGCAAGCTTCTTTTTGTTGTTGTTTAAATGTTTGAAATTCCCATTTAAGATAGTGTTAAGAGAAAAGATGTACAGCATGATAAACTTTTAGGTGGTTTGATTTCTTTCCCTATCTTCATAATAATTGTTATCTTTCAAATATGGGACAGAAAATGCAGCATGCAGTGTACCTGGGCAGTACTACAAACCACAGACCTTGATTTCTGAAAAAAATTCATTCCATAAAAAACCCCAGCAAACAAACAAGAAAAAACCCAACCAAACAACAACCCACCACCCCGAACTAACAACAAAAAACCCCCAAACCAATAATAAAGGTTTCTGAAACATTAAGAACAAATTTGAAAAACAAGCAGAGAAAACTGTGATCTGATTTTTAGTGGAGGACAAAAAGTAGGAAAAATTACCAGTTTGCTTTTTTGGAAAATACTCATCAATTAAGAATCAAAATTAAATGACACAGACAAAATGAAAGATGCAACAATCTGAACTCTGTTTTTGAAAGCCTCCAAATATCTGTAAAGTTCTTATTTGTCAGTGTAACTTTGCTTTCTCAAGTTTCTATTTATTTTTACTCATACTGAATTTGAAACACAAAACCAACTGCAGGTTCTCTTCTGATCAAGAGCATAATTTATATCACAATTTAATTCTACCACATTGCCATTGCCTTTCAAAATAATGTCATTAACATTCTCAATATGCTTTTGCTCACAGGATAAGCTCTTAGTTTCTACAGGCCTTCTGCCAATGCAATTCAATTGGTCAACTTCAGAAGAATGTTGGCACCAAAATAAGCACACTGAGATCTGTCCATGTTAGTATCCATGCAGATGGCATCTACATGACAAGGAATTTTTTGTGAGGAAATGGATAGTTAGCCCTATTTAAACCTTCCTCTCATAGCAGTGTTTCAAGACTAGAAAATTTAGCTGTCTTCAGAGAATAAGCTACCAAGTGAGAGCTGAATTCTATGTAGAACGTCTGCTGAATTGACTTGTAATTGTTTTAAGCAGCATCCAGTTCTTGAAATCTCTTGTCCATATTCGATGTTTTTAGATGCTCCATTTTAATTAAGTTGTGGGATATGCACTGATATTATATAGTGTAGATCTATGTTATGGTCTGCAATGATCCAGATTAGATACTTTCAATGCTCTCCAAATGCCTTAAAGCCTAGTACAGGTCTTCCATGGCTGTCAATATTTCACACCCTGTATAGTACATATAACAGAGTAATTTAGACTTGCAGAAAATTAACATTTGCTCGCTCTCCGACAGCAGACAAATATAAATGTCTAGAAAGACATGGGTCTATTTCTAATTGGTTCAAAGGAGGGCTGAAAAAAAGATCAAAGAGATGGAACACATGTCCTGGGAGAGTTTTGGTTGTTCAGCCTGGAGAAGAGAAGGTTCTGGACAAACCTTATTGAGACCTTTCAGTATTTGAGGGGGGCTTATAAAAAAGATGAGGACAGAATTTTACTCCAGCCTGTAGTCATTAGGACAAGGGATAATGGTTTGAAACCATATTTATGTTAATGGAAGAAATATATGAAAGAAATCTTTTTATGATGAGAGTGATAAAGCACTGGGACAGGTTGCTCAGAAGGTGGTATATCTCCCATCTCTGGTAACATTGAAGGAAAGATTGGTTTGGGCTCTGGACACCTCAATCTATTTGAAGATGGCCCAGCTTACTGCAGGGGCATTGGACTAGATGATCTTTAAAGGTCCTTTCCAACCCAAACCATTTTATGATTCTTTGAATCAAACACAAGATTTTATAGATATTTTCTTAAGCTGAAACATTTTTTTAGTCAAATTTACACATACTGAAAATAACATCTTTGGGTTAATAATCCTGAATTATCTTTCTTCTAAAAATGTATCTAATTCCTTTCTGAAGCCATATGATCTTTTGTTAATCAAGTACCATGTGGAAAAAAAGTCCATTATTTTAAGCATCATTATGTGAAGAAGTGTCTCCTCTTGCTTACCTTGAAACTACCACTTAGTTTAATTTATTCACTTTTCCAAGTAGGAACTTCATACTCTGTTCATTTTGGAGTGCTACTCATGATTGTATAGACGTCTATCACACCTGTTTTTCATGCTAGGAGTCTTAGTCTATCCAGAATTTCCTTCAGTGAAGGCTAGGTCTGGAATTACTGGTACCAGGGCATCAATGCTAATGCCCAGATGGTAGCTTATGAAAGAGAAATTTTCAGGCAGATCTTGTTCTTCCTGTGAATCATGTCTTTTCTTTCCTCTCCCTATGCAATGTTATTTCTATGTTCTTGACCTGGCCTACTTCTTCTGACTCGTATGCAGCCTATCACACTTTTAAATTCTAAGCTTTGAGGACCATGTAAACTGATTTCTTTTTCCTGGTTAGCAGTCAACAGTATTATAAAGCTTATGACTCCCAGTGACAGTCTCAGAACTAATAAAAGTCTTAGATTTGTGTATCAAACAGTGGTTTAAAAGATCCTTAAACAATTTCAACATTTGTTTTTATTTAAAGAACACAGTCATTGGAAGGAGTAAGCCCAAAGGAACAGTGTAATGCTTGGAGTACACATTTCTGAATCATCTCAGACATATTTTCATTGTGCAGAAATATAACCAGTCCCTTCCTTTATTTTTTAACACAGATCACTTCAAAACAAATCCCATTGATTATTCTGTCATGGCTCGACTTAGAGTTGCCTTAGTAGTAGATTGCTTGGAAACTGGACCTTTGCTTCATCCTGAAAGAATACTCACTTCTCTCTGCCTCAGACTTCTTTTAAAACTGTGTGGGTCTGTCAAACAGGAGGGAAAAAGAAGACTCAGTACCTGCTGGGGAGTCCATCTGTCAGGTGGTGATGCTAAATTAACTTTCTATATAAAAGTAGAGCTCTTCTTCCCCAGTGAAGTGTTGCTCTGGATTTTCAGACAAAACATCAAAATTATTTTCCTTACTGTGTGATATTGGGACTAGAAGCATTTTTTATATTGTTACCTTTGTTTTGGTTTAGATTTCCTCGTGCTTGTTTATTATTTTTAAGGTGCCTGTGTGGTTTTCAAAGCTTGTGGGCAGACATATGATGTTTCAAAAGTCAGGCACGCAGCTCTGGGTGGGCCATTCATAGCATGCTAAACTAGGCATCAGTGCTCTAGATACATCATGTGCAGGACAGTAGAACTCTGCCATGCAGCTTGTTAGCTGGCAAAGAGCAACTGAGACTTTCCAGCAGCACTTAGGTTTCTTCCTAGAAGAGAAATTACATTGCTCTAGGACCAATAGTCAGTCCAGCAGAGACCTGCCTTCTAGTTCTGAAGTACCCAGCACCGCCCTTGAAATGGATTTCTGCCAGTTCTTGCTCTTGTAGTTATTTGCTCTTTAGTTCCAATTTAAAATAGGTGAAAGGCCCTGTGCATTGATATTGACAAATAACTGTCTCAAATATTGAACATTTCAAGACCTTAAGGATGTGAAGCTTACTTTTCTTGAATTTGTTTCCTAAACTTAGATTTCTAAGATTCATTTGCAATAACATTGGCTGTCCAAAAGTTTTGCTGAATGCCTGCCCAGCTGCTCTGATATTCATCTGAAAGATGAATAGTAGGCAATCTTTGCCTGGACTCTAGGCATCCACATAACTAAAAAATCACTTTCAGTGTCTCACTTGTGTATAATAGGGTATCTATTTCAAAGCATTTCCTCTCCCCACTCTTATGGCTGTTGGTCTTTTTATTATCTGAATTGTAATGCTATAGAAGTATTAATCTTTTTGCTACATCTGAAGAAAACCAGAAAAATTACATCTGAGTTGTACTTATTCCCATTGACATAGATGTTTTTTTCCCTACAGGTAAAAATTGAACTTCCAGACATCTTGCTAGTCATAAAACTACTGAAGCAGGGTCAGGCATTTCAATGTGGAGATAAAATGTTAATAAATGGGGGCCATTGTCCCACACTCAAAAATTTATGCATTACATCAATATGGGAGCATTCTTTTCTTGGTTAAATTCACCTAGTAATTTCTGACTGTATTTATTGCCCAAGGATATATTTCCTTACAGTAAAATATCACTAGCTGAGCATTTTGATAGAGGAAATGCAAACTACAATTTATAACCTACACAATAATATGCGAATAGAAAGTTGCCTCTTCAAAGAAATGCTACAGGGTATGTAAAAATACAATATTCTGTTTCAATTACTTATACCAAGTAGTTTTGGAAGAAATCTTGATTGGAATTCTAATGCCATTTCTGTGCTTCTTCATTCTTGCCTCATTCTCTCTTGAAAGAATGACATATCATCAGTCAAGGTAATGCAAGATAAATACAGTGTTACAAAAACCTTGAGATGGTCAAAGTAAGTTTTGAGACTGCACATTTCTCTATATTTTCTACAGTTCTAGGCATACTGTTGTAATACATATATTTGCCATGGCATCAGTAATTAAAGGAACATGCAAGTAACACAATGATTGCCCCCCCAGTTCTACTCTTTACACAGAAATCTCTCTAAGACCATTGTAGCTTTGGATTGGAAACAACACTCCCTTCAAGAAGTCTGTTTTGTAAAAGAGCAACAGACATTACTACAATTCTAATACCATATTTTTCAATGAAAGGAAATGTTGGAATATTGTAGAATGTCAGAAACCTTCACAGACAAAAAATATTTAATGTTTACTGAGAACCTTTAAGAGATCAATGTACTTATCTCAACTAAAAGAGGACTGAGGGGTTATTTGATCATAGTTTCTAACTGCCTTTATGGGGAAAAAGTACAGGATATTAAAGAACTGATTAATCTAGCAACAAACAATACTATGGGAACAAAAGATGCAAGTATTCAGGCAGAAAATACTTATCAGATTTTATTTTTTTTGGTATGTGGAGTGAATATCTACTAAAGCAAAACATGAAGACAAGGGAAAATTCCTCATATCTCAATGTCATCAAAGCCAGACTGAATGCTTCTGTGGAAAACCCCTGGCACTGGGTCAAACTGTGGCCTTGGAATCAAAATCAGCCAACATGACTGGCCCTAATCACCTGTGTCCTTAAAAAGAACTTTTCCCTCTAATTTGCTGTTCTACCTTGCCTTGTAAAATTCTGACTGTTTTCATTCATTTATTTAAACACTGCTGCTATTCAAGCCACTGTATTTACAGTAATAGATGCACAAACAAGGGTGGAAAATATATTCATATTTATCCTCTAATTTGGATAAGTAGATACATGGATAAATACTGAAATACCCTGAGGAAATTTAGCAAAAGCAGTGAAGACATAACCATCAGACTCTAGTAAATTGCATAGAATAATAGAGGTGAACACTAAAAAAAAAAAAGTCCTTCTGATAATATGATTTTCTGCAGATGATACTCAAGTCCAGAGGACAGCATCTTGTACCTGTTGCAGTTGACTTTCTACTAGGTCAAGACATATGTTTAACCTCATGTGTTTGCATAAGGGGTCATTCCTCACAAAGAGTATATCAGCATCTTTTATTTTCTTGGGAAGGTATCAGAGGCTAACATAGGCAAGCAGATGTAGAACTTTTCAGGTGATGTTCCATGACAGCTAATGAAGAGATGTGGGAGTGCTGGCTGACAGCAGGCTCAATAGGAATTGGCAATATGAGCTGGGCAAAACCCCGTTCTGGTGTGTATGAAACACAGCATTACTAGTTGGTCAAAAGGGATGATTATCTTGCAGTGCTAGCAACAGGAGGAAATGAGGCTGAGCAGCAAACTCATTGCTCTCTACAGCCACCTGAGAAAGGGGTAGTGGATAGAGAGGTGTTGATCTCTTCTACTGGTATCCAGTGATAGGACATGCATGAACAGTTGTGTCAGATTAGGTTTAGGAAGCATTTCTTTCTCAAGAGAGTGCTTAAACACTGGAACGGGCTTCTTAGAGAGATGGTTGATGACTCCAAGTCTGTCAATGTTTGGGAGGCACTTGGTCAATGACCTTAATAACACGTGCTACCTTTTGGTCAGCCCTGAATTGATTCAAGCAGTTGAGCTTGTTAAGAACATGGGACAGTTAGAGTGAATCCAGGGGAGGGCCATGGTTATGATTAGAGGGCTGGAACACCTCTCCTATGAAGACGGACTGAGTGAGTTTGTGTTGTTAAACTTGTAGAGGAAATGGCTCCAGGGAGACTGCTGGAAGACATCGTGACAGAGATCTTTCATCAGCCTTCCAGTATCTAAAGGGCACTACAAGAAAACTGGAAAGGGAGTTTTTACAAGGTATGTAGTGATAGGACAAGAAGCAATGGCTTTAAATTGAAAGAGAGTAAGTTTAGATGAGAGGTTAGAAATTCTTTACAGTGAGACTGCTGAAACACTGAAATAGGTTGCCCACGAAACTGTGGATGTCCCATCCCTGGAAGTATTCAAGACCAGGCTGTATGGGGCTTTGGACAATTTGGTCCAGTGGAAGGTGTCTCTGCCCATGGCAGGGACTAGGTTGGAACTAGATAATCTTTAAAGTCCCTTCCACCTCAAACCAGTCTCTGATTCTGATTTTATGGCTGTCATTGGACTCTTCCAAATGAAATTATCTATTCCACTCTATTTTATAGTATGACCTTCAGCTCACTGAGGCAATGTGCCTTCCTAGCAGGAAAAGACATGGAAAACTCTATGAAACACTCATCCAAGCTGATTTCTCATAGCTCAGTCTCCAAGGACAACCTGAAGAAGCTATTTCCCCAGTCCATTCACCAGTTCTGCATTAACATCATATATGAATTTTGAAGCAAGTCCATCACCTCAGGGTTACTGTAAACTTCCAAATACAGGTGTCACAAGCAACTTCCTTCCCATACCCATATGCCAAGTCAGTTAACCTAAGAAAACCACTCTTGTTGCAGAATCACTTTATATCTAAAACACTGAGCTGTCTGGATTGCAGGAATTACTTGAATTATTCCTGTGAGTGTTAAAGAATAGCCTCATACAGGCTTTTACAGGAACTTTATCTCAAAGTGTGGGTAAGTGGAACACTTAGTGCTTAAAATGGCAGCAGACTTGTGCTCATGATATTCATAGGTAGATCCATTCTAAGCAATTCCTTTTATCCTTAACTCTTCCACATCTGCTTCCTTAGCAACTACTGACCTAACTACCTACAGAGACTATTTTAAAATTCAAATGATCATGTCACTGGAGACACCTTTACTTCTCTGATACCTCTAAATATTTATCATTACATTTGCCTCAGATCCTGAAATGGCATCCCTTTCCTGCCCTCCCTCCCCTCCTCTTCCCCATCCCCAGCTGGTCTCTTCTTTTGCTATCTTCTACTCTTCTATCCTACTCTTTTTCTCCACCTCCACATATGCATTTAGAGTCATTTCCATTACATTTCTTTGGTTGTGCTAAGTTTTAATTTCACTTCCTTGCAAATTATTTCAAAATATGGTTGAGTTTTCATTAATTAAAGATCATAAATTATCCCAAATTATGCCATAGAGGATAAGGTAGCAAAAAAAAACATTTTTGAAAGTACCGGGTTGTGGAAATACACTCCTTTAGCCAAAAGAAAGGGGTGTAGACTCTGTGTCTAGAATCACGGTGTTTATCTAGTTAGTTAGACAGTGCTACTATTAAATAAAGTAATAAAGTCCTTCAAGAAGGATGAAAGCATGGCTGTTTGTGTGTTTTTTAATTATGATATCTGCACATTGTGGTATCTCCCTATGGCAGCAGTTTCCAGATTTGCCAGCAGTTACACAGAAAAAATTAAGAAAGACTGTGTCCGTTTCTAAATGTCATACCTTCATTGTGTGAAGAACTCATAACGAGACCAAGGTGATTTAAGTTTGGACCATAGCTCCCTATTATATGGCAGAGAATAACTTTTAACAGTACCACAGTGCAGAAGACTCAGAACCTAAATCATGTAAGACTTGTCTTACAGCAGTATTCTGGTGATTGCACATAGTTATTTTTAAATAAAATGTAGGACAATTTTCTATGTTCCTGAAATCACTTCTGTGAAACAGCTTGACAGTATCTTCACCATCTAACGTGAAGCATGAGTGGCTTATTATATTAATTAAGGCACCCTTGTGATTAATAGCTCTTTGTGTCAGTCAAGGGGAGATAACACAACTAAACAGCTCCAGATGCCCAGCGACTCTCCACGTTTGACTGGCAAGCACACATAACTCTTGATTTTCCTCAGATACTCGTAATGTTCCCTCGTGAATGTTACCTAATCTTCTCCTTCCTTAGACAAAAGCACTTCTAGTGTATTTCTAACTATCCTTATTTGCCTTAGTCTCAGCTGCCAGACTGTAGATGTGTACCTTTCAACTCCCATCTGTGACCTTCAGAACCATCAGTTGTGTACATAGTTTCCTATGTATTTAATCTTCAGGATGAAAGAGACTGTAGTTGTGCTGTCTGGCCACATTATCACTTCAGTCTTTATTACAGATTATTAACTCTTAAGTTCTTTGGAGTCAGTGGGTCAAAGGCATAACAGGACAAAAGCAATCTTCTATCAACAAGTGACCATGCAGGAGAGTGTTTCCTACCCAACTTTTTAAATATCTCTGCTTTAAAAGACACAGAATACTTCTGTCTGATGTGGCTGTATTGCAAATTGTAGGTTGAACCATCTAACAGTCTTTCAGTCCTTTTATTACATTGGATTTTCTTGTTCTAAAATAATAAGTCAAGCATTTCCCTGCTGTCTTGGGTTGAGCTGGCAAAATGCCAACTGCCCAGTAACAGTGTCAGCTTCCCTCCTCACTGAGAAAAGGGGAAAGGGAAAAAACCTAGAAACTTGATTTATGCTTAAACTAACTACATATATTTATACAGAAAAAACTAAGAGAGACTAAAATATAACTTACACTTATACAAGTTAGAAATAACTAGAAATAACTTCCCACTTCCCAGTAAACACAAGTCCCACCATTCGAACTACAAATCACTTTAGAAGCTCAATCCCCAGAAAGACAGACTTAAGCAGAAAGACTAAGAACAAACATTTTCCTTCCCTAAGATAACATGGTGGTGAGCCAGTGCTGGGCCTAGGCCTCCGGTCCCTCCTGAGACAGCACAGTGTGTCTTGCTGGGACCACAGCTGTGAAGCAACTGACCCAAGCCACTCCCAGGTCGGCTCTTACCTCTTTGGAGATGAGGTCATAATATGGTACATTACTACAATTACTACAATACTATTAGCTAAAAGTCAGCTGTCAGCTAGCCCAGCCCAGCTCAAGTCAGCTGACAGCCTCAGACCTACCCTGCAATTTAAAGCCTAAATTTAGGCCTACTTAGGTAAACCTGTAACACCTGCTTGCAGAAGGATAACACTCAATACGTATTTTGGGATGCCATGTGTTAAAGACAGAACACTCTGTTTAGCAATGGCAAAATGGACTGAACATGTCAGAAGGAGAGTAAAGTTTCGGGAAGTGGGAAAAAAGATTCTTAAATGGGTGTTATATGCCATAGTTAAAATAAAGCCAAAAACAAACAAGCAAAAATAAAACAACAAAAAAACCCAGCCAACCAGACAAAAAAGAAAAAGAACTCTTCAGCTATTTTGAGTATTTGGACCAAAGAAACTATGATGATATCATGCAGAAATTGTTTTGTATGATGAGTCACACTAGAGCCAAACATCTACCCAGATCAAGATTTGTTTTTCTTGTGGTTTTCATTGATTTTCAAAAAAATGTATCATTATTGGCAACAAATGATCAGACAGGGCCATGTCAGAGTGTTGTTCTTTTACTTTCTACACATTTTGGGTTTTCTTCATGGTGATTGCAAAACTGTGGTATCACAAAACAGTTATTTTAGATGAGCAGTTAAAGCTGTTTTGATTGTGCAGTACTGTACAGCAAGTTCTCAAGGATCTACACATTTCTGTGAGGAATTTCATGCCAGCTACAGCTTAAATATGTTCTTTGAATGACTTGATGAATATATGTGCCCCATGTGTTTTAATGCTTTTGTCATGGATGGTATCTTTTAAGAATGAACTTGGTATATCAACCTTGTGTCCTTGTAATAATTTTCCTTGGTGTATCTGTTCATGTGGGGCTGGCACAGCCATTATCATCTCATCATATGGTTCTTCAAAATATCTGCAAGTATTTCTTTGCTCTTTTATTAAAACATTCCCTGTATCATTTTATTGCAAGAGGTAAATGTAGAATCTTGTATATACTGTACAGGGTTTGAAATTGCTCATTTCTGCTGATTGATTCCATAATCTGACTTGCCAGGACCTGTCCTTGTTCTCAGTAAAAATGTTTTTATCAGCTTGTTGGTACTGTGTATCAACTAGAGTGCAGATAGGATGATGCTGTCTCGAGACAAACCTGACATTCTCTTGTGAATGCTTGTTAATACAGATTTTCTTCTCTGCCATTTCCTCTTCCTAATTTTAAAGAAACTGTTAACCCATGTGTTTGACTTAGATGTTTTTGTAACACCATTTTTTTTTTTTTGTGAATTCTAATTGAAGTTCCTTCAGTATTTTCTAGTTAGGCTGCTCGCAGCAGGAGCACTAGGTATGAGTGTGCTATTCTTGGTTTTTCTGAAGCTGGCCCTTGTTTTCCCCCTTCAGCTTTTTTTTACACGTTTTGTCTGCCCTTTTCCTAGGTGTAGATGAAAAAAAGGACCTGATTCTGATCAAACCCAATACTTTTCTTGGACTTCAGCAGTTCTGAAGTATTAGGATTTCATACTAGGTGGAAAATTTTCATTTTCTAATAAAATGAGTTAATACTTCCAGGAATTTCTTGCCCATTGTGTGCAACATGAGGGATACTTTTAGGTCCTCTTCTCTTCTATCTTCCCCCAAGGCATTTGAATAGATTTGTAAATCTTGTTTTTATTATTTCCAATCTTTAGACAGTTCTCTGAGATGAAGATAAGAATATTTTCTAGGTACTCTTTATTTATCTCTTGACTTTCATATACTGCCAGGTTTTCAAATAAAACAACAAATTCTTGCTTTGTGTGGGCTATGGTTGCTTTTGACAACATGTTATGCTGTCCTCTTTATAGGTCAGGAAACCAGATTGTGACCAAGGATATAGCATTTAAAGTAGAGCTCACTTTATTAGACTCAAAGCACAATAACTTCATCAGGCACACCTAGGCCAAGATCCCTTTGGTAATTAGAGAATAAACAAAATTTGAAAAGATGTGACTTTTGCAATTCTGACTTGTTCTTTAAATTCAAACCTAGGAAGTTTATGCCTAAAATTACCTTTGGTGAATATGAATTTTTTAAATTTTTGTATGGAATTTAATTAGAATACTCTTGTTCATTATCAGGATAATATGATAAAGACCTCGTGTATGTCTTAAAAACCCTATGTGATAAACCTTAGAGTATGTGAGGCTTTGTGACTTTTATAAGTACAGCATGTTGTTAAAGAACATATTTTATCAATGGGAAGGTATGTTATAAAAATCAATGAACTAGGTATGTTTAATTATTTTTGCTTGTATTTATGTAAGTTTAAACTCATCTAAGAGGAAAACTAACAGTTAAATGAAAGCTGATACCTGAAATCTGGAAAATCAAATAGCCTGTGAATCTGATTTTAAGGATGGTATTTAGGATAACATTATATTCCATTTATTTTTCTCTTCTCTTTTTGCACCAGTCCAAAAAACAGCAATGTCAGGAGAAAATAATTTGAAAAGCAATACCTCTGTTGTTGCTTTGATATTGATCTATACATTCTGATATTTCTTTCTGATATTAACCTTTTGTCTCCAATGCATTTTAGGGTATAAAATGCTGACTATATATTTTTCTATACATATCAGACAAAGTATTAACTACTTTAGCCTTTACTTAGTCTTCTGCATAATGACCTCTGAAAATCTTACATTTTATTTCCTGTAAATCATTGTTCTTGTTGGCATAATGTAATTTTTACTGGAAGGGCTGTTTTGCTGTAGATTTCTGTAAGACATAATTTCTTTAAAGGCAGTCCATGATCATGTAAAACAAATGATCATTTACTCAAGACTTTTTTAACCTGCTGCAGCCTCTGCTGAGCATGTGTTCATTTCTCATTTGTGTTTTGAGTTAGGTGTGTATTAAAGAATGGAGTTATTGCCCTCTATCACCTGAGCCTCTTTTAAAAATCCCAACCATCCCTAAAGTTCTAAATCTGCTGTTGAATTTTTTCTTGAGAAAAGTTAATGTTTCAGAGACTTCCAAAATTATGTATTTTGCAAGCTACACCTAAAACTGAAGCAGGTCTTCTGAGTATAAGGAGTCACTAATAGCGAAAACCTGAGGGGTTATTTTCCTAAGTGTGCTATATAGAGTGCCAGATGATTTTGTTGTACAGTGTTGCTACTTTGATTTTTTAAAAATGGGTTATAAAATGAATATTGCATTCTGGGTCACAACAAAGATCTACTGGAGATAAATAAGTCTCCATGAAGAGGACACCTGAGGGAGAGTAAAAAAAAACCCAAACATATAGGGTAATGGTCCCCTAACACGCTTAAATTCTCAGCTGAGGAGGAGTCCTGAGACTCTTGCAGTTTCTCTTGGTGGCCTTCCATGAATATCACTTTTATGAAACTGGTCAACCTTTTAACTCAGAGAAATCATTTACATTTACAAAGTCCTTTGCCAGGAGGATTACACTTTTACCTGCTGGGTGAGGCAACCTCCTTTCCTAACAGAATATTTGGAATAACAAGAGCATTGCATATTTAATTTATTTATTTATATATTTCTTTATGTATGTAATGTTATCCAGCATTTATCTTGGTAGGTTTCACAGAATGGGTTATAATAAGCCCAGAATTTTGATTTTGAGTGACGTTGCTCAACTGAGAGCCTCTCATTTTGTACATGACTCTAAAGCTGCTTTTCCTTCTGCGTCCAATTGACGCCTATCTGTGCTGTATTTTGTCTGCTATTAAAATATCCAGTTTATAAGACTCTTCACAATCTGCCATCATCCTTAGTATGCTGAACTACTTTACATCATCAGCACAGGCACTTCTTCAATGTCCTTACTGGGCTACTTATGAAGGTGTTAAATATCACAGAACTCCTCCAAGAGACTCAGTAAATTTATCCTTTCCTGTGTTCTTTACTGATCTGCTTCATATGAAGAGGGTTAGGGGCTTGGTTCTGGTTGGGATTTTTTTTTCTTTTCCCCCAAGATTCTTAAATAAAAATGCTATTCTTCCAGCATTCATGAATTGAGCTTTATGTAGTAGGCTACCTTCTAGATTTAGTAGTTTATATATTTCATGACTGACTTAATTTGAACTCTTCAGTGAATACCACTTAGTTCTGGTGAGTGGGTGACAATGGTTTTGTCTTTGTGTATAACGACATTTGTTCAGCTTTATGTATGTGCTCCATATGAATCTCTCCATCCCCAAATATCTCAAGAGATTCCAGATTGGAACTTTCACCAAAAACTGTTGAACATCAGTTAAAATAATAAACTCAGCTTCTGCAAAAATACTTTGTTCTGATTGCTTCTTTATATCTCCACGTGTCATGTGCATCAGTACGAAATCCTTATTTCATCCTTTGTTCCAAAGGATTACAAGAAGGTTATGAAAGGAGCTTGATTTGTTTGCTGACTTCAGAAGTCTTTTTGTTTTTTTTTTGTCTGCCTATCATAATAATATGAGTTTATCTCTTAATGTTTACTTGGTTAATTTTTTTGGTCTTGGCTGTTCTTCATAATCATATGGCATCTACTTATTTTTAGTAAATGCTGAGATTCCAAGTCATCAGATGATTCCAGGATATTTTAACCATAGGAAATATTAAGAAACACAATAAATCCAAATGAAAAGATAAAACCAATAAAGTTATTCTTCCATACACTTATATTGTTTTATATTTCAATATACCTCAAAATTTTATTAATATCTCTTTCTTAGGTTATATTATCCTGTTTTCAGATTAATCAATCATAGGTATTTCTAACTTAAGAAACTTCTAAATTTCTGAGAAAGATAACATAACAAATTCATTATTTGTATTGATCCTCAAATGCACATAGCTATGAATTTTGTCTGTGAAAATTTATATGTATATACATTTTGCAAACTGTTATGCTGAGTCTCCCACCTCTTGAATCTTCCTCTTTGGATACTTGTCATTAGCTTTCTGCTGGACATGACTGCCCATGGAAGGGCTTATGAAAGATATCATGTGTGTATCCCTCATAAGTTTTGGTGTAAAATCCACTGCATTAGTTGACACTGCCACTGTAGATGACATGAGTTAGCAGGACTGACTTTGCCTTGAAAGGGAATAGGTGCTCTGCATATTCTTCCTCACAGTCAGCAGAGAAGCACCTGGAATAATAGTGTTTTCAAACATTTTCTCTACAGACATCTATCAGCAACATAATAAAGTTATTGACCAGTTGCTGTGTGACCAGTACTTAGTCTATCATTCATTTTCAGACCTTTAATCTTACCTAATTTTAAAAAGTGAAGAATTTTTGACTATTGTGTGTTTACGATCCTACTCCTCCTTGTCAATTCAGATGCAATGTGTTTATGGACTGCCTCTCATTATCTCAGAGAAAACAACCTACTTAGCCCTGTCTTAGCTTAGGGCTTTGATGCCTTTGATACATAGTACTAGGGTAGTGATACTCAACATTATAACGTTAACTTCCATTCTAAGTGTATGCTAATAATATAACATTTTATATTTCAATGAAATCAGTTTTTCTGAATTGCTGCCATCTTATCTATATGTTCCCAGCTATAAAGAAAGGCAAAGTCTAACCTCTTCTCCAAATCATATTTATAAAACTCTCTATGTAAATGGAAGGTTCAAGGTCAACTGCTAATCATTGCTGATCACTCAAAGTTTGGATGGAAATCTCTTCAATTTCTAGACCATACCTCTTTCACAGATTGAAAACAGAAAGACTGCTCTTGGCTAAGCAGAGCACATTATTCTGATTTTGGCCATTTGTCACTGGCCCACAGCTTTTAATACAAGTGCCATTATTACATTTCAAATTTTGTTTTCTTCCAAACTGTCTCATGTATCAGTTTTAGAATCACAGATTCACAGAATTAACCAGGTTGGAAAAGTCCTCTGAGATTGAGTCCAACCATTGACCTAGCACCACCCTGACTACTAGACCATGGCACTAAGTGCCACTTCCAGTCTCTTCTTAAATACCTCCAGGAACAGTGAAACTGCCACCTGTCTGGGCAGCACATTCCGATGTCTGATCACTTACTCTGTAAAGACTTTCTTCCTAGTGTCTAACCTAAACCTCCCCTGGTACAGCTTAAGACTGTGTCCTCTTGTCCTTTTGCTAAGTTGCCTGGGAGAAGAGACCAACACCCACCTCGCTACAACCTCCTGTCAGTTGTAGAGAGTGATGAGGTCACCTCCTCTTCTCCAGGCTAAACACCTCCAGCTCCCTCAGTCTCTCCTCATAGGACTGGTACTCCAGTCCCTTCACCAGCCTCGTTGCCCTTCTTTGGACACGCTCCAGCACTTCAATGTCCTTCCTGCACTGAGGGCACAGAATTGGACACAGTACTGGAGGTGTGGCCTCAACAAAGCCAAATACAGGGGAAGAACCACTTCTCTAGTCCTGATGGCTACACTATTCCTGATACAGGCCAGGATGCCATTGTCCTTCTTGGCCACCTGGACATGCCACACTGATGGCTCATATTCAGTAGCTGTCAATCGGCACTCCCAAGTCCCTTTCTGCCTGGCCACTCTCCAACCACTCTGTCCTCAGCCAGTAGTGCTGCAGGAGGTTGTTGTGGCCAAAGTGCAAAACCTGGAACTTGGTCTTGCTAAAGATCATACCACTGGATTCAGCCCACCTACCCAGCCTGTCCAAGCCCCTCTGCAGAGTTTTCCTACCCTCCAACAAATTGACACTCCCCTGCAACTTGGTGTCATTTGCAAATTTGCTAATGGTGGACTCAGTCCTATCATCCAGGTCATCAATAAAGATATTAAACACAATTGGACCCAACACTGATCCCTGGGGGTCACCACTAGTGACTGGACTTCAGCTGGATGCAGCACCATTCACCAGCACTCTCCGGGCCAGGCCATCCAGCCAGTTCTTAACCCAGCCAAGAGTGCATCTGTCCAAGCCATGAGTTCCCAGCTTTTCTAGGAGTATGCTGTGAGAGGCGGCGTCAAAGGCTTTGCTGAAATCCAGGTAGACTACTTCTGCAGCCTTCCCCCTATTCAATAGGCAGATCACCTGGTCAGGCAGATCACCTGGTCATAGAAGGAGATCAAGTTGGTCAGGCAGGACCTGCCCCTCCTAAATCTGTGATGGCTGGGTCTCATCCCTGTCCATCCCATGTATGCAGTGTGATCGCACCCAAGTTGATCTGTTCCATAACCTTGCTGGGCACTGAGGTCATGCTGTAGTTTCCTATGTCTTCCTTTCTTTTTGTGGATGGGCATCACATTGGACAACTTCCAGTCATGTGAGACCTCTCCAGTGAGCCAGGACTGATGATAAATTATGGAGAGCTGCTTGGCGAGCATTTCCACCAGCTCCCTCATCACCTTAGGATGGATTCCATCTGGTCCCATAGACTTGTGAGGATCCAAATGGCTCAGCTGGTCACTAACTGCTTTCCTCATTACAGCGGGTTATCCAGCTCCCCATTATTCTGTTTTCAGCAGGGCTATGTGGCTTTTTGTTGTTTGACTGACATGGGTTGGGTGGGGTTTTTTGTTGTTTGTTTTGCCATTTTTTTGTTTATTCTCTGCATATGCAGCTACAGTGGGCACTATCCTAAATACAAAGCAGGGCATCTCTTCACCAATGATCTGGTAAGATCTTTCCCCCTGCGCTTGTGTTCTCTCCATATCACTACATTACACATCGAATGTTCATGTGTATATATATGGGGGGGGTGGTGTGTCTGTAAATATATCTATATGTGTGTGTGTGTGTGTGTGCGTCTGTATATATATCTATATGTGTGTGTGTGTGTGTGTGTCTGTATATATATATATATATGTGTGTGTATGTGTGTGTATATATATATATATATATGTAATTTTCTGACTAAATTCTGATTCTATTCCTGGCATTTATTTTGTGATTGAGTGATTGGAGTTTGTGTTGGTGAAAAAGGCTACCACAGGTAAACTGACATTGCTCCATCTCATCCATGATCTTCCCTTTCAAGTTAGCAAAGTAGTTTATCAGACTACTAATTTCTGGATATCAAAGCTAATATAAATTATCTGAAAGAAAACTATGTTAGTTCTAAAACATGAATCATAGTGCAATTTTAACTGGCTGATCTCAAATCACTATTAAGGAATCAAGTTAACAAAAGGGGTTTTTAAAGTAAAATAAATAGAAATCATTAAGTCAGTTCATATATTCACGTTTAAGTAGCTCTTACATCCACATTCAAGTGGTGTCAAGTTGACCCTAAGGTGGCATATGAAGATATAATTGTAAAGAAGGCAGTGATGCAGTATGCACAGCCTTGCTTTAGATCTGGCCACTGTGTTTTATTTCCTAAAACTTTCAAAGAGCAAAGAGGAAGAAACGCAACACATATATTTACAGGATAGTCTTAGCTAAAGCAGAAAAATATGTCACAGATTTCTTCTGTATTTGTTCACATTGTGTCATGTTGCTATATCAGGGTACAATATAGACATAGTTCTCAGTGGAAGCAACTTTTCAGGTTTCCATGAAAGCTGTATATAGTAAAAATCCTGGAAAATTGTTTTAAAAACCACATATATTTATTTTGAGCATTTCTTTTTTTGCATCGAGCCATGGTTCAGAAATAAAATCTCAGATCTAGCCAAGAACCCAGTTCTTAACATTTTATCATGTTTACTTGAATGGTGCATAAATAAAAAGTCCATCTTTTGAAATGATTCGGATATTGTCAGAGACCTTTGCTTTCTACCTGTTAGAGTGTACGTAGAATTATCTTCAGACTGACAGCATACCAGTTACCCAAATGCAATTTGTGCACATGCATACATTAAAGAAAATTAAATACCATATGGTGCTGAGCCAGTCACAATTTGTACTGTTTGAAAATAACACACTTTTGAAGCCTGACGACAAATTTTATGGGTTTTCTCTTGCTAATTTATGGAAAAATAGCTCTTAACCACTTATGCATAGAAACACTGCCTAATCTGTAAAAAATCACTGCAAGAATGATTTTAAAGTAAATCACTGTCTATAAAACATGGAAGACCTAAGAAAAAAAGATTTTCCTCTTAAAATACCTGCAACATTTTTTAAATTTCCTCCCTTCCTTAGGTGAAGATGTGTTTTCACTCATCACAAGTGAAAACATGCCAAGCAAAAGAGGTAAATTGAACTGTTTCTGCTACCCCTCAGACACACATGTTGCTGTGAGTCAGAGGGATTCACAGTGAGTGAATTATTTCCTGGCACAGTTTCAGGATGGTGTTTGTGCCTTCTGCTGGTCAGTTGATGAAGCTGGGTGGTGTTAACCAGAAGTTTTCCTTTAAATTGTTGATAAAATAGCAGGAAATAGTGAAGCAGAATTGTTATGAATATCTGAGTGAAAAAAAAATCTGTCTATGGTCATTTGTATAAACTTTTAGAGAAAACTTTAATGCTTAGCATGAGCAAAAGCTGTAAACTACTGAAGCAGCAAATAGAGTATTTAATATTTTTATTTTTTTAGCATATCCATGCCTATCTGAGACTGGAGGCACTTTGAACGAGATACTGGTACGTGTGATAAGAAAATCTAGAGAGATACAGTCTATCTCCTGAGAAAAGTACAAGGCTCTTACAGCTTGATGTCATTTTCCCCTGATCTGAGCCAGCTGTTCCAAGTCCTTGTGTAGGTAAGGGAGGAAGAAAGCAAATGTTATGATCCTTAATTAATACACAGGGAAAAGAGTGTACTGATTAATTGTTGCCTTGTCCATGAGCTCACAGTAGCCCTCTCAAGGGTGGTGACTCAATCTCAGGTTCCTGAGCCATACCTGTTTCTAGCAGGTTCATCCCTTTTGGAATGCAAAGATTCAACATCTGCTTCAGAAGGCAGAGAAAATGGATTTTGATACCCTTTTAAAGGTGGTGGAGGCTTTTTTTCATCTCCTTATTTCCAGAGTTGATTGGAATTTCTCTCATTTCTGAGTCTTACTGCACTGTTCACCAATGACAATCTGTGCTTGGTGTAATAAATGCTCCTTGCTGTTTCCCTTCTCATCTTTATATAAGAAGAATATGGACTATATTGAAAAGCATGTTCTAAAAAAAGAGTTGCAAATGTTTTTGTCACAGTCTTGGTCTCTGGGAAGGGACCAGACCAGCGACGGGGGTTCGCAGACTGCTTGCTGAGCTGTCGTTTGCAGGTTCCCAGGCCCCAGGTAAGGTTTGCCCACCACGAAGGAAGAACAAACACCACGGAGGCCAGGGATGGTCTGAACTGATCCGCAGATCCGAGCTGATCCAACTTTATTAACAGAACCGGGGATTTATATAACCTTGGGGAGGGAAGGTTCTGGAAAGGGGGCGGAGCTAAGGCGGAGCATGCAAATCCACTACAAAATATTGGGTAAAAGAACTGAGGGGTTGTGAACAGGGGTGTGAACTGGGGACAGGCAGGACCGGGACCGCCCCTTGGAGGGAGCCGGCCAATGATAGATGTACCTTTGTGGCAGCTCCTGCCTGCTGGGGGAAACTTCTAAAACAGGGAGAGGCAACATGAACCTAAGAAAAAGGGAGTGGAGGTAGTAACAGGGAAAGTCCATGGTATGGAGACACAGTCCGAGTTAGGAATGGTCCTCCTGGACCTTCCATACGTCAAATTCAGTCCGGCGATCCCTTGCCCTCCTCCATTCCTGCATATCCATATAGTCACCATCTCCAACATGTTTTGGTAATTCTCAGCTCCAAAAGGGTATATGTATACATGTCTGTCTAATTAGAAACTTTGCTCTTTCATGGAATCTGTTTGGCTTTGTCTCATTTTCATAGAAAAAAAAAGGTACAATTTGGTAATGGCAGAAGTACTGTATTTTGTAGCCTTAAATAAGAACTATTCTTTATTTTCCTCTTGGATAATTCTAATTAAAATATTTGTATAAATTAATTAAAAATAAAATCTGTGGTCAACAAATATATCTACTGTAAGCAAAGCATCTATTTATTTTATTGAGACTTTTTATTTAAGTAAACACATTTTGCTTACACAATCTTTTTTCATCTGTTTGGAGGAATAATTCACATAGACCAATATTTAAGAGAAACTATGTGAGGCTACGTTATGTTGAATCCATGTTTTATATATATATATATATATATATATATATATATATATATATAAATACAATCCTTTGTACAGTTGGATGTTATTGCTCTAATATATGTCTCTACTTCACTCTGGTGAAACCCCACCTGGAGTACTGCATCCAGCTCTGGAACCCTCAGCACAAGAAAGACATGGATCTGGTGGAGCAGGTCTGGAAGAGGTCCATGGAACTGATAAAAGGATAGGAACTCTTTTTGTATGAGGAAGGGCTGAGAGAGATGGAATGGTTCAACCTGGAGAAAGGAAGTCTCTAGGAAGACCTTGTTACCACCTTTCACTACATAGAGGGGTCTTATAAGAAAGATGGGGACAGACTTTGTAGTAGGGCCTGTACAGATAGGTCAAAAATAAGATGTTTTTCCACTAAACTCATCTGAGCAGCTGCATACAGAGCCTGGGCATATATTTCTCTCCTCTGACATCCATAAAATGTAAATAAACAAAGGGGAGAATGAGGACTCATATTCATAAATTCTAAAGTGTATATAAATTGCAGGAAGACTGAAGGCCAGGTCTTTTTATTCTCTTTTATTTTCCTCTTTGCTTTTGAGTTTCTTAGTGAACTAATCATCATGTCATTCTCATAGACTTTATTTATTTATTTAGTTAGTTTCTAAAGGATGGGCTGGGAATTACACCTGGTAGAAAATCTTTTCTTCCTCACTGGACATTGCCCCAAGACAATGTCTCATATGGACACTGGCACAGTTTAGGCTCAGGCGGGGGAGGCAACTGACACTTGGCCTGAGGCAGGAGCTGAAACCAGCCCAGCGCAGCTCTGGCCAAGGTAAGCCCAGGTCAATGCAGAGCCTGGATCACTTTACTAGGAAAGACTAAAATCTTATTTATCCAGCAACAATGAACTTCAATTCCAGGAACTATTTTTTAGATTTTTTTCCTCTCTATTGTGTTCTCTTCTGCTGTTACCTGTCTTAATTCACTTGAAGTGATAAAGGGCTTGACAAAAATGGATAATGTTGTGTGTAATAGGATGTGGAAATATTTTATTTAATATTTAATTTATACATCTTGTTAGTCTACACGTCAATCTCCTACAAAGGAAAAGAGTAATGAGGTGAGCTGTTAGCTTTGCCTCTTTATGCTACATTGTCAGTAACCCCATTGAATGTTAATAAATTCTGTCTATTCTTTTTCAAATCAGTTGGAGTCCTAAATATTTTTTTATATTAGTATTTCATCAGTTCTGTTGCAACTCTCTGTCCTGATGCTGTAAAGAGTTGCTCTAACACTACTTGTGGACCTGATATTTCTCTGCTGTGCTCTCTACAAACTTTGACAAAGCCTTTCAAGGTGGCATAGCCCACTCTGGTTTTTATATTTTCTACCAAATTGTTTTGTCCTACGTCTGTGGCCTTACTTTTACTTGGTTGAGCTCATGGTTTGACAGACTTTGGGTTTTGACGGTCTCCCTGGCTTTTCGGTCTCAAAAGATAACAACAGCTTAGTATTTTACTGCATTTATTCGAGAAATTCCTACCTATAAACCTTTTCTTCATGTAACAAATCTGAATGACTGGCACTTTATCTTCTTGTTAGTCTCTAATGTTTTTGTTGCTTTAACCACTCTGTACAGTTTAAAACTGTATACCTAGTCTTATCAGTATATTTGCTTCTTCACATGCTTAGTTCCAAATAATATCTATAATTACTTTTGTCTGCTCTCCTTTGGCTTGTGTATTTAATTTCAGAGTGAGCAATGTCTTCTTTCTTGGGGCCCTGTGTCCATCTGGAAGTGTTGGTAAGATGGTAACTATAAAATGTCCCTTGATGGTGTCGCTACTCCTGGGAGTGAAAGATAGACACACAGTTCTACAGTCTCAATGGTTTTATACTGGTGTAACTTCATTTACCACAGGCAGCTGTAGTTGCAGTAGTGAGCTGCAGAACTCAGTAGTGTATAGCAGACAAAAGTTCTGCTGTGAGGAGGGGAAAGGGAAGATGACAAGCAGACTACAGAAAAAAGCCACAGCCAAACTGAAATCAGGGTATCCTTTTGTACTATAAAATAGTTATCAAAATGCCAGTTAAATAACATGCCACAATTACGAAATTAAAAAAAACCACCACACATTTAGCATATGTATCAGTGGCTGTGAACATGGTTGGCAGTGTGCATTGACAGAAGATGTCAAAGCTTTCTATTGAAGTGAGGAGACAGAGAAAACAAAGTGATTTTTAATCCCCATGTAGCTTTTATGATTTGAATGAACTTGATTATTTTTTCCCTCCACTAAGCTTTTTATTTTCTGAATAAGAATGTGAGGTTCCTCACTCTACCTTAGTTTCAAAGAGCTGCTGCCTGGGTCTCCTGTGGCGTATTGTCATAGAGGTGTACTTGCAGCAGACTAAGTCACACAGATCTGAATTTCATGATCTTTTACTGTTTGTCACCTCTAACATTCTTCATTCAGAAACTGTAATGTTTCCCATGTATTCATTCCATGGTCTAAACATTATCCCCTTGGTAGCACTGATGGAGGCAGTAGATGAGTTGTCAGCACAGTTTGTATCTCCATTAAGAAGTACAGTTCTCTATTGTTACTCAAGGTCAGCATAGTCCTGGAAGATTACACAGAGGGAACAAATGTCCTGAAGGCAGGACATTTGCGGCAGCACACAGTATTAGAAGCTGGGATATGAAAGTCTTAACCTTATTCCATAAATTACAATGTAAAATATTCTCTGTGCTCTAAAATTACATCTTTTTATCTGAGATCAATATTTACACAAGGTTTTATAATGAAACAAGTCTTTGAAGCACAACTGTATTTTCTTTTTTTTTTTTTTTTTTTAAATAAAGGCATTATTTGGTTAGTCTGATATTGCCAAACACTTAAGAACTGCAGATTGGGACAGTAGCTCTAGTAGATATTTTAAAATTCTTGTAAAGTAATAGCATGCGTTGTACTTGGAACTGTAAAAATCACAAAACCCTAGCAATTACAATAATGCCTATGGAAGGGAAATCTTTTCAAACTTAAACAAAAAGGAATCACTTCACTGCCATTATGAAGCTATTCACTACAGTCATAGAGACTGAGGTGCTACAAAAAGGAATTACAGAAATTGTGATAGTAGTAATAGTACAGCCATGTCTGAAATCAGTTCTGAAAGAGATAGTTAAGAAGTGATGAAGGTAGATTTATTTTAAAAACAATAATTGATTGAAGCTCATCTGTCTTGTGGGAAAGAATGTATTTTGTTCTTAGGAAAATGAAAGTTGTAGGTATTGTTACAGTTAGAGAAAAGTTGAGACAGTACAATTTTAGAGATCTGCCATCTTTCACATTTTTCAGCTCTGATTACTTTTTGATGTGTTATCTTGTGAACAAACAGTTTTAAATAACTCCTGCCTTTCTTAATGGGTTTGACTATGAAAGCTTAAAGATGCTGGATTTGAGATGAACAAACACCAAATATAAGATTACATTTAGTAAAATAAAATAGGAAATTGCAGGAGACACAGAATGAAGTTCTTTCTCAAGAAAAAGGTCTTCCATCCTATTGTGACACTATTTTCACTCTTGTCATGAGCAGTGTAAAAGAAGGGATTAATTTTGCTTCTTTGCACACAACCCTAGACTGAAATCATGACAACGGGCAGCTATACCAGAAACTCTTACAAATTAATCAAGTTCAGTGATGAATTAGCAAAGCCATATACCACCTAACCTGTAGGCACAAAAATCTCAGGACAAACAGCTGTTTTGACATTTCTAGGTGGGAATCCTGCCCTCCACAAACATATTTGATGCTCAGACATGGTCTCTTGGCTGCTTGCAGTCATCCCCATCTGTCAGGATGGCACTGTGCCCACACACAAAGTGGTATGTCAGCTTTGCTAGGGCATAGGTGCCAAGTAAATTCTGCTGTTTGCAGAGGTTTGCATGTGCTGGTTCTTCAGTAGGAAGCCTCTGCTCTGTCACAGTAAGGCTGCCTCTCAACATGACACCTTACACTTGATTACACCTGTTGACACTTTTGCATCTAAGAGAGAACACTTGCATAGTACAAGCAAGAACACTGGTATACAGGAATGGATTTATGAGTCTGTATTGCATATACACCTCCAGGTTCATCATTGTAGACTGGAGAGAAGAATCTTTACATAATTTATGTCATCATCATCATTCTTCGTTTGCCCCTAACTCCAAAAAGAAATTCTAGTAATCATCATAAACTCAGTCAAAACAAGAAAATAAAACACAGTAGAAAATGGTTGCTGTAGCAAGGAAAGAGAAGTCTGACTCTTCTGTCTTACAGTTTTGCAGTGGTGAAACTGAGTTTACCATAGGGGAATATCTTTGCTTTATCCCAGTGTATGAACTATGAGGGCAAAGAAAAAACAGACACTTAAACTGGGTATCGTGCTTGAGAAGCTCTGTGAGCAGCCTATGTATCTGAGAAAGCATAGGAAGACCTACAGGGAGAGCTTCCTTAGCAATAAAAGGCATAATCATATAAAAGATGAGAAAATTCTGAGAGATATTACTGTATCTTCTTCTTATAAGAGTGTGCTGCCTGGTCCAGGGAAGAAGGCTGCACTGCCTTGGGGAAACTGAGTTATTTTGCATTCTACTTATTCTTGGAATTATTTTCTTTGATGAAGAGATGAATGAACTGAATTGTCCCTTCAAAGGACAGCTTGGTCTTTCAAAACCAGTTCCTCTCATTTCCAGACAAGTTGTTATTCATAGAAGTCAGGGACAGAAGTCTTCATCATTCCTTTTATGTCTTGTAAATTTTAAATTTCACAGGAATGTTTCCTGTAATAATGAGGACATTTTTAGCAACCTAACCAGCTTCTACTTATCTTCTCTTTTCCTCTCTTGTTGCCATATAACTACTCTGTTTTATGTGTGACTCATCCCTCTGTGTTTCATTAATTTTTTATGTTGCATTGAAAAACTCACATAAGATGAATTTTCAGATGTATTTACTCTTCTTTTTCTAAAAAAGAATCTAATTTAAAAATACCTCATATTTTAAAAACCTCCAACATCCTGATTAGTCATAAACATCTTTAAAAAGGTCATTTAAAAGCAAGAAATAAGCTCCAATAGCTTGAAATCTTCCAGAAACACAACTTCCTGTTCTTATTTATTTTTATTTTGTCTACTCACTAACTGAAGTGAGACATGTAAATTCAGTAACTCAGAAAGATTTAATCCAGTAGAAGGAGACATAAAATCCCCTGTTATTATATTTTTTCCTCCCTTGACATTAATAGTATCTCTTACTCTCCTTTTCTTGCATGTATTTTTCCAAAGAGTGTATCTTATTTGCCATCTCTATTTGCATAATTCCCATTATATTTATTCTTAGGCTTTATTTGTGCTGTAGCAAAAGTTCCAAGCACTCGTATTTTCCTAGATATTTCTCAGTCCTCTAGTACAAAGTAGGGTTGGCCTGTTTCTTTTTTTCCTTTTTTCCCTGTTCTACTAAGTTATTCTCCAACCCTCCAGCACTATATCATATTATTCTAACTACATAGTGTATCATTCTACCTCACCTGCCCTACCACTCTATCTCTTAGCGTCTTTGACAAATTATCACCATTATTTCCCTTCTAACTCTTCTTGTGTCATTCATCACCCATGACATTAAATAACCGTTTTTCTATCAAAATAATATACCTACATCATCTAACCAAGTGAATATTCAACCATTTTCTATTAGAAATGGCCTGAGACTGACATATCTGTCCCACCTGGCTATTCACAGATAAATGGATGTACTGAACTGTTACCAGAAAAAAGGAAAAAAAAGAAAAAAAAAAGAAAAAGAAAAAATTGAAAAGAAGGGTGTGATGGTTTTCGTTTCCAGTTAAAACATCCCTAAAATGATTAAGTTTTCCAGGACATTACAATCCACAGATACTTTAAAAGAGAAAACTTCATCATAGAAATATTGTCACTGACATAAAGTATGAAGGATATTTTAGTTGAATGCTTTGCAATATGAAAGACCTAACTTTCACTTTTTTGTTTGTTTCTATGTATTGCAGTAGTTTAATATTACAAATGCTCAATCTATTTAATCACACGAGTTTACAAAACTGATTTGAGGCAAATCCATTCCATGTACATAAAAGAGAACTAGTTGAAATGGAGTATTTCACTACTGCTTGTGTTTATAATGCATTATATTTTAATGGAATTGGAAGAAAATCTCTCCAAAGTTCCCTAAGATAGGAACATTGACAGAAGCCAGATAGGCTTTTTGAGTTCTGGAAATCATAATGGTTTATGTTTTTATTATTTTTTGAATTTAAATGTTTGTGATAACGTTCACTATTCATTTTATATATATTTCATTCAATAAAGAATCAAGTTAACACAATCTGAAACTAATTTTATAATTAGTTTTATAAATTAAAATATCTGGCTATTGCATTAGACACTTAGAACTTTAAATAAGGTAAATAAGACTGTGAGCACTCAAAGAAGAACCAGCTTTCTATATTAGGGCAAAATATTTCAGGCTAATATTTCTAAAAGTGATGTACCAAGACAAGAGGTATAAAAAGCTTTGTGACTCTCAGCACTAAGACTCCTGAAAATTAAGCACTCTTTATATTCTCTGTTACTGATGTGGCATTTCCCTGGCTTGGATAAAGGAGGGAAGTGGTGGTAGAACAACCCCAAATGTTATTTGTTCCAGATTAGAAGACCGAATCTTTAGCCATCAATATAAAATAATGAATCTCAACTTCTGTTGGCTGAGGAGCAACTTCAACAGAAATTTCCCTTCTCCAGACTAACGTGCAGTGATGAGTTGAATGGTCTTGTGAATTCAGCTCCATTCAGGCTGAGCTGAATGTACCTCTTTTACCTTTATTAAATAGAATGATAGAAAGCCCTCTCAAGAAGAATATTAGAGATATGGAACCTAAATTCATGTATCTTTTTCTGCACCCCTGATTGTGGGCTTATGCTATCAGCATGGTGATTTTATGAGTTTGTCAAGGAACTGCTGTCTACCCCAAGTAATTTAAGGCAGAAAATTATGTATATCAATTACATCATACTTACAGTATTTGTCTTATTTCGGCTTTTCCTTTCAGCATAGGATGTCATTGAAATAAGGTATTGTAACACTGACTTTTGGTCAGCTAAAGTTGTTAATTGATTCTAACTCTAAATTAGCTTTCAAAGGTAAACACTTAACCTGTGCTGAGGCTTAATGACCATTGTCAAAAAGCAATAATACCTTTCCTTTTCTATATTCTGATTTCAGTTGGTCCAGTTATTTTATAACATTTTAATGAAATTAATGAAATTCAAATACAATCTATAAGCACTTCTTTTGTGTGCCATTTTCCATATATCCTCTCATAAACAATCATTCATTAGTTTATTCACCTGAATTAAATAAAGAGCAAATCTCTCAAACACTCACAGTATAAAAAGAATATATTTCAGCCCTCTTCTTTTTCCCTTTTCTTCTTTTCCCCCTTTTTTCTTTGACAATAAAGGAGAGGTCCACAGGAAAAGACAATCTGAACAATGTTTTTTGTTTCTGCTAGGCATTGCTATTGAAGGCAATCATGATAGCTCACTGGGTTTTCATGTTCCTCTCCACATGATGACATGGAGTTATGCAGCTACTATCAAAGCATGTGTTCTCTCCTTTGCTACTGTTAATAGAGGCATGCCAGTCTCTGGAAGCAGTATGGGTTAGCTATGATTACAGTAATTTTTCTTCTAACAGATGTAAATGGAATGGCATTACTCAAAAAAGCAGAGCTGATTGCCTCTTGCTGTTCGCCATGATTGATCTCTAGAAGAAAAAGATGTGGGTTTTTTCCCATCCTCACATGTGTGAAATGAGATCTCAATTAGTGGTGCATCACTGGGTGTGCTATGAGGAAACTCTGTTTTCAGATGCACCTGTATTGTGGGAGAGAGAGCAGGGAAAGGCAGAGATGTAGTTCCAGGCCATAGTCAGGCCTTCTGCAGCTAACCTGCTGTGTCACCTGGCAGGAGGGAGCCTTCAGCCCTTTGCTTTTCTTGACATCCAGGTGGACCTCACCAACCTAGCTAGGCAATCAACCAGTCACCTGTGCCTGCCTAACCTACTAACTCTCCTACAGTTAATGGTACAATTAACTTTAGATACAAAGGAGCAACATACCTGCTTCCTTTCCTGTGGTGTTTGACATCTTGCTACCTCCCCTCTCTGCTGAGGAATACCTTCAGGGCAGGTAGCTCTTTTTGCTAGCTACAGGTGGAACTCTGGGTGGTGAGAGCCTCAGGCAAGAGGCTGTGACCTGCCCACTCTTTGCTTAACAAGGGACATGGGGACCTGTAGCTCAGCCAGGTGATCAGACACTCAGACACAGCAGGAGCTGATGACCACAGATTTTCATGCGCCTGGACTGCAAATGTACAAAAACCCAGGCTTTGCTTTGTTTGGGGTCTCTCCTTGGAGGCACCCAGCTCCAGCTGTTATTGCACCTTGATTAAATTAGAGACAACTGAGACTCGGATATGGGAAACCTGAGGTCGAGTAGGTAAGGAAACCTGGTCTGTCTGAGTGTGGGGTGTGTAGCTGTGAAGGGGGCTTGGTCCCAGCTCAGGTGGTGTGAGTGTTACTGCCAGAGTGAGTCCTGGATGGTCATAAAAGTAGGTTTTCTTAACTCCTCTGCTACCAGGTCTCTCAGAGGGAGCTCTTTTAACCTTGTCTTGTGCCTCAAATAAGAAACTACATTTGGAAAAAAGAAACCAAAAAAACACAAGAGCAAAATGAGACCCAAATGAAAAACAACCCATGTTTTGTTCATGCTGTTCCTGTTCCAGCATGCAAAACCCACCCTTTTCAAAGCATCTGGCACATCTACACAGACAGATGCAGACAGCCCAAACTCATTCTGCCCACCCTGCAAGCTGTCTGGCCTTACTCCAGCTCCCATCCAAAAACCATGTGGCTGTGGTGGAGCATCACTGAGCCTGGACTTATAAAACTGACTTCTCAAGAGTCAAACACAACACTATGCAGCTTTGCAGCTTCTGGCCAGGATGAGGTTGGCTTTTTCCTTGCTCTGAGCATGAACAGAATAAATTCAGGTCTGTCTGTACCAGTACTTATAGACGTCTTTTAAGCTTCTCTATTAGGTCCCTGTTTACCAAAATCCCATCCAAATAACATAGTTCTACTCTTTTAACACTTGGCATACCTTCATTCCTATAATCTGTTGAATATTTGTACTCATACATTGTTGTTTACAGTCCATTCAAAACAAGTGTACAAATAAAGCGGTATAAAAAAGAATGACAAAGGAGAAAGTAGGTGTTTTTGTTATTTAATTTAATAATTTTAAGAATTTTTTTTGTTAGATATTAATCTGTTAGTCTTGCACATCTTCCCAAAATTCCCCCATGATCCCTATCCCCATACTGTGGGGCTAGAAAAATATCAGAATTATGGCAAGGGCACGGACTGATAAATATTCTCTGTAGGTTAATAATTTTGAAAGCTTATACTTTGGGCAGGAAATGAGAAGTTCTTAGAGTTAATATTCTGTTTTCATTTTGGACAAGTGAGCTTTTTTTTTTTTTTTGCTAATCATAGTAAATATATGTTTAGGCTCTCACAATAGATCACAGTTAATTTCCAGATAGAATCTTTGGGGTTGTGTTCCCTGCATATTTTAGTGTCTCCACCAGTCTGTGGAATCACATCAAGACAGTAAATTTTGTTGTTCACTACAAGCATAACAAATTTTTCTAATGGATTAAAGAGCTTTGTCTGCTCTTAAGACACAGCCCCTGTCTGATAGCATGCATTCCAAAAGAATTCTTTCTTATATGAATGTTGTTTAAAATATTATCTTAAGTCAGCACTTAAACTTCATGAAAGTTTATTTCCACAGTAGTTCAGGATTTATTTTCTCTTAATACTGGAATACTATGGAAAGAAAAATAAGGTTGCACCTTACTTCTCAATTTCCTTACTGAACCGAATAAATACAAAATCTTAATATCAGAAAAGAAAAACAAAAAAAAAAGGGGGGGGGGGGGGGGGGGGGATTGAGACAGATGTGTTTGAAGGTAGGGATCTTCATGTATCCAGTAAGTAATCAGGCTTTATATGGTTTTCTGTTTTGAGTAGATTATGTAACTGTGAGTAGTAAGTTTAAATATGTAAAATATATAAAAGGTCTTTCACTAGTACAAAGGCCTTCTGTCAAATCTCTTTAAGGTGACAGAACTAGAAAAATCTTTAATGTACTGCTGGAAAGTTGTAGAATTGAAACCAAATTCTTCTGTCTTCCCAGTGTGTGCTCAGCAAAGGTTAGCGTCCTGTCTGGGTACCAAGTCAGTGTTGATGTACTTCAAACAGACGGAGAGAGGCTGTAACTTCATCCTGCACGCTGAGTCGCAGTTGGATTGTGGAAGTGTGCCGGACTTTCTGTCCTTTTACTGTATTTAAGAAGGTGAGCATGTTTTACAGCAACCCCACTTTCTACATAGCCATTTGGTTTTGGTCTCTGAATAAAAATACACAGCAAAGACAGAGAGCTTGGGTTTGATACAAAACTCTCTCCAAGTCTTATAAACTACTTTATATATTTAGTATAGAATATACAGTTTTAACTCTTACATTTTTCAACCCAGTGTTGTGGAAACCCAGTGCTTTCTCAGCACTGTCTTTCACAGAAATCTCTTCACTTTCTTTGAGTCCCTTTTTTTGTTCCCAATTGTGTATCGGTTAGAGTTATGTTTTTCCACACCTGAGGGGCACCTGTAGACAACATTGTCATTCTGTATGACTTTTATTATACAGTTAGAGAGACATGAAAACAAGAAATAAATCAAGCAGATACTCCCTGAAGGAGAGAGTGTATGTTGCTTCACTCATATACCACAGCAGACTTGTGGATACAGCTGATTGATAGAAATACAGTATGTGGAAAACAAACTTACTTGTGTTTACCTAAAGCTATTTTCATCACAGATATTTGTATTATGTACATGATACATGAGACATGCTGTGCAATTGGTCGAACTTGTAATTGGTTTCAATTCATGCAAATTCCATGTCTAGCAGTAATGATGGGGCAACAGAAGGAAATCTTTGATTCAGTTGTATCCTATTATATAGTATTAAAGGGTAGTTCTACACATGAAGAAATTAAATGAACTTACCTTAGACTGTAACATGCTATCACTTGCTTGAATATAAATACCTTAACAAATATTTAGAAAGCTATACTTGAAAGCTGAGTGCTTGATGCCTGATACTTAATCACTTCAGGACCTGACAACTTCTCATAGATCAATAATAGAGCTAAAGAAACACAGTGTAGAAGAAACACAGATTAGACTCTAAGGAAGTCATGGGTTTGCTTTAAGAAAAAACATAGTATTTTAAATTTGTTTTACAGATTCTAAGCTCTGTAAGTAAAAGGCCTGCAGATTCACATTTCTACAACCTCATTCACTGAACAAGTTCTTTAATGCTGAATGAAAGGTACATCTCAAACATCCATATTTTTTCCAAGATCTGTTTAGTGCCAATAAGTTCAAAGATTTTTCATTGCATGGAGTAAGGTAAACATTTAGGAAGAGCTCAGTATTCAAGAGGAACATATGTTGACCTTTAGCAATTGTGGTTTACAAGCAAAGCTATTTGATATGTGGAAAGAAATTTCAATATCAAAATAAGTACAATATTAAATATTTACCATACAGAAGATGAAAATACACAGAAAATACGGGAGTACTAAACATACACATATATACTGAAATGGACTAAATGAGATTGTAAAAGCTTTCATTGCTATCTCTAAAGCCTTTATAAAGTGAAACACAGGAATACAGGGGAATAAGACAAACTATGAGAATGTATGCAAGGGTACCTTGGATGGAAAAGAATTTCTATTACCTTCCAAGCATATTTCTCTTTTATCAGCACAATAGCATTGGTGCTTAAATCTAATAAAATGAAAAAATTAAAAATCCCCACAACTTCTCAGACAACAATAAAAAATATACTTGAGAACTACATAAAATGTCCACGCAGTTAAAAGAAATAATCCTTTAAATGACCTGAAGGATTATAAACAAATACTGAATGTCCTCAGACCCTAGACAGAGAGACCCAGATATGACTGTTCAGTGCCCATCATGGTCAATGAAAGACCCTCATGAGATGCAAGATTTCACTGAACAAGAGGCTGAAGGAACAAACTCAAGTTTGATGATTGTAAAACTCATAAAGAATATTAGCTTTTTGGAGTTGGAAGAAAACATGAAATTGGTTGACAGATTTGTAGCGATGGTTCTTGAGGAAGAGAATCAGTCAATTCCATGTAGCAGTGAAGAAAATGCTCCCACAGACATGAGCAAGGTAATCTTGATGAAACATAGTAGTTTTCTGCTGCCAGAAAGTTCCTTCCAGTATTTAGAGTGGGATGAGCTCAGCAATCTCACATCTAGATACTGACCACTTCCCATAACTTAGCTTGTTGGTACAAGCTGGACTGTAAAATGCAGGAGGAGTAAAAGCCTCAGTAACACAAAAAAAAGAAAACCAGAAAAACAGCAGCAACATACTATAGAAGGATATAAATGAAGACAGGCAAACTGCTCAGATGTAATCATGGAGCTCTCAAGGAATCCTTTTGATTGGCAACAATAAGATTTTGTGATGGAGAAGCAGCTGGCAACCAGGCAGACTATGTTAGGGTAACTAAAATAAATCCAGACCAATCTGTAGAGACACCTGAATCACTGTCCTTTAAGGTCTTATCTGAAAATCAGAGAGTATATCAGATATCATTCACTATTTTGAATTAAAGGTAAGACTCTAAATAAAATATTTTTTCAAACTTTGAAGTGAAGAGATCTGAATAAATATTAGGACTACTTCTAAGAAAATCCTCAGCCTACTCACAAGGCAGAACATAGAAATTGGACCAATTTTTAAAGTCTGAGATGATTAATCATTAAAACTTCATATATTCATCCTTTAATCTCCATTATAATAATTAAAGTGTACTAAATGACTTGGCATTGTGTGAAGTTACATAAAAGAAAATTTTCAACAAAAGAGACCCTTTTAAAGGCTGTTACCACTACATGTGATTAAAGTCTGACTTCTTCCATCAGGACAGATGATGAGCAGCAAATTGCCGGCAGTACTTGCAAATTGAACAGAAAAACCTGCTTATCGACCACTTAAATTGTTTTAGAGCAGATTGATATATCTCAGTTATTTATGTGAATAAATATCAAGAGAATAAGCCTCTCAATTTACAAGAATTCCCAAGTGGTAACTGCCTGGAACACAGAAAATAATCACAATATCAGTCCTCTACCCAACAGCACATAGATTACATACAAGTATCTCTTTGAACAGCATAACTGATAACATGCAGCTTGCAAAGTGTAGCATAAAAGCAGTTTCTAAAGTTAGGGTCAGACTCTTCCACAAGAGAGTGACTGAACATGAAAAACAAGCAACACTTTTGGGAGGCATGTTAGGTAAAACTGCAAATTTATTTTCAAGAACTAAGGAAGTATTTTGAGTTATAATCTTGTGAAATCACAGGAAAAAAAGTGCAATCTTGGTCTTCTTTTAAATTAAGAATAAGGTTAAGCTTGCCACATTTCTGATTAGCACACTGGGAACTAATCCTGCCTGTGTCATGACATAATGCTAGGCATTCATAGCACATAAAAAACACCTCATTCTCTCATCTGCCACAAAGCTTATCAAGTTCAGAACAGTATTACATTATTAGCCAATCTGACAAAGGAGTCACCGTTGTCTAGAAAAGAGAAAATTTATTAGTTTCTAAAACTTCTAAAACTATATTTTGTCATTTAAACCAATGCAGGTCTGGGATTTGTCTGAAATTCCAACTTAGATGATTTTTTTCCTAATAAAAATAACAGCACAAGGTACATAAGGAATGAGAATCTGGAACATATTCCAAACATTTTATTATTTGTGGATGAAATATTTAGATTAATTGAGCCTCAAATACTAAAGTCTTCAACTAGTATGTAAGTGGATGGATGGATGGATGGATAGATAGATAGATAGATAGATAGATAGATAGATAGATAGATAGATAGATGATAGATGATTTAGTTGAAGATGTTCCTGCTTATTGCAGTGGAGGTTGGATTAGGTCCCCTCTAACCCAAATTATTCTATGAGTCTATAGATGGATGAAGGAGTCAATGGATAAAATTTGTAGTCCTTTGTGGCCTGACCGCAGAGGCCCAACTCACCTTCATGTGGCAGTGAATATATTAGGGTGTATGAAGAATTGTGGAAGGCAACTAATGGCAAGCAATCCCTTCAAATACCTGTGTAAGGAGTACTTTAGGCATAGTGCAGCTACCTAGGGCCAGACAAAAATGTTGTTTGGTATAGGCCTGTAGGCCAGAGAATTTTAAGGAAGCCTAATATTACCTCAAACAATCTGAGGTTATCATGATCTGTGAAGATCATGAAGATACTGAATTATACCAAGACATCCTTTTAACTCCAAAACTGTTCAGCCTTTAAAAGACATAAAGATACCTTTAATCTCTCGGGTGCCTCAGCTCTGTCAAAGTCTTACAGAACCTCACTCCTGTACCATAAATATTTTAGCTTAATGTCTTCTTGCATTGCAGCTCTGTCTAGGAAATTATCAGTGCTATTAAAATACATATATTATGTAGGACAAATGCAGATAGTAAACAATAATGTGTGCTGAATAAGTTAGTATTTTTCTAAGACTTTGTATTGGGTTTATATGGCAGGGTTTTGATAGCAAGGGAGCTACAGTAGTCAATTCTCCGAGAAGCTGCTAAATGCTTTCTTGTGTCTCAGCCTTGGCTGAGACAATCAGTAACAGTGTTAGCACTTCTGCAATAACATATTTAGGAGGGGGAAAAAACTGCTGTGAAACAGCAACTGGAAAAGAGTGATAATGTGTTGGAGAAACAGCCCTGCAGAGACACAGATCAGTGAAAAAGGAGCGGAAGGAAGTGCTCCAGGTACTGGACCTGAAATTCCTTTGCAGTCTATGGGAAAGAGCATGGTCAGACAGGTGAGACAGGTTGTCCTCCTGGAGCCCATAGTACATGGAGGACCTCACACTGTTTGAAGGAAGCTGTGACTCTGGGGGAAGCCCATGCTGGAGCACCTGTTGACCCATGAAGAGAGGAGCCCACACTGGAGCAATTTTGCCATCAGGACATGTAACCCTCTGGGGGGCCCATACTGGAGCAGCCTGTTCCTGAAGGACTGCACTCCATGGAAGGGATTCATGCTAGAGCAGGTCATGAAGAACTGCATCCTGTGGGAGTGACCCCATAGTAGGGCAGAGGAAAAGTGTAAAGAGGAAAGATCATCAGAGACAATGTGTGATAAAGTGACCATAATCCACATTCCCTGTCCCTCTGTGCTGCTGAGGGGAGAAGAGTTAGAGAAATAGGGAATGGCTATGAACTCAGGAAGCAGGAAGGGATAGAAGAAGGTGTTTTAAATTTGATCTTTATTTCTCATTACCCTACTCTGATTTAATCAGCAACAAGTTTAATTTTCCCCAAGTCAAGTCTGGGTTTTCCTGTGATGGTGATTGGTGCATGATCTCTCCATGTCATTATCTCAACACGTGAGCCTTTCTCTGCATTTTCTCCCCCTGTCCCATTGAGGAGGGGAGTGGCAGAGAAGCTTTGATGGTTCAACCTGCCACATAGTCACTAGGACTTCTAGTGTGTCCATTGCTTATATTGTCAAAGTCAGTCAAATAGTGGGCCAAAAGGCCTTTACAGGGACCTTCCCTAAGGAGTAGGTAACTCACAGAAAACAACTATTTAAACTCTGGGTTTTTCCTGCTGAGCCTGAGAAAGTTATTCTGGTAGTTACAAACTATAAGAGGGATGGATTTTTTGTGAAGCAGTCATTTTAAGGTACATGACAATATATATGGACACAAAAAGTCTTCAGATAGAAATTGTCTTTGGTCTTAATATCAAGGGAATTGCATTCTCTCTACTTTCCTGAAGTGCTAGAGAATAACTTTATAAAAAATTTTTAAAAAATTTTCTTCTAAAAATATTTGCTATTGTACATTTACTGCAGAAAGGAACGTTTACTTTGTCGTGTTGCTCCCTGGCCATGCCTGGGAATGTGAACAATCATTTTGACAGAAGGTGATCAGGAATGGGATTCATCTTATATAACTTCAGTCATGCTAAATTAGAGCAACTAGTTCAAGCTAGCTGCCTAGGATCCATGTGCAAGACAGGAATAGAGAGTAATAGGAGCACAGTGTCCCTCATCTTATCTCTCAGATAGTGTTTTGGATAGGGGTAAATCATCCACCAGCAATGCAGAGTTTCTTCAGACACACCGTTGAGGGAGCATGGATTATCAGTTTACACAACTTAAGTTGGCTATCAAGTCTCTCTCCAAGTGTATCAAATTATGTAAAGACAGCTCTAACCTGTTTTGTAGTCAGCTAAATGTGAACAGTCATTAGCTGTTTAGTTGAATGGTTGAATAATTCAGTAGATTTCGGTGACTATGGCACTTACTTGGTGCTTGTTCCTCCTCTGACTCCAGAAGAAATTATCACAAACACTGGATTATAATGGATTGGCATAGGTATCATTGCTGCTGTGTTCTATTTCCTGTCCATTCCAAAATTTATTTTAGAAAACAGAAAAAAGGAAAAAAGTTCTCTGAAGACCCATATGACTGTCAGGTGAGGCAACCATATTTTATCATACACCATACCTCAAGCTACAGCCAGTTCCAACTAAAGATAAAATTTAAAAGGAGGAAAGGAAGTCAAAAACCCTGCAACTATTTATTTTGATTCTGGTAATTCTAACTCTGACTTTAGCTATTTTTGTGGGAAAATATAGTCAGTATTTAATAAGAGAAGCCACTATTTCAGGTGTCAGAGGAAGGTGTGGGGTCCTTTCCGTAATATTTTTTTGGCACTGTAACTATTTTCAACAAAGTTTATTCAGGAAAGTAGAGGAGAAACAGCCATCTCTATTACTGAATGTCAGCAAAACAGAATAGATGGGAGCAATTGTCTCATCATACAATACTGGTTTAAACTGCCCTTGATGTTTCTATTTTCTTTTTCCGAGCACATAAGATGCACATTACTGCAAATTAACTCTTTTGGTTGCTGATACTTTAAAAGTTTAGTGTAGAATAAGTTACTAAGATAACCTTGGGAAGCAGAACATGTACTAATTACACCTGCTGACAATAACATTGTGTCCTTCCCCATGGAGCTGAAATAGGAAGACAAAGAATAATTGCATGTATCTTTATGTTCAATTGATTAAGAACAATGCTTTGACAAAGCCATTATTATTATTATTTTGAGGAATAAGTCCACAATTAGTAGAAGAAAGTCAGGACAAGATCACAAGAAACACTTTATTCAACAATACAGTAGTGTTTCTGCTGAGTGTTCTTGCCAGAAATCAATTTTACAATGTTTAGTTGAAAACTGTAATAAATACTAAGACATATCAACAAATTCTTTATGTTAAAATATGATCAATTACTTTTTTTTACCTTTCTGTTATAAAACACATTTTTGTTATATTTAGCACAACACCCTTATATCTCTGGTTTTCTAATTTAAGAGGGCAAATGTATGTACTGCTTTGAAATGATAATAAATTAACATCCATATTTACTCTCACTCTGTATGTTTTCAGGTGTAGCAATGTTACAGATCATAAGTTCTTTCTGCCACTAATACCTAATCGTCCAGGCAATAATTTATCCTGGAATATTGAGGTGAACACACCCCATGCAATGCATCATTGCTGCAGACTTGTCACATATTTCATACACTTGTTGAAGGTTCAGTTACCTGCCCTGTGTTTTCAAGCTCACTGAGGCATTAGGATACTCTTTTCTCCTTTTCTGTCCTCTAGAATTCTAACTCTTGAATACAAGAGATACAGAGCAAGCTGCCTTTATTGAGAATTTCTTCATTATCTCACTTTGAGCCATAGAAGGCTGACACGAGTGACTGAGATAAAAGTACATTTTCTGTAAATATCAAATAAATTTTTTTCTTGATTTCTGTACACTAAATTGTTACTTTCATTAATAATTATTGGATTTAATTCTATCTCCTTTACAGGTGGAAGTAGGGTTTTTTTATTTATATGTAAAAATCTATGTTTGGAGAACTCTGTTGCATGCAGACATGCCTACCAACACTCTGGGAAAAGACAGATTTTGGATTGGGATGGCTAGAGGAGTTTACCTAATAGGAATCCACCAGCAAGTCATTTCTATAGTAAAAGCTCTACAAAAGTTCCATGATATATTCCCTGGGTGTAAACACTTGGGAATGTTCTTCAGGTATCAACTTGCTCTGAATATATGATTTTCCTATGAGTTTGAAAATACTTTTTTATCTGCCTGCTTCTGTGTATGTCCATTATTACATCACACCATCAAAAGGTTGTATCACACTAAAAATACCAAAACTTTTTTTTGAGAAATGTGGCCTTTTTTCCTTAGCTAAGATCTCTGACAACATTTAGAATATATCTGGAGAATGAATAGCACATTATTGTAATTTTCTGCCAAATTACAAGTGTATCTATTAACTCCAACACCAAACATTGTTTCTTGGATTTCAAAGGTCCAATGCATAAGCTAGTTTTGGACACCTTTTGCCATCAACACATCCTAAACAATTATTAACAGTGGAATCAATTGTATGTTTGAAAAAAAAAGAAAAAAACCAAAACCAAACAAAAAACCCAAATCAAACAAAAAAACAACTTAGCTTTTTAATGTGAGTTAGTAAGTACATAACTTTTTTTTCTTTAAATCCAGCGTACTGGTGTAATCATGACTTCAGAAAGCTATGGTGTGTTTTTACAGGGACATGGCTGTGTCTTTTAATCTAAAGCTTCATCAACTGTAGAACAGCTAGAGTAATTCCCCAAATTTTTGTACTACTATAATCTTGTGATCAAATTGTGTGTGGGGTAATGCCTTTTTCCAGGATTTTTGTAGTATATGGGTAAAACCATCCTAACACAATTCATGTAGTAATCAGAACATAATGGTATCCCAGATGTCAGTCAGGTATTTTGTTTTTTCTCTTTTAAACAGATTTGTGTAGAGTAGTTGAAGAATGTGAACTTCCCATCAGTGTAATTGGAATGAAAATCTTGTAACAGCAGGTGCTTTAATCAAAATAACAAATAACAAATATTGGAAGAAATGATACAATTACACTAATCAAATACATGAGAGATATCCAACACCTTCACAATTTTAATCTGTCAAAATTATGGTGTTAAAGTAAGAAAGAAAATAATCTCTTCTGGAGCAAACAAAGTCATATAAATAAAGAAATGTCATTTTAATGTGTAGTGGCATTCTTGTACTTTTCTGCATATTTCACTTAAAGTGTGTTTCAGAATTTTATTAGCTTTGGCTTTTAAATAAAATATGTATCTTTCATAGTGTAATCTTGAATCTGCTAGTCTGTCACAGAACCTTTCTCATTTTACAGTGTTTTGTAGTTTGGAAATGTTTATGTTCATTTACAGAATCACAGAATATACTGAATTGGAAGAGACCCACAAGGACCATCAAGTCTAACTCCTGACCCTGGACAGGACCATCCCCAAAAGTCACACTATGTGCCTGAGAATATCATCCAAATACTCCTTGAATTCTCTCAGGCTTGATGTTGTGACCACTTGCCTATGGAGCCTGTTCCAGTGTCCAACTTTCCCTGACACAACTTCAGACCATTCCCTCAGGTTTCGTGATTCTTTCCACTTACAATAAGAATCTCTTTGTTTGTTAGAAAGATCATTTAGATAGGCTGGATTTATTCTCTATGTCAAATACTGTATCACAGAAGTTGTGAACTTTTGTTTTGGAGTAATTGATGACTATGATTAAGATCAGAAAGCTTTATCACGAAACTTTAGTATCTTCAATCTGGTTCTATGTTCTGAGAAGAATATGTGTTTTATGGAAGTTTTAGTTCCTTTCATTCATCTGTAAACAATTTGAGGTGTATGAGAATAGTAGTGAACATCTTAATTTAATAGAAAACTATGCAATATATATAACTTACTGCTTTGTTTTCTAGTGGGGGCTAAAGGTCATTGATTTCAGGTCCCACATTCAGGGGTTTTTTTCAGTATAACTGAATGAATATAGTTGATCAATATAATTCAAAGTACATACTCTTGCCACTATATTGCAATACAGCAGGTGCATTTTTATATCAAATGAAAATGCACCAACAATATGGAGAAGTCAGAGCTCTGGTGATACTTACCTTCTAAACTATCATAAATGTAGTATACAAATTTATTTTCTCAGAAACAGCAAGTACACCAAATTCAAACAAGGCTTTCGTGTCACTAGACCACAAAAGGATATGGTTGAGAAATGAAATTACCTAATTTACAATAAGAAAATAGTCTTATTCAAAATAAACCATGGACTTAAGCAGATTCTAGAAGAACAATTGTTCTGTAGTCTAAAGCAGCTAAATCAAGATACTTCATGCTACATCACTTTTGGTTTCTACTATGTTCTCTCAATAAAAATAGCATTTTCCAATTGGGCAGGCAGAAAATTTCAATAGATATTTAAAGAATTCAATAACTGTTAGGAAATTTATCTTCCATCCAAATAGGGTAACTTTTTTGGATATGTAAATGTTCCCTAGTTTGGCCAATACTAGAAGAATTTAAAAGATAGCTACAGGTTTTTTATTGATCTGAGTGAAATATTCAACAGTTTCAAATAAAATCATATCTTTTTAGTGTCTTCAGAAGGCAGAGGGTGAACTAAAAAGAAAAATTACATTCTTATAAGTATAGTTGGTTCAAAAACTTTATTTCTATCTCACAGGACATTGTGACATTGTAAAATTTATTTTTTATTTGGATTGAAAATGAAAGTGTAGATGTTTCTTAATTTAGAGAAATTTGGGAAAGAATAGTCACTCAAAAATTACTGTTTCATTTTCATATCTTTACATTTCCATGTGAATAAACTCCTATAACACAAAATATAAATTTTAGTGTTGAAGTGAATTTCAATACAAAGTTCAAATGGAATGCTTCTTTCCTACTGAAGTAAGTGAACATTGCCTGAAACTAAGAAAGTTATGCTGATTTATTTCATGCTTTTCTTTTAAAATTTTTACTGATATGTTGGTATTTATCTATTTAAAAAAAAATCCTAGTTTATATGTAACAACCTTAACAGAGTGAATGTATTTAGGGGTGATTTAGTTCCCTCCATTTTGAAATAGTATTTTATTGAAATGGAGCTGAATGCTGGTACAAGACCTATTATTTTCTCAAAATTTTTTCTTCTGATTTATTTTTTTTAAATTCTGAAATATTTTTCAGTAGTTTAGAATATTATAGGACCACAAGGAGCACTTTTTTCTGTTAATTCTTCCAATCAGTCTGTGGACCCTGTCACGTCAATTGAAGTTTTGCTTTGTGACTCTAACTCTTTCAGCAGAACTATAATTATTTTTTAAATTTTCTGTCAGTCCTAAAAAAATTGCATTGAGTAAAAAAATTTTACACAGTTTTTAGTGGATAATAATTTGTAATTCATGTTAACAAAAAATAATGACTGTGTACATAAAGTTGAAGGAAATTTCAACTTAAAAATTCAAAAAGTTTTTATTTTAAAAGGAAAAATTTGACTTTTATCTACCCTCTCAACCTGAAATAATTTCAGAAAACACTCAACTTTGCTTAGGTTGCATTTTCAGCTACACGTGTATTTTGGCTGAAAATATTTGTCCTGTTCTACTTCTTAGTTATATAAAGAGGAAGCTTAAAATAAAGAAGTTTGGCTTGCTTCCCTCTCATCTCAATTCTCCCCACACCTTGCTCAAATTGTTGATGGAACAGTTTGTCTAAGACTTTTCACAGCAATTGTGTCTCCTGTGCCTATAGCCACAGATGCAAATACAGGCTGAAGAGCTGATAGCATCCATAGCCATGAATGTAGCTGATAAACACATCCTACTTAGGCAGCAATTGATTGCAGAGTCCTTTGAGGCTACTTTTCCTAGTACTTTACTCCATGTGATTAGCACTCTCACAAAGCAATTGGAGACTGCCCAAGTGTTAAATGAGACTGACTCAAACCACAATTCTTGGCTTTCCTGGTTGTCAAGGTATTGGGGAAGAATTAATATCTCTTCAAAAATGACAACATTATTTATGGTTACCAGAGGGCTGATTTTCTAGCTTTAGGTGCTGCAGATGATTTGGCTTCTAGGAACAGCTGATATTTGGAACATGACTTGTGTAAACCTTAGCTTTTAGAAAGTTGATTACTCTTTTATTATCAACACTATTAAGATAAGTATACTATTCTATTTCAGTCCTCTCTTTTTCAGTAACTTTCTCCTTGTAGTGCCATTTTGAGGTTACGATGTAGACTCATTCAGCATGAGTTCTTTTGGACTTCATTCTCTGGTTTAGCACACTAAGAGACCTAGTGTGAGTGCTCTCTTCTGTGCTTGTAGAGAAAAGACCAGTTTCCATGATGTGGACACAATATTCATCTACCAAAATTCTGCTGGGTATGACCTTGAAAGCAGAACTCTTTCAATAGGAATACGCTATTCTTATAAGCTAGCGTAGCAAGGAGAGAAAAAAAACACCAGAACTATGTCTCTTACAAGACTTTGAGTTTCTAGGTGAAAACGTCCTTTGTTATTCAGCTTAAAGGCTGACATAAAGAAACTCCAGAACAGGGATATTTCTCTATAATGAAATGTAAGAAAACAGGTTCTAGTTGTTCCTTTTGCAGGGCTATGAATCTTTCAATCACTGCTGTGAAGTTTTCATGCCTCTAAGAAATTTTAATTTGCTATCTGCATTAGTTTGTCCTTATATTTGAGGTCTCAGCATGTCTGTTCTAAACATTTATGTAATTATATATTGGGATTCTAATAAAATTACTAGAAAGAATACAGACTAATTCAACGATCTTACATTTAAGGAAGAAATACAAATGTGATCATTGAAGGAAATGTAGTCTATGTGCCTACCTGTTCCCCAGTGGCTCATCTCTGAGTCAGCTGCCTTGTTACATATGCCCTTGAAGAAATTTGAAATGCTAGATGACTACAGGATGCAAGTTGCCATCACGTGATTTTGCAGTATTTGCTTCTACCTTTTGGAAGTTGGTCTAGTTTGTGAGATACTCAGCCAGGAAATACCATTCTGCATTACAGCCTCTGCTTAAAGTTAAGGATAACAGCCTTTTCTATCTGAACCTCAAAATCATTGATTTAACAAAGCTTTTAATACTTCCTTAGTCAGACCTGAGCATCTTTCCTATGGGAGATGAGAAACAGGGATGCAAAGAAATGGAATGAGAAAGAAAGAAACAAGAGGCAAGCTGACTGTACTTGATTTTTTACCTTTCCATCATGACTGCCTAAAGGTAGGTATTTGAATATGAATCCTACCCCATGCTTCTTTTTCTCCTCTTCCATTATAGCTTTTAAAGATCCTAGAACATCCCTGTCAGTTCACTGGTCTCTAGACATACAAAATGAGCAAACCATTTTAACTTTTGCAGACTCTCAGGTGTGACTACTCTCCAAATTGGGAGTAGTTTTTCTACTTATTGGAACATGAAGTTAGACATAGATTGTGCTTTTTCTAAAGCAGTTTGTGAGACACCGCATAAATTGAGTAGGTTGGATTCCACCCAATTGCACTACATTCACAAAATTATTCTGGTAGTTTTAAAGCCAGTTTTGCTGATGCCTTTTTTTTTTTTTTTTTAATGTGTGTGAGTGTGCATCTGTTGATTATTGTTCTTTCTTCCTTAGGAATATATATTTAAATTTCCCTGCTACTTGCAGTTCCCACACTATGTTTGCTTGATTGCATATTCTTTGTGGTTTCATTTGGTTTGTCTCTCTAGTGGGAGGTCCTGCAAGCAATGTTAATAGACCATCCTCCCAAGGGGAATTTACGGGTAATTTTCTTTGTCATCTGAAAGATTTATGATCAAAATATTAAACATGAATGGGAAACTGAACTGAAATCACAGCTTAATTCTGCAGTTGTATACTGATTTATTTATATGTGGATACAACACTCTGAGAGCTCAGTTTTCCTTCAGATTTCTGCTGACAGAAGTAGGCAGGCAGCAATTTTAGCTCAAGGCTAGGTGCAAGGGACTCTTACATTCAGCTCACTATCAATACTAAGTTCTTCTACAGTTTCTGATGAGGCTTTTGGGGGCAGATCCAGAAAAGTTTGTGAGCTGTGCCTGTCTGCAGTATCCAGACTACATTAGGAACTTCATTTCACCAAAGCAACACTTAAAGTGTCGTTAGTGGGCCTCAACAGGATAATCCAAACCACCTAAATCAGCAGTCTAGACTCTGTAAGTAGACAGTGGAGAGAGGTAAACCTCTCTCAGGATCTATGAGTACCTACTTCAGTTAGCAAACTGTTTCCCTCCCTTGACTCCTTGGAGCATACACACCTCCTCTAATGTTACCACGTCCTGAGCAAAGGGCAGCTTAAAGCCAGCCAAGAAATAGCAACCCCAGTCTCAGCTGAATGTTTGGAGAGTAACCCTTGCCCGGAATAGCATATAACCTGAAGGCTTGTGTGTGTGGGGTTTTTTCCCTGAAAAATTACAGCCTAGTAAAATCACGTCTTTGTTTTTTACTATTTTTTTCATGCAATTTGTAAAGAATTGACAGTACACTGAACCATGAAAATAAAAGGTCTTTTATTGCTTAGTAAGGTAATTTAAATCTTATTTTTCACTTCAGGAACTACAGCAAATACCACTGTTTCCTGAAGCTTTTCTCCATATTTCTGCATTCTAACATGTATATTAAAGATTTCTTTTATCTGTAAGTTCTCCCTGTCAGAGTTTAGGCTTTCTGCTGCTCTGCAAGCATGACTTTGCAGTTTCATTCAGTACTTAACAGTCCTCTTATACTGCTTATTTTTTACTCACATGGAATGATGCACTCAATGATTCTGACAAACTATTGACAGACATTTAAATGCTGCTAACCTTGCTTGCTGTTCCTCCTTGCACATATCCTCTGTTTCAGTTGACTCTTTTCCTGGTATGTGTAAACTATACTTTAAACTCTTTCCCACAGCTAGTCTTTGTTGGGATCTCAGATGTCAGAAAGCTCAGTCTTGTTTAGAAAATTTGAGCCCAGTCTGTTGATTTCCAAGCATACTCTTGTAAATGATAACAAACTAACATCATGCTCCAAAAAGCTCACTCCTTATCAATTTCTCTTTTAAAAATACCTTCTAAATGCACTCTTAGATTTGTTTTAACTCTGTATAAATAAATCCAACATGATTTTTAAGAAATAAATATTTGGTGCTGTTTTCTAAACATAAAAAGTCATTTACAGAGGTATTTTTAGTAGGTATTTCTTCTGAAAAGGAAAATAAATGCATGATTGTATATCATTCACAAAAAGAATATTGAAATATTTTGCATCCAGTGAACGAACTCCCATATTTCTGATGCTCAGTATTTTACTCTTTTACTACTAATATTTTATCCAAAGTAGGATTCAGGTTTCTGCTTCCCTGTATAGACATTTCCTTGTTATTGTGGACTTAGTTCATCTTAAAATGATGATCATGAGTCTCAGTGGTGTTTGAGAGCTTGCAGTGGTGATTAAAAAAGACCCATTTCTATTCTGAAGTGCACTGAAGTATGTAATTAAATGTTATTCTTTTTCTCCAGGTTGGAGCTGAATTTCGAAATAAGAATGGTTTGATTGAAAACTCAGCTTTGTGAAATGGTTGAGTTGTCCTCAAGCTAAAGCCAAGTTCAAAAAGCTGATGATATAGTTAAAAGAGCTTGAGCTTAAATTATTAATAGGAGGACCTCTGTTCTAACACTGCCTTTAAACTTGTGGTAGTTTTGGCCTTAGTTTTAGCTAGGCCTAGATTAATCCTTAATTTTAGTAGGCCTAGATAGTTATATAGATTAGAAGGGACAAGTGTCACCTAAGTAACCAAAGACATATTTCATATCATCTGACGTCAAAACAAGTATAAAAAGGAGTGAGGGAGGTGCCTTTGTCTCTTTCCTTCATGACTACTTGACTGGGAAGGACCTGTGTGTTGTTCTGGGCAGCCAGGCCTCACTGCTGCTCACTGCTGCTTTGCAGCTGTTTTGGTTCAGGAAAGTAAACACTTTATTTCTTTTTTTTTCTCCTCTCTTGCCAAGTGTCTCTTGGGAGGTGTCTTTTGGCGTGTTTTGTGACTGGGGTGGTAGAATCTGTATTATTAGGTGGGTGACTAAGTGGGGAGTTGTGGTTGTTTCTTTCTACCTTTGTAAATATGTGTTATATTGTAGTTTTACCTTTTAATTTTCCCTCTTCTGTGTAAATATATAAACATTTTTTAAGTTTTAGGGTTTTTTCTTTCCCTTTTCCTGTGGCTGGGGCAGGGACACTGCACTGCTTTGGTTGAATACTTGGCATTTTGCCAAGGTTTTTAAAACAAAACTCATCTAACACCCAGGCAGTGGGCACTGTTTTTACTCCACCTAAATATATGATTTTTTTTTTTCTGAATATGGTCAAAAACTTGTAGAAATTGTCCAGAATAGTTCTGGAATCTCCATCCTTGGAGAAACTCAAAACTCTGAATCGACACCAGCCTTAGAAACCCAGGCTTGCTAATCCTCCTCTGAGTAGGGTATTGACGTAGTTCAGAGGTCACTGCCAACCTGAATGACTGTGATTCTGTCAGTTTGTGGGTGATTCACAGACTAAAGGGAAGAAAATAAGTTTCAGGGACTGCAGTAGTTTTAATGACTTCAGATGTCCTGTTGCGTCAGATGTGATCCCCATGATGACATTACACGCTAAAAATTCCTTCAAGTGTGAAAAACTTTTTGTCATTTATATCAGTATCCATTCAAATTCTTTTATCTCATTTTTTTGAAATCTTCCTTATCACAGAGAGCTTTCCTGAGAAATTATAGTATTCAGTTTTAAGAGGAGAAAAATAAGGAGGAAAAGGTACAGTTTTCCACCTTGAAAGCATCTTTGCAAAGAAGGCTATGTTACAAGAAGTCATCCAAAGTGATAATATTTTTACCTGTAAGAGAACAATAGATTGCTTCATCCATAGTTTCCTTCATGTATGATATGAGCATCTTTGTTAGATTTGCTCCACTCTTTGGGTCAAGTTATTAACATATGTATAGTTTAAATTATTCATCTCAGAGAATCACATGGGTTTAGCAAGCAGATTTGCACAAAATCTCTTCAGAACAAGACAAAATATCGCAGAAGAAATAAATGCTGCTGTATTATCTCAGTAAATACCAAAGACATTATAAAGGAAAAGATGATCAAATATTCCCTCTTGGCTGCATGTACCCCTTGTTGAAGAGGCTGATATTAGGTCTCAGTGGTATGGTAACCTTCCTTTAAAATATTGAATATTCAGAAGCAATAAATCAAGTTACATTTTATTATCTGGAATTCTTAGTGCATACAGACCCTGCCTCCATCTATTGACATGAGATAAAAAATTATGTCAACAACATTTCTTGAAGTTGCCTATCTATCAGTTTTCTTCTTTGTTCCTCCTGTTCAGGATTGGCAGTCCAATTGTTCTCTTTTGTCAAAAGAGTCAGAGCCCCTTGAGCTCTAATTTCCATCAGTGCTTACTTCCAAAACATGTAAACTCCCTTTAACCTTAGTAATACAGGAAAATCAACTGCAAATAGCAAAAGTGATGCACTCCCATGACTGAATAGTTAAGATGCAAAGATGAAAGGTGCAGAAACAGAGCCGTTGCATGATACCGCTCTATGATTTAGAGCATATGCTGTAATAAACAATATTATTGATAGAAGTGAAAGTATAGGAACTATAACTTTCAGAGGTGTTGTATAGTTTTCCTCTGTATTTATAAAGAAATACTAATGAATAGAGCAAGAAAATATCACATGAGCAATAATTTCAAAAAAGTGATTTGTGTGATTCTGTACTGCTGGAATTTGATTCAAAACCCATTCCTTGCCTAAAAATGACCATATTTAATTTTTAATGAGTGTTATCTATGTCTTTTTTTTACAGGTCAACTCTCAGAAATGTAAATAAAGTGTTATCTGGTACAGTTTCATTAAATGTCAGTAATAGTGTCAAATAGGATACCTATAAATCTTCACGTACTATTTTAGTTAAACATCAGATCTGGAACATTTCAGCCTTTCCAGTTCAATCACTTTTGGTTTTTGTCTTTCTTACATTATTTCCTTTGATTTGTAATCTTGAATAATCTGATTTTTGCATTGTTGTTTATGGCTTCACTTCCTACACTTCTCTGTTTTTCTTTGTACCAGGCTTATAAAGCATAGTACTATAACTGGCTTTGTCTGAAAATTAAAAATCAGAATATTCAGCCCGTACCAACTACCAGATATCAGTTATTTATTTTTGCTAAGAGAAAAACAGAGATCAGTTTTATAAAACTCTTCAAAACACTTCAAAAATCATGATCAATGTTTTTTCAAGATATTATTTTTGTTCTTCACGTCACTCAACTTAGCTTCTCATCTCTTGATGAAAGATAAGGGGAAACTGAATGGACTGGAGGTTCAGTTTACACTGATATTGTGCCAGCCCCAAGGGTTGTCCCTAGGCATTTGTCCAGGTGATGGAACCACACTAGACCAGAGAATTTTGCTACCCATTGCTTCAGAGCGGCTCTCAGAGGCCAATCCACATTGGAAGGGAGACATGGGTACCAATCACTCCTCTGCAGTAAGGACAATTACAGCAAGACCAGGAGTGAAGCAAGGGATGTTGCAGGACAGGTTTATAAACCTGTATAAGCCTGTACAAGGCTTCTGTTCCAGACTGTCTTCAGATAGAACCCCATGTCTTTTCACTACCCCCAGGTTAATCTAGAAAAAAAAGGTTTTGTATCTAAATACATGTGATAGTCTGAGTATGCTTGAATAAAGTGACACAAGGGATAAAGGGCATTAAGCTCATAATTCCACTGTCATTTGAGTAGTTTGCTTTTACTTCTTTCCCTATCAAACTGTGGCCTGCCCTAGAGTGCACTTTTATGTCTTGTCAAAACACTTTAATGAGTAATTTCAGTGAATTATTCTGTCTATTATTTTTCTTCTCAAAAGTGTTTTCTGTCCTTCTGAGTCTGATCCCTTTTTTGGGATCTCAGAATCTGTTTCCCTATCAAAGTTTTGTGGCTCTGATATTTCTGAAATTTGTACTTGGGGAAATACATGGATTGTGGATATTGAGGAATTTAGCCTAGTTTTAGAAATAACTTATTTAAATTTCAATGCAAAATAACTTTTAAAAACAAAAGAAAATTAAATAAATTCTTTGGGCTGTTTGAATTTTCTAAAAATTTATTCATTTTGAAGACTGTACCTGGAATAAACTGTTTTAAAAATGCACCCAACTTCTTTCTTTAGCTGTCTGCATTAGCATGAATATAAAAAACAATCATCTCATTCCCATACGCTATGTGTTTGTCAAATATTGTTGCAATTTGTATGCTGGCCTGTCCTGACCTTTGTGTGACAGATAGTTAATAGTTTTCACTACCATTTCACCAGTACAGCCAGACTCTATGCACAGTATCTTCTCATGGGATCTGGTCTGTTTCATCAGGAGACACCCCCACCTTTTTCAGATTCTTGGAGGCCACCCACAATAGTAGGTCCTTTTCCTAAACCAACAGAAGAAAGCTGTAATATTGGATAAATGGTGAATGTGTCAGTAGGAAAGCTGAAGGCCAGAACAGAGTTTGTCTTCCCTGTGTCGAAAAAGCAATATCTTCAAGAACAGATCTCAGTGATGATTTCCCTGGGGTACTGTGATTCTACATGTCTCCTAAACAAGTCTGTGACAGCTAGACAGCAGTCTAGTCCCACCCCCCCCACTTCCCATATGTTGCATCTGTCCTTGAGAGGGACTTCATCCAGACAAAGAGCAAATTGAACCTCTTTTTGTATGTACAAATCTTTATTTATGTCCGTATGCTTATTACCAGAACATTAAGTCCACACGTTTAAAAACACATCAACTCCAGAGAAAAACAAATACACCACTCAGTACCTACCCCCTGTGGCATGCATTTATGCACCAGGGGGAGAAACATTAATGGACAATCAGAGAATCCTCTAAGGCAGAGGAAGCACACTGAATGATCTCTCTTCTTAGAAGGACTGCTGTGACACTGGTCTTTGAAAACCAGAATCTGAGTAAAAGAGGAAAGGCACACTCTGTCTCAGTCCTTGGAGAAGTTCCAGGAATTCTTCCCTCTCTCATTTTCAGTGGCTTAAATCCACATTTCAAGGAACCTGCTGGACTTTGTTGTGTGATTCCTGTCTGCAGAGGTTATTCTATCTGGATTTCCTAGTGAAAACAGTTGGGGCTTGCTAGCTCTAAACAAAGTTCTTGATACCCGGTTGAACTATAAAAGACCTGGCACCTCCCCTGATAAAAGCCTACCTGTAGCATGCAGCTACTGAATTGCAGACAGAACGTTGTCACATGAGAGTTGGAAGGCAGAAACAACTGTACCTTTTAGAGCCCTGCACTCCTGACAGCAAAGACAAAGAAGCAAGTTCAGCCAAGGTTTAGCTTATCTTTCACTTGGAAGAATCACAGTGTTTCTGCAACATGATGCTACTTTTCTAATAAGAGATCTGTAAGGACATTTTAATTGCACCAAAAGGTTGCATTTATTTGTTTTTGTCTCTTTAGGTGTTGGGTTCTGTTTGTTTGTTTGCTTGTTAGGGTTTTTTTTGTTGGGTTTGTTGTTTTTGGTGTTATTTTTTTTATTTTTGTTTCTGGTTTGTTTGTTGTTTTTTTTAATATATTCTCATAGTAATCTGCTGCTGGTAAGAATAGCACAGTTTAATCTTCCAAAAGACTATTACAGTATTCTAATTTCATCTCAATTATTAGTACAACTCCACCCTTCCTTACATTTCATCATAATGCTAAAAATAATGTTCCACCCCCTTATGCTCTTCACTTGCTTCTTTTCCCTTCTCTTAACTGCTCTTAGTGGCTTTCCTTTATGTTCTTGACTTTATATCTTCTCACCCCAGCTAACCCCATGTTCTAAGAACTCCTTCTTGCTCATGCACAAGAACCCATCTTCTCCTTTCTCCTTCATGGTCTAACCACCCTGGGCTAAATTTTCAGAAAAGTCAGAATACAGAGAAGACAATGTACACTGAGAGATAACTTCTATTTCAATTTTTGTTTGAAAAATACTTATGTTTCTTTTTTTATTTATTCCTGAAGCAAAGGAGTAATTCCTTAAGAATAATCAGATTGAAATGATTGGGAAAACATGCCCTGAGACATAAACATTCATATTTTTCTTGTATGCCTAGCTCTTTTCTTCTTACTCTGATTTGATGCTCTCATTTTATATTTATGATTTTATGATAAAACTGCACTATTATGAAACCAGAGATACTCAGCAATGAACAGGTAACTCTTTAAGAGCAGTAGTACAGACAACTCTTTGACTCTGGCACATGTCAACTCTATGGGCAGGCATTAGCTTGCTGTACTTGGATCCACTCAGTTCCACACACTTCTCAGGTCTTGAGTTGAGAGCAGTGATGGTCACTGTTTACAGCACTGAGACTTTCAGGAATATAATTTCAGAGCACCTGTCACAGTTCTTCCAAGGATTTAGTGTTAATATGTGCTCTGCATGGAGACCCCTAATCTCCAAGAGCTCTGCTTTCCCAGTTAGAGGTAAAAATGGGTACAAGGTAAGAGAATAATGAATACACAAATTCTTTTTGCATGTGTATGAGACCCCTAATCTCCAAGAGCTCTGCTTTCCCAGTTAGAGGTAAAAATGGGTACAAGGTAAGAGAATAATGAATACACAAATTCTTTTTGCATGTGTATACTATGAAAAAACTCCCATCTTTGAATAGATTTCTATGGGAATAGATTTCTGCCTGTATCATGCTACTCTTCTATCTAATTCTCATCTACAAGTTGTATAATGTCTCATAGCATTTTTTCTTTTCAACCTGGTCTGATTATTCATGAATCACTTCTGGTTGGAAAAATAGTCTCATTTTACATCTCTGTGACACACTCCTGCGAGGTTTGATTGAGAAGCTGGTCCCAGCAGCAACTTCAGTCTAGCCTGTATGCTTCTGTACAGATGATAGAATAGTTTAAAGGGAGAGAAAGGATAGGTATAAACAGTGAAGAGGGGGAGAGGATGAGAACTACATAAGCCATTCTACTACCAAGAAAATGTTTGTAGAATCATGGCCTTAAACATCTTAATCATGGTGGAGCTTACAACTCAAGTGAAGGTTGCAATGAAAATGATTTTTACCAAATAAAGTAGAATTCATAAGTTCATACTTCGTATCTCATACTTGTTATTTGTTCTTTAAAATGAAATGATGCCTACAAGGTCACTTTGAAGAATACTTCTCCCATGCTCTGTAAAAAACATATCCCCTCAATTCCAAGAGCTAACACATGGCAAAGAACAGTAGACAGCTTGGAAACAATTATTTTATTAAGACAAATGTAAAGGATAGCTGTAAAAAGGCAGTGTTTATCAATATTTTCAAGAATTTTATAGCTATCAGCACAGGTGAATTCCTTTATGCTTTGTTCAGACAGTAAAAATTTCATCCTCAGTTTGTATTTATTTACCACCAGCAGACTTTAGTTCACACCTTAAAAAAATATTATTATCTACAATTCAGAGGTTGAAGTAATAGATATTAATTAAATGTGCAGTTTATTTTTCAGCATGGTGATAAAAAAATACTCATACAGCCTTTCAGCTCGAAAATTGCATTTTAAAATTCAAGACTCAAAGTTATGAGGCAATATATTTCCATGGTGGGGACACCAACTTCAATTATTTGATCTTGGTAAACTGGATTAAGTTGCCTAGAGAGGTGGTAGATGCCCCGTTCCTGGAAATATTCAAGGTCAGGTTGGATAGGACTCCAAGACACCTGGCCTAGTTGAAGATGATCATGGCAGGGGATTTGGACTAGATGACCTTTAAAGGTGCTTTCCAGGCCAAAATATTCTGTAATTTTGTTGTCATAACAGGATTTTTTAGATCAAATTAATAGCATTTTTCATCAAACTCCCTCAAAGCTCTCTTAAAATTATTTGTTAATTAAGACTGCTTTGCACTATACATGATCAGAGTTTTCTGCCCTTTTAACATATATATAAGCAACATAATTGTGCATTTCAAGCAGCAGCTCAAGAATTTATTTTCTAAAAGCAAGATAAAGAAAAAAAATACTTTTGCAACTGACAGTGGTTATTCAGAGAATATATTAGTCTTGAGAATGAACCCTATAATGGAGGTTTCCTGGCCTTTTCTAGGTAAGGTTCTAAAGCTCTGGAGTATAGCATTTCCACATTTATACTCTACAAAACCGTCTCAGTAGGTTATTAAATAAGTGATATTAAAATGAACTTAGAGATTTGAATTCTTGTTGTTTCATCCATAGCTCAAAGCTAGGAAGTTGCAAACATGCAATGAAAATGCTAAAAAGCAAAAGGAAAAACTTGACATGAAAGAGAAAGATGAAGTTATACAAGAAAGCAAAAAGTTTCATGCAGAAAACCAGTGAGTGACTATGTCCTTGGTATGAGCATTTATAAACATACGATTAAAAACTTTAGTTGGCCTGCAGGTCATTCAGAACAAGCAAGGACATACCTGAATTACAAAGTCTGCATAAGGGACTGTGTTCTAGCAATGCACAATTCTTCAGTCATAATTTAATCACTCCCTGAGGCTTAGCTATGTTTTTAGGCGCTTAAACACAAATTTACTTGTGGTAACAGGAATGATTGCAACCTCTATAGGCATGTGTGTGTGCTATAATGAGGATATAAAAATCCAATTTTTCACCTTCTAAAACTTCTATGGTTTTTCTCTCTGAAAGAAAACAGTGCCACATATTTCAGACTGAGATTAAAAAAATACGGAATATATTTGTCCTAAATTTCCACCTGTTGTTATATTTCATTTCTTTCAATACCACCAAATACCTAGAGGACTAACTGCCCTAGAAGAGATAGAGTAGATTCATTTCTAGGAAGTTAAGATCTTATCAAGGGCAATAAAACCAAAACAGACACAAGTTAGTGTTTCATAAAGCCTCTTTGTGTATGTGTATGTCTCAAATCCCAAGAAATTTCTGTATTCTCACAGAGCATTGCAATGCACTTGTTGCAAAATGAAACCAATATGTTTAGCATAAATGTCTGCATCACAGATTCCAGAAATAGCCAAATACACTTATCTGTTCAATTACTGAGAACTACTGTTACATTGCTGAAGCTGTTGGATGCACATAACAGTGGAAGTCAGATTTGTGGAATCAGTATGTGATTTCAGTTACAACAAAATTTTCAGAAAAATTTCAAATCAGATATTTGATAATACTTCTGTTAATTTGACAAGGAGCAATGACCTTAAACCAAAAGAGAGTAACTTTAGATTAGATGCTAGGAAGAAATTCTTTATGGTGAGGGTGAAGAGGCACTGGCACAGATTGCCCAAAGAAATTGTTGACACCCCATCCCTGGAAGTGTTCAAGGAAATGCTGGATGGGACTTTGAGCAACCTGGTCTAGGGTAAGGTCCCCCTGTTCATGGCAGGGGTGTTGGAATGACATGATCTTTAAGATCCCTTCCAATCCAAGCCATTCTATGAACCTAGTTCTATGATCATGTACTACTCATATTCACAAGGTTATGTTTCAATCTGATATTTTAAAAAAATGCACTTCTTTAATAGTGTGTTGAATGTTTCCAGTGATGCAATGAAGAATATGGCCACATGTGAGGATTGTTGAGGCCATCTTAAAAATATTGTTTTCTGATCACATTGCAGAGGCTTGATCTGCACTGCTCTGTATGCAGAATCCAAGTTTCCACATGAGTAATATGCAAAGTTTCTGTCTCTCTGTACCTTGAAAGGCAACTATGAGATAAACAAACAAAACCAGCTGTGTTTTGATAATTTTCTTCTTCTTTCACATTCTTTTAGACTGCTATGTGACAGCCTGAAAACAAAAACAATTCTCACTCTGCTACTTCCACCATCACACAATTTTTTTACTGTTATTATTGTGTTGTGAAGAGAAAGACTTTGAATGCTTCATTACTGAGTTTTCAGCATTAAAGGGTAGGATTCAAAAGTCTGACATTTCTGAAGCGCTCTGAACACTGTTTGGAGAATACTTGACTGATCCCATTACAGCTTTGTTTAGAGCTTTGTCAAATGGGTCTGGAAAATAAATTAACATTCAAAAAATTTCTTTGAGGACCACTGAAAGAATAGTTCCTGGGTATTATAAAAATCTTCTCAGGTTTCTTAGCAATAACTGAAATACTGTCATCATAAATGGTTCTAGGAGGGGTGAAAATTTTACCAAGTCTTCTCAGATCAACTTATTAGTTAAGTTTGAAAACAAAGTATTATTTTCTCTTCTGAAATAACCATTAAGATTGTATTATTCAATGTGTTTACTTTTTTCCTTTGAGAAAAACAGGTGAATCACAATATTTGAATTAATTACATTAATTAATAACATCACTCTTCAACATTTTCATGAACTACTTGGACACAGGACTGAAAGGGATTATAAGCAAGTCTGCAGATGACACAAAACTCAGAGGAGCTGTTGAATCCCTCAAAGGCAGGGAGGCCCTGTACAGAGATCTTGATAAAATTAGAGGACTGGGCAATCATCAACTGTATGAAGTTCAACAAGGGAAAGTGTCAGATTCTGCACCTGGGATGGGGTAACCCTGCATGTATGTACAGACTGGGGGATGAGATGCTGGAAAGCAGTGCCATGGAAAGGGACCTGGGGGTCCTGGTGGATTCCAAGTTGAATGTGAGTCAGCAGTGCCCTGGCAGCCAGGAGGGCCAACCCTGTCCTGGGGGGCATCAGGCACAGCATCACTATCCAGTCAAGGAAGGGGCTTGTCCCACGCTGCTCTGCACTGGGGCAGCCTCACCTGGAATATTGAGTGCAGTTTTGGGCCCCACAATATAAGAATGATAAGAAGCTATTAGAGAGTGTCCAAAGGAGGGTAACGAAGATGGTGAAGGGCCTTGAGGGGAAGTATGCGAGGAGTTGCTGAGGGCACTTGGTGTGTTCAGCCTGAAGAAGAGGAGACTGAGTCTACAACTTCCTCATGAGGGGAAGATATGGGGTAGACATTGATCTCTTCTATATGGTGAGCAGTGATAGGACCTGAGGGAATGGCCTGAAGTTGTGTCAGGAGGGCTTAGGCTGGATATTAGGAAACAGTTCTTAACCCAGAAAGTGGTTGGGCACTGGAACAGACTCCCCAGGAAAGTGGTCGCAGCACCAAGCCTGACAGAGTTCAAGAAACATTTGCATGATACTCTCAGGCACATGGTGTGACTTTTGGAGATGGTCTTATGCAGGGCCAGAAGTTAAATTTGGTGATCCTGGTGAGTCTCTTTTAACTCAGAATATTCTGTGATTAGCAAGGCAAAATAATTTTATGTTAATGAGAGAGGCAGGCAACTCAGCCAAATAGTGGTGCAAACTGTGCTGTTGCTTCATAATAATCTTTCACTCTCATACAAATAAGAGAAAACCAGGACTATACAAGAATTTAAGAGAATGCAAATGTTTTGCAGACTAGTAAAAGCCTGAATGTGATCGATCAGTTTCAACGTGCTGGAGTCTCTGACCGCAAATTTTGAAGGATGAGCATAGCTGATAAATGACAAAAAAGATTAGTCTGAAATATTTACTATCTGTAGTGCTAACAGTCGTTCCATCTATATTAATTGGCACAGTGTCTTCTGTGCCAGATGGTCTATTGCAGAGAGTGAACATTACCCTCGTGGATTTATCCAAATTATGTATTTGACGTTTGGATGAAAGCATTTTACTTCTTTTTTACTAGTTGAGCACAAAGAGTTATGTTTGTCATCTTAATGCTGTTATTCCATACAGGTCATCAATAAATATACATACAAAGGTCTAACTGGATTCTAAGCAAAGACAGATATGATGGATTTTGTTTGAAAAAGCTCTAAAACCTGCAGTCTTATTATTGCCAGTGCTTACCTCAGCTTTCAAAAATAAGCTGTTGCTAAGACAGTAAATAAATACTAGAGGTGAAAGTCACTGGCAACCATAATACTTCATCATCTCTCCAAGATCTAGGTATTTTGGGGAAGACCCTGAATAAAATACTGCCATAAACACATTGTGTTTTGGCCTAATGCTAGTACCATTGTTGTTCTGTTCCACTATATACTGACCACCTGAAGCTCCAAGGCTGCCTCATGCCCCAAGCACAGTGATATGGCATCTCAGCTCAGCCCCCTGACTAATTTCAGCCTCATCATACTGGATGACTCATACCAAGAGGTAGTGCCCTTGGAGGAAGGTGGAAAGGAAGGGACTCTGTAGTTCAACATAAACATATGTCAGCAAAAAAGGCTGAATGGATGGCCACAAGGTTGCTACACAAAGGGCCAAGACACCCCCAAAAAGTTTAGGTTTGCAGTCAGTTATAGAACAGTAGCCACATGGGAGAAGATAGTTTGTTAACTTTGTAATGGTCCCCCATTAAAATAAAAACAAAACCAAAAGCCCAGCTCAACCCAACCCAACCCAACTCAACCAAAAAAAAGAAAGAAAAAAAAATCCAACCTCCAAAAAAATCCCAAAACAAACTACCCTCTTTCCTAAATCCCTAACCAAAGCAAACAAACAAACAAAAAAATCAACAACCAAACAAAAAAAAATCACAAATTATACAAAGTGTCAGTTTATTTGCTATTATATAGCTAAAGGCTTCCACCACACACTTTTTATTACTCACAGCATAAAACACTACAGAGAATGTTTGAGATAAGGAGATCAAGGGCTGGAAGCTCTGTGCAGCTTAAAGACTGTGATAAAAATGGGATCATCTGCTCTACATACATACATACACTCAGAGGACATACTGGGGACCATACAAAGAAATACCTTGGAAGTAAAGGAATAAGAAAATAAAAAAGAGGGAGGGAGGTGAAGGAGAAGACAGAGCACAATGCCTTCTGTCAAAGGAACTGCAGTGAAAACAAACAAGAAGTGCAGAATAAAAACAAAATAAATGCTGCTTGTACAAGCAAACTAGCAGAAAGATGGCAGCAAGGAAGGAGAAAAGATAGTGGGAAGAGAAGACATGGGCATGCAGAAAATGGGAAAGGAAGGGAAGATTCAAAGCTGAAGGCTAAATAAGCAAAGGAATGGCAAAGATGTTCATATTTGGTGCTTCTTTTTGCTCAAAATAATTTTTTTCTGGTTTAGAAAAATATAATACCAGAAGGCCAAAACCATCAGACAATTTGTTTAGCAAGAACTGTCATTTAAAAGAAATATCAAATCCTGGCAATTAGATGTTGACCAGAGCCCTCTCTTCAGCAGGCAAACAGACCATGGAGACATTAAGTCTTTCCCTCTCTATTTTGATATAAAATAAATCAATTGCATTTTAGAAATAGTAACAAAGCTTGCAGGAAAAGATTTTCCCTATTTTTGCTACAGATGGCTCTCTGATTCCAGTTCCTGTGTGTGTTTGTGTGGTGTTTAAGCTCATGGTGAATATTTAAATAAACTACTCATGGAATAGCTACAACTTGCTGCTTCCTACCCTGACTTATGCTTACTTCAGAGCATTCATCTGCTGCAATATGGGGCTTGGGCTGGAAGGAGGTCAGCAAAGGCTAGAAATGTGAATGAACATTAACTGCCTGCTAAACAAAGTGATGATTCATGAATAAAAAACAGGCATGATTTTAAAGGTCACTAGACCCAGTTAAACTGCATGTCTAACTCTTGTGTATCTGGCACACACAATATGCAGAACTGTCATAGGGCAATTCCTCGGGTATTCATCAGCGTGAATAATTTTGGTCTCATTTAGCACATAGCTATCCTCAATGACATAAAGAAAATGAGGTATAATCTCAGATCCATAGTCAGTGGTTTTATTATGCAACTTCCACCTCTTGCAGAAATTCTGGCATTCTCTATACCTTTTAACCCTCTTAGGTGATAGGAACTATTTCTAGAGGCAAGCTCCGAAAAAGATAACCTTTGCAGTTTGAGACTTAATGAAGGCTCTCTTCTGGCAAAGGCGTACAAGATGTTCTCCTATGTCACTTTTGGATGGCTTTCAGTCTGGTGCATTAAGATGATTTTAGCCTGTATTCAGTAATGCTTTGTTATTTTGAGATATTCACGTCTTCTTTTCTTTTTTTCCTTTTTACTTTTTTTTTAAATTTTATTACTGGTTTTATCTGTGGCACTTAGAATGCTAAGACAGATCACCTCAGAAAAAAAAAAAGGCAATATTATATTCTGTCTCTATCCAACATTTGTGCTTTCAGAACATAATAAATATTCAGATGTGTTTGCTGTCATTAGATAGAATGGTAAGTCAGTCACTGAGAAGAGGAAGATCTAACAGCAGGGCCAAGCTTTCTTTAATATTATGGAACTAAGTAACTTGATATTTCATCAAGGTCTTTAAAAAACCCTGATAACCTGGTGCAGGACTACTTTTGTCTTTGCGCTACTGGGTTCTGTTCTTAAGATCCTTCTCAGAACTCTTGAGCACAAGGTGCACATGGCACTCATTTTATGGGCTGCAGAATACTACCAGTTAATAGGCCATATGCACTTCCTGGAAATCATCCTTTGGCTTTGGATATCTTAAATGGATGGGATCAGCCAAGGTCACATCCAAGATGGAAGGGTTATTTGCACTCTAGTACACTTCTGATCTGCTGGTAAGATTGCAATCCCCATTCTTTAAATAAAGACGGACAAGCCACTTTTACAGTGAGCTCTGGAAAAATGATTAAGGGATTTCAAACTCTGATACTCTATTATTAATTGCTTTAGTTTTATTCCTCTGTTTGGGGAAGCAAGATAGTCCACAGGTATCCTAGAACTTAGCATTTATTTGATGTTTTACTAAATTTATGATTCATTTTCTCTTTCATTAGCTACATCTGTAAAATGCAGATTTTGATCATAGTAACTGCTCCTTGGAAAAAAAAGACCTTAAGGGGTTTTCAAAGAAAATTATATATCAATCTAAGGAATTTGTATGACTCAAAAATTATGTAGAGATATTCCGAGTCAAACATGAATAGTATTGTTTTTAATAAACTTTACAAATTTTTTATTATTCCATGTATATGAAATATTGTACATAACAATTGCAACTTAAAGAAATTAAACATTTTAAAATGTTAACATAGTTTCTTACTAGCTAGATATCATTTAATTATCAGCCTTGAAAAATCTTTAATTCTTCGTGATCAGTGGCATATTTTCTTCTTCATTGAAAACAAGGATCCATATTTTTCTTTTGTCTTCTGATTGCCACTACTAGTTCAGAAAAGACAGTGAGTCAAATTAATGGATATAACTTTACTGTACATGCATCTTAATTCAGCATCAAGGTCATACTCAAAAACCAGGCTGCAAATTGAAATAGCAAGGTCTAAATGTAGTATACGTTTCCCCCCATGATTTCACTGATCTAAAAATGTGGCAAATTGTATATTAATAGAAACATAACAAAGTATTTTCACTACCCCAATTCTTTTATCTTCCCTTCCTCTCTTCACCTGGCAAAATTCCTTATGGATACAAGGTACTCTACTGCATATATTTATCTCCCTGGAGAGAGACTGAGGTAAAAAACATGTGACAGATGTTAGTCACATTGCTTAATGTACTACTGGAACACATTCAGAAACTATGGTGATGAGCATGATATAAATAATCTATATAGATGAGAGTCCTGAAATCATTCCTCTGAGAAAATGATAATTAATTTCAATTAGACTTTTACCTGGGTAATGATTAAGATGGGCTGATTCCCAATATTATAGATATTATTATTCTGTTTTATAATAAGTGTCATAGTGTCATTATGTTATTCCTAAACTTTGTTCTCAAAAATATTGTTACTTATTTTCTTCAAATGAAGTGAATTTATTAATAAAAATTTAAATTATAAATGGCAGTGCCACGGGAAATAAAAGCCCTGTAAGTGATACCAGCCAGCAGCTAAATTAGCAACCAAAATGCTTATTATCAATTCATACTACTTGTTGGCCAGGATTGTTGTCAGCACAGTGGAATTGCTGTATTAGGTTAGTCACAAAGGGACATCCAGCTGAGGGTCATCTGTCTGCTCTGTCTTTTTCTGAGCTTATGGACCTGTTTTGTCTTTCATCTCTTTCTTCTCTAGATAGAAGAGTCTTGTCTAACTCTATAGGCCTCATTTTCATCCCAATTGGAAGTAAATCCTTATCTTTACCAATTATTGTTACTTCAATAATTTTTTGAATATTTTCAAGTTCTACTATATCCTTTTGGTTATGGGAGGACAATGAGACAGTGGCCAGCATCACACAGTTTTAAAGGTGATTCATGATTTATTCAGCCAAGAATTATCTTGCTATATTTTTTCCCTGATAGTTACTAGCATTTGATTTGGGTTTTTTGTTTGTTTGTTTGCTTGTTATTAGCATAGGACTGACATATACGTGAAGCTAACTCTCAGTATCTTGAGATTTTTCTACTGAGAGATGATGCTTAGCTTGGAGCTCATAATTTTATATGTGAATTTGTGGGTTTTTTTCCCCTTGTGCATCACTTTGAATTTTTCTGCACTGCATTTCATCTTCCATTTTATTGCCTAAACAGCCTCATAAGTTTCTGCAGCAATTCTTCACCGTCAGTCTGCATTTTTCCTATTCTGAATAATTTAGTATTAACAGCAAACCTTCACAGCTCCCTACAAAATGCCTTTTCTAGGACTTGCATGAAGTAATTGTAAAGCACAAGTCTAACCTCTGCCCCCTGTGAAAGTCCATACTGACCTCTGCTCAACAAGACTTAGTATTCTACTCCTTTTCTTTGCTTCCTGTCTCTTAATCAGATACTTTTACCCCTGGAAAGATCCCCTCTCAAATGAGCTGTGGATACTCATTTTCCTTCAAAGTCTTGAGAGATGGTTATTGCCAATTCTTTTGAAAATACAGATAGACTATATCAACTAAATTATCTTTATTTTCATGTTTGATGGCTTTGCCAAAAGAAATACCAAAACATCTACATCACAGAACCGCCCCCTAAGAAGGCATACTGATCTTTCCAAGTAACCTGTATTTATCCAGGTGCCTACTAATTTTGTTGTACATTTTGACAAGTAATTTACCTAATATAGAAATCAGGCTTAGAAAATCTAGCTACCTCGTTCTCCTCAGAAAGTCCCTGATACACCATCTGCTGTGCTGAAAGAATTCAAAGAATGTAGAGGAAATTCTGACTACATTTTGAAAGGAAGATTTCAGGCATTTTTCTGCCCAAGGTGAAATCTGAATATTTATAGATAGAAATGCAGTAATAGGAGCAGCTCACTGAATATTTTCATTAGTATGCAAATTGAAAAAGACTATTGATATAATGACATCTTGAGTCTGAACTATTTTTGAAAGACAGTGGACATGATTAATTTATTTTGTGCAATGCCCACATCCCATATGGTCTCTACTTATGGTACTAAATACACAAGCCAGAGCAGATCTCTAGGATTTGTAGTTAAAAGTTTATAGATATTGTGATTATGAAGTCCATGAAACAGGTACCTGGACACTTTACTGAGTTGAAATTTCTGGACAGGTACTGGAGCAGGATTTCAAGGTTGAGTGTGTAGTCTTAAAGCTGGCCAGAGCTTTCATTCTCTCATTGAAAATCATTTTAGGTGCTTAGGAGCTCTTTTACATCCTTGCCCAACAGCTCTTGGTTTCAGAGTGGGAAGAGAAACCCATGTTTCCATTCTGTCTCAGTATTTTACTCTCATTAAGATATTATGGTGAGATGATGATAAAGCAGGTCTTTCCACTTAGAAGGCACAGCCAGAATGTAAAATTTCATGTAAATTTTCAGGGAAAAAAATTATTTATTTATTTATTTAGCTGCTTGGTTAGTTAATTTTTTTCCTTAATAGCAGGAAAGAGGAGTGGGTCACAGAAAGACCCTATTCTTACAGATTCTGCTTTTTGTAGGAATTCCCGTTGAGTGTGCTGACATCTTGTGGCCTGCTGGATATTTAAATGTGCCATATCTATGCTGAGGGGAGGCAAATCCTGCACAGAATCCTGGGATCTCCAACTCTTCTTGGAGCCTTTAGCCAGAGGCCCCATGTTGAGAAACAGCTTGAATTTGCCTACACAGCATTGACTGTTTTTCTTCTTTCTCAGTTGAAGTTATTTTTTCACCACAACCCCCAAATTTTGGGGGGGCAAAATAAGCACTCTCATGTACATTTATTTCCTTCAAGTCACATACTCATTAAATCTCTGTTCCTGAGACATAGACCAGAGTTGTATGATAGTGGTTGCAAGAATGCTAGCATGTGTTTGGCAGTGAACTGCTCTTTTTTGACTGGTTCTTGGCTTCCTTTTGTGGCCAGATGTTAGCAGAAGGAGGGAATGTTGTGCTATTTTTTCCACAATGAAGAGGATTGACGGCTGTGCTCCAGTTCTTTGGGATTTTGTTTGTTTGTTTTGAAAAAATATATTCCCTGCAAGCTCTTCTTGTCTCATCCTTTTACAGTCTAGAGATTACTTCTGTCATAAGTGTCTTCTGGCTATTATGTTTCTGCACATTCTTCTTTTGTCTCTGTAGTGTCCTATCCACTCTCTCCATCTTTAAAAATATGTCTTCTTTCACTAATTTTTTTTTTACCCTGTTCAAACTTTTCTAGCAGAGATTTTGTTGTGCCTGTCTGCAGCTCAGCAGCTGATTCCAAAACAAAATTTAGCAACTTTGATACCACCCTGTTGTGAGTGACAAGGAGAGGAGAAGAGCCTGGGTGTGCAGCTCAAGGAAACCTGATAAAGCTGCTCAGGGTTACTGGGAAGATTTTTTCCACACTGAAGGCTCAGCAGACAGAAAGAATGCAGTTACCTGCAGAGGAGAGAGTTACAGCAGGTAATACAGAATCTGCAGCTCTTTTGGGGTTAATATGATGCTTCTGAGGACAAGGGTAGAGGTTCTGCAGGTAGCTGCTGCCTCAGGCATAAGGACTGGCACCCACTATGCTTGGTGTGAGAGTTAGACATAGAGGCTCAATGTATACAATCTGTCTTCCTCTGTTTATGTTCATGATTCATCTGTGCCTACATATTCTTATGAACAGTATGCTGCCCTATGTTATTAAATAGGAAACTGTGTACATAGCTTCTGGGATTTGTATGTATGTCTCATAAGAAGAAAAAAAAAGGTTTCAGTGAAATACTGCCCATATGGCAGGTCAGCATGCATTAGTCTCCGCTTTTCTGATGTGCCTGTTCTGTAGAAGCATTCAGAGAATTTATCCAGCCAACACTACAGGAAATTTCCAAGCAGAATGGGATATATATGCATATGTTTAATTAAGATTTGATGAAGTTTTCAAAAGGTGGTACCAGAGAAAGACAATATGATCAAAGTATGCTGTTGGTTCGGCATATTCACAATAAAAGTGGAAAACTTACAGATATCAACTCACAAAGTGCATTTATTACAGATAAAGGGAACAGAAGAAAATTTACTGATCTGAGAATGTTAATCTTTCGAGGCAATAATGAATTACTATGACTAAAAATAAGAAAAATCTTAATGACTTCGTGAGACTTTTGCAGCAAAATTCTAGTAGTTACACTGCCAGAAGCTATGTGGAAAAATTAAGAGGTCGAGGTGTTTGTGAAGTCAACACAAAAGTGAATAAAAACTGAACACATCTCAGAAAAGTTATTGCTCTTGAGACACTGAACTTGGACACTTTTGTTGCTGGTGGATCATATGATTAAGAACAGTCTATCTAACAGGAAAATACAGTCAAGTAAGAGGCAGATAGAAAACTCAGTCCAGATCAATTCCCTTGAATTGTTCTTTTTTTTTTTTCTTTTACCCGAACTTTGGGATTAAGAATAAATTTGAAAAAGAAAGATTTTTTGTTTTTTGGGGTATTTTTTGTATCATCACAAATGTTAACCTTATTTCAAGAACTTTCCCAAATTCCATAAATAAACTTAGTTCCTTTCAAGATGTTTTAATAAAGTTCTTGTGGGATTGTAGTTATGTTTAGACTTTGCAGAAGCATTTGTGTTGCAAAATGAACTGTAGAACCACAGAAATTATAGTTCTGAAAGTCCATTTGTAGGCTCTTTTACATGACTGCTATATTAAAGTTGCTATAATAAACCTTGTTCAACTCTTTGTTATCAACTAAAAATGCCTACTTCATTTGTGACTTGTAAGGAAAGAAGAAACTGGATTTTCCCCTTTCTTTAACAATATTTCACTGAATACTTTTTATTTTATTATATATTAATATATGATACAAACCCCTCCAGTTCTAGGCTCCTAAGTACAAGAAAGACAAGGAGCTTCTGGAGAGGGCCCAGCAGAGGCCACAAAGATGGTCAGTAGTCCGGGGCATCTCTCTTCCGAGCAGAGACTGAGGGATCTGGACTTGTTTGGTCTAGAGAAATCTGAGAGGTAATCTCATTAATACACACAAATATCTCAAAGATGGGAACCAAGAGGAATGTTCCAGACTCTTTTTAAGTGGAGTCCAGAGACAGGAGCAATGACCATAAAATAAAACATGAACCACAAGTAGTTCCTTCTCAACATGAGGGAGAACTTTACATTGAGAGTGGCAGAACACTGGAACAGGCTGCCCAGGGAGGTTGTGAAATCTTCCCTCTGGAAACATTTCAAAACCATCTGGACACATTACTGTGCCACCTGCAAGGCTGGTGACCCTGCCTTGGCAGGTGGGTTGGAATAGATGTTCTCCAGAGGTTCTTTCCAACCTTACTAATTCTATGATTTCCTAAACTCTTTAAGCACTGTGCATTTGATTTAAAAGACCTCACAGATTCCATTAATATTTGCTTCAAGGACTTTAAATTTATTTTTGGAAAACATCAATCTAAAATGAGTAGTAGTTGAAAATTTCATCACAACCTTCAGAAATTTGTAGTACAGTGAACACTCACCCTGAGGACATGCAAGCTGGAGTAAAACCAGTCACAGCAATCTAAGTTGTGCCACATCCAGTGCCATTTTCCATACTGTGAGCATGTAGCATTGGTGAAAGATAATTTTGTGAGCATTTTTCTGCTGTTTTATAATCACCCTTATTTAATGAAGTGTTGGCTCCTCCTACACTTAAAATACACAAATGTTTCCTGCATTCAGATAGAGAGATTTGGCCCCCATATTAATTTTATTCCTTCATATTCTGTGAATGAAATCCTAATGTGTTTTTGCTTCCATAAAATGCCAGTAATTCTTGTTCTACTCTAACTGTGGTAGTGTCATCAAAACCAAAGTCTCAAGGCGGATGTCCCTCTATCTTCTGTATTTAAGGAGTTGTCCATAAGACCAAAATATTTTAAAACCCTTAAATGACATAATTTCATTCAATAAAAATATAAAATAGTTGTTTAATTAAAGAATACTCAAAGGACATTTGTTTGTAGACATCCTTTGCCTATTACCCTTGCTTTTTCATACTGAATCATTATCTGAGTAGCACCAATCTCAAATCCTTCTAGACCTCTCTGAAGTCTTTTTACTACTTTTTCTCCACTGTAAGTTGTCATTTCATGAGTGTCAAGTTCTTATTTTTACTGTAACTGAGTCTCCTGTCTCCAAATTCTCTGCCTTGAGTATACTCAGTAGCTCCCTCAGGGAAGGAAATCTCCCTTCTCAAATCCCTATAGGGTCTTTTTGCCAGCTGCTTTATTAAGGTAACATAAACATAATTATAAATGCATAATAAAGCAGATACCACCTGGCAATATCACAAAAAAACTAGAAGATAAATTTTGTTGCTGGTTAGCAGGATGCAATTAGTATCTGAGAAGCCTTTGAACATACAGTGCATCTACATGTCAGCATGTGTGCGAATACAGATTGAATAAGGAAGGGTCATTGGAACCAGCTTGTCTTTCACAAGTACTCTGAGCTTACCTTGCACTCTGGGCGTCAGTGCAATCTGACTTAGTAAATACACTAGCGAGGCACACTAAAAGAACTAAGTTGCCAAGCACAAGATGTATTTTAGAGGTGTAATTTTCAAGTCTCCACAGCTTAGCCAAATCAAAACCAATTTTCTCTGGAACACTCCAGTGCACTGCTTCTCAATAAGGAATAAGTAAATGCCAATTTCTAATTTTCTAGGTTCAGCTGATTCATCAGTAGACTTTTTCAGCAAGTAGCCATAAGGCAATTTATAAAAGAAGTCAATTTTAGTCTACTTATATTGCAGAGCACCAAACAGTATTAATCCAAACACTGCAGAAAAATAAACAAACTGGAGGTTTAGACTGGGCTCGGAAGATTTTAATCTCCAAGGCAAAAGTTTCAGGAAAGTATGAATGGGGAAAAGGAGAGACTTTAGAAGGTACCTTAGTATTTAGGTACCTAAGGTAAGAATATAATCTGTAACAAAGGTTAATTTGTCTGAAAACCAGTTATTCAGTCAAGCTATGTTTTCTTGGCACTCTGAAATGTATTGAAGTGCTGAGAATCATAGAATTTGAAGTAGTTTTCTGACTAAAGGGGTTACAGAGGATTTATTGCAGTAATTCTACAAATATAAAACAATCATTTAAGCATCTCAATTCATAATCCCAAAGTTGCTCATTATAGACATTACTCCATGTTGGTACATCAAAGTGACACTTGTTCACATAACAGTATATTTGATAATTATGACTGACAAAATGGAAAGAAATATCTTGTTTTGTCAATAATTCTTAAACCTGAGAATATTGAAGTAAAAAAATGCGTCTTCATTTTTGCTCCTAGAGATGACCTGGCTCAACTTCCTTTCTTCTAGAAAATCAGGATAGAAAGAAAAGTAAATTTGGGTGGGTTGGTCTTAGCCTGCTGCCAGTGACCAAACTAGCCACTCTCTTACTTCACCTTCTCAACCAGGATGGAGTAGAAAATAAGATGGAAAAGCTCATGGGTTGAGATAAAAATAGGGAGATGACTTACCAGTTATTATTATGCACTTGACTTAGGGAAAATTAATCTACTTTATGGACAAATAAAATAAATTTAGATAGTAATAAACAAAGACAAAATAGCTTTCCACCCAACCCTTTTTCCCAGGCTCAACTTCACTCCTCCCTTCCCAACTCTTCTACCTACACCTTCTCTAACTGCACAGCACATAGTAGATAAGGAGTGAAGACACTGTGTTCAGTTCATAGCAGTTCTTGTCTGCTTTTCCTTCACCCTCTCACTTTTCACAGGCTTCAGCCCCTCAGGATAACCTGCTTCACTGTGCATCTACCCCCAGGCCACAGTTCCTTTCAAGAGAATCTGTTCCAGCAGAGACCCTTTGCAAGCTGGAGGTATTACCTTTTAAAAGAAGCACCATCAACATTGTTGATGGGCTTACCTGTGTCCTGTTATGGGTCTGTTGGAGCCAATTGGAACCAGCTGTGTCTATCATGGGACTAGCCCTATGCCCCTTCCTACAGAGGCCTACTCTGCAGTTTCCCCACTGACAAAACCTTGGTACGGACACCCAGCAAAGAAACAGAAGCAGCAGCAGCACATTCTACTGCAAAGATTGGTTTCTTGCTTTAAAAAAGATAAAACAAAACAAATCACACGCCAAAAAAAACCCAACCCAAAAACACAGACTAGAGCAGTTGCTGTCTTTCTGGTTCTGGACCTTGTACAAGAAGCAATAGGCAATGTGCTGTCTACTCTCCTAGCCCATAAATTTTCCATTCTTGAAGAAGCATATGGTGCTTATATACTATGACAAATAGAACATGGGCAAATTGCCTGGCAAAGTGAGATAAATTCCATATGAGGGAATATTAGATAAGAAATATTTCCTTTAAGCCATGAGCTATTTTGTTTTAGACCTTCCTGAAAAGATCAACCACTTTTTACAATGTGTGTTTCTGATTTCCTTGGTGAATACAGGTAGGATAGATCTATGGTCTGAATTTGTTTTCTGACCTCTTTTCATCTCAAACTGCTCAGAAGTAAAGTTACAAATATTAGCAATTTTTTTTTCCTCAAACATTGTCTTGATATGAATTTAGAGAAATACTTAGAGAAATATCCACCTCCTATTCAAATTGAATAATAAAAATTATCAAGAAAATTATTTGCAATCTTATAAAAATGGACAGAATGTCTGATATCAAAAGAGGTTAAGAAAGGCAAAGTTAGTTATTGTTTAAAAGAAAATTCTCCATTTTTTAAAAAATAACTTGTTTTCTTGCTTCAGTTTCTTCCAGATTCTCCAAGTACTGAAAAGGCAGAGAAGATGCAGAGGGAGATAAAATAAGTCATCAGTCCCTTCCTTTCCTTCTTTTTATGGTTGGAAAAAGAGAAAGTTATTTTCTGAGATCATACATGAAATTAGATCCTATTTGTTCTTCTGAATGAAAATCTTAGCTACATATTGGATAGTATCAGTAAAATCCCAGCTTGAAAAGTATGGGTTTTTTTTGGTTCACAGAATTCTGGAGAGCCTTGCTCATGAGATCTTTTGCTCCCACTTTGGAAGCTGACTTTGAAAAGACTCGTTCATTGGTACCTATGCCAAACTTCTGAGAGTTTAAAGAAGGTGCCCTTTCAATGGAAGAGCAATTGCAAGCAGTTTCTGGACATGTGTGAATATATTTTAAGGAAAACAAAAGCCATTCCATAATTCCCTCTGGAACAATGAGGAAAGTTAGCAGGTCTATATCCTTGTATAGGAGACATAAATGACAATATCATCCTTGTTTAGACCGTGATGAAGTAGAAATAACCTCACAAAATGGCAACTGAATTATATCCATTGGATGCAAATGACTAATTGGTGTCAGAAAGATCAAAGAATGTTTCAAGGAAGCTAAGGATGTGCATGTACAGGATGGACTTTTCTCCTCTTGCTATGCATATCATCACTGGCCTTATGTATGTTCTATCTGGGAATAGAGATTTCTTCCTTCTAGTTGCCATAAAAATGATTTTGAAACTCTGCCTTCTCTTAAGATTCAGGAAATGATAATGAACTCTCTCTGCTTGCTCTGAGGGATTCATATTTGAAGCAAGAGATGAGGGCTTTGAAAGCTGTTCCCAACTCACTGCTATTGATATCTGGCCTGTTACCAACGAAGGCCGTCTTTCTGTGACTGGATCAACTATCTTGGCATGGATTTTTGCTTTTGTGCCAGCTGGGAGTCACATTACACTGTGCCTTACATTTTATCTGCAAACTGGCAGAAGTCTGATTTCTCATCAGGCTGCTTAACCACCTTGGCATGGCTCTTGTCCAAATGCTGGCTGGGAGCTGGTTCCTCTGTGGCCTTCTCAATTCTCTTGGCATGAGACAATTGCTCAGACACCAACTGAGAGCTCGGTTCCTGCAGCCTGCTGTTCCCATCTGCTTATTCTGAGTGGCAACAAAAAAAGAGGGGCTATCCTTCAAACCACCTCAGATTTTTTTTCTTTGAAAGTTTCTGAGGGGAAAACCAAACAAGCCTCAGAGATAAAGAAACACTAGCTTAAACATTCTGTGAAAACCTCTGTTCCAAAAAGAAATTGAAAGTTTAGTCTCTGTGTGGCTTGTTTGGTTCCACCTGGGCAATCAAGCTACATCTGTCTGTAATTAATCTGCAAAAAAATGAAGGACTGCCCTGTGTGATGCATCCACTTAGAAAATCCACAGTGGTTCCTGTGATATGCCTCTTACTTACAGATGTGTTCTAGGCTCTCGCTCTTCAATCCTGATTTTTGCATCTCTTTCTTTTAGTCCTTTTTGCAATTGCTAACTGGTTTGACTGACTTTATAATTTTCTACTCCTTTCCTTAGTCTTCAGTTCAATAACTGAATTCAGTAATTCTTGGATTCTTGACTAAGTTACAGATTTTTTTTTTTTTGACTAATGGAAAAATGTTTCCTTTTTGTTGTTTCACTATAAATAGGTCTGTCTGGTTTTCACTCAGCCTTAAGTGCTGAGTACAAACGTGCCTGTCTTCAGCTATGTTTCCATAAAGGCATATCGTCTAGATACATAGAAATTTGGAAGTCACTTCTCTGACAAATGACATTAACTTTAGATTCTGTGTGAAGATCTCTCTCTGTCTGTATGGAGATGAAAAATGTTTATCTTCTACAAACTGAAACAAGATAAGACTGAGAGCATTCACTTCTTCTGCAGCTCAATGCACCAATATGTCTCCAGTTCTGCTAAACCCAGATAATGGAAAGTCCTGAGTCAGACGTGAGAAACAATGTTACTTCTAAAAACTTATGACTACTAAGTGTTTATAAAAGCTGCAAATCTCAAGTATCCTTGGCATTTGGAAGGTGGAGAGATTGTGAAGGAGGAAAAAAATGCAAAGGGAATGCTTACTACTGGGAAATATTTAGCAGAGAAAATAGCTTTACCACCTCTCTACTGGAAATGCTAATAGGCACATTTGAACATTAATGCCAATCATATATACCACATTATAATAGCATATAAATGTGTTCATATTTTTCTTCCTTACTTGTCTATATGTTGACTTTGAGTAAGTTGCTTGAAAATATCTGAAGAGTAAAAGGAAGACTAGACAACTTTAACCTCTCGAAGTTTTATATTCCCTTCATTAACTTTTTAGGTCACAAAGTCTTTGTCCACTGCTTGGATTGTATGACAGGAAGATCCTTCTCTGCCTTACTAACTTGTTAATTACTTTAGATGAATGCATGAAAACTTGTGCTGAAACATGATATAAATGATAGTAATCTGTGGGCAGATAGTCACTTTCGAATGTGCTTCCAGTCTCAGGTCCCTCAAGGCCCAAAGGTGAGTTACTGACTTGGATGTCTTTTAGGTTTTTTCTGAATTTCTTACAATGACCAGTTTATTTAACTACAAGGGCAGTGGCCACTCTAGTTTCCCTCTGGACACAGCTGAAAACTCTAATAAAGCTTAAGTAGTTTGACAGCAAAAGTCTTCCCTAAAAGAAACCCAAACCCCCAAGTAGAACAGAACAGAAAAAAACAACAACAAAAACAAACAAACAAACAAACACCACCAAACCCTAACAAAACAAAAAACAAATTACCAACAAAATCCAATTAGAGATCCTTTCCTAGGCTGTGTTATTTTTACTGAACATCTCTTACAGGGCTACTTGAACAACATAAATAATTTTATTTCTCTTCCTGCAGTGCGTGATTTACCACTCTTTTCTTCCAGTTCCCTATGTACCAGCCTCTGAAGAAAATGGATTTATTAACATGGCTACAGAGACAGGTCAAAACAGCTTACCTTTGTTTTGATGGGTTTCTTCCAAATGCATTTTACACAGGTTTTCCAAAATGCAAAATTGAATCATAATTTAGATGAATTCTGAAGTCATTCTGTTTCAAAGCTTAAAGATTTGTGTGAAGGCATTCAACATGCACTGTAAAAACTGGCAAAAGTAGTACTTGGAAGGCAAAGGAGAACATATTATCCTAAAATAGCATTTTTTTAAAGCTTAAATCCGGTTCTGACTTCTGGGAAATTTATATTGTGAATATATATTCATAATTTAAGTGTATGATATAGAGCACACTGAAAAGAAAACAGAATAGAAATAGTATTGTTTGGCTGTCATTAGTGATCATTAAGCCTAATTTCAAAAGTGCTTGACTGTCATGGCAGTGCCAGGATGCTTTGCCATGCATAAATATAAAGAAGGAAATATCTGCAGAAATTTTATTTTTTTTTTCAAAATTCTTAGCAAACTAGAAACAAAGGTAAAAACCAACAGGAATTCTTGATTAAGATATAGAGACTTCTTTCATGTACATTGAAAAAGCATCTTTCTGAGTTCTTGTGAACTTGTAGAGGTCATGGCCACCAACTAGGAGAAAGCTGAACCCCCATCCCCAGCAATGGGGAAAGGGCTGTAACCTATGATGCTTGAAGGAGCCAGGACAGAGGAACAGGAGACCAGAGAAGGAACGCTGCCAAAACCTGCTGAGTCTTGGACATTACCAAAGACAAATACACCCATCTTTCTACACAAATCTGCACTAGAGACACTGACCAAAATGACCCTTGATGTCACAGTCATTGCCAAGTTGCCTGTGGCAGAGAGCCTTCTTCCATCGTATTTTTTTTTTACTTTTAAGTGGTAATTGCACCAGGTTTAATAACTCTATATTTTGACTACTTTTGTCTTCTTAAAATATTAATATTGGGGGACTTAGAAAACCTCTTACAGATCATTTCCCTATCACCTAGTGCTGGTATGGAACATGCTAAAACTAATTTCTCTTTATGCTGCTATAAACCATATAGCAAACACAAATTAATGTTAAATTTTTAATCTTTTAAAACACTCATGAACCAATCACCTAAGACTAGCCAGCAACACTTAAACAATCATCCATTCTTCTTCCATTTATTTTGTTTTTCAATCCAACAATACCTAAAGAGGAAGGAAGTGCATATTTGTAGCTATACAAAAAGAGGGGTAATAGGAACCATTGAATATTTAGATAGTGTCTCTTTCCAGCATCAGTGTTTTACATGGTATCAAAAATTGTTGTTGCTGTTATTGTAAATAAATACTGAAATATAGAAATCATAAAAGTGCAGGGTTTATAAAAGGACATGGATCACACAGATGGGTTTTATTTCCTTTGGTTTTTTGTAGCTTTTTACAAAACTATGCAATGAAATACATATAGACATATACAGTGGGAAAATAAATACCTCATTGTTTTTCAGAAAGTCTTCTGCCTATAGTGCTTTAATTAATAGAGGCTAATTAATTATTTTTAGAACCTTTTACTTGTTATTGATTTTTTAAAAAATATTTATTTGCTACTTTTCTGACTGAGTATAAAATTTTAATGAAAATTCTTCTTCCTCTAATCTCTATTTTACTTAACAATAGAGGAAAATAGTAATTGAAATTATTAAAAAAATTGAGTGTGAATAGAAAAGACCTCCACCCATGGGATAACTGTTCTAAGCAATTTTTTTTGTCCGAGTAAAATGTTTAAAATCCCATTGGGTCTCACACTCTCAAATGAGATTTAAGTTTCACAAAGACCTTTCTATGTTCTCGTGAAGGGGTGATTTCCAAATATCTGTAGCTTATGTCAGGTTAAGTTCTTAAGAACTGAGTTTTTCAAAGAGGCCGCTAGGAATATCTTCGATGACATTCAGTAAATGTTTGTTAAGTAGCTCCTTCAGATTCATGTCTAGCAATAAACCTTTTATATACGGTCCTCAGTGCCCCATGGGAATTCTTTGTTAGGTCAGAGTCTTAGCCAAAGTTATTTGAATTCTTTTAAATTATATACATTAGGTAGTAACCTGGAAACCTGACTACTTAAAGTAAGTGCTGTCAGTTTTTGTCTTAAGTAATGGTCTATGATGTTCATGTAGTTATTTTGCAACCAGTATTACAGTAAAGCTGTGAACTGTTCTGCACAAAGTCACATTTCATTCTAATATGACGCTCCTACTGTGAGCAGAATTGTTTGTTCACACTCTATTTAGTTCCATAATAATTGTCATAAACTAATTTCACTGTCAGAACAGTCCGAGATATCCAGAGATATGCCTTATGCAATACAATTTTACAGTCAAAAGGGGCAAGACCAGACTTTTAAAAAGTTCTAATTAATTCTAGATCAAATCTAGCTCTATTCTGCTCCAAGTTAACAATAACATTTTCAATGCAAATTAAAAAAAAATCTCCCTATCCACTAATATTCTTATTATATTTGCATATACATTTTTATACTTAAAAGATGTGGAGATACAAGTATATTTTCATTGAGATGGGTAGTTTGCTAAGAATGGTAATAGAAGATATTTGAGTGACATACAGAATTGGCTCAGTACTTAGAGGAGGCCTGTAAAAAAGCTGGAAAATGACTTTTTACAAGGATATGGAATAATAGGAAAAGGGATAGTGGCTTTAAATTGAAAGAGGGTAGGTTTAGATTTTTCACTAGGTAGAAATTCTTTATGCTGAGGGTTGTGAAACATTGGCACAGGTTGTCCAGAGAAGCTGTGGTTTCACATCCCTGGAAGTGTTCAAGGCCAGATTGGATGGGGCTCTGAACAACCTGTTATAGTGGGAGGTATCGATGGCAGGGGGTTTGGAAATAGAAGATCTTAAAGGTTCTTTCCAACTCAAAACATTCTATGATTCTATGATTGATTTTACCTAACTAGTTGAGAAACAAAGGAATAAAGCTACTTAATACTTTTTGTATATACAATGAAATGTACAGAAAAAATAACATTTCCACTTCATGAGGCTCCTTCACACTTCTGATTTAATTTTCTGGCTTTAAGTTTATGCTTAATATTGGATTACTACCCTGTTCTATGTCAAAAGACTTAACTAATTGATCTTCTAATTTTATTTCAGTCCCTTATGCAATACCAGGCTTGGATTTTTCAGTCTTCTGTGTCAGAATCTTGGTTAAGAAAGCTCTCTTTGGCCTCATTAATTTCTTTTCTTTCATGCTCATTGAAATTTGGGCTTATCTTATGCAGACACAAATATCAAAGCAGACAGACAGTGAAGATCCAGTCCCATATCTCGAATGGTCTCCTTGCTCTCCTCCATGCCAGGAGATTGGCAGAAACTGTTGATGCTCATGTAAAAGAATTTTTCCTTTAGAGCTCCTTGTTCAAAGTGTTGTCCTGTACATCAGTAGAGGTTTAATCATCCCATAATACTTTTTCTATCAAACCTTACTAATAGAGGATAAAAAAAAATTGTGTCTCTGCATTATAAAGATAGGTATTCTAAATAATACAGTAAGAAGCTATCTAATTCTTATAATTATGTGTCTGCATCAACCTTTAAGCTTGAATCCGTTGAATATATTTGAGCTCTGAAGTATGTGTTTATTTTAATTTTGCCTTTTGAACACCTCTCAAGAAAATGTACAGAAGATATATCATGGCTTAGAGACCTTGAATTTCAACAGAAATAAAGAGCTCTTTTAACATAGTTGATGTTGATGCTTATGAACTAAAAAAAGGAATTATGTAGCTGACAGCAAAAGAAGGGAACAAGAACAAGGAAAGGACTGTGAGTGCTCTTTAGGAAAAGTGAAACTCAAGTGCCATATTCTTTCATTTAGAAAAGTTTTATTCTATTAAATATAATCATTTCTCCTTCAAGTTTTCATAACGATGAAGTTTCTAGAAAATTCTTTCTCATTTCAGGTGTGCCTGTGAAAATATGCAGTAACCAATTTATGCTGACAACAGCTCCTGGGCTGAAATAAGGATAGCTATGGAGTAGTTTTGATGTTTGTTTAAGACTAAAATAAGTAAGCATGTTGTTACAAAAGAGGGAAAACTCAATGACCAGTTGTTGCCTTCTGGTCTCTAGGCAACATCTGTTATAAACCATGAGAAATTAGATTAACGTCATCCTTGTAAATCTGATTCCTTCCTAGCAGAGGTATATGAAATCCTTGGCAGTGAAACACACCTCCACTACTTGTGTAATATCACTCAAGTTTGCTTAGGAACCATGAATCCATGTTTATGACTCTTACCAAATGAATTTTTCTGCCATTAATATTAGGAGATAAGTGATTATACTCTGTATGCAGGTTTTAAAGGGACGGTGGTAATACTATAGTTCTTACACTTATGCTGCCTTTGACAGCAGGTCCTGAGTACGTGTTTACTTTTAGGACTCAGTGCTCCTGTAAATGCTACTGTGGCTGTAGTACTCACTGCATAGATCTATGCAGCATTTCGGCATGAACTCACTGGGTAATGATGATAACTATACTACACCATTCATGTCTTAACAGGACTCGCCATACTGAATATATGGCCAACATCCCTTCACGCACACACAAGGACCTATCCAGCATATTTGTATAATAAAGAGTTTCTCATCTCTGTACTAAAATTCCTGCAAGGTAATGCTGCCTATTGCTGTACAGTGACATCAATTTAGGACTGCTAGCAGAATTCATCCATCTATATCTATCACAAGAAATGAATGGAATCTTAATAAATGGAAAAGATTTTTATTATATCATTGGCTATGATGGAAATATAGACGATCTTGATAACAAAATTGCTTCTCTCTTCCTCTCAGGACATGTACTAGATTACAACTTTGGACTAGACCAACCTCCCCGTAGCTGATCACAGAAGACCAGCATTGACTGACCATTATAGATTGTCCTTGTCACCCTGGTGTTGAGAGATACATATAAAGAATTGCCTTCAACAACAGACCTTCTTCAGAGCTTGCAAGCCTGTGTCTCTCTCCCTTACTGGTTCACTTTGTTTTCTTAATTTTGCCATAAGCAAAGAGACTCTTAACACAGTATATAAATAAAGATTTTATTTTTTTTTAGGATTTTTCTGAGTAGTGACCAGAGTAGTAAAATACTTTAGATCTAAGTGTTTATATATGGTAATAGTGTAGCAAGAGATATGGAACTAAAATTCCAAGCAGTATGTGTGAAAATCATTTTTTCCTGTAGTTAAAAAGTTGGTGTAGATCAAGGCTGTACCTTTATGCACATCCAGCACTCTGAAGACATGAACTTCCTGACTGGTCCAAGAATTCAACAGCAAGTTATTTGCTTAGGTGTAATGCAAATGTCTGGGTTGAGACATTGGACCTGACTTGGAGATTGACCAGCTCCTAGCCACCTTTGCCAATAAGTATTTCACTGATAGTTACAGGAGCTCTTGACATGGGAGTTTGGACAGTTTTCAAGGGTCTCTCAGACCTCTCCTGCTATGACTAATCTAATTTATGCAAAAATCAGAGTAATAATGTCTTTGGAAGAAGGACTTGCCATTGTCTGTGCCAGAGCAGATACAAGTTGTGTTTTTTTAAGAAGAGTTTCCCAAAAAGGTAGACACACATTGCTCTCCAACTCTATCAGCAGGGAAGTGAATCTTTGACTCTGTAGAGCTTCATAAGTCATACATGTTGTTTTATGAATACAGGGACCATCTACTTCAGGTGTAAAACATATGCTGCATAAGTATCAAAAACCTTCCCAGTCATAAACTGCAGACAGCCTAGCAATCTTATCTATGAACATGACACAAAGGAAACCAAGGTGCACACCTTTGCATAGGTAATGATCTGCATATCCTGCTTCCATTAGTCATATAGTTCTCTAACCAGAAAATCAGGCCACTAAGAGAGTTCAGTCAAAAAGCAGTGTTTTATATGTGAGAATAGCATTTTGAAATGTGTGAAGGGGAGATTTTTTTTATTTTTTTTTTCTTTAAGGGAAACTGGAACTGAAGCTTGATTCCTGCTGCAAGGCAGTCTAGAGTGCTTTCAATTAGTTGACTAATCCTCAGGTACAGCCTCAACAACAGCATCCAAATATATTTTGAATCATTGTGTCATGCTGTATCCTGCAGCACAGTGTTGTGTAAGACTGAAAAGCTACCCTGACTGTAGATCTCTTTCACTTAGCCTGATATGATCACAGGCACAGAATCTTTCTTCTGTGATGGGATGATGAAACATTGGCTAGAAGATACCTTTATACTCATGGCCATAGTTAGAAACACTGCTCCCATTTGCTATTCTGTGTGTTATTTCTATCCTTTATGCACCCACTAAATAAAGTGTAAAAGGCTCAACTGCAAGGGCATAGGGTCTCCCAAGGTCCAGTGTCAGGCATGCAGGATAATTCTTGTTGCAAAGTAGTTTTCCTCCTATTAAAAAAAAAAACCAAAAACAACAACAAAACCCACATTTTATGGCAGATTGCCCAGAATCTATCTTCCATAAGTCCTACCTCTACCAGAGATACACATTTTGTTACCAGCCCTGTTGTTCTATTGCATCCAGTAGGCATTCCTTTATATTTATCCAAATAGAGTCAAAATTTAGACTGCTCCCAAAACAAGTAATCATGCTCATGTTTCCATGTCACTTAGTCTAAAGTTGCATTCCGGGCAATGTGTCCCTGGTCCTTTGTGTCTCCTAGATGATATGCAGCTGACTGCTTTTCCATCAGACAAGTTATAGTCTGAGGGGAAAAAAATTTCTTCACAGAAGGCTCACCTAAGGTTGGCTTCTCCCTAATAAAAATCTTTGGAGAGGTGAAAAAAAGCAACTATCACACCTTCCAAAAATACCCATATTCAAATTCAGGGGTTAACAACACAGAGCAGACACAGTAATATAAACCCAGAGGAGGCTCACAATTCAGAAGTACATGGCTATGTCAGCAAATCTATGTATGAAGGCAAGATGATCTAATCCCTCACTAAAGACCTATATCAATCTCCTTCCTTGCCCCACACCAGATGGTACCAGCAGTGCTCTTGAGATCTCTGCCCAGAAAAAAAAGGAGCTGATCTGCCTTCATTGTGTGAGAAACAGCACAGCTGCAGAGGTTCTATATCTTGTCTCTATATCCTGTTTTATGTGATAAGTACCTCAAGCACAAGGAGATAATAATAAATTTAATTCTCCTGAGAGTGGAGGGGACATTTCAGTATTGGCTTGTTGGCTATGCCAGCTGTGCCATCATGCTCTTCCTGATTGAAATTAAATGTAAACTAAAGGTACTACGGAAATCTTAAGCTGCTTATAGAAGTCTAGACTAACTGGAGCTGCTGCTACATGTTACCTTAGCAATCAGTCCTTGAGATAAAGTTCTCCTTCCAATGGTTTGGTAACACACTGCTGCACTAGGTGCTAATGCCACAGTACCTGTGAGGCAAAGTAATATAATGACACCCTGTTTCTTGTCTCTGAGTCTGGAATACATCTTACATGATGAAACAAAGTTTCTTAATTTCATCCTGGTATTTCAAAGGATGCTCCTTCTTTGGCTGTCCATGAACTGAAGAGGCAAAGAATGGACCAAAAACTTCCCAGAGTTACACCAGTGTAGGCATCATTCATGCCCTTCAAACGTGCCATTTGAGTGTCCAACACTAAAGGAGTCTTGGGGGGAAGATAATCTTATACTCCACAGGTGTTGTAAAATCAAGTCCAGACAGTGTGACATGATTGTAACTGCCACCACTGTCACTGTTTTTCTCCAAACAGAGTCAATGCTGGAAACAGAGAAGGGAGGTTGCTTCTGAAACTCTCATCTCACTGCAAAGTGTTAAATCCTGCTGATTCCTGCCTCTTGATCGCCAGAGCCTGTTTTACTGCACCAAGGAGCATTTCAATGCAACTGTGAGACACACCCTGTGTCACCTGGAAATTCCCAATTAACCTGCTTCAGCAACTCTTACAAAAAACTCTATGCGGTCCATGGATTTTATTCTAATTGGAAGTGTCTTGACTGCTTCTGCAATTAGCATTATATCTGTTGAACATGAACTGGGGCTTGGATGTTATAACTACAGCAATAAATTTACATCTGTAAATTGTGTATCAGCTGTTGGTGGTATAGAGGCACCTTTCAGAACATATTCTTACTACTTTGGGCAAAGTGATTCAGTATGTAACAAGAATAAAGTCTAGAGGGTGTTCTGTCTGTCATATTTCTAAGGTCTGCTCTTCTCTCTTCTAACATTCAATCAGCACTTCAGTAAGAGGGACACAGAGACACAGGTAATTCAAGCAGGACTCTCAAAAGGTGTGAGAGCTGCTATAAATGAAGTCCATTTCAGATACTGAAAATGCCACAGATTTGAAGTAGGTTTCTGTGTGTGGTGTGAGAGCTGCTATAAATGAAGCCCATTTCAGATACTGAAAATGCCACAGATTTGAAGTAGGTTTGTGTGTGTGTATATTTTCAATTGAAATTCAAAGGCACATATAAGTTCAATTCTTTCTGACAGATTTTACTTTTTTTTGTGTGTGTGTGTGTCATTCCTTTCCCTCCACCCTCTCACTTCCACCCTCAGGTAATATATATAATTTTCTGGACAAGATTTTCCAAAGAAAAGAGGAGCTGATATTTAGGAAACACTCAGCTGATGATCTCCAAGGACCTAGTCTGTTTAAATGTGCCCTTGGTATAAGCACCCTTTTCCCCAGAAAAAAAAAGGGTCCCACTTCAATTTTTAAAGGCTGTCTCTTTTGTGAATAAGAGATGGGGGAGTCTGGTAAGCAATAAAACAGACGTATATACAGTGTAAGTATACATACAGTAAGGCAAGAGGAGAGATGAGGCAATAGGAATCCCTGTATCTACAATTTCTTCAAGCAACAGGAAGATTTCTTCTTTTGTTTGACCAGAAGAGTAAAATTTGTAACAGCTGTTGTAAGTACAGTAAATGTGTATGAGCAGATAGGCAGGAGCAACAGTGCTAATAAATGGTGCAACAGTATCTTTGGTGAACACAGAACTCATTATCCTGTTGCTAACCAGTCTGCCACACTCTTCACTTCTTTACTATCAGCTTATCTTTTCTAAAAGCAATGTCTCTTTTTAACCTTCACTAGATGTTTAATGACATAAGCAGTTCAGACCACTTTTTTTCTATATAAAATAATCCCCATTGCATTAATCAGAACTTTTACAGCTCTCTTAAGAACTGGAACATTATATATTTTAACGGAATTACTCCCTTTCTCTGTATAGTGGAAATAATAGTTTTGGGGGTTTTTTTAGTTCCTTGGCACTTCGTAGTTTAACAGCAGCCACTCAGTCTACCATCACATATTTGTGAATTCCCTGTTCTCAGACCATTAAGTTCAGACCCTCATCTGCTTTCTTCCAGTCATCTAGACCTTGATGTATCTTAAGCGTTGAAAGGAACTGATCATTTAAGAAGGTAAAAAATGCTCTGAAGTTAATTTGCATCTGTTCATATCAATTTGTATTTTTTAACAAAAACTTCTCCATGTCTGTTAGTGCTTCACTACATTCATTCTCATCTATTTTTATACACTATTTCCAGAAAACTTCACATAGTCCAATAGTTGAGAATTTAAAATGCTTACTAGTTAATAATTGGCCTTTCTAGAAAGCCTTCTAGTTAACCATCAATGGAGAGAAGTAGGATGGGAACTATGGAAAAGCCTGCATATAAAATTCACCATGTGTTTCTTTCTGATATTTTCATTATTTAGAATAACATGCTTATTACTCAAAATCTGTTTACCATTTATTAACCTATCATTCCTCCAATGCTTTTCTATCATTTAAACAAGCTACTTTTAGTATTTAGCATTCTTAGCCATTGATTGCAAGAATGTTTTTCAGCCAAATGCATATTAAGTTTTCAAAAGGCAAACTTACTTAATTTTCATGCAGAAATCTCTGTGCAGAAAACAGGTATCTTTCTTTACTCTGGCCTAAAATATTTTTTATTGTTTCTAGAGGCTCACTAATTAAAAGTCTCCTAAGGAAGAAACTGAATCTTTGTTCATTTAATGCTTTTCATTAATTGATTAAGATACCTGCCAAGACTGTAAAGATTATGAGAATGGATAAATCAGTACTGAAACTTACTTTGTGAAATTTGTATCTTTCTTGGGGGTAGGATAGTGAATTTTGTTGCAGTGCATGATCTTACACAAAATGATAGTTACTACTGTCATCCTGGAAATCATTTAGACAAGTCTTTGATCTGTATTTCTGTTCCCTCTTTGGCCAAATACATAATCTGAGAGCCAGTTTTATTTGAGATTACTTCCAATTTGATTTTCTGAAGTTTTGAGACATCCTGTGGAAATATGTTATTTCTATGAATACATTTGCCAGTGAACTTCTTTTCTAAATTATTTCTGGGAAGTGAATAAATGAGGAAAAATGTCAATAGGATTAAAGCTGTTTTGCAACTGAGATGTATGTTTAGCAAAAATGTTCCAGTATTTTCACAGATACAGTAATTAACTACATTTATGAATAATATTTTCTGTATTTACTGCACTGTTCAGTTAAAGAAACTAAGAGGTATTATATAGATTATTGACCTTATTTCAGATAGCCTGCTTGAGTACCAGGAACAATTAAGTAAACCAGGGACAGAAATTTGTGACTAATGAGACTGAGTCAGAGGCATGGTCAGCTCCAAGTCACTGTCCCTTGTTGCACAGTGGGGGATAACGGTCCTCATTATAAGGTATCTCCTGTCAATGTGCTTCCACTCAAATTCCTTCAGTGTTTCTATCTATTCACTCTGGTCTGTGGAGGAACATGCTTTGCTTTTGTTTGTCAGCAGACATTCAGAAAAGAACACCTTAATAAATGAAAGCAATAAGGATTTATTTAGTTATCAGTTTGATCAATCATGAATGAGCAAAGATCCCTGCAATAAGTTCTGATTTGATACTTCTGATTGCAGTTCTGACCCAACTTATGCCTGAGTAAGGGTAATTATCGATAGTGTAAAAGAGTTCAAATGCATTCAGTTCTTTTGGAAAATCAAACCATGAAGATCATTCTTGTCAAATCAATAATGAGCTGAAATTCTGTGCCATTGTCTACACAATGGCCTTTTATTTTCTTGCAAGATACCTGTAATTCTCAAAAGCTACTGCTATGCATTCCTTTTTCTTGCTGATCAAAAGTACACACATTACAGCTTTCTAAGATCAGGCCCTATTATAGAGGACATTTTCCACTTGGATCAACACAAGATAAAATTTATTAAATCACAAAAGAGTGTTATTAAAATAATATTAACGGGTTAAATACAGTCAGCAAAAGTCAAAGATTTAGTCTTTTTTTTTTCTTTCTGCATTATTCTTAACATATGAATGCTTAAAAGTCCTTCAGTCTTTAGGCACACAGTCAGTTTATTCCTGTGCTAGATAGTAGATATTATTACTTCTGGGATGTAGTAAAGGACTGAAATTATTTCACAGTATCACGGAAGTGTCAGTTGGAGTCTCCTGCTTGAACCTGGGCTATTGCCAGCAGTGCACAGGGGCAGCTCTATCTGTGTCTGGCAGAGTCTTCAAGATACCCAGGAGAGAGATTTCACAACCTCTCTGTGCAACTTATTTCAGTGAAGTACTACCCACATTGTGACTTTCTCCCTCTCCCCATAATATCCAATCTTAGTTTTCCAAGCTGCAGTTTCTTACTGCTGCTATAATTATGTTGTTGGACACTGCTGCAAAAAGTTTGGCACTGAGATCATTTAAATTAAAGTAGCCCCCCAAACCCCCCAAACAAACAAACCAAATACCCATACCAAAAAACCCTCAAACATAAGCAAAAATAAACCAATCAACCAACCAAAACTAAAATCTCCACATCTATTTCTCTCCACTTTTTTTTTTTTTTGGTGTGGGTACTTACACACACCACATCCCACGGAAGCCTCTGTCATTAATATTGCTCTTTTGTTTGTTTGTTTGTTTGTTTGACTGATTTTATCCTCAGTGTTAATTATCTCCATTTTCAAATACTTAAATTAAAATAAATAGATACTTTTTCTGGGCATTTTTAGTATCAGGCTTAAGAAAGACTGTAAACAAAATGTTCGAGTAATCTTGTCATCAGGAAACAGACCCAAGAGTGCTGTTAACTGAAGGGAGCAGGCAAAGGAGATAATGAAAAGCAAGTTCTACCATTGGATGCTACCTTTTTACTTCTGTCTTGGGACACTGGAGGTGATGGAATGTCACTGGCTCTCTGCCTTTCATGCCTTGTTTGGGTTGTCTCCCTTCTCTTGGACTATGAACTATGAATGGGATACAGCCTGGATAACTTAGCTCTTTGCCTTGAACCTAAGTGGCACATCTAGTGCAATAACTTGTTTCAAGTGAATGGTCATCTTCCTGTTTATCAGTGAAAGATGGATTGCTTACGTGAGGAGAAAGTATTTCCCATGGACATCTATCCCTGTCCTTTGACTAATTTCATGACAAGTAGTGTGGGTCTATTCATGCCTCAAAAGCGGATTCAAAAGGTTTAGAAGCTTTTTAGGTGACAAATATTTCTGCTCTGGCAGCACAGAGTGAAAATAGCCTCTCAGAATAAGAGAACTCTTGATGAATTGTAGGACTTCTTAGTGTCTAATTAAGGAGAATATTTATTTGTATATTAAGGCGAATACTTAAATGAACATTTCAGAAAAAGCCTGAAATTCCTTTTCGGTTTGGAGAAGGATAAAGTGTACTATAAGCCAAGATCTAGGATGACTAGATATTCCTTGTGGTAAAAGGGGATATTTAGCATCTTTGCATTTATTCTCTTTCCTTTCTGTTAAACACTTCAGAAGTCTAATTTAATATATAAGTTGAAGTCATAAAGAACAAAAATAAGTGCTTGCCTATGTTTAGTTATGAAACAGATTGCTTCATTTGTGAATAAAAATATAAACCACACAGAGGCAAGTTATAATTTCCTCAAGAATTTGATAATTTAAAGGAAATTAACTGTAGGAGATAAGACCTAGTCAAATGACTTAGCTGGAATACAATATCTATAACACAACACTGAAATCTGCACAGACCACAATAGAAAACAAAGTGTGAAAGAAAACCTTTGCGACTTGCAAAACAATACATTAAAATATTCTAAAGTTATAAATAGTGCCATAGCTTACCTTTATTGGCCTGAAAGGGGGCTCCAGAGATTGTAACAGAAGACAAATCAACATAGTTGCCCTCTTTTCCAAACTCTGTTAGGCTGTTCTATTGGAAAGTACAATACTCCTTCATTAAAAAATTTATGATAGTTCTATGTACACAGGAAGGGAAACAAAAGGTGTAGCAAATTGAATGCATGAGTTTCTAAAGAAAGTATAGGTCAGGTGGAAAACTGATTGTTGAACTTCCTATTTTTTTTTTTTTTAGTTTGGAGACTTTTATCAAATATGGGTGTAAATCTGGAGGATTACCTAGATGATGTGTGAGAGAATGCTAAAATGCACCTCCAAGGAGGACGGCACTGAAGAGCAGCGTGGACCAGACCAGCCACATACATGAGAGACTTGTCATTGGAGTTTAAAGTTATGTGTTTTACTGTATGGGTTTTAGTTCAAAAGGTTTTATTGTCACCCCCCAAACACAGTGTAGTCCCTCAGAGGCTTTGGCCCCAGTGAGTCATCACGCTGCTTAGGCGTGGGGACTGTCTCCTGGGTTAGAGCTGTGCCATCTGGGGGGCATCCCCACCCCACACTGCCAATGTGGCCACCACTGCAGCTGCTGTGTGGCAGTAGCTGGTACCTGCTGCAGGTACCCCCAGTGGGTCTGGATGGGGGTGGACCCATTTTTGGAATCGCCTCTGCCTTGAATTGGCAATGCAGCAGCTGGCACCATGCCTGCTGCTCCTATGTGTTCTTGCCTCTGTCCTAACCCCATTGGTTATCTCACCTGTCTATCCCCAATCCCTTGGTTCCTTTTGGGTTTGATCCTTCCATTTCCCCTGTTGGCTAGCCAAGTACTCAAGTCACTCCCTTCCCCCAGAGCCCTTCCCCAATCCTATCCAAGTTCCAGCACAGCCCCCTCAGAATCCTATAAAAGCCTCATGATTGCTCAATAAAGCATTTTTGCCTTGAGTCTCTCTGAGTGAACAGGCCTCTCTCTTGCTCCCTGGTTTGGAGGGACCTGCGGGAACTGCCTCCTACCCCTCAATGCTGTATAATGATGGAAGAGGCAATGCTATGGTGGAAAAAACAAATTCCCAGCTCCTGGTGCAAATATTTAAGACTTCTTTCTTGAGATACTCCAGAAAATGCAGAATGGAGGTTCCCCCTTGGTAATTGTGTAACCAGGAAATGGTGCAAAGTGTGATTAAAACTGCACAGAGAAGACTTCTAAATCAAAGCTGGATAACTTGAGATGTGAAATTTTACAAAATTTCAGTATTCTGAATTGACTTATGTAACACGTGTCATAATTTTTGTTTGCTTTTCTTTTCTAATTGCCTTTCAGATTGGTTTTGATGGTTCATTTTATTATATATGTATGCATGAAAAAGTAAGATGGAAAGATTTTGCACATAAATTTCATGATATGAAGCTCTGCATGGACCCTGTGCTATTTATGTATAACTTTGCATGAGCAGCACATAACATTTTATGTTCAGCTCTTGTTGCACAGGAAATTGTATGCACCTCCTAGCACATAAAAGTTTGTCTATTACAGCTTCTGGCATTTAAAACTTTTACTGCCCAGAGGTTTCATCCCTCCTCTTCCACATAGAAATATACTTGGTAATTGCATGGAACAAAATTCTGAGAGTCATTTTCACTTTGAGGATAATTCAGAAGTCCAGTGAGTTTAGTAGCAGTCTCTTTTTCAGTGTGTTTGTATTGTTATCCTTGAGGTGTTAAAAATGGTAGGCTGAAAATTTAATTTCTAAGCAAGCATTTCTGATTACTCCCAACTTGTCTGATTGTGAATTTAGGAGACAAACTTGCTGAAGGCTGGTTTGGTAGACTATGTATTAAAATTATAGGTAAAACCTTCATACCACCTGTTTTGTTTTATTGTTTTTTAATTTTTTTTTTTTTATTGCATCCTGCTCCCTGTTACCAGTATCTGTCTCTGAAGGACTCTGCTTCTTCTTCTTCTCCTGATGGCGTCCTCTGCCTCTGAACAGGGACAGGCTGCCTCTACCTCTTCATGGACTCAATCCTCCATGCTCTCTGCCTCATTTGTAGGACAAGTTGATGTTTTTGTCATTTTAGCCACTTTGGAGGGATTTTGAAGAATACTGAGATGGTGAAGCTTCACATTCTACCTTAACACAGCTGTTTGCAGAGGTGCTATTTTTCAAGTTTGGCCACAGCAGCTCCCCTTGCTAAAGAACCAGGCTCTGAACTTTAGCATTGCTTTATATTTTACAGGTTTCTGTTCATTTATATTGAAACCCTGGAAGTTTCCCTAACATCCCTGTATGTATCAATCAATAGCATTCTTACCACAATACACATTGCCTTTTCACTTCAATACAATGAAGATCTTGCACCTTCAATATGTTGCTGGAGACAATGTAATTGTTCAGCAGTTGTGCAAGCTGGTTAAAACACAAGCACATCAGAAAGACTGAAGTGTAATTATAAAACATGTCATGTTGGTAGTTTAGAAAAAAACAACTAAACTCTAACAATGTAAACTGACTTTCCTCGTACTGAATTACACTATTTATTTTGTTCCTTTCAATTACTGCACAAAGCTTTGGATAGACATAGAGTTTAATATATTTATGCTGATTTTTCAGAATCTTTTCCACAATCTAATTTCTTCAGTGAATTGCTCACTTTTTTAGAGGTAGCAATAAGCATAGATTAAAATGCAGTGAGGGCTATAAACCTGCAGAGCCAAAATAGTTTGTGGGAAAGCTTACAGGCAGAAAATGCATGGCATGTGTGATAAAGTCCTGCAAAGCTGTTTTGATGAGCTGGAGAAGGCAAGTTACAATGGTCTTGGTCTCTAATTTGTTTCCACAGTCTGTTCCAGATTTCTGGTGTAAAATGGGACCTTGTTAGTTTCATTATTTACAGTCACATTTTCTATTATGGGTACTTTAGGTCTGGTAGTATTTAGTACAACCGGAGTACAAAAAGCTGCTGTCTGGCAGGATGATTTGGAACATCTTCCTTCAGCGAGTGGAGAGAAGCAGATCCTTAGCCTTCACAGTGTCTGAGGAGGCTTTAAAAGGGTGTTTGTTGCTATCCACTGACTTTATAAGCCTCCTGCATACTCAGAAGAATGACTGAAAATCAATAGGAAATGGAATTATGAGAAAAGCAGAAAAAAAGGGAGAAGGAGGAAAGAGAAGGGGAAGACAAGAAAACCTGCTAAGGAAGAGAGACTGCTCGACTGACAGGGCTTGATCTGCTTCCCAGATGAGCTCAAACTCCTGGTTTGCTCCCCAGACTGATATTCATCTGTCTTCCCGTTGAGGATCAACCACTCCATGGAACTGCTACTATCAGACGTAGCCTAGATGCCTCAAGTGAATTGGCCTTCATCACTACTATTGGATCCAGGTGAATCCACCCATGGTCCTGTGATTTGTGTAAGGGATGCATAATTTTTTTAACAGTAAAAAGGAATAAATAAATAAAATATCTTTGATTTATTATTTAGCAAAGCCAGTGTCATATCTTTATTTTTTCTGCAACCTCAGCAAAGTTTTAGAAATGAAGTGTTAATTCCAATGATAAGTGATTTTTCATCCTATCCTGAATCTTGTTGATAAGATAAATGTCCTTAAACCAATTGCTGACATAAATGCTGTGAACCTGGCTTAATAAAGTGTACTAACATGTCATTTTGGGTTCAAAAATTGATACATATATCCTATCAAGATTTAAATACATTATGATTTAGGCAAGTACCATATATCACATGATCAATTTTCTCCCAAACTTTTTTTAGAAAGGTAATTAAATTAGTCAATCAATATGGATATAAAAATATCATTATTATATATCTGCTGTATCACAGATATACTGGTGTTTGGAACAGTGGCTGAATGACAGTTACTCCAGAGAACTGGGTTTTTCCTGAATTTTAAATGACTAAACAGATGAACTGGGAAGTTTTAGTTTATATAACTGAAAGATAACTTTTGAAGTATTTTTTCAATGAACAGAAGGTAGAGAAATGCAAGGTGTCATGAAATGTACCAATATTCTGCAGGAAATCAAGGAAGTTTCCTCAACTGCTATCAATATACTTCCTTAATTTCAAGTTTAGTTTAAATTGCCTGGTCTATTAGCTTCCATTGCTAATGTATCCATACAGTATCTACCACAGTAAAGGATATATTCCCTGAATCTCTTGTGCTTTAGATCAAACATAAACTGAGTATAGTTTGTTGCACATTGAAATTTGTGTTACTGTTTATTATTTGAAGTGACGGCTTCTGCAGCTTTGCTTGAGCAGATAAATATAAAGTCTAGAGAAAACATCTCTGCCGTCAACAAAGTTAAAGTAAGGACATGTAAATAGTATAACTAGTGCTGATAAACAAAAAAGAATGAAGAGTTTGTCCTGTATAAGTCATAACCTTAATAGTAACAGGCAGCCACAACATTAATTCAGTGACTAATGCAGTGACATTTCTATTTTTTCCATATGTCCTCTTGCCACCGAATGCACAATGTAGATGTGGAGCTGCTGTGCATACTAAGCTTTTTCATTCTCAAAATGTCACAGTTACATATGAACTTTCTACTTTCCTGTCTGGTAAGTAGTCTGCTCAATTTATGTGTCCTACGGTTCCAAGAAAATAAATTTGAACAGAAAAGGCAGATACAATTTGTCTCCTTCAGACATGTATTCTGTTTATACTTTCATATCCATGCTATAAAAGATTTTAGTTGGTTTTTAAAAAATGTGGAATTTTGCATTTTTCTTATGGTGTTGCTCTGATGTTTTAAGAACAACATGTATCCACCACCTTAGAAATATGGGTTCCATCCCCGGCAAACCTTTATAATACTCGGGAAAATCTTTCTGAGCCTCATTTCACTTTTATACAAAACACAGTGTATCAAGTCTGGCAATACTACATCCTAAAACAATAAGTGCTTCCCAAAATCCATATGAGAGCATCATCCCTCTGCAGTAGTGTTCAGTGTCAATTCTCATGAGCTAAATATCACTTGGACTGCCACTGGGCATACACATTTTCTGAACATCATTATAAAAATTTTTTTAAGGAAAATAAACAATAGTTTCACACAAATTAATGGACATAAAACTCTTTATACATTATCTGAAGCTTCGAGAAGAAACCAAATAATAATTTTCAATTTCAGAATGGTAATTTTTTGGAAGAGGAGGTACTTTGTGGTCAATACGTAATTTTATGATGGATCTAGGAATATTTATAAAAGTATTAGAAGATATTGTTCAGGATAGCATAGCATGGACTATGGGACTAGAGAACAATCCCTATTACTCTTATATAATTGTTCATGCATAATCCCAACTACATCTAGATATATTCAGGTTCTACTTAGAGGAGTGACCTGCGATCACTTTTAGGAGCCAAATTACATATGCAGAGCATATGATCTACTTTTATCTGCATTGTAGAACAATTATTTCTCTCTCCCTCTCTTTTTTTTTTTTGTTTTTTTTTTTTGTTTTGTTTTGTTAGGGCTTGAGCTAGCTCTCTGTAGGACAAAAAGCATAGACATTATTTTGAAGATCTATAATTCCAGGGAATTTATTTCAGATATTTCGAACATACAGAATATCTAGATGGTAATTGCACATTATGGTTTATATTTTACACTCAATTAAGCTATATCTCAGTCATGTGGATCTGAGACACTCTGGACCAGTTGGTCCAGGTGCCAAGGACCTCTTAACTGGGCCTGATAAATTTGCTTGTACAGCCAGTGTGACCTAATGTAGATAGAGAAAACATGGCTTGTGAACCATATGGGAACCACCAACCATCCTCTAGAGCTCACAGGATCTGGCATATCTGAGGAGACCTCCTACCTATAGTAAACTATACTCACTGGTATACCTAGCTGTTGCCTGCCAATATTAACAGTTTAGTATATTTCAGCATGCATTTTATGAGCTTTCTGCACCCGTCCAAGCTTTCTGCACCTGTCCAAGTGCTTACATGTCCTTCTGCAGAACAAGACATCAAGATAAATTAGAAAGTTTTGAGGGTCTGCTTTGAGGGAAGAGACATCATAGCTTCATGGTGTATTAGAAAGCTCACACACAGAGCCCAGTTCTTGAACAAAGGCTATTTTTTCCACTGTGTTATATTTATACTAACTAGAATGGTAGTAATCTCTGTAACCAGAAATATTGGACAGGTACATTGGCATTAAGGCAGACTTTTAGAGCTAAATTGAAATCTGTTCCAGGTTACATAAGCAGTCATGAAAAAAAGTTTGTTCCCAACCCCATTTAATTAAATAACGAAGGTGTATTGACTTCTTTCCTGGTCCATACTAGACTACAAACATAGAAATGAAAAATCTGAGTTCTGAGAGCCAAAGACTCACTGGAAATCCCAGTTTGCATGTTGTTTCCTGATTTCAACTCATTGCACTATTCATATGCTTGTCTTTAAGTAATTTTAAGCAACACCCAAATTCACAATTTTTCTTAGTTGTTTCAAATATAATTAATATGATACTTACTCCTTCTCCTTTATCAGCACTTAAAAGTTTAAGAAAATAAGCTCAACTAACTCTTTCTTGCTACCTCCTGGGTGGCTTAACATCAATTTTATAACATGATTATAATACTTGTCCAACGAAAAGAAATTTTAATCCACATACATTTTAGAAATCTATTGGTAACTATAGTTCTTAAATACAGCAGTGAAGGAGAGCACAGTTAGGATTAGGGTTCAGTTTTGACAAAAGTTCACAGGCCTGTAAATGTAATAATTAGACTCTTAAGGGAGTGTGATTGATATAGAGAATTTAGTATGTTCTATATATATATAAGAACTTCTCTCTTTTTTCTTTTTTTTTTCTATTTTTTTTTCTTTTAGCTAGAGCTAACAGCAAGGTTGTTTTAATGTCAATATGTCCCTTAAGCGGGAGTTTATGCAATAGTCCAGGAACAGCCTTCAGTCTGTACTATGAACCATTCAAGTACAAAAAAAACTGTTGTAGTTTGGGATTATTATGTAAATTCTCTCCCCTGCCACTTAACTGCCCAGGCCAGCGGTTAACAAAAGAAGCAGTTAACTGTGATCGCTGGGGTGGGGGCAGGTTTGTCTCTTTTGGTTTTTTTTTTGGATATTCTCCGGAGTCTTGGCTCGGCGGAACGGGGGAGTGGGGGCTCCAAGGAGGCAGGCTGCCCTGCTGGTTACTGCTGGGGTTTTCCCTGGCTGTCTTGCCGCTGCCTACTTCGGACTATTTTTTTTTTTTTTTTTTTCCTGCCGTGCTGCTGCCTGCCTTGGATTTGCTGCTGGTTGCTCGTACTTTTCTGCTTCTTGGACGGGGAACACAGGGGGAAGAGACTGAGTCCATCTGAAAAGCCCACTGCTCGTCTGTTTCGCTGGAGAGGGACTGAAACTCACTCTGCAGCCAGCTGGGCTGTGACAAGGACACTTAAGTATAACCTTTTCTCCCGGAGGAAAACCTGCTGGGTTTTGTTGTTGTTTTTTTTTTCTCTTATGGTGTTGGGGAAGTGGGTTGCACTAGTCTGTTTACATATATATATATATATATATATATAGCAGTTATCCTTCTTGTATTAAAATTCCTTTTCTTAAATTTGATAAAGAGTGGTGTGATTATTGTGGAGGAGGCCCCTCCCCTGCTTGTGGGTAAAACATTTTGGTTTTTCCCCTCAAACCGAGACATTTCTTGGCGCCCAACGTGTGGGGCTTGTAAACAAAGAAGGATAACTGCTATTTTGTGGCACCATGTGGGTCTTGAGCTTAGGGTTCATCAGGACCATCCTGTATAATATATTGGCTTTTTGTTGGTACAAATTCATGCCAAAAGGAGCGGCAGGTTTAAGTCTTATCAACAAATCAATGAGCAAAACTCAAATAGCCGCAATTATTATTGAGTTCTTACTCTGGATTTATGGTGCTATGAATTCGATGCCTTTGGATGTCATGTGGGTGGTGCTCTCCAGGCTGTTTTCCTGCCGCAACCTAAGCTGCTACCTCTGGGGATTCAGTGATAATAGTACGGACCCTTGGGAAGGAACAAAGGGGAATCTCTTCTCCCAACCCTTTGTCCATTCCCCATTCAAGTCTGCTACAACAGCTTTTGAGATGTTTAAATTCTCCCTGGATGCCAGAGATATCTTGCTCTTTATGGTTTTTCTGCAGGGTTGTATCCCTGCAGCTTACAGAATGTTTGAAGGTAGGGCCAGGGTTTTTCCAGAATGCATTCAGAAACCTAGCCCAGTGAAGGGGGAAAAGCGAGAGAATAAAACCCCTGATGCCACAGTGAAGGGAGAAAAGGATGAGGCTAAACCAGGAGGACAGGCCAAGCCTATGGAAGTTGCCCCTATTCAGAAAAGGAAATATAAGACCAAATTAGACCATCCAGCAGACGATGAGGGGGCTGCTGCACCTCCACAGCAAGCAGACCCAGAGCCTGAGATCATCACTGAGTCATTGTCATTTGATAATCTCCGTAGTTTGCGGAAAGACATTGCTCGACACCCGGGTGAGCCCATCCTGACTTGGTTGATCCGAGTTTGGGACCTTATGGGTGAAACCTTACAACTGGATGGTGCTGAAGCCAGGTTTTTGGGGGCTCTGGCCCAGGATGTGGCTATTGAACAGGTGTTCGTGAGGGAATCAAAGCCCCTTTCACTCTGGGCACGACTTCTAACGAGTGTAAGAGAGAAGTTTGTTTATAAAGAAATCCTGCAGGAACATCATATTAGGAAGACTTGGAAGACGATGGAAGAAGGAATTTTACGTCTGAGGGAGATGGCAATGATGGACGTGCTTTTTGGAAGAGGTGGGCAAGCCAATAATGACCCTGACAAGGTCAGATGCACACCACATATGTGGTGGGACCTTTCACGCTCGGGGCCAGCTGAATACACCGATTTCCTGGCATCCATGTATAGGGAAGAGAACCATGAAACAGTGGGCGCTGTAGCAAATAAGCTCCGGATATATGAAGGCATGACCCACAGTCCAATGCAGGCCCGTATTTCTGCTGTAGAGACATTGGTTGAGAGTCTCAAGACGCTGCCTGCAGAGGTAAAAGCGATCAGAGAGGAAATTAGGGAAAGTCTCCAAGTGGCACCAGTGCGAATGAGAACCTCTGAAGTCAGAGCCAGACGCCCCCCAGCCAGAGGAAGTGGACAGACCTCACGAACTGAGATGTGGTACTTCCTGGCCAAACATGGAGAAGACATGGGACGGTGGGATGGGAAACCCACCCGTGCCCTTGCAGCCCGAGTACAAGAACTGAAGGAGAATGGAAGAAGGTCAGTGAGAGTAAGTGCAGTCCCAGTTTCCCACGGGCAAGAATCTGACCCACAGGAGGGCACCTCCCAGGTGTACTCATCGAGAAAAGGTTCTGACCGCTATGACCAGGATCAGTGTTAGAGGGGCCCTGCCTCTAGCCAGGTAGAGGCACGGGACAACCGTGTCTATTGGACTGTGTGGATTCGATGGCCTGGTACATCAGACCCACAAAAGTATAAGGCTTTGGTTGATACTGGCGCTCAATGCACATTAATGCCATCAGGACATGTGGGCTCAGAAACTATTTCTATTTCTGGGGTGACAGGGGGATCTCAAGAGTTGACTGTGCTAGAAGCTGAAGTGAGCTTGACAGGGAGAGATTGGCAGAAACACCCCATTGTGACTGGTCCAGCCGCCCCATGTATCCTGGGCATTGACTACCTCAGGAATGGATATTTTAAGGACCCAAAGGGGCATAGATGGGCTTTTGGAATAGCCACTGTACAGACAGAAGGGATTGAACAATTGAACTCATTGCCAGGTCTCTCAGAAAGTCCTTCTGCTGTTGGACTGTTGAAAGTTGAGGAACAGCAAGTGCCAATTGCCACCACGACAGTGCACCGTCGGCAATACCGAACGAACCGTGATGCTGTGATCCCCATCCATAAGATGATCCGTGAACTGGAGAGCCAAGGGGTGGTCAGCAAAACCCACTCACCCTTCAACAGCCCCATCTGGCCTGTGCATAAGTCTGATGGAGAATGGAGATTGACTGTGGACTATCGTGGCTTGAATGAAGTTACCCCACCGCTGAGTGCCGCTGTGCCGGACATGCTGGAGCTCCAGTATGAACTGGAGTCCAGGGCAGCAAAGTGGTATGCCACTATTGACATTGCTAATGCGTTCTTCTCCATTCCTCTGGCACCAGAGTGCAGGCCACAGTTTGCTTTCACCTGGAGGGGCGTGCAGTACACCTGGAACCGATTACCCCAGGGGTGGAAACACAGTCCCACCATCTGTCATGGACTGATCCAGACTGCACTGGAGAAGGGTGAGGCTCCAGAACACCTGCAATACATTGATGACATCATTGTGTGGGGGGACACAGCAGAAGAGGTTTTTCAGAAAGGAGAGAAAATCATCCAGATCCTTTTGGGAGCTGGCTTTGCCATCAAACGGAGTAAGGTTAAGGGACCAGCCCAAGAGATCCAGTTCCTGGGAGTGAAGTGGCAGGATGGACGCCGTCAGATTCCAACAGAAGTCATCAATAAGATCACAGCAATGTCTCCACCTACCAGCAAAAAGGAAACACAAGCCTTCCTGGGTGCCATAGGGTTCTGGAGGATGCATATCCCAGCATACAGTCAGATCGTAAGCCCTCTCTACTTGGTAACCCGTAAGAAGAATGATTTCCACTGGGGCCCTGAGCAGCAACAAGCCTTTGACCAGATCAAGCATGAGATTGCTCAGGCTGTAGCCCTTGGACCAGTCAGGACAGGACCAGACATACAGAACATGCTCTACTCCGCCGCCGGGAATAATGGCCTGTCTTGGAGCCTTTGGCAGAAGGTGCCTGGTGAGACTCGAGGCCGACCACTTGGATTCTGGAGCCGAGGCTACAGAGGATCTGAAGCCAACTATACCCCCACAGAGAAAGAGATCCTAGCCGCCTATGAAGGAGTCCAAGCCGCCTCAGAGGTGATTGGCACAGAAGCACAGCTGTTTCTGGCACCTCGACTACCAGTGCTGAAGTGGATGTTGTCAGGACAGGCTGCCTCTACACATCACGCCACCGATGCTACCTGGAGCAAGTGGATTGCCCTGATTACGCAGCGCGCCCGTATAGGAAAATCAAATCGCCCTGGGATCCTGGAAATCATCACAAACTGGCCTGAAGGTGAAAATTTTGGTCTAGCAGATGAAGAGGAAGAGCAGGTGACACGTGCGGAAGAAGCTCCACCATACAATCAATTGCCAAAAGAGGAAATACGCTACGCCCTCTTCACCGATGGCTCCTGTCGCATTGTAGGGACTAATCGCAAATGGAAAGCAGCTGTATGGAGTCCCACACGACAAGTTGCAGAAGCTACTGAAGGAGAAGGTGGGTCGAGTCAGTTTGCAGAGCTTAAAGCCGTGCAGTTGGCCCTGGACATTGCTGAACGAGAGAAATGGCCAAAGCTTTACCTCTACACCGACTCATGGATGGTGGCCAATGCTCTCTGGGGATGGTTAGACCGATGGAAGAAAACCAATTGGAAACGCAGAGGGAAACCCATCTGGGCTGCCGATATATGGCAAGATATTGCCACCCGAGTAGAGAAGCTGATTGTGAGAGTCCGCCACGTAGACGCACACGTGCCCAAAAATCGAGCCAATGAGGAACATCTCAACAACCAACAGGCAGACCGAGCTGCGCAAGTGAAAGTATCACAGACAGATCTGGATTGGCAGCACAAGGGAGAGCTGTTCTTGGCTCGATGGGCCCATGATGCCTCGGGCCATCAGGGCAGAGATGCCACTTATAAATGGGCACGAGACCGAGGGGTGGATTTAACCATGGACATTATCTCTCAGGTTATCCATGACTGCGAGACATGTGCTGCCATTAAGCAGGCTAAGAGAGTGAAGCCCCTGTGGTATGGTGGACGCTGGGATAAGTATAAGTACGGGGAGGCCTGGCAGGTTGACTACATCACACTGCCACAGACCCGCCAAGGCAAGCGCTATGTGCTCACCATGGTGGAAGCAACCACAGGGTGGCTGGAGACACACCCAGTGCCTCACGCCACTGCTCGGAACACCATCCTAGGCCTGGAAAAACAAGTGCTGTGGCGACATGGCACCCCAGAACGAATTGAGTCAGATAATGGAACTCATTTCAAAAACAGCTTAGTTGCTACCTGGGCGAGAGAACATGGCATTGAGTGGGTGTATCATATCCCCTACCATGCACCAGCTGCCGGGAAAGTTGAGCGGTGTAATGGACTGTTGAAAACCACTTTGAAGGCGTTGGGTGGAGGGACTTTCAAACACTGGGATCAACACTTAGCAAAGGCTACATGGCTAGTCAACACTAGAGGCTCTGTCAATCGAGCCGGCCCTGCCCAATCAGAACCCCTTCACATTGTAGATGGAGACAAAGTCCCTGTAATACACCTGAGAGGTATGCTAGGGAAAACAGTCTGGATCAACCCTGCCTCAGGCAAAGGCAAACCCATTCGTGGGGTTGTCTTTGCTCAAGGATCTGGTTCCACCTGGTGGGTGATGCAGGAAGATGGAGAGACACGATGTGTACCTCAAGGGGAACTTATCTCTGGGTAAACGACTCATATTACTGTATTTGTAAACACTTAATTATTTGAAAGAAAATTTAAGTTTAATGTAGAGTATCGGCATGGAAGAGAATTTAGGGGTGGATAATGTTGTAGTTTGGGATTATTATGTAAATTCTCTCCCCTGCCACTTAACTGCCCAGGCCAGCGGTTAACAAAAGAAGCAGTTAACTGTGATCGCTGGGGTGGGGGCAGGTTTGTCTCTTTTGGTTTTTTTTTTGGATATTCTCCGGAGTCTTGGCTCGGCGGAACGGGGGAGTGGGGGCTCCAAGGAGGCAGGCTGCCCTGCTGGTTACTGCTGGGGTTTTCCCTGGCTGTCTTGCCGCTGCCTACTTCGGACTATTTTTTTTTTTTTTTTTCCTGCCGTGCTGCTGCCTGCCTTGGATTTGCTGCTGGTTGCTCGTACTTTTCTGCTTCTTGGACGGGGAACACAGGGGGAAGAGACTGAGTCCATCTGAAAAGCCCACTGCTCGTCTGTTTCGCTGGAGAGGGACTGAAACTCACTCTGCAGCCAGCTGGGCTGTGACAAGGACACTTAAGTATAACCTTTTCTCCCGGAGGAAAACCTGCTGGGTTTTGTTGTTGTTTTTTTTTTCTCTTATGGTGTTGGGGAAGTGGGTTGCACTAGTCTGTTTACATATATATATATATATATATATATATATATATATATAGCAGTTATCCTTCTTGTATTAAAATTCCTTTTCTTAAATTTGATAAAGAGTGGTGTGATTATTGTGGAGGAGGCCCCTCCCCTGCTTGTGGGTAAAACATTTTGGTTTTTCCCCTCAAACCGAGACAAAAACCCACAAAACAAAACCCTCCATGTCTGACAGAAAAGGAAACACTTACCTTCTAGCTTTAAAAAATGATGGGAACATGCAACAGATGAAATAAAAAGAATATTCATTATACCAAGGGCGGTTAGTGCTTTTGTTTAATTCTTCTCAGACCTCAGTCATTATCAGCTACAACTTTTCTATATATGACATTCAAGGAATGCAGCATGAATTAGTTAAAGATGTGAATTTAAACTTCATTGGTTAAACTATACTGAATCCATGTGTTTGATTTAATCAAATTTAGTAAAAGGAATTAACTTAATTCCCTAAATTAAAGCCACTTCACACACTATTTATTTTAAGTTTAGTGTATTACTGTATTTTCCTCAAAGACAGAATACAGTCACCCTTACTGAATGAAAAAATGCATTTATAACACCCTGGGCTGATCTTTCAAGTAAATGGTTTTAGTCCAACAAGGAAAGGATCATCCTAACAATGTCATTCTGAAGTTTCTCTGCTTCTGTTGTGGCAAATATTTTACATATGCAGAATAAAGAACAAATATCTGTTTTTAAGTTTTCCTATTATATCTTTAATTTTCAGTAAATATGTCAACTTTCCATATGTCCATAGAACCTCATGGGTTTTTCGCATGTATCTTCCTTGTTTCATTTTTAGCTATATGGTTCAAGACAGTCATTCTCAGGCATCATAAAGATGATGTTACTGAGGACCAACTGTGTGGATTTCCACTTTTCATTCATGATGCTACCCAGGTCTTTTGTAAATAAATCTTAGAGTAGCACAGGAATACCTTGATGTTCTGGTCAGCTCAGCAAAAGCTGAGGGTGACACAGAGCTGCTCATCCTTTTCCACAGCTCAGACCTGCTTTAACATTGCAGCCACAATTCACAGTTGAGTTCAGATGTGGTAAAATCAGACATACTGAAACTACGTGAGGTGAATTCCCTCAATTACTTCAGTTCACTTGAATATATTTTGACTTTCACTAGTCATTGGCTGAATTAACTAATGCACTATAGTAAGAAACAATTCCTTGCACCTTGAGCCTGCTACAGATGAATGACTCTATGTGTCTTCTTAGACCCTCTTGTCTTGGCATTTCACTGAGAAAAGGAGAGTCACACAGCCTTTCCTTTTATTATTAAAATGCCTTCAGAGCATTTCAGCTTGTTCTTAATTTTCAGTAGCATCAATTACTATCGATGTTAGAGTTTTTTAACCTAATCAAATTCATTTTAAAGATGAGTCTTGTATTTGGATTTGGGAATGATCTTTTAACACATTTGCAGCATATTTAAAATAAATGAACATGAAAAGCCATCATCAAAAAAATGGTGAAACATCATTAAACATACATTCTTTGTTAGAGACATTGCTGTATTGCTAAATCACTCTCTGAAAGTGCTGCTTCTCTGACAGTGTCTGAGAAGAATTGATAGGAAGTTGTAAGCAACGCAGTTGTCCTGTAAACCAACGATGATATATTTCTTACAATATCTATGTAAGCCCTAGGGGAGCAAAGACTTTCCATGTCTCCTCCATTAATGTTTTCAGCAGTGTTATTGTGCTTGTAGCACTGGTTACAACACTGTATCAGTACTCACAGGAAGAGCATTGTATTTTGAGATTTTGGCGAGGGTGTTTTGAAAGAGGTTCATATAAATATTTTTTTAAAAAATGGACCAACTCTAATTTGCAGACATAATTGCTGGTAAAAAAATGAATGAAGCAAGAAAGCGTCTAAATTATCTAGAATAATAAATGCAGTGATCGTGTAACAAAACCTTAAATTTGTTCAGCTTGATTCTGCTCTCTCTAACCATGATGTTAGACTGCCTGAAAAAAGTTGTATCTTACTCTGAATTTAATACTGCAGAATACAAAGGCAATGAGATTGCATATCCAGTTTTTTCTGCTTCATTATAATCTATACGTATACCACCAATTAGATTATTTCAGAGAGTATTTTAAGAAACAAAGATTTGTGTCTATTCTTCCTGATTGATGTGTTGCATTTGTAACTTGTTCGTTTGATTTGGGTTTTTTTTTGTTTTGTTTCGGTTGGGTTGGGTTTTGATTTGCTGTTTTTTTTCCCCTGACATTGCATTTCTTTTAGGAAGCAGAAAACACACAATAATAAAATTGTTTTTTTAGGCACATATTCTGGAATCATGATACAGGATGACACTGTATGAAAATAAGTATAAGCTGTTAGACTATCCAATGGCACAAGGATGGTTTCTGGGCTTTCATGTATCCCAGCACTAGGTCTCATAAGTTGTCTTCATCGCTTAAAATAGCTTGTCAGGAAACAGAAAACTCAGATAGCCATAGGTTGCTCAGATGAGACCTTTAGATGATTCTAGCTTTAAGCATGTGAGGTGAATATGATCAGTTATTTTGTAGGCAGCTGTTTCTGTCCCTTTGCCTTCAAGCTCTACTCAGTTGGCTGAGATGTGAACAGAAACCCCAAGGGGTGCAGTTTTTGAAATGGATCCAAAGCAGCTTGGCTCATGCTGTGCTTCATGTAAGTTTTATTTTTTATCATGATGACATAAGTTTAAAATAGCCAGGAAGTTTGTACTGTTCATGAAATAGCAAATGCTCTGAGTTTCTTGCTATCAATATTAGACAAACCAAATTAGTCTGACAGCTGTGTTCCTACTGCAATTCTTGTGTGAACTGGTACTGCTGGGGAAGAAAGTGATAGTAATACAGGAAAAAATCCTTGCATCTTGCTAGACAATGCCACAAAAAAGGATGAGCTGACAAATTGATACACAGTAGTCTTCAGAAAGTGGTCACTTTATGGATTAGGCTGAATAGTGAATACATAAAATTGGAAGCAACTGTGAGATTTTATTTTTTAAACAGAGATAGGTAGTATTTGCTTCAAGACTGAAATAGTGGTTTTAAAATGCTTTAACTTCTTCAGAATAACAAAGTTGCTAAAAAGAAGGAGTGCCATAATGTTATTTTGCCTTTGCTGGCCTCCTGCAATATCACTGTAATCAAGTATATATTTTTGCCTGTATTCAAAGACACTAAACATGCAGTTTAGTAAGACTGGGAGAAATATCCCTGGGGTTTACTTGGTGTGGTTGAAAGATGCTAAAACCTTACTTCCTTTACTCTATCATGTGGTGAGAGTAAACAAGAAACTAATCTGAGACACTAAGTAACCACATGTGAATAAGCAGATAATGAAAGTCTGGCAGAAATTTTGAAAAATCTAACACTTCTCTGAGTTTAGTTGGAATTATTCCATTTCCTTGACTTTATTCTCCAGCTGTAACAAAATTAAGGAAATTCTAAGCTTCACTCACAAAGTGCTAACAACAATTTAAGAGACTATTATGGTTTTGTTATAGGTCTGTGATATTTCTTTGTTCTTCTCTTCACAAAATAGGAGGAACGATGTGGCTTAGTCCTATTTATTTTACACATTAGATCCCTTAAAAATTTGCAAAAAACCCAAGCATGTTGACAATGCATTCTTTTTGTGAAGTGTTTTCACTCGTTAATAGCTCTGATATATTTATAGGAAACTAACCATAAAAGGAATAACTACCATAAGATTTGAAAGATTTTGGATGTCAGAGTAATACTACTTCAAAGGACACAAAAATAAAAATAAAACAGGGCAGGTTATTAATTGGGAAGTTTGAATCTTAGCAAAGTTTATTGATTTCTCAGTCAGTTGTATTCCTTTCTTTGTTACTTTTTGTCTTCTTCCTGCAGAAATACTGGACCAAACATGGAAGCGTTAAAAGTTATGTTTTATCTGACAATTCTGCATCTACCTGAAGCCTGTTCTGCCTTCCATATGAAATGAGGTATTACTGTCCTTACATGACAGAGAAAACTCTGATCTATGGATTATGTAGAGAGCATCTCTAAAGGAGTCAGGCCATTCCAGAAGAACAGATTGAAATCCTACAGGTCCTGGAATAGCCTCATTCTGCTGCTTGTTAGAATGTGCTGAAGAGTGACTGAATCAGAAACATGGATCTGATTCCTCCAAATTCTTCCTTTTAATATTTTTTGACCTACTTTGTCTTTTATTAAAGGATCAGGCACATTAAGAATGATTTCTCATTAACTACAACCTCCAAATATGCAATTCCTTAATTATATAGTGTCTATTTATTGAGTGTACAAGTCGTGGATATATTTTTTCTTTTAATTTAAATGTACTTGTTGAATTCCCTGAGGCTTCATCAGCCAAGGGATGATCAGGTTTGTCTTTGACACTTTTGAACAAAGAGATCAGCAGGCTTAGATTGCGACCAGAGAAGAGAGAAAACAAATTGCGAAGCTGCCTCAATTCCCACAACATTTGGAAATTGTGAAGAAATTTTAATTCTAATCAGAGAAGTAAAAAGAAATATTTAGGATAATGAAGAGAAAGTCAGGATGAGGGGGGAATCAGCTGGGAGTATTTTAGAATAAAGAGACAAATTACAGTAACAAAAAAAAAGGTGCTCTTTAATTGGTGAGCAGAATGGCAGGTTAAGGAAGCAGTACAAACATGAAAAAGAGTGGAATAAAAAAACTATGCTCAATCAGAATATTTAATTTTTTTTCCAGGAAATGGCAACATCTAGAGGGTTTTTTTCAGTGAGACTTTCATAGAAAAATATGGTTTTCCTGCAGAAACGTTCAACATTCCAGGCAACAACCTATCCCTTGTCCCAGAAAAAGATACCACAGCCTGGAAACCTTGAACATAATGAAGATTTTTTTTCTTAATTTTAGTACATGGTAAATCATTTGATTCAATTATTCAAACCTTTAAACTGTGCATGATAGAGCAGATAATCCTCAAATTATCAGTGTTGGGTTTTTTTTCCCCTGGTCTCTGTAAAGAACATTACTTTTCCAGCTCTAAACTGCTTCTTATCATCATAGGAACAGTAAATAGACTTCAGGAGTATAGGTGGTTTAGGAGGTTGGGTTGGTTTTGGTTTCAGTATTTTATTTTTTTGGGGTTTTGTGGGGTTTTGTTTCTTGGTTTTTTATTTTCAATTTAAAATTAAATCTTTCAGAAATCCACAAAGGCTTATAAATGTTCCTTGCTGTGCTTCCTCTGTATCTTTTTGCTGTTAAAATGACCAAGGTCTGGGACTGAATGAAACTCCTAACTGAGGCTAGTGAATCTTGTGCTGATGACTTCCCACTGCTGTACAAGGACTCTTTGCTGGAGGTGCAGTACCCAAAGTGTCAGATAAGCTGACTGTATGATGGGTTCGTAACACCTGGGCAGATCCTCTGCCATTTAAACCATGAAACCTGATTATTTTAAGTAGAGTCTGACTACAGTGCTGTAAATTAAACATAATTATCACTATGACTTTCAAGGTGAATTGCCTCAGTTGGCAGAGCACACAGCTCTGGCCGTGGTAAGTTCTGTGAAGGAGAGGTAAATGGAGATGGCAGGGTGTTCCTGGAGGCAGGGAAACAGGAGGAAGAGAAAAGAGCCTTACCAGGGGGCAGCAATACTCCTAAGAAAGGCTAGCATGGCTTGGGCATTGCCAGGAGCAACCATGGAAAACTGAGACAGTTGTAGGGAGTGCTGAAATCGAAGCATGCAAACAGGCATCAAGAGGATGACAGCGGTTGTGCAGAAGGTCATATAAGAAGGGCTGTCTACCCTTCTTGTAGGCCCACAGCCCAGGGAAGTGCTCTAAGGCTCTGCCACAGTGCTGGACGCTCACCTCAGAGTTCGAACCATTGTTTCTACAGAGGAAGACCATGAGATGCCTGATGTTTCCACTCAGATGGAACTGATAAGGAAGGAGACTTCAGTACAGATGGTACTGAGAAATTACATAGATAGAGATGTGGTTTCAGAACATGCTCTTATGGTGAACACCACTGAGAATGAGGCACCTTGGACCCTGGTGACCAACAAAAGCAGAGCTCTGCTTTAGTGTTCATCCTCCAGAATTACAACCAAAGCCAGGTATGAAGCTTCAACAGCTGCAGACACCCATGGACAAGATCTGCAAGGACAAAACATACCAGCAGCAGAGAGTGAACCCCATAAAAAGAAATTATGAGTACTTGCAGTGAGTGGCTCTGTCCTGGACACAAAACACCCCAGTTCATTCCATTTACGGGTAAGGGAAGTTGGAAGAGTTGGCCTAACTGTGAGCTCTTGAGTCTGCTCAAAACCAAAGAGAAGTGAACCAGAGCTGGAAAAGACACAAAGATCTTTTGAGAACTACAAGGGCTTTTCCAGGGTGTGCATAGATCCAGGTAAAAAAGCAAAAGCTGAGCTGGGATTGAAATTGGCCAGAGAAGTCAAAAGCCACAAGAAAGGGTTCTTCTAGTAGTTAAACAACAAGCAGAAGGAAAATATTGGTCCACTGTTATACAGCACATGTTAATTAGTCACCAATGTTGCTGAAAAGACAGGTTCTCAACACTTTCTTCACCTCTGTTTTTTATCAGCTCTGTTGGGCCACAGACCTTGGAAATAAAAATACAGGTTGATGCAAACATGCACCCAAATCACTTAAGGATGATCTGGTATGTGAACTGTTACAAGAGCTGGACCCCTAGAAATCAATGGGCCACGGCTATATCCACCCATAGGTGTTGAGATGGCTGACATAATTTTGAGTCCACTCTCCATAACCTTTGAGAAGTCATGAGGATCAGGGGGTATCCCAGAAGACTGGAAGAAGGCTAATGTCACCTCAATCTATAAGAAGATCTTAAAGAAGGATCCAGGAAATTACAGGCACATGAGTCTTACTTCAGTCCCCAAGAAGGTTATGAAATTAATCCTCCTGGAGCATATCACAGGTCAGATGAAGCATGTAACTGGGAAAAGCCAGCATGAACTCACTAAAGGGAAATCATGCTGGAAAACCTGATCTCCTTCTACAACAAAGTAACCAGTTCAGTTGATGAGGGCTGAGTGGTGGGCATTACCTGCCAGTACTTCTCCAAGGCTCTTTCCCGCAGCCTTCTCCTGGAGTAACTGGACAAATGGCCCATGTAGTAGGTGGGAAACTGCCTGGCATTCCCAGAGGATGGTGGTAAACAGCTCCTTTTCAGACTGGCCACCTGTCCCAAGGCAGATCTTCAGAAATGGATATTGGACCCAGTGTTGTCTCATGTCTTCCTAAGTGATCTGGAAGATAGGAACAAGTGTACCCTGGTGAAGTTCACAGAAGATACGAAACTCAGTGGGGAAGCAGGTCTTTTAGAAAGGAAAGCCATCCTACAGAAAGACTTAGATGGGCTGGAAGTGTGGGCTACCTCAACTTTATGAAGTTCAACAAGGATAAGCATAAGGTCTTGCAACTGGGAAAACATAATGCAGAAGTGCAGCACAGACTGGTATCTACCCAGCTGGGGAGCAGCTCTGTAGAAAGGGACCTGTGGAGTTTGGTGGACAACAAGCTCCATATAAATTACCAGTGTGCTTCTGCAACTTACAGGATGTTGAGCTGCATCAACAAGGGCATAACCACTAGAAATAAAGAAATCGTTCTCTCACTTCACTCAATGCTTTTCAGGCCACCCCTGGAATGCTGTGCTCAGTTTTGGTCCCCAGTATTAAAAAAAAAAAAAAAAACCAAAAAAAAAGGGAAAAAAATGTGGGCAGGCTGTAGAGGATCCAGAGAATGACAACAAAAATTATCCAAGGATGGGGAAGTTTGACAATATGAGGAAAAAGGCTGAGAGAACTGGGTTTGTTCAGCCTTGAGAAAAGGAGCCTTAGGGGATACCATATCAGCATATTCCAGTATGTAAAGGGCAGTCACAAAGAAGATGGAAGCTCCTTTTTTAAAAGGAGACATATGGAAAACATGAGAGGTAATGTGGGCAAGTTACTCCTGGCAAGATTCTAATTAGACACAATAGGAAAATTTGCACAATTAGAACAGTCAGACTAGAATAATCTTCCCAGGGAAGTGGTGGCTTTCCCAGCACTGGACACTAAAGATTGAGCTTAACAGGGTACTGGAGCATCTTGTATAGACTGTGGTTTTGCCACAAAAGGTTCGACCAGATGGCACTTGAGGTGCCCTTCCAACTTCTGACGCCATGAATTCAAGATGCCAGATTCAGCTGTGCCATGAATCTGATCTTGTTCTCTGTTTCTCTGAAGTGCTTTCATTCCGAGTGCAGGCTACAGCCATCTATCTGCACTCCTAAATTCTTCTGTACTTTCAGGTCCCTCATGCATGCTGAAAAGGCTAACTCACCTAGTTTTCAAGTCTGCACTTGTCAAGATGCAGTCCCTGGACTTCACATTGAGAATCTGCCTTGTTCACCATAGGGCATCACTGATGTTCAGCATCTGCTCTCTCAGTGGCAATGATAAGATTATTTTGTGACCAGACTCCTCTCGTTCAATTTATTCAAATCAATAGCATTTCAGAGAGGGCATAAAAGGAGAACAATTCCTGGAAGTTTCTGTATTACAAGCCCTGGCTCTTATGGGAGGTTTTGATCTCTTTGTTTCTTTCTGGAATGACAATGCAGTGGATGCAAGCACTCAAGCAGATTTCTGAAGATGACAGAAGTACATGGTGGACGAGCCCTGTGTGACACACAGCTGGTTCTGCTATTCACAGGCAAGGAATAACTGGCTGGGGAGATGGTAATCAATTGCAGTCTTGTCTGCAGTGACCTTGAAGCATGGAGCTCAGAATGGTAAGAGAGTTACGAAAAAGGAGAGCAAGAATACTGATCCTGGACTTCAGGCAAGAATCCTTAAGTGTGTTCAGGAAACATCTTGGTGGATCCTGTGGGAGGACACTGCCTCAATGCAAAAATTGGGAGATGGAAGTGGGACAGGCTAGAGAAGAAGATTTAGAATCGTTACCTAGGTATTTAGGGGTAGTGTTAGGAAAGCTAAAACACACTGAGATGTGGTGTTTGCAAGGAACATAAATAGTGACAAAAATAGTCTATGGTTATACTAGGAGCAAAACACTGAAAATGAAAATATGAGAACATAGACCCTGAGATTAGCTCAGTTGGTTAAAACTTGGTTGCATAATGCCAAGGTCATGGGTTCAATCCCCTATGTGAGCCATTGACTTAAGAGTTGGACTCGATGATCCTTGTGGGTCCCTTCCAACTCTGAATAGTCTGTGATCTGTGATCTGTGATTACTGAATGGGGCAGGTGATTTATAGCAATGCATGTAAACTAGACTGAGTTACTTTTGTTCCTTACACCTTTTTTCTCGCTTTGCATCAATGGGATATCTGAAGTCTCCATGATTAATAAAAAATTGAAGAAGGGGAAGAACTATTACCAGTGGATGAGGATCAAGACTGGTATTACTTAAAAACCCCCTCCATCTATACCTATACATAGGTCAGACTGCATCCCAGGATGCTAAGAGAACTTGCACGGCTGCTTTGTGTTGCCTTTCACTGGTAAAAGAGAGACTGGGGGAGATTCCTGATGACAGAAGAAAAGCACTCATCTTCAGAAAGGATCAAAAAAGAAAATCTGGTGAACTACAGGCCACTGAACCTCACTTTGTCCCTGGGAAAATCATAAAGGAAGTCCTCATGGAGTACATCTCTAGGCATAAGAAGGAGAAAAAGAAGGTGGCTTAGTTGTTAAGGGTAAATCGTGCCTGACTAGCCTCATTGCCTCTGTGATAAAATGACTGAGTTTACACATGAAGAGAGAATGAAGGATGTCATTTATATCAATTTCAGCAAGACATTCAACATTGTCTTCTCTCATGTTCTTGCCCATGATTTAGAACACTAAAGGCTGTGTGAGTGAACAACAAATGGGTAAAACTCTAGTGGAATGATCATGCTCAAAAGGTTAATGGGTTGCGGTCATATTGGAGACTGATAACGACCAGTGCCAAAGAGATCTAACCTGGGAGCTGTTGTGTTTAATGTCTTTAATAATAGTCTGGAAAAGGCAGTGCTCTCATCAACTTTGGAGTTTTACCAAATTGAGGAGACTAGTCAATGTGCTGAACAGCAGGGCTGGCAGGTAGTAGGAATGGTCTGACAGGAACTTTATGAATTTGAACCGGGCCAAATATAAAGACCTGCACGTGGAAAGGAAGAACACACTACAGTGACAGTAGCTGGAGACAGACTACCTGCAGAGGAGCTCTGTGAAAAAGACCCTGGGGTATTGTCAGACAGCTAGCAAAAATAAATCCAACAGTCTTCTGGGCTATATTAACACAAGCAGAGCTGGTAGATGAGGATGAGAAGTTTTACTTCTCTGTTCATTAGTTATTAGACTCCACCTGGAAGACAGTGTACGGCTTTGACCCCCCAATACAAGATAGAAGTTAACAAGCTGTAGCAAGTTCATCAAAGGGCCACTACAGTAGGTGGAAGTTGTGAGCCTGTTGTTTTTAGCATGGAGAAGAAAAGTCTTCTCCAGGCTAAACTGGAGAAACTGAAAAGAACTGGATAAACTGAACCAACGTCCCTTCCAGTTCCTATTGAGAGGTTATAGAGAGGACAGAGCTATGGTATGCAGACTGGTGCTTGGGAGGTCAAAGAGAGGCAAGGGGTGCAAGCTGAAATAAGGTTCATACTGAGCACAAGGACAAATTCTTTCTGTAGAAGCAAGGGGTGAAGGCTTGGTTGCAAGCAGGTTAACCACAGAAGTTGTGCGCTCTCCATCCGTTGCTAGAGGTTTTCAAGTACAAAATCCTGAGCAACCTGGTCTGACCTTGTTCATACAGGAAGTTTGACTAGAAAGCTCCACAGACACCTTGCACTCTAAATTATCACAAGATCCAATCCTATGATCCCATGAACCTAACATAAGAAATTGCTTATATGGCTGGATGTGTTTGAGCCTCCCACACAGTCACTCTTCCTCCACTTGAATATCCCAGTGTATTTGAACTTCCTCTATGCTCTTTTTCAGGGCCTTTTGACTTTTGTGTTTAACTAGACTGTGTACTTCTTCCACATTTAGCTTTTCTTTTCATGTAGAATTATCCTCTTTGATTTTTTTCTCCTGCTGTTATGTCAAGCCTGATGGATATAAGAAGAAAACAATGCTTCAGCAGTGGGGATTAATTACCATCCCTAGTGCCTTTAGTTCTTGCAGGAGGTCTACTTTATCTTAAAATCTTAATTGGGGTTGCTAGCAATATGAAGTCCATAAAGATACATAAAATATTTGAAATTTTAAAATATTACGCTGGCCAAATATAACATAATGCCATAACTTCTCTCTCTAGTCATTGACATTATCATTATGTGCACCAGCTCCTGCAAAGATAACCTGATAAAATGGGTGACCTGATTAAGCACTTCCTGATTGAACAGAGTGCTCCATATTAGCAAGCCTTCCGTTGTGCTTCTGCATGATGAGGGAATGATCTAAAAAAAACATACAAAGAGAAAAAACTGGAAAAAAATTAATATACAGCAGTTAATACTAAATACAAATTTACTTAGAAAAGTGCAAGAAGCTACTAATATCTTTGAAAAGAGACAGAAAGATGGTATAAATTTAATTTTGAGTGGATTAAGCCATTTGGGATGTGAAAGGGCTGCAATGAAGGTCCTCTAAGGAGCATCTGAGGACTCTGAGTTTGTCAAGTTTGAAGAAAAGGAGGTTGAGAGGTGACCTTGTTCTTCATTACAGCTTCCTGAGGAGGAGAAGTGAAGGAGATGTTGAGCTCTACTCTCTGGGAATCAGTGACAGGAATGGTTCAAAGTTTCACCAGAGGAGTTTTGAACCTAACATTAGGAAGCACTTGTTTTCTGGGAGTGTGATCAAACACAGGATACCTAAAAGGTGGTTTATATCACAAGCCTGTCAGTATTTAAGAGGCATTTGGACAATGCCTTTAACACCATACATTACCTTTTGCTCAGCCCTGGGCTGATCAGGGAGTTGAACAAGAGAATTGCTGTAGTTCCCTTCCAACTGAAATATTCTGATATAATCTGGTCTAATTTTGGTTTTATCTGTCATCACAATCAACTGAATTAAGCTTTCTGACTAGACTGCATTTTTCATGATGCACTCTGATTCTGCAGTGCCAGTGAATCATTGAAGAGGCAGCTTGTTTCGGAACTGAGACCACAGGAGAAAGTGGAGATACAAAGCAACTCAGACATGCGTCCCATTAAACATTACAGCAGAAAGAGATCATTTCTTTCAGCTAAGACTGGAGATATTCAGGTCATACACTGCAATTAAAATTGCTACCCCTCAAACCTCACCTCCTGCCCTTGTAAAATGATTTTTTTTTAAATTTGCTTTAATAAATTGATTAGTGATTTCTGAGCTGGGCATGCAGTTAGAATAGAACTATGTTTTGAGCAATATACAGGTAAAGATAGTTTTGGTTTACCCTAATTTTCCAAGAAAATTGTTTTCTAGCCTTTTCTGATTCATTTGTACTGTGTTTTGCTTCCTTTTTAAAGAGGCAGTGTGAGTAAATTAATACTTAGTGTTCACTAACCATTTAAAAATATATGCATGACTATTTTTCGTGTTGTTCTATTCAGTTGTGCACAGTAATAGATTCTTCACAGCACTTCACACAGATTTTCAGGAAATTATATTTAAAGCAGAAGCAACCATACAGAATCTGCTGAGGTTAGGTCTGGATGTCGGTTATGTTCACTCTATGATAACACATGGATGGATTGTCCCAATTTTTTTGCATGGGTATCGTGCATTGTGAGCAATGACACAATATTCGTGGCTTGAATCTCAAGCCCACACTGACCACTAGTCTTAATTCTTAGGCACTTACGACTTTACTACATGCTCAAGGAAGAACAAGTGGGGGAATATCTCTGCTGATAAACAACTATCAAATTATAAACCTATTCAATGCTTACAGATGAAAGCAACAATAACAGGCCAGGAATAGTTTCATGTACTTCAGTTCATAAAGGGTGAAATCTCTTGTTTTCTGAATATTAGCATTTAACATTACGGATAGTTCACAGCATGCCCATCTGGGCCTAATATTCTCAATGTTTAAATATCATGCAGCAGTTATGAAACTGTCTGAAAATGTTCTTCTCCCACTGATTCTATAAATGGATTTATTTCTTGGTCTTTTTATTTATATATTTAAACATCAGTATTATATCTCTACACTATGGGTTATTAGACCTGGAAATATTTGGAAAGTAATTTCCTTTTGAATACTGTCCACCAATTTAAAAGGATGAGGCAAAGGAGCTGGGCCAAACTGAGACATTTGAGATTCATAAAACTAATGAGTTGTTGTATAAGTCTGAAATTGTCAGGTGATATGCACCTAGATCCCAGATTTTTCCCAGCTCAGGATATGTAGTAGCCATCTATTACCCAGACTGAATTAAAGTGGGATTCAAATTCAAGTTTCTGAATTTGACACACCCTTAAAATCAGAAAAAGAAAATGTGATTACCTTGCCTGGCTTTGTACACAATTGTCATTTCGTGATTTCATTTTAAGTGAGAATATATCTCTTAAATAAAAATATATAGTCTCGATTTTCATATTTATAGCTATTAACTGACAAGTGATCCTTTGCAATCTTTCCAGTAGTTAATTTCTCAACTTTAAAATATGGAGAATTTTTGGGGTTTCAATTTTCGGACACTGGCTTCTGTTATAATTTGTTTTACTAGACTGAAAAAGCTTCTTTTATTTCATATCTGTTTCCTGCAACAATACCAGGAGAGAAATTCACAGAAGCTAACTAACTCTACATGCAAATCTAGATGCAAATCCTCTCTAGATTTCTTCTTTTTTGAACTATCTCTCTATGTGACCCCTCCCAACTCCTTGGGCATCCCCAGCGTACTTGCTGGCAAGGCAGTGTGAGAAACAGACAAAGTTTTAGCAAAGTGCAAGAACTGCTCAGCAACGGCTTCAGCAGCCCTGTGTTATCAGCACTGCTTTGGTCACAAATCCAAAACATAGCATAGGAGTATCAGCTGCCAGGAAGAAAATTATCCCAGTCAAACCCAGTATATATAGGAATTGCCAGTATTAGTCAGGTGATATTCTAATGGGCATGTAGAAAGAGGATACGCTTTCCATAAATTATGATGAATGACAAGACATAAAAGGGTAGGGTGTGGCAACTTGGTATGGTATCAAATAAAGAACAGCTAGTATAGTCATGAAGGGTTATAGGATGAAAGATTTCTAAACTACATGTGACTGAAAACAAAGACAGTACGTTACAATATACATCAAGTAAGAAGGGTCAATAACATGATATGAAGAGGACTGGGCAGCTTAATGTCCCTTCAGCTTAATTTTTTAATAAAAAAGTCAGCTTTGATCAGATGGGTAACATGATTACCATCACTGGTGATAGAACAAGAATTGGGAGGTAATGAAAAAAAATTAGGTTAGCGATTACTTAACTTTGATGACATCAACTCTATTGGGTGTGATAATAGTTAAGGAAAAGAAAGGGATCCTGTGTTTATATTGTTTGAGTACATGTGGCAGTAGTTTTGACTACCAAACAATTTGAGGATCACAGCTGTTCACAGCAGCAGATTTAAGAATGTGTTAATTAGTACTACCCATGAATAAGGAGCAACTGCAAGTAAGAGCTGCCACATTTATTTGGCCTTTAAAAAACCCATCCTCAAATTAGTCACTACCTTGGTCAGAGTAGTAGCAACCTTTGAGCAGGTGTTTAGATCTCAATTAATATTTTTTCACTTAAATAGTTCTTGATTAACCTACTGAAGATGGCAAGTTTTCTTATAAAAAGTTAAGAATATTCAGTATTCTTTGGATAAAAATTCCAAAATCCGAAATAGGTCAGGAACAGGTTCTGTGCTAAGTTTGGTATTGTCCATTCAAGCTCACATAAGTCACATTATTGTGTTTAAGTATATAAAGCAGCTCTCCAATTCACAGATGAAAAGGGAGCAAAAGAAAGGGATTTTATTTTTAGTGACTATATTATTGATCCAACTGATTTTAGAACAGCTATCATAGTTTGTCATAAACCAGACCATACTTAACAGAATATTGTCACTAGCATTTATAAAATAATACTTTTTAGGATGAATTCTTTTTTAAAACTTTTAGACAAAAATCCCTTTCAGGTACTGTTCCTGTTACATTTTCCTCCATCCGCAGCATTTTCTTCTTTCCATTATTTTCTCCATGACTCCTTTACTGCAATACCACTGTGTCCTTTTCATTACCCTTCTCCTCACCCAGTGCTTCCAGTGTTCCAGAATATATCCTTGTTTGCCCACACATTTTCCCAGATTTATGGTGATATCCATTTCTAAAGGTTAACTGCCTTTAAGCATATGTAGTGTTATGCTCAAAATCTTGTTAAGGGCAAAGAGGAAGCAAACCTTATATATAAATTAAAACATGAATTTATTGTTAGTATTGTGGAAATCTTAAGATTTTAGCCACTATTAGTCTAGATCTAATTATTAAAGAAATAATAATAATGAAGTTCAAATTGTTTTACACATACTATTTTATTTTTTTCCCCTATTTCTGATGTTATGCTTATCCTTTCCCTGCTCCTCTTAGTTCTAATATTGCTGGGTTTAATCTACCATGATTGAGGGTTGGGGGGTGTTATGTAAAGTCAGTAGCATATGCGCTTGTTTGCCAGGAGTAATATGGTATTGTTGGTTTCTTCTTCCTCCTCCAGTAACTGCTCTAGTAATTTTTAGATGTTTGCTTGAATGTTTTTATGTCTTTCCTTTTTTTCATTGATTTGCAAAACACATTACACTCAAGAACCCTCTGGGTGAAGAACCCTTTTCTAATATCCAAACTAAACCTCCCTTGACACAACTTCAGGCCATTCCCTCAGGTCCTGTCACTGTTCACCACAGAGAAGAGACCAGTGCCTGCACCTCCTCTTTCCCTCATAAGGATGTTGTAGACTGCAATGAAGTCTCCCCTCAGTCTCTTCTTCTCCAGGCTGAACAGAACAAGTAACCTCAGTCACTCCTCATACAGCTTTCCCTCAAGACTCTTCACCATCTTTATTGCCCTCTGTTGGACACTCTCTAATAGCTTAATATCTTTCTTATATTGTGGTGCCCAAACCCATGCACAATATTCAAGTTCATGCAGCCTCAGTGCAGAGCAGAGTGGAACAATCCCCTCCCTCGACTGGCTGGTGATGTTTTGCCTGATTCCTCTTCCAGGACAGGGTTGGCCCTTCTGGGTGCCAGGGCACTGCTGACTCACATTCAACTTGCCACTGACCAGGACCACGAGGTCCCTTTCCATGGCACTGCTTTCCAACATCTCATTCCTGTCTGTGTGTACATTCTGGAGTTTCTCCATCCCTGGTGAAGAATCCAGCACTTTCTCTTGCAGAACTTCATATGGCTGATTACCCAGCCCTCTGATTTGTCAAGGTCTCCCTGAAAAGTCTCCCTGTCTTCAAGGGAGTCAACAGCCCTTGTGAGTTTTGTAACATCTGCAAACTTTCTTAGTATCACTTCCAATCCAGCATCCAAGTCATTTATGAAGATGTTGAAAAGCACAAGATGGAGCCATGCAGAACCCCGCTAGTGACAGGTCACCAGTCTGATGTCACCCCATTGACTATTACCCTCTGTTCTCAACTAGTGAGCCAATTGTTCACCCACCACCTGATGTGTACATACAGTGTGAGTTCCTCAAGTAGCTGACCTGATACACCCAACCTGGCCAGTTGCTGTCCTTGGATTTAAGTTTCACCAATTGCTGACACCCAGACATATGAACCCCCAAGGTGACAGTACCATAGTCCTATATCCCAGTTGTTGGTATAGACCATCATACACACACACACACACACACACACACACACATACATAGATGTCCATGACTCCCTGGTCCCATAGAGATCCCATAGAGAACCTGTGCTCTCATCCTCAGGGAACCACGGATACCCTCTCACACACAGAGATGGCCCTCAGACAACTACACATATGCTTGATCCCAGGCCACTTCACCTTTCTGCTGGCTCATTCAGCTTGATCTTCACTAGTGATCACACACTTGCTCACACACCTGCACTCACTCCAATCATAAAGTGGAGAGACTCTTACTAGAAATAATTGGAGAATTTGACAAGGAGACAGACAGATTACAGTGATCAGGCCAAGGGGATGGCCAGAAAGTATACTGACAGCCCCTGCCTATGTGCAAATAGACTCTTCCCTTATCCCTCTGTTTCCCATACTTGTTTCTCCCCATATCACAAATAACCTGTCCTTTTCCTTGCCTTTTGTTCATCTCCTAAACATTTCTTAATAAATTTTGTACAATTCCAACATCCTGTTTTCCTGACTCTCATAACGTGTCCTGCATCTCTTGGTAGTAATTCCCCTTATTTCAAAAGGTGACATGGAGATCTGGTCCCAATAACTCATCAAGATGTGTTTCACACTGGGGTTGAGGCTCTGCTGGAAGTGGTATATAGAGAGTCTTCCTTTCTCTGAGTCTTTAATTTGGGTTCCCCAGCCCTCTGCCATTTTGCCCTTGTCCTCTGGGTTTGTAGAGATGAGTTTTTGATGAGCTGATGACTCCCTGACAATAAGCATGGGAGTGTCCTGGAAGCAGCCAGGGTAAGCTACCCACCTGCCATTTTCCCTCTGTGTTCTTTTGTGGGTGTGCAAATGAGCTTTTGCCATATAACAAAAAGCACAGCTACTGTCACCTGATCAATTAGATATATTGCTATCATTGCTAAACCAAATGAAACAAAGATGAAAGTAGGTCAAGAATAGTTCAGACACAGTAAGTTTACCAGGCCTCAGTCCTTTGGGTGTACAAAGCTTACAGAATGCTACTGTCAGTGGCTCCACTGTATTACAGCGCTATGTGGCTACCATTGCTGGTTAGCTGGTATACCAGGTGACACTTCAGAGTCATTGGCTTTAGGCTACATCAAGTGTGGTGGCACATTTGGAAGCTGTGCTGCCATATTTTCAAGAGTACTTAAACTAGTTTAGCTAAAGGTGGCTCAAGCATGTGTGAAAAATCTTTGGTAAAATTATACATCTCCACTGCTGGCTGGATGCCAGTTTATGGGAAAAAAAGAATTATACATCCTGTTAGATCAATTCTATGAAATCTTGGGACATCACCTTGAAAATACAGGGAGGGGGTAATCTGCCAGTATAGTTTAATGCATAGCTTAATACTATTCACTCATAACCACTTCTCAGTCACAGGGAGGGGCATTTTTTTTACTCATATTTGGCTCTCCATCTGCAGGCAAGGAGACATATCTGGCCACAGCATGAATTTTGTTACTGATATCAGAAAGAGCAAGATTCTACAGATTTTAGGGAACAGGTTTCTGATTACTGAGTGAACTGAGAGGCAATAAGTTGGTTATAATAAGGAAAATCTGCTCTAATTTTCTGTTCCACATGTGGAAAAATATACTTCATTCTACCTTGTGTAAAAAGGTGGCGATGGAGACAAGTTAGGAGGGGGCAATATTTCCTTTTTCTTTATTTTTTCTGGGAAAGTTCAATTATTCACTTGCCCTTGGAATACAAAATTGTAACTAAGCATAAAGAATAAGAACAGGAAAATCTAAGAATCATTTACACTTTTTTTTTTTTAACTGAAAAGTACCAGTGTTCATTTCTGATGATGTTATGAGCTGCAGTGAGGTTCTCAAACATCATTAATCACTACAGATGGCTACAAACCCATTAAATCTTTTAAACACCTGTTTTCTTATCAAACGCTCACATGGCAAGCTACCCTCTGGTCCACATAAGTACATTAGTCTCAGAACATAAAATTAGCTCACAATAACTCTACTTGTGCTAATTACCAGCCCCCTGAAAGAAAGAAGTGGCACCTGTTGAGTAGTGGGAGTGGCTGGAACTTAAAAGCAGGGCTTCTAGATTGAGCAACAGGGCTGTATGACTCATTGTAAAATGTTTGTCTTATTTCTGGTAAGCCTGGTTGAATTCCACAGTGAGTATCTAAGTGAAATAGCTTGATTTTCTCTGCCATCAATCACAAGAGAACACCACCACACATAATTTATCACAATTTGTCTCTCTTGAAGAGAGCTTCACGATGAAAATAGCATAAAGACCAAATTATTTCCCACTCAAATGTGTTGCACCATATTTGAGAATGTGGTGTTAGACAGAAATTGCAGTCTCTTGTCATACATCAAGTCTGATCAGTATGAAACTCTGTGCTAGAGCATACGTGAAAGCTCTCACTTTCCCAGAAGTATTTAGTGGTAATACCATTTATTCCCAAAGTAATAGCCTCCCTGTTTTGAATGGCAGGGTTTATTCCATCCTGCAGAATTGTTAAATTAATTAAACAAACAGACAAATAAACACATAATCGGGTAAGTGTACACTGTATATGGTGAGAGGGCTATTTCACTAAGAGAATTATGTGCTATATGTGCATCTTCAAAGTAAAGGCACAGAAAAATTCTTAAGCTGTGTAAATCTATATAATTTTGCTAGAGCTATGCATATTTCTATCATTTCTGAGTGTAGCCTGCAATTTTCTGATTGCAGAAATCCAGATCTGGTCTGAAGAACTCTATTCTGATGACATACTACAGAAAGAATGCCATGTGATCAGTCACATGTCGTCTTGACAATACTGAACACTGATCATCTTTTTTTTGATAAATTATTTCCTAAATGTTTGTCTCTGTATGCTGTGACTGTACACACTTGTATATAATCATATCAGAGAAAATGCACTAAAACTGCAACTAGAACATTATCACAGTACCATGCTGTGAACTAGAAACATGGTAACTTCAAAATATCTACCACAGCAGTACCAAGAGCAATCCAAATCACACTCAATTTATGTTTGATTTGAGTTTGATTAACTAAGAAATAGAAAAATTCTGTTGTGTTTGCTTTATTTTCTGAAATAGCTTTTCATGCCACAACATTCAGAAATTTGAAGACTGAGGTATGATGCTGTACAGTCATTTTCCTGAAATTAATTAGCAGAAATTTTAATAATGGCTGCAGAACTTGAAATTGCTTCAAGGGCAGCATTTAACTACCCACTTTTATCCCTATTCATCTGGATACCAAATGCTTCCATTTCATTTGGAATTCAGTTGGTCTGATTGTTTAGATGCCAGTTTGTTCTAAAGAATGTGATAGCATCATCAAGGAAGATGAATTGTAAAAATCTCAAGTGTCTACTACAGATTTGTGAGTTGAAATTTGACTCTTCTCAGTCTGGTACCACTTGAAAGATTTTACCAAAAATTAATAGAAGTTTCACAATGTTGTACAAGTAGCTGACTAAAGTATTTGCTGTTAAGGAGAATGTTTAAAGTGATATATTGAGATAAAAGGTAGGTGGTTAATTGAAATTACTTTCAAACATATCTCAAAAAGGACTAAGCTGCATAAGAATACAAAAATATTGACTCCCTGAATATAAGAGATTCTGGTTTTAATCCTGCAAACATTAGGTCCTAGAGAAATTTTGTTAATAAAGTTTTAAGCTCAGAGAGTAGAAAAATAATTTATAAAGTCAAAGAGAGTTTGTGTGGAAGCTTGATCCTTTATATCCTCCAGTCTCCTCTAGGCATTCAACATTAAAAAGTACATTACTTTATATCCTTCACTGTCTTATTCTCAGACAGAATAAAATTTAGGGATTTGATTTGTGACTTATGCATTGACCCTAGTAAATCAAAGCCTATGCCTTAGAGATAAAGTTTGTTCCCAAAATTCATGGCAAAAAAATTGTTGTTTAATTATATGTGTACCATAGTCTGACTTTGAAAAGTACTTGCAAGTGAAATCTCAGCCACTTAAATTGGTGTCAGTTCAACTAATGGTCCAGTTAATTAACTAATGGGTGTGAATTACAGGCCTTCTCCTGGGGTAAAACAGATTAACTATACCATTTAATTGCCTACTATGGATTGACACATTTTATTGGTGACACTAGCCCAAAGTTCCCCCAAAATTTCATGGAGTGCATTTCCATTGTAGGAATATGAACAGGTACAGAAAAGAAACAAATGGGACATATGATAATCCTTCTAAAGTGTTAATGTGTTTCTCCTTAATAAAATATGATGTAAGAATAACAATTACTGCCAAGTGTGATGATAATTTATCTAAACTTTTAGTAAATTTTTTTGAGAAGGGAAGACTGACCTTTCCAAACTTTGGTGGGAGATTTTTATACAGTAAAAAGTGTATTATCTAACACAAACAAGATTATCAGAATTAGCAGCCATATTTTATGAAATTGAGAATAATTCTACTTCACCCTAAATTGCTGTGAACTGCAGTATTTATGCTTCAGTATTCAAGATTCTGAGTGCAGCCTCCTCGCCCTGACTCCAAAATGCATTATTACATTTTAAAAATAAGTTTATTACTGAACTGACAACAGTCTACCAAGATTCAGTGAATACCCCCATATTTGCCATTGAGAGGAACACACCTGTTGCAGGTAGGTCGGTTTTCAAGCTGCAGTGCAAGATGCAGATTGAGAGGCAGATCGAACTCTGGGTGGGAGCTCCAGACTAGAGGCTGTGAACTGCCAAAACTTTGCATAACAAAGGGAACTCAAAGCGGACACTGGGAGACACAGGAGAAAGAGGAGACTTTTGAGTCCTGGGACTGTGAGGGTATAAAAGCTCAGGGGTTCCTTTTTGAGGGGTCCCTCCTTGAAGGCACCAACTCAAGCTGTTTTACTGCACCGTGAATAAATTTCTTTATGGAACGAGACATCTGAGATTCTACTATAGGAAACCTGGTGTCTAACTGTTAAGAAAAATTCTCACTCTGATCATTCACAAGACTCCATCAGTCATACTTCCAAAGCCAGAGGCTTTCACTGCTGGGTCCGGCGCCATTTCACATCTCGCAGCTCCAGTGACCAAAGGATGCCCTGCTTGACTCCCTGCACACCCCATCACATGCAGCCAGACCAATCCTGCTTGTTGTGTATTGGACACAGAAAGTCCAGATTAATATTTTTGATACTAGATTTGAATGAAATACCTCCTTAGGCTTCTCATTTAATAATTTTGTGACAGGTGTGATATTCACAATAGATTCAATGAAAATGTACCGTTAAAACCTTTGTGGAGAGATTGCCAAAAATAATTCAAAATTTTAAAAGTTTTTTTTAAAACAATTTCTCATCTTCTGGTTGCAGGATAACCATAACAATGTAAATCAATCTGTAGGGCCTTTGTTGAATTTCTAACAAGGCAACCTAAAATAATGTCACTAAGACAAGTTAAATAAGAACTCTTTTAACTGACTTTAAAATATCCCAGGTCTTTGTTATCAGAAAGAAACAGCTTCTCTCAAGATAGCTAAAGATTTAAATTTTACATAGCCTTTAGAGATTACTCTACAAAATTATCCATCTCAGTCCACAAGAGTTTTCCTGTGAACTGGTACCTGATAATCTCTTTGATGATGAAAAAGAGCATTTAGAATTTAGTCTTATATTTGGGGGAATTTAGAGTTCAAATCTGATCACACATTTTAATTAAGGATGACAGCACTAACAGATCTGCATGGCAAACTTAAGGAAGATTTAAATATATAGCATATCATTACAAGTGGATGGAACACTTTCATCTGTATGACACATTGGAGGAATACAGTGGTGAAAGCCCTAGTGTTCTATAAAGACATAACTGTTTCCATGCAAATTTTATCTGGAAAGTTTTTTGTTCAAGAAAGAACACTGTTGAGAAGATTAGGATGCAGCTTAATGTCTGGAGTACTGTCTTGAATGTTAAGAGTGTAGATTTACGCCTCTGAATTGGGATTGAAAAGCTCTGGTGTGCCATAAATACAGCAGTGACCCACAGTTGGGATCAATGCCCTACTACCTGAGCAATCAGGTTGCAAAACCTGATGCATGTAAACAGTGAAAATATGTCTCTGATTTAGATACATTTTCTTTCTAAAATGTGTATTGTAAACATTCGGTTTGTTTGGGGGTTTAGTATTTTTTTAATCAAGAGCTCTCAAACAGACACCAGGTATAAATTATTGATGAGGTCTCAGATCCTTATAAAAAGGGGGAGAAAAACCTTTTACAAGGGCATACAGTGAGAGAAAAAGGGGGCATGATAGATTTAAATTAGATGTTTGGAAGAAATCCTTTACTCAAAGATTAGTGAGGCACTAAGAAAGAAGCTGTCCAGAGGAGCTGTGGGTGTTCTGTCCCTGAAAGTGTGCAAGGTCAGGTTGGATGGGACTTTGAGAAGTTTGGATAGTGGAAGGTGTCCCTGCCCAGGGCAGTAGGGTTATAACAAGATGATTTTTATGGTCCCTTCCAACCCAAACCATTCTGTAATTCTATGATTCTATGATATTACCTTAGGACATGAAAAATTATAATTTTTGCATTAGAGAAACCTCTATAATGCAGTTTCATAAAAAAAAAAAAAAATCCTTGTCTAGATGTATGATAATATCCCCAGAACCCATGTGAAGGAAGAGGAAAGACTGTGATTGTTGTTGTCCTTTCCTTCCCCTCAAAGCTCAGGTTTCTACCTTTCAACGAATTATTGGACATATGTGGTTGCTATGTGTTTCTCCAAATTATTTACATTTGCTCTTTCTTCTGTCTCTCCGTTCCACATGATTTATTGGGTCATTGGCTTCCCTGTGCTGAAAATGCCACCAGGACCATCCCTAATTAAAAGACTGAGTCATGAACAGAAAAGCAAAGTGGAAAATGAAGATTTTCAGCCCAACATCCTTAAATATTGCAGACAAGCAATTTCTCTACAAGCATCTATACCATCACTCCCTGCACTTTCAAGAAATAATTATTTCTCCTACTTTTGAATAATTGTCCTTTCTTAGGAACAGATTATCCTCAAGTGTTAATTAATGAGATAACACTGAAGATGGATTTTTTCCATCTAGGTTTTTAAAATATATTTTGAATACAAAGAGATTTGGGATGTTTCTTCTTTTAAAACATATATTACGAAATCCCTAATGCTCTACTGATTCATGAATGTCATTAGCTTTTAAATAAAATAAAGACTGCATATACTTTTGTCTTCTGTGAATATGCACACATAATATATATACATCTACGTTACACCAATATCTAGATGGACAGCAGGTATAATAGTTACATCATAAAATAACCTATAGGAAGTCTTATTACTTTAGAAACAGCAGTTTGTGGAATATAATTTTCTGATGGTTTTTGTTTTCTTAATGTTTTGAATATCTCTTGCCTTCACCTATACATTACAGTGTGTTTTTACTGTGAACTGTATTCATGAAAATATGTCACTTAAATATGAAGAGTATGTAGATCATTGATTTTATGTGAGACGATGAGATGGGCTCAAACAGAAGGTTATGCTTTGTAGCTACCAAAACACATTCATTCTAACACAACTGACCCCAAAATACATCCAGCTGAACCTTGCAGCTGGCTCTTACTGCTTAAATTGCACAGAAAGATTATGGTAGATTGTGTGGTTTTCTCCCCTGCTTTCAAGTAATAATATCTAAATGGAAACAACTAGTCAAACAGATTAATAAAATACTAATTTTTCATTGGATTAGAAAACAAATTTTAGTTTTCTATATTCCTTTCTTATTTTTTATTTTCAGCCAAGTACACACATTTATGTGTTGCATATGGATGATACTCTTGGGGGACAAAAATTATAATCTATACAGACATAAATACTTGGTGACCGCCAATTGAATGAGGCACTTTTACCTTTTTGAAATTTCTCTTCCCACACAAAAGGGATGAAGAGAACTGATACTTCTACAGAGAAAGGCATGGAGAAAACTAGGAACTAGATGGGGTAAAGAATAAGAAAGAAAGAGAATGACTATTGCAAAACACAAAACTGTAGAAGGTTCTGAAAATCACAGATGAAACCTGACAAATCTAAATCACTTGAAGACACAGTAGTAGGCCTTGTCTGTGTTTGGGAAGATTTATCCAAACAAAATGATAAAAATAAGAAAAATTCTTTCAAAAATTTATCCCCAAATTAAAATTCTTCTGATGAAGGGATGGGAGCTCCCACTTGCAATAATCTCCTGCATAAAATGACAGCACTGAGGCCATTTTCTTTTTCCACCTTTAAGAGGATTCTCAGCATCCTGTAATTTTTTTTTCTGGTTTTGCACTATTTTGGTTCTATACATAGACCATTTGCCAGAAGGAAGAATAATAATGTGTTGAGATGATCTTAAAGCTTCCCCTTATCCTGCTGCCTTCCACTAAAAATCCAGAATAATTGCATTTATGACAATACTTGACAGAAATTTAGTAAAGTAAGCTCGAATCTATTTGTCTGACCTGGCTTAAAACTTAATACAAGAAATACAACATTCATCTCCTAAAATGGTATTTTACTTGTCATTTCTTGAATATAACCCTTAGCTGAAGATTTGTTGTCTGCCTGTCTTCATTCAACAGACTATGCCCTCTGTTTAAGGCTTTACAAAATGTAGGAGCTTGTTGAGTGAATTTATACGTGAGCTGAAGTCTGAAAAATTGATCCATAATACTTAGCTGATTTGGTTTTAGTTGCTAAAAACATTACAATAATTTAATACTTTGGCACTGTAATTATGTTTAGCTCTAAATATAGTTTCCTTGTAGAGTAATAGGGTTTCCATAAGATCTGTGCTATGTAAGCTCTAGGTCCTTCCTCCTGCAGTAATCTGGTAGAACATTATGGAGATGGAATTCACTGGTTCTCTGCTTGCATAAGTGTGTAGAATTTGGCTATAAGCAACTCTGCCTGTGAGACAAGCTAGAGAGATATACAGATAGACAGAGAGGTAGAATCATAGATAGATGGATAGATAGGGCCTGGTTGACAAAGGTCCTTGGGAAGCTGTCCTGAAGAGTGGGGAGCACAGCAGAACTGCTATTTTGGAATTGTGAGAGAGGAGACTTGTCTACTTCAGAGACTGGTGGAGAGTCTCTTGGGAGGAGTGCTGAAGGGCAGAGGAGTCCAGGAAGGCTCAACAATTTTCAAGGAGGAAATCTAAAATGTAAAAGGGCAGGCCATAGCTGTGTGCCAAAAGACACACTGGCAGGGAAGAAGACCAGCCTAGCTGAACAGAGAGTTTTGGCTCAAACTCAGGGGAAAAAAGGAGGGTATATCACCTATACAAAAAGGAGCAGGCACCCCAATAAGACTGCCATGATTTCGTTAGTTTATGCAAGGAGAAAATTAAAAGGACTATAGCCCAAGTAGAACTTACTCTGGCATTGTCATAGACAATAAAAAAGTTATAGAAATATTTTAGCAACAAAAAGAGGGCTAAGGATGATCTCCATCCCTTGTTGGATGTAGAGAGTAAACATAGTGGCAAAAGATGAGGAAAAAGCTGAGGTACATAATGACTTCTTAGTTTTTAATAGCAAGAGCAGTGATACTAGGTGTACCCAGCTATTTGACCTGGAAAAGGCAGATGGGGAGCAGAATGAAACCCCCATAATCCAAAGGGAAAAGATCAGTGACCTGCTATGCCACTTAGACACACACAAGTCTATAAGACCAGATGGAATCCACTCAAGGCTTGGGGAAAAATGGCTGGACAACTGGTAGAAGAACCTAGGGGTGCTGGTTGACAGCAGCTGAACATGAGTCAACAGCATGCCCTGGTGGCCAAGAAGGCCAGTGACATCCTGGTTTGTATCAACAATACTGTGGCCAGCAGGACTAGGAAAGTGATTATCCCACTATACTCAGCACTTGTGAGGTCACACACTTTAAATCCTGTGTTCGGTTCTTGGCCCCTCAGTACCACAAAGACTTTGAGGTGCTGGTGCATGTCCAGAAAAGGGCAACAGAACTGGTGAAGTTTCTGGAGCACAAGTCTGATGAGGAGTAGCTGAGGGAGCTGGGGCTATTTAGCCTGGAAAAGAGGATACTCAGGAGAGCCTTATTTTTCTCTACAAGTACTTGAAAGGAGGTTGTAGCCAGGTGGAGGACAACCTCTTCTCCCAGGTAACTAGAGATGGGACAAGAGAAAATGGCTTCAAGTTCTGACAGGGGAAATTTAGATTGGATATTAGGATAAATTTCTTCACTGAAAGAATTGTTAAGCATTGCAATAGGCTTCTTAGGGAAGTAGTTAAGTCATCATCCTTGAAGATAGTTAAAATATGTGTGGATGTGGCACTCAGGGACATAGGTTAGTGATGGACTTGACTGTGTCATGTTAATGATTGGTCTTGATGATCTTAAAGGTCTTTCCTAACCTGAACGATTCTATGGTTCTATAGTTCAATAGATAGATAGATAGATAAAGGCACACTGACATTTCAGCAAAAGCTTTTCTTAAAGTGTATAATCTAATCTGTGCCTGAAAGAAGTAGCATGAGTAAATTGAAATACTTTTCAAATCATTTCTTCTGTCCCTGTGGACACAGACATTGACTGAAATGTGCATAGCCACTTGTTCTGAAAGGGTAGGAGAACCACCTGCTCTCAGTGAAACTGTGACATAAATTTCTGTTTCTGACACTAACAGAGTAAGAAATTAATATGAAATCAAGTGAGCACTCCACATACATGAACATATATCTTTTTGTTGGTGCTTCAGGGTCTGCAGTCACATTCATTCAATCAACTGACCTGATTCAATTAGTTCAATTTGTTCACCTGCAAAGTGCTGTGTGAAGAGTCCAAGCTTTTCAAACACTAATAGTTTTGAGAGACTGAACAAATAACAGTGGATTTGAGACTCAGATTATACACAGTAAAATCACGTAATCATATGAAGTCATAATTTGTAACCATGTAACTAATGATTACGCAGCAATAAAATACATGCTATAGGGATAGAACTCATACTGACCCTGCTATGTGTACATAATATGTCTTCTCCTGACATGACATTCCAGGGATATGTTAGCATTTTAGCAGCATTGTGAAATGCCACCATAACATTGAAGCTGTGAAGTTATTCCACAGTAAAATGATTTACCAGAATAGCAACAAAAATAAATATAAAGGATAGTCACAATGGTTGGTAAACCTGTAATCTCCAGAGGCCAGCCTCCAGAAGTTCTGCAGCACTCTAAACAGTACCATAAATAAAGGTAATTATCCAAATGATGTTATAAAGGTAAGTCAAACATTGTCTTGTGGAGAAGTTGCATGCAATTAAATGGGGAAAAGCAGGGAGAAAACTGTGGAATCATGTAGGAAGGAAATAAAAAAAATTTCCCTCAATTTTGTAGGATATTATTCTTTATTAAAATTACTACTACACTGCAAGAATAATAGACAAAACTGATAATTGTCTTTCAAAAAAACCCCAATTTTTTTAAGAGCATGGGTTTTTTTGCTGTAGCTGAAGTCTACTTTGCTGTCAAATCATAAAACACACAACAGTATTTTTATGACAGCTTATTGATTCAAGCTAAAACCAGAATAAAGAAGGCGATTCACAAAAGCTTGCAGGTTAACTACAGCTTCTGACTTCTGTGAAAATAACAGATTGTCCTACTTGGTGGGTATTTTATGCTAAGAGGAGTTTAGTCATACCATGTTTTCTCATGGTGAGAGCATGCTCTTAAGATTTCTAAGTTCATTTGGTCATTCATCTATTGCTTGAGAAGTGTCACAAGGGTGAAAAATAACAGGAAATAATTCCTTTGCTGGTGGGACTTCTTCATGTTGTAATATGCTGGTGAACACTGATTTCCTTCCCCTTTCAGTTTCATACTGGAGACAGTGATGGAGGTGGGATGCTGAAGAGATTTCCCTGGTGTCTGCAATTGCTACTGAGTGGTTTCTTTAAAGACTCCAAGCTAACGTGCAGACAAAATGTGTACCTCCTAAAAGTAGTAAAGTTTGCTGGTCTGCAATTGCTCACTCCTTCCCTTTTTGGTAAAGGATATTCTTTATACATTTCCAGGCATAAAATTAAAGTTGGATAAAATCCAACTGCAAATACTTCTGTATGTCTCTATTGTCTTGAAATTGTGTTCAAATAACACAGCTGAGGACTGAAATACCAGTAATTCTTCCTGCTTTACCGTCTTCATACTTAGAACAGTTTTCAAGGATTACATAGATTTCTTTGCTGTAACAGCTTCCATCACTTATCCTTAAAAACAAATTGTATTTGTCTTGGTTTTGGGTGATAATCTTTGTCCTTTTTTCCTTTTTAAATCCAGCCATCAGAGAACCCCAGTATACCTAATCTCCCTCTTGTCTTTCTAGCTCTTCAGACCTTGAATCAAACTGAATGAAATAGACAAATTGCTTGCAGGCATGATTCCCTTGGATACAACAGAGTTACAAAATATATGAGCTTGTCTTTATGAGAAATAATGGTGCACATGTGAGCATTGTTTTTCTAAGCACCTTCAATGACAGTGTAGTTAGAAAACAGCATAAACTCTCTAATGAGCAAAGTTTAAGAGCTTAGATTTATGTGATCATGGACAAAGAGGGGATGCCAACAGTATAACTGCTTTGTGTCTGTCTCAAACCATATCAACAACAGTCTACAGTCCCTATTGGATGGATGTTGGAAGGCCCATGAAACAGTTCCTCATCACCCCACATTTCACTCAGCTTAAAAATGAACTATTTCAAAGCTTTTTATCCTATTGACTATTGTGAATATTCAGGAGCTGCCTCCTAAAATGTTCAGCAAGCCTTTGTGTGAGAACTGACTCCATTAGAGAGATAAGATGAATGGCCGGCCTGTTTAAATCTACTGTCACATATGCATACAAACTTTAAGGATTCACTGTGGTTTTCCATACTCCTTTATATTTTACTTGTCTACTAGATGCAGACCTATAACATCTGTTAAGAAGATGCATTCTGTGTGGCGCAAGACCCTACATTTAGATAGGCATGTTGATAATAGAATGCCATGTCTCCTATGAAGGTTTGTCTTTCTTGTTTATTTTGAAAACAATGAAATTTGTTGACTTCATATGGGGTAAGCTTGGATTCATTACTACTTTGGTTTTGGCTTCTTTCCCCTGCCAGCAGGGATATCAATTGTGATAGCAGGCTAAGTAATAATTACTGGGATTTTTGAGAGCTATTAAACAGTTAGTGTGTGCCAAAAGTTACCATGCACTGGTATCTTAGATACCAGAGCTGTTTGACTGCACTTAGCATAGTATATCTCTCTGGGATTTTACAACATGGTAACAGTTGGCAATTTATGACTTAGTAATAGCAACAGCTGGGTGTATGAAACCATAAGTACAGTTAGTAACAGCAAGCCTGTTGCACGTTATTCCAGCAACGTGAAATGAAGACAGATGTGCACTGGTAAACAATTTTTAAAAGAAATTAAAAATGTAGAAGGAGACTTCTAGGAATAAAATGTCACTGGCACTAAAACATACAGACAGGGTAATATTTTATGAGGCTTGAAAACTGCTGTTTTCAAGAGTATTTGAAAATATATGCCAGTTAAGGTTTTTATTATAAGCATGGTTCAATGAATATCTTTCCATTAATAGTTCACTTTCCAAGACATTCAGTTTTGGTCATCCAGTGCTCTGTGGGAGATTTATTGATGTGAAAAGTACAAGACCATACACAGTAAGAGACTGGTGCTGGTAAGAACCAAGGAGGTAACATTAAACCACTAAGAATGGAATCATCTCAGCCAAGTTTCTTCTTTTATCACAGAAGCAGGTTTGTGTTGCATATGCAAGCAAAGATTTCTGCAAAATCAGAAGTAGGGTGGATCAGCCAACTACATAGATGAAAACATGGGATGTTGCGTTATTTATCATAAACCAAAATTACTAACAGTCAAAATGGGATGTAGGGAGTACACAATGATAAGGATTGAGATGCATATGAAATAATATTAACTGCCTACTTTTTAAAATCAATCTGAGCTGATCAGTCTGAGGATTTTGTCTTGGGGTTTAAAACAAGAAGCAGTTCCTCATGTAATTTCTTACAATATTAAAGCACATTGAGTAACACTATGCAAAATGCAGATGATATGCAGCTACAGGGAAGACAAGGAAAAGGTGGATTTAACTCATCTTTGTATTCTCCTGGGGTTTTTTGGTCTCTTGTAAAGAGCACGATGTATTCTAGCCCAATTTATACTTTCTGTCTTGCCTGAATCCATGGCCTCACAGAATCCTAAATTCATCAGTAATGCCCAGAATTTTCATAAGGGTTTATGTTGCAAACATCATCATGCCACCAAACCTCCTAGAGTCTGAGAAAAGCAATCTGCTGCTTTCCCCTTCATTTGCTTATGGAAGAATTCTCCCAGAGGCAAGACAGGGTTTCTAGGGATTAATTTCTACCAAACCAGGAATTAAACAGGAACTCATTTTATCGGTGAACTTTCCAAACCATGTGTGAAAATAGTGTCAGTTCAGTATGAAACTTTTTTAAAGTTTGATATGGAAACAGAGCATTTTATTTCCATCTAGTTATTTTTCTGCTTTGAATTCCTTATACAAAATCTGTTCAAGGTCACATAGATTTGGGGATCTCAGTGAACAGTTCATTAAATTCATCCATTACAGAGTACAACATTAAATTGGGACTATTTTGCACTACTGAGTATCTATGTTAGGAAAATGGCCTGAACTATTTTAGGTCAAGGTTGAAGGTATCAGCAAACAATAGTGGATAAACTTATTAGGTATTCTGGTCACTGGTATTGTTCCATTTTTGATAAACTCAAAAAGCTTGCCACATATACTTAGATACATTCTGTGAGAGAAAAAAATACATGCTGCATTACTGAACATTGTACGTTCCATGAGCTAAGCAGAACATATACATACATATACATATATATCTCATGATTCTACTAAAACTAACTTTAAAAAATCATATTATAAACCACTCAAAGTCATATTCTATTTTTTGTGAAAATACTAGTATGTTTCTAACAATGTGGAACTGAATCATGTTTTCACAGTCAAATCGTACACTAAAGATGGACAGCTGAAAGAACAGGCACAGAAAGAAAGAAAGAAAGAAAAAACTAGAAGGGGAGGAGTTAAAATAGGTCTCTTAGTTACTTCTAAAGAGGGAATTAAGTACCATTATGTCAGGCATTCAAAAGCCTACGTTTTCCATATGAGCTGTCTGACATGCAGAGCCCTATGTTGGAGTCACAGGATCCACACATAGAAAAGTTTGTAGGTGACAGAGCAGCCCCCAGGGAAATGAGGCTGCTGAATGGGGATCTGCTTACAGCCATCCAGCAGGGACATGCTGAGGACAGGATGGAGTCTTAACTGCTGGCCATTGTTATGGCTTACTTGTCTAACAGTTGCATCTCCTTCTGATCCCTCTTTCAAAGGAATGCAGCTGAGCTTTTTCTTTTCTTCTGAGAGCTCACATGGACCTACTCTTCTAAAACACAGCAGGCAGTGAGTGGCAGTGATAGCTTGGCATAGCTTGTATTATACTTCATCAGTTGAAACACTACCCCAAAAGAGGTGAGATCCAAGTACATTTCCCCATTCAGTTTCATAAAATAGAAACCAACACTCCCTAGTGCCTTCACCAGCAAGCTGCCTACAGCCCCAGCATGGTAAGTCAGCAACTGTCTTCAGAGTTGTTGAGCTCTGCAGAGGAGTATGCACAACTTGCCCAGTAAAAGAGAGAAATTAAAAGTAATGGCAACTTTGTTCACATATTATAGAAGGCACCCAGAAGAAGATAGTCCTGAATCTAGATGCTGCAGTTAGGTCTGTTTGATTCACATTTTACCCAATGATTGTCTCAAATTACTTCCATGAAGTTATTGAGTCAATATTAGCTTGAGTCCTAATTTCATTGCTTGATGCTGAGGGAAGATAATTTTATTTTTAATGAGTGCTGTTATAAATGTTAACAAATAAATGATTAAATACTTGTATGAGAAATGAAACAAATAGCTAAGATGGTTTTTTTTCTAGAGAGGTCTGCACAATTACAACTTGTCTCCATGTGTCTCTGACTCTGACAAGGTGCACTACTACCTCTGATGATACTTGGAAAAGTTTATGAAGTTCTGTGATTACAGAACTTGCTTAGAGATGCAGTACAGTATTTCAGTGATACTGTAGCACATAGCATAGGCAAAGGACAAATCAAGAATATAATCTTATGCTACCTCTAAAAAGAATTCTTTTCCATTGCTTGAAGAAATTCAGTAGCACCGCAGATATTTATATAGCGTAGGAAGAACAGAAATCCCAAAGCACATTCCAATTATGAATATGTGATTTATATTTTATGGACAAAAAGAGTTATTTCCCCAAGCACATTGTTTTATTTTATCTGTGTGCTTCCTTTAATCCTGTCAATAAACCAGCATGCAGTTGGTTTCTGCTCATAGATTTTCTGGAAGATAATAGAAATAAGCATGCATGGTAGATAGAACTATTCATGGGTAACGTAAAAATACCTGCTGTTCATCAAGACTTCTTCTTGCTAATTAACTGGAAAAAATTGGCATGATAATATTTCTGGTTTTCAACTGAAATAGTGGAGCATATTAGCATGAACAATAAAAATAACTTCTTAGTTAAAGGTGTAATGAAATGCTAGATTTGCATTTATGTTCTAAGGTGTACAAATTATTATTATTCAAGGCTTTAAGGAGTATTTTAATATCTATATAATTTTAAGTATTAAATTATTCAGCAAGTTGCAATATCTGTATGGTGTTAGCCAAATTAAAACCATCTGGGAAAAGGAAAAAAACTCACATACATTTATATAGGCAATAAATGAGGGAGAAGCCAAACTGACTTGATGCACTTAAATTTTCATACTTGTTATATGGTAGTTTATAAATAATGTCACCTTCCTTCCTTTAAAGTGAACAATCTCATTATGGACTGACCAATTTGGTAATATTTGTAAGGATGATTATAAGTTGGTATCTTTATCAGAAGGAAATCTTCTCAGCTGTAATAAAAAGCACAGTGGATATTTTTTTCACTCTACTGGTCAAGACAGGATAATATGCTAATGTCATTTTCCCACTTTCCTAAGGTATTTTTTGGACAATTGTATCTCTCTCCTTGTGTAATTACATCCCTTTCCCTAAAGAATACCAGAAGGATCCCATCTGAAATGGGCTTAAGCATATGTCTGGCTGCATTCCATCCATACAGCTTCTGAAATGTCTGAAGTAGTAAATACCAGGCTGGGATGCATACAAAGTTGTCTAATGATCCAGAGTTACAGCAGCTAAATATATTGAAATCATTCAGATGAGTGTGTGTGGCTAGGGACTGCACAGATGGCCCCTTTGGGATTCAATTTCACCCCTCTCTTGTCTCTGCTTTTTTTAGCATTGTACACAAGAAAATCTGGGACATTTTGCTTGAGAAAGGTTTTCTCATAAAAATTAGAATCCTTCTCAAAGTCATGGTACCCTCCAGTTCATGATTCCTGTAAAATATTCTCTTATTACAGACATTGCAAAGCTTTACATTGAGTGATTCTTTTTTATTAAAATTTCTAAGTATCAGAGTAATATATTTCAGGGTAACATATTGACAGTGTCTCAAGAGCAAACACCCTGATGTCTTATAACATGAAATTTAGTATGCTTATGAAAACACACCATATGGATTGTAGAAAACTGGCCTAGTAACTAGAAGCCTCTACCAAATCCATGCTCCACCACATAAGAAACTTTGAAGAGAACTAACCCTTCTCATGGTGTGTCGGAGGAGACCCAGGGTTTATACACTGGCAAAAATACTACAAGAGATGGATAGACGAGGACACGGAAGTCCAGGAACCCGGCTCCCCGAATATGGAAGCTCTGCGAGAGATTTATAAGGACTCTAATGTTCACACCCTATATTGATGTTTCCCCAGTTTGAATGTTATACACCCCAATGTGTCTACCCTGGTTGTTTTTCCCTTGGTAGTTCCTTGTCCAAGTTCCCTCTTCCCACAGAACCCTCCGGGTGGCATCCCCCCTGTCCTGGCCCGACCTGGTCATGGGGGCAGTTGCCGGCGGGGCCGCCCACGAGGCGCCGCTGGAGCCCGGGCGGGGGCTGTCCCTGCCTCGGAGTGCCAGAAGCCCTACGGTGACTTTCCCCGCCCATCTCATTCTCCCATTGGTCCTTTTGCCGCTCCTCCCCTCCCTCCTTCCCTTCGTTTGCATGCACCCAATGAAGTGCGTTACTCCGCCCCGTCTCCGCCCCTCTTCCCCGCCTACATCCGGGGAATTCCCATGCTCTCCTCAAAAGCCAGCGCGGGGCAATAAACTTGGCTTTTCCTCGTGGACTCCTGGCAAGTGCAGGCTTGTTCTGTTCTGGACGGTCGCTGGGCCAGGGGCGGGAGGAGCCGTCCCTCGCTTCTAAGGGGCCTGATCCTAGGGAGCCCTGCTTGTCGCTTTCCTAGCCTGGCTCCTGGAAGTGGAAACCTCTCCACCGTATCAGTGGGCTATTTTTAATCCGCTGATAATGGTGACTATGAAGCAGGTGAAGAGAAGCTGTCCTTGAATATAGAAATTATAATAATTTCTTTTCCTCTGAAGGTTTACCCACTAGAATTCTATCCACTAGAATTTCTCTTTGCTTACAGTGATTATAAATGAGCTATATGTGAAGTGGGTTTTTGTTAAGTTATGGAGTAGTAAATATGTCAATTTAATGTAATTCAATAAAATTTAATTGTACAATGTGTGTCTATTATTTTGAAAACCATAATAAAACTTTAGATATAGTGAAGCATAGAGCAGAAACCAAAGATAGAAACTTCTTGCATTGGTTCTCTGCGCTTTGGAGAAAATAATACTGCAAGATTATGACATTCAACATAGACAAAGCTGACAATTTGAATTATTGATGAAGACTAACTTTCAGCTAATAGCACAAAATGGAACTGCTAAGGCAAAATTCAAATTTGAAACTGAAGTTTGTAACCATATTTTGACAATATGTCTATCAGTAGGGATATATATGTAGTCATCTGTTCCTAAAAGATAAGATTTTTTGAATCACTTCTCGACTTCAATTTAAATGTTGAAAAATAAATGCTAATTTGCAAGTCCTGTGCTATTGAAAACTGTTCATATTTGTTTGCTTCTTTTTATTTGTTATCATGTAAAATCAATGGCTTTACTTAAGGACAGTAAGATTTTTTACATTTTGTCAAAAAATTTTCAAATGTGTAACTGAAATAATAATTATTTTTTTCCCTGAAAAGTCATTAAGTCTGGAAATATAACTCGTTCTTAAGTTATTCAACCTCAGAGTTTGACAAGCATATTTTTGTTAAATTACTACTGTAGAAAAAAGAAAACAATAAAGTTTTAATTATTTGTATTTTACTACCAATTATTTAACTGAATTTTTTAAAAATGTAATTTTAATCACAGAAACCTCTGTGAATGGATATGGACATGTTTTCTAATGTCTATGAATATGGGAAGTCCTTCCTTTACATTGCACTGTAGGGGCATAGGAGTTTGCTTTAATATGAAGTTCTTAACAGCAAGGTTGAATGATCAACTCAAAAAACACCCCACGGGTTGATAAATATGTCATGTTAAAGAAAAAAAGTACTTTTCATTTTTAATTTTGAATATTCCAGACAGATCCAGTTTCAAGCCAAAACCCCCACAATTTTATTTATTTATTTTGTGTTAAAAAAGAAAAAAAACCCAGCAGATTTTGGTATCAAATTTAAGATAGCTATAAGAAACACAGGAAAAACAAACCCTGTATAGACAAAATTTTAAAGTAAAAATCCTAAAAGTAAACTAATTCCAATTATGGGGAAAGACATTACCTCCTATGGCTGAGATTTCACTTGCCACCTAAATGGACTTCAATACACTTTTTGTAAATCAGCAAATATAATCAGTTTGGAATTTCTATTTAAAGATTAGAAATGTCTGTTAACTGCTCAGATCAAAAGCACAATGTAAATTTGGATAATGTCAACATTCTCAAATTATAGACTGATTCATCTCCCACTATAGACTGAATTTATAACCTACACCATACATCAAGGTCAGATCCTGTACGTAGTCACTTATAGGTACCATTTTATCCAATCATTCCTCCAACAGTGAGGATTATTGATTCTATTAAGAAAAATCTGTTGTATCAAAGGCGACCAAATCAGTTCTAATAAGTTTTCTTTGGTTTGCTTTCCTAAATTCAGTTTGAGCTACATACTCCAAGACAAGCAGAAGGTGAGTTTTTATGACTGGTTTATGAAATTCTGAAAATATAGAGTTATTATAGAAGAACCCGAATTATAACTCATATTTCAGTATCATGAGCAGAGCTATTACAATAAATATATGAAAATTTGCAACTATTATTGCTGCAGCTTGGAAATGCACTTTCATTATTTTGTAAATTATTGTATCATTTTTGCATATTAATTGTTATAAAAAGGGTTACAGTGTGTGTTCTAATAACAAAACACTTCTACTGAATGAAATTGCAATTTAATAAAATGCAATTTATTTTCTGTTATCCATTTTATCCCTTTCACAGATTTAGAAAATGAGATTGCAATAAGAAAATGACCACACACAGCATTGCAAAAATTTCCTAAGCTACAAAAATCTTTCAGTTTCTTCAAGTATCATGCTGAAAAACTGAAGTTTCTAATATACATGGGAAATACACGCCAAATACTCTTCCTAGAATGCAATAGAAATGTGTTTATGTATTTTAAAGAATGCTCATCATATATTACTCATGTATTTTAACAAACATACCCAGTCCTGAGAGTAGCTTTAAACCACAATGATCCTTAAATTCAATATCTGACAGCCTAGTAATCCTCAGAAGCAGCCTGAAGTTGCTCTCAATTTAATCTGTAATCTATATTTTGGCTACTTATAGATTTTTTCCTTTGAGCACGTGATGCTGTATTCTGGAATACTTTCATAATCGTCCTCTGTGTCTGACCTCCTCTTGGGAGGCGCTGGCAAAGATCATTGGAATAGGTGGAGACAGGGGTGTAATGTCTTTCATTGGGCTCGATAAAGTCATCTTAGTGCAGTTTAGCGCACAGATTTGAAATGCATGGAAAGCCAGGGCCTACCTGCTCAAGGTCTTACAAGAAACAGGCTGCTGGTATTTTTGTGCACTACAGTCAGAAACATATTCGGAATGAGGTGTGCATAGCAGGGTTGATCCTTATAAGGCTGCCTATTACTAAATAAAAATCTGAGACCCCTTTTTGAAAGTTGTTTAATTAATTTGTACTAAATTACATTGGACACTGCAATCAAAAATTTTCTAATGATAGTAATAGAGAAGTCTAATCATTTACACTACCAGGAAACTTTTTATTTCATTAATTTTATTTAATTTGTTTTATTTATTTTATTTAAGGTTTATTTTAATATTATAAAGCTAGCAATTGGATAACCTTCTAACAAAAAAGTAACTTGAATTTAACAAGACCTGTGTTCCTTCCACAATAAAGAGAGAGAACCTTATTTTCAGAATATTTTAGTATCTTAAATTTTCAATTTGGAATAAAATCCCAATTTTTTTTTTAATGAACTGTGAAATCTCCATGGTATCTACTTAACAGGACACTCCACAATAGTGTATGGGAAATTTTTCTTGTTAGTGTTAGAGCGTGTTCCTTGATGTCTTGGGTTGAGCTGGCAAAATCCCAACTGCCCAATACAGAGTCAGCTTCTCTCCCTCCAGCTGAGAAAAGGGAGAACGGAAAAAACCCTTCAAACTAGGTTTATGCCTAAACTCACTATATATATTTATACAAAAAAGAGAAAATTAAAACTACAATATCACACACACACACAAGTTAGAAATAACAAGAAATAACTTCCCACTCCCCAGTGAATACAAATCCCACAATTCTAACTATAAATCACTTTAGAGAAGTTAATTCCCCAGAGACAGACTTAAGCAAAGAGACAAAACTAAGAACAAACATCTTACTTGCCTAAGATAGCATGGTGGTGAGCTGCTGCTCTGGGCCTGGGCCTCCCTTCCCTCCTGGGATAGCACGGTGCATCCTGCTGGGACTACAGCTCAAAGAAAAACTGAACCAAGTCACTCCCACACTGGCTCTTACCCCTTTGAGATAATGTCGGAATATAGTATGGAATACTATTGTCTGGAAGAAGTCAGCTGTCAGCTAGCTCAGCCCAGCTCAAGTCAACCAACAGTCCCAGGCCTACCCTGAAATCTAAAACCTAAATTTAGGCCTACTTAGCTAAACCCATAACACTTGAGGGCTACTTTTTAGGAGTGATTTGGCCTTCCTTGTCGTCTGACATGAAAGAAAGCACTGTTTGACCAAGATCAAGAAAAGTCACTCTTTTGTTCCACAATTCCAGATGTTCCTAACCCTATCACCTATTTCTCACTCTTTAATTTGTGCAGGTGTAAGCGCCACTGAATGTGCAAAGCAGAGAACAACTAGATGTACCAGATACATTTTAAAATATTTTCAGCAGATATGATTTCAGGACAAACCTATAGGGTGTTTTTTTATATACTAGTTGCAAATTTATCCTAATGTTATTTTCATAGTGTGCTTAGATGAAACAGTAATTCACAATTTTTTTCCTGCCCCCTAAAATCTGCAATAGTTAATGTGTAAGAAAAAAATATCAAGGGTTCAGATCATACTGTCAATATTATATAGATGTTAATATATTTACTCTTAAGGAAGCCAATACTTCACTGCAACCAAAGTCACTCTACTCTTGTGGTTATAAATCTAATTTTTCATCTAGGATTTTTTTCAAGGTCATTGTACTAATAGTACATGTACAGTACAGTATAAAGAAAAGCTACAAATGTGAATTCACTTACCAGAAGCAGCTAACTTGTTTTCTATTTTTACTTTCACCTGTTTTGGTGTTGAACTTATAACAATTTGAGCCAATTTGGTTTACAGCCAAATAAAAACCTACTTTTATCTATAAACTAAAATTTCATTTAACATCATTTTATGTCCAGTCAACCAATTTGAACTCAGTTCAAGATATTTTACAATACTTTCTCATTTGCTTTAGCACATTCTGAAGTAAATTAAAGCCTCATTGGTTTAAACAGGCATGTAGAATATATAACAACAATCAGTGGATCATTTACAGAAATTAAAAAATATGGTAGATGCTCTAAAATTCTCTATTTTTTTTTCTGTACAGTGATTTAAGTCTTCACATTGATCAATGTATTTTCATTGTTGACAAACAAAGACCTTACATCTAATGTAAACACTTTAGTTTCTCAGGTCCATGCAATGAAAAGAATTAAATCCTTGATGATTCAAAGATCAGGATTTTGTTCTATCTTTCAAATTGTCAGTATTCTTCATGGACACTAATTTATCATGTAATTGATTGCCAAGACAGGACCATCACTTCAGTTCTGTCATTTATTGTATCACCCCCAAGGAGAACAAAAAAACTTGCAGGAACAATTAAGTAACAGATTGGTCTCTCCTCTGAGGCCTATTTAGTCACAATATTAGAGCTTAAATATTGCAAAGACATGAGAAACTGGAGATGAATGTCCTATAAGTTTGGGGATGGCCAGAGTTACACAGAGAAGCCAGATTTTGTTCACAGGATGTGTATAAATTTTAGTAACTTTGAAATTACTGTCTTGAGAAAAGAATAGTTTAATTTTTAAAGTAAAGTTTCTTTTTTATTCTCATTCAACATGGGGTATGTAATACAGTTACTAACGGGGAAGGTTGAGTGCCATCAGAAAAGAGAGAGTGACGGAATAACAGAACAATACCAAACCGTGTCATACCGAGATTGTGAGCAAGACCAGTGGAGCAGAGCTTCCATTCCCAAGACATTTTCCTTGTAGAAAAAAGAGTAGAGAATATCCAGTGAGATAAGAATATGTGCTCATATGTGTATATCTCGAAGTCCAAAATTCAGAGACTCCCAAGATCTCCAAAATCATAATTCGCATATCACCAAATCCTGTAAATTATTAAATGTTTTCCAAGAAGACATGGGACTGACATGGCACACTGCTGAATAGATTGGTACTCAGTCTGACATTCTGTCAGTCCACTTGGGTTTGTAAAGGCTCCTGGAGAAAGCTCTCACAAAGGGCACATGAGCAGAAGCATCATGACTGATTTTGAAGACTTTTGCCAATTACATGAAATACTTTTGTCCTACTCTGAATGTTGTTCAGTTCCAGCATTAAAGAAAATGGAAAAGCTGTGTTACAGATCAGAATCCAAGTCTCCCCTTCATACTTAGGGCCTCCTTTATCTACAGTCATGCCTGTCTTTTCTTGCTTTCTCTCTCCTCTCAGAAATCTTATATGTGTTCATGCAGTGACATGCTTTAAGGGCTGAGTGTGATTTCTTCAGTTTTGCAGTGAGTTTATTGCGATAAAATTTAGTTACACAGAAAAATAGTATATGAAATAGGTTTATGACAGAAATAAACTGGAAACTGATAGCAAACAAGTGAAACACTATCACCAATGCTCCATCCACAAGAGCAGAAGCTAGATGTTAGCTTGCCTGGAATATTTGTAAGATTACTTTTGTCTAATGTGCTGAAGAAGGAGGCAGCAGTTAATATCCTTTGGGGCTTCCAGGAACCTTGCTACACTTACCACATACCATGAACTGCAGTCACACTTGAAGTTGGTGGCTTAAAAAGCCACAACCTTCCAACAGAATTGTTTGTTGGCATGTACATCATGTAATAGAACAGCTGGGAGTTTTAGCAGTACTTAACAGTATGAGAAAAAACAAGAAGAAAGAAGACAAAAATAGTTACTAAGAGCAAAAGGTATATTTTGGACATTGCAACTATATTCCCTATGAACTCTTGGCAACTGCAGTATTTTGTCAGTGTCCTATCAATATGTTGTTGGTAGCAAAGTGTGTCTCTGTAGATTATTGTCCAATCTTTTGTGCTTATTCAAACCCATCCTGCTTTGAAGACTAACCATGTAATGGAGGATAATAATCAAGTATTTTTTACAGCTGAAGCTGTATTACATGACTCTAGAGATCTCTAACTCACATGTCAGAAGATAGACTGCAGATAGCAAAGCAGCATCTCTAGATTTCCAGTCTCCTCAGAGGACAAGAGAAAAATCTCTTCTGCTGTGTTCTGATGTTTAGCACCACTTTGTGTGAGGACTACAAAATAAAAAAGCAGCAACATAAAAACACATGAAAAAATAAAAACACTCACAGAAAAGTCCCACTGAACCCAAGCAAATCAAATTGACAAGTCTTGATACCCTGCAGTGATCTCTTCATCCTGACAGCCTGGAAAAAAAAAAGAAGGAAAAGTAGCATGTATGTCTTTCTCAGTTTTTAATCTTGTTACCAATACAGTCACAGACTGGAATGAAAATGACATTTTTTTTTTCCAAGAAGATATGATGAATCATAATTTCACCCAGCTGGAGCAGTTTTGCCTCCATGTAGCATAAAAGATGAACATTCATTACCTCACCATTAGAATAGTTTTGGTACACTGCTGATATACACACATAAGAAAACTATATACCGCTTCTACCCAAAGGGCTAGTTAAACACACAGCATAAATCCATTCCATGTATTTTGTGAAAAAACCTTTAGGTGACACAAGTGGTGAATTCTTCAGAAACCAATTTGTGTTAAAGGGGAAAAAAGAAAAGCGAATCAAAGTACCAGGGTGGCATGAAAAGGCAATGTCAGAAACTTTGCAAGGCATGCAGGTAGAATTAGAGTCACATGTTGACATTTCCAAAACATACGTAGCATTGATCTCTGGATATTTGTGCTTTGATTTTTTTTCCTCTCCTTTGAGAAAACTTGCTCTTCTGACTATAAGGACAGCATTGAATAATATCTCAATCTCTTTGGTTTGTGAGAATTTCAAATTCACTTTCAGAACCATCATAGCACTCATTATTTATTTGGTAGGCCCAAAGGGCAATTTGGAATGGAAAGATGGAAAAAGACAATGGTATCATTATATGACATGAAGAATTATTCTTCTCATCTGAAAAAAGGTGTTTCAAACCAGTCTGATGATTCTTACTTAATAAGTTCCACTTTAAAGTAAAATATAATTAGAAGTTAAAAAATAGTATCAAAAGTCACAAATGTTATGCATTTTGTCTAATTTTTAATTATTTCAATTTTTATTGTGTAGTGATTCTGTCCTTCAGCCTTCAAGAAGCAAATGCATCCCCAGAAGATTTCAATTATATCTACCAATCTCGTGCAGATATTTCAGTACCTTAAAACATCTCAAATCACACTGAATGCCTAATGTTTAGTGAGCTGAATTAATTCTTCTTTGAGTTCATAATTTACAGGATAATGGAGAAAAAGGTACAATATGGTTAACAAAAGTGAAAGCAGAGGGTTTTCCTTTATATTATATTTTAAAATTTAAAGAAAGTTTCAAAGTATCTTTATAACTTAGTACAGTAATTATTACAAATCGAATTTGTTTATAAGTTGTCCTAAATCATCTGAAAAAATATATTTGAAGACAAATGTATTATTTATTATGTGTTGTAGTTAGGTGTACTTTTATATGTCTGACATTAAGCCAGCGGTACTTTATAATGCAAAGACAAGATAGCATGCCTTCTTTTGTGCATGAAGCTTTAAACAAAGAGAGAACACTGAAAGAACTGAGCAGTTGGTTAAATCTCCTGAGTATTACAGTTCATGACCAGAAGAAAGCCAGAGCAAAGAGAAGTCATTTGGAACTTTATCTAGGTCTCCATCTGGTCATAGGTGAGCAGGTTTCCATTTCAAGTCAGTTCCAGAGATGGCCTGACTTTTAACTCTCTGATGATTTTTTTTTTTGTAAGATAACCACCTCCAGTGGGACAAGAATTCAAGCCTAGAATTTGTTTTTAGGGTAATTCTGGCTTTTAGAGTGTGGTTAGCAACTTAAACTTCACATGTGTGCCTTAGTACACTGCACAGCCCAGGCAAAACATTGTCTCTCTCCCCAGACTTATGCAAGAAGCACCAGCTAAATCAGATTGAACGACAGGGCTCTCTGGACAGACCCTGATCTGATCCTCAATGTAGGCAACTGAAGGACTCCCAGGAGTTGAATCAGAACACTAGTAGAAGGAAGTCAGGCATTAAAAATAAGTGCTGAATGGGTCACAGAGTCAGAGCAGTAATGTGGAAGATGTGGTTTCTGCAAGGTCTCCAGCATAGCACTGGGATATTTTGACACTGATTGGACATAAACCCTGATCTGATTGAGAAGTTTAGTACATTGCCAGTGAAACAGTGTTTCATTCTGCTATTTGTTACACTACATGCTTTATCGGATTTGAATTTTAGCCAACTGGGTAGCATCCAGGCCTCAACCTTTGCCAGCCTGAAAAGAGCCTGGGTCAAACAAAAATATGGACAACTTCTGAATCTCCTCAGATCTACAGCTGTGGATAAAAGAGGTTGGAAGAGAGTAAATTACAGGATCGAACCCCATGGGTCACTCGAATCCAAATTGCTTGAGTTACAAGGAGGTTGACTAATAGTATCCTACTGTTTTGTCTTGAGAGAAAAGAACCATATTGACTTGTGAGTGGTGCTTTTTCCAGGTATCACCATGGTGCCAACAGAACTTTATAGCTAAATATTATCAAAGATCAAGTTCTATTGCCAAGATGCACAAGCTTCAATATAGCTGTTCTGACAAAAGACCAATGGTCATCTGGATTTTTTACTTTTGCCAATATTTGCTCTTAAACATGTGAGGATCAACCAAGAAGTTGCGTTTTCAATATCTTTTCATCAACATTTCTCAGAAAAGGAAGACTGAACACCAGATACTGACTGGAAAAAATGAAGACAGTAAGGAACTTCAATCATTGCAAAAAGTCTCCTAAACAAGACATATAAATAGACAGCATAATTTAATCAAGGACATGACAAAGAAAGGTGCACAGAAGGGATAGGCAGTGAGTGAAGTCTATTTTGCTACACAGTCCGCATTAACATCCTGGTTACCTACTGCTGAAGTCCTTGCATGGAGATTCAGGACCAGTGAGTTCTACCAGTATAATAATTAGTTTTTGTGAAGTTTTTTATGTAGAACGTGTTCAGCAGAGCATTTGAACAGGTGGCATTGTAAAAAACATAAATCTTCAGTTTGGAAAGCCTGACACAGTTCAATACAGGATATAGACTGAAGTCCTTTTTTAAACCAAGGCCATAACATTTCTATACATACCTGTAACACAGCACTCTGTATAGCATGAAACCACCCTGACAGTACAGAAATTACCAGTTCATACTGTATGCTGGGATAGCATAGCATCCTTTTTATGTGTTTAGTGGTTTTAGGGTTTACCTTCTTAAAAATTCTAATTTACTAGTTGTGGAAATACTGAACTGAGAGGCTGAAGTCCCTCCTCCTGATACCCTGCCCCTTGACCAGTATCAGCAGCACAGACTGCCCACAGCCTGCCCCTGTCTGACACCCATAGGCAGGGTACCCCACTCAAAATTGATTCATGCTTCATTCCAAGTCCACAACTGCTGGGGGACACAAGGGGCAGCTGAATTCTTACCTGCATTTAAAGGTACCTGCACCACCAGCAGTTGCTTCCGTATGACCCTGGCTGTCAAGTGGGGCCATGGTGTCGCTTATGGTCTTGTGTTTGCTACCGGTGACTGGGTGAGTTGCCACATGTGTACATTGTTGCTCATCTTTTCTGCTGCCTCAATAAAGCTGTGGGGTTTAACATGTGGTCAGATTCCATTCCTTTTCAAAACAGAGAGATGTTTCTCCTTTGTCTAAAAATAAGTTTCTTCCATCAGTTTGATACTGAAATGTTAAATCAATAATTTCTCAAGTATCTGTCACAATTGCACCTGGGTACCAAAGTGTATATGTACAGGTTTTATGCATATTTTTCAGTTTGTAAATATTTTGGATACACTGATACACTTTACCTATGGTTTCAGATTTACAAACACTTCTACTCTATGTTTTCAGTGGCTGTTGTAATCTTCATTGATGATGGCATGAGATACGCAGACGAAAGCAGAATGGATGCCAAGACCCCTCTGCCAGATAGGACAGGCAAGCTTGCTTTACAGTGTAATGCTACATATTTTAGCTTGTCATTTTGCTGGTGTAATTTTATCCCAGATTTTTTGCATTTTAATGGGAATACTGATTTTCAAAATTACATGCCTACCTGCTTATTCTTACTATAGCTGTATTTTCAAAACAAACAGAATAAAGAGTGAGAGATTTTGGTGTGAGAATCACTTTCATGTTATAAAATAAAGACAAAGGCAGCCATCTTGAATTGAATGATTATGAATATACACATTGGAAAATGCATTAATTACACATTGTAAAACACAATATTCCCTTGGAAACGACATTTTTCTGCATCAAAGGTTGTGAAAAAAATAAGACGTTTTATTGCAGACTGAAATCATTGCTACAGGTCTATTCATGGTAGAGGGTTTTATTAATAGCTGGCAGAAGAAAAATCAGCTTGTGTGTCCGTGATGTGATTGAGCATACCATCAGCTCAACAATTCCTTAACAACTACCAAAAAAACCCCAACGAGAAAACTCCCCCAACCCTGCTCAAAATCCTCTGTGTGATATTTAGCAGCCTACAGAGGATTAATGCATGAAAGACAGTGATGTTAGAGCATTTTTTGAAACAAAAGTACAAAAGAGAATTCTTTTCTTATTTCATGTATTTTTTAATACAACTGACTTCAACCTCTTGCCTCAATACTCTCCTAAATTAAACTGGAGTAAATTATTATTATATAGGAAAACAAGGGTGCTGCAGGGATTAAATTTCTGTTTGCTATACAGCATTCCATAAAAATAATATATTTTTATGAAGAAGATATAAGAAAATCTTATGCTAAATATTTGGGGTGAATTTCTGGTGTTTGATAGTATTAGAAGTTTCCAGAACTTTTTTTATGTATTGCTAGAGCATGCATAGAAAGCTTCAAAAGAGTATGATTATAGAATTGTATCACATAATCATGTGATAATCAATCAAATAATTAAACATTTGCATTGAAAAGCAGTTTTCTCAAGAATGCCTTTTAGTCAGCATCCCAGCTGAAGTACTCATGCAAAAATAAATAAATAACTGTTTATTTCCATCAGGTAGGGGGAAGATTAAAGCAAACAAAAAGCCCAAACCACAAAACTGCAGACATTTACTAGACAGACAAAGTCTTTCAGTAGTTTATGTAAAGCCTAATGAATATCAAGGTATGTATGCAGTCCTACAGATTGACTTAAACAGAAAAGGTCCCCTAAATGTCAATGCACTTTGTACCTTCCAAGTGCACCTAATTGAGAAAAAAAATTAACAACAGCTATTCCACAAAAATGCACAAGACATTTAAAACTCTATATACAGCCTTGAATCAGAAAATGACTTTGTGTTGGTTTAATTTCCTCTTTCACTCTTTCCTCCCTCCTTCCCCTAGTGATTAAAGGTATCTTGACTATACATATTTGGAGTGGTCTAATATATATGACTTACAACAGGAACACATAGAGTTAAGGAGTTGTCTTTGCTTTTCAGTGGAACAAATATGTTTTAACATGGTCAAGGCACCCCTGAGCCTGGTCTCTTTTCAAAGCTGCTGGCAGGATTCATTAAGTTGGTGCCTTTACAAATACCTACCACTTATGGTATATGTAGCTGACCTTCAATTCAAGGTCAGCAAGCATGCCTCCATTTCAGTTTCAAGCAATTCCAACAGCTGCTCTTTGGGTAATAATACTCTTGTCTCATAAAGTTAGTTCTTCAGTCTACTTTGAGCTCAGACCTTCCTTTCACTTCACCCTCTGGTGAAGGGAAGACCCCCGGGGTCAGGCGCCAGAGTCAATGATAAGTACTCATAAAGGTATGGTCAATGCTCTGTTTATTGCAATCCAGGCATGATTATTATACTCTTTTTACTGTCCACGCACCGGATAACAAACTGATTGGTCCAACAATATTGTAAATGCGCCAATATTGCTAATTTGATTGGCGGCTAAGCATTAAGCACGAGCCTTTACGTTACCTCCACCACCTACCTTGTGGTCAGGCAAATCCTGCTATTCTTCCTCTTTTACCATGACATGCAGTTTTTCTTCCTCTTTTTGCGACCCCAAGGACACAGTGTCCTTGCTCCAGCAATCTGAGCCAAACGCAGGGTTGTGCAGGCAAGCCTGCTTAACCATATCATGGCCTGCTCCTTCTAGCCATCTCTCAACACTCTGGTTCCTGCAATTTTGAGGGTCATCTGGACTCATCCAGAGTTATCTCTATGTCCCATTTACAGCATTTCCTCTTCTGAGTGTTGCTCCACTGCCCTGACCCCTGAGGATGTGGAGGGATTGTATGTATTTTAAATTGATGTTGGTATATTGTACAGACCACTGTGCAGAGTAGCTACAGTTCAGATAGCAAACAAACAAACTAAGTAGAATAAGAAAGAAGGAAGAAAACTTTACTGTCTGTCAAAGACCCTACCACTTGCTTCTTGCTTTCTGCATAGTCGCATGGATATATTTTATGTTTGTGACATCTTTTCTACTCTCTATACAGAACTGAGCTGATGTTGAGATGAGGTTGAACTGCTCAATTGAATTTCTTTGCATGGGCATTCATTATGCAGTATCCCTCTGTTTTTAATGACGTAGGAAGTTCCTCCAGCATGAATCTTTAGTGTGTATTTTCATTGGTTTCCTGAGGATGGGATTCAGGTATAACACAGACTTTAATTTTTCACAGCAAAGGTCCTTATTGAGTGGAGATCCTTCCTTTTTCAGCTCTTGAGTTCATCTATCTGTTTTAGTATTCCCACTTCCCAGTGATTCCCACAATCCCCAATGACTTTTGCTCTCATGTATGTTTTATCAGTCATTTATCCCAGATGATTTCTTACCCGTATCATGGACTACAACATTTTCAGTAAAGTAAAAGGCCAAGAACTAGTAAGTATTAGTTGGGGTTTGTTTATTTATTTGTTTGTTTATTATGTTTATTATATTTATTTGTTACCCTTTTTCCTTCACACCGAAACATGGTTTGAGGCAATATCGTGATGTTTTTATTTGGCAAGGATCTTACCAGAAGCTCAGTGCACTTCTGCTTCCAGTGTACATTTTCAGTTCACGTGGAAACTAGGCAAGTGACACTAGACCTGGGTCTGATATGTGGCCCACTGTGCTGGTTTAAAGGTAAACTGGTAGGAGAAATGAACCCAACACAAAAAAGATTATAAATCAGAGTTACAATTTAATAACAATACTGCAATAAATGCAGTGGCACAAAGAGAAAATTGGTTTTAACCCACAAAAAGCCAGAAGTATGACCGAGCACCCTTGGGCACAGACACAAAGGGGTTTGTTAGGCCCTATGCTTAACCCCATGTGGTTCCTTCAAATCCAAACTAAAAGGAAGTGAAAAACCTGTTGGTGAAGCTGACGGTTGCAGTCTAGTGAAGAGGGATGGTCGCAGGCTGATTGAAAGTGGTGGTCTCCTCCTGTCAAGGTTCTGGTCCTCCTCTGGATCTGACAAGGGATTCCCTGAGGTCTTCAAACTCCAAGAGTATGTACCCTTAGGTCCAGGTGGGAGCACCCAGTCCCTCCCCCAGGGAGGGGAGTCACAAAATGGGTGATCTGACTCTGTGAGTCATGGGGTATTTTGGAATCATTGATGGCCCATTAGCAGACCTGCCCCTCAGGCTGGGTGTGAAGGTGCTAACTCCCTGGAAGGGAATTATCACAGCTCTTATCTCACAGGTGTCTTTCACACCCATCTCATACCCTGAGAAGTCGTGTGTGCCCTGGGCAGCTGCTGCAAATGGTTCATTATTAACAGTTCTTGGGAAATGAATAGAGTGTAGAATACATATTTTGGTCACCCACCCACAGCGATAAACTGGTCCCACCTGCTGAACTAGGACACCCACTCACACTCAGTAAAACCAGGAAGAACTCAGAATCAGAAACTGTTACTAATCGAGTATTTGATTATTGCATACCCAACTTGCTGAACTCAGGCATGAGGCCATACATCTCTTTCAGTCCACCATCTAATGCTTTCTCCTCTATGTTTGGTAAATAGTCACACAGGTAGGCTTTGATTTGGGGATATAACTTGCAACAGATGCACAATTCCTTTCTTTCCTTGTTTGGTCTCACTTGTACAAAGACAGAGACAAGTCAAGGAAGACAATTACTCTCTAAAATGATTCTCAGAAAAGGTGCATGTGAGAACCCTGAGCACATCTTCATGTCATACTCTTGAGGTAAAAAAAGCACAACTCAGATGTCTTTTCATCCATTTCAAAACCTGGGAGGCTGCTCTCAAGCTACTTGAGTACTTAGGCTGGTTTTCTAGTGCCAAGTATCTGAACCACTTGCTCAGGGTTCACAGGTAGGACACAGGACTTACAGAAAAAAATTGTCCTTTTGTAGAGGAAGCCAGAGGCCAGGTGTAAATCCCTGGGCATCTAAAGTAATGATGGAATTTTAGGAAACTTAATTCCATTCAAAAATATGTCTTAAAATGTATGCACAAGTTTTAAGAGGAAAGTATCAGATAGATCAAGAACAACCCTTTTGTTCCTACTGAACATGAAACAGGTGTTTGCTTTTGAAGTCATAAAATACCCATTACTTGAGCTGCACTTATTAAATTTATGTGGTTTTTTTTCCTGCAAGAAAATTCAAAATACAGGGGAGGAAAGCTGAAACCTGTACAATTCTTATTTTAAATGTTTTTGCAAACTATCTTGAATTTGCAGTTCCTGAGTCCTCCATTTTATGAGGTTTTATTCAGTCTCAGTTCACCTTTTGAATTAGCACTGAGGCCATGCCTTTTAGTTATAGAGCAATCAAAGAAACTAAAGTAACTTGATATCTTTGGGTCAAAATTTCTAAAACTGCCTTCTGATTTTGTAGTATGTGGCTCTTCAGTGTGGGAAAAGGACAAAGAAACCTTACTTCCTGACTGTAACAAACTCAAAGGCAAATTCCTGAGCTTAAAATATAGCTCTGGTTGATACACAGCTTTATAAAGTGAAATGCTAGAGTCAGATTTAACTTACCATATCTCATGCACATCAAATACTGAATTTTTAGAGTTTAAAAAAGTTAGATAACATTTATCAAAAGTAAGACTATGCATTATTTTCATAGCCCTAGCAAAATAAATCAGAATTCATGATGTAAAACATAAATTCAATAGCAAAAAAGATGTGAAGATATTTTCTTCCATGAATATTGTTCTTATATGTGTACATCCCTGATCACCTGCTTTAAAGCTACAGCCATGGCAAGGGATTTATAGATATTATTCCAATTTTTAATAAATCCTATGTACTAAATTCTGATTCAGTTAAATCTTTGGGATTATTTCAGTTTTACCTAATTTTTCAGGCATCCAAGCCTGCACTTGTGGATAAAAAGCAGTTATTGCAATGCTACTGTTACAATTTAAGAATCTACTTAAATGCAATGTTAAATCACATATGTTCCTAAGGGAATGGCTATGCATTTAATTTTAAAGGTACATATATACAAACACCTTTGAAATTTAATCTGCTTTTACTCTACTTCAATACAGCATGTACTTACTTGCCTGCTCAACAGTGCATCCTATCAATTTCACCAGGTGCAGAGCAGATAACAGTGAAAGATTAGAAGCATATCTAGAGTGAAAATAAAAACAAAATACCTACTTAAACTATCTAGCAGCCTTTTCAGAGTTAGTGGAAGAAAAAGATACTTGTATAATTATTGCTTTTATCACTAAAATAAGTAAATAAATAAACAAAAAACATTTCAAACTAATTTGCAACTTACTCAGCTTTCTACCATAAGAAAACACTGATGAAATGCACATGCAAATAGATATGTTTCTCAATAATGTAATTAAATTTTTTCTGATTTGTCTTGGTTTGAGGGGAAAAAAACCAAAATGTTTATCCACAAGCGGAGGAGGGAGTTTCCTCCACAATAATCACGTCACTCTTTATAAATTTTTTTAAAAAAAGGAACTTTAATCAGAAAATGGATACAAGAAGGATAACGGTTCTTAACTGATATACACACACACACACACACACACACACATATATATATGTAGGTATAGATATAACTGTAAACAGACCAGAACAAACTGCTTCCCTAACACCACAAGATAAAAAACAGCAAAAATCCCCCAAATCAGCAGGTTTCCTCCTGGAGAAAAGTTATACTTATGGGCAGTGGCAGTGTCACAGCCCGGCAGGCTGCAGGGTGAGCTCCCAGATGAATTCTGTCTCTCCCTCTGTGTCTCTTGTCCCAAATGAAGAAGGAAAACTGGAAGCGACGAACAGCCGTGTGTCCTGGAAAGCAGCTGCAAGTTCTCTCTCCCAGGTCGCTGCCCCAGCCGGGGTGGGCAGGCAGTGACGCTGCAAGTGGCGGTGAGAATGGAGCAGAGACTGGGTCCCCAAATGCAGAAACCAGGAGAACCGCCGTGGTGAGGAGAAAAGAACCAGCTCACCAAGAAGCAGCAGCAGCAACAGTCGCAGCAATGAGGAGCAGGAGAAAATGGCTTCTCTCCTCAGCAGCACACACACACCCCTCCTGCGCTCAGCCGAGCTAAAAAAAAATGGAGAAATGTCCCCAAAAACAAAAGAGACAATCTGTCCCCACCCAAGCAATCACGAAGAAGACGGTTGCAGCTCACTGCATCCTTTGTTAATTAATGGCATGGGTAGTTAGTGGCAGGGGAGAGAATTTACATAATAATTCCAAACTACAACATGATTGAATTCTGAAATAGCCAATGATGTCTCTGAAAACATGTAATGACTACCTATATTTGAAATGTTTGCTCATATGAATGGTATTATGTCTAATTTTTAAGTCCTCCAGGAAGACAAGTCTGCCTGTGCTCTTCAGTTAAGATTCTTTTAGTACTGGATGTATAAAAGGTTTTTTTCTGTGCTTTAGTTTAGAGAATATGTACAGGTGTTTTAACACAAGCAAAGGTTGTGGGGTTAGGTTGTGTTGCATGGGGTTGGTTTTTTGTTGTTTTTTTTTTGTTTGTTTGTGGGGCTTGATTATTTTTTTGTTGGTATCTTTGTTTGGGTTTTTTATAATTGGTTTTTTAAAATTACAGCCTACATATAGTAAAGCTTCAGGGGCTGTTTTCCACCAGTTTTTGTCAAAAGTGTCAGACTTGGTTTTTTCCTTTTTTTAAATTTTCTGTAAAGATGTACATAATTTCTTGTAATATACCTCATTTACTTTACTTGAACAAAATAATAGTTTTTCAATGAGTTCAAACTGTATTATAAATTTTCTCCTTTGGTTCTTAAATCAAAATTCAGCTGCAAAAGAAACCCAGTTAATGCATCAAAACCAGATGTTTCATCACTTCTAATTGATAGCAAAATCATTTTGGAATCTTTCATGTTGTTCCTATTGGCAAGAAAAATAATTTTACATAATCAAGCAGAACTGCTGCTGAGCAGGGGATCTGACTTTCAGACCTAGCTGCAGGACCTTTGTGATATTAGTGGTGAAATGCTGTTTTAAACAGGAGCAAAAATGCAGGATTTTTTCAAAGGTGAATTGTTACCGCAAGTTTAAAATAAAATTTTTAGTATTGTTTGAAGACAGTGTTGTAGATAAATGAGACATTTTGAGAACATCTCATTGAGAATAATGGCTATGAAGATGATGTGCATTTGAAAATACTCAATTCAAGTACACCTGACATGCAGAAATGTGCTTACCCAACGTAATAGTGCAATTGTTGCTGCTCCAGGAGTAGTGGCAGACTTGATTCATTCAATTTTTTTAAACATGTATTTCTTAATTTTTCTGAGAGGTCTCCTAAGTCAGTAATTTTAATGAACTTATGAATTAAACCTGATGTACGCATCTGTGGCCTAGGAGCATTTTCATCTTAAAATATAGGCCTGCTGTTTTGGAGTTAAAAACCATAGAGTAACACACTTATTCTGTCAGTCAATCATGTAGATCTATGAATGCATATGAAATTGTAGGTTTTTAATTATATTATTAGACACACAGAGGAAACACTTGTTCACAAATTAGAAGGACACATTAATCTGGCAACAAAAGTATTCTCAAAAATATTTTTTTCAGAAAAAAAAGTCCACAATATACATTTTTAAAATGTTTTTATTATACATTTGGTTAAGAGGCTGTGAGTATGATGGAGGTATTAGAATCTAGGGTGTTAATTCTCCTGTATCTTCCATTATTACTAATGCTGGTTTTTCCCACTGTCTGAAACTCTGCTTCCAAATGTTACTTATTACTTTTTTTCATGGAAATCTGTGGAAATTCCCCCACTGCCTCTGTTCTAGGATTTAGTATTAAATAGCCACATAAAGGACTCTCCTTATAATGTTGATTTACAAAGAAGGAACTTAAATAACATGCAAATGGTGAAGACATTGGCTATGGAGAAGCTGATTACTCATAATATAAACTTGAAGTTCCACTTTGAAGTTAAGAGTCATCGTGATTTTGTACCACCAAACCGGAAATCAACAAAATCTTCACATCTGTATGTAAAGCTAATGAAATTTAATCAGCTTCTGTTGATGCAAAACAAAGAATTCTAATTCTGGGATTTTATTTGCTAAACATATTCTACAAAACAGTTAAGTCACTAAGATGTCTCATGAAACCTCTGTGAAAAATGTTTTACCGTTGAAATATCAAATGATGCCTCTTTTTTCTTTAATACATACAATTTCCCTAATGTCTACTGTAAAAAGGTTCACCTTAAATAATCTACACATTTTTTTCCATACATTTAAGGCATATTTTAGTATAACATCATTCATGTGGCTTTGATGCCTATGTCCCATACATAAATGGAAAGGAAATAGTGCTCTCTGTTCCTCAAGTAACTTTGTAAAAGGAGAGTAAAAAACTGGACTATCATGGTCATTAGCATGTTTTTTATTTGATTTGAAATATTGAATATAATGCACCTGCCTCTAGAATAGTCAGTTCTAGGATAAAGTATGAGAGGGTTCAGTCATTAAAATCAGATGATATGTAAGGAAGTTTACAAGTTATACTAAAAAAAAATCTCTACAGATTTGGTTTTTTGTTTTTTTTTTTTGTTAGTGATGTACATAGCCTAGGTAAGATATAGCCATTTGTTTTATATGGCTAGTAAAATGTTGGAGAGTATTTTCGCATTAAAAGGTCTTGTTCTTCTCTGGTCACATATACATGATTTTATATTTTATCCTTTTTCTCAATAGTTCCCTAAGACTCTGAGTATTCTCAAAACTTTTACATTCCAGTATCTTCTGTTATCTCAGAGTAAACTAAAACCCAAAGTATCCTTTAATCTTCAGTTGCACATTTAAGTTGCAGTCAGAAAGCTGCTGAACTGGTAATATAAATTTAAACTTTAATTTTAGGAATATGAATGCAAGCCAGATTCCTTACCAAGCTCTACTTCTTCTTAAAATATACTTTTCCTGCAATGCAGTTCATGTCCCATCGCCCTTTAACAACTTGTGTCTGTAGCTTCTGATATTAAATTACTTTGGGCGTTATATATCCTCATAGCGTGACAGGATATCTTCTATCCAGTTAAATTGCCATAAACTTCTATAATGCCTGATAAAATACAAAGCAGAAAAATAAAATAAATACTTGTGTCTTCTTTGTATGGTAGCTGTAAATGTTACTGCCTCCTTCTGAAACCAACGAGAGCAGAAAACTCTAAAAGATATCTCTGGAAACAAGTGTGTTGTGAGTATTTACAAGGCAAGGGATAGAAAAAACAAGTGTGAAAGCCAAATTGCATGGCCTCAGAAATATGTTTGGTTGCATTTCTCATGCTTTTCTTCAAAGATATAAAAATTCATGTCAACTGACCTGTCTCAACCATAATACATTTTTCAAGCATAATTAAAAACAACTTTGCCCTTTAGATTTTTAAAATAAAATTGAAGATTTTTTGTACCTTTTTTTTCTTTAAGCTGAGGAAAAATTACATTCAAATAAGGAATGCGTGACAGGAAATTATTATTTGCACATTGAATACAAGAGAGGAGATCTCTGTGTGTGGGATGCAATTGAAGACAGCTATAAAAGGAGCGCTACAAATAGAAAGAAAACCACTGTAGTATCACAGAAGTAAAAGGTTACTGTCTCTTAATATGAAGGACTTGGGATGACTAAGATGATAAGAGCTTGCAGGCAAAAAGAAAGAAGGCAGAACTGGAGCCAAGGAAATTCACTGGGCTGAGGAAGTTTCCCCATAGGAAAGGAGTATACTGGTTCCTGCCCTTCTGTCCGCCTGACAGATCCCCCAGAAGCAGCGAAGAATGTGCCATACAGACGCACAAGAGATGCTGTTTGAAGAATGGAAACACTCTGCTCCTGTCAGTGACTTGTCATCATCATGGCCAGGCTACCCGAAGGAAGATTTGGGAAGGGCTCTACCCACGTGGGTGTGCCCTTCCAGCCTGCGCAGTGGGTTTTTTAGGTGAGGCACAGCATGCGCAGAACTGGCCCCACCCTTTAACTCCTAAGGTTCATCTGCCACGGCTGAGAGAGCTTGGATGGTGACAGTGAAGTCCTCAGGACTAGAACCTACAGCCCCTGCTATTGCCTGGAGGTCTCCCATCCAAGTACTAACCGGGGCTGACCCTACTTAGCTTCCGAGATCTGACAGGATTGGGTGTCAGGGTGGCATGACTGTAGTTCAATGACTTGTGCGACATTATAAAATGACAAGACATTGTATTGTAAAGCTGTGAGAAGATCAACAGACTGTTCAACTGTTTATTCAGAGACTGCAAGTGCTCTCCATATCCCAGCTCCTCATGGGTAGCCATAGCTGTCTGCTGCCTGGCAATTGCTTCTGAGGAAGGCAGGCACAGAGGCCCATCTACTCTAAAGAGTGCCAGTATCAATATAACTATGTAGGAAGACCTTACTCATGTTTCCACAAAAATATGCAGCAAAATTGAAACCAGAAAAGTAAATGAATGACAGCTGCAGTAAATACCACACAATGCACACAATGTTCTTGAATACAAACTATGGAAAATTCAAAGTGATGAAAGCTAGGAGGTTCAAAGTTAACATGTTCAGTCTACCCTTAACTTACTTGCTGCTTAAATAATCACAGTATCATTACCACTAGGAGTGCCATGGGCAAATCCAGTCAATCAAAGTCACAGAAAAGCTTTGAAACCATCTAATCAGTCCAAGGCTTCCACTGTAACATTTTCACTACATGGCTTCAAATGTAAATTATTTCCCATTTTTAAAGTAATATTCACCCCTGCTTTCATCTTACAAAACCTAAGGGGCAGGAAAAAGAAGAAATTGTATTATTTGAAATAGAGACTAATAAAATATGTGGCTTGAATAGCTCGATAGCCTAAGTCAGAATGTAGGCAAAGAAGAGGAGAGGGACTAAAAAGGTATGAAGATGTATAGCAGACCTGCCTGGGATATGTACATAATGGAATAACTGGAGTAAGGTTAAAGAAAATAGAAAGTCAATGTCTGTTAATGGGAGATGATGAATTTAAACCATATTTCTCAAAGGAGGATTTCTTAAATTACTATTTTTCATTTTGTAAATTATGTATCATTAATTTCTTTGCTGAAATTCAGTTTCTAGCAATAGCTATGAAAATCGGAGTGTTATAAGAAAAGCCAAGTTTAGACATTTTTACTCAACACCATATTTAAATATATCATTGTGTTTCCTTATAGAAATTGAATTCTTGTCAAGAAATTTGACTGATCACATAAAATGAAAAAAAATTGCTTTGGGGAGATGTGGATTTGAGCTCAGCAGGTAGGTCTGTTGAATAAGAATGAAAGACAAAATCACCATTTTATTTGTAACAAAAACAATTTAAAGCTTTGTTGAGGATTTAATTATCACTAAACCTGATCTTCTCCCTGAAGTCAAAAATAGATGAAGCTTATATGAGTCTGATAAATTATCCCTGAAGACAACAGGCAGAATGGAGGGGGTTGGTTAAGCCTACAGAGCTGTTTACTTTGCTGTCTGTCTCCAAAATCATTCTACCCTAAAAACATTGATGTCTCAAGTGCTGGCCTTCTCAAAAGCTTTCCTTCAAATTTAACTTTTTATAGCACAGACTAGCTACGGATAGATTGGTAGCATTGTAACTATGTTAAACAACTTTCCTGCTCTTAAAGAGTTTTACTCCAGTAGTTATTAACCCGCTTATTTTTAATTAAAATAATGAGCTCTGATTCAGCACCCAATAACATTTCATGGTGTTTAAAATGGCGATGAGATCTAGAAACTGAGAGGTGGAGGACAAAGTGAGTGAGAAAACTGAGAAACGAAAGGTGTGTAAAATAGATGTAAACAAATGTCTATGTTTCAAACAGTTATTTCTCTGTCTGAGGAAGATGATGAAATCAAGAAAGACAGATGACAAAATGTAAATATTTGTAAATTTGGTTTGTTTTTTTCTTCTGTGGTGTTGCCAGGAGAGAGCTACTAGAATTATTTATTAACAAATCAGTAACAGAGGAAAATGTGTTTTGCCCTGCTCAGGAGTCACATCCAGGACTGTTGCATGTCAGATGTTGCATCACAGTGAACTGTCAATACCACATATTTTCTGTTGAGTGTGAGTATGAGCTTGTATTCACATCCAAATCAAAACTGCCATACTCAAATCAAGCCTGAGCCCAGGCAATCTTGAGACAAGATTCAGGGCCTAGAGGGAAAGGACTCAGTTCTATGTGCCAGTTTAGAGCATCCTGGTGTGGACATAGCTGGAGCTTTTCCACTTGCCAGGAAACTCCGCTATTGCTTCTGAAAGTCTTTTTCCTCAAAGGCAGATACTCTGGGTCATAAAAAGGTATAAGAAGACGTGCAGTTTAAAAACTGCAACTCACAGGGGGAGAAATGCCTTTTCTCTGCGAGGGGAACTGCTGACAGCTTGTCCTGCCTCTCCCCACCTCCTAGAACAATGTAGGGTGAGGAAACCATGAGCTTTCTATACTCTATATCCTATACTTTAAACCTATCCCTTTATACACTCTATCTTACATCTTATGCTAACACCTACTTTAATTCTTACTCTGTGAACACCTTCTTTATGAACTGTGTTTTGCTACTATAATACTAATAATAGTAACTTGCTTTACACTTTACTACTTTCAGTGTGCAGTTTTTTTTTCAACATGTGTGTTGATAAGAAGCAACTCTGCTCTTGCCTTTTGGTTTGTGTTACAGAGTGGTGTGCAAGCTATTTTATTGCCCTATGTTATTGAAAGAGTGTCTAGATAAGCGATTTAGGTGGCTGTGTTTTTAGTTAGTAGTTTTTATTGGTAGTTTCTGTCTGTCGTGAGAATAAAATACTCTGAGTTTGGTGTGCTTGTCTCTGTAAAATGTGTTTTGTGCTGGTTTCTTTTGGGGTCTTTTGTTATCAATTAAATACATTCTTGCAGCTAAACGTTATCACTGGCAATGCAAACCCCAAAATAACTGTCACATACTTGCATTAATAAATGTTATTTCGGGAGCTGTTGTGGGGAAGGTTCTTTTCTTGGTATTAAGTGTGGTCTCATAGCAGAGGTCAGAAACCCTTCCAACCTGTGTGCTATCCCTGTTGATAGGCAGTCTTGGGTGCATAAGGATCTGATTGTCTGGAGGTGCTTATTGCTAATAATTTCTCCGTGGCTTAAGTGTGGTCCTCATAGGGGAGTCAAAAATCTTTCCAGACTGTGTTCTGTCCAGCAGGCAGTGCTGGGTTCATAAAGCTTTGATTATCCTGAGGATGCTTATAGCTAATAACTTCATATTAATACAGTTAAGATGAGAAATCTTTGCATTTCTGTCTCACTCCTCCCTTTCACGTGACAAAGCTAAGAATTTTTTTTTTCTAGCCACTCTGGCTTTCCTCCTTCTAGTGAGGCTTGCAGTGCTAGTCAGTGTCAGCATTGTGCTACAGAATTTGTGAATCAAGAGTCACATGCAAGATAATAATTCTTATGTGTGTTGTGATCTGCTCTATCTTTATAATTCTCATTATATATTTTCTATTATTTATTTTTATGATTTTCCTTGCTTTTGAGATCTCCGCTACAGTTTTACTGACTCCCTTTAGCCTTAAGTCTGCATTCACTACTTCCTCTTCTTCGCTATATTTTTCCTTTCCTCTTTGGGGATTACTTTCCATTGCTATGAACTTATTTCAATTTCTTCTCTCTCTGTTTTCTGCATTGTTTGTCTCCTTGCTCTATTTGTTTACTTGCAGGTCCTACTGACTTGAGGCTCCAAGCATACAGCAGAGCAAGTGAAAGATTGCTAATACCTAATTCCTTCTCCTTTCTCTGTCTATTACCTTACTAACTGCTGGATTAGGAACTGGTATAATTGGGCAATAGACAGAGATGTCGAGGATAGTGTGTGAAGTACATCAAATACTGTCTTATTAAAGGAAACCATCAATTCCTTTTCTAAGTTCTACAAATTTCTCGTCTGCCTTCACCAGACCTGTCACATTTTATAGATTATATCTAAGTGTTCCAGCCAGAACAAGATTCTTGTATATTTTACATATATTTTACATAATTTTACATAAACTTACACTTTTACATATAATTTGCTATATCAGGTATTATCTCCTATGACTTTAATTCTGTGCCCAAAGGCTTATTAAGTGAAAAAGATACCCTTTTTTCCATTCATTATTCAGAATACTATTATCAAACTCTCTATCAGTAGTGGTATCCCTGTTTTGTGAGAGCTAAAATCAGTAATGACAGTTTCTTTGTCAGTAGTACTTGACTGCTGGGATGAAGTTTTCTTAAAAAAGATCTTCCGTATGGAATTCACTTGTATTGCAGATTAGGGTAAATGAGAGATTTACCACCCTACTGCCATTCTGCAGATCTTGTTGTGATGTATAATTATTTTCCTTTAATTTTATTTTACTGTCCATATTTTGTTTGAATAAAGTCTGCATTCCAGAGTGACAATGGGTATCCTGATGCCCTGAGAGCTAGGAAAAGTGTCACTGATGTCAGTAGGATCTGTGCCACCTAGCATCTGGCCATGACAGGTCACAACATGATGAAACTTTGAGTGTTAGTTCTCCTCCACTGCCCCATCTCACTCAGAAGATGACAGTACATAAATATATACTAAGAATTAAGAGACTTAAATTACATCAGCCAATGACTTTTGATCCATCTAGGTGACAACAAAGCTGCAAGGTGTTTAGATCAATAAAAACAATCAATTAAATTACTAAGATATCACAGATGGATAGATCAATTAAAGGCAATCAATTAAATACCTAAGGGATCACAGATGGGTGGATAAATTAATAGTGGAAATAAATCAAATATTCAGGATGCTCTGGAGGAATATAACCTGAGAAGATAATCATGGGGTGAGTGCCAGTGGGTATAGTGTTTAGAGTGATGACTGTGTGGAATCTGGTGCAGTTGTGAGTGTGTGATGCTCCTTGTTCTACTCCACAGAGTTAATACTTCCATGGTTTTGTCATGCTATCATTCAGCTCTGCTGCCAGTCTTAGATATGTTGCTGTTGATTTTTGCCCTTGATGAGGATTTAACTTTGAAAACTTTTAGATATGTAGAACTTATCAGTCTGAAAAGGCTATGTGAGTCTATAACAAATGATAGATTAAATATTTAGCAAAAAGAAGTTTGTCTCATTTTAAGTTCTCTCTCATATGAATCTAATTAATCAAGTGGAATTGTCTCCTTACACTGTACATCTACAGACTAGCATTGTGTTTAGAGGTGTGTTTGTGTGCAGATAATTCTAAAATTCAAGAACTTTGTTTGGATTATGTGAAAGAGGTGATCCTCTGAAGTCACTTTTATACATAATTCATCTTATAATTCATCATATTGGTACAGAGGTCATGGTTCTGTACAACCAACAGTTTTTAAAGGAAAGTTATGGCTTGATTTTTATTTTTTCAGAACTTGTATTCTTTCATAATTCTTATGTTTCCTTCCTGAAACAAATTCCTACCATTAACACTCCAAATGTAACTTTTACAGTTACCTTGGTTTCTAATTTTGGTTTCATCCTTCTTTTTTTTTTTTTCCTTAGAATGTCTGTGGAACATTGTAACTTTAAATAGAATGTTTAGTCTTGGGCAAATGTATATTTGAAAACAGATAAACACAGTGAAAGTAAGATCTATTTGTCTGCAGCTGGTTTGTATCATTCTACTGAGGCAGGGTGCAATGATTTGAGAGCCCCGATGTGGTGGCTGGTGCATTTATAGTACCAGAATATTAAGAAATGGGCAAATAGCATTGGAAGAAAAGATCAGATTTAAAATTGCTAGTAATTCTGTGCCAGAAAATTTAGATACTCTGATGTCTTCATTGGATGGTGGGAACTGAAAAATAAGAACAGCATGACTGCTGGTGATAAAGTGAATGGAAAATAACAAGAATTTTTTGAGAGTGCAAGAGGATATTTATTTAAGATGTTTTTTGCACTCCTTGAGATGGCAGTGGCACAGAGAGCTGGATCTTCTGACATTGTTGCTAAGTAATCACTCTAGTATGAATAATATACATCAAATATACAAACAGTCATCATGGGACATTGTTTATTACAGTTTTCTCTGAAAAATTCAGGATTTACAATGGTAATGTTCCTCATTGTACAAAGTAGAGAGGAAGCAGATAAATTATATTCAGCACTACGGCCCTAGTCTTTGAGGGAGGGATTTTTTTTTCCTGTTCAGGTGGTCAGGACCTTTCCATATGTTTTATACTGGAGTAGTTGAATATTACTTCAGCGAAAGTACTGATGTACTGTCCTGCTGAATTTAAAAGCTCAGGAAAATTAAAATTTGTACTTCTTGTCTCATTTGCTTTTATGCTTACTGAAGAAATAATTTTGTGAAACAGCTTTTCTTCTAACTACCTATATCTACTATAAGAAATCTTTTCTGGATATTATTAAAGATAATGGCTAATATACAATGCTAAACCTCTTGCAGTCCTGTTCTGTACTTGTCCAATCTGACTCTTTGCCATTTATTTAACAGTAGTTATATAGCCCTGACATTTTCAAAACTCTATACAAGCACAAACTAATTAATCTTTAGTTTGCCTTTGAGGTAGGTGAGTCAGTATTCTCTCTTCTTTCACAGATATTACAGTCAGAGCAGAGGAAGTACATGAATAGCCTGAAGTCCTACAGAAAATTGGTGTCAAATCCAGCATTTTAACTTGGGCCTTCTTGGAAGAGAGAGCGCTTAACCCTGAAATGTTCCCACTTTCCCATGGCAACTCTCTGTGTGATGGGTTATATTTGCATTGTTGACTGAGATGACTAATCTCATCCAGAGAGAAGTTGTACAGCTGTTTTTTTACAGAATCTGTTATGCACTCCTAAAGGGGCACCAAAGCTAATAGTTGTATGAAAGCCCACACCTACAATTGTGCACTGGGTGTAATCACTTGCTTGTGCACAGAACTCAACCCAAAATCTGCACTCTCCTCAATCCAGCATACTGGAAGTTTAAGGAAGGTTCAATTCAGCAGGACCTGCTGCTGCTCTTGTTGTTATCTCACAAACAATAAAGAAATTATGTTCATATTGGTTACTTTAATTCTACATACTTTTCCCTGCAGACAAAGAAGCATATTCTTCATTGCTAGCATAAAGCATTACGCATCCCATAAAATATTTAAGCATACATACCTATAAGACCTCCTCTGTCTCAAGCTGTCTCAGTTTAAAAGGAGATGCTTTCTGACTCTGCCAATGTCCAGTCTGTTTTCATAACGACTGCACTAAAGAGAATTCTGAGAGAATCATTAAATACATGGGTCAATAAACAAGTATTGCTAGTATCTCATGTTTCCCTTCAATGATAGTAGTATACAATGAGTATTGCTGCAAAATTAACCTAGGACTTTCACTTGAAAACAAAATCTCAATTTGTTGTTGAGGTCAAGTTTCTTTGTAGGATGAGGCTGAATAGAAGAGCTCCAGTTCTACACTGGGTATTCTCAGTTTATTTTTATCAAGGAATATGTGTATAAATAGATACAGATATAGATGTATAGATTTCTCTACTGGAAAAATGGTTAGGGCCACTCCATAATTTCTGTAGTGCTCTTATGCCAATAATTTTACAAAGTCTTTTAGAAAGCTGTCAAGAGTGGCCAGGCTCAGAGACTCCACTTCATGCTAATTTACTTGGATGCCAACACAGTATCGGATATTAATTCCTTATCTTTTTCTCTCTTATATAGTTACCCTAGAAATGTTGTATAGTCTGATATAGGTCCTTCAAACTGAAAAAAAAAAAAGTGCCTTCTAAAATTCTGTATTTAATCATAGAGAGCTCTTTGAAATTGTACATTCAGATGATGGAGGAATACTAAGTTTTAAAAGACATGAACCAAACTTATTTATGAAATTTGAGTGACATTTGCTTACAATGGAACTGCATTTAGCAACGGATATTCTGATTCCAGAATTTCTTGTGTGTAGCACTACATTGTCCTAAAGTATTCTTATTAAAATGTCCTCAAGTATTCTTATTAAAATCAATGGGAGTATCAAAAAAAATAAGTTTTTTAACTCAACTGTTGACACTTTTCTATTTCACCAGCAAAGACAGTTGATAGTACCAGTCTCTTGCAGACCAGCAGACTCTTCCTTTTGCTTTCACATATCTGATTATTTCTTTTTATTTTAATTTTCTTTGAAATCTCCAGCCAAAATGTACAGGGACTAAAAAATCATGCATGTAATCCTTCATCTGAATTATCTTTTGAATGTAAGCAAGCTTCCACAGAAACTCAGTTTCATTCTTACAGAAGTTAATGTCTCTTGATAATGAACTGTGAAATAAAAAGTGATTGGATACAATACATCAAGGAATAGAGACACAGTGGTTGTATTGCTCTCAAGCTCCCTAGGAGGAATAACTCTGAAGTCTAAGATAAGAAATGCTTTCAGCACTTCCAAGATAAATGGTCTTCCTAGTCTGTAGTCAAGGTCAAAATTCCTCTATTCTAGTTTTCTTTCTTAATTCTCATTTTTAGAAGATTAAAATATTTGGTCTACAATAATCTTGATACCTTTAAGGTAAATAAAATCTGGTTTTCAGTGCTCAGTTATTTTCTGTGTTTGCTCTTTTGAGATGATTAGTGAAGTGCAGAATAGCTAGATGTGAAGTTACAGCCCAGTCACCAAGAATCTGTTCATTCTTTTGGAAGCCAAGTGGTATTTTGCAGACTAATTTTTTGACTGAAAGTTATTCCTTCATTACAGAAATATCAGCTGACTCTGAGAATGGGACTACAGAGCCATGAGTGAGACACTTCTGGGGTCATGAAGATACCACTCAAGGGGAAAAAATCCCTAAGAGAGAAGGGGATAGGAGCTTGCTGAAGGGCATAATGGAATATTTTATGATTAGTTCAGGCACTCTGACCCCAGATCCCATCAGATCTCAGAAGCTAAGCAGGGTCAGCCCCCGTTAGTACTTGGATAGGAGACCTCCTGGCAATACTGGGGGCTGTAGGTTCTAGTCCTGAGGGCTTCATTGTCACCGTCCAATCTTGCTTGGCCATGGCAGATGAACCTTAGGAGTTAAATGGTGGGGCCAGTTCTGCGCATGCTGTGCCTCACCTAAAAAATCCACTGCGCAGGCTGGAAGGGCACATCCACATGGATAGAGCCCTTCCCAAATCTTCCTTTGCAAAGCCTAGCCATACATACATATATAGTTCAGGATATTGATGCGTTGGGTTTTTTGGTTGCTCCCCCCCACCTCCCCCCAGTTTTTAGTGGCGGTTGGGTTTTCTGTTTGGTTGCTGTAGGTTTTTGCAGCTGACTCTACTTATTGTGCGGCTGGTACATCCCTGCTTGCAAAGACAGATATTTGTTATGGCTCAGTTATTTGGCCCAGCAGTCGTCCACAGCCCCTCTCCAGTTAGGACCTTGTTAAGATCTGATTAGTGAGAGATGCCTGTGCCCAAATTAAAGTGCAAATGAGACTTTATGATGAAGCCAATAGTGCAGATTTTATTTAACAAAAATTGTGAGGTAGAGAGATAGAAATAAATAGAAATGGGTGGTGAGGAGAGAGAGATCAAGCAGAAGTTAGTCACCATCCATGGATCCAGCACCATTCCATTGGTCTTTCTTCACCCTGGGCTTCTGGGTGGTGAGAGTGCTAACGTGTTCAAACCTCTTCACTATATATACATTTTTGCAAACAAAGGAATTAATGCTCATTGACTACATAGTTCTCTTAATGATTTCCTTGTTTTTAATGCTAATCAGTCCCATTCTCAATCTTTCCTTTTTAGTTGGTTCAAATCTTGAGTCAGTGGGTTATGAGTCTGTGGTTGTGATTTCTCCCTGCTGGAATTACCTTTTGCCCAGACTGTGCTGATTTCAGTACAGTTGCTGAGTTGGCTTTCCTTGCTGCCCATAAATTCTGCATTCTTTATGTCTATTATCAGTGCTACCTTCTTCTCCCATATTCTTCTCTCTTTATTTACTTTCCCCTGGGCCTGAGATAACACTCAGACAATAGTACCACCTGCACCTTTTCTAAAGTTACAGGACATGTTGCTCACAGTCCAAGTTTCAGGTATCCATGGAGATAGGGCACAGGGTGGTGGGTGCAGGCTTCAGTGGTCACAGATGCCATCTGTCCCATAACTTCAGGTGATCTTTGACTGGTGATATGCATATGAGCAGTTGCTTGTATACACAGTTTGGCACAGTGGAAATTTTTGTCTGAATGTATCATCCAGGATGTGCTAGACAGATCTCACTTCTGCCAGGCCTGGATTTAGCACCATCCTGTTGCTCCATTTTCTGCTTATCTCATGGCAAAGTCCTTCAGTGGCCTAAACAGTGTTTGAGATAGGCAACTGTGCTCTTTAAGTCCTTACAGGTCTGAAGTGTGTAGTCTAACTGAGAGGGACTCTGTATGAAGAGTGAGAAGTTTCTTTTCACACTTGTAAGTTACCAGTTTGGAAGAGGAAACTGAATATGGCTATATGAGTGACCTAGAAAAAGGCATTTTTCTTCAGGTTTTTTTCATGAGATGGGAACCAGAGAACATCAAATGAAATGACTAGGTGTCTCTGACTAGGATAGAAAGATTATGTTTTCATGGAGAATAAAATAAAAATTCAATGTCAAGAATGCTGTAAATAGAAAAATGTAAATAGACTCAAAAATTATCATCCAGATTCAAAACAATTTCCTACGATTATTCAATCTAAAAACATAACCTTAACTCAGAAAATCAATCTGAAGATTAAAAAATTTTCAAGGTATTACCAGTGGAAAGCTTGCTCTGCAAATTTAATTTCTTTCTAAAGCACCTACTCTTGTCTCCCATCAGAGAGAGAATATGGGATACAGGACTCTGTCTAACTGCTTACCATATACCTATTCTAGTCCTTACCATCATGACTAGTTAAGCTGGGAAATATTTCACAAGGAAGCAACAAAGATACATCTAAATATGCTTATTTTATAAAGTTTAGTTGAGATAAAATTGGCAGCATACCATTCTGACTTTTATCGTTTAATTCTTGTTGTGTACTCTCAGTCATAAGTTGTCCAATTCTAAAGTTAGGAAGTCCAGGTTCTATTTTGACTGACAGTCTAGAATTGGTCACCGTACTGCAGAATAAAACCCAAGCACGGCTTCTAATGATCTTTGTAGTCAAATGCAAACTGCTTTTTCTTCACAAGCTGTTTTTAGAATAGAGAATCAATGGTAGTGAGAACCATTTCTTTCTTTTAAAATGAGTTCGACTCTGAAATGCCTCCAGAGAATGAATCCAGACAGGAAAGGTTAATATCTCTGCTGCTCGTAGGTTTGAAGATTACTGCAGTTCACAGGGGCTCAGCTCGTCTCTAGCCATAACAGTTTTGTTTACTGCATCTGAATCTCATTGTCGCTTTCTCTTTCCACTGCATTTCTTTCTTTTTGCACAGAATCCTTCACAAAAAGTCTCTGGCAAACTACAGAGTTGTGTCCTGTCATCCTTTAACCCCAGTCAGCAACAAAGCCTCACATATATGCTTGCTCACTCTCCCCTGGTGGGATGCGAGAGAGAATCAGAAAGGTAAAAGTGGAGTATAACAGGTAAAGCAGAAGCCACTTACATAAGCAAAACAAATTAATTAATTCACCACTTCTCATGGGCAGGAAGGGATTCAACCATCCCCAGGAAATCAGGGCTGCATCATGTGTAATGGTGTCCTGGGAAGACAAATCACAGAATCACAGAATAAGCTGAGTTGGAAGGAACCCACAAAGATTACTGAGTCCTGCTGAGCCCTGCACAGGACCAACCTGAGTCACACCTTGTGCCTCAGAATATCACCCAAATGCCTTTTGAACTCTGGCAGGGTTGGTGCCATCACTCTGAACATTTCCCCTCTTCCTCTTCTTCCCCCATCTTTATACATTAAGCATGTCACTATATGATATGGAATATCCCTTGGGCCACATGGGGTCGGCTGTCCCAGTGTCCCCTCCCATATTCCTCTGCAACCCCAGCCTACTTGCTGGTGGGCTGGTGTGAGAAGTAGAAAAGTTCTTGACTCTATAAACATTGCTCAGCAATATTGAAAGTATCTCTGCATTAACAACACTTTTTTCAGCACAAATCCAAAACATAGCCTATCATAGCTACTGTGAAGAATATTGACTCTACACCAGCCAGACCAGCACAGCCCTTTTGCCCTTCACTCAGATGTTAAAGCAGAGGTAAAGTATCAACCTCCACAACACTTTTGCTATCATAAGGCCTTATATATTGCTAACAAACAAAACGCAGAAAACTGGAACTGTTGCTTAATATATGTACAAAGTAGGAGCAGACGTTCATTCTGTTATGTCCCAAAGACTGAAAATAAGTTTTGCTTATCTGTTCATTTCTGTTTAATTTAGGAACATCCTAGTTTGCAGCAAGTACAACACCCTGCAGCGCTACAGGCTGGGCACAGAGTGGCTGGAGGGCAGCCAGGCAGAAAGGGACCTTGGAGTACTAATTGACAGGAAGCTCAACATGAGTCAACAGTGTGCCCAGGTGGCCAAGAAGGCCAATGGGATCCTGTCCTGTATCAAAAATAGTGTGACCAGCAGGACCAGGGAAGTGATCCTTCCCCTGTACTCTGCATTGGTGAGGCCACACCTTGAGTACTGTGTTCAGTTCTGGGCCCCTCAGTTCAGAAAGGATATTGAGGTGCTGGAGCGGGTCCAGAGAAGAGCAACAAGGCTGGTGAAGGGACTGGAGCACAAGTCCTATGGGGAGAGGCTGAGGGAGCTGGGGTTGTTTAGCCTGGAGAAGAGGAGGGTCAGAGGTGACCTCATCACTGTCTATAACTACCTGAAGGGAAGTTCTAGCCAGGTGGGGGCTGGTCTCTTCTCCCAGGCACTCAGCAATAGAACAAGGGGGCACGGGCTTAAGCTCTGCCAGGGGAAATTTAAGTCGGATATCAGAAAAAAATTTTTTACAGAGAGAGTAATCAGGCATTGGAATGGGCTGCCCAGAGAGGTGGTGGATTCACCATCCCTAGAGACTTTTAAACACAGATTGGACATGGCGCTGGGTGCCATGATCTGGTAAATGGACTAGAGTTGGACCAAGGGTTGGACTCGATGATCTTGGAGGTCTTTTCCAACCCAATCGATTGATCGATTCTATGATTCTAAGTAAGAGTGAGAACTCCTCCCGTTCTTGTTAGCTGGGATTAGGCAAAACAGGTGTAATACTGGGAATCAATTTGACTTGAGACATTTTCTGGGCGCATTTTATGGTGAAGATTTAAGTTATTTCAAATTTTAAAAATTACAAAAATTTCCAAAGGACTAAATAAGTTGTCCTGTGAGCTCTCCTGTTACCATTGGAGAAAAGTGGGTAATGGTGATAAGGTGAATCTGATCCAGCTCTGTGTCAAAATAGTTATACAGATTGCAAGGCTTCTTTCATAAAAATGTTTATTTGTTGTTGTTAAATAGCTATTTTTCCCATTTGCATTTAAATCCCTCATAGATCTTAATATTTTCCTGTGCTACTAAATTTATAATCTAAATTGGACGTAGGTTTGACATTTTTACCCATGCTGGTGTATTGATACTGCCCTTTATTTGAATACAGTTTTATAAAAACAGCAGTTACACATATTGCTATACTGGAAAAAGATCTAAGAGTGATAATGATAGAGGCAGTTTCTGTCTTTAGCAGTATTTTTAACACTATAATATTTGTGTTTTCACAAGTCCTTATATTTATGCACAGACTGAACTTGAACTGCATAAGTTTCATAGAATTCCTTTATTTTTTTCTTTATTTTCCTGCATATTTCTATAGATGTCTTGATCAAGGACCAATCATTTCAAGTACTTAAATGTCCACTGTAAAACAACTCTACTGTATCCTTTCCTCTTTGTGATTATCAACACTGTGCTGTTACAACCCAGACAAAGAAGACTGACTAAAAAGCAAGTCCAGCAAGATGAAGTTCATGCATTCCACTTGTGTCTTAGAGTTGTAATTTATAATTTGTGCAAAAGATTATATTTCTAGCAATTAATCTGCAATGTTTTCATGTAAATTTGTGGAAAAACTCAGTCTTTGTAAAATGGTGCTGTAGCAATGTGCTATGGGAGATTTTTAAGATGACTAGGGGTCCAAAGTGAGAGTATCCTCTTGGTAATGGTATCTAACATCATGACTGCTGTGTATATACTACTTTTTTAAATCTTAGATTCCAAGGTGTCTAAACTTGTTTCTCCATACCCAGAATTTCTGAAGTCTATGTGGAACTTGTGACTTCCCTCTCCACATATATAATTCAGTTCTGCACCAGAATTATTTCAGGTACACACATGCAGACATGACAGGAAGCCAAGGCTGCAGCTCAGTCATTTAAAAAAAGATAATTATGTAATTCCATCACTGGCAGAAATCTGGTATTCCTCCCAGTGTCTGCAAACTCAGTCTTATTCCGAGGTTCTGTCAAATGAATCTTTTAGAGTTTTGTCTATTCAATGTTGAACTGTAAGAAGCTTCAAAATTCTTCCTTCAAATGTTTTTGTTTGAGAAGGGACATAGAAGATGTATTGTTCTCTTTCCCAGTACTTTTTCTGGAGGCTGTGAGAAAGAAAATATAAAAGCATAAAAGAGACCACACCAGGTTAGACCAACGCTACCTCTACCTAAGTCTTCTGTCTGCTATGATGAATGCAAGCAGGTTCCCAGGAAAGACTATAGGAAGAGGACAAAAAAGATTAATATATTTTCTGCATATTCTTCTAACCTCCAGCCATTCATAGACTGGGAACTTTGTCAGTGTGGTGTGGCTTCTCTTTACTTTTGCTGTCTCAGAGTAATCACCTAAAAGAAAGCCAAAAAGAAACTTGAAACAGAAGTGATCTTAGTCAAGTAAAGATTAGAGTGCTTGTTTTGGGATCCTAAAACAAATACTAATCCAAATACTATTAGCTTTTCTTTTATCTCTTCCTTTCATTCCCTGGGTCATTGTATTTATTGTGCTAAATGTCTTAATGGTTACTTCACCACTTTTGAAACATGCTTGAGCACATCATCATAGAAGTTTATAATGGTAGAGGAAAACAATAAATAAATAGAACCACAGCAATACCTACTGGCATGTGTTGATGTTAGGAGTCATACAGCCATAGTATGTAAGGTCACAAACATAAATTTTTATTTCATAGTTCTTCCATGGAATTTCCCATCTGAAGCATTCCAATATCTCCTTTCTTGACTTGAAGGGGATGAATGTGAATATCTGTAACAAGGGGAAAAAAGTAAATAAGTTTAAAATCAACCTGCCTTCATTCCAAGGATCTGTTATAAGGGCACTTCTTGCTCATTAAAGAAAATATTAAAGGAAGTGGAAATGAAGTTGGCTAACATGAATAAGAAATATACCTGTTCAAAATGTCTAAAATTAAATGAAATATTACTGTGAGGCTCTCAAAAATTAACCTAAAAGTAGATCATAGAGCAAAAGAGTTGAAGAAGTTCATGTTACCTAATGCATTACAGAAAATGCAAAATTCTGAAACTTGATACATTTTGCTCCCGGATATTTAGAAATACCTGAATCACTGGAAAAGACTCACTATTATGGCAATTTCCAGGCAGAAAGAGTCCTTCAGAGTATCCATGTGTGTTCCACCACCACAAGAACTTGATAGGCTTTCATTTTCTGACATCAGAACAGTAATAGCTGTGTGCCAAATTATTTAATTACTTAACAGAATCATATCAGCACCACATGTCTTCTCTTCATCCTTCCTTCCTTCTGTCTGGATAAATAAGGTACTAAAATTGAGCAAACGGCAGTAAGGAATTTTTTTTTTTTTTTCTCAGCTTGGTCTTTGAGTTAATACTGAGTAAAGCACTTGGGCACTTACTATGTCAGTTCCCCACCTGTGAAACTAAGAAAACAGTCTTCTTTCTAAAGTGACTCTAAAATATGCTACAAAGATATAAACTCAGCAATATTCAGGATGTTTTTTAACAATCTGAACATTTGAAAATGTTTTAAAACATTTGAAAATGTTTTAAAATACCACAGTAATTGATCTCTTAGAAATCTCCCAGATCAAGGTAAGGAGCTTAAAAAACTTAGGAAGGGAGTTGACTTCTCTGCCCTGACAATGAAGTTACCACAACAAAAGTATTTTGACTTTTAGTTAGCAAATGAAAGTGATTAGTTAATAAGACTGGAGCAGAGGAGATCAAGAATCAAGCCTCTCCTGTTATATCCCCTCTGGAAAGTGTTGTTTCCTTCCTATATTAGGCAATTTTCCTTATCCATTGACCTTTGGGCCACACAATTGAAGGCTCTGCCTCCAGGCTCTGCCTCCAGCTACTGTCCTTTTATTAAATTGTGAAACTTTCTGCTGCTCTTGCCTAGAACTCTCTACTTTCTATCCTCAAGTACTAAGAAAAAGTAAACAACATCAGGTAAAAATTTCCCTCTCACCTTCTACAGAATTTATTTTTCATCCATGAGTTTTCACACTATTTTGTCTTCCTTTGTTATTGTTAGAAGTGTTCAGCCCATCAGTACATCAACTGTCTTGATAATACCTACTTTTTCTTGGATCCAGTTAATGGAATAGTATATACTAGGATCAAAATTAAACTTCATATTCAAATCTTAAGTATTTAGACCATTTAGACCAGTAAAGAAATGTAGTCTAGTGCTGAGGAATATATGCATATTTTTGATGCAGGAAAAATGTGATATGACAACAGTCATGGACAAACATCATTAAATTTGCTTTGTGTAAATAAAAAATGGAAAACAGTATAACAAACTCTTTTCCATAGCAATCTCAGTCACTTGAGATGTTCATTTTGCATTGAGTATAGAACAAAAAGATGTGGGGTTACTTATTTATTTAATATTTAAGTGCTTTATATCAAATTAAGGATAATTTCTGAACAGATGCCCATCCATGATTTTGTGGTTTGAGTCAGAGGTATAATTCATAATGTGACTAGAACAGATTTTCACGGTATTAAATATTTCACAGTTTTGTAGGCTTCTGTTAGAAGCACTGCCAAACAACTCGGTGGGATTTTCTTAGTGTGGTCAGTGGGTTCAGCTGGAGTTTCAGAAGCTGGATAAAAGTTTTATGTTTTTCTGCCTCTGCCATGAATTTAAAGAGCTATAAGATTTTTCTACAGTAATAATAAATGGAAAAGCATCAATAAAAATAACTATGATGACATGTAGAATAGTTTCAATTTATGTATGAGTAAATCACAGAAAACTCATTACTCCTAAATTAAAATATGTATAATATTTTCCTGTAGACATCAGGATCTAATAAATCTGAATTTAGGGCTTAGTAAGGCGAGGTGACCAATCAGTTTTTTTAGTTGCCAGTAATTATGGGAAAACTAAATACCTTTCTACCCTAATTTAACATGAAAACAGAGGAAAAAATAGACCTACATGGCCCTATTTGATTGTTTCCTGGGGGGAAAAAAAATGTCTAGGTTAGTCTAATATTTCACAAATAATGAAGTTATTTATTATAATCAAGCAATAATGAGACATTATTTGCTCAGTTCTAGGATATATGAAAACTTTGGAAAACTTAATATGATTTTAATTTTGAAGTTATCAAAAAGCCATAAAGCTGATAGTTTTATTTTCTAATGTACATGAAACAGAAGAGAAAAATGAATTAAAAACTTCTGAAGTGCCTAATAATTCTGATAATATTTTATGGGTGTGGGTGAAAATATCACCAGAATATTTTACATTTTAAATATATTTCAGGAAAATGGTAAATAATAAAACAACAGAGTATTTTCATTTCAAAATGTTGAAATGTTAATATTTGAAACATCTAATTCTTTTACCTATAACCTATTAATTTCACACTTATTTATTTTCTTAAACAAAATTTCTCTTCTTATAGCAAGTTGGATCTGATGTCAATTTATGGAATGGATTTATTTGTGAAATAGCAAACTTTGGAGCACAGTGAATAGTAAGAAACTCCAAGCCATGGTCTCTTTGGTTTTCCAGGGTTCACTGATGTTTATTGCTCTCATTTTTGCTATTCACTATGAGGTCCACTATATTCATGGGAACATTTTCTATGTCCAATGCTCTGATTTTATTTGCATATAGTTTAGTTAAATCTTTTTGTATTCCCTCATAAACATGCTCTTGTACCCAATTAACACTTCTTTCCTCCTGAATAACCTTTAAGAAATCTCTCTTATTGACCTTGCAACGTTAAATGCCACGTACTGCCCTAATCTTTCCCTTCTAAATTTGATATTTATTTTTCTGCATTTTTTTCTACAGTATTTCAATTTCTTCCTACAGTGGTTCTTTAGAAACATTTTCAATCTTGAATTTCAGTTATATAAAAGCAATTACATTTTCAATATTTCTCCAGGAACTGAATACGCACTGCATTTATATTACAGTATTTCAAGCTTTCAAATATTTCAAAGGCATTATAGTTAGAAGAAAATGCTGAAATGCTGTTAGTACAGGTATAACTATGATAGCATGATAGATAACTCTCCAGAAATCCATTTTCCTTTATTTTTATTTAAACAAATATGTTTCCTCATAGTCACAGTAGTGTGATTAAATGTTTCTATTTACCTGTGCTAAAAAGAATAAATGTGTTCTGGATATAATGATGAGTCCAGTTTGGAAATATAGAACTAATGGATATGTAGGTAATTTAGGTGAGTCTTTAGGTTTTTTCCTATAGTATCATCTGCATTTCTGCGATTGAAGAAGGAAAAGCCTTTAGCTGGTATATTCTCCTACAAACTGCTTCTTAGAAAACAGGTCTACTACATGTAGGGTCTGGGCTATTACAAAAATAGAAAAAAAAAGAAAAAGAAAACTGCCTTTCAAAGGCATTGCTTATGAGTTCTGCAAATTAATACTTTTTTTAAAATGTGTTACACCTTAAATTCAGCAGAAGAACTAATCTCCTACATCCTTGATAAAGATGACCATTGATCTCTTTTTACTTTCATGCCTATCATTGTGAAGAACTCAAAGGATTTTTGCTGATGATGACTCATCATCTCACTACATTTTTTAAGGAAGAGTATGTACCAGACAAAATTATTTTCAGAGAGAGAACAAAGCTATATGCTTAACTATTACAAGATTTTTTCCAAGTTTTCCCAAACACTGCTCCCACTGAATTGTTCAGCTTTGCAATGCAACTGATAACTAGAGACAACCAACAGCTGCAGGTATATATGATAGGTGTTCCTACTGTAGAAAGAAGGGGTACTGAAGAAGAGATTGCCCAAACCTGAGAAAGGATGAAAACCTTCCTCTTCCCCCTCCAGCCCCCCAGCTGACTGTGAGTCAGAATGCATGAAGCAGACCGGAGGTTACTACCCCAGCAGAACCTCTGGTTATAGCTAAGCTGGGGGAAGAAGAAGTTGAATTCTTGGTTGATACAGGTGCAGCTTATTCTGTGTTAAACACCTTAGAAGGGAAACTGAGTCATGATTCTATAACTGTGGTTGGTGCTACCAGGGTAAGTGAAACCAGGCCTTTCTTTAAGCCTCTGAAGTTTAAATTAGGCAAGCACTGGATAGCTCATCAATTTCTTTATATGCCAAACTCTCCCAAGCCTTTACTAGGCAGAGATTTGTTAGAGAAATTGGAAGCTGAGATTAAATTCTGCAAAGGGGGAAAAATAAAAGTCATAATTCCTGATACTAAATATATCGAAGCAGCTACCTTTTTCATACAGGAAAGCCACGAGGAGATCCCAGCAGAGGTAGAGAATGCTGTCATCCCCTTAGTATGGGCCAGTGATTACCCTCGAAGATCCAGGCAAGCAGAACCAGTAAGCATCACTCTCAAGCCAGGAGCAACACCGGTGAGACAAAAACAGTACCCTTTGAGCTTGGAAAGCTTGAAAGGATTAGCACCCCTAATTGAAAACTTTCTCAAATTTAAGCTATTGGTAAAAATGTGAATCCAAATATAATACCCCTATCCTGCCTGTGAAAAAGGCCGATGGCAAAAGCTACAGTTTAGTGCAGGATCTAAGGGCAATTAACAGAATAACAGAAGACATACACCCTGTAGTGGCCAACCCATATACCCTGCTCACCACATTAACTGATGATTTAGGGTGGTTTACTGTGCTTGATCTGAAGGATGCCTTCGTCTGTATTCCTCTGCATAAAGACAGCCAAGAGCTCTTTGCTTTTGAATGGCAGAACCCTGAAACAGGAAGAAAGACCCAACTCACCTGGACAGTTCTACCCCCAGGCTATAAGAACAGCCCAACGCTATTCGGAAACCAACTAGCAAAGGAGCTGGAGGAATGGAGAAGGCCAGAGCCAGAGGGAATCCTCCTACAGTATGTCGATGATCTGATGCTGGGCACAAGAAGCCGGGATGAATGTATCAGACTCACTGTAAGTCTTTTAAATTTTTTAGGTCTAAATAGATATAAAGTCTCAAAAAGGAAAGCACAAATTACAAAAGAACTAGTCATCTACCTGGGGCTGGAAATATACAAGGGACATCGACGGCTCAGTGCAGACAGGAAAGAAGCCATCTGCCGTCTCCCAGAGCCCCACACCGTCCGAGAGATGCAGGCTTTCCTGGGCATAGCAGGATGTTGCAGACTTTGGGTGGCTAATTATGGACTATTAGTCAAACCCCTATAGGGAGCACTGAAAGCGGCCCGGGGAGGAGTCATGGAATGGACTGATGAAACTAGAGCTGCATTTAAACAGCTGAAACAATCCTTGATATCAGCTCCAGCGCTGGGACTGCCAGACTTAACCAAACCTTTTGAACTGTTCACACACGAGCAACAAGGTGTTGCCCTGGGGGTACTGTCACAGACCCTAGGATGCCAGCGCAGGGTTGTGGCTTACTTCTCCAAACAGCTAGACAATGTCAGCCAGGGGTGGCCGGGATGTTTGCGAGCTGTGGCTGCGACTGTTGTCCTGATCCAAGAAGCTCGAAAACTCACTCTGGGGCAGTGCACTGTCGTGTATGTACCCCATGCAGTTCAGGCAGTGCTTGAGGAAAGGGGGGTCACTGGTTGTCCCCTAGCAGAATGCTCAAGTACCGAGCTGTGCTGTTGGAACAGGATGATGTTACCCTGAAAACAACATCCAATATAAATCCTGCCATGTTTCTGTCGTCAACACTAACTGACAGCATGCCCAAGCATGATTGCTCACAGACACTGGAGGAAGTCTACACCAGCAGACCAGACCTGAAGGACACAACCCTTGAAGATCCAGACTGGGAACTGTACACAGATGGGAGCAGCTTCATGCAGGATGGTAAGTGTTTGACAGGATATGCCGTCACAACGACAGACAAAGTGATTGAAGCAACAGCCTTACCAGCAGATGTATCATCCCAGAAAGCAGAACTAATTGCATTAACAAGAGTCCTGGAACTAAGAGAAAGAAAGAAGGTAAATATCTGGACAGACTCTAAATATGCTTTCAGCGTGGTTCATGCCCATAGAGAAATCTGGAAGGAAAGAGGCCTGTTAACTGCTCAGGGCAGTGGAATCAAACACGCAGACCAAATTAATGCACTTCTGCAAAGCATTTGGAAACCAGAAAGGGTGTCTATCATTCGTTGCAGAGCTCACCAGAAAGAGAAAACAGCCCCTGAATTGGGAAATCATTTTGCTGATCAGGCAGCAAAAAGGGCTGCAGAAAAAGGCATCCTGCCAGTAATACCACAAAAAGAAATTGACTTGACAGGATTTACCCCAAAATACAATGAAAAAACCCAGCAGTTAATTAAGTCCCTTAATGCAGAAATTAAAGAAAGTGGATGGGCGGTTACACCCACAGGACAGGTCGTAGTTACAGCCCCAATCCTTAGAGAAATAACTCTGCAGAAACATGAAGCTACACACTGAAGAAGTGAAAACCTTCTAAAACACTTAAAAAAAGTAATCATAGGGACAGGCATGACCAAAGTCGTGCAATCCATTGTTAGCAAACGTGAAATTTGCAAGCAAAATAATCCTGACACAACTAAAAGAGTGGTGCTAAGACTAACAAAGGCTGGAAACTTTCCTAGAGATTACTGGCAAATAGATTTTGCTGAGTTACAACCCAGAGAAGGGTACAAATACATACTGGTACTAGTTGACACATTCAGTGGATGGTCTGAGGCATACCCCTGTCGCACAAACACAGCAAGGGAAGTGGTAAAAGCTCTACTTAACCACATAATTTGGAGTTCCTCTGGGAATGTCATCAGACAGAGGGACATATTTCATTGCAACCATAGTTAAAGAGGTGAGTCGCACCCTCAGAATTGTTTGGGACTTGCATACCCCCTACAGATCTCAAGCGAGTAGCAAAGTTGAACCCATGAATGGTACCCTCAAAATGCAAATCAGTAAAATTTGTCAAGAAACATCCATATCATGGGTTCAAGCTCTGACTCTGGCTCTCCTGAGAATTTGTATACAACCAAGGCGGAAGGATAACTTAAGCCCTTATAAAATACTGTATGAGAGTCCATACCAAGCTCCGCACCTCCCAGGGGACATTCACATAATAGGGAAAGTTGTTTTACAAAAATATTTAATTGCTTTAAGCTCTACTTTACAGAAACTCCAGAAATTTGTTGAGCTATCCAGACTGATCGGACTAGACACACCTGCTCATCAGTTCCAGCCCGGAGACTGGGTCTACGTCAAATGGTGGGACAACGATCCGCTGCGAGCTAAGTGGAAAGGACCCTTCCAAGTCCTGCTGACTTCTTTTACTGCAGTTAAAGTTGCTGGGAAAGGACTCTGGTTCCATTACTCCAGAGTGAAGAAAACATCGATTCCTGGGACAATTGACAAAGCAGAACCGGACACTAACGACGATGATGCGGCTTAGACTGCTTCTTCTGTACATGTGGTCTGTACAGTCGGTAACTATGATGTGAGTGTGAAATCAAAATTTACATGTGACCCTTGTGCAGGATAAAGAAAGTGATTGGCCCCTAATTGGCATTCTAATGAACGAGACAAACTTTGGTGAGACTTTCAGAGTCCCAGGGACATGGAAACTAGTTGAGAGAGCCTATTATTCAATACCCCTGAGCAATGTAATTCTCGGTCAAGACGATCAAACTGTTCCCTGTCTGTTTGTTAATGTTACAGGAAATGTCACCCTTCCTACCTATTGTGACACCAGCACAGCTACTAAAGGGTTAACCCCAAAGATGGTAATAAAAGTTGCAGCACGACCCTGGAGAATAGTCCCTAAACAGGGCTCAGGGTGGTACTGGATCTGTGAAAGTGAAGCCTGGAAAGTTTTGCCCCTCAATAAAGACAGGGTCTGCACTTTAAGAGCTGTGATACCAAACATAACAATCCTTGACCGAATTGATGAACAAGAAGAGCAGGGAAGAATCTATCCCAGAAGGGTAAAAAGAACAAATAATCCCCTGATAGATCATCCCATACTTTTCCACAGCATAGTCAGGGCTGCAATTCAATCCCTGGAAGTAAGTGAATTAGAAAAAGCAGTTGTCAACATCTTAGCTATCCTTGAAAACCTCCAAGATAAAACCACAGATGCTATTACAGCTTTAAAAGAAGAGGTCCACAGTTTGTCTCGTGTAGTTCTGCAAAATAGAATGGCCCTGAATTTGATACTAGCCTCACAGGGAGGCGTCTGTAAAGTCATTAACACTAGTTGTTGTTCCTACATAGACTAAAGTAGAAGAATTGAGAAAGATCTGACTGCAATTCGGAAGCAAACCAAAATTCTGCATCAGGTAACCCTTGATGATGTCTCATTAAGCCTGGATGATGTTTTCCACAAGCTCATGTCATGGTTGCCGAACTGGACCTGCATGAAACAGCTGTTTTTGTTAGTGATATATGTAGTTAGTATTTGCATAATCGCTTATTGCATGATCAAATGTTGCAAATGCTGGTCATCTCTTTGGTACAATTTCAAGTATGGAAAGTAAAAGCAAACAAAATTTTGAGTTTTGTCCATTTCTAAAAGGGGGGACATGATGCCGAAAGGTTTTTTTAACTTTTCAATTTTCATATTTTGTAGATTTTAGGAACACAGTAGATGTAATGCTGTAGATTTTAGTGAATTAATAGTTCGCAGCTTATAGTATAAAGTCCTTCTATCTCTACCCCTGCTCCAGAACAGGCAGCTAAGATCTGCCAGCTATTTAGTCTCTTTCTCAAGGTACCAGATTAAAGAATATCAGAGAGAACATAAACATGGAGCAGCGTGACCCGAAGCCCTGGAGAGCATCCAAGGAACCTTTGTGTGCTGAAGAAGAGGAGGTGGATGAAGACAGAGGGTCCCAACGACCCCAGCCCCAATTCAACGGGGGTGGGAACTGGGAGGGGACAGAGGTGGAACTGGACATGTGGACAGTAGTGATTGGATAGGTTATATTATAAAAGCTATAGAACTTAGAGCTTGCATGCGCGTGTGTCGATGTATTCCTGGATGAGCGGGGTTGCTCATTAAAGTGCCTGCCCATTATCTTCTACAAAACTCGGCTCGGAGTCTTTCTTTACAGACTTTTACGGCAACAGGAGGAAGACAATCTATGTATAACAGGGTTTTGCTGTTTTGTTTTGTGATTGTTTTCCTGTACTTTGATTTATTTCATAGAATAGAATGATTAAATGGTTTGGGTTGGAAGGCATCTTAACAATCATTCAGTTCTAATGCTGATTCCAGAGGCATAGACAGCTCCCACATGACCAGGTTGCTCAAAGCCCATCCAACTCGGTGTTGAACACCTTCAGGGATGGGGCATCCCCAGCATTTCTGGTCAATCTGTTCTAGTGCCTCACCACTCTCACAGTCAAGAATTTCTCCTCCATACCTCATCTAAACCTGCTCTCTTTCAGCTTAAAGCCATTCCCTCCTTGTCCTATTGTTACATGACTTTGTAGAAAACTCTCTCTCCAGCCTTCTTGTAGGCTCCCTTTAGGTACTGGAAGGTGCTCTAAGGTCCCTCCAGAGCCTTCTCTTCTCCTGGATAAACAATCCCAGATCTCTCAGGCTGTTCATAAGGGAGGTGCTCCAGTCCACTGATGATCTTTGTGACACAGAAATTACCTTGAATTCTAGAAAACTATGCAGCATCTTCATCCATTGTCACTCCTCTTACAAGAGCTAGCAATATATTATATATATTGTGACAAAAAGGGGCAAAATACAGTGTTTCTCCTATGATTTAGATCCTAGAAAGTTCTGACCACATTTCAGAACTTTAATGAAAAGGACTAAGTCTTCTAAAACATAATTTATGATTACTGTAAGCCTTTCTCTACTGAAAACCCTATTTAGAGCTAGATAAGATTGTATGAGTAGATGGAGAAAACATTTATAGAATAATTTGGCCAAGGTGAAGTAAAACTCATAATTCTTCATCCTTTTTACATTTGGGAATTCAAAATATTCATCTTCCACAGCTCAGAAGAAAAGAGTTCCTGAGAACAATCTGTACTCTGAAAAACTGCAATGTGTGACTATATGGATTTTACTAAGAAACCTTAAAATGGATTGTATTATAGATGCCAGGCAATTGCACACGCACACATATCATATTCATCAGAGATGAAAATTTAAAAATTAAAAGAAAAAAGTGAAAAATTAGAATTCTCATTCAGATTATAATCTTCATAATACCTGAAAGACATATACAAAACATAGTAGAGAATGGGTTTATTTTAAATATATAGCTAAAAGTTCTGTTGATGGTAATAAAGTGCAATCCACTAAAGTGTTAACCTCTCATCTCAAATTAGGTTAATAAAACATATATTATTATGCTGATTCAAAAAAGTATTACAGAAGACAAATGTGAGGTAAAACATGGAGACAAATTATACCAAAATGTACATGTGCCTTCAAGAAACAGTTTCATTCTTATTGAAATTTACAAACTTAAAATAGTGCATCAGTAATCCTGTAGATTTTCAGCTTGTGCAAACTGGCCTTATTACATAGATCTTTTAAGTTTAAGGGACTTTTGGACTAAGAACTCTTTCTTCCCTTCATGACAATGTTTAATATTTAAAGCGGCCAGTGGAAATAAAAATGGGACATTTAACCAGTATTATAATGTTCAAGGCAATGGAAACCTGTACAGAACAACCTACACAATGTTACTTATTCAATTTATGTTTTATAATTTAAAATGTTACTTTATAACTGATACAGCTAGGGTTTTGCCTTGTTTGACTCAAACAGAAATCTGAACCCTAACTTTACCTGGATCTAAGTTTAAACAGTTATGCCTAAATAATTTTGCCTTCTTGCAGTACTAAACTGCAAACACATAGTACTAAAAAGACATTCATTTTTTTGTTTGCACAAATGTGGACTGAAGAATGGCAAAGACTTATACTAAGACATGACCTGAATGTTACATTCTTTGCCATAAAAAGTATATATTTGTTAGTTTATCACTATTTATTATATTAAAACAGTGAAAATAACAAAATATTTTTATTCCCTGTAAAGCAAAATATATGCAGTTATTCCCCAAAAACGCAAAGCAGTGGAAAGAATTCAAGAAGTTTTATTTAGAAGGCAAGAACACAAAACACTTACAAAGATAATACTAGCAGTACTGTGAGCACAGTGCTGAGAAAAGACAAACCTCTGTACCTCGGGCTTTATCATCACTTCCCCCATCCTTGGCTCCAGTCCTCATTGTTGAGGCCCTGTAGCATGTCTGTGAGCGTTCTCTCTCTTGTACCCAGGAAGTCAACCTCTGTGGAATGCATGTGGAGAAACATCTAAAACTGTCTCAGGGAAAGATGTCTTGTTCCAGACAGGAAAGTTTCCTTAGCAAAAATAACTGTCTCCTCAGTAGCAATATCTTCCAGAAAAGAGTTATTTACCCCTACATTCTTATTCACAAAAATAATTATAATTATTATGTTCAAATGAACATATTTTGGGGAGATTTTTTTATTGCATTGAGACTTCAGGAGGTACTAATTTATAAATATTTTCTTGGTAAAAAAGTTTAGGTAGTGCAGAGAATTGCTAACCAGGTCAAGCAACTTTACAAAATAATGGGTATAGACAAACCAAGGAGTATAAATAATGACCCATATGAACTCTGAAAATAAAAGATAAGGTTACGTGATTTAGGTGTAAATTTGTAGAGGGAATAAAAGATTCATATTTAGAACAAGGAAGAAAGGGTGTTAGATGATATTTTTATTCACCTTAAAACAGAAGGTCTTTGTTTCCTTTATTAGGATGTTTAAGATTTAATAAATGGGTTTTCACCTTTTAATCATAATTCTTTAATTATAAATCTAAAGTTTTTGTTTGCATTTTTCAAAGAATGACAGGAAACAACTGTTTCATATGAACTTTATTATATGACTTTATTCTGAAATTTCATTCTTTGAGTAAAGGTGTCTATAAATTTTATGTCTTTTAATGACATTTATAGAATGATAAAATCATATCATTTGAAAAAGACAAATAAGGTCAGTGAGTCTATTAGGATAGCACTGCAAAGTCCACCACTAAACCATGTCACCAAGTGCTGCATCCACATGCCTTTTGAACATTTCCAGGGGTAGGGCCTCAACCACTTCCTGAGCAGCCTGTTCCAAAGTTTGACAACCCTTTTAGTGAAGAAATCTTTCTTAACAGCTGATCTAAACCTCCCTTGTTGCAACTTGAGGCCACTTCCTCTTGTCCCTTTTGCTTGTTACTTGGGAGAAGATACCAACTCTCAGCTCACTACAGCCTCCTCTCAGAGGTAGAGAATGATAAGGTCTCCCCTGTCCCTCCTTTTCTCTAGGCTAAACAGCCTCAGCAGCTCCTGATAAGGCTTGTGCTCCAGACTATTCATCAACTTCGTTGTCCTTCTCTGGAAATGCTCTAGCAACTCAAGGTCTTTCTTGTTGTGAGTGGCCCAAAACTGAACACTGGATTCAAGGTGAGATCTAACCAGTGCCAAGTACAGTGGAATGATCACTGTCCGAGTCCTGCTACCTACACTAGTTCTGATACAGGCCAGGATGCCATTTGCCTTCATGGTCATCTGGGCACACTGCTGGATCATGTTCAGCTTGATGTTAACAGCACTGTCAGCTTTTTTTCAATCAGGCACCTTTCCAGCCACTTTTCCCCAGTCCTGTACTGCTGCATGGGGTTGTCGTGACAAAAGAGCAGGTCCTGGCACTAAAACTTTTTGAACCTCATATAACTACTTTCAGCCCATGGATCCAGCCTGTCCAGATCTCTTCAGCAGATCAACATTGCTGCCTTGCTTGATGTCATCTTCAAACTGACTGATGATATACTTAATCCCCTCATCCAGATCATTGATAAATATACTAAACGGAACTGGGCCCAATACTAAGCCCTGGGGAATGCCAGTAGTGCTTGGCCATCAACTGGATTTAACTCCATTCCCCACTACTCTGGGCCCAAGCATCCAGCCAGTTTTCTACCCAACTAACAGTCTACCCATCCAAACCATGAGCAGATAGTTTCTTCAGGAGAATACTGTGGGAAGTGGCTCTACTCAAGTCCAGTTAGAAAATATCCACAGCCTTTCCCTCTTTATGGGTACATTTTTACTTTTTTATCCTAGGAAGGTCACCCTGTCATAGACAGAGATCAGGTTGGTCTAGAGGACTTGCCTTTCTTAAACCCATTCTGCCTAGGTCTGATCCACTGGGTGTCCTGCACGTACCTTGTGATAGCAATTGTGATGGTTGGCTCCATAACCTTCTCTGGCACCACGGTCAGTATGACAGGCCTGATCCTCCCCATATTTCCTGTAGATGGGCATCAGATTTGCTAACCTCTCCATTTAGCCAGGACTACTGATATGCTGATAAATGATAAAAAGTGTTCTGGTGAGCTTTTCTGTCAGCTCGTTCCATACCCTTAGGAGGATCCCATCTAACTCCACAGGCTTGTGTGTGTCTAAGTGGTGTAGCAGGTCGCTGACTTTTCCACTTGGATAATGGTGGCTTCATTCTGCTCCCTGTCTTCCAGCTGAAGGGGCGGAATACCCTGAGGGTGCTGGTCCTGCTGCTAAACACTCAGGAAAAGAAAGCATTAGGCACTTCAATCTTTTCCTCATCCTTTGTCAGTGTAGTTTCCCCTGCATCCAGTAAAGGGTGGAGATTCTTCTTTACCCTCATTTTGTTGCTAATTTATTTATAGAAACTTTTGAAATCATCTTTTACCACAACAGCCAGATTTTGAGTTCTATTATTATAAAATATGCATTTCTAATTACAAAAATATTATTAAAATTACTGTATTTTTTAAATTAAGAAAGTAATTATTTTTAGGTAAATTTGTATAGGTCACTATCAGGTATTTCAGTTAGGATTTTAATCTGTGAAATCAGTAACAAAAAATGGAATTAAAAATTATGAAATCTAAAATCTTTATTTTACAGTTTGAGGCAAAAAAATCAAAGGTATTATAATTTTGGTGATTCATTTCAATAAGCATTCAAAATAACAGAAAAAACATCACAAGAATGAAAAGAAAATAATTACAAGAGTTATCTATCATGTAAACTTGATTAAAATAGCCAAATCTTAACATATTTCTTCTGTATTTGTATTAGAATAATTATCATAAATTATATATATAAAGTATATAACTTAGAGAAATTCTAGTGTAAAATGGTACATTTAATTATTGATACAAAGAATTCTGAGTAGTCCTTTACTTTGTGTTGTCACAATGAAGATTAATAAACCTTGACACTAGTAATATAAATTTCTTCTGATATGGTTTTGGGTTTTTTACAATACTTGCATGCTTCATAAGAAAAGTCTGCAGTTCTCCAAATCATTAAAAATCTTTTTTATGCTTCTATTACTGCCTGTCACTTTCTAAATGACGATGTAGTAGTATCAAAAACAAAAAAGTGATCAAAGCCTAGCAGCCAGTACACAAATACCAACTAACAAGAGTACTGACATTTTTCAAATTCATCTTAAAGAGAAAATTCCTTTTCCTGTCATCTCTTCTAGTCTTTCACAATATTTAACTACTGCGAGTAACCGTAAACATAACTTGTGAGCTGTGGGCTGCACTACACTATTTTAATTATGTGATGCAGGATTCTAGACACTCTTGTTGCAGGACAAAGACATAGTTTCTTTCTGGTTAGCAAAATTTTTGGCCTCCCTACCTGTGTTTAGGTCTACACTAAGATTATAAGTTGCTTTTCACCTAGGCGTGGAGCTGTCTTACACTTGGACGGCATGGTCATGATAACACTGCAAGATACTACCTTAGACATGCCAGCCATACTATGGTTATGTTAGGAGACCTTATGTCTGTGAGACCCTTTATTAGAAAATCTTGGAAACCAAATACTATGTGTTTTAACTAATACTTGCCTTGGATGGAAAATGCTTTATTGATCTCTGATGTCATAGAGACCTTCTAATGACATATATTACTACTTTTTGTGCAATACTCTTTGACCGTGGGTAATTGTGCTGGTTTAAAGGTGAACCAGCAGGGGAAATGAACTCACCACGAGAGAGAGATTATAAGTCAGACCTAAAATTTAATAATAATATTACAATAAAAACACTGACACAAAAGGGAAATTGCTTTCAACTCACAAAACCCCAGCAGTATAACCCAGTGTCCTGGGGCACAAACCCAAGGGGGCTTGTTTGCCCTTGTGCTGAGACCCCTGTGGCTCCCCCAAGTCCAGAGCAAAAGGAAATGAAAAACCTGTTGGTGCAGGCAAGGGCTGTGGTCTGGGCGAGAGCGGGGATCTCCTCCTGTCAAGGTCCTGCTGCTCCTCTGGATCCAACGAGAAGTTACCAAAGTCTTCTTACCCACCACTTATGTACCCTCAGAGAGCACCCAGTCCCTCCCCCTGGGCGGGGACTCACACAATGGGTGATTAACTCTGGGAGCCAGGGGGTATTGAACTGTTGATGGCCCATTAGCAGCTCTGCCCCCTCAGGCTGGGTGTGAAGGTGATAATGACTCCCTGGGCAGCTGCTGCTAATGGTCCATTGCCCTTGGGGAATGAATAGAGGGGGTAGAATACACAGCTTTGATCACCCCCACACAGGGTTAGCTGGTCCCTCCTGCTCAACTAGGACAGTAATCCACCATTCCAGTTCCATATTCCTGGGCACATAAGAGAAAACACAGGTTTTTACCCAGTTGCACATTAGTGCACACATAGCATTGTTCAAGAAAAAGGAACAGGTCAGATAACACCGTAGTCAGGAAACTACTGAAATCTGCTTTAGCTAAGGATTGATGATACTACTTAATTCTTATGGAACTGCAGAAACTCCCCTTCAGTGAAGCAAACATTAATTAAGTCCATTAGTTCCAACATGAGGCAATGCTTCTTTAGAATGCATCATGTCCCTTTGATTAAGGTACCTGCAGAAGAGGTATGAGAAATGACCTCAAATTCACTTTCTTCCTGCTTCAGGCCAAAGATCTGAGCTTTGATTCCCTAACTCACAGGTGAAGCTTTTATGCACTAGGGTCTCAAGTCTTCTGCAGCAGATTTCTCTCTCTCTTTGCTGGAGCTATTCCAGTATCTATAAAATACTTTAACAGTCCTACACAAATGAAATGGCTCTGTCCTTTGATAGTTAGGATGTTTGCTACAAGACCTAATCCCTTTCTGGATAGCTCCATCTGGATGGCTATCTACCCACTCAAGACCAATGCTGTCCTGTCATCTGTTATAATTCTTGATCAATCAAACTCACCAGCTGTCAGACTCAGAAGGTACATAAACACCCAGCAGATTCCAAAGGACTCTAGGATAAAAGGCAACTAGTTCCTTCTCTAATGAAGGTGGATAACTGTTTCCCAAGACAGACCTGAAGGAAGCCAGCCTTTGTTTGATCCAGATGAGTGAGGTTTAAGAGAGTTTCCAAAGAGAGATTCAGATCCAGATATTTGTGGTAGAAAATGACTATCCTATCCTGACTAAATGTCCGTAATGCTATTTTTTCAAGAGAAAGAGAGGAGTAAAGCTTTGCTTATCCTGTTATGGAAAGGCAAGACTTTATAATCTTCAGCTTTCTTTCGACAACTGACTCGAAATTGTTTGTATCTCGTGGAATAAGATATATAGCTAAGACTTTTTCTGATGTCAGCAAGAGAAAAACAAAATAAAAACACTATTAAAATAAAATATTTCTTCTTTGTTGCCTTTTAAAACTGATATCTGTACTGAAAATCAACATATAATTATTTTTTGTGACTATATGCCAGCCCTAAATGATGTAGAAGCTAAACCATTTATTGGCAGAAAATTAAAATTGATAGATTCCCCTTCAGTTTTAAGTAAAAAATGTCTTTGGGTGAGTCTTGGTGCTTCATGTATGTAGTAGTTTTGGCTTTAGTTAGCATAGGTCCCCATTTAGGCCTCAGTTTTTAGCAGGCCTCAAAGGTTGTGACACAGATTAGAGGGGACAGGCATCATCTGACTTAAGCAGCCATAGAGGTATTTCATATCATCTGACATCATCAGGAAGTGTCGGGGAGTATAACAAGCAAGGTGGGAGGAGTCTCGGCTCTCTTTGGTCCCTGCTTCTGACCAGGACGGTTCCCGCTCCCTGACTGCTGATATCAGGCCCTCCTGCCGGTCGGCACGTCTGCTTAGCCGGGGACGTGAGCATATTCCTGTTAATTCCTCTTTCCCTCTTGCTGGGAGGTTTCCTTTGGGGAGGGGGTTTGGTTGGTTCGGAGTTTCACCTGTTAGCTGGGGCGACCTCGGTGAGCCTGTTATTTCCTGTCACCATGTGCTATTTCATATTCTGTGTTAAGCTCTCCTCTTCTCTGTATAAATATAAAAACCTCACTGTGTTTAAAGCCTTGTTTCTGCTGTTTTCCCTCACTCTCCTGCTCTGGGAGTGGACTTTTTGACTGGGTACCAGGCAGTTGGCATTTTGCCAGCCCAAACTATAACATTCTTTTGGTGCCGAAACCCGGGAACTGACCAAGGGTGTTGGCAAGTTTCCCGAGAGCTTGGCTGTGTTCCCGGGGATTGTTTAGGTAAACTAGTGTAGATTATCTTGTGTTTTGGGAACACGTTGGGCATTGAACGTAAAACAAAATGGAGAGCAAATTGGTAATAGGCCTTTTGTTAATTCCTTTCTTAGTTATAACTGTCAGTTTGCCTGTGATAGTGCTTATACTATTTCACATGGTGAGAGCTACTCTGCCTGGTACAACCTTTGACTTCAATTTTCTTTTCTCCCTCCAAGATCTGCCTGATTTCAACATAGAAGGTTTCATAGCAGGAGCATACACAGTTTTTGGGGATTCTTACTTGGTGTTTTTGATGACAATCGTGGGACTGGTGAAAACCCTAGGTGCATTGATAGGTTTGAAAAAGGTGGTGTTATGCTGGTGGTTTCGGTTCAGGACAGAGCAAGCTTCAAATCGGGGTTTTAATAGACCCTTATTGGGACGTCCCTTGAAGAAGTCACTGCCTGGGTGGCAGGGAAGATGGAGTAGCCTGGGCATGTTAATAGGACGTTTGGCACCTCCTGTTACCTGGCAATTTACTCCGGAGGAGGTGCTCGACCCTAACAAGCTGGCACATTGCCTGGAGGAAGGATGCCTTGCTTATTCTGACCCAAACCACCAGCTGCTTGCCTTCTATTGGGGTTTGGCCCATGCATACCGAGCTGCAATAGAGCATTGCCAAAAAGGTACAAGGGAGGACACAGGGACCCAGATTGTGGAGGACACTACAAACACCCCAAACCAGACAAGTACCCAGATCAATCAGCAAAAAACTATTATTGCTCCTGTAGTGAAAAGGAAGTCATGGATAGGGACATCAGAGGGAGCAACAGTAGGGGAAGGAGCTGGTGAGGGGACAAGTGCGAGTTTTTCGACAGATGATACAGGTGCAGGACCTTCAACAGAGGGGGCCAAACAATCACCCGGGAAACAGGAACGGCCAAGGGAAATTAGACAGGAGACCATAATATCCAGATCACTGACCCCAGCAGAACTTCGGGACATACGGAAGGAATACAGGCGCCTGCCTGGTGAACGAATTCTTACATGGGTGCTCCGATGCCGAGATGGAGGAGCTGGGTCTTACATGTTGAATGGTCAAGAAACACAACACCTGGGCAATATTGCAAGAGATGATAAAATTGAAAAGGAGATGGCAAAGACAGAGGGCGATTGCAATTTGTTGTTGCGACTCTTTGGAGGTGTGACTGGGGCATACCCGTATAGGGAGTCTTTACAGAGTTCCCCACGGAAGTGGACAACCATAGATGAGGCCAGCCAATACCTACGGGAACTGGCGCTGTTAGAGCTTCTCTATGGTGATCCTCTGGACGGACTTGCTACCACTAACCCAGAGCATGTCCCCTGCACGATGCCGATGTGGAGGAAAGTAATACAAGGTTGCCCTCCATCGTTAGTCAGCTGCCTGCTAACAGTTCTTCCCGAGAGTGGTGACCATGTACCCCGGACAGTGGGTGACATGTGCAGTTGGCTACGGACTATAGAAGAGGGGCTTGACGCTCTACGGGCTGATCTTCCAGACTCTAGGGGCAGCCCTAAGTCTCGTGGCCGACAGGTCACTGAGAGAAGGGTGCCCTCCGATACCTCTGACGAAGACAGAACCGAGGAAAGGCCACGGTCTCGGTCTCATTTTCGATCCCGGTCTCGTCCGCGTTCCCCTCGTAATGCACACGACAAGAGAAGCCCCAAGAGTAAGCCCCGTAGTGAACGTGGATGGTTGTGGACTAGTCTACGTGCACTGGGGGAAGACATGGAAAGGTGGAACGGTGAGCCCACCTTTAAGCTCGGAGCCCGGTTGCAAGAGTTAATAGAGAAGAAAGCTGGCAAAAAGGCTGTCCATATAGTTGAGGCAGAGACCCCGCAAAGGAAACATCGGTCCCCGAGACGTAAAAGGAGAGACTCCATCACCTCCGATGGAGGAGTCTCTGATAGAACATCACTGAGGTCAGATAGCGAATGCTCGGAGCAGGAGCAGCAATAGAGGGGCCCTGCCTCCGGCCAGGAGGAGGAAAGGGACAATCGAGTTTTCTGGACAGTGTGGGTTCGATGGCCTGGCACATCGGCTCCTCGGAGATACCGAGCTCTGGTCGACACTGGCGCCCAATGTACATTGATGCCGTCGGAACATGAGGGTACAGAGACTGTTTCTATTTCTGGAGTAACCGGGGGGTCTCAAGACCTATCGGTGGTAGAGGCCGACATGAGCTTGACAGGAAACCAGTGGGAAAAACATCCCATTGTGACGGGGCCAGAAGCCCCTTGCATCCTGGGTATAGACTACTTGAAAAGAGGACACTTCAAGGACCCAAAGGGGTACCGGTGGGCTTTTGGTGTAGCCACAGTGATTGAAGACAAGTCCAAACAGTTGTCTACCCTTCCTGGCCTCTCAGAAGACCCTTCTGCTGTGGGATTACTCCGAGTCAAAGATCAAGAAGTACCGATGGCCACCACAACCGTACATAGGCGACAGTATCGGACAAACCGAGATGCTGTGACCCCCATCCATAGGTTGATCAAGAAGCTGGAAAGTCAAGGGGTGGTCAGTAGAACACATTCACCCTTCAACAGCCCCATTTGGCCTGTACGCAAACCAGATGGAGAATGGAGACTGACAGTGGACTATCGTGGCTTGAATGAGGTCACGCCACCATTGAGTGCCGCCGTGCCAGATATGTTGGAGCTCCAGTATGAGCTGGAGACCAAAGCAGCAAAGTGGTACGCCACTGTTGACATTGCTAATGCGTTTTTCTCCATTCCCTTGGCCGCAGAGTGCAGGCCGCAGTTTGCTTTCACCTGGAGGGGCATCCAGTACACGTGGAATCGATTGCCCCAGGGGTGGAAACACAGTCCTACCATCTGCCATGGGCTGATCCAGGCCGCACTAGAGAAGGGTGAGGCCCCAGAACACATCCAATATATTGATGACATCATCGTATGGGGAGACACAGCAAAAGAAGTATTCAGAAAAGGACAAAAGATCATCCAGATACTCCTCGAGGCTGGTTTTGCCATCAAGAAGAGTAAAGTCAAGGGACCTGCCAGAGAGATCCAGTTCCTAGGGGTGAAATGGCAGGACGGGCGTCGCCAGATTCCAACCGACATCATCAATAAGATTGTAGCAATGGCTCCCCCGACTAGCAAGAAGGAGACTCAAGCATTTCTGGGAGCCATAGGCTTCTGGCGAATGCACATTCCTGAGTACAGCCAGATTGTGAGCCCTCTCTACTTTGTGACCCGTAAAAAGAACAATTTCCAATGGGGTCCTGAACAACAACAGGCATTCAGGCAGATCAAGCAGGAGATTGCACATGCCGTGGCTCTTGGACCTGTCAGGACGGGGCCAGATGTACAGAATGTACTTTATTCCACAGCTGGAGATAAAGGCCCCTCCTGGAGCCTCTGGCAAAAGGTGCCTGGTGAGACGCGAGGGCGACCACTTGGTTTCTGGAGCCGAAGCTACAAAGGCTCTGAGGCCAATTACACCCCTATGGAGAAGGAAATCTTAGCGGCGTATGAAGGCATACGAGCAGCCTCAGAAGTCATCGGTACCGAAGCACAGCTTTTCCTGGCACCTCGACTACCGGTGCTAAGCTGGATGTTTAAGGGAAAAGTGCCCCCTACACACCATGCCACCGATGCCACGTGGAGCAAATGGATTGCTTTGATTACACAACGTGTTAGAATTGGGAGCTCGAATCGCCCTGGAATTTTAGAAATCATTACTAATTGGCCTGAAGGTGGGAACTTCAGTCTGGCAGAGGAAGAAGGGGAGGAGTCAGTGAGTCGTGCTGAAGAAGCTCCACCATATAACCAGCTGCCAGATGAAGAGACGCGCCACGCACTTTTCACTGATGGTTCCTGCCGTATCGTAGGAAAGAGCCGGAAGTGGAAAGCAGCTGTGTGGAGTCCCACCAGACGGGTGGCAGAAGCCACTGAAGGGAAAGGCGAATCGAGTCAGTTTGCGGAACTCAAAGCTGTCCAATTGGCCCTAGACATTGCAGAAAGAGAAGGATGGCCAAGGCTCTACTTGTACACCGACTCATGGATGATAGCGAATGCCCTCTGGGGGTGGCTAGACCGGTGGAAGAAAATGAATTGGAGACGTAGAGGGAAACCCATCTGGGCCGCAGATCTGTGGCAAGACATTGCTGCCAGAGTAAAGAAGCTGAACGTGAGAGTCCGCCATGTAGATGCCCATGTGCCCAAAGGTCGAGCTAATGAGGAACATGATAATAACAGACAGGCAGACCGAGCTGCACAGATCGAGGTGTCTCAAGTAGACCTAGACTGGCAGCAAAAGGGAGAATTGTTCCTGGCTCGATGGGCCCATGATGCTTCAGGCCACCAAGGCCGGGATGCAACTTATAAATGGGCACGAGACCGAGGGGTGGATTTAACCATGGACGTTATCTCTCAGGTTATCCGCGATTGTGAAACCTGTGCTGCCATTAAGCAGGCAAAAAGGTTGAAGCCCCTTTGGTATGGTGGACGCTGGGACAAGTATAGATACGGAGAAGCCTGGCAGGTTGACTACATCACATTGCCACAGACCCGCCAGGGTAAGCGCCATGTGCTTACCATGGTAGAAGCCACTACCGGATGGCTAGAGACTTATTCGGTATCACATGCAACAGCCCGGAACACTATCCTGGGCCTTGAGAAACAGGTCCTGTGGAGGCATGGCACTCCAGATCGCATTGAGTCAGATAATGGGACTCATTTCAAAAACAATCTGGTGGCCACTTGGGCACGGGAGCATGGTATCGAATGGGTATATCACATTCCATATCATGCACCTGCGGCTGGGAAGGTTGAGAGGTGCAATGGACTGTTAAAAACAACTCTAAAGGCACTAGGTGAAGGAACTTTGAGGAACTGGGATAAGCACCTAGCCAAGGCCACCTGGTTGGTTAACACTAGAGGCTCTATCAATCGAGCTGGTCCTGCCCAAACAGAATCCCTCCACACGGTGGATGGAGACAAAGTTCCCGCAATTCACCTGAGAGGCATACTAGGGAAATCTGTTTGGGTTACTTCTCCCTCGGGCGAAAGCAAACCCATTCGTGGGATTGTTTTTGCCCAAGGGCCTGGGAATACCTGGTGGGTGATGAGACAAGATGCTGAGATCCAGTGCGTGCCCCAAGGCAACCTAGCCTTGGGGAAAACCTAATTGTGTGCCTTGAGTTGTGTTTTGCAGGAAACCAGACACCGGATGAGAAAGACCCAAACAAAGCTGATACTGGTATCCCATGACGTCCAATGATAAGGCAGCCCTAACCTGTGAACCAGTCCTGAACTTGGAACTGTGACTTTAACCAAAAGGCGAAGGACCCAAGCTGAACTGATGCTGGGGCTGATCCTTGATGAAAGGCCACCTGCCTCGAAAGACTGCATATGGACTATACATATATGCATATAAGCGCGGAAAAAAAAATAAATGATTACTGTGGGATATGGGCCGTTGATGTCATATGATATGAAATAAGGGGTGGACGTTGTAGTAGTTTTGGCTTTAGTTAGCATAGGTCCCCATTTAGGCCTCAGTTTTTAGCAGGCCTCAAAGGTTGTGACACAGATTAGAGGGGACAGGCATCATCTGACTTAAGCAGCCATAGAGGTATTTCATATCATCTGACATCATCAGGAAGTGTCGGGGAGTATAACAAGCAAGGTGGGAGGAGTCTCGGCTCTCTTTGGTCCCTGCTTCTGACCAGGACGGTTCCCGCTCCCTGACTGCTGATATCAGGCCCTCCTGCCGGTCGGCACGTCTGCTTAGCCGGGGACGTGAGCATATTCCTGTTAATTCCTCTTTCCCTCTTGCTGGGAGGTTTCCTTTGGGGAGGGGGTTTGGTTGGTTCGGAGTTTCACCTGTTAGCTGGGGCGACCTCGGTGAGCCTGTTATTTCCTGTCACCATGTGCTATTTCATATTCTGTGTTAAGCTCTCCTCTTCTCTGTATAAATATAAAAACCTCACTGTGTTTAAAGCCTTGTTTCTGCTGTTTTCCCTCACTCTCCTGCTCTGGGAGTGGACTTTTTGACTGGGTACCAGGCAGTTGGCATTTTGCCAGCCCAAACTATAACAATGTATAATTTATTAGACAGGGATTGTTTCCTGTCCTTTGTTAATGCTAAAACTAAATAGTGTTTATAAAATTTGGGCACTATTCAGAACTTTCTATCCTTAGCTTGTATTGTAGATCAAAGTTCCTAATGTTATGAATATTATTTGCATGAAAAACAATTTAAAAAACCATAATCTTAGTCCAGTTTATACATTTTATTATCACAAAGCCATGATTTATTTAGATTCTTCCTTGCTTGGTTTTAATTCAAGGTACTAAAATACATTTTTAAGGTCATTTCTACTAACACTAAGAACAAGTTGATGAATCAAGTTTAGTATTACTACTATCCTGTGTTTGCCATCTGGTTTTGCATTCTTTGTTTGCTTAACTGGTTTCTTGATGAAAGATCACTGTTCAGACTTCCAGAAAGTGAAAAATTCATAGCACTGAATGTATTAAAACAGAGATTGCTGTGAAACATTTCAGGAACTCCCATCTTTTGACATGGACACTTACTGTACTAGGCTTTCCAACTATTTTGGAATTATTATTAGTATGAAAAGGAAATTATGAAAATGATCAGCAATTCAAGATCCATTTTTAGTTGTTCCTATCTCATCATCCTATCCATCTCTGCTGCATTTAAAGTTTTAAAAGTGTGATTAAAAATGGGTAATTTATAAATTGAAACCTGTGTAGGAGCTCTTGCTCATGCTTTCCACCAGTAGTCATTTTGTACTACCAAAATCTTTTCCAGCAATGTCTTGGAAACATTTCTGTATTGATAGAAATGCAATTATGATGGAAGATACCTTTCAATTTCACTATTGTAAACCTAGAATAGTATTTTACTTAATTCCATTCATAAGAATAAATATGTTGCTACATAAAATAAGGACTACCATCAGGAAAAAGTCATTCTGCACCATAGCTCTTCAAAGAATATTTACTACTGCACTTTCATAGTATTTAATAGCAGTTTGTTTTTCAACACAGCAGAAGGTGAAAAGCCTAGATTTCAACCATTTTTTGCTCGTCTCTCTTTTCTACCCATCACTTAGTCAGCAAGATATTAAGTATAAGTTCTTTGAATCACTGCATGCAGCTAACTGTGGAGTCAGAGGGCTTTAACACAGCCAGGAAAAATCTGCCTAACATTCCTTTGGAAGAGCATCAATGAGAGTGATGATCAAGTCCACAGGTTTGCCAGTTTTCCAGGCCTAATTTAGAATTCTCTTGTCTTTAATACTTTAAAGAAAAACATTTCATGCAATGAAAAATCACAAACCATTTGGGAGCATATGGTCTTTCACTAGTATGTTAAGGAAATGCAACTAAACATCATAAACTGTGTCAGGGTAAAAATATGTGGATGGTCTGGGGATAACACAAGGAGTCTGACTCATAAATTGAGAGAGCTTGGTGGTAAATATGTGAGTTTGGAGATATGGTCATATGGAGCCCATAGTTTGCAAAAAAGGTGATGTGACAAGGTGATGGAAGTATGAATTCTTTCAATCTGGAAGTATTTGAACTGTATATAAACTGTAAGTGCCCCAGTATTTCTTGCAGCAGATTCCACCACAGAGTTTTGTTCTTCTCAGTCATTCTAGCTTTCTCAGATAAATCTTCACAATTACACTGTGTGGCTGGCTGTTGCTAATTTCATAGAAATGACTTGAGATCACTTGTGGAATTATTCTTCAATGAGCTACAATTAAAATCAACTGAATAAGTAATCTATACTAGTAGACTCAGGAACTAGATAGATGCCTTTTTTATATGTAAAAGATGCTTCATCTTTTATGTTTATGTTTTTGTTGTGTCCTTGCAAGTAGTATTGACAAGGGCTGTTGGTATGCAACAAGGGCATTATAATAATTTCTTTTTACTGCCAGAGTTATAAAAGCAGTAAGATAGACTTATAAAAATAATTTTGCACTCCAATTAAAATAGGCTGCTGAGATATTGCTCACTCTATTTTCTAGACCTGTTGCCAAGAAAAAAGCTTTCCAAATTAATATAGATGTAGAGCACAGTATCTCAAAAGATAACAAACAAAAAATTAAATCAATGTGGTTAAAAAAAATTTAAAGGTATGAAACAGCAATTTGTTATTTTTTTAATTCCATATTCCTAAAAAGTCACCATCTAGTATATGAAAATAATGTTATCAGGCAAACCAAGAGGAAATGTGATGAGACTGTAGCTAGGCACTAAAAAAGATGGAGATTCTGTTACATAGTATTCATGATGAGTTTGGGCAGCCAAGTCCCAGTTGGATTTCAGTGGTTACTTCATTCTCTGTTTTATGCCATAGTCTTTTGCTCTGAATTGCTCAGCATTTGCAAAGCCTTTTCCTGTTCAGCTGAAAAGCTATCTAAACTTGAGACCCACCAGGATTTAGAAGCAAGTCATATTAGCACACACATTTCAGAAGATGACAGGAGTGGGTCTGAAAGCAAAAGCATTTGAAACTTTTTCATTTTATAATGAGTGTATGGGAGAGAGTTCCTCATTACTTTGAGTGGTTAGAGAACTCACTTAAGAAATAAGAAACCATGTCTTCCAGTTTCTGACAGTCATGAACCCTTTCTGAATTTCTACTGCCAAATCTGGTTCTACACATAGAGAAGAGGGAAACAGCACCTATCAGATGTGAAGACCTCAAGTGAGACCCCTGTGTCATGGTTTAGACCCCTGTGTCATTGTTTAGACTCCTGTGTCTATCGTAGTTTATTCATTCCATAGACAGTATTTTGTGTAATCACTTTAGGAATTAATTGAAAAAATATTGACAAGGATGCAGTAGGAGACTGCAAGCTTCTACTGCATTCACTGATGCTTACCTACAAGAAAATGCTGCTATGTTGTGAACTTTTTGTCCAATGTCCCATTCTGCAGAATTGGCTCCAGAAGCTTGTTTCAGCAGCAAGAATGAGAGCATTGTCACCTCAGACTCTTTCTGGGACTTGCTCCCTACATTCCTCCAGGCAGAGGACTCTTTGACCTTCAGCCACAGCCAGAGTAGGAAATAGGTAAAATTTTTGGTGTTGAAATTATATTTGTATCCTTGTGTTCATTCACTGATAGCAGCTGTCATGAGAAAAGTAAATTAAGTATCCCTAGCAAAATATCTGGAGTGCTTGACAGAATCTTCTAATCAATTTATTTCCTTGATTGCCACAAGGTATGTTGCTAAGTGAGGCAGTTCTGGTCAAAAGTAGTGAGAAAGATGAGTGTTAACAATTGTTAAAATACCTCTATATGGTAAAAAGCTTTGCTGAAGTTTGGGTACTCCAGGTTTCAATTTTGATTACTCTCATTTCCTAAAAAACTCATTCTGCAGTTGAACTTCTTGCCCTATTTATATTTACTCAAGAGTGCAGACTACAGCAACAAGTTGCTAAAAAAATAAACTGCGTGGACTCTGTGAAAGCCTGTATTGTATTAATCTGATCAAAAAATTTCTCCTTCTTTCATGAAAAACATTTTCTTTTGAGTTGTGATGTTCTCTCAACAATAGAAAGAACTAAGTTGGTTCTCTCATTCTGCCACAAAAGAGGCTTTCCACAGAAAGTCACAGCACCAAGCCTGCCATAGTTCAAGAAGCATTTGCATGATACTCACAGGCACATGGTGTGACTCTTGGGGATGGTTCTGTACAGAGCTAAGGTTTGTATTTGATGACCCTTGTGGGTCCCTTCCAACACAGCATATTCGTGATTCTGTGAAAATTCCAGGATTTTTTTTAAGTCTATACTAATTCTATGGTGCAGTCTGCTATGAGGAGATAAAAGTGGAAAGCAAACGGCAAGCAAATGAATCTTTACTTTAACTTGAGGGATTGAAAAATGTGGTGACATCCCTGTCAGATTTGTGATGGGAATTCTTCACCAAAATTGAAAACTAGCTGAATTAATAGCCATCCAGTATCACTTGTTTAGACAATGGGAAGGGAATAAAAAGAGGATTAGCAGGAGACGATTCATTATGAATAATTTAACTGGCACATGAGAGAAAACATGCAGATTCACAGTCCAGTCCTATATTTCTTGGTCATTCAATTTTTTTACTGATTTCTGCCTGACTATGCATTGCAGAGATGAAGTTTTTCCATTTTTTCTTCTTTCTAGACTTCCACTTCTTTTAGACCACTGAAGATTGCAGCCTGTGGTTCTCACTTTTTCTTTCTTTTAGACTCAGTTTATAATATTCTTTTCTTCAAGATTCAATGTAAACTGAAACATGGAAGGCTCTACAATTTTTTCCGTACTTCTGGGACTACTGTTGACAACAATATTCACTCAACTATCATACAGCATCAGAATACAGTTTTTCTATTTAATTCCTGGGAAAGTGCCTTGGAACACTGCAGTCATTGTTTCACCTAAGTATGCTGGGGATGGAGCAAGCAGTTGGTCCTCAAGTCACCCTGCTGAGCCATTGCATTATGTTGGCAGAGAAACAAGAATGAACAGTAAGAACCATTATCTAGCTCTGTGTTTTAAAATATATATTAAGAAGCTGGTGCAGCTTGTGGATTAACTTCCTGTGATAGTTGCTTTAAGGAAATAAAGACTTAGAGAATTATAGAAGCTCAAACCATGACTAGAAAGAAAAGTAAATAAAACTAAACTTTGGCCAACCTTTCCCACCTAGTTAATTTGAGTTTCTGCAACCAAACTATCACTGTGAAAAAATAACTCAATTGTCAAGAGGTAAACGAAAGGCAGATAGTGGCAGTTGAATATAAAATCAAATAGTACATATTTGATCTTAAAAATAACTTACATTAAAGGCAACTGCACATTTGGAGTCCTGAATGCAAAATTTGGGTTGCAAAATGCAGTTATAATTGAAGTAAAATGTGTTTCAAAAAAGGTTTAATTTTAGTGTAAGTGGTGCTACAGGTTGTGAGCAGACTCACAACGTAGGGTGAGAATTTGTAAGGAGAAAAGATAGTTGTGCGAGTATATACAAATCATGCACTTTATTTCAGTACCTAATATTCCATTTATTATGGAATTCACTGTGGCACAAAACAACCAGGGAATTTGGATTCTAAGCTCATGTGAGGGAAAAATAAAAAAGGTTTTGTTGTTTGGGTTTTTTATTCCATTTATTAGTAAAAAATACAGGTCATGGCTTTTCTTCATATGATCTCTGGTAGCAAGTAAAACAACTTTTGCTTTCACAGAGGTGCAGTGAGGGGGAGGAAGATATGTTCTCTGTGCCTTTTACAATAATTTGGTATTAAATTAATTGCCTGCATTCTCACTCTGTATCTACAGCAGGAACTTTGAAGGCCTTAGCAAGAGACAGAAAATAACATGGGGAAAAAAGGAGTACTGATGCATTGGTTTTGTAGAAGTTGGGAGAGAGAAAGTAGGAGAGAAGAAAGATATATTAGTCAATTTTACAGGAAAATTAACTTCTGTTTCCTCTTTTAATTTCAAGATTCAGTTCTTGCATATTCAGCTTCTTTTTATAGAGCTGTAGAACTTATTACTGGTTGTCCAGTTAAATTATATTTATCCGTACAAGATTTCACTTCCTGCTTCAGTCTCATTTGTTTTAATTCTTCTGTTTGTGGGGGTTTTTTTGGTCAAAGACTTGTTTTGTTCCGTTTTGTTTTGTTTTGTTTTGTTTATGGTGGTGTTCTTTTGGCTGTGAGTTCCATTTTTTTCCCCTCAATCATTTGGCTAACAAAAGGATAAGGCAGTTGTTTTCTTCTCAGCCTAAAGCTTGCAGTGCTTTCCTGATATAACTGCAGGCCTAGAGAGAAAAATAAAAAGAAAACAAAAAAAAAAAAGAAAAGAAAAAAGTATAAAGTGGGTACCTATTTACATATCCATCACACCAAATCTATATTTTTCTCCCTCAGCTCTTCAGTTTATCCCCACCACACCCAAAAAAACCCACATGCCTCTTTAGGGCTGCCTTTTGCTCTAGACCCACACATGTCCATTAATCTCCTCCTGATAATGTTTCTCCTCCTCTCCTTCAGGACAGCTCCTTGAGCAGCAGCAGTCAAGCTGCAACTCCAACTCTTTGACTCTTTCCTTCTTCTGAATGTTACTCAGGACTCCTTCCTCTGTTGAAATTGGCCATTTATCTATTCCCCTCACCCCCAAATCCTTTGATATATATCCTCAAGGTTAGGCCTTATTGTTTCCAATTTCATCTGTTCAGTCACACTAACTCTTTTCACCTCTTCTGTACTGCTGATTCTTTATCACTGACACCAGTGGCCAAAATGGAGATTCGTTGCTAACAGGCAAGAACCACAGAGACACAGCTCCCCCAAATGGTCCTAAAAACCTAAAAGGCTCAACCTCACACAGACACACATATTTATCCTTCTGTTTGCAAGCATGAAGACTAGAAATACAACATCATTTTTCAAAGTCTAATATTTTGCATGTGTACAGAGTTAGATCACCAATTCATACTCATAATGAAATGCAGAGAACATAGTGCATGCCTCTTCAAAGGAAGGAAACTGCCACAGATGCTGAGTTTTCTGCTTCTTCAGACATGTTCATATTGAGCCATAGGAGACCATAAGAGACATAAGCTGTATACTTGATTAAAAATATGCAGGAACTCTGAAGATTATGGGGGGGGGGGGGGGGGAGGTATTTCCCTGAGGAAAAGAACTGCAATGCTGCTAATCTAAGTATTGTATCATGGTCAGAAGTCTTTTCAACAAAGAGACTGTAGAGCACATTTGCCACTCCAGAACGTCTAATAATCCCCTATGGAGGCACTGTGTAGTTTGAATAATACAATAAATAGTATAATAAAATGCTTTGGAGCTGCTTATGAACTGTTTAGCTACCTCCTTATTTTAATCAGCTACTTACTAGATTTGTTCTTTTTTAAACGTTTGAAATGGATTAAATCCTACCCATGAAGACAGCTCTGCTTCTTGCAAAATTAAGTCCTTGGAGAAAACTGTTTAATGCTGCTTGAGAGAATTGTACATGAGGAAACATGTATGTGTGTTTCCACTTTATATCACATTGCTATCTATGTAGCTTGCATGTTAAAAAGCTCAAGAGATTTTGATTTAAAGGCTTAATAAAGCTTTTTCAAGGCTAAAGATTGCATTTTTCATGTATCTTTGCTCTATTATTTCATATTTTCTTAGATGAAAGTAAAGCTGCTAGGCTAATAAACACAGAGAACCCGTTTGGACAGTGTGTTTCTTGCTTTGTTCTTTTCTTTATTGTCAGTAGTAGAAAATAGCTAATACCCTTGAACTTTTCAGCCTCTGAAGGATGAAACTATGGTTTCTGTAACTCTTCAGCACCTGAGTCATTCTTTTCTTTGCTACCAAGGGCAGTCATTACAGTTCCTCCCCATCTCTTTCTCTCTTTTCTACATCTTTGTTAAACTGTCAAGGATGTTTGAAAGCAATACAGTTCTCCTTTTTTCTAACTTCAAAGTTTGCTAGTAGATTGATAACAGACTTCTTATTGATCTCTTCTGCACCAACACAATTCTTGCTTCTTTGTAAATACAACACAAGAGAATACAGTACAGTGACAGACAGTTAACCAATATATATTTCTTTCTCCCTTCTAGTCAGAACCAGGGAACAGAAGTTCGCTTTTTAAGTCAAACTTTTTAAGAAGAAGGATAGCATCTTCAAATGTTCCTAAAGTCAAGCATATAAATCTTTTCTTTCTTCTGGATATTGAATGAAATAGATGATTCCTGAAAGTTATGGTACCTGAAATTTCTATTTACCTTCAGTTCTTTGTGGTGTTCTGGAGACTACTTCCTAAATTTTCCAAATATTAGATTTTTGTAGAAAAAATATCTCTTTTTGATGCATGTTTCTTGTTCATATTTACTTCTATTGACCATCAAAATTTACTCTTGACTGTCAGAACAGTCTGTATTCTGTATTCAGATTCTAATTGTTAAGTGTTAAACGTTACATCATTTTTAGAGGGATTAATTTCAGGCTTACCACATTTTCAGAGTGATTTTGTTCTCTTCCTGTCTAGCCCTGATCAAGTGACAGTGGGGTTCACATGTCCTGTTCTCTTGTTTAAGTTTGCATAAATCATAGTTTTTACAAATACAAGCTTGTATGGATCATAATTTTGACATTTTTGAAATGTCACTATCAGTAGTGACAACTATTGTTTCCAAAAAGAGATTTTTTTAATAGCTGACAAGGAATTTCAAATAATCATTGACACATTTTTCACTGTCTGGGCAGAGGAAGGCTCCATCAGTTTGAGATAACTGGACATCAGCAATTCTGAAATTATTCACTGATAGTTAATAAACTTTTAGAGCCATATTGTGAACTACTATCCTGATCAGCTTATTAATTCTTTAAACACTTGGGAGAAAGAAATAATAGATTTTAATCTAAACATAATCCAGAAGGAATTCTCTGCAAAGAAAACGCATCAGATTCTGAAATTCAAGAAGATCATGTCTGGGTCCTTGTGTTTCACATACATGCTGTGAAGCAGCATAGATAAAGTTGTGAAATCAACGTGTATTTATACAGTGCTTTAACTCTTAAAAAATCTATGAAAAGGCAGAAGACATAATAAAAAAGCATTTCCATTGAAACCCAAAGTCAAATGAACCAGACATGACAGTGAAATCACAGCCACAGAAAATATCTCTGTGCTAAAAGGACAGTGTATGGCAATATTATTATATGAAATGTGATGCCAACTTCACAAATAAGTGTGCAATCACAATAATCTAATAAATGATTAAATCGTATAATTACTACATTAATACAGACTTCACTTTTTTCATTTTTTAGGAGACTATTTTGATAAATGCCAAGACACATGATGAAAAAACTTTGAATTTGGAGGAGTTATTTTCCTAATATTGAATGTAGCCTTCAAAACCATTAATTTTGAAGTTACTCTAAAATAAGAGATTTTTGTTCAGTATGTGCTGTCGCAAAGAACACCTTAGAAAACAAAATGATTCCACAATAAGAACTAGTTACTATTTCATTACTATATTTTTTTTTACTTTTAATTATTTTCTAGATTTTAAATCATAATACCTTTAATATTTTAACTGTTAATTTTTGTATTTGTGTTTAACTATTGTATTATTTATAATGCAGTCTCATTCTAAAGCTTCTTCCCTTTTTACATTTCCTCTTTGAAGTAAAATACTTCAGTTTTCAGATATTAGGTATGTTGCAACATTTTCTGGAGGTGTCAGTTTCTTTTCCATTGATAAAGACCTAAAAGATCACATTTACTATACTGGTCTTCCAATTCTACAGCTAATGTTGCCTTATGCCAATCCTAATCTTCCTGCTTCAGAGCACTTTCCATAGGGCCACCTGATTCTCCCTCAGTTTGCAAATGGCTGTGCTCAATGATCAATGCTTCTTACAAGTAATTTAGGATCTTCTGCCATTGAAAGCTCAGCCTTTAGTACAAAAGTGACAGAAGTAGGGTCTGACAGTTTTAAAGCATTTTAAACATGTTATTTATTTATTTATTTATTTATCTATCTATTTATTTATTTATTTATTTTAAAATTAAAATTTAATCTTTTAATGTCAAAAGAAACTAGGGCTGCATTGTATATGACCTAAAGCAAGTTCTTGCCAAAAAATGGATTAAGACAAATTAATTTTATTTGCTTACTGTGTCTCAGTTGTGTCCATATGGAAAAGACTGATAGGTTATTATTTCATCTCAGATTTGTCCATATCCAGAGTGCTTATATGAACATATATTATCTTTCTTCTCTGGTTGTCCTTTTAAACACCAAGAACTTCTGTCAAACTTTACTACTTGATAAACATTTACAAACAGACCTGCGTGGAACTGGTTTAGAAAGGTCCCAGAAAATAGCAGTCTTAGGTATGCTCAATAAAACTCACATTTCCACTAGGATTGCATGACAAATGACTCAATACTAAGAAAGGAGCTAGTCAAGGCCATAAAACTTCAAAAAGGTAGAAAGCAGTGAGATAGACTTGTATGAATTACACTGATTCATGAATGCTAAGTTGCCCTTGGGCAGTACTACCTCATGCCAGCACTTATGCAGCTAATTAACTTTATGAAGGTAATTATTTTCACAAGGATGAACTGTTCTTGAACAATTCCTCCAATCCTGGATATGCAAGGCTTTTTTTCAGACCTTGACATAAAGGTCCTCATTTGTGATTATTCATGTCTTCAATAAATATATATATATATAATTGTAATATAAAATATATATACATATGTTTGGTTGTTTTTTTTTAACTGGGAGTGAGGTAAGAATATTCTCATTTTATTCTGAGATGTTTTAAAATTTAAATTAGAAATTTCAAATATTTCACAGATTAGTTAAAAGACTTAGCAACAATAATATGTACAATACATAAAATAATTATAGAAATAACAGTAATAATAACAACTATGTTACATGTTGGGTCAGGTCCCAGATTGATCTACCTAGATAACTTTTCCTAAGAACTAAAACCAAGTATTTTGGTGAAGAGCTAAGAAATGAAAATCAAAAAATTTCACATCCTTTTCTGTCTACAAAATAGAGACAGTCACCACAGCATTCATCTTTTAATACTTTTTCTTCCATTGAAAAATTCATTAATCTTCTCCAATTAGAAATTAATTTCTAGAATCTCCTTGAAACTTGCTCTCTTATTCTCATTGATTATTAATTAATTTGAGAAATTTCAAGCAAGTGTGAACAGTCTTTCTGCATAATGTCATTAGTCAATAACAAGATCTAACTTAGCCTGAGTTACATTTTTTTTACAGATTGTCTGAATTCTTGAAACATCACTGTATGGTGATTTGTAAATTTACCTAAGCAGTTATAGTTAGAAGCAATGAGTTCTGGGGCTTAATATTGCATGTAATAAAATCTGAACAATTTGAATCCTTTCTATATAAGTAATGAAAAGTAATTTTTTAATAAAAAATTTTATAAACTTTATAAACTCTGGCTAATAGAGATAATGTTTATGATTTGCATTGTACTGTAGAAACATCCTCATTCTGTCCAGGAAGCAGGACTGGAAATGCACTAAGAAACATCAGTAAGGAGAAGATGAAAAGAACAAACTGCATGGCTATTTCAGCAGGACTATCCTTTTTAAGTTAAGGTATTCTTCACTAGCAATGCCCACTTGGAAATCTCTCTTAAACCTGAATATGCTGATTCATTTCCAAATCACAGGAGCCAAAGTTGCTCCAGAATTTGCTAACTTTAACCAGCAGCAGCAGAGTGAAAAAGGAAAATTAGCAAGGAAGCAAGCTCTATATTAATGTTCGGTGAACCACTGTTCTGTATGAAAGGATGTAAACTGAAGATCTAGACTGGTCTTCACTTTATGTTAACAAATTTTACTTTTTACCAGATATTGAATATTTCAAGTCTTCTTGAACAGCAAATCCACTGAAATCCTACATGTGGTCTTACAGTATTTAAAGCCAAGTCATGAAAATGCAACTCTGCAGCCCCTATACAAATGAATCTGCTTTCATATTTCTGTTTCAGTAAACACAACCTTTAATGAAGATTTCTGGAAGTACATTAAAAAACACAAGACAAAGGATTGTCCATGTTTTCCTAGAAAGTGCAAAGAACAGCCAGTTTATGAGAATATACTTTTTTTGTGAAGAGATGCCCCATCAATATATTTCTATTCAACTTTTCTTTCCCCTTATCTCCTTCAGGTAAAAAATACCAGATGAAAAATAGCATGAGAAAATTCTTATCTCAAGTTTTGGAGAGTCTTAATCACATCTGCATTCAAGTAGTCTGATTAAGCCCTGCTTATTCATTTTTTTATAAAATTGCCTGAGGTACCCCAGCTCCATCTAGAATTTGGCTATGTGTCCTGTGTTAGAGAACTTATTCACAAAGAAGCCTGAGAGTGCTGAGTGAGTCCCAAAATTAATCTGTTTTCAGACTCATGAATGCTAGACACCCTGTGCAAGCCACAGAATCATTATTAATTAAAAAGATGAAAGAGGGAAAATCACTGCAAAACATTTCTTGCACTGTCTATTAATAGTAATTTCTAATTTATTTTTAATTGAAATGTTAAAAAAAGCTTATCTTACCCTTGTTCCTTGTGTAATATTTCTCTACATGTTAAATGTTCTAGTCGCCATAGTACTGACACTGTCTTCACAACACATACACAAAGGCTAATTGAAAAAAAGGAACAATATAAGAAGGGGAATAAAGGAAAAATGAGCAAAGTCACTCATTAAGTGAGGACTGTTAAAATCCTTCTCTTTTACTATGTTTTCAAGAGGACAGATCTTTCAGTGTTTTTGACTGCAGAATGACACCTTGGAGTGTCTTGAGCAGCACAGATGAAAGAAAGACACTTTTAATGTTTTGATTTACTCAAGGGTGTCACTAGATGAAAATGCTGAAGTGTCATAGAGCTCCATTTTCATGTCCATTGGCACAAGAAATGTACATTCCAGAAACTGGTTGTTGTCTATGGTCAAAGACTGCTTAATTTCACAGGGTAGAGAGCAGAAATCTCTCTTCCAAAATGTCAGCAGTGTTAACAGAGTCCTTTTGGTAGATTTTCATACTTGTCTGTATTGTTGACAGCTTGTTGTTTGTATTACCCCATGCCAAAATGTGGAATTAACAAGAAATTTGTTGTGGCAGTAGTCCTTTGTATATTAAGGATGAAAATGCCCCATGGTAATAAAAAAACTACAATGTCCTGTATGTAGTAGTAGCTTTATAATAGAAATAAAATACCATGATTTGACATTTATTTTTATCAATAATGAATCTTATGTGCTCTAAAAAAGGAGAAATTGGGCTAAACAATGATGTATAATGTTATATAAAAATACACAATTATATTTTATTTGAGAAAGTATTTTATATAAAAATATATTTCTGTCTACCTTTTCTTGCTAAGATTTCATACATACTAGTTTATGGAGGATTTTCTTTTGTGGGATTTCCTCTATAGAAAACTAGGCTGATATTATCCCCAGCAGTAGCTCCCTGAAGAAACAAATGTGTAGGGAAGGTGGTAAATCAGTCCAAGTTCTCACAATGTTACCTCCCTACATAATTCTAGAGGATTTAAAAATGGCTCACATTTTACAACCATAGATATTTCAGGACAGGGAGGAAATGTTCAGAATTGCCCCAGGGAATTATCCTTACTTGCAATGGAACATAGAAGTCTTCACTGAAGTGAGGTGGATTTCTGATGGCTAAATCCAAGGATACTATCCTAATGCTTCTCTGCTCAGCAAAGTGTTGTTTTCCTTTTTTCACCTTAACTCAGAAATTAGACTGTTCATGCAGGATACAGTAGGTCCCGTCTACAAAGATACTTAATGTTGGTTCCACAAACGGGTTTGCTGTCTCTACTCAGTCACTATAGCGACTCCTCATACCTACCTATGTGCCCCGGGGTCCCTATCAGCCTGGGACCATCAGTCCCTGCCTCAGTGATATAGGTATGCCTGGCTCCAGCTCCAGCTCCACCTCCTTGAACAGGACTTTTTCTAAATAGCTCTTCTCCTACAGAGACCCTGGGACATGCATCATAGCTTGCTCTGCCTTGCCTCTAAACCTGTTTCCAGGACAGACCTTGGATGCACATTGCAGGTTGATCTTCAGCCTGGTCAGGAGCATCTTCTTTGCTCATGACTGGATCTCAGTCCTGCCTGCTGTGTTCAGACTCTGTGGAACTACCCACATTGCTGAGGACATGACCAGCTCTGGGATTGCTCCAAGGCCTTTTTGAGCTGCCTGACCTCACTGTGCCTTGACAGAATTAAACCTAAATGTTATGTTATGACTTGTCTCCCAAGACCCATGTGCTGGACTTCTTTGTGTGGGCTTATGAATCTGCAACTCCAACTACCAAAGCTTTACCTCTGTGCAAAAGGTACTTCAGTTTCATCAGACCAAAGAACCTACCACTGAAAAGATATCTGACCTTCATCCTTTGGTCTGAAGATCTTTTTTGTGTTTTACAAACTATAGGCATGAATAAAATGGATCAACTGTCTTTTATGTATTACTTAATATGGGCAGCTTCCTCCATTTAAAGTGGAATGTTTAATAAAGTCGTGTTCCCATTTTTTTTTAATTTTCCTTGTTCTTTTCCTCTGCCCCAGATAATCTTTTCTATACAGAATAAACAAGATGAGAGACACTCCCTGCTGTTGAAAATAAACTATCTTGTTGATTATTGCATTTACCAAGGAGATAAGAGATGAGAGTTTGTATTCCCTGAGACAGAAATTGGCACTGACCCTAGGTCTCTCCTGTTCTGGGGAAATGAGTTAGACATTGAGGTATTTTATAAAAAGGACAAAACAGGTATGGCATCATCGACAGTGCTTGAAAGAAAGTCTTCCTGCTTTGTTTCTGTGAAACAATTAGTACTAGAACTAAGAAAGACTGATTTTCTGTGGATTTATTTTTTGCAGCTGATTGACTCTCCAATCCATCAAAACACAATCTCTGACTGAAGTTTTTCCTTTTATTAGCATGTGTATACATGCTCTAATATTAGGTCATAGTAACAAAGAAGGTGTAGATTTTAAGCTGAAATATTTTCCCTCAGTCAGAACTGTCAGTGTCTCTAGCTTTCTGCCATCAAGTTTTTTAACAAGTAAGAAAAGTTGGATGCGACATGGGTAATAAGGCACAGGCCTGGGCTTTGTCTGGGAAACAGTCCTTTTATGTAAAATTTTTGCTAGAGTCTATTGTAACAGGCATAGTCATTGACCAGTGTAGAGTCCTTGCTCCATTGCTGATGTAGCTATTGAGAATACACATAAACAGAACAAGCTGTAAAAAATTATTAAAATAATAAATAAATATACTCTAATACAATTGAAATCTGACATTTTTTTAAAATTTATGGAATCATAATGTAACAAAGCTCCTGATTTTACTAAATAATACATCACTGCACCTGTTAGATGTGGGAATTAAGACATCACCCAACTCTTTCTTTGTTAATAGTTCTGTAATGTTTTTACACTTAGAATGATGTGAGCAAAACACGAATATAGCTTACATGTAGACTCAAGAACCTCTTATTAAATTAATTTAAGAATTTACAGCCTAAAATAATGCAACAAAAATCATTACTGGTTCTTGATATTTAAATTTCTTGTGCAAAAAAAACCTGTCTGCCCCTTGTGCTCACACTTCAGCTGTCCCTTTGGGTGCTAAGGTCTATGGGATTGGTCTTCTTCAAGAAAAAAAGAGAAGAATGAATGAAAAGGGGGTTCAGGGATGAGCCACTGGCATCCTTTATTCTTTATCTTGAGATGCCTCAGACTGATGGTGGAGATTTCTTCCACCTGCTCAGTCATGCATCTGCTTATTTTCTTGAGTTCTTGTCTTGGGTTGAGCTGGCAAAATGCCAACTGCCAGGACAGAGTGAAAAGGGTTCCTCCTCCCCACAACCAGCTAAGGGAAAGAGAAGAGGGAGAGGAAAAAAAAACCCTCAAACCAGGTTATGCTGAAACTAACTACATGTATTTATACAGAAAAGAGAAAATTAAGAGGAAACTACAATATAACACACACACAAGTTATGTGTACCAAGAAATAATTTCCCACTTCCTAGTAAACACAAATTCTACCATTTTAACTACAAATCATTCTAGAGAAGTCAATTCTTCAGAGACAGACTTAAGCAGAGAGAAAAGCTAAGAACAAACATTTTACTTCCCTAAGATAACATGATGGTAAGCTGGTGCTCTGGGCTTGGGCGTCCCCATCCCTCCTGGGATAGCAGAGTGTCTTGCTGGGACCACAGCTGTGAAGCAACTGAACAAGCCACACCCACACACCAGCTCTTACCCCTTTTGAGATGATGCAATATGGTATGGAATACAATATTATTGGCTAGAAGAAGTCAGCTGTTAGCTAGCTCAGCCCAGCTCAAGTCAGATGAAAATTTCAGGCCTAATCTGAACTTTAAAGCCTAACCTCTTGGCCTACTTGGCTAAACCCATAACAGTTCTTAAAAAGCTCCTTTCCCTTTCCCCTTTCCCCTTTCCCCTTTCCCCTTTCCCCTTTCCCCTTTCTCCTTTCTCCTTTCCCCTTTCCCCTTTCCCCTTTCCCCTTCCCCTTTCCCCTTCCGCTTTCCCCTTTCCCCTTTCCCCTTTCCCCTTTCCCCCGTTTTTTCACTATGCAGTAATTTTTCAGTTTTCTTAGACCTGTATCATGTATGGTTACAACGTTACAGAATCAGAGTTAAGCTACAACAAAGTAAGCCACTGCAGAAAAAGAGTAAAGCTACAGGAAGGAGCCCTCCTGAGCCTTCCCTTACATTTTCTTGCATTGAAGGAACCGTGAAACAAACCCACAACTGCACATGACAATTATCAGTAAGTCCCAAGGCCAATGTTAAATGAATTTGAAGCCAGTAGCCTGCTGCTAAGGAAGTTTTATTGACTGAGATAAGTAGCCTTTGAGTTAGCAGACTCACCTTTTTTTTTTTAATTCCTTGTTCACTACAGAGAGTGGGAAGGAGTGCAACTCAGAATTGCTACCAGCAGAAGTTCAGAGACTAAATATGGTGTGTAACAGTACTCATGTCCCCTTTTGTGTCTGCCTGTCACTCAAGGGCTTTAAAAGTATACAACTTTACTCAGATCTGTAGGTAACTACACAATTTATACATGGAATAGAATCATAGAATCTACTAGGTTGGAAAAGACTTCTGAGGTCATGGACTCCAACCTTTGACCAAACACAGTCCTCCCTACTAGACCATGCACTATGTGCCACATCCAGTCTCTTCTTAAATACTTCCAGGGATGGTGACTCAACAACCTCCCTGGGCAGCCCATTCCAAAGCCCTATCATTCTTTCTGTAAAGAACTTCTTCCTAATGTCTAACCTAAACCTCCCCTTGTTCAGCTTAAGACTGCGCCCTCTTGTTCTACTGCTTGTTGCCTGGGGGAAGAAACCAACCCCCATGTCACTACAACTTCCTTTCAGGTAGTTGTAGAGAGAGATAAGGTCTCCCCTGCGCCTCCTCTTCTCCAGGCTAAACAAGGAGATACAGCTGATGTCACACCTGATGTTTTTTGCTTTTTCCTGTTCTTTTTTGTTTTGTTTTGGGGTTTTTTTTGTTGTTGTTGTTGGGACAGGGGGGGAGTTTATTGTTTTTCCCTCACAGTACACAGAGGTAAGTCTAACTGTCAGATGTTATTGAAATTCGTGGTTCTGATTCTGTATCAAATTGCAGGGAGCTACACTAAATTTGCAGGATCTTCTTTAATATAAATGACAAATAAATCATAGGACCATTTATGTATGGGAATATTGTTATGTGTTCAGTGTTCCATGATGCAAAAAGTGGGCAGTCAGACAGCCCAAAACAAAATAGATGATAAAATACTGAAAAGTTAAAGGCGTATTACTTAAACTTTCATTACAATGCAATGACAACTAGCAACACATTCCTCCTACTATTTTAGAATAATATTAGTAATAATAAATGATAGTCTACCTACATTTAAATAATTGAAATTTTTTTTTCTCATTTATTCAAATAACTGAAAGTTACAGCTACATAGATGGGTGCCATCCCTTCATAAATGGGTGGACTTGACCTCAATATTTGGAGTCTTTTTAGCACAACTGTAAAGTAAATATGGACAAACTTAAATGTTTCCTCATTTCCAAAGAAAATCAATATCCCTCTTTTTAACAGACATATTTTTATAGTATCACAAGTTTTCTTCTTATCTGAGCTTCCATGATTGCTTACATGGACACTGAGATAAAAACCTGAAGATCTTTTACTCAGAATTCTTAAGTCTAACAGAGATTAAGTGCAAAAAGTTTGATTTTTTTTTGGTAAAAAATGTTGCAGATGATGAGTTTAATCAATGCTCACAGGTGAAAGCAATATACCATTGGAGAGTAAAAATTCTGTAGAACAGTAGCGACAGAAGGTGGCTCAGTGGTTGCATTTGCACAGGTGGCTTTAAAATATGTTCCATGTCAACTATATAAAACCTCAACCTGCTTTCATTGAAGCTGATGGCAAAACTCCCATTGAATTCAGTGGGAGCAGGAACAAAGTTCTTAACTGTGCCTTCATAGAAATTAATCTCCTCCTCAGTTCTCATGTAATATACATATGCAGCCTATAGTTAGAAAATGTCATATAATTAGTGTTTAGAAAATCACTTGCAGAAGTAGATCTTAATTGAACATCTGATAAATTAAAAAATATTGATAGTACTTGTTTTTCTTTAAGCATTTATATTTCACAAACTACTGTTGACTGTATGAGTCACGAGTTTAGGAAGTATATTTCCCATTGTTAACACTATGGAAATCTATTTTAAGTTGAGTAATTTAATTAATCATATTTGGCATTTCTAAGTCTGTTAGAAGACACACTATTATACATAATTAAAGAGGAGAATAAATAATAAAATGCAAATTGAAAAATTATTTGCATAAATATTTTCAGAATTCAGCCCTAACTCTGTTTTTCCAAACACACACCAAACAAAACTTTTAGCAACAAGTACCAAAACTGTATTATATCTGTGGTTACCATTATGTCATTTTTCTGCAGCACAATCCGGTGGGATTTGGTATCATTCCATTGTTTTATAGTAAGAAATATTAATTATTTTTCTGACATTTCAGTAAGCATTTAGACAGTTGATTTTGCACACTTTGTGTTCTCTACCTTATCAGTTATTATCATTGATACCAAAGGAACTATTTTTCTTTTAAAAACCAATTTTATAAAGTATTAACTTTGAATAATTATGCTTTTATAGTTTTTGTCATTAAACATGGTGGCAAGAGTTATGAGACAATGTATAAGTGAGTTGTAAATATGTGTATTAAGTCATAATTGTATGCAGCAGGGTTTCATGTCTCTGAGTGTATGCGCATCAGTATGTATAAATAATTAATCCCTTAAGTTGTCAGGAACATTCCAGTCAGTCATCTGCATACAGTAGTTAATGGACAGGCTTGAGACAAAGGACCAACTTGAAACCAGGTGACTGACTGATGGAGCCCTCACAATTTGACTAATAGTACAGAAGCTGTCCAGATGGAAGCTTTGGACAGTTTGGAAGCTAATTCTGCATCTAGTTCAGTTTATATGCCTAAATATGTTGATTAACATTCTGTGTGGAGCCTCCGAAGGACTCACCTAGGTCATTGCTGCTACAGATGTGACTGCTTTGTTCCTAGGTAGGACACCTGTGGACAATAGAAACTCTTCCTGAAGAAATAGTTGCATAGGACAATCTTTTGTATGAAGAAGTTTAGGTGTTTTGTATGTGTTTTAAATGTATCAACAGTGTTGAATTGTGATGGTTAGCCACACATGACAGCACGAGATTGGATTTTCCATGTAGGTATTACACCATACCAAGACTCCAGTTAATTAAATCTTTCTTCCTTTTTAACCAATGATGAGTATCAGAGTGCAACAACATTATTAATGAGTCAGTAACCTAGTAAGTACCTAATGACATTTAAGATTCTTGAAATTCTTCTTCCTGGTCTGAATCTGCAGAAGACATAGCTTTCCTCTAGGTGCCATGCCTGGCTGCCTCATGTTGTCTCAGCACGCAATTTGTCCGAAATACCATTGATTTAGTTTAGACAACAGTACAGCATTCTTAATACTTTCTTTACAGATCTGAATTTTTCTCTAGGCTCCATTGACTACATACAGACAGAAACATTTAAGTATTTTGACTCTTACTTCTCATGCTCGGTTAGCTGGTGCGCTTTTACATACTATTTTCTTTGATATCCATTGACTAGAGTAGGAGCTTATACATTTAGACACCTCACTACCTTGACTCTTGTTATAGTTTGAGCTGGCAAAATGCCAACTGCCTGGTACCCAGTCAAAAAGTCCACTCCCAGAGCAGGAGAGTGAGTGAAAACAGCAGAAACAAGGCTTTAGACACAGTGAGGTTTTTATATTTATACAAAGAAGAGGAGAGCTGAACACAGAATATGAAATAGCACATAGTGACAGGAAACAACAACAGGCTCACCGAGGTCGCCCCAGCTAACAGGTGAAACTCTAAACCAACCAAACCCCCTCCCCAAAGGAAACCTCCCAGCAAGAGGGAAAGAGGAATTAACAGGAATGTGCTCACGTCCCCGGCTAAACAGACGTGCCGACCGGCAGGAGGGCCTGATATCAGCAGTCAGGGAGTGGGAACCGTCCTGGTCAGAAGCATGGACTGAAGAGAGCAGTGACTCCTCCCACCTTGCTTGTTATACTCCCCGACACCTCCTGATGATGTCAGATGATATGAAATACCTCTATGGCTGCTTAAGTCAGATGATACCTATCCCCTCTAATCTGTGTCACAACCTTTGAGGCCTGCTAAAAACCGAGGCCTAAATGGGGACCTATGCTGACTAAAGCCAAAACTACTACAACTCCCATCCCTGATGTCTAGCATCAAGTGACTCAGAATCTACATGGAAGAAGTGTTTGATATCTGATGGATGTTCAAGATAATAGAGGAAAATATATATTGAGATCCAGTACTTGAAGACTGAAAAGAAAAAGGTACTAAAATTAATTTTGCGTTTTTAACACTAAGGGCAGCTAATTACTGAAAGTATTCTGAGAGGTCTTTAATAAGAATCAAATAGTCTGCTTGAAGAAAACAAATTCTTATTTTTATCTTGCCTCTTTAAACTGTTTTGCTTAGAATAGGTGCTGTTGTAGTTTTTCTTCCTTCATATTTTCTGACAAGTTTAAGTTATTTAAGGACCTAAATCTATTTGTTGTAGCTATTTGGATCAGGATGCAGAAAACCCTTTGCTTAGCAAATTAAATGGAAGGGAAAATAGTCTTGTCAATCTGGATAATGGTCCTGCATATTGATCAAACAGATTGCTTATTAGATTTTTGAGAAGGAAGACTGCAGTTTAATATCTAATGATTATTCTTATGTCAATCTAAGCAATGATAGTTAGAGTGTGATTAACACTGTGATTGAGATATGTGTCTAGTTCTTTTCCTTGGATATTTTTGCCCCATTATCTTTCTGGATGAAGTACTGGTACAAATTGCTGGTACAGATTTGTTTTATACCTTTATCTTTAAAATCTTGTACTTTATGATTAAATGGCAGAATTTTTATACAGCAGCAAGTATTATGAATAGGAATAGTCTTACTTTGGTTGACATTTCTAAAGGTTTGCCTTTTCTTTGGATGTGTCTAATCTTCCACATTTATTATCCTGTACTTTTAATAGGGCTCATGTGTTGTGTCTGAACAATTCCTAGATATACTCAACTCTGAGCAGATTTCTCAGCATCCTTTGAGGAACATTGTATTCATTGCAATTCAATCCTTGAATACAAGCTCCAGAAAAAATGCAGAGTATAGTGTATTCCCTTATCAGGCTCTGTTCAAGGATAAGGTCTGAAATGTTTTGAAGTACTTTAAAGCGGACATCAGTGTATTTCCTGCACTGATGCAGCCTAATATAAAAAAACTTTTTGCAACCATCAAAGTTGAAAGACTGCTAAGATTTCAATCTCACCAAACTTTGGTCTGAAAAATCTGTAAGTACCTCCAACTGGTCATTTATCATTTATTACTATGTAGAAAATTATCAAAATCTAGGGTATATGTAGGGAAAAAAAATAAGGGCACATAATCAAATGTAGTGTGGTGTGTCCTAGGTTCTCAACTCTACTTCAGGAATGGTTATGTGTTTCATAAATGGTGACTAGATAAAAAGCAGAAATAATAGATTCAGTGTCAAAAAGGCATCATCTTGCCTTATTTGAAATATAGAGGTTAATTATTTCAGAACCAGGATCTTACCTACAGGTTTTATTTCTGCCATATTAAATCCTTTTCACACAGAGACATAATCTGAAGAAAATAGAACACCTCACCAACTTTTCTATTTCACCATGAATTGCCTATCACTTAAAGATTATAATTAACCCAAAGAAATTTAAAACTGTGGCCTTGAATTTTCTTGGACAGAGGGATGAATTCAGCTTCAAAATAGAATTTCAAGTGGACAATTGAGGGCTGTGAGATTTTCAGACCTCATGTTCCCTCACAAGAGGTGTGGATTGTATGCTATGTGTCACAGGAAAATTATTGCCTTATTCTTCCCATGCAAGAACGTGAGCCCTGGAAAGTCATGCAATTTTGACACACTGCTATGCCCATTATTTCATGCTGGATGAAAGAGCAGTGTAGGAGGCTTTCTGCTCTGCATGTTTTTCTTGATTATATTTATTGCATTTCTTCACTGTAGACAGATAATATTTCTTTAAATCTGGGTCTTGGTACAGATATAATAGAGAAAAATTAACTGTTTTACAGGTAAGTAATTTCAGAAATTTACTCTCAACTATCTTCAGTCTTTGCGATGGTTGATTAAACACTGCAAGTTCAGTCAGATTATGTTAATATATATGTGAACATTAATCTGCAAAATATTAAAAAAGCCTTTATGAAATTAACACTATTTGCAGAAAAATACATTTATTCTTGTAGTCTTATTATAGCATGATTTTTAGGTTCTTTCCATCTCTGTAAATGTTATGTTGAAACAAACAAATTTACATTATAGATTCTGTTCCATCAATTTTTTTAGCTGTCTTTCATTTGATCCAACACTGAGAAAATGTTCTGAGTATTATCTCTTTATCTGCTCAAACAACAATATGTTAGGAAGTTGAAAAGCTAGAATTTTATGTTTGCTCTTTCCACCATTCTGTGAAATGGCTTTATCTCACCTGGAGATTGAAGCTAATGTGTGTGAATCCAAGATATACTGTGATTAGTACATGCAATTTTCAAAATCAAATTCTAAATGCCTTTCCAATTTCTTTATTTTCAAAATATAACTTACATTTGAATTTAATTGCGCTAAATACAAGCATTTCATAGATTTGTCATCAAGTAAATGGTTCACCATTACACAATTGAAAAGTGGCTTTATCAATATGTAATGATCATTTAGACATACTAAAATGTAATGCCATAGAAAAAGCAGAACTGTAAAACAAGAGGACTATAGGGATTACTTATGAGAATTCATTTTGCTTTCAACTATTTTATGAAGCCTTTAGAGATCTCTACTTTTCTCTTGAATAATTTCTGTGAATTTTGAATATGCAATGAAATTTTTGGCAGATGATTTGTAAGAAGCATTTTTTCTTTTTTTTCTAAATTAAAAATGCTTGAGAAAAGAAGGGGAGGAAGATTTCTTATTTCACTTCTGACATAAAACAACCATAGAATATCTTCTTCAAATATTTACAGATCTGGATCTGTTTTGCTTTGCATTTCCTACTTTCTGCTAATGGGTGTGTTGAGAGTTTGTTGGAGTCTTCTGGTTTTACTACCACTTGTGACACTGTGAACATTAGACTTGAACTCAGGAGACCTTCTGTGATCTTCTCTTGGGTCGGTCATATTACTGCTTCATGTCCTTGGGCAACTGCCTTAACCAATATAGCAGCAAATTTTCTCCCACTGACGTCTTGTTATCGGTTAAAATTTTACCAGGAAGGTAGAAACAAGACTTTTAGCTAGTCAGTGTGAATAAGGAAGAACTAATGAGAAGTGGCCAGAACTGCTCTAACTTAGGGGAGAGCAAAAGAGAGATCTGAATGCACAAATCATCAAAATCAGCCATGACCTAAGAAGGGGCAGCTGGACTTGTTCAGGGTGTGCAGGGGCACCTGTCCCTTAAGAGGAATCAGCCAGCAGACAGATCACAGAAGTAGCATGGAAATTCTTTTTCTATGCATATCAAACTAAAGCTGTTGGATGCTGCCACTGTGGAGATGACAGAATTTCCAAGGAGTTTTTCACCTGACCAGCCTGATCAGGAGTGATATGAGCAATGGGCATGTGTTTTCCCTGTGAATTCCATGCATTTCTGGCCTCTAATTTGATCAGCAGTGTTGAATAAATAATAAATTGAAGGTGGTTTGTAAGTAATTAGTTACTCCTTTGGGTAACAGAAGCTCATTGGAACAGGTGTGGTCTCCTACCATGAAAGCCTGCAGTACCATGCTCATCATGTTGGAAGCCTTTAATCAGTAATGTTTTAAAATTAATGAAGACTAAAATGAGAGGTTAATCCAGACAAAAATCACTTATCCTTTTCCTAAATTTGGATTTAATGAGTCTTAACCTGATCTCATATACAATAACATACGTCACTGGGTAAAGGACATTATTCTGACCATATTGTTACTAACTTATGTTTATAGATGAAATTCCAGTCTTAAAATTGTTGATGTATTGTGTGGGTAGTAAAATTCTAATTTCAATACCCATGTAAAATCTTTATTTGACAAATCATAAAGGATGAGAAATCCACTGTTTCCTTGATAAATTACTGCTCATTCACTTATACTTCACTCAAATATCCTTCTACTTATACTTGATACTGATTATTCATATAATCTGTTTAAGGGAAAAAAAAACCCTCTGTAGTCAATATATTGAGTGCTTTATGATGAATATAACTAAAAATAGTAATTTAAAATACTAGAATATTTTTCTTTGTGAGCATTTATTGTTTTTAAAATATTTTAAAATATTTTTATTTATTGAAGAAAATTGAACTTACGAACATTTTCTATTAATATATGATATGGTTATGACCACATTAGCCAGAGAGAAAACTCTCAAAAGCTTTAGTGAAAAAAACATTAAGCAGTTTCTCTTCCATAGTTTCTGTAGATTTCTGTATCCTCTACCCATTTAACACCATATACAACTTTGGAATGGTTTTATGCCTTCACTTTTATAATAAACTGTTAGCAGATTTGTTTTTATTTAGAACTTATATAACTGTTTCTTAATTTTCTGATCTGTGTATAATTAGATATATGATTTACTTCCTGTTTTCCATGTATGCTCACAGAATTTGTTCTCACTCCAGTGGATTTCCAGAAGGCCATGTGGTTCCATGATTACATCAGCAGCCCTTTGCCTTGAGGAGTTCAACTGGGGCTCTGGTGTTAGGGTTGTGTCATTGAACTGGCAGTGCATTGGTTCTCTCAGGAGCAAAGAAGGACTGCTGAGACTGAGGGCAGTGAAGGGTCTAGAGTCATGTCCAGCCTCTTCTTCCACTTCAGAGTGACAGAAAGTTTAGGAAACCATTGTCCTGGATGTGAGAAATCCCAGAGTTTCTCTGTCCATCAGCTCTTGAAATATGTCCTCTGAAATGAGGTTTTTCTTCATGACTTTCAAGCTTCTGAGCAGCAGTCTTATGAGACTAGGTTATTAAATTAATTATTGGCCTGGACACATTCGGGGGGGGAGGGAGGGGGGCGGGGCGGGGGGAATAGATCACATTTCACACAAGTGAGGTGATACCTTATCCCACACCTCAGCCCCTGCAGCCTCACCAGGCAAGTCCAGAGCAGCTGTCAGAAGGCAGGCTGGGAACACACACTCACCACCCCCTGAAGCCCTTGATCCAGCCTTGGAATAGGAAGCACTGTGGGAACACCACACTGCCCCCCAGAGCCCCAGAGTGGCTGGTGGGCTGGGAGTTCCACCTGGGAGGTAAAGCCACAGGGGACTAGAGCAGATAAAACTGGAAACATGGTCTCGCCATGTTTGAACCTGCCATGGACTGATGCGAGATCTGGGAATGGTGTCTATATTTCTCTTTTTTTTCTTTCTTTGCTTCTTCTCCTAGGCTCCTTTCTTAATAATTTGGGTAACTTAGGACTGGATGGGCTGGAATTTGCTAAGTTGTATGTGTAAGCTTGTGCTAAGTCAATGCTTTGTGGAATACTTTGTTTTGGTTGCAAGTTGCCCTTTAAACTTTTGCCAAGTTCCCTTAGTTTCCAAAGTTTCCCAGTAAAAGTACCCTCTGAGGAAACTTGTGTAGAGTTTCTCCTTTGTGTTCTCTCTTAAGGTGTTAAAAGACCTGAAGGCTCTTCTAATATATTTGAAGGGTGGTGATTATTGGAGCCTTGTATATTTTTAAAATAAAACCCCTTTGGGAGCTTGTAGTTCAAGACATGGTTTTACGAGATTATTCCTAGGGTACTGAAAACTATTTTTGTGCTCCAGAAGAAGAAGTTGTGGGGATTTTCTTGATGATTTGCGTTTGGGGTGGGCTTTTTTTGGTTTTATTTTTTTGTTGGTTGGTGGGAGTTTGGGAGCTTTGGGGTTGGTTGGTTTTGTATTTTTTTTTTTTGGTTTGGTGTTTGGTTTCATGGTTTTTTTGTTTGTTTGGTTTGGTTTGGTTGGATTTTTTTGTCTAATACTGACACTAACCAGAAAACAATCAAATGAAATGGAGAAATATGGGAGGGACAGTAGAGGTTGTGGGTGGAAGACACTAAAGGAAAACACACAAGAGCATAATGTAAAGATAAGGTAACATTGTCTATTGGATACATATTTACCCATCTAGCTATTCATCAATGTTTCTGAATTATAGATTAGAAAAAGACACTTTTTAACATGGTAAGTAATGTAAAATAATAACAAAAATGTTTAGAATTTACCCTCCTATTATCTTTATGGCTACAGTTACTTATGCTTAAGAAGCACTCAGAAGCACTTTTTTCTAAAGCACTTAAGAATGCCAATAGGTTTAGATTCCCAATTAATGGTGTCGAGGAAGGAAAAAAGCAAAATTGTTCCTAGTTTCAGACTAAGGTTTTGGGAATTCAAATTAATGAAATGGACCAGACCTAGAAGCAGTTAATCACTTTATGTTGTACAGATACTGGCAAAAGCAGAAGTCATGCAGGGAGTTTTCCTCACAATTCTCTATAAGTAAAAAGTTATACAACTCTCTATGCTAACTGATTTAATTAGGGTGCCTTTAAATTAGAACAAAGTTCATTTTCTTAGCTTTTAACAGGCTCTCATAGGACAGTTTGGTTTTGACTAGCAACAATGTATGATCTCCCTTGCCAGGGCATTCAATTTCTCCTCAAATTAATTTAAATCCTCCCTTGTAATTTAAAATTTTTATTTGTCATTGTCAATGTAACATCAATTATTTCTGGCTCTGCCCTCAATTTGGCTTCAAGAATCAGTCTCTTGGTACTGTTTAAAAACTTGTTAGGAATTTTAGGAAGGGATACTGAGCAATCTAATGATAATTATTTTTGTCATTGTTAGCTTGAGTAATCATGTAACCTTTGTAAAAGAGTCAGATAATGGTGCTATATTCTACAGGAATATGAGTTGTATAAACTAAAAACATAAAATGTGACTTGGTTGGGAGTTTCTAAATAACTGTAGGGTATGAATTAACATATGTGAAAGCTTTACTTTGTAGGCACGAAAATTAATTTTCATATCTTTGTTTTGTATCTCATGAACATCAGAAACTCATTTATTTTCTTTCATTATTTTTTCCCTAGATTGCATTTTCTTAGTAATTTTCTTTCTTTATCAGAAGTTCTAATACCATAGTTCCATAACTATTTAGCAAGCAGTCTGATAATGCAACACTCACTCTTACCTTCTCTTCATACTCCATATTGCTGATGAACATAGTCCCTTTGTCACTCCTGTCAGTAACTTTTTTCGAATCTGGATGTGACCATATGTGCTGACTTAATGAATTATGAGCAGTACTATTATATGCCTGCAGGATACACTTTGTCTTTGTTCAAAAACCCCTCAGATATATCACAAAAACCCCAAACTATGGACTCATTTTTAGTGATAGTCATACTAAAAATAGTTCTATGAGTTCATTCTTTGCTCTACAGAACCTTTTTAAAATAAAAATAACTGAAGCTAATGTATTCCTTTCCCACAGGGTCCCACTGTCTGTCATCAAATGCATTTCTCTCATGAGCCTCACAAGTTTACAATGTTACAGGACACAGTCTCTGTGGTAAACAAGGTCACTGTTTCTTACTAAACAGATTGTCAGCCCTGAAGGATCCTCATTTAACTAATGAATTTATAAATTAATAAGGTCTTTCATTCCTTTTGTAAAAGAAAATATTTAGATGGGAAGGAGAAAAAGATAATAAAACAACAATGAAAATTCTCTGTGCATCATAAGGTGCAGGTGGATTTATCACTGCTCAAAATTTGTCCCAAGATTTTCAGTTCAACCAGTGGAAGCGCAAAAGTACCTCACCCTAAGAATTCAGGATCTATCCAAGCTGAAAATTTGAACAATCATGCTTTCGTGGCAATGTTACATAAGAAGAAGTAAGATTTAAATCTTTTTGGTTAGAGGATCAGGTGTCATTTGTATCTCATCTCAGTTTTGTTACAGATCTCTTTTTCCAGTATGCTTGGAAGGGGTAACCATATGAGAATTTAGTATTGTTTTCTCAATTGTTTCCTTTATTTTCCTGATTTGATAGAGGAATTTTTTGCTCCTTGGGTGTCTTTATAACCAACTCAGAGTAGAGAAGAGAAATTTCAGAACAGGAATGAGTGAAAAAGGGAGGGGCAGGTCTTTAGAGTCTCTGAGTTTGGCCACCTTGCACTAGCTTGGAATGAACCCAACGTGATTTACATTCTCTGTGCATATCTTTATGCAGAAGTGCTGCTAACTCAGCAGTGTGTTTCTCTTCAATCAGTGTTGAACTGAGTGTGACTATGGTTTAGGCACACTGATAATTGTCTATCTGGAAAGAAGTAAAAGCAAGTACTGCAATTTTCATTTTGAACACTTAACTGCTGAAAGACAATCACGAGTGATTTTACTCCGAGACTCACTCTTTCAGAACTTTGAGGCAGATTTTTCTTCACAATGAACTGCAGCCTGAAAATGACCTTGTTATAAAAAACTTCGTGAAGAATGAAGTTATTTAGATAAATGTTAATTCTTCATGTGGTCATTCATGCACCTCAGATACAGTAAGAAGGAAAAGAGACACTTAGTATAGGGAAAACAAATGGTCTGGGCTAGGGCTGTATGTAAGGTATTTAAGAGGCAAAGACAGAAATAAATTGACAGGTTGAAGGCAAGGTCATTGCCAATAACATGTCAGGAGTACTTAATGAGAGAAACAGTCCTTGGTATCTGTTAATGTAGCCCTGTAGCCCTGTAAATATAGTGTTACCATCACTTTTAGCAGGTCGTAGGATCAGCAATGAGGCTTTCTGGGCTTTGTCTAAATTTGCATTGGCCAATGTAGAGTTTTGTTTTGACTTCTTTGGACAGAAAAGCCATTTTTTTATAACTACCAAGTGACCTTTGTTTGACCAATTGTACTTTTTATGGAATAATTTTGAGGTAGAATGAAATATTCAGCATAGAATGAAATACTTGTAGCTAACTGTAGAACAATGATGTAGTGCAGAATACAGGCATGGTATGACAGCAAAAGCCTTGAAAGTGAGGATGTGGAATGCAGTGTTGGTAAAACTTCAAGAGGATAGGTGAGACACATAAATGACACTAGCAACCACAGAGATGTAAACAATTCACCAGATAAAGAAAGAGAGACAGGAGCTGGTGCAGAATTGGTTTTAGGAATAACAAACTAAATGAAGAACAAGTATCTGACATAGTTTAGAAAGGCAATAGCTAGTAAATATAGATGTAACATAGAGGTGCAGACAAATGAAGGAAGAGAAATAATAGTATGAGAGAAAATCTTTAATAAAAACATCTCTAATGTATACAAATGTCCTCTTCTTAAAAGAAGAGGAGGAAACTGACAGCATCATGATCATCCCTTCAAGAGGCTTGGGAAACTGTCAGTTTGCTGTAAGCCTTTCTCCCCATGTCCAGGCTGAAACCATATCCTTCAGATTCACTCAGAAACACTAGAGTGTAAAAGTAGAAAAAGGGGTATGTATTAGGAATAGTGAGGGTAACAATTGTATTATTAGTGAGCTTTCCTACAATACTATTCTATTTTTTTTCCAGCAATAGTAGAATCTGGACTTAATGTTTATATCAATATCACCAACTGTATTTTACTTAGCTTTACATATTAGATATGTTGCCTTTTTGCTTCAGTTGAGGGTTTGAAAGTAAATTGAGTAAGCAGTCTGAGACAATGTTAGAACCTGGGGTTAATTATTAAAAGTAGGTTAAAATATTTGACAAATTAGCAGGATCTCTGACTCTTGAAAGTTGCTAATGTGTTAAAATTGGTTAAATTTGGTTAAAATTGTTAAAAACGCGATCTTTTTTAGGGATTACAGTCAATGTTATTTGTTGGCATATGCTACATTTTATCAAGGAAAATTCTAGGACAAGTGTAACACATCACTTCATATGATTTTCAGAATGCCTACACAACACATTATCTAGTTTGTTCAATTAATTCAACAAGACTAAACATTTAATTACCCAGTTTTAAGCAGTTGCATACTATAATAGTAAATGGGAACCTATTATCCTCAACATTAGCCCTAGTTCATTGTTACTTCTTTTCTCTCAATAAAAACCCCAATAAAGTAGGTAAGTTGGTGCAATATCATAAGCAAATTATGATCTGTGTTTAGTGGTGCCTACTGAGAAGCATCCCATTATGTTAATTTTTACTATTTATATTTTATTGTTTTTTTGATTGACATTTTCCTGTATTTAGATTTCCTGCTGTTGTCTCCTTCTCACAGCTTTCTACTATAGGGACCATAATTTGATATAAATTGAAGTAATTAAAATATGATTGACCAAAGCAATGAAGTACTGGAAGACATTTTTATTCTTAATAAATAGCTAGTCTAAATTTTGCTGAGGGATTTATGTCTATTTCTTAGGTTTACATCTTCTTTCTAAAGTCTATCTCTTTAATTAATCTGTTTATGCTACTGTGAATTGTTTGATCTATGCATGTGACATTCTTACTAAAATGAAGATTCCTTCAAAATCATTTCAATCATCATATGGGTCTTCATTTTAACACAGATTTAAGATCTGAAATAGGTTACCTGACTTGGACAATCAGCCTGCAGTTTTCCTGCTAACCACAATAAGGTGGACACCTCAGCCCTCAAGGTAAGAAAGAAATGAAGAGTGCTGTGACTAATGGAATTTAATAGATTTAGATCTGACCTCAGCCTTTGTCTTCTCTGTCATCCTGTCTTCTCCTGAGTCCTTATGTCAGAGATGCTGGTCCCTGGTACATCTGTCACAGTAGGATCCTTGGCCCCTTCATAGTGCCTGTCACTGAAAGGACATGCAATCGAAAGTGTTGAGGAAGATTTAATCTCTCTGTTGCACAGCTCAGTGATTTAGTAGGTTCAGCAATGTGACATGCTGAATCAGCTCTGCCACTGATGTTGGGAGTCTCTGACTACTTGGTGATTACATGTGGATTTGTTGAACAGTTCATGGTACAAAAGAGGAAAATTAGGGTAGTCAAATATAGTAGAAACAGAGTGAAGTGGTGTGAAAATTCTAAACAGCCTCTGTGCATTTTAGTAAACTTTTTCATCAATCTGCACACAGTGATGCTTCTAGAAAATCTTCCTTTCAGATACTAAGCCCTTTTGTTAGGGTTTAGGGTCAAGACACATCAAATAGTGTTTCTAGAGAGAGTTAGGTTATGGGGATGGTTGCCTTCCCATTTTGAACAGAAGCTAAAAGAGAGAAGAAAACTTTGTCACCTGTTGCTGTAGATTCTCTCAGCTGGAAGTAAAAACTAGTTAGGCTAATTATTTTGCAGATAGTTTATCTTATACTATAAGTTATGCAGTAACACTTGGAAACAAAACAATTTGATTTTTATGACTGTGGGACACTCTTCAAGGACTGAAGACTGCTAAGCATGGATAAAATCCTCCTGGCCAAGCAGGGCAAAACCATCCTTGCCAGCTGGCTCGCCAACCTGGTGAGGAGAGTTTGCAAGTAGAAATTACAGTGAAAAGAGAAGTCAGCCTTCAACCAAATGAGAAAATGGTGAACCAGGTTGGCAAGCATAGGGTAAAGCGTGATGTGGATGACAGACTTAATAAGCAACAAAACAGAGCACACAAGTGCAAATCCCAAATGTACTCACACAAAAAAAGGGACAGACCAGAGGAGCACTATAAGAGAAGCTTTCGCGCTTTTGCTGGGAAATCAGCATGAGCAAGTGCCCCTCGCATGTCCCTGTGCACTAATGCATGCAGCACGACGATCACCAGGAAGAAATGAAGGTCTGCATACAGTTGTTGCAAGACTATGATCTTGTTAGCACCATAGTTGTGGTGCAATAGCTCACACAACTGGGGTGCAGTGATGGATGGGGACACGCTTTTTAAGGAGGACATGCTAGGGAAGAAAGAGAGAGTTTCCCTTTATGTGAAAGAGAGATGAGAGTGCAAAAAGATGTACCTAGAAACAAAAAAGAGCCACATAAACAACTCCAATGCTGGTGTTTTTTTGGGTTTGGTTTTTTTTTTGTGTGTGTGTGTCTGTGTGTGTGTCTGTGTGCTTTCTTTTTTTCTTTTCTTTTTTTTTTTTTTTTAATTTGGTCAGCCCAAATCCTTTCCTTTGTTTTTTGTTTTGTTTTGGGGTTTTGTTTGTTGGAGGTTTTTTTGTGTTTTTTTGGTCAGCCCAAATCCTTTCACCTTGCAGTGGTCAGATAAATTACAAGGGTAAGAAAGTGCATCAAAAGGAGCATGATTTGGGCCAGTAGCTGTCTTGCTTTTTCTATTTCCTTCCACAGAAAGATCACATTGCTGCAGAGAAAGCTCTGTGATCTACAACAGGAAATTTTTTCATCTTACTCAAGTCAGTTTGCCAACAAAAAGATAAATACTTTATTCCTGATTTACGATTAGAATAGGGGAGGGAGGTGAGAGGTTTAACTCTGTTCTTTTTCAAGAATAAATAATTAAAAACTCACAACAGCTAACTTTTCATGCAACACATAAAACTAGCCATAGATGACCGATGTTACCTGTATCAAGTCAAATTCCTTTTCAATGCTTTGCAATTATCTCACACAGAGAAATGTCAAAAATGAAGGATAATATTTAGAAATAACCTTTATCTCTTAAAAGAAAGCAGAAGATAATTGTAGTGGGTTGACTTTGATGGGCTGCCAGACCCCAGCTAGGCTTTCTATTTCTCCTCCTCCTCAACAGGGCAGGATGAGAAAGTAAGATGGACAAGTTCATGGGTCAAGATAAAGATACAGAGATGACTCAACCGTTACTATCATGGGCAAACCAGACTTGAATAGGGACTAGGGGAAAATGAATTTAAATTACTGCAAATTGAAAGAGATCTGAATTGTGAGGAAAAAAAAAGGACTAAAACACCTCCACAAATACACTGTCCCAGGCTCAGCTTTCACTACCTCCACCCTGTCCCTGAGCTGGGCAAGACTGTAAGGAAAGAGGGGTTATGGTCTGTAACTGTTTGGAAAGGGTATTTTGCCTTTCCTTAACTGTTTATCCAAAGCACTTCCATTCTGACTGAGAGGCTCAGCTGTGCCTTGCAGTGAGTTGGTTGGAGCTCAGCTGGAGCTGGCTGTGTCCAGCCCAAAGCAGTCCATTCCCCTCTGCACAAAATCCTCCCCCAGCCCCTATGGCCAGTGCAACTGGGCATGGATACACATGGATACACAGTGCAATGACCCAAAAGAATTGGGATAAATTAGGAGGAAAGAATTCCCTTATTATTATGAAACCATATTCACTGGTATGTTTTATGTATGTTATTATATGATACTTCGAAAATTATTCTTGTACTCATACTAGATCTACGTGATAATCACCAATCAGTCACTGAGGACCAAGAACTCAGAAATCAGGGGTGATTCCTACAGTGGTAACATTCTTTTCTAGTCAGCTGGGCATATTCAGTTATCAAAGCATTGTGCAGTCTCTTCATGCCACTTAAAAGGAAAGGTGGTTAAAACTTTATACCAAAGGTAGTAGTAAAATATTGTAAAGTATGTGATCTGCAGTCAGAACACATTCACTGTGTAGACTTCAACTTCTGTTGGTCTCTGGAGATGCATATGATCATGAGCAAATTGAAGGTTGCAGGGTTTTTAATTGCTTGTTGTCAGTGCATTGAGGTTGCATTTCACATCATGAATCTCAAGTTGTCCATCCTTGCTTTGTTTCCTAATTATATGAATATGCATGAGGAAAGCTACAGAGTCAAACCAAGTTCTGAAGTTGCAGTAACACCTTTTGAATTACATGTCCCAAATTTATGTTCTAGGGGTTTTCTACATATGAGTAGGAAGAGGATCTTGCCTTTTTTCTTACAGGTTCAGTTCAGATTTCCTTTGGCATGTGTTAGGTATAGTGTTTTCTTCCACAAATAAATTTAGCCTTAATAATAAGAAATATCCAAAAATAGTGAACTTTTTGTTTATCTAAAAATGGGGAAATTTCCAGCTTGCTCACTGGAGAAATAAGTATCAATCTCTATGCTGCACCTATCTTTTCTATAGTTCAAAGGTCAGACCTATTGAGTCTCTATGCAAACAGGTTTGTCTTACCACTGAAGGAGGTTTCCTAACCATTGAGACAAAAAAAAAAAAAAAAAAAAAAAAAAAGTCAAATAACTGCAAACTGTAGTTTGGAAACACTATTTCAAATAGAGCATCCGTTGTCATCTTGTTCAAGTAACACTGGTGAACCCTCTGGAGACACTGAAAGGATGAAAATTCTTAAGAAAAGTCACCATATAAAAGTTAAAATGTAACTAACATATTAATTATGCAACTTCTAAATCTTTTTGTTTACTTTGAGCCTGTTGTTACACAAAACTGCAAAATAATGGGACATTTAAAATAGATGTAAGATTAGAAATCCAAATTGTCTGCTTATTTCTTGGAAAGATTTGGTCAAATTCTTATGAAATTGCATACCCATAACTTGCAAGTTCAGAAGAAGTATAAAAAATAGAAAGCAAATAATAATAATTTAAAAAATTGAATAAATAAGGGTAACAAGGCTTATCATTTTATCATATTTTTCAAAAATGAATGCTAAGTCTTGCTTGACTAGTTAAAAACTGGTTTAGTGATAGAAAAATGTTCCGTGAAATAGTTTGATAAATATTGTGTTGACAGGATCAGTACAAATGTACATCTTCTTTATCAAAAACAGAGACTATATATGTCATAAAGGAAAAAGCAAAAAACAAAAAACAACAACCAAACAAGTTAATTTACAGAATCATAGCCTAAAAAGTCTTTGAAAGCCTAATATAAGTTTTACGTTCTAAACATTTTATTTTAAACAAAAGCTGTTATTTCAGTTGTTCTGCAGATTCTGATAGACCAAGGCAGCATAGAAGCTCCAAGTAGCAGGCCTTTCATTATTTAAAAAATATCAAAGAGAAATTGAAGTCTATCGTATCTGTAATATCATTTGCAATCTTTTTCACTCTTCCTTTTCTACTGCAAGCACAATACCAAGAATAAAGAAATGGCTATCTTCAAAGTCAGTTTATGAGACATTATTGTTTCACTGAGAATGATACTGGAATAATCTAAATTGTTGTCATTGAAATTCAGCCTGTTACTCTAGATCAAAATGGAAACTTCACAAAGGCGTCTTTTAAGATAGATGATGACTTTCTACACTTTTATTGTAGTGATTCTCCAGTAATCAGTATGATAGTCCTTCGTAATTATTAGCATTTAAATTCATATGGTAAATCTGTTTGGGTTTTTTTCTGATTTCAACCCTTTTTTCTCTCATTCTTGAAAAAAACCAAGTCGAGTTTCTTTGATCTATTCACTGCATTTATATTTATAACACTGTTTATAATACAAATCAGTCATAAATTTTTCTTGCTGTGCAACAAATTATCCTCGATTAGTAGATGAGCTCCAAATTGCACAAACATAAGAGTTACAAAAATTGTAAACAGCATCAGTGCTGAAACAACTGTTACAATACCAATAAAAAGAAAATATATATTATTTGTGTGTGTCTGTATGTTCTAGTAGATTATATGACCTGTACCCATTAAAACCAGTCCTCCAATCAGGATGTTACTTGCTGATAGAAATCTGGAAAATGTGCATTAAAGTCCTGTGTTTTCAGCAATTATGACAATGTAAGAGGAAAAGGAAGTATCAATAAATTGTTCATATGTTCCACTATGCACTCAACACTTTCTGTTATTCAAGTAAAATCACCATTTGATTTTCATTCTGGAAAGGACAATACATATTAGTAGTAGTAACTCTCTGAGAAATTAGTTATATATCCAAACCCATAGGTCCAGCTTCTAAAGCTAATATTTTTTTTAATTAGCTAAAATAGCATGCATGTTAATTGTTCATTGGTTTCTAGAGAACAGAGCATAAGAGAAAAGAAAGCCTGTAGTCAGACACATTTGAAGAGCAATGTTTTAAGTATTTGCAACCTTTTTATTTCAGAGGTATTTTGCTTCAATAAAACAGTCAATGGACATAAGCAAAAATTCATTCACTGTGAAGAAGAGCATATCTGATTTTCCATCAAATACTGTGTATTTCTTGTGGAATATGGCTGATTGTGCATAGAAATATTGGTCAGCATGCCAGAGTGTTGTATTTCTCATGAATATAGCTCAGAGGCAAGTCAACAACAGTACTCTTTGATATGTTGCTTGCCTAGACATGGAGATAGAATCTACATTGCTTCATATACAATATTTTATTTGCTCTTTCTGTAACTTCTTCAGTTTTATCAAAAAAGTCTGCCTAACATGTATAATTTTCTCCCTGAATTTTCTGCTGACTGGAAATAATAAAGCAATTTTATGTAATTCTTCTATGAGAAGTGAACTACTATATATATTTGTCTTTAATGTTGGCTCTCTACTAGAAGCGTCATTTTAATAATACCTCATGAGAGTTTTCTGAAAAAAGAAATCATTAACCTGTTTCTAAGAGTCAACAGACTCAAGAGAATTTCATAATTATATTTATATTGAAAACTGTCATTATAAAATGATAGGTAATTCTGATTTAAAATATATTTTTATTGTTTCTGTTATTCTTTTTTTCTTTGACTAGCTATGCAGAAAACTTACTTTACATATCCATTTTGTCATCTGCTACCCCGCTTTTACTTTAGTAGTACAAACATATGTATATTCCCTCTATATACACACACATATATATAGCTTGCTTCCAATGTACATTTCTCCTTTGACAAGACAAGTATAAATAATTTATAGACATGATTTATTGCAAGATAGAAATATGCTGATACAAGGCAGAGAGAACCACCTTCTATTCAGGGAAAAGCAATATAGTATCTAGAGTTGTAATAAACTGCATATTTTGTTAGGAAAGATATTTTATTGATTTATTTTCCACTTGTGCATTGCAGGTTTCTATAACTCAAGTACTGATTTTTTTTCTTTTTTTATCTTTTTTTTCTTTTTTTTTCTTACTATCATAAGTTAAGTTACCAGAAGAGGAAAATCATATCTTTGGTGTGAACTGTCCTGTGTAATAATCCACCATTCATGCTGAATTAGTGAAAACAGGGTATCTCTTCAGACATCAGTCTGCTGGATGGACTTCTCAAAAGGGCTATAAAAAATCACCTCATTTCAAGATCACCTGCTTCAGATTGACTTCCACATGGTAAATCCCTCTGCAGGCAGATCTTAACAGCCATTTATATCTGACACACCCCTGATGCAGACTTTTCCTGAGGGCAGAGAGAAACAGCAATGTAGGATGTTAGTTCCTCAATAATTAGCAATACCCTTGGCAGACTGGTTAGCTTTCTTCCTCCGACACCCTTGGCCATGGTGACCTGCTTCCAGTCCCAGCAATTTCGACCCCTGGAAGTATCTGAGCTGTTGTCTGTCTTTCAGGCATGTACATATTTGCCTGAGAAATAGTCCTTTGTTGATGACTTTGCTATGATGGAGTTGTCAATAACATTTCTCAGCTCTTGAAGGATATCCTCTGTTCATTTTGGTTAACAAAACATATTATTAATAACTACGGACAATCAAACTACTACTTTTTGTCTGTGAAATGACAGCTAAAATATAAAGCAAATGTGCAATCTGACACATCAAGTATTCTCATAACATAAAAATAACAGCAATCCATACCTAAACTGAGTTTAAAGATGGTTAAAGTTACTACCCTAAGCAGGATTAACATTTTTATAGAAAAAGTTGGTTTTGCTGAAACGGGATGATTTCCATGCAGATTTTAAACTGTATCATATCCACTATCTCTGTGACATTTTGCTGTTTTAACTCAAATTATCATTCAGAAATGAAGGCAAACTGCTTGTGGAATATTTTCTTTTACCAGTGTTTAACCGAAAAGAAATAAAACAGACATGGAATGGAAGTCATATTCTTTTAGCAGGCATTAAAAAGTTCAAAAAGAAACATCTTTGCAAAATGTTAGCATTTAGTTGCTGATTGGTGAAACTTAGGTCAAAGATAAATTACAAAAGGTGAGATGTAATACTAGAGAGAAGATGATGGTGTTCCCATTGAACTCATATTCTGCCTTGCAGGTGAATGTATTGTAGAGGTAAAAGACTGTTTTATTCCTTAGAACCTAAACTCTGTTTGCACCAAAGTAACTAACTGTGGGGTTTCAGTGCATTTCTGTTGATTACACGTAGTCCAGTGGTCACAATACATTGAGAAAGGGCAAATAGTATTTTTAAATTCTACTTTCTGATCCTACAGGTTTCAGGGTCTTGTTATTTATTACTAATACAGCACTTGAAGCACCAGTCTACAGGGAGTAACAGTCTGGAACTCTTATGGCTGCTTCTTCAGCATCTTCATTAATGACTTGGATGCAGGACTGGAAGGGATATTATGCAAGCTTGCAGATGATACAAATTTGTGAGGAGCTGTTGACTCCCTCAAAAGTGTAGAGGCCCTGCAGAGACCTTGACAAAAATAGAGGACTGGGCAGTCACCAACTGTATGACTGCAAGATACTTGTATTATGTGGGAGAATATATAAGCTTGGGCAGTAAAACCAAGATGCCTGTGTAGTCCTCTGACAAGTCTATTCCTGCTTAATAGAAGTGAATGTCAGGAATTACAGCTTTACATGTTTCAACTAAATTGGAATCATGCATTAGTATTTTTAAGGATGTCAGATATTAATACAACACACAGACACAGGCAACCATTGAAAATGAGGGTTCAAGTAGTGCGTTAATGCACCACATTTTCAATGCCAATCTAGGTCTTCAGGTTAAAGGTGGAATCTTCAAGGTGTGAGTAAAATCCACTTGATGACAGCTCATGGTTACACTACTTAACCATGTATGGGAAATGCAGATCTAAATGCAGATGTGAAGTAGAAGAGGTAAGTATATGTAAATGCCTGAGATCTGGGATAAATATTCTGTTTCTTTTGACTTTTTGCAAAAAAACCTGCAGTCTTTGTTTTCGTTCAGGCTCACTACTGTCATTCTGCTCCTTCCTACATAGCTTCCTCTTTGCATCTCTGAGTAAGCTATTCCCTCCTTGTTTGGATATCTAGACTGCCCATCATAGTACTTTCAAGTATAATTTCGTCTGTGAACACTGCAAGAAGAATACATTCAGATAGCCATAGTACAAGGAGAAGGTGGGAACACCTGCAAGGAGGAACAGTCATTGTTTCTGGCACACTACTAAACAGAAAATAGCAATGACTAATGCTGCCTTTTGTGAACAGAAGGAGACTTACAGGAATGTCATCTTGAACACTTTCTTCCTCTGACAGTGATGTATCACTAATAAAAGAGTCCCTGTTGTTAGAGAACTTCCTTTGAGAATGCTGCCAAAAGGTCATTCCCCCTCAGCTAATGTGTCTGTGGATCTGCATCCATTGCAGGTGTTCTTAAGCTTCAAACTCACAGAGGGAACTTCTTGGTCTGTTTTAAACTTCTGTCTCAGTTTCATCATTAAAGAAACTTGTTCCTCATTCCCTGCCAGCTGCTGCCATAATTTAGCTAGACCTTTGCCCATGAGAAGCTGTAGAAGAAGGGAAGAGAGCATAGTAAGACAGAGACCTGACTGATTTTAAATGGGCACATGCTGTTTTCGAGAAACTGAGAGGTCTGTTAAGGGTGATATTGTGCTCTATGGGCCAGAAAACTATGATGAAAAAGACAAAGTAACAGAAATTGGAGATTACAAATGAACTGATATTAAAGTTATTCCCTGTGCATTCCTTAGCCTCTGACCATATATCCTAAAATATTGTATAGATAACAACATGCCTGGAGTGAGAACATGGGGCTTCAAGACAAAACCATGTCTCTAAACTCGTAGATAATGTATGGTTATAAAGATTAATGAACAAGCGAAAAGCGTAAACAGGACAAAGACTAGGTGAAGACATATCATTTCATTTACTGAGTTGAAAACCCTATATATTGCACAATTCTTTGACATTTTGATTTGTACTGAAAAGCGATGGTATTGTGCTGTTTTACTACTAAACAAAAGGCTCAGTGTTCAGATTCTATAGAAGAACATACTTCCTAAAAATTGCGCATTCAGACTTTGAGGACAGTAAAAACCTTTTAAATATTTGCAAATAAGTACCAAGTTCACAAATTTAAACAAAATGAAAACTGAAGGTTCAAAACAGAACCCCTGTTCTGTCTGACCATTGTTTTCCTGAGTAATATTACACATGAATAAAAAATCTACTGACTTTTTCACACTTCAATTTATTGTGATTCTTTTCATAAATAACATCCCTAGAAACTAGGTTAAAATAAAGCTAAAATTGACATTCATTATATTTAATGTCCGTAACCATAAAAAATACATTTAAAAACAAGAGCATGGTTAATTCTAAAGTACTTACTTTTGTGTTGTTACAGAAAATTAATGCAATCAACTGACCTTGAGGAATTCCATGCATATAGATTACTCTCTAAGCAGTTTGCATATAAAAATGTTCCGTTGCTTTTAATGATGTGAAATAAATTGGTCCTGTATGTTGAAAAGTTTTATTAGTGGACAGCTAGGAGATTAGTAACTGCATTTTAGAATGCTTGTATCTACACCTTAATTTGGTGTACATCCCTGCAGTACTGCTTTTCTAAACAAAACTTTGATTGGGAAATAAAGTAGTAGATGAGATAGCCTGTATATTCCATACGTGAATAATACATGCCTTTAAAAATCAAATAAGAGTACAGGACAAGGTGCTGTAATGTTTTTGGTGCTGTTATACTGAGATACTGTCCATTTTGAAATAATTTTGTTTTGCTCTGTTTTATGTAGTATTTTGTTCTGAAACTTAACTACAACAATCAATGCTTTAATAAATTATTAATGTCTGTGTGAGGTTCCTCTGGGTTTGATTTTGGGGCTAGATGGAAAGCCATTGAAGATATGCAAACCTTGACAGGAGGAGTCACCACTTTCAACCAGACTGCAACTGTCAGCTGCACCAACAGGTTTTTCACTTCCTTTTAGTTCGGACTTGGGGGGACCATGTGGGGTTAAGCACAGGGGCTACCAAACCCCTTTGTATTTGTGTCCCAGGGTGCTGGGTCACATTTCTGTGTTTTTGTGGGTTAAAACCAATTTTCTCTTTGTGCCATTGCATTTATTGTAATATTGTTATTAAGTTGTAACTCTGATTTATAATCTCTTTTGTGTTGGATTCATTTCTCCTGCCAGTTTACCTTTAAACTAGCACACTCCATTATTCAAAGAACAAATGTAAGCAGTATTGTACTTAATGCTTAACATATTTCATAAGCACTTTCTTTATCATCATCATCATCTTAATAATATAGATGATTATGATAATCATAAAAGCCATGTTTTGTTTATAAATGGTGAAGTTTTTAATCTCTTCTTAAATACAATGTCTGCTTTATATTATGAGAAACTTAACCTATCTATTTAAAAGAAACATTTTCAGTTCTTGTAAACTTAAAACTAGACCAAGCAGCTTTGTTGAGCTTGTGCCTTTTTGTAAGTCACACTCTCCTTCTGCTCAACCTGCTGCTCTGCTCTTGTGAGCCAGCAGGGCATTCAAACATGCAAACCATGTGCACTGCAGACTTCAATAGCAAACAGTGGACAGCAGCTATTTTGAAGGAGAAGTGACGTGCTTCTGACAGCTTCTGTGACCTACTAACATTTTATTTAGCTTTTGTTTCTGGGTAATTTTTTCCAGGTAAAGTAAGAAAAATATTTTGAAAATTGCAGGTACTGAGGTGGTAAGCAAAACTTTGTCTTTCTGACAGTTTTCCTCTTGTTTTGCATTTACCTTGTATCTTTTTATTGGAATAAAAGCACTGTGGAGAGCAGTAGCTCTTGAAGAAGCATAGACATTACCTGCTTTCTCAGTTTGTTTAAAGGGCATAGCCAGCAGTGCTGAGAATGGTTTCAAAGGAAGTAGTTAGCTGGGAAAGGGCATGGGGTGAATATTATAGGTCTCTGCCATTCTTTTGTTCATCCTCATTTTATGTACATGGAAATAGAAAAAAAGAGGTCTCCTAAAGGCTAAGTAATCCCAAGTAATTTCAGATAAGGGAAGGTGCAATTCAACCATTCAAAAATATGATTGATCTAACCAATGCAGTATGACAAACATATTATAAAAGTATATATTTCTCAAGCATCTTTCATAATGTTTCAGCATATACTAACACAGTTTCGATTTCTGAAAAACCTCATTAATTCCGTAGTTTTTTATCATTAGTCTTCTCTTAGCACTCAAAATTTTACATTTGATAATGTTTTTATCCAAATATCATAATATAATGCATTGTAGTGTCAGTCTCTGGTAAACCAAGCCAAACCTTAATGACAGCCACAAACTTCAAAGCTCCTTCTTCCACAACTGTATGAAAGATAGGATGGATCTTCTACTGTTTAAATGCAAATTAACATGCTGTACCTAGGGATGAGAAAATTCTTCAGAGCTTTCCTGAGAGTACTAGGGATTTTGTCTCACCTTTCCCTTCTCACCTGCACTAAGGGTTTTCAAATACAACCCTAGAACTGTGCTGAATCCAGACTGGCAGGCAAAGCTGATCTCTTTTTTTTTTTTTCCTCAAGGAGCAATGTGTGTCTTTGAAATGGTGTTTAGTAAACTTGGGGAACTTTTAGGCAGCCTTCTGTATTTCAGGCATCTGTGGACTAATTTCACTTGTAATTTCACATGTGGTTTAATTTTTATATATTCTCTAAAATATCTAGTACCCAATCCATTTGCCTGCCTTTAAATCACCTCATTGATTTATTTTAGAGTTGAATCCTTCTCTTAGAATTGTAAAGAATCATAAGTACTACTCTAATCTGAACAAATATCCACTCTGTCACCTTGTGTGAGCCAGGGGTGAAATTCACAAGAAACATATAGAGATAACTGGATTATAACTCAGAATAAAACATATTTCTCAATACTACTTTCCTCAAATTTCTACTGCGTGTAGATAGATATCTGAGCATTAAAGAGTTGTACCAATCCAACAAAATCAATTTAGAAACTCATCTAGTTAAATTGGTAGAATCCTTATAAGTAGTTTTAAATGTAGTAATTTTTAATTTATGTAGAATTAAATCTATTTCAACCACAGTTAAACTGTTAAAGTGGAGCAAGTAAATTATAAGGTTGTTCTGATCCATGGGTTAATGCACCAACAGCAGAGGTTTGTATTGATTTTATAATATAAATATAAAATATTTTTATTAAAATTTATAAATTATTTTGATAATGTCTGAGTTAGAAATTTCTTAAATTTTATCCTTTAATATGGAAGAGAAACAAAACAGGTTCCCAGTTTTGCTTCACATTTTCAATAAATATACATGCCTTTATAAAATTACTTTCTCCAGTATGTTTAGTCCTACTTTGGACAAGTGCAAAGCAGGTCAAGGCACTGGAAAAATGGGCTGTGAATATGTTGGAAACCTGAAGATAAAAGCCAAGGTGGTGAACTTGTTCTCTTTGTCACAGTAATGGAATGTTTGACTCTGCTGTTTTGGGTTCTCAGAAAATAAAAATATTTTGGATAACTTAAATATACAGTGAACAAACAGTAAATAATAAAAAATTAACACAGACATCATAATCTCTGAGGGACTAGGTAAAAATTATGAGAACTCATTATGTCTTGAATGTGCAAAGTATGAGCCTTTGACCTGCTATCTGAGATAAATCACACAGTTTGCTCAGTTGGAAATTACAAGTTTCCACTTAAAGAGGAATTTACAAGTATTTCTCCTTTTAAAATAAAGCCTTATATTGGTCCATATGAGCCAGCACCACATATTCAAGAAAATAGTCTTATGCTTCAAGCACCTGAGGAAGAGGAAATTTACTGCAAACTGTCCAGGGACTTAAACTGACATGCTAGAAGAATGATACCACTTGACCTTCCATTTTCTGTCAAGGAAAGACAATGATTGTGTAAATTGCCCAGACTATTGAGAAGTGTTACCTCATCGCTGTCAAAATGTGTTTTCCAGTCCTGGATATACCAAACATGAAGGAAATTCTTAAGCAAGTAAAGCAGCCCTTCTTCGGTTTTATGGATGGGATAAAAATGGAAGATCTACACATTCCGTAACAAATTGTTTTTCTTCATTTCACCATTAGATATGCCATCTGCCAAAGTTTTATTTCAATTTTCATGGAAAGCAGATTTCACTCCTTGGATAATCTGGCAAATATTTATCTGTTTTGAATACATGAAGTCAAAAACCAGCATGTACAACAGTTCTCTTCAGTCAGCTCCAAAACTTACATTAATGAATGCTGTAATGAAGGCACCCAAACAAAACATGTTTATATATTAACCTGGTCAGATTTCAGACTGTAACAACAGAAGTGAGTAGCTAAACCCACTAATTTTACTGTGGGCACAGCTCTGAGACACAGGTCAAATTTCAACCTGAGCTCTCTATATTAGGAGTGTTCTGATATTTTCAGTGTGACCACACACTCATATGAATTGTCATACTCTGCTCCTGTTAACCAGCTATTTTTCTGCATCAGAAAATAAATACTTGAGGAAGTCTGGCAAACAGTAAAGATGACAAGTTTCTCCCAATTAAAAGTAGCAACCCATTAACGAAGCTGGTCAGAAAAACTCAACTTGAGTACTCTGTAACGCCTTTGGGGTTTCATAGCAATCTTAGTTTACTATGACATCAGCTCTGTAGTATTTCTCTTTTAGCAAATGCTGCATTAGGCAGCATGAATGACTGTGTACACTGTATTGGGTGTCTCTGCCTGGATGTTGGCAGTGCAAGGAGCTGCACAGGCAGTCTTTATGAGAAGAGAGAAAAGACTGCTCCGTGCTGGACATGGACAGATCCAGGCAGCTTTAAAGCAGACCTTCTGTAGAAATTATCTAGCCCAAGAGCCAAGCTGGTGGTACCTCTGAGAAAACATTAAGAAAGGATAAAAACAGCAGAGAGCAGTGAAAAGTGAGGAGGAAAAAAAAATGCAAGACATTAAGGTCAGTGAAGAAGGAGAGTGAGGATATGCTCCCTGCGGCCCATGGATGACAACATGCTGGAGTCGATTGATATTTTTTACATTGCATGGAGTGACCACACTGAAGCAGGCATATCCTGAAGGACAGCAGCCCTTGGAAAGGCCTAATGCAGGGGAAAACTGTGAGGAGGAATGAGAAGCAAAGGGAAATAGCATGGACTGACCACATCCCCCTGACCCCATTTCCCCATCCCTCTGCATTGCTCAGAGATAAGGAAGTAAGGAAGTTTGGAATAAAGGAGTGAATCTGAATGAAAAAGACCTGGGAGAAGGCAGGAAGGTGTTTTCTTTTGTACTTGCTTCTCACTGAGTCTATTTTAATTAACAATAACTTAATTTTTCCCAGGTTGGTCTGTTTTGCCCATAATGATAATTGGTGAGCAATCGCTCTGTTTTCTTCTTGACCCATGATCTTTTCAAACTTGTTTTCTTCCCCTGCCCTTTTGAGGAGGGGGAGTAAGAGAGCAGCTGGGCAGCATCTAACAGTCAGTCAAGGTCAACCCACTACAAAAGAATGGCAACTTCTGAAATTGTTTCTCTTGATTCAGTATAACAGTATTCAAAAATCTGGAGTGGCTACATTTAAAAATACTATGATAACAGAATTGTTAATCAAATTAAGGGCATCCAACAAACTGTATAATTCCTTTAATAACTCACACCACCTACTCAGTCAAAATCCTGGCGGGTAAAAATCTTTTTTTTTCTTTAAGAGATCACAGTGTGCAGTATTTAGCATTAACCATTTAAACATTTCAAGTCTACATTTTTCATTCCGTTGCTTTCTTTCAAAGGTACTGCTGTCTGTCCTGTCTAGAGGCTATAATCTTCCTATTCCTTATCTAATATGTATAAGCTACATCAAGATGAGTATTATGCATACCTATCCTCGAGTCTTTTATTGACTTCCTCCCTGATAAACTTTCTGTGCTACAAAGATTATTCTCTCTGGAAAGCTTCAAATTTTGATAATGCAGAAACTTCTCACAGTAGTTAATTGGTGTATTTGTCTAACACAATGAACTCTACAGGCAAGGTTCCTCTTTAAGGTATAAACTGGAAGCAGGAATAAGCAGTTCATCAATGCTATATGCTAAACTATTGATTGCTGCCCTCATACCATACAGTGATTGTATTATTGCACTGAAATGAATGACAGAATTTTACAGAAATCCCATCCAGGTATTTCATGAAGATATGCTTCAATCATCAGAAATGGACATTTTGAATGTTTTATTCATCTTTTTGTTCAAAATAGCCTCTTATTCAATTTCAGTTATTGCAATAGTTGTGTCTGTAATACAGACCCAAGCCAGAAAAGGCTTTGCAACAATTTGAGTTAGTAAAGCTTGAGCAATTGTTGAACATGTTGAACATCAATCTGCAAGACCATAAAGGGCCTTGATACAGTGGGGGATTATCTGCCATGTTGATTTCACTAGTGCTGTGCTGAGAGAAAATCAGAAAAGTACTGAAGATTGTACACAGTAGTTGAGTTCCACGATTTTCCATTTTTATTTTTAAGAAAATTGGTGTGGTCATTATGAATAACACAGCATGAGGATTAAGTAGGTCAATAAAAAAAGTTTAATGTTTTTGTTCACACTATGGTATGACACCAGAAACCTCTCCTTACTTCTTTCACAGGATGAAAAGTCTAAGGAAGAAATGATGGAAAACACACAGGTAAAATTATTAAATAATTTTCTTTACTTTTTCAAGGTAATACTTATTATGTACCAACATCCACAAAAAAATTCAATTTGATATTTGAACTTTTTATCATTATAATACAATCCGCAAAATACCTTTAATATATCTCTTACAGAAACAGAATCAACACTTCCAGATCAGGAGCCAGATGCACTGAGTGCTTTACAGGTTTTAGATCTTAATTGCACCATATATAATTTTTGATCATTTTATAAAAACATGAGTCTTAATAACCCTTCACTGAAAGTAATTCTAATAAAAGTTGCAGGAAGCAGCACTCTGAAGAGAAAACATAGTTGTCTAGGTTAGTAATGCTGCACAAAAAAAAAAAAATCTTGAACATATTGAATCTTTTATCAAAGACAGGGGGCTATTTATCATTAATTAAAAAAAAAGAAAAGTAACAATTACACCTTCCAATATGTGGCTGAAAATGCCATTGTTGCTTTATTTTTCTTTTCCTTTTTTGCAGTACCTCATGTGAGCTGTGAAACATCTATTCACCCCACAGTGATTTAGATGTCTGTGTCATACCTCTAATCTTTGGTAAAAGAAAAAGGATGGCCACTGTATTTTGCAGAGAGCTCACTTTTGCCTCCATGCATTGAGCACTTGATAAGAAGTCTTAGGAGGAGAGTTCTGGTCTGGAGTCCTTCCTTTTTTGGGATATAAGACCAATTCTGACCTGCTTTTTTCTACAAAGGTATGTTATGTTGTAAACACAGAGAAGAAAAACTTAGGGCAATGAGAGAACTGGAACAGGGACTGACAAAACAAGATATCGCTTTATGGAAGAATATGCTGTTTCATGTTTCCATGTGTGAAAAAAAAAATCAACAGAAAAAAAGCCATAATTCCAAGATCTCTTTATTTGCTCGAATTAAATCTGAAGTTTTAGTAAAAAGTGAGAGCAACAGAAATCTCTGAATGTGCACCATCTAAGGAGACTTTAATCTATGTCTTTGAGTTTCCTGACAAGAATTAGAGCTCTTTAGGTAGTAAAGAAGATTGACCTGTATGGAAAATATTTTTTTCTAGATCTCAGGTTAAACATACATCATTTCAAATGATCTTTTTTCCAAGCTATTAACCAACCAAGAATTATCAAAATAAATTATTTGGGTAATAATTTCAAATACTGAATAAATTAGAGAAAAATCAGTCTGCTCATTCAAAATTTATGCATTGGATAGAGTAAAATCCGTCAAATAAATTGCTAGATATGAATTAATTGCTTGCATTAGCCTAGAAACCCTAAATAATATTTAAGCTCTGTAAACAGAGTACTGAACTGCATAGTTGAAAAAAAAATTTGCATCAAATAAATACTCAACATCTGTCTTACTTGAAGCTGGAAAACAGTTCTATTTCCTTAGTGCTTTAAAATAAATACATTTGGGGAAGTTTAATTGTAGATTAATGAGTCATCCTAACTCTATTCTATTTCAATGTTATGTTCCCTCAAGATACTATCCATTTTTTCTTGAATTAATCTTATTTGAGGTAGGTGGGTGTTTTTCTCAATGAGCATCTTTCCTAGTTTAATATCTGTCTCCTTATTTTGAATCATATGTAGTCAGTGGAAAATAGTACCTGGAGTTGAAATAATTGGCAAAATTATTGAAAAATTAAGGGCTTTTTGCAGGCATGTGAGAGCCATTAAATGATAGCTGAGGGTTATCACTGTATAGTATTACATGAAAGGAGCATATATGTAGACTCATTCAGATTGGAAGGGATGTCAGAAAATCTCTAGTCCAATCTCTTTCTCAAAGTTCTGAGGTCTAATCAGATGGGCTTGGGTTCCACCCAGTCTGGCTTAGAAAACCTTCAAGGATGGAATTTCCCTGGACAGCCTGATTGTCATCTTGGGGTTTCTTTGTCCTCTGATTTGTTTCCCTTACGTCAGCAAGAAGTTATCAGGCTGATCACACCACAACATTGTTCTATGTTGTCCTTAATATTTACTGGAAAAGGTATCTGGTATGAATTGCCATCTGAAATGTTTCTTGAGTTGTCTCTTCCACTTAATGTGAGACTAAACTTTGCCAGGGAGTATGGAAGCAGGCTTGAACATCCTTCCTAGGTGCTCTCCAATTTTAGTACAGATGTTAATTAAAGCTCTCAATAGGCCAAGGGATTACCTTTCTCTGAGCTGCCAAATGCACCATTTTAGTTCAACAGAGTGACTGAGACTTTGTAATGATCATCCCTGTAAATGTCCAAATGAGGTAGTTGCTATAGGACTGAAAATCATTTGAAATCCCCGTGCTTTGTAACAGACAAATGGGCTTCCACAATGCTTTTTAGGTAGCTGAATATCAGGGTACTGAAACCCCGGTACCCCAGAAAGACTGAGAACATGTCTCTAAGACCTGGACGTTTTAAAGAATTTATCCTAGTGTTTAGTGTTGTTTAAAGATAATACCTGCAGTTTTTGGAAGTGTGTTCCAAACTGCAAGTTTTTAACTCTGTATTCAGGAATGTGAAGTTTCCAAGATTCAGAGAAAACAAAAAGACAAGTGCAAGATAAGCAAGACTAGCAGTTTATTTTCCAAGAGAATTCTGTTTCCTCTTCCTGGATGCTTTCGATTTACTTTGACTAGAACCCCTGCATGCTGCTTTCCCAACTGTGTATAATAAACCAGGAATATACCTGTAATGCAAGTGCTCAATTCTTTACTGCCTTGTGTGCTTCAGTCATGTAGAAAAATGAAAGTATGGTACAATGATATTGCACTATGAGGAATTCAATGCTAAATCTTTTTTTCTTCATCAGTTTAAAAGGGTGGGTTTGGGTTTTGACTCCCCCACCATAAAAATACTACAGTTTGGATATTATTATTTAATATATAGTAAAAATGAAAAAATATATATATACCTTATAAGTATTTTATAAAAGGATGTTGCTTCAACTTTCATAGTTGCACAACTAAATGCTTTATGTGTTCTTTCTCTGTAGCTGTAGATAACATTGCCATGGCATTCTCTATATTAAAACTGAAAATATTACACGAAATCAGTGTCTTTGCTGTTTTCCATTCAACAATCTCAAAATTCATCTCCTCTTGGATGCTTTGCTTCTCCAATAAAATGTTTTGTAGGAGACTTTCCACACACCTTTCAAAATTTGCTGAACAAAGCTGCAAAATACAGCCAATGATTTTTTTTGTTAAATCTGACATGCATACCCTTGAGAAAATTCTCAAATATTATATAAAGGGATATTAATTCTTTTCATTGCAATGTGTGTTTCCACATTTATAGCATGTCTACTTCATTGCACACAATAAAACAGCTTTGAGGGAACTAATAGCTCTGATCTTTTCTGCCTCACATGAAACACTTATAAAATTAACGAGGAAGCATTACTTCAAATAGTTTCTAGGTGCTAATGACTAAAAACAATAATTTGAAATTTTGACGCTTCTGAGTGAATATATAAAGTTTGGGCTTTTTTTGCATGTCAAGTCCAACTTTATTTTTTTAAAATCTACTTTTATAGAGTTGCAGATTTCTTAAGTTTTGGAACCCTTAAAAAGAGCAAACAACAAGGATTCTACCAGTGCTGCACAGATTTTGAAACAACTGTTTGAAGGTGAAAACTGTTTTATCGTTAGTCTGTCCTTATCATTTCAGGTATGAGTTTTAAAAAAAAAGAAAGAGGAAGCAAGAAAGTACTTTAGGAGATATGTGAACTTTCTAAAATCAAACTCATTCAATAACAGTTGAATAATAAACACAAAATAGAAGACTGGTAAAAATTAAGACTTTCAAAAAAATGCTAAAAGTACTGGGTTTTCAGTGAAAAAAATTCTTTGAGACAATAGTTTAATGCAATATTGGCTGTGCACTCATAAAGGGATCGTATAGAGAACTGACATTTAACTTTATATCAATTCATTTTGTATGTAAAAGGGACATATTCTGACAAAATTTAACATTTTTTTAAAATACTGCAACTTAGGGCCTCTTTTCCAAATAATATTCTTGCCATTTTATATTTTATTTTATTCTTTTCATAACAGCTATGTATATAATCCAGACTCATCTATAGGGCCAAGGTAAAGAGTATAAATCAGATAACCAAGTTCTACATCATTTTCATGTCATATGATTTTTCTTAAGACATAGTCTATTTAAACAATGCAGAGCATGTTAAAATTCCTTTATGTTTCAGGCTTAAATATGTTGCTTTTTTTCTTCATTAAGTAATGCAATTGTGTGAACATCATTTATTTTTAAATTAAAAATACACTGGACATTTCAAATCTATATGGAATCATTTTTCTTCTACAGACGTATATGAACATCACTAGCTTAAAACAAATATGTTGGAGTACCTCTCCTATGAAGGCAGGCTGAAAGAGTTGAGGTTTTTCAGCCTAGAAAATAGAAGGTTCAACAAGAGCTCATTACAGCATTTAATTATCTAAAAGGAGCTTATAAAAAATGGAGACCAACTTTCTACAAGGGCAGGTAGTGAAAGGACAAGGGGGAATGTTTCTAAACTGAAAGAGGAGACATTTAGATTAAACGTTAGAAAGAAATTCTTTACTCAGAGACTGATGAAGCACTATAGCATCTTGGTCAGAGAAGTCATGGATTCCCCATCCCTTAAAGTGTTCAAGGTCAGGTTGAATGGAGGTTTGAACAACCTGGTCTAGTGGAAAGTATCTCTGCAAATGGCTGTGAGGATAAAACTAGCTGATCTTTAAGGTCTCTTCCATCCCAAACCATTCTGTGATTCTATGGTAATTCTCAAATAAGGAGATATTTCTAAAATCAAATATGTTTCAAAATTCAGTTTTGACTTTAATTAAACCATGGAAATCTGTTTACATTATGAAAGGCAGACATTACTTAAAAAGAATAGAAGAAAGATATTTGAAATATAAGTCTGTGAGGGACAGTATTATGAAATCTTTAGCAAAATGTAATGTATTCTCTGCTGTCTTTACTCATCTCATTAAAAAAAAACCTGTTTCTGATACAAAAATTATATTTTGAAGGCAGAAAAAAGTATACCAAATAAGGAAGGAGTAAAATATGAAGTGCAGTAGATGTGAGGGGAAAGCAAATTATTTAAGTTGTGGCTGGTTGTAGAGCTTTTGTTGTCTGTTTTTATCTGATTGCTTATTAGTCTGACAAAATTCTTAATGTTGTCACACTCTCAGAAGTTCATGACAAATCAAATGATGTTGCTATGCTGTCTTTCAGATTGCTCATATCTTTACTATTTTGACTGAAAATCTAGAAATTCCTTGCCAGATTTTCAGCAATATATTTTCACTTTTCCATTCAAAACAGTAGTGTTGCATAGTGGTGTTCCCCAGGGCTCACTACTGGGGCCAGTTCTGGTTAAGGTCTTTATCAATGATATGTGTGAAGAGGTCAACCACACTCTCAGGCAATTTGCAAGTGATGCCAAGGTGGATGGTAGGGTTGATCTGCTGAAAGGTAGGAAGGCTCTGCCAAGGGGTCTGGACGGGTTGGAATGATGGGCCAAGTACAAATGTGGAAGATAAAACAAGGCAATGTCCAGGTCTGGCACTAGGGTCACAACAACTTCATGGAATACTAAAGACAGGGCAGGATGTTTGGAAAGCTGCCTGGTGGAAAAACTTCTGGTTGACAGTAGCTGAACATGAGCCAGCAATGTGTCCAGGTAGTCATGAAGGTCAATGGCATCCTGTCTTGGGTCAAAACAGGTGTGGCCAGCAGGACTAGGGCAATGATCATCCCCCTGTACTTGGCACTGGTGAGGTTGCGCCTCAAATCCCGTGTTCGGTTTTGCAACCCTCAGTACAAGAAAGACACTGAGGTATGGAGCATATCCTGAGAAGGTCAAGGAAGCTAGTGAAGGGGCTGAAGCACAAGCCTTATAAGGAACAGCTGAGGGAGCTGGATTTGTTTAGTGTGGAGCAAAGGAGGTTCAAGCTCACTCTACAACTATCTGAAAGGAGGTTGTAGAGAGTTGGGGATCAGTCTCTTCTGCCAAGTAACAAGTGGTTAGACAAGAGGAAATGGTTTCAAGTTGCAACAGGGGAGGTTTAGATTCGATATTGAGAAAAATTTCTTCACCAAAAGGGCTTTCAAGCATTGGAATAGGAAGTGCTTGGGTAACCATCCCTGGAAATATTAAAAGACACGTAGATGTGGACCTTGGGGCTATGACTAGGGAGTGCTGGTTTAGTGGTTGGACTCTGTGATCTTAAACGTCTTTTCTATTCTAAATGATTACATAATTCTATGATTTTCTACTCCATGCAACTTGAAATTCAACACGAGGAACAGGAAGGCAAGAAGTCAAGGACACACGCCATATGCAAAGTACTGTGTACACCTTAAAACACATCTATTATCTGTACAGTAATGAATTTTTATATGAAATTCACAAACTGGTAACCATTCAAAACTATTTGTATAGTTTCTTTCTTTGTATTTATCTGTTATATAAGTAGAATATCACAGTGAGTATCCCGACTGACCTTCTGGTGAGGAACAGATATATCTTGGGTTTATGTGTCTTTTAGGCCAGGAGAGTTGAGCTGTCACATGAGGGTGTATTGAGGAGTCAAACCAAGAGATTTTCTAATTTGTTTCAAAACTCATTCTTACAGTCAACACAAATGGAAAGAATCCTATAATTTCTCTCTCAAGTTTGTCTACATATCATTATTATTTCCTCTTCACCAGGCCACTCTACCTTTCACCCTCACTTTCATATGGTAAACTCTCTTCTCATACATTTAGAAAACAAACAAAATTCTACTTCAGCTTAATCAGAATTTAGATTATCTTGTCCCTTATGTTACTTCATTATACCTTAGGGCACAGTTAAGCAGATGAGTGATGGAGAAATTGTGTGATTTTCCAAAGCACTCCATGAGGGCTTATTTCTTTAACTGACCCATCCACAATTCTGATTGACCTCACTGGAAGGAGAGATCAATCACGTACAGCTTGAGACAACACAAAATTGTGGTTGTTTCCAATGGAACTGATATCAGAACCTCTATGGAAATTGTCTTTTTTCCATAGAATTACCATTGAGATGATAAAGCCAACTTTCAAAACAGAGATCATTTCTATATAGATACCTACAAAGTGTTATAACAGTGGCAGATTTTTAACTATATGTGATTTCAGCATGACTGCAGTCAGTTCTCAGAGGTCAGTTCTCATTTAAGTTTGCACTTAATAATAAACGTTCTGTTGTTATACTTCTCCTGTTGCCTTGTGGAAACAAACATAAATAGTGAGATTCTTATCTTATACTGGTCATGATTATTTGTATACCGAAGAGTATAGATTAATTACCACCTCACTTATTTTGTAGCATTGCTTCAAATTATGAAAGATTATTCTTCATTCACCATCTATGTTTTAGGAATAAAACTTTAAAGAAACGACAAACGCATACACATACATGCAAACTTGAATCATGATGGAATTTTATTGCAGATACATTTTCAATTATTGTAAAGACAGTAGCATATTTGAAGTATCTCAGCAAAATGACAAATAAATAGGTAAACGTAAGGCACATATTTCTGTTCCAAACCAAGTCCAAGAAAAATATCTCATCTAGTTTCCACTAAAAATTGATGACTCTCCATCTTCCTGTAAGTGTCTAATTGTTGCAAAAATTTTATCTGGTCTGCATTTTCAAACAGGAAAGAATGTTATTCATAAAACATGTGTTCAGAAACCTTTCAATATCTCTGTGTCCTCCCAGATTTCTGTACTCTTTTTTTTTCATTATGACAACAACAATTTAATAGAAGCGTGAGTAAAAAGAAAATGAAGAAAAATCCCACTATTTCTACTATTTTCTTCTTTCATGGAGTTAGAATATACTACTTTTCTTGGTTCTTTCTGATAAGAAATTTTTATCCCAGCATTAACAATTCATTTTTATTGCCAATTTAATTGATCGTTTTAGCTGTACACATTCTTTATTGTTAGCCATATGTTTGAACACAATAGCTGTCCTAAAAGCTGTCTGTCTTCTCTGACAAAGATAGTCTGTCTTCTGTGGTCCACTGACATTTTGATCAGCTGATCTTCAAAAGTTTTTGCAATTCCTGTTATAGCTTCTTCTCTACACATAATTCTATATTGGTCCCAAATGTAAAGTGAAAAAGTAAACCTTCTTGTTCAAGGATCCTTGGTGGTCTTTGTCCTTGTTATATGTACCCCAATCTTATTAAACTTTAGCATCTGTACAGAGAAATTTCTTTTTTTTTTCCTTAGTTGCTTGGAGCCAAAAGTTTAAATCTATTCCTACACTAGATTCACTTTTGTTTTCATTCCTTATCCAACTGTTAGAAGTACTTAATGTGCCCTAATAGTTGCAGTACATACATTGCGGGTGTTTGCAGTTATTGATTCCTCATAAAGCTTATTCAGTATTTTCCTATGGTTTCAGTCCTATACACTTGTTGTGTGACACTTCCCAGCACTGCAGTATCACAAGCAATCACAATGATTTAAAGAGGCATTATAGCATCTGCCTGGAAATTATCATAAGATATGCTAACATAGGTGTTTAAAATCTATCCAAACCTGCAAATGTATTCACCCTTCTCTTTTTCTATTTGGTAGGTGGTAGATTAAAAATATTTTTATCATACTTGGGCCAGCTAAATTTTCTTAATTGACCAGAAGTGAAATTTAGAGAAACAAAGGGTTTCATCTGGCTGGTTTTATTTCATATTTCACTCATAAGCACATAACCTCTAAGGAGTTTTGGTAATGTGAAAAGTTGCTTATGTCAAGTAGTATGCCAATGTAGTAAATAGGAAATGGATAATTGTCAAGGAATAAGGAGAAGAGAAAGGATCCTGGCTAGGGTATGGGTCTGGTTTTATTGAGTTTTGTGGTTATGCAGATAATTTTCATTCTGATAGAAAGATACCCAATTTTCTAAGGAATGGAGCAAGTATGTACTTATTTGTCCTGGTAGTGGAATATTTGTTTTAGGAAGATCAGCGTATTTTAAAGGAAGGATGCTACATTATTTATTCAAGATGATAAATGTCTCATGACTTTGTGCCAGAAATTGCTAAATGATAGTTTTGAAACCAGGGTAACTTAAATTGCAGCTCTTCCTAGTGATGCATATTTTCACATAGGTAATTCACAATATATTCCACAAACAATCTTTATGTATTTTGATTTAAAGTAACAAAAGAACTCTCTTATTGAATGATTATAGACCAAAGAATTAAAGAAGTTGTAAAAATTTGTGCAGTAACACAATGTACAAATACAGGAATGTTTAAATTCTTTATCCTTTTTTTATTATAAGTTGGAAAAAATATGAGAAATATTTGTGTATGGGCTGGATAAGTTGACATTGAGGTGGATTGAAAACTGGCTGAACTGTCAGGCTCAAAGGATTACAATCACACAAAGTTCAGGTGGAGACCAGTTGCTCACGGTGTACATGAGGAGTTGATATCAGAGCAAATACTGTTTCACATCTTCATTTATGAGCTGGATAATTGGAGAGAGTGTAACCTCACCAAGTTAGCAGATGACACCAAATGGAGAGTAGGTAGTGAGGCTGATTTACAGGAAGATTTCACTGCTGTTCAGAGGAATCCACATAGGCTGAAGAATTGGAGAGAGAGGAATTTTGTGAAGTTCAGCAAAGGCAAATGCCTAGCTCTTCACCAGGGCAGGAACAACGTCAGGCTTGAATCTGACTGACTGGAAAACACCTTGACAGAGAAGGACCTCAAGTTGAGCGGTGGACAACAAGTTGAATGTGAGGCAGCAACATGTCCTATCAGCAAAAAATTGTTCTGGGATGCAACAAGGAGGGTGTTCCCAGCAGCACAACAAAGATGATGCTTCCTGTCTGCTCACCACTGTGGAGACATGTGAGTTGCTGTGTCCTGTGCTGTGCTCCTCAGTACATGGGAAGGCAGGAACATGCTGGAGCAAGTGAAGAAAAAGGGCCACAAGGGTGATGATGGGACTGGAGCAGCTGCTATACAAGGGGAGGCTGAGTATCTGGGACTGTTCAGTCTGGAGAACAAAAGACACATGTTTTTACCAACATGCATAAACACTTGAGTAGGGCCAGGAATAAAATGGAATCAGACTCTTCCCAGTGGTCCCCAATGATAGGAAAGAAGCAATGGGGAGAAACTGAAACACAGGAAATTCTATCTCAGCAACAATAACAACAACCAACAACAACAACAACAAAACAACCACAACAAACCTTTTTTACTGTGAGACACTGTGGTTTTTCGCTGTGAGGATTTTCAAACACTGGAACTATTTACCAGGAGAGGCTGTGGAGTTTCATTTCTTGAAGATACTCACAAAATCTGAGGGGACAATGTGTTGTGCAACTCACTCTGGTGTGCCCTGCATTGAGCCTGGGAACAAAATGAGGTGGTCTCTAGATCCCTCCCAACTAAAACTATTCGGAGTTTGTGTGATTTGAATACTCATGCATGTATTCCTTGGAAATAGTTTAGAATGGTATTGTTATTTATGGACATTTACTATAATGTGAAGAATTTTTTTCATTGTTGAGTTTCTTCATAGTTTTTGAGAAACCTTTGACTAGCAAACTGGAGCAACAACAGTCATATAAAAATTCGATTTTTTAGATATTTTTTGTCTATTCAAATCTTGATTATTCTCATAGATTTTCTTTCCCTCAAGATTTATTGAAGGCCATCTGTGGAGAAGCAATAATCTACTCCTTTAATTCTGGAAATCAATTTATCCAGCATTGTTCTGCATGGCAATGTTATTGAGACATTGTATAACTGAAGAATCTTAGGTATTTCAGTTAAATCGTGCCTTGAAGCACTGATTTATTTGCAAGAATCCCAGAGCCAGTAGACTAGGCAAACATCCTGCATTTGGGTATTGAGATAAATAACAAGGCATGATACATTTAGAAAATTATAATATAAGCCAGAAGAAATGTAAATAGAAGGGAGGTAATGTACTCTCTTGCTATGGAATTATGGAATTTGTAGGGCCACTGAAAAGACAATTTGAGAGAAGGCAAGGAGATTTTTCTTATTCTCCTCAAAGGTAAATGATTGTGCTGCAAAGTGGGATAATTCTGTTCTTGGCACTACATATTCATTATTTACGTACATCTATACTGTTACTATTGTTAATTCAAATAACATATGTTTTAGAAAATTTGAGGTTTAACTGCAATTTTTAGAAGAATAATTTCTCAATGAGACATATGCATTTGACAGAAATGTTTACTGTAGCAAAAATCATTTTTTTGGTATGTGTAGGAAGCTCCAATGAATCCATGCTCCAAGTGCTTAAGAGCCAAATGTCTTAAAAAGTGCTGAATTTTTACAAATATCCATTAGCAAAAACAGTTAAATAATTAGTTTACTTCAATAATGTGCTTATCAGGGTTGCTAAGTTGGGATGGACTTGTGCTTTGCTGCATCTGATCACGTTTTGTAATGTCTCTTTCCCACACGTAATTTTTTTTCTTTAATAAAGAACATTTTGGAGAATACTAGCTTCACTATCTCTTTTCACCAAGCAAAACAGTTCCCAGCAGAAAGGCAGTAAAAAAATATTAAGAAACCAATTATAGTTCCCATACCAGTTATTGTTTTTTAACTTCCAATTTGATGCTTATCTTCTCTATCTAGATGCTTTTTCTTTATCTCTAGCTGCCCGTTCAGCAGCTGTTGGTAGTCTAACTGTCACTTCCTATTCACTTTTTGATGAGAAACTAAATTTTGAATATTCACCAATTCCATCTAAATGTTTACATAATGGTTTGCTACTAATTGAATTTCCCTCTCTTGGACTCAGCGCTCTTACAGTCTCTCTTCATTTTCCCCTTGGTTGTCTCTTCTGCCATTCTCTGTCTTGGCTGTATGCCTGGAATATATTTTCTGCTTAGATAGAACCTATCTCCAGACTCCCAAAAACACTGTGAAAAAGAATACGAGTCCCCCTCTTTTTCACAATAAAAATTGTAAGAGTGTGTTGTCCCCATATTCGTAGCTTTACAACTTATCAATTGAATTTGTGGCTTTGTCCTCTTCAGTTCTTGTCTCAGTAAAAACACCCTCAATAGTGGCCTTGTATGTAGAAAACCATGCTGAGCTGAGTATAAATTGGTCTTAATCCCATATAGAGTTGACTCAACTTGCAAATTCTTTCTCGTGAGGCATATCATTTATAGCACAATGCAGTTTGAAAGATATGTGAAGAACTACAAAATTTGTGAGGATGAAGAAGAATAATCTGTCTTCTGATCCATTCTTACTAAAGCTTTAAAAAAATTCCCTACTTTCTGTAAATTGTAACTTTTAGTACTGCTCACAAATGACTCAATATTTCCCCTACTCAATTAAAAGGCCATTCCCCAAGCTGTTTGTGGGCTCACTGTTTTTGTCATTTGGCTGTCGGGAGAATAAGTGGTTCTGTTAACCAAGAAAGGAAAAGACACAAGTTCTGCAATCTTTCAGAAAACCATCACAGTAGTGGCTCAGTATTACCACACTGCTGCTTAGTCCTTCCTGCTGCTTATCCCAGTGGCTTTCCCTTCAGAAGTCATGTTTTCCAGGTGGTTTTAGTGGGAGCTATCTCCTAAGACAGCGGATTGGGCCTAAGTCTCTTGAAGGGCTGAAAAGTTGTAATGGTTTGACCCATGGCTTCCTCAGTAACCATTGTATCTAAGGAAGTTACAAGTATTCCACACGTGTCTTCCACGTAGCAGTGGGGGAGTGGTGTTGTTTTTTCCTTCCCTTCCTTGGCTGAGGAGCTGGAGGGAGGTGGTGGAGGTCTGGTCCCTCCGGTCCCTGGTGTTTCTCCTGTCCTGGGTGAGATTTTTTCATTCTTGTTCCCCTTCCTTGAGGTTTTTAATTGTGTTTGTTTTGATTCATTCGGTTTCTTTAGGTTGGGTTGGTGTCTTCCCTATTTCCCAGCTAATCAATCCCCTTTTCTCCCTTCCCCTCTCCCCTGGGAGGTGGGATCCTATGTATTGTGTATACAGTGTGGTTTGTAAATGCTAGTAAATATAATTTATTCTTTTTATTCAGTTCAGTTTCTTTAGAGTGCGTTTCTCTTCAGTTTTTTTTCCCCCTTTCCTTTGCTGGGAAGGTTCTGGGAGGGGGAAGGGGGGGGCCAGTCCAGGGTTGGCAACAGCTAGGCCAAACCTGCGACAAAAGTACAGTACACATTGCAATTAAAGTGCCATGACACACAACTTCCTCGTTAACTTTGGATGATAAAATTATTTTTAGATGTACCATACCCTTTTGAATACATTTTCAGAATTTTAATATTTAAAGAGCACTTCCACTGTGACACATTAATATACTTTGAATTAAAAACTCATAAAAGTTTCATTACTTCTTGTCAAAATTTTATCAACAATTATCTATTCTTTGCTTCATGAGAAAGAGAAAACTTACACATAAACTTTTACACTCCTAATGTTTCACTTTTATACAGTCATGTTGATTTTTCCTTAAATACCCATGGACTCACAATAAAGACCTGAGTGGAATAGATTAATGTAATCATAATTTTATTAATCTTGAGACAGAAGAGTGTTTAAGCATGAAAAATGCTCTCAGTGAGCTGCTATAAGTTATTACAGCCTTAATTCCATTTTTTCCCATGCTAGAGTATATGTATCATTTGTCTTATGCAAGCATTTATAAACAGTTTGCTGTAGCTTTGCTCTTATTAAAATCACACTGGCCCTCTCTGAAGTGGTACAGAAAACATACGCTTTTTACACACTCATGACAAAAAGAATGAAAAATGAGAAAATCTCAATTTCAAGAGAAGAGATACTTCTGCTAGTTCTGTAACAGGTATCAAGAGCAACTCTTGTCCTCTTCTGTGGAGAAAAAAGATAATATTATAGTTAACCATTAATAGTAGGACTACTGGAGTAGGAAACATTCTGCAATTCTCTTTCTGAGTCAAAACTGACAGCTCAGAGTACATGGCTGACAAGAAAAACAAGTGAGATACTGGTGTACAGGAGGCATTGTCTCCTCTGAGTTTAAAATACCAATAGTGAGGCATTAGATGTCAAGTCTCTAATTGTATCTTTCCTCGTTTATACCATCTGTGCTTTGCCTGTGCTGGTGTAGAAGACAAGCATGAGTCGTAATTTTGACAGAAAAACTGAGTGTTCTATGGAAAATCAAATGGGGAGAAATGTAGGGAAAAAGCTGCTGTATTTTGCTGTAGCAAGAGGTTTTTCCTTGTCCCAGCCTGCCCAACCCCGACGTGACCTCGAGTATCAGCGCCAGATACCTGGATGAATTCTCACAAAGATATGGTCCAGGCTCCAAAATGGTTAAAAAAACATTCAGCATAACTTTATTGGGAGGCAAACAGCTTATATAGGGTTTTGAGGGGGTACACACGAACTGGGGTGGCTTGGGATAGGTCAAAGGGCTTTGATCACGACCTTGGGAGCTTTTCCCATTGGCTGAAAGCCAGCTTCACGAGTTGTCCACGCGCTGGGCAGCCCACCTCTGGCGACACTTCGTCGCTGTTTACCAAGGAGCTGAGGTTGTTTACTTCTCCTTCTGGCTGCTCCAAGGTCAGGCTGACCTTGCCAGCCTAACGTGGGGTTGGGCAAATGCAGGGGCTGAGGCCAAGCCTCTCCCAACAGAGAAAAAATGCACTTGATATTTATTCTAAAGCTAGTCATATTCTTCTTCATCATGACTGCCTAACTGTACCAGTTTCAGCTGAGATACAGTTAGTTTCTTAAAGGGTGGTACAGTGCTATGTTTTTGATTGAATATGAGAATAATGTTGATAACACACTGATGTTTTGGTTGCTCTTAAGTAGTTCTGACTCTAACTCAAGGACTTTTCAATGTCCCATGCTCTGCAAGTGAGGATCTGTAGAAGAATCTGGGAGGGAACAACACCAGAACAGGTGACCTGAACAGCTCAAAGGGATATTCCATACCTTAGGACATCATGCTTAACATATAAAGTGACGGAATTACCCTGCAGGGAGGCCAGCTGTGGCTTGGTGACAGGCTTGGCATTGGTCTGTGGGTGGTGAGCAATTGTACTGTTCATCACTTGTTTTTCTCGTGTTTTATCTAGCTCTTTCTCTCTCCCCATGATGATGATCATCATCATAATTATTATTAATATTATTATTACTACTATTACTACTGTATTTACTTAGTTTCAATTTTTAAACTGTGATTATCTAAACCCAAGAGTTTTATTTTCTTTTATCTCCAAGTTTTTTTTGCAGTTCCACTGGGCAGTGCAGCGGCAAAGGAAAGTGATTGTGCATCTATGTGTTACTTGTATGCTGGCTGGAGTTAAACCATGACACTAATATTATGGTATCATCTTGCATGCCTTCTAAGACACCAGTCTAATAGAACTGGTGAATTTTCTCAGTTCTGGTGTGAGGCCTTTCCATACACATTAATCAGACACCATGTTTAGAAGAGTGGGAACTTTTGCAAATGTCACAAACACTGAAAAACAATAGCAGCATACCATTTACTCTTGCTTAATATAAAAATTTCATTTTATGCTCATTAGTATAGCATTAAAATATGGAATCCTATTTGGCTCAATCATGCAACTTGAACGGAGAGCTATTCATGTTCTGTAGTAAGGTCCATGCATTGATCTCTTGGAATGTACAATTTTATCAGCCTTTTCCATTAGGAAGGTCTGTCCAGGAAGATGAGGAGGATGAGTGACTCTCTATGCGAAGCAGCAGATTAAGTGAACTGAACTGTTCTTTGAAGTGGCTAACAAGCATGTGAGAATTTGTGGGTAAGGATCAGGGAATAAACCAGCATGGAATGTGTGACATTGTGGGACATTTCTGCTACAGAGTGCCTAATTGAGAAGAGGAGGCATCAACAGCTGCAGGAAGCTTTACTATTACAGGCCATAGTTCTCAGAGGCCTTTACCATCCTGACAGATGCTGAAAGGACAATACTGGAGAGCACAAGCAATGCAGATTTCTGGAAAGCATCAAGGTACCAAGGTTTATTTTTTGGCACAATGTGTAAACTGGGAGCTGCTATTTATCATTGAGGAAGGACTGATTCTTCCTTTTAAAGGGAATAAAGGTCAGCAACAAATTGGATGGCAGGGACCAATGTTCCCAAGATAAGGGTGTTTAAGTTCCTAAGAAAAGCAAGAAAGTCAAATAGTGTCACAAACATGGACTTCAGGAAATAAGATTTCAGCTTATTCGGGGATATGCATGACAGCACCTCACTGGAAACTCCTCTGAAGAACAAAAAGGCTTGGAAGAGCGGGTTGATATCCAGGAAAAGCTCTTCAAAGCGTAAGTCATACATTTTGACACACAGGAAGTCAAGCAACCATGATAGAAGTACTATCAGTACTGATGAATGGGGAATTCATGATTGAGCTAAAGTTCAAAAAAAACAAAGTATATGCAGAAGGAGGAAGCAGGGATATGCATGTAGGGAACTAGCTAAAAAAGGCAAAGTTCAGATGAAGCTGAAACTAGAGTGAGATGGGAAAGCTGGTAAAAGATTTCTAAAAGTACTTTCCCAGCAGAAGGAAGCCGAAGGAAAGTGTGAGCACCTGGAAAATGGTCTTTGCCTCTGTTTTTAACAATTAAGGCCTGTCTTCGGGCATCTCAGAACAATGAGGGAACTCTCAAAGTCAGTGTGAGGGATGCACACCCACTCTAGAACAAAACAGACCTAGAGATCACTTAATAAAAATGGACACATTAAAAAACTCTGGAACCACAAAAAGTGCACCTGAGGATGCTGAGGAAACTGGCTGATTTAATTGCACCTAAGGCGGATGAGGGCACTGGCTGATATAATTATGTGACTGTTTTTACCATCTTCAAAAAGTCGTGTCAATCAGGAGATGTTCAGGATGGCAAATTCATCTTCACATTCATCCTCCAGAAAGTAAGAAGGAGGATCTGGAAAACTGTAGGCTTCATTCCCTAAGCAGATTGTAGTAACTCCTCTTTGCAGCAAGGGAAATTCCAATTTGATATTAGGAGCAATCTGTACAATAACAGTAGTCAAACACTGAAACCAATGACACAGAGAGGTTGTAACCTGGAGTGTTTCTGGATAAAAAATGATAAAACACTATCCTCAAAGATGCTAATTTTAGGATCTCTGCAGAAAAAGAAAGAAAAGTCTACTGCATCTTTCTCTCACCAAAGGGCTATTATACAGTTTATGTGCAATTGTTAGCATTCAGCTTCAAGGATACATCATACAGGTCTAATCTATTAATTATACTGAGGGAATTTCCATAGTCTTCAACTGCTTCAAAAGGAGTACCATCCAAACAAAACAGTATTTCTATAGCTAACATCACAGCAGGTCAGCTCTTATCATAGGTAGACAGCTATGAAAGACACATTGGGTATACTACTGGCTTATCAGAAAAGACAGATTAATTATGAAAACCATTGCTGTCTATAATTCTGCATTACACAGATTTGCTTTTAACAAATAGAGGGTTAGTTCAATGTTCTAAATCAGAAACCTATTTTGCCATACATTTCTTAGAAAATTAGAGTTTGCTCTACAGAAAACAGTACATACATACATACTGCAAGGTAATCTTAAGTCTACGGTAATTGCTATCCACATTACAGTATTACCCTGAGCCACCTGTGCCATGTTTCACATGGTATTTTTAAAGGGAAATTCAGTTTGGCAAGCCTCTATCATCAGGTTGTGCCCTGGTTTTATTACAGCTTCTTAAAGGATCTAGAAACACAATCAACCAAATATATAATAATTGTCTTACATTCACTGAAATCAATCAATCAAACAAACAAACAAAAATACATGACTTATATAAGTGCTCTTTCCAAAGTTGTTGGAAGTGGGCACTAGAAGTAACTTTGAAAGGCAATTAACTACAGTTTTGCAGAACTAATACACTGAAAAAATCCACCTATTTTTCAGAAAGCACACAACAATACTCCCAGTGCTAGCTAGTTTTATATAAGTAGAAAAAAGGTCCTTGCACTGAAACTATGTATTTTCCCTTAGTGTACAGGTTAAAATCTAGCAAATTAATCCATGCATGTGTTTTCAAACTTCTTTCTATAATAACGTTATGTACTTGCTCTTGGCACTATGAGAACCATCTCTTAATGAATTGTAACAAATATGCTTATTAAAGTTTTATGTGTTAGGCATTCTTTCTCTCCACTTGCATTTTTAAATATTTTAGAGGTGGCCGTAATAGTAAAACTCTTTAGATCTATAAAACAATGTGAGTAATCTACACATTCAGAAAAGGAGATATACATTTGACCAAAGTTTCTGGTTTAAGATAATGATTTAGAGTCCTGAGAAATTATAATATGATTATATGTTTCATTGAAAAGTAGCCAGATGATCTGTATTACCTTATGCTTTGGACCCTTAACATGATGCTTTATGCCAAGCACTAAATTCAGAAAAATACTTTCTCATCCAAATTTTATTAGTTTGGGCTGAGACAGAGTTAATTTTCTTCATAGAAACTCACATCGTGTCATTTTTATATTTTTGTTGAAAACAATGTTGATAACATAAGGATGTTTTTGTTATTGCTGAGCAGTGCTTACACGCAGTCAAAGTGTTTTCAGCTCCTCACCCCACCCTACCATGGGGTGCACAAGGAGTTGGGAGGGGACACAGCCAGGACAACTGACCCAGGGGATATTCCATAAGATATTTTGTCATGCTCAGCATATGAAGCTGAGGAAAGAAGAAGAAAAAGGAAGAGAAGGTTCAGAGTTGCCATGGTTGTTTCCCCAATTAACTGTCATGCACGATGGAGCCCTGCCTTTCCCAGGAAATGACTAACTACCTATCTGCCCATTGAAAGAAGTGAATTATTTCCTTACTTTCCTTTGCTTGTGCATGCAGGTTTTGATTTACCTATTAAACTGTCTTTATTTCAACCCATGAGTATTTTCACTTTCATTCTTCTGATTCTCTCCTTGATGCCACTGTGAGGGCAGCCATTGGGTGTTTAGCTGTCTACTAGGTCTAGCCCATAACAAAATGCACCTGAAATGTCATTGTTTTCTCTAAAATTGAAATCAGTAAATAACATATCGTATCATTTTCCACAGTATTACTGGGATAGTATAAAAACACTCCTCTATTATTTCTGAAGTTTTAATTGAGTGGCAGTAACATCCTGAAGCATTATACTTAGTCAATGATCCAAGTGTTTATTTTGTTGAAAATGTATGTGAGGCCCCATTTTCCTTCACTGCTTAATGTGGTACTTCTGTGATGAATATCTGTTAATATTGAGCTGCTTGTTTCCTAAGCAACAGTAACCAGGTGAAAGCTTTCAAAACTGTCTTCCTGCTTACTTGATGCTTTATGTAAAAAACATTGGGGTTTACTTCAAGGGACAGGACTCAGGATGTTGTTGACTGTACTGATTACTGAGTTGCAAAAGAATTAGAGGTTTCACAATATAGATACTGAAAAATATAAAAATATAGATACTGTTTTGATTGATATTAGTATGTACTGACTAATAAAAATTAAATACTCATATATATATAAATAAATGTCTCCAGGGAAAAACATCACTGAATTGGATTGGTATTGGTTTTGATTTTATTTCTGTCTACTGAAAAATTGCAAGCTACTATGGAGAATTTGAACAGGACTCTACCTCCTTGAATTACTATTACCAAAGGAGATCTGAACTTTGTTGTTAGATTCTGAACAGTATTGTAGGACAATCAATATTGGATTCTTGCTTTTTCTTTCTTGAACAAAGCAGGGAGCTGAAAACAGATCCCATTACCCAGATTTGTGCTGTATTTGATTGCCCCATAAAAGGACTGATACATTCTAAGTTTTTTCTAGAAACAGAATTTTATTTTTCAGAATGTCATCAGGAATTTTAATTTATTTTGTAGATTTTTATTTATATTGGGCAAAATTATAGTTTTGGCTTAGCACAAAAACTAAGTAAAATAAAATTTAATTTTTTATTAAAGAAAAATACTTATTTCTTCTAGAAATTAAATATTTTTTCTATGTTTTCTATTCTTTTTCCTCAGTTTTTAAAATCTTATTTTAACTTTTATTTTTAACCTATGAAAATTTTTATACCAAAAATATTGTTTAGAATCAAAATGAAAATACTTTCTTTAAATATGTTAATACCAAATCAAGACTATGTTGTGTGCCTAGCTAAATGATCCAATGTGGCACACTCAATTTAAACATATTTCCTTCTTAGAAGAAGATAAGTAATTCTTTCCTATTTAAGAGCTTTTATTTCAGGAATGTTATAACTTTTGGAGTGGAACTACTGAGTATATCCCTAAGTTGCTCATGTGTTACTTGTTCCTGGCCACATGGAAGCTGAAGCTAAGATCTCAGAAGATCTTTCCTGCTTCAGATTTTCAGAACACAGAATATGCATGCAAAATCCTTTATGGAAGATCTGTTTTGCCAAACTGATCAGAAAAGTATTTTCAGGTTTTGTACCAATAAACTCAGGCAGTTTACAAATAAGAGTTATTTGTAAGTTATTTGTAAACTTCTGTTGATAGTACAGCCAAGTCTCTGCCTTGTAAAGTCAAGGGGTTTTATTGACTTCAGTGGAAAGGAAAAGGACAGCAGCTGACAAAAGAATTTTAGATTCTAAATTTAAATATGTCTTCAAAATAAATGTTGGAGTAATTTCACATGTTCCTTCTTAAAACCAAGATTCCATATATTGGACTTTGACACATTATTGTTGTTATACATATAAACAACTACCTCACGGAAATAGCTTTATTAATTTCTGTGCAGTACAAATTCAAAGTTATGAAGGATAAATAACTATAAAAAGCTTATCCAGTTGTGCAGCAGTCTTTGGAACTGGAGTAGAAAGAGTCAGAGGAATTTTCTCATAAATTGACATTATGCAAATCTGTCACTACTGAAGTTTTCTGTGTTTTATGAGAACTGCATGTGATTTTTTCAAACGAAGGGGAAGAAATAGCCATTCTCTCCAGATTTAAAGGTAGTGTGGTGGATTCCTTAGAAAAGCTATCAAGAAAGCACAATGAATGACTAAAGAGTAAATAAAGGGATTTAAGAGATAGGGAACCTGAGAAGAAACAGACATATATTTCTGAAAATCAAATAATTACAGCTGCAGATGACTTGATAATAATAAATTTTTTTCCACTTTCTTACAAAACAAACTAAGAGTGTGTTCTGTGAAAGAATAACACAATTTTATTTTTCCCTTGTTTTATCAGTAAGTGGGTTGAAATAGCATAATTTCTCTTTCACAAAGCTATCAGATTCATTATTCCTCTTTACCTATTGATGGATTGTCATATTTATATTTGAATATGGATGTAGAGTTTGGTACTAATGTTTAAGCAGAGCAGAACCATTTCACATACTTCTGCAGTGCGATTTTTTGTTTGAGATTGAAAGTAAAAACATTTTTTAAAGTAAGCGGAAGAATATTACCAAAATCAGAATTTATCACATCATAAAGTTCTTGCTACGTAATGTCCGAAATAGTTTCTTTCTTTGTTCCAGATATTTACATAATCATAAAATCAGTGCTTGAGCTTGGTGGGTCTCTGGAGGCATTTGGTTCAAGGTCCCTGCTCTAGTAGAGACACTTACAGTTGGCTGCCCGTGCCCTTGGCCAAAGGGCTCATGAATAACTGCAAGGATGGAGACTCCACAACCTCTTTGGGCAGCCTGTGCCAATGCTCAGTCACCCTTATAGTAAGAAAGTGTTTCCCAAAGTTCAGAGGGAACATCCTGTCACTAGCCATCACTGAAAGGACACTGGTTCCATATTTTAAACCCTTGGTATGCATTTTATACCCTTCAGGTATGTATTCCTTCCCTTTTAATCATTTCTGCCCAAAGCATATCAAAATATATGGGCATAGGTCTTTTCTGAAAATTTTTATGACATTCATACATACAGTATTTTATTCTAGTTATATAAAGTAAAATTTCTCAGAACATAGAAGAGAATTTGGGAATTTAGAGTTTAGATTTTTGTAACTGGAAATGGATTCATAGCTGACATATTTTGGCAAGATGCAAACGTTGATAAAAAGAATATAGTCTGCATTCTTCTGTGAAAATTCAAGAGAAATAAAATAGAAAAAGAAGCAGTACGTGATCCTCATTTTATTTTTTAAGAATTATTATAACATTCATCATCATCTTCAGTTTGCTAAGAAAACTTGTATTACAGAATTGTTGACAAGTATTTAAGAAGTTTTATCAAAAATGGCTTGGAAGAGAGTTCTCTGTGCCTTTTCCCCTAGCTAAGCTGTTGTTAAATGATTCCATGAAGTATAATTTATAAATATCTGCTACTGTATCATGTCTGGACAGGTCATACAAGAATCAAAAGCTACCATACAAAGCTGTCCTCTACAAATCTGTCTATCCCAAGTGATAATGTATTTAAAAGAGGAAAATATGTATACATTTTCACACTATTAAAAAATATTTTAGGTACTGGTCGAAATTTTCAGCTCTTAAAGTACATTGGAGTAACAATGCAGGCTTCTAACCTGGAAAACAGGGATTTTCACAGGAGTGATGGATTTTCTTTTTTGAAAAGGAAGAAGACATCACAAACTGCAGAAGCATCCCAGAGGTAAAACACAGAATTGCCTTTTAAGCTAAAGGTCACTATCAACAAGAACATCTGCTCATGGTTCCTGTCATAGAGGAATGATTCCTATTCATATTCTGCCTATCTCCTAGCCGAGCTGTGTGGTTTGCATCTAAATGTGTGAAACTTTGTTTCATGTTTGACAATTATTGGTCACACAGGAGATCTCTTCAGAATTGCACACTGGTGTCTGGTCAAACATTGGGCCCTTTGAAATGCTAACAAACTGCTAGTGGGAGATATTAAGGGCTGGATACATTGTCAGATAGTTAACACATTGTCAGGTACTTCACTCAGAAAGAATGCCCATTCTAGTTAGAATTAATTAAAGCTAATTCTTTTATGAAATGACAACAAAACCTCAAGTCTGTAGAGGAAAGAACTGTTCATTATTTGGATATTAAATACTGCAGCTGGAAAAAGGGTTAAAAAGAAAATTTTAGAATTCCACATCTGAAACAATTAAGGATATGGCTTAATTCAAAAGTACTTACTTTAAGAAATGCAAATTAATTTTTAATTAATGGATGTCTATTAATAAGGTAGTGATATTTTTTCTAAATGTAAAGTTGGAGCCCATAATTTCTTCTGTGTAAAAACATAGTCTCATATCTTTATTGAACTTGAAAAGCTGGTATTGGCTGTAATGAATCTTCACCCCTTAGGTCAAGTGGATGATATAGCAGATTTCAGATTGGAATAATCTTTTAGTGAAATACCATGTTATTGTGAGCTGCTGGTATTCTGACAGTATTTCTGTTCCTTTGGCATCTGTTTAACATGTAATAAAAATGTTTTCACCTCACTGCCTGATTCCAAGGACAAGGTAAGGAAGAGTGTTCTGGAAGCTGGACTTTCTGCATAGTCCATGTTTTGACAGATGCTGGTCATCTTCGGTACTGTCTATGATGTATCTTGAATGCCATTGCTATGGTGGTCCGTTTGCAGAAGGTACGACACTTGACACAAAGGAATCATGATGTAATGACATAAGAAAAGACTGCATAGCTGGACTCGTAGTGTCTGCCAGCATCTAAGTGGTTATATCTCCCCCAGAACATGAGGATGGTTTTCGAGTAAAAGCATAGAAAAATACTATGACACTTCTGTGGGACCTGTACACTTGGCTTTTTGAAATAAGCTCAAAATTGTGTGAATTTTAAACATCTAATATGTATACAGAAACCTGTATACAGAAACCTGTTGTATTAACTAGGAGTGATAAAGAAAGGGCTAGCAAAGACATAAGTGCTCCATGGGGGACTTAGGCATGAATATGGTAATATTACTATCGAAATTCCAACCCGCCAATTGTAAAATGGATTTTGAAAAACAGCATTCAGCCTGTGATAAGTGCAACTTAAATCCTTAACGCTCCAGGAGGATTCATACTCCATTAAATTAAGTGCTCTACAGAAGCAGACTTGAGAAGCCTGATATTTAAGAAATATAAGCAAAGAGGAGACTGGACTTAAATATGAGACTTTCCAAAAGCTGTTCCAAAAGCTGTTCCAAAGAACAGCTGCAAAGTAAGTGCAATTGTGGAACTCTCTGCCAACCCAGTTCCAGGTACATGAAGCCTCAGAACAGAACATTGTTCAAGGGCAGCATGCACACCTTTTGAAAATAATGTAGTCTCCTGTGTGCCTTCTATATGCATGGAACCATGACTGGGTTGTTGATAGTTGAGGCTTTGTTGCATATGTTGCTCTGCAGCATAGTATTTCACCAAATGAAAATATTCTAGTGTTAATAACTGTATGGAATAGATTTGAATGGAGGTATTCAGTTTTAGGATTATAATTCTGGGCTCTCTAGATTTACATAATGAAGTATTGGCTTGCTTATTTTTCTTCATAGAAATAAACTCAACAAAGATTGTGTTTATTTCTGAGTATCATTTTTCCAAATACTATCTTAGCCAGAAGAGTACAAGATGGCAGATACCAAGGAAAACATTTATGTTTCTTCTCCCTCAGCTTCTGACATCTTCTGCACATACTTTTTGTTTCAGTATTTTAAAGTAGTTATGCCATAATGGGGTGGAATTCTAGCTAGACTGACTTACAAAAGGCAACATGGAGTTTGGAGAGTTGAAAATCTCCACTTGCTATTCAATTCCTTCTTTTTTAACCCTCATCAAGCTTATTAATCTAAAAGAGACCTGATTAAACTTCCCTATGTGTTCATTCAGGCTAGCATATTTCAAATAACAGTTTTGTATGAATTGTTGAAGAGCTAGTTTATTTTAAAACTGTTCCTGTCTTTTATGTATTCTGGCACAGCAGATACAGACAAGATCCCATCTTCACTTGGATCACATTATTTATTTTTTTTTAAATCTTTTGTGTTTTTAAAGAACAAAGTACCCATGTGCTACACGTCTGGAAGATGGTTTGATTAAACAGACATTTGGGAGAAGTTTGATCTGACTTTTTATTGCTTGTCTACCAAGTAGACATCCACATTGGAGCAACTTGTCTGAAGTCTTTTTAAAGTCAATGTAAAAAAGGCAATTCTAAGTTGTTATTCTTCTTATCATGAGGAAGACATTTAAACTAGGTCATATTAATTACACTCTAAAAGTTCTTGTTTCTCAACATTGATAATAAAAGGACTCTAGACAATTGGCACAGAGGAAGATGTCTGCATTCCAGACTTCTAAAACTAGGCATCAGGTGACAACTTTAAGTTCAAAAACTCAGAAAGAGAGCTAAGTAACAAATATGTTTATTCTATCTGTTAGGTGTGCATATTTTGCTCATGGTCTTTTGTCAATAGAATTATGGTCTGACTCCTATCCATATTAAAACGGTGTTGAAACTGCAACTTTTATAACAAGAAATTTTGTTCTTGATCCTTTGGGAAGCAGGATTAAATTGAACATTTACAAGAAAATCCCATTTTCTAATCCAATGGTTTTCACTTTTTATGCAGTTACACTTTTAAAATGCAGAAAGAAGGGTCACCAGTGTGGGAGTGGGGTTTTGTTTTGTTTTTGGTTTTTAGTTTTTGTTTGGTTTTAGTTTTTGGGGGGGGTTGTTTTGTTTTTGTTTTTGTTTTTTTATCTTGGGATGGGGGAGAGGGTGAGACTTTATTTATGTGTTTCAGCTGTTTGAACACGTGATTAAAAAGTGAGTGGCATCTTTAAAAATCTGGAAAAGAATAAATTTATTCTACTCTTCTTTTTGTATTTTTAAGGGAAAAATAGTGACAGCATTTTTGCCTCCATTTTCATGGCCTTTGACATACAGATAAACAATTACAGTTCAGGCTTATGTATCAATAAGAATAAAAACACAAAACAAAACCAAACCAACAAACAAAACACCCACAAACCCTTAAGATACCAATCTTGTCACACAAAGTTGAAATCTCAGTTCCTTCCTTTTTCTCAGGTTGGGGGAGAGCGTGAGGGTGGGCTTTCATCAGCATGGATTCAAATCCTCAGAATGAAAAAAATAACTAAATCTTGCCTTGGATCCATGGGAGACTTTAGGGTTACACTTCCTCTCTCTATTCCACCACTCAAACTCACCCTAACATATTCATATGCCATTTGGACTTTAAGAACTACAGAAGTAGGAGGAAACGGTGCTTATAAAACTCAAAAGTGTCCTCTCTTATTATTCTACTGGTCTTCTCATCTCCCAGATAAGGCATAACACACCAAGACCAGGTCAGTGCTAGCAGATGAAAAACATTACATGATGGAAAGTTTCCAGGAATTTTCCAGGAGAGAAATAGGATGTGTATGGCAAGAAGGAGGTGGAAATTTCTCCCCAGAAACACTGTTTTGCCTTCCAAAAGGAGATAGTTCTGAAAGAGATTTTTGTTGGTTATTTTTCTGTTATCTATTTTTCTGTCCACCAGACAACACAAGTGGCTGGATGGTATAATATCTTCCAAATTAAGTGCCTAATCTGGCCAATGAAGCAAACCAGCATTTCAGGGAATTTTGCAGGGTGCTCTAATGAATAGGTAATGTCAGACACACGTTCTGGATTTCAAAATCTGGAATGGAGAGAAAATGCTGTATCTGCTTCCTGACCTGTTGCCAGGTAGTCATCAGCCCATCATAAGACAAGAGTGGAACATGGGCAAAATGTTGGACAGCGAATTTAAATTACAGGATCCCAAGAAGCAAACACCCTGACTGTTCCACTCACCAGATTGTCCTAACGGACCCTCAGCCCCATTGTCCAAGGGTGAAACTCATCACAATGAATCATTAGGACCAGATATTGGTATCATCCTTTGAACTAAAGGGACTTCCTGCCAAGAGGTGTGGGACACAGAACGAGGACAGGGGAAGAACATGTTGGGATTGCACAGAATTTATTCAGGCATGTTTCAGGGAGGAAGAAAAGGTGGGAAAAGAGGGATTTAGGTGATTTGGGAAGAAACAAATAGGGGGAATAAAGGGATGGGGAAATAGAAGAGTCCATTTACATATAAGAAAAGGCTGATCAGTATGCTTTCTGCCTAAGCCCTGGCCCCAATCACTGCACGGCGTTTTTGTTGGTTTGTTTGTTTGCTTGTTTACATTACTTCAATTATTTTCTAGAAAGAGGTTCTTCATTTCATGTGCATGTGTGTGTGAGTCTGTGGTATCAGCGACTGGACTGAGTGCAGGTGTGCAAGCGAGTGTGTGACCAATAGTGAAGATCAAGATGAATGAGCCTGCGGGAAGTGGCTTGAGATGAAGGGGGTGTGTGCGTGTGTGTGCGCGTGTGTGCGTGTGTGTGAGTGTGCCAGCATCTGGGAGGCTGGGATCCAGGGAGGGCAACTGGTCAGACTGGGTGTATGAACCCAGTTGCTGCCTTGGATCTTGTACATAGACATATAAATTCCCTCAATTAGACTTCCCACTCAGCCAGAGCTGGAAGCTCTGAACTGTTAGTTCTGTGTGTTCATATGACTGAACTGTGAATTCTGTTCTTGTGTAAATATGTGTATACATATTCCATATAGTGTAAATTGCCTGTCAGGAATCGGAGCTCAGCCTTATTACTGGAGAGACCAGGAGGCTGAGTCAAAGGTCTTTTCCAATCTAAATACTTCTATAAGTGTGTGAATTCATGCCTCAGCAATGGCCACAGAAGCCCTGAGTGTGGGGTGATGGCCCCTCTGATAAGGCCTAATGGGTTGAAGGAGATGCCTCAGCCCCTGAAGGGGTGCTCCAGCCTAGGACAAAGGCTTTCAAACTGATAAGATTAACATAGGGTGGAGTGTTGTTTTAGGAATGACATGGCCCCCCTCTGCAATATCTTCTATAACTGCTCAAAGGAGCCACCTCGCCTCAGGCATCTGCATCACCATCACCCTCCCAATAGATTGACTTAGCCACACAAACCACATAGAAGGAAAAAAAAAGGTATTAAAAAGTGTTTGGAGTTTAAACTCCAGGAGGAGAGGGAGAAATGCCAATGTCTCTGTAAGGTAACAGCTGCAGCTCCTCTTGGAACAATGTAGGGGTGAGGAGACCATGTGCTTTCTATTTTTTCTAACTTTACTTTCTTAACTTTACTTTCTTCCTTTCTTCCTTTGATTCTTACTTTATAAGCATTTCTTGTACTAAATGTGTTTTGCTACCTTAATACTAATAACAGTAACTTGCTTCACACTTTGCTACTTTATACTGGTTATTGCTTTTTGCTATTCTTACTTTATAATACCAGCTCTGCTTTGCTCTATAGTAACTTGCTTCACTTTCAAGGTGTAGTTTCTTTCTTTTTTCAACATGTATGTTGATAAGAAGCAGCTCTGCTCTTCCCTTTTGTTTTGTGTTACAGAGAGAGTGGTGTGCAAGACATTTTTATTGTCTTATGTTCTGGATAAATGTTTTAGGTAGCTGTGTTTCTAGTTAGTAGTTCTTTGTTGCTTGTTTCTGTCTATTGTGAAAATGGGATACATTGCTGTATTGTAACTTGAGTTTAGTGTGTTTGTCTCTGTAGAATGTGTTTTGTGCTGGTTTCTTTTGGGGTCTTTTATTATCAATTAAATACAATCGTGCAGCTGAATGTTATCACTGGCAAAGCAGAACCTACAATAACTGTCACATATTTGTATTAATAAATGTTATTTCGGGAGCTGTTGTGAGAAAAGTTCTTTTCTGGCATTAAGTGTGTCTTCATGTTAGAAATCAGAATCCCTTCCAACCTATGGGCTGTCCATTAGTTGACAGAGTGTTGGGGAACGTAGGGCTCTGATTGTCTAGAAGCGCTTATTGCTAATAATTTTTTCTCCCTCAAGTGTGGTCCTCATATCAAGGATTAGAAAACCTTCCAGCCTGTGCTCTGTCCAGCAGTTCAGCAGGCAGTGCTGGGTTCATAAGGCTCTAATTTTTCTGGAGGTGCCTATTGCTAATATTTCTCCCTGACTGAAGTGAAGCTTCACATCAGAGGTCAGAACCCCTTCCATCCTGTGTGCTGTCAGTTAGAGGACAGACAGTATTGGGTACATAAGGATCTGATTGTCTGGAAGCACTTACGGCTAATAACTTTTAATTAATACAGTTAAGACTAGAAATCGTTGCATTTCTGTCTCTGCATTTCTCTCTTTCACGTGACACCTGAGCTATGCAAGAAGAGGTTCCCAACCGTACTCAACCAGGTAATTCCAAGAGCAAGTTTTGTTTGAAACTATAGGTGGTATGACTGGCTGTCACTGAAAAGTCATCATTGTCTGGGTGATAGAATTTAAGGCTGGTGAGTAAGTGTAGCCACTTAGTTACACAACGATATTGTTGGTCAAAAGCCAAGTTTTCAACAACTGAATGACCCTAGGAAAAGTTTTTTAAACTCATATAAATTTGGTCATTTATAAGGTAGTTACTAACCTGTCGTGTTGGAAGACAAGGAAAAGATATTGATAAAAAAAGTTGGTAATAGTAATGGGGAAGGCGATATCTGTACATGGGATTAGAACAAAAGACAATGACACTAGATCTCATACTTTCAAGAGAGGTTAACCACAAAACACCCACCAAATTTCAATAGGTTTTGGCAGTATAACACCATTAAATATATTTGAGACAATTTCAGAGTGTTCCAGAGTAACCCAATGAATATTTCACTGATGTAATCAGTGAAAACTGGTTATAGATATAATATGTTCCTTGTAATACTTGTTTCATTATATCAAAATAATTTTGAATATCCAAAATGTCTGAAAGTGCAACATATAAGCCACATATAAATTCCATTCCTTGTAATGTCTGAATAACCAAATAAAAAGGAGAAACCAAAGTGGCATTTCTTAATCAGTGCATAATGTTTCCTAGATGGCCTAGGAAGTTTTCCCGAAAAGTATTTTTTTCCTACATTGTCTGATGCACCTTTCAATAGGTTTGATATAAATTTCAAAGATGATGAAGAAGACAAAATAAGAATTTCATATGAAGGGATGTAGTGATTTTTTATTTATTTATTTTTTAAAGAATAAACTTTTTTGCATCCTGCTGTGAAAGGTCATGTTTCTTTATATAATAGAAAGGACTGCCAGAAAGAGCATGGACTAAAAGCCAAAAGTGAGGGATGCTTACACAGTACAAAGAGAGAGCTGGCAGGTCCTCAAGACTGATTATTTAAAATCTCTTTTCCAGAAGATCTGATAAGCGAATTTCCACAACCTGAAATGTACTATTACATAGAGATATCCCAAGGCACTACTCATAGTCAACAAATCAAACAGATCAGGGCTTTTATCAAATTTGATCAACAAGCTGTAATCTCTTTAAAAGTTTTCCAAACATATTTAAGCCCTTTTGCAAGCCTTGTACAGTCTTACAGTACATGACCTTCTCTTTCCTTCTTTTTTCTTTGTAAAGAACTTCATTCAATTTGTCTGCTTAAAAGAACAACTTGTAATACAAAAGTAGCCCAGATTAGGAGTACTCTGGGACTTCAGCATCTGGAATCTCAATTTTTGCCATAAGGGACAGTGAAATGATGAATGTCATGCAAAAGAGAAATTACTAACTGTTAAATTATCACTCGACTCTCTTTTGTACTGGGTTGTACAGTATTTTTGCCCACCTGTTGCATGATCACATTGCCCATCTGTCAGTCTAACTTGTGGTGGTTTCCAATAAAATTTTAAACATTCTGTGAGTGGATGAGAGAGGCTTTACTTGAGGTGAAGGCAGGGAAAACTTGGCCATTGTCAATCCCCGTGAAAACAAATGACTGTGCAAGTGGAACCTGCAGTCAGCTGATCAATCAGCATGTGGGAAGATCAGACTCAGCCATGGCATGCTCTGGTTCCTTCCCAGTTGACAGATCAAAACACTGTGAAGGACACTGTTGGGGTGAGGAGTGGAAGCTGAGTTTAAATGCACAGGGAACTCTGCGGAAATAAAGGTACTGTTTAGGGGCAGTGGTGTGAGGCACCATGAAAATCTTTGAGAAAATTTATGTCAGTTTTATGGGTTAGTATAGGGGACAGAAAGGACAAAAAATATAATACAGAGTTCTGCTCTTCATGAGATTTTTTTTATTTAAGACTATTATTTTCCTTTTTCCTTCATGTGTAAATTTGGCAAACTCCTTGGGGTTATTTCTTCTTAAATTATACTAGTATTTTTTTTACTTTCTGTAGTAGTCTTCCTTCTCTCTACATTGGCATTGTTAGATAAATGCTAAAATAGTATAATTAATCACTTATGCCAAAGATAATTCTGTCTTAGTGTGGGTCTACCTGGTGTTACACTGAAGCTGACACTAAAAGCTGATACAGCTGCTTGTCACAGCGCAATGCCAAAATACTGTCTCGTGTTTCAGAAACTGATATATTTGGGTCCCCTGCAACAAACTGTCTCATGAGGCATAAACACTTAGGGTGTTTTGAGGCACAATTTTTTCTTCAGTTGCTGGTGTTCTGATTCAATTTTTCATTGTAGACATGCCACTGTAGAAGGTGTAAGGGCATTTTTCCACTGTGCTGAACAATAGGAGACTCATATTTGTGGAAAATAGCAGAATTAAAAATATTTCTAGTATATAATATAATAAATATCTTTGATATAAACCCTTCTTATTACTGTTCAATAAACTTATAAAAAGGTAGTTTCACTATGTATAAGAAATACATTAGCAACCTGATCCCATTTCATAGTACCATAGCTGTCCTACATCAGATTTAATATTAACTGGCACACTTTTAGCAAGATTATAAAGGGTTAAAATATACGTGCAATGCAAAAATATTCTCCCTGAATAAATACCTTCATTGCCAAGGCAAGGAATCCTGTCCTGTCCTGTCCTGTCCTGTCCTGTCCTGTCCTGTCCTGTCCTGTCCTGTCCTCTCCTCTCCTCTCCTCTCCTCTCCTCTCTTCTCCTCTCCTCTCCTCTCCGCTCCTCTCTTCTCCTCGTTACTTTATACAGTTTTATGTACACTGAAACACTTCCTAGGTGAGGCCTGGAGTATCATTTCTCCCCTGTTTTCCCTTCTATGCAACTAATAACCAACAGTACTAGGGTTTATGATACTGCCTGAAGAACTGCGGGGTTAAACAATTTCAGAGAAAATAAGTTAAACACGAGTCTTGCTTCACAACTCTTTGGGGAGGGTACCTTAAACACCATGTTATTATTTTCCTTAAAGGACAAGAATAACAAATTTAAAAAAAATAAAGTGTGAGCTTATTTTCAAATTTATTATTTCCCTTTCAACACAAGAACCTTCTCAAGACATTGAGGGAGATAGTCTTGCCTTCAGATACCTAACTCCAGAGCCTGAAGTATACCTATTGCTTCAAAATGTCATCCTGGATTTCCTAAGACTTGATAAAGGAAGACTCTAAAGTATATTAAGGGCTCTTGGTTCTGCACAAAAGCCTAGAAGGGGTATTTTTCTCCTAAACTTTATGGCTTTGAATGACCTAAACTTTGGTTCTCAGCTCAATTGACAGAAAAATACTGGGTAAAAATTGGGGATGTATCTCACCTTTTTTTTTAATATATTTCATTTTTCAATATAAATTTAATCTTTGTTTTACTGTATGTCAGTGATTTTTTTCCTGCCAGGAAATCAAAATAATTTATGGTTACAGAAAGCATGCAAACGTGACCAAAAGTAAGTAACTAAATCATTAAAATGCAAATCTCAGAAAGACATTTCTAATGTTATGCTTCAATTTCTACAGTAGTAACACTTAGAACATGTAACTCTCTGTGTATGAGTGAGGAAAGGCAAGTTCATTTCACAATAATATAGAGGTGGACTTCATATATGAAGAACTTGAAATTCTTTAGTTCTGCCATGAAAATGGCTAAAAGTGATATTTTGTAACTGGCTAGGCATCACAGTAATTTTTTATTAGAGTAGAGCTAGTGTCAGGAAAGGCCACTAATTGCCAGTGATTAGCCCATTGTTTACTTTTTACCCCCACTTTTTTCCTTAAAATCAGGTTGATTAAAAAAAAATATTTAGTTCAGAGAATCACATAATCATAGAAGAGTTTGGATTGGGAGAGAGACTTTTAAGAGTCATTTAGTCCAACTCCACCTGCAATAAGCAGGAACATCTTCAACTAGATCAAGTTGCTCAGAGCCCAGTCCAACTTAACTTCGAATGTTTCCAGGGATGGAGCATTTACCATCTTTCTGGGCAACCTGTTCCAGTGTTTCAGCACTCTCATAATAAAAAATTCCTTCCTTGAATCTACTCTGAATCTGGTCTTTTTTAGTTTAAAACCATTATCCCTTGTCCTATTGACAACTGTCCCTGCTAAAAGTCTACTCTCATCTTTCTTCTAAGTCCTCTATTTAAATATGGCAAAAAATTTTCTCTGGAGCTTTCTCTCCTACAGGATAAATAATCCCAACTCTCTCAGCCTTTCCTCACATCAGTGATCATTTTTGTAGTCCTCCTCTGCACTCACTTCAACAGATCCATGTCTTTCCTCTGCTGAAGACACCAGGGCTGGATGTAGTATTTTAGGTGGGACCTCACTAGAACAGAGTAGAGGGGCGGAATCGCCTCCCCTGACTAGTGGCCACACTTCTTTTGATGCAGTCCAGGATACAATTGGCTTTCTGGCCCTAACAGTACTGGTCCCAATACAGACCCTCAAGGGACACCACTCGTCACTGATCTCTGGACATTGAGCTGTTAACCTCCCTCCCCTGCCCCCCTTGTTGTAACCATCCAAACAATTCCTCATCCACCAAATACTCCATCCATCAAATCCATATTTCTCCAACTAAGAGAGAAGGGTGCAGGCCATGTCAAAAGCCGTACAGAAGTCCAGATAGATGACATTCATGGCTCTTCTCTTGTTCACTGTAGTCACTTCAGTATTTCTACTGTCCAATTTGATATTATTGCCATATAAATGCACCGCCAAAACATAACAAAATAAATAGCTTCAAAGACAGATTCAAAGACCATGAGAGAGAAATATCAAGCAATTTAATTGTTGTATAATACTATCATTGGTATTAAAATTTGTCATGCATAGCATTTCACTTTAAACCTTACTGATTGGCATAGAATGAAATAACCTGCTGGACAGCTAGAACAAGTATTCCTATATCTGATAAAAAATAGAGAAATTATTTTATGGCCTATTTTAGAGAATTTTGGAAAATCCTTTCTCTCTATTGACTATAGAAAGAATTTACAGAATTTACCCATGTAATTTACAGTTCTCCCCCCAAATGTAGAACTATCAACATCTCCAGACCTCATGAAGACAATGCAGAGATTATTCTTACCTCATTGGGCAGCAGAGTGAAACAATAATTGATGAAATTTTAAAAACATAGGAAAAGTTCATGAATGTTCATCCATATGTAAAGAAAATTGGAGCAGGTAAAACTGAGAAAGGAGTATAAAGAACAGTTTAGCTGTCAGAGCACACTGTAATGAAGCTCTGGATCAATCCCTAATGGATAAAAAGGACTCTATCAAAGAGAAAAGTACTCCCACACAAAGGGAAATCTGTCTTCTTCATTTTCAAAAGTAGGAGTTTATGCATTTGCAGATAACTGAAAAAGTATCTGAAATATGTTATGCTAGGGAATTATTTTTTTAAGATTCAGAAACAGCTCAGAAGATGTTTAGCAATTATTTTCATATCTTCAGAATGTATGCACATGCACACTAAAACATGTGCAAACTCCACCAGAAGATAATCAATTTAAGAGAAAAAAAAATTAATCAGTATGAGGTGAATGACAAGTCATGGAAAAGAAAGGTGTCTAAATGAAGTCAGAGATATTTAGCCAAAAGTTAGAAAATTGTTATGTGGCTTTTTCATCCAAAGGTTTTTGCAATAACTGTACCACATCTCCTGTCCAACCATGGGAGAGTCTAGAGACAAAGGTCTAATATAGGACTGATCAGATCCTACTACACACTGATTCCCAGAATGAACCTGTCATTGGTGCTGTAACATTTAGAAATGTTGCCAGACATTTCAAACTCTGTCCCCCTGAATTTTGCAAGGAACACTAAGTCCTCTTTTATTTGAAATTGAGATTCACCTTACCTAAGCTTTTATTGATTATTATACAGCCATGGAAATAAAATCATTTTACTGGGTAAAAATTAGACATATTTTATATCTAAGGAAGAATCACTAAAAGAATTCTGTTTGTAAAAGCATCACTTAAGTTTACAGATTCTAGCAAACTATTTTATAATGTGGCCAACTGCTGAAGTACAGACTAAAGTACAGTGTTTAAAAATCCTTGTTCATCAGGACAAGATAGTAAATAATGACTTGTTTTGATTCTTCATAATCCACTACAAATTCGTGCCATTAGGAAAATGGTTTTTGTAGTTCAACCATTCTGCATTTTAAAAGCAATAACAGAGAAGACATATCTCTGTCAAGTTAAATTCCTTGAAGTACAGTATTAAATAATACATGTGCAAAAAAAAAAGAAAAGTGAACACATGAGGAATTCCATAAAGATGTGCTCCTCTGCTGTGTACAGATGGTCAGATGCAATTTAGTTTGAAATCCATCATATATGATCTGGTATGATTCAGCTTGTCAAATTACATTCTTGACAGGCTCAGTCTTTAAAGTACTAAAGCTTATATAACAGCAATAATTGGTCAGCACAGGTCTATTTTCAGAAGCATATGATCCTAACCAACTTTGAATAAGGGAGCATTTTGGCAGAAAATGATTGATCTCAGAAACCAGACTTAAAGACATATGTCTCTTTGGATTTAAGCTTATGCAAAACAAACAAACAAACAAACCAACCAAACAAGCAACAGAAAAGAAATGTAAACAACCAATCCCCCCAAATCCCCGTGACTATAGAAGATTGAATTTTATTACTTTTCTCAAATGAAATTGGAGAGCTCTCCTCCATTCTCAGAGCACAGTATTCAGAAGACTATCTGAGACATTATCATTGCTTTTCAGAATATGGAGTCATGCTTTCATTGATGTTATCTGCCCCTGAGATCCTGGAGCTGTGTTGTGATTGTAGAACCCACACTTTTACTGAAGGACAAAGAAAGAGGACATGGCAAGAACTTTCCAAAGAATCATAATAGGAGCAATGGTTGATGGAACGACTCTGTCAGAGAAGTAGGGGCCAGAGACTGAAAAAGGTGTTCAGTTGTAGTGACCTATTAGAGAATCCAATAATGGACTACTGTCAGCCCCACAGAGAGCTGTCCCCTGTGGTCCTTTCCAAAGTAAAATAATAGAAAATGAGTTAGAATGAATCGTGAACTCGTGTATGATTTTGCACAGAGCTCACATGGAAAATTTCCAGCTCAACTAGGCCACCCATTCTACACATGCCTTTTCCATTTACAGGCTGAAAATAAGTCCCAACTGCCTTCTCTATAGCATAAGCATCTTCTGTGTCCTGTGTTCATTTCTGTAGTAGCAGAAACATTTCTTACAATACAGTGGCAATCTTTCTGCCACATTGGATTCAAAAATATGAATTGGCTCTGTAAGGGCATGGTGGACACAACTTGCACGAGATGTGTGCTATATATTTTGGTACCTAGTACAGAAGTTCTAATTTGTAATGTTTCATTTGCATATGTGTAAGAATGTCTCTTTATTAACTTACTTAAGATGCCATGTATTTCTTAAACTGCAAATTATGCATATATTTTCAGAGTATTGAGCTTCTTTAGCAGAAGAAAAGGCTATATCAATTTTGTGAAAATATGCCAGACATTTTGTTAATTTTAAAAAAGAGAAATTTTTACTATTTTGCTACAGGCAAGAATTTTGATTCAGGTAAAATTTTCTGGAAAATTCCTGTGATAATTCATGTATTATTTTATGATTGTTTCTTTTCATTGTCTTATACTATATTTTTCAATATCATTTCAGACAGGTTTTTTATGTTTTTTTCTATATCTTAGAGAAAACTCTTATTTAGATAAATATTTTTTCTTTCTAGATTTCATTTACAATGTATGAGGAAATTTCCCCCGCTATTTTTATTGATGAACCTTACTAAAGCAGTAAAATGTGAAATCTTTAACAGTATGACATAAGAAGGAGGTCAGAATTATAAACTAATTTGTTTTTTGGTTGCTGGGGTATATGATAAATATCTCATGCTGGTGCTTTTTCTATTCCACCTGTTAATGCTTTCTCATAGGCTACATGGTTGGCAACTCTCTTTTAAGTAATGAAAATGTAGCAAATATATCCTTTTTCTTTAGGCACTAACACTAAGAGTATTGTCAGGATGTATCCTAATATTTGTTTCAAAATATGTGAAAATATTGTACATTTAGCCCAATTATTCAAGTTATTTAATCATAGCTTAAAAAAATTAGGCTTGTAGAAAAATAACTGAATTTTCAGTGGGTTTTTTTTCCTCAAAACAAAAATAGGGCTTTCAGGGTCAATGTTTCCCAGATGTTCCCATAAGCAGAGAATATTTTACTCCTCTTGCTCACATACTGTGAATTATAGAAATAAATAGATTTGGTAATATTAAAAAGGTAGAAATTGAGTTGTTTAATTCATAACCTAATCACTAGGACGCTCTTTGTTTGATTAAAATGTCAAGAAGGCTATTAGGGAAAAGGCAAAGGCAAGAAAATGGTTTGGGATAAATAGCCATCTACCAAAACTCCAGGACTCACCAAAAGCTATTCATTTATGTTCTCTGCCTCTGATCCTCTGCTGAGTTCACTGGACCAGATGGTTAAAGGGTCAAGAGAAATTCTACGGCTAGACTGGTTGTAAATTGTACTACCATTTAAGCAAGGAGCCAGACTGACTCAGACCTCAGGGCAAGTGAAGCTGGGTAGGTTGCATAGGTCTCTGGAAAAGGCTAACAAGATTTTAGGTAATGTTGTTGTGGATGCAGATCTTTGCTCAGAAAACCCTTGTTTTTTTTCCTTAACTTTCACTTAAGAAGCTGTCTGGCTACTCTGTTCCCTCCAAACATAACATCTTGTCAGGAAAACATTGTCTTACAGAGAACTAACTAGAGAAAATCTGATCAATGGACAGTTTATCCTAGCTCAGTGGAGCCATAAAAGTTTGAATTTTTCATGAGCCATCTTGCGCAAGGGAGTACACACAGACAAATGAGGCAGGGCGTGGGTGTATTGGGTCTCTAACTCTGGCGTACTTGATGTTGCTTGTCAAGTTATCCACACTTAATAAAGGCAAAAATAAAATTAATTTTCCAAATACTAGTTCAGTACTGGAGCTGACAATAAAACCCAGAAATGCTTTTTTTTTTTTTTTGTAATATAATCTTTCCTATAGGTCTTACTGCATATTGTGTTGATAGACCTAGCTCTGACTGACTAAAGTACAAGGATGAATTGTTGCACTGAAGAAGGTATAAGCCTATTAAATATTCTACTGAAGTCAAAATGGATGGTGCAGCTGTTAGGAAAAAAAGTTTGTAAGAGTAAAAGCATTTGGTGAGCAAATTGTGGAAAATAAAACAACAGAAAAAGAACTAATATTCCTTGTGAAATCTGAAAATATTTCTAAATGTAGTGAGACTTTCATGATTTTGTAGTCAACTCCTCAAGGATTCCATAAGTTAGAAAAAATATTACACCTTTAAATAAATGTTTAAAATGTTTAATTCATAGTTACATATTTATGGGAAAGTTAATTAATACACAGCAGCTACTTAAAACAAGAAACCTGACTTAAAGTACAGAGGCAAAAAGAGCACTATAATTCTATTTTACGTTTGTGGAATCTGAGGAGTCATTTGTATAATAAAAAAACAATTTCAAATAAAACCTCTACAAAATTAGCAAAATCATCATCTGCTAAACTGTCATGTTACCCTTGGAATCAGTGGAAAATGAAATATTCATGGTTTGGGCAGCTGTCGTACTGTTCCCACAATTGTAACTGCCCAATAATTTTCACTAAGCCAGAACTTTGCTGTTGTGAGTTTTGCATGACAAATATTCATATCAATAGGTTTATGACTGAAGTATCACCTTTCAAGTGATTTTTCAGAAGAAAACTCACACTTCTACCTTCTCCACCTAAACTGGCAGACAGAATGGAGAAATGTATGAGATTCACATGTCACTGATGACTTCACTCACTTGCTCCTCAGACACTTCTGAGGCCACACATATGGGCTAGGCCTGCATGTCTTTGTTCTGAGAAAGATAGTTTTACAAAATCTAGAAGACACATGTATTTATTCTATTTTTTCCTCACTTTTTCCAAAATACCTGTGGAGATAATCATAACAGCAACAACAATAGACTGATATACATTCATACAGAGACTTCAATCACAAAGCACTTTGCAAATTATACACAGGATCAATCCACCAAATGTGATCTCCAACCACGGGCTGAAATGCAGTAGTCTTTTCCACAAAGCACCCCCTCAGTTTGCTATCTCAAATACAAAAGTGTGAATCACGGGAGAGTGCTTGGAAGCTTTCATCTTATTTGCACACTGAGCACAACATTTCAAAACTTGTGTGCCAAAAGACAGACTCCTAGTCAACACAATATTTGTTGACAACCAGTTTCTCAGAAAGATGAAGCTTTCAGCCCATTCACTGGTGATAGTTCTGGTACCCAATTCTGGTATTCAAATCCTTCAAAATATGTGATGTAATTTAGCATGCAAAGTTAGCATGCAGCATTGATAATGAAAAACAACCATGACTTCTTCAAAATGTTTGTGTTTGGAACTGGGACTAGAAATCAAATATACTCACAATCCTTGTTCTAATTCCTAAGATTTCATTGTCTTTTGCATCATCATTCTGGACTTCTTGCTGTGGAGAATGAGTATCATGTCTGGTTTGATACCACTTCAACTGATAGGTGTTACCACTTCATCGGAGGTCTTTTGTAAGAACATTTCTCTGTCTGTTCTGTCTGTATATTTGACAGTATTTAAATAAATAGCAACATTGTCTGAAATAATACATTTCTCCAGCTCCATCAAGCTACAAATATAAATTACATAACAAGGTAGAAAGTGGTTTTGTGGATAGTAAAGTTAATGGTATATGGAAAGCATACTCCTTGGAACCAGGAACACTAAGACATTTCAGAACTCTTTACTGTTCCATAAACAACTCTTTATAACCTAGGTAGTAAAAATAAAAGTGATATCTGGGTGGCATTCAGAGATTAGCTTTTTTTGACAAAAATAAAAACATGAGCTTATAAAGGAGTCCCATTTATTACAATGGAAATTTTAGAGGTACTGATTTCGGAAAGTTTCTTAAACTGCATAGTTGTTCGCAGCAGATCAGACTATTCTTTTTGGTCTTGAATCTCACAGCACCACAGAAGTTTGAAAAATTAAACATAGAAAATTACATGCATATCACTTAGTGGTGTCATAGAATTACAGGATATTTCCATTTATATAGAAAAAAAAGTTTAGCTTCCTGCAATCCTCTAGAGAGAGACAAGAGGGCTACAACAAAGCACTGTGAAGTTCATTCCAATCATACTTACAAGGTTAACTGCATGTGATGCATCTTTGTCATCTCACAACACCAATTGCATCTACAAGCTATGGAAACCCTGTGTTGCCAAAGGGTTTGCACAGCTCCAAGTCTTTTTATTTGCTGTAAGAATTTTGCAGAGCAGTCTCTCCATCTGTTCTACCTGGTTGGGTTTTTTGTTTTTTTTCAGGGGGGCAGGGCGGGGTGGGGGTGGGGTGGTTGGAGGGGGGTGGGGGTGGGGGAGGTTTTTTTGCTTGGTTGTTTGTTGGTTGTTGGTTTTTTGTTGTTTTTTTTTTTTGGGGGGGGGCCAGTGTTACCATTGTTTTCCCATCTGAAAATATTTCTGAATAGAAATGGCATATTGCTGTAGAAGGTGCCACCACATTTTCTAAGACACTGTACTGGCTGTTATTGTTCTACATACAAAGTGAGTATTGGATTATATGAAAAGGGCTAAAGATTAGGGTACATTATCAACCAGTTCTGATGTTGCAGTACAAAGGTCCATGCTTGAGAAAACCTGTTCTTTATAGTACTGGAATAAATGTGCTGTTCTTACAGCCATAGGATATGTTTTCTTTTGTTCAGAAGCAGATCTTTTAATGCTAAGGGTCAAAAGCACGGTTTTCAAGCATTTTATTAATCTTGCAAGGACAAGTATAAGGATTTTTTTTTTGTTTTAAACCATCTGTATAGGCAAAAACTGTACTTACAATATTATTCCTAGTTTTCTCTTTTTCTTTTCTTTTCCTTCCTGATTGTCATTTCCATATGTTTTAGGACTCACTGAATGTGTGATATTTTCTGTTTGAGAAGTCTGCTGACAGCAAATGAATCATGCACTCAGCCTTCTGGCCCTATTAGGTGACAAGTCATACTTGTGATGATTCCATCCTGTGAGGAAACCTCCATCACTAATTTCACCTTTCCAGTGAATTCTCTGCTCCGGGTTCAAGGCAATAGCTTAAAGGAAATGGGTGAATAGAGACAAGTTCATACTTGGGTTAGCAGGCAAACACCCTTCTTTCCCAAATTGCTTTCCCAGGTGCCTCTGTACAACAGATAAGAGGCTCTGGATATGAAATACCACACAATGGATGTTGTCCATGATGGTCCATCTACACCACAGGTGTTGATGAGGTCAGAAAGGTGTATCCTCCAAATCACAACCACACCCACAAGGGATAAAAAGGGCAAATTATAGTTGTAGGTGACTCCCTTCTGAAAGAAATATATGGACCAATATGCCAGAGAGATGATGGTGTTAAGGAGTTCTGCATCCTTCTTGGGGTTAAGAACACTGCTAGGAAACTTCCCAGCCTGGCACGACCCTTGGACTATTGCCTGTTACTTCTCTTCCATGTGAATGACCATGAAACTCCAACATGCAGTCCAAGGGCTATCAAAGAGATTTCAGATCCTTGGGAAGGTTTGTAAGTGTATCTGCAGCACAATTTTTGCCTTTTTACTGCCAGCTGCAAGCATCAACATTGGAAGAAACAGGTGGACCCAGCCTACAGATGTATGGCTCTGGCTCGCATCATAACGGCAGTTTGGGTAGTTTTTCTATAATATGATGGTCTATATGACACTAGGCATGCTGGCACTAGATGGGATATATCTTTCTGAAAGAAGGATGAGAGTCTTTGGTTATTGACAGACCTTCAAACTAGAACTGAAGGGAGAGGGGAATAATATCAAGCTTGCCTGTGACAAGCTGTTGGATGACATACCAAACAGAGGGAGGGCTCTCATCATGTAGAGAGAGGTGATTCTCTCCTTCTTTGCTCTGGTGAGATCCCAGCTGTATTATGTCTAGCTCTGGTGTCCTCAGCACAGAAAAGGCATGGACCTACTGCAGTGAGTCCAGAGGAGGGGCACAAAAATTAATGCTCAGAGGGCTGGAGCACCTCTCCTAGGAAGACAGTCTGAAGGAGCTGGTATTGTTCAGGCTGAAGAAGAGAAGGCTTCAAAGAGACTTTACTGTGGCCTTTTGGTACCTAAAGGAGGCTTATGAGAAAGATAGGGACAAACTTTTTAGTGAGACCTGTTGTCAACAGCACAAGGTGGAATGGTTTTAAACTAAGAGAGGGTAGATTCAGAATAGACATAAGGAAGATATTTTTTCCAGGGTGAGTAGTGAAACTCTGGTACAGGTTGCCCAGAGAGATGGTAGATGCCCCATCTCTGGCTAGATTCAAGGTTAAGTTGGACTCGGTTCTGAGCAACCTGATCTAGTTGAAGACGTCCCTGTTCATTGCAGGGGGTTGGATTAGATATCCTCTGAAGGTCCTTTCCAACACTGATTATTCTGAGTCTATGAATTTATGATTATATGGTTCTATAATTCTTTTAATGGAGACATTTTCATAGTTTTGGTTTTGGATCCTCTGGTTTAGTCTATTTTCTCCTCACCAAAGTATTTATTTGTACTAAATTCTCAGTGTTGAATAGTAACTGTTGTAAATCAGCAATACTGACTTAAATGAAGATGCTAAAAGTTGTTCGAATCCAAATGACAAACCCACATCTAATAAACCAAGTTTTTATTTTTAACCAAAACACCATATACAGATGTAGAGAATTTCAAATCATCTTGTTTTATATGTTACCAAGCAAAGTGTTTTGTTTTTTCCCCCTTCCCCCTGACAATAGACCAATTTACACTTTACACTCAAGCCCTGGCTTATTGCCAGAGGCCTGTAGGCTAAGTCTCAATGGTCCTTTTTAAATCCAGCTCTCCTGTGCTATATTATAGAACTCTACTGGGGAAGCTTTGGCATAGGAGCTTTGGCATAGGATAGCAGTCAATTTTTAAATAGACCAAGTAATCTCCTTTGTCGTAACCTGTTTAGAATAAAACTTCAAGTTCTTGTTCTCCAGCATAGCAGCTGAATGATAATAAAGAGACAGTCTAAAATTAATATCTCCATTCAGAATATGCTTAGGATTTCTTTTGGTGTTTGTTGAGGGTGTTTTGTTGTTTATTTGGTTAGGATTGGGTTTTGGTCTTTGTTTGATTGTTTGGGTTTTTTTTGATTTTGCCTTTTGTGTTTTTTTTTAGTTTGGTTTTTATTTTTAGCTTTTAAAAGTTAGAAGTTATGTAACTTTTCAGATGCCATATAATGCCCTGATTTGCTGGTACAGGAAGTCCAATTGCTGTGAAAAAAACTAGTAGTCCTAGAAAAATCGCTGTCTATGCAATACTTTCTGAAAAAGAAATTGGTGAGCTGTTTTTAATTCTGAAACTTTTGTAATGAATTGCGTGTGATTCTTACAGAGCACTGGACAAACCTTAAGCAGGAAGCCAAGCTGAGGTTCAGTGGATGTCTTGTCATAGACCAAACACTGAGGAAGTAGATCTGAAATGATAAATCTGAAGACTGTCTGTTAGCAAACTTCAGAGACTTATCTCTTCCTCACAACTCCATTGGCATTGGCACCAGGACAGACACGTGAGATGAACTATTAGTGAGCAGAGCCTACTTGTCTCTGAAATTTGTGCCGCAGCCACGTTTGAACAAAGCAGTGTATTTAATCTCTATTTCTATAAGCTTTGAATTTTGATAGACCTGCAGGATTCTTGGGGGAGAGACAATGCACCTTCTGAAGCTCACACTCTCTCTCATTCTGACTTCTGGAGCAGTTCGGCTTTTGCTTGTGTGTGTAATGCCCACACAGTATTTGTTACTACTGGATCTGTAGCCACACTTCCCCAAGTTCCATTTAGACCTCTTATTTTTCCCCATGTACTCCACTAACACACTGAAGTCAAATATTGTGGAAGAACTTCTTGAATTCTTCAAGTCTTGAGTATTAAAATTTGATCATGTCTGAACTTGTATCACAGATGGTCAATGCCAAATCTCCCCATTTACAGTAGTGAAGCATAGCGGGGAACTGTCTTAAAGTTTGCTCAAACATAGTACTCAGAATTCTTCAGAACAGTAAGGGAATGTTAGCAGGATTTTCATTTGAGCTCAACCTTGGCAGTCAAATTATTACTTATAATAGGGATTTTAAAGAATCCTGTAAGATTAGGTCCTGAAAGAGCAAAGCTATTAGAATTCAATTACTCTTGTTTTTTGGACAAAGCAAAACCATAAGGATGTCTCTATACCCAGAGAAGGACTTTATATGACATGACTGTGCAATAGCTGTTGGAAATAATTAACACACAGGGCACTGAAGGACAGTAAAAGAGAAGGAAAGAATTGAGTTTATGAGAAATAAAAAACTCTTAAAAGAAAGTCTCAAATTTTTGAGGTATATCATTCTATTTCACAGTGATACTATGTTCATTTTTATATGATCAAGATTAAGAAAACAAAGAAAAGAAAGTCAGTAGGAGAAAACAATGAACTACAGATAAAAATAAATGTGGTGGAGAGTCAATGTTAAATTGTAAATTTTTTCTGCTGGCATGAAGAACAGCTTCTATGATAAACCAAAATTATTCCAAGGAAAACAGAACAGCTCAGTTTGAAATTCCATTGTTAAAACAAATCTCAATCAATCAAATGATTAATTCCACCTTCGCAATGTGTCAGTTACAAATGGCAATAACCAGAATCAATGGTATATAATTTGTCATCTCTTTGAATTCTCAAAGATTGTTGATAGGCAAAATACCAATGAAGCTAACAATTGTTGGGTAAAACATGATTAATATTCTGCTCCATGATAATTTTCTTTCTTTAAAGAAAGAGACACCATTTCAATCAAATTTCAGTTTTGTCCTTACAAGGTCACAATAAATCACTAATATGTTCAGAGAAATCTTTGAGCAAATTTATTCACTTACATTTGTAACCTCACATGCTGTGTTTTAGTAGTAATAATAGATATTTCTGCTTGAATATACTTTCTATGAGGTATTTTTTTATAATATTGTGTAGCAATAGGATGCTTTGCAAATTAATGTAACTGCATTTAGATCAATGGAAAACTGAATGTGATAAACTACGAAAACTCCCTTACTTTCCCTATAATGTTAGTAACTGAAAGTCATGCATATTTATTCCTGTCTCATCCAACAACATGAAAAATGTCTTTCTTAGCACATACCTGCCAAACAATACGTGAAACTTTGAAATGTGGAATAAATTGAATTTTCATTAATCAAGTATAATATTCTTATATTATAAAGAAAAGAAAAAAAGAAAAAAAGAAAAGAAAAAAAGAAAAGAAAAGAAAAGAAAAGAAAAGAAAAGAAAAGAAAAGAAAAGAAAAGAAAAGAAAAGAAAAGAAAAGGAAAAGAAAAGGAAAAGAAAAGGAAAAGAAAATAAAAGAAAAGAAAAGAAAAGAAAAGAAAAGAAAAGAAAAGAAAGGAAAAGAAAAGAAAAGAAAAGAAAAGAAAAGAAAAGAAAAGAAAAGAAAAGAAAAGAAAAGAAAAGAAAAGAAAAGAAAAGAAAAGAAAAGAAGAAAAAATAAAAGAAAAGAAAAGAAAAGAAAAGAAAAGAAAAGAAAAGAAAAGAAAAGAAAAGAAAAGAAAAGAAAAGAAAAGAAGAAAAAATAAAAGAAAAAAGAAAAGAAAAGAAAAGAAAAGAAAAGAAAAGAAAAGAAAAGAAAAGAAAAGAAAAGAAAAGAAAAGAAAAGAAAAGAAAAGAAAAGAAAAGAAAAGAAAAGAAAAGAAAAGAAAAAAGAAAAGAAAAGAAAAAAGAAAAGAAAAGAAAAGAAGAAAAAATAAAAGAAAAAAGAAAAGAAAGAAAAAGAAAAAAGGTAAAGGAAAAAAGAAAAAAAAAAGAAAAGGAAAAGGGAACAGCCTATGATACTGGCTGATGTTCAGAGAAATGATTGTGTACAGTGAATACAAGATTCAACTTTCGAAGACTGGAAAATATGAATGTTATGAAACATCTTTTGTAATTTGATGTAGGGTGTAAGAAATTTTCATCAGATCTGAGCATCTATGTAATCTGTCTTATCCATCATGGTAACAGTAGGTTCTAGAACTTTTCTCTGTAATAGGTTTTATTCTCTAACAAGCACAGCTGTGAATAAAAGGTTTGGTTTTGGTTGAGTTTTCATTTCAATTTCAACTGGAAATTGTATATGCTGGAACATGCTACATTTTTCTATACTTTAATTGAATAAAGTAGTGCACATGGATGCTTTCGTCTGCTGTATGAACCATGGATAAGCTATGAAACTGTCTTAGGTTCATTTTTAAATTAAATGCTGAAAGTCAGACAGATGAAGAGGGAAAGAGATTTAAAATAAATAAAAGTAACTTTCTTGCAGAAAGTGCTGATGAAGCTAAAAAATTAACAGTTTCGTTCTGGAGGAGTTTGATCATAACAGGTCACTTGAACAGCTTGACTGTGGAAGGAATAGTTATACAATGAAACTTATAACACCAAGGTCATGGGTTCGATACCTGTACAGGCAATTCTCTTAAGAGTTGGAATCATTGATCCTTGTAGGTCTCTTCTAATTCAGAATAGTCTGTGATACCTTTGCTTTGTAGTCTCAGTAGACAGGGATATGATGCACTGTGGAGTTGTCTTGGGCTCAACAGGATTCCCCTCAGAGTATTTGCATCTTTTAAACAAACAAAAAAACAACGAAAAAGAGTGTTTTCTCATATGCTGAGGTATGATGTTGCAAGTGGATTGTATATGAGAAGACAGCAGCTGCAAATCAAAATAGTTTGCTCTGTGATTTTATGTATTTAGACAACAGTGAAATATTTCTGAGACAATAATTGCCTTAAATTCATAAAACTCTGGAGATAATAATTTTCCAGTAGTCTGTGTATGTTTGCATTGTTTTCTTATTAGTTTTGATTTACTTCTGCTATGTGCTTTGTATAATTAGAAATCAGGGTTATGACTAATGAAAAGAAGATGTCTAACCATGGTTGGCATTATAGATTTTTAGTAAGGCACAGTTTCTCTCTTGTTCTTTGTTTCTTTTCTTAAGCACTTTCTATGGCAATAAATGTATCCACACTTATTATCTCTTTAAAAAAATCCAAGCTCAGCAGAAAAAGCTGTCAACCAGTCACTCAATTTGAAAAGTAAAATGGTTTTGAATTTACTTTTCAAAATGCATAGTCTTAAGGAATGCAAAATTGCTCTTTTCAGAGCAATTCAGTGATTCACTGCACTGTCTTCATAAATCAGAATTTAACAGTTGAAGCAACATAAACAATGAAAACCAAAATGAAAATACAGATTAAAAAAAGAAAAAGCTAAACCAAATTTTGACAACCACTGGAATAGTGGCATTATGCCTTTGGCTGTTGGAAATTAGGTTTGTGTTTTATTGGTGGAAGCTAACTAAACTCTAAGTATATAAAAAATTCTTCTGGCACAAATATTACCACTATTTCATTCCACTTTTAAAGAAATATTCCTGTATATAAAGTACATAAATAGAAATAAATTACCTGAAACTTCTGAATATATTTATTGATACATTTAATCTGTCAGAACAAAATTATTTCAAATTTAGGTCAAATTTGGTCAACAGTTTCACCCCAAAAATAGAATCCATTCAATTAAAAAGCAGGAATAATAGTATCCAATTCTAATCCTTTGACATAAATATGGAGCTTCTAGAAACACTTTCTGACTATTCTCTATATTCATGTTATCTGAAGTTGGAGCAAGTAAAGGGAAATATTCTGGGTGTAGGAACTCTCTCTTCTTCCTCACTGACTCTAGCGGAGTTCTATCAGCTCTAAATAAAAAAAAAAAAATAAAAAAAAAAACACAAAAAAACCCAAACAAACAAACAAAAAAAAACAAAAAAAAACCCCTATTACATTACCAATTCAAGAGGTATCAGAGAAGTAAGTCATGAAATGAAACAATGCTCCATGTGATAATGCCATAGAAGCAGTAAGGCTGACTGCTTGACCCATCAATCTTTGTTTCTTTGAGCTCAGACTGAGACTGCATAGAAGTCATTCAAACCATTCCTCTCTCTTTCAGTATGGCAGAGCAAAAGAAAACACTCAGCTCATCTCTTGCAGATTCATTCTGGGGCCTGAATTCTGAGCAGGTAGTGGGTTTTTGTTCCAGCAACTCAAGTGTCTTTTCAAGGCCACTGCATTTTCTTTCATTGACCTGGCAGCCCTCTTTGAATTACTGGTTGTGACACTCTAGGAACAAAACTGGTACTCACCGAGGAAAAATTCCCTGCTAACTCTTGAAGAATGATATAACTTGTTGAATGAATAAAATCCCTGATCTGTACCTGAGGGCTGTACTTGCCAACTGTGACAGGAGAGAAAAAAAAACCAAACAAAAAACCAAATTGCTACTGGTTTCAGTTTCCCGAAATAAATACTGGGGTTTTTTTCTTTGATGGAAGCTGCAGGAAAAGAACAAAGGAGCTAAAGATCATAAGACAGGTCACAGCATACTCTGGGAGACAAGCTATTAAAAACAATTCTGTCTTTCTGCAGTTTTTCCAGGTCATTTTCCCTTCACTCATTATAAGTAGTAACATTTACATGAAAACAGCGTCTTGGTTTCTCAGGAGTTTATCTGCTCTTCATAATTATCCTCTTCAAGTCATACTACTGGTTTCTGTGGTAATTAGGTTTTCCATAAGTTTCCAGTGTTTCTTTTGAGGTGAACATGGGCTAGGCTGTACTCCAATAGTAGTGTTTCAATAACACCATTTAGATCAAGTTTTACCACATAGTAGCCCAAAATGCAGCCTAAAGATGTCTGACTTTTTTTTAATTGCTGATGTTGGCAACTCACTTGTGTCAGAAGCTTAAAATCCCATTAGTTTACCAATGTTTCTTAACCTAGCTTTTTTTGGGTTGGGTTTTGTTTGTTTTTTTTTTTTTTTTAATTGTGACCTACTTAAACTGAAGCTGTAACAGGGCTGCTTAAGTGTGACTGTCAGAGTACAAATTAACCTATTTAATCCAGAAATATAAAGGTCATTCCAGCCTGCTTTTGAAAATACTGATCATCTTACATATCAGTAAATATTTTTTAAAATTGAGCACAGAATGTCAACTAATTGACATTTTGTATCACAATCTTACTGGGTTTTGGTGATAGCTTGCCTTTCCTTTTATTCCATTACAGGTGGACTCTGTGACACTACTACCCAACAAGAAAAGGTTCATGGACCACATAGGTATGTCAGAATATTTGCTAGTTCAAAAGGCTAATCTAAAGTTCTTACATCATATACTTCTATCTTAATTGTTATATCTAAAAGAATTTTTAATTGACAAAAATAACTGGAAAAATAGCACAGTGGGATAAATTTGTGAAGTTTCAAATACTTATCTGTTGGAAGTAGTATGCATTCAATGCATATGAAAATGAATTTCTTATCAGATGTTATCAGTTTCTCATTCAAATTCAGAATTTACAGTAATCTTCACATGATATTCCACTGAAGATATCATGGAAGAATTATGGCTGAAGAGTGCTACGTTTTTCATTTTATAGTCTAGAATAGCACATAGACAAAATTACTGTAAAAATAACCATGCAGTCAGGTAAAATTTTGACTACTTTTTCTCTACTACTTGGCATTATTTAGGCTGTTCTGGGTCCAAAATACTGTATTAAAACATTCCTTCAGGGCAACAATTATTTTGAGATGAGCTGCTTACATCAGCAATGGCTTGGCATGAAAGTCCATTGTATAATGCACCTGACTGCAATTCATAGGAAGTGCAGGGGCTGAATTTGACCTGCCACATTATAAGGCAGCTATAGATTGCATGATATAAATAATGCCTTAGTTGTATTTAAAAATCTTAAAGCTGTTTGAATCTGATACCATTTCTATGAACAACACATATTTATAAGATAAAAATGCTCTGGAAAACTTCCCTGGAAAGTAAAAAGGAGAAGCCATCCCTGATACAAAGAACAGGTGGTGGAGTTGCCCTCTATATGGGGCAATACTTGAAATGTATCACACTCTATCTTGGGTTGGATGATGAGCAACTTAAGATCCTATGGGCTAGGATAAAAGTGTAGACTAGTAAGGGTGATGTTATGGTTAGCTACTACAAGCCACCTGATCAGGAGAAGTGGATAAGAACTTCTACAGGCAGTGTGAAGCACTTTCGCAGTCACAGACACTGGTTCTTGTGAGGGACTTGAACTACCCTGATATGTCCTGAAGAAGCAACTTAGCAAAATACAAACATTCCAGGAGGTTCTGGTTGCAGTGATGACGACTTTCTGACACATGTAGTGGAGGATCCCACAAGCATTGTTGTGCTACTTGACCTTATAACAACAAACAAGGGAAGGTCTTGTTGGAGATGTGAAGATTGGGGGAAGCCTTGACTCTAGAGATGGAGTGTTCAGTATTAGGCGAGGAGGAAGCAGAGCACCAAGTCAGATTGTAATCATGGACTTCAGGAAAACAAACTTTGGTTTGTTTGGTCTCTGTAGGGGTGTTCTCAGAAGACTCCCGTGGGAACTGGTCCTGCAGGGAAGAGGTGTCCAAGAGGTCTGGCTGATAGTCAAGAATCACTACCTTCAAGCTCAAGAACAATGCATCCTGATGAGCAAGAAAGAGGTCAAGAGACCTGTGGGTATAAATAAAGAAGATTCAAGCATAAGCAGGAAATACTCATGAGATGAAATGAGGGTCAGGCTACTTGGAATGAATATAGAAAGGTTGTCAGAGTAAGTAAAAATGAGACAAGGCAGGCCACAGTACATCTGAAATTAAATCTGGCCAAGTACACCAAGGACAACAAGAAGAAGGATGAACAACAAAAGGAAAACTAAGGATAACATGGTCCCATTAGTAAATGGAGGAGAGACCCTGGTAGCAGAGGATAGAGAGATGGCATAGAGAAGGCAGATAGAGGATAGATAGAAGGCAGAGTTCCTGAATGCCTTCTTTGCATTGGTCTTTACTGACAAGATCAGCCCCCTCTGACACAGGAGATCACAGAAGTATCTGAAGGGAGGTGTCAAGAGGATGAAGCCAGATTCTTCTTGGTAGTGCCAAGCAATAGGACAAGAGACTATGGCAAAAACTGATGCATAGGAAATTCCACCTGAATATGTGGAAGAACTGCTTTACTGTGAAATTGACTGTGCACTGGAACAGATTGCCCAGAGGGGCTGTAGAGTCTCCCTCACTGGAAATATTCAAGAACTGTCTGAATGCAATCCTTTGCAATGCACTCAAGAATGCTTGAGCAGGGAATTTGGACCACATGACCCACTGTGGTCCTTCCCAATTTTACCCCATCTATAACACCATGATTATTTAGCCCGTGAAGGATACATAAAATTAAAATAAAATGAATGCTGTTCCCAGGGATTAGTACTGGGACCAGCGCTGTTTAATATCTTTGTGTTTAACATCTTTGTGTTTAACATCTTTAATATATTTCATGTATTTTGGTGTCAGATATGAACCTTGATATCTTAGGTAAGGTATTGCTAGAGGTCAGTCTAGATGTTAAACCTCTTCATAGGCTGAGAAAAGAATTAAACTCAACAGGAAACTAGTGGACTTCAGGATGTCAGAGAACATGAACTGTCTAGTCAGAGGATAATGCCCATATTTTTAATCACAAACAGGTTTCGTTTTGCACCATTTTTCAAAATCACTTGAGGACTGACAAAACTGTATTACTTTGAAATACTGACACATGAAGAAGAGGAGGGGATCTGTTCATACACTATTTGGGAAATACTAATGAATTTAGGAAGGAAGATAGAATCATAGAATCATTTAAGCTGGAAAAACCCTTGTGATATCAAGACCAGCTATTAGCCTCGCACTGTCAAGTCTGCCATTAAGCCACATCTCTAAGGTCTCACTTTTTTTTTCCAGAGTCCAGGAAATTTGTGCAAGCAGCATGACAAAAGAGGGAATAAAAGAAAAAATTTGCAAAACACAGCAAAGGAATGGAGGATCTCACAGCATTGCCTCTGCTGGTGAACACAGTTATGTGCAGTAATCCCCAGGTAAGTATCTTCAAAGTCATAAATAGGTAACTCTTTCCAAGCCATACTTTGCAAGCCAAACTACTTAACTTGGATGAGAACCTAATATTCCCATGATATACTCCTGTTGGAGTGAGTACCAGGACCTAAGTCACAGACATTATATACTGGTTAGAAGGGCATCTGTAGGTCATATAGTCCAATCTCCACTGAAAAGAACTATATCCAGCATAGATTAGGTCAGATGTGGCTTTTATGGCAGCATTTTTAAAACTCCTAGGGAAGGATTTCCACCCTATCTCTGGTAAAGGTGTTTCAGTATAGTATTACCTTCCTTATAAATTGTTTATTTTTTCACAATGTCTGGCCCAAAATTCATAGTGTAGTTATTGCCTCTTTGTATATCATGTGACAACCCAAAAGAGTTTAGCTTCGCTATGGTTTAACTACCATTCAACTTGTTTCAAGCAGCTATTAATATTTCCCCTTGACTTCATTTTTATTAGTAAAAAAAATTCAATACCAGTCCAGCTCAAACAGTTTCTCAGATCATCTATGTCCCTGATGATCTTGGTAGCCCACTACACATAATGCAACTGCAGGTGATATATTCTAGCTCACTACCAGCAAGTAGTCAGAACAACAACTCCCTCCATCTGTTGCCCATGGTCCCCCTAATCTTGCCAGAATGAATTCAGCCTTGAAATTAATATGCCTTATTGTTTCCTCTCTAATCAGTGCCCAATGTGACTTAATAACTTCTCAGGACATAGGGAGTTAATTTGACTTATGTGGTATGGTGTTTTTTTCTTATTGAACTTTCTTAGATTTCATTTAGCCTAATTTATCGAGGTCCCTTTGGACCAAAGGGTCAGATTCCCTCTGGATAAGACTTATCTGCAAATTTTCTCTGAAAGCATTGAGTGTGATAACAGACCACGTTTGAAGATGCTGAATATTGCGGATCTTTGCACTAATTTCTCAAGTACTTTAATATTTCCAGATCACCAGATGAACACCCAACGATTTATTGCCGCTATTTGAGCCTGATAGTGAAACCAAAGTCAAGAGTGAAGCCAGCTTTCAATTTATAAACCTGTCTGCTTATTCAGTGCATACATGCAACTTTCAAATAAAGGCAGGGAGGGAGCTGGTGTGAAAGCCTTTAGGGGCTATCCAGAACTCACCCTTCACCCACCTAGCCAGTCAAGCACAGCTTGTCTTTTCTGAATCCATGCTGGTTGCTCATGATTGTCTTCTTATTCTTCATTCACTTGGTAATGGATTCCAAGAGGATGTGCTGCTTGAGCTTTCCAGGGAATGAGGTGAAGCTGATCAACTTTTAATCCCCTAGAGGTCTTCCTTATCATCCATTTTTAAGACAGATATAATACTCCCAACTGCCAGACCTCTTCTGAATATTGCAGTTCTCCACACATAATAAACAGCATTCTCACAATTACACTGCCCATCCCTTTCAGCAGTCTCAGGTGAATCCCATCTGGAACCTTGGACCTAAACATGTTCAGAAAATTATTTTTTTTCTTTTTCTCTATACAAAGGTCTATATACTTGTAAACCTAGTATAGGAAAAAATTACTGCAGAATTTTGTGCCTAGCTTTTACAGACTCAGCATTTAAATTATTCATGGATATTGAATGTGCAATGTAAATGACCAAAGGTATATCAAGCACTTTTTTAATGCAATATCATTCACAGCCTTTCAGCAACTTACACAGGAGAGTTCTGAAGCCTTTAGGTGAATACCTGAAGTTTTCTTGTACTAATCCTTTGAACCCTACATTTGTATGTTCATCCTTTGCTGCTGACCACTTGCTCTTTTATCAAAGCTTATCCTTTGGGCTAGAGTCAAAGTTAATAACAATGAAATGTTCAATTTGTGCAAATTGAAGATCTATTCCACAATGTGATCATACAGATGTTTTCTAACTAGAAATGCAGTCTGACTGTCCATGATCAGTAACATTAAAATCATATAGCACTTACTGAAGATCCCGGATCACTGCTCACAGAATTCCTTATTATGTGGGTGTGCCCTTCCAGCCCGCGCAGTGGATTGTTTAGGTGAGGCTCAGCGTGTGCAGAACTGGCCCCATCATTTTAAGTCCTGAGGTTCATCTGCCACGGCCGAGCAAGCTTGGATGGTGACAGTGAAGTCCTCAGGACTAGAACCTACAGCACCCAGTATTTCCCAGGAGGTCTCCCATCCAAGTACTAATCTGGGGCTGACCCTGCTGAGCTTCCGAGATCTGACAGGATCGGATGTCAGGGAGGCATTTAACTGCTTTGGCCAGCAGGTACTCAATGAGTGATGAAAACACTATTAAAAGTGTATTAAAAGTAATCTAGGCTGTGAATAGTCTTTTTGTTTGCTCACAGACTATATGAAATGAGAACAGTTAAGGTTTTCTCCTAGACAATTGTGCTGGTTTGAAGGTGAACCAGCAAGGGAGAATGAACTCACCACGAGAGAGATTATAAGTCAGAGCTAAAATTTAATAATAATATTATTATAGCAACACTGACACACAAGGGAAATTGCTTTCAACTCACAATACCCCAGCAGTATAACCCAGTGTCCTGGGGCACAAACCCAAGGGGGTTTGTTTGCCCTTGTGCTGAGACCCCTGTGGCTCCCCCAAGTCCAGAGCAAAAGGAAAAGAAAGACCTGTTGGTGCAGGCGAGGGCTGTGGTCTGGGCGAGAGCGGTGATCTCCTGCTGTCGAGGTCCTGCTGCTGCTCTGGATCCGACGAGAAGTACCCGAGGTCTTCTTACCCACCACTTATGTACCCTCAGGGAGCACTCAGTCCCTCCCCCTGGGCGGGGACTCACACAATGGGTGATTGACTCTGGGAGCCAGGGGGTGTTGAGCTGTTGATGGCCCATTAGCAGCTCCGCCCCCCTCAGGCTGGGTGTGAAGGTGATAATGGCTCCCTGGGCAGCTGCTGCTAATGGCCCATTGTCCTTGGGGAATGAATAGAGGGGGTAGAATACACAGCTTTGATCACCCCCACACAGGGTTAGCTGGTCCCTCCTGCTGAACTAGGACATTATCCACCCCTTATTCTACTCCATCTAGTCATTCCCAAATTAATCCCCTTTTTACCTATACATATATATATATACATAAATGCAATGAAACATTACAAACTCTTCTCGCTCAAAATTAGGTCCCCTTGTGGTACACAACGTGTTTCTCCATCTTTTTGCATTACCCACCAAGTGCAACCAGGTCCTTGAGCAAAGACAATCCCTCGGATGGGTTTGCCTTTGTTTGAGGTGGGACTAACCCAAACAGTCTTTCCTAACATACCTCTCATATGGACCACAGGGACTTTATCTCCATCTACAGTATTCAAGAGTTCTGATTTGGCAGGGCCAGCTCGATTGATGGAGCCCCGAGTGTTGACCAACCAGGTGGCCTTTGCCAAATGCAGCTCCCAGTGTTTGAAAGTTCCCCCACCCAACGCCTTCAAGGTTGTTTTCAGCAGTCCATTACATCGCTCAACTTTCCCGGCAGCTGGAGCATGGTAGGGGATATGATACACCCACTCAATGCCGTGCTCTCTGGCCCAGGTGTCTATGAGGCTGTTCTTGAAGTGGGTGCCGTTGTCAGACTCTATTCTCTCTGGGGTGCCGTGTCTCCACAGGACTTGTTTCTCAAGGCCCAGGATGGTATTCCGGGCAGTGGCGTGAGATACGGGGTATGTCTCCAGCCATCCAGTGGTTGCCTCTACCATGGTCAGCACATAGCGCTTGCCTTGGCGTGTTTGGGGAAGTGTGATGTAATCAACTTGCCAGGCTTCCCCATACCTGTATTTCGACCACCGTCCACCATACCATAGAGGCTTCACCCTCTTGGCCTGCTTGATGGCAGCACATGTGTCACAGTCGTGGATAACCTGTGAGACACTGTCCATGGTTAGATCCACCCCTCGGTCACGAGCCCATCTGTATGTCGCATCTCTGCCTTGATGACCAGAGGCATCATGGGCCCATCGGGCTAGAAACAATTCACCTTTATGCTGCCAATCCAGATCTACCTGAGAGACTTCAATCTTGGCAGCTCGATCCACCTGCTCGTTGTTACGATGCTCCTCATTAGCCCGGCTCTTAGGTACATGAGCATCTACGTGACGGACCTTCACACTCAGCTTCTCTACCCGGGCAGCGATGTCCTGCCACATCTCAGCCGCCCAGATGGGTTTCCCTTTGCGCTGCCAGCCGGCCTTTCTCCAGCGCTCCAGCCATCCCCACAGAGCATTGGCCACCATCCACGAGTCAGTGTAAAGGTAGAGTCTTGGCCACTTCTCTCGTTCAGCGATATCCAAAGCCAGCTGAACAGCTTTCAGCTCTGCAACCTGACTTGATCCACCTTGTCCTTCAGTCGCTTCTGCAACTCGACGTGTAGGACTCCATACAGCTGCTTTCCATTTCCGGCTTGTCCCTACAATGCGGCAAGAGCCATCTGTGAAGAGAGCATATCGCTTCTCCTCTTCTGGTAGCTGGTTATATGGTGGGGCCTCCTCAGCTCGTGTCACCTGCTCCTCTTCTTCTTCAGAGGACAATCCGAAACTCTCACCTTCTGGCCAGTTGGTGATGATTTCCAAAATCCCAGGGCGATTAGGATTCCCTATCCGGGTTCGCTGCGTGATCAGAGCGATCCACTTACTCCATGTGGCATCAGTGGCGTGATGGGTAGAAGGAGCTTTTCCTTTGAACATCCATCCCAACACTGGTAGTCGGGGTGCCAGGATGAGCTGTGCCTCAGTGCCAATCACTTCTGAGGCAGCTCAAACTCCTTCATAAGCTGCCAGGATCTCTTTCTCAGTTGGGGTGTAGCTGGCCTCAGATCCTTTGTATCCCCGACTCCAGAATCCCAGCGGTCGTCCTCGAGTCTCCCCAGGTACTTTCTGCCAGAGGCTCCAGGATGGGCCATTCTCCCCGGCTGCAGTGTAGAGCACATTCTTCACATCCTGTCCTGTCCTGACTGGCCCAAGGGCTACTGCATGGGTAATCTCCTGTTTAATCTGCTCAAAGGCTTGTTGTTGTTCAGGGCCCCACTGGAAATCATTTTTCTTCCGTGTCACAAGGTAGAGAGGGCTTACAATCTGACTGTACTCAGGGATATGCATCCTCCAGAAGCCCACGGCGCCTAGGAAAGCCTGAGTTTCCTTCTTGCTGGTCGGTGGGGACATAGCTGCTATTTTGTTGATCACCTCTGTTGGAATCTGACGACGCCCGTCTTGCCACTTCACTCCTAGGAACTGAATTTCCTGAGCAGGTCCCTTGACCTTACTTCGTTTAATGGCAAAACCAGCTCTTAGGAGAATCTGGATTATCTTCTTTCCTTTCTCAAAAACCTCCCCTGCTGTGTTCCCCCATACAATGATGTCATCGATGTACTGTAGATGTTCTGGAGCCTCACCCTTTTCCAATGCAGTCTGGATCAGTCCATGGCAAATGGTGGGACTGTGTTTCCACCCCTGGGGCAGTCGATTCCAGGTGTACTGCACCCCCTTCCAGGTGAAAGCGAACTGCGGCCTGCACTCTGCTGCCAACGGAATGGAGAAAAAGGCATTGGCAATGTCGATGGTGGCATACCACTTGGCTGCCTTGGACTCCAGCTCATACTGAAGCTCCAGCATGTCCGGCACAGCGGCACTCAGGGGGGGTGTGACCTCATTGAGACCACGGTAATCCACCGTCAGCCTCCACTCTCCACTGGACTTTCGTACTGGCCATATGGGGCTATTAAAGGGTGAGTGAGTCTTGCTGACCACCCCTTGGCTCTCCAGCTCACGAATCATCTTGTGTATGGGGGTCACAGAGTCTCGGTCAGTGCGGTATTGCCGACGGTGCACTGTGGCTGTGGCCAGCGGTACCAATTGTTCTTCAACTTTCAGCAGTCCTACAGCAGAAGGGTCCTCTGAGAGGCCAGGCAAGGTGCTCAGCTGTCTGATTTCCTCTGTCTCCACAGCAGCTATGCCAAAGGCCCAACGCAGTCCCTTTGGGTCTTTGAAATATCCATTCCTCAGGTAGTCTATGCCAAGGATACACGGGGCTTCTGGACCAGTCACAATGGGGTGTCTATGCCATTCCTTGCCAGTCAAGCTGACTTCAGCTTCCAGTACAGTCAGCTGTTGGGATCCCCCTGTTACCCCAGAAATAGAGATGGATTCTGCCCCGACGTATCCTGATGGCATCAACGTGCATTGTGCGCCAGTGTCCACTAAAGCTTTGTATTTCTGTGGGTCTGATGAGCCAGGCCACCGAATCCACACAGTCCAATAAACCCGATTGTCCCTCTCCTCTACCTGGCTAGAGGCAGGGCCCCCCTAGTTCTGGTCATGGTATTCACTGCGCTCTCCCTGTGAATATGACCGGGAGGTTCCTTCAAGAGGATCGGGCATAACATCATCATTCCTATACTGTCTGGAGCCTTGCCCACGAGAGACCGGAGCAGCCTTCAACCTTGAAGAATTCCCTGTGTTAGTTGTGCCTCTTTGCAATTCACGTACCCGAGCTGCTAAGGAAGAGGTGGGTTTCCCATCCCACTTTCTCATATCTTCTCCATGCTCATGGAGGTAAAACCACAGATTGCCGCGTGGAGTGTACCCCTTCTCCTTAGCTGGAAGACGCCTGCTTCTGATGGCGGAGACTCTTGTTTGTTCTGGAGAGATATGGAAGAGTCCTTCCTTAATCTTCTCTTCCAGTTCAGCCAGTTTTGTTTCCACAGCTGAGACATGGGCTCGTAATGGAGCAGTGACAGTGTCTTCATAAATCCTGAGTTTGCTGACCAGTGCACCCACCTTGTCTTCTCCCTCTCTCCACTGCAATGTTGCAAGGTAGCGAGAATACATTTCTGGCCCAAGTCGTGCAAATTTTAACCACATCTGGGATGTGCACTGGACACCATCTGGACTTTTAGGGAATCTCTCATCCTCTGAAAAGATTATCTCCAGTACGGCTAATTCCCTTAAGCACCAGATACCTTGTTCCATCGTGTTCCACTGTCCTTGCTGTACGTGGAGGTCCTCCTTACAAAGATATCTCTCCCTCACGCTTGACAACAGTCGCCACCAGAGGCTGAGAGTTTCCTGTCTCTTTCCAATGCCCTGATCAATGACAACATCTCGAGACAGGGATCCCAGCTGCCTTGCCTCACTCCCATCTAGAATGGTATCATTGGCTGCAGCATCCCAGATTCGAAGTAGCCAGGTCAAGATGGACTCATTTGCCTGTCGTGTGAACTCTCTCCGGAGCTCACGCAGCTCTCCCAGGGATAGGGACCGGGTGATTATTTCTGGCTCCATTTCTTCTGCTTGAGATGAAGGTCCTGACTCTTCCTCGTCATGCACTATACGAACTGATTTGGTCTTTGATTTTCTTTTCTGGACAGGGGCAACTGCTATCGGTTTCTGTTGTCCTTCTGGCTCCTCCATGGTTTGTGTGGACATGGTGCTGGTTGATGTATCTCTCTTCCTCTCTGGCTCAGTCATGGTCTGGGTGGACATGGCGCTAGTTGATGTATCTCTCTTCCTCTCTGGCTCAGTCATGGTCTGGGTGGACATGGCGCTAGTTGATGTATCTCTCTTCCTCTCTGGCTCAGTCATGGTCTGGGTGGACATGGTGCCTGTGGATTTGCTCCTTTTCTCCTCCTCCTGATGATGCTGTACCACACCAAGCAGTGTGCGGTAGGCAGTGGCCAGGGCCCAGCAGGTTGCTGTGAGCTGCACATCTCTGGGACTACCAGAGCATCTTCCTTTCACATAGCTTAGCATTTTGGCAGGGTCCTGCAGTTGTTCCGGGGTGAATTTCCAGATCATTTGAGGAGAGAAGGTCTCCAAATACTGGCCCATATCTTCCCACTTCCCGTGCCACTCAACATCATCCGCTCCCAGGGCAGGCCTCCAGCAAGTCTCCTTAGAGAGCCCAGTTCTGACCCTAAACATGGTGTATACAGTACAGAGGAGACAAAGCAACACTAACAGCAAGATTATGCTGTCCCTAACATCAAAAGGAAGCTCAATATTTTCAATGATTGTTGTAGCAGAGGTGAAAAGGTGGAAGTAACCATCTCCGCCTGTTTTCCCCACAGTCTGGGTGCTATTTTTAATGAGACCCCAGAGGTAACAACCCAAACCAGGACAGGCACACCAGACTGAATATACATTCACAATGAAATTCATTGCTTCTGATGTTATGACAACATAAACATAGTATATTAATAAAGCAATTTTGATCCTTCTCCCTGGTATTAAAGAGAGCATCAAAACAGGCACATGGTTCCCCATGTGTCGAAATATGAACAGGCCCAGATACACCATCCACATGAATACATCAAGCAACATGGTAGTCAGGGAGTTTCTGTACCCAAATACACAAAATGAAATTGTAGTTCTGACTTCTCTCTCGTGCCCCACGTTGGGCGCCAAAAGATGTGCTGGTTTGAAGGTGAACCAGCAAGGGAGAATGAACTCACCACGAGAGAGATTATAAGTCAGAGCTAAAATTTAATAATAATATTATTATAGCAACACTGACACACAAGGGAAATTGCTTTCAACTCACAATACCCCAGCAGTATAACCCAGTGTCCTGGGGCACAAACCCAAGGGGGTTTGTTTGCCCTTGTGCTGAGACCCCTGTGGCTCCCCCAAGTCCAGAGCAAAAGGAAAAGAAAGACCTGTTGGTGCAGGCGAGGGCTGTGGTCTGGGCGAGAGCGGTGATCTCCTGCTGTCGAGGTCCTGCTGCTGCTCTGGATCCGACGAGAAGTACCCGAGGTCTTCTTACCCACCACTTATGTACCCTCAGGGAGCACTCAGTCCCTCCCCCTGGGCGGGGACTCACACAATGGGTGATTGACTCTGGGAGCCAGGGGGTGTTGAGCTGTTGATGGCCCATTAGCAGCTCCGCCCCCCTCAGGCTGGGTGTGAAGTGATAATGGCTCCCTGGGCAGCTGCTGCTAATGGCCCATTGTCCTTGGGGAATGAATAGAGGGGGTAGAATACACAGCTTTGATCACCCCCACACAGGGTTAGCTGGTCCCTCCTGCTGAACTAGGACAACAATGATAACTATTTTTGACTCCTGCTGGACAGTTTATGTTCAAAGAGTGCAATTTTGAACTTAGAAAACTGCATTCCTTCTGGAGAACTCTGGGTTGTTTCCATTACTGCAAAAATCACAGCAAGTGGCATAGTTCATCCCTAACTTAAAATTTCTTAGTGAAGCCATATACCAACATTATTGTATTCTATAATCCCTCTGCACTCATATAATTCCCAGGGACCTTTTTCTTGGTTGCTGCTGTGAGAAGAATGTAAAAGAATATTGCACAGGGTCAAGAGTCTCTTTTCAATAACTATCTATAATGAGTATCTTTTACATGGTTGTCTGCGTTGTTGAAATCCTAGTGAGACCCAGAAGACCAAGTTTACAGGATTTTTTTATCTCATAATTTCAAGTGTAAATCAGCATAGTCAGCATGATGCACCAATGTGCTTCTTTACCCTAGAAGTTCTAACCTTACAGATCAGCTGCCCTGCAGATTTGTGCTAGTGTCTTGTTAGATGAGCTACCCTTGCAGGAGCACATTCAGTATATTGAAGTTCTTGAAGAATAAATTGGTCACTGAACATCTGTTACTGTTTGGCAGAGGTCTGAGTTTTTAAAGGTCATGAAGGTTAACATTTGTAGTGACCTTTGTAAACACAGTACTACAGATGAAACATTTTGCACTGCTGCCAAATATATAAAACAACTGCAGCTTTAGCTCATATTCCAATAATCCTAAAAGTTGTCTCTTAATTACCAGGAAACAATATTAAAATAGAATTTAATAGTTTCTTTCAGATTAATAAAATCTACCTGATCTTGTGGTTCAATATGTATTGGAGCTATCAGTTTTTCGCTTTCTCTTGCACTTTATGAGGCACTAACTTTCTCTTCCTTTCTGAAATCTAGAAACCTTTGTGAGGTGTTCAGAAATCTTTACAGTAAAAAATTGAAACATTCTTAAATTTGAAGTATCTCTGTAGTACAGTATCTCTTAGCAGTGCCACATCAGAATAGTTCATTAGGTCTTGGAAAATTCATTTCTGCCTAAAATAAGGAACTCTGAGTTCCTTCCTGGAAGCTCTTCTGAATATCAGATTAGATCAGTAAGCTGTAAAATTGTTCTCTTTGTGAGTCTTCCATTGGTTTCCTAATGAATTTTATTTATTTTTCAAATTTAGGAACAGATGTCAATTCTCCTACAAACACTTTTTTAGTTACCAATGTGAAATCCTGCTGAAGAGAAAATGAAATCCATCAGATCCATTGTGTGTTGTACACAAGTGGGAAACCACTTCACCAGTTTATAGGGGTGGAGAAAGTGACATAAAAAATAGCCATAAGAATTCAAAACTCTGAAATTCAGACTGTATTATGTGAATCGGTCATGAATATTTACCAGCTTTTGAAAAATACAGCTGCCATGAATACTTAAGTGTGAATTGTAACTTTGAATTAAGATTCATGTGAAGTTACATATTGCTATATTTATATTAAATTCATAGAGATGTCAGAACTAGCAGACGATTATGATCAAACAAAGTTTTCCAGTACTGAATAACGTAAGTAGTTCCTAACATGGGAGAGCATTCACCTCTCTTGCTCATCACTTGCTATTGGCCTATGCCTGATCTTATCACATCAAAGTCTGCAGCTGAACCAAATGTAAGTTGACATAATGTAGTGGAAGCATCATGTTGCACAAGATTAAAGTAAAGCTATTAATTTTCTATAAAAAGGAAAAGTATCCAAAATTGGGACAAAAATTGACTATAACTGGTTATGACTAGTAGATAATTGTTTATAATTGGTGTATTCTTTTTGATGAGAAATTCATATAGTGGCAGATTTTAAGGTTTATGCCTGTGTGTTTGAGAATCTATATTCTTATAAAGTTAATATGCCAATAAATTAGAAATTGTAGATTTCTGTTCTTGAAAATAGCTGGTGTTCACAGAATTTAGACATAAATGAGAAAACAATCTTGGATAAAATTTACACATAAAGCCATAAGTGTGTCTGGAGAAGTAATTGTTCTCCCTAACTATATAGTAATCAAACCCAAATACCAGTATGAACACTTTTAATGAAAAGTGAAGTTCAGAAACTTTTACAAAGCTACAGTTTCCATTCAACACCACAGACTGTCTATGATCATCAAAAGAACAATATTAGCATTGGTATGTCTGACACCTCTTACAAATGTGGTGCACACTTTGGAAAAGCTTTAATTCATGATTGGTATCATCTAACTGAAGTGTTGGGAGCTACGGTTTTATATTATAAAGAAGTGGATGGCACCACTGACCAAAGATATTTCCAACCTGTCTCTTTCCAACACTGTGCTGTACCTAACTTGCCTTCATCTCACCTGCTTTGAAACCACTCTTTCATTGGATGAATTGGGAGCAAGGCTGTAGAATTGCTGCAACTTTCAAGTTAATAAAAAAGTAAGCGTAAAGTGTAGGGTTCTCATAAGATATATCACTAACTTAATTTGATTTCCAATCCCAGACTGAAAATGTCTGTATAGGCTTCAGTTGATGTCTGCTTTACTAAGGCCGCAGGAATGAATAGCAAAATATTGGGAGAGAAGGTAGGCCTATGAAGATGTTATTTTTGCCAAATATTTTATATCATGAAAGTATGATCTAAATAATTATAGGCTTGCTGAATTCAGTTCAAAACTTTTCTCTTTCTTTCTTGTACCAGAACATCTATAGGCACTTAAGCCAACTCAAATGCCTAAAGTTAGACTGATTGGATCTGGGCCCTGAAGTCCAAGACATAGCAGATGTATGTGTTGAACCTTCTCTCCTATGCTCTCCCACATCTCAGCTGCCCATGGTTTAGGGACTCTGTGAATCTTTGTATCTAGACAGGCCACAGATGGGCACTTCTTTTATTAGTTTGCACAAGAACCTTTTGACATATTTGGACTTGAACATCATATCTTAAATAAACTGTGTGAAAAAAATATTCTTTCATTTATGGTGGACCACCACATGACAACTTAACTGGATACATTGCAGTTTTCAAGTTGTGAAATATAGTGAATGCAGTATCTTCATACAATTCATGATTTTATAGATTGCTACCCACTCTTCTTTTTCAAGATGAAGAGCTAGTAATTTGTTCTTCAGCCCTTCATCCTGTTCTGTCTCTTTTCCAACTCCACTATGTCTCTTTTGAAGCCGGACAACCAGAATTTCACATTGAAATGCACCCTGTACATGAACACATGATCCATTTATACAGTAGCCTAATCTCATTTTCTGGTTTGTTTCCTATTCTATTCTTAACAATTCCTCATTTTTTGTTTGCCACTGCGGCTGCTAAATAGCACACAAAAGCCATCCTTAAAGAATTATTCACTCCCGCCTTGCTTTTCTGAGTGACAGTAACTATTAGAGTAAGTTCTTTCTTCTTCTGTATAATAATTTACATTAGTTGTTACCATTTTTTCCTTCTACTTTTGTTTGATCAGAGAGTTTCCTGAAATTCTTTTTCATTTCTTCACTGTTTAAGTTAACTATCTTCAGTAATTATTCATCATTTGCAAATTTCTCTATTTCACTAATTTTTGCAATTTTACTATTTCACGTTTTCCTTGGTATTTTATGAGTATGTTGAAGAGTTTGCATATCATGCTCATGCCCCTGAGGATAAGGAATTCCACAATGTTATCCTCAATTGCCATTTATTTGCATTTTCCCTCTGTTTTACTCAGTCTTTAATGTATAAAAGGATCTCTCTTATCCCACAGTAGTTTCATGTCTCTCAAAATATGGCAAGTAACCTTATCGAAGGCTTTGTGAAAATCAAACTGTGATGTACTGACTAGATCTCATTCATTCACAGTTTTTGACTCAGAGATTGCCAAGGAATTTTTGAAGCATAATATAGCTGAAAAAAAATTTAAGAAAGGTCAATTCCTTATTATATTTTATTCCACAATATATTTTGACATGCAAGTGCATTATATTTTGTTTCTTATACATATTCAATCTCTCTGTCTATGGCAAGCAATTTGCCCTGCTAGTTGTTTTATTCTTTCCTTTTAACATATACTTTTTTCTATTTTTAAATATATATTTGTATATATATACTTATATATATAAAGTTTGGGGTATTATCCTCTGAAAATCTTGAATTTATTTCACTGTGCTCATTATTAGAATGGTCTTTATTGTTTTAAATCCTCTGCACTATTTAGAACTAAATTAGGATTTGCTTCTCATTTTCATTGACTTGAAGCTCCAAGAGTCAGTAACTTATGATACAACACATAAACCTTGCTGTACAACTCTTTCTTCATGTTTTTTTTTCAGATTAAAATAAGGATAATTGAGTTTGAGTTGTTTCTTTGTTTGCTTGTTTGTTCAATCGGCAGTTATGAAGCAATTTTTAACATTTTAACTTCCCCAGATGACTGCTTGCCATTTTATATTATACCGTACCCTTCTTGATATGTTTCTCTTCTCTGTTTTGCTGCACACAGGGACAAACCCAGTCATAGTGTGTCTCTGATGAAGAAAACAGAGATACACAGGGGATTAATTCAGGCAATTATTTATCTTCATTTGAGAATTTCCTTTTTATTTAACTAGTTGTCATTGATTTTTCCATTTAATACTATCCTGAGTTTAATCTTTTGCCCTTTCAAGGTGAAAGCCCTTTGGCTGAAAGCTTTCTCAGCTGAGTTTAAAAGGACTACTACTGACAGCAAATGAGATTTTTCTCTGACTCAATAGGTAAGCCCAGCACTTTCCAATACTTGGGTCATGAGTTCAATTCCCTGACAAAATAGATCCATCATGAATAATATCCTTGAGGTAATCCCTGTTTTGTGAGCTGTCATGTTTCTTGCACTGTCCACTGAATGCTTTGACATTGTATTTTTTTTGCCATGATACCTTTAAAAACGGCAATATTTAGGGTTTTTTTCCAGATTTTACATATTTTAACATGAACAGGTGAGGAAACTGCTTTACTCTGAAAAGGTTAAACTGAAAGCTACTTGTTGAATGAAAATGTAATGTTCTATGAGCTCAAATCTTGAAAGTTGTCCTGTACCTGCTCAGTTTTTTGTACTGCATAATGCGATGCTTAGGTATAACATATATGAATACTTGCATTGCAGTATTCCCAAATTAGCTTATGATAAACATCTGCATTACATTATTACAATAATTTCAGTTTATTTAGCTTGAAAATTAGTTAAACTCATCTATTTCTTTATAAACATCTAATATCCAGACTGGAATTATTCTCTTCATATTAATTAAGAAATCAATAGACATTTCTATGAGTGACCAGAAACAACAGAGTGAATTAATCTTCTTTCACACATCAGAACAAGAGAAATTAATGTGAGAATACTAAAAGCGTGGTTTGGGTGTTTTTGTTTTGTTGTTGTTTAATGAGAACATTCTCCTGTATTCTTGTGGTCTTTAAACAGAAAACATCCACATATGAAAGGTACTAAGAGTTATGAGTTCTTCTAGTTATTATCATTTGGCATTGCACCAGATACTAAATGATCTTACCAGTAAGGCCACAGTAAACCAATTAATGAGCAATGTAGCTAGGTGGCAGAACAAAGGACATTTTTCCATTTATAATGGATTATAATGGACCAATTGTCTGGTTTTTCAAGACGTGTTTCCTTTGCCTGTCTCACTGATAGCAATCCAAACTGATCATATAAGATCCAGTGGACCAAGAATAACTTTTTACCATAGGTGTCTGCCATAATGCTTATGTTTGCCATGAGATGTCTTTACAGTCAACTGTTGAAGAGACACTGGAATTCATTCATTAACCATTCAAAATGGAAAAGGTAACTGTTACATTCTTCCCACAGTAAAAAATTATTTGGATGGAAATTTAGTTTGAATTGCGACCATTAGGCAGTACCCCATGTCAGTGTACAAATAGGAGACAAGAAATATTTCCTCTTTGAAGTTCAAGGAACATTTATCTGTGATTCAATATGAGCTGAGGGAAAAGGATGAAGGAAAGGCTTCTTGTATAGCACAGGGCTGCAGCTAAAAGTTAATTCTTCTCAAACAACAAAATAACCCCAAACACACAATCCAGCATTAAAGAATATCTGATGAAAATAAATTATGTACTTATTTAAAAAAGTTATCCTGTTCTTTACAAGATATATTTTTCTCACCAAAGAACTAAGGGAGATACCATACATGAATAATTTTGTAATTCAGAAACCATTTTTGGTAAAATCATAAATCAAGAAAGTAAAAGAAAAAATCTAACAGCTTTAAAACAATTTGGTCACTCATGTATTTTTCCAAATAATTACATCAGGCTAAAATGTAAAGAGATGAAAATTTTAATTGCCATTTTTTATTCACAAGTTTCCTTTCTTTTTTAGTTGAACACTTTCAAATCCTCCAGATCAAAGAAAACCACTTCATTTTGTCAAAAATAATACTTTTAATTTTAATTGAATGACATTTTATTCAATTTTTTGATTTTCCAAGAATTTCCACAGATTTTATTTTAACCAAGAATACTTTTATATGTTTGGACTTGCCACTCAACAAAAAACGTTCTCAGCTTTAAATATTTTTCCAGCATTATCAAAGTATGCACTACAAAACAATACTCACAGATTCCTAGATTTTAGCAGACAAAACACTTTATTCAAGCTACAATATTGTCTTCAATGTCAAGAATGACAATAATTTAGAGTCACTCAGCAGCAAAGTTTTTGGGAGATTGTGAACTCTAATAGTCCCCTCAGTCCTCTTGAGTTTCCCTCAATTTTTAAGAGACAATTTTATTAGGCAATTTTGTGCAGACAAAACTCTTTGAACACTGCCTTCACTGTAAAGTCACCCAGCAGGTTTCAGATTGCTTTTAACCTGCATTTTTTCTTTGTTAAACCTCATGTCTCTGATACCATCATCTTTTCCATTCTTTGATATGATCAGTCCACGAGTGACAGATTTTGGGCTTCCAGCTCTTTTGTCAGTCTGTACTCTTTTCTCACAGCCACCTTTTTTCATAAATGGGTAAATATTTGCCTTGTTTTGCTGGTTGGCTGGAGTAAAGTCACTTTTCTTCTCAGTGATCGGTATGTGGCTGTGTTTTGGATTTGTGTGGAACAGAGGGTTGATAATATAGAGATGTTCTTGTTATTGCTGAGCAGTTCTCACACACAGCCAGGGCCTTTTCTGCTTTTTGCACTACCATGCTGGTGAGGAAGTTATGGGGTCATGGGAGTTTGGGAGGAGACACTGCTGGGACAGGTGATCCAAACTGGCCAAAGGGACATTCCATACCATATCACATCATGCTTATATAAAGTGGGGTAAGAAGGAGGAAGGGAGGGGTGTTTTGAAATGATGGTGTTTGTCTTCCCAAGTAACTGTTGCATGTGATGGTGCCCTGGTCTCGTGGAGATGGCTGCCATGGGAAGCAGTGAATGGATTCCCTGTTTTGTATTATTGGTGTGTGCAACTTGTGCTTTCCCTAATAGACTGTCTTCATCTCAACGCTTGATTTTTTTCACTTTTGTGCTTCTGATTCTCCCCCTGATCCTGCCGGTAGGGAGAGCAAGCAGCTGTTTGGGGCTTTGTGGCTGGCTGGGATTAAACCACAACACTTGTGTAGAATTGTTTACATAATCAAGAAATACAGATTCTAGTAATATTTACAAACTCATTCCCTAAAACGTAGTTTAAAATGCTGATGCTTCTGCTTACCTCTGTTTTATAATGTTTCTATATTTTTATTGCTAATATGATTAGGGATTCAATAAGCATAACAGATATGTTCCAAATCCTAAATCTTAAATTTTACATGACTTGGAACCTTGATTTCTAAGTTTCCACTGGCTGAGAGAAATGCCTCATGAAAGATGATCTCCACACTGGATTTTTCAGGCAATTTTAGGCTCTCAGCTGGGACCAAAAGAAAAAAAAAGGTGAAAGAAAAGAATACCACGCCAACATTTTGTGAGTATTAGCAAATGGTAGAATGCAATTATGCAATTTAAATAACAAATATTTCTATGGAGACTGAATTTGAGAGCTTTGGTCCTTGACTGCATGAAGATGAAAGGTAAATTTAAAATATAGACAGTGATGGATGGATATAACATATTCTGAATAGATATTGGAAATTGAAAGGTAGTCAGAAATAACTGAAATTTTAAAAAAATAAAAATCAAAGACAAAAAAACTGCCTCAGATTAAGGAATTGGCATTGTTAAATTATGTTGATGAGAGAGACAAGTAAAACAAACAAAATAATTCTGTTTCCAACAAACACTATAAAGAAGCTACAGAAGAATTAGGTTAAGATCTTTCAGTTTTAAAAGGAATTTTTTTGTGGGAAGACAAGACCTTGCTCAGGAACAGCTTGCCCTATAATGATCCAATGCTCTTTCAGTTTTGGTATAAATCAAACCTATTTAAATATTTGAATCAGTTATAAAAAAATAGGAAACTGCTGTAGAGTTCATTTTATGGCAACTCTCTGCTTCTGTCATTCTGCTCTGCAGATTTATTTTCTTCTTATCTTTCTAGTTAGTGATAGAGTCCACAAAGCTATAAATAATAATTATGGTGCATTACTTTATGTATGTTTCTGTGGATCATTTTTGCTTATTTCTTTAGTGATTTATAATGAATAAAATGCAAGATTTATGTCATTGTTTATTGAAATGAAATTTATATCCACATAATTATCTGCATATTTAAAGGTAACTTTTTAGTACTCTGTTGTTTTTCTAGATACTTGTGAATGTCTATAAACCTTTCAGTAACTGACATATGGCAGAGCCATCAGAGTAATTTTTACTCTTCAGATAATTTTTAATTGTTTTTCTTCTGCAGACAATATCACTTACTATTAATGCTCAAATTTATAACAGACATACTAGCTTTAGTAGCACTTAATAGAATTATACACCCAAAATTTGTATAAATTTTATTGTTCTTTTTCTACCATTCTGTTCAAGTAGATCTGATTTAGACTCTTATCAACCTTGCAAATCATCTACTATATAGTTTTTTCTTGGATTTCACAGTTGTAAATACATCTGTTACACACCACTGGGAAAACTCCTCCATCATTTTCTTGATTCCTGAGATTCCTCTCTTTGCATCAAATCCCTACATTCTCTGCCTCACAAACGTGAACTCCTTATCTTTGTTTTCAAGGATTTTCCCTAGCCCTTGAAAGTAGGACTAGCAGACCATCAAATATAATTTCTCCTTTACTACTTTCAGTTCCTGACTGTGATGACATGTTCTTCTTAGATACACTTTTGAACATACACACACACTCAAGCTTTCTGTCACGCTTCTCTTTATGTTTAGGGAACACTGATACCTTATTATTTTTAAAAAAATTCCTGAAAATTTTGTTTATTTCAGCTAAGAAGACTCCCTGTCAAGCTAGTCAATATTAAAATAGTATTTTAATTCTATACATCTATTTCTTTCTTTCATTGTACATTCAATTTATAAATTCATTTGTAAGATTACATAGGCCATCTTTCTGAATAAATTGTACCTATCCAATTGAGATATTTGTCAAGGTCTATGATTTCCCTAATAAACTGAATTAGAAAGAAAAAACCCAAAAACACATATCTAAAAACCCCCAAAACTAATTTCAATGACTTCTAAAAGGATTAAAGATGATAATCCTATCCTGAAATTCTTATCACTTAGATTAACTCTAAAGTGATAATTAAGGAGAAGAGATGTTAAAAAAATCACCAATGAAAACCATTGTCAGATAATAAACAGATTTACCTGTCAGCTGCATTTGCTGGCCAAAATAGGTTTATTCTGAATCTTCAGAAAAATGTCTGGCTAATTTGTGATGCAGGAATTTTTTTTTCAGCAACCACATTATCTCAGCACAAAATTTAAAAAGTAAACTAATTAACCTTTCTAAAACACCTTTCTAATTAATCATGTCTTTCATAGTTCCATTAGCTATGGGGCCAACCAAGTCCAAGCAATCATATTTAATTTCTCTCATATTGATTTATACAGGATAGTTTATTGCCTCTTGTTCATTAGCAGTTACAAGCAGGACTCCTGCAGGAGGTTATACCTCTTTTGTGACTAAATCACGTTAAGATACCAAAATGTAATGCAGATGTTTAACAGTAAGTTGTGATTAGTTGGAAGAGCTAGTAAATTTTAAAACATCAGTAAAGTGAAACACTTTAGCTGATCTAGCTGTTTTCTTTCTTTATACTTTCCTACTTCATATCTCAGTGGCATTAGGATATAGTCATTCCAGAATTGGTGACGAACTTTGCTTCAAAGGAAAACGTATCATCTTATGCAATGTGTTGTATTGAATTTTAGCTCTGTAGTTGCTATTGTTTAGTATCTTGAAAAAATTCACAATATTTCAAGGTATTTAAAAGGAGAACTTTGGTCTCTGATCACAGTTTTCTGAAAGATAACATTCCAAAGCAGTCAAATTAAATAGAGAATAATAGTGTTTATCTGTTCTAGTTCCAAATTTTCTTCATACAAAACAGAAAAGAGTTTCCATCATAGTGTCATGAAAACTGTTCTCATGAGATAATGAAGCAAAAAGCATTAATTTTTTACTTCATTTAATTGTGAAGCAATAAACTGCATTGCAGCATCTGTACGATGTTCTTATGAAACTGGTTAGATCATTTAATCAAATGAATTCAAGAAGCTCAGAATGACATAACTAAAGGAGGCAAACCACTGATGACTTCTGTCTCAGTCTAAAGTTCATTTAGTGTTTCTAGCTTAGCTGTTTTACAGAAAAACAAACCAACAACAACAAATAAAATGACAAAAAAATGCACCTCATTTAGCAAATGAATACTGTCTATGCCGTTATATACATATTACAGACTGCCAAAAAGTAGATCTTTTTGGAGCATTAATACCCTAAATGGAAATTTCAAGAAAAGAGCTACATCAAAGACTGTGGACATTGAGCAAATAACCAAATAATCCTTTAAAAAACATTTAAATCAACAGCAGCATGAAACAGCAAAACCAAAAACTGCAAAAGAGATGAAAGGAGGCAAGATTTGTAATCACGTTCCTTCATGTTGGTTTCAGTACCCTTTTCCATTTCTGTCTAGAGCTTTCTGATGGCTGAGTACAGGTAGCAGGAGGAGAAACAATAAATTCCAGTAAAGGAATGAGGAAGGTAAGCTCTTGTTTTGATTTACACTGCCAATTTTGTCATAAAAGAACCTTTTAACAGATGGAATGAAGGAAAAAAGGGAAAAAGGTCATATTCTGAAGTAATGAAGCACTGCTTTCAATGGAGAGGGGACAAGAAGCATTTAAACAAATTGTGCAGCTTGAAGTCCATGGGATCTGATGCAATTCATCCATAGGTGTAAAGGGAGATGCCCAATATCATTGCAAGGCCACTCTCTAATCTTAGGAAGGCTGTGGTGACTGAGGGAGCTCTGAGGACTGTAAGAAAGCAAAAAGGAATAGATAAACTAAAGGCTAGTCAACCTAGATCCATGAGAAGGTGAAGGAGCATATAACCCTAGAAACTACTTACAGGATTGGAAGTGATTGGAAGTTATCAGCATGGATTTCTAAAGGGGAAATCCTGTCCGACAAATATGGTAGCCTTCTACAATGAAATGAGTGGCTTGGTGGACAAGGCAAGAACAGTGTACATAAATTATCTTGACCTTATCAAGGTTTTGACATCATCCTCCATAGCATCCTCCCTAAAAATCTGAAGAAATAATGAGTAGAAGAGCAGACAATGAGGCCCTGAACAGTCTGCTCTAGGTCACCATGCCCTGAACAGGAGGGTTTGCCTAGATGATATCCTGAGGTCCCTGCCAACCTCAGTGATTCTGTGATCATAGGATGGGAAAAAAAACTGGGTCACAGAGTTGTTAGGCACGAAAATTACATTCACGGTAGTAGAGCAGCAAGGTGTTAGTATTAACACTGCTCTTAACAAAGCACTGTCATTAGCATTCATTCAAGAAGTCTATGTTAAACAGTGATGAGTAGATAAACATGCCTTTGGGCCTGGAATGGACCTGGCAAAGTGACACTGTTGATTAATTGATGCCTTATCTGCTCATCTACATGTTTTATTGCTGTAAAAGCATCCTCTTTTTCCAGAAGACCTCAGAAAGTTTTACTTGTGTGGTATGGTCTGAATCACAGATTTGGATTATTGTCTTTACTAGGCTGTGGTGATCAAGCTCTGAGCTGCCTCACAAGGTCCCATAGAAAGTCTTGGTCAAGTAGTTACCTTGTTCTTCTGATATTATTCACAAGGTTGCCTAGCTGCTCTTGACCTTGCAGGACTGTTCTGTACAAAAGATTCCCAATGCCCTCCTCCAGTATCTGTGCAGTTTGCAGTTTCAGTGTCTCTTATGTAACTCCATCTTTATCACTTGTGAAACCCAACCAGGCCTTGTGGTTTGAAGTGTAACTTGTGTTTTTCTGTGTTATTTCTTATGACCACAGTATTCTCATATATCCCACAGTTTTCCAAAACCTGAAGTCAAACTCAGGTTTAGGCCAGGGCCTACTTATATTTCCTTCAGTACAAAGAGTCTTGAACACTTATATTTCCTTCAGTACAAAGAGTCTAGAACACATAAAAAATTAATAAAATATTTCAGACTGCATTTGCATAAAATATGTCAGCAAATAAAGTATTTAAGTATGGAAAAGTTAGGACTTCAAACACTAAGCCTTTCTCACTGTGTAACAGAAAAAAAAGTTAGATGCAAGAGAAAACTACATATTGTCAGTATAATCCTGTTCTTTTCCCTCTAGCCTGTTCCATTGAGCCATCAAGGAAGGTCATCAGTTAGAAACAGGGTGCACTGGGAAAACATTCTTAAAACTTTCCCAGGGTAATGACATCAAAACAGCCCAAATCCTGCATGCTATTGCAGTATTCACTGTTTTGAAACATATGCTTAAAATAATCAGAGGATAATAACCATGGAGCCAAACTCTGAGATTTTTACTTCTTACACCTTTTTTATACATTGATCTGAGTCATTTAAAACACTCTGTGTGTGTCACCTCTAAATTTGACCTGAAGTGTCTGATCCCGTAGGAAATAACATAAAAGGATTCAATTACAGAAAATATACTCTATCACAGTTACCATATGTTGTTTACTGGAGTCAGAGCTAAATGATCAAGGAAACTCTTGAGTATGTCTAAACATGTGGTTAAGATTTATAGTGCTGCAGTGCATATTTATTCAAGGTCTCTGTGATACATTACATATTTAGCCAGATTATGATTGCCTTCAGTGTATGGCTACAGGATCAGAAAACCTGCTGCATGATTCATCCCTTTATCTGGTTAAGGTTGAGAGCACGATGTTCAGTACTCAAATAGCAGTAAGGGGATGGCAAGTGAGGAAGCAAAGCCTGAAAAATTAGGTGCTGTCATCAGATGAAAGGGTGATAAGATAAGATGAAGGAGAGCACTTGAACTAAAAAGTTCAACATGACTTCTTGGTGTGGATTGAGTGAAAATACGTAATTTCCTGAGGCACTAATAGGTAAAAATATATTTCTCCAACCTCTGAGCCTATTACTAACCTTGATTGTTTAAGAAATCTTTAAGATAAGGAGACATCTATTAAAAATGAAATATTATCTGTCTGAGCTTCACATGGAATCTCTCTCTGTCCTCATAAAGAGCTGATTTTAACAAAGAATATTGATTCAGATATACTGAGTGGAGGTCATCTAAGCCAAAACAGATGTCTTCAAAGGGTATATCTACATCCATGCTAATCCCGTAGGGTCCCTTTTTTTTTGTTAATAATGAGCAAAGGAGGTACTTCTATGGCAATACTGATTTCTCCTAAGATTGATGTTTTAAATAGGTCAGTTGAATTGTACCCTGAAATTGCTTATTTTTCTTCCTTGACTCAAAAGGGAACAATTATCTCAGGTTTGTCCACTGAAGATGTCTTTATTATAGACATCTAAAGTTTGATTAAATTACTTACGTAACTTATTATCACTAAACATCCTAAAAATGTACTTTGTTAACCCTTCTTAACAGGGTCATTTTCTTCAGATGTCTTTTAGCCATGTGTAAGGATAATGTGCATGTTACAGGGTGGGTTCTATAGGTGCTGGAAAAGTGAGACTAAGCACCATCAAGAGTTCAGAAACACAGTATCTTTATTAACAGAAGTGACCAAATGGCGGGAACCCAATGAGAAGGGAGAGAGAGGAGGCAAACAGGAGCCCTACCTGTAAATATTCCTTGCTTACTCAAGGATTACTCATGTAGGTTGTTTTACCAACTCAGGACAGTCCCCCAAAGTCAGGGACTACATCTTTTAGGTGTTGGCAGACAGCAGGTGTCCTCTCTGTGCTTTTTCAGAAAACAAGCCACACACAGCCTCTCACCTTTATTCAGTCTGCTGGTGACGTCTACCCAGGGAGGTGTGGCCAGCACGACCCAGGTAGAGGTCTCAGGCTCCTCCTTGCTTCCACCTTCAACTGTCCTCTAAAGGCTGGCAACCAATAGGAGAGACCCAAATGACTTTAGTTCATGCAAACTCTGTCTTCAAGAAAGAAGCCTTCACTCTATTAGTTTTTGTTCCCTAGAATTTGTCAGGAAAAGAATAAATCTTTCACAGGTGGCATGATCCAAAACTCAGACCAAAATGTCAATACTATTAATTCCCAATACAGTGCAAGTAGAACACATACCTTTTGTACATACAAAGCAATTGTTCCTTTTAGCTGGCTCACACAAAAGATAACTAGGATGGAAGGAAGGGCCAGTAGAAACAGTATTATGCTCCCTGTCCCAAAGAATTATCTTAACGGTCTCTGCTGGTTAGCTAAGGTTCAGTCAGGAAGAAACCAGTCATCCTCCACTGCTCTCTGAAAGAGATGCTTAAGTTGCTGAATTGCCATTTATTACCTAATTTTCCAGGGTTCTTTTTCTTCATAATTTTGTAGCTTTCCTACAAAATTTGTGGTGTTTTTCCTCTTCAGTCTTGAAAAACTAATGATCTCTGCTCCAAAACTATCTCCATGTGTTTACCTTTTTTTCTCTTGTATGATGCCACTGTATAAACTTTCTCATTAGTCTTCCTCACCACGTAACAATTTCTTCAGAAGAGTAATTTGAATTGCTAACTGACATTTGAAGGCACCACTCATCCACACACCCACAAAGATATCAAATGATGGTTAATAATTGTCATTATAACTGTTTTAATTATACATGTATGAATAAGTTATAAGAGCCACAGATTAATTCTACAGAAAGGTAGGATTTTGGGGTCATATCTCTGGGATTGCTACGAGTTTGGGTTTCTGCTCTGTTTAAGGGCAGTGGCAACTGAAGTGTCTGTGTAAAATGTACTTGCCACTTACACTGAAGTATTTACTGACTTTTTTTTGAAAAATAAATATTGCTGTCTTAATTCACATTTTACTGGCATAAGAAATTATAAAAGTTAGTATAGTGAAGTTATAATTTTTCATTAAGCAATTCAGATATGAACATGCCTAATGGCGGTATCTCATAAATTGATATTAGTTAAAATGGGAATGACATTAACAGGATAATTTAAGGGAATTTGGCTATTGTCAGGATTAGACTGTTAAGATTTAGTCATTAAAACCTTTGGAATGATGAGTAGTTTCTTAAAATTCCTCATAATAGAATAGTTAAAGATCATTTTAAATTTAAAACAAAACTAAAGGAATGAGTTGAGATTACAAGCTCTTTTAAGATATCCTCTGCATCACAGAGTAAATTCAAAATAAACTAACAGACTGCTTTTGCTGTTTGGGTTTTGTGACTGATCCCATAGACTCCTGTGATCTGAGCTTTAAGAAACTATGGTAATGAGTTCATAGTAGGATCTTCTGGGTATTTTGCTAATATCAAACTGAGTTTTGTCATACATTCACTTTTTTCTTTCTTCATAATTAAGTATAGTGTTGAACTGTGAATTTTAACAAGGCACAGTGTTAAACCAGTATTACTAAAGCATTATATTTCTGCATTCATTGATTTAATATATGCTCAGTTTTCATCTATAGATAATATAGAGAGACATACAGGCAAACGCAAAAGATGAGGAAAGAGATGGACAGGAATACTTTGACTCTCAGGTCAAAATGTAAAAAACCTTGCTGGGCTTATGACTTTTGACCCTTCTCTGTACTGTGCAAGTATTTATGTCTACACGTAATATATATACCATGTATACCATATTTTTTTTCATCATTTTGTACAAATACTCAGAAACATTTTTGGGTTTGTAGCATATCACTGCAATATGAAAGGATATTTCAGTGGATCTTCCTTGAGCAATGGGGACGTTTATCTCCCTTGATTCTGGCCACTTAAGAGTCACATATGTTTTGCTAATTATATGTGTAGGCAATGAAGATATAAAAGTCTAGATTTTTTATGGGATCAATTTTGATGTCAGTATAGGAATTAGGTCCTTAGTTTTCCATTACAGTCAGGTTTGTTCTACTTGAAAGTCAATGGAGTTAATGACAAACTTTAGATAAATGTCCACTCACTCCCAGCACTTCTATTAACATTGGTGCAAAATGTCAGTATTTTACCTAAAATTATTTTGTCCAAACACACTTGTTTGAATAACTGTTGCTAAATCAGAATTACATTTAATTTTTTATTGTGTTTTTCACAGAGACATAAAAGTGAAAATTGCTGCTCCCTAATGATTAGTTTACTTGGCCTTTTGGCTGCGTCTAGGTAACAACATGTGGTGAGGTCATTGCCTTTTTCCTATTCATGGAGACAAGTGTTTTAAGAACCTTCCTTTACTGGGTTCACCCTCTGACTCTAGGAGCCCTCATTTTTTGGAGATGCAATTACTAAGGCACTGAGAACACTCCTTTTCTCAAGAGGGTTCAAACTGCTAGACTCTTCCTTGACAGTAAGTAGTTTTTCTGTATGACTTTATGTGGTGTGTTCCCTTGGCTGCCAACTGAGCATCCACAGCCTGTTTGCTCACTTACAACTGCAGCAGGGAGGAAAGCAAAAGTGAAAAAAACTCATAGGTCAAGATAAAGACCACTTTATAAGTAAAGGAAGAATAAAACCCAACCAAACCCAAACAATGTAAAGGATTACCTCCCACCACCAGGTCAATGCCCAGAAGGTCTATGAAAAATGGCTACTTTGAAAAAAACTCCCCCACTCTATACCTTACACACACATCCCTCCACCTCATTTTTATTGTGCATTATTTTATCATAGGATCACAGAATAAACTTGGTTGGAAGAGACCTCCAAGATCATCAAGTCTAACCATTGATCCAACACCACTGTGATTACTATGGTATGGATTTTCCCTTTGGTCAGTTTAGGTCACCTGATCCAGCTGTATTGCCCCCAGTCTTTTGCTTCTCTCCGGGTGACTTACCAGGCAGAGGAAGAAGCATAGAAAACCTTTACTCAGCAATAGCTAAAACACTGGTGTTCTACCAATAGTCTTAGTCACAAATCTAAAACATAACACTGAGCCAGGCTGACCCAACATACCTTAAATGATACTGTGAAGGAAAGCACTGTAGTGATTTAGGTACATAAGTAGATGCATTTAGTATCATGACTGGCAGACTTAAAAGACCTCAGCAGATACATGACCTTTGAGTGACCGATACTTCAGGTACACAACATATATATTCAACTACATTTACCCAAAGTTAAATTCTACCCATTACTGTTATGACACTGAATCAGCTAATTTAGAAGATTTTGTAATTAGGTAGAAGTTTTTCCTTAAGCATTAGAAATGCTTTAAACACTAGTTGACAATTTTTCAACAGACTTTCTTACTTCACTGTTGCATTATCCAGAACTTAAAAACTCAAATTTGTGAGTAGTAATGAGTTGCAGCTACAGTGAGTTATCACATCATTTAAAACATACATATTATATTAGGACAGGTGACAAAAACAAGGAAGTTCATAAGATTTCATCTTTATGGCACCTGAGCCTTATCAGTGCCTGAGTCATTTTAGTAGAGAAAAAATAGTGACATTTGACTAAATCTGACTAAATTGTTAAAAATCTGAAGTTCATTCTACATTGGATCCTGTTATGGGCAGGCCATTAAAAGAAGGAAATCTCAATGTACTTTAAGGGTCAGTAAAAGAACAATATTTAGGGAGCAGTTTCTTTAAAAACATCTATTCAATACATACAAATAGAAAATATTGTGCTATCTCAAATATACTCTACTGCAAGTTTCAGAGATGACACTGAAAATAGTAGAGAGAAAACTGGTGGGTAGCTTTGCAATACAGAAAAAGCAAAAATAGTTTCTTTATTCAGAGCTGACGTGATACTCTTTACTGAGTTTATTTATATCTGGTAGGGCAATTTTGGTACTTCTTTGATTTTGCAATTGGAAATGCAAGTAGGCCACAGGATATAAAATTTCACTTATTCCTAACTTGTGTTTGATGGAAGTACATCTTCCAGAGAGACATCCTGTGTTGACCTGAAGACATCAAGATATGAAAATAGATCTTGTTTCTCTTTGTGCTGTATTCTAACAAATAACTAACTATTATGAGTGTTCCTTGAATTTATCTGACTTCATGTTTTTTCTGGTTATTGTTGTATTCTTGTCTGCTAGATAAAAATCTCTTATAGTACATGGCTACTCTTTCTTGTGAAAGTGTTTATGCACTTACTTTAGTTGCTTGTTTTGATTGCTTTATTATAAGATAAATGCTTTTCTAACAATAATTACATTTTTTTAAAAGAATGGCAACAGTACAGCTGTCTGCAGGATTCCACTAATAGCGTCACACATGCTAAATCCAAACATTACCCTACTTACTTCATTTATCCTTCTGTGAATGATACCAGTACTTTCTGTAAAAACATTATGCTGGTAAATCATTATTCTATTTTCAAATTTTTTCACCAAAAATGCTTTCTGGACTCTGTTATGAATGATGTAGTTTTCATTCTGTAGGTGTGGCATTCATTCCTGGTCCAAAATTTTAACTCCCCTTTTGGCCATGTAAAAAAGAAGTTATTGGCATGGATTCAGCATACTGGTGTGTCTAACTATGCTATTTTAAAAATATCTATAGTTCTGTATCCTCTCCAAGTTGTTGTCTACCCCAAAACTCCTCATGGAGAAAGAGAGCAGGATGCGTAGAGTATGAAACAGAGAAAGCCATGATGCTGTGCACTGTTCAGCTCTGTTGAAACATTGGTTTGTAACCCACAGAAAAATGAGCTGCTATGAAGAAAATTATACCATCTCAAGAAAACCCAGTACAACCAGTTACTCCCAAAATATCTACAAAATCAGGCCAATAATGGGTCATTAACTTTTAATTTTGAAATCCCCACTATGATACACATAATCTGTCAGTAGATTTTGCTCAGCCAAAATTTATGCTTGATTATAGACGGATGTCCTTCATGTAACCACATTCTTTTTCAGAAACAAATATGTTTTATTGGGATCTTACAAGAAAGAAGAGGCTTGAAAGCTGGAAATCTTAGTCACTCTGATCTACTGTGACATGAAGATTTTATGCAGTGTTATATTATAGCTCAGCAAGAATAAGAAAGTGAGATACCCTATATTTGCAGCAGCTGTTTTTGACTTCAAAATAACATTATTGAAATCCCAGGCAGTGGAACTTCTCCTACCATGTAATTTCTTTTCAGCCTTGTAGGTAACAAAAGTACATTTTGATATTCTGGATTTTAATTCCTTTTACTCTCTCTCTCTTTTTTTTTTTAAATACAGGAGATTAAATTGCCTGGATGTGCTCCAATCTCTGCTGCCACAGTGAAAGTATAGGTAGTTGTAGGCTGCAATTATCACATTGTATTATCATGACATGAACATGGATGGAAGAAAAGGATAATTTCACTTCTTGAGGATTTGGAAGCTTTCAGCATAACAGGAACAACTATTTCAGACTTTTAAAGGAGAAATATGAAATTCTTTAAATGAAAACAAGTTCCAGAGGAATATGCTTTCATATTTACAGCACTGGTTGGTTTCTTATTATTCTCATTGTTATTCAATGGGTTCTCTTAGTGATCTTCACAGTTATATGTCTTCTAGGTCACAGACAAAGCCAGAAATAGGCACTTTGAGTGGTGTTTTATTTAAATTTAAAAGCTTTCTAATTACATCATTAGGAAGCAGAGGAGTGTTTAATCTTAACTTATCCATTTTAGTAGTCTATACGTAAGGCCCCCTTATGACAGCATTTGAGTATTTCATTATCTTTATTGTAATCATTCTCGCAACATTTTAAGATGTAGAACTCATGCAAAAGGAGCTAAAGGCCAAAGCTATAAAGAATTATGTGCTATATTCTTAAAGATAACTTACTTTTCTATCTGCAGGAATTAAATCTGCATATCTTAGTTCTCAAAAATGCACTTGAATGAACAGTCTATAACTTACACATGAAAAGCTGTGGAAATAGATACATGGACCTCCTGAACCCATAGGTAGACCTAGGAGTTATGGGTTTTAGCTAGATTAAGATAGTACAGATTTTGATCTATGTGTTGAGAACTGTTGCCATGCTTCATAGCACAATACCGCTGGATGCAATTTCTTATCCTCTGCTCTCTGTCTTAACACATCTCAGCAGCAAAATATTTAAATTTTGAATTAACTGAAGGCCAAATAATAGGAGATTACATGTCTGAAGTAATATAGAAGTATAGATAAAGTAATATTAAATGAATTATGTCTTTTTCAAGATGCTAAGAAATTACCTGGGTTATAGTAGAGGATGCTGTCTGTATCTTGAGAAAAGTGGATAACTGAGAAAAGAGAAACATTTAAAGATCTTGAACTAAGTTATGTTATTTTGCTTCTGAAAAGTATTAGGACAGTGAGACAATGTTTCAAGATAGCCATTAGTACCCTAGTGCATACATTCAGAGAGTAAATTAATAGTGAATATTATAGCATCATAAAATGGTCTGGTTTGGAAGGGACCTTAAAGATCATCTGGTTCCAGACCCTCTATGTGTAGGGCTGACAGCGTGTGTGTGTGGATCCCCTGATGTCTGAGGTAATTGGTGAGTGCACCCTTAAGGAGCAGAGAACCACCTGTAGAATGTGTGATACCTTGTAACCAGTGAGATCTTTCCATGTATGTTAGGTGAACTAACCAACCAACAGTGTGCTGGCATGTTATATACAGGAGTAGATAAAAGTGAAGCTGTAACTAAAAATGAAGTCCTTTGTCTTTGGTGAGCCTTCTGTTCACACTGCTACCTGACTTGTCTCTGACTTCTCTGACGGTCACAAATCTACTTGATCCCGATATCTATCATGGGCAGGAACATCTTCCACTAGACCAGGTTGCTCAGAGCTCCATCCTGGCCTTGAACATTTCCAAGGATGGGGCAGCCAAAACTTCTCTCAGCAATCTCGGTTTCAGTGCCTCATCACCCTTATAGCAAAGAATTTCTTCCTAACATCTAATCTAAACCTACTGTCTTTCAACTGCTTCTTTCCTGGATTTTGGAAATATAATTAATTCAAAGTCAGCTGTTTCAGAATTTTTTGAAGACTCCATTTTTGTTTATTTCCATGTATGATATAGTAGTGATTACAAGTTTATTGGGAGAAAAGTGTCTTAATTAACATTATATACTATTTAAAAGGAAAAATGTTTTTCTTACTTTTATGTCAAGTAGAATGCTAGAAAAGACATAGAAATCATGCCTGGAGAAATTTAAGCTCAACCATTCCTCTGCTATTCATACACTGAAGAACTTTATGGAAAATGAGATTGAAGAGCTCCAGTTTCATGATTTGATTTATCCAAAGCAGTAATACTTATGAAAAAAGGATAGCTGAAGCAACACTTAGCTGAATATGAATATGCTAATTAGTTATTATGAACAGCTAACACTGAAAACACCTGTAAATATTCTAAGTAGAACTCGTAAGAGTTGCATAATGCCGCATTCTCACTCTGTATCTGCCCAACTGGGATATTTTCTGCTGCACTTATTATGTGACTGTGCTGGTTTGAAGGTGAACCAGCAAGGGAAAATGAACTCACCACGAGAGAGATTATAAGTCAGAGCTAAAATTTAATAACAATATTATTATAACAACACTGATACACAAGGGAAATTGCTTTCAACTCACAATACCCCAGCAGTATAACCCAGTGTCCTGGGGCACAAACCCAAGGGGGTTTGTTTGCCCTTGTGCTGAGACCCCTGTGGCTCCCCCAAGTCCAGAGCAAAAGGAAAAGAAAAACCTGTTGGTGCAGGCGAGGGCTGTGGTCTGGGCGAGAGCGGGGATCTCCTCCTGTCAAGGTCCTGCTGCTGCTCTGGATCCGACGAGAAGTTCCCGAGGTCTTCTTACCCACCCCTTATATACCCTCAGGGAGCTCTCAGTCCCTCCCCCTGGGCGGGGACTCACACAATGGGTGATTAACTCTGGGAGCCAGGGGGTGTTGAACTGTTGATGGCCCATTGGCAGCTCCGCCCCCCTCAGGCTGGGTGTGAAGTGATAATGACTCCCTGGGCAGCTGCTGCTAATGGCCCATTGTCCTTGGGGAATGAATAGAGGGGGTAGAATACACAGCTTTGATCACCCCACACAGGGTTAGCTGGTCCCTCCTGCTGAACTAGGACAGTGACAAAAGGATACTCCAAAAGTTTTTGAGACAAAATGCCTTCTTACTCAGAGATATTTTGGTGGGGACGAAATTTCTGAATAGAAATTGAAAGTGAGAGAACATCCATTATCTTCTGAATAGAAATTAATAAGGAAAGGAATGACAAAGTGGTGATGAAATCCATACAGGCTGTAGTGAATTTTTGAACAAGTACAGTCTTCTGCTGCAAACAAACACTGATCTTAGCCTCAAGTTGCATCTGACAAACTCATATGCACTACATTCACTACTAAAGTTTTGAGTAGTTGTGCAGGGTTTGGCAGAGTTAATTTTTCCTGCTAAAGCCTGGAGAAAAAAGGCACAGAAGAAAACAGAAAACTTATTCATAGGGTTACAAGAGAGTAACATAACTTTTTCACCCTACAAAAACTTAGTCTGGAGGGTTAATTCCTAAGCTTTTGCTTTAAACAATTTCTGGAGTCTTGCCTACATAGTATTTAACATAATGATTAAGCAAGCACCAGGTTGGCAATTATTTCTTCATTCTGAAACAGTAGCTTTGGATTAAAAGGTATTTAAACTGTTAATTACTAGGATCACTTTCATTGTATCCTCCATGTTAATGGCAAAACAGACATTGTAAATATTTCAGAAATGGACTACATAATAAATCAAAGGTAGCTATTGAGAAATAGTTGTTTAAATCCATGTAAATGCCTTCTCCAATTGTGTCATCTTTTTCAAAGTTTGCAGAGAAATGCTGTGTTTGGAAAATTTACATGGTGAGTTCTTTAGACAGAAAGAGATCTGTGTGGTTTAGATGCCTGTCACCAAAATTTCAAGTGTCTAGGACTTGGTTAACAACCCCTGGGGACAGGTTAAGTGTTTCTCAAAGTACAAATTCCATATGCTTATGATTATAGGAAACAATGGGAAATATGAGTGTCTCCATTCACTTGGCGTTCAGTCTGCCTAGACTTAGAATGATCTTATGAAGGGAAATATTGCTGTTGTTGCAGAGATGTTGCCTGCCTTCTCTCTAGTTACACAATGGAATCATCTGAGGGTACTGTAACCAGCAGGTCATGAGACATCTTCTCTGAAAGGCACTTTGTAGCCCAAAATGCAAGAACCATGGTGACAGCAGAGCCATCAGGAAAGTATGTAGTGGCAAGCACAGTTAACTGTATATAGCTCATGTTTTCTGGGAACCGATATGCATCTCTCATCAAAAAAGTATTAATAAAGAAAAAAAGCTCTTTTAAGCATGCAGAGTAGAAGTGAATACCTTCCTTGCCTGCTGACTGCCTTCAACTAATTAGAAGCTAGGATTCCCTCCTGGAACAAGACTGTGTTCTGTCAGCCAGAGGTCTTCTGTTGGTCAAAAGTAGCTTGAAACTACATTCACAAAAGAGGCGAGCCAGTAATTTGTACTCAGATTTGTGGGATCAGTGTGTTCTACTATTTGCCTGACTGTCCGTCAGTATGCTGTGGATGTGTTGGATGACTGAACCTTTCAATGAAAGGATTATTGCACATTTTATCACATCAACAATTTCATATATATCCAGTGCAATTTATATGGTGAAAAGCACAGATAGAAACCTGAAATGTTATGAACAAAAGACTGAAGGAACCTGAATTTGTTTCCTTTGATAAAATAAAAATGAATAAAAAAAAACCTCAGGGGAAAAAAGACCCCAAACAAACCAACAAAAAAACACAACCTAACAAAAAAAACACACACCGAAACAAAAAAAAAACACAAAAAAACCAAACTAAACCAAACAAAAAAAACAAAACAACACAACACAAAAAAAGACCTGAAACAAAACAACAAAAAACCCAAACCAAACTACCATGTGAAGACACTTTATATCCCTTTTAAGATGTAGATTACATCTAAAAAAGCATTATACTGCTGCATGATAGTGTAGTTCTTTTTTCGAGTACTGTTATGTATTGGGGTGATACTAGTAGCACATTGACAAGTGGACTTAGTAGGCGGGCTATTACACAAAGTTAAGTATTTCTACTCTAAAGCATTCAGATTTTACTTCAGTTGTAGAAAATCCTAAAGATAACCTACCAGGAGATTTTCAAGAGCAGTTAAGAATGTTTTAAGACTGATTAAGTTGAAGAGAAAACTTTTCATTGCTCCTAATGAAAGCACAGATAAGCCAACCAAGACTCTGTAAAATCCCAACCTGAATTAATAGCATAGGCTTCTGTTGAGATAATCTTAAATTGAAAGAGAAAATAAATTCACTGTAAAGGACCAGAAGTGGAGAATATATTTTATTACCTTCTTTTTTCCATTTGTGAAACCAATGGTTTCCTTCTGCCACTTACAAACCTCACAATCTTCTTTCTCCCTTTTCACCCTCAACTCTCTCATGACTTTCACCAAGTGTTTGTACACCTGACAATTTTCTCTCTGAGAGAGTATGACAAAATCTTATTTTCTGTGTTATAAAAGTGGAGATGCAGTTTATCACATACCTGTCTGAAGGCTAAACATAAAAAGAGAAGGAAATAATTTAATGAAGATCTTAGTTTTAGCTCTGGTACAGTGAATTTGTTTTTTATTTCCTTATAGAACCCAGAAAATTATTTTTGTCCTTTATATATTTATGCAATTTCCTAACAAAATACATAAAGTATATTCTAACTGCTTGTGTTCAAAATAATACAAATGGAATGGAACACCTTTTTAAACCTCTTGGCCATGTTGACACATAAGCCCTTTCCATTGCAATTTTTTAACTTGGGTCAGCCTTTCTCTGTCCCAGTGTTTATCTATTCCATCCATGCCAGGCTAAATGCTTTTATTCTTTTCACTCTAGTTTTAATTCCTGTAAAAGAGTTTATACACTAAACAAAGGTAGCTGTTTTGTAGTCACTTGTAACTGATTTAGGTAGGAAATTATTGAACCACTCAGTTAATACTTTATGCAAAGATATATGCATTACAGAACCACAAAACTTAAATCTCTTTATTTTTGAGCTGTATTATGGCTCTGAAAAGAAAGTTTATCTGTCACTTTGGTTTTACGACTCTGATTTTGTCACCATTATCTGCTTCCTTAAAAAATTTTTAATTCCAGTACTCAATTAACACTGTTGTTTGCTGTTCAAACTGTACCTACGTGCCACTCTTGGCACCCATGAGGTAGATGGCTGACAGCAAGTCTTCTTGACACAGAGATGTTGGTTTTAACTTCTGGAGGGAATGTAAGGAGAAACAATAATGAAAATTAAGGTAGAGAATTAAAACTTCTCTTACTCTATTCACTAACATTATCTTTACCATGCAAAAATATTAAAGACACTATCCATGAAACATAACAGTCTTCAATGAATGGTCTTGTGACAGTATTGGCTGGGTACTGATAGATAATTACCTTTGCTCAATGTCTGATTAAAAAAAGGCACTTCAATCTTCTGTTTATATAACTAAAATGGTTTTAAATATTCAGTGTTCTAGACCTGCTATAAAAATAAAAACAGAGAACAAATTTGGGGAAGAAAACATGAGGAAGAATTAGCACAGATATGCCTTTTCCTGAATATGGTGTTATAAGACAATATTCTATCCATATTATTTCAGAGGGTTTAACTTCATTTCACATGATATGCTTATGCATCACAAAGAAAGCAGACCCTTAATTTTTTGTCAAATCTATCTCCGATCTCTTAAAAATTTCACTGGGCTTATTGGAATACAATCAAGAAAAGCAAAATGTTATACAATCCTATGCCAATTCTATTGTGCAAGAAATGTTGTTTGTCATGGGCTTCCTGGGTGACAAAATCATAAATTAGAAATATGTACTGATGGAACATAACCTACCCCTTGCTGCTGTAGATTTTCTGTCTTGACTCAAAGGATCAATAACCATTCACAGTGTCTGTGAACCTATTTCCAGCTCACTGGTGCCAGAATGTTGTGCTTGACAAATACCCTCAATGGCAACTCTGCAGGAACACAACAGATAGGTGATTGGCAAAGTTATCATGGCATAGTTTTTATTCATCAAAGATTGAGTTGTGCTTTACCTGCAGTGGGGAACTGCCCCACTCATTTAAGTGGTGCTCATCTTCAGTGTATCCAGGATACTTGCATGAAAAATACTAAAGCAAAAGCCAGATGATATGTTTGCAAAAGCAGAAGTCAGATGTTTTAGCTGATGAACTAGCAAACAAATAACGGACTTTTCTGCAAAGTTAATGCATGTAGTCATGGTACTCCTCCTAGTCCTGAAAAATGCAAAGTCAGGATTGAGGACTAATATGAATCTTTAGGAAGAAGCAAGCAGTAGAAAACAAAGCTTGTTTTCACCATTACTTTGTGGTTAAGTCTCCAACCCTAGGAGTATTTAAATGGTGTGTGGATGTGGCACTTAGGGACATGGTCTAGTCGTGGATTTGTCCATGCTATGTCAACAATTGAACTCAGTAATCTTAAAATCTTTTCCAACCTAAATGATTCTATGATTTTAAAAGTCCAGCCATCCATATGTCTCACTCTCAAAACAGGTAATTTCAAAAGTTAAAAATCTATGGCATCCTGCTATAGAATTTTTATTTGTATTCTTTTGTCTTGATATCCTGAAACATCTCAGGAGTTTTTATTTCAAGTATTGTTTTTCCTAAGGACTTCTTTGATGCTGTTTAATTCCCTTGTTTTATCTATCATCTATTTCTAACTTCTTTAACTTTGAATCTATCTTCTTTCTCCTTTTTCAGGTAAAGTTGAAGGGTTTTTTTTCATCTGTATGTTTCCCCTTTTATAACAGTAACATTATATGAACAAGATGCAGTGTTCTGGTTTAGCTGGGATAGAGTTAGGTTTTTACTTAGTAGCTGGTACAGTGCCATTTTTTGGATTGAGTATGAGAACAATGTCAATAACAAATTTTCAGGGTCTCATGCTCTGCCAGTGAGGAGATACACAAAAAGCTGGGAAGGAGCGTGGTCAGAACAGGTGATCCAAACAATCCAAAGGGATATTCCCTACTATGGAACACCATACTCAGTATGTAAATGGTGGGGGAAGTTGGCCAGGAGTCACTGAACGCAGTTTGGGGCTGGGCTGGGCTGGGCTCTGGTTAGCAAGTGGTGAGCAACTGTATTGTCTATTACTTGTTTTCTTGGTTTTTCTCCCTCTCTCTCTATTCTTTTCATTGCATTCATTCATACTATTCATTTTTGCGTACAACAATTATCACTGATACTATCATTTGTATTCTTAGTGTTATTATATTTTACTTTGCTTCAATTCTTATTGTATTATCTTATTCAACTGTTCTTATTTAAACTCAGGAGTTTTAGTTTTCCCCATCCCACTAGGGCAAAGAGGGAGTGAGGGAACAGATGTGTAGCACTTAGTCACTAGGTGGGGTTAAACCATGACATCCTGTATATCAAATATTGAAGCCTTTTGCTGTTAGATACAATTTGCATATCTTGAGGATACGAATCCATTCAGTTATGTGACCTTTCACTTTTGATGCTGTGTATATATGAATTTAAAGAATCTCTTTTTTTAATTATAGTTTTTAAATTAGATAATCTAATTATGACATTCTTGTAGACTGTTTTGGTAAACAGAACTCCTGTCAAATAAGGTATGCCATAATTTGTCAACATTAAAAATGAACTTTAATTTGACTCCAGCTTTTCAAATCTCAGTCTCATAATATCGTTACTGGTTTCTTCAAAACTTTACATTACAGATACTCTGGATTAAATGTTTTTAGTCATAATATTCACAATATTTCTTATTTCCTACCCAGAAAATTATGTCTGTAATCTATTAAAACTCAGTCAGTGTGTCACATCTGTCAAATATTCTTTTTTTTTCTTACAATTCTGTGCCTCTAGTTTATGTTTTCTATTACGTGAATTTGCAAATAATGAGAATATAAGTGCAGTATGTACTTTCTTTCTGGAAGTTGTATTTAATAAAAATAAAATATTTCATATCCATTATTGCACATAAGCCTATAATTTCTGCATACATTTTCACAAGATCATTTAATAGAAAAGTTCTTTGCTTCAGCATGTTTCATTCTTTTCCCTCCTCTTCTATATACATTTGGAGAAAGAAGTTGCAGTACTACCTTATATTTTTTTGGTTTTATTACTAATAATTTTCACAAACAAATGGCTTTTCCCTGTCCAATACATTACAAAAAGATGTCATCTGCAACATGAAGTTCACCTAGTTAGAAGTTACGAAGTGATAATTCTGTCATGTGTAAACTGACAAATGCCCTTGTTGCTTTTGCAAATTTTTCTTATGCCTTCTGTGCTGATGTAACACTTTCATCAGAGGCTGAACATGCTTTTGAATCCATTTTGCATTCCCAGCATTGAATATCAAGATTCTACCTTACACCATGGAAAACTTCAGGCAGGTTATCTGCTACCACAAAAATTTTCCAGAATTATGTTTGAATTTGTAACTCATACATCTAGAGCAGTCTCAGTCTCTCTGCTAACTTCTTTTCTATCACTGTCACTTGCAACTAAGGATATCCTTTCATGGTGATCCCTGACAATCTTTGTCACATAAATAGAAACAGAGCATTTGGCAAGTATGCATTAGAGTTTGAGAAAATTTCATCATTGTGCATACTGATGGTAAGCTTAGATTAAGTTTTAGAGAGAGTGAGAGAGAGTAGAAGTCACCAGTATTTACAGAGTGGCCTCAAGAACTTCTTTACAAGAAGCATCAGTTGGAAATATCTGTTATCTGATGCATAAAAGGTGGATGTCAGTCTTCTTTATCTGAGAGATTTCTAGATATGTTCTCTATTTCTTATCTCTTTCTTCCATACTAGACTATATCCTCAGGTGGAAGATCATGAGAAATGTGAACCAGTGTTTGCAATTAAATTTACTAAGCCCTCATAATTGAGTCCTTATCATAACTGAAAATAAAGTAATAGATACTAGCAGCCAGAAAGAAAACAAATATCTGAATCTATGCTGGAACATATGAACGTGCCTTGAAGTCATCATCATGTTTATATTTGGAAAAGTGATCTTAAGAAATTTCTATTGCTCCATGTATGGATTTTATTCTCATGGAAACCAGAGTACATGTATTTTGATTGTTATGGCACACACCCAGACATGGGAGATTGAAAGCACTACTTGGTCTCTCAGCACAAATTGCTACCATTTTAGCTGAGGCTGAATGTTTATTTCAGTCAGCTAACAACAACCCGTGGAAATAAGCAATTTTGAAATAAAACTAAAATATTCCAGAAAGCATAAGTCTTTCATGTGACCATCTAAAATGTCCAGTTACCTGAGTCAGTAAGATGATGTGAACTCCGTCTCTTTATAGAACATATGGTACTCCAAACTCATACTGGTTCATATTCATACTGAGGCTTTCAGAATGCTAAGTGTTAACAGCAGTGCTACTTACACATTTAAAACTGTGCTATATTTGCATAATCACATGAATTTGAAACATCAAATTATGTAATGCATTTTTGACATGGATATAAACATCTGAGAAATCCAGCAATAAAATACATTTTGGGGTTTTTTTTCTCTTTTATAAAATTACCTAAGACAAAGGCAGCAAAATGTAACTGCTTCTTTAGAAGTGGCTGATAGACCAGTCCTACAATTCAAGAGAGCTCAACAACCTGGAGAAATGGACTGATAGGAAAATCATGGAGTTCAACAAAAGGAATTTTAGAGTTCTACTTTAAAGAGTAATAATCCCATGCACCAGTACAGCCTGAGGAAGCCTGTCTGGAAAGCAACTCTGCAGGAAAGGAGCAGGGATTTTGGCAGACGACAAGCTGACCACAAGTCTGTATTGTGCACCTATGGCAGAGATTGCCACCAGCCTGTTAGGCTGCAGAAGCTTGACAGGGGATTGGGGAAGATGACCTTGCCCCTTTGCTCAGCCCTGGTGAGAAACATCTCGGGTGGTGTGTCCAGTCAGGGCTCTGAGTACAAGAGTGACATGGACATACTGGAGCAAGTGCAGTGAAGGGCCACAGTCTCTGAGGGACTGAAACATCTGTAATATAGTGAGAGACTTAGTGAGCTGATGGCAATAAGGCTCTGGGGGAACTATACCCATGTGTATAAAATCTTGATGCAGGACTAAAGAGGTAAAGTCAGTCATGCTCAGTGAAAGAACAAAAACTGAAATACAAGAAATTTCACTTTTTACATGGGAGTGTGATCAAATCATGGCATAATTGGCTCAAAGTTGTGGAGTCTTTATTTTTGGAGATTTTCAAGACCAGCTCAACATAGTAGTGAACAAGCAGCTCTAGCTGATTCTGGTTTGAGGCAAAAGTTTAGTCTACATGATCTCCAGAGGTTCTTGCCAGCCTCAACCATCCTATGATTCTTTGATTTCATGGCTCTTCAATTTGTTACCTCACTGACATTTTACTGCAGTTTTACTGCATTATTCTGGTGAATTCACTTTTCCTATATTTACAATTATTTTTCTCTCATTTTTTGTTCTGTGAATGGTTCACCGAATGAATTTATTCTGCTCCTGGAACAGATGAGTGTAAGTCTTAAAAAGAGATTTCCAGTCTAAGTCTGTGAGTGGTAGTTTTTTGTTTTCTTAATTCAGCTCTTAGAAACACTCCTACAAATGCATTTTATTGTTAATAGCAGAGGAATTGAACCCCACTGACATAAATTTGCTTCCCAAACCAAATGAACATTTATAATGTTTTTACAACATTTTACAGGATCATCACACCCAAAATTTGTACTATTTTCATAAATAGAAGGTCTTGGTTTTATATGAAATTTGTCTATCAATGAATGAAAAAATAAGTCAACTAATTATTTGGTACTTCACCCAGTTGTTATACATAAAAAGGAGTATAAGTGCAAAAGGAGGTGCATATTTGTGTGTGTACATTCAAAACAATAAAAGGAAAAACTCCCAAACTGGGTAACTCACCGTAAGAATCTTGTGTGTCTCACTGTCTTTCAAGAGACACTGTGGAGAATGCTATTAAGTTTACTGCCTTTTGATAGGAAACATTAATGTTTGCAGGGCATATATGAACTCTCCAGGAGGGACATTAGGAATTATTGCAGGCATTGAATAATGTATTTGTTTTCCTTTCTTTTTTTTTCCCCCTCCCTCCTCAGGAGAGGCTGTAGAGTAAAGATAAATAAACTATTCCTTGGAATCCATTAAAGAGTCTCTGTGGCATTTTCTCCCATAACCTTCCTGATCTCCTGTACTATGATCTGTGTGAAGCTGCTAAAAGAAATATTTCTTAAATTTCCTTTAATAAGCATTACTTAAAGTGAGCTCATGACAACAATTTTGCAAATACAGATCCATTGCTATATTCAAATTTAAAGATAAAAGGTTATTGCATTAATCCAGTCTAAGACTTTGTAGAAAAATAAATCCAGTGAACTCATTCAAGACATTGTGCTCAATAATATCTGCATTAAATACATGAATTAAATATGTAACACCAATGGCATTATGAGACTAAGATGAATATGTAAGCAGAAGCAGCCATGGTTGTTTAAAGTTTTGGACAGTCTAAATTGCAAGGTCATTTCCATAGTGATGAAATCAAAGTTAAAAAAAAAACCTGAAAACTTTTATTTCAGTTTGTGTCTATACATCTATAAAAAATGCACTCAGATATTTTTTATCTTTCCCATGCTAAAAGCAACTCTGTATTTCTTTTCAGAAAAGAAGAGTGAATATGATATTTATCTAAAATGTCAACGTGATTTATATAGTAAGTTTTGTGAGTTATATAGCAAGTTTTGGAAGTTACAAGTGCCATTCCCAAACATGCAGGTTTCATATAATACTTGTATTTCTAAAAGATAAGTGGATCACTTTAGAAGAATAATTTACATATTTTGAAGGAATATTTCACAATACACCATCTGAAAAGCAGAATATATTTAATACATTGTTGATCCTGAATCAAAAGGATTAAGTTTAGCTTATACATTTACCTAAAAATAATTTACATCTGTGACTGAGAAATTTTGAATTCTATTTTCAAGGCAGACAGAGGGATGTAATCCTTTTCCATTATTCATCCAAAATGTATAGGAAATCAGTATATATATATTAAGCCCTAGAAGAGACTAATTAAACTGGAAGCTATAGACATACATATTTAACAGATGTCAAAACTGAGAAAACACTTACGAAAAATGAAAAATAAGTCTATGCAAAACCAGGAAATCAGCCTCCAAGATGAGTTCAAAACCCCATTTCAAACATATCTTAGAAGTAATTTTTAAATGTGATTACTTTGTATTCTTATTTTTAATTACTTAAAATTTCTTAAATTTTTTATATGGAAGGATTAGGTAGTGCGATCATTGTTTGCTTTACTTTCCATCTGAACAGAAAAAACAATATAATACATTCAGGTCAAATTTCTCCATGAAACTGTATGAAGGATCATATCTCTTACACTTTGCTTTCTATGTACATAGAGAATTCTGCCCTGAGTTAAATTAACTGAAATTTCAGAAGTGCCCAGATATTCAAAGGTATAATATTCTACTTATTTAATAAATTCTATTCTTTTTCTTGTTGACTATAACTATGGGCTTATATGAAAATACAGTCTCTAATGAACAAAGAAGATTTATATTTGTAATTTTAAAACTGGAACACAGCACAGATTATCCTATATCTCACTGCACCACACTTTGGTGACAGTATCATAGGCATGCTGTATACAAAAATAGTTCTTGAACTGAGAGCTCTGTAGAAGAACTACTGTTAGAAAAAACGACAGGTCAGAAAATTAAAATAAAAATATTTTCTTTAGTCCTTCTCATACTGAAGTTTTTCACATCAAGTTATGTGCAGTTGTCTTTAACACCTCTCATTTGACAATGTATGTGACACATACAGGGTTATATATTGATATATCAGGCATATGCTCTAGTGTCTCATCAAAATATACTCAGCACTGACTTTAGTAACCATATATGAGGTAAGATAATGTATTACTCTGCAGATTTGGACAGAAAAGAAGAGTATTTGTATCTCAAACACAGTATTTTGTCATCAGCATTGTTTTTAGAAATAATCATCAATTATCATTTTTTGGCTTTTTTCTCCTTAAACTTAATTTCACATTTGAAAAATCTCAGTTATATTCTCTAAAAGGCAGAGTAAGAAAGACCAATAAAGTATATTTTTAGTAGGCTTACAGGGCTTAAATTCACCATCTCATACTGCAGCTTTTGATAATAATTTCCTCTGATCAATTTTTTCAGTAAATTGAATTTATGTTTATTAGTTTTCAGTTAAGGCAATTTAGGAAAAGCATATTCTTCCAGACCTAAAATATAACATATATTTTCATAATTTGGTTTTAATCACCAAAATCTTTTCAACTACATTTAGAATCTAAGGTAGAATTGGAAACAGTTTCCTTGTCAAAACATCACATATTCTGCTGACTTTCATAAGGTAGTCCTCCATTATGATTTGGGGGTACTTATGGATAAGAGGCTGAACACAAGTCTACATTGTGTGCTTGAAGCCCAAAAAGCCAACTGTATCCTGGGCTGCATCAAAAGAAGTGTGACCAGCAGGTCAAGGGATGTGACTCTGCCCCTTTGCTCTGCTCTGGTGAGAGCCCAACTGGAGTGCTGCATCCAGCTGACCCACAGCACAGGAAGCAGTGAGTTCAGAGGAGCCACCAAATCTATTAGAGAGATGGAGCGCCTCTCCTATGAGGAAAGACTGAAGGAATTGTGATTGCTCAGCCTGGAAAGGAGAAGACTTTGTGGTGACCGAATTGTGACCTTCCAGTACCTGATGGGAGCTTACAAGAGAGATGGAGAGAAACTATTTACAAGAGCACATAGTGATGGGAAAACTTGGAATGGTTTTAAACTGCAAAAAGTAGTTTTATATTATATATTAAGAAAAGAGTCTTTACTGTGAGAGTGGTGAGACACTGGAACAGGTTGCCCAGAAAAGCTGTGGATGCCCCACCACTGAAGTGTTCAAGGCCATGTTGGATGGAGCTCTTAGCAACCTGGTCTAATGAAAAGTATCCAGGCCCATGGCAGGGGAGTTGGAACTAGAGGATTTTTAAAGTTGCTTCCAACCCAAATAATTTGATGATTTTCTTGCTTAATTCAAACTCTACATTTCTTCTTTCATGTAAACTCCTTTTCAAATTCATCATATGGAGTCTGAAGAAGTATTTTTGAAGAAAAAACTCAACCCCCCTGCTTGTTTAACTTTAGCAGCTGATAGAGGGTTACTACTTCCCTCCCCATTTTAATTCTTGTTTGCTTCTCTCTTGAGCTCTACTGACCTAGTAATCTGGGAGTTCAGCGAAAGAACATGGTGGCTGAAATACTCAATCGGTGCAGGCAGAATAGGTATTGTCCACAGCTCACAGAAGCTGAGTCAAATCAGAGTTCAAGTCTGAATAAAGAGAATATTAATGTGTGAAATACTTGAGTTCTAAAGCTAAATTTCATTTCCTTTAGATCTGTCATTCTATACCAAAGCTTATGAGTATTCCTTGATAAAAAAGGCATTATGAGAAGTTCTTAATGTGAAACTGATGCTTTTGAATCTTTTACTTATTCTTAATAGTAAAAGCAGTATGTTGAATACCTAGCTACTAAATTCCAAGACTTTGTGAGAAAGCATAAGGATCCTAATTCTTCTCAAAAGTAATTTCAGTTCTCCCTATGGATAGAAGTGTATGAAGAGTTGCTCCTTAAAACTAGGCTACCTAATTTGCCTACAAAGAGGGAAAAACAGCTAAGTATCTTCCAATTTGGTAAGAGAAACTTGGAGTGAGTGGAATTATATTTCTCTTACAAATTCCAAGCTACAAAACCGACCCATGGACATGGGAAACAAATAAGGCTTTCAAATGTCTTCATCATCTATGAATCCTTGGACACCATAGAAGATAAACTCTTATATTGAAAGAAATATAAGTTTCTCATCCATTGATTTTATCTTAATATCTAGTACTAATAAGTTTTCTTAATTTCTTGTAATTCATTTTGCTTCCTTTCTGTTTTAATGAGCAATTGCTTCCTGAAAACGGGATGGTTCATAGTGTCTTGAGGCTCATAATATTTTAACATATTTGGTTAAAAGCTAGGATTTTAGTGTTCCTTTAGACAGATTGTTAAATGTGACTCAGATTGACTGCCCTCTGGTATCTCTGCCACTGACAATTTATGGAGCTGGGAGATGTCAAAAATATCCCTAAATGGGTCTGCAGGTCTGAGCTAACTAATTCACGAAATGTCTGTGCAGGAGCTATTGCTAGATTGAGCAGAAATGCACTCAAAATGGATGAGTTAATCATTCAAAGACAAGGTCAGAGATGATTGACATGTGCCTTATCCAGTTGAATTTATAAATCTCTTGAATTTTTGATGCTTTGATTATAAATTATATTACTGTGGCTTGACATCACAAGGAAGAATGTAAAGGAGTGGCAATTTTATTTCCCTACTATAAAAGAAAATAAAAGCAAATTAAATAAAACTAAAGAGAATGTAGTAAGATACAGGTTCAGCTATCTCATAATGGCTATACATAGTTGCACTTCAGGCCATTGTACTTCTACAGCTGTATGTTTCCTGAAAAGAGTGAAACCTAATCCCTGTCATATGTCATATGCTTCAAATAAACTATAAAACATTATCAGAAAAGTCTTATTTGCACAGTCATTCCAAAGAGAAGAGTCCAATGTACCAACTGAGAAAAAGTCTGCAACCTTGATTCTTGCACTTTTGCATGCAGCAATGTCTTCTCCTTGTGCAATTCCACTGTCTAAATTAATTTGATCAGTCCCATTTCTTTCCTTGCAGCTCTACACCTTGCAGAGGAAAATTATTACCTTGCTGGATAATATATAGGAATATAATAACAATAGTAATCTATGTGTTTGGAGCTTTGCCAAGTGAAAGAACATTGAACATTTCAGGTGAGTCTGACATTTTAGGTCCTGAGTTTTTGAAACCAGTAATTCTATTTATTCAATAAACATATAATTTTGCTAATGTCTGAGATAGGTACAAACTGTACATCTCTGCACCAGCATGTATCCTCCAGTTCTACTACCAAATCATGGTGAGTCTGCTTGACTAACTTGAATGGCTCCATCCATGCATCTGCATCTAAAATTTAGATGGTAGCAGAGCAAAGCAGTGCTCTCAAATAAAATATCAATAGTGACTGGAGAGAAATGGATACCTCTGAAAATCTACAGAAAAAGGTTGTGCCTGCTTACATTTGAACATTTAGGCAGAAAGAGTCCCAGTAGAGGTCTTCAAAGGCACCTGTCTCTTCTGATTATTCACAGAATGTCCTAGTTCAGCAGGAGGGACCAGCTAACCCTGTGTGGGGGTGAGCAAAGCTGTGTATTCTACCCCCTCTATTCATTCCCCAAGGACAATGGGCCATTAGCAGCAGCTGCCCAGGGAGTCATTATCACCTTCACACCCAGCCTGAGGGGGGCGGAGCTGCTAATGGGCCATCAACAGTTCAATACCCCTTGGCTCCCAGAGTTAATCACCCATTGTGTGAGTCCCCGCCCAGGGGGAGGGACTGAGAGCTCCCTGAGGGTACATAAGGGGTGGGTAAGAAGACCTCGGGAACCTCTCGTTGGATCCAGAGCAGCAGCAGGACCTTGACAGGAGGAGATCACTGCTCTCACCCAGACCACAGCCCTTGCCTGCACCAACAGGTTTTTCATTTCCTTTTGCTCTGGACTTGGGGGAGCCACAGGGGTCTCAGCACAAGGGCAAACAAACCCCCTTGGGTTTGTGCCCCAGGACACTGGGTTGTACTGCTGGGGTTTTGTGAGTTGAAAGCAATTTCCCTTTTGTGTCAGTGTTGTTATTGTAATATTATTATTAAATTTTAGGTCTGACTTACAATCTCTCTCGTGGTGAGTTCATTTCCCCTGCTGGTTCACCTTTAAACCAGCACACAGAATTAAAGATTATCTTTTCAATAATATCCTAAATTTTATCCATGCAATATATATTTAAGTTAAAACAAGTTTTAAGATGGAACATCAATAGGATGTGCTCAAGTAACCTGTACATGTTACTACAAACTGAAATCATTAGATGCGAACCAGTGGGGTGCCCTTTTTTCTTTCTACTATTATTTTTGCCATAACAAGCCTCCTCCTGGTTTCTTTTCACTTTTTTTGTGTACTGAGAGTTTTTTCCTTGGGGTGTTTTATAAGTATTCAGTATAGTTGTTCAAGTGACTTTACTTTTGGCATATAGTACAGACCTTGTACCTGCTATTCCCATTTGTATTAGAGTTGAAGTAGAATCATGCTTCATATTAGATCAATCTGGTACTGCTCTTTCTGCCAGCGACATGGTAAGAGAATTTTTGAAAGTAGCCCTCAGTTTGATGCAACTGCTGGGACTTAGCATGACTTCTCCCAATTATGTCCTATAAAGAATGTTTGGCTAAAGACCATATTTCAAGTGCAATTCAGGCTCTTATAGTGATAACAAGTCCTTTCTTCTTATTATTAAAGTATTAGCTGACAGAAAGAAATACATATACATACAAAAAACAAGACCCTCTGCAAGAACACTCTATATAATTGTGCTCATTTGATGTCTTTGGTTTCTAATCCATGCTTATCTCAATATGTTTAAAAGGATTTCCTATAGCTTAAAACTTTAGATATTTTAGTCAGTTCTACTAGATATCACACTGCTATGCCTTTCATATACCACTGTAGAACAGATTTGTGATTTACTTCTGTTTGGAAAATAAGTAGGAATAACCAAGCTTAAAGCAAGACGTTTTGATGTCTTATAACACGTGCCTTCAAGAACTCCATTTTCTGAAGTTGTTCTTTCTCACAAACAGCTCCAGAGGACAAACATATACCCAGAATATAAGGAAGAAGTTACTGATTTTTTTGACATAAATATGCCCCCTGACAAAAATATGCCTTAAAGAAAAATCTAACTCTTTTCATTTAATTTTAGAACCCTGAAATAAATTTTCAGAACAAAGAAAAACATGCAGGCCTACAGGCATTGACTTAAGGTCTCCTCGCCAGTGTCAGGTCTGTAGGGTCATTGCTCAGCTATTGTGACAATAGACAAGAGCTCACTCTCCTGTCACTGACCCAATGGCTAGTAGCAGATGTTAAAGATTCAGGAAGAAGAAGTGATTAAAACCACCCTGCTCATAGTAGCCCATTTTTCCAGTTCAGCCAATAGTATATTTAATCCCAGAAAAATAAGTTACCTTATCCTTTTATAGTAAAAGATTAAAAGGAATTTCTGATTTACTTTTTATGCACAATCTGCTCTTGCCTCTATATTGACTGTTTCTCCCGTATTTACTACAGCTCTAAATCTGGGGACCTGAGTCTCATCTCCAGTCAAACTGCCACTAACCAATCTTTGAAACCCTTCCAAGGTGAGTGAGCTGCTACACTTTGGCTCAAGTTTACTTTCCAAACTACAACTGTAATCCGTGTAATGTACACGGTAACAATCTCTGAGATTACAGAAGCAGGGGCTCTAGGTCCAGTGCTCACAGCCAGAAGAAATCTTTATGCTTCAAAGGGAAGACTGAATACTTCTGGTTGACCTTTCAGTGCCCTGAGTTTCCCACTCGTGTGTTTGCACTTTTTCCCTGAAAAGAAATGAGAGGAAAAAGCAGCTGCAGAGTTTAATGATAGGATAAGTCCTACCCTTAGAAAAAATATCAGTGTCCAGGAGACTTTTTCATCATTACACTCCACTCTGACCAAGTAAGTATTTCCTAAGAACAAACTCCAGGGAAATAAAAAAGGAAGAAAACAGCTCAGTCTGCCCTTTCTGATGCCAATAGCAAGATTAATATCAGAAATCAGTTTCTGAATAAATGCTGGCAAAATAATCTTTTGAAATGCAATATAAACTTCTTATTTTTATTAATCTGCATATTGTGTAATCCACACTAAAATTTGATGATTACTTTCACCTCCCAACAAGATTTAAATATGAGAATGTTTTAGTGATGGTTAAAATTGTTAAATTATCATTTGAAAAAAACCCCAGTGTATTTCATGTTATAAGTAAAAATTGTAGAAATCTAATTTTCATAATAATTTAAAAATATTTTCATGAGGTATCCTTGGTTTGTTTGTTTCCTAATTCAACAAACCTCAATATTTTACAGTCTTCCAGACACTAGTTATCACGACTGAAAGAAAAAACAACAAACAATTATTGCTATAATCAGTGCATTCTTTAACAGACTGCAAAATTTGGCATATGCTGCTACTTATGCTATCATTTGAGTAAGATTCCAGATATGTAGCAAAATTAGATAGTATCTGATCTAGAAATCTTTATTCTCTCAAGCAGTTTTTACTGAGATGACCTCTTTTCTGATGCAATCTACAGTTCTTAAACTTGTCAAAAGTCCCTAAAGTCCACCTGAGAAACCAGCAGCAGACATGTCAAAAGGAAAGCATCTTTACAGTAGTTTTCAATATTGCATATGGAAAGTGCATAACAGTTGTTATTTGGCACTAATAACAGATTTTTAATTCTCAAATTGCACAGTAAATCACTCTTATTTCACAAGCTTGCAATGATATGACTTCTTCCAGACCACTCACTTGAAACGAGAGGACTTCAAGCACATATCATAATCATAAAATCATGAAACTCTTTGAGTTGGTGCGAACATAAAAGATTAGCTAGTTCCAGCTCCCCTGACTTGGGCCTGGACACCTTTCACTAGAAGGTGGCGAAGACCTCCACCAAACTTGGCCTTGAACACTTCCAGGGATTGGGTATCCACAACTTCTCTGGGCAACCTGTTCCAGTGCCACACCAAACTTGCAGTAAATATTTTTTTCTAATATCAAATCTCAACCTACTCTTTTTCAGTTTGAAACCATTCCCTCTTGTCCTGTCACTAAATGCTGTGTTTAGATAACCTCACCCTTGAAGACATACAGCACTGACCGTGTCTTGATTAATAAGGCACTGCCTTTCAGGGGTGCTATGATACTGAACTTTCAATTCAGAAGGACAAACTGACATCAAGTCAGACTAAAGTCTCTATAGTAATTTACCATATTCAAAACCGCTACTCTGGGAAGAGTACAGAACAGTTAAAGCACAAGGCACCAGTATTTCCTTATTATCCACAAGGACATTTTCCTTAAGCATTCATTAAAACAGAGGTGTTAAATTCCTGTTGGATACCATTTGATGGATTTTCTTTTTTTGTGTTTTTCTCTTGTACTTTTTCTACTGCTTTACATAGGATCTTCATTATTATTTTATTTTATCATTGATGATTTCATTAATTTTCCTGGTACTTTCTTTTTTAGGATATGCTGTTATCCAGTTCCAGCAGCTTAAGATGCCTTCTTCTGATGCAGTTTTGAAACATATGAAAAAAATTACAGTTGAAAAAATTGAAAGCCCTGTGGCAGGTCATTTAATGAAATATCTATTATTTAGTTAAAATATATTATTGGAATGATACAGTATCCAGTTTCAACCCTGAGTAGAAGAAAAACATTGATAAACTGGAGTGCATTCAGCACAAATCTACAATGGCCAGGGCCTGAAGCACTTCCCCTGGAAAAGTGTCTGAGGGAGCCAGACTTGATCAGTTTGGAAAGAAGCTGTCTTTGGGCAGATGTTGGCAGCCCTGGTAACTCTGAAGAGGCTACAAAGTAGATGGAGTCAGGCTCTTCACAGTGGTGTGTGGGGAGAGTGGAGAGCAGGGGAGATGATGAGAGGGGAGGGGAGATGATGAGAGGGGAGTGGAGATAAGCAGAGAGGAGCAGAGATGAGGGGAGATGAGAATCACGGAATATGCCAACTTGCCAACATTTGAGTGATACAGAAACTGGTAGTTAATATTCCAAGACAAAAAGAACAAGAAAGCGCTTGCTGTACATGGCTGTAATGTAACCTCAGTGTATTCTCTTGCATGTGTTATTAAAATATGTTCTACTATAAGGACTAAAAATTGCCAGTGCCTGACTCCTTTTAGGACAATGGAGATGTTTATTTGTTTCTATTTGTTTTATTTGTTTTGTAACCTCATCTGGTATTTATTATTTATCCACTCTGATAAGGGTAGGATATTGGGAAAGGTTAGGAAAACAGGAATAAGTTGAATGTTCTGTAGGATACAAGAATTATATCATTTATGGGCCCAATTATTAAGTTTGCATATACCTTCATTGTCTAAGAAGAGCAAGGGCAAGAGACTGGCAAATCTGGTTAGGAAAGCTTTAAAAGGAGGGTGATGGGGTGAGGGAGCCAACAACTCACAAACAAGTGAAGAAGCAGTGAACCAGGTTTTCAAGCAAAGGAAGCAATGTGATGTGGGCATGAAATGCATCATCAACAAAACAGGGAAGAAGCCAAGCCTCTGCACATAAATAAAGAGGTGCTAAGAGAAGAGTACAAAAGGAATCTCTCAGTATTTTCCTGCAAAATCAGGAGGACTCGATACACACAGAATGGGGTATACAGAGGAGGAACTACAGGTCTCTATAAAGGTTCAGGGCAGATGTCTGGGTTCATAGGTGGATCATACAGCTGGAGTACTGCAATAAAGGAACACAGGTGTGGATTTGGATATGGATATAGGGAAGGTGTTCTGCTGGATATGGTATTTACAAACAAAAAAGGTCTGTTGAGGAATATTAAGGTTTTAAGACAGTTTTGGATGCAGTGGTCATGATATGGTGTAGTCCAGGATCTTGAGAGAAAGGAACAAGGTAAAGAGTAGGATCACATTTCTGGACATCAGGACAGCACACTTTTCCCTTTTCAGAGTCTTTCTTGCAGGAATCAATGGGGCATGGTCCTGGAGACAAGAGGAATCACCTCTGTCATGTTCTTCAAGCTTGAGAATGGTTCACTCCATTGAGCAGAAAATAAGGCCAAGCACACAGGAGGCCTGCAGATGAATGAGGAACTCCCGTCAAAACTCAGGTTTGAAAAGGACAAGAAAGTGATTGGGAGTTGATCAACAGCATAGATTTTCTGAAAGCAAAAGACTGCCTAACCAAGTTGATAGCCTTTTTTAATGAAATGAGTGATTTGGTGGATAGAAGATCTTGACTTTAGCAAGGCTTTCATCACTGTCTACTCTAATATCCCCATTTGACAAATTGATGAACTACAGGTTAGCTAAATGGACAATGAGGCAAATTGAAAGCAGGCTGTACTGCTGGTCTTAAAGGATTGTGATTAGCAGCATGAATTTCATCTGGAAACCAGTCACCATTGATGTATCCTAGGGACAAGTTCTATTTAATGTCTTGCTTAATGACAGGATAAAGGGACAGATTACACTCAGAAACTTTCCAAACAAAACTGGGGAGAGGGGCAGATAGATGAGATGGATGTGCTGCCATCCAGAGAAATCTCAACAGGCTGGAGAAAAAAATGAACAGGAACTTCTCAAAGTTCAAGAAAATGAAATTTCAAGTCTTATATTTGGCAAGGAATAACTTCATGTAACAATTCACATTTATATTCAGCAGGCTGTAAAGCAGTTTCATGAAGAACTAGGGAACCTGATGGGCAATAAGTTAGCCAGAAGCCAGCAATGCACCCTTGTGGCAAAGGACATTAGAAATCAGTGACTGGAGTGAAGACAACTAATGCTAGTTACAAACAATGAATCCATCTAGCACTTCTAACTGGTTAATAAAAATCTGTGTTAAACCTAATGGTCAGAAGAAGGTGCCAGTGATTCTATTAATCAAAATAATTTTATAGTGATCATTAAGACATATCTATTTTCATGGAGCCATTTAAAGGTAGTAGCAAACAGTGACAGTTTTAATAAAATTTAAAAAATAATTAAGAAACTTATTTTTGTAAAACCCAAAATATGCAAGACCGATAAGACTTAAAGAAGGAAAAGTCTTAAGTATCTAACAGGTAGGGTAGTCTTCATCTTCAAATGCCATTAAATTCATGTCTTCTATAATTTGCTACCACATTGACATTCTAATGTTTGTCAATTATTCATTTTATCTGTTGTATGCATGCACTCATCACTGTTTCCCTGGTATTACGCAGCAGCTAGAACTACTATCTATTGTCTATGGACAGCTAACTCCCACAGCAAACTTATGTGAGATTGTCTGCTCTTCTGTGTTATCTTGGTATACCAATCCTGTTCTTGCTGGAAAGCTGCTCTTTTGTTCACATGAGATGACAGGTCTTAAAATATGGGAAAATATTGGAAATAGCTAATTATCAATAGGCATGCAAAATTTCACAGTGGTTTCTACATATTAATGTACTGCGCTACAAACCAACACCTATTAATATTTCTCTGTAGTTTTTTTTTTAAGTGAGAGCATAAGATACAAAGTAGACACATATGATAGCCACTGAAATTGTCCGTAATTCTATACATTCTAAAGGGATGTCCTAATCCATGAATTTCCTAAATTTTTAGTATTTCTAACAAATCAGGAAAATTATGTTAACTGTCTCTATGACGCATATAATTCACAGCCAGAGGAGAAAGGATTAATGCTGCTTGTGAATAAAACAAAACATGGAGGTTAGGTAAACTATGTGAAAAGATGAGAAATAGACACTTGGAGAAAAGACAAAGAAAACATATTCTCTGATTGATTTAGATTTAAAATCCAAGTTCAATGTGTAAAGAAAGGTAAGTGCAGTCAAAGAAGGGCAATGAAGCTGGTGAAGGATCTGGAACAAAAGACTTATGAGGAACAGCTAATTCCAAGGTTATAAAATATATATTAAAATAATGAAAAATATTAAAAATTAAATATTAAAAATAATTTTAAACATGAAGCCATTGGTGTGTCACGTATTTTTGAATGTTCTATGCCATTCTTAGTACCCAAAGGGATTAGTCCAGTAGTTCCTCTTAATGTAAATAGCAAGAACCACTAAATTCTGGCAATCCAGTGTATTCCAAATGTTGTCCTGATGCTTAAGAACAGAACACACTTGCACTTTTTCTTTACTTTTTAAAAATGTTTTATTATCCAAGGCCTTGATTCACATCAGAGACTATGTTACTTACTACCAGGCTGAAGATTAAACATTTTGCTACTTGTCTAATTTGTCTTCCACTACATTGCATTTTCCATACAATAAAAAGTACTTAATTTCCATGTCTATTCATTTTTCATGTTCTTCTGATGAAATAAGTAAAGTTGCTGATTCTTACATTGTAACACTTGTTCGAAGTGTTCAATTATGCAGATTTAACTGATAAGATTACATTAAATTGTTTTAACAGCCTGAAGTACTAGAACTACTGATTGCCTTTTTTAAGTTGCAGGTATTTGTTTCTAGAAATATTTTACAAAAGAGGAGAGGGGTTAGATAATTAGTTCTAAGCCTTTTCTATCAAACCAACCAACCAACCACTGATTATGCTGGAATCTACAGTTTTTGTTGTCTTTGAACTGTGGAGTGTATTACCTATTTTATGTTAAGTGGGCATAAAAATTGCAGTAGGCACATTTTAAACAAACATACATTAATGATTATTTTATAGAGTTTGATAAGCAATGAATGTATCTCATAAGTATGTAACTGTTATGAACAATGTGTTCTAAGACATAAATATGATGAAAGGGGTTAAAATATCCTTACAACCTGTTTAACCACTTACTTGCATGTTAAATAATCATTTTTGTGGTGTATTATTATATATACATAACAATATGTTTATTTCAGTTGGAGAAGGAGTACACAGAATAATTCTTCTGCATGTATAATGATATTCAATAATTTGTTTCCTTTCTCTTATAGAAACACATTTTCTCTGAACTTGCTTTCTATGAAAAACAGAAATACACTCCACCCCTCACCAAAACCTTTCCATTTAGTTCTTCCACTGCTCAGAATTAGATGGGACATTTAAAATTTTAAGAGGCATATTTATTAAAACATTGACTTTTCACATTCTGTGTACTGAATTCTAGCTGCATTAAGACTCTTCTGAGTCCTATCAATGTAACCTGTGAATACTTCATTTTTTCTATAGCTGTAACAAATTCAATGCTAGTCATGTTCTTAAATGAAAATATATGCAGGATTGTGTAATGAATAACACAAATTAATACCTTTATGTGTTTCTTTATTTTTAAGCTAATATTTTGGAGTATTTGGAAAGTCTTTTCCTAAAGAAAAGTCAAACACACATGCAATGAAGATAGAAACAAAATTAAAACCTCAGAAAGTATGATTTTCTCAAAGGTGATAATGAAAAAGAATTCTGATGTATCTTCCACCAGACTTTTTTATGTACACAGGAAAGGAATTAAGAGACAACAATTTCAGTATCTGAATACAAACTAAATATTTTCATTCCTCAGAGAAATCTGTGTTAAAAGCTAAATCAAAATCCCCTAATTATGAACTTTCTAGAGATTGAAAAACACCAACGACAGAATCTGTATCAGGTCCAGACTAGTTACTCCTAACTACTTTCAGTGCAACTGGAGAAAATAACATCCTGACTGGCTAATTGATTGACTGAATTTTCTTGTGTTTTGAATTCTTTATTTCATATTCTGGATTGAGGTTTGACTTCATTTGATGTTTCCTCACTATAATGAGAAAAAAACCACATAAGTTTCTTGAATTTCTGAGAGAAAAGTGTATGAAGAGCTTATTGAAAGACTAAATAACCATTACCAGAAAATAATGATTCTTACATGAAACGTTCAATGAAAAATATTATTCTGAACTGGACTAATGGCAAAGAAGTAGTTTAGCAGACTGTCAAGATATGTTAAAACCCCCAAACAAGCAAGGAACTCCTATAGCTTTTTATCCTCCCTTTATGCTGAAGACCAGACATGCAGAGAGCTAAATAATCTTTGGAAAAAATCCGTGGACACTGACTAGTTTCAATCATCAGTCAGTGACTTAGAAGCTATGTATAAAAACAAAAGAAAGACACGGTAACACAGACCCGCATGTTACCTACATCACCTATCACTCACATCTTCAGAATTTTGAAATCTTCTCCTTGTTTTCCTATCTCTACACAAACACTCTAGCTCTCCTGGCTAGGCTAATCTTGCCCAGGTGCTGCTAGAGGACTATCCAATGCATCTCACAGCAGCCGACAAGCAGCTGAGAGCAAACACAGCTTGCATCACTCTGAGCTCACCTGGTCTGGCAGAATGTAGGGAGGCACTTCTGAATCCTCTGAAAACCTACAGGAAAATGTTGATTTATCTTTTCTGCATAAGTAAGGCATATCTAGTAGCTTCTCTTTTTAGATGTAATATTACACAATATTATCAAGCTGGTAATATCAAGTTTTGCTGCTTGTTGTTGTTTTAGTTGTTTTACCTTGTTCTATTTATTTGTGTTAAATTTAGAACTGACTGGTTGTTGAGTTATGGTATAATATTTCACACCTTGTGAATTTAACAACACTCAGAATCTACTGTTGTCCCTTCTCATGCACAAGGTGTGAATTATAGCTTCATTACTCACCCCCTGTCAATTCTCATTGTTTAAGCATTATAGTAAAGTCAAACAGAAAGAGGAATTTGTTTTAAGTTTTGCTTCTGTCAATTAAAACTCACTTTGAATGTTTCACTGTAATAGCTTGTCATCAAAACAATAAATTATTTAAGAACAAATAATTCTATTATATTTTTAAAGTGCACAGCTGTTGGCGCAAAAGTCCAAGATCACAGAGTCAAAGAAGGATTTGGGTTGGAAGGCAGCTTAAAGATCATTTAGTTCCAACACTCCCTGCCAGGTATGGGGGCACCTTCCACTGGATCAAAGACTTCATTCATCCTAAATCAGCACCTCCAACTGGCAGTTCAGATCTAGCTGTCTTTGGTTCCTCATCTGAATAATAACACTAAGAGAATAATATCATAATTCCCTGACTGAGGGATGATCATGGATTCTAATTCTGAACTCTGAAAGAAGCACAAATAACTTGGAGAAAATATTTGAAGGTGTCTTTGTGATTAGATATTTATCTATTGGAAAAATATTTAAATTATTAGTGCATTTTTGCTCAAATACTGGCATATTACTATATTTTTTTTCTTGGTATTGTTTTCCAGCATTGTTGCTCCAAATATGAAAGTCCTGTGTTTGTTTTCTACAGTTATTGCAATCTACTTGCATCTGTAATATGTTTTTAGAAACTAATACAACCTTCTTAATTAGAAAGAAAGAATTATCATCCATTCTCTTGAAATCATTTTAATACACAACTGAGAAACCTGGAAAATTTACATAGGAAAAATGGAAATTTTTAAAACACAAGTGTTTTTAAAAACTTCACATCAATGTTGGAAGGAGGAATGCATTTCAGATTGTGCCAAGGGCTAAGTGGCCTTACTCTTAAAAAAAAAAAAAAGAAAAAAAAAGAAAAAAGTTAAAAGTTTCTAATCATTAATAAACTCTATGAAATATTGCATAATTTCCATCATAAATGTATTTCAATATAATTTTATATACCTTGAAAATATTAAAAATTCCTTTGTCAATATATATTTTTAATTTTGGGATGATTTCTGATTGTTAAGAAAATCAACTATGAAAATGTTTGTTTATATCTGTTATAATTTGACATTTATTTTGGAGGAAAAGGGTATTCAATTTCACTTTTCTGATTGATTGTTTCTAAAAAGCCCTACATTGCTATTGAATTAGAGACATAATAGAAAGACTATGTTCTTCAGGTGCTCTAGATTTAAAAGTCTGTCAAGAAATTATACAAGTAAAAGCAGTTTTGCAGTTTTTCCAGGATGCAGTGGTACTAAAATCATCACATGTTCAAGCATTTAGGTGACTCATCTTGTGTTTGGCAAAAAATCGTGCTCATTGGGTGACTGTGATTTTCTCCTATGTTTAGGATCCCTCTGTCCTTATGTGCTCAGCCACAATTTGTTTCAAGACCAGGATCTGTACTCTATTGCTTCAGTTATTCCATCCCCTCAAGATCTTGAGTTCCAGTGTTTTGTGATCACAGGTGCCAGGACTGCCACTCTTTATCATATCCCCAAGAAGTTCCTCCTTAAAGAATAGTACACACCAGTACTGATGGAGTAATGATGGGACACACTTGCATCAGTAAGCCCAATTTTGCATCATAAGGTTTAGGATCAGTGCTTGATCTCCATGTACATCTTGCTTAAACTGTGTTCAACATGACTATATCTTTCTTGCTGCAAGGACACTAAAAGAGAGAACAGTATTCCAGAAACAATTTTGCCAGTGGTATGTAAAGAGGCCAAATTATTTTGGGGTGGGTTTTTTTGTATTATCCACTATGTATGTATGTATGTATAAAATGATTTCATTAGACCCTTTCACTGCAGTACTGTTATAAAAGGTCATGCTTATTAGCTGCAATGACCCCAAAATCCTTCTATGAATCACTGCTTTCCAAGGCAAAATGTCATTATGGGTAATAATAGTCCTACATCCTTCCCTGTGCTTAGTTTCACAGTTACTGAAATATTGGAGCTTCTGTTTGTCTGACACTGAAGATAGAAAGTTTTTAAAGTACTCTAAATCCTTCTCTGATCTCATTTGACTTAAATATACGTCTCTGATTTACAGTCACAAAATCACATTTTGAGCTGATGTAAATCAATGTGACTTGCTGTTTGCCTCAATGATCTATTCCACACATTGCTGTTGCTTAAATGAAGCAAAGAGAAGACATCTATATGATATGCATTATTGACTACTTTATACATAATAAATCAAGATTAATATTAAACATTATATTGCATAAAAAGTGAACTCACAACCATTTGGAAAAATGAGGAATCAGATGGCTTAATTACATAGAAATTAAAACATGCTTTTTTCAAAGCATTGAATACTCTGAGACATGACATTGGTATAAGGCCATTGTTCCTCTGAGGCTTTCTTTCTCTAGTTCAGTGAGTTCTCCTTCTTCTCACTACTATAAAAATATATTCACTAAGCTGTTATCTTTCCTAGAATGGACTTCTATGATTCTTCCATTCCCAGTCAGAAGACAGAGCAAGTGCATTTTCCTCAGTAAGTAGGCCAAATCTGAGTATGAAATGCTCATCACTTAATGACTTTATGAATACAGTAGCCTTTAAAATGTATTCTTAAAGGAAAATATCATAAAATTATGGAATAGTTTGAGTTTCACGCAACTTTAAAGATCATATGGTTTCAAGGTGCTACTGTCAGAGACGCCTTCCACCTGGCTTTGTATATTTCCAGGGGTGAAGAATCCACAGCTCCTCTGGGCAACCTGTTCTAGTGTCTCACTATCCTCACAATAAAGAATTTCTTCCTTATATTTCATCTAAATCTACCCACTATCAGTTTGAAGACATTTCTCCATGTCCTGTCACTGCATGCCCTTGTAAAAAGTCCCTTTCCAGCTTTTCTGGAAGGCCACTGGAAGGTCTGCCCAGAGCCTTCTCCTCTCCAGACTGAACATCCGCAATGCTCTCAGTCTGTCTTTATAGGAGAGGTGTTCCAGTCCTATGATCATCTTCATGGCCCTCCTCTGTACTTACTCTAGCAGATCCAAGTGCTTCTTATGTTGGGGGCCCCAAAGTTGGACATGGTACTCCAGAGAGCAGACCAGAGGGAAGAATCACCTCTTTTTACCTTCTTGTCGTATTTCTTTTGATGCAGCCCAGGATACCCTTGGCTTTCTGGGCTGTGATTGCACATTGCTCAGTCATGTTGAATTTTTAAGATGGCACTCCATCTGGTGCACAAGAGGATTTCATTCAACCTGCATCCATTTTTTTTTCTCTTTTCTGGAGAAAGGTTATTTGTGAAGCAGCTACTGGCTGAATGCACCCTTTTTAACTCTGCAAAACTGAATGAGAGTTTATTTGTTCCACTATGAAGAGAACAAAAGAAAGTGAATTGGGAGGAAAACTATAACATAGTCAGAGTGCTTCTATATGGATAAAGGAGTAAGCAAATTAGTTGAGAGGTGGAAGAAATGTTGAGGAAGAAACACATCTTGGTGCAGTTCATTCTCTGTGTTTGTGGATGAAGTGTGCTGTCAGATTCTGAGCCAAAAACATTTGGAAAATGCAGGTAAAACTATTGTTATCACAGTCTGTTTTTTTATTTAAATATATGTGTTTGGAGGCACAGAGAGAAAGAATAAAAAAATCCTACCTTCTGCATGTTTCTCACCCAGTAATCTGCTACTTTTATTTCTTCTGCTATGCAGCAGCCCAGATTTGATCCTTTGGTTCTGTACAAGATATCATTAAAAATTGCCCTATAGAAGTCCAGCAATTCAAGCAAATTTATATACCAATATCATATTCAGAAATAATGACTATACAACTCCAAATCATATTTGAATCTTTCCAACATTTTACATGAGTTTTCCTGAATTAGACCAATGGACTTTTCCTTTCTTACCATGCTGAAAAATGCCTCAAACGCTTTTTTTCTGTGCTGCTAGAGGTGTTCAGTAGTTGTTTCACCATGAAGATCTATATGCATCACAGAAAATAGAAAATTGCTCCTCTATTTCATGGAGAAAAACTTCTGTTCACTGACCTGCACATGCTACAGAAAAATCTATTTAAAATTGAAAGTTGATCCAAAAAAGAAAGGACTGTGTCACATTGCATGAAACCAAAACACTCATCATTGCATTACGATTCTTTGCTAAAGTCAATCATCTTGCTTTCAGTGATTGTACAGCAAACAGAAAAAGCAGTTAACTATGTTGTTAGCCATGGAATTAGGGTAAAATTATTGCAAAAGTTGTAATGCTAAATCCTGACCTTTCTGTTACAGGGCAGGTCTGTTTTCTCATTATGTGTATAAAACTAGGCATAAGAGACCTCAGTACGTTATCAGGTCTCATGTTATGGCACAAGTAATGATACAGAGTGAAGGAATAGATAAACTGCTTTCTCAGCAAAAAGAGTCTTCCCACTGTAAGACTCTTCAGGGCATGTTGCAGTAATGTGCCATGGGAGCCATTTTTCTGTTCTTCCAAGCAGGAACAAAATGTGTTGTTACACCTTTTGATGATTACAGCACATAGAGAGGGTAAGTTGTGGGCACAGAGCATAAAATACATCCTGCATCAATATACTGTGATGTTTAGGGTCTCATTTCACAAGTGGAGGTTTTATTCCCGTATGTCTTTTTTTTTATGAAGAAAGACATGACAGTGATGAATGTTTTCCTGTCTCCATCACATCATTGATGGAAGGACACAAAACATATTATACCAGGCTTGATTAATTTGAAAAATTAATTGTTAACATGCTTATGGTCTTTTAGTACATGTGAAAAATCTTGGTTAAAAAATTGAATATTTGGGAATTCATTTGTAGTTCATAGCACAGGCCTCAGCCTCTCCCTATGCATGAGTCATAGAAGGGCGAAAAGACAATCTGTGTAGGTGTAGCAACCAACAGATCTTGCTGTCTTGGCACCCTGAAGAGACAGTCCTGGCTGAACTACTCCAAAGCAAGTAACTCGAATCAGGTCAAAAAGCCAGAGTCTTTATTTTTTATACTATTAACAGTGAGAAGGGCAACTGAAAATGCAGTATTATAAAGATTAACAAAAGTTAAAATCTTTGAAAGAAAAAAACTCCCATGCATCAAATATATTTGCTGGTGCTTATCTAGCTCTGTAAGCTTCTCTCTGTTTTCTTTCACCAAATTGCACTGACTATCCAACCAAAGAACAATCTTGAGTTTGAAGCATGCAGTCATGCACAAACACTTTCCAAAATCCTATCAAAAGAGATGTTTGTTGACACAGTCTGAGAAAAAAATTTTCCAGGTGTGTTTAATGAATGTGTGTTTGTATATTTTAAGTCAGTAACTGCTTCAGAAAAAAACAGCTATGAGAAATAGGCTTCAGTACAGTTAGTGGAATCAGGACTTCAGGATGAGAGAATAAAAGCTCAAGCTGTGACTGTTGGGGGATAGATGTAACCTGCATTTAATAATCTATTTTTATTTTCTCTCCACAGCTTTTTTTCTGTCATCATTATTGTCATGTGCAACATGAAGCTCCTAGAAAGACTGATGAGTTAACCAACCTTAAGAATGCCTCTTCTAGGCACATTCAACCTCATTTTAAATAAGATATCAGGACAAATAGACATGTTCTAAACCATAAAGGCGAGTTGACTGGGAAGATTTAATGCATCATTTCTGTATGCATATAGAAGTTCTGTTTTTGCAATTGTATCTAGTGATGACAAATATTTTACGCAAGATTAAATATCTGTTAATTTTGAAAGCTTTTCAATTACAAGAAAACTTGCAACACTATGCAAAGAATAGTTCCTGATAGCATCCTTCTTTTTGCCTTGTTTTTCTTTTCTTTTTCTTGATATTTTTGGATACAGGTAGCTAGCTTAAATGAAAGTTTAACGGATATGTTAAATACAATAAATGAAAAATTAACTCTGTGCTAACTCTTATGAAATTGCAAATCTAGTGAATTAAAAACTAGATAGTCATGTTAAAGACATAAATATGGATGCACATACACTTTTATGGAAGAGTTAATTATTTTCTGTACTTGTCATTTTTTTCCCATGAAGTTATCCATAACCATAAGCAGGTATAAACACTGAGAAGATTTTTCAAATCTGGTTCAAGGTTAGGCATTAGGTAGAAGTTCTTCACAGAAAGGGTGACTGGGCATTGGAATGGGCTGCCCAGGAAGTTGGTTGAGTCACCATCCCTGGGGGTTTTTAATACTAGATATGGCACTTAGTGCCATAGTCTATTTGACATAAGGCATAGGCTGGATTTGATGATCCCAGAGGTTTTTTCCAACCCAGTTTCTTCTAGAATTCTGTGAAATAAATACCTCTAATGAACAACAAAAATGTAGTTGAAGTTTTAAGTTGGAGAACAAAAAATTTATTGTGACCAGCATTTGCACTCAGGCCTTCTAGAGAAGTTGAAGAATTTATAGTGTTTATAGAAATGGGCTATTTACTTCCTTCCCTCTTGATGTCTAGTTCACAGAATCACTGCATTTAATTGTGTTTACTGAGAGCACATTGGAATGACATGTTGGCTGTTATATCCAAAGGATTTTGTGTAGGAATCCTTTAAGTAAAGAGTGTGAAGGCCATTCTATTTGTGCGACAAGTGTAAAGGAAAAATGCTTTTTTGAATGCTCCAAAAACAAAAAGCAGATGTATTCTGTTTTAAAGACTTTTCTATAACTGAGAGAGCTAGAAATGCACAAGTATTTTCTGGGCTTTGGGAATTCTACAGAATTTGTTGCTGGTTTCAGTGAAGACTCACTTTTATTTTTTATTTCTTCACATTGTTGGACGTTAAGAAATTCCTGACACAGAATTTAGCAAATTTTTTCAACTTCAGTCCTTGTCAACTCTTCAATCAATAATTTTGTTTTCTTGTTTCAGAAATTGAATATACACAGCATTCTCATTTGTATATTTGATAAATATGCCTGAATGCTCAATAACTTATCTTTGAAATTAACCTGTCAGAGTAATCATGACAAAAATATAATGATGAAACATTACTCTGCTCTAAAGATGAATTTCTGTAACAGTCATAACTGGTCTCTGGGGCATTAGTGATTGATGAAGCAATACTTCAATTGAAATTGAACTAATTTATGTGCAAGTCTACACAGAGAAATCTACATATTCCACTATGTGCAGAATAATTTGGCAAACCATCAACAAAATCATGAAGGTGGCCAACTTTGATTTGTGTTTGATTAAGAGACATATGTTAAGATGATGTATGCATTAACCTACAATAAAATGAAAATATATATGCACAAGTACCCTGTTTCTGCATTGTACATTGCTTTTTTTTTTTGCAATGTTCCACATTAGAACTTATTTAGCTTTAAAAATATCTGTCAGCCAATTACTAAACTAAAAGTAAAGTTTGTATCTACCAACAAGTTTAACACAGTGAAGAAGCTATAAACCTGTACTGCTAAATTCAAACCTAAAATTGTAATTTCTCTAAATGAATGTTAAAAATCTGTAAAGTTAATCCCAGTATTCCTTGCCTGATTGAAAAAGTAGAAGAATGCTAATTACTATAACACATAATAGCAGCTATATGCCCTTATGTTTTTACTTCTTGTGATATGGTGCAACATATTAGAAGAAATGAAACAAGGACACAAGGTCTTAAAATAAACCAGTGAAGTTGAATTTTCAAAAGATGTTCCTTCAAAAACAAGGAGTTTACAGATTTGTAAATCATGTAGTAGAATGATATCTAGTCAATTTTTGATTTTCCTTTTTTTTGGTTTGATAGTTTTGAGGGGGTTCATCATTGTTGTTATTACATTTCCTTGCAATATAACCCTAAATACCAGTGTAGGGATATCTGAATGGTTAATTTCCTAAAAAGACAAGAAAGAACTTTGTGAGATTCTAATCTGAGTTAAATCATGCCTTGGTCTCAATAACTACATTGACCAGGTTTCAACTGATATGAAAGGAGCCTGAAATCACTTTCTCCATTACAGAAGCCAAAGCCATAAGACATGCATATCTTGTCATGTTACTTTCTTTCACTGTCTTACTCTTTACACCTTGGTTTTCATCAGATGGTCTAGACTCACGGTTGACTCAAACTGCTTTTTGTGTGACAAAACAGCTCCTCTAGGAACATGTCATGGAATGAGTGTTTTAATGTCCTTGCACTGTCTTGGAAGCATAGAGCCTTTGTTTCTATGGTTAATTAGCTGTAACCTGGCAATTATTTGCTTAAATTGCCTAAATATGTACACACGGCATATCTATTTGTTCTCCCCCAAATTAAAAAGATAAAAGATTATTAACAAGTGGTTTCTTCCATACACATACATGTACATACACATATACACATATGCATACACATATATATACATATACACACACATACACACACATATACATATACATGTACATGTATAGATGCATATATGCATGGAATTAAAAACCAAAGTTCTTCATATGAGTAGGGTGTTCTTGTAGATGGGATAATACCACACTTAAATACAAGCAAAATTAAGTGTTAGAAGGAAAAAGAATTTGTTTCCAACACTGCTTTCCAAAAGATATACAGCTGTGGTAGACTTCATATAAGTAGGTTCATATTTTTATGGTATTGCAAAGAAAATGAAAAGATCTTTCAGCAGGATTTATTGAACAGAGTTCAATAAGGGTTATCCGATCAGTATCCGAAACATCTGTTCATTTACTTGAATTTATCCAGGAGTTCATCTCAGTTGCTCCTATATAACACATAATTTAGTGGGAACACTGTGTACAAGATTACCTGTTTTCTATTTTACTCTAATGATTTTGAAAGAAGCTATTATTTTCTGAGGACAGGAAGAACCATATATTAATTTTCCTATAATTGCTATCACCAGTTCTTAAGACTCACAAATGACCTTTTTTTCCCCTTTAATCAAAAGAATTTAAAATGCTTTGAAACTTCAAACTAAAATTTTCTTTAGTTCAAACTGTGTATATTTTAAGTAACTTTGTCCACCAACATATTTAAGGGAAAACCTGATGATAATTCTTTTGGGATGAGATAGGGTTTTTTGTTTGATTGATTTTAGGTTTGGGCATGCAATCATCTTTACTTTTATATCATAACCATTTCACAGAAGTTAGGGACAAAATAATTAAGGGCAAAGGTTGTCCTTATTAATTTCAATAAATAAGGCACTGGGCATGTAGCTCAATCAAATGCTCTTAGTCCAAATTCTTCACATACAGCCATTTACAACATCAGACAAGCTATATCGCTGTTTAGTATAAAAAAGTAATACTGTATACTCCATCAATGGTTTTTAAATATTTACACTCACTTCCACAGATTTTTATCTTCTTGAACTCTCTGATTTACAGATGGTAGCTCAATTTATACACAATTTGCAAAAAGTTCCTTCAAATTTCTTCAAAGCATTTTTAAAAATCATAATTTTAAAGCTGTCCTTTGAATACTCATTATTCTACTGCTCATTTTATGTCCCTCATATACACCATGGTTTAACCCCAATCAGCAACTAAGCCTCACACTGTCACCTACTTACTTCCTCCCAATGCAAAGGGGGAGAAAATTGAAAGTGTAAAGGTGAGAAAAGGCACGAGTTGAAATAAAGACAGCTTAATATATACAGCAGAAGCCACAAATGCAAGCAAAACAAAACAAGGAATTCATTCACCAGTTCCCATGGGCAGGCAAGTGTTCAGCCATCCCCAGGAAAGCAGGGCTCCATCACGCATAATGGTTACTTAGGAAGATAAATATCATTCCTATGAAAACCCTCCACTTCCTTCTTCTTCCCCCAGTTCTATGTACTGAGCATGATGCCATATACTATGGATTATCCCTAAAACATAGCCCCATGCTAGCTTCCATAACGACAATTAACTTTACACCATCCCAAAACACCACAATAAGTCAAAACAATATTGAAGAAACTTTTGTCTGTCTTTAATCTTCCATGTCAGCCATACTGAAGCACATTGTTTTGAACAGATAAACACAGATACTTACCAATATTTTTCAGTTTCTCTGCCTTGGGAAATAGAGACATGATAGTGATGGTGATTTTCTTACACAAAAGTCTCTGTGAAACAAACATTTGAAAATCCAGCAAACCACAGTTCCTGTTTCCATAATAGATAGTTTCCTTAAATTACTGCAGGATTAGACTTTTTCCATTTCACATACTTTTTCATGTGCCATCTAGCAGAGCTATGTGTCAGCTGAGAAACGATGGAGAGGAACAGGACAAGGATATTGACTCTTCGGGGCTCCTCTCTCAGTTTGGAGTCTTGTCTGGGTCAAATATGCATAGAAGACAACTTTTTCACTGTCTCCCTCTTTATGGATGGTCTGGGGATTTCCACTTTCCTACAAGCATGTGAAGTCTCTGTAGACTCTCTGGGGACTTCCCTTAAGGACAGTATGAGGTTGAGTAGATGAAGACTTACTGTGTTCCCTGTGTTCTCCTCCCTACTTCTATGCAGCTGTACAAAGGTTCATCTTGTCCTCAGCCTAGTAGTCATAAGGTACCTTTTTCTATGGTCTTCAAATAGGTTCTTCATCTGCTTTAGAGTCATAGTGGGCAGTTCAAACTACGCAACTTTGTTGTGAAGTAAATTATGAGCAAATTCTTAAAATAAGACAAAATATTGTCTCAAACATAAAAAAAGAAATATAATTTTGTTCAAGCTGGGACTTCGATTATCTTGCTCAGTGTTTCCTGTGCTGAGTGGATGTTGACTTTGCTGAAAAGTGGCTTCTTTCACACAATTGAAGAGTGTTTTGTGATCTGGATATTGTCTGCTCCAATCTGTCTGCCAGATCACACTATGAAATTTGGAACAGAAACTTAAATTAGTATCACAGTATCACAGAAGATGTCAGTCTTGTAAAAGGACATTACATATCCTCATACTCTAGTCTGCAGGGGCAGCTGAAATTACATATATTTGTGCTTTGCCCAAGATTTGAAGGTACTTTTATATAAATAGACTCTAGAATGGAAGAAGAGACTTGTCCTGAATGAAGCCTTGATCAATGTGTAGGCACAAAATATCAGAATATAAAACCTTTTTTATTCAAAAACTATATTTGAGAAATGTAAACATGTTAAAAGTACCCACTGCTGCATAAAACAAGTAAAAGATAAAGAGCAGGCAGACATTTATGTTTTGGGGTATAAAACTGCGCAAGGTCACGAATATATTTTCCCTTTGGTCAGTTGTGCATTACAGAATTTTTTTGACCTTTCTCAAAAGCATTGGCTGTTATTCACTTTTCAGAAAAGCAAACTGGACCAACTGAACTATTGGCTGAAGCTAAAAAGGCACTTCTGCAAATTCTGTAGCACTAGCAATTTTTACCTTACATCAGAGGTATGACTGTCTCAAACAAGCAGCACAGTAAGAGCAGAAATACACCCTGGCATTTGCCTGCATAGCAGATTGCAGTGACCTATATTTGTCTTCTGCAACCAATTCTCAGTAGCCTCTGTAATGATCAGATTGATGGTCAAAGGTATGGATCACTGGAAGTAATAAAACATGATGTTTCCCTTGTATTTCAGCTTTGAAATGGTTGAGAATTTGTGGCATGTAGCCACCAAAAATACATCACAATAATTTTCTGAATTTAATGACTTGTGGTTATGTAATCCCTCAAATACGCCAGTAGAAATCTTTTTTAAACTGATTGATTTTGACCCATGGCTTTCTCTATGATTTCTTCTGTATAAAACAGCACTTTAAAATGTACTTCAACTTGATCTTTATGGTATACATTTTATTTTCATTTCCAATTGCGATTTCTTTTAAAATGGCAGGCACTTATTTAGTGTCTTAGAGGATTGCTTCTTGGGCACAAATGACACTACTGTGTTGTGCTGCTGCATGACATCTTATATTTAGTGTAATTCCTGACTAAGCCAAGCTACATAGCCACAACAGAGAGAGCTGGCCTAACAAATATAAAAGTAACTGTGTAGTTGCCCTTCATTTCCCTTTATAACTACACTCCCTCTCAAAATACCCCAAAATACCCCCAAAAAGAGTTTGACTAGTCATTTTAGTGCAAAGTTAGGAGGACTGTACAACTCCTGTTCAAAAATACACAAGCACTTAACCAGACTCTCAAGCAATGTGGATTTTGGCAAACTGTAACCCAGATTTAGTCTGAAAGGAGATTCTTCACTGATAAATCTCGGACGTCAGAGATTCCCATGGGAGATCCTTCATTTTGTACGTGTCACCCAGTCTCTTGGCAAACAGTTGCAGTACTAACCTACAGTGCCTAACTGTGAAAAGAGATAGTGATGACCACCATGCCTGACACATGTGAAGTTAGCACCATTATGCTCCTGGAACAGATTTTGGTTATGAGTACTCAGCAGTCTTTTGCAGAGACAATGTATCAAGTTGTAATATAAAAAAGAAAGGTCCAGAAGTAGAAAACAGACAGAATCTCCCAGCCTATAGAATCAGAACCATTCTTTCATGATCAGTCTAGGTGTTCACTGTGTCCCCAGGGTTTTACTTATTTCTATTCTCAACAGAAGGGTTAATTTCCAATATGACTGGGTACTGCCTTCTGTGGTCCCTGAAGAGAGTGTTTTGTAAGAAGAAACATGAACAGCTAGGAAGTAACATGAAGGCATGAGGTGCCTGAGAGTAAGAAGCACTGCTTACTGGTTTTGCAGGACTGATAAAGGTTGATCTTTCTATGATGTTGTGCTTAAGGCAATCTTGTTATTAGACAACTAATTGTTGCTTGAGACAAAGAGATGTTAACTGAAGAATGGACATTATTCTTTAATAGTGAGAGCAGGATAGTAATGGACCACTAAAACAAAAGCTAAAGGAGTACATCTATGCAAAATATTTGGCCTGTACAAAATACAACTGATATAGCACAATTACTACCTCTATAAAAGAGCCTAGAAGGTTAGGATACTTGTAATATTCAGGAAAGGGTTTTTTTACAGTTCTTGGTAGACATAATTTTGTATTTCTGAGAAATTCTGAGGAACAACACTTCTCATTTTTAGACGCAGTAGTTTTTAAAGTCCCTATCTCTCTTTTGTTAAAACTTATTTTATATACCAGCTGGCATACTGGAGTTTTCAATGTATTACATAATGCATATATCATCGACAGAGTTTGTTCATTTTGTTACAGAAAAGAAGATCCTGTTATGTGAAATAAAATCCTGGAAATAGGGTTGTATATGCTTCAACTACAGCATCTATTATATGTCTATGTCTTTCAAGAGTTTCCTTATTGCAACCCTCTTTGATGGGAGGGTGAGTGGTTAATAATCAGACATAGTCTACAAATCCTGCCCTTTTGTTGACCAAATGTGAAGAGTATGTTCAGCAGATGATAAAGTCCACAAGTTAGTCAGTGGATCGGGCAGCAAATGTAACTCCTGGCAATTTATCTGTGGATTATAGAATAGCCATCCTGTAATCCAGGAGGAAGCAGGAGGGTGATGAGGGAGCTGGCAGAAGAGCTCACCAAGCTGCTTTCCATCATTCATCACCAGTTCTGGCTGACTAGAGAGGTCCCAGAAGACTGGAAGTTGACCAATGTGACACCCATCCATAGGAAGAGCTGGAAAGAGGATCTGGGAAACTATAGGCCTGTCAGCCTGACCTCAGTGCCCATCAAGGTTATGGAGCAGATCACCTTGAGAATGATTACATGGCATATACAGGACAATCAGGGGATCACGCCCAACCAACATAGATTTAAGAGTGCAGATCCTGCCAGACCAACCTGATCTGCTTTTATGACCAAGTGACCCACTTGGTGGATGAACCCCCCAGGGGGTTGGTTTAGTCACCATCCGTGGAGGTGTTTGAGAAAAGACTGGATATGGCATTTAGTGTCATGATCTGGTTGACAAGGGGGTGTTAGGTCATAGGTTGGACTTGATGATCTCAGAGGTCTTTTCCAACCTGGCTGACTCTGTGATTATGTGATTTATTTAAAATTGAAACCTAACCTTCTAATTCTGAAAATTATAAACTTACAAAATTAGATATGGCATATTTTCCCATTCTCTCTCAAAACCTTACAAATATTTGTGTCACTGGATGCTGTCACGAGTCAATAACATTTGCATTTTTATTTTTATTAGATGCAGTCCTCCCATACGTTTTTCCTTTGCAATTGTTTCCACTCATGGTGAGCCATAGTACACACTTTTTGCTTCTGACCAGATAATAGGGTCCTTGCAGAGATTCAGCCCTAGGTATTTTAGCCCTCTGAGTCTGAGTGTTTGTTTAATTAAATTTAAGGCTCCATAAGAAGCTAGAGCTTTACACATAGTGTGAAAAGGGAGAAGAAAGGGCCTTTTGAATGCTTCAGCATCAGCTGTTTGCCAAGAAAAGCTCTGAGACACTGGAAACTCCATGTTACTGTGACTCAGTCTCCTTTCTTTTGTGAACTGAAAGATAGCAAAGAATGAGCCTGATAAAACTCACCCTAAATACTTCCGTTTGACTAAACAGAAATGTGATGGTGGAAAATGGGAAGTAAAGAAGACTAATGTTCATAATTTATACTTTGAATAGAGTAATGGGAGACTGGGCAGTTATCTCTTTTGCATTATAAAGTGAAGGATTTATCCATTTAACAGTGAAGGAACCATACAGTTTCCATATCTGGGTAACAAATATTTCATTCAAAAATCGTATATTTGTGTAAAGTTCTAAATTCTAAACTGACATATTTGGCTCATCTGAGGCAGCAGGGCATGTGTCCTGGGTTGAGCTGGCAAAACGCCAACTGTCCAAGACAGAGGAAAAGGTGTTCCTCCCCCCCCGAACCAGCCAAGGGATAAAGAAGAGGGAGAGAGGAAAAAAACCTTCAAAACCAGGTTTGTGCTGAAACTAACTACATGTATTTATACAGAAAAGAGAAAATTAAGAGGAAACTACAATATAACACACACTTACACAAGTTACATATATATAACAAGGAATAACTTCCCACTCCCCAATTAATACAAAGCCCATTACTCTAAATTCATAAGCACTCCAAAAGACACTCAGCAAGAAAGAGAAAGTATAACAACAAAATATTTCTACTTCCCTGAAGGCAAACAAAATGCAAGCACAGGCAACAGGAGCAGGGCCTAGCATAGTAGAGGAGCTGCTAGAAGTCTTCCTCTTAGTGCAGCCATGATGGAACTAACTAAGCCACTCCCACACACTGGATTTTACACCCTTTGAGATGATGTAGTATGGTATGGAATACAATATTATTGGCTGGAAGAAGTCAGCTGTTAGCTAGCTCAGCCCAGCTTAAATCAGCTGACAATCCTAGGCCTAGCTGAACTTTAAAACTTAAGTTTAGGTCCACCTGGCTAAACCCATAACACCATGTAATTATGAAGACTTGACTGCAGATTAGAAGATGGCATAAGAACTACATTCATAGTTTTAAATTTACATATACCTGGGTGAGAATTCAGTAGTGAGTACTGCTCTTCACAGTAAGAAAAGCATTACCACAATGCATTTCATCCATATTAATATTTCCTAGTAAAAGCAACAATATTTTTATCATAAAATGGCAAGTTATGGGTGACACTTACTACCTCTTGCAGAACATACTTTAAATTAAAATGTTTAGCAATGCCATCAACAATACTTTGCATGGTAGTAGCATGTTGCGGCAGTTCTAATACTGTGCTTAAAACTGGAAAAGTGTTTGGGAAAATGCAAATTATCACCTAATTTTTAGTCCAACTGTCTCTGTTTTTCCCTTCCGCCTGCCAGAAATATAAAGCACTAAACTGAAGAAGCAAAAGGATGGAAATATTGATTCTGTGCATAGGTGTAAAAGCAGAAGTGAAATATTTGTTAATTTGTGGTTGTGATAATATTGATGTATGATTTGGGATACCTTTGTGCTAGAGTCAATCAATTTCCTCCCAGTTGCAATTTGCAGCACCTTCATTACAAAGGTAGAATAGAAATCTGTACATAGGCCATAGGGAAAAAGCAATCTGTCCCTACCTCTGCCTGAATCTATAGAGAAGTGGTCAACTGTAAACTGATTTTTAAAGTTACTCAAATTTTTGCAAATGGTTCACACAAGTGGACACAAACATAGGTGTTTACTGACTATCTATGAAATTTCAAAGTCTTAGGGTTCAGGGAGGTGTTTTGGGAGGCCTCTCAGTTTCAGCCATGTTCTTTTGCTGAAACTCAAGCCCGAGTTCCAGTGGGACCCAGCAGTCAAGTATCTGCTTTCATAATATATTTCTATAAGTGTGTGTGGAAGGAAAGAATCTGCTCTTTTAAAGTACTTCATGAAGGATATTTTTCAATGCAACAACAGGCAAGTGCAATAGAAAGCCATAAACTAAAGCATGCAGGGACACCAACTTTACTGACAGATGGCAAGGGAGGCAGTGACCCCAACCAAACTTGATCAGTTATACAAATTTATAAGGGCATGACAGTGTAAGAACACTTATTCCAAAGATATTATCTGATCAGGAACCTTGTCAGTTGTGGAAGTAAAGGGAAAAGGGGAAACCAGAAACAAAATATATAGAGATGTGGACCTGGCAAAACAAACATGGATAAACAAACTTCACCTCTCATGCTAATTGATGAGCTATTGAGAAAGTTGTTGTGATTCACAGGAGTCTTGTGCCTTCTGTTCCAGAAGCTCAGAATTCTCCCTCTCCCATAGTGATGATCACTGACCTATATAATAGTTTCTTTGCCTTCTGATTAAAGTATGGAAAATGCCAAGTTTCTATGTGTTTATACACCATTCAAAAAACTTAGTCCTGTTCCATTAAGTACTCTTCTGAGGATTAAAAACAACAAATATATTTTAATATAATTTTAAGCTTTCTTTAGGTTAAACAACCTAATATCTACTCCATTTTTATCACCAACCACAGATTCCTGTAAAAAGAATATTTAAATATATGTTAGAAATTCAAACACAAAATAAATGATGCTTAGCACTGATATACCAATACTTTTCCTGCTACTTCTTTTGAATAACACATAAATAATATTACATTTCCTACATTGTACTTTACTCTTTAATTTTCACACATCTTCCACATTTTAGAAATCTTCTTGTGGCAAACGCAAAAGTAATTATAGATGTTTTCCACTACTCTGACATAAGATCTAAGCATCATATTTTTTATCGTCAATTTAAGTAACTTATCACACATTATCTCAACTAATTAAATATTAAAAGCAATATGTTTGTTGTGATACAAAACTGGAGGAGTACTGATAATTTTAATTTTCTTCATATCTACAGAAAAACCCCACCAATCCACAATCTGTACTAAAAAATGAAAAGCACTTCATTCCTCAGAATGTTGTCAAAAGCTTTTTCTGAACTCCAATCACAATTTCATGTTTTGAAGTCTTAATCATCATAGTCAGACTACAGAAATCAGACACCCTTTCCTCTTGTCTCTCTTCAACATAATTGCATAATTTCAGTAGAAAATTTAATCCTCTTTATCATCATAGTTACCATTTAAATTAATAGACATGAGAATTATCAGTTCTATTATTACTATTATTATCACTTTTATTATTGTAGTTCTTAAAAGTCCCATTTCAGATCTGATATTATGGTAAGATTTTAAAATAATATGTGAAGGTGTTCATGTCCATAAATTTTTACAACATAAAGTAACAATAAGACATTTGTTACTATTGGACAGCTATAATAACAAACCACTGCTTTCTTCATTGCAAGCTTTAGCATAAGGTCCATTCTAGTATTTGCACCATCCTTCGTCTTGAGAAAGCTGGTTCAAAATTGCTCAGGAAACCATTGAAAATGGTCAAGTCAGGAACACCATCACATCTTAATGAAGAGAAGTCAAATATTTTAAATCATTTTTGGCATGCAAAATGGGGATATTCAGCACTGGAAGTTCACAGGATAATAAGATTTTAGGATTCTCATATTGATATAGATAAAACAAAAGCTTCATTTCACTGAAACATCCATCAAAAATTGATTTCAACTACCTTTTTAATGTAAAAAATATTATTTTATATATATATTTCTTAATTCATGTTCTTGAACTTCTTGAAAGTAAAATTTACATAATGGCTTACTATCATTTCTGGATAGAACTTCTGGACAAATGTAAGTTTTGGATAATCTTGCACTATTTTGCAATAAAATTCAACTGTTAAGTGTTTTACAGTTCATCCACGTTTACATGAACAATTATCCATTAGTTGTGTTTGAAATAGATTTTTGCATAAAATTCAGGAACTTAGTACTTGCATGCTCTACTTAAATTCTCTCTGTAATTACTTCCCTCTAAGGTAAATCTGTGATAAATTTTATCATAAATATCAAAGCCCATACATTTTTGCTGTATGATGGTGTGGAGGGGAACAAGAGCACAGCACCTAGCTGAAAAGAAACTGGCAGAAAAAGACATGCAGCTCTTGGTAGATGCCTGGTCGAACATGAGCCAACAATAAGCTTTTGCTGCAAAGAAGGCTAAAGGTATCCTGGGATGACATTTGCCAAAATATTGCCAGTAGGTTGAGGGGAGTGATCCTCGGAACATCAGGAAACACTTTTTACCACTGTGTGGGAGACTGAGCGCAGGCTACCCAGGGAGGTTGTGAAGTTTCCATCCTTGGAGATATCAAAAAGCTGTTTGACCATGAGCCTGGACAACGTGCTTTAGGGACTCCTGGTTGGACCAGATGATCTTCAGAGGTCCCATTCCAACCTCACTCATTCTGTGATTCTGTGATGTTTGTGGGAAGGAATAAGACTTTTTTTTCCCCAGCAGTTAACACAGAGATCATTGTTTATGCTCTGTCTATAAAAATACATTTGTTAAAAAAACCCTGCAAAAGTGCTTTCAAACTTCCCAAACCCTATTTATTTTCTAAAACAAGAAAGCTTCTTGCTATTATGTAATTGTATGATACTGATGTGGGTTTGAATCTGGGGAACTTACACTTGTATTTGACCTTAGGCAGGGAGTTAAGCATTTGCTGAAGAGAGACCAGCGTACTTTTAAATTTAAGGACATGTATCATTTCTTTGCCATTCAAACCAAAACCAAAATGAATCACTGTGTTCTACTATCACTTGTGAAGTGTGCCTGCATCTTGTCTTATTTCTGTAGCTGTTTTCGCATACTGAAAAATATTCTTTATTCTCTGTTTGCCTTCTTTCTATACACATCTCAATTCACCTGTGCATTTGACTCCATCACAGAAGTTCCCTGTGCACATATGCACCATGCATGTCTTAGCACTGCAGAAAAATGCAACAATGAAGGAATGCTGTTGCTTGATTATTTAGACAACATTTTTTCATGATATTATCTTACACCTGTGATTTATATTCTGCATCGATTTCCAGTTGATTTTCAATGTGATGATACAAAGCTGAGGCCTGACTGCTGAAGAGAAACTGTCACACCCTTTTATGATAAAAGAGTAAAAGGAATGGCATTCAGCTTCCTCTGCTTTGACAAAACTCCCATCTTAAGACTCTTAAAAATACACTATCAAATGCTTTGCTCTTTGTGGCACAGGGTAACTGAATTAAAGGGACCTCAGGAGGCAAAGGATGAGCTTGATTTCAATAGCATGTGAGTTCTTTCATTGCTCTGTATATTTAACAGAATTACAATTATGATTTTTGCACTTGGCTCATCCTATGAAAATTTTAAAATAAATATGAATATCCTCACCCTTTGAAACAATATCTTGAAAATGTGAGCAAGACTTTTTTAAAAATTTGGTCCTCTGGTATATCTATGGTCTTGTACTATGCTTTGACCATAAGCAGCAAGGTTTCACCTTTATGATTTTCAGATGAATATTAGCTGAAACAAATCAGAAATGAGGATGCTTCCACAAAGACAGGCCATTCTGTTCCTCATTGGCTCTCTAGCTAGGTCATGTATGTAACTTATTGGAGCCCTCTTTTCTTCTCCTGGATGTTTAATTTTGAGTAAGAAGGAGAATTATGTACTTGATAACCACTAAAGCTCAAAGACAAGTATGCAGCACAGCAGAACTTTGTGCAAATATCTAACTGTGCAATCACTGTAGATTTTACAGTAGATTTTCTGTGTCACTCAGATGCCAAGCTACATGAAAGTAGTTAAGACAGCCAAGAAAAACAGTTGACACTGACAATCCACTCATTTAGCTTGAGCTACTACACATAAAGGAGTACTTCTCCAATAAAAGCAAACAGAAGCATCAGAATATCTAGTAAAGACTGTAGTAGCATCAAATAACCTTGAGTTCTTTTTTACCTTTGTAAGACATTACTAAGCCATTCAAATATGTACTAAGGTATTTGCCTGACACCCTTCTACTCTAAAAATTGATCCATTAGTTTAACAGTGCAATACATAGATTGATATGGTAAAGTTTGTAGTTATATAGTGTAAGCCTGACATGATTTATTTGAAAGAGTCTTGATTAGTATGCAGCTGATCCACACTCAAAATGTATACCTGTTTCCTAGTACTGTGAAACCACACTTCTTCAAATGTGCCTTCCAGAGCTAGGATTACTAAAACACTCATAATTCCACTTAGTACTCCTCCATATGGAAATTTTCCATACAATGTACAACACCAGACATTTCATATGGATGATAAACAGACTGAGAACATTTTGGAAATTCAGTGAAAGCATGAAATATTCACTCTTTCTTGTACACAACAAAATAACTCAAATTTTTATTGCCTTTGTGGAGCACACATTCTTTATAAACCAAAGATAAATTTTCCTACAGAGAAATAAAGAAAACCTCAGGTTTGATCATGATTTCCTAAATAAAAGATGAGATATATTGAATATAAAATACATGAAATTCCATTTTATACATCATGTCACAAGTTATTGTTCCATGATCACATAGCAGATTATTGAAGGAGTTTAGGGGGTGAGGTTTTTTTTCCCCTTAAAACCCTGTTATAAGAGCCTATTTACTTTGCCAAAAAATAATATCAAATCTCTATTTAGAATCGGAAAATTCTGCTGAATTGTGAATTTCACAAAATTTCATAACTGGAACAAATCAGAATCCTTTTTGGTTGCCCTCTCAGAAATAATTAGGTATGCAAGCCTGTGATCATAGAAGGCCAAGAACAAAGTTTTGTTAAACTGTACTTCAAAAACATATGGTTCCTCCCTGATTGAGACTAGCACATTTTCTGCTCCATACCTTTAACTGGTCTGCATCTGTCTACATGACATTTTTCAAAATGAAAGTGTGGTATGATCAGCCCCTTTACACTGGAACCTCTAGACATGGAAGTGTTGGGTCATATGCAATAGGAGAGCATTGCTCCAGCATTATATATTTTTCTGTCTTTTGCAGAACTTTGTGTTCTCTGCAAATGAAAGAGCAGTGAAAAGGAGCTGGAGGAGGAGTTGACCCTTCTCTGCTCTGTAATGGCACAGAAATAACAGGATGAAAAAGAAAGGAAGCAACAAAAGAATCAATCCTGCAAGGAAACAACAAAAGGATCAATCCTGCAAGGCAAAGAGCTTTTGCTGAAGATGTTGAGTGGTCTTGTTAATCTCAGCTACAAGAGAAAGTGCTCAACAGCAGGGACAGAAAAGGGCCTTTACAGATCTCTAAGAGTATAATAGGAAAGATTTGCTAGAAAGAAAGCATCTTCATAAGTAGGTAAATAACACAAAGGATGGAAAAGGACATGATATTTCGAGAACAATAGTAACATTACAAGAGATTTCAATAAACAACATTAAGTTGATAGGAGAGGAATGAAACATAATCAGAGCTCAGAGCAGTAGTTTCCTCATGGATACAATAAAAGAGGTGTGTCCCATTGGAAGAACACTAATTATTAATAAACTTGAGCTGAGTCTGTGTACAACATTCACAATTCTGGACATTAATGAATTTACATTAAAACTGCAAACGCTCTTTCTTTTGTGAAGGAGGTAAAAAATAATAAAGAATGTGATTCTCCTGTCATATCAATTCTTCCCATGTTTGACTCTGATGACTTTAATAAGTCAGTTCCTTGTTTGTAGTACTGGCACTGGAAAAATACCCCTGATGTTCATTAATTCCATAGGGCAGAGAATGCAGACATATTTTACAGAAAACTGTGAATTGCCATACAATGCATTTTCTGTGATTTTTTGCTATACATCTCTAAGATTTAGTAGAGAGAGATTTGTTGGAAATTTGAGATGTGAACAAAACTCTCACCATATGGATTTCAAAGGGGAGAAGTGCTGTAGGATAGAATCCAATCATGGATCTCAATAATGTCTTGAACACTCATTGTATACAGTGAAAGCAGCAAGGCAAATATCAGGGCATTTGACACAAGTTTTTTCTATGTCTCTCATCTTTTTCACTTAAGGCAGCCTCACTCCCATGAATAGAATAACATTTGGATAAAGAACTCATTGCAGACTGCAATGAGCCTTTTTCTGGAATGGAAGAAAAAATTGCTCTCATGAATAGATCTTTTTCTAAGAAGGACTTAGTTTACATCTCCTTTCTGTTGAGCTAGTGACTGACCCAAAATGAGCCACTTCGATTTGGGCAGTCAGGTTTCACTATCCTGGTGAATGACATGCTTTAACCTTCCTTTGACTCTATAATGGACACAGAGCAAGATCTGGACCCTTATTAGTCATTAAAGTGAATTTCAACCAAAAAATATCCTCTCAATATTCATGTGTTAAGAAGTGAACAGGGTAGTTCTCTTGGTTTATTTTGTATCTGTTCAGTAAACAGGTATAGGGTAAAGTAGCTCTCTACATTTGAAAAAGTAAATACAATTTCTTAATTTACAGAGCATTTCAATCTGATTCTCTTAGCACTATTAGCCTATGATGCTTCCTAAGCAAACCACAGGGTACAAATAAAACCATGATTTCAGCAGACTGGGTGTGTCTTTCTGCAAATAATAGTCTGGATAAAATCCATTTGTAGTTGTTGAATATTTTGAATATCTTGCGTTTCTAATTCTGACCTGCTTGAGAAAGCACAAGAACAAGACATTCTAGAATTGCAGATACATAGTCTAAATGATGTGGAGGCAACAACCAGAAACTGATACCTAATGATAATTGATTCATTTGGGATTATTTATTGCATTAATAATCCTAGACACTTAGCTGTACCATTTCAGGACAGATTCATCTCAATTACTTTTCTACTTACTACTTTCCCACTCACTATATCTATGTCTTTACCACTATCTAGTCATGTAGCTTATTGTAAAGTTAATGGAGAGAAGACAGATAACCACACCTTAGACTGGATGGTTAGTTAGTGCTTTAAAATAAGTTCTTTAAGTTATTCTTCCATTCAAGAGTGCTCATTCTCTAACTGATGAAAATATATTTCACATATCATTCTTTTCAAGTGCTCAATGAAATATTACGTTTTTATAGTTATGCTTCTTTTTCTGGGAACTGTGATATGATCACAGCTAAGCAGAGCAATATTCAGTTATGTTATATGCCTGCATTGCAAGAGAATGTGTTATTCAAAGTCTGCTGCCAAAAATGTTCTTCTGATACTTTCTTTCCTTGTGATATCTGTGATAAATTACAGAAGACAATGACAAGTACCACGTAACCAAAGCTCGATATGTTAAGCATATTAAATTGTAATCTGCTTCTTAGGGCCATGCTATGTTATTAAAATGTGATAGGAATAATGAACATCAATACTTATGTGTGAGGAAAAATAGTTAGGTTATCATGGAATTTACAGAGAGGGTTTTTTAATTTAGAAATTTTTAATTTTTAGGAACTTTTAAATTCTTTTCTCTTCCTTTCTTCATGTGGATTTAAATCTTTTCAACTATTCTTTTACCAAATTGATTTTGGTATATATTAACAAATATATGTCTGATAACTGAATTATTTTATGTTTGGGGGGAATTAAATGCACTACAAATAAATGCAGATTTAAAGACAGTATCTCATATTTAGATTCATTTCAGCATTTTACTGAGATGCATGATTAATTTCAAAAGCTACCGTGAATCCATGAATCCCTTAGTCATTCCATATGGCTACTCTTTGTTCTCTTTGTAGTTGGTAGAGAAAATATTTATTTTGTGTGTTATATGGTTCTTCAAATCTATTTAAATATCAGCTTCATTAACATTATCATCCCCAAACTCCATTGACTCTATTGCCTAGGTTGGCTCATTCAGATATAGATTTCTGTCTTGTAGATACCTTCAGTCTTTGTTATCACAAACTAAGGCTTGTCACTGACCTATTAAACATAGATACAGTTTAAGACCTTATTTTCATAATGGTATTGAACTGTAAGACTCTGAAAATACTGACCTACAATCTCAGAAAATATTTTCAGCTCTTGTAGATTGGTATTTCTAAACCATTAGTCTTTTTACTTTCTATGTCACAATATTTTTAAGATCAACCTTTTTCTTTTTGATTTGAGAACAGTTTCATCCATCCTCTCTCTTTTTTAGCAAAATATCCTTCATATTCTTCCCAATACTCAACAGCTCAAACAAAATGGAGCTGCTAAATACTACAGGTCCTGCCCCAGACTTTTGGTATCTTCTCATGTACTATAATGTTTCTCACAATTAAATGGTCTTTTATTTCATAAGGCTCAAAGCCAGCTAGTGAAATCACCCACTTCAGTACTATGACTCCCTAAAATAAACAAAGTTTCACAGAGAGAAAGGACTTCACCAACAAGCTTATGAAGTTTATAGTGAAGACATTTTATTACACACACACACATGGTTTATATAGGGTTGGAGGTACATCTTATTGGCTAAAAGGGTCTCACCCCACCCTAGAACTTCTAATTGGTCAAAAGCCTATCTCTCAAAGTCCGGTGTTTGTATTATCTCATCCCGATGTTTTGAGGTCCATGTCTGGAGATCAGGAAGGCAGTTGAGACGTTCTCATGAAAACACTTGCAAGGAGTGACCGTCGCCTACCGGACAAACAGCAGGTGTGTGTCCTTGTAGGCTGAAATATCAGCGTGGTTCTCACGGAGCTAAAGCAGTTTGGATTGCTCAGAAATTAACTTTTTGCAAGCAATCTCACAACAACTCCCTGATGAAATAGAAAATATTTCTCTGTAAGATCTGAAAAATTTTGCCTGTTCTCTCTCTCTGGTTTTGCAAAATCTATCCAGATCTCAAACATTCTCATAATTGTTCCTTGATTCAAATTTAATTTTGAAAACTGCTTTTCATATATTTTACTTACTTTCTATACTTAGTTAGAAGAGAAAGGGATTACGGGTAAGTGTAGCAGGGTTATCCTGCTATGGATGTTATCTATGGATGTAAACAGGTCACAGATATTATAGCTTATTTTAACATTGGGATCAAAATTAAAATTAAGTTAGTTAAGCAACCAGAGATTATAACCAAAACAGTATTTACCTGCTGGTATTTCCTGTTACTTGGATCTCATTGCATGCATTTTTATTTTACCTATTTTCTCTCATCACGACCTCTTTCTGCATCTATCTCATTCTTGATTTTATGCCCTTCAGACCAGACATGAATTAAAGCTGACTTTAATGATCTGTGCTAACTTTTTACTTTGAAGAAGGCTTGCATATTTTAAGCATTATTACATCAGAGGTGTATGATAACTGCTAACAATTATGAGAAAGAAATACATGAACGAATATGAGTTTTTCATCAGGAATGTTTTATTACAAACAGTAAATGGAAAGAAATTAACAGAGCTTGAAAATAACAGCTTCAAGAAGCAGATGGCTTAAACCATTGAAACAGACTTGCTATATTATGAAAATGCAATAACAGAAGTTACAATCACTAAAGTAATAAAATTAAACTATTTGTTAAAGATATGATAGCATTAATGCGTTAATATTGATATTAATTTGTTCATCAAACCAGCAATACAAACAGCAATAATACAAATCATCTTCCATCAAAACAGTCAATATACTATACAAAGTCCAGAATCCGAAGTATAGGCGTCTATTAACTCAAGATTTCATAACACAGAATCCAGGTACAGGACTTTTCTTATGCATTTTTATTAGATTCTTTAATATCTAGGCCCATATCATGTATTTCACCTGAGGAATAGATGGAACAGCAGGGTACAATTTTCATGACCTATAGTACCAGAACACTTAATCAATGCAGGCTTTTTTGATATTTTGTTAAAACTTTCAGAAAGTCTGTAGAATTATGATGATACCTGGAACATATCACACTTTTTGTACCTTGTGATTGTCACACCTTTGTCAAATGTAATGAAAGTCGAATAAAATAATTTTCTTACATGTTCAGTTCAAGATTCAAATTATCTGAATTTATAGCAGAAGTGGAGGAACTGGAATATTTCAGAGCAATTAGTCTGATGATCATCTATTATTGCACAATTTGGAACGCACTAAATTACTTGCGATCATATTAAAATCATATTCACAATTACTTGCAATCATAAAACCCTCACATATTTTATACTTTCCTATTACAGAGACATGTGTTTGTCATTTAGAGCTTAATTTGTTGCTGGTTTATTCCTCTTTTACAGAAGTACAACTCTAAAGAGATTAACACACTTTTTTTCACCATAGTTCTCAAATACATGCTTAAATTTCAGCAGTCAGGTAAATATCAAGTCAAAAGAAAACTGTTATTCTCAGAGTCTGCTTAATCCCAAAGGTGTTGTACAAGCTAAAAGCAATGTTATTATTGGATGGTGTGAGAACTAGAATGTATCTGTTGCAGGGAGATCAATCTCTGTAAATTCCTGCCCTACTTGACCCCCTGCAGCTCATTACACTTGCTAAACACAAGTGGTCTAGCATATTGTGCTGCTCACAAGAAATTGTAGAATCATAGGATGGTTTGGGTTGGAAGGGACCTTAAAGATCATCTTGTTCCAACCTTCCTGCCATGACCAAGGAATCTTTCATTATACCAGGTTTCTCAGGACCCCACGCAACCTTGGAAACTTCCAGGGATGGGGCATTCACAACTTTTCTGGGCAACCTGTTCCAGTGCCTCACCACCCTCATGGGAAATATTTTTTTTCTAATATCTAATGTAAATCTACCTTCCTTCAGCTTAAAGCCATTCCTCCTTATTCTGTCAGTACATGCCCTTGCAAAAGTTCCTCTTCAGTTCACTTGTGAGCTTTGTTTAGGTACTGAAAGGCTTCTCTGATATCCCTCCAGAGCCTTCTCTTCTCCAGGCTGAAAAACCCCAGGTCTTTCAGCTTGTCCTCACAGGAGATGTGAAGATTCTGTGATTGACTTGGACCTACTCTGAACTCACTCCAGAAGGTTGGCTTTCTTATGTTGAGGGGCCCCAGGTCTGGACACAGTACTTTAGATGGAGTGTCGTGATGGCAAAGCAGACAGGAAGCATCAGCTCTTTTGACCTTCTTTTCACTCTTCATTTCACATGACCTAGAATATGATTGGCTTTCTGGCCTGCATGCACGTATTGCTGGGACATGTTTGAGAACATCATCACAGGAAGAAAAACAATATAATGTTACACATTCTACACCAATTCTGTTTTGCTGTTGTTGTGGTTGTTGTTTAATTAAACTAATTAAATGTGTAAGGAAGATACGAGTTTGGCAACTTGTGGCACAATCCAAGAGGCTGACCACTGAATACTGTATGAACTTACCAATGTGATGCAAGAGAATCAGTGTAGCAACAATATGACTTGGGCTTTAAGACTGAAGGAACTTAAACTTCTTCTAATTTGTTTACTTATATTTTTTATATTTCTGATAATTACCTTACAATTTCCCCATTTTTCTTCTTCTATCTTCTCCCTCTGACAATGTTGCATTCTGGCTCTGGATTTTTTTATATATATACACACCTAATCTACTTGAGGTTCTGAGGGCCTGCAAGAGTTCTGTCTTCCACTGACTGGTAGGTTATGTCAATGTCAAGGAAGATTTGTAATAATTAAGCTCTGAGATGGAGTCAGGTGGCAAAAGTAAATCAACTCTATTAAACATAGAGGGATTTAGACACAAAATTGGCAGCGAAAGCTTTGACATTTAGACTAGAACATAAACAATCCAGGGAGTTCATTGAATGCATTGATGACAAGTTCCTGCTCCAAGTGATAAAGGAATCAGCAAGGACTGGTGCTCTGCTGGATCTCATACTCACCAAAGTTGGGGCAATGACGATGTGAAGGTCAAAGACATCTTCAGCTGCAGTGGCCATAATATGGTGGATTTTATGAACCTGAAGGGAAAAAAGAAGTCTAAAAATCAAGCTTACAAACCTGGACTTTTAGAGAGTGTGGACTTTAGTCTTTTCAAAGATCTTCTGAGAAGCCTCTCTTAGGATAAGATGCTGGAGGAAAGACAGGCCCAAGAAAACCAGCTAATACTCAAGGATTACATCCTCCAAGCTCAAGAGCTGTCCATTCCAATGAGTCAGACAATAATACCAGGAGTTCTAACTGCATTCATGAATGAAGAGCTTGTAGGCAAAATCAAACTCAAAAAGGAAGCATACAGAGGATGGAAGGATATGCAAGCCAGGAAGAATACAGAGACATTATCCAAACATCCAGGAATAAGGTTAGGAAAAGTAAAGCCCCACAGGAATTGAATCTGACAAAGAATGAAATTATCTGGGGAAGACAAGAATGGTTTTCATGAGTGTATGGGAATATAAATACAAAAGGAAGCCTAGTAAAAATGTGGGTTCACTGCTGAGACTGAGGATCTGGATACACAGGCCATGGAACAGACAGTGGTACTGAATTCCTTCATTGCTTCACTCTTTACCACCAAGACAACCCTTCAGAGATCCCAGGTTCCAGAAACCAGGGGCAAAGTCTGGAGCAAGGAAGACATACCCTTTGTAGAAGAGAACCAGATCAGGAGATACTTAAACAAACTGGATGTGTGTAAGCCCATGGGCCCTGATGGGAGGCATACACAAGTTCTGAGGTTACTGAGTGATGTCATTAAAAGACTATTCTCTTTAAGTCTTTGATTAATGATGATAACTAGGAGTGCCTGAAGTCTGGAGGGAAGCAAATGTCACTCCTGTCTTCAAAAAGGGCAAGAAGAAAAACCTAGGGAACTCCAGCCCAATCAGCATCACCTCAATCCATGGGAAGGAGATGGAGCAACTAATCCTGAAAATTATTTCCAAATACGTGAAAGACAAGAAAATTACCAGAAGCAGTCAGCACGGATTCACCAACAGAAAGTCATGCTTGACTTACTTCTATGATAAAATTACTGGCCTGGTAAGTGAGAGAAATATAGTGATTTTTGTCTATCTGGACTTCAGTAAATCTTTGCACACTGTTTCCTATAAGATCCTTCTGGACAAGCTGTTAACATATTGGCTGGGAGAAAAGACAGTGAGGTGGTATGAAATCTGGCCAACTGCCCAGACCCGAAGTACCATGATCCTGTTCAACATTTTCAGTAGTGATCTGTATGATGGCGCAGTGTCCCCTAGCAAGTTATCTGGTGACACAAAACAAGGAGTGGCCGACATGCCCAAGTCATGCTGCCACTCAGAGGAACTTTGAGAGGTTGGAAGAAATGGGCTGACACTAAATTCATGAAGTTCAACAAGGGGAAGTCCTTCACCTGAGCAGGAATAACCTCATGCACCCATATATACTGGAGAACAGCCAGCTGGGAAAGAGCTCTACAGAGAAGGATCTGGGGATCTTGGTGGACAACACCTGACCATAAGTCAGCAACAAGGTGTTAGCCCAGAGGGCCAGGTGCCTGCTGTATTGCGTTATGCAATAAACTGCCAACATCAAGTGTCGTTGAAGCACTTGAAAGATGTAGACCACTTACCCAACCATGTATCTCCAATTTGGCTCTGCTAGGGGAGATTGTGGCAAAGGTCTTGCTCAAGGTAAATCTCGTCCACTGATTCCTCTCATCTGTAAAGCTGCTTGCCTCATCATGGAAGGCAAGCAGGTTGGTCAGGTATGACTCATTCATCATGCTGGCTCTTTCCATTTATGTGGTCCTACATAAGCTTGGCCACAGCTTCTGGGAAGATTTGCTTCTTGTGATTCCTAGAAACTGAACATAGGTTGGTCGATAGCAGCTATCAGTTTGACTATCGTCAGAGTAAGCTTAATGTCTGCCTTTTTCTATCCATCAGGAACCCTTCCAATCATCTTAAACTTTTGAAAATGATGACAAATAGGCTCACAATTGTGTCAAGCAACCCCCTCAGCATCCTTGGAGAAATCTTATCTGGTCACATGGACCTGTGTATGCTCATCTTGCTTAAGTGATTCTTTACTTTATCTTGCTCTAAAGTGGATAATACTTCACTCCTACAGACTGTCACCATTCACAGAAAACCGGGAATCTGAGAGCATACCTAAACAGTAAAAATGTCACTTCTTTTAGAAATTGAAATTTAAAAAAAAAAATAGCAACAACCTGGTGCACAGATTGTGTTGATTTTGCATGTTTATACTTTGCCATGTGAGAGTCATCGCAGTTGAAGAATGTGTAAAGAACCTGCATTCAAAAATTAATTTATACTGTGAAAGAATGAAAAATGCAACTAGTAAAATTAGTGGACTCATTGCACAACATCCTTATTTTGACATGCATCTTTTTAATTACATTATGCAAAACAAAGGCAATCACAGAGGTAACAGATCTCTTATCCTTTGGATAGTGTTCTAATTGGCATAAATCACAGAGTACTTTTAAATTTTTAGAGACAAAGATCTCCCAAACAATGATCATATGATACAACAGAGAAAAATCAAAATTATTACTTTTATTTTAACCTTTATTCTGCTGTGATGGCCATTATGTGCTAACTAAAAACCATTCGGAGTAGAGAGTGTGAAGAGACATTCTGCTCTTAAATATGTAAACTTGGATCAATGGGTAACAGTCAAGAGCATAATTTGGATGAAAATCCCTGCTTTGACAGATTATTGTCAAATACAGCAAATATGTAAAAAGGCTGGGAATAAGGTTGAGAATTAACCTCTCTAAGGCTCCTGGAGCTTGGATCCACTTTTGTGTCTTCCACTGACATCTCTTCAGATATTATTGCTTTTTGCTTTCCTGAAGAAGTTTCCCTAGGGTTCTCAAAGTTGACACCATTCAAGGCTTAACATATATAAGCAGCATTTTTTCCAGGAATTAGTTAGGCAACGACAGTAGGTTTCATGATTATTTCCAGACTTTTTTTAGTGGTTTTTGGTTTGGTTTATTTTTCTTTTTAAGACAGAGATGGCTAAAAAAAAAATCCTGCAGAAAATGCCTCTTTTTAGTAATCAAATTGTTTTGCAGAAATGTGTCATATTGATCACCAAGTTAGTGTCAAAGTGAAGCTTTGTGACTTTCTCATTTGTATCACTAGTGTTAAAACATTTATCTACACTAATGTCAAAATATTTTGTTTCACATTTGGGATTTCATATTCATGAACATGTCTTCCAATTCTTCAGAAACAAATTTTTTTTTTCTGAGGAGATCCTTTTGTTGCAAATTTCATTCCATAGAAAGGCTTCAGTGTGAGCTGCCCATTCTAATTTGCAACAACAACAACAAAAAAGATATAAAACCAGAAGCCTGAGGTTTTTACTTGCTTTATTTGCCAACAATTCATGCCTAGAAAATATTTGGAAAATATATATTTCAATGCTTTGAGAGAGATGTATCCTCACCTTCGTCTCACTTCCCCTATCCTGTACTCAAATTCCACCACTGTAGAATTGTAGATGTACCAAAAAAACAGTTCTAACCTTTAAGATCTGTCTAGCTAAGATTTAGTAATGTACCTATGCCTCTGGGGTTTCTAGCAATTGTCACTTTCCCAGCAAACTACACTTAAATACAATTTGCTAGAAAGGGACTAACACCATTCCTTTGGCTATAATAGGCAGGGGTTTTGATATCATTCCAGGAAACCTTGCCACTGACAGATTGCTGATAGTTCTGGGAATAAAGTTCACCTCCAGTACACTGGGCTTCCCAACACCTTAATGAAATTCCTGGAAGTGCCTTTTTTACATAGAAACACTTAACAGAACAATATAAACCCAGAAAATATAAGTAAGATAGCTGAAAGAGACATGTTTTTCCAAGTTCTCAAAGTTCAGGGTCATAATACTGAGAGTGCAAATAATTTATCTCCACATTATTAGTTTATCTTTTAAATGAAAAACTCTATTTGAAAACAAAGGCATTACAGACTCAAATGACAGTCACAAAAAATGAAAAATTTGAAAACAAAGGCATTACAGACTCAAATGACAGTCACAAAAATATTTTAAAAATGTTTAAAGAAATAACTTTCTCAAGGGGTAATAGCATTGCCTGAACATCTGCACGTTGCAAAGTCTTATGTGATGTATCCTCACCATACTCTTTTAAATTAATCCAGTTCTGAGTCACCATTTTGCTATTGGGGACCCTAAAGCACAATGAGGCACCAGGCACCGGTCTCCCATTAGAGCATTTACGTGTGGTGGTATCCAGTATTCACAGCACAAATATCTCTTCCATACTGGAAACTACTGAAATTCATATCATCTTGAGAGCTGCAGAAAAGTGAGAGGTTTGTCACAGAGCTCTGGTATCTTAGATGTGAACCCAAATATTGAAACATCGCATAAAAGGTGGGTACTGACATGTTATGATTTGTGGCGTCAACTCTATTAGATGTGCCTTAAGGATGAGTACTAATTCATCTCTTGTTTGGAAGATACAGAGAAATAGCTATATTGCAGTCCCACAAAGGTTTAAAGTTCATAGATGTTCAACATCTCCAAATACAGATGATTACAGGCATAGTCTGGAAAATGTCATCAGTCATGAGGCAATTTTATTCACTCGTTGATAACTAAATTGGATTTTGGTGCTGAACATGGAAACTCCCAGCTGAGCCCTATCACGCTCAGGTAACTGGTCAAAGGCTGTCTGCTATGCACACCGTAAAGAAGGGATTTCAACCAGTATCTCTCAGATCTGAAGAAAGTGTCTTCACACTGCTTGACCAGACATCCTAAAAATGTTTACATGCTTAATAGTTTTACTGTGGCAAAATGCCTGCTGCCACCTGAAATATATTTTCATGAAAAGATTCTGAAAAAATAAGATATCTGTATAGTCAGAATGACATGCTCACAGATGGAGAGAAAGGGTGCTGTGCACAATTTACTGCTGCCTTAAGGTATGGTGCAAAGAGGACTACTAAGGGAACTATAACAGAGAAGTCTGAGGAACAGAAGAGCACAAACATCTTGCAGACTGGCCTCAAAAAGCCTTAAGTGTGTCCCACCCACAAGATTAAACTAAGAGGAGGAATTAAGCATAGCAGAAACTTTTCATCTTAAATATACCTCTCCTTGGAAGATATTATTGATATTTTTATCTTACTGTTCAGGGAGCAGGAAAGATGTTGAGACAGGCAGATTCATACACAAGGCAAACAGGAATAGTTGTGACAGGTCACCCAAGTGCTTATAGTTTGTGTTCTTTTAACTCATGATGCAAAAAGATTTTTTATTTTTATCCTGTCCATCTAACAATATAGGGAACATTATTTGACACTTGCACAGCACATGCATTTAAAAATCTCTGTGCTTTGCTGCTGTTGTCACTTGTAACTTCTTCGATGTTTATGTCTAAATTTCAGCGTGTACGACTGTATAGATGCACCCACAGAAATGGACCATTTGCTGGGGATGGAGGGCTGGGGGCCAGCAACATTAGTTGAGGCTGTGCAAAAGGTTTGCCAGATTAAGAGCCCTAAGTAATTCAGTCACAGAGAAATGAGAAATGAAAGACAGATTCTGACTCCAAGACACAGCTATAGTCAATGGAAAGTGAAGAATGGGATATTTCTTCTAGAAAGGCCATTTGTGAAATAGCAGTGGGTTTTTTTATCAGCTCTTTGCAAAGAAACAGGTATTTCCCTTCTCATAAAAAGTGACACAAACCCTACCTACTTAATCTTGCTGCATTAGTTCATAATTAGAAATTCCTGTTTCAGTCATAGTAATTGCAAAAGCTTCTTTTGTCTCCAACGGCGTTAATAAGCAAAGGCCAAAAATCTATTGGGAAATTTTGGAGATAAATGAAATGGGTGAACAACTTCTCCATCTTTCACTTTAGTCTTCACTGCTTCCACAATTCTAGCTCTAAATAGAGCTTTCTTGAATTCTGTCTATATACTGTTACAGGTTTAGCTAGGCCTTAATTTAGGCTTTGATTTTAGAGTAGGCCTCAGATTATCAGCTGACTCAAGCTGAGTCAGGCCAGCTGACACTGACTGCTACTGGCCAATGGTATTCCACACCATATTCTGATGGCATCTCAAGTATAAAAAGAGAGAGAGGTGGAGCTTCTGTCTCTATTGCTGTTAGCCCCAGACCTAGGAGGACATGCTGCCACTGCTTATTCTGAGATTAGGCCTCACTGCCAACCCACTGCTGGGTTTGCTAGGGAGGTGAACATTTTCTTGTTAATTTTTCTTCTCTCTTGATGGGAGTTTTCTCAGGAAGTTTTTTGGGGTGTTTTTGTGGGTCTGGGTGCTTGGAATTTGTATTATTTGGGTGGACAACTCAGTAGGGTTGTTGTTATTTCTTTTCACATTTGTATATATGTATATATGTGTGTGATATCATATTCTATTTTTATTTTTCTCTCTTCTGTGTAAATATAAAAACTTGCCAATTAAGTTCTACTTCTATTTTTTTTTCTTTCCTCCCTCGCTCCCTTATGCTTGGGGGGGAATTCTAACTCCGTGTTTGGTTAGTTGGGACTTTGCTCAACCGAACAAAATACATTTTTATTGAGCCTAGAATTCAGTCAAAGTCTGATGAAACTAGTCTACTTTTAAGAAGCAAAGTCAATGCTTTTATACCTAATCTGGTTTTTTACATGGCCAGAGGTATCTTTAAAAGATGTACTAAGTTTTTTAAAGAATTATGCTGGGAGAAATAAAAGAATTTTCATGAGTAAACATTTAAATTTAGGGACTATAGTAATCTTAATTATATTTCGTTTGCTAATCAGAGAGATTGGGAGTTTTGTCCATTTATGGAAAGCTTGACATTTTATAATTAAGATTATATTAATTCCTTGCTTGAGATAATAAATATTTCTAGGTTATTTAACATTGAAAGCAAGGTCTGTTACTCAGCTGAAAGTAGACAGACAGTGTTCTGGAGGAACAGAATAAGTCCCACTCTCTGAAATCTAAGATTTAAAGGAGACCTTTAGTGTGGAGAAGAGAAGGCTCAGCAGGGACTTTATCACTCTGTATAACCACCCGAAAGGAGGCTGTAGCCAGGTGGTAGCTGGTCTCCTCACAGGCAACCAGCAGCAGAACAAGAGGACAGTCTGAAGCCGTGCCAGGGGAGGTTTAGTTTGGACATTAGGAAGAATTTTTTCACAGAAAGGTGATAAACATTAGAATGGGCTGCCCAGGTAGGTGGTGGAGTCACCGCTCCTGGCAGTGTTTAAGGAAAAACTGGAGGTGGCACGCAGTGCCATGGACTAATTGACATGGTGGTGTTCAGTCATTGGTTGGACTTGATGATTTAGAACCTCATTGGTTCTGTGTTTCTTTGAGAAAAAAAATCTGTTTAATATTTTGGATTGGAGAAACAGAGGACTAGAAAAAACCTTCTATCTACTATTTTGAACCAAATGAATCTTAATTCTTTATTTTACAGTATGTTTCTAAAAGTCTAGCAGCTTCTAGAATATAAAGAAAAGTTAATAACTTTGTCTGGAGAAAAAAATGTGGGGTTTTTTCCATTTTGTTTTGTTTTTTGTTTTGTTTTGTTTTGTTTTCCCTTATGTCTTGCCCTGGCACACACTCAGAAATATGACAATAGCTTAGAAAGTTAGTGATGCAAAAATGCCCAATTCCATTTGTTGGAGGACAGAAATATTGGTGTAAGGAATCCAGTGTTGTTTAACTTTATAGTAATATTTCATTATTGCCCACAGCCACATTGCACATCTTCATAGAAATGAAATGTCTATTTTCTTTAATTACACTAATGCCATAACAGAATGAAATTCCACATCTCAAGTATTTTCTCTTTCTTCTTCTTGGATCCTTCCATGCATATTGTTATCACACATGATGACGTTAAGGGCCATAGAAAAATGAAGCAATCTTAGAAGGAATGAACCCCAATTTACTGAATCAGATTCACACAGTACAAATAGCAGAATCTATCCTAAAGGATAAGGAGAAACCCAGATCCTTCTGGGAACTGTGTAGCTGCCTTAAATTACAGTTTCAATAATACAAGTCAGCAATGTAACCTACTAGACTGTATTCCCCAGTACCCATATTCAACAACTAAGATAGCTTGCATTCCTGATTCTTAATCTGAAAAATTGGAGTACAAAGTGGGTATTCCACTGCCATTTTTTTTGTCTTTTTTTGGTCTTCTTTTTAATATATATTTGAATTCCTTCATAATTTGGAAGTGGAAGGATTATCTGTTACAACTCTGTCTGTCAGCATGCCATTGTGTGAATTTGTAAGGCAGGCAGATAATACACATTCCCACTGGGCTGGTACTTGCATCTTTCTGTCATGAAAATAGACATATATAAGTCATGAACAATTTGAAATTAACTATACATAGATGTTGACATATGTGTACAATGTCAATGTTAAAATATTAGCAATCATATTTCAAACAGCAGCAATAGCAAAGTGTCATCTCAACATTTTTTGCTGTCCTTGAATGATATTTTTGTACTGCATCTCACCAAAGTCCTTTCCAGGTGATTGCTTTCCCCCTGCCCCAAACACAGCACTCCATAAGATGTACCACTGAGAAATGAAATGGTAATACAAACCCTAATATGCTTACTCTTGGATAGAGTAGTGCTCTGGGTATACAAACATGTCTTTCTAGCACAGATTTGAGGCTAATTAAATATCAGTTGTGTTGTAAAACATTCAAGATCATTCTGCCTTTAAGTGTTATCAAGACATTTTAAAGCTCTCAAAGTGGCACTAAAGAGAGGAGTGTACATGTTTAAGCACTGTTCTCTTTTTCTTATTTTTAACTGAGGTCTCCAGGTTACTTAAATTTTAGATAGAAGGTATTCCCTTTTTGAACACATTTTGCAGCAAAACAAGTACCAGAAGAGAACTAGTAGTTGTTAGAGCATTGATCAGCATCTTAAAAATAGCTGATTATTAGTAGTTTACAAAAATCTTGATACATATTGTTAAAGGAGGCATTTTGCTAGGATTGTGATGAATAATTTGCAAAGCCCATGGAATGAAGCTTATATGTTGCTGGTAAAGCACACACATGAATTCTTTAGCACTATTATTTTCATGAAAGATTAATAATTCAAGGATACATGTCTAGCTCTCATATTGCTCTTCACTTGACATTAGTTTAATAAAAACAGAAATTATTATGACTATAACAAAACAAATATTTAACACTTTCAAGGACATAGTTCCCTGGTGATTTAACCAATGGGAATAATGCCTGAGAGAATTTATGCACTCCTAGTAGAAGTCTAAAAATGCTTCAGACTGAAAAAAAAAAGTTTTAATATGTGCCTATATGATAATGAACAAAATAAATAAGCAAACACTCAAAATGGATTGAATTTATAAGAAATACTACAGTTCTTTTCTGGTTATTAGAAGTTTTTAGTAGGAGGACTTTTAAAAACATATGTATTTTACATAGAAGTTCTTGGCCATATTAAAAATGATTTTAAAATAGAATTCAGAGTATGGCAAAAGCATTATATTAAATTTTCAGTTTCTGTTTATATTTTCACCCTCTTTAATGTCTTGACCGCTTATCTCTTTTATTTATTTATTTATTTATTTTAGTCAATAGAGACCCTCGATATTATTTTCCATCAAAATTCACAGTGTTTTTGAGAGCAGAAAGACACTCTTCTAAAAGAACTAATCAGTTTTAATCTTGTAGAACAATTAATATTTTACAGGTTATCACTATGGGAAAGGCAATAAAATTCAATAAAATTTTCCTAATTACTTTTCATCTTTTGCCTTTTGAATTATACTAAGCTTCCAAACATTGGCATTGTCCTATGACCTGTCCCTACAATCAGTGCTGTTTCCTTATTTAGCATCTTATTAGGATAAACAGTGTTCAGATTTGATGTTTCTTACAACAAACTTTGCTTTATGGAGTTTATCAGGCTAGCAAAGAAAAGTAAATCAATCTCCAGTACAGGTCTGTGATATTGTACAAACTTTATATATTTCCTTTGATATTCTGTTTAAATAAAAATGAGTCCAAGAAGTTCTTGCATCCCTTTAACTCTGTTAAGATGAATATTGTCTACTGGGGACATAATGTAAAGTCACTTACGCAGTTCATATAAAGAAGACATTTTGGTTTGGTGCCTTGCATCTGGTTTGGGTGGCTTTTAGCCATTAATATGGATATTAACAAATGTATTTTTCCCCATGAAAGAACTGGAATTCATTCACCTCAATACTTCCACCCTCCAAGGAAGGAAACATAAGTGAAAAACCGTAAAGTGATTTATTAAATGTTTGTAGAATTTATGCATCAAACTTACTATTTATATTAATTTGAGGAAAATAATGTTTCATATGTAAATGTTTCATTGGTATATGATACTTTATCACAATATGATATGCTTTGTGTGCTATAGGGAGTTTGAAGCCAAAGACAGATGGAATATTTGAGTCACACATTGCAAACTTATACATGCTTTAATCTCTCTCCATTAGCAAGGTAAATCTATTTAACACCAATAGAAACTTCACACCACATTAAACCAGGACATTTATCTTATACAGCAAAACTGAAATAAAGCTCAGATAAAGAGAGCTACTTGCATGGACAAGGACTTTTCTCAAGATGTAATGCTGGAGAGACTTTACTTGCTTCATTACGGCTGGTGTTAGCACATGTCCAATGTTCAAAGCATGCAGTGTTCTACACCTAGAATTGCTGTCCCTTTAGCAAATCTTCACTGACATGACTGATACACTATGTATGTATAGGGATAAAAGAAAGGTAATGGTCTTCAACAGACAATTATTACTTTGCTTTTCATATTATAGTAGCTGTGTTACTTTGCAATGTTCAAACATCCTCGGGAAGTTACCATTTTGCCTTTCAATAAACAATTGAACCTCTTATGTTTAACTAATTCTCATACCAAAATTGATTTCTGGTCATTAAGTCACTAATTCAGCCTGGACAGATACAAGTATAGTTGCTACTCTATGGTGGCTGAAGAAACTGAGCTTAAGGCTCAGCTTAAGGTGTGCAACCTGAATTGCAGTGATATGCTACTGGGATATTACATTAGCTAAAGCCAATGGAAAATTTAAGTGCAACTTCTGAAAGTCCATAAGTGGGTTGCCTGAGGCTACAAAACAATCATTATTTGAGGTGGGTTTAGAGCATCTTCACTCACGAGAAGATAAAACCTCTGTGTATATGAATAATGTATGGCTCACGTTCAGTATTTCTTTCAAGAAATCTTATAGCACTGAACTCAGAGTGCATGCAATTTTTCACATTTTATAAATGACAGTACAAAAAATCAAGAAAAGGCCAGTCATATGTCTTATTTTGTCCACCTGAGAGAGGACGAACTACATGCCCCTTGAGTTCTTTGACCATAACAAAATACTCACCTCCTTAAAAAACTGTCAAGGAAAATAGTAAAGTGATGATATTCAGCAGGTTTATGCAGTGGCTGTCTTCGTAATATGTATTTCCGTTTCTTTCTCATAGGGTTGGGAATGAGTTAAAAATTATTTTAAATCTTTATTAAATGTTTCCTTGTTAATCTATCATGTTACTTTAAACATTTCCCTAATGCAGTCATATCCTATTAGTAACCAACCACCCCATTAATTCAATAGAAAAAATGTTTTATCGTATTGACAGTATTTTTATTGAATTAGTGGAGATGATTAATGTGAGTGTAATTCAATGGAAGCAGCTACTCAAATGTTAGTTAGACATCCTAGCCTTGCAAAGGAACTTGCTGTTAAAAATTATATTTGTCATTGCTTGACAACAGAACAACCCAAATGTTGACAATTCTTGTAGATGTCCATAGTCAAAACATGATACTTGTAATCTTGATATGTTGCAAACTACTTTATAGTGTACACAGGAGAAAAGTGCAACAAAATGTAAAGAAGTTCACCCATTAAAATGCACTTTTTCATCTCTGAGGATTTTCAAAGATTTTTCATGTCTGCTCAAGGATACAGGCAATACCTTGGATAAGAGCAGCAGAGCAATGAAGCAGTTCTATTCAGCTACGTAACTGTTCATTCCATTTTCAAGGGAGGTGTGATAAAGAGCCTGTAGGCACATATTTGTTTAGCAGTTATGTTTGGGGAAATGAAGAATTTTCCTTTGAATTCATCATTAGCTAGGCCACTCAAGCACAGATATTTTTTGTGTCTCAAGGAATAGGCTCTTCAGCCAAAACCTGAGATTTTCTTTTCCTCAAACGTTACAAATGTTTCAGCAAATAAAGTAATATTTTTTCCCATGTTATTATAAAGAATATAATTTCATGAGTAAAAATTAATTACAGCTCATTTGAATCCTGACAATAAACACTCAATTAAATCTTGTTTGTATTCCACTCCCCCCAAAAAAAGACTAGATACAAAATCAAAAATTAGTTGGATGCTACTGTTACACTTTAATAGAAACTAATATATTTGAAGCCACTTAGAAAGAAGTAAATACGGTGAGTTAAAATTAAAACACCAACTCAAAATGAAACAGAAAAAGAAAAGCAAACATCAAATGTAGGTAAAAAAGAACCTCTGTACCTTTCATATTTCTTTGTTACTCTCAATTTCTTTGCTGTCATAAAAGGGACAGTTTCTGCTCTATTTGTTCCTTGCCTTCCAGTGGCTTTAATAACATAACATTGATGAGTATGGCATCAAACCTGACTTATTTTTGTACCAGGCTAACTAGAAAGCTGTTTCCTTCAGTTGTGCTATTATGGTTTTGATGGAGAATTTTGCAATTGTGACCACATTTTACATCTTTATTTTGGCAACACATTTCCCTCCCATCTTTGTAATTTCTTCAATGGCATAAGAGCACTCAATATTTCTCCCAAAACAAGCAGACATATATTTGATTACAAGAACACTAAAAATGAGCACCATGCCTAGGAAACACCTGGCACTTCCCTTTTCCTGTTCCCTGTTACAATCCTGGATCTGTTTACTGCTGTCTGCTTTCCAACTCTTTGATATTTGTAGGGGATTAGACTTGTCAGATTTGTTTGAATTGAGTGTGTACCACACTAGTCTCATTCCCCAGGCCTTGTAGGTACCTCTGAAAAGGATCCATTCTCCTTGCACTCTGTAAGCAGAGCAATCCTTATTTCTAGTGGGATACATGACTTGAAATTCCAGCTGACATTATCAAAACCAGTTGACTCCATTCCCTCTAGTATTGGCTGGGACTTACCTACTTAGAAAAGGACAGTATTAAAGTGCAAGGCGCTTAGGGCTTCTCTAAAAGTTGCTGTGATCCTGAGGGCTACTTTCCTGCAAGGTATAGTCATCTAGACCCATACATAGAGGTTCCAAAATAGTGTCTTTCTGATCTTGTAGTTTTACCAAACTGTCTGAATGAGGATAGATAATACACACAATGCTGGAAGTGGATTCAAAACTTCACTTCTTAACCTGCTTCTCTAACTCCAGTCATGCAGGGAAATTAGGTAGCAATATGACTAAATGGCCCAAATTTTCCTCCATATAGTATTCAGCTTGCTCTCACTGTGGTGCCAATGAGCCAAAAGTTGCCACTGTCAGTGGAGACTGAAGGTAGGACTGGCTATTACTGATAGATTGCCAGAACATGACACAGGACCATTTCCTCATTCACTTGAGATTCTTTCCTGTCATTTCATTGAGGCAGTTATTCACAGGTTCATAGTAATAATCTGCATGAGTTTTGAAGTCTAATTATGAATTTAAGCAATAGCGTAGTAAGTTATTACATCTCAAACTAGAACAAGTAAATCATAGTTTCAGAGCAACCAGATAGCATTTACACAAGCAGTGTAGAGTCCAGTCAGTGGAGTACCTGTTATCATTTTACCTCCTTAAAAAAAAATAACAAAATAGGGGCTTCATTCTGAATAACAATTCATATTTCCAGACTTATACAGAGGGAAACTTGATGGACTAAAAATACTTCCTGTGTTAAACTAGATTAATATGAAAGAAAAAATATTTTAGAAAGAGCATAACTATACTTAAGAAGAAAGTAGAAGTGTCATTTTCTGGTATTCCAATGTACAAAGAACTTTTTAATTAAAAGAATATATAATTACATACATAACCCTTCACATAGTGAGCTGCAAAGTTCAGTATCTTATATTTATGTTTTTGGCAACCTAGAAATACATTTTCTTGATACTGGCGTGTGATTTTCATAGTTCATCCTAAATAAGAATAGTCTTTTCTGAAACACCATATGGTATCAATTATGGAGTTGCAAAACTTTGACAGAACCTTTACAGTGTGTTACTAATTCTCTGTTACAAAAATCCCCCACATTTTGTGATGCATAATTTCACTGCTTTAAGTGAGTTGGGTAAAAATTATTTGAGAAGATAAAAGATATCAAAATTTCAGAATTTTATTAAATATTTCTTATGCTTTTTTTTATGGCACTGGATCTTAACAAGATATTTTTCCCAGCTAATTTTGACCTTTGAACTGTTCTGCTCATCTAATATAACATAAAAAAAAGGCTACTCAAAAGTGGAAGACAGTCATCTTATGTTACTTCCTTCAATAACCTGCACATCACTTTTGGAACCTGCATAATGCACCACAGATAAACATAAGACATAATGAAGCACAGTATTCTACTGCCGTATGCCACTGTTGGTAGATCTACCTTGGGACTTCATTAGTATGTGACTATTTTGCAGACAGTGAATGTACATCTCATATTGTTATAACTCTGAAAAACTATGCAAAAGTAAGAGCTGAATATTCTTTTTCTCTCATTCTTGTCAGTGGCAACAGAGATAAATTCAAATTGGTCTTTGCTGATCCCCAGTCAATAGGAATAAAAAACCTTCTAAAAATAGCCTAGTATGAGATGCATACACATAAGGTAAGTACAGTATGACTTACACCCACTCAGTGACAATTTTCATAATCCTTACTAGACAAAATTGCCTGGACAAGAAGAATAAAATACAAAATCATTAGGAGAAATTACCATTTATGCTCAGACTAGAATATGACTATACTAAGTAACCCCCAACAGTCACTCTCCCAAATTTAAAACATGCCAAAAACATAAATCATGAACTTGTACAATAGAATTATAACACAGTGAAAATTATAGACTACCAAAGTGATTTCGGTCATAAGAGACCTCTGGAGGTCTCAAATTTAGCCTTTTCTTCCATCTGACCCCAAACTGAAAGGAAGGACAACTTAGATCAATTAGCCAGGGCTTGCCCAGTCATTTGAATATCTCCAAGAATCTAGAATCACTATGCTGCTCTGTTCCTGTGTTGGATCCCCTGATGGTGATCTTTTCTCTTTAACATTTAGCAGAATTTCTTATTTTGCAACTTGTGACCATGGGTTTTTGTCCTATTTCTGTGTATTTGCAAGATGTCTCAGCCTTCAAGTGACTGTAGAGTACACTACGTCTACCTTCAGTCTTTTATTCTCCAAGGTTATCTAAATAAGTGGACTTCAGCTTCTGTGTTGTGCGTTCCATTGCCCTGACCACCTTGGTGGTATGTGGGGTACTCACTTCAGTAAAGTACAGTCTCTGGAGCACTGGGAAGCTATAGCTATCTATTTCAGATAAAAATTGTTCTGATTCTGGAGATTTTCCTTCAGTAAATGAATCCAGTTCTTTTGAAGTTCCTTGTTACATACTGTTACCATCAAAAGCTTGACTATTTCATCTAGAAAGAATGCCCTTATCCATCCATGTTAGTCTACACTGCAGACTCAAATGTCACACAGGGCTTCACAGACACATTTCAAGTAAGATCTCAAAATTATAAATATTCTGGCTGGAGAAAAATGACATATATATACAAACTTGAACTGAAACAGAAAAATAAGTGCATTAAAAACATTCTGCCATAGAAATAATTTTATCCAACATGCCATTGATCAAGTATAGAAACTGTATATTTAATGTTTTCTTTACAAAGGGCTTTAATCTACTCTCTGTGTGCAGTTTGTACAGTTTGGTTCATAAGAGATTCTGAGGTTCCAGGATATGGAAGAACTTTAAGACAAGAATATATGTAATCCCTAAAACAAGAATATACTTAATTTCTCACCTTTGGAGATGACAGTTAAACCAGAAGAGAGATTGACTCACCAATCCAGTGGGTAAGGCAACTATGCAACAGGGCAGAGCTCTGGATCTTTAATCTTTGCCCCAGTGGCTGCTCATGACTTAATTGCAGAGTGGTGATACAAAATAATGCCTTCATGCCTGATATCTGTGTCGCTCTCCATAGTGATGAATTTTAAAACCTCTTCAAGCAGAAGTAAAGTTTGAAGTCAAGCTTTCCCCATACTTAGCCTATGCCATAAATTGGATTATTAACTGAAAGTCTTGTTACCATTGTCATATTCTTCCACATTATTGTCTTGAAAGCCCATCTAAAGAAAACTAACATCATATTACTAAATCAAACACATATTACAAATTCACAAATCCAACATCATATTACTAAATCATCTGAATGTGCCAGTGCTTAACTCACCTATGGTTTATATCCCTAAAGACAGTCTCAGTAGTTAGGTGTTTTATTTGCTTTCTATTTAGTTTCTTTTTAAAGAATTTTTCAATTTTGGTCTTAAAAGCTAACTATGACAGGGAGGTGGGAAAAAAAAAAAGCAAACCAAAACCAAACAAATCAATAAACTCTAATCTTGGACTCCTTTTCATAAAAAAACAGTAGTCTCCTCACACTCCAGTGCTTTTACAGCCCTTACTGGGAGAACTGAGATTTCAGCCTGTTTGATTTATAATTGGAAATCAGAAACTATAACATTCACCTGCTGTTCATATCCACAAATGAAATGATACAAGACAGTTTCATCACTCAACATAATAATTGGCATGAACCAGCTCTGGTATGCAGTATTCAGATCCCTAAGGTCCACTAACAAGTTGCTGTAACTACATGCAGCTGTAGAGGTGAAAAAGGGAAAAACAACACAACATTTTTCATATCACAGTTGTTTTGATTAATTCATGTGGGGGAAGTAGAGAAGTCTGCATTGGGCTTTGTCTTGATCCTAGAGACATTACTGTAAAGTGAAACTGCCCCCACTGATGTCAAGGTCTCAGATTAGCCTGCAAATAATACTAGAGAAGAAACAACCAGAGAGAAGCAACAAGCTTTAGAAAAAACAAAAGAGCCAAAATTGTAAATAATCTCTTAGCGATCTATCCTTCTGGAATGTAAACTGCATTATTGAAATTTGGTACTTCACCATACAAAGAGCTAGGCTTCTTTGGTTTTAACCTACAAATTTTAAAAGGTAATCCAAATTAAGCCATTGTTAATTCTTGCCTAAGAAGAGAAAAGACCCAATTCAGCAAGATACGTCAGCAATATATGTGACTTGAAACAGCACTGAAGTCCATTCACGGCAAAGTTATTTTTGTCCTTTAATATTTTCTTTTCCAAAAAAATAACCCAAACAACAACAAAACAAAACCTCAAAATTGTGGTCACTGAAAATGTTAGAAATTCTCATAATACTTCACTGGCTATGTTGCACTTCTGTGGCTATGTTGCACTTCTGTGACTTATTGTTCCTTGATAGGGCTTGTGGCTAAGAATGCCATCAAATACTACATGCAGGAAAAAAGGGTACATAAAAAAAGAATTTAGCCCCATCTAAGATTTTCTTTTCTCTTCTCGCAGTGTAATTGAAACAAAAGGGATTCAAATGGTCATTTTTTTAAAAAGCTGAAATAGGAGAGAGTGGAGATTATTTTAATAATGAAATCCCTGCACGGACAGCTGGGAAAAAAAGAGGGGGGGGGGGGCAAAAGGACAATGTAATGGCACAGGCAAATAAGTGCTTCTAGTTCTCTTCTTAAAGATGGATGGGAGATGTGATACAACTTGATTCTTCATTACCATCAGTAAAGCTCTTAAGTACCTAGTTGTTTCTAGGCAGGTGGGAATTTTTATGGAACTGTATGCCCATTTGCACATTAAATATGTGAGTAATTTACTGGCTTGAAAACTGATAGCAACAGATGTGCTTTTCTCACAGTCATGTTGTGTGCAAACATCAGTTAACATACTGCCTTCTCTCAGTTGCATGAAGTGTCAAAGCTCTACAGGAGGAAACTGTTACCATTGGTCTTCAATTCTATCAGTTTGGAAGGAAATAATTTTCTGCTCAAAAATTTCTGTCATGAAAGGTATAATACATAGAATTCCTGAGTATCAAATAACCACTTCTAAATGTCGTATAATTTTTAAAAGGTTGTAAGAAAAATGCAAGCAGAAAAGATAGAGACATAACAGTGATTCATGTAAAAGTAAATAATCACATTTTGGGGAAAACCTCACCAATAATGTTAAATGGTGGGTTTCGAAGGTAATGTCTTGTAGACCACTGTGCTCTTTAGTTTATTTATGGTATAATGATAGGAGCAACACACAAATAGGTAAGCTCAGAGCTGAACAGGAAATTAGGCTGGCCAAGTACTGTTATATGAAATATATCTATAGAATAATCTGTTAAAAAATCAACATGTATGTAAATTAGTAACATCTTTACATAATTCTATTTATTTATTTACCTTTTATTTATTTATTTATTTATTTATTTATTTATTTATTTATTTATTTATTTATTTATTTATTTATTTATTTTGCTAAATGAAAGAGAGTGCTGTAATTTCTGATAGTATTCTGTAGTAAGACTGGATAAAAATTGAACATTTTTAACCAACTAGTATACCTAAGACAAACATGAAAGTAAAATAATGATGAAAAGGCTTCTCTTTCCTAGAAACAAATGTAAGTGGCTGGGTTTTTTATCTGCGTATCTAAACTCAGCCTTGCCCAGTGACTTGCTTTTGCAAAGCAAAAAATTGTTCTTGACCTTTTGAGCCACTGTGGCAAATGTGCTCTTTAATCAGACATGGGTCAGTGACACTACAATAGAAAAGGTGTGACTCATTTATGAAGCTGTTTTTCTTTAACATTTAACACATTAGTTATTATATGAAACTAGTCTGGGAGCTGAGGTCTGTATTTTTGAAGGCAATTGAATAATTAGTAGTCTCAGATTAAGGGAGAAAAAAACCACTAATAACAAGGATTCATTTTTTAAACAAATATAGATATGTCTTAGGTGACAAAAAGATGTTCCTTTGGGATTGTCTTTCAATCTACAATACTATACTAAGTATGTACTAAATATCTATTTTAGAGCTCTGGAAAATAATATGTTCTCTAAATAGATGGCATTTGCAATCTTTACAGTGATTCATAAACCATTTTGATGATACTCATAATGCCTGATGTCATTTCTCCCCAGACTACTGTGACTAACCCCACCTGCATTGGGACTATGTCACCTCAAACAAGGATTGGATTGCTTGCTCCATGTCATGATTTAATGCTGTAGGTATCTAAAAGTACTGGATGTTGTCTCACCTGCTAAGGAGCTTCTCATGACACCTAATTTAATTTGCCTAACTCTGCCCAGAGGGACCCTAATCTGTGCTGACAGCATCTCATCTCTCATCTGGAGCTCCACTGGCTCTAGCCTGGCTATTTGTCAATATCCAGAGATGCACCCAAGCTGATAGTGTTCATCATCAATATCAGAAAGCTTTGATGTCTGTGGGTACCACTGATGCCTGTTTATCAATTCCATATTCAGTCAAATAAAATCCATGCCTAACTGTGAGTCAGGTCACTCTCTGGAGTGACACCACACCTTCCCTGCTGACTGGGGGTATTTAGGCATTCTCCCTAAGGATTGTTTTGGTTTTTTTTCTAGCTTTTAGACAAGCCACCCCAAAACAAATGCTCAAATCTAGCCTCCTCTTTTATCTTTTATCTCAGGATGGCAATAACTATTGTAGGGTCTGAATTACTGGATTTCAGGAGGTTATTTCCAAAGCCTGTGTAATAACAAGGAACATACAAAAAATAATTACATACTATGACCTCCAGAGAAAGTCTCATTGAATGACCTTCCCTTGTATATTACAGCAAGTTGCAACCACTTAATCCTTTGCATGAAGCTTCATTCTTGCCTTCTTTTCTTTCATTCTATTTCTTTTTTACTGGAATTGTTTCTGTCACTTCTCTTTATTCAGAAACAGTGCTCCTTTACCACAAGTTCTGGAAGTCCAAAAGAAACCAACCAACCAACCAAGCAAAAAAAACAAAACAAAACAAAACAAAAAAAACCCAAAAACAAAACAAAACAAAAACAACAACAAAACACAAAACGGTAAATTTCCTAATGGCAAAGGCATCTTTCCCTTCTTTAATTTCAAATATAAGGCTTCTGCTTTAAAGGTGGGGTACAGCCAGTATTTATACCCTGCTTGTTAGTTGATTTTCCCTATTCAGACAGTGAACTCAGCAGGATAAATGGATTTCTGGAATAAAATTAATTCCATGATTTTCCACTTGAAATAGAATACCTCCATGGGATTTATATAATCGCTGAGGTTTCTGTGGCTCTTATGAAGAAATTAAAATTCACTCCATTTGCTAGAAACCTTAGTTATCTAGCTTTCATGAAACTGTGAAAGAAATGGGCTTTGTCAGAGTGCTTCCAACAATCTGTGATTCAACCTCTTATTGCACCTCATAAAGGTGATTGCTTTCCTTATCCTTTAATGGTTTTGTGTTTGCAGGTTTGCTATGAATCTAAAGGGGTTTTGGCGGTACAACCAGTTACTTTCCTACTCAGCTGGCCATTACTGTTGAATTAATTTACTGGTCTGAATCTGCTACCATCCTTAAAGGAAATGTCATATTCTCATTATATCCTTCCATTATACTAAACATACTGCCATCATTTAGGTTATGTCAGGCTCTAATGACATTTAGTGACATTTCCTGTTACTATTACGCTAGTTATCTGCTCATGGTCAGTCTGTTTCTTTATATCTCTAAGGTGGTTTCAATAAAGCTCTATGGGGACAATGACTCTATTAGCACTTATACATAAGTCTTATGTGAACTATACTGAAGATCTCCAGAATTTTTCCACTGTCCAATGTATATTTTTGATTAATTCATGCAATATCTACCAGTATAATATACTTTGAGACACTGGGTTAGGTCTGTCATGCAAAGCATTTTTAACAGTCCTTCTCTGTAGAGTAGCCTCCCTGAGAAAACATATTTTTCCTAAAAATATATTTTTAAAAAGTAGTTCTCTTCTAAAAAAAGAAAAAAAAATCCAAAAAACCTAACAGAGAGAAAAAACCCCCAGACTTATGAAACAGCAACAACTCTGAAATTCGATGGTCCCTGCCTACTAGATCTTGTCACATGAAGTTTTATTTGTCACTAAGTCATATTCATTTATACACACAAATTTCTCCAATTGGTCTGATTTGTTCAAAATTTTAAAGACAGAATGGTTTTGAAAGAAATTTGAATACCTAATAACTAAGATCTGAATACTAGATTCAGCTTTGTATTTTTGTCAAACTCACTTTAAAATGAGTGAAACAATCAAAATAAGGATGAAAGATAACTAGAAAATCTTTGGAATTACTGAACATGTTTTTCTCTAGACCTCAGGTGAGAAACAACTGGGGTATATTTGACTAAATGTATCTTAGGACTATCAGTGCTTTATCTCCCTCACATTCATTATCTGTCAGTAATGAAAGGCACAATGGGTCCTGGAGATAAGGCAGTGGATTTTGGTTCAAAATACTTTGCTACTATTCCTGGTCTTGCTTATGATCTGCTGTCTGTTACAGAGTAAATTACTCCAACTCTCTTTGTCCCAGTGTTATGAAGACAGTTACATAAAGCATTTTGAGATCTAAAGATCTTTCAGTTATATGCTATTATAATTTATTATTTATTCTCTGCTCTTCTGTGTCAGTTTTTTAAAAAGACATTCTGTGCCAACTAATGTACGCTTTTCTCAGGTATGCAATCCTCATTTGTCTGAAGAGTCGGGCTGTGAGCAGAATGAGACAGGGTTTTTTCATCTTGTTTCCATACAGTTCCTTCACAGAAATTTTCCTACATAAAAATTATGAGCTGATCACAATTCCAAGTGTGTGAGTTTTCAACAGGGAAACACAATCTTACCATATATTTTTTGGCCCTTTTAGTGCATCATTATTCAAGGTTGAATACAATGTGCTTGGCTAAACTGAAGACTGTTTGAAGCTCATTGACACCAACTGCAACAATATGGTAATGCACTGACTGATACAGCTGGAAGCCATTTTCTACCAACAGCTGCCACTGGAAATGCTGTGATGCTGAAGATTTTCTCTGCAAAGAGTCTTTGGAAAAAAATTTATACTTTTACCTTTTTTTCTTTTGTTATTCTATACTGGATTTTAGATTTTCTTTCTTTGCCAACCCCAGCTGTTGTTTTTATTAGCTTTCCTCAAAATCTGGCAATAACACCGTGAGACTCTTTCAGAGCTTTTTCTTCGACTCTTAACGCCCACACAGCTGTAGCAAATGTGTTGGGTTCTAGTTGTGCAACAGTTTAGTTAGCAACAGAAACAGTTCAAAACTTGGATGTCTACCAAGAAAAATTTTCACCTCCATTCTGGTCCCTTTACTGACTTAGATGATTTTAAAGTGGTTCCTGGACTCAAGTATATGCCTATAATCAGCCTTGTGCAAGAAGTCAAACTGGTTTTGCTTGTGCCCAATCCCCCAGATCAGCATGCTGGGCATGATCTAAAGCACTCCAAGGAGGGCATAGTACCTTGGTTTTGATGTGATGCTGGCTGTGGCTACAGGTTTGCCCTGGTTTGGAAGGTGGGCTTGGATTGTTGCCAGCATGACCTTACATCTGCTTGCAATGCTCTGCAAACACTCCCTGGCCAGCCCCAAATTTCTCCTGCAAATGGTTGCCAACAGCCTTGCCGGTAAGGATTCTCATGAAGGCAATTACCAAAGGTGGAACTGGTACAGGTTAGGGGACCAGCCTCCTGCAACGCCCAACACTGAGAAATTATATCAAGTGCAGCTGCTTGCAGAATAGCTCCAAATCAGGAAGGCAGGACAGAACCATAGCACAGAAATCATTTTGGCACAACTCCTACTCCTATTAAAATTCACACTGCTGTACCCCATCTTTCTTCCTTAGGAAAATCACTACTAGCAGCAACAGGTCCTTCAGTTTACAGGCATGCTGCAGTCTGCCTTTCTTTGCTGCAATTACTGCTCCAGTGTCAGATGTCTCTTAATTCCAGGCATGCTGTTTGGTTGTGCTGAAATCCATCATTAAAATCTTTGAAATTCCAAATATTTTCTTTATCCCAGTCTCCTATGAAGTTAAAAAGCAGCAAAGAAAATCAAATATGTTACTACTCTTTCATAATCACTGCATTTCTAGCATTTCCTGGAAGCTTGTTCTTGCAATTTAAGAGACAATATCAAAAAAGGAGAGGAGAGGTTGAATGAGTAAAGGCTTGCAAGGGAGAATAAAAAAATTAAAAGTAGAAGGTAGATCAGGTAGACAAAGACTTGATGATATAAAAAAAAATATCACTCTGTTATAGAGACAGAATTATAGAAGTAGCAGGTAAGAGAAAATAGTAAATGTGATACATTTCAGAAAGCACTTAATATTGCTGACAAAAGGCAAGATTGTAAATAGACCTACAAGGCCAGGTATTGGAAGTTACTATTCATTGTAAAGTTGTATCACATCAAAAGTTTCATGGTCAATAGATCCCATTAAAAAAAATGTAAAAACAAAAACAACCCACCCAAACAACAAAAAAACCCCCCACACCTGAGTCCCATAGTACCAAATCCTACCCTCTCCTATGGGCATTGATTACAATACCAGGGAAGGCATGACCATGGTCTTAATTAATTAAGAGCAGGGAAAAAAAAAAGGCACCAACCCAGAAGGAGAGCATTCACATGTTAGGGTAATTGTATCTAATCCTCCAGATATGACAGCAAATTGTACCTACAGACAGCAGTTACCTGATTAGCTGCTTCTGCTTTACTGCTATTGTTTCATACTGGCTAAGAGAGAACAAAGTGACTCACAGTTTTCGTTATCAGTAATAGCCTCTTACTCCCAGTGTGAGGTCCTGACTCATGATGGTTTTGTTTCCTGCAATTTCTCCTGTTCGTATGTGTAATTAATAAGCATAATATTGGTGCATTTAGTTGCTATAGAAACCATTATTTCTTTAGTTTCCCCTGAGGATTCTGAGCAAATCTGCAGTAAGTTTGACCCAACTTTGTCACCTTTTCACAGTCTTGAATAAAATAAGTTATGACTTCTGGAGGAATGTTTGAATTTCTGTCTATGAGCAAAGTTCTATAAATCTACATAGCAATTTTTCCCAGGAGAGTGCTACCAAATGTATTCTCAAGACCTTATAAATTATATCACCCAGAGGAATAGTATTGAGCTTTCTTTCATTATATGAAAACAATTAGTATTGGTAATTTAAATGTGGTTTGCTTAAAATTCCTATTAATTTGGAAATACTCTAAAATACAGACACTCAAGTACTGGAATAAACTAGGTGAGAACAAATGATAAGAAGTCAGGGCTGGACACCACTTACCTTCCCTGGAATGGAGAATACAAGAATCCCAGTAATAATGAAGGTATTTTATTCTTGTAGCACCCTCCAATGCTTGAATTTTAGAAACATCTGGTCCACATCAATGTATGAGCAATAAGAAGTTTTGCAAGCAGTTCTTGATACTTTAAAAGGATATGTGGTATGCAAATGCATATGTCAAAGTTTGGACAATGCACAAACATAATCCAGTATGGTGGGGAGGTAGATAAAAAAACTGATGGCAGTGAGAGTGACAGAGAAAGGCAGCTTAATATATAAACCACCACCACGAACTGGAACACAGGTATATCTCATTCCAAATGAATGTCCCAACATGTAGGTTAGAAAGCTTTGCTCATACCAAATAAATCTTTAGCCACATTAATTGAAGGGAACTATAGAGTCTCCTAGACCAATCTAATACTTGCAATGCCTAAAGGATTGTGCACTCACGAGATCTGTATTACAGTACCAAAATAGTGAACTACAGAGATATACTTAGGAAACCTGATGATTCCTTTCACTGTGGCCATGCTCTGAAACAAAGTCTAGCACTGAATTTTTCTGCATCTGATCTCACAGAAAAGATCTCTTTAACACTCTGTCTTGTGAAAAGTATATCACAAAATCACAGTTTCTGCGTTTGGGTGAAACTTATATATGAGATAGTCACAAAACTGTTGAGTATGATGATAATAATAGGACATCCAAATGTAGGCTCCCACACAGTTAGTAGCAGCTGAGGAAGGGGCTGTACGGGCTGCTTCTGTTTACATCCTGTTTTTTGCACTCTGTACATTTCAGCCTGGATTTTGGTGCATAATCCGTGTCTGCCACTATATCTTGAAAGCAGAAAAATTTACATTTAGTAAAAAAATAAGTATTAGTATATATATATGTGGAATCAAAACACATTTTATTATGGGCATGTAGATGTATTTAGGAGTGGTCAAAGTTCTTTAAGTAAAAGGACTGATGGATTATATCCTCTTGGACAAGATTAACACACATTAATAAAGAGTCATAACAATAAAAAGGAAAATGCTATCCTTACAAAAGCTTTATTAGTTTCTCATTTCTCTGTCTTTTCTCTAAAATGAGATCTTGACAGAGGAGATTATTTGGATATTGCTCTTAATGAGCTTTCAAGTATACCATTATTAGGAAATGTAATGAAGTTCCTCCCCTGTCTCCAATTCACTGTTATTTGTTTATTTTAGGGATGCAGAAAGGGCTGATATTTTTGCCCCATGAACTTTTTGGAATAATGGATCATTTTCTCTAATTGTTTTCTTTTTTTCTTGTTTACAAAAAGAAGGACAACTTAGTAGACATTCTGTAAAGGCCCAGGGATGTCATTATGTCATTGCTATTCATAATTGGATATCTCCATGTAATTTAAAACTATTAATGAATAAAATATAACAGTACAAGTAAACAAAACATTTTTATGAGATGGTAACAACCCTTCTGAGAACAGTTGTTACTTCTTGATGAAAATATCCATTGTGTTTCTTCGGGGTATTTAATAACAAGAGTGAGGGAAAAGGAAAGTGGAAGAGGTCAAGGCATGATCGATTTTATGTGGGAACAGTCAATACTTTTAAAGACTCAGTGATAATCTCAGAATACAGAGCTCTAGTGCTTTTGCTTTTCTTTAAGACATCCTCTTACTAATGGAGTGAGCTGCTACTATGAATATCCTCATTTGTTTCAGATGCTTTCATTACTGTCTTGCATATATTTTTACCACATTGTAAAAGTGAAATAAAATATGTGCACCCATACTGTATTGCAAAATAGCCCTGAGAAGCTTCTAGGATTATCTTTGCCAACAGAGGGTAAGAAACATGAAATAAAGGTGATGTTCCTACATTGTAATGGGCAACTAGGATGTGTGTGTTGTCTGTATACATTATGGCATATGTGATTTGATTTCAACAAATTGACACAAGTTGGTGTAAGTCTCTATTTGCCTTTAAGAAACTTGGAGACTGCTTTCCACCTTTACTTTAGAGAACTAACTAACTCTTTCAGATCCATTTACTTGTTCCACCTTCTCAAGACAGTCATTTACTACATATTATGGCAATAATTTGATGAACCGAACATAAGAGAAATAGCAGTGATCAGAATTTAACTGCATAGCCTCATATCTTTACTAGGCTGGAGCTAGGAATATAAAGAATGTAACATTGGACAGAGGCAATGCTTGTATGCCTTTAATCCTAGGTTAGATGCATGGTTTATTCTTTCCTATTTGTAAAAAAGCTTAAAACTCCTGTATACTTAACTCCTGTACTTTATTGTAGCCTAACTATGCTGACGGGAGAACATTTACTGAAATTTTCCCATGCCCTTCTGCAGTGTTCTCTACAAAGGAAAAATTATACCATCCACATTTTTCAGAGGCGATCTGTAGAATTACATTGTAAAATCTGTAGAAAGTGCATGTTGACTGGTCAGTGATGACAGTGCTGTTGAAATTAACTGGAGAATATCTGGGAATGAGATCCCATATCAATTATGATTTACTCTCCATTGAGCAGCATGAAGTATTCTTTGAAGAGATTTGAATGTGTCTTGAAAGAAAAAGTACAAATCCCTAACTCTTTTAAGGATTTAGTGATAAATACTTTAAATCTATAAGGTAAGAGCTTTAAGACATAAGTGTCTTCCCAGAATTTTATACATAATAACTACACTGGTATGACTGATATGAACTCTGTTTTGCTCTTTCCGCTTACTTAGGTCCTGGAATTCCATCAGAGGCTGGCTGTAAGGCTCAGTCTTACCATGTCAAAGCTGTTTTACACACCCACACCCTACCTTTTTAAACATGAAAAAAAAGAAAGTGCTATGGGAAAAACTTCCAAAAGAGATTAGGAGAAAGGCTGCAATCATTGAAATTGAATGGGGAAATAGAAAAGAAGATCCCAAAAGTAGGTAGGAATGCAATTATACAAAATCTTTAAAGTCAAGCTGGAAGGCTTAAAATTCCTATACAAGCAAGGGGAGTTGGGGAATTATTTAAATTAGAGAATGATGTAATCTATGTAAATATGAGTAGATGAGACTTTCCAGGATGATTACTCATGAAAATAAATCATTATTTCATCCAGAAAAGCAAATTGTATGAACCCAAACCTGATACTTATGAAACACAAACCAAGCATGTCATTATGACACCAAGGAATTTTGCCTTTTACTAACATGAATTTGTAGTTGTGACACTTTTTATAATATGAATGCTTTCTAAGAAAACTTTTTTAATGTTATAACAATGAGACATATTCATGTAATCTAGAGAAACAAATAAAGCAGAAACAAGCCAGTAATTAAGTGAAAAAAAAAGAAAAGGCAAAGAAAAAATCATAAAGATTGCAGCATGATACCAAATGAAAATATTTGGGATCAAGTCACTCCCAGTATGGGAGCTTAAGTCATTCATCTGTTTTACTCTGTGAGGCACTTTGGTGTTGTCTCTGTTTGGACTTAATGAAGGAGTCCAAATATGTGATCAGGTTCAAGAAGATCAGTTCATAAACAGAAATCCAATGTATTTGTCTTTAGTTTGACTGTCAGCTTGAAGAATTTTTTAACTTGTATTGCAGAGTAATTAATAAATTAAACTAGAGAAATGTTTTCCTTTTTTTAGTTAGCTTATTCATTTTTCAAATAAATGAGTCCAAGAAGTAGGTCAAGATATATTTAACTGTAAGTAATACTGAGGACAAACCAGGAATCCAGGTGCATAATATCATCATTGATATTAGAGGTCCTGACACAAATCACAGACCTTCTAGGAACCTTAGTGGAGAGAAATGTTATCCACACTGCAGTCTTGGAGTAAAGTTCAATCTCTTGTCCTTTTGTTTCCCTCCTCCAACTTTGTCCTTCTGTATCCTTCTTCCTTTTTTCCTTATTTTCCTTGTCTGTTTCTCTCTGGAATTCTTTCTTAAAATAAAAAAATCCTGTCTTAAAATTTTATCAATGAAAAAACCTGCATCCAAGCCTCTTGCTTTTCTCTTCATTTTAAGCTGTATGACAGTTTACCTAAACAATGTCTTTTTCTATCACTCTATATAGGTTAGTACAGACTAAAATATAAACAGTCTAAAATATTGAATGTTATAGTTTGAAGACAAAGGAAGACTTGAAAAGAAAATATAAACAATTTAATGGTAAGAATTCCTTGGTGGTTACCTGTGAAAATATTCAAGACAAAAAGTGCCCTTGGTTTTCTGTCTTTTTAAATACTTTCTGGATGTGTCTTAGGATATGTTAATTTTGGCATCCTGAGAAAAATTACTTAGAAAATGCCACCTTCAGAGAGTTAAATCTGGTATATGTGGTACATCACAATATTCAGCTAAAAATCTTTCCATTTAATATAATTTTATTTTCTCATTTATACTTCAACACAGGTCAATTAAGCAGGTAAAAGGCCTTCGGATCCATTTTCATATCTGCAAAAGTGCTTCTGTTGTATAAGAGTTTGTCTTTCTTGGGAATTACTTAGGTCTATTTGCATACAACTTTAAGCTTAATTTTCATGGAAATTACTGTTGCTTTCACAAATTTTGAAGGTTTTTTTAGACACTCATTGTGACAAGTTGTTCATTAGCTAGAGAGAAAGCCAGTCTGTGTTATGTTGTTATTAAAGAATATTTCCATTGAATACATATTTCACTATAATTCAGTGATGCATCAGTCATATATATGATTTGGAGTGGTTTCAAGAATGAAAATCAAGTATATCTTCTAGCATCTGTATTTATTGGTGCGACATTGAATTCTTTAACACTTATTTCCACTCAGAAATTTTTCTATACCTGTTCTTTAGCTGCAGTTATTTTCCTTACAAAAGTGTTAATGGAGTTCAGGAAAACTGCCAAGATTTACCTCTTAGCTTCAAAGTCACCTTTCCTATGCGGAGTAACTGGAATGGCTCAAAGCCTTTGGGACACTGCAAGCAATTTTACTGGTATTCTTGGCTGTTTACCAAACCCGAAAAATTCTTTTGTATATGCAGAAATTTCCCAATAACAAATTATTTTCAGCCATGGCTTTTCATCAACACCACAGAGGGAAATTAAATTGCACATATCTATGGCCATGCACATCACCTCTTGAAGTATAACTGCTTTAAGGCAAGTGCTTAGTGAACAGTATCAAAATTATTGTGACTATTGAACTAGATTTCCCTCTTGTTCATTGATTTCTCGGCATACTGTCCCTGTAAGCTGTGCCCTCATCAGTAATCATGTTTGTTTGCAGACTTTAAGCCTTTGCTACGGAAATAGATAGATGGGTGAGAAGGACGGAGAAACATGAAGATCTAAAAGTACCTTTTTCAAGGCCTTGGGTTTGTAAACAGTTCTAACATGCAGAACAAAATAGGATGTTTGTTTAAGGTCTCACTGGATCTACTCCAAGGCATTCTTCTTATGCATGACATGGTCTGGGGCACAGTTCTGCATGAACAGCACCCTGTCTACACACATCTGAGGTCACTTGCTGTCAACCTCAACAATGAGTATACCACATGTAGCACAAAAGTAATTCTCTCTGCTTCTGTTTTTTACTCAAAATGACAATGATCTCACAATAGCTGCTCTAAAGGAGATATTATTGTCTCATGCCTTGTTGAAGTGGTTTATAAGCTGGGGAGACAGAACAGCCTTTCTCCCTTTCTCACAGATACATACACACACAAAGAGATGTAAACATCAGCAGTATTTGTTGATTTCAGCTTCTGAACAGAAACCAAACTGAACCTAAAATTGAAATCCAGCCTCTCAAATTTTAGAAAACCTATGATGTGCTGAAGCACTGGGTGTTTCAAAGCTAGTACCAAGGTGAATTTCTAAGTCCTGCAGAGGGATGTTCTATTGGTCTAATTTAAGCACTTAAGTGAACCAGAATTTTTGTGAATAGTTGAAATACATGTAATGATGTAGCCTTTAAGGAAATTCTACTAGTCACCTACAGTTTGAGTTTAAGGTGGATACATATATTAGATTGGATCAAGTCATGTCTTTCTTTTTCCTCCAAGGTGAGGTGAGTGGAAATCAGGAAACGGGTCAGCAGCAAGGTTTGTAATGCATGCATCTAAACAGTTGCTTGTTTACATGAAATAAAACATTTGAAAAAAGAATAACCATTCTATTTCATCTTGGAGGAAAATTCACGAGATCCAACTGTTGACTATTTTTGATAGGAAGTTGCTGCCTTCTTTTTCCTCTGGACTACAGAATAAAATGTGGTTGTGAAAAAGGACTTATTATTAACACAGATATTTAGACAGAGTGCTGAGGATGAAAAGCTGCTGTAGCAGATCATCTGGTATCTTGTCATTCTGTCACCTGAGAATGACAGCCTGATAGGTTGTAGCAAGAGGCAAGGAAATTTCACTCAAAAACATCAGCAGCCCTCATGCATCTGTTAATTAAAGCAATCTGCCAGTGTTCCTCTTAGGCATTCAATGAATCAATGTTAAGCTAACATGACACATTTTCACTGCTTCTATAATAGAATTGGAGGTAACACATTTATTTATCAGGTGGCACCGATCTACACTTCCTGTCTGAGGAGGGGGTTTGATTGTCATACCGTCACCGTCTGGTCTAGGTGTAATGCACTGAAGATTTTCAATCTGTTTCAGTGAAGTTATAAAAGAGCATGTGTGCCACATGTTTCTTCTGGAACACTGAAGCACTGTTTGAGCCTTGGATTTGGTTAACAGTATTTTTGCCTTATATTTTAACAGAACTGGAGTGCAACACTTGCAGGAAGAGATCTTCAAGAAAAACATTTCTTTAGTCTGATTCAGTCACAGTGCAGGGTTTCATACAAATTTCTATTTCAGCTCTAAAGTAGGGCTTATGATTCTGACATTTTGCTTTATTCTCAGCAATAATAGTTGATATAAAAAAAAGTATTACCTTTCTATGACTGATGACAAGAACCTAACTTGAGGGACTTACATTAGGTGCCTTTACTCCTGATTGTTAATCCTCAGAGAGGTCTGAACCAAGAAAAATTCAGGTTCAGTGTTTTCCAAAAAAATTGCAAAGCATCTATTTAAGGAGAATATTACAGGTAACTAGTAATATAGAATACAGCATATAAACAAAAAGAAATGTGATAGAAACATTACATAAAAGAAACACCTAACAATGGCAATACTTTAATAAACTGAACAGAATGACTGAAGATGGAAGTTCTAAGATACTGACAAACATTTTATCAAGCCTCTAAGTGCACCAACCAGCTCTGCAATTTCTTCCCTCTCCCAGGGGTTTGACTGCCAAGACCATTACTGAAATGGAATAGCAGTATAACCTTGGATCAGGCTGTTGTGAAAATTAGCAAGGTTGTGGTGAAAAGCTCTAAGAAGTCTTGTGGAGTTGAAGCTTATTGGCTTAGGAGATGCACTTATTCACAGGCTCTTGCCCTTGCCTGAGCTCCATATATTTACATCTCTATTACCTTGCAGATTCTGACCTTGCTTTGCTGAGGTTGGACCTCAAGCCTCTACTGGGTTTGTCTGGCAGTCACCAGGCTTTTTTTTGTCTCTGGTTAAGGTCTCCAATCTGTCTTGCTTCACTTATGTGGTCTGTGGGGTGACTGCCAGCCCTGCTGTTACCCTGAACTTCCAGCTCTCCTCCTTCGCTGTGTTGCCTGTTGCCTAAGTTCCTGTGAACAATATTAATTCCTCAGAACAATATTAATGGAGAAAGATAGATGGTATACCTTTATTGAAAGCTTTCAAGTTGCATACCCAAGGTCTTTTCACACACATGCACAGGCCCACACATGCACATACGTGACCAGGGATGTTTCAGTTTTTATAACCTCTCCAGCAATTAACATATGAGATATCTATGACCAACCATGGTTCTCATTTCCCCTGGTACTCCACTCATAGAGTTCTTCAGAACTACCCCTTGGAGAAGCTCAGGACCTCTAGGCCTTCTTGAGTTTTGTCTCTAAGGTATTTTGCAAGTGGCTTCTTCAAAACAGCGTGTCCTTCAGAGTGCTTAAAAACATGAGAAAATGTTTTAGTATCTTCTAATACCACCTAAAATGTAAGCAACCCAGGAAAATACGTGTAACATATATAATCCCAAAAATCTACAAAATATACAATAGAATCCTTAGGCATCACCTTAACAACTTTTCCTTGCTGTTGACTGGCATGCTAAGAGGTTTCCAGCCTGCTATAAATGATGCTCACATAGGCTTCACACAGAACTCTGTAGGAGCAAGTAAGTTTTGCTACAGGTGGAAAACCCTTCATGTACATGACACCAGTGTCACTATAACAGGACAAAGTTGGTGCTGGTCTGCAAACGCTAACGCAGAAGCACATTAACACTGACAGACAAGCAGCTGTATCTGATTTCATTACTTAATCTGCAAGAAGACGAGATGCAATTTCAGTGTCATTTTTACCCAGAGGATAGTCCAATGCCAAAGGAAAATAATAAGTAGTGCTTCTGCCATTTCTTGCTTATCGCCATTTTATATTGTTATTCTTTTCACCTCTCTTCTTGACCTATTACGCTAAAATATTTCAACTATACAGTGCAGCTTCCAATGTATTCAATTGACAATTTGTATTAGGCATTCTTATATTCACTGAAAAGGCTAGGAATGTCTGAGAGCCACCAAGTCCATGTTTGTACAGACCTTATGCCTGAAGTGGAAGATCTGAGATGAGACTCTGTTCTGTGTTTGTACAGCACCTGCATCTCTTGACCAAGTCAAATTACAGGGGCTCCTAGGTGGCACTTAGGCCAACACTGTATGATTAATGGAGAGAAACAGGCTCCACTGAACTATTAAACCTTTGTAAACACAGAGAGGGAAGGTGCTAGTACTAGTCTGCAATAACTTTTGGCAATACATTTTCAGAGTCTGTAGAAGGAAAGAAAAGTGTCTAGCCATGCATTTCACATTTCATTGCAATGTCTCTTACAGAGAGATAAATAAATAAATAGATTTCAAGTTCTGTAATTTAAAATTGTTTTTCTTTAATGCCTTGACTAATATCAGTGCCTGTTGCAAAGTATAAATCTGAATCATCAATTTTTTAACTAGCCATCATATCAGTGTGCTTTGAAACAGCCACTCTTGACTTTGAACAGATCAGATCTGTCGGAGGAGACCCAGGGTTTATACAGTGGCAAAAATACTACAAGAGATGGACAGACGAGGACGCCGAAGTCCAGGAACCCGGCTCCCCGAATATGGAAGCTCTGCGAGAGATTTATAAGGACTCTAATAAGTTCACACCCTGTATTGATGTTTCCCCAGTTTGAATGTTATACACCCCAATATGTCTACCCTAGTCACTTTCCCTTAGTCGTTCCTTATCCAAGTTTCCTCTTCCCACAAAACTCTCTGGGTTGCAGCCCCCTGTCCTGGCCCGACCCGGCCATGGGGGCAGTTGCCGGCGGGGCCGCCCACGAGGTGCCGCTGGAGCCCGGGCGGGGGCTGTCCCTGCCTCGAAGTGCCGGAAGCCCTACGGTGACTTTCCCCGCCCATCTCATTCTCCCATTGGTCCTTTTGCTGCTCCTCCCCTCCCTCCTTCCCTTCGTTTACATGTACCCAATGAAGTGCGTTACTCCGCCCCGTCTCCGCCCCTCTTCCCCACCTACATCCGGGGAATTCCCATGCTCTCCTCAAAAGCCAGCGCGTGGCAATAAACTTGGCTTTTCCTCGTGGACTCCTGGCAAGTGCGGACTTGTTCCGTTCGGGGCGGTCGCCGGGCCGGGGGCGGGAGGAGCCGACCTCGCTTCTAAGGGGCCTGATCCTAGGGGAGCCCTGCTTGCCGCTTTCCTAGTCTTGCTCATGGAAGCAGAAACCACTCCACTGTATCAGTGGCTATTTACAATTCGCTGTGTTATGGGTTCACCTAGGTGGGCCTAAATTTGAGCTCTGGAGTTTGGACTAGGCCGAAGCTGTCAGCTGACTTGAGCTGGGCTGAGCTAACAGCTGACCTCTTCTAGCCAGTAACTTTGTTTTCCATACCACATTATGACATCATCTCCAGGGAAGTAGGAACCAGTGTGGGAGTGGTTGGGTCAGTCGCTTCTCAGCCCTCCTCTTGGGAGGACGCACGATGCTGTCCCGGGGGGGATGGAGAGGACCAGGCCCACCACTGGCTCACAGGGTACCTCAGGAAAGTAAAATGTCTTGTTCTGGGTCTCTCTTTTCTGCTTGGGTTTGTCTCCCTGGGGAATAAGTATTTTCTTAATACAGCTCCACCAGTGTATCTTAGGTTGCTGCATTTAAAGGAATGCAGACAGTGTCTTCTTGAAATGAAGTGATATAAAAATTCATGTGAGTAGGTCTTCTCCAAGATATAGTCAGAAACCTTTAGAAAAATAACACCCTTAAAAAGTAAAACTAATCTTTAAAAGACATTTTGCCTTTTATAAACTTCAAAAATCCTTTGTTTTTATTGTTAACAGAAATGTCAGCAAACTTTGGTTATTCTTACACCTATAACTACTATAGATTGTTGTGCATATGTTGCAAAGGATATCACTGTTTCCACAAAAATACAATGTGGCTTTCACTCAAGGTGAATTTTTAAAAATAGCAAAAATGCTGACAGTAGAAAGGAAAAAAAAAGAAGTCAGGTCCCAGCACGTCTTTGCAAATGACCTCATATGGTGTAATCTTGGAAGCTTATAGGCATTGAATCACAACTAGTATTTTGCATGTGATGCTGAGAGATAAACAGGAAAATATGCCTTACAAGAATTATATCTCACAATGAAATATGAAAATGTCCATGTGAAAGCATTGTGAAAGTTTCAATTTAAAATAAGAGCCAAATAACTCAAAATTAAAGATTAAACTTTACTGATTTGATGTTGCTGGTGGTAGCAACAGTATAGGATGGCTACACTTAACATAGTGGATTAATTCATCTTTGGAATAGGGCACAGATGACCAACAGCTCATTCTGAGTATTCAAGTGAGCACGTTGTATGTAAAATACTAACTTGTCAGTTTAAATCCCTGGCTTGTAAACATGTGATTAACCGCTCCAGAGTCTAATGGGATGACTATACTCTTTCCTCATGATAACAGTCAAAATTTAAACCATGGCAGTTAAAAATTGAAAAGTCTCAGAGTGATAATATCTTATTGCTGAACACTTCATGTGCATTTGCAAACATTTTTAGCATCTCACTTGCACTCAGTAAGACTGCCTAAACTAGTAGTGTTTCTAAAAGTCTTCTTAATGCCGTTTAATGAGAACAGAGTACTAAAATCTTGATAAAGAGAAACATTAATGTCAAATTTTGAGTCCTCCCTTTTCAGCGTTTGGCTATTTCTGAAAATTAGCCTTATTATTTATTTATAGGGGAAATATGAATTAAATGCATTAAATCATTTTTTTTAAAGTGACCTTACACTGAGTCCATTTTAGACAGAAAATCTGATGTAGCATTGGAAGAACTACCTGAGCAGTCACAATTAACAAGGCAAGAACAGAGCAACCTGGGTTTAAAGTCTGCAGTTGTTGAATTATTTTCCTAATCTGGACAATCACTGTAATGTACCATTGAATCTTAAAGCAGCAAAACAGTAAATTTCAGTAATTATTTCATCCATCTCAAAAAATTCTAGATTATGTCTAAATATGTATTTCTAATATTCTGTGCAATGTAGTTATAAATAAGTCCTGTAGCAAGTTTCTTGGGTACTTTTTTAGAAAACCAGAATACATCCTGCCAAACCTTCTGCAAGACAACAGATATTCAGACTGTATTTTATGTGTAGCATTATTCACTGACTCAATAAGTCAGTATATATATGATTGTTTCTATGGTGACTGTAAATTTTCATTATTTATTCAGATTCTCAAATGTATTTAATCATCTAATGTTCACCTCTCACCTCTTTTCCCTTGTGTTACAAACTATGAAGGATTCAGCAAATAGAATAAAGAAAAAGTGACTCATGATGAAATCTACAAAGGGATCTGCTGAAAGAGGTCAGGTTCAGGTGTGTTGGAACCAAAATTACTTGATTTCCCATCACCATCCTGTGACTCAGGCCTTTCAGTCAGACTGCTTGAAAGCTAACTGCAGAAGAATATCAGGGATCAGCAAAGCTCTAAAGACACGGATTTGTTCAAAATATGGACATTCCCAGCCATTTCTTCACTGTGTATATGGATATAGTTATGTCTGAGGACTCTGACTTCATACCATATCAATACTCTTGGAAACTCATTAAAATGAGACATGCAAATAGCTGAAAATGAGATTTCATCCTTTTGGTTCTAATTTAGTCCATTGGGGAACCTTTTGCTTGTCTTTTTGTTCATTATTCCTGCTGCTTACTTGCAATATTGCTGCAGTAAATTTGTTATTTTCATCTTGTTTACTTTCTTTTTCTTTCATCAGGAACATTCCTCTTCCTACCTGAATACTGAAGACTGAAAAAGAAAATATTCCTTGATGTATGTGCACCTTCTGTTGATATCAATACCAGCAACAGGATTTGATCTTTTTCTTTCCTAATGAGTTCACACCTTGCTGGTGTTCGATTCAAGTGGTGAAAGGCTGGAAATGTTACACTTCTGTGTCTTATTTCAGTAGAATCTTTCTGCCTTTTTTTTTTTAAAAAAAGCTTTTTTTTTTTTTAAAAAAAGATATTTTCTAGGAAGCAACTCTAACAGCATTGACCTAAAATGTTCATGCTGACTCACAAAATGCCAGTTCTTTGAGAAAGAAAAGTAAAAGGCAAAAAGTGGTATTGTTGTCCTGTGGGCTCAAAAAGATTTGTGGATTTAACTTCCATAGAAAAAACTGTCAAAATATGCACTTCAGATTTTGATACAAAGTAAAGAAGCAAATATAGTAACAAATTAGATATGTGATGCCTCATAATAGCATTTAATTATGATCAGAATTTTAATTATTATCAGAATATTTTCAGAACATAGTGACTTACTGGTGTAGTGCAACTTTCATTATGTTCTATATAAACTCTCAACATCTTATTCACTAGTATTTTCTTCACAATGATCACATTAAATAATGTTTATTTTTATAACCGATAACAAAGAGAAAGATCCTGGCGTACCAACCAACTACAGAGGCAAAGTGATTATGTGATGTGTTTGCCTTTCTAGTCTGTATTTGAGAAAAAATATTATTTGAGAAGGCAGCAAAATGCTTTTTAGTTTTACTGCAGTGAAGTGTCATGCAAAACTGTACTGCTATAGGGATACATCTTCATGATTAAGAGTATTATGCCTGCGTAAAACCACAGAAAAAAGACACCAAGCAAGCAGTTTATTATTAATATACTGAGAAGTGTGCGTTCGTGCTTGTATCTTCAATTCCATAGTTGTCTGAAGGGTAATTTCACTAGCAAAATGTTGAAGGTCGTTTTATTCTTCCTATTCCTTTTTACTTCAGTTTAGAATGTTATCTTTATTGGTTTCTTTTAATTTTTTCAGTCAAGCCAATTGACCTCATTTCACACTTGCTGAATCAGGTTACTGAGTAAATGACATCATGCAGAACAAAAGTTAACAATTGCTATATCCCATCAAATAGTTGATATTTGCATTTAATGTCTTTTGAAACACAAATCTGTATTATTAACTCTAAGTGAACAGACTTAAATCCAGTCTGAATTCAGCCTTTAATTACCTGGAATCTTTTCAAGATATGAACCTTCATTTTCAAATCAAAGAGATTTTTTCTTAGTCCTCAGGCAATCTGGCCTTTTGAAGTCCGTAGCCTTAAAATCAAGAGCAACAACTGCAGCAATATGTTATCAATACTACAGAAAATACTGGGTGCTAGAAAGGTTATTATAGCTACCTAGACATGAGATCCAGACTTAAACCCAGTCTTAAGAGCTATCCAAGTTCTATTTCATCATAATTTGACTAAGAATTTATGATGATTAGTCAGACTTTTCTTATTTTGCAAAGTGCAAGGGAAAGTAAAAGAGGCATCTAAATCTTAGTGAAAAGCATTCAATGAATTTAAGCAGGACCGTCTTGCTATTATTTTTTTGGAAAAGCCAGTACAAACACTTCTCAGTGTATAACACTCAGTTAAGCCATTACTACTGCTAAATGCGGCTCGTAACATACCAACCACAGCTGGCAATTAAAAATCCTGAGTAACTTATGAAAATACAATTTTACCTTCCATTACTTAAAAAAAAAAAAGTATTTTTATATATATAACTTATCAGCAGGGCTTCACAATGTGAATTTAATGATTTTTTTTGGAGCTTAGGAACGATTCATAGCAAACCTAAGATTGCCATCTTACTGTGAGAAAAGGACATGGTGTGTGTACATTATGACAATTTTTGCATTTGTAATGTGGCCTCTCCTTCCCTATATGTGAAGTATGTGAATACAGATGATGGTGTCTGTCACTTAATTAGGACTAGTTACTGTTTATTTTACACTCCTTGCTCTCTCACTACATGCCCTTGTAAAAATCACTCTCCAGCTCTCTTGTAGTCTCTCTTTTGTTTTTCATTATATTTAGGAGATTTTAATTAAATCTAACAAATATCACTTAACATTGTTTCTTGAGTAGTAAACAGAGTGCTTCTCTGTTGAAATCCCTTTTATTTTCTTTAACAAGTAAAAAGAGGTTTTTAGTTCACAGAAGGTGGTAACTGAAGCTTGCACATTTGATAATGTTATAGAAATTTTCCAGTCATTTAAACAAGGCTGAGGGAAATAAATTTCAGTCATTGCTTTTTCTTTATTGTTAAGAGAATTTTAATCACTTTTCTACAATGTTTATCATTAATATGATAAGCTATACACATGCCATCCCACCACCAGATGTTATCTTATGTTCATGTAGCCACAGATGAACAGTAGCAACCTAGTTATCTACATTATGGCCTTATGATACCAAAGAGAACAAAGCAGCACATTTCACACTGAAAAGTAACTGAATAATTTTAACAGATATTTTGGTTTGCCTGGAAATAATCCTGAAGAAGAATAAACATTTGTGCCTGCAATGTCTCTGAAAAAAAAGCTGTCTAGGCAACTACAGTTGAGACTGGGATGTGCTTTTCAAATCCATTTGAAAATAAATTTGCTGTTTTTCAGGCTAGAGAACCTACCCTTTGAGCAAATATGGAAAAAGTTAAGTCTCTTCTCCCGAGAGAAGAGAAAGTTCAGGGGTAACCTCATCATGGTATTACAGTACTTGAAAAGTGCAAAGGTTCTCCTACCACTTCTAGGGGAGCCATATGGAGAATTTGAGAGCCCATCAGTACCAATTGCAATGGAAAGGGTTTCAACTTGGTAGAAGAAAAAATTTTTTGCATTGAGAACAGCCAATCATTGAAACATGGTAGAGTACTCATCACTTCAAGTTTCCAAGATGCAATTGGACAAGGTGATAGATAGTCTCATCTAGGTTTCCTTTCCAGTGAAAGGTTGAACCAGATGATCTTTTGAGGTCCTTTCTAACCTGGGCTAGTTCTCTAATTCTAAAAATCCAGAAGAGCATGTCTGCTTCTCTTGTTCTCCTTCCTCCAGTTTTATTGGTCACAGTAGTATTGATTTGTTCATTTCTTATCCTTCATGGCAGCACACTGAAGGAATAATAAGGCCTTTTCTACTAATCACAGCAAATATCAACACCTATAATTAATTAAGTAGTAGAGGGAAGTATATGAATATTTGATTTGCAAAATACAGCTCATGGTAGCCATAAGTGGTAAAATAAGTGCTTCAAGGTTTTCTCTAGTCAACAAGAGTTTATTGAGACATAACAATTATTGTCTTCAATTTTGTTTTCTGGATTTTTTCAATATTTACAAATGGCATTTAAAATGTTTTGAGAAATTAGTTAGACTCCTTTATAATCTCACCATCTAATATGGATTTTGCTTTTTGTTTATAATACTCTGAAAACTACTTGCATGTTTATGCTTCTAGACTCCATGAAATTTCAGTTATGATATAGCTACAAAGTGGGCCAAAAGAAAATATGGATTAATTTATAAACTTAACTAAGACTAAATTCCAGATTCATGTCACAAACCTGAATTGTCACAGCCAGGAGTTTAGACGTTTCACTGGCTGAAGAAACCAATAGATATCGTCAGATGTCATCTCAACTCATTGCAATCTGATAGGCAGATGATACCTTTGTTGTGGACAAAATGTAGGACCTGGCACTTGGCCTTGTTGAATTTCATGCTGTTGGCCTTGGCCCACTGTTCCAGCCTGTCAAGATCCCTCTGCAGAGCCTTCCTACCCTCCAGCAGATTGACACTCCCACCCAGCTTGATGTCATCTGCAAACTGACTGAGGGTACTGTCAATCCCCTCTTCCAGTTCACCAGTAAAGATATTCAACAGGACTGGGCCCAACATTGATCCCTGGGGGACACCACTACTGACTGGATGCCAGCCAAATGGAGCACCATTCACCAGCCCTCCAGCCAGTTCTTAACCCAGCAGAGAGTGCACCTGTCCAAGCCACAGGCTGCCAGCTTTTCCAGGAACATGCCATGAGTGACAGTATTAAAACTCATTTCTCAAATCCAGTTAGACCTCATCCACAGCCTTTCCTTCATTCACTAGACAGGTAACTGGTCATAAAAGGAGATCATGCAGGTCAGGTATGACCTGCCTTTCCTAAAACTGTGCTGGCTGAGCCTGATCACTTGGTTGTCCTATATATGCCATGTGATCACACTCATGATCTGTTCCATAACCTTTCTGAGCACCGAGGTCAAGCTGACAGACCTGTAGTTCCCCAAATACTCCTTCTGGGCCTTATTGTGGATGGGTCACATTGGCCAATTTCCCATCATCTGGGATCTCCCCAGTCAGCCAGGACTGATGATTAACAATGGAGAGTGGCTTGATGAACTCTTCTGCTGGCTCCCTCACTACCCATCTAGTCCCATGGACTTGTGAGTATCTAAGTGGCTCAGCAGATCACTAACTGCTTCCTCCTGGATTACAGAGGGTCTGTTCTGCTCTCTGTTCCTGTCTACCACCTCATGGGGCTGGCTGCCCAGTCTTACTGCTAAAGACTGAGGCAAAGAAGCCATTAATTACCTCATCTTTTTTCTCATATTTTGTGACAATGTTCCCCCACTATGTTAAATAAAGAATGAACACTTTCCTTGACCTTCCTTTTGTTGTTGCTGTATTGTTAAAAACACTTTTTATTATCTTTCACAGAAGTGGAAATAAATTATTTGGTATATTTATTCAATATCATTAGTATTTATCAGAATGCTTTTTGTTATTATTTCTCAGTTGAAGCATTTTAGAAGCTGATTAAACGTGCCAAATATTCTTTATAGGTGAAGGTCTCTAAGCTAGTTGGAATTGTTTACTTACCAGAAGTGCTTGTCTTCTTCCAAATGCTAGAGAGGTAGTCCAGACAACCAACTAATTCCACAAGTCAAATTTGCTCTTGGCTAAATTTCGGCAGGTTGACTCATAGTAACTGGAATTGCTTAACTTCTCTTTGCAGATTTCTTCATGCATATATTTGCTTGTGCTTTTTCTGCATTGATAAGTCTGCCTTACTGCTTTTTGTCAGTTGTTGAGTTTTTTAATACAAGCCATTTCTCTTGTAGTGCTACAAAAGGGACTTGTCAAATTACGAAGTCTTGCAAAGATTTTCAGCAGATCAAAAAGGAGAGTAGTCTTTAGATCTGCAAAATGTGATCTCAAAGATGATGGGACGTAAATGGGAATTTTCATAAACTATGTTGTACTCTCAAGTCTATATAGAACTTGAAGGCTGATTGTCAGTATATTTAGACCAAAGGCTATATAATAAATACTTTTAATCTTCATTCTGAATGATCTGTATTTTCCCATTCTTTTGTACTTTTGAAAAGAACAGTCATGGTAATTATCTACCTGGGAGAACTCATTCTTGTCCAATAAATACTCATTTCCAAGACATATCCAGCTCAGTGCAATGTTGGATCTTTTAATGGCAATCACAGTATCTGGGGCTGTCTGGAATTTTAGTAGATTGCCATTAACAGCAATATATCATTCTTAGCTCTGTTGAGTGTTTTAAGGAATTAAAATAATCAGTTGCGTGCTTTGAACATGGTTTAAAAATTGTCATCATTGTATTGGCTGAATTATTGCAGTGTAAGTTTTGCCTACATGAGTTAAAAGATTTTGGTGCCCAGATTTTCACTGCTAATTGTCTAAGCTCTTTAAAAATAGTTTACCCGAAGATATTTACCCAGCATCTGTTTTCTTTTGGGATTTACTTTCATACTGGAGATATTCCTAGCATCTTTTATTCTGAGGGCTATAATATCCATGGATTGCTATGGATACACACAGTTGGATCAGTCTATTAACCTCCAAAATATTTAAGCCATGTAAGATTCAAATCAGGAGAGGGGTAAAAGAAAATAAAAATGAAACATATACAGAATAGCTGCTAGTTTTTCTTGCTACACTATAATTAACTAGATCAACAAAGAAGTGAAAATTATTTGCATATTTACTTAGATCTTCAAAGGTTGGGAAGCTTGTAAGCTTGTTCTGTCATTAAATAGTTGCAGCTAGAGTTCTTGGCACTCAATTGGCCTTTTTGCAGCCAAAACAGGATATAAAAATATTTGATGACAGTAGATCAAAGTGTGCAGTCCAAGAACAAACAAATCTAACTTCCTATTTTAGGAATGTATGTGTATGTATGTATATAAGAGTGGACAAATCATCACATGTGGAACTCACATCCTAATCTCTGATATGCACAACAATATTCTGTAGGACAAAATTGGAGCTACATGACACAAAGTATCTTCATCAGACAAAGTTCTTCAGCCTGATTCCTGAATGCAAATAGGTATGTTTTTGTTTTGATTTGTTTTGTTTTTTTACGAGGGCTCCCCATGAATCAGAAACAAACAAACAAAAAAAAATAGAATGCACCTTCATATCTTTATATTCCTGGGTGTGAAGGTCCCTGTACTATCAAAAAATCCAAACAAAGAAACAGTTTTAAAATGCCACAGGGGAGCATAGACTGGACAATCAGCACATGAATGATTGGTAGGGATGGACACACTAGATAGTGATAGTCACTAGTAGAAATGACTGTGGTGGAAGGGAAAAGCTTTCTGCAAGTTAGAGAAGTTTCTTGTGACTGGTGTATGCACAGGACAACAGCAGTCTATGGAATGAGAGATGAACTTGGTACAGATTTATGTGCAGTACTGTGAATCTACAACATCTAGACTTTAATTAAGACCAGATTTTCTCTAGATATAACAGAATTAAGGTCCATAAACTGCCATCAAAATGGAAGCACCAGACAGCATAAAAGACTAGGTATATATGCCAAGTAGCAGTTTAAAAAGAAACAGAGAGAAAGCCCTAAACAAAGTTGAAAGAAAATGACTGTGAGTACCAGCATTAAATCAGACAAGGAAACAATTAGAGATTAATTGTTCAAGATCAGGAAGAGAGAAAGTAATAAAAAAGTAACACTTGCACAAACAACAAAACTGAAGGAAATAACTTATAATCTGAAAGACAGAAAAACAGAATGGAGTTTTATATCCCGATATTAAAGTCCAGAGTCAAGTAAAGCAAGAAAAGACTTTTATGTAGTCCAGCATGGGATCCCTCCTGTAAAACTAGTACAGTCCTTGTGTGGAGTAACAGAGCACTTCATGCTCCAGGGGCTGGTGTGTCTGGCATAAATCCCCACAGAACAACAGGAGGACAGGAAGGAAAGGAAAGAGGTAGAGAACCAAAGGAGGAAAACATGGAAGAAAAGAAGAATGAAAAAGGATGGAAAGGATGGAAGGAAAAGAGGAAAGAGAGAGAGGGGCAAGGAGAGGAGGAAAAGGAGAGAGGCAAAAAAAAGAGGGGCTGAAAATAGAGGAGTCCAAAAATAGATGGGGGGGGGGGGGGGGAAGGGGGAAGAAAAGAGCTTGGGGACAGAAAAGAGGGGGGGAAAGTTCAAATATAAGAAATTTCTATACTTTCATAACATTTTTAAATGTATAGCTTTGTTTCTAAATTTTGTTAATTAAAAAACATTAGGAGCTTATTTTGAAATTCATCTTATCTTGAAGCAGATACTACAATGACCACTTATCCCAATCCAATTAAAATGGTATCTTTGCATCAAAAAAAAAAGTATTAGAATAATACTGCAAGATTTAATTGAATAATTTTAGACTTGAGTAGTATTTCATATTGATTTTTTTTAAGTAAAGGTATGTTAGTTCTTCATGTATGCTCCTTCGCTTTTTCTAAACATATTACATTCTGTTTATTGAAGGATTTTCTTGTCTAAAATGACTGTTAAAATTAGAATCATAGAATCGATTGGGTTGGAAAAGACCTCCAAGATCATCGAGTCCAACCCTTGGTCCAACTCTAGTCCATTTACCAGATCATGGCACTCAGCGCCACGTCCAATCTGCGTTTAAAAATCTCCAGGGATGGTGAATCCACCACCTCTCTGGGCAGCCCATTCCAATGCCTGATTACTCTCTCTGGAAAGAATTTTTTTCTGATATCCAACTTAAATTTTCCCTGGCAGAGCTTAAGCCTGTGCCCCCTTGTCCTATTGCTGAGTGCCTGGGAGAAGAGACCAGCCCCCACCTGGCTATAACTTCCCTTCAGGTAGTTATAGACAGTGATGAGGTCACCTCTGAGCCTCCTCTTCTCCAGGCTAAACAACCCCAGCTCCCTCAGCCTCTCCCCATAGGGCTTGTGCTCCAGTCCCTTCACCAGCCTTGTTGCTCTTCTCTGGACTCGCTTCAGCACCTCAATATCCTTTCTGAACTGAGGGGCCCAGAACTGAACACAATACTCAAGGTGTGGCCTCACCAACGCAGAGTACAGGGGAAGGATCACTTCCCTGGTCCTGCTGGTCACGCTATTTTTGATACAGGACAGGATCCCATTGGCCTTCTTGGCCACCTGGGCACACTGTTGGCTCATGTTGAGCTTCCTGTCAATTAGTACTCCAAGGTCCCTTTCTGCCTGGCTGCTCTCCAGCCACTCTGTTTCCAGCCTGTAGCGCTGCAGGGGGTTGTTGTGGCCAAAGTGCAGGACCCGGCACTTGGCCTTGTTGAACTTCATCCCATTGGAATCAGCCCATCTCTCAAGTCTATCCAGATCCCTCTGCAGAGCCCTCCTGCCTTCCAGCAGGTCGACACTCCCTCCCAACTTGGTGTCATCAGCAAATTTGCTGATGATGGACTCAATCCCCTCATCTAAATCAGCAATAAAGATGTTAAACAGGACTGGACCCAACACAGACCCCTGGGGAACACCACTAGTGACCGGCCGCCAGCTGGATGCAGCTCCGTTCACCAGCACTCTCTGGGCCCGACCCTCCAGCCAGCTCTTAATCCAGGAGAGGGTACACTTGTCCAGGCCATGGGCTACCAGCTTTTCCAGGAGTATATTATGGGAGACAGTGTCAAAGGCCTTGCTGAAGTCCAGATAGACCACATCCACAGCCTTCCCCTCATCCACCAGGTGGGTCACCTGATCGTAAAAACAGATCAGGTTGGTCAGACAGAACCTGCCCCTCCTAAACCCATGCTGGCTGGGTCTAATCCCTTGTCCACCCTGAAGGTGCTGTGTGATTGCACTCAGGATGAACTGCTCCATAACCCTGCCAGGCACGGAGGTCAGGCTGACAGGCCTGTAGTTGCCAGGATCCTGCTTGCAGCCCTTTTTGTGGATTGTGGTGACATTGGCCAACCTCCAATCATCTGGGACCTCCCCAGAGAGCCAGGACTTTTGGAAGATGATGGAGAGCGATTTGGCAAGCTCTTCTGCCAGCTCCTTCATCACCCTGGGATGGATCCCATCTGGTCCCATAGACTTCTTAGGATCCAGCTGGCTCAGTAAGTCCGTAACTATATCCTCCTGGAATACAGGTGGGCTATTCAGCTCCCTCTCCCTGTCTACCAGCTCCAGAGGCCAGTTGTCTTGAGGGCCACCTGTCTTACTGGTGAAAACTGAGGCAAAGTACGTGTTAAGTACTTCAGTCTTCTCCTCATCTTCCTTAACTATATTTCCCTCCAAGTCCAACAGAGAATACAGGTTTTCCTTGCCTCTCCTTTTGTTATTAAGGTATTTATAAAAGGACTTTTTGTTATCCCTAACTGAAATAGCCAAATTTACTTCAAATTCCACTTTTCTTTCCCTAATTTTTTCCTGCATGACCTAGCTCTATCTGTAAATTCTTCATAAGTAGCCAGCCCTTTTTTCCATAGTCTGTAAACTTTCTTTTTATCCCTGATTTCTTTCAGAATCTCCCTATTTAACCAAGCTGGCCGTCTTCCCCTCCGGCTGGCCTTTCGGCACACTGGTATAGCCTGTTACTGTGCACTCAAAATTTCCTTCTTAAAACATGTCCATCCCTCCTGGACCCCTTTGCCTTTAAGTGTTGTTTCCCAGGGTATGCTCTGAATCAGTTCTTTGAATAGGCCAAAATCTGCTCTCCGGAAGTCCAAAGTAGAGGTTTTAATGATGGCTCTCCTTACATCCCTGAGGACTGAAAATTCTATTATTTCATGGTCACTATGCCTCAGGCGACCTCCAACCACTACATCATCTACCAGCCCCTCTCTGTTTGTAAACAGTAGGTCTAGCAGGGCCTTACCCCTGGTAGGCTCATTTACCAGTTGATGAAGGAAATTGTCCTCTACACACTCCAGGAACCTCCTTGACTGCCTCTTCTCTGCAGTATGAAGCTCCCAACAGATATCTGGCAGGTTAAAGTCACCCACAAGAACAAGGGCTGGAGATTTTGAGACATCCGCCAGCTGCTTGTAGAACAGTTCATCTCCTTCATCATCCTGGTTGGGTGGTCTGTAACAGACTCCCACAAGGGTGTCAGCCTTGTTGGCCTTGCCCCTGATTCTGGCCCACAGGCACTCAACCTTGTCACTGCTGACCTCAACTTCAACAGAGTCAAGAGACTCTCTAACATATAAAGCCACCCCTCCACCTCTCCCTCCCTGCCTGTCCTTTCTGAAGAGCTTGTAGCCCCCCATAGCAGCACTCCAGTCATGTGATTCATCCCACCTCGTTTCTGTGACAGCAACTATGTCATAGTTTTCCTGCTGCACTATGGCTTCCAGCTCCTCTTGTTTGTTTCCCATACTGCGTGCATTGGTGTACATGCACTTCAGCTGGGCCATTGATTTCATTCTCAACTCGGGCTCTATGCCCTTAGGCCTATCTCTGGAGAGCCCAGTTGCCATCCCTTCCCCCTTCAAACCTAGTTTAAAGCCCTCCTAACCAACCCTGCCAATTTATGGGCTACCGTTCTTTTGCCCTTCCTAGATAAATGAAGCCCATCTGCTTTGACGAGACTGGGCAACACGGACTTTGCCCCATGATCAAAAAACCCAAAATTTTGAAGATAGCACCATCCCCTAAGCCACCTGTTGGTAAGCTGGGCTTTCCTAAACCTCTCCTCATTCATCCCAGCTAGCACAGGAACTGAGGCAATTACTACCTGTGCTCCTGTCCCATGAAGAGATCGGGTCAGTGCCTTGAAATCTTTTTTAATTACTCTGGTACTCCTTTTATTAATGTCATCACTTCCAACCTGGACAACCAACAGCGGGTAATAGTCTGAGGGTTGGATAAGCTTAGGAAGTCTTTTAGTAATATCCCTCACCCTGGCCCCAGGAAGGCAGCAAACTTCCCTGTGGAACGGGTCTGGCCAACATAGAGGGCCCTCAGTTCCCCTCAGAAGGGAGTCACCGATTACAATAACCCTTCTCTTTTTCCTCTTACCTGTAGTTGTAACCCATCCGGTAGACTGGGGGTAACCAGAAGACCTTGTAGACAGATCCTCCTCCTGACTGTCCTCCATCAGACTGTCTAAGTCCAGGGCCATATACCTGTTTTTAAGGGCACCCTGGCAGGTGAAAGGGGTTGAGAGGGGGTGTTTTTGCCTCTACGACCAGGCACCTGTTTCCATTCATCCCTATCCCTATGGTCTGTTCTGTCAGCCTGATGGCAGGAGGGGCTGGGCTTCACCACCTCCTGCTGGGCTTCCTTAGGAGTGGAAAGGGTGTGACTCCACCAGTCAATTACCCTTTCACTCTCCCTTATGTTTCTGAGCCTATCGAGCTCTTCCTTTAGCTCTGCCACAAGACCCAGCAAATCGTTCACCTGCTCACATCGTATGCAGGTGCTTCTCATACTGTCCTCTGGTAGTAGGTCCAGGCTCAAACAGTCTATGCAGCCAGAGACCTGAGTGGCTGCATCCTTTTTAGAGGGTTCTGTCTGTGTTGACACCCCTCTACTGGTAACAGGAGCAACAGCTTTCATTTTTTTGGGAGGCGTGACTGCCTTAAGCTGTGGGGAAAGGTAGAAAAGAGAAACAAACAACCAAACAGTAAAAAAAAAAAAAAAAAAGGGCCGCAGAAATACCCAGGCTTCTGCCCTGCCTCTTCGCCCTGCCTGTGCGAACTGGCGTGCCACACCCTCGCTGACGTGCCACGCCTGTTTGCCCATTCCTGTTCGCCGCGCTCCAGGTCGCTTGCGCTCCCTAGAGATATTATTAAAGCCTTCTCACTCTCATGCTAACTAGCAAGCCACGTCTTCAACTCCCCTCTGAGTCACCTGCTGATAGCCAAACTGTACAAAACCTTCTTAAACCATGACCATATTTTCTGAACCAGACCTTAATCTTGCCAGAAGAATGTGTGTTTTCTTATAGCTATGGGTTTGGCATTATCAGATGCCAACTTTATGTTCTTTTATTCTGCATTAAATGGGTTTTCCAATATGTACTGACATTTTTTAATAATAAAAGACAAAACTAAGTGAACTAGATAACAGATGTGCTACGCTTGTCATGCTTAATTTATTTAAATTCTGAAATTTAAACTAATTGTCCAGTTTTTCATTTTAATTTGTCAGTTCATCCATCCATTTTTTGCACCTTTCAATGCCATGATTTTTGAGCACCTAGTATAAATTTCAAAGAAAATTGGTGCAAGCCAGTTCTGAGGTGTGCCTAATTTTAGCAGATATAACTTCCTGAATCCTTAAGGTGACATTTTTTTAGTAGGGCTAAAAACTGCTCTCTGGGATTCTCACTTTCAACTAACTTTACACAATGGCACCATGCAGGCAGTTACATATTTAAAGGAGAAGATTCAGTTCTATTTGAAAAGATACACTTGCCTTCTTGAACTTGTTTCTATTAATCTTTTTCAAATTGTGAATAATATTGTATTGAAAATTTATAAGACCTTTTATGGATTTAGAAAGAATAAATGAAAAACATTTAGCAAATATATGCAATAGCCAATAAGCTGCTGAAATAATGCAGGTATTTTTTGCTACTGAAATTGAGTCTCGCAACTCAGTCTTTTGTATCTAGAACTTCTTGCTGGACTCCAAATTATTAATAATTAAATATATTGTGGAAAATATGTCTGTCAACCATACAAGTGACAAATCTGGGATGGCTGAAATATGAAGACAGGGGATAATCAACTGTCAAAGTTGCTTATGTTCTCCTTTTTACCTCTGTTTGTAATTTTATACCTTATCTCCCAATGACTCATTAATTATAGGTTACTGGCTTCCCCCCTTTCCACTCCTTTCTTTTTAGTATGTCTCTATTCTGTCACTCTAACTGTACCAAGAGTACTGCTCAACAGAGCTCAAGAAAAACAAAATAAGACAAAGTGAAAAAACTGTCCATAATCCCACAGGGAAGCTGGTAAGGGAAAGTTGCTACCTGAATGTTTCAAATGGAGTCAGAGCAGGGCTAGGTCTACAGTAAAAAGCTGAAGCAGTCCAAAAACATTTATATTGCCAAAGTGCCAATTAACAATCGCATCATTAGTGTTAATCAGAAGCTGCGCTTTGTCATTATAGCTATTAGAAGTGCACATCTGGAAGCTAGAGGAGAGCAGTAGACTATTACAAAGTGAAAATTGAGCTTAGGCTGTTTTTTAGGTGCAATGTGTGAGAAAAGCTGCCAAGAGTTAGTAATATGGAAAGATTTTTTCAGAAAAATTGCTTTCCTTTTCTCCTCCTTGATTCACACTGGGTTATGTCATCCATTAACCAGGGATCCCTATGGCAGTACTGCATTCACTGTCAGTGGAGGGAGACATGCCTGTCTCTCCCTACTTTCTCAGAGAAGAGGGTAACCATTTGTTTGCTGCAATTGTCAGCACAGCTCGCACATGCACTTACAGGGGTCTTGCTCCTCATTACCATTCCCTCCACCTGTTTGTTCTCCCAGTAACAGTTTAGTCCTTAAGTAAAACTAAGGAAGTAATTTAGCAATCAGTCATATTGCAAATGTAATTTTGGGAAATGATGATTTCAAGGCATTTTTGAATCATATTTTTTTTTCCTTTGGAGAACAGAATCAGACTCGGTTACTACTGAATACTTTCCTGTTACTGTTTTTTGCTTTATAGGCTTTTATTATTGTTTCATATGGACCACATAGGACTAAATTCTAAAATTTATGGATGCCGTATTTATAGTACAGATCAGTGAACAAGCATCAGGAAACATCACTTTTATAGGGGAATTAAGTGCAGTTGTTATAGCAAAATTTATTGTTTAGTCCATGAAAGCTCCATAGACTTCAAAGGTTAGGCCACAAAGTAATAAAGATAGAACATCACAATCATAATCTCAATAAGCAGTATAACATGGCTATAAAATAAAAATGGACAGAAAATGACAGAAATATATAGGCATGACTAATATAATTTCCAGTTCTATTAACTTTGTCTATGAATCTGGAATGTGATTGCTGAATTATAGGCTGCCAGAAGTAGATTTTAAGGTTTCCTTCCTTTCTTCCCATACGTTTCCTGAGACCTACTTTGAAAACACTCTTACTCCATATTGTCTTTGGAAAACAGAAGAGATCCATCCTATATTGCATGGAAACAAGAGTCACTGTGGTCAAACAAGCAGAAAATACAGCCTCACAGCTTACCAGCAAAATTTATTGTGCTACCAAATAGCCTGTCTATTTTTCTTTGTTCACCATAAGACTACAGCTCTCTAACAGAATGTAAATAGATATAAACCTGTGACCAAGTCACAAGGGCAACTGGCAGCAAGGAAACACAATGTAACATTAAATGCTGTTACATAAAATCATGTCCTGGAGTTTTAAAAACAGTCACCTGATGAGCCAGCATACGCCAGTGCTGTATAACATTGACTCCTCATTAAGAATATGCAATGTGTTAAGTAGCTAAATCATAAATAAAGATAATGGTGCCCTCATGGGACATACCTGCATTCCAGTTGCATGTAGCTACACTGAATTGTTGACTCACCCTGAGAACACTGCAAGGCCACATTTCCAGCCACAAATACAGTGTAGCTGTTTGAGCACCCATTGGAGCATGGCAGTACCCCAGGTGGCATAGCCAAGCTTGCCATCTTGAGATCATCACACCTCACGCAGTACGGACAGTGCATGCACCTGGACACCACCAACTCAAATACCTTCAACCTGCCTGCCCCAGTGCCTGCCAAGCAGCACACCTACTGCCAGGTCACTGCACCAGGCTGAGTGCCCAGCATGCCTGAGTCATGTCCCTCCACACAATGGCTGTGGAATAGACACAACAGCCAGGGATCTCCTGCCAGAGTCATCTCATGGCCCATTGGGGACAGACTTCACATTTTTTTCCATACAGACAGGGTATGTTGCAAGAAATTAATCCAGCTGATAGATCTGCATGAGAAGACTCCTCCGTGGTGCCAATGCAGAGTCAACATCCAGCTATACCACAGTACTTGCTGACAGCACCCCTTGGAAAGAATTCTAATGTTATAGTTCTGCTAATAGTAAACTAAAAATAATAGAGAATTTCATGCTGCAGTTGGTTTTAAATACAAATATAAACTCACAACATAAATATCATGGAAAGTATTAAAATATAAATATTGCCAGCTGTACTATTTTAGCCTGTTACACACCTAACATGGCTCTAACCTGCACATGCCATGTTTCAGCCTTTCTACTTTTGATCTTCAAAATTTGCAGGCAACTTTGTATCAGTCCAAGTTTTCTGATTAACCAATTGCTTCCCCCAGCTCATATCAGATATCATAGCAATGAACATGTTGGCGACAGACAGAGACACAAACTGCCAGAGGATGATTACCTACAAGGCTACCCAGTTCTTAGGCACATCAAGCCTAGGAGGCATTCTTCCAGATTTACAGCTTTGTTGTGTTCCTTTCAAAATATTCATGAATCATACAGAGATATGTTCAAATATTTCTTACAGAGCTATTCAACACACCCCACCTTTTTGTTCAAAACCCATCAAGACTTACGTTGTGTCTCAGATTGCATCTTATTGAACCTACTTTTTGTGTTGAGTAAACACTAATATTTACATCTACAGAACTGAGTATCTTCCTAGAGAGAGGACTGAAATTACTCAGAGCAGCTGCATCCTGCAAAATTAAGGAAGGCTATGATGAAAAAGAATTTAATACCACTAAATAACAGGTCTCTAAATTCCAAGGAATATTAGTGATCTCAATATTACAAACATAAAACTTTTAAGTCATTGCTAGGACTGTATCTTTTATCTGTAATGAAAAACTGTATTTCCTTTTTGCTTCACTGTCATCATTATTGTCGCTCCTGTAAGCTATGAGATAATATGCTAACCAATTAAGAAAGCAATAGTTTATATAAAATTTTCTATCTATCTACTGTCTGAAAAGAATATGAGGTATATGTGGTGCTACTCACGTTCTATTGAAGTAGTTTAATTGTTACAGGAGGAAAATTTAGAAACATGATTTAATTTTTAGTGAATAGGAAGAACAACTATTTGCCTCTTTCACCTTCTCTCAGAACTGCACAGGAGGAAAATTTCTCTGCTATCAACTCAGGAACTGCTGCAGGAGCAAGTGCACCCTCAGGCCATGTGGCATTCCTGAGGAGCAATAAGAAGCTTTCATTTCAAAATCTCTTTAACTATGTTTATTCACAACACCTACCAACACATTGCATCACCTTATCAGCACTGAACTCTCTACCAGGGGCTGCTGGGCTAAGCAAAACCCCCTGGATTCTACATTAAACCAACACAGCATAAGTGTGCCTATCTAGTATTTTCTGCTCCTAGATTTATTCCAGCATGTTAGCTGCTGACAAGTGGGGCTTTTAGTCTGTTCAGAGATTATGACACAGACATTATTTATGGATAGAAAACCTGCAAAAATGTATTTTTTTGCCTTTATGCATTTGCTGTTACAAAATAACAAAAGGCATTCTGTCATACACCACAGTAACAACTAGTGTGAAAAATTATCTCTTTATAGAGAAGTATTAAAAAGCTATTTTATAATTAAAAATGGAAAATTGTTTCAATTTTATCATAAATTTCACATTTTTGTAAAGTGAAATTTAAAATAAATAATATTTACAGAAAATGTATGATATGCTGATAATTTGTGCAGTCATGAGTTTAATCTGTCAAGTTAAAGAGGCCCATGGGCTAAAATTCAAAGTTGCTGTTCAACTTCAGACTCTTGTTTCCTCAACGCAAAAGCAAGAAAGCATTTAATTATCATCTCCAAGGGACAAATAAGCTTCATATCTATCATCATGATAAAAATCAGACTAATTTATTCTGATATGATCATGTCTTTTCATTCTGGTCTTCAACCAACGCTAGAGATAAGCTTAGAAGAAAAAGATGGATAGGATGAGGAGAAAAGAAATGGAGAAAAATCAAATTACAGAAAATAGGAGAGAAATTACTTAAAAGTAGCAGAAAGAGAGGGGTAGAATAAATACCTTACAGTATCAGCAGAGCTGGTTGAAAATTACATCACAACTACTTAAATGTACATGCACACAAACCCTTCAGAATTTAAGTGTTATCTTTACCAAAAATCTTCACTTTTTCAATGTCCTAGATATTAAAGGATTTTGTTACAATGCAAAATGTAAGGCACTTCTGCATATTATTGAAAAATGGTTTGCTAAATCCTCCAACCTAGGTCAAAGTAAGATTTGTTTTCCCTCTACTCATTAACACTTTTAAAAAATAAAATAAAATTTGCTATTCACCTATTTTTACAAAAATTATTTTAATGATACATGTTGCATTGAGCCCAACAATTTACTTGAACAGAACACAGGCACACAGCATTGTAGTACCAATATTGGGCAAGAGAGAGGCAGCAAACAATATACAGCAGGATGTTGTTCTCTCCCAGCTCATGACACAGACTGCAATTCATTATACAAATGTTGCTGATGAAAAAGGCTTGCTAGTTTGCTTAAATGTACTGGCTTAGTTTGCTGCTTTAAATTATTTTAAATTACTATTTGCCCCAGGAGGTAAATACAAATCTCACCAGGAAATCTCTCCCTCCTCTGCCCTCTTCCTGTTGAGTTGTTATCCTTGCAGGACCTTCTAGACACAAAAGGAAAATTGGTTCTTTAATTGATTAAATTAATTGCTTATATTTTGTTAGTTGGTGATCTTTGCAACTCTCCTGCATAGGATGGAGGAGGTTTTCATGCAACAGTGCAAGGAAAAAGTCATGTCTAAAAATAACTTATTGGAACTCACTAATTCAAAAGCAAATTGAAATTCAAGAAATCAAATTGAAGCTTAGTTGGACTGTAAAACTGCCCTCTCTGGGCAGTTTGTTTATACATGCTTTGTCTTCAGGATGCTCTAGACTCACAAATGGGCCAGCACATAGCTATACCTTCTCCATGAACATTGTCCAATGCTGAGGGGCCTCACAACCTTGATATATCCACTCCCCACTTACTTCACCACTTAGGGGTAAGCATAATATGCCAAAAGTATGGACAGTGTATTTCACTCTCATCTCCTCACAGATGCTGCAGATTTCAAGCTGTTGTAAACAGAGCAAAATCAAACTCTGATCTGCTCACAGAAATATGAAACCATCGTGTATTAGGGACTATGTCTAACCTGACACTGTCTACCCCAAACCTGAATTTATTTTTTTGAGTCACATCATGTAAGAAAAGAGGAAAGGAGAAACCATAACCAGGTAGGCTTGAGAAGGAATCCCACATGATCTCATAGACCCTAGGCAAAGAAACTGCCTAAAAAGTGTAAATTACTCTTAATATCCATGTCTGTACTGGTAAAAGAAAGTATCTGGTGAATCGTGGTGAAAGTATGACATGATAGTGCAGCAGGACTAGGGTAGGGTAGACTTTTTACCTACAAGTCTGACTTGTAAATCATTCCTGCTAATGAATAAATTGAGTGAGTGAGAGAGACTGGCTGACTCACTGACTGAGGTGTGCACTCTGAAAGGACAGAGATTGCCCCCTCATGAAGAGACCCCTTACTTAGGATATACCTTACTCCCTCCCTTACTCTATGTTATTTTAGTGGTTGAATATATGAGGGTTTATACACTTAAAGTTTTTAAGCTCAAGAGGGGTGTCATTGCTCTACTTTGGCTTAAATTTAGGCAGATCCCTTTCTAAGTATTTGCAGGTGTGAATTTATCTCTCACAAGCAATTACAGTACAATTTTTGCCTGTTTTTAGGGAAATGACTACCTCTTCTCAAAATAAGTTTCTAAGAAAAAGGTTACTCATATCAGAAGAGAACTGCTAACCAGTAAAAGCTGGTCAGAAGGTGCCATACTGTCTTCTCACAGGAAAAACTCTCTTATCCAGGGCAATTTCACAGAGTAGCACTTTGCAGTCTTCTGTAGCAGAAGGACACACTCTTTGACAACTGAATACAGTAAAATCAAGATAGACCATGAAAAAAAGAAGATTGAAATACCCAGCTCTATCTTTTCTCAATGTGATACCCAAGAACCATTACATGAGAACTCATGAACTCTAGTCTACATTTCAGCAATATTATTTTCTTAACTACCTAAAAGCATTATTTAGAAGCACTGCAGGATTTTTACCATTATTTTGAAGGCCAGAATACCACATGTCTGTACTGAGTGGTGCACTTGATCAAATATTTTCTGTCTCCTCACTTAAACATTCTTGTTTCAGATAAGCAGCACTTAGGGCAAGAGAATTAAAAAAGAGAAATTGTTCATTGAGTTTAGATGCAAGCTTATCTCTCCAATACACAAATTACAATCTCATTTCAACATCCAAAAATATCACAACTGTCACCAGCGGGCAATGAAGTTTGGTTTTTTTTATTTTCCTCTCTCTCTGTGTGGAGAGTTCAGACCAGCTGTTCTGCCATGGCTAGAGGTAGTTGGAGGAGAAATCTATAACACTCATGGACAGCATAGAGATGGGCAGACAAATAAGCTCCTCAAAAGTTCCTGAAGCTACTTCTGTCTTCTAAAAGGAAAACATAAAATTGTACCACACTATAAAAACCTAATCATCATCCAAACAACTGTTAAATCAGCAAAGAGAAATTACTGTCTAGTCCAACACAAATAACTGTTTCTTTTTCTCATCTTTTTGTCATCTGTCTTTCTGACATCTGGGTGACTCTGTGTTTGCATCTCATTCATTTCTTTTTACTGAGTACTGTTTCAGAGCATCTGATCTGCTGTCAGTTTGAAGGCAACAGAACCTGGAAGGACTCACTACTGAAAAACAAGATCCATGGGAGAAGAAGGAGGATCCAAGCTGGCCAAAGGAAACAAAACATTGAATACAGCATGGTGTATGAAAGCAGTGATACATTCACTTGTTGCCGTTGCTGAAAGGTCTGTGCTTTGACTACAGGGATATGAGCTGGAGGATCACATCTAGCAGTGTTGCTGGTAGTACTCTCATCCAGCATATACTGTAGTGGACATTTGTAATGTTTAATTATATTGACAAGACAAGCACAGAAGGGACAAGTACACAAACAGACACATAGCACTGAAACGGAAAATCTAATCATTAAGCAGAAAACATTATTTTGAAACAGCTCGTGGACAGAGCAGGATGAGGCTACTACAATCATCAGAAACTTACCACCTCAGCTGAGACAGAAACCAGAGCTGGAAAGATTAGCTGGAGAAAGAAAACATGGTTTGTTTGTTGGGGGGTTTTTTTCCTATTTCCTATTGGATAGTGTTTTTTCAAGGTTACTCTATCAGTCATATTTGTTTGGAATATTCAAAACATAGTATGACCTTAATTTTGAACTTCCAGACTGAATGTCCCATGATATGGAAATTAAACAATCATAAGAAAAGCCAATTGAAGTGAGCTTTTCCTTTCCCCTAGTAATTTCAATAAGGTTTTATTTGTTTGTTTCGCCATGTTTTGTTTTCCTCAATTAAGTACTGGAAAGGGCAGCCTGTCTATAAGAATATCTGTGGGACTAGGACATTGTAGGGGAGTGATAAGAAAGGAGATGACTTAGATGAGTCTGAAGAAGGAATGAAAATGCTCGGTGAACTGTGACAGCCCTTGATCAGTTGCCCACATATAAATCGTTATAGCTGATGCATTTAAAAAGTTCATTCTCTTTCCAGAGATAGATTGTGCAAGAGGCTTTGTGCTTAGTGGTCCAAAGAAATAAATGCCAGCTCACAATTTCAGGGCTGGGTCGGCCTGTTACATAAAATTTTATATCTGACTGGCAAAAAACTGAGATGACAAAAACATGCAGAATAAATTGCTGAAACTGAAAGACTGGCAATAAAGAGATCTGCAGGTTCCTGGTCAGAACAACATATAGTGCTGGAAGAAACTGAGATACCTCTGAAAGGCATGTTTATGGCAATATTTTCAAAAAGTGTTTGATTTGAAATTAGCTCAGTTGGTTAAAACTTGGTTGTAATAATGTCAAGATCATGGATTCAATCCCCTGTATGGGCCATTGACTTAAGAGTTGGACTCGATGATTCATGTGGGTCCCTTCCAACTCAGAATAGTCTGTGATTCTGTGATTTATTATGTTTAATGAGGGTGGAGTGTCAGTCTTTAGTGTTCATGGAGTAGTCACCAATGGGGTGATTATGTGCCATTTTCATTTTTACTTTTTCCAGACCATCACTTCCTATGATTTTAGGGTTGGTCATATCTGTATTTGAGTTTTGCTCTCCATGTCATATGAGGCATCCTAAGTGGACTAGGCTAGCAAAATACAACATTTGATGAGATTTAGCTAATTTTTAAATAATGGCACCTGTTAAAACTGGGTTCCCATTAATACCCTTCCTTCTTGATTTTTTTTCTTTCTTCACCTTATTTCTCCACTTTTCTATCAATCTTAATTGTGCCTTGTGGCTAACAAAATTCTGGTTTAGCTTGCCTTGTTATAACGCTATCAAGAAACTACATTGTCTTAAGCACTCTGATCTTGGTGCACTTTTAGCACATCTCAGAGTAGCTGATAAGACCATCCACAAGGCTCCCAATGATATAATTATGAAACAAAAAACGATGGCTGGTCACCATTTTCAATAGAAATGACTAATCCAAGACTGACAGCCAAATCATCAAGCTTTCTGCCATGGTATCATATACAATGCCATCTGACACCTTAAAGCTTGCACATTCACAAGGCTCCATGTATTGACAGAACACCTGTGTTTCCTACTTGGACAGTTTTTCCTGTCCTTCACGGGCTACTGAGCCAGTAAATGGCCATATTGCCCATTTCCTGAGGCTGGTTAGTTCTGGATATTCCAGCTGTCTTGACTTCCTGGACACTTACCTTGCTGGACTTTGAGCTTTCACAAAGACCACCTTTTGAATACTCAATACCTCAGCTGTCCTTCTCACAAGCCAAAATAAAAATTGAAAGGTGCTACAGGAAACAGGACAGTAATTTAGTTGGTGGATGCAGCTAACAGGGAGACAGATCATTGCCTCTTGAAATAAGAAGGCAAGGACCATGAAAACATTTTCAATGGCTTTCTGATAAAACTTATATTCTGTGTACCAGTTGGAAACAGGTCATTTGTACTCAGGTAATCAACAGAGATTATTCTATATATAAAGGAGAAAGAATCTGATGTGTTCACTCACGGAAAAAAAAAACATGCTAGAAAAAAATTTGTTTGAGCTTGCAGAACAATGCAATGCATTATGACATTCTTTTAATTTTACATGCTGCAAAGTTTCCACTAGTCATAATTTTTTAACCTAAATTTAGATTAACACTGACAAGAAAAAAACCTTTGCTATATATTAGCTATTTACAAAATTAAAATTATTTTCCTTCTCATCTGTAGAGTCAATTTGCAATTTTGAATTGCAATTTTATTTCACTGTATGGTTCTATATTGATCAGCTATGGGACTTCTGACAGACAGATTTCATGAAAAGTAGCCATTAGAGAATGGAATCACTCCAAGCATGGTCTGGTGCCATGTTGGATCCTTCTTCCACATTTTCCATTCTGGTTCTCTTTTTTCCCCCATCACGGGCTGCCAGCATACTCTTGCAGGTTTCTCCTGACAAATCAAACACATTTGCCCAGAAGATTCTATTTCTGCTGGTTTAGGCTCCCATTCCAGTTCCAGAATTCCTTTACCTCCTTTCTTACAGTCTCCCCAACCATTCCACTTGCAATCAGCTTTTTATTCATTCTTTTGTTAACCATTTCAGGTTTGACCCTAGAACTTCTCCTACATTCAATGTTCCTTTGTTTTCCTTCTGCTGAAATTAGGCTCATTTTGTTTCAATCCATAGTTTTTCTCACCCTTTTCCCCAGTTCCTTCTCTCAGTCCATTTCTCTGGGGATTTTGCTTCTCCATGTGCTTTAACTCTTCACCAATTTCACATGCAATGCATCTTTACAAACTCATTTCATTACTCCTTTCTCCTATATTCTAAGCAGTCCTGGACTTCTCAGGATCTAGCACTAACCTCATTAGTCATCTGGTGTCTGTCTGTGGGCATCTAGTTCCAAACCACAGTCTCCCACCATTCATTTTGCTTTTTCTAGCTTCCAGTTCTTCAGATAGATAAGGCATAAGAAAATGCTACAACTGTCTTCCTTATTAGTGCACAGTTATTGGGATGGAAGGCAACATAGAGGAATCAGAGAGATAAAGACAGACCAAAAACTAGGTTTAATGCTTGCATAGTTAAATTTCTTCCTCAAATGAAAAAAAAATGAACTATGGGAAAAACATCCTTACAACAAACACAAACCCATACCCTGCATCCAATATTTCTTGCAGAAGTAGTTAGTCTGACACTGAAGAAATGGCATTTTTCCCCATCCAATTTCTATGCAATCAAAGTTCTTGTCATATTTCCTAGCAGAAAGCACCGATATTTTCACATGATTAACCACACTGGTTTTTATAGTGAGAATGACAGAGGGTTGTATTAGTTTTATGAAAGTGAATTTACACTTATTTGGATTGTAACTAATTTTCTTATATGATACCTTTAGTAGAATCTGCATTCACATAATCTACTTAGAACTTTTGAATTAATTAAAACACACTAACGAGGAAAAGCAGGCTCCCAAACCCCCATGTCACTTGTGCAAAATTGCAAGGGTTGAATTAATTTTGTTTGCAAGTACTGGTAGTCAGGTGCATTATGGTTCAACTGTTGTTCATTCAAACACTTGTCAGATACACTGAAGCTATCTACCTGATTTCAAAACATTTATTTCAGAGTTCACAAATACTATGTGTCTGACAGTGCAATTTGCAATTGCAATGTATATGTATGTGTTTGTTTATATATATCCACATGAAATTCAAGCATATATTTACATTAATTTCATAAAAGCTTCTCTTCATGTCTCTTGACTGAAAATGTGGGTTTAAAAAAATTACATGCAATCATTTTAAAAATATGGCGCTGCTTATTTTAGCTGAACATTTCTCTTTCACAGTGTCACTAACACAATTAATCTCCCAATGGATAATGGATAAAAGATATTTTGTATTTGAGATGTTTGAAGGCATTGCTGCAATGCTGTGTATAGGTCTGGATATTCTTTGGTATTTCATAAAGGTCAAATACTCTTCACTACATATACTTGTTTAAAGCTGTGCATATTTTATTTCATACATATATTTGCAAGCTTAAGGGATACTTAGATCTGAAGGTACAACATAGACCTTGAAACTGGTAGAATTATTTTAAGCTCTTATTTTTTATAAGGCTTAAAGAAACATTTGATGGACTTGAGTAGATTTAACAAAAGATTTCTGAACCCAAGACAGACTCTTTTCTTGTTTCCAGTGAGGAATAGGTGGAAAGAGAGAGATTTAAAATCAGGTCCATTTCCTGGAAATGGCCAATGAAGTCTGGGGTTCGTTGTGATATAGAACACAAACAGCTATTTGAATAAAAGCCACCTTGCCACAATCACTATATTTTCTTTAAGAAACTGCAAATTTCTTTTTACCTTCCCATCTTTTAATTTTCTGTTGCTATTAGTTAATCACACAAGAAAGTTCTAAATGAGCTACTGATTACAGTTCAAAACATTCATGTATATTATTGGGCCAGTTTAAAGATAAACTGGTAGGAGAAATGAACCCAACTCAAAAGAGATTACAAGTCAGAGTTGCAAGTTAATAAAAATATTGCAGTAAATGCAATTATACAAAGAGAAATTTGTTTTAACCCACAAAAACCAGAAGTATAACCCAGCACCCTGGGACACAAATAGAATAGTGCTCCTTAGCCCCTGTGCTGAGCACCACATGTTCCCCCTGAGTCCAAAGTAAAAGTAAGGGAAAACCTGTTGGTGCAGATGATGGTCACTGTCTGGTCAAGAGTGGCAGTTGCAGTTCTGGCAAAGTTCTGGTCCTCCTCTATATCCAATTAGTGGTACCAGAAGTACCCAGACCTCAAGGTTATATATACTCAGGTTCAGATGTGAATGCCCAACATCTCCCCCAGGGAGGGGAGTTCCACAATGGGTGATTTAACTCTGTGAGTCATAGGATGTTTTTGGAATCCTTGATGGCCCATTAGCAGACATAACCCCTCAGGCTAGATGTGAGGGTGTGAATGCCTCCCTGGAGGGGAGTTATCACACCTGAGTCATTGGTGTGAAGATCCCATCTCACAGGGTTCTCTAACACCCAGCTTGTAGCCTGAGAGGTCAGGTATGCCCTGGGCAGAGCTGCAAATCCATTGTTAACAGTTTGTTAGAAATGACAAGCAGGGTGTAGAATACGTAGTTTTGGTTACACCCTCACAGTAATAAGCTAGTCCCAGCTGCTCTAACTAGGATAACAATAAAAAAAATAGTCAGCAAACAGATAATTTCAACATTTAAATCAAAATGCATAAAAAAATGTTAAAAATCCATTGTCATTGTGGTTTGGGAGTATTTTTACCATTTCAAGTGTAATTAATTCTAGTAGATAGCACCAGACTTGATCAAACAATTTAAAATGGATTTAGGGGTATCATCATTTGGAACTGGAGCTTAATGCAGATAATGCAGAGGATTAAAGGACATCACATGAAGAACCAATATGGTTTTAGGTAGAATGCCATTTATTGATACACTGCAAGCTGTTTATATAGGGTCAAAACTACGTTCTAATTTGCTATAGTAATTTTCACACCATAAAGCAGCATTTCTTATTGGTTATATTCCATATCTCAGAAGTCTAGTGTTTTGATAAAACATCCTAATGGTTCCCAGGTGAATCTCAAGAGTCCTGTGAGAAACTTTCAAGAGTTCTTGTGTGATAGTCTTGGGAGTTGCTGTGTGAACTCCTGGGGAGTGATTTCTTCTTTACAACTCAGCAGCAACTGTGTCTGTTTATTCTTTGCTGGTAGCTGCTTCAGTCTCAGAGTCCAAACAGTCTGGGTCACTCACATAGCCATTTTGTGTAAGAAATTCCTCTACAGGAGCTCAGAGCTAAACATGACAGAATTATGAAATAGATCATTGAAGTGACTCTGCACATGAGGTGGTCTTTTGAGAAAATTTCTAAGTATAAAAATAAGTTCACTACAAATGTTGAGTAAAATCTAAATCCTGCAGGCTTAACCCAGCAGTACACATACATTCATTCTTGATTCACCATCTATTCCATAAGCTTTCTCAAAATAATCATGTTGCACTTCAATTTAGTTTTTAAAAACATCATACACGCAAAAGAGGCAATGAAACTTGATATGCGGCAAATTAAGTTTCTGCTCATCATCTGATCCATCATTTCCAAATGAACTATCAATTAATTACTTTTGAGAAAGAAGGACTTATTAATAAGGGCTTTCTGATAATTTCCAAATCTAAATAGTGAAGTTTTGTGCAGGGTTTTTAGAACACTTTGCTTAGACCTCAGATCAAAAACGATACGGTAAATGCTGCAAATTTTAATGAAGATTATCGATTGAAATGTTTCCTTGACTTTATCTACATATACCTTGCCTTGTATTTCCATTTGCACATAGCAAAAATAACAAGAACACTGTAAATATTGAGGTTAGCTAATGAAAAGTCTTATCTGAGACAATGGACAATATTTAAATATTATGAGGTCATGTGTTATGATAATGAAATGAAGTCATAAGATAAACAGAGATATTGTTCCCCTCACCTCACTTTATCTCTATGCCAGATTAGGACATGTCAGTAAAAGATGATCTCTTCATGACCAGTAAGGACAGCCAAAACTAACAATCTGACATTATTACTGTGGAAGGTCTTCCTACAAATCATTACATAATATTATCTGCAAGTTCCTGAACTTTAAACTCAAAGGTTGTGGTGCAAGAGAAGCAAAATAATGCAGTGGAGAAGTGTAGATGCTTGCAAGAGATAGGTAACTGGCAGAAGTCTTCTTAATGAAGGCCATCTTCTGTTAAAAAAGATCATCATATCCCTTCCTGAACAGAACCACGCCAACTTTGTACTGCGCAATTTCTATATTTGTTTACTTTTTCTCACCAGACCTTTCTCATGCCCAAACCTTTATCCTCCCATAAAGTCTTAGTGGCAGCAGATTCCCAAAGTGTTTTCAAAAGCAATCATTTCCAACATAGTATATTAATTTCTCTCATGTGAAATATTATTAATCCACAAAACAGGAGTCAAAGTGAGGGATCTCACAAGACAATAAAAATATAAATAAAATGTCTGGTTTGGCATGTGGGAACCAGCTAAGTTACAAGGTCTGGAGAGATGTCTGTCATCCAGGAGTCTGATATCCTTTATTCTTACCTGTTGTCATAGTCCTAGAGGAATGAATAGCAGGAAAACCTGAAATCAGAGATGTCAGTGGCAAACATCAATGATGAGCTCTTCAAGAATGTATCAATAATAACCTAAGAAGGAATAAAAGTACTGTTACTCTGGACCAGGGATGATGTCTTTCTAATCCATTATATTATACTGTTGCTGGACCTAGGCAAGACTCCACATGAGGTAGACATAAAATTATATGCTCTCACTATCAGCATGCCATTATCACAAAATTGTGGATGTCTTGTGATTGTCTTCTGCTCTTCAATGTGGGATTTATTTCCCTTCTGATACTTTTCTTTTAAATGAAGGTAAAGATTTCCAGACTAATTCACATTCAGTGGCCAACTCTATAAGCAAAAGTGCTAAAGGGAAAATCATGCCATATTGTATTTAAAGATTTTAAATCTGTTATACAAGAGGAAAAAAGTTAATGTGCTATCACCCCTCTGCCAGGCATAGGAAGCCATAGATTTGGTGCTTCAGGAAAACTATGCTGATTTTATTTGCCATTTCTCCTCTACCTTACACATAGCAGTTTTGAGATAAAGGGAACTCTTTGTGCCACACACCTAGGAATAGCCATCTTTCAGTGGAAGCACTCACCTCTGACTGTCATCATCCAAGTGTAGAAAGCATGGAGGAGGCGAGGTTTCTGCCAGCCTTTTTCAGTAAAGGACAGTTTCAGCTTGGGTGAACATTTTGTAGGTCTCTCATTGCTGATATTAGAGACTCCTTCTGCAAGCCTTTCATTCCAATATACTAATTCAGAGGTAATTACAAAACACAGAATGTCATCTTCAATGACAAATTTAGTAGTCAAGATACGAATGAAATAAACTCTTAAACTCCAAGACCAGAACAGGAGAAATTATTTATAGATTCAGTGGAAGCCACATTGTCCATGATCCAAATCTGTCCCAGGGCAGCTTTTCTTCAAAACTGTAATGAGTGGAAGTCTGTGGCATGCTGGGGTGCAGTTGGAAGGGGTTAGAGCAGAGGTGCAGTGTAGTACAGCAGGACCTAATCTGACTGATGCTGCATTCAGTTTCAATCACAATGCTGTTATGACATCAGTGTATTGCCCATCACTACCAGATTACCAATCTGGTAACAGTGGGGTTTTACTTCTTAGCAAGACTTTCTGACTTCACAGCTCCCTATTTAATTTATCACTTTTTTTCAATTACTCATCTTATGACTTGGATCTGAATTTTCAGAAATTGATTTTGAAATTCTTAGTGATATCAGTAGTCAAAAGGAAGTTAATAAAAAGAATTCAGTTAGACAAAAACATTTGATTAAATGTTTGTGTAATGGGTTTAGCCAAGTAGGCCAAGAAGTTAGGCTTTAAAGTTCAGATTAGGCCTGAAATTTTCATCTGACTTGAGCTGGGCTGAGCTAGCTAACAGCTGACTTCTTCTAGCCAATAATATTGTATTCCATACCATATTGCATCATCTCAAAAGGGGTAAGAGCTGGTGTGTGGGTGTGGCTTAGGGAGTTGCTTCACAGCTGTGGTCCCAGCAAGACACTCTGCTATCCCAGGAGGGATGGGGACGCCCAAGCCCAGAGTACCAGCTTACCATCATGTTATCTTAGGGAAGTAAAATGTTTGTTCTTAGCTTTTCTCTCTGCTTAAGTCTGTCTCTGAAGAATTGATTTCTCTAGAATGATTTGTAGCTAAAATGGTAGAATTTGTGTTTACTGGGAAGTGGGAAATCATTTCTTGTTATACATAACTTGTGTAAGTGTGTGTTATGTTGTAGTTGTCTCTTAATTTTCTCTTTTCTCTATAAATACATGTAATTAGTTTCAGCATAAACCTGGGTTTTGAGGTTTTTTTTTCCTCTCCCTCTTCTTTTTCCCTTAGCTGGTTGGGAGGAGGAGGAACACTTTTCACTCTGTCCTGGACAGTTGGCGTTTTGCCAGCTCAACCTAGGACAGTTTGTTATTGAAAGAACAGGCAGCAGCATAGATTTAAATTACTGTAATGAAAATTTATTGGAATGTTTTACACAGAAGTCTATGTACCACATGGTGATTTGGGAATTTTACCTACTCTTTGTCACCTCCATCTGTATTGTTTATGCATAAGTCTTCAGCATCATAAGACATGCATAGATTCACACTGCAGCTTTAATCTCACTTGTGTATATACTTTAGATCTGGTTCAGCAATCTCTCTGAATAGATCCCAGACTGGGTGAAAGCATGTGCATTGTAGCAGTGCTTTTCAGTACACGCATACACACACACCTGCTTTCCCCTGAGCCCAAGTGGAGCAACATGAACCCTTCTCTCTGCAGGGAATTCTGAGCTGATGACTTGCTGTTGAATTGCAACACAATTTGCAACAGCAAGTTGCGATAACAACAGATTGGGATACAAAGTGGATGCCTGTAAATCTGGCCCTGTAACATCTTTTTTTTTTGTCTTTTGTCTTTTCCCTTTTCTTCCCCACCCCTTCAACCCCCCACCTTCTGTTTATCTGGTTCCTTTTATTTTGCATCTTAAATGATGTATTTTGTTAGCAGTTTCAATAAAAGCCATAATTTTACCTCTTTCTATTTTGTCTTCTGTTCAAACATCTCCATTTACATGAAACCACTATCACAATATTCTATTTATGAATAAGATTTTTAAGTAACCATGTACAGTGCCAAGTGCATACCTTTATTAAATTAAACAGGCATACCACATAGGTTTTCCACTATAAATCAATATATTAAAGAAGCCATTCTATTTTCTCCCATTTTCATTGTAAAGCTAAATTCAGAGTTAATGGTCCCAATCAATACAGATTGATTAAAGTACTCCTTAAGTAGACATAATAATAATACTGTAGTAGGAGAACAATGCAATAGCTTCTAGATTTGGAACTGAGAGCATCCCCCATCTCTTTCTCTATACTTGCACTGATCAGGTAATATTCATACTTACAGAAGAAATTTTGTTACTAAATGTTGCACAGGTTCAGGAAGGAATTGATCAAACCAGAGTGAGAACAAGAGCTCTGCATCCACTTTCTGAATAGCCAATATTTCAGAGATTACGATGTTCATTTGCAACAGGTTCAAATCCTCACTCCATCAGCTCAGACCAGGATCCAGATAAGCCTCCTTAAAACTATTGTTCAGGTACAGTTCTCTGCTTTTAAAAGTCCAGATTTCACCCTAGCACTGAACATTGAGGTTCTGAGAAAAGAAGGAAGGAAAATCCAATTTTTGTTACTTTGTTATGTGAGGTGGTTAGTTAGATATGCAGAAGATGAGGTTACTCGTGGGTAAAATGATCCCTGAAGTAGATTCCATTTGGAAAAATGTAATGGGATTGAGCCTGCTTTCAATATCCAGTGTTATAAAATGAAGTAATTCCCATGTCAACCGGTCCTTCATAGCCAGATTTCACCTTGGGATACACCAGTGCAGATGAATTGAATGCAGATAGGTTTCATTAATATCATTAAGCAAAGACCTGACATATGCAGTAAAAATCTATGTGCAAAAAATCCACTACACTTTGCAAGTACATAATTTACAGAGTTTTTTATTATGTCAATCCCATGGCATAATACAGAAAATTCCCCATTGAATCAATATTTCTTTACCAGTTTAATTTACTATGATATCAATCCTCCAAAAGTTACAACAAATAAATAATCACTAGTATTTTTAACTTAGTATAGTCCAAGGGAGACAATCACCCTGTTTCCTTTCGCAGGATCATGTTTGTGCAAATAATGCATTAAACAACTTATTTGAAATGCAATAACTATTGCTTCATAAATATATACAAGCATTCTTCAGTTTTGTTTCTTTTTACCAATTACTTTTATAACAGAAACATTATTAAAATAATTTCTAATCCCTTTATTGAAGTGATTATTGCAGAAAGTGCAAATCTTCAAACCCATCTAATCCATCCTAATAAGCACATAAATAGAGGCTTGTTACATAGCCTGTTTTATCTCACATTTTTGCACACTTCTGAATGGGAAAGATTTTTGTCTTTTCCTTTGCTAAGTCTGATACCCTAAATACCAAACTGGATATATGTAACCTTTGTAGATACAACACCTTGCTCTTTCATGATCTTATTTCTGACTTTTACAAGGTATTGATTTTATGTCATAATACAATGATGAGCTTCTCTACATGGCTGGTTGTACTAGAAAATGATCTAGTGTTTATGCAATAGCCCCTTTTCCCTGGCCTGAAAATTTTATTTATGGCTGCAGAATTAAATCAACTCTATTCCTTCATCTATCCCTCCTGTTATTGTAGACACAGAAGGAGAGTAGGACTGTGCATTCTCATTTGAGGTTGTAACTAACACAACAAAGTCAGCAGCATTCTGTACCTCTGCTCTTCCATACTTTCCCTAGTTATACCTTGGCATCTCTGCACATTTTGAAGATCAAGTGCAGGCTTTACAGGACTGAACATTTAATAGTTTACAGAATAGATATAATAAGGTAGCAGGTCCAGAGTAGAGGAAAATTAAATACTCCTGAGTTATTTTATTGAAATTTCAGTTCTTCAGAATTTATAGTTGTAGGTAGAGATGGAATTTCAAAAATGCAATTTCAGAGTACTTTTATGGAGTTCCTCACTTGACTACTGAAAGCTGTAATCGTCACAATAAAATCCTGGGATGAGGTGCCAGTATAGCTTATCCTATGACAGTGTAGTAAGTTATGTTTCACAAATAAACTCCACTAGAATCAGGCAGATTAATCCAGTCCTAGCTAATAACATTTCAGGTATTCACTGCAAGCTCTGTATGTATTCAGTCTGGGTTTGTTGTTTTATTTTTAATGTGTGTTTAATAAACATCATATTTTACGATGGAGTGCAATATTTTATTTATTGGATCTTGATTCTACAGAATTATATGAGAAGACATTGAGTGATTCCTTAAGCAGAAAGAAACTACTTAATAAAATGCAGCTGGTGTTCTTTAGCTAAGTACATCCCTAACAATGTTTCCTCCCTAGTTCGCTTCAGGGTGCTGTGAAATAACTCATGGAAGTATCAGACAGCTGGAAATTCAAAACCTCACAGAAGGTGATGAATGAATTGTTTGAGTCAGTTTCCTGACTGTAAGATGCATGTGGCAGGACCTTATTTTCTTCTGTCTCTCTCACAGGGAAGAACACCATTTCAGCACTTTATAACCTAATTGTAACACTTCTTTTGAAGGTGATGGATTTGTGGAAGTTGGTTTTTAAACACTTATTTAAACAGAAACTGGTCCCCTTCAGCACATTTCAGGAGAACAGGGCAGAGAGGACATGCACAATTAGATGGAAATATCAAGATTAATGAGTATGACAAAAACCCTCCCAATCCATAAGGCTTTTGTTTGCTTCCTACTAGTTTTATTTAAGAAGGACTCTTCTCATCCTAACCAGTCATCAAACGATACTGCTGTTACTTGAACTCTGCATGCTTTGCATGACTTAATAAGGTAGGGTAGACAGGTGCAGAGCAAGAATGCATTCCTTTTATCTTTCTATAGTGTTTGAAAAGGCTCAAATTTTCCAGAATAATTACAAGATCATGCAAACAAAGATTCATGCTGTACATCAGTGAACATTCCTTGGACTTAAATCAAAGACATTGAATTTGAATGTTTTAAAATATTCTTTGTTTGAATGTACTTATGTTGCCAGAACAGTTGCCCTTGGCACACAGTTTGAAAATTTTGCAGATATGTGTTTTTCACTTTTTTTTTAGAAATTGATAAAGAGACTTAATGGCAGTGGGACAAGATAAATAACCTGCATTAACTCATGAGGAAGAAAATTTTCATTTGATTCGGAAGGTTTTCCATTAGCCATAGCTTTTGACAGATAAGACTTGAACAATGTTAATTGATGCTGATGTTATCACTGTAGCACGAACCAAGAGGAGACTGTGTCCAGGTGTATTGTCAGAGACACTGACCTGTTGATATTTTCATCTTACATTTTTTTCCCTATCAATATCGACAAAATATTTTTCGAATCTTCTCAACCTGTTCGTTCTTCCTAAAACTGGTTAAAAGATAAAAACAGTGACTCAAGGAGATCTTTAACAAGCTTTTGAAAAACTTCTGATTTATTTTTTTCCCAACATTTAAACATATTTCAGTTTGGGAGATGATTATTAACTTTCTCCACAGATATTGATGAATGAAAACATATTTTAACTTTGCAGCAGTATGTGCATAAATTTGGTAGCAGGAAGAATTGGGATTTTTTTTATATACAAATCTTTAGTTAAAGAATCCAGTTTTTGCAAATAAATGTAACTGTGGCTCAGCCCATCAAAACATTATCCTACTTCTTAAAAATACCTTTTTCTCCAGCAATAATCAGGAAGTCTTTGCCAAATCAGAGCATTCTCTTAGTAACACCAACTATATTTTTGCCTAAAGAAAAGAAACAAAACAAAGAGGAAACCTCTCTTGATATGAATAACAGTTTTCTAATGAAATTCCAGATAACAGTAGTCTTAGATTAGACTCTTGTTTTATACAGGCTATGGACAGACATCCTTTTGCATGACAACTATCCATATTGGCAGTTTTATCCTACAGTAATACAAAGTAAAATTTACTGCATTTCAGGAGAGGAATACAAGCAAGATCATGTGCTTATCACCTTAATGTTACTAAATACATTAAGCTCCTAAACTCTCTAATACTCATGACAGAAAGGAAGGGGTGGGAAGTTTCCCAACTCATTTCATGTTTGTAATTCTTCTGTTTTTTTCACAAATGTATTTTCAAAATCTAAATATTTGCCTTGAACATATATCTTCCAGTATGGATATAGTAATGCTGTATAAAGAAGCATTGTTCCTATACCAGTTTGATCTAATATGGCCCAGAGCAATTTTATTTCTCTGAGACACAGTTCTCATATGTTCTCCTATCAGTCTTTCATTTAGACCATAATTTAAAAAATAAAATAAAAAATAAAATAAAATAAAAAATAAAATAAAAGTCACTTAAAGAATAGGAACATCTTAAGTGACTGCAACTAATAACATCATCAGGACCTTAACATGAAAATCAACACAAAACACATGACTTAATAGTCATAGTGTAAACACTGACACCTTCTCATCCATTCTTTTCTTAGACAGTGAAAAAGTCATATCATAAAGCAAACTTGAATTTAATGACATTATCTAACTAGATTTAATTAACACAAACTAAATACTTTTCAGATGCACTGTTAATGACATTATTTTTCCAGAGAAGAAAAATTTTAGCATGTACTGTGAAGAGAATGCTGTATTACATTTTCTCATCATCATCACAGCTTCCATCTACTCAGTGTCTACTGTGTCTCTTGCTCCCACCCAAACACATGGCTCCACAATGCAAAGTCTTGTGTGCAGAAAAAGTATTTCCTCCACAACATGCTATATTGTATATGTTTTCTACCTTAAACTTACACTACATTCTCAGCCAGAACTGTACTGTAGACTGTCTCTGCAACAAAATACAATACTAGTATTCAAAATGTCCTAAAAAGAGCAGAGAAAATTCTAAGTTATGGATATATATTCTACATGGAAGTGATTTTTTTTAGAGAAAGCACATGTTATATAAGACCTCAGAATTTGTGACATCTGCTACTAATGCAGCATATGTACTAGGACTACTTAAGATGTTATATTAGCATCATAATGTTTACTGATTAATAGCAATACATCACTCCTGCTTACTTGCCCTTGCTCACCCTCACGGGAATTCCATTAGGGATTTCTTCAGTGATTCTACTGTTACACAAGTTACTGCACTAATTGGGCCATACTTAGCTGTTTTACCAGCTTTTGAAATGCCATGATGTATGAGATCATTGTTCTATGGTAGGTATTACATGCAAGCTCTATGAAAATCTTGTAAAAATGTCTATTAATAAGAAAACATGGATGATACCACATACCAGGTTTAAAAGAACCTTACAATCCACCAAAGTAATTTCCAGAATGACATTTTGACAAAATACCAACAGGTATTGCATTTGTTGACAACACTGAGGTGCAGGAAGGAAACCATTTCAGAAGAAAATTCAGAGGTATTGTGAGCAGCTTAAGAACAAAAGAAAAAAAAATCACACATTTTCACCTCTTCGTGGAGATTTGTTACAGACTTTATAGAAAACAGAAACATTGTGCTCCTCTCCTCAGGTAGAGCCATCCACCTCACACACAGAATAGAACCGGACTTCATTCTCAGAAAAGAAGCTACAGTGATTCCAATGGTATGTGGCAGGCAATGCCACTCAGCCATCAGATGGACCATCTTTACCTGTAAACCACCACACTCCTATTTCATCTTGTATCTTTGGTCCTTTTCTCAGTTATCCAGTTCCCCATCATTTCCTTATGAGTTCTCCTCCATTCTGGTGTATTTGAAAATATTTCTATAGTTATGAAACCAAACAAATGATGATGCTGGAAAAAAACCCCAAGCCAACACAAACCACAAGTGAGAAAAGTCAGGCTGAGCAACTAATGGAAATTAAAAGGGGAAAGGAGCCAAGAGATGAAAAAAGTTCAATCAGGAAATTAAGAAGTATAGATAAAGAACTGGTGAAGGGAAGAAAGGAAAGGGGATTGAAAAAAAATAGAAAGAATAAGGAAAAGAATAAAGAGAAGGAAAAAGAAAACAATAGAAAGGGAAGAGTGAAGTGAAAAGATGAGAAGATAACAGCTCCATGTCAAGTGAAAAAAACTGAGATGAACTGTTGCAATAAACAAATTGAAATACAACATCAAAGACAAAAACTTATGAGAAGTACACTGAGAAAACAAGTAGGCTGACAGGGAAAAACACAATTACCAAAATGAGAGCTACATTATGCTGTGGCATGAGTGCACATGAGAAGGTTTGAAATATAAATAGCATTGAGAGAAGTATGGAAGTTTTCATCCTTCATTCGCATATATCTCTCCCCATTACTAAAATACTGCCAGTTATCTAACACAAAAGTGTAGTACAGACAGGAGCATATGCATCAAACCTCAGTGGAGCATGAATAAAATAAAAGTGATTGCAGGCACTGTAATCTTACTACCACTTCATTTTCTTCAGCTCTCAGGTGAGAGAGCAGAATTACTGTGTATGTTATTTTAGTGGCTACACTCATCCTGTTATGTCACTACATTCTCATTGTTTGAAGCAGCTCTATGATGAGTGACATATTTATAGTGTTTCTCATATTAAGCTTTTTATTAAGTGGCACACTAAAGCAGCAAGAAAAATCAATATCAAATGAACCTCCATTTTTAATGGTTTACTACATCTTCTCTATCTTCTGACTGCTATTTGATTTAACAGGAGACTGAGATTCTTGAAATCTTTTGTGAAATCAACATCTTACCGTAGAGATTTCTCCTTGAACCAAACCCACCTCTAATAAATCCCATCATGTTTTCCCCTTCTTTCCTATATACCTGGACCCTGAATACTCCTTTGTATATCTGATCTCTGTTCCTGCAATACATGTATTTCCCATTTTCTGATTATTCCTTCACTTTCCCCAAGCACTCAGGCTTGTACTATCCCATTTCTGTCGTTTGTGCTGTTCAACTGATCCATTTTCAGATAAATCAAATATTAGTGCAGGTACTGTGTTCCTTCACAGGTGCTTTTTCTCCACAGCTGCTGCAGACTTTGACACATACTCCAGAATGTTCCAGCATAGTGCAAAGCCAGATATACTATCTGTCCATACTGTCACAAATTGATTAAAATTGCAACTCCTTAGATGGGAAACTGGTTTTTTTTTTTTACAGTCTATCTTCCAGCACCTTGGTGTGCCCCAGCTTGAACTGATTGGTGCATTAGGGTAGACATGCCCTGAACCGCTCCATGGAGTGGATGGTGGAGCACAAGCTGCTGGAGCACACACAGTCTCATAGGTTCCTCATTCACCAACTGGAAATTCGTGGTGCACACTAGTTATGCCAATGAAGAAGAAACACATTGTCATCCAAACAAAGGCCCATTATATCAACAGAACCTGTACTTGCAGGAGTACATGCTCACAGAATTGCTGGGGGAGTTCATCTGTTTCCCAAATTAGGACAGACAAGTCCAAATACAAATGAAGTGTGTTGTATTTATCACTAAAAATCTATCAGAGAAGATTTTCATAGTTGCATGAGTAACCAGAGTGTTGCCAACTAGTGAAGTATTCAATGCCACTGCAGTGGAAATTTGTACTTCAGTGACCACTGCAGTTTATTCACATGTAACCAAGTTGCCTGAAATAGTAACTAGCATTGAGATTAATTGAGACTTGAGGACTTTTATCATGTGCACATGCCCATAGTTTTCTGAAACTGCACAAAAAAGCCCCACATAAATTGCAGAGGTTACAAACACTTCATAGCTGCAAAGTAATTAGGTAAGATGTTTCCACTGAAACAGAGCTACTAATACATTTGCCCATCCTACCTATGGGAGCAGAAATCCTGAGTGAACTATCCCTTGAACTATTCCATAACTTTTTTCTCAGAAGGACATAGCTAATTCAGGAGAACCTGAGTCTTATCTAGCATGTATGCTAAGTCCATGACCAGACAACTGTGCCTGGGAATGAATCCAAAACCAGATCATTTAGCAGAATAGGGGTACACCTAAAGAGGTATGTATGCCTTCCTCACATATTCCATGCTTCTTTTCAATTAATCTCTGTCCTGAAATCCATGATCAGGCAGAAGGTTTGATGAATTGGTTGGCAGCAGCAGTCTGGTCGTGGCCTGAGTACTTGGCAAGCTGAAAGCAAGGTAGGGCTGCTTGCAAAGCTATTTGTGTGGCCAACACCATCTGTACTACCATGACCTGCTGTGCCCTAGAACAATATCTGGGTCAGATTTTACACCAAAAGTGAAAAAATCCCCACAATAACATAATGCAATCAACTAGCAAATGCACCTGTCCTTTCTGGAGCAGACACAACCAAGCTCCTGGCTAAATGTCCACTGCCAATGAAGCAGTATAAGAGGGAATTTTTTATGGTGTTACTGCCATAATTTTTACATTCCCATAAAAACAAAATAAATCCTATCACTTTCCCCTCTCTGCAATCACGGTGATTAAAAACACAATAACTTTCTGAAACGGGTGATGGGGGAGCCAATATGGAAAGATGTGCTGCTGGGCTTTATGGGACCAAACAAGGAAAGTCTCAAGATGTGAAGGGTTGGGGGAAGGCTTGACTACAGTAACCACAAGATCATAGAGTATAGTATCCTGAAAGGAAGGAGGACAATGACGAGGTTATACTCCTGACCTTCAGGACAGCTAACTTTGCCCACTTCAGGGACCTTCTTGGAATAATCCTATGGGAATGTGCGCTAGAGAAAAAAAGGGATCCAAGGATAACTTCCCCTAGGATAGAGAATCCCCATGGGTGAGAAATTGAGCATAAGGGGCAGGAGACGGATGAAGGAGGAACACCTGCAAAAACTCATACATAAGCAGGAGATACACAGAAGGTGGAAGCAGGGACAGGCTGCCTGGGATGAATATAGGGATGTAATCAGAGTATGCAGAAATGAAATGAGGAAGGCCAAAGCCCATTTAGAATTAAATATGGCTAGGGATGTCAAGGATAACCAGAAGGACTTCTTTAAATAAATGAATAACAAAAGGAATACTAACAAAAACGTGGACCCACTACTGAATGGAACAGGTACCTTTACAACAAAGCTTTCAGAGAAAGCTGATAATGAAACACCTTCACTGACAAGGCCAGTCCTCAGGAATCACTGACCCAGAAGACAAAGGAGAAGGTCTGGAAGTAGCATGACTTTGTTCAAGGATTTTTGGGTTAGAGATCATTTAGTCAAACTTGGCATCCACAAGTCCATGGACCCTAACAGGATACAACTGAGGGAACTGGCAGACATCACTGTTATGACACTCTCAATCATCTTTGAAAGGTCATGTCAGTCAGGAGAGATGCCTGGGGACTGAAGGAAAGCATATGTCACACCCTAGTGTTCAAAAAGAGTGAGAAGGAGGGCTCAGAAAAATATAAGACAGACAGCCTCACTTCAAACCCTGAGGCCATTTTAAGCATATAGAAGATAAGAAGATGATCATAATCAGCATGGATTCACCAAAAAGAAATCATGCTTAACCAGCCTAATCACCTTCTATGATGGGACAACTGCCTAGAGAGATGGGGGAGAGCAAGGGATATTTCCTACCTGGATTTCAGCAGGGCTTTCAACACTGTCTCCCATGACATCCTCACAGGCGAGCTCAGGAAGGATGGGAGGGGCACCAGTACAGGCTGGAGGCTGACCTGATGAAAAGCAGCTCTGCAGGGAAGGACCTGGATGGCCTTGTGGACAACAAGTTGCCCATGAACCAGCAGTGTGCCCTTGTGGCCAGGAAGGCCAGAGGTACCCTGGGGTGCATTAGGACGTGCATTGCCAACAGGTCGAGAGAGGTGATCCTGCCCATCTAGTCAGCCCTGGTGAGGCTCATCTGGAGTGCTGTTTCCAGTTCTGGGCTCCTCAGGACATGGAGAGCCTGGAGCGGCTTCAGTGGAGGGCACCAAATATGATTAAGGGACTCACATCTCTCCTGTGAGGAAAGTCTGAGACAATTGGGCCTGTTCAGCCTTGAGAAGAGACAACTGAGAGGGGACCTCATCAATGTCTGTCAATATCTGAAGGCATGGTAACAAGAAGATGGAGCCAGGCTCTTCTTGGTAGTGCAAAACAACAGGACAAGAGACAGTGGACAGAAACTGCAGCACAGAAAGTTCCACTTAAATAAGAGGAAGAACTTTACTATGAGGGTAATTGAGCACTGGAGCATATTGCATAGAGAGATTGTAGAGTCTCCTTCCCTGGATATAGTCAAAAGCCATCTAGATACACTCCTGAGTAATGTGGTCTAGGACGACCCTCTCTGGAGCAGGAAGATTGGACCAGATAACCTCCAGTCCCTTCTAACCTTACCCATTCCATGATTCTATGAAAAAGCAGCATAAAGTATCACTTTTAGTAGTCAACACAGAGGCTGCTAAATTTTTTTAAGATCTCAGGACAAATTTGCAAATATCTTTAAAGCTGAGTTCAAATTGTTCTTTGATATGTTTTACTTTCACTCTTCATGTATCAACACCTCACTGGTCTGCATTCCACTTAGATGTGCACTGAATAAGCAGCCCAAAACTCCATTCAGATTTTTCCAGTCTCTACTTTAAATACTTAATTTTTAGAGTCTGTGTTCCAGTGTACATATGAACACTATCAGGATCTCTGCTGGCACACCCCAGCAAAGAGATGTGAGTGATGATGAGGAAGAATGACAGGTCATGCTCACCTATGTGTTTCCCAGTATGGTTCCTTTGTTTTCTGCAGGTGTCCTCTTGACTATAAACTTTGCAGAGCAGAAATCATTTTTAGCATCATAACACACATCAGACATTCTACTAGCTCTTAACTAAAGAATAACAAAATCACAGATAATTATAGCCAAATTACAACTCTTAAAAGGAATTAATGAAACTTTTGTGGATTAGTCTTCATTATTTATTCACTTTGATGCTAATTCACAAATTCTTTAATTCACCATAGCACTACAGGCTGGGCACAGAGTGGCTAGAGAGCAGCCAGGCAGAAAGGGACTCGGGGATTTGTATTGACAGGAGGCTGAACATGACCCAGCAGTGTGCCCAGGTGGCCAAGAAGGCCAAAGGCATCCTGTCCTGTATGAGGAATAATGTGGCCAGCAGGACCAGGGAACTGATTCTTCCCCTGTACTCTGTATTGGTGAGGCCACACCTTGAGTATTGTGTTCAGTTCTAGGCCCCTCAGTTCAGAAAAGATACTGAGGTGCTGGAGAGGGTCCAGAGAAGGGCAACGAAGCTGGTGAAGGGACGGCAGCACAAGTCCTATGAGGAGAGGCTGAAGGAGCTGGGGTTGTTTAGTCCAGAGAAGAGAAGGCTCAGGGGAGACCTCATCGCTCTCTACACCTCCCTGTTAGGAGATTGTAGCCAAGTGGTTTTTGGTCTCTTCTCCCAGGCAACCAGCAGTAGAACAAGAGGGCATGGGCTTAAGCTCTGACAGGGGAGGTTTAGGTTGGATATCAGAAAGAAATTCTTTACAGAGAGAGTAATTACGCATTAGAATGGCCTTCCCAGGGAGGTGGTGGATTCTCCATCCCTGGAAGTTTTTAACATGAGACTGCATGTGGCACGTAGTGCCATGATCTAGTAGTCTCAGTGGTGTTGCATGAAGAGTTGGGCTTGATGATCTCAGAGGTCTCTTACAACCCAGTTCATTCTGTGATTCTAGGTGAAACACATATGCCAATTTAGAAATTTTCTTCCTCAGGTGTCTTCTGCTGTCATATTACCTCAGTTTCAAGCTCATGCTCAAGGGCTAGTCTCCCAATTGTCCAGAATAACTGTGTGTTGGCTCACACTTTTTTTCAATTGCTAAACAAAGCATCTGGATCCTCAGACACATATGATGTCAGGCAACAGCAGGAGAGGCTGTCTCGTGTTTCAATCACAGTTCTATAAATTGAGTGCAACGAACAGTTGACTGATGTAGCAGGACTTGCTCATAGTCCCATAGACTTGACCACCGTGTATTAGCGATATCTTGCTGCTGCTACTTTTCCAAGTGGTCTGTAATGTGCCAGCGGCATCTGAATTTTTTATTCATGGGGTTTTTGCACTGTTTCTTCAAAAAGTAAGCACATTCACATTGTTGATGCTTTTGGTATGGCAGTGTGGTCAGTTCCCTAAGGAAGAAGAAGAGCACGGTGCTGTAGTCAGATAAGGAAGACTGTAGAGGCAACACAAAATACTTCCTAGAAGGAGATGGTAAGGGTTTATTAAAGAGAAGGGAAGCCAGAAGAAAATTGATGAGTTGCTCACCAGATGTAGGATGTAGTCATAGCTGTATGTATCTTCACTGATAAAGAACCTTTCTGGTGCTATACATATGAGACTTATGGCCCTGAATAGTGAAAGGAAGCGTAACAAGTGAATCCTCTTTCACCACATTATTGTGGATACTAGTTACATGTGATGATGTCACTTACCTGGGTACTGATGATCCAGATAGGAGCTGTCTACCTGATAGAAAGACCTGTCAAACCATGAATCACATCAAGGTAGCTGGCTGATGAGATTGTATTTGGATTAGAAAGCTGGGGTCAGCTCAGCTGTCCATTGACAATACAACCTAAGGAACTGGGCTAATTTCAGACCTGAAAATAGCTGCTTATCCTAGCAGCAACTTTAACCAAGAACTTTGTCTTTCATATAGGTATTGAGTTAATAGAGTAGAATTAGACTTGCCTCATGTTGCAAAACAATTTTGATATGTAAGAATCTGGGTTGAGGTAAAGTCTGAAGAACTAAGACATACAAATCCACTTTCTGTCTCTTGGAGAACAAAGGTAGTAGAAGAGACAAGATTTTCCTTGAAAACAAAAAAAAAATTTTGAACTTAGTTCACTAAGGAGACAAAGCTCTGAGACACTGTCCCATGCCTGTACCTGAATGTTTAATGTGTGGTGAGAGGAAAGTACCACATAACAGCAAGCTTGCACAGACAGCACGAACAGGACTTGAGCCTGGAGCTTCTACTCCAGGCTTTTGCACCCTCATAAACAAACGGAGCAGACAGATGAGCAAAAGTGATTAGATATCACATGGGCAATGTGTTACCAGTGCTATGCTGAATGAGGGTAGACTACAGTAGCAAAAGAAATCATGAGAATTAGAGATGAGTGTGATCTAAGGGGGAAAAAAAGCAAGTAGTCGAGAGGTGAAGTAATTAATTTATTTGTGGAAAGGGCTGTAGTCCTCTGTCAGAGAGTTTGTGCAAATGACAGACAGTGAAAGAAATTTGTGGGATAAATAATACCAGTTACAAAAGCGTCAAAGAGAGAGAAATCTTTTGGCTGTTGAAACACTATTATTATTATATGTCAATTAGTTTATTCCTAACTTTTAGGACACTCATAACTTGAATCTGAATGTTATGACTTGAGCATCTGCCATCTGCAGGCCTGAGAGCTGAATTTTTTCTGTTCTGAAGTGTGTTCTGAATGATTTTGCACCACTAGGAGAAAAAGAGAGAACCTTCTGTGCTGGGAAATATACGAAAATTAAAATCTCACTTAAAAAATAATCACTGTTAGAGTAGCAAAAACTCCTAACCTGCAGTTCAAAAATGAAGGCAAAGATATGGAAGGGTTATACTTTTCTCCTTAGCTGTGCTTGTTACTTGTGTGTACCTCGCAGGTCTCAGTTGATATCAATCAGTAGAGACTGCTATTGGTATAAGTGAAGCTGCACTAATTCACACGCACAGAGAATTAGGTTCACAATGTGTTAAATGTACTAGATTGGGAATGAATGTGGTATTAGATTTGAATTCCAAATGAGTGCAGCATCAATTTTTTCTTTCTTATCTGACAATTGGAAAGTTGGAGACATTGCATGTGGAAAAGAATAATGTTACACTTATTTTGAGCAGTTGACAGATGTGTCTGGAAGGCTGATATGATTAATACCTCAATAATAGGGCTTCAGTAAGTTAGTCCCAATGGATTCCAAACCTAGAGAGAATGCAAAGATACTGATAATAGTTAAGTGACTCTTATTAGATAACAAATTCCATTTTTAGCTCTGTTTTACCAAGGAGCTTTTACAATGCATTAAACTCAAAAGCATTAAGGAGGTCTGTTACACAAAAGTGAGTGGAGAGGAACTGGTTGCAAGGACTTGTGAGTTCCATCTCTGAGCAGAAATAGTCTGAGATATCTGTCTTCATATTCATTTTCTTAGCAACACCTTGAGGTTTTTTTCTTAAAATAAGTATTCAGATATAGACTTTTTTCCTTTCCTTTTTTTTTCCCTGGGGCATCTGCAGAGGTGCTACAATACAGCCAGTAGGGAACACCAAAATATTAAGTTCAAACGCACATAAGCTCAGATGCAAAGTAGGGACAAAAAGCATCACAAACCATCAACATTCTTCTTTCATGCCTAAAGCAGGAACACTTGGGTCCCTTTCCTTCCCCTCACTGGACTTAAGGACAAAGGGTGTCTTTATAGTGACAGAAATCCAAAACTTGTAGAAAGACCTTGACCATAGACCCTTCCTTTTCACATCAACCAGCAAGTGGAGTGAAGCCTAACTTATACAAACAGTATAATTCTGTCTTGGGTTGAGCTGACAAAACACCAACTGTCCAAGAAAGAGTGAAAAGGGAAGAAAAGGGGGAGGGGAAAAAAAACCCTCTAAACTAGGCTTATGCTTAAGCTAGCTACATATATTTATACAGAAAAGGGAAAATTAAGAGAAAACTACAATATAACACACACTTACACATGTTATATATAACAAGGAATAACCTCCCACTCCCCAGTTAATACAAAGTCTATTACTCTAGATTCATAAGCACTCTAAAAGACACCCTGCAAGAAAGAGAAGGTATAACAACAAAATATTCTAATTCCCTGAACTCAAACAAAATGCAAGTAGTGGCAGCCGGAGCAGGGGCCTAGCACAGTAGAAGAGCTGTATTACGTTCTTCTTCTACTTTAGCCATGGCGGAACTAACTAAGCCACTCTCACACACTGGATTTTACCCCTTTTGAGATGATGTCATAATATGGTATGGAATACAATATTATTGGCTAGAAGAAGTCAGCTGTTAGCTAGCTCAGCCCAGCTCAAGTTAGCTGACAATCCAGGCCTGGTCTGAACTTTAAAGCCTAAATTTAGGCCTATCAGCTAAACCCATAATACATTCCAAGAGTTATCTTTATCCACAGAATACAGTTCCAGAAAGAATTAATTATTGCAAATGTTATTTATTACTTGTTTTACAGCATATTTATAGTTAGGGGAGTCGAATGAGCTGGTAAGCATTTTTGCAGTAGATTCAGAGATAAGTTTGAGCCTTGCTCTGGGGATGTGCCAAAGACCACTAGCTGGCAGCTCAGTAATGACAGGTTATAGCACATGTGCTGACTACTCAATATTTTTATGTAGCTTTTCTCTAGACTGATGTGCCTTTACTTGATGGGTTATTCTGGCTTGTAAGTGCATAAAACAGTGATTATTGCTGCAGTCAGAACCTTATTGATTTGGGCACTGCACATGCATGTTATTAGAAATCGTCCCTGTCCAATAAAGCTTTAGCCTAATTAGAGAAAACAAGGAGAAGAAGCAAGTATTCTACAGGAATTGTGAGAATTAAAAACAAGCAAACAAACAAACAACCACAACAAAATACAACCAAACAAAAAATCCACAAAATAAAGATGTGGAAGTGAGGGTGGGTATTCTCATTGCAACAGAGAGTAGCAGAGATAGTTCAGCAGCACTGCACTTGGTGGAGCCACAGATGGGGAATCCCTGCAGGGATGCTGAGAGGGACGGATGCAGTCACAAGGAGAGGCTAAGGTGCCTTTCAATATAAAGCCTGTCATGGATGGGAAAGGGATGAGTAGGATGATCCAGTGGTAAAAGTGAAATATAAGGAGATTTAGGCTAAGTGAGAAATTGAGATATGTATGAGCAAAAATTAAATGACGGGTCTTAAGGTGTGAATGAAGAAGTTCTATAACAAATCTGGGAATGTAAAAAACAAATCCCAAATTGTCATATAGAATAAAGGGAAGAAAAATATGTCAGTCAGTATGGAGGTGGAAATTAAGACTGCAGCTTATTTTGTACATATTTAGATCAAAATTCTAATTCTGAAAAAAGCAAAAATCTGTCCTGTCCCTTTATAAGTATTCCTGAAATATTTTGATTTTAATTTTAAATTACCTTCATTCAGAAATTGATTTTTATGAATTTTATTTTTCCTAAAAACTCAACCTACCTAATTGTGAACTTGCCTATTCATCTTCCAACTTGGAGAGATTTTATTCTGCTTTCCATGTCTACTGGAGCAATAACTTAGTTTGAAAGCTATCACTAAAGCATGTTCCTGGCCGCTGTTCTTTATTTGCTCATGAATTGAGCTTGTGAATATCAGCTCCAAAATGAGTTATGTTTAAGTTGTCTTAAACTGACAGAAGTGGTCAGATATGAACAAGGGTTGATTTACACTAAAAGTATAAAAATGTAGATTACTCAAATTTTGATGGTCATTTGAATTATTCCACATCTTTCTTTCACCATTTTCATTTAAGCCTCAGATTCAAGTTGATAAATCAATGCTAGCATGCACTCCCTTACTAGTCCTTTTAATGGGCGCTCTCTTTGAAAGTTAAACATTCTAGTAAATTGCTCAAACACTGTCTTGAAAAGCTAAACACAGCGTTGAAATCTTTCTCACGTTAGGCAAGGTTGTCATAAACTTTCAGCATAATTGTAGAAAGCACAAAGCCTTGAAAGCCAAAATGTGTTATAATAACCAATTTCATTCCTATAGTCGTGGCAATCATTATGATGACCCAAATATCCACCATTGTGTTAATAGAGACTTTCAATTCCTGAATGCATTATTTTTCAAGCATTGTGGGCCATCTCCTTTTGAAAGATTCAGAAATATTTTTTAGTTACATAACAGCTGAATAAACATCTGCGGATGAAATGCTCATCTGCGGATCCTTTCTGTATACTCGCTGTAAGTACCAACATCTTCCTCTCCTTATCAAATGGCTTCTTTTTTAATGCTTAGTTAAATAATTCCAAATATTTAATGCATGCAGATTACCTGAGAAAGTCTTTGTTTTAATCTTACTCCTGTTTATATCTGCAAGGAGAGATCTTATTTAAATGTACAATGTGAATGCAATAGGACATGGGTATTTATAGGAGCTCTCCAATTGTTTTCTTAGCACACTGCTCAGCCTGTTCAATTACCTATCTATTCTGAAAATGCCAGTTGTCCAAACTTTTTTATGTCATTTGACAACAACTGCTACTAAAGAAATTCATCCAGAGATCATGAAGACAGTCCACAAAGCCACTAGCAATAATACTGAGCAGTGCTTCACTGCCCTGTGACACATTTGTCAGCCTAATATTCCGTTCTCAAATATCTCACATATTTCAATGCCTTCCTCCTCCTCTCCTGACAATCAAAAATCTCCTGAAATCTGCTACCGAATCCTTTTCAGAATTGTGGTGCTCCAAAGGGAGACCTACTATTATGGACCAGATAGAAATCTGGGAGGCAGGAGTTTCTCCCGTCAAATTTTGACATTAATTCATATTTTCCTTATGTTCATCTTTGAGTATCTCAATTTACCACAACTTAATGGTAAATAGCTATGGCCTTGAAATCATTTTAATACTGTAAAAAGGAGTTGTTCTTAAAAGTAGATCAAAAAGAGCTCAAGGCATCTCCTGCAGGTTCACAATGGTGAACTATCACTCACCAGGTCACACAGTTACTACTTGAACTACTCAAACTACTCTGAAAGTTATAAGTACCACCCACAGTACAATCCTATTAGACTGAAAACACACCATAATAAATAGTGAAACAAATCCTCTTTGTTAATTTATCAGGGTTAGGGGAGCATTTCGCTCTCACTCACAAGAGTATTAAAAATCATATTGACTCAGAAAATTATAACTAAATAGAAGATATATTTAGAAATATTGTATGCAATTTCTGCATTGTGTATTTCAAATCTACAGGGGAAAAATACTAAATAAGGTACTGAGTACCAGCAATGGAATATTGTGCAATTAGGTAGGTCAGAGATTACCTCAAATGAACTTGATATACTGAGATACTTGCAAGATTAAACAAAAGGTAGAAGAGAGGAAGTATAACTATCACAAGATGATCATTTACACTGGTGAAATAGAGTACATCACAACAACAGCAATGGTCTAAACCCACAGGAGAGTGAAAAATGAAATATGATACCTCTACTTTCAGGAATAACTTTATTATTACTATTTCATAGAAGAACTCTCCAGTGGAAAAAAGATATATTACCCAGCTGCACATGCTAGGAATCTAGCTCATTGCTTCTGTTCAGCAGCCTGGTTTATATGGATTAAAAATCAATGAGCTGCTTTGTGACTGAGAAATAGCGTTCTTCATACATTATGATCAAATAATTGAGCACATAATTAAAAGACTTCTGTACCTCTTGTCAATCCAAAGGAATTCTGGCCAAAAACTAAAATGATCAACTACCATAAAATTAAGAATGTGCTTTTGAGAGTTAATGTCTTCCAAATCTGAATATTTTGGAAAGTAGCCGACCGCAGGAAAGGTATTACAATGTTTCAGTGTAGGCTTTTGTCCTCCACATGTCCCAGAGATTTTACATCCTTGGCAGAAGTGAAACCTGTGTTCCCGTTGCATGGTTACAGGCTTTTCAGGAGAGACAGGCAGGGCAGAAGAGGTGGAGGGGTGGCACTATATGTAAGGGAAGTGTTAGAACGTGTGGATCTCACAGCTAGCAATGGCACAGTTGAGAACTTCTGAATAAGAATCAAGGGTAAACAAAGAATGTGGATACCATTGTGGGAGTCTACTGTGGACCTCCTAGCCAGGACAATGATGCCGATAAGTTATTTTCTGAGGAACTAAGAGACACTTCCAAGTTCATTGCTCTTGTCTTTATGGGTGACTTCAACTTACCAGAAATTAACTGGAAGCACCACACAGCTGGTCTCTTCCTTTTCTCTCTATCTTCATAAAGAAGTTTTCCTTCTGTTTAGAATAGGATTCTTTCTAAGCAAGAATCTCCAAAACCATTCAGAACAGGCCAAGCTTTTCCTATGAAGCTACATATAGAATTACTCTGAAATTTCATTCTGTTTGAATGAGATTGGCTTTTTTATAATTTTTGATTATTATCAATTTGGATATAGGGTATAAAATGGGGTATTTTGACTTTGCAGTGTTAGCACGACTTTGGACTTTACAAGATGATGTAGAAAACCGGTTTGTTACCACCTATGACCTGTCAGATTAGTGGTCTGAATTGTTACCCAAATTTCCTGGTAGGAATTTACCATCAGTGCTGTCTCTTTAATGTGGCTTCCACAAATGGGAAAGAGTAAATGTAACTTAATTTTGATAAAATGCATATAAAATTGAATCTTCCTAGGTAACACAACCACTCTTTTTCCCCTTTAAGGTACCTGGTATAGTTTGGCTTGACAAAATAAAAGCTTAGCCTGATCTGATTATCCTATAATTATATACACTAACCATTATAAATTGTCTCTGTCAGCAAAAAATATAAACCAGCTCCCTTTGAATATCACCAGAATTAGCATTAAAATGTTTAAAATTCAAGTAGAGAAGTAAGTACTAAAACCATGGAGTTGTCTCTCAGTATTTTAATTAATAGTCAGTAAGAACTAATTTTTGATTTATCTAAGTGAAGTACATCAAAACAGGCTTAAAATTACAGGCAAGTTCTAAACAGAAAGGATGATAAAACATTGCAGTGAAAGTAGGAGAGTTAGGGATGAAAGACCTACTTAGCTGTGGTGTTCAATGCACTATTTAGAATTTATTTTCTGGTGAAATATAATTCCTTTACAGATTACCACATCTACAAAAATTCAGTATAAATTTTCCATGCACATCATTCTTTTAAATCAGGTATAGAATCTCAATGACAGAATCTGTTGTTTAGCTCTAATTTCACACTGCTGCAATTCCATATAGGCATTACAGGGTACGAGAGGAGAACAACTATGAATGAAAGGACGTAGCTAATTTAAAGAGCAGAAAAACTAAGCTTGAATGTAATAAAGAGGTAGAGTCAGGTTAAAACCAAACACAGACATGAGGGGAAAAATAAGTCAGAGAAACAGCACAAGAAAAAAGTATTGGTTTTAGTCTACACCTGTAGTCTACTTTTAAGTGCTTAGGCTAATATTTTTCAATATGTTCACCAATCTGTTTTAAATAATGAAGCATTAGTAATATGAGGCTCCCTTCTGCCTTGATCTGCTGTTAAATCTCTTAAAGAAGGCAAAGTGACACAGATTAGCAAATCAGTGGTGTGAAAACTAATGAGCTTTCTCAATGCTGATCAACAGTTACCCTCCATCTACCAGTGGCTGATTTATGTTCACTTCAAACATTTTAGGATTTTAGTCTGAGAAAACCCAATGGCAATTCTGCATAGGAGAGACTTACAGCATGTCATACAGCTGCAAAGGAGGCGTTTTAAATTAATATCACTCCTTTCTTTGAAATTTCTCATGTTGCCATTCCTTCTCTTGCATCCAATAAGACATTATATTTTAATAAATCTATAAACACTGAAATCTTTCCCATTTTTTCTGATTTTGCTATTGGAAGGTTGCAAATCCATATTATTCTTTTACTTCAATATTCTAAAGTAGAAAGCAAACATTAGTCCTAGTTTCTAAGTGATTAATGTTTGGTGCACTTCAGCAGCCAACTAGTTGAGACAATCTGGTGATAATTCAATATTCTCTCGATTAGGTGTGACTGAAGTAAACAGATAAACTTAGTTTGAGAAGGCATAGAAAATTCAATATAATTCAATGAAGTCTGTATAAACAAATAAATTTTATTAGAAGTTAGATACCTTGCTGGACAAAACACTTCCAATTGACTGTTTAAACAGGAAATATAAACTTCTGATAATAAAATCTTGTATTCAAGCAAGCTACTTTTAATGTAGCTCTTATTAGGAAAAATCTCTTAGAGTCAAGATTTAAAAAAAAAAAGTAAGGCAATCAATTACTTCCTGAAGCTAAACAGGTAAAGTGGTAACCAGGTAAATGTTTAAGCAAAGCATATTAACAGAGGTAGTACTTTATTTTTTAATTTTCTCTATCTCTTTCTCATACACATATGCACTCTTATATAAGTGGATTTATTTTTTCCAAAAGAAAATGAATTCAGTCAAATAGACTTACAACAGGCCTTCTCTACACCTAATTCTAAAGAAATTCTGTTGGTATTAAGGAGACAAAGTGCAATTCCCTGCTTTGAATGAGATCTAATGATCAGGAGAAGCAGAGATGTGATGAGGCAGTTACATGTGTAATCCAAGTCCCCACTTCATACAGAGATACACATGTCACTGTGTGTATGTGTGCACATACATAAGCATATGAATTTGGTTCCTTTTTAAATCATAAATGTTCATAAGGGGTTTTTTCCCAAGAAAGCAATGAGAGTTGGATGCTTGTCTGCACTAATATCCCAACATTTGACACAGAATTCACTTTGTACTATTTTCATGGTTTATTGTGTTCTTGATTAAGTAAATTAGTAGTTTTATAAATTTCTAGTTATATCCAAATTGTCTGCTTCAATAAATGGTATGAGAGATGGAATTACGGTTCTACTAAATGTATAGGAATTCAAAAATACAAAAAAGATATCTGAGAAAATAATGCTACCTCTTTCATGTTTCTTGCAGTTCTCTTAAAATGCTTAATTATCCAGACAGGAAGGATAATTGGTGTTCTATTTCTAAATTCCAAAACACTAAAATTTTATCATTAAAATTTCTGATAGATCAAAAATATAAGTATCACATGTGGTTTTTCTTATTCTCTATATCCTCAATTTTTAGTATAATGTTTTTATAACATGTCTTTCTTTGCAACAGTTATACAAGTTCAATTGCTAACATAATTTAGAATAATAAGTAAATAATAAGATTAATAAGAATAATAAGCAAACCCAGCTTTGTTCAATATGCGGATTTTAAATTGTGTAAAACTAATTTTTACTGCATCTAGAACATACTCCTTCATAACTAAGATTCAATGAAATCTTCAGAAATAATCTATAATTACTGCAAATACTGCATATCAAGTGTTTTACTGTGAGACAGGAAATGAAAAATCTCCAAAGGAAAAAAAATGAAGCTAGGTAAATTTAGACATGAAATTAGGTGAAATGTATGTAACAGTGTTAGTAGTTAAACATCTGAACAATTTATGAGGGATCTAGGAAGTATGAGTTGCACTCTTTCTACCTCTTCTCCTGTGTCCACTCCCTTTGTGACCCCACTTTGCTAAAATTAATGAAAAGTATGATCTAGACATAGAAAATATTGATGAAAATGATCAAAAATCTGTCTGGAATGTCTCTTTTCTTAATATAAAGTACTGCTTGATTCTTGCAAAATAGGAAACTGTCAGGTAGAAATTTGATTAGGATATAAACATTTTCAACTGGTTGGAAGATTGAGAAATAAATTATGAAAATTAATTTGAACAAACAAAATCTTTTATTTCATAACAAATGTGTAGAATAAAAACAAACCCCAACCTACCAAACAAACAAACAAACAAACAAAAAAACACAAAAAAACCCCAATGGTATACAGAGTTAACTAAATCTGGAAATCTGCCATGTACATATCCACAGCTAAGCAAATTTTCTTGCAGTCAGTGAATTCAGATAGACCTGCATACAATTAACTTCATCTCTTCTTAAAATACATTTCTAAAGTAAGTATGGACTCTTATGGTGTTTATTCCTCTGTGTTGATGATAGAGGAAAGCTAGGTGTCTAACTGATCTCAATACCTATGCAGCAGATCTCTTTGCCATCACCTTGCACATTGTAAACACATAAAGGGAATTCAGTATAGATCAATGTTTTCCTCTTTTTTTAAGACATGTTTCAGAACATCTAAAACTAAAATTGCTCTTTGTTGAATAAATCTTCCTTGAGTTTATTAGGTAGTGAGAAACATTATATACTATAGTGATTCTTTCATGTCTGCTACAGAACTGATTTGTTTGTTTCCTCTTGTCCCAGTAGACTACTAAAGAAATTCCAGTTTCTCTGAAGAATTATACAAGATGCAAGATTGTCTGACACATGTTATAATCCTATTAATATATCTGCTAATTTATTTATTCTGCACTCAATAATTTTCTCTCTAGTGTTGTAAGGTACAATTCTATTTTCTTGAATCCAGACCTCAAAAATGATATATATCTATTTTCTCTGTTATTCTGATATGAGGTAACATATTCTCTATAATAACACAAAGCTAGAAGAAATATACATACCAATACATATTGACTTCAAAAGCAGTAATAGTACAGTACAGTTTCAGTCAAAGGCTTTATAAGTCATTAGCTTTACATTCTTTATCCCAAATACTAAAGCCAATTTTAAAATGCTAGACTGTGTATCGTGAAAGAGTATCAAAGGTGATCAATGAGTAGCTGAGGTATTTCATACCAACAGATTAAATAGTGTTCTATGAAACCGAGAAACCAAACTAAAACAAAGGGGGGAAAAGGCACAAAAAAGAATAAAAAAAGAGAAAAATCAAACTGTGGGGTTCACATTTAAAAACAAAAGTTTCTGTTCTCCAGACCTTTTCTACCAGTAAATAAATGTAAGAACAAATATTCATCTGTAAATTGTGTAGTAACTATGTAGTAGGAGTTTGGGGGTTTTTCTGTAGACCATTCCGTTGTTACGTAAGTGATCCTTCTCCTGGTGTCTGCTGTAGTCATTTTTTAAAGGCAGCTGTCTCCACTCTTAATGTCTAGAACAACAAAATTTTAACTTACATGTTTCCAATTCAGCAATGCAGCAACACCATTTTTCAATAACTGAATCTTTATGTAGAATTGTAAGAAACCTGGTATTAAAAATGCTTAGGACAAACAATGATGCAAAATTTAGCATGAGTTAAGAGTGGTAAAAGAATATCTCTAGTCAGATAAGTGAGAAAACCATAGAAAACAGGCTAAGAGATTTATATTCCTTGCAATACATAAGCCATGACTCATGGCTAGTGATGTGTTTCAAGCAGTTTGGTGCTCTGCCAAGATGATAAAAACTAACTGACTTAAGTTCATGATCAAAATCACAACCAACCATTGAAATTACTTTCAGAAACATTGAAAAAGATCATGTTGACGGGGGGTGGGGTGGGGGGCTGGGGGGAGGGGCGGGGTGGGAGGGGCGGTGTCCAGTTACTGCTGGCAACATGTACATTTGTGCCTCACTTCCAAAATTAGACAAGCATTCTGCATCAGCTACTTCAAAAGAGTGATCAAGGAGGGCACAAGAAGCTCATATATGCTTACAGGTGGATGCTGATAGAACATTTGTATGATATTTGGAAAAACTTCCAAGTGTGAACTCGGGAATCCTTGGAATAAAAGATAGCAGTATAATTTTGTGTTCTTTTTATAAATGAACAGCATTAATAATATAGTTTTAGCCTGTACAGAACATTTCAAAGTTCTTTCAAGCTTCACTCATTCTAATTTTGCCTTAGAAGACAATAGGTTGTCTTTTGGAAAATTTCTTTTTGACATCTCACTCTCTTTTGATCTTGGCACTGTCTTCTTTAGGGATATTTAAACTCTTTTACTTCATAAAATGTCTTGCCAACATCCAGAGATCAGAAATAGTTTTCATCTGCCTTTAAAGATACAGAATATTCCTTAATTTATTCATTCAGTGAACATCCCAATATTCTCTGAGAAATGATAATGCTAGTGTCCAGTCTCTTACAGAAAAGGAAAACTCTATCTGAATAACTGTAAATTCTAAAACTAATGACTCTTTTCTCATTTCAAAACATCTGATTTTTTTTTTTGGTCAGGAATAATGTTATAAAAATCTCCTTTTAATCCATTGCAGTTACACTGACACTAAAATGTCATATTAAAACATCTATATAAAAAAACTTTTTTTTTCATTAGGGTAACATAATTTCTTTCCATTAATACATCATAATTGTTTTGTGTTTCATTTCTGTCCTTCATATTTTTCAGAAACATTCCATGTCATGCTAGTACATTCCCTTTGAAACAGTAATATTGACAACAAAGTTTTGTCAGTTGTGTACTCCTCATCCAGCCTTCTTCATCCCTAATCCTTTCTGCCTAAAAAATCAAATTTGTTCATAGGCATCATTTCTGCAAAGTAAGACCAAAAAGGTAATTCATTAGAAGTTTGATTATAGTTCAAACTGGTCTAAAAGTTTCCATAAATTCTGCATACTTTTTGTTTTTTCCAAGATTCTACTCCCCAAAACCAAATTACATATGAAAGTAATAATGCCTTTTTTATTCCTATGCATCCCTTTTTCATAAAATTCAGTGGCAAACTCTCACTGGCTTCAGTTCAGAGGACTAGATTAGATGACCATGGAATGGAATAGAGTCTTTTATTATCCAAGGAATATTCAGACAGAACAGACAGACAGAATCAAAAGCAGTACTCTTCAAGGGTTTTTTTTCTTAAATCAATGGAGAGGAAAGACAAATATGTCCATATAAGTGCAATCTTAAGTTTGAAAAGTATAGACCACTAAGTCCTCTCATGCTTCCAGAAATTCTCCCAGAACTAAGATGCTGATCAATTGCTCTGCAAAAAAACAACATTTAAGGCTAGTCAGCAATGCATGCAAATTCCTTCAAAATATCTTTAATAGGAAGGAATAACATTCTTCTGAGAAGGATTTTATATGAATGTTGATGTGACATTATAAGAGACAATAGAGCTACATTCCTTGCTTCTTGCTGCTATTGTTTTCAACTACATAATTACAATAAACACAGGACTAAAGTGGATACTTTTGAAGCTGCTAAATATGTGACAAAACCAATTACTGTTATGGAATTCACTACAGAAAGAAAATATCATAAGAATATGTACAAAAATTTACACTGTAATATTTTCAAGACTTTTTGTTCTCATAAAAATATTATAGAAAGCATTTAGTGATTTTGATAAGGTCTGTCTGGTGGATGCTAAGAGAAGTCTAGCTTTCAGTTTCCAGTTACAAACATGTAATTATATCTGACACTGCACTCATTTATCATTTGGTTTTTTTAGGTGAACCAAATAAAATCTCAACAAGAATAAATTATAGAAATTAGCACTCCTTTTTTTCACTCATTCTGTTGGAAATTGCCCAACACTCAAAAGGTAAATGTAGATAGTATTAATAAAGCCATCGAAATCAAACCAGAAATTGTTCATCATGTCAGTTGCATAAATCTGTTGTACATGTGCTCTAAGATGTAAATTCGTTTGCTCAACTGTTGCCACATTAAGAAAAAAAAAAGGCAAAATAAATATAGTAACTCACCTCACTTAAAAATGTCAAAGTAATACAATTCTTACAATTCTAGATTTGTCCATGAGTCCCCATGAATTAAAGAAGAGCTCAGATCAGGAGCTGTGACCTAATTTGTAAACAAGTACACCATCTTACCTAGGAAAGATTATTTCTATCTTTTGAAAATTACTACCCTTCCACTTTAATAGGTATATAGAAAAACTAGACAATGACCAAGAAGAGAGACTCAAAAAGTATTTCCATATAGGAAAGACTAAATAGTTTAGTTCTCCTTGGATAAAAGACAACCGAGAGAGAACATCACTGTTTCATGTGTGGGTAAGAGGAAATGGGGTATGATTATTCACTACTTCTTATGCTACAGAAAACTGGTCATAACCAGTGAAATTATTTGATAACAGGCTCAATTCAGACAAAAGAATGTCACAAAATGCTTTTTTGAATTGAAAAAGGGATTAGTTTGGTATATGAGGAAAAGTCCGCCAGCAGCTATTAAAAATGAGTCTTGTGCCTAACCTGCAGCTCAGAAGTTCTTAATCCTCATGATTGTCAGAAACTGATAGAATATAAAAGGAAAATTGCTTTGTAATATTTTCCATTTTCCTCTTAATCTTTCTATAAGATTTTTTTGGTTGCTACTGCTACAGACTAGCTATTGAGCTGGACAAACCCGTGGTCTGACCCTGCGCAGCTGCTCCTACGCTTTAAGGCTGCAGAACTGTATTGGTTTTCAGAACAGAGAAAGACCAAAGGAACGCCACTAGTATCAATCATACAATCTTTGTATTAATCATAACAAAGGATGGTTTTATTAATGCTAACTGATTTTCCTTGTTTTTTTTGCTACAGTATTATTCATATTTGTGCTGTAATTTTGGTTTCCAACTTTGGATATTTAAAATTATTTTCACTATCATTCCTATTGCAGCACATTTCATGCTAAATGCAGTTCAGATTTATTGAACTTAAGTTTACTCCCATTTTATTCCTCCAAATACAATACAAATCAGTGTAGAAAGTTTGGTATTGAAAAACAGAATCTTGCTACTGAATTTCTAGGCTGCTAGGGATTTTACAGAATGTGGGAAATTGTTCTTTTCAATCTCTTTTCCAAATCCCTGGTTTAGAGACTTGATTCATTCTACCCATGTTGCCTGAAATTGCATGTTGTGAACAAGTACAAAATATTCAAGAAATAGGATCACAAAGGGTTGTATTCAGTGGTACAGGGTCTAGTTGGAGGCCTGCCACTAGTGATGTCCCCCAAGGTTGAATACTGCTCCCAGTATTGTCTAACGGATTCATCAGTGACTTGGTTGAAGGGGCAGACTCTTCTTCAGCAAGTTCACTGATGACACAAAGGTGGGAGGAGAAGTCAATACCCCAGAGTGCTGTGCAGCCCTTCAGAAGGACTTTGACAGGCTGGAGGGATGGGGGGAGGTGAACCTTCTGAAATTCAACAAAAGCAAGTGCAGGATCCTGCACCCAGGGAAGAATTACCCCAGGTACTAGTACAACTTGGAGGCTGACCTGTTGGAGAACAGTATCTGGGTGTCCTGGTGGACAACCAGTTGTCCATGAGCCAGCACCGTGCTTTTGCAGCCAGGAAGGCCAATGGTATCCTGGGGTACATCAGGAAGAGCACTGCCAGCAGGTAAAGAAAGGTAATCCTGTCCATATTATCAGCCCTGGTGAGGCCACATCTAGAGTGTTGTGTTCCGTTCTGGGCTCCTCAGTACAAGAGAGACATGGAGCCCCTGGAGTGGATACAGCAGATCAAGGAAGTAGAGCATCTCTAATACAAGGAAGCCTTGAGAAATGTTCACTGAGAGAGGACCTTATTAATATATATATAAGTATCTGAAGAAAGCGTGTCACTACATGGGGTTTCTCAAGGGCCTAGTCATGTTTAGTATCTCTATTGATGATGCAGATGAGGCATTTGAGTGTACCCTCAGTCACTTTGCAAATGACACTAAATTGGGCAGAAGAGCTGATCTGCTGGGAATGGGAAGTCTGCAAAGGAATCTGGACTGGATGGATCCATCGACTGAGGCCAACAGTATGATATTCAACAAGACCAAGTGACAGGTCCTGCACTTGGATCACAGCAAACCCATGCACTGCCACAGGCTGGGGACAGAGTGGCTGGAAAAGGACCTGGGGATACAGGTTGACTGTTGGTTAAACATGAGCCAGCAGTGTACCCAGGTGGCCAGGGAGGTCCACGGCATCCTGACTACTATCAGCAAGAATGCTGGTCAACAGGACCAGGGAAGTTAACAGTGGATGATGATGCCACCAAACATTGGTGAATGGTCTTCGGTTCTTAGGGGCTCAGTGATAAGAAGCTCAAGTGATAATAGCTCTTTTAGCCTCAGCCCCTCAAAGCCCAGGACGGCTCCCTCTACAGCAATCCCGCACAGAACCCTGAAGGAAGAGCCACACTCCAGGCTTGGTGGCAACAGAGAAAGCAACTTTACTGGAACTGCAGGGTTTATATAGGGCTCTCTGGGAAAGGTTCTGGAAAAGGGGGTGGAGTGAGGCTTCCCACTGGCCGAGAGAAGGACTGAAAAATGGACCAATGGGGAACAGGGGTGGAACTTTATAACAGCCAATAAGCAAACAGGGATAACAACCAATCAACAGGCAAGGATAAAGACCAATAGAAACATGGAACTTTAACCAATAGGAGAGAGTGGCGGGAAAGGAGCCCTGAGGGATTACGGGAAGAAGAAACTGGGATAGGAATGACTAAGGGAAAATACAATAGGAAAGACATACTTGTGATGCACTTTTAATTCAACATTAGGGGCAATAGAAATCATAGAATCCACATCCTCGTAATAAATCCGGGGTATTCTCCCACAGGAAGTGGTTGTCCCTCTGTGCTTGACACTGATGAAGCCAGACCTCACGTACTGTATTCACTACAAGGAAGACATTGAGGTGCTAGAGAATGTCCAGAGAAGGGCAACAGAGCTGGTGAAGTAAGGCTAATGAGAAGCAGCTGTTGGAGTTCCTGAGTTGTTTATCCTGGAGAAAAGGAGGCTCGGGGGGATCTTATCACTATTTACAACTACCCGAAAGGAGGTTGAAGCCAGGTGGTGATTGGTCTTTTCTTCCAGGTGACCAGTGACACAATTAGAGGACATAGCCTCACACTGTTTAGGGAAGGTTAAAGTTGGACATCAGAATGAAAGAATTGTCATGCGTTGGAATGGACAGTTCAGGGAGGTGATTGAGTCACCATCCCTGGAGGTGTTCAAGACACTACTGGACATGGCATTTAGTGCCATGGTCTAGTTAACAAGGTGGTGATTGATCAAAAGTTGGACTCAGTGATCTCAGAAGTCTTTTCCAACCTAAATGAGTCTGTGATTCTGTCAAAAGGATGGAGCCAGATTCTTCTCAGTGGTGCCAAGGAATAGGACGAGAGGCAACCATGTACTAGAACAGATTGTCCAGAGAGGTTGTGGAATCTCCCTCACTGGAGATATTCAAGAACCTTCTGGACACAATCCTGTGTAGTATGTGATTCTGTGATTCTGCATCTAAACAGACAGCTCCACTTCTGGTTCTGCTATCCTTTCCTTTTAACAATCTATAAAGAGCAAGAAAAATTGTAATGCAATGCTGCCTATAACCTTTGTGCCTTCCTCTGGGGTTTGGTTAGGGCCTTTGGGGCCTCAGGAAAGAGGGGAGGATTTAAGAATCATTGGGATTTTGTTATATTTTGAGGGGTTTTATTCATGAAATAGATTATGTCTATTTTGAAATCAAAATGTTTGATTTCTTTAAGCCTTTTTCCTTAGAGAAAAAAAAATTGCACTGGCTTTCCATTTTATTTCACTGTTTAGTAATAAAATCCTGAGGTAAATACTGAGAGAATAGTCATTTCTTCACAGAAAAAGAAAACTTATGTCTGAATCAACTCAGAAGTTGCAGTGAATCCCTGCAGATTTTTTACTACAGAAGGAAACAGAAATCACTACTCATGAAATAAAAAACATAATATGATAAGCATTATTTTTCAGAAAAAAAAATAGAAAAATAAGTGAGTGGTTTCAGGACTTTCCATTTGTAATGGTTTGTCTTCTATAATAAATCCTAAAACTCAAATGGTACCAAATCTTGTCATAGATCAGCTATTATAATGCAAAAATTGTATACACAAATTCTCCAAATTTTTCCAAATTTACCCTTCTGCCCTTGAAATCCAGAGCTGATTTTCTACTACCTTCATTTGGAGTAACTTCTTCTGATTTGAAGCTATCCTACCCCAAGTTTGGCAAATTTCATTGTGCAGCAGTTGCCAATGAGGAACAAAAAGCCAAAGTCTGTGTTTTTAACTGTGTGTAAAACAGTGCCTGGAGGAAGCTCAGAGTACACAGAAAGGTTCTGCCTGAGCAGCTATCTGCATTTTACATGCACTTAGAGGACCTGTGCCTGCAATCATGACCATAATTCCTTCCATATTTTTATTTCTACTTGTCAGCTGTTATTTGATTTCTCTATCTGTCCCTCATCCTCTTTCAGGTAGATAATTCTTAATACTAGAACTGGTTTTGGTGGGGTTCCTTCAGATGCTGTCCCTGTACCAACAGTCTATTGCCTACAGGCATTTTCCTTCATCTTACATCAGGGTTGCACATTAGGTGAAATGCTATTTATGGCGTTTGTTCCACTATTGGATTGTGTTTCATATTCATGTCAACAGGACAACTGAGAATAGTAGGCTTTACCAGGAACTTTCAGAAAGGAGCTGTTGTCTTCATTTCATATTTTTACCTGAATACAAACCAGATATAAAAATAGAAATAAACAAAATATGGGCACAAAGGCACTCTGCATGATACATGCAAAGCTATATTGGACTAAGTCCGGAAAAATACAGAAGTGTACCCTGGGGAGTGTTTCAGTGCTAGCAGAGAAACAGCCTAGAAAATGTATTAGATTTTATCCAGCTCTTGCATCAATGACTCAGAAAGGCTTATTGCTCTTTAAACCTTACTGCCTGGCTAAGGAACTTCTCCTGGCAGTATATATACTATATAGCTACAAGGTCAATTTTGGTGATGTGTTCTGCCTGTGATGAACACAGACCAGGGCTCTGTGGGGTGAAAAACGGCACCTGTATCTTCTCAGTGGGTGCAAGGGGACACCCACACAGCATCCTAGGAGGGGATGGGTAGAGCAGGATGCCTGTGATGACCCCTGTGATGTGTATAGAAGTGTGGATGTACATGTATATGTAATAGAACCATGCACGGTTATAAAAGCATGTTCAAAAATTGTAGATGTTTATTAACATTTCTTATTCATATTTCTGTTATATTACTGATCCTGATCCTGATCCTGATCAGTAGTTCACTGGTTGCCAGTTATCTGTGTGTGATTTATAAATCAATAAAGCACTTTGATGTTGATTTGTTTTAAACTACATAAATGGACTAATTTTTCCCTGCAGCAAGGACCATAAACAGAAGTATTTCCCTGGAATGCCTGAGTTGACTGCTAGATTAGATAAAGTGAGGATTGTTCAACATGCCTGACATGTGCTGTTTGAGTCTGTTCAGTCAGGCTAAACTGATTGCAGGAAGTTAGATGTTTACTTCTGCAGAATCTGACAAATGCACAATGTTCTTCTATAGATAATACTAAAATTAAGCACTTTCACAGAGCAAAATCTGTCAGCAGCCTGTCCAGACCTTGTTTACTTGGCCCAATTAAGAAGGTAACCTAGCCTCAAAAAATACAGTGTTCTGAAGTATCGTCCTTCTAATACGCTTGTTAAACCCCTGGGTTTGCTAATTTATACTTTCACTTTGCATTTATTTCCAAATAGTATTTGTTAATTCTTTGATGAATAACTTTCCTTGATGGCTATACAAAACACTCACTTCAATATACCTCAGCTCTACAGCATTTTTACCATGGTGGTGTTCTCATAGCAATTTAACATTTCAGGGTGTTAACTAAAATAGCCGATTCCAAAATAATGCTGGTGTCCAGTCCAAAAGGTCCAACCAAAGCCATTCCTGTATTTTATGGGCCTTTCCCTATAAATCTGAGCCTTTTTTGCTTAAAAATCAGCACCACAAACTATATGTCAGTAGTGTGCTTATGCTAAACAAACTATAAAAGCCTGAACTTTTTCTGTCTACATTTCTGCAAATTTAAATGCTCAGTAGAGTTAATAGAACTCATTCTTTTCCCTGTCCTCTCATTCCAGTGGTAAAGATACTATTGGCACCTCAGCAAAGCAATCTCTTTTTAGTAGAAAGTTGTAGACATTCAGTATATATGACTACAATTAAGCTATTTAAATTACAATTTCAAGTAATTTAACAAACAATAATTTATTTAGCATCTAACTGTATAATGATTTATGTGTAGGTGCAATCTTAGGCAGTTAAATGCCTCCCTGACATCCGATTCCGTCAGATCTCGGAAGCTAAGCAGGGTCAGCCCCAGATTAGTACTTGGATGGGAGACCTCCTGGGAATGCCGGGTGCTGTAGGTTCTAGTCTGAGGACTTCCCTGTCACTGTCCAAGCTTGCTTGGCCGTGGCAGATGAACCTCAGGACTTAAAAATGGTGGGGCCAGTTCTGCGCACGCTGAGCCTCACCTAAACAATCCACTGCGCAGGCTGGAAGGCACACCCATGTGGGGACAGCCCTTCCCAAATATTCGTTCGCGAAGCCGAGCCACACACAGGTGCAATCTTGACCTTTGCTCTGGAGTAGAGTCCACTGTGTGCATGTCCACTGACCACAATAAACCTTGTCTGCTTTAGTTTAGTTCATTTCCAGTGAATGGCATTCTATATTTTTTTTAATATTCAGTTCCATAATTTAAAATTTCTCCCAATATTTAGCATAGCTAATTTTCTAGAAATGAATATTTTTCTCTTCCCATATACTTTTTCACATGATGAGTTAACGTATCTTTTCAGTCTTCCTTTTTAAGGAAGAACAAACTAATTCTCTCAACTCATCTTGAAATTTCTTGTTATACTTGTTGTTACCTTCTGAGTTCTTTCCAAGGTGTCTTTACCTTTCTCCAAATGTGTTTCTCAAAAAATGTAGGTAAGACTTGTATAAATCTTTAACAATTCATAACCATAAGTGACTTGAATACACAACTCCTGTTAAGACACGCTACAATGTTTTCTTTCAATTTTGAAAAAATATCTCATTGTAGGGTCAGATTGCAACATCCAGATCTATTTTTGAAATATTGCTGCTTAGTCAGTTTGTCTCAATTTTCTAATTCAGCTTCTCTTAACACATGATATTTTATCTCTTTGTCTTCAATCTCATCTTGTTTCTGTCAAATCATCCTTCAGTTTACTAAGACTGTTTTGAATTCTTATCTCTCTTCCCAACACAGTTATTCTAAGTCTGACTTATAATCAGAATGCATTCTATTACTTACTCCATCATGTGATTCATTAATGAAAACATCAAATAGATTCAGATCGAGAACAGATTTCTGCAAGGTTTCTCTTGAAATGTCTTTGTAGTGAGCAGTAAACAAGTGACACTCCAGAAACAGCGTTTTCCACCACAATGTGTGTTCACCTACTGGTGTTTTCATGTAAACACGCTTGTCCACTTAATTTATGAAAGTGTCACTTGGAAGTGTGTTGCAAACTTTGCTAAAAGTCAGCCTATATCACATTCAGTTGCTCATGTGTCAGGCCAGTTAATCTGTGAAGGCAAAAATTAGTGCCCTTTCTCCAAAATATTCCTCTGTAGGCTCCATTCCTTCTGCTATAACTTGTTCAAGACACACAGAGCACCTCATAATACTTTGAATGTGGACAGATATCAAATAAGGACTAAGTAACAAAGTAGCCTAATAGTGAAGTTGTGTGAAAATAACACACGTTTGGAGGTCAATATTATGGGGTTTGAGCATTCCAGGCTGAGGCAGAACTTAAATTCAGAGCCTTTGTTTACTGACTTGTGTTTTAACTACTAAGTTATTTTTAAAAGTGAGCTGCCAGCTCTTTGGTCAGCTTTTAGAAGGAAGGCAGCAGTAGCAATGTGAACTGAGAAAACTGACTGAATTAAACTTTTCAGGTAATAAAGATGGATGAACTCACAAACCCCACAGTGACTGACATTGACCTGTTCACCACAATTAAGACCAAGGGCAGATTCTTAGAAACCTGGAGAACTAATATAAAAAAAAAATAGCCAAACCCCACCAAACCAAAAGAAGTAAATAACAGGACTTTAGGCAATGATGCCTTTAGAAAGAAGCTGATACTAATTTAATTTTTTTTAAATAGTATTGTATGTTTCTTATTTCACTTTAAGAGCTCCTATAGCACCTCAGCTCCTTTACTGAGCCCAGTTGGAAGTTATGAAGGCTAACATGAAAAGCAAAAATTGGAAATTATCTTAAGGGTTCCCTCATTGAACTGAAAGGGCACTTATTTATTACCTATAAAACCCCTGCCATGGAGTTCAGACCTGGCAGTCTAGCAACATCAAGAGAAGTCTCCCAGAAATGCATGGTGAGTTTGCACCTTCCATTAACACCTCTCAAAATCAATGACAGAACCCTTAAACAGCAGCAGGCTCAAGTAATGATCTAAGCTTGTGTCATTCCTCTTGAAATAGTTTTATTCATAACTCATTTTAAGATTTTATTCATTCTGAAAAGCCTGATAATTATTAAATGCATGAAGTTCATAATCATCTATATCTACCCTGCTTCAGCAGTTACATTAATCAGAGAATAATTGTTGTGCAGCAGCTCAAATAACTTAGTAAATTGCAAAAGCAAGAGTTCACTTTTTCTTTTCTCTCCTAAATTCTGGGTAATAATTATTGTTTAGTACAAGAACAGGGTATACAGCAAGCGACAAAATCTTAAACATTTTGATAACCAGTTCTAATCAGCTTTTCCTTAATTTTGACTGTTGTGTGGAAAACTACTGTATTTGTAGAATGATTGTGCTGATTTGCTAAATCAAAAATTTTAAATGAAGGGAATGGTCGCAATCACGAACACACATTTTAAAGATACAGAAAATGAAAGCAAATGCAACATGCTTGAGCAATTGCAATCATTAGGTTAGATTAGATCATTATAATAAATATATTGTTACCTGTTCTCACATTACCAAATCACACTTTCTCTGTTTGCGGTGCTTCACAGTATTGTGAAGTTTAAATATCCTAAATGAAGAAACATTTTTAATATTAAAGTAATTCTTGTGGTTTCCCAGTGCATCACACCTCGCATACTGATGATATCCAGAAAAGCAAGAACCGAGTTTGGGAATATAGAACTTAAACAGGTGATAATGTTCATGACTTAGAGATAAGCATAATCAATTTTCACCAAATAATCTCCAAAATGTTCAGGTTTACCAGTTCTTTAAAAGAGAAACAGCTTGTTGTTGTGTTATTCTATTTCATTAAAGCAGCAATGCCTACTGATAAACCTTTCCTTTTAGGTGTAGTTATATTATAGTACCACTATTATTTAGATGCCCATCACCTTGAAAAACTTCAGTACTACATGGAACTTTTCAAATACCTGAAACTCACACTAAATAGACAAGTTTGCAAAGTGCTGACTTACTTCAAATTTCTGAGCCTGTCTTCATAGGAGAGGTGTACCAGCACCTTCATCATCTTACAGGCTCTCCTATAGACCCATTCCAATAAGTTCTCATTTTTTTATGTTGGATCCTGCAGTACTCCAGGTGGGGTCTCACCAAGAGCAGAGTAGAGGGGCAGAATCTCCTGCCTCTACCTGCTGGTCATGCCTCTTTTGATGCAGCTCAGGATGCAATTGGCCTGCTCAGCTGCAAATGAGCATTGCCAAATCACATTGAGCTTTTCATCCACAAATGCTGCCAAGTCCATATCCCCAGAGCTGCTCTCAATTCATTCTCTGCCCAGAGTTTACATGTTCTCGAACTCTGTCCTCTCCTACAGCTGGAAGTTCGTTTTCCCAATCCCTGCTTTCATTCTCAGCAACTGAGTACTTCCTGGTAAAGACTGAGGCAAAAAAGTCATTGAGTACTCCAGCCTTCTCTATGTCCTGGGTAACAAGGCCTCCTGTATCCTTCCTGAGAGGACCCACACTTTTCACAGTCTTTCTTTTATCATACCTAAATGAACTGGATTTTGTTACCCTTCTGTTCTAGGCCAGATTTACTTCTGCCAGTCCTTTAGCTTTCCTAAGCAGATTCCTGGAAAATTGTTTGGAAAATTACTTTATATTCCTCCCAAGCTACCTTTCCCTACTTGCACTCCCTGTAAGCTACCTGTTTGTGTTTAAATTTGTCCAGGACCTCTTTCTTCACCCCTGCAGGCCTCATGGAGTTCTTCCCCGATTTCCCTTTTGTAGAGATGCATGAAGCTTGGGCCTGCAGGAGGCAATCCTTGAGCATCATCCAGCTCTCTTGGGCTCCTCTTCTGCTTAGGGCTGTATCCCACAGCATTCTGCCAAAGAGATCCTTGAAAAGACCAAAGCCTGTTCTCCAGAAGTCCAGGGTAGTGAGCTTGTTTCTTCCCCTCCTCATTGCCCCAAAGATCTTGAACTGTGCTTCTTCATGATCACTGCAGCCCAGGCTGCACTTAAGCTTCACATTCCCCACTAAGCTCCTCCTTGTTGGTAAGAACAAGGTTCAGCATAGGACCTTTCCTGGTTGGCTACTCTATCACCTGGAGAAGGAAGTTGTCATCTGTGGATTCCAGACCTTCCTGAATTGCCTGTACCTTGAAGTGTTGTCCCTCCAACAGATATCAAAGTGATTGAAGTACCCCATGAGTTTCATGGCTTGTGAATGTGAAGCCACTCCTATCTGATTGTAGGCATCCCATAGCAGACCGCTACTATAAAATCACCTTTAATCCTGACCCATAAATTCTCAGTCAGCTCATCATCCATGTGGAGCTCTGTGCGCTCCAGCTGGTCACTGACATAGAGAGTGACACCCCATCCTTTTCTGCCTTGCCTGTACCACGGCAATTGACCCAATGAGAACCAATAGCACTTTGTGGTCTCATGAGTAGTCTGCTTTGCCTTGGCTGTTCTATTTTAGGCAGAAGTCTAGATTCTGGTCCTTCCTCCCTTTATTGTTGATGTTTTAATACACTTTAAGTAAAAATATTTTAAAAGTTCAGGAAGAAACATATAAGCCAATGGCTATGAGTTGTTGTATAGGTCTCAGCTCACTTCCCCACAGCTTGTAGCTCAGCTAAATGAGTTGCACTGTTCATAACAGTGATTTTAATTATAATTATGCTAAGGTTTTATACTAATCATACTGCAGCAACACAAACTTCTAAAAATACCCTAGTGATTTTTTACAAGTTCAGCCAGATTTTTTCAAGAATTGACTATTTGTTGTCTCTTCAAAATACATTCAGATTCATTTAACATAGCCAATTATGAGCTGCCTGAGGGTTTCACATAAACGCTTCATCAACCCTACTGAAGTTAGTCCCATTAAACATGAATGTGCCCAAGCTGGACTTGTTATGATGCTAGCTTGTGGACTTTCCCAATGGGCACTTAAAAAACCCTTATATATTAAGTAGTGTCTTTGTGCAAGTCTGTTTCATCCTTTCTATTTTCCTTTTTTCTCCTTATTTTTCTTTTTTTTTTTATGTAGTATGAAAAGACCCATAGAACAGAGCCCAGACAGAATTTACTGAAATCTCTGGCTCATTTTACATTTTCCATTCCTGTAGTGTAAAAAAACTTTTCAAGGAAAATACATAAAAAGAACCAAAGTGCCTTGGGTAGCCATCTGAACTACAAAACAAATAAAGAATGCCAGCAACAAGCAATCCTCTGAGAGATTGAAAAGTGTCTTGAAGCAAAGAAAACTGTGTTCCTGCTCAAGTTCCCATTAAAAAATGTCTATTGCAATTTGAACATGTCACCTACATCCACAAATCTCATATGACTTCTTCCACTTAAGAGCTTGAAAACCAGCAAGTAGAATTCTAGTACATTACAGAACTTGAGCATATGTTTATACTTACCTATGACAACAACAAACTGATGTAAAACTTGAAATCATATCTCTGCCTACGAGCTTTCATCAATCCAAAGATGAAATTTTAAGTAAAACCCAACTCTTAAAGAATATTTATACAAAATAAAACCCTTGCTGTCGTATAGAAAGACCAAGAAAATAATGTTCCTGGTGTATTTTCTTTAATTGGCTATAAGCTATCAGGATTTTATCTACCTTTATTTTACTACATTAATAAATGACAACTGACAGGTATTTAGTTCTTTTCTAGTGAAATTTTATATTAATAGACAAAGTAAAAATCACTTGGAAGATAAAAAGCTAAGCTCTAACAAGAAAAATTTGCAAAAAAAAGAAAAATGTTAGATCTTGTTGTCGGAGGAGACCTAGGGTTTATACAGTGGCAAAAATACTACAAGAGATGGATAGAGGAGGACACCAAAGTCCAGGAACCCGGCTCCCCGAATATGGAAGCTCTGCAAGAGATTTATAAGGACTCTAATAAGCTCACACCCTATATTGATGCTTCCCCAGTCTAAATGTTATACCCTTAATATGGCTACCGTGGTTATTTTTCCCTTAGTCGTTCCTTATCCAAGTTCCCTCTTCCCACAAAACCCTCCGGTTGCAGCCCCCTGTCCTGGCCCAACCCGGCCATGGGGGCGGTTGCCGGCGGGGCCGCCCACGAGGCGCTGCTGGAGCCTGGGCGGGGGCTGTCCCTGCCTCGGAGTAGCCGGAAGCCCTATGGTGACTTTCCCCGCCCATCTCATTCTCCCATTGGTCCTTTTGCCGCCCCTCCCTCCTTCCCTTCGTTTGCATGCACCCAATGAAGTGCGTTACTCCGCCCTGTCTCCGCCCCTCTTCCCCGCCTACATCCGGGGAATTCCCATGCTCTCCTCAAAAGCCAGCGCGCGGCAATAAACTTGGCTTTTCCTCGTGGATCCCCGGCAGCTGTGGACTTATTCCGTTCGGGGCGGTCGCCAGGCGGGGGGCGGGAGGAGCCGACCTCGCTTCTAAGGGGTCTGATCCTAGGGGAGCCCTGCTTGCCGCTTTCCTAGCCTTGCTCCTGGAAGCAGAAACCTCTCCACCGTATCGGTGGGCCATTTACAATCCACTGATACTTGTTTTCTCATTCTCATTGCTCTTGCCATTATAACAGATGTTTAAATATTTTTGTGAAAAATATTCTTAGTTTCCTATGATATATATTTTTTTTCCTCAAAAATTACTGTATTTTAAATGCCTACTTCAATATTTATTAAGCCAAAAGTCTTAATTAGGAATGCTCTAAAAAAGGACTAATTCTAGCATGAATCAATAGCTGTAAGTTGCAGAGCATTTCATGATATTACACCTATTTCAGATAAAAGAAAATGTAATACAATTTTTTGTTTGTTTTGTTTTTCTCCATATTGTAGCTGCCACATTTTTCATCTCTTTACCATCATTCAACCAGCTGTCTCAAAAAATCCTGATAGACTTTGGCACTGTGCCATATTTCATACACGCTTAATTGAAGATCTTGGCCCAATAATTTGCTATGCCATACATATGCATCTTAAGTAAAGTGTAAGTAACTGGGACTGCAATTAACTACAGAACAAATGCAAATGGATCACATAATCCATTTCTGTAATATGTATATTTCAGCCAATAAAATGACCTTTGAATATTACAGAGATGCATGAAAATGCCATTTACTGTAATAGAAATCAGCAAAAGAAAGTGAACTGTAGGTGAGGCTTAGCACTCCTTAAATTTTCAAAATCTAGGCAACGTTCAAAGTCTGTGCTGGGAATATTTAATTATCTTTATGAAACACATGTAATACAAGTGTATCATGCAAAAGTGTTAAGCTTGGTTGCCTTCACATTTAAACCAGCATAGTTTTTTATTGTAGCACTTTTCTTTTAATACTACATTAATTTCTAATCAGAAAAAGAAGTGAATGTTGTTGTGTCATTGTATCACACAAAAATTAGATTTAGTAGGACTATCAAGCCTGTCACAAGGTGAGGTCATCTGTACATGCCAGCCCTGGCAGACAGTCTCTGCTTAAGATGTGAGTAGAACTCCACAGCCTTCCTGCACAAAGATTTCTGTGCTTTAATCTGCTGATCATTAGACTTTTTCCCCTCTATGTTTAATTCAGTCTTTCTTGCTGCATCTGAAGGCAAAGTCTGTCTTGTTCACAAGGAGTGCAGATATTTTCTCTTTTCAACATCACTTAAAATACCTGAAGGTGGTTACCATTTCTCTTTTATATCTTTGCTGCTTTGAAATAGATAATCCTATTTCATTCAATCTTTTATCATAGATATTTTTGTCTATATTTCTTATCACTCTTTGTTTGCAACTATAATCTCTCCTGGTATACATATTTTTTCTCTAGTGCAACATACAAATATTTTTGCCCCATTTTTGCCCTGTAACTTCCCTTTTGAAACCTATTTGTGAGCCTACTGTTCCCTTACTGGTTACTTGCACATTATTTCTGCCTAAGTGCTGTACCTTGTATTTCATCCAATTTTTAGGCCATTTCCCCCATTTGTCAAGATAATTTTGAACTTTAATCCTGCCTCCATCCTTGTGATATCTCTCAGTTTCATGACATCTGCAAATTTAATGTGCATCTTTTCCATTTCAATTCAATTTCACTTCAATTTGTTAATAAAAACATTGAACAGAACTACACCTGTGACAGAACCCTGTATATTCCCACCTGACCCTTCCTTCTTTTTTGACAGTGAAATATTGCTAGGAACTCCCCGGGTACTGTTAGCAAAGCTGTCTAACACCCACCTGGTAGTTTTCATCTTGACTATGACTCCAGATTTGCTTATGAGATTGTCACAAGAGATGATTCCAAATGCCCTACAAAAGTCATTATACAATATCTATTGCTTTTCCCATGTTCGCAGTTCCTGCAGTTCTGCTATGGAAGGAAATCAAGCAGGTTTGACATGATTTACTGTTGACAATTCAGTAATGTCTGTTATTTATCTCCTCATTCTCTTTTACGTGCGTAGAAATAGGTTTTATTCCTTGGTAAAATCTTTTTCCAGGAATTGATATTAGTCCAGAAGTTCTATAATCCGGTGGCTTCAGTCTTTCTTACGAGTAGTCACTAAACGTGTTTTTCAAGTCTTCTAACATTTTATCTATGCCTCACATTTTCACAGAAAGTAACCCTTGAATGCAAAGGCAGCTGTGTTTTGGTTCATTGTACTTGTTAGCTCCTGTTAACACCTTGTCTTCCCCCTACCCCTAATAACACCAGTGCAGAATTGACCATTTTTATAGAAATTATAAAAAATTTAGTACTGGTAACCAGAGACTACCATTCCGTTTTATGCTTTACTCTTTGTTAGGGATACCTTGATAAACTATCACTTGCTTAGATTATCCCAGCAATCCACTTATGTAATTATATTTAATTTTGGTAAAATAATCTGGGAGAGCTCATTTTCATCTTCAGTTGAAACTTTTTAAGACAACCCATTTAACTTTGGCTAAAATTAATTAGAAAACACATCGTGATATGAAGGAGAAAGTGATTAGCAGCTGGTAACAGGATTGGGGTCATTACCTCTGTAAGTAACACAGCTGGAGAAGGAAGAGGGCATGTGTTCTGGCTTTGGTTTTCTTCTAGCTGAGAAAATCTAGTGTTTCAAGAGATATTAGCATTGAACACTGGACTTTTTCACAATCTTATTTTCCAAAACATTTTGTAGTCAGTTAATACACCCAGTTCGTTCTTTCCCCCTGTTACATCGATCTAATCTGCCACTGAAAATAGAGGAAATTTCACAGCTTTTGCCTCTACTGTGTAATGTTATTTTTTCTCATCTCCAGTTCTCATGACAATAACGTTCCTTCTATATGACATTCTTGCACCTGCTACATTGAATTTTTTTCCCGAGTATGATGTCAATATGCAGCTACTATTAGCACATGATTATGGCTTTATATGGGCATCAATAAATGTATTAAATACAATTCAACCTAAGTCAAGTACTTAAGAAGTTTCTCCTCTATGGGTGACCTGTAGTTTTCTTCAGCACAGTGCATCACAAGCTCCTCTTTAGCTACTGATTTACATCATGTTTTGTTTAGTAATGTTCAATTTTACTCATAATTTATGATTAAATCTCAAGGACTTGTGTTTTAGGAATGATACAGAGAATGTTTTTCTGATGTGCATGTGACAATCTGTGATGAGCTTAAAAAGGCCGGAGGCCAAAAACCAAGGCAGATCTATTACTCTGACAAAGGCAAAATGCTGTAGAATTTATTTTTTAGTGACTCCCCAATATCCTCATTTATCCTTAGATCCTATTCACCCTGGCATTAAATGCAGGACTTCTGCTGAACTTCAAAGGGGAAAGAATCAGAATATCAAATAGGCAAAATCGTGCACAAAATGAAACTCTACAAAGGAACAGCTCTAACACAATTCTTTGGGAAAATACTGAAATACTGCAGATACTTATGTAAGCCTCAAAGGCAAAAAAGATTTTAAAATTGAACAAGGAACAATTTTTCAAGGAAAGGCACAGACCACTTGAAATCTGAGCCTGGTAAGTAATTAGAAAAAAGACATTATAAACTGCAGTCCCTAATATAGGTTAAAGGCCTTCTTGATTATGATGTCTAATTTCTTTGACTAATTCTAGAAATTTATATTCCATGATGACAAGAACAGAAATTCAGTTATTATTTAATCCTTCTCTTTGCCTCATTGTGTCCTAGTTCAGCAAGCCAGGAACCAGTTTATCACTCTGTGGTGTGACCAAAGTTATATATTCTAAACCATTTATGTCATTTCTCATGAACTGTTAAAAATGGACCATTTGTAGCAGCTGCCCAGGGCACAATCTGGGTGTTAAAAAAGCCTGTGAGATAGGAGCTGTGATAACTCCCTCTGGGGAGTCATTAGCACCTTTACACCCAGCCTGCGGGGGTGTGTTTGCTAATGGGCCATCAATGATTCCAAAAATACCCCATGACTCACAGAGTTAGATCACCCATTGTGGAACTCCCTGCCCTGGGGGAGGTACTGGGCATTCCCACCTGGACCTGAGGGTATATAATCTTGGGGTTTGGGGACTTCTGGAGGAGGACCAGAATCTCGACAGGAGGAAACCACAACTCTCAACCAGACTGCAACTATTATCTGCACGTACAGTTTTTTTCTTTTGCTTCTTTTTACTTTGGACTCAAGGGAACCACATGGGGTTCAGCACAGGGGCTAACGAATATCATTCTCTTTGTGCCCCAGGCTGGGTTATACTTCTGGGGTTTGTGGGTTAAAACCAATTTCTCCGTGTATCATTGCATTTATTGTAAAATTTTTAGTAATATTTTTATTAAATTGTAACTCTGACATAATCTCTTTTAAGTTGGGTTTGTTCCTCTTGGCAGTTTACCTTTAAACCAGCACACATTGTAAATACAATTTTTCATAGAAAATTGTATTTTAGGAAAAGGCTTTCAGTAACTTTCAGGGTGCAGTATGAGATTTTAAAAAGTCCGTTCTTAGCTACTGATGGTTCCTATTGTCCAATAGTTATAACAGCCATGAACAAAATACTGTATGGAAATACATGCAAGTTCCATTACAGGTTGAGTGGTTACACCATTCTAAGGTTTCACTTACAAAAAAGGTGACCTTTATGCTTGAGAGATGGCCCTTCACAGCCCTGTGTGAAAAGGACTTTAGCATAGTTTTTCAGGAAGTGCATGTGGCACAGTCATTCTTCACAATAAAATTTTGAGAATTCACAGAAGTAAATTCATCTGAGACAGAAGCATAGACACAACAATACCCTATTTAATGTGAAAACAAGTTTGGGGCTTATGCAGTAAATCTTCTGGGGATGGAAAACTACAAACAAAAAAAAATGTGTCATAGTTATTCCAGAAAGCACAACTCAACTATTAATTTGGGTTATGTATATAACCTAGCAAGACCTAAGGTAAATTTGGAAGTTATCTTGCCCCTAGACCTCGAACGGATAGCACATTCATTGTGATGTTTTCTTACATTCACACCCTGTTGTCAACTCCTAATATAGTTTAAATTATGAACATAAACCCAAGCTTCAGTAACTGAAGCTAAGCCAATTTTTGTGCTGCTATTGTGCTGGCATGAAATCTAAATATTTCCCTTGGTTTTGGCTCCTGCTTTTAAACTGGATGGTATTCAGACTAATTCTCAGCTAGACTACATGTTTTCTTTAATAATGGAGAGGCCAGCCAGTCAGTATGACCAGAGGTTAGCACAACAAGAGCTATTGTTCCTAGCTAAGATGTATTTTTCTTCTTGGCATAAAGATTTTCTTTGCATAAAGTTAATTGCTTGCAATAGGTTTCCTCAGAAATGTTTTGCCAAGAAATTAACTGCATGTATCATTAATGAATTCAGTGTTTCTGCACCACTGTTCATAGAAAATATTCACGTAAATAAGGCAATAACCCACGAGGTTCTATCAAAGTAAATGTGCCAAAGTACTCTTCTCCAGAAGGAAAAGGCTATTAAAAATATTTTTCTCTTCAAAAATTTGTCTAAATTGTATAGTTTGCTTTTCCAGTGACTTTATCTTACTTTTGTCTATACCTTAATTTTAGAAGTACATTTTTCATGATGAGTACCTGGCTCAGAGCAAATGATGATGTAAACCTTCAAAAGAAATAATTGTCAACTCTGAGAGTGATGCAAGGAAATATTACTTAACTTCCTGGTCTTTAAGCTTATTTATTCTCTTTGAGAAACTAACAGAGCAATAAAACAAATGATGAACATCAGATTTTCACCATTAACATGAAAAACAGCTGCTGGTTTACCAACTCATTAGCCTTTCAAGAAGTCTCAGTTCATCCATACAACACAGGAGCCTGTTCAGCAAAGTTGTATTGAGCATAATTCCAGTTCCTGACAGTGATGGGTGTGAGGCCATGTTATGCTGAAAATTCTGCAGTAGGCCACGAGGGTTGGATGTATACAACTTTTCTCCCTCTCTTACCCTTAGTAATTACAGCGATCTCATTCCTGACAGTTCTCTTACTTTCAGTAGCGAGCCTACCTCTTTTCAGGTTAAATCATTTGAGTGCCACCTCGAAGAAGACCAGTCACTGCCAGATTTCCTAACACAAGACAAATCCTTTCAGTATTGACCAGCTAGGAATATTTTTTTTTCTGCAGTAGAATTACTCAGGAACAGCTACAGTGCTTTAAACACATATCTTTATCTGAATTCTGAGGAGTTTTTCAATAACCTCAAGTACACATAGAGTTGTTGCATGCTCATGGATGCACTTTTACATTAGCTGAAACCATGAGCTATAATAAAGTCTAGAATCTTAGATGAGTATTGTTTTTCATTCCTCTAGGTTTCAGTTCCTTGGAAATAAAGTAGAGACAATGTTGACCCCTTCACTTCAGGTTAAGAAGATAAGTTCTTCATTAGTACTTTGAAAAATATCAGGTGCTGTGATGTGAGGAGCAAAGAAGCAACAAGAAATAAATCTATAATTCTGCATACAGAATTTGTGTGGGTCAGGGCCCACTCACTGAGGTATTCTGATAGCACTACTATTTATTTGCTGACTCTCTTCTTAAAGACTTCTAAAAGACATAGGATTAAAGCTGCACAGGCAGTTGTTTTGGGGTTTTTTTGAGTAGTTCATTCTGAAAATGTTAGCTACAGCATATTAAAAATACTTTTCAGTTGACTTACCTTCATGAAGAAAGCAAGAAGCTGACAGGAGGTGTATATTTGCATCTTTTCCCAGCAAGGTACTGGCATTCAGCCAGAGCATGCACTAAGAGCCAGGCATTCAGAGATACTCCTTAGGGTATGGGGAAGTTGTGAGAGCAGAGAACTGAACTCAGCTCCTTCAAAAGCCTCTTCCATTCTTATGATAGCAATCTAGACATAAGCACTTTTATCCAGAAAGCAGTAAGATGTTCTTCACAGCAGCAAAACATTTGCGTCTGATTTGGGATACAAGGAGCCGGGACTAATCAGTTTCTTCACATGTGGAACAGTTACAAAGGATGGAGTTTTGCAGGTACTTTTACAGAGGCAAGCTAAGTACATTTTCCTCTTGAACAGCTGCAGTGTAGTTTTATGATATGCAATAAAATCAGACCCATGATGGCTAGTGAATTACTTTGAGATATTTCCATCTGATAGTTTTCTTACACTGAAACTGCTGCCTGACACTAGTCAGTGCTGCAAACCCATACACAATTATTTCAAGGATGTGATTTCAAGGAACATATTTTGCTTGGCCTCCCTGGAGATATACAGTAAAAATTTCACTTCAACATTCCAATTTTCTTCATAGGGACTATAGGGAAGTAACTAAAACAAGAAGTTGCCAAAGAAATATGACAAAATAAGTGAAATATGTAGATCTCATTAGTATACATCTGAACTAATAATTATTATGTCTTATTAACTACACATTGACAACAAGCTTTGCCATTTATATTCTGCTGTTGCTAGGCTTGAAATGAACACCAGACTACTGCAAGTCTTCAGGAAAGAATAAATGTTGGGTTTTGCCTAGAAATAGCCCAGTGCTAATTGTACCATGAAAAGCAATCAATAATTGCAAAGGGAAATCAGGTAGACCTCAGCAAGATTCTATCTCACTCTTCTGTCATGTCAGTACAAAACTTGTTATCAACATGATTAAAATAAAATCAAACAAGCAACAATTTTTGCTAGAAGTAGGATTTCCTGCCTTTTAAAACTGAGTTCTGTCAGAATACACTATAGGAAGACACACATAAAACTTTTGAGTTATTTTTATTCTCATCAGAAAGCATCCAGAGTATCATCATTCATCACCAGAACAGAGTGTAAAATGTATTACCTTTGCTAGGAGCATCCTGAGTAAAGTGAAGGGTAAATGAGACCACACTTTATAGATGCCCATCTCCCTCCATTTGTTACAGCAAGTGTTGCAGTCCCAAGCTCATCAGTTTGCAATAAGGAAGAGTGCAAAGAGAATTCATGATTACAGAAAAACTGGCTGCCAGGGAACTGAGATACTTCAGCAATGGAATGTAATAACTGTTTATATCATCGGTTTGGGGAAAATTCAGAAATGTACTTGAATGTTGCAGATCTATCTTTTTTCTTTTTTTCTACAATGTGCTTATGTATTTGCACACATAGAAACACATATTTCTGGTTGCAATGGAAGTTATGTAGGCTCTATATATTTTTATCAGACAACTGTTGAATAAAAAACCCCAAATTAAACAACCCAGGGATTACTTATAACACCTCAACTCCCACCTCCAGTTGAATTTTATGATGAAAACACAGTCACTTAATTTTCCACCCTTGATCTCATCAATCCTGTAATTTTAGCTTCATGTGGACCCTATTCTATCATAAAAAGCCAGTCCCAGGAGCCAGTCATCTGGGTACCCTGCTAGAAATTCATTCATCCCCTGGAACAGCACTGGAACCCAAATCTCATACTTACTAAGCAGACATTTCTGACAAAAGACACCATTCTTTCAAGGTGAAACTTAAAGCAAATGGAGTTCTGAAATCCCAGAGCATCTCTAGCAGAGTCATTGCAGCATATAAGAAAGAAGTGGCTTGTTTGTCGTAGCCATGTTTCAACACAGTACACATGTCTAGATTGAATTCAGACTTGAATTATGCAGATTTAGTCATATCAGGAATTATTTGGGCCTAAAATGTTCGCACTTTGGGGATCCCCCCTTCTCAAAACAAATCAGTCTTTTTTTCCCTAGACTGCTTCTACAAACAAATCCCCATCAGTGCTCCCATCTCTCCTTGCTTGGTACTTCATGCTTTTAAGAGTTTTGTAAACTGTGGTGCTGTACAGTTAACAATCAGAGATATGTCTCAGTCACAATTCCTTGTATATTAAGTGGTTGATCAAACCAGACATTGGGAGGAGAAGGGTATAAGGAAAATGCATTCTCTCCGTCAGAGTTAAATGCCTGCTGAAGAAATACCCTGAGAAGTATGTTTCTGTAAAACTAGGATTCACAGCCTAGCATTACTTTCATGCTTCTACCTTTGAGTACAGATATCTGAAGGCACTTTTCAATCATTGGATGCTAAGGATTGTACAACCTCTCCTTTCAAACTGGGACTGTGTCTAATCATCAACATAAAAATGACAAGGGCATTGAATCACTTCTCTAGAGAAGTAACTGATAAGAACTCCATCCAAACTTTTCCCTCTCTTCACTACCACTGAGATTTTCCACATTAATTAAATATATTTTCAATATGCTACATCATCAACAGTCAAACAGAGACGTAGTAGGTGAATTGATTAAATGGCTTGGAACCAGGTGCCACAAATTTGAAAACAGTCCATGTTTCAATCAGTCCTTCACTGCAAACAGGGCTAACAGCAAGATAATCTGGTGCTTGAACAAGACCACTAATGACACTCATGAAAAATCATTCAGATAGGGATGCATCTAGACATCATCAGCTTAGACCACACTCCAGGCACGTTCCTGGACTCACTGTTCTCAGAAAGCAGTCTCTGAAGAGTTATGAACTTTCTTTCCTCAGCTACTAAGCCTTAGGCTTCATCCAATACTTCAGGCAAAGTCTTGACATCACCTCTTAGTGCTTTCTGCAAAACTCAGCTGGGCAGTGATTACTGATGTACCTTGATGTGGGATCTTCATTGCCTAAGAAATTCCAAGATGCACCAAATGCAGCCATGTATCTCCTAGCAATAGGAGGCCATCAGGAATACATCAAACTCATTTTCTAGTGGTTTCTTTTGAAAGAAGTCTATGGAACATGGACTTTCTGTGGATCTTTGCAGCAGACTTTGTGGACAGAAAAACACACCCTGAGACTGATTAATCCATATCAGACCACATCATTCTGTAGACACTCCAGTTCTGGCACTGCAGCAGGGTAACCATATTCATACAGCAGAGCATCTAGATGAAACAGCCTTACCTTCCACATCAGGCCTCCTCCACTGATCTAGCTGTGCAGAAGCAGCAACAGACTGTCTAAGTGAAGTCCCTAGAGAAATGCCAATACCTTTACAGTAGCTATATTTGTTTTAATAACTTTTGCCAAATGGGGTATGCACCAGATGCTGAATTGTCAGATCCAGTACCTCATAAGCAGTTTGGTACCCATTTTACAAAATGTACCCTCAAGTTCAAGGTCTTGGCCCTACAGCAGGGGACATTTTATTGCCTTTGCCACGGTAGCAGCACAAATATCTACAGCTCAGAAATGAAAAGCACCAGTGACAGCTCTAGTCTTCCAGTATGAGAACTCTCTGTTGAAGCAGTAAAATTCTGCTATGCAGGTGACATGCATTTCTTAGAGGTCGATCCAAAAATGTACTGCCTGCTCTCCCTACCCTCTACCCACACCCTCCAGAAAAATATGCCAGCACAAATCTCCTTTGCTGCTGCCCTCAGTACAGAGCACATTTCTTTTACCTTGCCCTCTCTAATAAATACATCACAAGATGTACATTTTAAAAAATAATGATGAAGCAAGGCTAAAACTTTGGGAAAGTAAGCAAGAGTCCTTACTTCCTACTACTAAACATGTGCTGTTCCCCTGGAAGAGGAGAGAGAGTACAACATAACTGTATGTGATGGATGCGTAGCCACATTAATGGATATTTCTCTGAAAGGTATTCAGGAACTCTGAGATTAAGAAATAAATTCATAAACAAGCTTTAGATTAGGATAGGATAGGATAGGATAGGATAGGATAGGATAGGATAGGATAGGATAGGATAGGATAGAAACCAATATTCAGGCCACTGACTGTCTGACATCTGTGACTCTTGCAATGAAAAAAAAAAAGTTATTCAGTCTGGAAGAACCAAAATGGAATTTGTTAAATATATGTGTTTGTGTATCCTCACATAAACAAAACATGTTTGTTCAAAAATACGAGAAGCTGCTTTGAAGAGCTATTGATATATCTGCTGTTTTCTGTCACTATTTTTGGAGTTAATTTCAAGCTTAGAACAATTTCCTCTTTATACTCTCAGAATTAAGCATGTGCCCTTTGCTGTGTGAGAAGAGCTGGGTCTATCTGAGCACAAACCCTGACCCCCCCCATGTGGCTCTGCACTCCATACTGCTGATGTTTTCCTAATGTGCTTCTATCTGGGAACACTTTAAAGCACTGCTGGTTATGTATGTTTTCTAGCTTGAAGCACTCAGTCATAATTTTTTACCAAGTCAACCCTCAAAGAAGTTAGAATTTAAATGGAGAAACACTACCTTAGTATGTGTATTTCTTACCACTTTTCTTACGCCATATTTAACCCAGAAAGGACATATTTCACTTTAAAAACCACATCCAGGAAATTTACGTTTATATATATATATCTTCCTTTTAGATAGTTTCTTAACATCATGCCAGAAAATACTTTCAAAAAGTATTTTAGGCATTGCATACACAAAACTGTCAGCCAAATCTCTTTGGAGATCAGCATCCACATATTCTCCCTGTCTGAAATCCTTAGCACCTGCATTTAAACTGACAGAGTTCATTCTCTCATCCCATCTAGGGAGATGAAAGAAAGATGACAGTGGGTAGTAATAGCAAGAAAAGTGTTTAGGAAGCAAAGAAGATGATTAATTAGATTAGACTAGATTAGATTAGATTCCATAAAGTGTTAAATCATATGAGGAACAGCTGAGGGACCTGGCGTTGTTTAGCCTGGAGAAAAGGAGGCTCAGAGGAGACTTTATTGCTTTCTACAGCCAGCTGAAAGGTGGGGTTGGGGCTCTTCTCCCAGACAACCAGCAACAGAACAAGAGGAAATGGCCTCAAATTGTGCCAGGTGAGGCTCAGGTTGGACATCAGGAAGAATCTCTTCACTGAAAGGGTTGCTAAGCATTGGAATGGGCTGCTCAGGAAGGTGGTGAAATCGCCATCCCTGGAAGTGTTCAAGAAATGATGAGAAGTAGCACGCTATGGTTTAAGTTGACAGGGTGGTGGTACAGTCAAAGATTGCGCTTGATTATCTTGCAGGTCTTTTCCGCTTTCATGATTCTGATAAAACACTGAAGAAAGTGAGAAGTATCTGGATGGGTAAGAGTAATATAGGAAAGGAGGGAGGGAGAGGGAAAGGTAAGCAATGCTGCAAAAAATGCCATAAAGAGAGAAAAAACTCAGGAAAACTTAAATTGAGAAAAAATTATTGAACAATGTGCTGAAAATTTTAGTACGAAAGTATTTATTAAGAAAAACTATTTGAAAATTAGTTCTACATAAAATATGATTAGTGAACAGAAACAGAGAAAAAGAAGTGTTTGCAGGAGCTTTAGTAAAGAGCAATGTTTGTGGTTGGCATTTTTGAAATTTCAGTCAGCATGCTTTGTAAACTATTGGAAACTATGAGTCCATGCTGCTCTACCTACACGTAGCACATCCCATATTAGATGAGAAAGGAGTGGCACCCCAGTTCAAGTCCTGACATCCCTTTAGGATAGCACATACCACCTTCATTTCCTCTTTGAAAAGGTGACAGTTATGCACTTCTGCCTTAAAGCACTGTGGTCCACTTCCTTCTCTGCCTGTGAATAGACCTGCCTGGCATCTGGGCATAAAGAAAAGAATTCACTGTACTTTTTTAAGCCAGTCAGAAGCTGTTAACTCCAAATTGGCTGATTGTCTTATCTCTGGCTTCAGGATGAACCTATCTAAGTGTCAGAATCTTAAGCTCTTGAGAGAACTATTGATCGAATCTTTACAGTAAAAAATCTTTAAGTCACTCAAAATGCAAGAGGGGTTTAGAGACTCCTCAGGTAAAAACTGGAGCTCTGTATTGCTGTGAAAACACGTTAAAGTGAAACCTCAATTCTGTTCAAAAAGGCTCAAAACCAGAATGCTCCAAAAGTAAGAGTTGTTGGGCACTTTCATCTCCTAAACTGTTCTGATATTAAATAACATTTAATTAAACACCATGTAAATCATTAAGAATCTATCCACTAAATTCTGACATTGTTCATTAAATACATCATTTGCATAGTAGCATTTCATTAATTATAGAGTTTGTGGATAATGAAAATTATTTTCAAATAATAAATTAACTGGATAATGGCAGAAGTAGGCAAATAATATTAAGTAATTCCTGTAATAATTTATCATAGCAATGTTTTCTGGAATGAAACACTACCAGGCAAGTATTAACAGTTTACATAGGTGAAACTATTAGCCATTTCTAATTAACTGTCTTGGGCCTTTATGAAGTGATGGTGTGCAATGAAAGACCAAAGACAACAAAGCACTCCACTTTCAATTCACCATATGCAGAATATTGATCTATGTTAAATACTACTAATATAAAGTATCTGTGTTTAATATTCACTGACATATATATATATATGATTCATAGATATAATAAAAATATATTGTAAACTACTTTGAAAATTCAATGGAGGAAAATAAATAGCTTTTCCTACATTCAGAAATACCAGAATAATTTTTATTGTCTTCAATAGTTAGATTCAAACATTTTAAGTAACTCATACTAGTGTTTTTACACATTTTTTCTTTAACAAGAATCACAACTAAGTTAACTAAGTTGTTACCTTGTAGTTGTAGTTAGAGCAGTAACCATATTTCTTTTTTAATAAAGAAAATAAATTGCCTGGGGTTTTTTGCCTGACATATGACAAACTTTTATAACTTAAAAAAACCACTACGTTCTTCATAACACTAATTAAAAAGGAAAAAAAAAAGGTGTAATTATTTATCCAAAAATCTAGTTATATTAGTAGCCAGGGAAAGTTTAATTTGTGTTATGTACACCTTTAAAAGCATTTGTTCTCAGGAGCAGCTTGACACCTTGGGAAAGTCTCAGTAGAAAGTATACAACCTTATATCCCACAGATTATGCTCAAATGTTGCAATATTTGGCCAGACTCACATACAAGTCTAAATAGTTGGATTGAACTGTTGGGAAGTGAGAGTTTGTAGCACTTATGGAGTACACAGATTTATGATGGTTCACAAACTCCTCTCTGTTCTTCCCAGTGTATATTACTACTGTTTATGATAAAATTCCTTCTACATATGTAGAATGTAATGTATTCAATAACTGTCTTTTGAGAGGATGTTTACTAACACCAGCTGAGGATTTTCCAACAGAAGAGCTGAGGTGAAGTGCTTTATGAAGTACTTTGCAATTTATGGCTGTATAAGTCAAATTTAAGCAGCCTTTCATGTTACCTAAATGCTCAGTCTTACAGGTTTCCTTTTTTCCCAAATACTTACACAATTCAGCTAATGATATTGAACCCTGGATATCTATATAAAAAGTATTAAGGTGATAATCCCACTTATTGAACCCTGAAGGCAATTTCCCTGCAGTTCTCCATGTCACAAATTCTGTATCCTCTTTGCAACCCTCATCATACCACATAAAAATGCTATGGTCCACTCTGAGAATTTTTTAGCTGTTTCTTCTATATTTTATTACACCACTGAAGTATGAATGTTACTCAATTTGGATATACATAGGATAAAACTTTTTATTTTAATAGTTCTCATAATTTGGGCCATTGTTTCCAGTTATGGTACAAGCCAGCATTTTCACAGATGGATGTCATAGAAAATTTTTCTTCCTTTTTGCAGTCAAAGAAGGTTGGAAATGGGAAGTACTAATAAGCAGAAGTGATGCAAGAATATTCATGGTCTGTGATGTATGGAAGAGCTTCAGAACCAGCAATTGCAGGAGGAAATGTCAGATCTGGTCCAGTGGGAAATATAAAAGTCAAATGTGATACTGAATGCGACACTGGGGAACAGAGACCAAGCGGATGAAAAACTGAAAATGGGAACGAGTATGAGGAGAATTTCTAGGAGACATTTCACATCAGGAGCTGGAAAACAGTGGAAAACTAGTTGTAGGTAGGTGAAAACACTGCAACAGTAAAATTTTGCATGGGAGGGAGTCAGAACTCTGTGAACAGAGAGGGCTCTTGTGTAAGAAAATAGAGCTCCCAAGGGCATGAGAAAGCACTTTGTAGTAAGGCAAATTTTTGCCTAGAAAGTTGTTGCTTTATTCATTCCAGGAACAGAAGGGAAGGAACATATGAATAACTGACCACAGAACAGTCAGGTACACTGTGCCAGGTGACCCAGAATAGCTTCACACATGAATGCTCTTACTCTTCAGGTAGCAAGCACTTTGTGACTTTAACCTCTCAGGCAGCAGAAGGCATCTGAAATGCCTTCTTGGCAGAATTTAGAAAGAAAGCAGGACAATCTTGCCTACCTTCCTTAAGTACTTGAGACAACCACAGGCACAGAAGGCTTCAAGGAGCTGTTCTGCAAAGGATTGATCTCAGCAAAGACAGAAGTCAGGAGGCATAATTAGAGTCTTTTGAAATTCAAAAATTACATGTCCCTGGGCCTAAGTACATTGATTCTCTTGCATATATTCTTTCTAATATCCCTCTTTCTTGATCTGTGAGTCTGGCATTGAGAATTCCTTATACTCTTGCCAGTCATTCCCATACATAATCTGTTACAACATAATCTATATGGTAATTTGAGATACTGACACTCTTGCTTCCCATCTCTAGGTGTAGGGTGGGCAAGTTCTTGAGGTGAACATGTTAAATACCTGATTGAGAGAATGGGCTCTGTGTGTGAGCTTAAAAGAGGTTTCTCAAAGAAGTCTTGCTGAACCCTCAAGGCAGCCACCTACGATAATTTCAGACATACCCATTCATGTCTTTATACTACCTAGCTGGTCATCTTGGACTTCCTAACCCTCAGTGTCCTGGCACATGTAAGTTCCAGTCAAAAACACTGTCTTCCATTGACTCCAAACTGACCTGAGAGTATAACTCAACTGTGTGAACTTCACAGTGTACATAGTAGATAACTCTTGGATGTCACAGTGCTGAGTGCTGCATATCCTGAGAGTCTTTGACTGTCTATGTCATCTCGTGCAGGGTTTTAAGAAGATGCACCAATTCATTTTTGTGAGTAATTGAGATACTTCAATGAGGAGCACCATGGAAATACTAATGAGGAAATTAATTATTCTACATGGATAGCAAAATTAAATGTGTTCAGCAAAGATGACATATGCTCGCTCACTTACCAGCAGTGAGAATACCAAATATTGATTAGCTGCTCGTTAAATCTGCACCATTCATTCTGACAGATGCCTCTCTGAACCGAATCAGTCCTGTTCCTGCCATTATTCATCCCATCATGCTGTAGGCACTTAATTGAGGAGCCTCTACTTTCCACATTTTCTGAGGTCAGTGGGATGAAACAGACCACCCCAGGGACCATTCAGCTCCTGCAGTGGCAGAATCAGATGTAAAAGTTACCTGCCTCCTGACAGGCTATCAGCAGAATACAGAATAACTACACTTGAGTTTTAGGTATTTCAGTAAGTGTCTAATTTAGATAGACTACATCAGGGCATATGTGACCATGCAATTAAGAACTGTAAGACAAAGGGACATCAAGGCACAGTTTAAATTACATTGACAATCTCAGTTCAGGCATTTCTTAGTACTCTATGCTCCACTGTACCTTACAGAAAATGTTATCTTAATACTGCAGGGTTTTGACAGTATTTTAGGGCTTATGTATGTCAACTTTTCTGAATGTTTTCTTTTACTGCTGCCTTAGCAGGACAATCAGCAAAAGATCAAGATGAGCTTGACCAGCAAGTAAAGGAAGGTGATTCTCCTCCTCTACTCTCCTCTCAGGAGGCCCCACTTAGAACACTGCATGCAGTTCTGGGGCTCCAAACATAAGAAGAACATGAACCTGCTGAAGGAAGTTCAGATGAGGTCCACAAAGATGATAGAGGTCTAGAGCAGCTCTCCTATGAAGACAGGCTGAGAGCATTGGGATTGTTCAAACTGAAGAGAAAAAGGCTTAGGGAAGACCTTCCTGCAGCCTTACAGTACCTAAAGAGAGTTTACAGAAAAGTTGAAGAGCAACCTTTTACAAGGGTATATAATGGTAAGAGAAGGAATAATGGCCTTAAGCTGAAAGAAGGCAGGTTTAGATTAAATATTAGGAAAAAATTATTTACTGTGAGCATGATAAAGCAATGGAATAGGCTGGTCAGAGAAATTACAGATGTCCCAACCCTGGAGTGTTCAAGGATAGGCCGAATGGGTTGTTGAGTAATCTGGCATAGTGGAAGGTATATCTGCTCACATCAGGAGGGCTGGAACTAGATGACCTTACAGTTTCCCTTCAACTCAAAAAAATCTATGATTCTAGGATACATTCCTTTCAACGTGGTCATTGAGTCCAGCAGTCTCTCATGCCTGTTAAGATTTGTTGTACATTGCTGTTCATTTCTATGTTCCAACAGCTGCACGCACCCTTTTCCCCATATCACTGTCTTCTTTTTGTTAGTGTACATATTTTGTTTTTAAACTTATACAATTTTTTTCTTTGAACTCCAGGTATCATACACAAAAAATGGTTTGATTTTCTTTTTTATTTGAACCATTTTGCATTCCTTTTTTTTCTGTCTCCTATCAGTGTCAAGCCTATTTGAGTTGGGGTATTAAATGAATCTTTAAACAGTTCCTAACAATAATTGCACAATGTGACAATGGTTGTTAATGTCCCTTCTCTTTTCAATTTTTAGAATTTGTCATTCATTAGCTTGAAAAAAGAATTTAGTCAGTAGATAGATAGACATATAACTAAACTTTTGACATTTCTTGTTGGACCAGAGAATATTGAAGACTCTACCAAAATACCACAGATGTTATTAGGCAGTTCCTGTTTGGATCCTCTCTTACTCTGACTGTGACTCAGTTGCACACAACTGACTATGACTATTGTTGCCTTGGTGTTCTGCCTAGGTAATCAGGAAACAAAAATTAGACACCTCTGGAGAGCAGCTCCAACCATAAAATATGTGAATCACTCTTTGGATATACCCCCCTCTTCCTCTCTCATCTGTAACTGTCACAAGAACTGTGGGTAGACACTCCTAAATTGGGTGTCTGTCTTAAGTTCGGTATAAATGTGCCAAATGCAAGAGTGTGCAGTATTAATGAGATTACCTTTGTTGCATTGGTATTTCATACTCTTTCTTCTTCTCAAATCAAAACAGCAGAAAGCATTGTAGTGGGGCTTTTATCTCACTGCTTGACAGATCATAGAGAAAACACTTGGAATTATATAGGAAAGATTTTTATGTTATTGCATAAGACTTAATTCTATGGATATATCCAAACACTTACCTAAGCAAATCAGATATGACACAGGAAAGAAAAACATTCTTGAAGGCAGTAAGGAAACTATTCCTTGATTCTAGTGCTGATGTCCAGGCAAATTAAGTTTATTAAGTTTGTAAAGTATTTAGCAGTGTCTTCTTTAAAAGAGGATGAAATTATCCAGAGCAGGAATAGTATGTAGATAGATAGATAGATAGATAGATAGATAGATAGATAGATAGATAGATAGATAGATCATAGATACATAGATACATAGATACATAGATACATTTTGGAAAGAATAAAAGTTTTGGGATTTCTTTGTATAACAAAAGTAATTCTTCCTAAGACAAAATTAAATACTTTAAGCAGATTCTGAGCAATAATCAAAACAAAACTCAACACTCAAAAGTTAAGTGTTTAAAGACAGATCAAGGAGGTCAGACTTCATTATCTACAAGAATCTCTCCTGCTTAAGGTAAATAAAGAGTTCACATTGCTAAGGAATGATTAAACTGAACTCCTGGTATGGCAACTGTTATTGTTGATGAAACAGAGAGCTAGGCATATTTATTTAATTTTCACAGTCTTACAGAAATTCTGATTCTCTCATTATTAAACATGTTCTGACATTAATCTTTGAATTTCTTTTAAAATATACAAGTCATAAGTTTTGAAGGTGGAACAGCAAGAACAGATACCAGCAAAAATAACAAGCTGTTATACTGTAGATATATGTGATTTGCTGGCTCAGCCTTTCAGCTAAAATGCAAAGTGATACTGTTCCTCATTTTCATCCTTCTCTCATTGCTCAGTTTATCTCCTTGTTTTATAAATTAGAGTTATAGAAAAATAAACATTAGGAAATCTTGCTTGCCAATGACAAATAGACTGAAAAACTTCATTTATTTCATGTTCATACAACATAATAGGTATACAAAGCAGGAAGAGATCATGATACTGTAAGCAACTGATAGTACCTAAGAAGTTATTGAATTCTCTTTGTGATTTCTCTTTTTGTCTTGGGGGAATATCTTCATGAACTTAAATGCTAAATTTTTTAGTTAAATTTTGTTTTTCTGAATGATTTTAAATTGCTGCCATCAAGATGTAGCTTCTTTTCCTCTGCCCACCTTCCACAAACCACAGCTATTACACAAAGCATTTATTAACAATTTCACTAAGCACACCTTTTTATTTCCCCTTGTGCTCACTGGCTCACTGTAAACAGTCCAATTGAGTGCTAATCATGGTAAAGAAATTAATCTAGTTCAAAAGAAAAAGCTGAGAAACTCCCTAAAGTGGTAGACAGAGATGACAAAAGAAGAGAGAAAAGCACACAGCTATTAATCTTTTTATCTTAAATTATCTAAAAAAAAGCTATTGTCTTTTTTATTAGAATTCTCTCAACATAATTTTCAGTAGCATTCACAAAGACCTTAGGGTCTGAGTTTCCCACACCCCCAACATTTTTCACTAGAAATTATTCTGGGTGCTTATCCTACCAAATAAAAATTTACAGAGAGCCCTCCTTAAAAGAACTGTAAAGCAAATACTTTATAAATTTTCATTTGAACCAGCTACTAATTTTCTCAGTGTGTTAAAGCCTGAAGCACTTTGTAGAACAATAGTGGAAGTAAGTAACATGGCCATTTTTTGTTATTAATTACCACTTAACAACAAAAAGACCCTTCAGTTAATTTTCTAGTTGATTCTGGATGTTTAAATTCACTACTGCCACATTTTTATAGCTGTATACAATAAATGTATATGCAGTGTTTAATATGTATTATATGTCATAGAAAAAAACAATAATACAGGATGATAAGTCAAGAAATATTCTCTTACACACGTGTATCAATAATTGATCCTCAAATAAATATTCAGACTTTTTCAAGGTTGTTTAGTACCATTCTTACTATGCTTATTGACTTTCATGTGCCAGAGAAGCAGAATCCACTCAAGTTACATAAAAGAGATACAATGACTGTGACCAAACCTCCTACAGTCTGTGTCTACCAGAGCTTCTTCACAATGTGCTTCTGAAATGTGCATGCATTAAAAACAGTCATGGTGGAAAGTGCTGAGCTGCTCTCCTTGTCAATGTGCACAAGCCCACTCACTCCACACTTCAGCACCTCCAACAATCTCACAAGATCCTGACACTAACCCTAAATTATTAAATCATCAAAGCTACCCTTTTTGTCTTTGTTTTATTTGTGCCATATCAACAGCAACTTCCCATTGGCAATTTTTATTTGCCACAGAGACACTTCGAGCTGTACTTGCTGACATCAAAGTACCTCAATGAATCATCTCTGGTTCCCTCCAGTGATCAAAACTGTAACTTGCTGAAGCTCTTCCAGTCCCTGAGCAGAAGCAAATTATGAAGATGTCAAGAGCTCAGAAGAGAAATCATGCCAATTGCTTATGCTTTTTGATCACGAACAGTGTCCTTCAAGTGGCTCTGCTGACCACTGCAGTGATAGGTGTAGAAAGAGCCGTAAGCACTACTCTAAATGCCCAAAACAGGTGTGACTAATCTTCCAGGGCTGATTACTGCAGGGGTTACTGATATGGCTTAGATGACCGATTTGGATTAGATACCCAGGATTTAGATAGTTGACATTAGATACCACAAATATAGGCAACAGTCTGCTTCTGGGAAACTTTTTGTCTCCAGATTTTGTAGTAATATCTAACAATCTAGTTGTCCTGTTTATATATAAACAACCATTTATCAGGTATATTTTATATAAAATATGTATTATTGATTATATATATTACAGTTTATTACATGTATATGTATCAATTTTTATATATTTAACAAATCTGTTTCCATTCTGATCATCTTTATCGAATGAACAAGGAAAATAGACCAAAATAACTCTGACTACATTGATTTTTTCTGTAAATAAAACTGGTTCTCTGAACAGATAAAGCATTGTGTGTGCTACCATCATATATACAGGCAAAAACATAGTTTAGCCTCACGATATCTTTCAGTTTGAAGAAGCATTTCCACTGCCTACTAACCAGGTATTTTCTTCAACCATTAAAATAATTATTGTTTCATTAGTTGTTATACATCCCCAGTAGCATACAAAAAGATAATTACACCTGTATGAAGAGAGATGTGTTTATTAACTCAGTTTGTAGACTGGAAGACAATATACAGCTTTTATAACTTTTATTAAGAAGAAAAGCTATGATTTGTATAATTCTTAAACAATTTGTGTAACCCAGTTAAGGCATTCTCTCCTAACAATAGACTGGATCTTGTTGCAGCTGCCTGTACTGCAGCAATTTATGTGCAAGAGTTCATGAGGCAGCAATTGCCTGCTGGAGGCAACTGTCCCTTTGTTAATGTGATGGGGCTAATGAAGACAATGGTAACCTTTAAAATTTTTCATTTTTCCTGTGATGTGTATAACCTCCCTGACACACGTTCAAAAATACCTTGAATATGGCACAAGCTGTCATTATCTGACAGGGGAATGTTTTATGGGTCACCACTGAAACTAACCGATGGCAAATTGTCAGTAGTTTCCTTAAAGCTCCTTTATGTAATTCTTCAGTATTGTGCTATAAACCTCTTTTACCATGTGTGTCCTCAACTCATCTATGCTCCTAATATAACAATACCATTCACTGTGTATGACATCTCTCTAAATGATTAATTTTAACAACTTAAAGCACTCCATGTCAGTCATGTGTCCCAAATTAAAGTTAAAAGAAACATGGACTAAATCTCAGGTTATGAGATTACATTATATCAAGAATGATAAAATATCCATACTGTTTTGTTCTGATTCTGCCCATCTTTCAGTCTTAGGAACATTGTCTTTTGAAGCTTGTCCCCTTGGCATTCATTCACTGAATCACTGGCTGGATGTGTTAGAAGATCTGGCTCACTGCTTCCTCTCCAGATACAGAACATATCACCTCTGGGATATGTACAGATTCTATTAGAGCAAAGCCTCAGGCCTGACAATATCTTGCTGCAATGATTGTCTCTAGTGAGTGAATAGTTACCCGCACAGATTTAATTAACAACAGCAGTAGAGTATTCACTGTTAGAGAACTCTGTGGTAAATTACTAATCAGAACTCCAGGCACACTGGAGGGAATAGAAAGATGAGGAAATTATGAAATCAGTTTTAAACAATATGGAACAGGCATGAGCAATGCAAGCATCGTTTATATGCAATAAATGCAGTATTGGTTTGGGAGTAAAATGCCGAGCAGACTATCACTTAAATCTTTTCTGACAGTTTCACCAGTTAAACATCCAGGGGCTGAGTGTATGGGGGGGGGGTGTGAGACGGGTGGTGAGGGACAGAAATCATGTTTACATTAATGGTTGTTTTGTCCTCAAGTGGGGCAAATAATTTTTATTTGGTTATGGTTTTAGCTATCAACGTCTAGCCTTAGCTAAGTTAAAATGTTGGCAACTGCAGGTAAAAATATGTAAGCAGGGCAGAGAAGTAAGCCGCAGTGCTCTGAAGTAGAGATTAATTAAAATTACCTAAATCACAGGCTTGGAATGGGCACTTCAGCCCTTTTATGGATTTGCTGCTTTGGCACATCTGAAATGGGCCCACCTGCCTAGTGCAATCAAGGTCACTGAAACACTCTGGAAGTGTATTTTCACTTACAGAATGCCATTGGGACTATGTGGTGCAGTTAAGCTCTGAGGATGGTATACCATAGGCTGAGCTCCAGTGGGAGACAACATATTCAGGAACTTATAAAAGTTTCTGTGCAATTCCATCTGCTGTGAGCAAACACAAGTCATATAAAACACAAGTTTGCACCTTCTCTGCCTCTAATGCTCACCCAAAGTCACTACAGTGTTGTGAACAAAAACACTCTCACTGTAGCAGGAAAGTGGAAATTTTGGATCTGTAAAGGCTTTTATTTGAAGTTAAGGAAAGGTCACTTTCAGCACATTTTCAGAGCACAATTTTCTGATGTATATTTTCCAAAACACAGTGAGAATCATTGGAAGTTTGAATACCATGAAAGATATGAATGGAAACTGCCTTCTCTATATATATTTCTGTCCCAGATTATACTTTAAAAATTAATTTTTTCAGCTTCAAAATGCTTAAGGTCAGTTCTCTACAAATTATTCTTTGACCATATACAGAAAAAGCATCTCACTGCTAGAAATTTAGAAAAATTCTATGCTGCAGGCTTTCAGTATCTATGAAATATTGATTAGAGAGGAAAGAAATTCAGAGCCCACATGTTGTGTTCTGCAAACTAAATTGATCCTTTGCTACTTCATATTATGTACTCACAATCGGCAAACACTATTTATGTGTTCCTGCCAGAACAATTTTTGAATTAGTAAAGGAGCGTAAAGTTTATGATTTCAGTCTTATATTCAGCATGGATGCATCATCAATATGGAAAAGACCCTGGTATCTGAATACAATGGCAGATATATAAATTGTCATGTCTTTGTAATATAGTAAGTCAATCCAACTCACAGCAACTGACTACAAGTGCTTTCATTGTTAATGCCTGGTAGAATATACTACTGTAGTCAAGAGGGTGAGCTAATCTTTGATTCTGTAATTCAAGTGGACAGAGCTAGAAGATTGAACAGTCTCTTGCTTCAGATCAGTAACCAAGATCTTCATACTTTGTACTTTAAGAACTACCATTCTGTCTGTCTGCCTGCCTGTCTGTCAAACTTGAGGAAGAGAATACAGAATTGGCTCTACTCAAAAAGAAAAAAACCCCATTATTCACAGTCAGAAACCTTTGTCAGCTCTTCAGCTGATGCCAGACAGCAGAAATCCATTAAACCAATGGAATATTTATAAAAAGGCAGTTTAGCACTATTATTTCTAAACGTGGTTCAAGTTTGGAAGAAGCTGAGGGACACTAGGTTTCTAGAAATTGTGAATTACCAGAAAGTCCATGTCATGGCTATTTCTTGCTAACCTTAGATTGGCTTAAAACAATGAGAGGCATATTAAATAGAATACCAAATACCAGCTTTGGGGAAGATAAAGAAATGTCACAGAGGAAACTAAAAGCTTGCATAAACAGTTAAACTGCTAGACTTTTAAATTCCTTACTTCATACACCATATAAATAATGCTACAACAGCAAAGTATGCAGATAGAATTGGAGCTTGCAGGTCACAGAACATTTCAAATTCTTTCATTGCCGTTTCTGCACAAAGTGCTAATACCCTTTGTGCTGAACCACTGAAAGAATTTGCAGTGCTTGTTGATACTGAAAATATTTATCTTAATCATAGTGATTTAATAAACCACTGATAGCACATCAAAGCACAGCAAAACACAGGACAGTTTATTTAGGACATTTGAAAGGATTTTTTTTTTAAATGCAATTCCAGTATCTTGTTAGAACTCTTATTTATGAACAATCATTTTGGCACTTCTGCATCTGTGTCAGAGAAATTAAAAATAGGTGAAATAAACAGGGTACAGAGAAGGCCCGTAGAAATTTTTTGTAGAGTTCAGGAAAATCATACAAAGAAAACAAAAAATGATTACATGAGTACCACACACAGGCCAGACTAAAACAAAGCTCTGGAAACAACAATACTCATTATGCACTTGGCTAGTTTTGCACCCATTCTGTTATTTTGGAAATGGATGCAATGTATTTGTTCCACTAAGGAGTTTTCTGGTGGTGAATACATGAAATTTAAATGTTCTCAAAAGCATCTAGATTTTTTTTCAGTTGTACATGTTGGCTGTATTTTTTTAACAGTTGTCTTTTATCTCTGAACCAAGTTTCACATTTTGCTGCCAGCTGTTGTTGCTTTTGTGTCCCATGGCTCTGCTGGACTCTCATCTCCCACCCAAACTTATCTTCCACCCAAACTTTCCATTACGGTTTACATCTCTAGTACAGCTTGTCATTGACTTCTTACTTTCCCTTTTCAATAACCAACTCTTAGATTTCTGATCCGCTTTGCTATTTTTTTTAAACTATAAGAGTGCAAAGCCAGCATGTGAATTTCTCAGTAATTAGAATTTTATCTCTTCATCCTACCCAAGCAGATATACCACAAGATGTACCATACTTGTATGCAGCACTAATATTTACTGATAAGAACAGTCCCATTGACTTTGTGTTGAAGCTGAAGGACCATTAACATAAGTAAAGACTGCATAGTCAGAACCTGACTTGGGTGAGAATGTTCAGTTTTTACAAGACCTCCACATGCATCCAGTGCTCCCCTTTTGTGAGGAAAAATAATGTGTATCTTTTCTTTATTATAACAGAACTAACACAGAATGTCCATGCCTTATTTAATTTTCACTTTATTTTTTTCAAATTCATAGCAAGGAATAAGGCCCAAATCAATTACTCTGATTTCTTTCTTTTTCTTTTTTTTCCTAATAATATTCCACATTCAGATTACTCACTGTAACCTTTGGTTGAGAATTATTTAACTTTCATTTTTTTCTTTGATCATCAAGAATCAGGGGTTATTCACCAAAGAATGAAGGGGGGAGGAAAAAGCCATAATATATTTTGTGTGGTTCACATGTCAGATAGTCGCTTACAGGGACTAATGAATTTAAAGCAAAATTAGGAGTTGGGTTGAGTGCACTCCCGTGAGACTTTTGCGTGGATGGTGCAGCAAAGCACAAAGATGAAAGCAGTCAAATTTTAAATGAATCACCTCAGGTAGAAAGATTCAGCATGAATTTCAAATAGGTATTCCTTGAGCTGGTGTGCTAATTAAATATTTTTAAGTGTATTGGAATTATTATAAAACCCAGTTTAATATGAATATCTATATAGTGAGTTAGGAACAGAGATCATATAAGCAATGGGTACATTTGTCCTGAAGTTTTCACGGTACCACACTGCATCCAGCTGAAATTCAACTACAGAATTACAGTGAGGATGGTGTTGCTGAGTTCAAGGAACTCAGGAAGATCAGAGTTGTTACATTTCTGTCTAAAGATTTGATTTATGGGCATTCACAATTCCAGTGTCTCCTGGTTTAGCTAGGCCTAAATTTAGGCTTTGTTTTTTTTCAGAGCAGGCCTTGGATTATCAGCTGACTCAGGCTAGGTCAGGCCAGCTGACAGCTGACTTCCACTGGCCAATGGTATTCCATAACATATTCCGACATCATCTCAAGTATAAATACAGTAGAGTAGGAGGAGTTCTCTCAGTTCCTTCATGGCTGTAGTCCCAGTAGGATGCACTGTGCCATCCCAGGAGGGATGGGAAGACTAGGCCCAGTGCCAGCTTACCACCATGTTGCCTTAGGGAAGTAAAATGTTTATTTTTAATCTTGCCTCTGCTTAGGTCTGTTCCTCAGGGGATTGAGTTCTCTTGGGTGATTTGTAACTAAAATGGTGGGATTTGTGTTTGATGGAGAGTGAAAACATTGTTATATCTAACTTGTGCAGGTGTGTGTTACATTGGAGTCTACTTTTAATTTTCCATTTTTGTGTAAATATAGAACTAGTTAAGTTCAAGTGTCTAGCTTTTTTCTCCTTTTTCTTGGCAGGATGGAGAGAGAGCTTTGTCTTTTGTTTTATACTTGGCATTTTGCCAAAGTATTCAAACCAAAACACTCTTGGATTCTGTTTACATCAGAAGTTTTGCACAGACAAAAGATTTTCGTATAAGCTGTCCTGATACAAAAGGAGCACAGAGCAACTGGATAGAGCAGTGAGAGTCTGCAGCTAGATATACAACTTACAGAAGAAAAGGCATGAGAAAACAAATGAGAAATCTGTGTCAGTCTCAAGCAGTTTGATAAAACCTGCTCTGGGATCCTTATACAGAAGGTGGTTGTCTGTCAAAAGTTAAACTGGAATAAGAGGTAGAAGTTACAAGTACAGCCTCTTATCCTGCTCAGCAGAAGAAAAGGTAATGCCATATGACAGTCATCCAATTATAACTGTTAGGTTGTGTAATAAAAGCATATCTATAGACCCACAAAGGAGTGCAGAGGCAGGTGGGGGAGCCCAAACAATGCCCTGGCTTCCCCCAGGACCATAACAGAGGCCATCAAGCCATCCAAGGCCCATCTCCACTGACCCAGACAGAAGAAGGGCAGGTGGGAACCCAACCCAAACTGAGGTCTCAGAGGAAGCAACACACTGTTGAGGCCTTTCCCAGGGCTGTTCCAGGACAGCTGCAACCCCATTGCCCAAGTATGAAACCTATTATGGTAGGTCCCTGTCAGAGAACATTTCGGACTGAAGGCAGGTATTGCCTGAGAGGATGGGACATGTTATGGGGTGTAGGGGAAAAGTTTAAGGGTGGAATTAAACGTGAGGCAAGAGAGGAATTAAGGTGGTTTGAAGAGGAAGAATAGTATGAAAATAAAGATGGAAGAAAAGGTAGTTGTATTTGAGTAGTTTGCTGGTTGGGATATCTGTTTGTTCATGCCCTGCACCTGATCAGCACAGACTGTCCTGTGTCCTTACTAAATTCATTTCTACTCTTTTCCTGAGGAGCTCTCATGTGCCTATGCATGTCTGAGAGTGTGATTGCATCCAGGCCACAGTTTGGAGGACCTGTGTGTCAGTGTGGCAGCAGCTGCAGAGATTCCAGTGGGTGGATGTGGATACCAGCAAGTGGACCGGGACCTCAAGTGACAGGAACCCACATGTCCATGGTGCCAGCTACTGGAGCAAGTGTGGGTGTGTAAATGAGTGGTCTGGGAACCTGAGAGTGAGTGGGTCTCTGTGAGAGACACCATGAGGATGGTTGTATTGGGTACCAGGGGAGTTCCAGATGGATCTTTGGGAGTGTGTGTGTGTTGATGAGGGCAAATGTGCCGGCAGCTAGAGCACAGCTGTGACCTCAGGGATCTGCATGTCCAGCTGCCAGCTACTGGGTAGACTGGGGGCATAAGCTCCACTGTGGGGGCATCCATATTGAATATATACACATATACATAATCCCACTAGGAGACCTTCATCCTGCTCAGCAGACAACAGAGCAGGATGAGGCCAATGTTTTCTTTGCTGTATGCAAGTGCTCTGTGTCTCTCTCAGTATTGATCTGTGCAGACCATTGTACATTTAAATGTAGTGAGGAGACATTTGTGCATGTACCTGGTGTGCCTAGGGAATACATGCTCAGTATCACTACTGACCGAACTTGGGGACATGAAGTTGCGACAGTTTTGTCACTCTCAAGCTGCCAGATTTGGCCCTTATCCACTAACAGCTATGTATTGTAAATATTTTCCCTTTTACCTAGGGAAGGAAGTGCAGGTCTGGAAATGATTAAATATCACTTGAACAAATAAAAGAAAGAAGAAAGGCAGTAAAGGAAAAGAAAATACATCTTATCTATTTATAAAATATAATAACACTGATATAGCTTCCTCGAAATTCTGTATTGATAGAGTTTATAACAGATCCTTGTGCTGCAATAATCTGTTTTCTCTCCTCTGCCTGGCTGGGTCATAGTGAGGTGATAACTATAATCTTTCATTTCAGGTGGTTTTAACTGTTTGAAGAAGGTTTCCTAGAAATTTTCCTGTCCAGATTCTGGTGATGTTTTTTCCAGGTTCTCCACAAACAGCTCCACCTCTTTTCTCTATTCCCCCCCCCTCCCCCCAGCCCCTACAAAATTTAGTTGCTAGGACTTTGGCTTTAGTCACATCACCAAACCTTTCCAGCTTCTCTCTTTGCATTGCTACTAGTAGAGGCTCATGGGATCCAATTACTGCATATCCTGCTTCTCTATAATAGAGCTGTTAGTTCTGTGCACTGTACATGGTATCCATTGAATTCTGCAGAGATATCTGAATTCAAAGGCTTGAATTCTTCATTCTGTTGCTGCTGTTTGAGTTTCACCTGTTTCACACTGTTCATGCTCTCAAGAACACAGTATTTCTAAGAAGTTCATTTTTTTTTCTCTTGGATCTACTAAGGTTGTTCTTGTCTTTCCAGGTTGTATTTTGGACAGTGAGCACTGCTAGCATGAGGGCAATCCTTTGGATTTCTGTTTCAAGTTCCTGTCTTTCATGGTACTAGTACTGAGACACTTGAATAAGTCCCACAATTCAACTTTCTTGCTTTTGATATCTATTTCTTTTTCAGAGTCAGTAATCTTCATTGTCATTACACTGCTATTTTTCTTTTTTTTTTTTTTTGTCCTGATCTCCATACCATACATCATTGTAGTGCTGCCCAGCTTTGTCATTGCATTTCCACATACTGGTCCCATTCCTCCTATAAAATCTACATCATCTTCAAAGGACAGATTACCTATATTACTACCTCTAACTGATAGCACTCCTTCAAAGTTTTCAGAGTCTTTTGACATGACATGTTCAAGGAAACTATTGAAGAGATATGGCAATAGGAGACATCACTTTCTTACACCAGCTGTTATACAGAACTACTTACTCAGTGTGTTGCCTTCAAGGGCTTTACTCCCCACACTGTTATAAAGGATTTCAGTTGGTTGTCACTGTTCTTTTGCTAATGTTGAGTGTCTTCATCACAGTCTGTAATATTCATTGTCATACGTGATCAAATGCTTTATTGGAGCCTGTGAAGTTGCAGTGTAGTTCCATTTCATATTCTCAGTATTTTCTGCTCAATTTCTTAAGCTGAATGTCTGATCTGTTGTACTTGATGTCATTCTAAAACTCTTTTCTTTGTCCTCAGGTAATGTCTTTGGCAGACCAGGTGGACATAGGAACATATTGTCAAGGTCCTTTTTCAGCAAGTTTTCCTGACAGCTGGTATGTGTGAAGCTTGTGAATTGTAATAATGACAGTATCTCCCTTGTTATTTTGCAAATGTTTAGATTTTCCTGCCAAGGATTTTCCAAAGCTGCAATTTCCTGGCCCTCATATGATAACTCTAAGGATGAACGAATCCTCTCTGACTCTTCTTCAGTTGTAAAAGTGTTGATGTTAAATCAAAATTTACTTCACAGTTACGCAAACCCTCAGAGCAGTCCCATAGCCTGCCTAAAGTTGCTTCTGCTTCTTTTCTGGAAGGCATTTGTTTTTGTCATAAAACATAAATACACTTCCTAGTTGTTAAGTTGATGGTAAATTTTTTTCTCTTCCTCCTTTCTATATCTGCTGTTTGTCTATCTGTATGATTTTAACTTTTGTGTGATTAGTACACATCCCTATCCTGAGAAGCTTTCTTGTGGTTCTGTTTTTTCAGTAAGTAGTTCAACCAACCAACTAACTTCTGCAAAATTTATCATGCCACATAATTTGGTCCTATTCAGTTTCCTAGGAAGACTGCTTAATTTTTTGGTAGAATTTAATGTATTGATTTTTCTCCAGTAGCGTGCTTGGCAATCTCATCTTTGCCAAGGCCCTGTCCATGGGCCTACTAATCACAAAGCTTATCATGACATCCTATTGGATGGTTTATCCTGGATTTCTCTTGGTCTTCAAGACTACAGGCAATAATGTCTATTGTCAAGCATTCAGATTCCTATTTTTCATCCAGTGGTACCAATCCATTTCCTAACAAGGGAAAATAATGTGGAGTTGAAATCAAAAGTAGCATGATTCCTTGCAGGAGTAGTTACCCTGAATTTTTTCTGGAAAAGTCTTGTGGAGCTTTCAGAGGACTCAGGTTCTATACCTCTCCATATAAATTGTAAGAGACCTTCATAAAGTAAAAACACTTAGTTGTTTCTTCCCATTTCAGGGTGCTCTTTGAACTATCAAGAACTTCCCTCTTGACAGAAGAAAGACAATTTTACATCAGGAACAGTCACTCCCTGTAACAACCTCCCCAGGGGTATGGTAGAGTCCCCATTACTGAAGATTTTCAGGATGTTATTGGACAGAATGCTAGACAATCTCATCTACGTTCTTTTTCACGTGAAAGGTTGGACCAGGTGATCTTTTAATCTTCCAACACAGGCTGCTCTATAAATCTGTATTTCTAGTATAAATAAAGACTTTGAAAATAAAACTTTTTAATTTTAGAACAGTTGTTTACACCAGAATTCTGATGCTTTAATTTTATTTAGAAGAAATATATTTTTTGAAATTAAAAGTCGGCAAAGATGTGAGAACTCAGGAGACTTATGTACCTTCAGGACAGTAAATACTAACTTGGCAACCCTTAGATTACATTAAGTTTTTATAGGATCCAAATAAGAGGTATTGGCCTTGTAGACTTTCAGCATAAGGTTTGGAAATTTATTTTCTTTCCTCATAGGGATTTCAAGTTATCTGAGACATCTTCAGTTGCCTTCCTTGCCTCTGAATAAGTGGCAAGGGATCAAGAACAATAAAAAAATTAATGTGAAACAGCACAGCTGTGTGCTGAGGATATTGTCTTATATGAACAAGAAGTTTTTCTTATTTTGTTGCAAGTAAATACAAATGTTTGTGTTTTCCAGTAATTTCATTGTAAGTATTTTAAAGGAGAGAGGAAATTTAAATCCTATGTAGCTTTTTAAATTTATTTTTACTGTCATGGTTCAATGACAAAATGTTTCCTCTAAGTCTTTTCCGATTGACATGAATTACAAATATCTTAGAAGTTAATACACCTCTAAAAATAAGTATGAATTCTCTACTTATTCTTACACCTTTAAGAATACTTCAGAACAGTTTTGTCATCTTCCAGATTCATATTTAATGATTGAATTTTTAAACTTCACAAGTGTATAAGATTGTTTAAGCTATAATGTAATAGAATTAATTTTTCCATTGAACATGATGATAGGTTTTTAGCCTGTTATGATACTGCAGATGTGTAAAAAAGAAAACCGCAATACTTAGATTAAAAAATCTTATTGGATAATGAAACTGTACTAGAGGTATAATACTGTATAGAAGCCAACCTTATTTCTGGAAGAATTTTAATCAGAAGATTTAGATTGGTTAAAAGTTAGAATAAAGCCAGTACTTGGGATAAATGGTCTTATTTTGTTTCTTTGCTAGAGTGTGATTTGGTTGGAAATGCAGTGCAATAAACTATAATAACAATAACTATAGTAACATGACAGTAACTGCTGAAAAAATACCTGTTGCAAATGAGGTTAGCCAGAATGAATTATGCATGATGAAAGTGGAAGGAAAACAACGAATTTAAGATATACAAATCAAAGAGCAGTTTTGGGGTCTCAAATCCCTGAAGGCTGGACACCATGTACCCTCTTATTTTAGAGCTCTTAATAGCTAACCATCTTCAACTTTTACTTATGCTTAAGTCTGTTACTTTCTTTAATAGTTTTAGCAAGACCAGTCAGTAAAATCTTGCAAATATAATCAGAACTAATTGGGCTCTGTACAATCTTAATCTTATCTGGCAGTTGAGAAACATGAATCCTGATCAATAATGTAAATTTAAATTGTAGACTATTGCCACTAATGCTGTGTAATATTATAGATACTTTTGTTCATTTCTTTTGCTATTAGTTCTAATCTCATCCAAGACCAAGATCGTTGACATAGTAATTAGTAATACAAGTTCCTGTTATTTCACATGGCACATGCAAAATCCTTTTATGAATTTGAGAAAAAGTGTGCAAGAGCAAGGTGTGATGTATAACTGGTTAGTGTGAGGTGGGCAAAATGGCTGTCTCCAAGGATGTTTTCAGACAAGCTTCACTCAGAATATCCTTTCACTCTAAATAAAATAAACAGGTTTGAACTTATTGGAATTTTCTATTTGCTATCCACTAAAACCTTATAGCTTCTGGCCTTTTATACAACTAAGATTTATAGCATCTATTCTCACTGTGCAGAGTCCCAAGATAATGTTAATAGATGGCTAGTTTTGCCAATAAATCCCTCAGGGAGCAGAGAGAAATATCTGTTTCAGATGAGTTGTTCAGAACTAAATCCACATGCCAAATGACACATAGTACTTCGGCTTAAGAGAGTCATCTCTAAAAATGTAAAGCTGTTGTTCTCCCAATAGGCAAACCATGACAAAATTGAACCCATGGTTACTGCTAACTCTTGGATCTGCTAATCAAGGTCTGGGGGCTCATTTTCTTGAAAGGAATGTAGAGTAATATATGAGATCAAAAGATATCCATTCTTTGAGGACTTTGCTTCTTCAATCCAAGAGGCTGGAAGTTCATGAGTGAGAAAGATAACAGCACTGCTAGGCAGAATGTCAGGAGTTCTTGATTGCCTCGGAGCATGGAAATCCATCTAAATAACACAGGAACTAGTGAATGGAGGAGGAGAAGAAGAGAAGAGAGCAAAGAGGGAATGGAGGGAGGAAGTACCACGAAGTTGCTGGTCATTACTTGGACATCCTAAGAGCCTAAGGAGAAGACAGAAAGAAGCTGACACAAACTGCCACGACTATTTCAGACTGCATAGGAATGAAAACCACTCTTGTCTTCAGGATATGCCTGTGTCTTACAGGTGTCTTTCATGTGTCATACTAGTGTTGGCACATTCTACAAATTGATTCTTTGATGCAGCGTGGCATTGGTAACCTATATTCACTTGCTAACTCCTTTAACTCCAACTCTGTTTCTGAAGAATTGATTTCGCATTCTTTAATTATGTAGCAGATTATTCCTGTTTGAAAGCTTTCTTTTCCCTTACAAGTCTCACTCTTTTCTGTCTGCAACTTCCATTTTTTTAAGATGGTTTTGAATTTTCATTAAAAACCTCTTGCATATTCTCATAGCCATTAGTGATCCACAGTTCTTTTTTCTTTTTTGTTATACATTTCTTGTTTCTGTTGTTCCTGTATGTTATCCTCTACATAAGTTTCCCAGTATGTTAACTAATGAGCCCGAGATTATCTCAAGTAATTAGTTAATTATTGTAAACTGAAATTCTTTGTATCCTGCTGATCTGGAAGGACTTAATTAGATCCTTAGCCCTTAAACTCATTCTACTTGTTGGATTCCTGGAATGGTTACAAATTCTATTAGAGAATATGATTTACAATTCTTTTTAGATCTGGAAAAGAATCTGAAACAGGGATTTGTAAGCTTTTGCTTAAATATTTATTTGGATGCTTGTTACTTGTATAGTTAGTAAGTCAATGCTCCTAACTTTTAATTAAAAACAAATTTTGAAATCACAGCTGCAAGCATAGATATTGTAAACATTAAGTCTAAGAGATCAGTTGACCTGGGTAGACAGCAAAAAAACAATAAACCATATCTTTAGTAAACTCCTCTTAGGATAAAAAACAGCAAGCAAAAGGCAGATCTAAACTACCCTTTTTTACCCTGTTTTTCAGCTCTTCAAACTAAGAAAGGAAATCTGCCCAAAGGCTAGAGGTGTGTAGCCAAATAAAGAGTAATTGCAGCACAGCTACTCATACCTAGACCACTGCCTCTATAGCTAGGTTATTTTAGCTCTTGTTGTCTGTGGAAATAACTCACTTACTCGTGGTGTGTACATCAGCCTGAGAGATTTTTTATTAGTCATCTCGTATCTTACAAAATGTTGTTATAAAACTAATTATCCATACCATTAACTTTGTTTGAAATTCCATTATGGTTATGCTAATATATGGAAACTACACAGGCAATGGGAGCAGGGACAGGTAGGTATGCTGGGAAGAGTTTATAAACACTGCCTAGTAGCGTAGGGATGGGGCCAAGAAGTGCGGCTGGAGGAGAACCAGGAAGGGATGCAAAGAATAATACGGGCTCCTACAGGCATATTAGTCAGAATAGGAAGGTCAAAGAAAGCATACCCCACCTGATGAGAAAGACAGTCTAACTGGTAACAATAAAAGGAGAAGACTGAGATATTCCAGAATATTTTTCCCTCTGTCTTCACTGGGAACCTCTCCTCCCTACCTCTTGACTAGACAGATTGTGAGATGGGGACTGAGGAAGCAAAGTCCCTCCCACTGTAAGTGAAGACCAGGTTAATGACCACCTGAGGAACCTGAACATAATAAGGCAATGGAACCTGATGAGGTGCATCCCAGAGTCCTGAGGGACTTGGCTGATGTAGTTGCCAAGTCAACTGATGGCATCAAGTGAAGTCCCAGGTGAATAAAAAAAAGTGAAATACTGCACCCATTTTTAAAAAGTGTAGAAAGGACCCTGGGGACTACCAAACTCTCAGCCTCACCTCTGTGCCTGGGAGGATCATGGAGCAGATCCTCCTAGAAGCTCTTCTAAGGCACATGGAGGATAGTGAAGTAATTCAAAACAGCCAGCATTGCTTCACCAAGGGCAAGTCCTGTCTAACCAACCCAAGGGGCTTCTTTAACGGAGTGACTACATCAATGAACAAGGGAAGAGCTCCAGATGTCATCTATCTGGAATTCTGTAAGACGGTTGGCATAGTCCTCCACTACATTCTTCTTTCTAAATCATAGAGGTATGGATTTTATGGATGGACTGTTAGGTGGATGAGAAATCATTTGGAAGGTCATATCCAGAGAGTAGTGGTCAACAGCTCTGTGTTCAGAGAGACATCAGTCGTGAGTATTATCTCTCAGGGTATTTTACTGGAACCAGTATTGTTTAATGTCTTCATCAATGTCAGAAAGTGGATCAAGTGGACTCTCAGTAAGTTTGCAGGTGATAACAAGCTATGTGGTGTGGTTCACACAAATGAGAGGCATAATGCTGATCCAGAGGGATTTGGAGTCCCCAGAACAGGAATAATTTGGAACAAGTCCAGAGGAAAGCCATGAGAATGAACAGAGGATTGAAGAACTTCTATGAGGACAGGCTGAAAGAGCTGCAATTTTTCAGTCTGGAGAAGAAAAGGATCCAGTGAGATTTTATTTCAACCTTCAAGTATTTAAAGGAGGCTTATTAAAAAAGATGGACACAGTTTAGCAGGGCCTATTGGTATAGCAAAAGAGGGAATGAGAGGTTGAGATTAGATAGTAGGAAGAAATTATTCACTATGATGGTCGTGAGACACTGGAGCAGGTTGCCCAAGGAGGTTGTGGATACCCCATCACAGAAAGTGGTTGAGGCCAGTTTGGTTGGGGTCCTGAACAACCTGATCTAGTAGAAGGTGTCCCTGCCCATGGCAGGGGTTTGGACCAGATAATCTTTAAGGTCCTGTTCAACACAAACCATTCCATGATTCTACATTACTTGCAGGGCTTTGGGAGAATGATTTCAGCCCCAGGTGGACCTTCCTGCCATTTCTGCTCTGTTCCAGGGAAGGGCCAGTTTTGCTGAATATACCTCTGAACTAGTTATGTGCAGGCAGAATTTTTCTCTTAGTGTGTTTAAACAAGCTAGTACATTTTTAATTTCTTTAAGAGCAAATTACAGATTTAGAGTGCTAAGGGAAATTATCCATTTCAAGTGACAGAAACAACCAAGAATATTCTTAGAACTTGTAAAGAATAATGAAAGCAGTGCACATCAGAGCAGGAAACTAAAAATTCCCTTTAAATTCTCCCTGAGGATAAGTCTATCTTTTTTCCGCTGAGTATATAAGAAGTCTAGTAGATTAGCCTGCTGTCTCAGACACTTAAGTTAGTTGCCTAAATTTAAGTGCTGGGGAGGCTGTTCTTTCCTCATTCCCACAAAATTTATAATTAATCAACTGAAAATCAGTTCATGAGCAATTCACAGTAGGAAGAGATCAATTCACAGGGGAAAGTGTCTGCAATCAGTAATCTAGACTGCTCTAACTAAATTTGTAGAATAAATTCTACACAATGAATTATTCTACTTACTTTTCAACTAGCTTAATTCCTTTAAGCTTTGAAGTCATTTGCAGGCATCAATACTTCTAGTTAGCTGCACAATATCCCACAGTTTCTGCTTACCTCTTAAATCCTCACAGTTTGAACAGTTGCATGATCTCTAGAAACAGCATTTGTCCAGTCAAAAGTTAGTGAAACTGCTGATATTTCTGTACTATTGCATGTTAGCTTCAGTTCTCCAGTGTGACTTAAAAACTTCAAATGCAATAGTCCATACAGATGAAAAAAGTAGTCCATACAGAAGAAAAAAAGTACTGTACTGTAAATAAAAGTAAATAGAAACAGAGTATCTTGGGAGAAAACAAAGTATTATATTTCATTATTTTTCTGCCCTCTGAGAAGTTTAAGTGTTCCTGAAGCAGTCATCATTAATCCTATTACAATAATCCCAGCACTCATCATCTTCATAAATGACTTGGATGCAGGACTGGAAGGGATACTAAGAAAGTTTGCAGACAACACAAAACTGAGAGGAGCTGTTGACTCCTACAAAGGATGGGAGGTCCTCCAGAGAGACCTCAACAAATTAGAGGACTGAGCAATCACCAACCATATGAAGTTAAACAAGGGGAAGTTCCACATTCTGCACCTGGCATGGGGCAACCCTGGATATGCATACAGACTGGGAAATGAGATGCTGGAAAGCAGCACCATGGGAAGGGACTTGCGGGTCCTGGTCGATGGCAAGCTGGATATGAGTCAGCAGTGCCCTGGCAGCCAGGAGGGCCAACCCTGTCCTGGAGGGCACCAGGCAGACCATTGCCAGCCAGTCGAAGGAGAGGATTGTCCTGCTCTACTCTTGACTCTCCTTGAATATTGTGTGCCATTTGGGGCACCACAACATAAGAAAGACATTTCAGCTGTTAGAGAGTGTCTAAAGGAGGGCAATGAGGATGGTGAAGAGCCTTGAGGAGAAGCTGTAGAAGGAATGTCTGAGGGCCCTTGGTATGTTCAGCCTGGAAGAGACTGAGGAGAGACCTCATTGCAGTCTACAGCTTCCTCATTTGGGGAAGAGGAGGTGCAGACTGTGGTGTTCAGTGACAAGACCTAAGAGAATGGCCTGAAGTTGTGTCAGGGGAGGCTTAGGTTAAATAACAGAGAGTTCTTTCACCCAGAGAGCGGTTGGACACTGGAATAGGCTCCCCATGGAAGCAGTCACAGCACCAAGACTCACAGAGGTCAGGAAGCATTTGGGCAATCCTCTCAGGCACATGGTGTGACTCTTTGGGATGGTCCTATGCAGGGCTAAGGGTTGGATTCAATGATCCTTGTGAGTCACTTCCAACTTAGCATATTCTAGGATTTTGTGATTCTGGGAATATGGTGCAAATGGTGTAACTAGTATTGCAAAATTTTAGTCAAAGTTCAGCTACCTGCAGTGCTCTCTTGCTTATGCCTTCCATGGAAAAATGATTAATAAATATAGAGACAGTCAAGCCTTGAAAGTAATTCTTTCTAGTGCTTCCTAGAATTTATGTCTTAAAACAATACAGGAATGTCAGGACTGTCCTAAATGCCTTCTGAATCTTTTGTTTGGTTTTTTGTTGTTGTTTCTTTGGGGATTTTTGTTTCTTTAATTTTCAGAAATGTCAATATCAGGTAATAGAATTCAAAATTTTACATTTACCTCATAGGGAAATTTAAAGGAAGTCTTGATACATAATAAACTCATTTCATATTCCAAATGGAATCTTTTTAGTAATAAGTTATTGAAATATCCAACTTATATAATGGTAAGACATTTCATTCCAATTAACTTAATTAATTCTCAAAAGCAGAATCCAAAACTTTCAAACATGCCTTTTTTCTCTTTGAAAATCAAGGGAGTTTTGGGACTAAAATTTACTCAAAAGAAGCGAAACAACTGCATTAACTTTTGCAGACTTTGGGTCACGCCTACAGCAATTTAAAATAAGCTTCCATTCAAAAATTTTAGAACTCCTGTGTGACCCTTAAGGCTTTTCTTTGCTGCAGCTTATGAACTTCTGAAAGGGTAAACTTTCAAAGATATCCACAGGAAATACACACAAACCCCCCTTTATTTATGATCAAACTGTATGTGATTATTTTTCATGCATAACTCTTAAAATTCATCCCAAAATGTCTTGATTGTATTACATCTTCAAAGTGCATGGAAACAGAATTGAACTTACAAAGCTATTTGAAACTTTGGCTTTTGTAATAAAAATGTAAAACCCCCTCCTGGGTTATGTATTATACTGCAGAAAACTTAGGAAATAATCAAAGAGTTTGCAACTTAACTTCATAATCTTCATCCAACAATGAAGTTACACTCAAATTTTTCCAGAAAGCATTACTCGACTAATAGACAAAAGACCTTGTAAAGAATTTAGCACATTTAGTAGAAAAAAAAATAGTCAGTAATCCATTTGAAACAGATTCCTAGTGGCAAAATAAAAAAGCCTTATACTTTTCAGGGAACGATAGCAAAGAATTGTAGTCTAGTTTGTCTAATTACCATCCTTCCAATTGTATGTGAAAACCCAGTCTTCAATGTGAATAATATGCGTAGTGTGTGCTTTTAAGCACACTTTCTTTGCAATTTTTACTGTGTTTGAATGACTGTAAAAGTCAGGTCCTATATGAGATCCATATGCTGCTCAGAACAGAAATATTTCAGGACTGTTAAAAGCTGTACCATTTTAAACTACAGGATCTAAAAGTATAGTATTTTTGTAGACTGTTATTAATGGTTGTGAAACTCATTTTGCTTTACCTCACTATGATTTTTCTCCTATATTAGTATAGATTAAAAAAAACCAATAAAGATGTCATCAGACCTTAGGTATAACAGTGATCCATTTTCTATTTTATGCTAAGAAAATGTACCTCTTGTTTCACCCAGTGACAAAACAGAAGAAAAGGGAAAAGGGTTCTTCTCAGCCAGTTGTAATGGAAGGTGAAAGTTCATATGATCTTGAAGATTAAGATTTCTTAAGAATTCTCAATTATTTAGATGTTGTCAAAGTTCAAATTTCAGCTATTTTGCATCAAAGTATTATAAATCCACATGTACTTTTTGAAAATTTAATAGAATTTAAACCTTTTTTATTAAATATTTCATCCTGAGCCCAAAAAGGGTAAATGACATTCTTCAAACTCTGACTCCTATTTTTAAATTCTTTATTGAAGAAATATTGTTTTCAGATTCAACCACAAAGAGGAATTTTCATTTAAAAAGGCACTGAAATTGTATTAAAAAGAGCAGGGTGTTTTGCCTTTTCATCAGTTAAATCTGTTGGATTACAGCTTCATGCTCTGAAAGAACAGGGCAGTGAAATGCATGATAGAAAGTACACACTTCACCATGTCGCCAATGATTTACTTTTACTACATTCTTCTCCAGGTGTTCTGTAGAGAATTGCATCTGACAGATATGGAGAAACATTGAACAGCAAGCATTTGCTAGGATATCTCTGCTGCTAAGTAGGAGACAAAGATATATGGATGGTTTTGATTGAGAGCAGCAGACAAACAGCAAATATTTTCTAAAAAAATGCTTTCATTGGTTACCCTTATGCTACCATGATCTTAAGGTAAAAAGCAATGGAATTACTTGGAAGAAAATTAATTCCTTTTGTTTAATTCAATTTTATTCCTATATTTTGAGGTGTCATATAGATGGTAACTCACAGAGATAAAATCTGACTGTAACATGCAGATTGCTCACCAATGAGACCAATAAATGACAGGAGACACTGAGTTTGTGTAAAGTAAGTTTTACTCACCTATGATTTTCTTTAAAGGCAAGAAGTGTAAACACTCTTAGTTAGACAGCAAGTAACAGTGAACTGCTCACCAATCAAGGAAGATTAAAACTAAATAGATAAATACATACATACATACATACATACATACATAAACAAAACCTGTGGGAAACACATCCTTTCCAAGCAAGTGACACATAGACAGGTAGAACCTGGGTTTGTATGAAGTCTTCCCCATAGGGCTCATGGAGGTGAAGAGACAAAGACTAGATATGCACATGGAAAACAGAAGAAAGTCCAGACCGGAATGTCAAGATAAATGGAAGAGAGAAGGCAGCATGAAAAACTGACGGCCTGCATTTACTGAACAACAGAAGTTGAATGGCAGATCAATAAACCAAAAAAAGAAGAACTGTGAGAACATGGCAGGAGGATTATGTAGCCAGCTTAGGAACAGCTATGCTGCAGTGGGCAGAAATGGGAAGAAACATGCTGAAAGAGAAGATAGGATGACAGGAGAGAGAAGCTGCTAGTCCCATAAGAGAAGAGGTAATGGAGGCAGCTATGAGAAGTTACAGAAGTTGCCCAAATATAAATAAAGACATTACAGAGAAGACAGGATAGTAAATAGAGAGAAGAAATAACTCAGAATACAGCTTTAAGATGAAAGGCTTTTTTTTTTTCATGACTAAAGAGTCCTTGGTAAGAACTATCAAATCTGCCACTGAAACAGATCTGGAAGAAAGTCAGTCTAAGGTCTGCAGGAGCAAGTATACACACTGTGAGGTCAGGGATGAAAGAGATTTTCAAAGAAACAAGGGGGAAATAAACAGACATTGATTATTTTCCATGTTGGCACAAGCTTCAGATTTCAAATGGAACAGATAAAGGAAATTACTTCAATCTGGAGTAGCTCATGAAAAACACTACTTCCTCATGTGATTTCCAATAGATTTGTTCCATTTTCAGGAGAAGGAATCTAGACATGTTCATTCTCCTCTAGAACTGCTTCATAGAGGTAGGTTATAAAAACTCATCAGATACATAAAAAGAAATATATAATTTCTTGCACTAAGTGCAAGAAGTATATTTTGTAATGTGTAAATCCCTCCCTGACATCTGATCATGTCAGTTCTCGGAATCTTAGCAGGGTCAGGCCTAGTTAGTACTTGGATGGGAGACCTCCTGGAAATACCAGGGGCTGTAGGTTCTAGTCCTGAGGACATCACTGTCACCGTCCAAACTCACCTGCCCGTGGCAGATGAACCTTAGGATTTAAAGGGTGGGGCCAGTTCTGTGCACGCTGTGCCTCACCTAAAAGACCCACTGTGCAGGCTCAAAGGACACATCCACGTGGGTAGAGCCCTTCCCAAATCTTCATTTGTGAAGCCTCACCATATATATATATGTATGGTATACACTATAAACATATATTTTGGTAAGATAAAATATTGGTGCTACATTATATTATATTGGACACTGTTAATGGTAATGAGAAAGAACACCACTAGAATGTGAACAGCAAAACATAAAAAGATAGACTCACAAGGAAATTCAAAAATCGTAAGGGAAGATGAAGCTCCAAGTAGACAATGAAGCACTAATCAACATCCATTAATATTTTCATTAACAACTTTGGAAAGAAAAATGTAATGGTATTTGTCTTGCTGATGCAAAACTGACAACAATGTGAGCATGGGAAAGATCAGATCCTTGTAATGGAAGAACTCCAAGACATTAAGGAATGGAATACATATATGGGTGAAATTCAACTGCAGATAGTAAAGGTCATTCATGCAGAGACCAATAATGAGAATTTCTTCTATAATACAGAAGCTTCTCAGTTGGAAACAATAAAGAAAGAAAAGCAGCTGGATCTATTAATCAGTCACAGAATATCCATGAGCCACCAATGCCATGCAAGCATGAAAAAGTGAATGTGATTCTAGGTTTTATAACAGAAGTTGCAGGCCACTCTTCAAAGACCCATGGTGTCATTCCTATAGTCTTAATGATAATACATGAGCAAGCAGTAGATTAAAGAGCAGACACAGGCATTTTGTAAATTAAATAACCAGTGGACTCATATTCTGAAAAATTATTGAGTTCTGGCAGTTTAGCAAAAGCTTTATAGAATTGTTCATCCAATATTATGCACTAAAACCAGGTATTAAACTCAGGGACTGGTCCCTGTTATTCTAGTGTAACACAATTGCACAAAATAATACAGGTTCAACCCCAAGACAAGTTACAATTATAGGGCTAATCATTCAAATACATCCATTAATAATTTTTACTGAGACACTTTTCTCTTAATATTTCATATTCAAAATAATTGGTTTAATAGCTATCCATTTAAAAATTGGAGGGCATTCAAAATAGGAATGTGAGTTCCTATTCAAATCCATATTCCAACAGAAATACATGATGATGGGAATCACCTAATAAGAAGGTCAAGCAAACATAATGCTGCTACTCACACATTTATTACTCTGTTTATTCAATTTGTTAACCATCTCTTATGAAACACAGTCACGTACAGATATCCTGGATTTCGAACTATTGCCATTTATATGTACTGCTGGTACTCTGCATGAACCCTGGGGGCCCTTCCAAGTCAGAGTATTCCAACATGCAAGAACTGCAGAACAGCTCCCTCCTATACATTAGCTATGAATGAAGTAGCAATGGTTGTACAACATAACTTTCAAGTTGGTACAGAAAGAATATGACTAAAATAAGCATTGAGGGAATGCAAATTGTTTTCCAAGGGCAATATCAGTTTTCTAGCAGTGACATGTGAAGACCCTGATTTTTTGCAGTTATGCCGTGGTCAAGAACTAGAATTGGCTCCCTGAGAATTTTTCTTTGCTATATAAGATTTATTATATATTCTTCTTTCACCTAGACTGGCCTGAGTTTAGTTTATAATTGTTCAAAGAATATTCCTTGTAACGTTTCTCTAACAAGAAAGTGGGAAGTGAAGAAAGCAATCAGTCGTAAGTCAGTATGAATTATCTATTTTATTTAAATTCTATCCTTCACAAGGCTTAAATATAAGTTATATGAATACTTATCATAAGAAAGCTGCAGAATATGTGGATGGGAAATTTATTGAAACAGCATAAAAGAAGGTATGAGGACTGTTAGGTGCACTCAAATACACAGACAAAACAAGATATAAAGAACAAATTCTTTGTATACTTTCTTTGCTTTATCTTGTGACAAGGAAAACACTTTCTCCTTAAGTTAAGCTATCATAATTTTATTCACTTGCAAAACCATGTTTCACAATATAAACTTTAAACTTCCAGAAATGCAAATTTCTATATGACTTCAGCCAGCATGTAAATACTGTTAAATATTTCCTTATTATTTGCTGACAGTACAGATATATTTGACTTGAGGACATAGAATAAAATAGTATTCAGCATCCTGATAAAGTTTATTTGTTGATTTTGGAGTTGCAGGGCTGTTTGGTTTTTTTTCTTGTCACATTGAAGAGTCTATACTAGTCAATCACTTAAGTTTAATGGATTAAAGTCTGCACAGGCAGCCCAATAGTTACTATCAAAATTCCATGAGTTAACTATCAGTTGAAATTATTCTTAATAGCTGCTTCAAAACAAATTGAGGACTCACCAGTTATACTTAAACCAAGAGGTGAAGAGTTTTTAAAGCAAGCCAAAACATGTTAGTACCTTCAACTCAGACTCCTATTTCGCCTTCTTGTGTTCAGACTGAAAAAGCACACATGATGTTTAGGATAAGCTGAGCTTTCTCTAGCTGCTTGGGGCCCATACCACCATGGATACAGACTCCATGCAATGACAAAATGAACTTGCACTAGTGGGAGGAGTTGACACTGGCTTATTGACCCAGTCATCAATGGAGACAAAAATCTACTTCCTCATCAGTTGTGAGCACTCTAGTAGATGTGAGAATGAAGATGCCACTCTGTGTCATAATTGTCTGGCTCTTACAGAATCATTTGCTGCTGTAATAGCCTGAAAAAAAGCAATTTTAAAAATTAAAATATATAAATTTCTTGAGAATACATTTCTTTGTTTTGTTCTGGAACAGAGGAGTTAGCTTGGGATGACACCTGCACAAAACCAGTGGATTCTCCATGAAAATTTCTGCTAAAGTTCAAATCCCCTCTTGTAAGCATGGATTTAGTATGATTTTCCAGGGCTTTAGAACACAGCCATTTCTTTAGGGTGATGGCAAAAGTTTTACCCTTGGCATGACCTCAATCCTCTTCCTTATTTTCAAAGTTCAACAAAACAAAACAACCAAATCTTTATAATAAAAGTTTGCAAGTACTGACCAGTCAGTAAGCCATAATACTTTTTTCATAATTTCAATATGATGCAATTTTAGTACAATTACTCCAAAATATCCTGTGTGAGACAAGAATTTCAGGAAAAAAAAATATTTTAGTAGCTTAAGATTGGTAAAATCACAGTAGAAGTATGAGAACTCAATTATAGTATCTCACAGTTGCCTGTAAGCAAGGCAAATAGCCAGGTGCAAAAGTAGTGCATCACAATATTACAATTTTTGTCTTTTGAATTAGTACAAGATTATAAAGCTATGAAAAGCCAGTGCAGCCACTGTACAAGCTGTAGTTATTGTATAGTGACTGTCAGACTGAGATATGAAAGTTGTCAACATGTACTTTATACAGTATACAAACAAAAAGGATAATTTGAAAGCCATATTTTATGTTACATTTACTATACAGTCAGGTTACTTATATCAAAGGATAGCATAGACTAGAAGTGGCATCTTGTCCTTACCAGCATTAATCCATACATTTTTAGGAAACAAGTACCTTTTTAGCAATGAAGGAGTGGTAAATGCATGAAAATATATAAAGAGTATTTCTAGTATTCTTACATAGACTTCTCTCATATTGATGCATTTTTATGGCTTTGCTTCTTTGCTTATGGCACAAATAATAAAAAATTGAATATATTTGAAAAAATTATGTGAGAATTGATACAATATGAAAGAAGCCAACAAGAAATTACCATGAAAATACATTACAGGGAATTTACCCCTGTTCTACTATAGATTGTACATTTGTGATACATACAGAATAGAACAAGATATTTGATACCTGTGAGAGCAATAGGTCTCAGTTAAGTTCTAAGCAACTCCAAAAGTCAGGCATTTTCCTGGAAAAAGCAAAGCAAGATGTATGCAGAAAGCAGTTGGTGAAGTAAGCAAGCATAACACAAATGGAAACATACACATGTAAAACTGGATATTTATTGCCATTGGAGGTATTGATAACATGCCATATGAAATGTGAGAACAAGTGAAAATTACTAAAGATGACTCAAGTGCTTACACTTGCTTTTTCATAACCAGCTGACATATTGCCAGAAAATACTCATTGAAATCTCAGTTTTATAAGAATAACAGTAACATCCAGTGGCTATTTAAGGTGGAACAAGCACAGTATAAATTCCCTCAGAATCTCTGAAAGAAAGCATATATTTCATTCCTTATGTTATTGAAGGCAATATATTGAGCTAATTCAGGTGCAACAATTTCTAATTATGTTTGATCAATATATTTTTTAATGTTTTTGTCATGATTTTATATTACTGAAATCGTATTTTAATTTAACTACTAAAGCTTTAAAGCTCTCCCTCCAACTACCTCAAAGGAGGTGGATGTTTGTCTCTTCTCCCAGATAACAAGTGACAGGATCAGAGGAAATGGCAGTAAGTTGTGACAGGAGAGGTTTAGGTTGAATATTAGGATAAAAATCTTCACAGAAAGGGTGTTCACACATTGAAATAGGCTGTCCAAGTAAAATGACATCACCATCCCTGGAAGTGTTCAAAAGATGTGTGGATATGCCTAGGATAATGATTGGACTTGATGAACTTAGGCATATTTTCTCCAATCTTGATGATTCTATGATTCAATAGAACATATATGTTATGGGTTCACCTAGGTGGGCCTAGATTTGGGCTCTGGAGCTTGGACTAGGCCGAAGCTGTCAGCTGACTTGAGCTGGGCTGAGCTAACAGCTGACCTCTTCTCGCCAGTAATTTTGTATTCCATACCACATTATGACATCATCTCCAGGGAAGTAGGAACCAGTGTGGGAGTGGTTAAGGCAGTCGTTCCTTAGCCTTCCTCTTGGGAGGACGCACGATGCTGTCCCAGGGGGGATGGAGAGTTCTTTCTTAAGTAATGTGTTCATTAAGAAGTAGGGAATTTGTTGTTGCAGACTTGTGTGAGTGTATATTTGTACTCTCTTCTAATTGTCTCTTCCTTTCTGTAAAAATATACGTAGTTTTAATATAAACGTGGTTTGAAGTGTTTTCCTCTTTCCCCTCTCTTTTCCTCCCTTTCCCTGGTGTTAGGAGGGAGGCTTTTCTCTCTGTGCTTGGGGGGGTTGACAGTTGCTTATCTCAAACCAAGACAATATAGAACACGTAATTTAGAAGAGCCCAGTTTTACAATTAACTTTCAAATCAGTGGGGAAGTTGTTTTCAGTTAGCTTTTTCCTTATTGGCCCAGATGTCTGCCTGCTGGTGCATAGAAGAGCCAGATCATGTTATAACAGAGGCCCAGAGTAGTGTTGACAGAATCCTGAGTGTTGGCTGAATCCTCTCTGGCTCTCTTAGTGAGCATACATTATATCACAAAATATGTGCATATGTATTTTTTTAAAAAAAATACTACTTGTCTTTTAAGATCTTTTTAAAGTACAAGTGAAAGCAACCTGGCCTAAATAAACCTTGCTTTCTTGGCCTCTGACTGTTATCAATGTCACAGACATGGGTTTTCCTATATTGAATAAAAAAGTGAGCATAAAATCCTCTACCTATAGTCTGTTCGCATGTGTGGTGCATTTTTTAAATTGTAATGTGCTTCAAGAAGACAGTTAAAGCAAAATAGAACCAGAGAAAAACATGATGAAAGCCTTATTCTAAGTTGTGCAAAGTAATACTTGAGAAACCTCAGGTGGCACTTTGATGAATAGGCCTATCTCCTACACTTTCCTTGAGGTGGGAAGGCTCTGACTTTGCTGCGACTTGGAAGAACAGAAAGAAAGGACATGGCAGAAAGGGGGAGAGTTGAAAAAAAAATTGAGTATTTGTACTCTAACTGCTATAAATTGTTTTCAAATTATGGAAACACATATGTTAATTTTATATGTAAAATTAGACTTTCTGAATTAAAAGGCCTTCTGATATTGTTCTGTCTTTTCCTGGCGTAGAGTTAATTTTATTCACAATGGCTAGCATAGGGCTACATTTTGAATTTGTGCTGAACACATTGTTGATAATACAGAGATGTTTTTGTTATTGATGAGCAGTGCTCACACAGAGCCAAGGCCTTTTCTGCTTTTTGTGCTGCCACAGGGGCAAGGAAGTTGGGATGCATGGGAGGCTGCAAGAGGACATATCTGAGACAGGTCACCCAAAGTGACCAAAGACATATTCCATACCATATGACATCATGCTCAGTATTAAAAGTGGAAGGAAGAATAAGGAAGTCACAGGACATTTGAAACGATGGTGCTTGTCTTCCCAAGTAACCATTACACAAGATGGGGCCCTGCTTTCCTGGAGATGGCTGAACACCTTCCTGCCTGTGGAAAGAAGTGAATTAATCTCTTCTTTTGCTTTGCTTGTGTGAGTGGCTTTTGCTTTCCCTATTAAACTGTCTTTATCTCAATCCATGAGTTCTCTAGCCATTCCTGTCTGATTCACTGCCCAGTCCTGCTGGTGGGGATTGAGAGAGTGGATGTGTGGCACTAAATTTCCGGCTGGGCTTAAACCACGAAAGATAATATAGCAGATTTAGAGGAACAAGAAGTTCTAGAATGACACACTTCAGAAGTCTGCCTGACTCATGGTCCTGCAACAATCAGGGAAATTAAACTAACTGTGAAATATTGTTGCTTCATGAAATCATAAAACAGCTTGGCTTGAAAAAGATCTTTCTGCAAAATCTGTTTTTGCCTTTTCTTTCTTCTGTTTCCACTTTCTGGTGGAAAACAAACAAATTTTAGCATTCCTTTAAGATGTGAGATGTCACAAAAATGTTGAAATTTTCGTTCTCTTGCCATTTCATTATCCATAATTCCCTGCCTACAGAGGGTCCCTCAAAATGTGTGTAGTGTAATGCTTGGAAAGCATCACTGAAGATGAAATTTAAAGGTTTGAGGGCATGAAAAATTTCTTTACACCATCTTTAGGCTGCCCTGGTTCTTGACTGCTGTATAGTCCAGACATCCAAACCTCTAACTTAAAGTATTATACTGTCATCAAAGGAATTACAGCCCTGTAACCTGTACCTTTAGACCCCGCTATGCCTCTTGTTGTAGGGATTGGAAAAGTTCCTTCCGCATCCTTTCTCTTGTCCATGTGCTCTCACTTCAGTGTGGAAGTAACATTTTCATAAACTACTCTATACCACAGAAACCACAGGCTGGAGTTCTACAGGGCAGCTGCTTCTGACGATAAACAATGAAGGGGTAACACATGGAAATTATTGAAATTGTGTGAGCCACCACTTACATAAGGAGCAGTGACTTTTTGAGTATAAAATACATAGGGCTGAAATCAGTTATTACAATATCATGATGGAATTTGAAACAGAAAAATTGCATTTGAATAGGTGATGTGGTATTTTACACATTAAATTTTATTTAAATGGTTGTCTGAAATGTGAGGAGGAGGGGTTTTTTATTGTTATCTGCTTTTCCTTTATAGAATTGTTCACAGTTATAAATTTTCTTGGTGTCAACTTTAACCTCCCATGGTTTGCCTACATTTTAACTCTCCCTTTAAGAAGCAGTCTGAATATCTTAACAAATTTCTTTGCTAATTTATATTGGCATTACATAATTGAGTAAATTATGAAGATTTTTTTCACTTTCCTGGCAGAATTTCATCCAATCTATGTAATTAACATCTAATATTTTGCAAGTGAAGTTGACATCCTGTAACCTGGCCTTTTGCTGATCATGCAGTACTGTTACTTTCAACTTTGTCTAATTTCTAATTTCTAGAGACTGTCTTGTTATTCCATCGTCCTTTTCTTTATACAGCTCTGAAACTATTTGATCAGTGTGCTGCTCACTGGCTCATTATTTGAAAAGTTTCCTACTTTTTTTGTTTTTACTGAAAGAGTCTCAGTCCTGTCACTAGTTTGTTCTTCCTCTGAGGTTGGACATTCATTGATGGTCTCATTTGTTCAGGATGTGGTTTTAAAGCTATTCTGTCAACTTTCACTTTGCAGTAGACTGACAATTTAGAAGTTAATTGCATTGACATTAACCTGTTTCAACAAGTCTAAAGTATCAATAAATCATTTCTTTAGTCACTGCACTTTTCCTGCTTCTTTATTGATATACTGCACCTGAACTGATAAATAGGCTGAAAAACACCCCTTTCTTCTAAAATACTTTGCATTCTTAATAGAATATTTCTAAAGAAAAGATGGTAATGTTAATATACAGAAACACATAAAAATACATTAACCACATTTCTTCAGCTTTGATATTCTTATTCCTTTTAAAAGATTCAGTTTCAGGAAGACATTCCCCTGAAGACAAAAATTTTCTTTTCTTTTTTCCTTTGTCCTCACCCATCCCCAGACTCATGTCTTTGGAAGTACCCTATGAACACATACCAAGCGCACTGGCAGTCTGAACCAAAAGTCCTTCCTATCCGCTGTCTGTAGTAAGTGACACTATTTGTTGCAATGCACTTCTCTGTTTGAACTCAAACTTCAATGCAGCATATCAACATTGGTTTCCAACAGCAAATCAGTAGTATTTGTAAGTAAAATTTACTGTGATATTTTAATCTCTGCTTTGTCACTAGAACAAAGTGAAACAGTAAGTGACATAAGTAATCAAGCACGCAAAGGTTTTATACCTATTCACAAGAATCTGTAAATGCAGCCACGTATATAATACTTCTCAAACTTAATTGTAGTTGAAAAAAACATTAAAACAATCAAAAAGTAAATTAGCCATGTTATATTGTGCATATATGTGTCTATGATTTTAATTGCTGGACATGAAAAATTATCTTTGGGAAACATGAAGATTTCTGTATATCTAAATGAAACGAGACATTTGAGGATAAAAAAAAAAAAAAACAAACAAAAAAAATAGAAAAAATACTAATTCACAAATGATTTCCCTGAAGTTATCAAAACACAATCTATGCCCTCAGGTTGCTAGATAAGAGGAAGTTTTATTGTTACTATCAGTTACATTTCTGAAAGAGTCAGTGTAATGAACTTCCACTTAGTATGGTTCCCATTGTAAGAATGAATGGTACTTTGTATGTAGTGACAAGAAGAGAAAATAATTTTTTTTTGTTTTAACCTTACTCAGTATACAAGCATATGGCAAGCTCTCACTGTTTACTTTGTGACTGTATGAGTCCATGAGTTTGTTGGGGTGTATCCATAGAAAGAAAAAGAAAGAGAAAAAAAGTATGGAAACAACTTCATGAACACACAACTTATGTTCACTGAGTAAATGTTGAGTTTTCAAATAAAAATAAACCCCAAATAATTTCCCTACTTCTTATTTTGCTTGTGACTGAATAATTTCTTTTCAAGATTATTTGCTTCTGAGGACCAAACTGTAAAGCCATGGCAATCAGACAACATTCCCTACCTTTTGCAGGAAAAATGGAACATAATTTCCACCTCGTAGGATTTAACAATCCATGTGATTACTAGCTTTTAATACATAATGAATAGATTTGAGTCTAGTGGCAAGAATGGGGAATAATAGCATATCAAACAAAGTACAAATTTTCCAACTTGCAAGAGGAAGGATTTAATACCTTTCATCACAGGTCATTTTTAATGTAACTAGCATACTGATTAGAAAAGATCACCCTAAACTGCTTGAATTTAGGGTGTGATAACCTTTAAAGGAAAAATTAATCCATTCTGTCTGCTAGGTACAGCAGACAGAAAGTTCAGATGATAAGAATCACTTGTCAAAACTAATAAAACAGGGCCATATCTAATATTAAGTTTTTGCACTACATTTAGCATTTAAAATTTTAAATGGAGCCTTGGTAAAGAATTAACACTATTTGTGCTGTATACTTCATGTGCAAAGAGAAACTAGAAATGTTAAGTCATTTCATACCAAGCCAAAGGAAAGAGAAGTAGCATGAGTAAAGTCAAAGCATTCAGCAAGGTTCAAGTATAGGGTTCATTCAAGGAAGATTTATTAGTTTTGTTGGGATACAATTAATTAATATTCATTAGACACTTAAAAAGTTGGTTATCTAACTTAAGGGTCGCTATAAGATCACTCTATAGTCAATACAAAATGTTAGGAACTTCCTGAAAGCAATTTATCTCATGTTTGATTTTGTTGGGTTTTTTTTTTTAAAGTCTCTAAAATATGAAGGATTAAATAGTCATCTCCATAGATAACAAAGGGAATGAAGATAATTAACTTATCCCTACGCCACATATCTCATTGCAAAATTTTTTTTCAAACTTAGTTGCATTCTTAAATTCACAATCTGAGATAAATGTGGCTCTGCTCTGTGAATGCCATTTTGTATCATATGTGACAAAATTACTTGGATATTCATTGTATGAATGTATTATTTGAGTACAACAGTAGAATTCTGTAAGGGGAATATAAACCACAAAAAAATTTTGATAAACATTCCAGGTGGCTAAAATGTGACGACAATGTTATTTCCAGACAAGTTTCTATCATCACATCCAGTCAAGTTTCTAATCTCATTTTACCCTTCCAGGGAAACAGCAAAACAGCATTTAGCAGTTACGTATATACAGTTCCCAAGGGGTAAAAAGTCTGCTGTTGAGAAGCCATAGAGACTGATGGAAGGAAACAGTGGTGAGAATTATAGAATAATAAAATTATACAATCATTTAGATTGGAAAAGACCTTTAAGTTCATTAAGTCCAAACATTTACCCAACACTGCCAAGCTGCACATGAAAACCATGTCTCCAAGTAGGTCGAAACGATCAAAATTACAGGCTTTTTGCCATTTTAAATCCCATTTTGAATGTCAAAGAAAATAAATATCTAATAAATAATTACATATAAAGGCACTTGCCTCTAGGCTGTAGATTGCTACTCCATGGATGTTACCTAGTATGATGGATTTATTGTACCATGGTGTGTACTATAGGGCAAATTATGTCATCCTTACTCATACTTCATACCAAGGATGTAATTTTTTTTACAGACCAAGGATGCATGCAAAAACAGTGTAAACCATTCTTACTGATTCACTGGATAAGGAAGACTTAATAAAATATAAGAAAAATTATGAGAAAAAAATCATATTGTTTCTAAATTATGTAAAAGATTGATTAGTTTCTTTTTTAACCTAGCTCAGATGAAAGCTAGGCTCTGATGTACCTCTGCTTACAAGGTACCTTTGTAACAAGAACTTGCCATTTCACAACCATCTCTGAAGCTTCCAGTCCCCCTTGACTTCCCAGTCCTGAACAGAGAAGACAGTGTCACAGTTACTAACTCTGCTTGAAAGCTACCGTCTTATAGGCAGGCAAATGCAGTAAAAATGTAGAATGTAGGCAACTACATCATTTTGGCATCACTGTTGGGATAAGGTCAGACTATAATGGTTTATTTACACTCAGTTTTATTGCTACCAATAAGATTAATTTTTTTTTTTTTTTTTTTGTATAGGAAAGTTGTCCAGTTACTATACTGTTAACTCGTGGTAGGTCTGGCATCTAGGAAGTAAATGTTTCTAAGTCTGGTCAGAAATGCTGGGTAAGCATCACCAAAGCTCAGGGCATGGAGACTGGCAGTACTGTGAAAGGGCAGAGTGCTTTCTAACCTTTCTTACTATGCCTTCAAGGCATGGGATGTTGTGTCTGGAGATACATACTCAGAGAGTGGACTGAAGAGCAATTAGTTTTGCAGCAGTTGCATGAGCATAAGTTGATGATTTTTGTGAGGTAACAACAAGTTGGAATCAACAAAGTTCAGCTTCTAACAGAATAAAAATGGTAGAAGTGGCCCATACAGCTGTTCGCCTTTCAAGCAGAAGATTAGATCATCATGTCCCAATATATTTAAAGCAGAATAGTAGCTCAGCCATGCACCTAAGTAGATGAATGGGACTGAGTGAAGTAAAAAATTATAGCCATTTTGCCTCATAGGTATTTGTGTGGGATAGAATGAGCAAGCTGATTTATTCAATAAGACTCCTTATTGAACTCATACAGTTCTCATATTCTTTTAAAGAAATTGCTGTTGGAAGGCAAATAAGTTGTTGCTTCCCAGATTAATTTCCTCTCTGTGTTCTTCTACAGTGATTCATCTCTAGTAATTGACACTCTCTGAGAAGGCATCAGTCTGCCTAATTTAAACACCTAAAACTAGGGAGACAGGAACTCTCTTGAGAGGTCTTCTAGGACACCTAACTGTTCACCATTTTTCTGTACACAGAAGTTAGGCACTGCTTTTTTTACTTCTAGGAAAGTAGGTGTGAAAGGAGGTATCTGTAATATACATATTAGATCCTACTCTTGGCTTTTAGGAAAAGAATACTCTTTTTTTTACTTCTCCAGGAAACACCCCCTTGTCACGGGGGAGAAGCTTTCATGCACTCATGAGGTTGAGAGCTATGCTGGAGGTGGTTTGTGCCGCTGGTAGGGTCTCCCATGCCAGACAGGTCTCAGCTGAAGGGTCAGACAAAGTGTGTCCACAGGCAGGATGGGCTCGCTAGCCGTCTGGCAACCATCCTAGGAGAAGGACAACACCAACCCCAAACCCAGGCAGATGGAGCTCGCTTAGCCCTGTAAGGCCATCCATCTAAGAGAAGGATACTCTAACCAAACCAACGTCCTGAGGTATTCACTGTCACCGTCCAAGCTTGCTAGGCTGTGGCAGATGAACCTTAGCAGTAAAGGGTGGGGCCAGTTCTGCGCAAGCTGTGCCTCACCTAAAAAATCCATTGCACAGGCTTGAAGGGTTCACCCACATTGCAAAGCCCTGTAGGGACAGGTGAGGGTTGAAAACGGCAGGCGACAGGAAGCAGCTGGAAGCCGCAGACCCAACCCTGCATGCAGGCAGTTCAGGATATGGGTCATTAGAGACTTGACCCCAGAGATGACAGTCTCTTGCGGCAGCATCCTGAACGACCAAGCAGCCTTTTCTACGGATAGCACTGCTTGCTCCACACAGAGAGTGGCCTAGCAAAGGTGGCCTAAGTAAAGCTCATCTCCACACCCGTTTGGATAACCATGGCCAACCGGCTTCTTCCATGCGGTCAAACAAAAACAAAGAGATTTCAAAGGCATAAACCTGCCTGCAAAGTGTGTATGCACTGGCACCTCATTGACTATCTCTTAGTCCAACAGAGAAATGTCAGCGATGTCTGTCATACTCGAGTGATGCCAAGTGCAGAATGTCAAACAGACCACCGCCTTCTGCATTGTAAACTTAACCTCCACTTCAAGCCCAAACCTAAGAGAGGCGGCATTCCAAGGAGGAGGCTCCAAGTCAGCAGTCTTCAAACAGCCACAGTGAGAGACAGCTTCGAGGTAAACCTTCAAACTAGACTTAAAGATAATCCCATAGATCCCTCTCCTGAAGCGCTGTGGCAACATATTAAAAAGTTGCATCCTGCAGTCCTCTGAAGAGTCCCTAGGGTTCTCCTCCAAGAAAAACAAAGACTGGTTTGATGAAAACAATCAAGAGATCCAGGTAATGTTGAAGAAGAAAACTGCTCACCAAGCACACCTTGCTCAGCCATCTTGCCATATAAAAAAAGCCGCTTTTTGTCTTGCATGCAGTAAGCTCCAACAGAAACTTCGAGACATCCAGAACAAATGGTCGCTCGACCTAGCAGAAAGGACACAACTACGTGCAGATATGGGTGACCAAAGAGGATTCTATGAGGCCCTGAAAGCAGTGTACGGATGCACACACCAGGTTCGAAGCCCTCTACTCAGTGCAGATGGTCAAATACTTCTAACAGATAAAACCTCCATCCTGAACCGATGGTCTGAGCTCTTTCAGACTCTCTTTAGTGCCAACCGGATAGTCCAAGGCTCAGCAATTCAGCACATTACACAACAACCGGTGAAACATGAATTGGATGCAGCCCCTACTATGGGAGAGATACTCAAGGCCATACAACAGGTGAAAACTGGCAAGGCAGCTGGGGCTGATGGAATTCCACCTGAAATCTGGAAGCATGGAGGTCAAGCACTCCATGCCAAATTCCATGAGCTTGTTGTGCGTTGCTGGGAACAAGGGGAACTACCACCAGATCTCCGTGATGCAGTCATCATCACCCTGTACAAGAAGAAAGGAGAAAAATCAGACTGCTCAAATTACCGAGGTATTACTTTGCTCTCCATTGCTGGTAAAATCCTTGCAAGAATACTTCTGAACAGATTAGTACCCACTATTGCAGAAGATCTTCTACCTGAAAGTCAGTGTGGTTTCAGAGCCAATAGGAGCACCACAGACATGGTGTTTGTTCTCAGACAACTGCAAGAGAAGTGTAGGGAACAGAACAAAGGTCTCTATGTAACCTTCATTGACCTCACCAAGGCTTTCGACACTGTGAGCAGAAAAGGCCTGTGGAAGGTCTTGGAACATTTTGGATGTTCCCCCAAGTTCCTCAAAATGATCATCCTGCTACATGAGGATCAGCGTGGACAAGTCAGATATGGCAATGCACTCTCTGAGCCCTTTCCAATAACCAATGGTGTGAAACAAGGTTGCGTTCTTGCACCAACTCTATTCACAATCTTCTTCAGCATGATGCTCCAAAGAGCCACAGCAGACCTCGATGAAGAAAACAGCATCTACATCTGATATCGTACCGATGGAAGCCTATTCAACCTAAGGCGACTGAAGGCCCACACCAAGACCCTGAATCACCTTGTTCGCGAGCTGTTTTTTGCTGATGATGCCGCCCTCGTTGCTCACACAGAAGCAGCTCTGCAGCGCTTAACATCCTGCTTTGCAGAGGCTGCTGAGCTTTTTGGGCTGGAAGTCAGCCTGAAGAAGACAGAAGTTCTCTACCAACCTGCACCTCAAGAAGTCTTCCATCATCCTCACATCACCATAGGAAATTCAGAGCTTAAGTCAGTCCAGCAGTTCACCTATCTGGGAAGTATCATTTCCTCAGACGGTAAGATCGACAAAGAGATAGACAACAGGCTAGCAAAGGCATACAAAGCCTTCAGAAAACTCCATAAAAGAGTCTGGTCCAATAAACACCTGAAGAAAAGTACAAAGATCAGTGTCTACAGAGCCATTGTACTGTCTACTCTTTTATATGGGTCTGAATCCTGGGTCATCTACCGCCACCACCTGCGGCTTCTCGAGTAATTCCGTCAGTGCTGCCTCCATTCAATCCTAAATATCCACTGGTCTGATTACGTGACCAATGTGTCCGTTCTTGAACAGGCAGGGGTCACCAATAACGAGGCCATGCTGATGAGAACGCAGCTGCGCTGGGCAGGGCACGTCTCCAGGATGGAGGATCACCGCCTTCTGAAGATTGTGCTCTATGGTGAACTCGCCACTAGCTGCCACAAGAGAGGAGCCCCAAAGAAGAAATACAAGGATTCCTTGAAACAACACCTCAGCCTTGGCCGTATTGACCGCCACCAATTGTTCACTCTGGCCTCCAGTCGGGATTTGTGGAGACACACCATTCACAACGCTGCTGCTTCCTTTGAGAATGCACTGAGAGTCAGTCTTGAGGAGAAAAGACAATGCAGAAAGAACCGTTCCTTGCTTGTATCACCTAGGGAGACGTTCCGCTGTGCCTTTTGTGACTGGACCTGCCTATCCTGTATCAGCCTTTTTAGCCACCAGCACGCTTGCAGCAAGCATGGGTAGTGCCCTTCTCAAATCTTCGTTCACGAAGCCTAGCCATGTTGATGATGATGACTCTTTTTTAAAAAAATTAAACACAACATTTTAAAATATTTGACTGCACACTATAGGTATCTGACTGTGGATATTGATTTAGGGTAGCCAAACATAGGAATTGGCTACGCAAAGCAGTTGTGGAATGTCCATCCTTGGACATATTCGAAACCCAGCTGAACACTGTGACACTTTCTATAGAAGACTCTCTTTTGAGCAGGACAATTGAGCTAATTGTTGCACAGAGGTGCCAGTCCATTTCAGCTGTTCTGTAATTCTGGGATTTTTCATTCCTCCCAGGTCACCTGACTGTGCTTCCACCTCATATGTGTCCTTTTCATGCCCGAGTCGAATCAGGAGCAACTTGTTCATCCGTGCATGTTTCCTGTCACTGTGACTTGATTTCTGCTTATTGGAATGGACCATTCTTGGGGCTGGAGAGCCAGGGTTTGAAACCAAACAACTCCTGTGGAACCATCCCCTCTCCTGTGCAGTTTCCCATGGGATTCCTGCAAACAGATCCCTAAACAGGTCAAAGTTCACTCTTCTGAAATCCAAGGTTGGAATCCTGCTGTTTGCCTTAATCTCCTGGCTTGGAATCCTGAACTCCATCATCTCATGGCTCCTGTAACCAATGGCCAAAATCCCCAACCAGTTCTTCCTTCTTTTTAAAGACCAGGTCCAGCAGAGAATGTCCCTTTGTCAACAGCACTGTCACTGATGCAATGAAAATATCACACCAATGCACACACCTGTATTGCTTATGATCTGATCTGATGGTCTTCCAGAAGACATCAGATACTTTATATCAAATTTACCACAAAACATTTGCTAATGGAATCATGCATTTGGTCTGCAGTGTTGCAGGGTTTTTTGTAAGACTGTGTACCTGGTTAATGCAGAGTGTATTGCCCTTTTTTCACAGCCACTATTTTCACAGCACCAGTTATCTTGAATATTACAGTGCTGTTTTAGTAGTCTTGTTGGGTTTTTTATATCTCTGTGTCACTCATTTTAGGATTTTTATTTCTGCAGGAAGAGAAGAGAACCTCTTCCATTTAAAACTGTATTCTCTCCCAAGTTACTCAGCAGGAAACCGTAAGATTAACAAAATAAAGTTCTGTTTGAGCTTGGATGTTAACCAAACAGACATCTTTATGCTCTATGAATAATTTAAGAGGAAGCATAGTGTGAGGGGGGAAAAAAGGTAGTAAACAATGTACTTAATGTCCACTTTTCACAACTTAATCATAAATCAAATTTTTGTTAAACTTGGTTGAAGATGATGACCCCCAAGGGTAAACTCACCACCTGTTTAAGCTAAAGAGAAAAAAATTTCAGCTTCATAATACATTTAATCAAGGAACTAAACAATAGGAAATTTTTGAAAACTTTAAGAGGTGTAGGAAACTAAGCTAAGAAATTAATTACATACAAACAGAACTGGAAGATCAAGATGAAGATCCATCAATCTGTATCTGACACAGACTTTTTCTTTTCCTGTTATTTACCAAAAGAATATAAATAATAAAACATAAAAATATGTAAATGAGCAGTTGAATACAAATGTCCTTAATAGTATAAGACAATATTCAGTTCTGTGAAAAGATTCACCCAATAAGTCAGTCCTCCAGTTTTGAAATTCATGCTCAGATGCTTCTCAGAAAAAATAAATGGTGGCCCTATATAGACACAAGAAGGCCCTTTGTCTATTCAACTGCAGAAAAAAAAGAATGGCCACACAAACCATTTTGTGCATATCTGCACCTTAGGCATGGCTTTAATTGTGCTCTACAAGGCAAAATAACAGTTAACAATGTTGACAGTGAAGGTGTCTTGCTCATAATTTCATAACATCTGGCAAATAAACACACTGCTTGGTATGTATCACTGTCCCAGGCTTTCTGCAGATACTGACAGACACACCTAAGCAGTTGTACTAAGCTTATCTTTTCAAAGACTTTTTATGACTCTATGAACTAGGTATGCCTTATTGTAATGCAAGTTTAAATCATGGAATAGAAAATAAACTCTTCTGTTTAAATTGGAAAGACTGATGTGAAGAACCTGAAGGCTTTTCTTGGCTAATCAGGACATTTTGATCTTAAAGACTAATGGGAAAATCTTCACAAGTGATAGGGAGGGATGTTGTGATCTTATTCATTCAGGACTTTTCAGGCTTCTGAGTGAAAACTTGAAGAAATGGTGCAACGAGCTGGAAGGACTGCTTTCTCATGGCTTTCAGCCATGCTGGATGCATGAGGCGGAGTTGAGGACAGGACAAATGACTGGAGCTGCTGTTCAGGGTGTATTGACAACACTGGGTGACCACCTCTGCTTTTGTCCTATTATATAGGTATAAACTTGAAAACTATATTTTGAACATCAGCTCCTCATCGAGGAATATTCTTCCATGAGAATTTTGAGTTCCAGTTCTTCATTTATCTAGGGCAGATTGGCAGTAAGGCTATGATGCCAGCAGAGAGGATCTGGAAAATATCCCCAGAAGATTCTGAAATCAAAAGGACTTCAGAAATATGAATTGTAGATGTGACAACATCAGCTATCCTACCTAGAAAGAAGATAAAAAGCTCCCTTCTAATCATACAAGCAAAGAAAAGCAAAATTGGGGCTATGCACTGCCTTCCTTAACACCAAGAAGCCAAATTTTAAATGTACCAGAGATTTACACCTCTCACACACATAAGTTATTAGGCTACCTCCAAAGCAAGAGCAGTTTTAGCATACTAATAAGAAACTTGACCTTGACTATTACCTGTTGTGAATAAGGAGGATAAAGGAAAAAGACTGAACAAAACTATAATCTAATATGACTGTTGCAGTGTAGTTAGAAGTGGTTTCAATGGCAACTATTCTTGCATATGAACAACAGCTAAAATTATTTGTTATGCAATAATATGAATTGGGCCATATTTAATGTTTTAAGGTGGAATTAATCTGACCTAAATCTGACCTAATGCTGGATGTCCACTGTACAGACCTGCACCAATCACCCTAAGATTTTTGAATGGTGTGAAAACTTTTTATATAGATAATTTACGACTCATGTGTTGCTATTTACAATATAGATTCCTACATTTGGTTATAGTCATAGACGGTGTTAGGCTAATTGACAATAACTGCAATAAAGTGATTATTTTAGGGTGGTAATAATAATTTCCCAGCTACACTTTTCAGAAAGTCAAAAATTCACTTTATCCATTCTGTACATGCAACAAAAATGTACCAGTCTAAATACATTAGAAAAGCAGTCACTTTGATCCAAGAAGTCTGTAGAGACACAGCTCTGATTACCTGGCCTCCAATTTGGAGATGACATAGTGAGAGCAAATTTGAACCACCAAAGCAAAGACTTAGGTATCTGACAACCACTTTGAGTATCCTCTCTGAAACCTTTCTCTTAGCAGCCATATGCACAACAGATCACCACAACTAGGAATGTTGTGGTTTAGGGTTGTAATTGTGTAATATAAAAGGTATCATTACTACTTTATTATTTTATTCAGCAGCTTATCCCTAGCATTTTGTTTCTCAAGGCATATAAAAATTAAAGTGTGTTAGTGTATTCCATGGTTATCCAGGAAATATGTCTTATACATGTGCAGAAATAAAGCAGAAATCCAATACAACTCTTATAACTAATAACTCATATTAGCAAGTTCAAGTGCATTAATGACCTTCTGTACCACTGAATGTGTCTTTCATCGATATACATGAAAGTAAGAACATAAAGAGACTTTTTAAGCAAGCTGAGATTATAATGAGCTCTGGTTATTCAAAGAGTGTATTCTTTCATCCTATAATCCTTGGATTAAATTTCACTAAGTTATTCATATGTTTTTGTTTTAGCAAGAAATTGCAAACAAGATATCAAATCTCATATTTTATTTGAAATGTAAGGAAAGAATATATTTTTATATAAAATGCATTCTTGGTAAAGAAGGGATATTTGCAAGAAAGTCAAATTTGTCATATATTGATTCCACAGCACATCTGTCTTCACAGAAGATGTAGCACATCCAGTTGTCCCACACTCTTCTGATTATGCTAAAACATTTAAACAGAGAAACTGAATAAAGCTATTTGAGATGTGTCTATCTGAGTCACCAGATTATCTAAAACAAGATGACTGGGGGTCTTGATTTCTAGAATCCACTAAGTTATGGAGGTAGGATCCTCTTCTCTGAAACCAGTTATCTGGAAACAAGGTGCCTAGCCTAAAAAAGACATCTTGGTCTTTCTACAATAAATAGGAAGAACTAGACACCTCTAGAGAATGATTCATCATACTCTAAGCTAACGTTTTAATCTAGAGAATTTGAATCAGCAGTATAAGTGTTCCAGTCACAAATGATTATTAAAAGAGTCAAGAGAGTAGTTTTAGACTGTACACCTAAAGGACACATGGGAAAAGAAAGGTGAAAGGAATTCCACTCTGAGGGACCTCACCCTTGGCTCTCACTCACATTAGATGGACCACTATTTACAAAATATCTTGTTCCTCACTACACAAGGTGTTGCAAATTTCACTGAATAGTACAGTATTGTACAAGAAGTAATAGCAGCAACCAAAGGTAGCAACACCTCAGTCATACATTACTGGTTTTCTACATAGGTCACTTTGTACATATAAAAAGCTTTAGAAAAATAAATAGGAAAATAAAACCAAGGCCCTAACAAAATGATTTTTAGCTACCAAGTTTCAGGCTTTCCAGAGTTTTATCCTCTGTCTGTGTATATTTGCTATGTTAGCTACCAATTAACTACTCACACATGCAAATCCTCACTGACCAAGGTTTTGAATTAAGCTTGTAAAAACAAAAGCATTTGCTTCAAAGGTGAGATCAATGTTGTCCTTTCAAATATGACAGAAATGCCATATTTTATCCCTTTTCAAGGTCTCTCCCACTTAGAATGTGCAGCATTTGCTTTAAAATAGTTACATTATCTGAAGCAATGCCTAAAATACCATCACTTCAGTATTACTGCCATGGCGACTTCAAGGTTAGAAATGTTACATTAATTTATTCTTGCTATGATAGAAAGAAACAAATCAGTGTCAAAAATAAGCATTCCTATGAAAAAGCACAAGAATATTAAATACAAGTGGAATTTGAATTGTCTGTTAATGTTTAATGTACTTAATCTCTGTTTTTCACAGAAGATGTAGGTTAAGAAAGTCAGGAAAATTTGAGAAAAGCAAAAGTAATCTTTTGCCAAAAATTCGTGTTGCCAAGCACAATTTATAAAACTGCTAAACAGCTTGGAAGGGATTTGGAAAAGTCTGAAGAAAGCTAGTAAGCAAAAATGCTAATAATTAAATAAATTCCATTCTTACTTATATGGATGTCAGGAATTAGACAGAAACAGTTAATTGTGAAAACTGGCTAGTTCTCTGTCAGCAATCTGTCAGACTGCAAAGCTAAAACACTCAGCGCTTCTGAGTGTTCAGAAAGATTAGCTCTTCACCAACTTGGATTTTGCCTTTAACAAAAGCAACAACATTGCTTCATTCTAAAAATATTATTTTATGACAAAAAGTGGTGTCATCTTACTGAAACATAGGTGGATGAAGAACATATACAGATAAAAAGCAGATACTGAAATCATGTCAAATCAAGATATAGTGAAATATATTGAAAACTATCACATAAACTATTCTCCCTTGGTTTTGTTTGTGAAGATGGTCTCCAGTGCACTCGTGCTTTCTATTTGTGAATAGTTAGTTCAAAATCTCTTCTAATATTGTTACAATAAACAACGATTTTCAATCCAAATTGCATGGACTTAAGTAGCACCTTTTGGGGGCAGGGGGGTTGAAATCCCATAGAACCATTCCCATTGGTATAATGCATGTATCGTAGTAAAAAAAAAAAGCATTGTTAAATGAAAGTTTTTCCTCCAAACCCTGCAAAAGTGTAGTTTTGGGACAGCTTTCTAACTGAAGTAGTAGAGAAAATGCATAAATAGTTTGAATATGAAGTGCACCTATTTTAGGAGCAAGTGACTACATATGTGTTATATAACACTTTATAGATGTGATTACTTGAAACAGATTCATTGACACAGCTGAGCCCTTGATGATCTCTTGGCCTGCTCAGAGCGTGTATCATTGTGTATCCTGCCCAAGGGAAAGGTTTATGGTTGCCTGTTTTCCATATACTAACCCTTTTTTAGTTTCACAAAGTCCCTTAAGTTAAAAGCATAGTTATATAGCTATATCAATGTAGAACTGTGCATATGACCAAGGATTTGCTCTTTGGATTTCAGCTTCCTTCTTTTGGCTTAGATTCTCACCAAATAAATCTGAGGAGTGGGCTGGTGACTTCCTTGGAGATACACTGATATACACCACAAGAGGTGTAAATCTACGATATTGTTGCCTCCTGCAAATGTATAAAGATGTTTTTAAAAGAAAACTGGTCAGAGATATACTTCATTTTCCATAAATCACTGTGCTTCCAAGTAAATGCTCCTTTGTTCTGTGGAAGGGTTGCTGTTGGTAACCCATTACTTAGTAGGTAATGTCTTACACAATTACTTCTTTTATCATCTGTCTGTGCTTCTGGCGGTTTATTCACAGTCAGAAGTTTTGAAGATCCCTTTGACCCTTTTTTTTTTTACTTCAGCATCTCTGTTCACTTTCTTTTTTCTTTGGGATATGCATATATCAGTTTCCTATTAAATCAAGACTGGAAGAAGCAATGCCAATTTTTGTTTCCTAGGCTTTTCCATTTATGCCAGCTGCTATGAGAAATCCTGCTTCAAAGTTCTGCAATTATGGTTCATTATTTTATAACATTTTCAACAGCTGGATGCTTGATTACATGCACTACAGAGCAGAAGTCTTTTCTCTTTTGGCAAGTGTGCAGCTGCAAATCTTGTGGCTTTAGCATGGCATCTAGATCACATTAATCATCCTTCCAAAGATTCCTACCAGCAATAGCAATGGAAAATAACTGAGAATGAGTTATTCAACAAGTAAATGATCAATTGCATATGTACTTTGAATATTATAATTTGCAGCAGTATAGCAATAGCTTGAAAGAACCTAATATTCTGAATGAAATAACTTAGTAACCATTGATTGTTGGATTTTTATCATTGAAACTATTTTTAATAACAGAATTGAAATGATAAATTTTACAGAAAATGAAGTAAAAAAGATTACTCTGAATGGAAAAAAAAAGGTTCATGGAACAAGAATTTTAAATTTTTAGGATCTGAAAGTGATATTTGAAAAGGGTTTATATTTGCTGTGATTAATTTTTGCAGTTCATTTCAGTATAGGCCAACAACCATGAAAACATTGCTATAATGTGGGGGACAATGAAAAGAATTTTTTCAAATATATTAATGGCAATAGGCAGTATAGAAATATCATTGGCTCATTACAGGATGAGGATGGTCACCATACAAACAAGGGCAGAGACAAGAGAGAGGTGTTTAACACTTTCTCTGTCATCAACACAGGTGATGGAACAAGGAGGCCTCAATGCCCTGAGCCGGAGGACCATGACTGCGAGAATGATCAACTCCCAGGAAACCCTGAAATTGTGTTGGATCTGCTGCTCCAGCTGTATCCCTACAAATCTATAAGGCCTGATGGGGTTCACCCCAGAATCCCCGAAGGGCTGCCTTATGCCATTGCAAAAAACCTGTTGATTTTTGAGCAATCTTGGGAACCCCAGCAGGTACCAGTTGACTGGAAACTGGCAAACATTGTCCCGATTTTCAAGGGCAAGAAGTAGGACCCTGGAAATGACAGGCCTTTCAATCTCATTTCAGTGTCTGGTAAAGTTACAAAGAAGATTATTCTGGGAAGTATTGAAAAACACCTGAAAGATCATGCAGTCATTGCTCACAGCCACCACAGCTTCATGAGAGGAAAGTCCTGCTTATCCAACTTGATTTCCTTGCATGACAAGTTAACCCACCTAGCTGATCAAAGGAAGCCAGTTGATGCAAACATTTTGGATTTCAGTTAAGCTTTCTACACTGTCTCTCACAGGATCCTTCTGGACAAAATGTCCAGCAGACAACTGGATAAACACATCATGTGGTGGGAGACCAATTGGTTCATGGGGTGACATCAGAGTGGTGACCTGTCACTAATGGGGTTCCACAGGGCTCCATCTTAGGCCCTGGTCTCTTTAACATCTTCAGAAATTACTTGGACACAGAGCTGGAGGAGATAACAAGCAATTTTGAAGGCAACACAAAACTGGGAGGAGCTGTTGACTCTCTTGAAGTCAGGAAAGCCCTGCAGAGAGACCTTAACAAATTACAGGACTGAACAATCACCAACCACAGGAAGTTCAACAAGGGGAATGTTGGATTCTGCACCTGGGATGGGGCAACCCCCAGTGTACATGCAGACTGGGGAATGAGAAATTGAAACGAAGCACCATGGAAAGGCACCTGAAGATCCTGGCTGATGGCAAGTGGAATACAAGTCAGCAGTGCCATGGCAGCCAGGAGGGCCAACTATGTCCTGGGGGGCATCAGGGAAAGCATCACCAGCCAGGCGAGGGAGGGGATTGTCCCACTCTACTCTGCACTGGTGTGGCCTCACCTGGAGTACTGTGTGTAGTTTTGGGCACTACAATATAAGAAATACATTCAACTATTAGAGAGCGTCCAAAGGAGGGCAGCAAGGATGGTGGAGGGCCTTGAGGAGAAGCCGTATGAGGAGTTTCTGAGGGCACTTTGTCTGTTCAGCCTGGAGGAGATTCAGGGGTGTGGTAATTTTGGCTTTAGTTTCAGCTAGGCCTTAGCTAGGCCTCAATTCAGCAGGCCCAGAGGATGTGACATAGATTAGAAGGGACAAGCATCACCTGATTTAAGCAACCAAAGAGATATTTCAGATCATCTGACATCATCAAGAGGTATAAAAAGAGAGGGAGGTGGAGCTTCTTCCTCCTTTTGGTCTTTGCCTTAGATCCGTGAGGACACACTGCCCTGCCTCTACCTAGATTAGGCCTTGCTGCCATCCTCACTGTGTTATATAGGGAGGTGAACATTTTCTTGTTAATTTTTCTCCTTTCTTGCTGGGAGTTTTCTCTGGAAGAGTTTTTTGAGGGTTTTGTGGGGTTTGGGTGGTTGGAATCTGTATTATTTGATTGGGTGACTCAGTAGCTATTGTTGTTGGTTTGGGTTTTTTTCTCACATTTGTATATATATGTATTATATCATATTCTGTTTTTAATTGTCTTTCTTTTGTATAATATAAGAAGCTTGCTATTTTGGGGTTTGGGTTTTTTTTCTTCCCTCCTCTGGGTGGACTTTCTCTCTGTGTTGGGCAGTTGGCATTTTGCCAGCTCAACCTAACACAAGGGTGGACGTCATTACAGTCTGCAACTTCCTCATGAGAAGAAGAGAAGGGGCAGGCACTTATCTCATGTCTGTCGTGAACAGTGACAGGATACAACAGAATGTCCTGAAGTTATGTCAGGGGATATGTATCCTCTTGTCCTATTGCTATTTTCTCAGGAGAAGAGACCACCTCCCACCTGGCTACAACCTTCTTCCAGGTAGTTGTAGATAGTGATAAGGTCTCCCCTGAGCATCCTTCTCTCCAGGCTAAACACCCCCAACTCCCTCAGCCTCTCCTCATAGGACTTGTGCTTCAGTTCCTTCACCAGCCTCATTGCCCTTCTCTGGACATGCTCCAGCACCTCAATATCTTCCCTAGTCAATCACTTCCCTACCTCAATATCTTCCCTACCTCAATCACTTCCCTAGTCCTGCTGGCTACACTATTCCTGATACAGGCCAGGATGCCATTGGCCTTCTCGGCCACCTGGACACAACACACTGCTGTTCAGTGGCTGTAAACTGGCACCCCCAGGTCCCTTTCTGCTTGGCTGCTCTCCAGCCACTCTGTCCTCAGCCTGTAGCGCTGCTTAGGATTGTTATGGTCAAAGTGCAGGACCTGGTACTTGGCTTTGTTGAACATCATACCATTGGATTTGACCCACCTATCCAGACTGTCCAGATCTCTCTGCAGAGCCCTCCTACCCTCCAACACATTGACATTTTCCCCCCCAGCTAGGTGTCATCTTCAAATCTGCTAATGATAGACTTGATCCCCTCATCCACACACATCATCAATAAAGGTATTAAACAGAACTTGGCCCAACACTGACCCCTGGGGATATCACTAGTGACTGGACACCAGCTGGATGCAGCCCTGTTCACCAGCACTCTCTGGCCCCAGCCATCCAACCAGTTCTTAACCCAGCCAAGGGTGCACCTGTCCAAGCCGTGGGCTGCCAGCTTTTCCAGGAGTATGCCATGGGAAATGGTGTCAAAGTTTTTGCTGAAGTCCAGTTAACTACGTCCACAGCATTGTTTTCATCCACCAGGTGGATCACCTGGTCACAAAAGGAGATGAGGTTGATCAGGCATGACCTGTATCTCCTAAATCTGCGCTGGCTGTGTTTGATCCCCCAGCTGTCCTGTAGGTGCCATGTGATAATTCTCAAGATGATCTGTTCCATAACCCTGCCAACCACCACGGTCAGGCTGACAGGTTTGTAGTTTCCTGGATCCTCCTTCCAGCCCTTGTTATGAATGGGCATCACTCTGGCCAGCTTTCAGTCATCTGGGACCTCCCTGGTCCGCCAGAATTGATGATGTTATGGAGAGTTATTTGGCAAGCTCTTCCACCAGCTCACATCACCCTAGGATGGACTCCATCTGGTCCCATAGACTTGTGAGGATCTAAGTGGCTCAGCAGGTCACTAACTACTTCCTTCTGGATTACAGCAGGGCTATTCAGCTGCCCATCCCTGTCTACCAGCTCAGGAGGCCAGTTGTCCTGAGAACAACCTGTTTTATTGTTGAAAACTGAGGCAAAGAAAGTGTTAAGTACCTCAGTCTTTTCCTCATCTTTGGTAACTATATTCCCCTCTGCATCCAATGAAGAATGGAGGTTTTCCTTGACCCTCCTTTCGCTATTAATATAATTAGAAAAACACTTTTTATTGTCCTTTACAGTAGTGGCCAGATTAAGTTCTAACTGAGCTTTCACCTTTTTAATTTTCTTTCTTCATGACCTAACAGCATCCTTAAACACTTCTTGAGTTGTTTGCCATTTTTTCCAAAGGTGATACACTGAGTCCCTACTAAACACCCCTGCCCAGCCAAGACAGTGGTCTTCCCTGCCAGCTCACCTTTCAGCACCCCGGGACAGCCTATTCCTGTCCCTTCAAGATTTCTTTCTTCGAGTATGTCCATCCTTCCTGGATACCTTTTTTTTTAAGAGCTTTCTACCACTATGGTACAAAAACATCTTTATACCACTGACTACACACACTCCTTGACAATACAAGCTCTCTCTTGTCCCCCAGTAACCACTTATCCCACTTCTTTGTCATTGCTTACTAAATGTGCTGCTCACAACCTCTTGTTCTAGTCAGTTTTAGATTCCAACCTACAGTCTGGGCTTCATAACTGATTCAGGTCTAACCATGGTGTGTGACCATTTCTTGTTAAACTTGGATTGCTTATAGCTGTGTAGACTGAACTTTAAATTTTCACAGTACCTTCCCTGAAGTTAGTACAACATGAATAATACAACACAAAGTGAATTAAGTTGATGGCTAAAATAAAGTGGTGCAGACAAGGGAAACTGATTCATTTCATTCTTAAAGACAACCAAATGCAGTATAAGTAATTTCAGAAATAGTTACGCAGATGATAGAGAAGCAACTGCTGCTGTGCTGTGACCAACAAGATGATGCTCCTGGAAGTCCATTGCATTAAGTCAAAAATAATTCTCATGAGTGTGCTGAGTATTTTGGCTACTAAGTAGTAATCACTCAAGCTTGCTAAAAACATGAAGATTTTGCATCATGTGTCTTCAAACTCAACACACAGAAAATAATCTTCATCAAAACTAAAAGGAGATCTCAAGTCAAACTGACACTTTCTATGATCTATTGAAATAGAATATAAAATTAACAATATATATTATATAATAACTTCATGTAGATATTAATATATTTCCATCATGTTATGATTGACTTGATATGAGGTACTAGCTAGTATGGCTAGTATAAAGAAAAACATTAATTTTGTGACTTTCCAGTGATCAGATAAACATGATCTTTGCAAGGGATATAAAATAATGAAGAAAGGTAAGCAGCTGGCAAAGGCTATGACACTCATATGGTCACTGAGTTCATTTTCTGGAGAAATAAACCATATCATGATGTTTAATTCCCTTATCTGTTACAGATTATCCTTTAGTAGATATGAATGTAATATGAACATACTTGCCTGATTGCCCACACGCAAATTTAAATATATTATTTTAATTATAAAGAAATTCTGTGGTACAGATAATTTTGGAGACAGTCATAGCGTAGAGTTACAATGTGGTAATTACATTTCAAGAGGAACCTTTCACTGTCAGTAAGAGTGTTAATCAATAATTAAGATATGAGGATGAGTAATGCAATAAGCCAAATGAGTTTCATAGCTGGTTGCTAATATTGATGACTCAATTACAGGTGAAAAGTGAAAGCATATTGAAAATGTTTTTGAATATGCTTTCAGCACTTAATTTTTAACATATTATGAATATAAAACATCAATTTAGAGAAGAATGTATGAAAGAGTTGTTGTAGCTGGAAGAGGATTTTAATTGCCATGATTCATTTTTGTTTCTACTCCAAAGAACTTTTAAATATACTCAAGGATCATCATCTGTAAGAGCAGCAATAAGGATAAGTTTTGCCAAAGGCAACTAATAATTTGAAAAATCAGACCCCAACTTTCCACCAAAGTCACATTTCATGTTCTCACTGTGAAAATATAAAATTTTGAATGCAGAGTTCCAAGTAATAATATTAAGACAGGCTGTAATGTTGGAAAGTGCAGAGGATCAAAGCCTTCTGGTATCACTGCACTTCATTTATGTCTTTCACACGGCAGACATTGTTGAAGCAGAACCTTAATCAGTAAAAATTATGCAGCAATATGAGATAACTGCCAAGACTTCACTGTTATAGATATCAGTCTTCAAGGAGTTTTGTGACACTCAGAAAAAAACAGTCCAAATATACTGATTAAAAAAAAAAAAAACAAAAAACAAAAAAAAAATCCCCATAGAGGTGTGCCCAGATCTTATTAAGAAATATGTGCACAGTGTAGTAAGAGATATTCTGATTTATTATTCTGAAAATGTCTTAATGGAATACAGTGGTGAAGCAGAAATACATGAAAACAAAACTGAATTGCATTAAACTTCAGGGAAAAGAGTGCACATTGTTCATCCAGAAGCACAATGATTGAATAAAGCTTTCTCTCAGATTAAACTTCTTCAAAATTTAAAATGGGAAACTGCAGATGTGAGATGTCATGGATAGTATTAAAAAATAAGTATCTAAAATCAATTGGTGTCATGCTTCTGTGGGTTACCTTCTTAGCAAGATCAGTCAGCTAATTCAGATCTTAGGGCATTTGCTTCAGCCCCTGATGTGACCCATCTACTACCTTGGAATACAGAAACAGATGATTTTATGAATGAAAAAGGATTCTCACTGGAAGTACAGAAATAATATGTACTTGTTTACTTTCAAAGCACAAAGAATGCCAAAACATCTACAAGGTTGATGTTGACAATTTGAAAACTCATTTCAGTGTGGCATGCTCTGAAAATTTTCCCTTTAGCTCTGGACTAGTCTCATAACCTGATACCCTCAGTAACATGTTACTGCAATTTGGTTTTGAAGACACAATCTCTCTTAGTAACCTTAGCCAGACAGTCAACAGCTCAGGGCTCACCAACCCTATCCAGGCAGGAAGACAGGACAGTGGGGGCTTTTTCCCCTATATCCCAGAGGAAGGTGGTCACTCAGATAGGCAAACGTCTCGGGGGAAAGATGAACTCAGGGCTCTTAAGCAAACATCAAAGAAGTAAGATTTGGTAACTTGAGGACAGCAGCAGCTGGTCAGCAATGCTGGGAGAGAACAGTGGGATGGAGTTGCACTGGATCGAGTGGAGCAGGGACCACTGCACAGAGTCCAGCTTCCTCCTAGTGTACCCAGGCATAATTTTGCTGCAGCTTGTGACTTGTATGTGACTTTCTAAGAAGTTATGCTTTATGGTCCTATGTTGTTTTTCAGTTTTTTTCCCAGTCCTTACAATACCTTTTGGATTTTTCAGAATTGTAGGATTTATATATAAAATTTAAGTGGGGGTGGATGATCAATATAAAGGGCTCCATTAAGGATGTATACTACTCTGTCCATAGGTTAGTAAGCTAATAATGTTATTTTCACCACTGATGGCTTCTTAACACCATGCCATCTCCAGGGATTAAGAGAAAATCTGTTTTTCCATGTAACAGAGGCAGCAGTATAATTTGAGATACTAGAAATATATGCAGTAGTTTAAAGGAGATGGAATAATGCTGAATTATGTATATATTTTCCATGACTACTGAATACTTAATAGTGGTTAGTGCCTTCAGTCAAACATGCCAAATAATAGGAAAGATTAACAATTTACACATTGTGAACACTATATTATGTAAAACTAGAAAATAGTTGCATGCACTGATGCTAAGACATATCCCAGATGTACTTCACCTGTGGAAAAAAATAGGAATATAACTGAGAATAAATGACAGCATGCTTTAAAATGTGAAGACATAGATGCAATTCGTATGGAACCATCACATGGCAAAGGAGTGCTTACAGCAACAATGAATTACACCTTAGTGAACAAGTGGACCTTTGCTCTCCAGATTTGCACAACCGTTTATAGTACTGTAAATCTGGAATTCTGGAAATGCTGGCATCTTACACAAGAGGGATTTTTATCTTACAGCTGATGGATAGCTAAATTATGTGGGACTGCTGTGAAAAAAGTACTTTGACTTTCCATTGCATACCTGAATTTAGGCCTTTCTGTTACTCTCAATGCTATGACACATAGTGAGACAGGTGAAATTCACAACACTAAAAAAAACATCAATAGACATTGAGTTTTTATATAGCATAAGTAAGGAATAAACCTAAATTTGATGGTGTGAAAAGTAGAACTGGCCACTTCTACCAAAGGACAGGCCCCAGAAAATCTGAGTCTTAGTTTCCACCTATATGGTTGATCACAAATGCTCAATAGATACTCTACAAATAATCTCTTATTGGAGATAAGTTTAGTTACTTTCTGACTTACCTGGTGTGTCTGGATCCCCAGACCCCCAGACTTTGGAAAGGATGTTCTGACATTTCAGAGGATATAATTTCAAAAGTACAGTATGAAAATTAAATAAATTCTCTTCCAGTCTACAATAAAAAACTACAACTGAAGCCTCACATTCACCCTAATCTCCTCCTGGAGCCAAGAGAAAAACACATGCATCTCTACAAGGTGAACAAAACCCTGAAGGATGCAACTATAATTCTAATTAGCTACCTTGGAGGGAAATAGTTTCATATATTCCAGTAGTTAGCATCATTTTGTGCAGGTTCCAGCTTCTTCAGTGAAAAAATGGAGGAGAAATGTACACTCAAAATTTGTGGAAGTCCTAAATTCAAGGCTACTTATCAGGGCTATAGGCACATTTCTGGGCAAGTGATAAAGTGGGAGCTGTATAAACAGTAAACCAGTCTGTTGATAATTTTTTCATCATTTACATAAATTGTATCAACGTTTATTTACCAATCTATATTTATTATTGGAAAATTATTAGCAAACAAAAAATTATAAAATTATTTTTCACTTTAGATAGGATAATTTTACTGTGGTTTTGGTAGCTCCCATTATAAGACTGCGAGGAATCACAGTTTATAGCTTTTGGAAAGTTTACATGCAAAAAGTGCATTTTGTTCTGCTTGAAAAGTAATTGTCAATTTTTTTCCTGGATGACATTTTCACATATTTGCTCCAGGTTAAATGTACCATTGCCACATTAAAATCTGAACACATTTTACAGCAAAGTACCTATTTCTGTCAACAAAAATCAGCCTCTGTGTTTGAAGACACCAAGCCACCTGGAAAACTTAAAAAAACCCTTTTATCTGGTATAGTTACACTGATTTTTTTCTGTATGCAGTGCAGATTTCTCTGAGTTTATAATGCTGTTTGCAATGCTGGTTTGTACATAATTACTATAATCACTATAGTAATGAATTTAAGTCTTTCTAGACTGATTTTGATGTCAGTCTGTACTACTAGTCTATTGTCTTATATTGAAATATTTGAATATTCTTTTTAGACATAAAATCCAAAAGAGAAAGCCAGACTTTCACAAGGAAAACAGAATATTAGGGGACAATAAAAACCTCTCCATAAGATGTTCCTTTATTATTATTTCCCTTGTTAGATCTAGGTTCCTCTATTTTCACAAAAATGAAACACAGGATTCGGTGCAAGGGTCATTCAACTATTAAACAGGATTATGTTTTGTGTGATAAACAACAGATCTGTTTGCTTGTTATTTGGAAACAGAAGCCAATGTTTTTGGTAACTATATGAATGTAAAATTTTGAGAATTCAATTTACTTCCACATAATCCTGGCAATCTCAAAGAATAACAAGCTCAAGTACAATTGTCAGGGGACATTCATATAATTCATATAATTCACAATTCATATAATTCATGTCATTTCAGTTATATAAATTGAAATCAGCAGTAAAATCACAAGTAAGTACAATTAGTGTCTGTACAACATGGAAAAGAAAACTTTACCTACTCTGTCTTTCTAACCATGAAATATATCTGGCTTTTAAACAGTATCTTCAAAAAAGTTTTTAGAATTTTTGCATTCACCTAAAGCAAAACTATTACAATGAGTATACAGTCAAGAGAGTAGCTGAATCATCTCTTCCATCTCCAATACACAAAGAAAGAGTCAAAGTGGTCAGAGACTTGGTACAGGTAATGCAAGATGTAATGCAGACAAATACTAGCATTAAATCTGGTGAAAGATATTGAGTTTCACAAGAATTTTAGGAATCTCAGCCTACAAATGAACACTCAAAAGACTGTCAAGTGCTTAGGAGGGTTGTACAGTGAGACAGAACAGGAAGAGAAAATTGATCCACCAAGGAAGGTGATTTTTATGACTAGCACCTGCAGTTGTTCTGTGAAAGAGCTAAGGCAGCTCATTGTTGCACTTTTTAAACAGTGCAGAAAAAAAGGAAGGCAGTGCTATGGCCCACCTCTAATATACTCATTTAAATAAGCAGTGTACCAACCTCAGAACTGGGGGAGAAAAGCTCATTTTTGTTTTCTGCCCAGTGTGCTTGCTACTGGAGAGTGAGTTCTGTTAGATACTTTAGAATACAATTCATCTCCTCCCAAAATAATGTAGTCTGACTCCCAGGAACAGAGGCAAGAGGCAGGCATCTCAGTACGTATGCCAGAGCAGTTGAGGCATGTGCAAAAAACCCCGTATTGTGAGTAGGGCATATCAAACCTTTAAGTACTGTTCACTTTAAGTGTTACAATTCTGAAAATCCCTGAAGCTCTGAAGTATAACCTGTTTCTTTCCCACACACATCCTGACAGTATAAAGGTAACAAATAGCAGTACTTCCAGTTTGTACAGCTCCCTTTGACTTCCAACATAACTACAAAACCTTGCTCATGGTTATCTGCATTAGCCATAATGATCAGAATAGGGCCATGGGAGAGTGGTAAGTTGGAAATGGAAATATGGAGATGGGAAAGTTTCCCTGTGAAACTTGTAGGTGAACTTCCAGGAGACCACTTTCTGGTAAGATTTTAAAGGATTTTAAATTGTTTCACACTTTACTGTGTTTGAGCCTGTAGATAGTAAGCTGGGTTAAAAGACTGCAATTGGGCAATGGAGGGGAAGGCTGGCTGATTGGCTACTGCAGTCTGGGTCAGGCTAAACAACTTCAAAAGAAGTAATGGGAGAGGGGATTGTGCTTTCCCAACAAACATCTATATATGCTCAGCCTGGAGTTCCATCTGCAGAGGAGGACAAGGCATGCATAGATGTAGCGGGGTGCCTACAGCTCATGCAGGGAGTGGGAGACTGCTGTGAAGAGTTGAGAGCCCAGTTCTGCGAGCAACATGCCCTCATCCCAGCACAGCTGGAAAGGGTCTCTGCCAGGGAGACACAAATGTGTCTGGAAGAACTCATATTGATGATTTGTCAATACTGGAAGAAACAAAGATTCTTGTAAGAACATGGGGGCTAGGGAGAAAGCTATATTCCAGCATTTATTTTGTCTCATTTGGAAGTACTGATTTTTTCATTATTTAGAGTATGTTTCTTTTCTAGCTCATATATTCATGTTTAAATGAAGACTGCTTTTGAAGACTGGAAGTCATTAGGATCATAGTGTTAGGATAGTGAGATCCATCTGCCCTAATTATATGGTGTTCAGTCAAACTAGGCTTCTTTTTACTTATTAGAAAGAACTGAACACTTCCTAAAAGTCTTCTCATAACAAGCCTCAAGGATAAGTAAAATTAAGTGCCCTGCAGAGGAATTCTAGATTGACCACTTTTCACTTGATAATTACTAGTGTCTAAAATTAGGTTCTATGACTCCTTCCTTTCTCATACTTCTAGTCCCAGTTCTAGCAATATGTTATATATGTATAAATATAATATCTACATTTTTGGAGACCATACTTGGTTTTGTCCATGAGTTCTGTCATCAAAAATTATCAGTCTAGTGATATCTCTTAAAGGAGAACCAAGTCTCTTGCCTATTCAGTTGCACTCTCTTTTTTTTTGAGAATTTTTTTTCATTTGCAATGCAAACAACCATCTTTTAATAGTCATCATTAACAACACTGGATTTTTTTTTAAACAGAATATCCTAAAGTAGAAACCAAACAAACTCATACAGCAAGGCTAAAATGGTGTGACCTTTGTGTAGTATACATTAGATTCAAATTTATTATTTCAATGTTAATATTTTCTAATATTGCAAGTAAGAATTTGTAGTATTACCTATGTCATTGATAATGTTTATTCAGCTTAAATGCAAGAAGTAGACCAAAGTTGGTATCAAATAAGCTGATGAAGTCTTTGAAAGAACTGCAGGGTTTAGAAATGTGCATCATAATTATGTGGGTCTTAACAGAACTTCTCTGATCTCTCAACCGTAAAAAGATGAGATAATGTTAACAAGTAAAGCTAATATTTTTTCCCTTAATAGCTTTACATGTTATGAAGTAGAGCACACATACAAAGTAACTGCATTTATTGTGTGTATATAATCCCAAAAAATATAACAATCATGAAAATCTATGAGCTGCAGACCTTTATTTCTTAAATTATTTTTTCTACCAAAGACACACCAGCCACTTTCTGAGAGCTATCAATAAAATGTTTCTGTGGCTTTGCAATCAGGGACATGAATTAAAACAGATATAAAAAGTGAAAGAGGGGCTGAAGAGACAGGACAAAAAATTCACTAGATAAACAAGGTAAGGATTTCAGCTTTACATAAGTTAATCACAAAGGTTTAAAAGATTGTGAAGTGAAAAGAAATATGCAGGACTGAATGGAAATGTTTCTTCAAAGAATCACAGAATCACAGAATATGGCGGCTTGGAAGGGGCCCACAAGGATCATCAAGTCCAGCTCTTAGCTCTGCACAGGACCAATCCCAAGAGTCTCACCATGTGCCTAAGAGTATTGTCCAAATGCTTCCTGAACTCTGTCAGGCTTGATGCTGTGACAACTCCCCTGGGGAGCCTATTTCAGTATCCAGCCATCCCCTCAGTGAAGGACATTTTTCTAATATCCAACCTAAGCCTTCCCTGACATAACTTCAAACCATTCCCTCAAGTTATATCACTGGTCACCACAGAGAAGAGATAAGTGTCTCTCCTCTTCTGCAATGAGGTCTCCTGGCTTTTCACAAAGCACAGAATAGATGACAACTGCTTTAGCAACCAAAGGTATTAGAAAGTGAAAAAACTTGTTATTGATGGTGATCTTGCCAAATCCAGTATATACTTTGCTATTGTCAAGGGATTCACATTATATGGTAATTCACATGGTAATTTTCATTCATTTCTTCTCTAAAGTGCCAATAAGCCTATAAATAAAATTGATTTTCACTAATGTTTCATGCTTATGTCAAGCTTGAATGAAACAGGATAAAATGTGCAACTAAACTTTCTTGAAAATGTAGGAAGAAACTTCAACATATTTGATTAAATTATGTCTGAGTGTTCCTCACAAAGCCAGTAGCACTCTCTTCTGTTCTTGCAAAGGGCTATTGCAATAGTTCAGTAAACTTAAACTCATGAGTCTTATCAGTGTCACTAAGGTAAATATATTTTTGCCAATTCAACTTAGTGTCCTCAGATCTCTGCTCTAGATGAGAAAACATTTTGTTCAGGCAGAAGAGTTACAGAAATGGGAGCAAGTTCCTGTGCCTCAAGTCTGCATCTTAAGATTTTGGAAATCTTACAAGTTTCCTTCATCAAATGACTAGTTCAGCGTTAACTTTGTGAAGTGTTAAGCCATGGAAAGAAATGTGGATGGAAAGGATCATTGCTTCAGGAACAGTGTGGCTCAGTGTCATGCTTTGAATTATAAAACTAGGACTCAAGAGGGTAAACCCATCTAGTAAGTGAATACTCAGTCTGCAAAAGCACTTACAAACAAGCCAGCATATAGAAATTGCTGCTCCCTTGTTTATGAACTTCAAGAAATATATTTATCTATGTGCACATGTGTTTTAAGACCCATTTAAAAGATTAAAAGCTTTTCTATAAAAGAACTTTTTACATTTATTCATTTATCTAAATAAAAACCTACCCTTCTAGCCACATGAAGTGTTTCTTCTGCATTGAAAACATGTCTCCTTGTGAGAAAATAAGAACAGAAGATTATCCAGAAGGAAAGAGTAAGAGAGACTTGTTAGACTTCAGTATACTTTAAATAGATACATTTGATTTATCTGCAGTCCCTCAGCAATTGTTTTCTTAACAGGCAAATGTGTCAACAGGCAAATAGCACAGTAGATTACCAAGTGCAACAATGAAAGCTACTTGATATTAGTGAAGCAGCTTCTGAAGCTACTTCCCCATGACTTAGCATCAACAAATCTGGACTATAAAGCAAACATGAAAACACTACGAGAGTTATTTGGTGTTACGAATTTTATGAAAAAGAAAGTGAATGGTTTTCAGTGCTAGGAAAGTAACTTTACAGAAGAAACTAAAGAATTTATTTAATAATTTGAAATTTCAAAGCATGAATCCTTACAATGCACATTTGCCACTGTTTTCTTAAGAAAATTAACCCCTAGACTACAAGAAGAAAAAGTTCATTGCAGAGGTAAGAAATATGGCAGGGGCATGCACTTCTTGCACATTTGAGAAAAGAATGGAAACCCCCTACAGACTGACAAGAATAACAACCTTTCATTCAATGGAGCCTCAGAAGGATTTGACCCTGTCATGTTGCTGAATAAAAGACTAGTGGTATGTGCCTCATAAGTAATGGGGAAAATACAGAAGTAGTCATGGAAGAAAGATTGCTGTGAGCACCTGGTAAATATTAATATATACAGAGTCATTTCAATTATCCAAATCACTAGCCAGACAAACTCTCAATTACTGAAAATAAAATATGTTCTGTGAAGCACAAAGAGGCAACTAAAGAACAGGGAGAAAGAGGATCTCCCTGAAGTTAAGAGTGGGATATAATGTTGATGCCTCAGAGGTGGGCTTTGATGTCCTTCTTTCCCAAGTCATAAAGAATTTTGATTTCATGCTTCAAGAAGCAAGATGCTCTGTAAAAGTCCATGTCAGTCATTATAATAACAAGATATGGCTGTTTCTGGGAAGTTCTTTGTACCTGCTGTTAATTGAACTTGCAGTTGTAATCACTGGATTGATCACCAGTTCTCCCTAAGGACCTCATCAGAAATTATCCAAACCTGAGGAAGTCTAGTTGTACACAACAGTTAAGAAAAAGTGGCCTTTTTTTCTAATACTTACTGAGGTGCAAAGTGGAAATCCATGATGGGTTTCATGTACTGAATTATCTGATTATATGGGGCAAGAAACACTCAACATTGTGCATCTCAAAATGCTCAAAAAAATTAGTCATCAAGCACAGAGGAAAAGATATAAAGGATGATCATATAAGTAAAGACACTGAAGAACCATAGAAATTAAAGTAATTTTCTTTTGTGTAAATATTTTAGTGCTGTGGACATAAAGGGGAATGTCCATATGTTCACATATGGACAAAGATCTATAGAACCCAGGTATGACAGACGTGATTGAAAAAAAGAAAAAGCATGACGGAGTCATTAAAATTGCGTGGGTTCCTTAAGCCACTTTGATCCAAGGCTGACTAAGTTTATTTGAGTAGAGCAAGGAGGATTTTACTGGCAGGCTAAACTCCATTTCAAAACTGATAGGCTGCATAATACAGTACATCAAGTAGCACTGTGTTAATACATTTTAAATGTCAACTTACATGCAGTGCCAGTGCAAAAGGAATATATTTCAGAAAGGACTCCATCATTTAAGCATTTGATTCTAAGCATGATCTTGCCAGCGGGGCAACCTCCTTCTCGGGCCATAGGATTTAATGTAGACTCCAGATTCACCCTTGTCCTTCCCAACCTCTTCTTCCCGTCATATGGCCCAGAGAGTGTACCTATATGTTGTACGAGTTCTAAAACAACAGCTAGTTTTACAAAACTTCAACCATTGCAGCTGATTTACTTTCCCGTTGCTATTAGTGCTGCTCCTAAAGGCCATAGTTTTCAGCTGGGCATCCAGTATGCTCTAACCTTGTAGGTAGGTACTTTTGATGAATGTAAATCAGTGATCAAAACTCAGACTATGTTTTCTGTCTGGGGCTGTGAGAAACCCACATCTGATCTGCTTTAAACACGTTGTTAATCAACATATTTGAGTAAATTAATTAATTAAATCCTTAAAGTCTGTTGTGTATCTTTTTGAACATTTTTTTTCTTTACAACTCACAAAGAATTAGTGGAAAGGAATAAGTCACAGTTCAAACAAGAAAGAAAACAGAAGGGAAAAGGCAGCAGCAGCCTTGAAAGTCATCCATCACAGTTTCTAATGTGTCATAAGCTCTTTGAGCAACTTTTTTCCCTGTGTCAGTTTACAGACAGTGGCTCAGAGACCATTAGGACTGGTAGAAAAGTAACTAGCTGTCTGTCTTGCTCACAAGAGAGCAGTAAAGATGGAAGAGTCAGGATGACAGAAAGACTAAAAGTAGACACCTAGTTAAATAAAAAACCTGAAGTATGAGAGACAGATGATCTTAAATTCTCAAAGGTATTTAGATCTTTTCAAATAGAACAAATTTTGTTGCACTGGAAACAGATGAAAACATGTGGATTCCTTACTAATATTCCTGTTAAAGTTTCCAGAGAGATTCTGATCTCAAAGTCAAAACCTACTGAAGGTACCTGGGACAGAAAGAAAACCTCTCAACTACTTCTTATTTTCTACATAATGAAGCAGTCCAGAGAGACATTTTGAAACAGTTCTGTAATTAGAGTAAAAGCATTATTATAACAAGAAGCTACATAATTTCTGAGTGACAGGTAATTCACATAATGAACTTGAAGTCCAAAAGAAGAAAGACTAAAATTGTTCTCTGGTACACAAAACTTAGTCAACTGTTGTACCTTTATTGGAGTGTATAATTAAAAAAACAATGGATCTCTCTACTTATTTTTACAGTACGAGTCCAAATAGATCAGAACTAACTGCAGTTAAGTACCCACTAAGTTATAAAGAGACAATCTTAGATTTATAATAAAATGTCCATAACAAGAAACCTAGTATTGAGAATTACAGATAGATATATATGATAAATAAGATTTCTAAATATAGACTGAGTTCTTTCTGGTGGATGAACACGGGGAGAAACAATCCTCTCATCTGTTTGCACTGTTTCAGGCAACAACTCTGACCTTCTCGTCTTGTGCTATGTTTGGAAATGTCAAAGCAACTTCTTAGCAACATGAGAATTAATTAATTAATTAATTGATCCTTGCTTAATGGGAAACTATAGTCAAGCAAATCCTTCATTAAATGATTACAGAAAATCTAATACCCTTTGCTAAATTCCCTGGACTCTTTTCTGGGAGAGGTAAAAAGGTTAAAATTCTTGCAAACAGAGATGAAGAAAAGGAAATCCTTAGAGTACTATATTTGCATTGTTCAAACTTACTTATCCACATGAAATTCTATTTTTCAGATTTTACTGTTTTTTGTTTTCAAAATCTCCTTTCATTGAAAATCATTTTTTAAATCAGGCTGCATAATAAATAACTTTCCAAATTAATGATGCAAAATAATATATATACTAATTTATAAAACTGAAAGATTGTATTTAACCAGATATTTGCGGAATATATCTATGATTTATAACAGTGGTGTTTGTAGCCTTCTCTGTCTTTCTCAGCTTGAAAGAGCACAAAACCAAAGCAAGCATTCTCTGATCTTCTGCAGTTCATCTACTGTCTTGCAAAATGAGATAATTCACTCATTTCCCCTCACTTTGAATTAAAACTGTAACTGAAATTAAACCGCAGTAAATTCTTTATAAAACTTATTCTGAGTTTAAATTCCAGGGTATTTCAAGGGACATAAAATTGGATTTAACCCTGACCTCTAGTTTCACTGTTTTATCTCAGATCAAGAAGTTATTTGTTTTTATTGGACAAAGTGTGGAATACATAATTCTGAGTTATATCTGAGTGCAACTTTTTAAAAAATTAACATGCTTCTGATTCCTGAAAACACAATATTGAGGTGGGTGTGTCAAAGCACTTAACTAAAATAGTCTCATTGTGAAAGACAGAGATGACTCTCCATGTTCTGCATAAAATCTTGGGTTATTCTTGCTGTGCAGTCAGAGGTAGTGCTGAGCTACCTAAATGTCCCTGTAGTTTTATTCTGTGAAGCCATTCTGTGTTCTCTACCCCCCTCACATCCTTGTACTCAAAAGATAGCCATGAAAAACATTGCTACAATGAGGCATTTCCATACCTCAGTGAGCAGTAATCAGCAGGATGACGGGCTGGCTCTCCCCAGGGAGTGGTCACTTGGTCTAGCCCTGCCCTTGGATCTTCCTCAAGAATGTCTTAAGAGGTAGATGAGAACTATCTGAGTGGATGTATCAAACTGAAGTGTGCATCAGCAGGAGGGCAGAAGCACATTTGTACATTAGATAGGTCTCGGTCTTCTTTCTGTGTACTCCTAATCGTGTGCAGCAAATACCCACTTTCATAGGAAGTTACAAAAAAGAAGGAAAGACGTTGATGACATGACGAATGGAAAAAAGAAACAGTGAAAAGTCTGTTTGTGCTGAAGCATGAAATGCTTTGCAATGATAGAAAGATTCTTTTTCTCCTAAATTTGTCTCTCTCACTGACTTCTCCATTAATAAACATATTTCTTTCTAGAAACAGCTTTCTTTACCTTCTTCCTACCTGCTTTCCTACTACATTTTAAAGAACGAGTCTAAATGCCATTGAAATCACTCATTTTTATAACGCTTACAGTCCATCATATGAAACATATGTAAGAATAAACACAGCATCATAAACTGCAAACAGTTCATCTGCTCTAAGATACAACAAAAAAACAGTGCCTAGAGGCATAAATTTCTTGGAAGATTCAGAAAGTCCTAAGTTTAGCACAAAATTTTTTAACGGAAGTAATGCTGCAGTACAAAACATTGGAAGACATTAGATAATTTTTAGGATTTTTATTGTTCATATATAACAGCCACCATAATGCTTTTTTTCACTCTGCAATATTATCCATCAAGTTATCTCACAGTGTCTTCTTAGCATATTCTAAAGCTTGGCCCCACTCCTTCCACTTCAGATCAATGGGAGTTTAATGACTGCCTTGAATAACAGGATCAAGCCCATAATGGCTGTCAAACTAACAAAAATGTTCAATGCCTTTAAGTGAAATTGATGACCTTCTAAACCACCCTCATGAAAAATGAAGCTGCCACTCTGATATACATATCATACATGCTCATATCTTGAATTAACCTACAATTTTGCTCTATGTGGTATCCATCATTTGTCACATTATGCTATTTTAAGTAGGCGACCTTGCAATCAATAGCATTAAACATCTTTCTTTGGAAGAAGTGCATTACATAATAAATCTGAGTCAAGCTGACAGAAGGGATGTTTAACCCTCACTCTCTCATACCTCTGACCAAAGTTTTTAAACTGAAGCCAACAGTTAGGCAAAGTAGCACAAAATTCAGATGACCTGATTTTCAGGGGAGCTTAGCAGTCACAGCCTTTGCTGAGCTCAGGGGAGAATGTGAGCTGCATGCTTAAAACCTGACAGCCATCAAAAGCACTTGCTCAAGTACAGTTTTAGGCCTCTAATCTTACATACTCAAGTTGAATCATTTAGATCTTTTTGCTGTGGTGGCATAATTCAAGTGATTACCATATATTGACATATACTATATTAATCTACCTTTCAGCTGTCATGCACTTAAGTAGATGGTTTCATATATCATTTGTTTAATAAGCCATACAGTTTTGTCCTTTCATTAATAGTTAACTACATGTGTTGGACAATAAATTGGATGAGTGATGGCATACCTTACAGGCAATATGGCCCATTTAAGATGGCAAGTGGTGTGTCAGCAATATCTAGCTCATTATGTGAGGCTATCAAATATTTTGGGAAAGTTTCTGAAAAGGTGACTTTATCTTCAGATTTTCTAACTTTCAGAACTGTGCTCCTACTATTTTATTGCCATATCAAGTAGATTCTTCCATCATAATTTTAATTTAACAGCTTTCATTTACTTTGTTTTTTCTCCCACACCCACCCAACCCCCAGTGATTCTGAATACTCAGCACCAAAAAATGCTAAAAAGAGTAATATGACCACTCCCAATTCAGGGAGTAAAAAGGCTAAGAAGGAAAACATTCCAAGCTGGTACTAGTAAAGCATACATTCTGTCAAAACTCCAACGCTAGCTTAAGCTCCAGAAACTCTGAAAAGCCTGAGCCAAAATTTCCCTTTTCAGTCAGAAGTTTATATGACAATTGGAAAATGTCTTTGAAGGTAGTTATAAAAAGAGAATAAAATAAAAGTATGAAAGGATGAGAATGATTCTTATAAGTCTGTCATGAGGTCAGGTTAGGGTACTCCATAACATATAGAGAAAACCAGTAAATGATTGCACATGGTGTGAATAGAAGGCAACCTAATTTTGCACATTATTTAACAGACAAAAATGCTGTACTTTTGAATAGCAAACATAAAATTGGACAAGAAGGATTCATGTGTTGAAATCTTTTAAAGTAATAATTCCATTATTATTAACCCCGTACACAAGATAGCAAAAAGCCACCATCTTTATATACATATATATTACTCAAGTCTCGGATTATTCAAAACAAAATTTAAGAGCGGATATAAACAATTGTTCTTCTGGTATCACACCTTTGACTCAAAACTTACTCCAGCTTCTATGCTGCACTGATTTTGTTTTTTATACAACTCTTAAGGGGCATCTCCTATGGCTGTTAAATACCTCAGGAGTAGGCAGAGTCTCAGTAAAAATCAAACACTTCCTAGCACTGTTCACATTGCAGGTTCTGGAGCCCTGACTAGGTACATGGCTTCCAAAGGCTTTCTGCCCTAACCTCTGTTAAGGAATGAAGAAATACAGGTCATCACTGAAATCTGCAGCAATTGTATAAAATTTCCCTTCTTTTAATTTTTACTGTTCAGTCATGATCAATGTCCAATGAACTATTAATGATCTGGATGCAGGAATCAAGAGCACCATCAGTCAGTTCACAGATGACACCAAGTTCTGTTGGAGTCTTCGTCTGCTGGAGGATAGGAAGGCTCTGCAGAGAGATCCAGACTGGGTGGCTTCATGGGCTGAGGCCAATCGTGTGAGGTTCAAAAAGGCCAAGTACCGGGTTCTGCATTTATGTCACAACACCTCCAAGGAATGCCACAGGCTTGGAGTGGAGTGGCTGGAAAGCTGCTCAGTTTGTAAAGGACCTGGTGGTGTTTGTCAGCAACCAGCTGAACATGAGCTAGCACTGTGTCCAGGTGGTCAAGAAGGCCAATGGCATCCTAGCTTGTATCAAAAATGTGTGACTATAGGACTAGGGCAGTGACTCTAGTACTCAGAACTGGCGAGGCTGTACCTGAAATTCTGTGTTTGGCTTTGTTCCATTTACTACAAGAACAACATTGAGATGGTGGAGTGTGTCCAGAGAAGGGCAACAGAGTTGGTGAAGGCTCTGGAGCATGTCTTATTACGAATAGCTGAAGGAGCTGGGGTTGTTTAGCCTGGAGAAAAGGAGACTCAGGATACCTTGCAACTCTCTACAACCTGAAAGAAGATTGTAGCCAGAGGGGGGGGGAAGAGCAGAGCCGGGGAGGGGAGGGGGGGGGGGTGTTGCGGGACGGAGTGGTGTTTTCTCCCAAGTAACAAGAGATAAGGCAAGAGGAAATTCTCTCAAGTTGCCCTAGGGAAGATTTAGATTGAATATTAGGAAATATTTCATCAGTGAAAGGGCTGTAAAATTCTGGGTGCCCAGGGAAATGATGGTTTCACCATTGCTGAAGGTATTTAAAAGTTATGTAGATATGGCATTTAGGGGCATGGTTAAATGGTGGACCTGCCAGCGTGGAGTTAATGGTTGAACTCAATGATTTTACAAGTCTTTTCCAACCTAAAATATTATATTATTGTGTGAAAGATGAGGCAGCGGTATGTTGTGATTTTCAAACATATTTAACTTCATTACTGCTGCACAAAACAATCAACCACTGGATTTGGAAGGTGCACATCTGCCTTCTACCTAGTCCTTGCCTGCCCTGGGGCAGGTACCAGTGACAAGAACACAGAACCACAGAAAAACAGCTGTGTTTGCTATATGTGGTGTACTGGTATCTAATGTCCAAAACTTTTCAGCAAGGAAGGGTGACCTATGGCCCTCAGACCTGCTCTTAGACCACTTTTCACTGTGTTTTCTGAGTACCTGGAAAAAACATGAACTAGTGGGACAGTTATAGTTTCAAAATATTTTATGGATTTTTTTTTCTCTCCCTTACCAACACAGTGGTTTGGGAGTTGGAGAGCTTGTTGAAGCCCAACCCACCACTACCTGCTCCCAGAGCCAGCTAAAGCCTAAAAAAACGGGATGGCTAATAGCTTCTCATTCCGGGTGATAGCTGGGGGGAGGACTGGAGGAGGTGGTGGCAGAGAGAGGTTTTCCCGGTGCTGGCCACACTTCTCTCTTTGGCTGCATGGAGGCCAGCTGACGTTTGCTGGGCTAGTGGAAACACTGGGAGAGGGTCTTTTTTTTCTGGCTTGCCCCCCAACTCTGCACATTCTGTGCCGTTCTTCAGAGAACACTCACCGCTACCTGGATTCACTGCAGACTCCTTGAGGGGCCAACGCCATCTGCAGAGGAGTTGCTGCCCTCTCCCCCAACCCCTCAATGCTTTTTCAAACAAAGGCCAGTAGGGAAGGGTCCTTGCACTGCCCATGGGTAAGGTTTCATCCCGTTCCCGTGACTGCCATTCCCACGTGAGTTTCAGAGCCAACACCTGTCCCTGGTACCCATCTTTGCCTCACCAGAGCCTGTGAGTCACCGCAGCCCTTGCCTCCCAAGGCATGGCATCGCCTCCCACCGTCTGTAAATGTAACTGCACTGAAGGGGCAGAGAGAGGACTTGGTTTGTTTGAAAGTTTTGGTTACGGTGTTGCTGTTTGTTCCGTTCTGGTTTTGGTTATATGTGTATATATATATATATATATGTAGTAAAGAACTGTTATCCTTTTCTATACCTTTTCTAATTAAAGTCTCTTAATTTCAAAGGCTGTGGTGGTTTTTGGGATAAGGCCCCCTTCCTAGTACAGATAGACATCATAATTTCTTTTAACTGAGACAGGGACAACAGTGCTGGTCAGTTGAAAAATCTGTAGAGAAAAATCTTCTGTAGTATGGATACCAATTACCAACTTGATATTCACACTGACTGCGGCTTTGCAACCAAGATATGAAAGCTGCCAAATCCCAGCCAGTTAAAATCCCTCTCAGCTTATTTTGACATGGACCTATCCACCAACAGCACAAAACTCTGAGGTGCACAGGCCCAAAAGAGAGCTCATGTCGCTCCTTTACATATGCCACAGACAGCTCCACAAGCAGAGCTCCCCAAGGCCTCAGTGATGACAGGTGAAATACACTTACCTTTGCCTTTCTTTACCCTATCTCGTCAGCACAATCCAGGAGCAAGTAGAGGATGAATCAAGAAAAGGGGGTTTTGATAACTCTGGGAAAATAAACACATTTACAGGTTATTTGGAAACTTTTAATCTAGATTCCTTTCCTAAAGAAACAGGCAGGTGGATAATTCTGTGTACGAACAAAGAAAAATATTCTTGTTGGTGTTATAGGTATAGGACTATAAAGTATTTCATATGTTCTAATGAGGAAAGTGGTGATAAGCCCATATCTGTCAGACTAAAGGTTTGTTCCTTTTTTCCTGCTGAGATGGTTAACTTCTTGCAGCCTTTCTTATTTACATTTTAAATAATGAAACACTCACGAGTACCAGGCATTTTCCACTGCTGGTCTGTGCAAAAAGAATATTAATAACATTATTAATAAAGCTGTGAAGACTGCAATAAATGTGTCAGTGCTTAAAACAAAGGAGCATCTTGAAGAACTCAGCAGATTTTCTGTTTTATGCAGGTTTGATAACACAAGCACAATTAAAATGTTCTCTGCTAGTAGATTAGAAATGCCAATATATATAACAGAAACTGCCTAAACTGTAGGCACATTTGTTCAAAGAAATTACATTCCCAGTTGGTTACCAAACACTTGCTTCATTACCTGCTCCTCAAATCCCTTCTCAGTTAAGCTGCTGCAAATCAGGATGGAGGAAATGCCCCTGCAGTCTTCACCAGTGCAAACCTTATGGGACTAGAAAATATAAGATCTATGAGCAATATAGGGCCCCGATGCCAGAAGCTGCACTCCTAAGATCATGGCTTGATTTGTTCTCTCATCAACTCCAGGTCATGTTGATCCCACAGTATCCTTGAAAACACACTCACATGATCCTGTTGTAATTGATGACAGGCATAATACATATGCTACACAGTGGATTGTACATACATTGCAGGGCTGAGGACTTGTGGAAATAACTGGAACAGTGCTAATGTATTCTGACAGCTTCATTTGGGGTGGGGAGCTGTCACAGTGTTTTAAATACTGCAGGTTGCCATCAGGAAAATAACAAAAAGGACATTAAATTCATGCTTCACAGTCTACACATAGCATTTTACATCTTTCCACTATGCTAGAGGACATATTAACTTAAAATATCAAAAGTAATTTATTTCACCTTGTATGTGCTCTGTATTTTGCCTGGTCAGAAAAAAACAATTTAAAGCCTGAATAGTAACGGAAAATGGTTCACGAAGTGTTTCAGATTTTAGGTCCAACTGTATGTTTCCTCTGAGCAGTTGTGTACAGTGAAGGGGGGCAAGGCTTCATCCAGGACAAGGATAGCTTTCCTCATTGTCAACCGTTTTGTAAGAAATTCAATCAAAAAGGTGGGAAAACAGAAAAATGGTAATAGTGGGTGCAGTCTGACAGTACAATATCAAAGGAAGAAGAGATGAAGGACGGAGAAAAGGGACTGCTATGACTTTCCTGCCTGAAGGAGAAAACCTTTTTTGTAGGACATGCATCTTTCTGACTCACCCTGATACCTACAAATTGTCTTCCAAATTGCTGAATTTTCTTATTCACTGCTTTTCTTTCTTTTTATCCTACTCCTTGTTATCATGGCTTCTAAAATACAGCCACTAAGATTTTTTACTCTGAATATCAGACTGAATTAGACACCACTAAGCCTGAATGCTTGAAAATCACTGGAGTCTTATTTATATTGTGCTATCCTCTCAGTAACAGCTTTTAACACTTGTGGTGCAGAGTGTATCACAGCTTTGGATAAATTACTGTAAATAAATAATTTAACAAGTAGTCTGTATAGGCAAACTTGTATCATATATATATATACATAAAGCACACAGTGGAAACATGAGGAAAAGGGAGATGATATGGCCCGTGATCTATTAGTGCACCCTCTGCATGATCTTGCAGCTGCTCTGCAGATTCTAACTTCAAAGACAAATTCAGTGTTTTCTCCTTTCCTCCTCTGGACCACAGTACAGCTGCTGTACAAACCCCCTGTGTATTCAAGTCCTAGGGCTTAGAAAGCAGAGGGGAGAGATCAAGACTCAATGCGCTGGTTTTGGCTGAGGTAGGATTAGTTTTCTTCACAGTAATTAGTATGGGGCTGTGTTTTGGATTTATTCTGAACACAGTGTTAATGTTTTAGTACTAACACAGAGTAAAGTCCTTTTGTGCCTGCCACCCCACCCCACAGCAAGGAAGCTGGGGGTGCACAAGGAGTTAGAAAGGGGCACAACTGCAACAGCTGACCCCAACTTACCCAAGGGATATTCCATACCATATGACATCACTTTCAGCATATAAAGCTGGGGGAAGGAGAAGGAAGAACAGTGATGATATTTGTCTTCCCAAGTCACCATTGTATGTGAGGAAGTCCTGCTTTCCTGGGGATGGTTGAACACCTATCACAAAATATTTTGAGTTGGAAGAGACCCACAAGGATCGTCAAGTCCAGCTCTTACGTGAATGGCCCATACAGGGATCAAATCTGTAACCTTGATATTATTAGCACCATGCTCTAACCAGCTGAGCTAATCTGAGGCATAAAATGTGCCTTACCAGAGGATGGTTTCATTCCATTGACCTCTGGGTTATGGGCCCAACATGCTCCCACGGCACCACTCTGCTCCACCTGTCTGTGCATGGGAAATGGTGAATGAAGTCATTGTTTTGCTTTGCTTGTGCTTTTGATTCCCCTATTAAACTGGTCTTTATCTCAACCCATGAGTTTCATAATTTTCATCCTTTCAGTTCTCTCCCCCATTCCACTAGAGAGGAGTAAGTGAGCAGCTGCATGAGACTTAGTTGCTAACTGGGGTTAAACCATGACACAGAAGAGCAGATCAAGACTCAAAAACACATGGGAGAGAATACACTGCTGGCCCCTCTCATCACTCCTTTCTGCAGAGCAGTCTTTGAGCTGCATTTATTTGTGGAATTTCTGCTTTAGATTGTCACAGACATTCACAGTATCTGTCTAGGACTGTGGACCCACTCAATACTGTCATAAAATAGCAGTAAGGACTGACCATTTAGCAATGTGTGTCAAAGGTCAAAATCCTTTGGAAGTGCATATGGTGAAAGAGCTTGAGCTGGAGATCAGCCATAATACATTTCCTTCATGGACTTTCCATGCTAATACCTATGAAAAATGGTTGATAATTCACTGAAGAATAGCAATCTGAAGGTGGGTGCTCTAAAGTAAGCCCAATTCCAGCTTAGTGCCTTAGACATTAAGTTAAAATCAGTCTCTTTGGGGTTTTTTTTCAGATCCCCCTGCATCAGAACAGGCAAAGGATATCCCAGAGCCCTGTAAGGAGGCTATTCTCTGAAGACATGCCATCATATATCCCAGTACCGAATAAAGCCGAAAAGTCAACTTCCTCTTCATAGACAAGTGCCTAGTCCTGGTTCTAATGACTCTGCCCTAACAGGTGCCAGTCCTATGAAACTGAACGTACTTAGCCAGAGAGAACAATAAACACCAGTAAACTCAGGAGGCAGAGCTACTGGTGAATCTCTTAAGATTTAGGAGGCTGCAATACAAATTCTCATACAAAATCAAGCATAGTCTTCTCAAAGCCACCTATAGCCCAAACTATTTCTTGTCTGCCATTCAGCCTCAGACAAATTTCTTCCCACATAGCTTCATTACTAATCCAGAGCTAAAAATCAGCAACTGGAGCGTTCCAATTCATCCCACCTTGGAGCACAACAGGCCATTTGCTCCAGAGAGCGAGGTCTAGGTGGCACCGTCTGTGTACTCTTCTCAGTTCCTCATGAGACAGTTCAAATGAATGAATAAATATTTGTGGGAGATAAATGGCTTTCGTTCAGATAGTCAATAAATCCCACAAGGAGAAAAGGAGCACTTTCAATGAACCTCAGGTTCCCCAGTCAACTCAAAATATCATGAAATGGTACTTATAAAATAAACATATGTTACCAGCAACATGGGTTGTATTCCAAGCACTGACTGACTGTGTGCAGCATTTTCTGAGATTACTTCATGGACAACATGTAAGCACATCCTGGGAAAAGAGAAAAAAAGTTCTCAAGAGAAACATATAGATTTATGATGAGTATTTCTGACACCCATTCAGGAGAACAACAGTGTATAAAAGGGGGGTGATTTTACACTACAATAATAAATGCAGAACACAGATGAATGACATTGCTAAAAACAGAACAAAGATCTGAAGATTTCACAGGTCAATGTAACAAAAGCACCTGGATGGGCTGAAGTTTCAGGTGGGAGCTAGGAAGAAGTGTTGCTGCAATCAGATAACTAGAAGTCATATATGTCTGAGTAACCTACCTTCATAGATAGACAAGTTTGTCAATCAGCCTGGGCTAAATACATATAAAGACTAAACTGCTTCCAGAAATGCCCGAGAGCCTGCATATTTTAACAGCTCAACTGGTTTAAGAACTAAAAAAATACCTTTCTCCTCTAAACCTCTGCAATTAACAAAATTCAATGAAATACTAAACTTGTACAGTCATCTGCAAATACTGTGTGTCCAAAATGCTACTGTTGTACTTTGGAATTATTATGCAAATTCCCTCCCCTGCCACTAACTGCCCATGCCATTAGTTAACAAAAAGTAGTTAACTGCTACCATCTTCTTCTTGATCGGTTGGGTGGGGGGCAGGCTGTCTCTTTTGGGTTTGGGGACTTTTCCATTTTTTAGCTGAACTGAACGCAGGAGCGGGAGGGGTGTGTGTGTGTGCGCTGGGGTAGAGGAGAAGCGGTTTTTCTGGCTGCTCCTGGCTGTTTCTGGCTGCTCCTGGCTGTTCCTGGCTGCTCCTCGTTCCTGCTGGCTGCTGCTGCTGCTGCTTGGTGAGTCGCTTCTTTTCTCCTCACCACGGCTGTTCTCCTGGTTTCTGCATTTGGGGTCCCAGTCTCTGCTCCAGTCTCACCGCTACTTGCAGCATCACGGCCTGCCCACCCCGGCTGGGGCAGCGACCTGGGAGAGAGAACTTGCAGCTGCTTTCCAGGGCACGCGGAGGTTCCCCACTTCCAGTTTTTCTTCTTCATTTGGGACAAGAGACACAGAGAGAGAGACAGAATTCATCTGGGAGCTCACCCTGCAGCCTGACAGACTGTGACACTGATACTGCCCATAAGTATAACTTTTCTCCAGGAGGAAGCCTCCTGGTTTGGGGGGTTTTTGTTGTTGTTTTTTTTTTCTTGTGTTGTTGGGGAAGCAGTTTGCTCTGGTCTGTTTACAGTTATATCTATACCTACATATATATATATATATATATATATATATATATATATATATATATATATATATCAGTTAAGAACAGTTATCCTTCTTGTATCCATTGCCTGATTAAAGTTCCTTTTCCTAAATTTGATAAAGAGTGGCTTGATTATTGTGGAGGAAACCCCCCTCCTCCACTTGTGGGTAAACATTTTGGTTTTTCCCCTCAAACCAAGACAGCTACGATGTTCAACAAATTACATCTGTAAGTGATAGGATATACATAAAGAATAACACCAAGCTAAAGGAAGACCTTGAGGGTATTCTGAATGTATAGAAGAAGAAGAATGAGCTGTTTTAGGGATTGTTGCTTTCTGTTCAGTGTAAAACATTGCTTTGGTAAATACGGGTTACAAAAGCTGTAGACTTCATCATACTGAGCATAGATACACAGCCACAGAGGAAGTGTTAAAATCAATAACACAGATAAATATCTCCAAAGTGCAAGAAAGTCACTTGAACTCTTACAGGTGACCTAATGACTTCATATGAAGCACAGTAAGGCACTTTCCCAGGGAAGTGGTCACAGTTCAAAGCCTGACAGAGCTCAAAAACATTTGGACATTTGGACAATGCTCTCAGTCACATTGTGTGACTCCTGGGGCTGTCCTGTGCAGGTCCAAGAGCTGGATTCAATGACTATTGTGAATGTCGTCCAACTCGCAATATTCTGTGATTCTATTCTGTAGATTTTGTTTCTACCACCTCCCTGAAGAAGAAACTTTGGCATGACTAGGTTCAGCATTCATGGACACAAATATTTTTTCAGAAGTGTTTCATGCCTGTAAATATGTTGACATGGCAATTTTATAAAATATGTGGGAGGAGAGGGGCCGCTGTTTATGCACAGGAACACAGGCTGGAAGAAGAGATACCCTTTCCTTTCAGCAAGGTTAGAATATGAGCCTGACTAGATACAGATTAAGTTCTAAGTAGTGCAAAAGTTTCTGGGCAGCTAAATGTCATAGTTTACTGTGTCATCATGACCAAACTACAAAGCTCTGAAAGCACAAATAGCTTTGTTAACTTGTGCTAATTCAAGATGTTCACAATGTTTCTCCAAGCACTCAAAAATGCAGCAATAGGTTCCAGAGAAAGTCCATTAAATAACACAAGAACCTGTAAGTATTCAAAGTTAATAATCTAACTTAAAGAAGAAAACATGTCAGACCTAATACTGTCAAACCTGATCCTGTCATCAAGTCCACAACTTCCCAGGAAGCAATGTAGCTTTCTGAGAGACTTCAGGCTAGGTTTAAAAGCATCAGGAACAAAATTCCTGATAATTAGTGTTACTTATACTTGTTTTTCTGTTTCTGATTAGCTACTGTGCCCTACTATGCTTTTTTTAAATAGATCAAAGAAAATTTTGCTCCTGAGTTCTCTTCTTTATATAAGTACTTGTTGACCTTGGCAAAGAAAAAATCAAATTTATCTAAGCTTTTCATGAGAGCAGGTTTTCCAGGACCAATACTGTTCTTACAACTTTTTCCTAATTCTATCCAAGATCTCAACTTCCCTTTGAAGTGTTTCAGTGTTTTGTGGTTTTCTTTAATGCCAGAAAAGCAGGAATAACACCTTCTTATGTCTCTACAAGACATTTCCCTGCTTAATAATCAAAAGATCATGAGCATTTTCAACAACTGCAACATCCTAAGAATTCATTATCAGAAGATAAAGCAGCATTTTTACAGAAGGTTGTTCAAGAAAACATAAGGGCAAGAGTAGGAGAAACTGGTAGTGTGTTGCTTTTTCTGATACAGTGGGCTAACCACCTCTTTTTCCCCATTTCTCAGCCTTTCTTTTCAAACCCTATAATTTCGCTCAAACATTTGGAAAAGTGTCCTAAGTGCATGCAATTTGGAAAATGGCAGAAGCTTTTCTAATGTAAGGCTGTAACTCAGTGTCATGACCAAGATGGGCTTGTGTTCCTCCCTGATGCTCATATACATTTTGCCTCTGGATTTCCTGGAACATTCCCTTTTCCACACTTTCATGCAATGGCATCACCTTTAATGCTTCTACTTGTGGTTTTCTTTCCCTTCTACTGATGTATAATTTCATCAAAAGAGTTTGTTTTTCTGAAATATCACAACATTAAAATATTTTTAATGATCCCAGCAACTTCCTGAGACACATTTTCTCTTTTTCACTTTTCTGTTCTTTTTTTTTTCTGCAATACCTCTTTTAACATGTTGTTTCTCTTTCTCAATGTTACCCTTTTCTACTCTAGCTGTTCTTTGCTTTTTCTTTAAACACTTCTGTTTTCAAATTAACTTTGATCTCTGTGTGTAGGTTGGCCTGGATAATATTGCTTTTTATCTCTGTTGTATGTCTGCACCTTTTTCCCCATTAATCTTCCAAACCTATAAATTATTGCGGAACATATTTCTATTTTCACCTCACTGCTTCCGCCACAGAGAATTCACACTGACTTTCAACTTACTATTTTAAATTGCCCAAGACTTTTATCATTCTCAGCTTCTTGAGAAAGGCTGTTAATATTTTAGGGCTGTATTTTGGACTCAGAGAAATACCTGTAACTCCAAGTATTTTCAGTGGGAATCTGTAGGCATCTTTCAGAGATCAGTTTGACCTTCAGTCCACAAACTAAGTTAAAATATGTTCCAGTGCACAGAATATGTTCCATCCACTGTCATATCTATCTATCTATATGTATATACTCAATTATGTCATGACTCATTTTTGGTACATGAACAACACATCTTCTTGAAATTTAGGCCTATGAAACACCAGAAGAACCATCCCATTAAAATATAAAAATTAAGGAAAAATCTCTTTTGAACTGTGTAGAAATAAAAAAAATGTAAATAAAAAGACATCTATTCAAAATAACGTTTCTATCACTTGGCATTGTAAAGGTTTGGATGAATTCTGGGCTAGTGAGAACATAAAAACATTGAAATCTTCAACCTAGGCTCCATAGTGAGACAGAAGAACTGCTCACAGCCTTGATTATTTTTGATACAGAAAAATATCCTTCTCCACAAGGACCCACAGTGATCTGAAGAAAGAGAAATATCTTTTGGGCAGGCGTAGAGCACTCTGTGTTACAGTATCAGAGGGCAGCCCCCCTGCATGTATTGAGCATTGACCTGTGCATAATTTCAAACTCCTACCAGATAAATGTTTACGCGCACTTGATTTGCTTGCCCTCAGCTGCGTGTTATGTTCTTCAAAAAAACAGGATGTCAAATGGCACTCTTAGAAGAAGGGGAGATGGCAGTGCATGTGTTCAGATGGAGAACAGACAGAAAAGGCCTGATGGGGCCCACAAAGGTGGTGGTAAGTCTTTCTCAGGACCAGAAGGGACAAAGCAGAGTTTGCTGCAACATAGGTTTCTGACTTAGCTGAATGTAAGTGTGAATGCAAAGACTTATTGTAGGCAAAGGAAAATGTTTATAAGACATTTTTATTGCTGGTCCCTTTAAGACTGTGTTACTTGAAAAAGGGCTTCTATTTTCCATGTTTCTAGACTTGCATTTTTAATACAACTAAGCTTTGGAGGCTTAAAGGCTTTTGTTTGGGAACCCACTACAAATAAATATCTAAGTTGATACTCTCCAAAGTTCTGGCCAGTTCAATGCTCCTGTTGAATTGTTCTGCATGTTTTATTAATGTCTTGACAGTATGTGATGAGGGGTTTCATGCCCAGCAAGCTGGAAAAGCCAAGTTAGAGAGAATTTAGGATCTTGATTCCCTGCTTATGAAGGCACAATTAATGTAGCATGCAGGTTTGCAGCTCACTGCACAGGCATAGGTGCAGGCACATATACATTTTCCCTCACTTACCAGAGGTCTCAGTTTCTCCCAATTTCTCTAAATGTTTCTGCTCAGAGATGGATGGTCTCCAATTCTTGAGAATCATATTTATCTCTAATAATTTCTCTATGTCGTGACTTCTCTAGGGAAAGAACAGATGCACCAAAAACATTGTTTGGGATCTGCATGGCTCAAGAGCTCTCCAGACAGCAGCAGGACTATTTTTCACAATTATCCAGTTTCAGACATGGACTTAGTATTAACTATGTTTTCCTTGAAGAAAAAAAATATTGTTTTATGCTAATTGTGACCATAAAAGAAAGGGAAGGCACTGCAATGGGAGAATGAATTCACATGCAAACATACTTTGAAAATAAAAGTGCAAAATTACACTGTATTGCATAAGCTATCTATGTACAATGCAGTTTTTACAGCAATTACATATTGAATTAATACACATTTTCACAGGCTTGAATGAATTCAGTGCTGAATCAGGAAAGTGCTTTTTACTATTTTCTAAAAGTAACTGAACTGCTGGTCTCTTCATCAAGGAGGTAACTAATAGTCTCCTTATTGTTTCACACAATTAAGGAATATGCCATACAAAGCCCAGTTCTGTTCATTGTCATAAGGATGATTTTACCCTACGTTATCTCTGTATTCTGAGACAGCTTGAATAGACATTGTTCAAGATAATAACCACATTTAAAGGAAAACCTCTAAGCAAGTTTTTGCTAGCAATCATCCCTTAGTCTCCAAATCCATTTACTTTTTGGGCGTGATCCAAATACTGTTTATCAAATGTCATAGTTCAAGATTATTTCTTTTCAAGTTGGACTTTGGAGCTCAGGATATCCATTTTTCTCAATGACAGAGTGAACATTCTTAGAACAGGCTCAATCTTCATGGTGACAGAGAAAAGTTAGTTAGATTCAATTATGATTTGGGATTAAGGAGAGACTGAAATGAATGTTAACCATGAACAAATCATTTAAATTGTCAGATTATGCTGGCTTTGTTGACATCTTTAATAAATCAGATAGGATATTTACATTTTTCTGTTCAGAATGGAAACTACTGAATATTTAAGAGGTCTGTGTTTACATTTTCCTAAAATTCTATATTAGATAAACAAAGTATAATCACCCTTTCCTATGCCAAACCTGACTACCTGAAGAGATATTGTACAGGGAAAATAATAGTATCTTGGCTTTACTCCTGGTTCTATAGTAACATTTTCTAAAAGCAAAATTGATTGCATAAATTTTTAAGAACAAAAGACAGATTAATTATAGTTTGAATAGGACATGAGCCTTTGAAATTGTTACCACAGTTGTTCAGCCCTTGTATATCGGCCCTTGATTTTTGAAATGTTTATTGCTCCCTTCAACATAGACACAGGCCAAAAAAAGCAGATTTTAATAACAATAGTAGTAATTGCAACATAGTCCCCTTATTTTTTATGATGGCTTGTTTACTTTTGAACTCAAAACAGAAACACAATTAATTTTAAATGACTTTTTTTTTGCCTTCTTGAGATAACATTTCTATTAAATATAGGAGGAAGTAGTCTTCCAAAAGTACCATTTTGGTATTTAGCTTATCCCTCATGCAGACTTTGAAATCTATTTAAGGGAAAAAATACCTATCCATGGTCCATTGGCAGGGACCAGCTTATATTCACATTGTACAGACTATCACACTATTCTGCTGGCATGGACCATCTGTGCCCATGATGTGTATCAGGTGGCACATGCAGTTGCACAGAATTTGTTAGCCCAGAACCTTTAACACCTCATCACAAGAAAGTCCTCTGATATGAACCACATCTCATCTATTTAACACATGGCATCATCCTGTTGATATACCCCATGTGAGCTGACCACCTTCTCGTGGAGGTCCAAGGAAAATATCACATATCTCTGGACCATATTGCCTGATGCCATTTTCCAGTATCTAATTTTCAGAAAGCCTTTGGCATGATGTGGCTCATCCTTTAGAAGAGAGTCCAGAGAAATGGGAAAGGCCTTTTCGGCATACAACAAAACTTCAGGGTGCTGGCTCCAGCAGTGGCTACATCTAGATATGAACAAAGAATGTGAGAAATTAAAAGCTAGTAGCACTCCCAAAAATCTCATTTCTCACCTCCAACAAATGGGACATTGTAAGACAAAGGTGATTATATCTAATAACTTTTTATGGGTTTTTTGCTAATAGTCCAGTTACTGTTGAAAGTCATTAATATTTACAAGATGCTGTAGCAAGGCTTTTATCAGTTTGAAGAACTGAGAAAGAAGTTTGAAGAACACTGGACTTTTATTTACTGTGGACTTACCATTTTCCAACTTCATTTCATTCCCCCAACCCTTTGTATCAAAAGAGACTTTGATCAGTGAGTATCCACACTCTCAGTGTCACTCTTTATCCTACAGCCACCTAAGTAGTCTTCCTTGCTTCTCTCTTTCCATCCAGAACAGTCTAGGTCCAATTAGCCCATTCTCATACAGAAACTGGTAATTGCTACAGGAATCCCCTGTATATCACCAGCAGGAAATGGAGCACATCTTTGCTGGGGATGTTTCACAGCATCTCATGCTTTTGATCATGACCACAGCACTGTGAAGTTTCCCTTTCCTTTTTTCTGAGGGCTAGAGGGGAGTTCCCACATGATGGAAGTTCACCATGACACACAAGTGGGAGGGAACCACCAGGTTCAGGACTGTCAGGAGAGCAGTACAGCATCACTGAGCATCACACAGGATCCAGAGGCTGCAGTAAGGATGCATCCCACCCTCACTCACTGGGGAGGTGACCTGGGACACACAAGGGCTGTTGCTGAACAGAGCATGGCAGTCCTAGCTCTATGTCCCTTGTACACAGGCGGTGAAGTGTAGTGGAACTGGGATGAGGTGGCTCTGAGCTTGTCTCAACCTCTTGATGCTGCACTTTTCATAGGATCATAGAATCATAGAATCGATTGGGTTGGAAAAGACCTCCGCGATCATCAAGTCCAACCCTTTGTCCAACTCCAGTCCATTTACTAGCTCATGGCACTCAGCGCCACGTCCAATCTCAATTTAAAAACCTCCAGGGATGGTGAATCCACGCCCTCTCTGGGCAGGCCGTTCCAATGCCTGATAACTTTCTCTGCAAAGAATTTTTTTCTGATATCCAACATAAATTTTCCCTGGCAGATCTTAAGCCTATGCTCCCTTGTCCTATTGCTGACTGCCAGAGAGAAGAGACCAACCCCCACCTGGCTAGAAATTCCCTTCGGGTAGTTCTAGACAGTGATGAGGTCACCTCTAAGCCTCCTCTTCTCCAGGCTAAACAACTCCAGCTCCCTCAGCCTCTCCCCATAGGACTTGTGCTCCAGTCCCTTCACCAGCCTTGTTGCTCTTCTCTGGACCCACCCCAGCACCTCAATATGCTTTCTGAACTGAGGGGCCCAGAACTGAACACAGTACTCAAGGTGTGGCCTCACCAATGCAGAGTACAGGGGAAGGATCACTTCCCTGGTCCTGCTGGCCACGCTATTTTTGGTACAGGCCAGGATCCCATTGGCCTTCTTGGCCACCTGGGCACACTTGGCTTATGTTGAGCTTCCTGTCAATTAGTACCCCCAGGTCCCTTTCTGCCTGGCTGCTCTCCAGCCACTCTGTGCCCAGCCTGTAGCGCTGGACCCAACACTGACCCCTGGGGAACACAACTAGTGACTGGCAGTGCTTATCTCCTGTCCTTTAAAGACTGTTCCCTTCCATGATCTCTCTCTTTTAGGGAGTTGTCATGGGGTCCTTTTCATGGCTTATTGAGATAATATTGCTGGAGGACTTTCTCAGGTAGTGTAGTGGTTTTAGTTAGGCCTCAAATTGTCAGGCTCAGAGAATCTATGTGGATTGGGAGACAGCTATCACCTGACTGAGTAACCAAGGAAGTATTTCATACCAGAAGACGCAAACTTAAGATATGTGGGCAGCAGTGGGAGGTGTTAGTTCAGTTCCTTCATGGCTGAAGTAGAAGAAGGACTGCTGCAGCTCTTCTACTGTTGCTAGGCCCTTGCTCCTGTTGCCGCTACTTGCCTTTTGTTTGAATTCAGGGAAGTAGAAATATTTTGTTGTTATACCTTCCCTTTCTTGCAGGGTGTCTTTTAGAGTACTTATAGATTTAGAGCAATGGGCTTTGTATTAACTGGGGAGTGGGAAGCTATTTCTTGTTATATATAACTTGTGTAAGTGTGTGTTATATTGTAGTTTTAATTTTCTCTTTTCTGTATAAATACATATAGTTAGTTTCAGCATAAACCTGGTTTTGGAAGTCTTTTTTCCCTCTCTGCCTCTTCTTTTTCCCTTAGCTTATTGGGGGGAGAAGGAACCCTTTTCACTCTGTCCTGGACAGTTGGCGTTTTGCCAGCTCTACCCAAGACAGGTAGGAAGAGTGAGAAAGTATCCACCTTGTGGAAGAAGTTATTCTCTGTGTCCCAACCACATTTTCCTACCAGCAGATCTACTTGCATTGTTCAAGAAGAAACTGAGATCCAACTAACAAGTTTGTGGTGTGGACAACCAGGACCAGAGCCCTGCAGAGAAACAGTGAGGATGAGCCAGCCTCATTTCAAAATGCTATAGAAAGAGAAAATCAGATAAACTGGCACTTGCATGACCTTTAAACCAAGCATTAATTTTGTCTACCTTCTATTCTGGGTTTACTCCCTCTGTCTTTTGTCATACTCAAGTTTTCAGAGTCAGCATAGGAGACAGAAAACGGTGCTAAATGCTCTTATCTGCACACACAGGATTAGGGCTAAACAACAAAACAAAAATTTAGGAGCTGAATAAAATCCTGTAGGAGGTCATATGACAATGTTTTTCATGTGATTGCTCCTACTAAAGGGTCAGTGATTTATCTGAGTGGTCTTTTATAAGAATTTACGCTACAGTTCTCAAGAACTAAATGTCAAAATGGTTGTGCAGAGAAGGAACTCTCCATTAGGTGTTGCCAAACAGGAATGTTACATTGGCTGCTTCAAAGCCAGTTAATGTCAAATACTTTGATGAAGAGACCTATGCATGCAAAACTGAAATCAAGAGGCTGAATGGCCCCTACAGCCTATTTTGCACTGAGGTTGCTTGTTTGAAGCAAGTTCCAGTCAAGAATAATTGAACTCAGTTCAAATTACATTGTTGCTCCTTTGCTCTGTGAAATGAGGTAGATGATCACAGTCCGCTTCCCATTAGCCGCACTGTCTGCTTTGCTAAAACCACCTGCACAATTGAAACTAATTGGTGCCCTCGACAGCAGTATCAACAGAGACAATGCAATTAAATAGTAATGCATTATGAACTATATCCTCCCCTTAAAGACATGATACCTTTAGACACTTCTAGTGAGCAAGTTTGTCTGGCTGGCGCTTGGTGGGGCTGAATTTACACCAGTGGAATGCCAGTCAGGATCCAGTCACAAGCAGAAATGTAAGACTATGCACAAATGGATATTAATAAAGGAACATTTATTCAGCTAGAATATAGGCAGGCCTGGAGCAGTGGAAAACATATACTACTCTGTTTGAATTGAAGGGATCAAAGTGATAGGAGCCATGGAGTTATCAAAAGGCCATCAGACACAAATCTCATGAGGGACTCCAAAACTCCTTTTCCTCCAGGGACTCATCCAAAGTCAGTGTAACAATGAAAAACAAATGTCATTGACTCATACAGCAGCATATTTAGACCAGGCTGTACAGTGCTGCTGCTGGCAAGAACAGTCTCTGACCAATGACTGGGCTGCTTTCACCCACCAGTAGGAGCCAGACCTCAGAAGTCTGGTGCAGAAACAGTTCCTCTTCTAAGTTCTCTATTGTCATTACTGAAAAGGATTTATCCTAAAAAAATTGCACCTTGTACTGGTTCCAACTTTCACCAAGTCGTTTTTTCATCCTCCTCACTGCTCACCCAGACTTCTGCTGCTTCCTCTAAATCAAGGACTTTGCAGTTTCCCATGTTCTGCCAGTGAGCAGGTGCACAAGAAGATGGGAGAGAGCACAGCCAGTATAGATGACCTGAATAGGTTAAAGGTATGTTTCATAAAACAGAACATCACGTTCAGTATACAAACTGGCATGAGTTGACCAAAATGGGATGATCACTACACAGCGACGGCTGCGCATTGCTCTGAAGGTAGGGAGACATTATATTGTCCAACATTTGTTTTTTTCTTGAGTTTTATTCATTTCCTCCTTCTCCTTTTCATTACAAGTGATTGTTTTTATTATAATTTTAATTATTTAATTATTTTAATATTAACAACATTATTCTTGTTATTATTATTATTATTATTAAAGTTTATTTATATTATTAAAGTGTTCTTACCTCAACTGAGGAATTTTATGCTTTTTCCAATTCTTCTTCCCATCACACCAGAGGGAGAGTAAGTGAGCAGCTCTGAGGTACTCAGATGCTGCCTTGGGTTAAAGCATGACAGGAGGGAAGGTGATTGGGGCCTGAGTGAAGTTTGTGTTCTGCTCTCTTTAGTTAAAAATACTCAGCTGTGGACAGTTAGATTCATCTTGATCTCTGCTGTGCTGCTCCTCAAAGGGTACTCTGTAAGAAAGGCACAAGCACGTCATTCAAGGGCTGGATCTGAAGGAATTGCTTTGTAGACTCATCAAAAAATGCTGTTATTGGTTATATATGAACACCTGTGCTTTTCTGTTACTTTTTAATATGGAAGTTCATACTTTGAATTTCTACAGGGTGCTTTTTTATTAAAGACCGTAAAATGATTAACAAGTACCAACAAAGAAAGCTTCATACCACAGCTGGAAAACAAGCAAAACTTTTCTGCTTGGGTAGCTATTTTTCCCTCTCTCCAGGCCAGTTTGAAGTTCAGATCTTCAACTCCAGAGCCAGGACTGAATGCCAGGCATCCTTCCCTGCATTCTAACAAATATTAAACATTTGCTTTAGCCACATTTGATGCCTCAAAGGGATTGATGCTCTCACACAGCAGAGAGAATCATTTACTGTATTGTTCTGCCTACAGATATGACAGTTCAAAGCACACTATTTTGTGCTTCTTCAGATTTTCCTGTGTTTGTTCAATAGAGAATTGCTACTCACTGACAACCTCTGTTCAATAACATAAAATATCTGTGACACAGCTGGAGTGATATCTGTTGATGTATTGACATGCACAAGCCATGAAGTAGTTCAAAACAGATTGTAAAAAACGGTTTCTGATTCTAGATAATGACTATGCAAGACAGTGTTTGCTCTCAGACCATTGGTTTGAGATGCATCAAACGTGCAGTGCTCTCTAAGATGCACATGAAGGCCAAATTTCTCAGAAGTGATTAGAGTGCACACCTGCTCCTGATGTGACTCTTACAGTCAAATTTTCAGATGACTCGCTTAGCAAACTGATCTGCTTTTAAAGTACAGCCCTAGACATGGATGATAAATTGATTTTAAGCCTCCATTCTTTTTATAGAAAGGAAAAGTCAATGGTCAACTGCAAATTGCTTTTCCTTGAAAAAAAAAAAAAAGAAAATTCTTCCCTTCTGAAGAGATGGTGCATTAAGCACCTATAAATTTTACTTCACATGCACTATCTGATTACACTAGGATAGATGAGCTTTTAAACTCATGAGCTTTCTAAACCATAACTCTGGTCCTAATTATCATGCATTTTAAAAATTTTGTGTAGGCAGAAAAATCACCAAAACCAGAAAAATAAAAACACAAAGAAATGCCAACATCTGTACAAAAAAAGAATCCCCCACATGAATTAAAAGTGAATGTCTAAAATATTCCAAGTGAAGGTCTAAAACACATTCAGTCTACAACTGAAAGCTCATACATCTTAATTTCTTTAGACCTTAACATGACTTTTTTTCAGTTGACAGTTTCTTTCATTTGCCCTGTAGTAAATGTAGATAGTATCCTTTGGTGATTGTTTAGGCTCTGGCAAACAGCTAAACAATGGCATCAACAGTGCAAGTATGAGTCAGTCAGCTATAGCAATGCTCTTGCTGTTTGAAGTTTTGCATAAGGAACTACTGCTGATTTATTTCTCAAGGGTCTCCAAAGATAGAGTCTGCAAGCAATAACAACTTTCTTACAGCTCTCCATTCCTGAAGCAGCACAGAAAAAGAAAGAAACAGTATTATAGATCTATCATTCATTTCTTTCTTGAATTGTTTTATAGTGCAAAATTTTCCTTCTTCCATGGTTATCAAACTATTTTCCTTCAATCTACAGATTTGTTTCTTCAGTCTAATCAGATCAGAATAGATATGAGAATAAGTTATGTTTACTGATATTTTCATTTTAAAAGTAAAAATACCGCTGGACAGAAACTTTTAGCAATGCAAAAAATTACTTTTACAAGACTCCTACATTCTTGTTTGCATCCCACAATAGAACATGAAAAAAAAGGAAAATTTTATCTAGTACTAAAACATAGAAAACTGTTGAAGGCAAATACATTCTATTAAAATGTAGCTTAATTTGTGATCTTACTAGAGGATCATATATCACTTTGCAACTATATTTGCAGTCTTTGTGAACTTCTTAACCAAAGAGCAAAATCTACATGATGCAATGCTGAGCATCCTGATATTCATGTTTAATGAATATATATACAGCATTATTCTATCCTTCACTTTGACTAAACTCATTTTTAAGAAAAATGCACTGAAATCTAATTGTTCTTTCAAAGAACTCAAAAAAAACTGTAGCAAAAATCCCCCTGATCAACTGTTTCAATTTAAAGAGCACACAGTAAGACCATTAGAAGATAAAGCTATGTGTCTTTAGAATATGTAGTAATAAATAAATTAAATCACCCAGAACAAATAACACCAGCTGCTCTACAGATAAATATAGAAACTTGGAAATATAAAGGATAAAGTACTTCAACCTAAAATAAAATAAACAGTAAGAGGCAGTGAAATGTTGTCTTAGTCTCAAAAGCCTTATGTTACCCATTTATTTTGTACTGATTCCATCTTTTTTTTCTCATGTTCTTCCCTCTGTGCACTCAGTGCATACTAAACAATATAACATGAACCCATCATGCTGCATTTAAACTTGATGGTGTCTAAGCTTACCTGTGATTTTTAGCAGCAAGGGTTATATTCAGTTTGGGAAAATTCTCTCATCTTTCCCTCTCCTCCCATTAGCATCTAAAATGTCATTTGTTAGTTGGCTTTCCCTCCAGTTTATTGACCATTCTCATGGTAAAAGGAAGAAAGCTGAAAGATAATTAGATTTTGAGTCTGGGCGAGTAATTTAAAGAGCTTTGCAAGTCTGACTCCAGGATATATTTGATGTCACCCTCAGCTTTGTTCATTCAGTATAAAAGGCTGTATATTGCAAGACAGGATGGCTCAGCTTCACAGGGCTATGGAAGGGCAAGGCGTTGACATACTCGGAGCTTAATTATATCAGCCTTAATTTGAGTTCCACCATCATAAGTAACTGTAACTCAACATGCTTAAAGTTGAAAAAACTGATCTTTCAGTAAGCAAAAGCAATGAATTGCTAAAAAATGTGCTAGATAAATTAAACCAATAGTAATAAAACCATTATCCCAGGAAATGTCCACATCAGCAAAAAAAACCCAAAACTAAATCAAACCAAAACAAAGCATCTCATCTTGTCGAAACATACTATGAAAAGAATACATTTCCAAGTTTATCACAAATTAAGGAACAATTTAGGCAAAAAGCACTGATTTTTTTTTTTATAAAATGTTAGTTATCATGAAACCCTGACAGTTAGTATATCTTTTTTGCACCTGCAACAAATAGAAGGCAAAAGAGCTGGAAATCAGTAATTTTGACAGAAAAAAATGGTTACCTAGAAAAGTAATATTTTTTCTGAGATAATTGGTGTCGTGTGTAAAAAGTTTCTGCTGATCTGAATTTGACCATAGCATGCAGATTCCGTATTCTCAGGCAGTGAGTCTGTTTAAGGAGGCCACAAGCTACTAAATCTCCTCAATTCCCTTCTCTTGGTTATGTACATTTATACTTCAAGTATTTTGCCACATTCCTTAAAGCTTTCAATTTTCTTTCTATGCTTTTAACTGCTATGAAGTCTTCAGTCTTCTCTTAGTAGTTCTTCAAAACTTGTAATTCTCTCTACACCCTCTAGACCTTTCATGTCATTCTCATCTTCTCAGTTCTCCCAGGTCTTCTAGTAACACAAAAGCGTGATTCACCTCTTTAAAATTTAGCTATGCAAAAGTTCAGCTTTCTAAATCAGTCACCCTTGAGTCACTCTGTTTGTAGAACCAGACAGATCCAAAAGGTGATGTGTCCGCTCTTAAGACAGGCATCTTTTTCTATGTTAATTAACTTCTGGACAGGTAAAATCAGGCAAGATGAATACTACTCACAAGGGCTATATTTTACTAGATCTAGCCCTTCACCCTTTTTGCACTTCACATTTGCAATTCCAGTTAAAAATGGCACTATAAACCCACTATAGAGAAAGTTAGATGCAAAAATATTTACTTCATTTCCTTGCAGTATTTTTATGATGCAATTGTTTTGCATAATTACCTCAGATTTCATTTCTTTCTTTGCTTTGATATTAGATTACAAATTAATGTCTAATTTGCTGTCCTCTGTCTTCCCTAAGGTCTTTTTTAGCTTTACCCTCCTTCTATCCCACTTAATGTATGTTTTTACAGTTTATTTTCTTCTTCTTGTGTTAATTCTCATTTCTACCATCTAAAACTGTTTCACTGTATTGGAGCCCTTAGGCCTTTCTTTCCTTTTCTCCCTTATATCCCTTACAATATAGTTCATGCCCTTGAAAATACATTAAAAGAATTATATATTAAATTATATATTAAAAGAAATATATGTCTTGATTCTCTCTCCAAACTAGATTAAACTAGATTTTCCCCTAATCGAGAAATTACACAGGTTTGGCAAGCTACTCAAATGTTGCTGTTGGAAAGTGAAGCTTTTGATGGAAATCATGATCAAAACCTCTTTTACTGAAATTCATCACATATATCACAGGCAAGCAAAGCTGAGCAAAACATTTCTGAACAGTTCTAATTCCAATTTATTTTTCCACAGCAGACGGGTTTGTTTGCTGTAATATGCTAAAATTTCTATGGACAGCTGGAATGTGAGTTTAGACAGCCTTTGCACTATAAAGTTCACTTCTGCAACAGGGAATAGGAGTAGTCATTTTCCCTCACCCTGAAGAATGAAGTGTTGAGCCAGAACAGTGAAGAAGATGAGATTTGAGAAAATCTTGGCTGGGGGGGTAGCAGAGTTATCACAATAAAGTCTGCTAGTCAAGACTGTACATAAGGGGATTGTCTTTGCCTTATGTTTCTGCCTTACATTTTTGCTTTATATCTTTGCCTTATGTTGGAGTCCTTTGATAAATCTGAAGAAAAAGAGGTCAGAATTACTCCCTATTACATTCACAGTTTCACGGTATTTCATGGGTGAACATTATCAAAAACACCAGGAACACTATGAATTGTAATTTCATCATGCTATCACCACACTCTCACAATACATAACACACAGATATGAGAACTCGAAATTATGGTGCTACTCTTGGCAGTGTTGCTTGTTAGCTGTGGACCTCAGATTAACAGAGAATGGGCAGTATTTAACACACTGCCTGCAATATTTCACAAAAGAGTTAGAAGTGACTTTATGAAGAAGGGCTTTTTGTTGGTGGGGGTTTTTTTAGGTTTGAACTGAACACTGCTAAAGGCAGGTGTCAAAAGCAAGTACTGTGCAATTTTGTCCTTTCAGTTTTGTCATTAGACTTCATGGGATCCTTGTTCTTAGGAGAAAAGGCTTAATGTCAGAGAAACAGCAATTACATCTTACCATCAGAATTAAAGCCAAAGCTTCCATTTCAGGTGTCTCCTTTCACCTATGTAATCTGATACTGAGGTGGGGAGTACCAACATGAAGAAAGATGAAGGTGATCATGAAGCAAAACATCTGTAAGAAAATGGTTACAGAATTATAAATTTAAGGAATTCATGCTACTTGTTAGCTTCTCCTCTAAAGGGTAACTTTTAATTTCTTAAGAAATGGAATTTAAACATTCTATTTAAAATAAGCAAGATGATTACCTTATTTGAGAACAAAGAATGGGAGAAATTAGCCATCACACAGAATACAGTTTCTGAAATTTCAAGCAGACATGCCACAGTTGTCTGGTTTGAAAGGACTCTGAAAACATCTATACCATCTATACCATCTATACCATGCAATAAAGGACAAAAAATTCTCCCAAATACTCCATCAGAAAGCCAGGCCTGAACCATGCCCTAGGTAAAAGCAGGAAGAATCTTGGTAATACCACAGGCTCCTGCGCTTTAGTTGCTAAATAAAAGTCCGAGAGAGTCTTAAGATAGACTCAGACTGCAATACTGCAGCTAATTTAAATTCAGGAAAGAATTTTATCCTTAGCTCATACCTGGCAGCTGATTTTACACAGACTGTGTGATCAGGGCACAGCAACCAGACGTCTGAGGATGTAATGCCATTAAAGGTACAATTTCACCCCACCTATGTCCACTTGCTCACCTCCAGGGTTTCAGAGGACTGTGAATGCAGACCGTAGAAGGCAACTACAGATCACAGTGGGAAACTGATAACTTATTTCTAACCAGTGCTGAATAGAAACTCAGCAACATGGACACAATTACATGATTTTCTGGCAATACCATTTCTGAGACATCTTTGGGAATTCTGACCCATCATATATCTGAAAACCGTCACTGCAAACTTGTGCCCTGGGACAAAATGATTTCCCAGGATCCTATGGCAAATCTCACTCCATGAAATCTCCTAAATAATTATGTGATCCCTTTCCAAAGCATATCATATTACTTATAAAACAGTTTAAATTACTCAGTTCCCTCCCTCTTTGCCAGACAGTTCCAGAAACATACTTCTTGGATGGATAAGAAGCCTTGTACCAATTTCCCCTCTAAATTTATTCATGACCAGTTTATAATCATTTGATCTTTTGCCAATATCATCCTTTAACTTAAATAATAATTCTCCTTCCTTAATATTTACCTCTTAGTATGTCATCCATTCATTTAATTCATTCAGTTTAAAATAATCTTAATAAATGGGAAAATGTTGTAGCTATAAAATGAAAATGCACTATGATGACCTTTACTAAAGTCTGGCACTAACCTGATTTTATTAAGTATCAGAAACATTATAATAGATATTAAAATGTAGTGATATTATCACATTATGCAAATCTATCTGGACTAATTTAAATTTTTTTGTCTTTTCTCCTCCACCTTTTCCTACACAGATGAGTTTCACAAATGAAAAAATTTTAATATTAAGCCTGCATTTTTAGAAAAGTATTTGCATATTTGTGTCTGCAAATAAAAGACGGGAAAATATATATTCAGAAAGTATAGTGCCTTATGTAACTGATCAGCTATTTCTGCAGTGTCTCTTTCAGGTAATAATTGTCACAGTTGTCTGTACAAATTAATTACTTAAAGGTACACACATTTGGCACCTACTCAGAAAAGAAATTGAAATCTGGACCATGCAATTAATAAATCTTCCCAAATCTGTCAATGCTATTAATATGTTCAGTAGACTAAATACTCAGAAACATACTAACTACTTTCTGCTTTTTGCTTTCCTGGGGTTACTATACCTACACTGCAATATTTTGCATCACCTGTACAGTGAGTTGACTGTATCATATGTCTGACCTATGCTTTTTTATATGAGTACTGTCAACTTTGCCTATAATAGTATATATGAATAATGCCTGTAAACCAGTTTGATGAAAAGGCCTATTGCTCTGACTCAGACTAGCAAACCTGGATTTTATGAGGGTATGAACTGATGAAAAAATCAGGATTTCCTTACAGATATCATGTCTTTAAGGCCATTGTTTGGTCTGGAGTTAAAACAGAAATATGCCTTGCCAAGAAATTCTGACCACATCACAGCCTTTCACTGTAACATTGCTATTTGTATTGAGAGCAGAAAGATATGTATACTAACACAAAAAAAATATCAACAGACATGATCTCTATGATGTCTTCACAGAGTCACACTGTGATTAAGGGTGGGAAGGACCTCTCTTGGTCACCTGGTCCAACCACTTGCTCAAGCAGGACCTCCTAAGACAAGTTGTCCAGGGCCAAGTCCAGACAGCTTCTTAATATCTCCAAGGATGGAAAATCCACAATATGCTTGGTTCATCCTGTCTTTCAGTTTGTGCCCATTGCTTCTTGTCCTGACATCAACTTGGGCCAAAGCATCCTCTTTGTAGCCTTGTAATCTGTAGCAGGTACAAGGAAAAGACATTTCTGACTCTTTTGACTGCTGGTAAAAGCCATGCTCTTCCCCACAGGCAAGTTTCCAACTTTCTCCAAGCTACATGTGTGAGGCTGAATATGACACTGCGCTATCCCGCAGCTTTGCTGCCCACATGCTCTTGGAGCTCTACTGAGTTATGTTCATTGTGTCTAGCAGGCAATTTCTTCCTATGCAGAACTATCACTAGACCATAAACCATACAGAAAATTGGATCTTAACACCTTTTAGTAACAGAAAAAAACATTCTTGGGGGCAAAAAGGAAGGATGTGTGTTATCAAATGGAAGACTTTAATATAAAGACAAAATATTAGCCCTTTAATCCATATGATCCCCTACCAAAGAAAATATCAATATCATACTCCAAGTGGTGAAATGCTTAGGTGCATAACACCATAAGGGTAAGTAAAATGCTCTGGCATAAGCTGAGTTTTCTTCTTTTACATCCCATAGCTTGCCTTCAATAATAGAGCAGGAGTGTATAACATGCATTTCATTACCCAGATTGCCCATGTAGTCCTTTTTACTGACAGCCTAAGCTATTATTATTAGTCTATTGCAATGTGATATTTTCAGCTACTAAACACCAAACTGAAACCTCACAAGCATAAATAGGTAGGTTTAATAATCAGGTTTTGTTCATAAGTGAAACTATTAATAAAGTGACTATTTACCTATAGATAAATCTGTATTCCTTTATTTGGAAGGGGAAATATTCTGTGAATTAATAAAAAATACTAATTTCCAAAAAACCTTGGAAATAGGATCTTAAATCCTTAACTCCCATAACAGGAAGTATTCTGAACTTTAGAAAAGCTACAATAGTGGCTTAGTTGTTCATGACTTTGTCCTCAGCCCGAAACAATCAGTACATAGCCCTGAGATTTGCACAATATATTATAGTTGCTGTGCATAGACATTCATTCATCCACATTTGGTAATGTGCAAAGCACTGTACAGTATGTTAAAAATTATCTGTATTGACTTCCCCTCATTGCTCAAGCCATGAGGCATTCAAAATTTCCAAGATTTCTTGTGAAACAGTGTTGTACTTGAAGTTTTACCATCCTACAGGGATTTTTCAGTCATTTGTCTGCATTTACAGCATTATCACTTCTGCACATAAAAATATTGTCCTTAGCTGTCCTAAGAAATAAATATTTAACTGATGAGATTTGCAGTATAGCTCTTTATCCTGCAGAATCCTGAAGTGCTTAATACATTCCTGTGAGTTCTGTGCAACATCATGAATCAGCTTTATTTGGATATAAAATGGCATTGCAGCTTCCTGTATTTTCCTTGAAGCACGGTAATTCTCAACTTTTTTCAATAATCATTATGTCTTTCCTTAAATTCCTTCTTTTCTAACTTCTCAGGCTCAGGTTCTTACTTGCTAGGTGAGAAATGGGAGGCATTTGTTAACCCATGACACCAGTCTTGGAGGAACTCTGGTCCTGTTCTGAGAGCTACTCTCTATGAATATCTCAGGGCATATTCCCAATAAGCATTTGTGTAATTGCTCCAGGAGACCATATTTTTTATTATTTGTTTTTAAAAAGTCAGCTATAATTATCCACAGTATTATCAAGCTGTCATGTTTGCAACATGTTTTGAAAATAAATATTTTCATATTGCCATCGCTTGGGATTTGAGTCAAGTAATAATACTAACATTTTCTTTGAAACCTCCAAGGTATTTATTCTGTTTTGTTGTGTTTCAGATCAAGTATGCTGCATATAAATTAAATTCTTAAGTATATTGTTGAAGGGGCTAATATTCCTTTTGTTTTATCCAGCAAACAAAATCTTTTTTGTTGAAACTTGATAATTCCTTTCTTCATATGATGCTTTCAAATTGGAAGAATGCTTTAAAAACTCATCAAGTTTTGAAAATGCACAATGGAAATACTTTTAGTGGTTTTGAGGACAAAAGAGAAAAGGCATCATAAAAGGAACTATCTACACTCTGAATACACATATTCACTCTACTCTACACATATTCAAATCACAGTAAGGCACTCAGGACAAAAAGTAATAACCTGATTATAGACCTTTTCCTTGCTATCAAGTATTTTAGGAACAAAACCTCACCAAATAAAAGAGTCCCTGGTATATCTTCTACCTATGTTAATTCTTGCTTTGCTTCCTTTAGATTTGCTAGGTCCAAGATGGGTTTTTTCAACCTAGCTATTCTTCACAGTCTCTAATATATTGTTCCAGGTACCCAGAAGCACACCTACTTTGACAGGTATTAGGTCTGCCTTTATAGCAAATGCTTCAGCTTTCACATCATATAAAAAAACTGAAATAACATTTCAGTTGAAGATGTACAGTTTGATCTTTAAATGGTAGATTTTCACAGACCAAATCTCCCTCTAGCATTAGCAAACAGTGGAAATGCTGCTTTACCAGTTCATAACTTTGACTTCCTACTAGATATCCTCATTGGCCCATGCTATTAGGAGGGTACACTAATTATTTCAGCTCTTACAATCTCTTATATTGTAAAGGAATGCTTGAGCAGGGATGTGATAGATTCTCATCAGGTTGTTTTTCATAATTATTATAATCTTCCTCAAGATGCTAGACAGCCTTTTGATTTTTGCCACTGTGTCAACAACATGTGAAATGTCTGCTGCATTATCATAGTGCCGTTAGTTGACCAAGTTTTCTTATAATAAATTCAAAGGAAATTATTCCTCCCTCAGTTCTTGTCCACATTCCTAATTATAATGGCTGAAGTTAATGCATTTCCAGCTGTTGTCGACTGAAGTTTTGGCCCTCAGAAAATTACTAGGAGCAGCTCCATCTCTGCTTCCAAATATGCCAGAACTGGCCCTAGAAATATATCACTGATTCCTTTGTATTTCTTCAGCTGAACCTGAAAGACAACATCTAATACTGAAAACTGAGCAACAAATGCTGTGTTGAGTAAAGCCCCAAAAAAACAGAAAAGACAAAAAACCCCCGTAAAAATAAGATCCATATCATTCATGTCTTTTTCACATTAGAAACTTCAGCTGTTTATTACAATCCTTCTATATTCTACACATTTTAATTCCAAGCTTCCTTATGCATATATAAGGTTACACATGATGCTGATTTGGTGTTCTCAGTGATCCTTTAACATATTGGTAAAGCTCAACTACTGTTCTGACCCTTCTATGGAGGAATACAAAAAGAAAAAAGCAGAAATATTGTTTTAAAGAGACAGGTTGAAATATTTGTTTTTAGCTTTATTTTTAAATTTAATTTATAACCCAACACACCATTGAGAGTGGAAAGCAGCTTGGCATAAAAGGACTGGCGGGTCCTCATGGACACTAGGTTGAACATGAACCAGCAATGTGCCCTTGCCATGGAGATGGGCAGCAGCCTCCCAGGTTGCATTAGGAATGTTGTCAGTAGGTCAAAGGGATTGATCCTTCCCCTCTGCTCAGCCCTGGTGAAACACAGCCAGGTACTGTGCTCACTGCTGGGTCCCTCCGTACAAGACAAACAAGGATGCACTGAAGCCCATTCAGCAAAGGGACACAAAGGTGGCTAAGGGATTGGGCCATCTGTCACACAAGACAAGGATGAATGAATGGAGATTGTTCAGCCTGGAGAAGAGAAGCATCAGAGGAATCTTACCAATTTACATAAATACCTGTGAGGAGGCTATAAAGAAGACAGAGCCAAGCTGGTCTCAGCTTTGTCCAGTGACAGGACCAGAGGCAATGGCCAGAAAAATATAGAAAATTCCTTCTAAACATTAGATAGTTTTTCTTATGAGGTTGATCAAATATCAGAACAGGTTGCCCAGAGGCATTTTAAAGTTTCCCCACTTGGAGATATTTAAAAAACGTCTGTATATGGCTTTGAGAAACCATCTAAAGCTTATCCTCCTGTAAGCACAGGAGATTGCCATGAAGATGATCAGAGAGCTGATCATAGTCTGTCCTGTTAAGACAGACTGAGAGAGATGGGACATGTAGAGGCAGGACAAGGGGGAATGCTTTTAAACTGATAGACAGTAGGTTTAGAATAGTTATCAGGAAGAAATTCTTTACTGTGAATGTGTTGAGGTGTTAGAACTGGTTGCCCAGAGAAGCTGTGGATGTCCCATCCCTGGAAGTGTTCAAGCATAGGTTGGATGGGGTTTTGAGCAGCATGGCCTCTGGGAAGGTGTCCCTGCCTGCAACAAGGGGTTGGACCTAGATGATCTTTAAAGTTTCTTCCAACCCAAACCATTCTGTGATTCTGTATCCAGAGATCCAGCCTGTGAATCTGCAGTATATAGCAATCTAAGTACAATACACACTAACTTACTGACTCGATAAATTCTGACTTGTTTTTGCAACTGAAAGATGTGGTGGAGAGTTTGAAGGTAGCAACACAGGGAAACTAGTTTGCCATCTTTTTCTTGAAAATTATGAAACTATCTTGAAACTATGAGTTTAAAGCAAATTCTTACTAAAATACATTTTCTACAACACTACATTTTTCTAATTGACAGTATATGTGCCAAGTTTGAATAACTTTAATAAATCTGAATTAAAATCATCTGTCTTACCACCCTACACAAAGATGTGTATTGCATAGATAAGACCCCACCAAATATTGTCAGTTTTATCTTACGGAACCATCTTCTGTTTTCTGGACATCTTCACCTGGGTTTTTCACTGCTTTGAAGTGACTCTAGAATTGCCACCATGGACCAAATATCATAAGTGCACATTGAGCAAGGACTTGCAAATAGGTACAGAGACAAGAGCAGGACACAATTTAGTATAATATATAATTCTACTGTGAAATAAAGGATCTAATTTAGCAGAAAGGACATAGTCTGGATTCACCAGTGTAACTCTGTGTTAACAATATACTTCCTTCAAAAGTCCAGATTCATTAAAAATAATAGAATTTTTCCCTGATACATATTCCTGTGCTTCTACCTCCAACTGCACATCCTACTCTTCCTCTCAGCTTCAGCTGTTTAAGTTACGGTTTAGGGACGGGAGAAAGGGCTATTAGATATTTTGTGTGTGAAAGAGGGCTAGAGCAATAAAGCTGTAACAAAAACTTCAACAGGAGATAAAACAACATTGACTTTCTTTGATGAACTTGTTTTATGCACTCTCACTATAGATGTAATTACAGTGCATTAGTACAAATTACCTTAATTTCCACGGGAAGATTTTGTGCCAGATTAAAAGAAGGGTAAAAAAATAAACATTCTACTGCTACTGAGAAAACTTGTTGACCAATTCAGTTCCTTGGTCTTCAGAAACAAAAGTAGCTACTGATTTCCTTTTCCATAATAATCTCATATATCTTATTAAACCCTCTGTAATTTGCTCCATTCAATCTAGTTTTACAAACACAGTACTTTAATAGCACATTACTCATATGGAAATATCTGCTTATGTTATTCTTTCTAGTGGAATATGTCATTACATGGCTTTACCTCAGGGATTTTAATTCTCATTGCTTCTATACTTCACCAGTTTTTACACCTTGGTCTGAAGGACTGTCAGTGACAATGGGAATGAAACAAAACAATACTAGAGACTGGATGGGCTGTAGCAAGACCTGAATCATAATTCCAATGAAATTATTTATTTTGAAATTTTGCTTTGTATTTTTGTAAGGTTCCAGCAGTAAGTACTGTATTGTTTTCATCTCTTCAACTCCTCATTTACTAAGAGACACCATGGCGATATTTTCGTATGTCTATACTAAGACAATGTATTTGCACTGTAAAGGGCTATTAACTAAATTTCATAATAATCTGTTCCTAAGCACCACTAACATAATTAACAGACTGTTAACCAAGACATTAGACCTTCAGGATCACATAATAAATTGTAAGTCCACAGCTGGTAGGAGATCCTTTCAAGAGAAACACTGCACAGAAATACAACAGCTAGAACTGTGAAAATCTGTTTGTTCAGTGGTGGAGAACTTCTAGTGTCCATTAGAGAAAAATAAATGTCTGACTTAAATTGCTTCAAAATGTGTTTAAATAAAATATCATGTGTAGGAGCTGCACTTGCACCAGCTAGAGTTCCATCAAAACTGGTTAATTATTCTTTTAAAGACTGCTTCCTTAAAGGATATATTTTTGCTACAATAGCTATAAATTGGGTCATTAACTACCCTTCAGCAACAATTATTTTATATTATGGTGAACTACTCAGAGAAATTTTAAATAAGAGAACAAATGTCTTGCTGGACATTAGGAAGTAGGTAATGCAGATGCTACCACACCCATCCATCTTGAGATACCTTAAGTAAATAATTTGCTCATAGCTAGTATCCTACAAGTTTCCTCAATAATTTTAAAATGAGTGCATTAGCCAACATCTATAATTCTTATGCTGAGTTCACCATGCAAGTCTTAAGTTTATGAATTTTAATTTTCATCCCCTTCTTTATAAAACACTGCCACACTGTCAAAACAACATTAAAGTAACATAGCTCCAGACTCTTTTCCACATACATCAGTGCCTTTTCTTATTTGTCTGGGGAATGAACTGCTGTTAGACCAAATTAACTCACATGATGTGACACATTTCACTCAGCCTTTGCCACAAGAGCTGCCACAACAAAAGTTGCTATGCCCTACTTAGGAAATCCGTACAGAATCAAGCAGCTTAATGGCACCATTATGGGAACATTAATAAACTGTTGACCACTTAGACCACTTCAGAAAAGTCTATGCGGTATGTGGCTGCCCAAATGATTGCCACTATGCTGTCACAACATACTAAAGCAAAACAAACAATATAGCTGTGTAAATTTGAGATGAACTCTTCACTGTCCATTCTGAGTTTTCCAGTAGACTCAGATCCCAACCTTTCTACAGGATATGAGTTGAAGAAATTATATTTATCAAAAAATACGTAATTTGCCTTTACTTTCCCAGTTGTTAAAACAATCAATTCCAGTGTCAATCCAAAATAAATGTTGTGTGCCTTTCATTATTTTTATCCTGGTTCAAAAGGATTTTAAAAAAAAGTGAGGAAGCAATCAAAATACTGGATTTGTTAGGGCTTGTTTGTTTGGTTTTTGCAGTCACTGAGTGTGTGAGCAATGAAGGGATACACGAAGAGAATAGCAACAAAATGAACATGAAAAGTGGAACATGCTGCTTTGCTCTTTCAGTTGTTGAATTTTCTAATGCAGTCACACTCTTGGTAAGTGAATCCATCATTTTTCTGGAAGTGTGGAAAGGAACAAGAACATCGTCTGTTTCTAACCCCAACCCTCCTCATCCATGTTCTGCATTATCACTGTTGTTGCCATTAGCTACTTAACATGTTCACTTTACCTCCGGAGGCTTTTCACCCTTTCTTCATTGCTTAGGAATAAAGTTTTAGCTCCAAACCAGCAATTCCCTTCTCAAGATCACTTCTGTAACTATTACAGACTCTGCAGGTGTGACAGCATCTAGGACAGCTGAGCGGACCCGGATCACAGCTCTCAAACGCCATTGTAACAACAAACATAGCATATCCATGGACTAAGAACTGCATCCCAGGAAGCCCGTATGGCCAACACAATACTCTAATTTACCTCCTGCAATTTGTATTCCAGTATTTAAAAAATTACAAGACAGTTATAGATAAAGAGAAAGCACAGTAGTCAGCCATCACATCTCAAAGGGAGTCAAAGCACAGCACAGCTCCCAACAGGTTGCAGAGCAAGGAGCATTGCACATTACTGGGACTGTGGATTTGCTAACATCTTTAATGAAATCATGCAGATCCTCAATGTACAGCCTCATTGATGGCTGAAGATTCATATAAACATGCATCTTTGTGAGTCAAGCTCTTTCGCTCTTAAAAAAAAAAAAAAGAAAAGAAAAAAGGAGAGATTTTAATACTTAAAGAGAGTTAAAGGAGTAAAATTTTCTTCCTCTGTTTCTACATTTCATAGTCTGAAAATCCCAACCATTTACTAAACTTTCAAGTAATCCTTCTTCAGGATAGAAATGGAGGATGTGAAGGAATTGTGTGTGTAAGAGCAGATGATTTTCCTGTTCAAACAACCTGACACTGGATATTGAAACCCCAAGGGTCTGGTCCTACTCTCAAGAACACTACTCAGTTCTACACAAGATACTGCAATGACTTGATCTAAGGCATGTCTCCAGAGACACAAGGCTGTGGAGCAGTAAATCCACATGAAGAAAGGAAACCTTAAGAAGAAACTTATGGTTTTTTGGGGGGGTTGAGAATTTATTCTTCCATCCATCTTCCTGATACTCAATTGTAAATGCTGGAATTAATCCGTGCCTCATTCCATCTCTATGGATAAAAGCCAGATTATTTTAGGCTGTATTTTTAGTACAAAAAAATGAACACAGTTCTCCAATATCTGCTTTGTAAATAATCACAAAAGCACTCATTTTTCAGATTTCCATCACAAATGTTACTGTCACTTCGGTCCACCCATCTTCCCTGAAGACAAATAATTTGATCTAACAGGGAAAAGAATTTGAACATAAACCAGAGTTCATGCACACAGGGGAAATCACTAAGGAAACCAAATTTACAATCACTGTACTGTGAATAAATAGCTCTTTGATACATGCTATAGAATGAAAAAATATATCTGCTAGTCTGTTAACACTTATTGCACAAGTAAATATAATGTACATTGAAAAGGTAAATCCTTACCAAGAACAAAATATGGTTTGTCATTAACATTCAGCAAATCTGTCTGTTGAAGTCACATCAAAATATGCTTGCACATCTTGACCTATACTGATCTATCAAGGAGTTCTATAAATCATTATTTCTTGATCATGATCCTATGGCTAGACCTTCCATTTCACTGATGTTATCTGTAGCTGAGATTGGGATCAGCTCCAGACAGAAGAGTCTCACTGAAAACAATTCCCAGCTGAACAGAGTAATGCACAAAGACAGTGAGAGGCTCTAATTATCAAAACCAACACACTGAGCTGCAACTCTGAAGAGGCAGCAGGTCATGTAGGTCTGATATATGAAGAGTAGATGCTGACTGTGTCAAAGAACAGAATTTCTGGGCAGGCACATCCCCTGGGATGACAGCAGCTGTCACTCTGCTTCTGCAGGACTAAGCTAACATGGAGCAGGATGAGTAACTCCCCCAACTCCAGGACCACACAATTCCCTGACAGCAATATACTTCTCCCACAGCCCCCTGCTGCTCCCCTTTGGTCTCTCTTTCCAGCAGAAATGAATAGAAGTGATGACACCTCTATATCAGGGAGCAATCACAGGGTTGTCTATTGAGGGGGAGGACAGGGTAGACCCTCTTCTTGTCCCCCCATGCAGGTTCCAAAGCAGAGCCTGGTAGTGGCACTGATGTGGAACCACAGCTTGAACATGCTCTGCTGGGACAGTGTCTTCGGCCACTCCAAACTCCCTAAAACATCCTGGAGGAAGGGATTCACTGTGTTTCTGAGGATTCATGCAGTTATATGAAAATTCAGCTTTATCCTAACAGGAAAACTCAACTGATGTACAAAAAAATTTTAACTTGCTATCTTTTCTACTTTTACACTTTGAATATCATAAGGCAAAACTGCAGAATTCAATTTGCAAATGCTTTACCACAGAGTGACTCAGGGAGCCCAAATGGGGTTTCTGAACATTTGGGTGTGCACGTGGTAGAAAACAGTGCAGTGGCTTGGAGTTTGCCACAGGGAAATTTATGCTGATATTCCTGAAACAGAAAATTCATAAGTGTGGAGGCAGTGCTGAGATGCTGTTAGAGGAAGCCGGGGGCCCCCGACAGACCAGTAAGTGTGGCTGAGGGCATTATCACCCCGTCTGTCCACCCCCCTTTTTCTCTCCAAAGTCAGCCTTCCCGTAACAGAGGCATCAGAGACGAACGTACCTGCTGCTCAGCACGGGTCGCACTCTCGGCTCATCAGTGCTCCGAGCCGCAGAGCCACCCGACTGCTGCAGCGACAGAGCGATCACGGCGGCTCCTGGCACCCTGCTCCAGAGTAGCAGCTCCCAGCAGCACGGGGCAGAGGAGAGCTGAGAGGGGTAACACCTTGGATCACGGCTGCTCAGTCTGACAGAGCCCATCTGTCAAAACCCAAAGTGAGAAAGAGAGAGAGATTACACAGGAACTGGGGCTTGTATTAAGGGGATGTGTAAAGTCATACTTTCCAAGGAAAAAATATGTAATTAAGTCAGTTACTGTGCTTGGTATTTGTGCACAGTATCTGTAGCAGCACAGTCTATTAAAATTAAAGAAAAGAAAATAAATCTCAGCTGGAGTAAGTGCCTAAGCAGGAAGTAGATTTGTATTGTCTGAAGGATTTATGTTTGTGAGCAATTAATAAACCAGATTTTTCTGTTGATTCTGCACTTTTCACTGATAACTATGGAATGTTTTGAAGGTGAGGGGCTGTAAGACTATTTGAAATAATTTTCCACTCTGAACAAATAGGAGGCAAAAATAAGACCATTTCTTTACCAAAATTTTAAGGAGAGAAGAGTGTTTAAGAATTCATTGTTTCTCATCTATTTTGAGGTTTCTTTTGAGTTTATAATTATGATTTAGAATACTTTAAGTTACATGTACTTTGAAGTCCCTATCCATTGCCGCAATGGACAAAAGAGATCCTTGTATAAACACAGTTTTATCAGTGCATATTTTTAAACAATAGTGGTCTGGTATGACGTAGAGCCTGCACATGCATTCCAGTTTTTACAAGATTTTTACATAAACCTGGGCAATCCACACCACCTCTCAGAGTGTTACCAGTGAGGGTAAGGAGACATGGACAGTCAATATGACCCTTTCTTACCTTGACAAAATGCTGAGAGGAGAAAATATGGAGAGTGGGTGCAGTTTCACATATATTTATATCTATAGTAATAAACTAAACAAGATCAAGTTGTAGGCCAGTTGATGGTCTGCAACTCTTCATTCAGTTAAGTTGTTACCGCAGCCTAACTCTGGCTTTGGCTTTGTGCTGTCTCAAACATTGCCTAGGAAAGGCTTAAGGGTAGCAAGGGCAGGGACCTCTCTGTGCTGGCAGCCTGGGCATGGCAGTCCTGTTTTATGAGTGAAGGGGAGCAGGGTTCCTTATGTCTGGACACACACCATGCAGCATGAACAGACCTCAAGACTGGAGACCTGTCCATGGCTGTTTTATTTGCTATTATAGACATAGCCTGCAAAATGCTCAGATAAGGGGACGTGGCTTCTGGTTACAGACAATATAACACTAGATTAATGTCAGAGTCAAGCACATACCGTTGTTTGTTAGTTTGACCTGCAATTAGATCCACACAGTTTCTTGGCTGAAGTTTTCAGGACACAAACAATGATTTGCAAGTATGGACATAGCCTTTGCGGGGTCAGATTCTGTTGATGGCCTGAAACCCAACAGCATCACCTCCATCTCTCTAGTAGTACATGTGATGCTGCAAGGACCTCTCCTCTCAGTGTGCTGCACATTAGTGTGAGTCAGACAAGCCAGACAAGTAGCCCTGCAGAGGTGCAATCCAAACACATTGGACTGAGAAATACATGAATTGGGAAACCACTTCCCTAGCAAATATCCAAGGAACAGGGTGTTGGAAGAACTTCTGGTGAAAGTTACAGTTGTGTAACAAAGCAATCCCCAAAGAGAAGAAGAGGAAAACTGGTTAAAAAAATTCTTGATGGAAGATTCTGTCCTACTTAAATCAAAGCAGTTTTGCAGGAATGTTTCTATCTGTAGATTTTACAAAAATAGTCTGCTCATTCCTTTTCATTATAGCTGAAACATTTCATTTTGAGAAATTCAGAGCATTTTCTTTCACTGCTAGTGATAATGTGTTTTATTGCAGAGTATCTCAGAACTGACAGGCTGGGAGTTGCCTGAAGACAGCAACTGACTGTCCATTCCTCTGCTTTTTAGGTACAATCAACTTAAATACAGCATCGCTGGCAGAGTTTTGCCTAATCTAGCCACACAAGGTTTTTTTTCATGAGTTTCATCCTGTTTACCAGTCAAAAAGTTATTCCTAGTATCTAGCATAAATTTACCTCATAATTTTGAAAATATTCTGGAAAAAAATGTCATCAGTCACTCCTCTCTACTTGAATATATTTAGTATATTAGGACAAATAACATCAAATCAAACCATTTGGTCCTTATTAAAACAAAGCCCCCGTGTTATATATATAAAAAGTAATTTTTCTATTCCCTAAACAATTTTTCAGGATGCTTTTCACAAGCAGGATCACGGACAGGTGTTTTATTTGTTTGACACTAAGGGATAATCAGAATTTGCTTCAGAATGGTCTTCCTCACTTTCATCTGTGTTTCCCCTTCATGATTAAATGTGTAGGACTACCTCAGTGCATTTCTGCAAATGTAAACAGAGACCATAGGGTGCTACTTCACCTTAGTTTCAGCTAAAGAAATCTTTGGGTGAGCCTTCAAGTATGGCACACACTGAGAAGGTAAGTGAGATAAGGAAGGACCACAAGAAAAGACTGTTACAAAAAATACTGAAGTATTCTTAAATCATGAAGATCTTATTACCATACCAAACGTAAGGGCAGTGAGAACAGCAGGGAACTCTCTGCAAATAGATCTGAATCTTGGCATGGGGAGATTTGCTATTTATGTGCTTGCAATATAGGACAAAGCTGCCTTTTCGAGTATCCATTGGGAATGCTACGTTTCCCAAATTAATGAAAATCAAAAGTTAAGTTAAATGACATAATAAATTCCAGACATTGATTTTTATATTAGAAGTCATCTTTATGCAAAGCATAATGTATCATCCTAAATGTCACTCATTCAGTAATACTATCATAGTGCTATTCCTTGGTGACAGCCAGGAAAAAGTTGTCCAGGGCATTCATCAACACTGTCACTATGTCTTTTTTGTTGACTATGAAAACCTGACTGTAAGAAATCTCAGATAATGATTGAGAGAAAAACTGGGAGATGGTTGTTACCAGAGCTGGTTCAGCTGTGTGTAATCCATTCCCCTGCCCTTCTGTTTGTTCAGACACAAATCACCTCTGAAAAGTAAAGGCAAATGGGGAGCTGTAGGGCCAGAATACCAGCAAAGGGTTTTGTAACTGGCACCTCTAAAAATGCTGATGGAGTACTGGATGTATAACCACCAGGTCTCAGAGTTGTGCAAAGACTTTGCAAATGCGGTTTAATAATGTCGAGGACGCTGAGCTTATGTCCCTTTCTCAGCTTCAGTCCAGCTCAACCCAGTCTGGGATGAAGCAGACTCTGAGGGAAGACTGCCATCTACTGAGCCCCAGCTTTTCGCTGGACTGCCCACCCAGACACAGCTCACTCAGTCTGAAAGCCCCACATGTTCCCATCTTCTGCATTCCCTACCCACAGGAGATGGCCTTTCCCCTCTCTGGTCTTCCTTAAATACAATATGAACAGTAGAAGTCTGTAGAAATACCATCAAGGTACAGAAACACAAACTGAATTTCTCTTGTATTTCCTGTTTTACAAATTAATATCATATTTAGATAGCAAAAGAAAAAAAAACCAGCTAAGCGTACCTTTAGAGTTTGGATTGTCCTGGGGGTGATTAGCTCAAACATGTAAATGTACACATCACTCAGGAGCACTGCAAAGGAATCATTCTTCTTCATAAAGAGGAAGAAATTGATCTATCCTCATCTAAGACTAGAAAGCGTTACATCTGCTGAGCAACGTCCCTATTCATCAGAGCAGTAACCTGCTGCTACATTATCTGGGCCACAAGGGTGCTACGGTATTTTTTCACTTCATTATAATAAATTAGCTGCTTTGCTATTAACATGCTTCATATTTAAGAGAAATAGTCTCCAGCTCCTAAAGAATCAGAGTCAGTCCATTACATAAACTGTCCTAGAGTTCAATTAATTACTGCAGTGCCCAAGTGTTTAAATGAAACTTCCTCCTTCAGATATGCCCCATCAACACAAAGTGGAATCAATAAGGCTCATTTCAAGCAATTTACCCACCATCGTCTATATTCCAGGCAGCACTTGCATTTATCTCAATACTATTAGTTTATCATATGTCTCTGACGTATTTTCCTGTCAAACCTTCCTGTTCCATGCTCATACAGATGAATGAACAGTGTCAAAACAATTTCAATCTGTTTTATCTTTGCAAGAATTTCAGAGCTGCGGATGGGAGGTGGAAGTAATTATCTAGGTCCATGAGGGCCATGGAACAAGGACAGCATCCTTTCTGATTGTCACAGACATAGTTTAGTTACTACTCAGCCTTCAGCCAGATCACCCTGAATAAGACAAAATGATACTTTACTGTATCATCCCAACAGCCTTTATGGTCCTTTGCTCAGCCAAGGCAACTGTCTCCTCTGACTCCATGTGCCACCTGAATGATAGAAAAAAAGCATACTCCCTTTTGCCTCAGTACCTCAAAAAACAGAAACGCAGTTGTAATTTCCTATTGCTATTATTTAGTTACTTCAGCTCATTCCCTTATTCCTCAATTGCAAAATATGCAGGAGATGAGGCAGCTGAAATCATCCTTACCAGCAGTTTTAATCTGAAGCAAGGGAGCATTAGGCAATAAAAGAGACAAACTGAAGTTTCTTAGCTGTCTGCTTGACTCACAGAGATCAGACTGAAGGAGACATCTGTTCCCAAGTGACTATTTAAGAATTAACCTTTAAAGAGGGCATTGGCTAGATTGAAAAGAAATGAGAATTCATTACTTCTAAGGATGTGGCCCAGACTTGTTCCTATTCTCCTGGCAAGGCTCCCTTAAAGAGCCTTCCTTTGACTTTCAGATGATTAGGTATCATTCAGTAATACTAATATGCACAAACACACATTTACTAACAACAGTTGTCTCCTGCCTCCAAACCAGGCATCACAAGCTGTCCTACAGACTTAATACAATTGCAGCTGAGCAAAAAGCTCATTTGAATTTCAAAAGCCTGTGGGCTACAACAAGGAAGAAGCAATTTCAGGTTTCCAGGAATTTCTGGACAGGAAGCATGATACAGCTGCATAATTACAGCATCACAATATGTAAAATATGCAACTAACTGAGTATTTTAAATGATGCTTGCAACTCAAACTGCTACATCCCCTTCATATACAGCTTGATTGTCAAGATGGAGTGGAGCAGGCAAGAAGAGAACTGCTCCTGTTTGTAATATTGCTTCAGTGCCACTGAGACACCACCAAGAGGGTCTTTCCATTGCATTAATATGTGCATCCAATTAGAGAGAGGCTTTTTGTATGCTTGTTCCAGATGTAAAATGCAATGTAGTATTTCTGCTCACACTGTTGTGTTTATATCTAGTGCAGAGGATAAAGTTGTTTTAGAAAGATACCCCAAATTCAGATGAAAGAAAATACTGTCTTCATATCTCAAGTAGGCATCTACATTATACAGTTAAGGTTACACTAATCTGATTTTCTTTCCCGTTTAATTTCTAATTATGAACTCTACAGTCTTATTTTGTGCTGCTTTTTGTGCCTTCCATTTTCTCTGTTTTTAAAATAGATTTTTATTTCTTGTACTCTTTCACAAACCCCAGCACAAAAAGGGTTGAATATCGATTTTGGTCAGGATGCACTCAGTAGTAGACCCTGGTCTTGCAAAGACATCAGTACAAAAACATCCTTGCACTTGTGGCATACAGATACCTCTTTCAGAGAGAGGTTAGCTATGTCTTCTGCTCCTTTGTTTTAGAGAACTGGCTCTTTTTGGACTAGGAAACAAAAGTGAATAAACACACTTCCAGGACATTGACTTCCTTGCAAATTTGTATGGAAGAGAACAGTGCACCTAGTTTGTGAGATTATCCTTGCCCTGTAACGATGAGATGCTCTCTAGGCAAAATTCTTCACCCCGCAAAGGTGTACTTGATTGTGAGATTTAGTCTTAAGAACCCCTTCAGTTCCTATGCTGAAGCTGTGAAGCACAGAAATTCCCACAAACCCCACAACTATGGGCAAGAAGGGCGAGGAAACCTCATCACTTTCTTATCTAGACTTTGCTCCAATGACAAATAGCTAAAAATGAATTAAAAGAAACAAGAGAAACCCTGTGGTATGCTGAATGCCCTTCCCTCCACTAGGCTCTTAGGGAGATAAGTATGCTCAGCAGCTCGTACTTTTCTTGATTTTTCTACAGTTTATGTGTGGAACATTTTAAAAAAGAACATGCCTTTTGCATACTAGTTGTATCAACCCAGGACCTTTCCTAAGAATGAGATTCACTCTGAAAAACAATCACAAAACACCCACTGTTCAACAGTTCCTAGACACAGTGGGGTGGACTGAGAACAGCATGTCAGATTTAATTTCAAATGCGCCTGATTTTTGTTTCTCATATTTTCTTCATTATTTTTATAGGATTCTTTTGACTTTTCTTGTGAGTGCCCTGATTTCTTTAATTCTAATTAAGGCACATGAGAGCTGATACAGTTATATCATAATAACAAGCATTTGCAAATAAATATTTATGGACTTCAAAAAAATTGAATTATGTAAATGAAGTTCAATAAATTGTGAAAAGATGTATTATTCTCCACACTGTATTGTGTAGATCTTCTTTAAAGAAATTCTTTTCAACTGATTTTATAAGCTTGGTAAAGCATAAGACTTCCACTGGAATCATCATAGTTTAATTATATGGCACCATATGTACTCCAAGTATTTCTAAAATGGATAGAATTTGCAATGGAAATGCATATTAAAATAGCTACATGGCCTGTTCAATAGCCAGTTTTCAGAGCTATATAGTAATCCCACCCAGAAAACATCAAAATGTTCTCAAAAAAGTCCCAGGGAAACAAACAAACAAGCAAACAAACCATCATTTGTACACATTATGCTGAAAGACCAACAACCCATCACACACAGGGCCAAACCTCATCAGCCCACAGTCTTCATTACTCTGAAGGGACTGGGCTGCCAGCAGTCTGCACTGTATCCAGTCCCATAGGAAGATCATTTGCTATTTTACAAGGCAAGAGGAACTTCAACCAGTAGGAGTGTTAATTTTAATAATAGGGGACATTTCAGAAAGAAATGTGTACTGATTTTAACAGCAATGCCAAGATAGAATGAATCTGGGAAACATTCTGAGTAGAGCATACTTTTTAAATTAAAAAAAAAACAGTAAAATCAAGACTGCCATGAAACATATACTATATATGCTATAAATATAGGCACACTGCCCATACCCTTCAAAAGACAGAGCCACCAGTATTTCTTAAACCAAAGCATGTGCCTAACTCCTTCCTTAAAGTGGTTCCATTTTCAGAAGAGGTCTGAAAACTGTTTTACCAACTTCAGCAAAGAAGAGGAGAATAGGCAAAGCAACCTTTTACTCTGGAAAATGGACGACATTATACCTCCTCTCTAAAAATTTAATTACATAAAAAAAGATCTTGCTAATCAAACTCATAGAGGAAGTCTGTGCAGGGTGACTCATGTCTTCCTCTGCATTGTGCTGGCAGAAAATGGAGCCGGTGGAGGCAATGCCTTCCCTGTCTGAGTGCAATGCACTCATCTGGCAGCTGCAGTGGACTCCAGCCACCCCAGTTTCTGGCAGGGGAACAGGCAGAGTGTGCCAGGATCATGCTTTATACAAGGCAGAGGAAGTACTGCAGCAAGAAGGGGTTATGATTTTCTACAGGGCATAGATCCTGTTATCTACACCTCTTCTCTTGGTACCCGCTAGATGCTTTTTCCTGGCAGAAGTTGAATATTTCATACAGCTATGCTCATTTTGACGCAGGTTCCAAAAGGCATGTATTAGATTTTATATATAATAGATAAAAAAGACCTTAATAATGTGATTATGTTTGCTGTGATAATCACAGTCCTCAATCATACAACTGTATATAAAATACGTAACACTTCAAGAGTAACATTTTTCAACATTAAATTAAACATGCTAAAAATACAGCATACTTCCTGCAACTTCTCTCTATATGTCAGACGAGTAATGCTGTATTTATAGCAGAGATGATACTTCTATTAAAACTTTCAATCAGCTGTGGACTGAGTTAATTGGCAAACTTTTTTTCACTGCTATTTAGTCATCTGGCTTTAAACCAAAGTTAAGTTTTACAAGTGTTTCTCTCCCACTATACTTTTATTTGATGTTATTATATCTGTCAATCTTGAACAGGAAGATGCACAAATAATTAAAAAATTTGTTTGATCATTCAGAACTTCACCATGGTTGCAAGTATAAGGAGTCAGGGAAGGCATCTAAGAAAGAAAACATTACAGTTGTGACTGATAGAGACATCTGTTAAATTACACCATGGTAGGTTACTGATCTTCTGTTATCCTCACTGTGCTCTTTCCTATCTACTAGACCACAGAATAAAATGTGTCCCCATAGCACAGGTACTCAATGTAAGGTCACCTGTCTCTAGGAAAGAGTTTAGCTGGAGATTCAGGGCTATGCAAGGACATTACCTGGAGAAGACACACATTTTGCCCCTGCCAGCTGTTCTCAGGAGCAGTGACTGACAAAGGGGTAATGCAGAATGTTTCAACTTGTGGCATGGGGACTACCAGATTTTTTTGTCTCTCATGTCATATTTATGGTGGAATTCATAGCAGTGTCAAGGTCTATTTCTTGGTAAGTACCATGTAGGATAAAGGGTTTGGATAGAATTCTATGACTGTAAATCAAAAAAAGTACAGAAATGGGTGCATAATTTTTCACTGATTATTATTCTGGACTATTGAACTTTCTGAAATGCAGCTGCTTGATCAGCTGTTTTTAGTATAAATACTTCTGGAAATAACATAGAAAAGCATTATATATTTTTCCATGGCAGTGATTGTAAGAGAAAATGTTGACCTTTTTCCTCCAGAAAGATATGCAGAATGGGATAGATCTCACCTGGTATTACCCATCTCAAATTTAGACATTTACTTTCCTTAAGATATACGTCCAGCATATAACCAAGGGAAAAATCGAAGAACCTCCAGACACAGATTCTCACAACCTAAAATAATTGACAAAGATGATTAGTGCAGAGTGAGCTGATTTTCTCTATTACGAGTGCAAGTGTGAGGTAGGAGGATTTATATGCTCTTGAAGTGTTTTCATAAGGTACAAATTTTCACCAAAAACACAATTAAGAGAGGCCAGCTGGAAACATTCTCACTTAATATTTTAATATGGATTTCCCCAAGAGGAAATGTTTCACTGTCACTTAGGAGATTTGAAAACTGCTTGTTTGAAAGGAAATATGAGAAGAAAAAAAATGTGGTTTTCAGATGCATTCCAATAATATACTTGTTAAGTAATAGGATAAAAAGCTTGACAGCACACACAAAGAGGAATGCAGAGGGGGAATTCAAATAACACCCTGCCCCACCTCATCCCAGGACCATCCCAGCCATCAGCCCATCAAAGGTCCATCTCTACACCCATGAAGGAGTACAGGTGCTCAAGGCAGGTGGAGAAACCCAAAAAATCCATTCAGAGAAATAGCACCTTCCCAGCTCCTCCAGAACTGCCACAGGAGCACCTCAGCATCATGAACTGGGGACACCTATCACCATGAGGCAGTGAGAGCTGCTCCCCAGGTCACCTATCACACCAAAGGGGCCACTGCCTAGGGGCATGGGATAGACTGTGGGATGAGGAGGAAGAGCATTTCAGGATTTGTTGTAGTTTGGGATTATTATGTAAATTCTCTCCCCTGCCACTTAACTGCCCAGGCCAGCGGTTGACAAAAGAAGTAGTTAACTGTGATCGCTGGGGTGGGGGCAGGTTTGTCTCTTTTGGTTTTTTTTTTTTTTTTTTTTGGATATTCTCCTCAGTCTTGGCTCGGCGGAACGGGGGAGTGGGGGCTCCAAGGAGGCAGGCTGCCCTGCTGGTTACTGCTGGGGTTTTCCCTGGCTGTCTTGCCGCTGCCTACTTCGGATTACTTTTTCCTGCCGTGCTGCTACCTGCCTTGGATTTGCTGCTGGTCGCTCGTACCTTTTCTGCTTCTTGGACGGGGAACACAAGGGAAAGAGACTGAGTCCATCTGAAAGCCCACTGCTCGTCTGTTTCGCTGGAGAGGGACTGAAACTCACTCTGCAGCCAGCGGGCTGTGACAAGGACACTTAAGTATAACCTTTTCTCCCGGAGGAAAACCTGCTGGGTTTTGTTGTTGTTTTTTTTTTCCCTCTTATGGTGTTGGGGAAGTGGGTTGCACTAGTCTGTTTACATATATATATATATATATAGCAGTTATCCTTCTTGTATTAAAATTCCTTCTCTTAAATTTGATAAAGAGTGGTGTGATTATTGAGGAGGAGGCCCCTCCCCTGCTTGTGGGTAAAACATTTTGGTTTTTCCCCTCAAACCGAGACAGGATTGCATAGTACTGATTATGGGATATTTAGGGCAGGAGCCAGAGGTGGGGAAAGTGAAAGATCAAGGTAATTTGGGAAGGAACATGCATAGAAAGATAGAAGAGTAAGTGATTAAAAGGATCGGTTGTATATGAACAGGGGCCAGTCAGCACACTTGTCTGGCTATACCTTGCATCTGATTATTGAATCTGTCCTGTCCCCTGGCTAAACATTTCTCCTACTTTTTCCTGGATGAGAGACTCTCTGGATGGGTATCATTGGGGTGTGTGTGTCTCTGCAAGTAGGGTGAGAGGGAGGTGAGGGTGGTAACCCAGAGCAGCTCCTGTGTGACTGTGTGACTAAGCCCAATTACAGGAGGAAAGCGGTGGGTGTGTTGTGTGGGTGTGTCAGTGCAGGTGTGTAAGAGGGTTTGTACCAGCAGCTGGAATGAATTTGCAGCCTTGGGGGTTCATATGTCCAAGTTCCAGAAACAGGGGAGACTGTGACCCAGGTGCAGCTACTGGTATAAGAGTCCAGCTGCTGGAGGGAGCCACGCTACCCATTGCATATGGAGGCATCCATTTCCACCAGCAGACCTCCATTCTGCTCAGACAGACAGGGAAATGAGATGAGGAAATAGAATTAACATTTTCAATTTTATTCAAGCAAGCTATTTCAACCAACTCAAACAAACTGTTGATTTTTGCTTTAAAGAATATCTTCACACTGTTTAAAATTGGTTTTTCCTCCTGTTTTGAAGCACAGTATTCCCTAGGATACCAAAGATATGCTTCTATTTATTGCCTTTGGAAAAACTTACGGGTACAGATTCTAAAAGTATTCACATCAAGAGCAGAAAATGTCTGAATGCCTTTCTGAAACTACAAGTTTGGTTAGTTATTCAAAAATCACACTGGGGAATTTTTATGGTCTCAGTAATGCAATAGGACAGGTTAAACGATCATGATGTTCCCTTCTGGACTTAAAATTTATTAAGTACCTCCCATTTTTCCTGTTGATAGCTTCAGTGATACTTTTCAACTGCACAGCTCTCTGTGGATATTTTATGGTACCTGCATATAATTACTTCCATCTTAGAACACGAAAAACTCAGATTCAGAGTTAAGTGACACAATCATCATGCAAGAGTGCACTAGAATCCACATTAGACCTTAGATTTATTGACTGATCATTCTACATGCAATCAGCCTCCCAGTTTCTCACTAGTTAGTAAAGTCCAGTGTTCCTGTTTCTTCCCTTCAGTAAAACAATAGCAATACCACCTTTTTATTTCTATTAACATAAAAACTGCTGTCAAAGGTGATTTCAGCTCATGTGGAACTTCTTCAGCTATTTCTAAGGAAGCTACCATGGATAACGTTTGCTGTGTAGCTGCAGTAACATGGAGCTAATTGCAAAATAATCACCTTAGCATTTAAAAAACATGTTTTTCATCCTCTGATGCCATATCTGGTAAAAAGGCATGAAACCTGTACCAAGTACCTGCACCAGAGTGTTTAGTTTAAAGCTATCAGAGGCTTTCAGAGTGGATTCATGCTATAACTACACACAGTTACAGTGAAGAGGTACCCAAAATGCAACTGTGATCTACTGCTTTTTTTTTTATTTCATGTGCACCTACATACTGGGAAGTTCATGGATTTTCCAGGAGGTGCAATTATAACTTTCATATGCACCAATATTATCTTTGATTGTCATTCTGGGTAAAAGTATTTACATTTTAAGCAATGCATACTCATGCAACATTTAATATGCATAGCAAGTAATTGTGACAATACTTTTCCTAATAAATGGTAATGAGCAAAAACCTAGAATTTGAAGTTTGAGATATAAAGTAAATTGGATTTTAATACTTAATTAAGTTGTTAAAAAATTGAAGAACACATTTTACAGCACATTTTAAAAGTATATTTCGTGTATAAACTCTCAGAAGCAGCTTAAAAACACACAGAATGGAAATGCCCTGAGGTAGCTCAAGTTTCTCCTCTCCAACTGAATTCAAGAGTTGATTATAATGACCTGTTTTCCACAGCAGATTTGCCACTTTCTCCATTTCTCCATATGTTCAGAAGTTTTAGGAAGAGATGATAGGATAACGGACAGAGAATTGATAGCACTACCCAGGTGACGGTGAGTACTATGAGCAGTTCTTTCTATCAGCTCTCCCAAGCAGCAGTCCTTAAGCAGTGCCTGAGAAAAGATTCAGAAGCCAAAAGAACTGAGAAAATACACCAAAGAAGTTGCCTCCTTCATAGCAATACCAAATGTGAAGAGCATCTGCCTCCAGAAAATGCATTCATCACACACAGAGCATTGAACTGTGTGACAAGCAACAGCTGTAAAAATATCGTTCCATCCTCCAGGTAGGAGATTGCACGTCTCTGCTCTGTACATATACCTGATGTGCTTTGCAGCCTGCCTCAGTCCTACCAGGCATATTAAATCCTGCAAAGTGCCAGACAGCAAACCTGTCTACCCACTTGCCTAACCCCACATAGCCCTTCACTCTTGTTGGGTGCTTCTTTATTTCATATCAATTGTGCATGCTCAGAAGTGCCTTTTGAGCAGAAATGAGTGACACCCAACTGGGAACTTGTATGTAGATGAACAGGTTCTTGCCTTTTGCCTCAACTCTCTAGAGAACCAAAATGGTTAGAGGTGGTCAGAGATGTGACTTACTTTACGTAAGTTTCTAATTACCTCCTCCTACCTAATAATCTATACATAACAGCATCTACTATATCCCTTCTCAGGTGTCTCTTTTCCAAGGTCAAAAATGCTAGGTCACTTGTCTAGAAATCACTCTCTACCTCTAAGGTTTTCTGGAGGGTTTTTTTGAGTTTTCTTTTTGAGGACTTTGGGGGTTGGGTTGTTTGGGTTTTTTTGTTTTGGTTCTTTTTTGGACTTCATGTTTTATACTCTGCTAAGGTTATCCTGAGATGTTTTTTAGTATATACCTACACATTCTCCATGGACAGAAAAAGGAACACATACTGATTTCAATAATCACAGCAAATACAAAAACAAGTCACTTACCTTTTAGTTTGGCTCTTTGATTTCCCTTATGCATTTTTTTACTTATTTGTGCTTTGGTTTTCTTTTCAGTCCATGATCATTAGCTTCCACTGAAGTGTACTGATCTGTAGAGAGATCATGTTTTGCAGTTCTCAGCTGCAGAACTCATGCCAGAAGAGGCAAGGAGCTCTCTTCTTTCATCCAAAAGACCTAGAGCACAAAATATAACTTCTTGACTTTAGTTTTTCTAGGAAAAATATCTTCACACACATCTTCCTAATATTAATCTAGTTATTAGTCTTTAAAACTGAGGAAAGAAAAAGCTTGAGTTTTGCTATTATTTTCATTTTTAAGGATATGATGTGCTTAATTTGTGGAAATGTCTCACTCAGATATTTGAGAGAAGAAGGAGAAATCCAGACTAGAAGAGGAGGAAGAAGGATTCTATGTTTTTAATATGGTATTTAAAGTCTTTTTACATATTGCATTTTTTCCTTTCAATGAAGCAAGCTCTGGTTTTGCAAATTAATGATTCTGTGTAGGATTTCACAAGAAGAAAGAATTAATGGGGAAGAATTTTGCATTTAAACTGGATTTTGTTACCTGTACCAACATATGAGTTGATGGTAAATTAGACCAAGGAATTGCACAGAAATGATTCAGAGGAAGCAGGGAGAGAAATGGCAGAAAGGATTTTGGCAAGTGCTAAGGACTTGGGAAGACATATAGCACACCCATCTGACAGAATTAGCACATGTATCTTAGCTTAGGAACTTCAATTGCCTTTTGTGGACAGGAGTTTTTGCCAGTTGTCTCTTTCTTTACCCACAGGGGGGAAAAAAACCTTCAGTATTAACATATTTGTTGAATGAGGCACATAATTCTGTCTTTCAATGCACTCGATTTCTCATAAGGCACATAAGCTATTCTCAAAGCTCCCAGCTGAATGCAGCTCTGAGCTTGTGGAAAGGATTACAGAATTTTATTTGAATACAAGCTAGTAGTTGCATTTTGTGTCTGGTACGATTACTAAAATCACAATGTGTTCCTTTTTATGTATGGAGTAGATTTATACCAGCATACACAGTAAAGGCTTTCTCTGCCATTGGCAGAGAAGAATATCATCTGGAGCATCTCCTAAGGCCACACAGTTGAAGTACACCTGTTATTACATGTTATAGTCTTCCTCCACTGCCATTAAACACAAGGTCTACATTTTCACATGTGCTTAAACTAATGATAGATGAGTCATATTCCAAATTACTGTGGTGGAAGCCAAGCCCTAGGCACCAACTCATTTTCATGCAAGCATGCCAAAATGAGACTATATCCTTGAGCCAAACTGTGATAGAAAGACCCTTAAAAACACTAATAATTCTGACTTAATCAATGATTATTGCTCTTTTTAAATGGAGTTTTAAATTTGTGCTGTGGCTTTGCTTTTCACATTATTTTTTTTTTTTTCATATCATCACTGTTTTTGCCAGTATGGAAAATCTGTCACATTGCACTAACAATTCAGGTGCATAAGTGCAGTTTAAAAATCGGGCAAGTGTAGTTTTAACATGGGAATGGGAACTAATTGTTCTTTTTCTGTTATATCTGGGGCAGCTGAAGGCAATTCACATTTCTGTGTGTCATCATAATAGTTTCATCTGAACCTATCATCCTTCTCCTATCCTCTTTTCCAAGGCTATATAAAACCCCAGAGCATGACACCAGCCCAGCAGAATTCAGGTGAAGATAGTACTGAAAGATGAGATATGAGATTCATGGAAGAATCATTTATGTCAGAAATTATAGTTTGGCAGGGTGGATGTAACTCAATAGGACATTCCACAGGAAGATATTCCTATAGAAACCTCTCTCTTTCTCTTTTTGTGCCTTTTAATTAAGTCTGAAGCCTTGCATGGCTCCAATTAATGTACATAAAACAAGTAAGCAGGCAGCTGCAAACACAATGGAGGGAAAGAAAGGGCATCATACTTTTCTAAACAAAGATGTGACAGATTTACTGGACAGAGAAGAAAATAGAAAGAGCAGAAAGAAAGATTACAACTCAACAGGATTCCTGATTTTACATTCTTCTTCTCTTCTACTTTCATTCTGCCCAGAACGTGGGATGCATGCCAGAGATGCATCAAACTGTCCAAGTATAATTTAAGTAGTCAGGGAACAGATGTTCACAACAGTTTCTGGTCAGTGCAGGGATTTTATTACCTGCCCACAGGCTTCTACCCACTGTGAAAACTGTATTTCTTGAAGATGCACGGTAACAGTTTATATCAAATTACTTGTATTCTGTAAGTTTGAATGACCCTAATCAACTAGCAATGTAATACAATATCTCCTCACTTCCTATTATCCTCCCTTTCTCCAAGATTGGGTAGAAGTTACTTACACTGGCCAATATTATAATGAGGGTTTCAAGTGCTCAAATACTTTAGGAATTTGACTTTGAATGTTAGCGACTTCCTACAGTGTGAACAGGTGGGAGAATGCTGGAAACTGAAGGTGAGCAACAGTTCTCCTTCCCTTCTCCCTTGTACATCCAGCAAAGGTCACTACTCTAATCCCCCTCTTATACTTCCAAAAGAAGACTGTGCCAGCTCCAGAAATCTACTAAAACTTTTTCCTTTTCATATTTTTTCCACAAAAAGTAAGAAAAATGGCAATTTCTCTGGGCTAATCATCAAGGTATATTGATTCTTTTCATTTAAGTAGAAAAGGTAACCAAGCACATTGAAGGCATTGAACATATCAGGGTTTATATACAGAACCCAATATATTGACAGGACTGGAACTGGTCATGAATGAAAGAGTGACTGGAAAAATGCCAGTCAATGAATCAAATGTATGACTTCAGCAGCATAAAACATTAACTATGCATTAGGGTTAAGCAGCAACAACTCTAGCCCACATACACATACTTTTGCTACCTTTACATAGGCCAGCACCAATAGAATAGCTGTATGAGGTTATCTTTGCATCTGAAGTTTTTCCCAGCTTCCCTGGAGCCCATGCCAAGAATGTGCTATCATGGCAGCCCTGACAGCAGAATTCAAGAAAGGCAATTTTAAGCTAGCTGTGGTTTCTCTAAACATGCCATGGTATAGTTGTAGCCTCATCCTTCACTGCAGAAGGAAAAATTCTAGTCTGCACCATCATATGGTTGATGTGTTTGGGGGACATATTTGACTTGTTTGCTTTAAACAGTTTCTTTAAAAGGAAAAATGTTTTTAGACTAGATCTGGCAGAACTTCTGAAATAAGAAAAGATTTCACATTTCCTTCTGTAAGAAAAGGCTCAAGACACTGTATGCTATGATGCATGAAAGAATCACAGCACAGAGAGACCTTAGAGGCAACAGAAAGGAATTGCCTAAGACCAAAGATGGTTCAGCAGTTTTTTCTAAGCTAGCACTACAATGTTAACTGTAGTAAGCTTAAAAGCAAGAACTCATTGGCTGGGTCACAGTGTGCAGTGTAAGAGCTATATATAAAATTGTCATTTGCTTTCATTTTAACTTTTAGTCTGGGACCCTATTTGCTTATATAAATTAAGTTCAATTTAAATAAAACAAAATACTACTGATTTTTAAAAGTTCCTGGTCTTTTTGGAGAGCTAACTTGGAACCATTCTGAGTATATTGACCTCACAGTTTTGGTCTGGTTTGTGGCACCATCTGAGTCAAGAAAATATAAAAAAGTTAAGACTAATGATCTACTGTTGAAGTTTTGGACAGTTCTCCCCAGTTCAGTGCCCCCACCAAGACTCTCTGAAACCATTCACTGACTCCCTCCCCCTTCATCTCTCCCTTCCCTCTCCAGGGATGGAGTTGAAAATTTGAGACACAAAACGGTGAAAATCACAGGTTGAGATAAGAACAATTTACTGGAAACAGCAATGGGCAAAAAAACTAAGAGTAACAGCAAAAATATTAATAACACAAGGTCTAAGACAAAGCAAAAATTTACACAGGAAGTAAAACAATACTGGACCTTTTCACCCACCACACTTTCTCTCATGACCAGAAACTTCCACCCCTCACAAGTGACACAAGATGGTATCAAATAACATAAGTTCTGGTGACAGCCGCTTCCCAGCTACTGTGAAAAAATGATCCTGTCTTGGTCAAATCTAGGACACCTACCTAGACAAGTAACACTTTTCTGTAAAATAGCCAGGAATACTTAACTGCAGTAGAGGTGAAAAGCTTCAATTCCCTCTTTCAATTCTCTGTAGTATTCCACAGTATGAATGAAAAAAAATGCATTTTAGAAAATTTTGCAATTTTTATATGCCCTTCCCTGCAGTAGAAAAAAATTGTAGTGCACTTGTTCCTTAAATACTTAACAAATTGCACATGAGTGGAAGATCTTTTTGTAAGTCTGCTGTTTTGAGCGGGACAGTATAATGTTGCTTTATGTCATTAGGTCCATGTGGTTCATTCATGTCTAGGAGACTCCTTATAACAGTCCTGAAACAAGTGGCCTTGTTGGATCTTCAGCACTATCACATCATACTAGATCTCTGTGAGGAAAAAAACAATCATGGTAAATAAATTTTTCACTATTTTTCTGCTGTCATAAAAGCAACAATGAGAAACTGTTCATTCTTTGCTTAAACCAAAGATCTTCAAGTGACTTAGAAAGACAAAAGAAGGAAACACTAAGTAGGTTTTTTGTTCTGCACAAAACCCCCAAAACTCTGCAAATATGCTGGCTAGGTAGTTAAGAATAAACAAAAAATCCAAAAGAGAAAAATAAAACACTGAGCAGGTTCCTTCTTTCCCTTCTTAAAATGCACTAACACTCAGATGTTGTGTAAATGGTTCCACACCATCTGGCAGCTACGAAGGGAAAACAAAACATCATTTGCTGGCTACTGTACTTCTCACATTTTGAGTAATGTACCACAGCGTACTAATTGTCATAACACGCAGCACAATATACAAAAAATTTAAAGTGCAGTATGTTCCCTCTCATTCATATTTATGCTACATAGCTCAGGAATGCACTTACATTGTGTCCTATCACTATTCCTTGTTGTCTGGCGGTGTAGATTTCATGTGATATATGAGAGATTAGATTATACAGAAATTACATGCTTTCACAACACAGACCTGCACAGCTAGAAGTGCACCATGGATGATAATCACAACTCCTTCTTCCAACATGCCAGTACAGAGAGCCTGTCACCACCACAGATTCCTCACCACCACAGAGTTTGTCACCACCTCATAGCTCCAGCACCCTCACAGACTGCAGCCTATCCTGCAACCATTCCCTTTGGATTTTGCAGAACTGCACAGACACCAATAGAGCCAGCTCCCCCAGCACTTGGCCAAAACTCAGGTCTAATAAGAATTAGCAGAGTAGTTTAGGATGTGGCATTCCCTCCCTAAGACAATTCTGCAATCTTTCATTGCTATAGTGATGCTGAACATATCCCCAGCATATCTGCACCTATATTGGGCCCTATTCAGATATGAAGAGACATATTTCTCTGCTTTGCATGATTATGGTGGTCACTGGAAGCATCACTTCTAAGGAACCAGCCAGAAAGAAAGCAACTACAGACTTCATAGTAGTTTGTACATTCTCATGTTTGCAGCTCCCTGGGTAGTTATTTTCAAAGCCAACCAGAATGGCAGCATATTCCTCAGTTTCTTTGCAAATATATGCCTGCCCTTACGGAGTTCTGTCAGCAGAAATTTAGAGGTGGCAAGCAAGCAGCATTGGTCATGGTCTAGAAATGGCAACAAGCAAGACCATTCCAGGACTTGGTTTGATCATAGACTTAGGAACTAGATGGTAGCAAGTTATTCCTCAAAACCACTTTCAGCAGCTCTTGCATTTTTATAAATAACACTCTCTGTCTGATGTAGCTGAATGGGGGGGAAACTCATGAAGATTTCTGTCTTCCTGGTTGGCTGCTTTTTCTTAAGGAAGGCATCATTAAAACTTACAGCCAGACAAGTTAGCATGTGCCATCCAGTCTGGAATAGCTTTCCATACATATCTTCTTAGCCTACACCAAAGCAATTAGCTATTTTAACCTTCTTTCTCTGAAAGTTTAATTTTGGAAATATCTTGCTTTATCAATCGGAAAAATCCAAACAGTATCATTTTCCCCAGCAGACTCTTATGCCTTCTATTATCACAGTTTTCTCTCATCTTTCACTCCTCTACCAAATGCAAACTTCATGCCTGCTCCCTCTCTTTCCTCATGCACTCTCCATCCTACACCCACTCCTTCAGTTCAGTAGGGTTTTTCCATTATTACATGTGTTTGCTATCAGGCAGGCTCAGTCACAGAGTGAAGCTGGCATCTCACAAGGTCCTGCCTCTGTCTTCTGTACATCTTCATTACATTGAGAAAAAATTATCTTGTTAGTTACATTATTACATTTTAAGTTGACAAGTAAATCTTATTATGAAAGTGTAATGATACAATAATATATTCTATTCATGCATTTAGCCCTCTCTTTCTGACAATTATATCTGCTGTTGCATGGTGATCTGAAACATTAATTTGAAAAATCAACTAAAATCCTCCATAACAGACTGATTTCCTGCCCTGCTCTTAAGGTTCTAGTTTACCATATACTGAAATTACTTCAAACATGTACAGTGAACCTTAAAAGAGCTTGATGGGGATTAAAAAAAAAAAAAGAGAAAGACTGTACAGGAAGTACTTCATTAAGAACTGCAGAGAGAATCAAATCTGAACTTGTGAATGGAATGAAGCTTTGCAAGAAAAGAAATGGGATCTTCTCTACCATGAACAACATAATACCCTTGCATCTGCTCCACTACAGTACAGTGCCCACATATCCAGGGTTATACGATGGCACAGATAGGGAGGGAGGGAGGCAGGCAGGAAGGCAGGCAGACAGGAAAGGCAGGAAGGAAGGCAGGAAGGCAGGCAAGAAGGAAGGAAGGAAGGAAGGAAGGAAGGAAGGAAGGAAGGAAGGAAGGAAGGAAGGAAGGAAGGAACGAACGAACGAACGAACGAACGAACGAACGAACGAACGAAAATCTTAATGTAAAAAAACCAAACCTCTGAAATTGAGAAAAAAAATAATTATAGTTCCCAAACTACCTATAAATTGTGCTCATGACACTGGGATCATCTACAAGCAAAAAATCTTCTCCCATGCTGAAAAACAATCTGACCCTGCACACTTTGAGTAAGGAACCCACAGACAATAGAACAGGGACATTTTCATTTCCATAATGTGAACAAAACTACGAAAACATAAACATGAATGACATCTTATAAACATGAATGACACGTTTATAACTAAGAAAATTCAAATTTTCCCATCTAGTACCAAGGAAAGTTGTAGAAAAAAGGTTGAGCATCCAACTGTGGTGATAAATAAGCCTAAGAAAATTCCAGTAGAGTTTCTGCCCAAAATGTGTAAGAGAACTTAAGGAACTTTGGCACCCAGATTTTGCTGAACATAAGCTGAAGGTAAATGACTAACTCTCCTGCACTTCTTCAAAAATACTTCTGAAAATTATATTCACTTCATCACCTCAGTAAAATTTTGTCTTCTGCTTGCATATTACGTACCCCATCAAACTTGGGACTTGCCACTTTAAGCAGAAAACTTACTATCAGTAAACATGTCTTTTCTAGCCTCATTCCAGCATGATTCTATTCATCAGTAATAAACTCTGAGTATAAATCTTTTTTTTACTGCTGTACTTCTCTGTGTGGCAGAAATTCATGTACAGATTTGGTACAAGAAGTCCAACTTCCTCTGAAAGTTTAGGAGGCAAACTCTGCAATGACGGACCATTGCAAGTTATAGATGACTATAAAAACATTCAAGTGACAAAATATACCTATTTGCTATTCAGAGAGAGTATCAAGACAGCAATTCATGCTACAGTTTCAGAATAACTGAATCTCTATAGCTGGGACAAAATATTTTTAAAAAATTGAGGTCTCACTAAGACATCAAAACAGGTGACCAGGTTTTAAAACAAAGTCAGTCCACAAGTTGTCTACTAGGAGATCAGTATTTTCTCAAAGTCCAGCTGTAATTGTAATCAATTTTACTGAAAATTCAAAAATTAGCCTATCAACTCTTTTAAAGGTCTGTTCCTTAAGGATATTTCAACAAAATTCTGGAACAGATGATATGAAGAGAAAAGGAGTCCAACCTCATGACTGGACCTATATATTCATACTTCTTAACCATAAAATTTGGTGCAAGTTTACTGCATGGTACTTAAGCCATCTGCAGAAGACAAACTCTAAGTCACAACTGTTTCCTTTGGTATGTAATATTTAGGCAAAACATATGAGTGATGGTGCAATGCTATAAATGGCTTATGTTCCCTGTAGGTGTCTAGGTCAGGGTCTCTCTGAAAATCAGCTGTCTGTTGGCTGGCAATAGGTGTAAATTAATCATATCATTTAGGAATAGCTAATTCCCTCTTAATACAATCTTCCTCCATTGAAATTTTTAGTAAACAGTGATACTTTTCTCTTTAATACTGTTTTAGAGAAGTATCTTCAATTAAGCAGTAAAAGTCCCCTTCTGAACTTGTAATTTCAACTTGAGAAAAATAACTAGTTCAGTTCATGGTAGTCAAACTATTAATGTAGACAGTTATTAACAACCAATTAGTTACAATGCAGTTCTGAAAGAAGCCATTAAAAACATGTATATGAATAGAACCTAAATTCTACCAATAATAAGTAGAAAGAAATTTATACAGTAATAATTACTCTGTTTTTAAAGAATTACATAAAACACATTTGTTTTTTTAAAATTGTCAGGTCTGAAAAACCTGAAAAAGGTGTGAAAAGCACTTCTTGTTTAGTAAACAAGTTTCAAGAATAACACAACAACACAGAAATATACTGTATTATACTCATTAATTGGCAAAACCAATACCTTACTGCATGACCTACAGTATCTGCTCCTGAAGGGACAGCAAATTGAATCTATTTGGGAACAGTGGTGAATAGCACCCTAAACTTTCCCAGAACTCCATTTGTCATGTATGATTTACCACTATTTTTTCATTTCATGATGCAAGTGTCACTTGTTGGTTTCATCTTCCTGTAGAAATCAAATTGTTTTGATGAAGGTCAACTGTATGAGTTGGGAAAAAAAGGCAGACTGGTCATGATATTTCACCTCAATGGAAAACCATCCTCTGTGAATGCCATTAATGGTATCCTTCCTGATGGCAGAGTATCTTAATGCAGTGACCCAAGAAGGGAAATGCCCTTATTTCTGCGATTTACCTTAGGCATATTGAAATTTAAGTCAGAGTGTAGAAGACTAAATAAAAACCATGTCTCAGCCCTCCTTGCACAGAGGAATAGACTTTAAAGAAAACAGATTTTTATTTGTATTGCTAATTATATTATTATGATAACATCTAGAATTTTCCCTTCCCCTTAACCCTATCTTACACTATTAAGCACTTATTGAGTTAGATACTGGAAATATTGATAGATAGAGGCCCCCAAGGATTATAGTTCAATTGAAATAAAATGCAAACAGTGAGGAGGAAAGGAGTAAGAAGATTGGAAAAATCCTGCATTTATTGTGTTAGACTATTAACATTAAAGAATCTGTTGTGTGTACAAAGAGATGAGGAATGGACTATGGACAAATGATCTAACTTTGGGAGCCCCTTCTACATAATGAAATGGAACAGAGACCACCATCATCTGTAGAAGTCCTTAGACTAGTGGAAAATGATGCCGTTGTCAAAAATCAGGAGCATGCAAAAGAGAAAGTATGAAGTAAAAGCTATGAAACCCCTTCAGCACAAGAACATGTGATGTACCTTGTCTGTTGTTTAAGGCTGTTTTCTGGATACTGACATGACCATCTTATTTAAAAGAGAACAAAAATACAACCTCCCCTTCAAATTTCTATTTTTTGTGCCTAGATAAAAATGGAAATATCTCTTAAGAAATCAGCATCATGGAATCTGTTTGCTTTTTTCAGAGTGCTCAAGGAAATTCAAACTCCACCACAAATATTGAACACTTCTTCAAAATCCCATTGGATAATACCAGCTCCAACCTATACAGTGCTCTGAGTGGAGATAGTAGAGGTTCGTATTATTCATATATGTCTGATATTAGAACAGACACATGTGATGTAAATCACCTTTAATAAAACATCTAAAAACCTCTTCCCCCCTTTCAGCCCCAAAATTCTCTTGAATGGAATAATTATACTATCTCCAAAATGTCAACCTGTTCTATTAGTATGGTATTAAATCAATATCTGCCTCTAATGCCTTGTGCTACTCAACTTATTTGGGGTAAGGTGTTTTTTTCACCTTTTTCTATGTAGGTAAAAGTCTTATTAAACAGATTTGATCACTGCATAGAACTGTTGAACTACTGCTAATTAGACCACACATCTTTAGATCTTTCTTGTCCTTTAAAAGTGAGCTGTCTCCTCTGAGTGACAGAACTTGCAAGATGAATTTAAGAGTCCATATCAAAAAGAAGTAGCAGCAAAATTGAAGAGTGATGCATGATGCATGTAGAAAAAGACTGAACCAGCTACTGTTTTATATTTTAGTTCAATGCTTAAATCTCTTCTGCATTGAAAGCTGTTAAATCTTTTCCCTTGGTCATGATTTGTGAACATTTTACTTAACAGTTGAACAGATGTTTTTCATAATTCCAGAGGAAACAAAACTGTCCATATGCTATGGTCAAGCTGCAATTATTTTTTTTATTTTTTTTAAATATTCAAGATATTCTTCTGGGGAACTGCAGAAAGCAGTGAGGGTCAAGGGCTCAGACCTGAGCTGAGCTGAAGTCATGGTGCCCTGGATAAGAGGTTCAGGTAGGGTTCTAGATAAGGTCATAGGTTCCTTGATACCAATAATTTCAAAGGCTTTTTTCCACTCAGGAGCAGCATATTATATGACACAAGAGTGCATGTAAAACTTGTTGTGTGTACTTGAGTCATTTTTCATCCTAAAGGACATCCTTTCTTGGTCACTCCCTGGGAAAACTGAAATTCATGAAGCTATCTAAGGCATTCTGTTAATGGCTGGGTCCTTCTCTTTTCCTTTCTCTTATCTTTCCTCCTGTTTTCCTCCCAAGACACACATCCCAAACATGGAGCATTCTGCCAAGGATGGTGGAAGCTGAAATATTAAATTAACTTTGAATTAGTCAAAGAAACAGGAAACAGTAAACCCACTTACAGCTCCAAGTCAACTTCTCAACTGCTTAATCTGCATTTGCAAAAGGGAAGAGGAGACAGTGTTGAGTGACAAAAGGGTGAGTGGAGCCACAGGGACCTATTTCAGCTTTCAGGCAACCTCTTGGGTCCTGGTTTCAGTGTTGGCAGCAGTGGGAACAAAGGGAGAGGAAGAGCAAAGCATAAATTGTTGAAGCGATGTGACAAGCCTGTTTGGCAACAAACAGTTAGTGACTGTCTGAAAGAATTAGCAAGAATCAATCATGCAGTAAGTTCATTGGAAAAACCAAAATGAGAGTAACAAGGGTAAGCTAAACAGTAGCTAAATACGATGGAGAGGCAGAGTCTCAACAGGGGCTGCTGAGAAGCAGTTGATGGAGGATATTATTGCCACTGAGGCTGAACTATAGCAAGTAATTAAGCATAGGGGCATTGTCAGAAAGTGGGTCTGAGCTGGGAAAACACTGCTGCTCAGGTGTGAGAATGGCTCTGGCCAGTGCTCATTCCAGCAGAGCTCAGCAAGGGAATGATTATAGCTGTCTGGATGCAAGAAGAAATCTGATTAACCCCTGAGTGGATAGACAGATTTTTTAACTACTATGCTGTGTACACACCCACTGCCTTGCAACAGAAATAGCTCAAAATAGAGTTTAAACTTTTAAGAGCAGAAGGTCTTTCATATCCATATTATTAAATCTTGATATGAAAACTTATTTATTCCTGCCCAATACAAAATAATTACATGATCTTATGTCTGTGTTTAACCCCATTTTATTCTCAATTGTCTTACCATTTTTGAGATGGTAATCATAAAACTCTTAAAAATATAAATACAAAGGATTTAATTAGTAAGGAAAGAAAAGGGAGATAGTATATAACCAAAAGGCAGAATACAGATACCAACTGCTGTTTATATGAATTAAAAATCTTTAATTGTTTTAATAACAGGCTCACTGGCGAGTTTCTAATTTGGATCTATTTTCTTCCTCATTAGAATTCCAGTGTCAGAGTGAGTACAGAGGCTGCTTATTATACAGGGGTTCATTATCAAAATCTACCATAGATTGATTATCAATAAAGTGCTTTTCATTTCCTTAAAATTCTCATCACAGCGCTTTTATTCATTATTCTTCCACTCTATTTTTTTAATCTAATCGGCCTGTGTTGAATGCTCAAGAGCAAATGGTTTCTTCAGCCTTGTAACCATTACAAGTAGGTAGGAGCTATCCTTCAGACCAAATGTGTTATTGTTCTGCTAAAGATCCAGCTCTCCTTTTGTTTTTAAATAGTTTTACGTCGAGTGTAATGCTAAGAAACGACAACCAAATTTTTTTTTTCAAATAGATATAGAAAACATGTTTCAAATAAAGAGTTTACTTTTCTGATCTAGGAAGTTGGAGTGTGGACATTGGCACTCATTGGCACTCTCCACCTCACCAGTTGTGAAGAACCAGTACTGCACATACTGAATTTCTCTGGGGAGAGAGCAGGGCCTGAGAAGGAACCCAGGCAAGCTGGAACACATCAGCTCTGCCTTGGCTAGATTGCTGAGGCTCAGTTACATGCAGCTGGTCTCCCTGGGTGCCTGTCTGATTAACAAGGGTGTGTTAGCAAACAACACATGGCATCTGAAGTTCCTACTCATTTGCAATCAGTGAAACTGAAATCCTCAAACATCTACCAGGGCTGTGATTCATAGGAAACAAGTAAAAACCATGGGCAAGGTTTAAACACTATCTTTTGTCTATGAAAGTTTCCAAAATTCATATAAATAAATTATAGGAAGAGGAAGTGCTGGGCACTCTTTTCAGTTGAAAAGAGGGAAAATAATTTGGGAGGTTTAAAGGAAGACCGCAGACCACCCTGTGCCACTAAACAGGGCAAACACTATATGCATCATCTATTGGGGCTGAAAATACCACAGGGAAATGAGATGACAAGCTAGTTTTGAGTCTTAGTACTAGTAGGTGGAGATAAAATAAGAGATATCTATCTCCAGCACAAAGAGGGAAAAAACTAATTTCTGATCTATGATTTCCATCCTAGTTGATTTTATTTACCTAGAGTGTAATCCAGCATGCAGTACAGCATTACTCTGAGTTTTCTATTTTGATTTTACAACTGATGAGAGTTTAAAGACTCAATTGATTTAACTGATAATGGTCCATGAACTGCTCAAAAGCACAGCTTTGTAACAGTCATGAACTCACCATGGTCCCTCAGGCATTTGTCAAAGAGTATTTCAGGGGACTCTGAGATAAACTCAAGTTTCTAAGCTGTCCCATGGGATGCTGTGATGGCTGGTTTTGTGGGACCCCTGCTGTGCTGAGGGGGCCATCCTTGGCTAGTGGAAGGTGATGGCTCTACTGGCCAGAGACTATGGCACAGGAGACCCTTCTCTCTGCAGCTGAGACAGATGTTTCTCACTTTAACTCATGAGTGAAGTTTCAAAGTTGAATGGAAGACAGTATCAGACCCCTGGCTCCAAACAGGATGGTCAGCTCACAACTGGAGCATCACAGCAGCATCTGGTTGATGTCCTGTTGGAGTTTTACTCATCTGTTTGAAAAGAACAGTTCATGTGTTGTGCTCACAAAAGGCACCTACATATCCCATTTTCAAGCATTTTTTCATGACTGGGGGAAAGAAAAAGCTGTGAAGATCATAAAGTATCTAAAAACGTGTGTCACTGTATATGTTTATGGTATTTATTTAAGAGAAGTTCACTGGCAAGTGGCATCTTGGTGATTCTCTCATCCTAAAGCCACATATTTCAAGGGTACAAAATAATTGTCTAGCTAAAGGCTATCTAAAACTTTCTATCTAAACCAGTCTTCTCAAGTCTGTCTTTCTAAAGTGACAGTCTCAGTCCCTGCCTCACCATTGAGCTTTACCAGAATTAACCCTGCAACCCTGTCGTGTCTGTTCTGCTGTGGATCTACAGAAGTAACTTTCCATCTGGGATTCTGTTCTTTTTCTTCTTATATCTTGGACCACAAGTCCAGATAGAGTTGGGTGAGAGACTCAAATCATTTAATGTTCTTAAGAAAAATATAAGAGTCATATATAAACATAAAAACAGAGAGAGGAAGGATCCTGTTTCAGAGAAGGTGCATAAAATGAAATACGTTTTTTTCAATTGCTTTGTTTATACCTGGTAGGTAGACCAGGAAGGTTTTTGTAAGCAGACATTTTCTCTGCACTGAAAAAACTTCTCATAGAATATGCAAATAAACTACACAGTATTTTTTAGCCAAAATTTAAAAATGATAACATTTTACCAGCATAAATTACACCTGTACAAAAAAAACAAATGAAGTTCATACTAGCTGAAATAAGAACAGTAAACTATATAAACCAAAGCCTGAGGGCTCAAACTGATCAATGCTGGAAGCCAAAGAGGATTTATATCCCCTTATATAATAGTTTATTCCTGTCTAGATATCCTGTGAGCCTTTTCTGCCCTCTTTGACAAGCTAGTAGGCTTGATGAATCATTGTTTGTTTTCTGATTTGGCAATTCCCATGTTCTTATAAAGAAAATAACATATGACAAGGTCAAGAATATGAACACAATTATAAAGGAAGCTTGACAGATCAGATAAAACTTCTGGGGTATAAAACAAAAAAAGTAAATAAGGAATTTGAGAATAGACATTAGTGAGGAAAGCAGGAACATAAGCAGAATTAGACAGCTCCAGTCCTGGATAGACATAGCACCCAGTTATTTGTCAGCAACAGAAAGAAAGAAGGAAGAAGTAGGCACTGTTACCTGGTAGAAATTAAACCAGGAATGGTAAGGGGGATTTTTCTAAAATAGACCAAATTTAAATTTGGGGGGGGGGGGCAAAATTCTGAGCAGTCATAATTGCAAATAAATCAAAATTAATATCAGTCCACCTACAGGCCATGCTTCCTGCAAGGATCTGATCTGGATACATCTCAATCGGTGTATGAAAATGTGTGCAGGCCAAGGGTGCAGAATTTGTCAGAAAAAGAAAGATTGATATGTGTAGATTCAAAGTGGAGAAAAGTAATCAGAAACATATTAAGTTTCAGGTAAGCAAAAGAAAGAAAGTCTTATTGAAGGAAAAGCAATTTACAAGTGAACAGAAGGAAAAAAGATTATCTGAGGAACCAAGTCTGGAAAAAGAGGGGGAAGTTCAATAAAAATCAAAAGTTTTTGATATAGATTACAGAAAATACGAAAGGATTTGGGCTGACAGAGAGAGAGGGGCATAAAGGAATATAAGGTGTAGAGGAGAAACAAGAGCTGAGGTAGAAAGGGGATGGTGTTGCAGTCCCAGTGCAGTGGTGGGACTGTGATGAATAGCATATGTTTAAATTTCTGGTCTGCAGTTAGTATTTTTATGTTCCTTTTAAAAATCAATGGCTAGGTTAGCAGGTAGGAAGACTCCTTGCTTGGCTCGTTTTGACCACTTTGCCATTGGGCTTTGGCAAGAGAGGAACCTTTTACAGATGGGCCATTTGCTTCATTCTTGACAGCAACTGAACTTGCTCTGTGGGAAAAAGGTTTAGGAGAGCAGAGCTGGGCAGCTGGGAAGGGGCAGTCTTGGCAGGCTGGGAACTGCTGAGGCAGAGAAACAGGTGGAGGGGAGCAGAAAACAAACATGTAGTCCAGAGCTAAAAAAAAGGGAATTTTCTGAGGTATCTAGTGAGACGGTCGAAGTTGATCCAAATCAGCAGGCTACTGAAATTTTCTAGAAAAAAAAAGGCTGGAAAGAAAATCCTATCCAGCTCAGTACAGGAGAAGGTTTGCAGTCTTCTGTTTTTAGCTCTTTATCAGTTTCTCACTTCAAAAAATACGTACTCTTCTAACCTGTTCTAATAAAAACTAGTGTTAGAAGTTCAGTGTACTCTGGTATGATTTGCACTGGCTACTTTAAGCAGAGGCAGACAGTAGCTTCTCTTCTTTCTGGTAGATTCTGGCCACCACTGTAACAGGTGAGGACATTTTCAGCTCATTTTCTCATCCAAGCACAGACTTTTTAGGGTATCTTGTAGAATAGCCTTTTCATTTCTTCTTCATTCCAAAGTTTCTGATATATAGATGATGTGTTGTCAGTGTATGACAATAAATTCATGTTTACTTCTGGAAATTGTACATATCTAGATAAGCAATAAGAAACTGCCCTTGCATGTCCTTTAAGAATTTATCCAGTTTCTCTCATTTGATAGTGCTGCAAAAGCCTTAACTAAGATATCCTAGTTTTTAGGTGTGGTACAGTACAATAGTAGTGCTAGTGTAGACATGCAAAATAGAAAAGATTAAAAAAATAATTTTAAAAGGAGAGGAGAATATCATCAGTATAGTAAAACTAATGGTTTAGGCAGTTATTATATATATTTGTACCCCACAGTAACAATGTGAGAAATATCAAGTGTCTGTGACTCTCTGGTTAGTCACAATTCTGAATTCACTTCAAAGCATGGCAATACACTTTTGTAATACAACATCACCAGAAACCTGAAAACCCCTATGGAGGATTTTAGATCAGTCAGTAGACTTCACCCTTAATTAGAACTGGGATCTAACCCTGAGCTAGGTAGTCTACACTAACTCTGTCTTAACTGAGCTACTGTGGAGCTGCTTTGCAGAATTGCCTTTATGTATGTTTTCTCTAAAGACTAACAGCCTAATTTTTCACAGTTTATTCAGAAGAGTAGTCCAACTGATTTCAGAAGGAATGTATGGGAAAATGAAGTGCTTCAGACACTAGGATTAAATTTTAAGAAGTGGAAGGGAGCACTGACAATGGAGTGGCTGTATCTTTGCTGCCTCTGCCAGTTGGAAGTGATGATTCCTGCAGGCACACCTCTGTCAGCAGTGAAAGCAAGGCAAAAACAGGAGCTGTCATGAGCTTATCCAGACCTTGTGTCTTTCTCATTCTGAAAATCCAAAGGAAGACCTGCTTCTTTCTTCAAGCTCCTATGTAATACGGCCACTGATCTTTGCTCTGAGCTGTATTCCATTCTCTTTAGCCGAAAGAGATTAAAAAAAGAGTTCATTCCCTATTCTAATGAAAGCCACTGCCAGCATGCACATCCTAGCTTATGGATGTGCTGCAGTGGAAGACATCTTGTCTGTGAGAATGCTTCTCCAGTCAAATGCAAGGAATGCATGAATGAATCATGATGTGGTTGCATTATTACAGACTAAACTATTAAACACAAACTGTATCTGTAGGAGCACAGCAAAGTGATGCACTTTCTCAAAAACCAATGTTCATGTGCTCCTGGTCACAACAGTGATACCTACAGTCAAGCTGAGAACTGGTACAGAGGTGAGCAAAAATACAGGATACCAACATATTGTGGTGTAATTTAGCCAACTAGAGTTGTTCTGTGTACTGAAACACAGCACAGACTCTTAACCTATGTCCTAATAGTAGAGTTCAAACTGTTCATTAACAAAACTATTTAAGGAAGAAAAGCTGCTCTTTATTTCATCAGACCCTCATAAAATATCATTGTTTTGATGCCTCCAACTCTATTTTGGTGTGGATGTTGTTTAGGAAAGAATTGGAATAAGAAGGCTGAAGAATTGCAGCAGATTAGTACGTTAAGAAAAGTGACAAATTACATATACATTGCATTAGCAGACACTGCCTCTATATCACCGGGCAATGCCATGTTTGCTTTGTGATTTTTTTTTAGTTGATCAGTTGCAAACACAGGGAGTGAAATTTTTAAAAGGTGCACCTGTATTGCACCAATAAAAGAGGCAATTTTGTGCCTAACAGGCCATACAAATGCACTCTCATGCTCTTGAGGATTTTCTGAGCACAAACATCATTACGGACCTAACTGAGACTGAAGTGACAAATGGTACAGCCTGAAGCCATGGTTATCTATTTATAATAATAACCTTTCCATCTTGAAAACTGCATCCAACTCCTGACATGATTTCAAGGTAAAATTAAAGAAATGTTTCCTCAAATGGAGTTTGGGTCGATCCAGTCAGTGCTGGCTGAATGAAGGCTAGTCTCAGTCCTTTATTGCAGTCTGAATTTGCAGAGAAACACTGGACTTTGAACCTGAGACCTGTGCAACTGGAAAATGGAACTAAAAAATATAATAAATTGCGTTACTGTTATTAAGAGATAAGAATCTATCAAGGAGCTGCAAAGTGCCTTACTTTTTAATTGCGTAAGATACAGTCTTTAAACACAGAGAAAAAACTTTGTTCATGACTTGTCCTTCTGTCATGAAAACATGCAGTATTGCAGGAATTCCAAGGCGTTATTCTTAACAACCCATTTCAGGTCACAAGTTTACAAGTGCTTTAAGTTGGCATTTGACATCATTGCCCCTAAGAAAAGTGCCCTACTGACTTCCTCCATTTCTCCTGCCTCCTGCTACATTTCTCCACCCTGGCACAAAGCTACATGCAGCTGAGTGGCAGACTGGGACAGGGAGGTGATACAGACCTGGTCTGAACTGGGAGTGGAAGAGGGGACAAAAGGCTCAATGCACTATTGCATGAGAACTTTAAGCACTAGGATGAAGGGAAGAGACTAGCAAGATCAGGCAGAAGCTGCTGGGGAAAGGTGTACAGCAAGGTGGATGCTTTGAGCACCATTGTCAGCTCTTGGAATTACAGCATGAGATTATTCTGCTCTTGCCAAGAGACATTCAGCACCCTTGTACTTGCCATCACTTGGAAATCTTCACATGCTGAGAGCAGTAGACTAGACACAGCCGTAACCATGTAAATATGTGCCTTAAACATTTCTTAAAGCATTTATAGATACTTCTAAAACTACCGGAAAACTGTAATTTACATCCTTCAGAGTTTTCATTTGCACACTGAAAACAAGCCTATTTACTTTAGAACTGTCAAAGCAAAATGTCAGTTATTTAGTGTTAGTTTCTTGTTAGCTCTGTCCTAGGAACTTCTATTTTGCTCTTCTGCAAGAGTAATTGTGAAATTATAACACAACTTTAGTCCCCTCTAAGAGCTGTGTGCAGTGCAAGCATAGGCTATGTTGTGTCCTATGGTACCAGATCAAAAGTAATTATACATTCTGAATTACAATTTGTTCAGAAAAGGAATCATGTGAATGCTCTGTGGGCAAGATACCACAAATTTGTCTCCCATCCCAACACATCAGAGCAACAGCTCTGCTAGGGAATTGTATATCTAAAGAGTCAAAGCAGGATTTCTAATTACTATTTTGATAAATGTTCTATTTCACATGATTTTTTAATGGAGATGACTTCAGAAGAGAGCATCTCAGTCTTCTATGAGATGAAATAGGAGTGGGAGGAAATATTCATCAAAAGCTGATAGGTGATGATATGCCTGGTTTAGAGTGGCCATTACCTAGGAGAAAAGCTTTTGTTTCTCTAGGAGAGAAAGGGAAAAATATTCAGTGAAATAGAAAACCTGCATGATGATTTCATTATGTCAGGTCAGTGATCCAGTTAGATGGACTAAAACAGTTAGTACCAGCAAATCTTCTGGCTAAACATGCAAAAGAAGAGGTTACTCACCCTTTCAGGCTTATTAAATGGTACTGCAGGCATCATGGATCCTTTTAAGCACAGTTAAAGATGGCAGATGTCTTTGCTGGTCACATATAGTTAGGTAACTTGTTGCCTGGAAACACATCCCAGTGGATTATACACTATAAAGAGTCAATTAAAAAGCTGTCTTTGTTCCAAATTTTATGCATGCTCTTATTTTCAGCTTTTGTCTTCTATAAGGCAATAATTCTATATTTTGCAAATTAGCCCTATTAGACATCAAACTGATGAAACCCCTTAATAAAAATAACCCTTAACAAAAGTAATTCATGGTAGGAATGGGTACATGAAAGAGTACAGCTAAGGTGTAAAGGAGTGAGTATCCTTTTGTCCATCCCTTCTTGATTTACTCAGTAACGTGAAGGTGTGGTATAAAGTAAAGACCACTTTAAAGTGCCTGCTAGGTAAAAGTGAGGCAAATAAAAGAGCGGTGGAAAGCTATTAAGGGATCTGGCTGCAGGCAGCACACTTGTGTTTGCATAAGGGCTGTCCTTCAGACAGACTCATCAGTGTGCTTGGCCCTTTATAGAACATCAGAGACTCCAAGGCTCAATTTAAAATAAAATCTGATCAAACACTGTATGTAATCTATGCCTATCCTGAAGTGAAGGGAAACACTCCTGAGGAATGAGCTATATGCTGCTTCTGAATTACAAACACCTCAGTCCAGATTACAAAGAGACAAGGTGCTCAGTCTCACAGCCTCATTTTAGGAATTTGGCTTCCTGTCTGAAGAAATGCCTCAAGAAAGGATCACAAAATAAACCTGCCGAAGGGGAAGCTGCTTATCTAGCCAAAAGGAGACAGAACAGGTTTTTCCTTTGTTTTCCCTGTTCTCCCTCCATTCCATTTCCTCCCATCTGGAGAAGTCTGCCTGAGGTACTCGCTGCCCAAGGGTAAATCTTTCTTCCCTGAAAGTAAATAGGCTTCATCCAGTCCTTTCATGCAGTTTCTCAGTGTGTAACTTACCTACAATTCAGGGTGTTTCGTGCCCTTCATCTTTGTATATTTGAAACTGCAGTTTTGGAACTACCTCCCTGGAGGAGAATAAACTGCTGGCCAGGCTGAGGACAGGCTGTAAGGACTTAAAGAGCATGATTGCCCATCTCAAAACACTGACAAGGCCACAGAAGGAACTTGACATAAGATAAGCCACCACAGAGGGGACTTGAGATAAGAACAGAAGGGCAGGATTTGCAAAACGAAGGCACTAATTCCAGGCCTGGCGATGTGAGAACTGGTTAGTACATCCTCGTTAATGTGTCTGGAAAAAAATTCCCACTATGACAAACTGTGGGAAAGGAAGCAACTTCTCATACACATATCTCCTGATGTTATAGGAACAACATCTGCAACCACTTCTTGGATACTCAGAACTTCGACTGTTTAAACATGTTACCCCCAGAAGAAAAACTGTATTGCTCCCTTCACCACAAGGACATGTGTTGGACAAGGGGTCTCCTGCATTTCAGATCTGTGTAAGCTTTTTACCTCCTAGTTAACATTTTACGCAGATACTGCATAATATATCAACAGTCCTCAGGAAAAGACTGCAACTTGGGATTTTCCTTTCTCCTCTTTCAAGTGAAGATCCTTATTTCTAATCCATGAGCTAGGCTCAGAGCACATCTAATACACCAAACATCCATGCTGAGACAGATGGCACAGCATCTACTTTGTGAAACCTGAAAGCACTCAGGTGTAACACAGATGCCAAAACGCTCGATATTGTCAAATATAAGGCATCTGTGAGCATGCACAGAGGCAAAGTTTCATGTTCCTACAGTACATAGGGTTATTCAGCAGCTCAGCAAAATGTTTTGGGATTTAGTCATCAAAGTGTACTTATGTCCTTCAGCGGGATATAGGATTTGATCTTCAAACCCAGGAGTGGGATTATTGTTTGATACTTTGTCACTGCCCCATCTGGAGTCTGCCATTATGGTTCCCTCCGGGAACAACCATTTTTAACATGTGGAATCTGTTACCATAAAAGAATTAAGCTCATTTAATTTGCAGGATTAGAAATCAGTCACACAGGACAGTAGTTTGTAGGGAAAGGGTATTACAGAATTACAAAACCACAGAGTGTGCTGGCTTGGAAGGGACCCACAAGCATCATCAAGTCCAGCTCTTAGCCCTGCACAGGACCATCCCCACACCATGTGCCCAAGAATATTGTCCAAATGCTTCTTGAACTCTGTCAGCCTTGGTGCTCTCACCACATCCCTGGGGAGCCTGTTCCAGTTCCCAACCACCCTCTTGGTGAGGAACCTTTTCCAATATCCCAACTAAACCTCCCATGACACAACTTCAGGCCATGCCCTTGGGTTCTGTCACCGCTCACCACAAAGAAGAGTTCAGTGCCTGCCCCTTCCTTTCCCCTCACAAGGAAGCTGTAGATTGTGATGAGATCTCCCCTCAGTCTCCTCTTCTCCAGAGTGAACAGACCAAGTGCTGTCAGCCACTCCTCATACGGCTTCTCCTCAAAGCCCTTCACCATCTTTATTGCCCTCCTTTGGACACTCTCTAATTAAAAAAAAAAAAAAAAAAGGAGATGCTGAAGTTAAATCTGTATCTGAAATAATTTGTGCAAAGGGGGCATGAAAATGTTTCTTAGGGTGAGGTACTTACATCGGTCTTGATATACAGACCTTTCCCCTATGGGGGTTTTGTTTGTGTGTTTGTATTTAATAGGATAGATCAGGTGGGAAGGGACTTCAAGATGTCTCTAGACCTTCCTCCTTAAAGCAGCAGCAGCAGCTCTTAGCTGAGATCATGTTGCTCAGGGCTTTATTTAGCTGAGTCTTGAAAACCTGAAAGGATGAAGACTGGACAAACTCTGTGAGCAACCCAGCCCACTGCTTCATATTCTCCATGGAGAAAAAGGTTTTCCTAACTTCCCTTTCTTCCTTTCCTTTCCCACTTGAACCTCCCTTGTTTCAGCTCATGCCTGTTGTCTCATCCTCCTTCAAAGTCCAGCCATGCAGGGCCTGTCTCCATCTCCTTGACGACTTCCTGCAGACACCTGGGGTGGTTCTTCAGCCCACTAGAAGCTATCCCTTCTCCAGGCCAGACTTCCTCAGCTCCCTCTGCCTCTTCTCACATGGCAAGTGCTCCAGTTACCCACCATCATGGTGGCCCTCAGCTCATGGTTATGAGTCTCTGTCTGGGACTGGGGACCCAAAAGTGTTTCTTTTCTACAACACTTCCACTTGATGATAAAAATAATCCCAGGAAATGGAAAAGTCCTCTTCAGTGCCTGCTTCCCTGTGGGGAGCCAGCTTCCACAAGCTCTCTCAGTGCTCCTAAAAGGGCTTCCAGATACCTGGTGCAGTAGGATGGGAAGCCACATGCTCTGCAAATACACCTGACTTGTACAGCTGGGGATGGAAAGTTAATTGAGCCACTATGCCAGATTTTTGTCTTTGAGTTGACTGAGAAAGGAGGAAGAAAGGTGAGGTTTTTTCTTTTGCATTTCTTTGTTTTAGCTTAACAGCTGCTTCATTCAGTTGAATTTTATCATTTCTCATCCAATATGATTTTGAAAGTTACAGCTTCTCTGGCTGTTCTGCATGGCTCTAAGCCTTAAGTTTCCTTGTTAAAACTAACTTCATTTTCCAGCTATTGATCTCACCTTCTAAATTTTTCATCCCCTTTTTGAAGCTGCAGCTAAATAGAAATGTTCCTGCCACTGACTGTGATTTTCTCATATGAAAATTAAGCTCAACATTTAGTGGTATGTAAAGGTACTGAAATAAGATCATCATCTGAGAAAAAATAAAAAGCCTTTACCAAGTAGCTTTTATGAAATTATTCTCTGTTTTCCTGTGCAGTAGAGGGCCATAATCTCTCTTGGCCTAGGTGCGGCACTACTCAGATGATAAAGATATTCTGATTCCATATAACTTCTTAATGATTCTGTTTACTCATAGATTCACTTTCAGCAGATTAATGATTGTTTTCTTTCTAGAGAAGATGATTCAGTAATAATACTTTGTGGTAAGAAAGAAAACTTACCAGAGAAAATTGCTAATGTTTAGGTGAAATATTGCACAGGACAGAATTGTAAATTAGTGCCAGATATCTGAAATGCCTAAAATTCAGCTGAATTGTTTGTACATTTACTCTTCTGTGAATGTGGGGAAATTATTTAGAGTCAAGTGGTGATCATTAGTCAACTATAAAGTTAGGAGATAAGAAATACTGACTTCATGGACACTCAGGACTTTGTAATTAATTTTTTCCCATTTTTAATCAGTGTAACCCTAATTATCTACTAGCAAGCCTACTGACCAAACTACTTTATGCAAATTGTTACTGTGCACAGCACCTCAGTTGCAGAGAGGGTATTTGTCATAGAAATGGAGGGACAAGCAAGAATTAGAAAAAAAAAATCCAGAAAATATGTTGTCAGAGACCTATTTCACTGTACTTAGGACAGCTCTTACTTACTGCAGGAAAGTCATAGTCAGCCAGACTTCTAGGCATCTAGTCTAAGCTCTGAAGCCTGATCCAATACCTCCTGGCAGTGGATGATTCAGTGTCCCCATACACAGTGGGGAACCCTAGAGATCTCAATACTTCCCAGAGTGTAGCTCAGGCCAACAGCAGCCAAATGGTGGCAAAGAGCTCAGGCACAATAAATGGAATGGCCCTGAAGCCTGGACATTGTGATATCTGAAGAGTAGCTGGCTGCAGGACATGCTCAGCCCTTGCAGAACCTGGTCCGTGGTTGTGGATGGATGCATAGTCACCTCATGTTTCCAGAGCTTTGGAAGGAGGGGCAGTATCTGCCAGCCCAGAAAAGGGGTCAGAGGGGTGACATTGCTGTTTTTGCTGGATGTCCTCACCTGGGTCAGCCATGGGGCAAGGAAGTGACAGGCACTGCCCTGCAGCTGCAGAGGGAGAGCCTATAACTGGGGCTGAGACACTCAGGGATCAGAGAGATACAGGGCTCTGCTCCCCAAAGTCAGATGGGTGCAAAAGCCATATGGAAATGGCACCAAATAAAATTGCCCTTTGTATTCAAAAACTAGCAGGACTTCATGGCAGGAAGGCTGGCACTACAGCTCTCTGGATTTCAGTTTTCAGCTATCACTTTAACATGGAAGGCACTCTGATACACCAGCGATGGAAAACAGTATAAAGTGAGCAAACAAACAATTATACATCATCTTCATCTGCTATTAAGCATGTTAAACACAGTGAATATTAATATAGCTATTAAGTCCCCATCTAATAATGATCAAAACCTGTCTGACTTCCATCTGTAAGCAATGATACTACAATTCTCTGGCCATCCTTTGATCTTGGATACAATGAGACTTTAAAAAGCAGCAGTGTCCATTCCACACTCAGAAATTTCTTCTCTGATCACAATGTTTCTGTCTGAACAATTCTGCTTTTATGCTGCACTTGCAAACAGAGGTCCTTATTTCTTTCCTCACCTCTTCACATCCTTTGTGACCTAATTCCCAACAAAATTTTTTTCCTTTCAGAATGGTAACTAAGAAAAATTTACAATTTTCCTTCCTTTCTTTTTTTTTCTTTCCCTTTTGATGCCATTGGTGACACGGTGAACTCAGGACTCTGCTCTCAGCACTCTTTTCCTCCCTCTGGCTCAGTTTGTGCCTCCCCTCCCCACCTTCCTGTGCTCCTTCCTTTTTAAACTATTTGGTTTATGAACTCAATGAATATAACTATTCTGTTTAGAAAAAAAAATTACTTTTTCTTTTGATGCACTACCAGTGCTCATTGTACTACCTCTTATTCCATTCCTTCTACAAAAGTCATTGTTAAGCCCCTTTTTCTGAAAGTATATGCTGCCTTTTTTGCTTCAAAAATCACTACTTCAGTGCCTTTTGAGAACTCTTTTATCAGTGCTGGTATCTTTTGTCAACTCCCACCACATTTTCAATCTCCATTTCCCTCAGTATGATCCCTGAAGAGTTATCTTGTATTTTTCTTACCTCCCTTCTCCTCAGTGCTCATTTCACACAGGTTCCCATGTTACAAACAGCACAGTTACTGTAATCCTTCATATATTTGGACAAACTACACATTTTACCTTCTGAGCGTTACTACATTGAAATTTGTTTCATGTCTGCAGTTCCAATTCATAAATGTCATAATTTCTTACTCTGCAGAAACAGGTTATCCTGCAAGTACTTACATTCACAGTCTACTAATCTTTGAACACAGTTTACAGTTTTCCTTGTTTAAAAAAATGCCTATTTTGTGATTTTCCTCATATTTGTGAGGTATTTATTCTCCAAACTGGAGATTCAGCATCGTTCTGACCCATAACTTAGTTTTGTACTATTGTCCTGAGCCAATTAGAGCTCAGCTTTTGAGTATACTAACACTCAAACATTATCTTATTGTTCAGCACATGTGCAATCTGCTCCAGGTCTAAGCACCTGACATATATTCAAATTTAAGTATGAAATTAGGTCCTCAGGTGGATCAGAGTTCATGGGTTCAGCTGCAGAGCTGCGCCTTTATTTTCCTCTGATGTCCTGGGGTTCTACTCAGTGCAGAACCATGTCCATGCAGCACCAAGTTCTCCAGAGCTGGACCTAAAACACAGAATTTTTTGTAATACTCGTGTGGGAACTCTGTGCCTTCTGTGACCTCAAGTGCTGGCATTTAATTTTGGTAAAACCAAATATAATACTGGAAGACATGCCCATCTGCCAATCAGTACACTAAAAAGGATCTGTCTATAGATATATAAAGTCACCTTATCAATCTCCTATAGAATAATTCCCATGTTAATCAACCACCATCCCAAACACTCCCCAAATTAAACCAGATTTTGTACACTACTGTTACAATAACTCTAGCATATATCCTAGGTTGCTTTTCAGCACAGTGGTCTGTTCCTTGTAGCACAGGAGGAAATACAGCTTGAAACATAAATTTGGAAATGAATAGAGCCCAAGTAATTATAAAACCTGATATTGGAATATATTATAGTTATGAAAAGCCTACTAGAGAAATTGGAATAATTTGAAAACTGGTAGGAGAGAGGATATTAAAAGGACAGTGCAGTGCAGAGATCAAATTTACTGATGTGGATATCTGAGCAAACTCAAAAGTGATAGTGCTGCACATGCTAAATGGTTAAAAGAACTTTAACAGGAAATAATTGTGTCTCCTACAAAGCTCTCTCGTTGTCTGCTTACAAAAGCAGATGATTAGTGTCCCTTGAATATCAACTTTTTGCCATACAAAATTGACAAGGAGTGCTTGAGTTTCAGTAAGTCATCCCTAACCCAGGCTCTCTTGCACATTTATCTTATTTACTTGCATTTCCCATGTAGACTGTTTCTGCAAATTTCATGAGGACTTTATAGTTTTTCTCTGGGTCAAGATATTAATTTAATCTTAAGTATGTTTCCTTACTGAAAATGCAAAATAAAAAAGCAACCATGCAGATTCTAAACCCACTTATTTTCTTTGTCTTTTAAAATATCCATGATCTTGCAAAGTATCAAAAGCTAAACTTAATCTTCATGTGTTCAGTTTTATAGCACTACCAAAACAACTGGAGATTGAATAATATAATTAAATTTTAAAAAAAGTCTGGAAACTGATTGCTTAAAAGCAATTTTTGGCTAGCATTTTCAATCCTTTATAAATTTCTAAAAGGAATGGAAAGTGAACCATTTTTGGCAGATTTAAATAATTAAGATACAGATAGACTAAGGGACTAGATACTAACCACTGGTATTTGAAACTCCCAACATGATCATTACAGCCATGCACAGTTGCCCTGTTTGATACTGCAGTTATTGGAGTTACTGAAGTTATTCAGGTTTCCACCAACAAAATATCCCAATACCTGGAGATTTGGTACATCAGAAAGTTAGAAGCTTGACTTCAGCACCTGAATTCAGAAAAACAAGAAGCAACTTTAGTGTTGCAAGAGCCTGCGCGGGCTCCCTCCAGGGTTGGGTTCCAAGCAGTGGGAAGAGTGGCTGCGGCTGTGAGCTGCTTTAAAAGTTTCTTAGGACTCAGCTGAGAGTTTGGGCACAGAGCTCACAGCTGAGTGAGGAGAGATAAGGGCCTGCAAATCTCTTTTGTGGACTTTTTGGACATGCTCCAAACATATGTGGTGTGCGCAGGGCTCACAAGTTTAAAGCTAAGCAGATGCTGAGACATCCGTGGGCCTGGGGACTACACCAATATTTCTGAAAGAGCTGTGGATATTCAATCAAAGAGCAGCAGTGGCCTAGCCCCTACCCATCTGCAGAGATTGCAAGGCAAGCTGAAGAAGCTTGTTAAGAAATGCTTCCAGCAAAACTACACAGAAAAAAATCATTGTAAGGGGGAAAAAAAGGAACACTTCAAACGCAGCCTAAAATGATTATTCTGCAAATAAGTGCTGCCTTCAGTCTCAGTAAAAATACCTGCTTACATAAAGCCAGCTGTTGGGCAGAGCAGTGCATATTTTCACTTGCAAAGCAAGGGGAGAGAATCTTTCAGGTCACACATTGGAGCAGCACAGCACAGCATGTGAGGAATCTGCTTCCCTGCTCCACTTTGGCCATGCTGTCCCCAGAGAGCCTTCCTCCATGCCTCAGGGGACAGCTCAGCCTCACAGAGACCAGCCAGGGAGAGAAGGGCACCCGATCTCTTCTGGCGTTCCTATCCCCTGATCCCCAGCTTGCTACCAGGGCTGGCAGCAGACTTGCTGGCCCCGTGGGGCAGCCACTGTCACAGCACAGCGAGGAGCATGGCAGCAACTGCCGGGCACCCCTCCCAGGCCACATGTACCTTCCTTTGCACCCAACTTCAGTAACAAAAATGGGAACTCAGTTCTTCACAGTAAAGACCCATTTAGGGAATATTTTGTCTAGTTTCTTTGAAAACAAAACATTGATGAAACAATGATGTAAACGCAGACCATCCAGTCTGTACAGCGAATTCCTTCTTTCCTTACCACCATTTTCATTTCTCAGTTTAGGGTCCAGCTGGACTTCAGTATAGCTGGTGTCCTCCGGAGGAGCAAGGCTTTGGGGTTTGCAGTGTCTTTGCATACTGTGTTAGCTCCAGCTGCTCCCTGCTGTCGCCTCAGGAAACCAAGGAAAGGAGGATGCAATGATCCCCCCTTCCCGTGTGTGCAGGCAATGCAGGGCTGGGACACTCCAGACCTGGGCTCTGTTGTCCAGCCTGCTCATGTCCAAAATAAGGGTTCCCAGGTTTAGTAGTTTTATACAGGGGCTGCGGTGCTTCTCCACTGCCATCACAAAGCAGGTCTGCCTTCTCCTGACTACTGCCCGATACAGGAGGAGTTTTAGCACTACCCACCACTCTAATGGACTGGGATTGTGCTGATGTTACATTTCCTTTCCTTAGGCAGTTTCATGTGTGACACTGCCAGCAAGAAAGGCTAAACTCAGTTAGGTGTTGCCAAATCCTGTAGACTGCTAGGTGAGAGGATGCCACTGGTTCCTCTTCCAAGGGCCACCCCAAAGGGACCTGAAGGTCCACGATGCTTACTGGGGATCCATGGATCTCCAGAGGCCATTTACACCAGATGTTTGGGTCCCTCTCAGACTCTCAGGACTCTCCAGTGCCCACTCCAGAGTACTGACAGGCCTACTGGGGCTTCCCCTCTTGCATTCCCTTGTGCCCCATGTTCTTTCACATGTGTGAAGATGGTCTTTTAATCCCATAATTTAAAAATTTATGTTACCATCTCCACTTTGTGCTGAAATGAGAATTTTGGATATGGAAACTATAATTTGGTGGGTATTTAAATTTTACTGGTATTCATGTGTTCAATAAAAATATGTACCTGTTAGAAATGTCTTCATATTTCCACAGTATAGTCATAACTTGCTTCAGATGGGCTGAGATTTATCAGAAAGGATTAAGGAAAAGATCATGCTGTTTCTACAGCTGTTGCCTTATGTCTCTGTTTTCTTCTGATGCCTGGCCATTTACCCCCAAAACTAGAAAAAGCTTCACTTTTTAAGCAACTGAAAATCTTGGGAGTGAGATATAGAAAGATACTGTGCACCCAGTTTTATATTTGAGACATTTCCAGATGATTCTTCTATTTCCATTTAGTAGGTCACTTACAAGGAAAGAATATAAATTATTAATGGAAGAATGGATCTCTTTTTTTCTTTTTTATCACTCCCACTGGGCTCTGATCAGTGGAGTTATACCAGAGATGAACTGTACCACAAGCAGGGTTTTTTTACAGCCTACTTTGTACTAATCAGAATGCATAAGCAAAATGTTAATCAAATTATTTTAGAAGTTGAATCCTAGTGTTCAGGTCGTTTCTAGCTCATTGCTGCCAGGACAGTGTCAACTTTCAGGCTCTTGTCTTTCTTGCCATTCTGAAAGTATATGCACTCTTATAACACAGAGGAAAAGAATAATGTTCATGTATTCACAGTAGAGATTTTGTGTTGTCAAATATCATGCTAGCACAGGTTATTGCACTTAAATAATCAGACCTTCAAATTTTGTCATAATAGCATTACCATGATTATTAGGGAAACATTTTTTTGAGTAAAAACCCACACAGAAATGCCAAACTATGTACTGGGTCTCTCTGAGTTAAGGCCCACTGTATGCAGTGGGACTTGAAATATTGCCAGTAACAAAATTTCTGGCAAATTCAGGTGGAAAAGGATCTGTCTTTTTTATATTATATGCTTCCTTTTCATCTCTATAGTTAAAAATACTGAGTTTGTTTCCAATTATCTTTTATTAAGCTTACATAGCAAATTGGGTTTTTTAATTACAGAAATAGAAATATGAAAAGCAATTTGAAACACAGAATGATTCTTTCTGTCATCAGAGGTGGAAGATAATTGCCACCAAAGTAAAGTATTATTTGTAAAAGACATTAGGAGAGAAAGAGCTTTTCAGAGTCACAAGTGGCAATTACACACTAACCTCTCCAGGAATCTCCATGGCCACTGAACAGCTATCAATGCTTCTGTGAAAAATCCCCTTGTTAATGTATTTCAGCATCTCTTGTTAGCACTAAAATAGGTTATAACCTATTTTACAAAATAAAATACTAGAAAAACACTGGCAAATCTACATATGAAACAGTTGACATCCAGAGGTTTGTGAAAGTCTAATGACTAAGACTCACCACTGCTGTTGACAGGCAAGAAGTGGAGAAAGCATATCTGCAGATAAGTTTTAATTGACAGTTATGTGGTCTCTTCTATAGACCTTTTTGTGTGCAGAAGCAGATAACAATGCCTAAAATACTAACTGTGTGCTTGGAGCTGTGTTTTATGCTACTGCCTTTTGTGGAAGAAGATGATACTGGCAATGGGAAATGTCAGTAAAAGCCACTCTGGAGTAGACACAAATTTTAGATGTTAGTCAGTGGGAAGACGTGTGGTTCAGAAAGTGCAGGGATATATTAGATTACAAGAGTTAGTGCAGGCTAAGTAATGAAAAACATGCAGAATCACAGTCTGCAGTTATGAATCACTTTTCTATCACAACTATCATTTTTATTACCTACAATACTAATTGAGTTTCTTTGCACTTACTTCAGTTCATCTCATTATTAGCAGAAGACATATTAAATTGTGAATCAGAGCCTGTGGTGATCTCATAGAGGTAGGTTCATAATGAAGGAATAAAACCACCCATTTCTGCAGCTATGTTTCATGGAGTAGTCTTCAGCTTCTGAAGCTGACAGGTAAATGTTTACATGCCACAAGAAAATTAGGAAGAAATATGATGTATAGGAACCAGTGATGGTTCTCATACTGCCATGAGCTTATTAGAGCCTTCCTAGATGTGAGCTAGTGGAACCCAGGCAGGACCAGTGCCACAGCCCACTCGGCTGCCTTTTGTCACTTAAAGCCTTGCTAACTGGTGGCATCCTCGGCTCACAGGGCTTATGAGCAGAGTTCCCTGAAAACCTGACATCACCCACTAAGATCCTGAGCTTAGTCAGAATAACAGGTCAGCATCAGTTTTTCTTTTCCACATAGCATAGGGGAATATCTGTTACATGAATTCTGAGCAAAACTGTCTGCGAATTTTGTTTTTTCCATGTGAAAACCACTCTGGCAAATATCCTCTGTGCCATGTTACACGACAAGTTATCAGTTAGCAAATTGATCTATTTTCAAGTCAGCTGCATCAAAGGTCTGTAATAATGATCTGGTCTCTTTTCTCTTTAAAATATTTTGTATGCATTTGTATATATTTGGGTATTATATTTTGAAATTAAAAGGTTATCAGGAAATGCTGTTACTAATTGATTTTGGGGCTAGAAAGTGGGAGTAGCCATGGAATGTTAACACTGGAATATAACCTGCTATCTGAAAGGATTTTGTGTGCAGTGAGCTGTAAAGTTTGGCATGTCTGATAACCAAGATCAGAATTACTTTTTACTTGCAGGTCTGTCCAGTGTGGACAAGGATAGGTTAATCATAAGATTGGTTTATGCAGGTGAGGAGAAAAAGGGATTATGAGCTCCATCAGCACAAAGTGGTGAAGGAACCAAAGAAGGTGACTTAAAACTGTAAAATGTCATTGGTGCCACCAGGTGGACTGAATGGAATGACTGCCAGGGAGAGATTTGGCATGAATAATTATGTAAGCAGCAAAGGAGCAAGAGTCTGGAAATGGGTCAGTTCAGAACTGGAGCATCTCTATAGGTGAAGCAAACAGCCAGAATGGATTAATTGAACTTCAGACTTGAAGGAGAAGAGAAAGCTCTGTGTTTGCCTGTAAGTCTTTGGGGTTTTACCAGTTTTTCTTCCTGCGTTTTCCTGTGTCTTCTGTGTTTTGTTGTAGGATATGTCCTTAGACATCAAAGATGCAACAGGTCTTACCTCTTTAAGTCTGTAAAATTTCCACTAACACTCATTTGCATGGAGCAATAATTGCTTTGGGTTAAAACTCTGTCTCCGAGACAATTGTCTTCTGAACAATTCAGCACTGTCTGATAACTTGCTGTACGAGATAATCCCTATGTTGAGTGTCTGAGCTCTGTTTCCAGTTTGAAACACTGCTCAAGACAGTGGTTGCTCAGTGTCTCCAGTTCTGTTTGAGACAGCTCTCTCACAACAATCCCATGCACTGCTACAGGCTTGAGGAAGAGTGACTGGAAAGTGGCCCAGGCAAAAAGGATCTGGGAGTGCTGCTCAACAGCCAGCTGACCTTGAGCCAGCAGTGTCCCCAGGTGGTCCAGAAAGCCAATGGCATCCTGAACTTCCTCACAGTGTGGCCAGCAGGACCAGGGTAGTGATCATGCACCTGTACTTGGCACTGGTGAGGCCACACCTTGAATCCTGTGCTCAGTTTTGGGCTTTTTGCTACAAGAAAGACCTTGAGACTATGTGAAGGATCTGGAGCACAAGTCTTATGAGATGCTGCTGAGTTGTTTAGCCTGGAGAAAAGGATGCTCAGCAGTGACCTTATCACTCTACAACTTCCTGAAAGGAGGTTATAGTCAGGTGGGGGTCAGACTCTTTTCCCAGGCAACCAGTGACAGGACACAAGACATGGCCTCAAGCTGCACCAAAGGAGGTTCAGGTTGAACATCAGGAAGAATTTCTTCATGGAAAGGGTGGTTAAGAATTGGAATGTGTTCCCAGGGTGGTGATGGAGTCACTGTCCCTGGAAGTGTTCAAGAAATGACTGGATGTGGTACTTAATGCCATGGTTTAGTTGACAATGTGCTGTTCCACCAAAGGTTGGGCTCAATGACCTTGGAGGTCCTTTTCAACTTTAATGATTCTAAAATTCTTAGGCATTAACCTTTTATTCTGGGAAGTATTTACATACTGTGAGCAAATAATTTCTCTTTCCTCTTTGATAAAGCTAACCATAGCAATCTCTTTAAACTTGATATTATTAGGCCTATTCTCCAGCCTCTAATCATATTTGAAGCCACCTGAATTTTTTCAGTGTTTGTTGTTTGTTCAGTGTTTGCCCTAGGACTATTCACATGTATTTGATGAATTTATAGAGGGAAAGTCCCTTCTCAGCTTCCATTCTCAGCTTCCATTCTCCTAAGTTGAAGAAGCTGAGCTCTCATCTTCTAAAGCAGACTTTTCACTCCTCCATCCTACTAGTTTTTAATGCACCTCATCAACTCAAAAATCCCCTATCTTGACCAGGAGTGACAAGGAACACACAGGCACATTTTATTCATCATCTTTCCCCCATGTCAGTGATTTTTTTCTTACAGAAGGCTATGAGGTTTTTTGGGTTTGTTTAGTTTAGTTTTGTGGTTTTTTCAGGGGCTGCTAAATACTAATATTTGTGCCTCTGTGCCATATAATTATTTCCCAGTCTGAACTTTATAGTGTTTCTCTGTCTTTGACAGTAAATAAGTTCTGGAATATTCAAGGAATGTCTTTTTCAGTCATTCCCTTGTTGTCCATATCTGCTACCTGGTATGTAGTGATAACCAGCAATACAAGTGTGCTGTGTGTGCCAGCAAGCCCTGTTGGCACTTTGGATGGATGTGCTTGAGAATGAATAAGACAGAACAGGCTTCTGCAGGGACCTGAGAAACCTCTCTTCAGTTGTCATTTGTAGCTAAATAGACACAACCCTATCTCCAAAAGAATACCTCATAGTCATATTTGTTCTCTCTCTTAGAAACCATAAACTAATTCTTGCTTTTCAGCTCTGGTTATTCACTGAAAGAGGGATCATTTGCTCAAGGACTGAAAACCTTAAGTCACCTTAGAACTCTAGAGATCTGAGCCCAATGCTCCTCATAGGCACAAAGAAACCTTTTTCTTAGGGATCAGCAATGGCTCAGAATAGTTAAAAAGATTGAAACATACACAGGAAGTTTATTCCTTGCAGTAGCCTTTTTCCAGCCCTCTGCATTTGAAGGCAGACAACTTGTTATTCAGAGAATTAGTGCCACGGGATGTGGCTGTTGGATAGTCAAGGTCATTTTGAAATGTGTTTGTTGCCAATTGAAGCACACTAAAGCATACATGGTGCAAAGTTGAGATCATTTAGTGTGACTTCACAGAGTGCACACATAAAGGAATCAGTTTAGCTTTTGGCCTCTCTGCATTTAACTGACTGGTAGCTACTTACCCAAACAATAAGAGCATCAGCAATAAAATGATTCTATGTTCAGCTGGATTTCATTGAAGAGAAAATGAAAGTCCTGACAAAGAAAGAGGAGAGACAAGACTTTGTTTTACCATTTTGTTGACTTTTCTAAATAAAAAGAATAAATTGTAATAATATAATAAAACAATTTTTCAAGTGAACATCTCTGTAAGTATTGCAGTAGACAAAATGTTCTAAAGGCTGTAAGATTAAAAAAATCTTATTAAACAAATAAGAAGATGGCATCTTATATGACTCAAAGTCTCAGCCTCATGTGGCAAAATGATGCCTAAAGAATCATGCTCAGCAAGCAAAAGGGCACACTTCTGCACCTGTATTTTCAAACATCCTATAGTCTGACTTAGAAAGAACCCCTGCTGTGTAAGATCTAGGCTCGATGCAAGACTAGCCACTGAGATCAATACAGACACTCAGAACTTGCAATACTGATAGGCTATTACAGCAATTCTAAAATCAATGGTATATTTAACAAGGTACTAATGTAACTCCATCAGATCAAGATAGTGAGCCAGTCAAACAGGCTTGTGACAGATTTTTGCAGAAGTATTTTCAATTACTGTGTATTTTTGAGAAAAGGATGAACAGCAGTCTTCTTTGTGCATGGCATCCTAAACAACACCCCAGCCCCAGCAGCCTTGGTGTACTAAGGCTGCTGTGCTTGAACCAGCCCAACTGCTAAGCCAGTCCTATGTAGCAGTGGTTCATCAGGGCAGCACACTACCTACACCCAGCACCCAGTGTTATTGTTCTAGCACACTGACAGGAGATGTACCCTAGATAAAAAAGCAATGCTCAGAGCAACCTCTTCAGCTGCAGCCAATTATTTAAACTCCCATAGAGCGACCTATATAGGATATTACTCAAAGGTCACTTTAACTTAATGTAGGCCAGTAAACTATCCCTTCTTAACATCTAGTACACACAGCAGATGCCATGGCAGCAATACTGATGGAAAATTCTTTCCCTGTATGGAAACATGTGACCCGCAACTGCAAATTTTGATCCCAAAGTGAGAAAAGGGGTTGAGAGAACAGGAATGACATTACTATAATTCTCATCTCGTTCATTCAGTCTCAGCCAGTGACCAGATGCCAGCTCTCTACAACAAAGGCAGTATAAGAAGTTCCCATTTTCTTCATTGTCCCTCACTGCAATTTTCTGCACCCAGTTGTGCAAGTATCTGTTGGGAAAATATTCTGAAGTGGGCCAGTCATGTGACTGTGTATTTAAAAACAAGAGTAGCAAATAAAACAATTATCTCTCAAAAGTAATTAACCTTGATCCTATTGCACAAGTGGTTTGGACCATGGTCAACAGGCAGTTGTATTAGTGAGACAGGTGGGGTGTGAAAAGCCTTGCATGACAAGAGAAAATCTGCATGGAACTATGCCCTGAAAAAGCATGTGATGATCATCGTCTTAGTCCCAGAGACCTTGCTTTTGGAAACCTCATAAATCCGTCCTCTCTTCCACCCTGTTCAGCTGCTAACAGAAGGTGTTGGAGGATGCCTTTATGGTACAAATTAAGATGTAAGCAGGGGACCAGGGAAACCTTTGATTCACATACACATTAGAAACAGAATTAGTTTTGATGAAGCTAAAGGAACTTTATCGCTAAAGAAGAGAATAGGGGGAGGGGGTAGTTAAATTTCCAACGTTTTTTCTCGCCTTTGGAGGGGGGTGGGGGTCTTGGGCATGTGGGCAGACCCAGGCCAGACCGTGACCCCCCCTATAGCACTAACCAATAGGAATGGGGGCAGGGACCTTTCGGCCAGGTAAGGGTATAAAAACCTCTGTTTCTTGCTGGCCTGTGTCTGTCACCTAGGCCAGAGGGACACACCCAATTCAGCTGAATTTGTTAAATTAAAGTTTAGTTTTGCTTCAACGACCTTGTCCCCTCTAAGTTTTATTGGTAAGTGTGAGCATTTTCTCACGTACAGGAATCTTTATTAAGTTTTCTAACCTATGGAAACTGTTACTCCAAATGTTTTTGTGATGTGGCACTTGCATACAGGAATTTGAGACTTCAGAGAGAAAAGAGAGAAGAATTTAAGAAAAAAAAAGCAAAAACATAGATGCAGCTTGCAATGGTTACTTCACACTTCTTACAATAGAATAATATAAAGGTTTGGTTTGGAAGGAACCTTGAAGATCATATAGTCCAACGTTCCTGCCATGGGCAGAGGTATCTTCCACTAGATCAGGTTACTCAGAGCCCAATCCACCAATCCAAGTGGGTCTTGAACACCTCCAGGGATGGTGCATCCACAGCCTCCCTGATCAAACTGTACCGGTGGCTCACCAGCTTCACAGTCATTAATTTCTTCCCAATATCTAAACTAGACCTTCTGTCTTTCATTGTAAGGCCATTCCCCCTGGTCCTATCACTAAGAACTGAGAGTAAAGCAGCCAGGTAAAAGGTTAAAGCACTTGGGCTCCACATCTCCTACCAGGTCAGTATCTGGAACTGCAGGATTGAACACAGCTTGCTTAGAGGCAGATTTTCTTCTTTTTCACTCATCCATCTTACTTTCCTCCTCTCCTTTCTCCCTGATCCTAGTAATTTTTATCTGTTCTCTGAATTCTGCTGCTTTCATTTGAAATGTTTAAAATTCATTAATCTAGTAATTTTTTAACATTTTTAGGTTTCTCCTGGAAACATTTAATGGGATCAGAGCTTAGTCTTCTGAATATTTGACCCTGCACAAAGTAGAGTACACTGCTACATGGAAGGGATGGTGGGCATCATCACATTTAAACCATGATGCTGCATGAAGGCATTTACTGGGTACCTAAAATCCGGTTCTTTTCAGGTGAGGTTCTGAAGATATTTTCAATGGTATATCATGCTTCAGTCAGTAGTCATCCAGAGTAATATTAAATTGTGATCAAATTCTTTGGGTCTTGATTTCAAAAATCTGGAATTATCTACTTGCTGCCAATAATTAGACACACTTCTGAAAAATAAGCTCTTTCTACTTGGCTGCTAATACTGAGTATTAGCATACTCTTAATTCTTGGTACAAAGTGTTTCTTTAAGACTGTTTTTTATAACGAATTCATCTACAATTATAAATCAAATAGCATTACAATTAAAAGTCATACTTGGCCTTTATTATCTTGTGAAAGTTTGCGTGAAATTGGAGCCTTGCTGTGGGCTTTTTTTACATGATTGAACCTTTTCACAAATCCCTCTTAATTAAAATATGTAACAGCTTCTTATAAAAAGAGCACAAATCCATCAAAATGAGTAACACCCCAGATTGTCACTGAATTGTTGCATCTGTGTTTCATTGTCACCTACATAGAGATCTGGAAAGTAATGCAGAGGTGTAGATGACATTTCATGCCTTCATCACTGATGTCATTACAGACTCCCAGCTCTCTTCCACCTATTCTCCTTCAGGACAGCAGAATCAGTAGTTCCTTTGGACCACAAGAGCCATTTGCAGCTCAGCAATAACATCTTTCTACTAAACTATTGTTTTACCTGGTCTTTACCATTAAGAGTGTTGATGCCTGCATTAATATACCCCTTTTCTTCCACACAGCCCTATGAATCATCTATCAAATTTATTTCTACTCAAATTGAAAAATACATAGTCCACTTCCTAGGACAAGTTGTCTTTATCTCTTCTATCACAGTACTACTTCATTTCAGAGCAAATTTACTTTTATTGAGTCATAGGCTCCAACCTTCTCAGATTTGTCTGGATCATAGCATGGTACATTAAGCCTATGACAAAATAAGAACTAACTTTTTGTGGCTGTGGGAAATTCATAATGTATTGTAGGCTGAAGTAATTGGGTGATCCTACTGGGACATTCTCATTGTCACTGCAGGATTTGAAGTGGCAGGTGTTTAGGTGTGATGCAGATTCATCCTATCATGTCTGTGCTGCCTAACAGCATGAAGGCAAATCCAAAGCTTCCAGAAGCCTGTAAAACTCTGATAATTCTGCTAAGATTTATTGCAATGGTTCAAGAGAGATACAAGAAAGTTCCACAATCATATTATTAAAAAACAAAACGAAACAAAAAACAACAAAAAAACCCACTATATTTTTTTTTAAGATAAGCAAGTCCACCTGGGGGGAGGAAAGTCTATAATTCACCTTAAGTACTATCCAAGTGAAAACTAATTCCTTTCAGATGCAGGGTCAAGTTTTATGTGGAGTTCTCTTGACCTGTAATCAGTTTGACTATGAATAAACATATGTACTCTAAGGAACCATGGAGTGAAGATAAAATATTATTCCTAACACATCCAGTCCAACTCTCTTGGAGGTCTGTGGAAAGATTGCCATTGATTTTGATGGGATTTGGATGTAATTCTGTCATTCAACACAGGTGTCTTTATTCAGGACATTTTGGTTCTCTCAGTGTCATAAAAAAATGCAGCCCACATTATCATCAGAAGAAACCAGAAAAGCATGGTACTTCTGAAAATTAAGCTAACAAATCTTTTAGAAAAAAGATGTGTTACCTCCAAATGAGTCCTTCTCTGCTGGTGATGAACATCAGTTCAAGTGCTAGTTTAAATTGGAAAAGGGTTTTCAGCTCAGCTGGAAAAGAACAGGCAGAGATTTTATGAAGCTGGAGGTCACTGCTTTTGTCCTTCCATGAGTGGCACTATTTTAACAGGTGAGTTCTGGGGCGCTCATTGATGACAGCCATCACTAAGCAATGGATCCACTTCCTAAAGCAGAGGGAATAAAAACACATAATTGTGGTTTGCAATGGTCACTGCATTAACAAAAGAGTTCCCTATTTCAGTGATTTCTATAACTACCAACAAAATGTCCCAAATGGCTGTTTCTCAGGTGCACCAGCTATAAATCTGAATTCATTTCATGGCACTGAGATCCATGGGCTACATTCTTCCTGGTGCATGACAAACAGGGCCATAAAAAAATTTAAATCATATTTCTGATTGTTAGAGCTTTGAAAAAGGCAAAAAGAAAAAAGAAAATATAATTTTCCATGCCTCAAAGTATTTGAATTTCAACTTCTGGCTGGAAGAGACGCTAGAAGGAAGCTGTAGGGCCTTTGAGGCAAGGCTAGAAGCAGATGTTTAAATCAGATTGAATAAGACAGTCATGCTGATCTGCTCTGACCATAACATCATTGGACAGTAGATCAATGGCTGAGCATAACTTTGGCACTCTATATAGCCTGTTGATAATTTTCTGTTACAAAAAATTTGAGTCAGAAAACAGTCTGAAAATGAAAGTAAAATTCCTTGTGGAAAATAGTCAATATCAATTATTCTTTCCACTGAGCAGAAGGAAGGACCCCACAGACTCCTGTCAGTCAGACTGGATTCCACTGGAATATTTGTGGTTTTCAGCTGGCTTATCCTCAGCCCCCAGCAGGGCAGACTCCCTGGGCCTGTATTCCAGCCATCAGTCCCTACACATCATTTGAGGCATACAACCAGAGGACGCAGGGATGACGGCGATCCCCTGGCCCAGCAGCCCAGGTGTCATGTCCCACCTGGGCCATGCAGGACAGCCTATCAGCTCAGTGCAACGCCAGTTCTTAGTGGCACTGACAGCCCCTGTCATCCTTCCCGTTTTCCAGCTGCAAGCCAGACACTTCCTGACTAGCATTGGCCACTGAGGATCATTCTTTCTCTAGGAGTTTAGATTGGCTAAGTAGAAGCTCATTCTCCTGTCCTTAGGATAACCAAAAATGATGGAGCCAGTTACTCTGAAACTGCTCTTAGGAAAGGGTAGGAAAATCTAAAAGAAAATCTGTATACCAAATTCAAGGAGAGCAATTCTGCTGCCTGAGAAAACAGTTGGACAGAAATGAAGGGAAATGAAGCATTCTTCACACATGACTGTTCCATCAGCATGTCCCAGCAGAGAAGTTGCCAGCCACTCCCAGCCCTTCTGTTGAGGACACTTTCACCCAGCCTCATGTCCTCCATTTGTACTCTTGGAAAAGGATGGGGGTGGAGGGCATCCTGGTTTCTTTTACAACCCAGATCCACCTCTGGGTATAACTGAAATTCAGAACTCTCCCTGTTTTTTTCTTTATTACCTCAAGCACAAACACCTCTACCTCCCTCGCACAAAACCATTGCCTGTTACAGCCACTGTGCCCAGGAAAAGCCACTTGCAACTGATCATGGCTGATCAGAACCAACCACACCCAGGAAAACCTTAGAGTATTAACTTACCCTAAGAACATGTCCAGGGATGTTATGCAAAGGCAGGAATTAACTTTTTCACATGTAAATTTAAAGTTCTACATAAACATCTGTGCTGCTTTAAAGGTAAACACACAGGAGAAATGAATTCAACACAAAAGAGATTATAAGTCAGAGTTACAATTTAATAACAATATTACAATAAATACAATGGCACAAAGAGAAATTGGTTTTAACCCACAAAACCCAGTATGACCCAGCACCCTGGGGTACAAACCCCATGTGGTTACCCCAAGTCCAAAGTAGAAGGAAGCGAGAAACCTGTTGGTGCAGATGATGGTCCCAGACTGGTCTAGAGTGGTGGTAGCAGTCTGGTTGAAAGTGATGGCCTCCTCCTGTTGAGGTTCTGCTGCTCCTCTGGATCTGATGAGTGGTTCCTGAGGTCTTCTTACCCCAAGACATGCACCCCCAGGTCTAGGTGGGAGCACCCAGTTCCTCCCCCAGAGTGGGGAGTCACACAATGGGTGATCTGACTCTGCGAGTCATGGGCTATTTTGGAACCGCTGATGGCCCATTAGCAGACACGCCCCCTCAGGCTGGGTGTGAAGGAGCTAACGACTCCCTGGAAGGGAGTTATCACAGCTCTTATCTCACAGATGTCTTTCATACCCAGTTCACACCCTGAGGGGTCAGGTGTGCCTTGGACTGCTGCAAATGGTCCAATGTTCTTGGGAAATGAATAGAGGGGTGTAGAATATATAGCTTTGATCACCCCCACACAGTGATAAACTGGTCCCACCTGCTGAACTAGGACAACATCCTCCTTGTCAATCATATTTAAAAGGATGTCACAACTAGACTGTTATATGTGGTTTATTACCGATCACCAGTTTAGATAGGATGTTAACCACTTCTGAGAGGGCAATGAATCTGGGATCCTCACATCAGCCTCCCTCCTAAAAGCTTGAATTTAAAGGTTCACTTTGAGCACAATCAACTGGAATACTTCAATATATTCCAGGAATACTTCAATTTGAAAGCCATGTGCTTTCAGCTCACTAGAATGAAACACTGTAATATTTCACTGGCCCATTTTTAACATTTTCACTTGAGGCTTTTGTCACAGTTCTGAATACAGGTTTTCAAAATATCAAAAATATGATAGCAGGATGGCAGTTAAATTTCCTGGACTCTGAAAGCAGACACTCACAGGTTGAGTCTTCTAGGAAGCACCTTTTGGACCACACATGAGTGAAAGATATGCAGCTGACTCAAGTCATGGAAGCAAATCTGCAGCTAAGCTGTCTGAAGCAGTTGAGAGAAGAAAGACTTTTAGTCATCCAGGCTGGGAGATTATGGCATTTGGTTTTCACAAGGCAGAGTAACACCAGCATTGTTTGCCACTGAAAAATTATATATACAGTCTGTTGAGATGAAATAATGTACTTTAATTCATTAAGTTTAGAAGAGCCAAAGGGTTAGTTTTTAAATAGCATTGTCTGTTGCCTGGAAGTTTTCACTGCAGAGTGTAAGGCACAGCAGTAAATGTAGTCACTCTCCAGAGCCTGAAAGCTAAAGTGGCTGTGCTGACATACGGAATAGTGAATAATACAATTAAAGTAGTCTGCTCTTCTTCTAATATGAGCTTAGAGATGTCAGTGCTAGTACTCTTCAGAGTAATAACATTGTGCATTATTAAAGACAAGATTTCAACAGCTGTTTAATGTTAATACAAGACCCCTGAACACATTCTGAGAAGCTCCATGTCAGTCCAATACAGGCACTGCAATTTTAACTTACATCACAATTACTGCCTTCTCTTACACTCTGAAAGTTTATTTCCTGTTTTGTCAGGCAATCATTACACTTAAAAAAAAAAAAATTGAATGTTCAGAAAAAGCTACTCACAGGTCTCCATATCCCTATCTGCAGAAAAAAGAATTTACTTTAGAGGCAGCTAAATCTCTGCACCCTTCCTTGAGCCTTGGCATTCATGCCTCATCTTACCCATCTTCATTTTGCCTTGAATGAATTCCTCTGTTTCTGTTTTCCAAGACCAAGCAATACTGGCAGCAGCTGTGATTCGTAAAGAGCCCCATGAAGGATCTGAGTTTAAATTCTATCTGTTCACACACTGTGTGCTAGCATATGTTATAAGCAACTATAAATTGTGTACAGATGTGTTCTGGAATTCCAGTGAAGCCAAGCTAACAACATTGAATAACAACTCATGTGCTTTGTAATTATACATAATGAATGTGCTGTCATATAAGAGAGTCCATCTCTGTGGCAGGATTTATCCACTGGCTCTGGAAGCAAGGAGTAAGAATTATGGTGTGAATTTTTAAACGGGGTTTTATACAAGATATGCAAAGCAAAGAGAGAAGACTGATTTCTGGGGAACGTTTTATGTAAGAGATTCTGATTAAATGTGCACAGAATCCAATACTTAAAAAAAAAAAGAAAGGATTTGTTTAGAATATATTTTTAAAGTATAAAGATAAAAAACATTTACACATAAGTAAAAAGAGAAAGTATGCAAAGATTTTCCTGGAAAAGTAAAGTGGGGGGCACAGCCTGCAGGCAGAGAAAGATCACTCTAACAATCATGAAGAGCAGGGCTAAAGGGAGATAAGCATCCTTGAAGTACCTTGTGCATATTCTGTGCCGCACTCTTGTGCATATTCTGAGCCATACTCTTGTGCAAATCTGATGATTTTCATCAAGAGAAGATGAACATGTTTCTTTCTGTAAATTAGAGTTTGGTCAATAACACTGGGAATATTGACTATGTCGTCTGTTGCAGGGACAGGGCAGTCACAGAAAATTGTCTCGAAGAAATGAAACCCTCCAACACTACCTTTTAAGTGCTGGTGAGAAAGGCATTACTCTATTCTGACCAGGATACATAGCAAGTCATTCCATCTATGTATGTCACTTTCAAGAGTTTTCACGTATTCATACATTTTTAGCAAACCAAGGAATTAAGGTTTGCTGGTTTCAAGTTACACAGTTCTCTTCATTAATTAGTATTCTATCTTCTATTGGTTATTGACCTCTTGTCATTATTACTAATTGGTCCATATTCTTTGGTTCTCATATCATTCTTCCTCAGAGAGTCTCCAGCTTTCTGGGGTAATGTCTTTGTTAATCTTCTCTGCATCTTCTGGTTACTTTCAACATGTAAATTTTAAGATCTCAGATATCCAATCTTCACCTACCTCAGGCTTTGTTTATTGAAGCTTATTGGGTATAGTCCAGCATAAAGATGAAATCAACAGCAAAAAGTCTTTGAAGAGAAACGCAGCCACCCACTGGAAAAAAGTAGACAAACCCAAGACCATCTAAAATAATCAATTAAAAAGTTACTTGAAACTGTTAAAAACTAGGAGTTATATAATTTCCAACACCTTCATTGCACACATACCATATCCATGGGTCCAACAGAACAGCAGCACTGCTTTGTTTCTCTTCTGGCCAGTGGCAAACACCAAGCAGATACAGACAGCCTGCCTAGAAGAAACAAGTCTTCTTTCAGCTGTGTGGACAAAGCAGCAGAGGAAAAAGAAAGGCCTGAACACATGCTCAAAATGTGAGCATAGGTTAGATAGCAGCTGGCAGAAGATGGGACTTCTGTGTCCTCTCCCACTCAGAGCCCTCAGGAAAGGCATCTCAACATGTGTTTTAAGATAATCTAAATCGAGGTTGCTCTGGTCCCACTATCCTGCCCATTTCCAGCTTTTTATATCCTTCTCCTCTGTGACTTTAGCACAGGCACTTATTTGATTGCATAGTGTAGTGGTTCACAGAGCTAGAAAAACTCAAAACTTACCATTAAATTAAATTATTAGCTTTCAGCCAGGTCAGTTCCCTGAATGGGATCCAAGTGAAGTCAGAATAATGCCAAGGCTCATGTAAGAGTGGAGGTGGAGAATGTGCAGCCTTGGTCCACAGGGAAGGTACAGGTTACAATTACCTAGCCCTAGATTACCTTCAGCTGCTCTGGAAGGACACTTTGATGCCACTCAGAAAAATATCACAAGCTTCTTTGCAACTCCATAGATACAATTTTACTCCTTCTAGCTAATAGAGAGAGAGACCTTTTCTTATATACTAAGAAGTTTTGTGGTTCCTCTTCCTCAGGTTGCATTACTGATGGAAAGAGGGCTTGTAGGTTTAATGAGAGTACTCCCCAGCAGACAGTAGTGGCAAATCATTAGTGAACAGCATCAGCTCTGACAGAGCCACAGCTTTCAAGATTCATCCAGCATTTGAAAGTGATTTGCTACATCAAAGCTGAAAAAATATATTAATAAATTAAAGGAAAAAAAACTCCATTAAAGTTTGATTATATCTTGCATTTTTGTTATTCACCTTACTTTTTGGTATAGATCTTCTTTCTACTTGTATTACACATTCCAGTGCATTTCTCCATGCACACAGTATTTGCATCATTTGGCAGAGACATGAAAACCTAAATGATTATCAGACTGTGCTGGAGAGGATCTGTTAACAGAAAACACAGGCAGTTAAATCACATCATATTATATCAGCAACATTCTTAACCCTGAAGCATGGCATCTTATTTTTTATGGACTATTTACTCTTGACTCTTTGGACTCCTTATATCTCATGAGCCTGATTAGCCACATATTTGATGGTTACATTTCTCATCTCTTAAACTCCTTGTATTAATCCAGCAGGTCATTTTACTGACCCACTTTGTCCAGACTTGTGATACTGCTTAGTACCTTCAGAGTCTGCCTGACAATGTTGATATAGCTTAACACTGGCTGGTCTCAGGCTGTCCTCTGCCACAAACAAGAAGATGAATACTCCTATCCCTTATCTGGGAGGAACAGCCACAGCTGTACTTCCTAGCTCAATTTTAACTGTATATTTCTGAAAGATTAAGTGCTATACACAAATTCAAAGTGAATCTTTTGAAAAAATATCTATGGAAAACATGTAAAAGTGCAGAAGAACTAACACCAGGAAGGGCCATGGCTCAAAAATCCCAGGTAACATCAACTTGTCTGCCTACAGACTGTGCCAGTCAATGAGCAACATAGATTTCCACTATTTTGTTGTCCTGCTGCCTTTTTTGCATTGGATGCTATACTCTTTGCTTAAAAATTCTATTAGGACAGACTATATTTTACTGCATTATATAGCAATGTTTCCTGATTTTCTGGAAGAACTGGTCTGAATTACATGGCATTATGCCATATAATGATGGTTAGATGGCAAAGATTTTAGGCCAGGATAAACTACAGTAGAGGAAGAGGACTTGGTGATAAGTTATGACCAGAGGAACTTTTGCAAGGGATAGCATTTCATCTGAGTGTCTTAAACTTCATCTTAATAGCATATTATAGTGTTGGCCAATTGAGTTCAGTGGCAATGTGCAGGACTTCACAAAGGGCCTGCCGTCAGCTTTTAGATCTGAGTTATCATGGTAGAACTGGTATCAAATACACAGCACACAGGCTAACTTGATAAGAAAGGAAAATGTGATAAGAGGGAAAATATGGTAAGAAGGAAAATATGAAGGTAGTGTGTCATACATACAGAAGAATCCTGGCCTCAATAACAACAACCAAACAGCTGTTGTTACTGGGTCTACCCATTTTAATAATTGTAGAAGAAAAACAGAACAAGAGGAGTAGCTTCATCCCAGAGGATATGTGTTGCTACACCAGAGAGCAGTTAACTACATTGTTAGCTGTTAAGATTTAACATGCTCCACTGCATTGCCAACCCAGCATTCCCTACTTAACAGATAAGGAATTAGTTTGGTGATTAAATTATTTCCATTAAATGCTCCCCTCTTTCAGCTATGCTAGTTCTCCTTTTGTTGTTTTATTTGTCCCCATTTCCAGGCCACTGCATTTCCAAAAAGCAGGCTTCAGAAGCATTATCTCATTAAGGAAACAATTAGTTTGGAAATTTTAACATATCTGGGGCCTTACTGGGGTCTTATTGGTATCTGGTATTCTTCTGTCAGTTTGTTTCAGAAGGTTTTGCATGCTTTCCTGCCATTTTAATTGATTGCTTTGGTTTATTAGGAGAAGCACAGTCACAATTGCCAGGACCAATGCCCAAGTACTAGACCACCTTGTGCTGATATGCAATAATGCAGCTCCAAATGCAGCACCCTGGATTTCAGAGGCAGGGAGAGAACTGCTTGGGAATTTTTGCTGGGGGGAGTGGGGAGGAATGATTGTCTTGCCTAAGAACAAGCAAGTTCAAACTCAAAAAGGTGTAATAAGCACAGTCGTTAACTTTCAGAGGTCGGTCATGTCTGTGTAAGGACTTTGGCATGGTCTCCCCACTGCAGCAGGGAGACAGTGTTGCCTTGTGCAAAAAATCAGGCAGGAGTGTGACTTTGCTTTTCTCCTTCATGATACCATTGGCCCATACCTGTCCTTGTAACTAAGAAACCCTAGAAGCTTTAATTGGGATTCATCCCTACACGATGCACGTGGTCTTTTTGTCTCCTTCCGTTTCAATATTGAACCAAGTTGCACAGACAAAATCTGGCCCCGTGGTATAACTCAAGGTGAACAGCTGAAGCATTCAGATAATCATTCTCTGAATGAGCTTGCAGAGGGTAAGTAGCTAGATTAGAAGAGTACAGGTGGGAGAGAGATAAATCCCATGATCAGAGGCATTTACAACAAGCTATGAGACTGCTTTGTGCTGTTTGTTGCTTTAGGCTGAGATTTTTAAATCCCAGTCTTTGTTGTTTTCCCAGCTTTGTTTGCTCAAGGCAAAGTGATTGTCAAATACCTCACACAGAGCCCCCTAATTCTGACTGGGACAGCCTGTAATATACAACTTTAATGAGACAAAATACTAGCATGCAGAAATACGTGATTCTGGTCTTACTGCTGCTGGTATTTCACTAATTTTAACAAAGGGATGGTGTTTTCAGTATGCTGTTTCCCTGTAGTTTCAGTCCATATGACAAAGCATAGCATGATGTATGATAAAGGCCACATTCCATCAGATTTGCTCCCCTGCAGATGTGCCCTGTCAGACATGACCAGCCCCCAAACAGCCACAGAAACCAAGTACTGTATTTTCCTGGTTCTGAAGGCAGCATCATAGCTGGTTAAGCAAATTTCTTTTGATTGCCATGACTGAAGGGAAGCAATTTCTGAAACCTGGCTTGTAATGTAACTATCTCTGTCTGGCTTTTGGATGCCAGCTATTTTTACTATTTTTATGTTCTAACTACAGACTTTATTGTTACAGTCCCAGCTTCTGTATGCTCAGAAGTAAAGGGTTACTGCTGAGTCGAACGCCGAGTGCAGCTCAGGTAATGCAATTGTAGGATAGATGCGCCCCCTCGTGTACCAACTCCGAAGTGTTTGCAGAGCCCAGCACTGGACATCAGGGCAACTCTCTAGAGACTTGGAGATTCTCTTTTTTTTTTAAACAAAAATTTGTCTCTGTCAAAACTCTCTTTCAATCTTCCAGAATGTATTGATAATTTTTAATTTGAAAGAAATGGAGAGGCTTAGACTTGAAAAACAACAGTAAAAATAGAGAGGCTGGGTGTCGTCCCCTCACCCCAACTTTTTTTTTCTATTTATGTAGGGAACCCGAGTCACAAGAAACAAATGAATACACTCCCCAAGAGCTTTTTGCTATTCCCAGGAATGGGCTGATAAGATTTTTAGGTACATCCACCTTTCATGATATCAGTACAGTTCCTGTCAAATAGAGCAAGATAAAGAAATGTTTCAAGATAACAATCACCTTTGCATAAACTTCTTTGAAGAAGTGGGGCACCAGATGTTCATATTTTAATTTCAGGGAATCACTTGAATTAAGCCGGAATCACTGCAAAAACTTTTATTTTTACTTACTTTAATTCTGACACCATCATTGCTGCATCAATTCATCAAAATCATTGAAGCAAAATGGTGGTCATCAGTACCTGTGTCTAACAATGAAAATTACTGTGTCTTTCAAGAGTTTGCTGTGTTTCTTCCTAAATTATGAGAGCATACTAGTAAATTGTAAGGTGCTCACATGACAGAGCTGTAATACAGGAATCTCTAACTGGCCAAGACAGCGTCTTTGTTGACAAGGAAAAGGTCCTGAAGATAATTCTGATTCAAATGGCAGAAGAGTTATGTCAGCTATTTCTTTATATTATCCCTCAGCAATGCCATGGAGTGGGAAGGGGAGGTATTCCTATTGCCCATTTTTGTGTAACTGACAGTCCATCTCAGGTCTTGGTGTGTCTCTTTCCCAATAACTGGGAGCAAGACATAGGCTGGAGGCTGTCTCTATCTTTGTCTTTTCATGGTCCTTGAGAGCAGCTTAAAGAGATCCTCTGAGTAATGCAGGCAGTAAGCTAGCTGTACCTCTTTGGGTGACAACATAGCTGCATCAAAAAATATGCTTTGCCTTCCCTCCTTCTTTCTACTGCTATCCAAGGCAATCAAATTGTTGGTATCTTTATTTGACATTGGACTGCTTTCCTTTCAGTGGATTATTCAGAGAGATTAATTTTTGTCTATTCTTGTTTTCCTTTTTTTTTATCTTCTACCAAAAAAAGGAGTGGTATTTCTGTCTTTGGTTAGTTTTCAGGCTTTTTCTCTTCATCTCTTATTGTAGGTAAGGAAATTCTAGATGTATTTTGTTTGCATTGATCTATTTTGCCTAGTCACCATAAATTTCAATCTTTTTCCTCTGCTGCATTTGTTCCATCAGTTGTCTTAACTGGCAGTTTCTTTAATAGTCCTTGTTCACGTATGAGATTTTCATAGCTTTGAGCTACTTCATTTCTCTAGAGAGAAAATTAATTTGCACTTTAAACACAAGCAACACTTAGTCTCCATTCAGGCACTGGCAGCTTTTATGCTGTGGGCTCCCTCAGATCTATCAGGTTTGTTGTTGGGTTTTTTTACCCCAATTTGTTTCTTTCCTTTAATAAAAAAGAATCTTGTTGCTGAAACCTAGTTTCAAATCTTGAAATTACACTTTCTTTCACTCAGGCTAACCAAGAAGGAAAACTACCAATTACTTTTGAAGTTAAAATCACTTCCTTTTCAATAAACCAGAAGATGCTGTATCACTATCTCATTTGGTAGCTCCTGTTAGTATGCCTTAAAAGCCAGAGGAAAAAAAGCTTATGAAGATGACTCTATAAAAGTGGAGATTGACATTTGTACTATTACTAAATTCTCAAAAATATTTACTGTACACTGTAAAGTTATCAAATAATATGACACAATAGGAAGGGACCAAAATTGTATTTGACAAAGTATCCAGGAGTACACAATCGTTTTCCCAGTTATTTTTTGAACTGGATTTAAAACATAGCTGGTAGTATTTATTAGTCTCCAAGACTTTGTTCAAGACACATGGTAGGATGCAGGATGCCAGTATTATACTATTTGAAACCAAACTTCTATTTATGGTAGCTGCATTAATCCATAGATATCATCTATATGGACCTTGGATGAGTTCCACAGTATGCTACCAATTACAGCACCTATTCCCTCTAACCATCATTTTCCTTCAACCAATTCTGGTATCTAAGTTAGATGAAAGTTGGGTTTGCACTGCCTGTTAGAAAGGAGTCTAAGACAATCTATATAAAGAGCTCAGAGCAGTCTAAGGAACTGAAAGCAATAATTCAGAACAAAAAGACACATCTTCACAATGTTCCTGCTCAATACAAGTTGATATATTTTCTCCTAGATCTACTTGATGATTTGAATTAAGAGACTACCACTGCTGTCCTACAGAAACTTACTACATCAATACTTTACAAGAATGTGGTAAAAAGTAATATAAGTTTATGCAAATAGCAAACCAAAAGATTGATGTTATTAATTTAGTTGAGAGACAAGGATTAAAGTGGGCTAATTGGGCTCTGATACAGAAATTGGTTTAGGTAAAGAGAGGACAACATGAAAACCTGCCATTTCTGAAGCCTTGTGTACCAAAGTTTGCCTTTTCTCCTGACATGGTAAAACCATATGACCACATTCATAAAAGTCAATGTAAGGTTTAAAAAACTTTGAGAACCAGTTTAATCTCTGATATGCAAACACTATATGGCACCTCCTAACAAGTACTTTTCAGATAGATGTTGGATTCATGCTAAATTTCAAGAATAGCCTCTGAATTTTTAATTGCTAGGGCAGTTGCTTGATATCTGTGTACTTCAAAAACCAGTTTAGCTTCACAGCAATGAAGTTATTTTGTTTATTCCATGGACCGATAATACATTAGTGGTGGACTACTAATTTGGAGGGGCTGTTTTTTGTTTGGTTTTTTTTTAATTGAAAAACACATTAAGTGAGGTGCCTTTTTTTTTTTTTTTTTTGGACATACTGTTTCTCTGTTCCAGAGAAATATGGAGGTATATAACATGAATGTAGTTTCACACTAATTTGTGGATTGGGAATCTGGTCAGATAAGCAGGGCCTCCTCTGGACATTTCTCAGGTCCCCACTCCCTGTCAGGTATCATCCCAGCCAACACTCCCTGTAGTGCTCTGCACAGTCCATTCTGTGAGGTAGGATCTTTATCTTCCTCGCTGTTGGGAAAACAGATTATACAGTTTGGATGCTACTTAAATAGGAAGGGTAAACCCAACCATTACTATTGCTTTTGGTTAGACAGAATGGGAATTTGTGTTCTCTAAATTTTGCTTAGCAGCCTATAATGTTTATTGACATAACAAGTGTTAGGAAGAAGATCCCAGTGCAAAGATTCCATTTTAAAATGAAGTAATTTGTCAACATTTCCTTTTCCACTCATTTCAATTTGCATGCAGGGATACTAAGTTTTATCTCTGGCTGTGCTACAGGGCTATAGTTTATTCACAGCAGGAAAGAGAGCAAATATAAACAGCAGGCTAATGAGCTGAACCACTATCTAGCTGGAGCTGAAGCTTACCTTAGGTTGATGTCACAGTACAGTAGCTGCAATAAACAAGTCAATGTGTCCTGCAGATTATAGCTTATTTGGGCCATGCGAATGAATATAAGATTTGAAATTCAAGTCTGCATTCTAAAAATGCATCTGAGTTTGTGATTCTAATTTATGTAGAGAATTGCTGTTTCAAATTGCAATTGCAGCAGCCACTTCAAGGCATGAAACTGACAATGCTGACATGGAGCTATAGGCTTGTGTCCTGGGCTCTTTAGTGCCAGTAGAGAGACAGAGAAACTTTTTGTGTCACTCAGAGTCATAGAATGGTTTGGGATCACAGAATATGCAGAGTTGGAAGGGACCCACAAGGATCATCAAGTCCAACACTTCGCCCTGCATAGGGTCATCCGCAAGAGTCATACCATGTGCCCATGTGTCCAAGCCCCCTGCCATGAGTAGTGACACTTTCCATTAGACCAGGTTGCTCAATGCCCCATCCAACCTGGCTTTGGACACCTCCAGGGAGGGGTCTTCACAGCTTCTTTGGGCAAACTGTTCCATGCCTGACCATCCCCACAGTAAAGAATTTCTTCTATATATCTAACCTAAATTTCCCCTCTTTCAGTTAGAACTTATTACTCCTTCTCCTATCACTACAGTTCCTGATGAAGAGTCCCTCTTCAGCTTCCTCCCTTCAGATACTGGAAGGTTGATATGAGGCGTCCATGCAGCCTTCGCTTCTCAAGGATTAACAGTTCCACCTCTCTCAGTCTTCATAGGCAAGGTGCTCCAGTCCCCTTATGAACTTTGTGGCCTCCTCTGGACTTGCTCCAGAAGTTCCATGTCCTTATCTTGGGGGCAACCTAAAAATGGTTCTGGCAGTTGGCACAGTTCAGGGGTTACTCAGAGGCAGATGCACTGGCACCTGGAAGGACCTGTTTCTCTCCATCAGCTCCAAAAGGACTGTGAGCACAGTTCAGATGCAGATGTCTCAATTTCTGACATACTCTGACTGGGGTGATAATTACTTGCATAAATATTATTTGTTTGCATGAGGTTATTTACTCTATACAGTTGCAGCAAATACTTGTTGATGTCTTGGGAAAAAAAATTTCTTGATCAGGTAGGTATACGGCTAAATTTCTTTCTCCAGATATATAGCTTATTGTTAACCACAGTCTAAAAGTACTTCTGCAAGCACAGCTTTGAGCTGGAGTTACAGACTTATTTTTAGACCAAAAGCAATGAAAAATTACCAAGTCTGTTGAGTCGCCTGTTTGAATGACGTCTAGTGAGTGAGATAGTCATCTAGCTATTGATAAGTCTGGGTTCTAGTTACCTCCTGTGAGCTGTTATGACAGCTACGTATTTGTCATTTCTGCTGCTGCTCAGAGTGAACGGAATTGATCCAATGGGCTGGTAGCAGGAACTGTTCACTGGAAATCTCAGATCTTTTCTGGAGGAAGATGGAAATATATGAAAATACATAAGCTGAATTTCAAAAAGTTCTGTGTGAAAGACTGCATCCTGAGTCTGAGGATCAAGCTGTCCAAATATGCCAAGAAGTGCATTTTCTCCTTTATGGAAATCAGAAACTAATGACACTAAAACTCTATTTTCCCTGAGTTTGGGTTTTATTTTTTAATTCTATCACTCCAAAATTCAGAATGTTCTTCTTCCCATGAGAAGGATCTCAGAGTAGGCACAGGTAAGTGATGGTTGGGTGAGAAATTCCTGGAGTAAAGTGGATTGAATCCTCAAATCCAGATCTCATGGAACAAGAAAATCAGAGAAATATGTATACTAAATCTTCATCAATCTGATAACAAAGGCAGACCAACAGACATTGTAGTAGACTTCTGCTAGAAATTCTGGCCATTTCTGACTTACATTTCTAGATGATTCTCTCTTAGGAACAAAATGAATACCCATACTGTAGTTCAGACTTTCAAGCCTGTGCCTCCAGCATAGTTTCCAAGCATCTCTGTACATACTGGTTTCAATTGTTCACTTTAACTTTCTCTGATGTGGAAGCTTGATCACAAGAACAAACAGAAGTCCAAACAACTATGCTTTACTCACTGTGCACATTAATCCTCTTTTGAAAGCTTGTAGGAAATTCTTGTGGCCAAAAAATGTCAAGGTTTCAGAGCACCTGTCTGACAGGCTTTCTGTAGCATCACATCTCTCCCAGACTCTCACTTCTGGCACTCATGTTGACTCAAATGTGGGTTACATACAGAAGACTTTGAAGTGTTAAAAGGTTCTTTGATATGGTGCCACTGCAATTTAATTGTTCTCTCCAGTCCTGCCTCAGCTACAATAAGCTTAAGGAATTAGATGGGATGCAAGATTTTAGCTTTAACTTGTAAAAATGCAAATGATCTGCAAATAAATTGCTCAGGAACTTCATTTTCCATCATACAGTGGTAAGAAGCACTTGAGCTGCAGTTCTTTCTCATGGCACAGGAGCCTGCCTGAGTGATCACTGGATTGGAAGCTTTCCCACCTCATCTCCTCTTTCCCATCTCAAAAGAATTTAATGTGCTCCAGAGCACTAATCTTACTCCTCCAGTCTGTTTTCAAAGAGGAAGTGACCTGAAGTGCAGATCAGTTCTGTCTGCTGTACTTCACATTTATATCCATGGAAATAAATTTGCCCAGCATATCAGTTATCCAGAACTGCTTTTGTAGAAGAAAATCAACAAATAGCTTCCAGCTTTGTCTGCCAGTATGTACCTTGTCAGACCTTGGGCCTTTACTCCTCCTTCTTCATCTCTTTTGCTTTTGAAAAAACAGTTTGAAAGATCTCCCATTGCTGATTTTATGCAGGATGTTCAGATTATTGCAGATGAAGAAACATAAATTTCATCCAAGGTGAGAAACCAGCATGATTACAATTCATCGTCACTCAAGCACGTAACACAAAGATTGCCTTGCTGCATCCCTATGTCTTTTTTTCCTTTGAATGCTGAGTGGAGTTTTAAAGTTATTATCTTTGCCTTCCATTTTCCTTGCAGTTCCATTTTCTCACCAGCCACACTGGATTATTGGAATTCTCCCACTAACTTCCTTAACATAAGGGATTTGAGCTTCCTGTATATACAGGACATCTCTCCCTGATGGTTAATTTACTTAAATCATCTACATTTCTAGATTTTATTGACCCCCTTTGAGCTGAAGTTTCCTCTTCTCCTGCACCTCCAGAGCTGTATAGAATTCTGTACCTCTTCTGTTTATTTTGCCCTGATTTGCTCCACCTTCTTTTCAGTTTAATTCTGTTGCGGTGTCAAATTTATCTTCATCTGATTTTTGTAGAAAATGCTCAGGACTCTGTTCAAACATGGTAGTTGGAGAGACATACCCTTGGAAATTGCTTGTATTATTGACTTGCAAAACCTACAAGATACACAGGCACAGAATTTTAAAAATGTAACTGAGAACTGAGGTTCTGTTAATGCATTTACTGTTGTGATAAAAGCTTTTAAGACTGTAAAACAAAAACACACCAAAGCCATGCTTTGATGTAGTGTACAATGTGCTTGTTGAAAGCAATAAACAAAAGCTTTCCACTCCATATAGCATTTCATAAATAGGTGTTTATTTCCTCATCTTCCATCAGTTTTACAGTTTTAACCAGTGCCTCAGTGGTAGTATTTGTCAGAAGCATACAATGGAACTTCAGATACTTCTATTCCGTAGCTCTGAAGTTAAAAACAAATTAACAGGCCTTGCACCAAAAAACAATGCAACTAATTTCTTATAACATATTACAGAGTTACATAAGATTTCAGCTTACATTTCTATCCTACTCCATATACTGTATTTACAGTTAACTAATTTATTTACATTTTTCAAATTCTTTAGTCATAAATCTTTTTATATTGTACATTCTAGTTTAAATTTTTATTATAGAAATTATTTAACACGCATTTTAGACACTGCAATTTCAATATTTCACATGAGTTATAGGAAATTACTGCCTGGTTTTACTAGTGATGTGTCAAGATGCCTCCTTCATAAGAAAATACATATTACAAAGGAATTTTACAATATTCAGAATCTTGAATTTTGAAAAACATAAGTACCTTGGATGTAATAATGATAATGTTATTTCCTTTTCTATGCAATATTTTGTTTGGAATGATATTTTTCCTGAGATGCAAAATTGTTAAGTGTAAGGTGTGGGTTTTTTAATAAAAATTTGAAATTTTACATAAATGTTGGCCTTATATTTACTGAAAACTACTCCTACTTATATAGACATATAAATGCTATTTATATATCTATATCATGTTTTCCAGAAAAGTCTATATCTACATAAATAAACATTGCTATTATATTAGGAAACGTCCCACTATCCTTAAAAAACAATGTGCTCAAGTACAATATTCAACTTCTGACACAGACACAATAGTAAATGTGACCTCTAATGGCAATACTTTCTTCCAAGGGAAGTAAGAGGTACCTGTTGAATTTGGAAGACATGGCAGACAACTTATGTGGACCCAATGTAGGAAATTTTATATATCCAATCCCAAAAACATTATGCAGGAGCATCTGACACAGCAGACAACTTTGGGTCAACTTTCCATGTTACATGTAACTACCTAAATAACGTCTTAATAGAAAAAGGTTAATTATAGAAAACCCTTACAACATTTAGTGCTGTGTGTCTTCTCTCATTATAATAATATGCAGTTCTATTAACAAATGATTGTAGATACTAAGTTGAAAGCAAATGGTCATAATTTTCATGTTTCTTTTATTCTGTTATTGGTAGGTACTGTTAGGCACAATATGACATTCTTTGTAAACATAAAGATAAATTTTCATACATTAGACCATGAACTGAAGTTATAGAAAACAATATACAGATATTTAAAAGCACAGATCCACTACATGCTCCAGGTACAAATGGAGGCCTGACTTAGTATCCATTGCAACTAGAATTCCCAGCTGACACCACTGGAAAAGAAATGCATCCTAGTCACCAAACATGCTTGCTTCTGAAAGAATTCATTTTTTCACTTCTAACAAAATTTTCATATATTTTTAAAATATAGGTCTCATAATCCCATTGGTAAAAATGTATTTTACTTTATTTACCCTGAAACACCTAATTTTTATAAAGTCAGTGTAAAGAACTAAGGCCCCTAAAGCAAGTAATGTAACTAAAACATTTAGAAAGCTTTCTTCAAAATATGTATCTACATATTTTTAAGAAGTTGAAAATAATATTCCAATAAAAAGTCATAACAGAAAATCTCTTGAAGGTTTTTTATTTCCCAAACTTAAAAGTGCACTACATTTTTGTGCAACACTGTGCAACTCAAGAACCAAACTGAGGAATAAGTCTGAAATTCTAGTATATTGCTTATTGCACCTCTCACCATTAATGACCAGTATGTGTATAGTAGGCACAAAATAATATGAGTTATTTACAGCCAACAGAGTAAAATCAGAATTCTTACCAGAAAATATTTCTTGAAAAAAAACAGTGCACTTAAATTATGTACGTTTTAAGAAACTACTCAGTATCCCATGGTTATATGAAGAAACATTAATTTTAGTCCATAAACTCATAGAGGATTTTTATTCTGCTAATGATCCACAAGTTATCTCAGTATTAGTTACTGTTACTGTTACTGGGAACTAGCTTCTCGCTTTCTTTGAATAATCAGGAAAACAAGGCATTAAATTATTTAACAAATAAGCTTTGGAAAGATATATTCATTTTCCTTTTCTAACATGCTAGAAATGGAGAATAAGGCAACAACTGAGATAAAAATATATCTTACTTTGTAAACCAAGCTTTTTAATACATTTCTTAAAAGTGAACTTTCATGCTGAAAAATTGAAAGGCTTGAAAGAAAAACATAAATTACTTTGACAAGACCATGCTTTCTATTTAATTCAATATTTTTAAACACTCCAAAATGTATTGAGAGGGATTTATTTTATTGTTATAGATGTCTTTAGCTTTAAGTAACTTCTTTGTAAGGCTAAAAAGCTTCTATAGCATCATTGAAGACTGATTACTGTTTAGAAAAATTCCACCAATTTCCATTGCATGCTTCTATATTCTTATATTATTGAAGTATTCTAACCTAATTCCATGGAAAACCAACACATGGTGTGCTAATATCAGTGTCTTCTGAGTTATAAGCAGACCTCAAAACACAGGCCTTGCTGTCTCATATGGTCTTTATGACCAAGAAAAGTTCTCTTCTTCTACTCAAAGTAAGTAACTTTTACTGACCAAAACTGGCTGATAAAATCATGGTAGGTGACACTGAAGTAATGACAAAATCATTCCATAAGTTAAGTCTCAGGTACACAGAAAAATTGCTCGACATAAATTAGACAGACTGGAATTCTCCTATTTAGAGAAGGATAAAAAAAGAAGGAAATTATGTGATAAATAATACTTCTGAACTCATTTTTAATGCTGAGCAAAAAAAATTCACTTTTAAGTGCATTCAGTGCTCAATATCCTGCTTTGTCCATTTCTTTGGTATTCTGTTCTCGTTCTGCAAATTCTAACAGAATTTTAATGGTCATCTTCAAACGAAAGAGTAATATGCTGAAAGCACAACCAGAACAACAGATGCCTTAATACTGCAGAACATGATGGATCTAATGATTTCTCTCTTTTTATATTCATTTCTTGTAATGATTGGGGGCATCTGCAAATGCAAATTTTAGTCTGTAGGCCTCTGCTAGGAGTACACTGATGTCTTCATTTCCCCATCGTCCTGTGGGCAAATTCTGTAAAAATATCAGTAATTCCTAGAAGAGAAAAAAAAAAAGGAAATAAATATGTTTTTTTTTTCAAAGAGCAGTGTAATAGCAATTTATTACTTATACAATGATTATTAATAAGCAATCACTCATACAGCACCTCTGTATCTCAAACAAACCTGAGACACCAATAGGTTTAGTGATTTTCCTGTAACTTTTACAGAGATACAAGCTGTTTAACCCTTCAGTTCAGAAACCTGCTATTAGTCGCAGCTAAATTATGGTTATTTGCCAGATTTGTGGAGTTTTTTGTGGGTTTTTGTTCGTTTGTTTGTTTGCTTTTGAGAAAAATAATCTACCTGTGTTGTTGCCTATCCAAATTACTGTTGTTATGCTCGAGGGCACGGAGTTATACAATCGGATTCATTTTCAAAACCATGGATGTTTGCAAAGTCTGAGACTCCCTCACACTGATGCAAAGATAAGCTACTTCTCTATTTATACATGCAAAATTATGTAATAAATTATTACTTCAGTCAGTTGCAGTAAACTTCCATCTCAATTCTTAGCCCTGGTTTCCCACTCTTGGCTGGTTTCTTGTCACAAGATATTTCCTATGGGTCAGTTTTAAGTCTCTCTTGTATTATGTTTAGGCAAAATTCACTTCCAAGCAGCCTAGGCCCAGAAACAGAGGTAATAAGGAGCTAACTGGGACAGTGCCTGTATGTTTGGTTCTGATGAGCATACACCAAAATCCAGCATGATTCACAGCAGCCCAAAGCCTCACATCCTCAGGATACGCCTAAACCTGTCAGCTCTGAGAGGATTCTGTGGAGGATCAGCTACCACAAATTCTCTCCTGAATTTATGCAATTCACAATTTTTATACGGCTCATAATTTGACCAAACTCAGGAAGTTAGTTTGTCTTTAAAATGATGACCCCAAAGGTCACAAACTCTCCAATGTGATGCAAAGGCCATGCTAGGCCAAATTTGAAGTTCATGTTTTAAACTTTGCATAGAACAGCTCAACTGAAGAACTCCTGTCTCATGCTTTTAATTGTTTTGATAAGCTGTGGCAAAGCAGCAAAAGGGAGGTTATGGACGAGTCAAAACAAAATGAATGAGGATTTTTATAATGGAAGGTATAAAGCAATCTTAAGAATAAGTGCAGTTGTTAAGCCTGCTTGTGTGTTCTAGGTGCTCTGTTTTTGTGGAAAAAACACAGACAATTTGTGCACATTTGTAAACATGCATATATATTTATGAGGATATGCAAATGTATATTTATACATGAATATGTTCATTAAGATTTATTCTCAAGATCAGAAACAAGTAAGCAGGAATGCAATTAAAACCCCAGCCATTATATTGCTATAAATCAGAATCCTCCAGTATCATGTATAAGTACCCAGGGAAATTATTCTTCTTCATAACAGTCTTATTTTCCTTGTTCCCTCTTCTCCCTCCTCTGCACCTGCTTTCACAGAAGATGGCTGCAGGAGCCCTTAGCAAGGATTCAGTGATTTTAGGAAAGAGAGAGGAGCAGAAATTAACATAAAATGATTCTTTTGTGTTTGTGAGAAAATTATTTTGAATTCATCTATTTCATGGTCTTGCTATACTGGTTCTTGTAATATGAAAAGAGAAAGGATAGAAGTTGAGCAGCATTATGTATTTAATTATGAATAATAAGTAGCAAAAAAACAGTTAGCATGAGAATGTCTCTATTACACTTGAGAGAACACATTTTTAATAAAGTATTGTATAACTGTCAAAATTCTGCTCCTTTTTTAATTATTTCTATGTACTTATTTGACAATTCTGCTGATAACTGTAATTAATAAATTAGCAGTGCAGAGCAGGAAAGTTTTATGGAGGGATGATGTCTACCTCCATGAAAACTCTTCTTTTACAAAAGTAATTTTCAAGCAGCTCTAAGACACAAGAGTTTCATTCAGTGAGCTTTGTGAAATTACCTCTTTTACTGTTTTGGTTTTCCTTTGGCTACTAGTCAAATAAATTTGGCCCAAGCCAATCCTCCAGCCACTGGAGAACCCTGAGCATTCTACCAGCCCTCAGCGCTGGTACTTGGTGGAACATCACCTCACTGGAGACACAACCCCACCTGTCTGCACAGAAGGTACTACTAAAGCCACTCAACAGCTACTGAAGGAAAGCTGAACTGTTTGAGAATGAGGTTAGAATGCAGGAGCCTGCATTGCTACACTGATTGTTTCTCTGGCAATTGTAGATGTTTTTCAAACTAGCAAATGTTCCTACACTGGTGCAACACAGATAATTCTTGTAGATGAATGATTCCTGTTGATAATTCTGTTTTGACTTTAAGGCGATCACACTGGATGGATATGCATATCAAAAACATATTACAAAAATATAGCTTATTTTCTTAAAACGGTCTACATAGCAGTCACTTTTGAGATCATCTGATTGCTCCATGAGTAAAAAACAAGTAAAATAACAGTCAGTCATATTAATTTTGTCATATTTACTTCTCCAAAGCACTGAAGGTACATTATCTTACAGAACAAACCATGTTTGCTAAAATAAGCTCACAATTGTAAAGGTTTGTTTGGAAAGGGCCCATGGAAAAACACATAAACCACATGATATTTCTCCTAAGAGACTTAACACAACAGCAGGAGAAATCAGGTGCTTCAAGATGAAACCTGAAACCATTTCAACCTCACGCTCCTCACCGAACATGCATAGCTTCAATATGCATACTATATGAAATTTAGTATGCAGCTCAAATCTGAAACAGGACTCTTAGTGATGAACTAGTTTAATATTTCTACCACTAATTTAAATTTAGTAATAATGTTCATCAGAATTGAGTATATAAGTAAACAGCAGAGTAATCCATTGACTGTACGAGTCCGTTTCTGTTTGAGTGGGCATTTTGCCACTGTTACCAAGACCAAAGTATAAGACTGACATTGAGTAGTGAATATGTGCTGCAAATCCAAGTGAAGCAACTGGCCAAAGACACTCTACTTGTGTGATTGTCTAAAGATAAAGCTTATCTTCCTGTGATCTGCTACAGAGTTCCAAAACTAGCTCAAATAGAAATAAAACTTAAATCTTGTTAAAAATAAAGCTTGGCAAAAACCATACTCTAGATTTTTTTTGTAAGAAAACTTCATTCTCTGTAACTACTAAAGAAAATCATGCTGAATTTATTGCTGTCTATGGAGCATTCTTTGGGGAAAAAAACCAACCCTACCACAAACAAACGAAAAGCACCAAACAGTCTTCAGATTTGAAGAAATGTTCAGACATACACTATTTAATATGTACAGCACCACATGACAAGTTTGTCTAAAACTGCTCAATTCAGCATTTTACAGTTGAAAAGAGCAAAGATTACTAGTACTGATTTATTTTTAATTATTAGTCTTATTTTTCTCCAACAGATAAAGCAGGAACTACTAGATTGCATGTGCAAAAAATGTATCCCTGTTAACTGCTAAAATTAATTTTTCTTATCCACATCAGAATTAAAATACGAGACAGTCTTTGAAATATGATGATCATCAATATGTGAATCAATATTTACCATTAAAAACTCATTGGTGATAAACTGCCTGGTCTATTTCAGAACAAGAAAACTGAGTCTGAAAAGCAGTATTTGTAAAATACTCCTGCAAGAATTTTATTTTCTTCTTAATTTAAATGATATTGTGATACCACCTGGCTGAGGAATCAGGGCAGCCAGTAGCTCATCATCAAAGCCAGGGTTTCCAAAATCCCAGTCCAATGTTTGTTTATATTTTGGCTGTACCAACAAAAAATATGCTCAAAATTATATCCTTTGCATTTGGCAGATAGAGTGCCCTGGTTTCTTGGACACTTACTAAGCAGAATAGCCATATTAATCTCTTCAACTAGGGCACAGCTGCATGGCCCAGCCTGCCAGCACAACTTCAGCTCAGTCTGTACATGGCATTTGCCCTCTCATGCCACACCATGGAAAGGCATCTCCAACCTCCCTCCCTCCTTGCCAGCCAAGCAGTAGCAGATTTCCCCCTGACTGGGGAAGTCACAGGTGTGTGAGGTACGTAAAACCAGCAGGTAATTCCTCAGCTGTGGCACAACTTTGCTAAATTAAAACAACCAACAAAGCAACCAACACAATCACCCCACTCCCACTTTCAAACCCTGTTTACTTTTACCTCTGCTAAAACTTGAAGAAAAATGAGAGTATTTTCAAAGTGGCAAGAACCTGAACACTGTAGAGAATGGGAGAACAGTCTGATGACCTTCTTGCCTCAGTTCTGACTGACCATGTCTGCTCTGAACCATCACAAGTCCCTGTGTGCAGGAGAAACAGCTGGGCAAAGAGCAGAGGAGGATTAAGGTACCATTCATATCTGCTCTGCCCCCCATCAAGCACAAGAAAAAGCGAAGACATTTTAAGCACAGTGTAACTGACACAGTTCGGGGACTGCAGCTGATGTTATAGCAGGAGTGTGAGAAAACTGGGATTTTTGAGCAGGAAGAAGAGAAAGCTAAGGCAGGATCTAAGAGCAGTTCTCCACTACATACAGTGAGGGTCAGAAACAAGAAAGAGGGGCCAAGAGGCAGTAGTACCAAGTTGAAGCTAACTTGTCATAAGGAAAAATATCCTTCACAGTGAGGGTGCTTGAGCAGCTTGCCAGGGAAAAAGAGAATCTGTTCACTGGGATCTTCACAGCTTGCCTGGGCAAGCCCGTGAACAGGCTGCTCGAGCTCTGATGCCTGCCTGGCTTGCAGCAGCAGGTTGCACTGTGGACCTCCCTTCCACATTGAAATTTTCCAGGTTCTTATTTTTTTAAAGGACATGGGCTTAGTTAGAAAAGAAGTCCAAAAGCACAACAAAAACCACTGAACATTTACTCATTTGGATCACTTCAAGAAAAAGTAAAAGTATATTTCCTAACAGGTTTGTCTTTGTTATTTGGAATTATAGAAGATAGCAGGCTGGTGTAACAGACTTGCTGAGTTAGTCTATGAATAAATTAAAAATCCATACATCAAACTGACTTTTTAGTATGGCAAAGGATCTGAATGTAAACTACATACTCTGCTTTGTAAAAGATTTCTGGTTCATGTTGATGTATTTAAACCACAATTCTGAAATAATTCTTCAGCACATTTGATATTCAACATTTTTGTTACTAAACAAAAACCTCCTCTTTTATAGAATTTCACTCACTGTATTTCCACTACTTTAAGTGCATTTGGATTTACATGATACTTTACCTATTTGTAACACACTAAAATATGCTAAAACACTTTATATTATGTATAGCACGCTCATCTATAAAGTAGATGATAAAGTATTTTTCAACACTTAAAAGGAGATTGAATGTAGAAGAAGCAACTGAATGTAATTTTAAAGTAAATGTACTTTCAAAATGTTATTTTCCTTCAATAATTAATATGTATTCTAGAACTATACTATTCACCACGTGTAGTCAAGGCAAGACAGTGGTACACATGCTGGAAGTGCTGTAGCATAGAAGCACCTTCAGACATATCAAAAGTAGAAGTATGAAGTCTATGTTTTAAACACCACAACAGTAAGATCTAGGAGCCATACTGCCTGTTAAACGGCTCTTATCAGATACAAAATTATTCTTCAGAGAAAAAAATGTTATTCCTCAAGATCCAATACACATACCTGAACGAAAATACCAGATGACCAGACAGACAGCTCAAAAAGATGACTTCCAAAGCTCTTATTAAGCAATATGTTCCTTAGTTTCCTCTAAAAACAAAAAGGTCATGGGCTGCTCCTTGCAAACTAAATCAAAACTGAATGCTAATACAACTTCACAAATTACCTTTTAATGATTATTACAAAGTTATCAGCCTCTTTTTCCTTACTGAGATTGTAACCCAGTGAAATCTCAGGATATTAAAACAGTCTTTAAAAACCCCAAACCCAGAAGCAAAGAAAGAAAATTTTGTCAAGTTTTGAAATCTGGTTCATTAGCAAATCTTCTTACAGTACGAAGTCTGCTATAATCCCTTTAATCAATAAAGTTTTTAGCATAAGATTGGGCAATAATACCAGTTACTGGTAGTTGCTATGCTATTTACTGTCACCCCTACTCTGACTCCCTATGTGGATCTTGAAAGAAGGAACATCAAAACCAATAACAAAACAGATAACATGTTGATAGTTAATAAAATACAAAAATCGTATTCTGATGAGAAGAGCATGAAGGTATCTTCTATGATAATCAAAGCAATATATTTACTTGGAAAACTCAGTTCAGACTTCTTGTCTGTGTGAATTATTGTCACAGTTCAATTGCAGGTTTGGGGTTTTTGTTAATAGAAGATACTTAACAGAAGATAAAAACCAGTAATAGTGTTTTTATTTCTAGATCACATAAAACGGCAATAACTAAAGTTAAAATCAAACTTGAACATACGGAGGACATTAATAGAGTTAGTTTTTAATGTCTAAACTGAGAACTGGTCTACTAATTTAACAAATAAAGGCAGTCCTAAAATGCAGTACTTTTCTATGAGAGTTGTTAATCCTTCCTGCTGCTAACTGCAGTGTAATTATGCTCATAGTACTTCTGGTCTACCACAGCTCTATTTTGTACTAATAGACAGAACTTTCAATCTCACTAAATTCTACGAACATAAACTTCTCAATATTATGCTTTAGGACTACATATAAGTAAATGAAAGCTAAATTAAATTTCTATATAATCTTCCATTATTTCTTAAGGAAATGCTAAAAACTGTATTTTTAGCAAGGGCTGTATCTGTTACACATTATGCACACTGAAAAATTTATGCTGGCAATTTGATTAAATAGGTCCTTTATGAGTTATTTATACTTTCAAAAGTTGTGCTTGAAATTCTAGAACTTTAGCACTTACTTTTAAAGAAGTAATGAGGTGAAATTCTACTAAAATTTATTTAGAGTACTTATTGGGACAAGCTAAGGAGAAAACCAATTAGTGTAAGAGAAAAAAGCCCATTTATCTTTTTAGAAAATAGAGAAATAAACCATATGTACGCATACAAAAAATTCTAGATATTTTTTATGATTTTATGGGAAATTGCATAATATTGTGCCAAAGATGGACAGTGCTGGACAATGATTTAAATATTTTTTGCAACCAGATGTAACCACTATACAGGCAAAAGAAATCCTTATCATAGGAATTATTTCATTCTGTTATTATTTCCTTCACAACATACTTTTTCACCTGATTCTATCTGGGATTGTCAAGTATGAAAGGAAAGGGTTGGATGGATGGCTAGGGCCAAGAGGGCATCTCCTCCATGGCCTCGGTCCCTTTCCTGCATTATGAAGCTGACAGACAGATTTGCCAGAGCTACAGTGTGGCGTAGACCCTGTAAGAACTGCAGTGACCATGCTGGTAACGTCCTGTGCCTTGTTAAACTCTCATCCTCTTCCCAGGTATTTAGGGATGTTGGATACCTGCTGCTTCGGGATTCAGTCAAGCTCAGTCCAAATCCTCCCCCTTCAGCCTATTATCAAAACACGAACAACTGCACTGGCTGGGGACACAAAAGCACAGGCCCAGCGCACTCAAGACCTCAGTTGACCTTGTTCAGCTGCCTTAGAGCTGCTTTTCCCTTCTCTCTGCCCCTCACTGTTGATTCCATAGTGCACTAAATGAATAGGGCTCCAGCTCTGAGACAAGTTCTCTTTTCTTTCTTGAGTGCTGCGTCAATAAAAAAACCTCCAACCCAAATATTTGCTGAAATAGTGTAACATTAGACTTCCTAAATTCAATGCTAAATTTCAGTTTTTTCTTGTACATTCCTTTATCGTGCGTTACTTAAATTATGCATCTAGAATTTCTTGAAAGGGTTACTAATTATTGCAATCAGTCTTACACATTTTAAATTTGACCTTTCTCTCGTGTACCGTGATTTTTCAACCAGTAGACCACAACATGCAGAACTCAGAACAGTAGGAAACTAACTACAGAGAAAACATGTTATTCAGAATTCTAGCTAGACTAGTTGCATCTTAAAATGAATATTTAAAAAAATCTAATAGTTTATAGGTTAATTTCTTTTGCTACCAGCTTCCATTCAGCAGTTCAAGGGCATAGTGATTCTCAGCAACTACATATTTTTTATCCTTTGATTCATATATATATATTCTTCAATTCAAATATACATTTTCATTTCAACTGATCAATCTCCCATTAATCTTATGAAAACAAAAAGTATGCTATTCTTATAATTAATTTCATATTCCTAATAAGAACTTCATAGAAACACACCTAAACTTCCTGAAAATGAAAGCTTATGGAAAGGTGATGGTCTTATAATTTTCCTTTCATGTTTTTCTTTTCATCACTACTGAAGAAGATTCCTGGACTCAGCATACTAAACCAGGAATTAAAAGTCTTGTTTCATCCAGTATGAATCTCTTATACAAGTCATTAACAACCTTAATTGCTAATCATAAAATATGTGGTTCTAAAGGACTATGCCAGAGACACTGTGCTCACTTAGCTGAAGAGAAGATTTACATCTTCATTTACAAGGATATGAAAATACATAAATTAGTATGATTAAAAAGTACATTATAAGACCACATCTTAGCTGGCATTGTAGGTACTCTTAGGTCCTTGGTCTCTAATGTAAACAAAATCAAACATACAAGTAATCTCCATCCCTAAAACAGGAAACAAATTTGCATGCTAGATCTTTTTCTTAACTAAACTTACTAACTACATGCTATTATCTCAGGTTTATAAGACAAGGTTAAGGACTTAAAATCAAAGTAAACATTGCCACCTAAAAGATTCTGTTCAAAAACAAACATCTTATTTTCGTAATACCTTTATGCTTAATTGCCTCAAAATACTTCAAAATTACACGCACATGAATTAGAAGTTAAGGTACTGATATGGAATATTTAATAAGAAAGAAGAGGAAGTCATCATCTTCCAGAAGTACCCACATCAGGAAATTTCAAGGACAAGAACAGGCTTGAAGGAGAACAGATTGAGAGGAGTCCTGGGAATAAAGACTCGGGGGTGTTTATAGACAAAAAGTAGCAATGCGCGCTCACAGCTGTCCTAGTTCAGCAGTGGGAACCAGTTTATCATTGTGTGGGTGTGACCAATGCTGTGAATTCTCCACCCTCTGTATCATTTCTCATGAACTGTTAATAGTGGACCATTTGCAGCAGCTGCCCAGGGCACACCTGACCACTCAGGATGTAAGCTGGGTATTAAAGAAGCCTGTGAGATAAGAGCTGTGATTAGGCCTTAATTTTAGTAGGCCCAGATAGTATTACGTAGATTAGACGGGACAAGCATCACCTGACTTAATCAACTAAAGAGATATTTCATATCATTTGACATCAAATCAAGTATAACAGCAGGGGTAGGAGGTGCCTAGTCCTCTTTTTCTTCATGGCTGAGGTGCGAGGTGGACATGCTGTGCTATTCCAAGATTAGGCCTTGCTGCCACTCACTGCTACTTTCACACTTGTTTTTGGTTCAGGAAAGTAAACATCTTATTGTTGATTTTTTTTTCCTCTCTTGCTGAGTACCTCTTGGGAGGTGTCTTTTGGGGTGTTTTTGTGGGTCTGGGTGGTGAAATCTGTATTGGGTGGGCAACTCAGTGGGGTTGTTGTTTCTTTTCACATTCATATATATATATATATATATATATGTGTGTGTGTGTGTGTTATATCGTATTCTGTTTTTAATTTTCTCTCTTCTATGTAAATATAAAAGCTTGACACTTTAAGTGTTAGTTTTAGGGTTTTTTCCCCCCTCTCCCTCAGGGTTGTGGGGGGCTCTGACTTTGTGGTTGGCACTTGGCATTTTGCCAGGTCAGCCTTCAACATCCAATTGCTACAGCTCAGAGTAGAATGACTCTGAACCACTCTGATTATAATTTTTGCCATATTGTTTTAAGCACTATGGCTATATTGATAGTATTCGGAGACACGTTTTCTTATGCACCAAAATATGAATCATAACAAGTAAATAATAAAAAAAGCCCAAGTGTATCACTTGCCACTAGTAATTCTGTGCAAAACACAACGGATAAAGGAAAACGGCTGCAAATATCCAGAGCATAAAAAACTCATGAAGATCAGTTGTCATTCTATCAAAAGAAAATACAAACAAAACACATCCACAGATAGAATGTACTTTAACAATTAAGACTGCAGCTATAATGAAAGAATTTAACTTCTGAAATGACTTGTCAATGAGTAAAGCATTATATTTTATCTATTTTCTTCTGTAGTAAAGCAAGATCAAAATATTTGTACAGCAGATGCCAAGATAAAATTTACAATTCTGCCTCTCCATAAAGTCCATATGCTACCCACTCTCCTTGGTTTGGTTTTCCTGGCTGTAGTCTGGCAATGCATTTTCAATGGAACAATTTCTACAGCTACAAATTCACACAGTTTATTTCTTTATGTATAATGACTTAGATTTTAACACTGTGGTAAGAATAGTTAAAAGCTCAGGAAAAAAAATAAAGAAGAAAGAAAATTATAAAATACCAATTGAATATAATGAACCACAAGGACAAGAACATACAAAAAATTTATGTATTTCAGACTTAAACTAATTAGTATGTTTTGACAAAAAGGTATTTCACACTGTTAAATATTCTGAGTAAAATCTTGTTTTAGGAAAAACATTTATTAAGGATGGCTGATGTAAAATTGCCTGTGTATATAAATTAAGTCTAGGCAGTTAAATGCCTCCCTGATGCCCGATCCCGTTCGATCTCTGAAGCCAAGCAGGGTCAGCCCCGGTTAGTACTTGGATGGCAAATCCCCTGGCAATACCAGGGGCTATAGGTTCTAGTCCTGAGGACTTCCCTGTCACCGCCCAAGCTCGCTCAGCCGTGGCAGATGAACCTGAGGAGTTAAAGGGTGGTGCCAGTTCTGCACACGCTGTGCCTCACCTAAAAAACCCACTGTGCAGGCTCCAAGGACACACCCATGTGGGGAGAGCCCTTCCCAAATCTTCACTCACAAAGCCTCGCCATGCATACATATAAGTTAAGTAGTACCATCTGAGATATGAAGCTTTTACAGCCAGTAAACAGATTACAATGCAGTGGCGACTTAAATTAGTGTATTTTTAGAAGTAAAACGAGTAGTTCTGGACACAATTCAAATGGAATATTGTCAGTATCCTAGGGATATAGGACTGAACAAGGCCATTTTCATTACATTGCTCCATCACCACCATATGAAGCCATATATTGGTATTTTGTTCTGAAACATAAACAACAACCAATCCCCACTTGCCATGTCAAATCTCATAAAGCTTTTGTGCACATGTAACAGACCTAAGGACAATAATAGAGAGAACCAAAGGCAGTGAAAGAGAAGAGCCAAATCACCTTCACGAAAATAGCACAGTTAAAGGAAAGGACAGATAAAGAACCTGCCCAGTCTTAGGTCTCTACATTCACCAGGAATCTGACAACCGAAAATTTCCAAGTTAACCAGAGAAGCCTCACAAAAATCAATAAGCAGTAATCCAAAAATTCCTTAATCTTTGAGGATAATGTCCCTGCTCACTGTTCATTGGTGACCACAGTACATAGTTACAGGAGCACAAGACAAGGGGTCATCCAAGCTGCACAAATTTTCCCAATCTACCATAACAACAACATCCCCACAAATTTCTATTTGTTCCTTGACGCCTTAAGAGAAAAAATATATGATATAGAATGTTTCCATCGGAGAGAAATTCCAAAAGTGCATCCATAGACAATCAGACTGAAGCATCAATTCAAATTAACACAATATAATTCAATTGCACACTATACGCTAAAGAATGAAAATAGTCTAAAACATAATAAACGCCATGCAAGGAAGATGATGAACAATTGCGCTTAAGACATCTTTTAATTCGTTTGGGGACAACAAAAAACCCAAAGCGGATCAATCTTACTGTATCACACAGTAACATAAATTTATCAAGCTTTGTCGGAAAATATATACTGCTCTTTACCTCCTGATATTTGACATAGAAAGTGCTTTACTTTATCTACTGCTTTATAAATCAAAGTGAAATATTTTATATACTTTTGATCTTTCACCAAAATTATGTTATGATTTAAATCTTTCCCCCCATTAAAAAGTAATACAAGTGCATTCTAGGAGATAATCATATTCCCTCTCAAGCTTTGCTTCACAAGGTTAAATAAGCAACATCCTTTTAGTACTCTATTCTAGGACCAGTTTTTCATTTCCCAGTCTACTGCTGTTAAACACAATTCTAAAAAAATAACACAAAACTCAAACACACAATTCTCATGCAAGTCCCAGAGAGATGCAATTTTTCAAAAGCATACAGACAAAGAATATATTATTGGGACCACAGAAAAAAAGAACTCTAAACAAAAGCCCTAAGGTACACACAAATATCCTAAGGCCCTGGACTTCTAAGACAATTAAAATACTATCACATTTTCTTTATATTATTTAATTGCCTTTCTTCCATATCTCTACACTGACAAAAAGAGAAACCTACAACTAAACTCTGGCCAGCCAGAATTTGAGATCAAATTTCTATATAAGATGATAAATGCCTCGACGTTCATGGAAAATAAGAGTTTTCAAACCAGCAGCTTAACGCAGGGTTTATTCTTTGCTTATCCATGAAAGAACAGCCTCCAGACACAAACACGAGTGAACTAAATGTCTTTTCAGTACCATGGGTGACAATGGACTAGGTTAATCTTTTCTGACTGCTCATTCTTAAGATTTCCAAGATCAAAGTCCTAAAAGCACTTAAGTCATGAGTACCTCTTGTTGGCAATCCTGGCTCACACATAAACAAGTTTACACGGTAAAACTTCCAAAGAATCTGCACGTTGAAAGCAGTGCCCTCTGTCAGCGGATCAATACCCAAAAGAGCACACTGGCAGAAGAACACTGACAATTGCACAGCTCCAGATCAGTCATCAAAGATTAAGCATGTCAAAGTCCTTAATTTCCTCACTACGTAAGGACAAGTATTACTAAAGCCAGAGAATATCAAGATGGAGAGAGAAATACTGTTTTCATAACAATGATTTTAGAATGTGACAATTAGTATGGTGTAAACTAAATATGAATAATACTTTGCAGTATTTCTCCCTGCTGTTGGGTTCTTACACCCACTTGGTGTAGTAGAAATTTGAATTACATTAAGAAAAGGTTTGTGGCCTTAAGAAATTCAGCGAAAAGCCTCAAAAAATCTGTCTGAAGTGGTTATCCAAAGAATCAAAACCACACAGAAACTAAATGGGCTTTAAGGACAACATTATACCCAAATTCATTTTCTTTGGAGAACTGGACTTTTTACAAGATTACTTCTTTTATAAAGCCACACCTTGTGAATAAAATGCCAGTTTTGTTTAAATAAATAAACATGACCAAAAAGCATTTAAGGGTTTGGCCAAAACTGTACTAACAGCTCTAATGGATAAACACTTCAGTGATGCATTATGTGCTTTAATGTAAGTGTCTGATGGGCTGGTTACCAACACCTTTGACATCCCTCGCCAATTCTTTAGCAGGCAGATGAGAGGAAGAATTCCTGTATTTATCTCAATAATCTCCTAGAAAGAAAACTAGAGCACAGTTTGGGAGATGTAGTCTTTCCTCACAGAAAAGAGTAAAGATGTCAACTTTATGAAATATAACTTTCAGAGCTATATTACTGCTGGCAATTTTGGTTCCCTTTAACAGGCTTGCCTGTGAGCTGGCAATTACGAAGCAGCTCCATGCTCTGTCATCTTTCCTCAGGGGTGGCAATAGTTAGGAACGGATGTGGAAGAGAACAACAGCTATTAAGGATTTCAAATGTCCCTGTGTGCTTAGTTTCCCAAGCTGTGCTATTAAAGACTTCAGATGCCTCTGTTTAACCTGCTGACCTATGTAGATCAGCACCTGAAACTAAGCACGATGTGTAAGACTTGTAAGGAAAAGAAAATAACAAAGCTTTAGTGAATCAGCTCCTGAGGACTGAATGCAACCATTGCTATTTGCTCAGGTAACAGCAAGCAAATGCTACTACAAAGACAACGAATTAGGATGGGATAAATGGGAACTCTTACTATATTTGCAAAGGATGTCTAATGCAAAAAGCAGAGCAACTGAGCTGTCATGTGCAAAGATTTTCACTCTTTATGGCAGCTGAAAGAGCTAACTAGGAGGCTACAACAGTAATAGGAAATCTGCTATGACAATATTTCTGGAAAAATTTTAAATCTGATTTGTTTATAAGTAAATGAAAAAACAATAGACATTTCAGTTCTTAGTTTTACTGTCTTGCAGTTGTAATGAGACAATTTGTTGTAACACAGCAAAATCTACATGCACCAGCATTTAGGAAACCATAGGAGAGAACAGAAAACTGAAAGAAAGAAAATTAATCTTCCTACACCTATTCGTCTCAAAGAAGGGCATATGTCACTTCATCCTATTACTCAACTCATAATCCAAAAGCCTCTAGTTTTTCTTTGTTCTCTTATCAGTACTTTTGATTGAGTTTGGTTGTCAAGCGTTCAGGCTCCTGTGATTTTAGTCTTCTCCAGGGTTACACACTGATAAGGCCAATAATTGACATTGTTATGCAGCAGTCTCTGCTGAAGAAATAAACATGGAAAGAAAACAGTTTTCTTTGTAGAGAGATGTCTTCAGTGACAGCTGTGAATTACTAGCTAAATGGAAACCCTGCCAGTGCATTTAGTTTAGCAGGTCACTTAAATTGCTCAGGAGGAATAAGAGTTCTTTCTTTGTTCACAAAAATCCTTTTATATAGAAATGGAGAAAATGCTGAGATCCCTTTGTGGTATTTACTGAAAATAAATAAAAACATTTGGTGATGAGAGAAAAATGCCTTACAGGAATCAAAAAAGTGCTTTTTCTAGAAACTTACAGGACAATAAAATCAGATTTTCATAGTGTGGAAGATGTGATTTATAACTTGGATAGTAACTGCAGCTGTGTGAAGTACAATCCATAACGCAAGGCTTACGGGAAATCTCTCCAGATTACATACATCGGCATCACATCCTTCCCCTCCCTTAGCAGGACTCAGACCAAACAAAACTCTTAACAACATGTGCAGACTAGGGGGGACCCCAATTTTGCCATGTGTTCGTTCCTTCCAGCCTGCAAAACACACTGATGGATCCCTAAGGAGTATACTCCCAGCATCCTTAGAGCTGTAAAGCTCCAAACAAAATATATATACATTTCTTTTTCCTTCATATAGGCTTCCATGACAAGGAAGGACACAACTTATAGGCAGAACAAAATGAACTTGCTGCTAGAATTCAATTACGTTATGGAGAAAAAGCAGCAAGTACTCAACAACTATTGAACCCTTTTTAAAACAAAATAGTGCTTTTCCTCTGCAACTAGGCTTAACAGAGAACCACAATTTTAGATATCTTTTACCACAGCAATATGTTTCTTAGCTGGTAAGGATAACTAAAAATTACTAGATATCAAAATGTTTAGGAGGTATTTGTGTGAAGGCAAAAATGTTATGCATGCTTTAGCATGATGATTGTTATTTCAAAATGATACTCTAAAGCCAATTAATTATCTAATTGTTTCAACAACTGTGAGAGCTTCAGATACTATACATGATAGCAGCCATGTATGTCAATGGGAGTATTATTTGCCAGATACACAACAAAAATTTCAGGCTGGTTCCTAGAGATGATACTGCCAGGAAAGATCGTTACTTATCCTGGTCTGATCTCTTGTGTGAATCATAGGAACTAAATCTAAACTTTTTCTTTTTTTAAATTCCAGTAAAAACATCAATTTGAAATTTTTAGGAGCTGCAGAAATTAATTACTTACTTTGTTGGTGTCTTGGGATTTCTTTAATATCAAATTTCTCAAGATTAATCAATTCATCTATTGATTTCTTTTAGACAAATTAAATATTTCTAACACTTCAGTCATCCTCTCTGAGCCCTCTCTTTGTCTTTGACTTAAGACACCAAACTGGATGCAACATTGCCAAAAAAAGAAAACTACCAAAAGGCAAAACAAGCTCTTAGGTTCATTAATTCAAGGATCCAATCACTTTGAGGTGTCACAGTATCATTCTGGGAGCTCATATCAAGAGAACTGTCAGCGTTGCCTACCCCATGGATCTCTTTAAGAGAGACACATCCCAGGGTAGTCTCGCAATCCAGAGGCATGATCTATTCTACTTTTTCTTTATTTGCAAAAATTTTCATTTGACTGTATCAAAATACGGCTTGCCTGAAGAGGCCAACTGAACAAGTGATTCAAGATTTGTTTATGTAACTGCTCTTTCCACTTTGTCAGAATGGTAAATCTGTGTCATCCACAGATTTCATTACCCACTGTTATTTTAGTGGAAATGCTGAATAGCATTATGCCAATTACTGACTCCCACAGACGCTCATTAGACACTCTTAAACAGAACTAACAAAAAAAAGTATTTCTTTAGTCTTTCTGGTAGGACATCGTGTTATGTTTTTGTTGATACTGCTAAATGCTATTTAAATGTAAAGCAAAAAATAGACTACAGTATGAAATTATTATTTTCCACACTTGAATCTACCGGTGTCGGTTCCCTTTTCAAAAACAGAAATGAAGCTGTTAGGAATGACCTGGAGGAGAAGAAAAAATTTCATACACTCTTAACTGATGGTAAGAAAATTGGGTAAGTAAATAGAATAATAATTATTAGGGAGATACTAAATAAAGCTGATAGAATTTAATACTTACAACTAAAACTGTGTCTTTACTTCCTTCATGAACATACTTATTTATCTCGGTGTCTTTGGAGATAGATAAAAATTGTCACAGATACAGGTAGCACTTGCATATTACAAGACAGCTACTAAAATCCCCAGAGGAAAATTAACATAGAGCTATTTTTGCAGACAATATTAATAACTCTTATTACTATTGTTAGCTCAACACACCGTGGTCACTGGAAAACCACAGTCTCTACAGTATTATCCTCTGATATGTTGGAGCTTCCCTATTTATAGCCTTTTAGAAAAGCTTGAACAGGCTACCCACAAAGAGAACAAGTCCATTAATAGGAAGAGTTCTGATACAGGGGTAGATATATCTTAACAAAAATTATTCGAATATTCCAAATCTGCACAGGGGCAAAAATATATATCCAAGACTATCCAAATAGCTAAATATATCCAAAGTAAGTTCAACTGAATTTCTTTCTGAAAACCAAACACAAATAAAGGTAATAAAATGACAATTTTTTTCATTATAGTTTCACATTCATGACCTACAGTGTATCACTTATTGGTGAGTGATCCTGGTGCCACAAGGGAAATGATAACACGCTCAGCAAGACTGAGATAGGACTGAAGGTGAAATAACATCCTTGCAGCCCCACTGAAGCATAAAGCCAGGCTACACACAACAACTGGAACCACTCCAATCTTACCTCATTTACTTTCTAACATTCTGTTGAGATAGCAAAGTTGCAGTAAGGATTTGGAAAGCCCCAACAGTCCACTACTGGCTCATGCTGTTAAATCATGCTGTTACTACATTATGTTTATTCTGCCATCACACTGCTTTATGATGGGAGACTTCATTATGGTCAGAGCCAAAGCAGATGATGAACTACATGTTAAGAGCAAACAACAGTTGCTTGCCTGCATTAAAATATATAAAGTTTATATAGATCAGGTGGAATTGATTCTAGTGATAAAAAACCATTACAAGTTTCAGATATAGTCACGCAGAACCCTATTTCAATGGTTAGACAAACATACAGGAATGTTTTGCTAAATGAAAGATTTAGCTGTTAATTACATGAGAACAGCAGTTACACTGGGACTACAACAACAGTTTTTATTTTTCTTTGATCCAAAGTGTATATATTTAGCCATGTGTATTCTTCATATCTTCAGGAATACTCTGGTTTGGATTTTTCTAGTGCTTCTTACAGTGCATCTTTAGCAACTCTATTTACCACCTATAATCAAATTATTTGAATAAAATTTCTGGGAACCTGAACATCAGGAAACCCCTCTACCTTACTGACAAGATGTTATCTGAAAAGCCAAATTTGGAAAGCATTAAACAAATACTGTCTATTCATCACATGAAGAAACATCCAAACAAAATCGCCATCTTTCAACTTTGATCAAGTCTTCAAATAAATTCAGTCATTTCACTGGAGTATAATTTCGAGTACTGAGTTTCTTTTGCTCAGTATTTTGACTTTAGTTGCTTGAAATAAACTGGAGTATTTTTTCAATTTTGTGATGTCCACTGGTTTACTTAACATATTTTCAGATAATTTCATTTTTCCATGAGTAAAATCTATATTCATTCTGTGTCTAATTCTCTCCCCATTAAGGCTGTAGAAATGGGCATTATAAAATAAATGTGAAAACATCTTCCATGTTTCCAGTACTAGTCATTTTCTCTTGGTCAACTTTCTCAATTTTGTTGATATTCACTACATAACTTTTAGCTGAATTAGTTTCAGCATAATTTGTTGACACATTGACAGTCTGACACTGCTTTTCTACAGCAAATGTCCTCTATTATGTAGATATTTTTATCCTAAAGCTCAAATTGTTAAGGCAGGCAACTTTACTGAAGTAAAAATATGATAATTCTGCAATTAAGAGAAACTCAATGTTTCCTCTGAGCAAGAAGTAATTATGATGAAACCATTCAAGATACAGCACAACTTTAATGTTGCAAAAATGAAATCTGGACTGAGAAGAGCATCCAGTAGAATTTACAAGAATCAAAATCCCCTTCAGTGCCAAGAAGTGTACTGCTGTATCAGGTGAAAATTCAAACATCATGGAAAGTTACACATTATGAGCTGTTTCAATGCACAAATTATAGTGGGAATGTATATAGATGAACCCATTAAAAAGTACCATCTTTTTTTTTTTTTTTTTTTTTTTGTTAAACCAGATAGCATAGACAGCCTTTTCTGGTTTGGATGTTTGGTTTCTGTGGTGTTGTAGTTTGGTTTTTTTTTTTCTTTGGTTTGGTTGTTTTGGGTTTCTTTGGGTTTTCTTTTCGGTTGGTTGGTTGTTTCTTTTAAAATGAAGGGAGATTCAATACCTTTGATATTTTGCCAGACCAAACATTGCTGGCAATAATTTTATTTGCTGTTGGTAGAAACCCTTATCTGGCTTTGCTACTCACTTATGATTAGCAAAGAACAGCATGTCCAGAATGAAACAGCACTTTTTAAAAACATGAATGATATAAGAATATGGATGTAAAAATCTCAGCTCAGCTTTTTCATCTAGTTTTCTGCCAGGACTTTATTACAAAGTATTAACAATGATATGTGTAAGCCTTAACTATAAAACAGAAAAACTAAAACCTTCCCATCCTGGTAAAATGCTCTGCAAATTAGACTTGAATTGCTTTGTATATTTGCAAAACATGTTTTGTTTTGAAGCCTATTTACTAAACTTATATTCTATTGATTCTCAATGCACCCAAGTGAATATGTTGTGAAAAGAAGTATGACTGTATTTATGTAACAGCAGCATGCTTTTGGATCCCTGAGGTCCTACTCCAAATATTCAAAAGGCTATGCCTTTTTCTTCCTCTGAGATCAATATAACTCTTCGGCACCAGCATTTACTAAAAATGCTGATTTGGATTTGCCAGGTAATTCAACTGAAGCCAAAATCAAACTAGTATTATTATTCTTAAAGCCACCCAAAGACCTAGAGGGTTATCAAGAAACTACTTTATAGATAAGCAAACAAAAATCAGTTGGTATTCTTACATCTTTCCCAAACACTTATTAAGACAAGCAATATTCATCACACCATATACTGTTCATCTCATTCTTTTTTCTAGAATAAGCAGAATAGAATTCTGTTTCAATTTTGACATACATCATGATTTTTAGATGCAAACACAACCACTTAATCTAAATGTAATTAGAAAATTGTGCCAAAACCATAAAGGTTTAGTGGAAGTTATTTATATGAACTTACTGAAAAAAGACCAGATTTGTTAGAGACTGCCGAGAGTCCTCTGTCCCTAAATAGCTCTTCGTATCTCACTCTCTTTCAAAGAGTTGAAGGGGGGAAGCTTCATTTTTCCCTACAGATTTATGATTTCTAGGATAACATAATAAATATGGATTTGTTGTGCTGTTTGCACATGAGGAGCGTTAATGGTGTGTGTCGTTCAGAATACTACAGATTTGCTAGAGCATTTTGCCCTGTATCTTCCATAGTTGAATATAACAAGCCCGTGGATCCTCTATATCATGGAAAAAAATTGTACTAGGAATTTTGTGTTGTTCACTTTTTTTTTTAAATCCCAACCTATAATCACCCTGTTAAATATTCTGATAATGTGGAGAAACATTAAAAACATATGAGTGCCATCAGCTGGAACAGCACATCTACAGTTCTGTTTGAAAAACCCAAATGAACACTAAAATATGTAATCCACATTATAAACAGAGTTGTGAAATTATTTTCTGATCTTGCAATGTCCAAATACCACTGAAGTACTTACACTAGAAAAGCACTAGAACAATCCAAACCACAGTGTTCCTGAAGACATAAAGAATACACATGGCTAAATACAGACTCTTTGAATCAAAGAAAAATAAGAACTTCTGTTACAGTCTGAATATAACTGCTGCCCTCATGTGATTAACAGCTAAATCTTTCATTTGGCAAAATATGCCTGCATGCTTGTATAATCACTGAAATAGGGTTCTGTGTGCCTATATCTGAAACTTGTAATGGTTCTTTATCACTAGAATGAATTTCACCTGATATACATTTTAATGCAGGCAAGCAAGCATGAAACCCCAAGTACTGCTCCTCAGCTCAGGAAAAAGTTGTTATCCATTATTAAATATCTTATGTGTGAATGCTTTAGGACCCCATCAGAATATCTGGACCCAAAAATTAAAGTTTCTGTAAGACTGTTCACAAAGAAACCTCCTTTAAAACAACAATGATTACACTACATTCAGTCCAGGCCAGTCTCATTCATCCAGAAGTTACATCTGCTATTCATTTTTATTACTACATCTGGGCCTCTTTATTGGGTGGCAGCTCATCCTGCAAGGACAACTCTCAACAAAACCAATCACAGAAGGGACATAAAGCCCTATTAAAAATTTTCCTGCAATTAAAACACCAACACTAATGAAAAAAGGCACTTAATCTAGCACAAATTTAACCAAGCAATCTCCATTAAAAAATTGAGAACTAATTCCTTGGGCAAATAGGAAAAGCTGACCAATTACAGCATAAGTTTAATGGATTCAATCTAATCGACATTTAAAATATGCAATTTTCAGGGAGTATAATGAAATAAACATATTTGTAAACTGCAGAACTTTGCAATATGCAACACTTGGTAGGCAGCTTTGCAAGATAAAAGAGTTAGGATCCTAGAGTTTATATGATACCCAGAATTCCAGACAGAAATTACTACTATGTCATTGTTACTGGAATGATCTCTGAAGCTCTAAATTCAGGTAATTCTCCATATCCTCTCTTTTGTAAATCTTTCTATTTCTTTCTTCAAGAGACTCTCATTCTGAAGAGACTGGCCCCTTGGTAAGGGACCAAGTGATATGTTGGCAATACCCTTTTTTAGGTTGTTCTGCCAATTAGTCACTATGCAAAATGGGTAGTAATTTAAACGTTTACAACCAATCAATTATTGGCCAGAACATACAGAACATCTAGTATGATTTTACAGAGTAACTATAAGTAAAATAAAAATGCATTCTAGGGTTCACTCAGTTACGGTAAAAGGATAAAATTCAGTACTAACCAAGAGTTAAAGTTATCTTCTTATTACCACCATACGGATGAAAAGCCCAAACAAATTGTGTTCAACTCTGTAACACTAACTTCCTTTCACTCAAGTAATAAGAATAGAGTTGCACATAAAGGCAAGGGCTTGGGATTCTCTCAAGAGTCAAATAACTCTGTCCTGAAGAAGGAAAGCTTGTTAAAGAAGCAGATACTTTTTCCATGAAAACATTCAGAATGTAAAGGGATCTTCCAATACAAATTGTATAAACACTATGCCCCCAGCTTTTCTCCACACACCAGCAAGTTTTACAAGTGGAATTATGTTCAATATCTCTTTCCCTCTGTTGAGCAGTCTGCACTCAATTTGCTCCTGGATGCTTCACAGCTTCTATCCCTCCTCCTTACTGGCAACATCTCTGGTAACAGGAAACAATACATAGGCTTGCAAGGAGACATGCAAATCTTCAAGGAAGTCTTCACAGAATATTTAATATTCAGACCATTAAATGTAGGATTTCTGTCAATGCCATGTTCCTTTGTAATTAATGGAGTGAAATAAATATTTGCAGAGGGTAGGGTGAGATCAGAAGTGATTGATTCACACTTATGCTTTTCCACTGACTACAAATATAATTCAAAGTGACTTTATTTGTAATTTAGACGTGACTCACAGGATTTACTTTATTTCATTAAACCTTAAGCCTAGGTATACAATGTAAGACATTTTCAATCTAACTGGTCTCTATAACATGAATCATATCTACATACAGTATTAGTAGTGAACTATGCACCTAGTTAACATCTTTTTTGTTACTTAGAAGATTAATACTGAAAAATAAGGAAGACATTAGCTAATATCACACATAATTGATTTAGAAAATAGAAATGATTGCTCACTTTGTCATTTAGTTGCTTTGTTGGGTTTTTTTAAGAACACAGAGATACATTAGAGTTAGAACTCTGTTGCACTAATATGTGGTATAAGGAACTCAGCTGTCAAATACACCAAATCTGTTGTTAAAAGATTTCATTCTGCATGAAAGAAGGGGTAGAAGTTAATGAATTGCATGCATAATGCATACATGGAATCCAAGCACAAATATGCACTTTCAGTGCCTACATTTGAACTCCTTAATTTAATGTATCATCTACAATTGCAACATGTTGCCTATCACAAAAGCCAACTATTCAAATAGCAGCTAAATTTGGAACTATCTGAAGAAAAACACTGATGAAATGCAATTTTTGAAAGTGCACAAACATTTACATGGAAGAAAACACATAGTATTCAGGATTATAAATTACTATATCCCCTTTTGAATTTTTTTTTTCAAAGAGCAAACAAACATAAAAGTATTATACAGTGATACTTGTGTGTAATCACTCAAAATATGTCTCCAAACTATTCTGATGAAAGACATAAGTTCTTCAAATACAATCCCCCTTTACTTGCAAGAAGAAGTAGCTGGCAATCACTGCAAAACAATTCTCTGTACACTTCTTATATCTTACACATTGCCTCTAGAAAGAGCCACTGGCAGCTTTTAGAGTGGAGTTCCGTTCCCTTTTAGATGCTCTCACCTAATGTCCTGGGGCAGAAGACACTTGTTACTGTGTTCCAGTGCCTTGATTTTCAGACTTGTTAAACCCCCAAGTAATAAACGACCTGGTAAAAGCCATGTGCCTTGGAATTACACTTTAAAAAGGTTAGGGTAACAATGAAAATAAAGCTACTAAGCTTCAACACTCACAACAAAGATTATAGTTATAAATATTTATAAAATATAAAGAAATTATGAAAACATATTTATTCTACTTATATCAATATCAAAAGCTGAAGACTCTTGACCGGTTTTTTATTACCAAACTTTCAGCTTTCTACTTTTCACGCTGCATTCCAAATAAAAGTTCTACTGATACAGTATCCTGGCGCTATGGAGCTAGTCTCCTTCAGCAAGGATTTTGAAAATACCTTCCTGCTTTGGTAAACCTATTTCATTACTAAAAAAAGTAGATTTCCCAAGATAATTCATGGATGCAGTAATTAGGTGTTCAAGTACTTTCAGTTTTGCTCAATTGCTTTGGAGAGAGCAGGGCTTTGTTTCACTGACTCCTGTGATCTGTTTGATAATATTAGACCAGTTCATATCACACAGTAACTTGTGAGTTTCAGCAGCAAATACATATATTTAAACTACTTGCAATTCAGTATCATTGTACTATAACTTGCATTGTTGCTATGGGAAATTGTTCTAAATGACTTGAGGAGTAAGCATGACTTCTGGCAGAGAGCTAGATGGACAGAGGGCAACAGAAATAGGTGCAGATTCCAAATTCAGATATTACAAAATTTATCTGTGTTACTGCACATATGATAAATATTTTTAAAATGTAAAGCATGAGTATTATTACTATAGACTCTTGGTATATAAACTCAAGCACACAAAAGAAAAAGAGGTGAATTTAGGTATAAAAATATGTACATTGCTAGCTGAATAAAATGTAAATTAAAAGTGGGGTCTGTTTGCTTGTTGCTTTTTTTTAAATGATTCTCATTCTCAGCTTGCACATTAAAGCCAAGCTTTGAGGAAAAACTCTGTACAACATAGCAAAAACAGGCCTACAATCTCATCAAAAGAGAAAGGAAAGCCACGCTGAAAATTCATGAATAAGTAAGGGTAATGTTAGGATTTTTATTTCCTTTTTCATGCTTCCTAAGTCATTTTTAGTGTACTACCTAAGCTGGTCAGAATCATTCAGTAACTTTCTAGAGAGAGGTCAAGTCCTCCTCCCGGTACAAGGCACGCACTACTTACTTGTCCATATTAACAGAAACTTGACATACAGTCTATCTTTTATATTTCAGTTCAATACAAAAATTTTGCAACAGTAAGTTCTGTGGGACAAAACTTGTATTTCTAAGACTGAATGTTAAAACATCTCTGTGTTTACTTTACAATATACTGAAGATGTGGAAATCAAGATATTCATGATAATCACAATATGCAGAAGTATTTTACAAAGTCGAGAAGGGTTGTTAGCAGATCAGTTAAACTTTTGCCAGACACATCATTCTCTGTTCATTAAGCACTCTGCATGCAAAAATAAAGTCAGTAATTTTATTATTGTAAATTGGCTCCTCTGAACATAAATGAGTCAACAATGTTGAATCCCAGCTGTCTGCTACAGGCATTCAGAGATTAAGGAGCAATCTCACTTTAGATTGCTAGCTATGATGTTCAAAGTCTAACACAGCAGAGCTTCCAGTTTCCTGCAACACATGACAATATATTGAGCATCTTCCAAAAGCACTCACAGCAGGGAATAATATCACAGCAATGTTAGTAGACAGGCTCTTTGAAGTTAGAAAGATTTCCTTGTTCACAGTCCTTAATTCTTTACAGGTTTTGGTACGTTGACAGAAAAGACCATGTTAGCTTCCATATACAGAAGAGTGAGGGTGCAGGATGCAGAACCACAAAATCATCTAATCATAGAGCTAACAGTGAAGGAGGGCAAACACTTCTCTATTCAGAAAACTAAACCTTTCAGAAATATTAATTTTTTTCTTTAATTTAGAAACATTTATTTTTACTGCTGTAGCAATGGAAACTAAATTTCTAGCAAAGTACACAGCAAGAAGCTAAATTAAAATACATTTATTAGTTACGCCTCATATGATATGAAGTGAGAACTCCTGTACTTTCATGCAGAAAAAGTAACTATTTAAAAAATTTACATCATAAACTAGGTAAAAGATCAAAAATTATTAATGAAACCTGTATTACTGTAATTAAGTGTAAAGATAGTAAGCAGTTTCTTGGAAGGATATTAATATTAAACTTTTTAAACTAAAGTGTGTTACATATATACACAGCAGTATGTACTGAATTTGTCTTCAAAGCATCTTGTTATTCAGCATATATCAAAATGTGAATAAGACATACCATTGTGCATGCATTCATTTTGGTAATGAGGTCAATAAGGCTTACAGTCTAGTATTTATATAAATAATAATTAAATAATAATGATTTTAAATATTATATAAATCAGAAAAAGCACAGTCACTATCCTGAAGATTTTATGGCTCAAACATAAGACACAACAATTTCACAGAAAAGTAAAAAGAAGCAAGACAACACTAGTCAATGTGACTGTAACTGCTACTATCAGACTCAAGTCTACATGTCAAATCTATTTTGGGCATTGCAAAAAACCAACTTAACATAAGGATTTAGAGAAAAGTAACTGAATTTCTGCATTATGTGCTCCATTGAAGTAAGGTGGTCACCTGGCAGATAGCACAGATACTTTCTTGAGAGCTCAAGTGCGTGACGAGGCTCTGTCATCTCTGGCTGATAAACTGGCAAGTCAGCATCTCAATGTCAAATCTGAGACGCCATGTAACGTGTCAGTCCATTAAAGGCCTTGACAGAGAAAGTGCCTAAGCTTTCCTTGGTACTATAAAGGAAAGGGAGCTAAGGAAGATGCAAAGCAAGAAAGCAAGAAAAAATTATGGACTGAAAAATGATCTTTACAGCTTCTTTGCAGTCTGAGTGAATATAACTGAAGCAAAAATGCATTTGTCAAAAACAAAGAAAAGGACATTGCAGTAATAAAGACGTGAGTTGATGACTGCATGCATGCAAATGTCTTTTAGACAGGCAGAAAAGCCTGTATCTTAAAATCATGAATAAGAGAATACAGATTCCTTACTACATCATATTGAATATATTTTTATAGCTCAGCTATGTCAACAAAATAACTGACTTATACTAGAAATTTGGAATAAATCTTACAGATAAACCAGTATCAGTTCAACTATACTTAATTACTATGAGCTTAAAATCAATTTGACAGCTGAATCTAGTCTCTGAAGTCCTGTTTCATTACAAATCTCTCAGTAGCCTGTACATGATACCATTAAACTCAAAAGTCATATTTTCTATTAATATTTTAATTCTAAATATGCTCAAAATCATGCTTGAATATTTTATCACTTAACAGCATCAACCATTCACCTCTCTCAAGAATTCCAGAGAATTTTGGAATTATGTCTTTAGTTAGGGAAATGAATAAGAGTAAGTCAAAGTCAAAGACTTTGAAGATAGAAAGGTTTTCATTACCTGCATGTTTAATGACAAGTTTAGACAGGAAACACTAAATGACACTCACATTTTTCATTCACAAGGCATACTTTATCACATTAAAAATGTATTTTTACCTATATTAAATTTATTGCTTTTTTCTTTTTTTAATCTGATGTAGTATTGAACAAGTAAACTAACAAAGAACATTTATGCCATCAACTGAAACACCATTAACCAAGAACAACCTGTTTGATTCTGTAAAACATCACAATGATTACAAACTAAATCTGACCTAGGATGAAAAGGCCTTCCATGTACTGTCTGCCCATTGTGCTCCCTGCTCCCCAACATGTGAATGATAAACTGCTAATCTGGAGTACGAATAGAGCTACAGAGCTACCCAAACTAGTTCTCTGTACCTGAGTTTATAGGGGACCTCATGAGGTAAAGAGGACTCTATCTAGAAGTGAAAACCATGAGAAAATAAAAAGTTGTAATGAAAATGGAAAAAACCCTCATTCTTTTCAATAATAATAATTTTGATTACATGAAAACATGTAGGTCTGGTTTCACTGCTATCAAAAGGGGACCCTGGGGAATTTGAAAATTACATTGAATCATTTTTCCCTCATTACATAGCATTGCATCACAGAGCTCATTGCATTAAGCAGCAAATTTCAAAATGGGACCAAAGCTTACTAGAAAGATCACCGATTAAGTAGCAGAAAATGCAAGCAATTATAAACTCCTAGGAAAACAAACCCATTTGACATTTCCCCTCTCCCCATTTTCCTAAAACCAAATGTTTTCTCTTGGGACACTGTAGTTTGAAATAGTGTTTCTTCATTCTCCAGTGTGTTTTACAGTTGCCAGGCAAGAACATGGAATGGAGAAGTGGTGTGGAATCTTCTCTGAAAAGCCAAGAGGTCCCAGTTTTCTTAAGGCAGAAGCATGGGATAACTTCTAGAAATAACATAAATTGCTCAAGATTTACCTAAAAAGCATCACTTTTCTCCTCACTTTTTCTTGGTAAAACTTCCATGAACCTGCAAATCTCGTATTTCAGAGGAGGTCTACACTGGTATCTTGTACTTAACCAAATGGATGGCAGTGAGAGCAGTAACTTGTTCAAATTACTCAAAGAAGACAATTTCTATCATGACTTATCATTTTATAGTGAAAAAAATATTTTTATGTTATTTGAAACATAAAAGGATCAACACAGTTTTATATGTTTGTGTTCCAAGTCTATACACCTGTTTAGGTATATATGTGTACATCTATAATATATATATATAATATATACTCATGAACATTTGAAGGCCTTATTTCCCTCACTAAAACTTACTTCTATTGACATCTTAATATTTAATTCTACAGATACAAACCAAATACCAAACAATTTTCAGGCTGTATCACTCTATAGTGTTACTCCAGTCAGCCCAACTTCTTTCATTGCAAAATTTCTTCCTCTGCTACATAACACGCAAAAAAAGTCCCCAAAATAATTACACGCACATGGTGTCCATAATAAGGAACTATTATTATTGAGGAACAAACATTTGGTGTATCAGTCAATTAATCTGTTCACATGAGAGAAAGAATGAACATCATACTTTTATTGATTGCTTAGTTGCAGCAAGACATACTTAAGAGATTGGAAATATGTATCTTATATATTTTCTATCACTGTACTGTCTGTAACATTACTGACAATATACTTCATCAAATAATAGGAATAAAAGTATTGCATAACCAAGTTCTTTAAAAGTGGTCTTTGATTCACTGTCTCATCTGGCATATTGCTGCCCCTGATGTTCTGGGGAAATTATTCTGACTTAAAATTCCTGTGAGGTATGTAATTCTACTGACAGAGGTCAAACAGATATGTAAAAGAAGAGCAGGATTTTTCACAGCTAGTAGTAAAGAACCAGGCTCTCTGACTGACATTTAAGAGAGACTCCCTTTTTTCCTGTCACATGCAGAAAAACAAATACAACACATACAATGTGCACAAGAAATGACTGGATGCGTGTGCTTCTGGATACAGTTTACAGAACAAAAAACTTCTGTGCCAAATGTTCTATAGCTATGACTTCTCAATAATGTGAATTCAATGCAGAGTACTTCAACAGCATAGACTGAACTTCCCAATTTCCCATTGTAGTTTAAGTGCTTATTACTTGAGCTACTACTTTGAAGACTAGGCAATGATCTACAGCTATTATTAACAAAGCAGAAGAATAATGGATTTTATACTTGCCTGTGGGACAGAAGTATCATTTAGAGAATTGATAACACTTTAGTTTAGTCATTTTAAAAGGTCATGTTACACAATAAAGAAGGCCAAGCCTTTTAGTAATAACATATGATTGTGATAAAATTAGCCCTAGTCTACAGAGCCTCAAAATTACTAATTGCATTTTATAAAGCAAGCAAGCTAAATCAGTCTGATAAACGTATTCCAGTGTGTTCCTGATTTTTGTTCTTTAGAGTCCAGTTTATGTAGCCTATAAAGAAATTAAACCATAAAAAGTGCCTTAATTATTAAATAAGTAAACAAATCTGACTGCATGTAAGGAGAACAAATCTTCATAGTATTATAAGTTGGGATTATTTACTTAAAACATAGTTCTAATAGATTTGGTAGAGAGGGGAAAATTATGCTATTTGGTGTAGGAAACCAACAGAAAAAATTTAATAGGAAGGATTAACAGTGAACAACTGTAGTTGCAAGGCATGGATACCAACATTAAAGTTGTTTTTGACAAAATACCATAAACTGAGAAAATCTGACAGAGTTAGCAGGTAGTATAAATTAAAGCTGTTATGTTGTGCCCTTAGGGATTTATTTATTGCAAAGATAGGGAAGGACAGCTAAAGTACTCTGAATAAATCGTTTTATGAAGAAAGATAAACTAGATTGAAGCAATACAGAAATTTGCACAAGGTTTCATTTGTACAGGGCCACAAAGTTCAGTCAGATGGAGAGAAAATAAGCTGGTAACGGGCCATTTCCCCACAGTAGGCAATGATGGGGGGCTTTGCAACACAAGTTGTTTACATTCAGCCTCCAAACAAGACTTTAAAGCCTTTCAGGCATTGAACGAGTATTGTAGGGTAAAACTCAATATAAATATTTCCATGAAAGTGAACTGTCACCAGTTCACAAAAATAACTGAACTTCTATAGATGTATGCAAATTCTTTGCCTACCTATCATATTCAAATGCTGTTTCAACCAACTTCCTGATATGCTCTTTGCTGAAAAAATATAAGGTTTTGAAATGTAGGTGCCTGAAGTCCTTCCACTTCCTACTGAAAAACATGCTCCTTATTTTAAGAGACTGCTTGCCCAGCTTTTTTGAAAGAATGAACATGACTTTGTTAGAGAAAGTTATATTATACAGATAAGAAATTATAAATAAATACTTCAGTGATGCATTTAAGATTTAAAAAAAAATCCAGTTACCTTTTCAGAAAATCTGTGAAATAGCCAGCTAACAGCATCTCCAGAAATCATCTTCTCAAAGTCTGCCGCAGTTAAAACAGCCAGACTGGACAAAGAAAATACATCTCCTACTGCTTATAGTCCATAACTTCAGGTCTGACAGTTTAGGAGCAATTCTAACTAACAGTAAGACATTGTCAGTCCTGCTGCAGTTGCTACTATTTTGTCTTAAATTCATCCACATGTAATGTTAGGAAGGTAAATCTAAGAAATACCACCCTGTGCTTGAAAAATATTCCCTTCACTTACTTGAAAATCTTTCTCTTCCAGGATCTCTTTCCTCCACCTGACAAGGAAGGCAGCACAGACGTACAAATGGAAGTGAGAAAAACCCTCTGGTTCAGACTAGAAAAAATAAAAATATATCATCTTTTCAATACACAAATAATAACACTTCTGATGACCACATACCCCAACTGTATTTTTATGACATTCCCTTTTAACTACAAATGTCAGCTACATCTGTCTCTGTATCACAAACATGCTTGCATTTCATCTGTGCCAAACCTGATCATAGCTATTATCTAACAGGGATGAAGGTGAGGTATGCATCCATTTCTCATATTTAAATTCATTCTTTACTGATGTGTTTTGCATTTCTTGCATCTGGCATGAAATATCATACTGTCCAGCTCAACATTGTGGCATGAACATAACATTGCATCTCCATTATTACGAGCAAACTACTACTACTAGTAGCTTTTGAACTATAAATTCTGCAATAGGAAATTATTCAGCTTTCTAAAAGTAAACAACTTGCTCTATATTTTACTGAATTAGAGGAAAAAAATCTACTAATTGTAACATGAAACACTGACAACTTAGATTTGTATTCAGATCTGCAACTTTCTGTTCTAGTTCAAGTCAGCAGAGTCCATCCTTTTAGAAAACTCCCCCCAGAAATTAGTATTTTATAAGTATACCTAAGAGTTTAGACAAATTTCTGATCCTGTTTTTAAAGGACATCAAGTTTTCTCACACTACCAAATTAATCTTAGATTTTATTTTCTGTACCACTGAGAACTGAAAAAAGAATTATGATATTAAATTATCAGTGTGATGAGTAAACTCATGCTATGCAAAATCTCATTTTAAAAAAATAAAAATAATAATTATGAAACTAAACTATATAATCTGGCAAATGCAGAGATATTTAAATGCTGATATCTATATAATTTAAAAGATCTAATTATAGCGCTTTAAAAATATACCAGGTTTTTTTCATATTCTCTGCTAGTATTTCAAAACTGCAGTTTACTCTTTAGAAAAATCCAGTGTTCTGCCCAAGTATAGTGAACTGAAACAACTTCTTACGTAAAGTATATCATGATAAAATACCTATTTTATTGCTATTTAACCTAAAACATAGTATTTAAAATATGTGCAATAAATTAATTTCCCCACTGTCATAAGGGAAGAAGGAAAAGTATTCGCCTACTACTCTTCCTCTTCTTGCACCCTTGACTGATAAAGGAGTACAGTGCACTACAAGAGGTTTGTACAAACACCTTGTTAACAGCTACAAAAACTATAGATAATCTGGTCCACCAAATGGATAAGAATTAAGAGAGAATGCCAATTATTCAAAGTGAAGCTTTAAGTTTAAAAGTGTACTTGTGTTACAGTTTTGAAATCTTTCACTGAATTTTTTCTCTCCCTACCAACAGGGAGTTTGGGAGCTGCTGCCCCCCACTACCTGCCCTTGGAGCCAACCAACGCAAGGGTGGTCACCCTGGGGAGGTGGGGTGGGGCTGGGATGGAGAGGGAGGTTCTCTTCACAATTTTTGCCACACTTTGCTGCTCCAGCTGCGGTGTGGGCAAGAGCCCTGTTTGCTGGGCTGCTGGAGGCACATGGAGCTCCCTTTGATTCAGGTGCCCCACCAACTCCGCATGACTGGTGCCATCCTTTGGGGAGAGAGAGAGAGCAGTCACTGCTATCTTGGAGTTGCTACGGACTTTCCTAAGGGCCAGTTTCACCTGCAGAAGAGTAGCTAAAAACCACCACCACCACCCACCCCAGTGCTCTTCTTCGAACAAATGACGAGGACGAGTCTACGCTGCCCATGAGAAAGGTTCCACCCCATTCCTTGTGGCCGCCATTCCCAGGTGAGTTACCAGAGAGGGAATCAGTGTCTCTCCCTACCCTTTGTCCTTGGTTTGCTGGAAAACCACGGAGTAAAACGCTCTTGGCTGTGGCCTCCTGAGGCACAGCATCGCCCCCTTCTGTATGTAAATAGAACTCCACCGAGAGGAGCAGAGACAGACCTTGACTTTGTTTAAAGGTTTTGGTTACCATGTTGCTGTTGGTTCTGTGCTGGGTTTGTTTCTCTTATATATATATTTGCAGTTAAGAACTGTTATCCTTTTCTATACATTTTCTGCTTAAAGTATATTAATTTCAAGGGTTGTGGTGGTTTTTGGAAAGAGGCCCCTTGCCTAGTCCAGACAGACATCGTTTTCTTCTAAACTAGAACAACTTGGAACAGAAAATAAGAAAAAGCTAATTTTAGATTCAGAAAATAAATATTTGGATTATAAAATACTATATATGCTTCCTACCCTAGGAAAACACTGTACTTCAATAAAATTATTTGAATAAGATTGTAAAATCCCAGGACAGAGAAAGCATATGGTAATTTTCACTAAGCTTCTCTGTAGAGTTTGCCAGAAAAATCAAGTCCAATTTACAGTATTGAAGTTAGCATTTTACAGAATTATGTACTCAGTACTGTTCTCCTGAAAAATCCAGGTCTTTTACTTCTGTGTTGGCATTTCTTTTGGGATGGAAAGTTAACATATATAAAAGCATAAAATTGCATCTCTTGAACACATACTTGTAAGCAAAGTGATGCTTCTACTTATCATGTCACACACTACTATGGTAATATTTAAACACAACTTGGGAAAATGCAAAAAAGTTAATTTTAAGAAAACAAATCTCTTCCTACCATATAGTCTAAATAAATTTACAGAACATGTAGTAATTCCTTTAAATGCAGCCTTTGATAATGTAACACTTATCTATAAAATGAGGAAAATATTTTAAAATTTTTAAAATTAAGTATAAAAACACTACTTATGGTCAATTTTTTCTCAACTTGAACTGCAATCTCTTTCACACTTTTAACATGAAATTTAAAAATGTCCTTTCAAGTAGTAGCCATAAATCATACATGAAGCTTCTGCTATTTTGGGATACACAAGGCAAGCTCCTAAGTCACAATCTTCTTCAAATTTGGAAGGAAACAGGGTAGTAACGTCCAATGAAAACAGATTATGTTTATGATTAGGTCAACAGTCTGTAGAAGAAAACATCAACACAATTTCCAGAAGCCCACCCTGAAGTGTAAGCTGTCACCAGTGAAGACTTTCTGACATAGTATGAAACAGATCAGTTCACAACTACCTCATGAACTGTGTGAACTACAGATCTACTTCCAAGAATGGGTAACTGAATGTCACGGCACCAGCCTGAGCATTTGCAATCAAACAAGAAAGCACAGAAGAAGAAAAATGATGGTTATGGGATGAAGGCAAATAAAGCTGGACTGAGACTGCCAAACAGATAAACTAAAACACAGAATTAGTGCTGAGGGTAGATAAGAAAAACTAAGACCATTTTGCAGATGAAGAAGTAGAAAGACTGAATGGCCTTCAGGCAAAAAATCATTAATTGTAATATTTTTTTGTACTGGATTATTTGTTACCGTGCATGAATATAATAAAGGTGTAAACTACTTTAATTACATGACACAAGCAAGAAAGAAGGAACCAAAAGGAACTTGGTTTGGTAATAATATATACTAATCTCCTTTTGTCTCCTAACTCCTCCAACATTACATAATTTCTTGAAAAGTATATGGGAGAAGGAGAGAGGTTTAAATAAATCTATCTGAAAGCAACATTTAACTTTCAAAGTCAATTTGCAATAGCTCTTGGCAAAATTGTTTATTTTGATCTCTTACATTGACTTGTAAACCCATACTGCAGAGGTAGCAAAATTAGATCATCGAAGTATTCTCTTTTTCTGATAACAACTCACAGTTCTGATTATAAACCTAAGATTTCATTCTATTATCACATAATAAAGAAAATTGTTCCATAAAAAGTCCAGATAAATAGCTTAAAAAAATTTAAATAAAAAATGCCCAGAATGGCAATACTGAAAATTGAAAATATTATTAAGGAATTATAGAAAAAATTATCTGGAAGTATATAAAAACTTGTACTTTGTCTTGGGATTTTTCTTTTCAACTCTTTTTTTTTTGTTCACCAATACAATTTTCTTCAGCTCTTTTAAATGAAACCAAATAGGTTTAAACATGCAATTCATTAGAGGAAAAAATGCATATCCCCTGCAGATTTAAAAATTCATCATGCTTCAGTGATAAGTCTAGGTACAAAGTATTTCCAATGGATAGTTTTAGACAGTTTTAGAAATTGAGTAAAACAGCTAATGCATAATTGCCTTTTCTAACACCTGCTACCTATTATACTTTTCCATTTGCAGCTTTTGAAGTTACAAACATTTGATCTCTAAATGTACAGAAATGCAGAATATCTGCTAAAAGCTATTTAAAATCAAGTATAAACAACGACCTTGATCTAAATATTTTAGCAAAATATCTCAAGACAGATGTACAACCTTCCAGAAGGCTTATTCTGAACATATTACAGACAACTCAGAGCACCTTATCTAAGAACCATCTGTCATTATCAATAAAAATCATTTAGATTGTTAACACCACAAAAATCTCATTGCCCTGCAAATGCTGTATCTCCTCTGCAACTGAAATGAAAAATATTCTTTACACTGCACCTCCCAAACTTCTTGAATTAGGGAATCACTGAGAGAATGCAAATTTTGTTGTATGATTAGACTGACTATTGTCTAGTCAATGATTAGACTAAGCTGCCTCCTACACCCTGGATACTTCAACATTTAGGGAAGGGATTGATAAAGAAAATACAATACATGATCATTTTTTAAGTATTCAGAATAATTAAAACTATAAAATTTTGCCAGGGTTAGGTATTAAACCACCACATTTCAGACTCAAAAAATGGCTCAGACACAAGGGCTTACAAACACTCAATGACAACTTTAAGAACTTTCATTTCAAGTGCATTACAATGAACAGATAGTAGAGCTGAAAAAAGATTTAAATATTTTTCCAAATTATACAAGCAATCCATGGCAGAAAAAGAGAAAGAAGCCATCACATGAACATCATGGAAATTAGAACGTGTTGGCTGCTCCTCCAAGTTTTGCCTTTTCAATCAGCCAGGAGCTTTGACTTCCTGGGCACAGACTGAGTCCACTGTCAAAACTGAGACTCAGAGTTCCTGTCTGAGAAGAAACGCAGCATGACCACAGAGAGGTCCATCACAGTAACCAGCCCGTCACCAGGAATGACCACAGCCGATGAGTCAGTGTATAGGAACGCAGGGATACAGCAGTACCTCCCCAGAACACTCCTCCAACTTTCAAAGATTTCACGCTCAGAGATGTCCTGAGACAAGCTGTAGAGTATGTCCATTTAATAGGTGTTAATGGATTTGTGTTCAGTTTTTTTCCTAAATCTTTTTGCAACTCTAAGCTTTCAGGTAAATCACTAAGTCCTGTGGCAAAGAATTCCAAAACACAAATGCATTCATTCAAAGTAGCTCAGTTAATGCATGGAAAGAGTATGAACAGTAAGTTCCTGTTCACTTTCTTCAGTCCTTTCACACTTTTTTCTTTTGCAGACTAAAATGTTTTTGTTCCACTTTTCCTCATTTACCAGTTCCACTGTCTTTGCTCAGCCTTCTTAAGCACTATTTCCTGCAACATACAAATAATACAGCATGTAAGTTCGAGAAGGAATATTATTGTCACAGCTATATAATGATATTTTGTTTTCCTTTCCCTTCCCAGTAATTCCTAACCTTTGTTTCTTTTTCTATTCTTGACTGTTACTGAGCTCACGTTTTCCTCTTATGCTTGACTGTATAAAGGTACCCTGAAGCCCAGATTTATTACCAGTAAAGCTAGAATTGTTCCAAATACACAATACCACTTTATATCTCTCCAGGTGAAGTTTCACCTGTTATTTATGCCTGATTGTTAACAGCAACATGAAGTCCTGCAGCTCCTTGCTGTCCACCTTTCACCATAACTACTCTTAGTAACAGGATGTTGTCAGCAAACTTTGCTGCCTCACTTGCTCCTGTATCCCTTTTTTATCTCTTAAGTAGAAACAGCTTAAGCCTCATGACAAATTGTAAAAGAATTACAAGTTATTTCTTTTAATTTTGAAATTTGCTTGCTTATTCTTACTGTCTATTTGCTATCTTTCAGGCAGTTATAATTCACACAAGGGCATTCCCTTGAATTCCACAGCTGTGTTTCTTCTTTAGTAACCTTTAGTGAAGAACCTTCTTCACTGTTTTTAGCAACCTCAATATTCTACATCAACATGTGTTCACTGGCTCTTAAAGCTTTGTGGGGTGTGATTTCTCACTACAAAAATCATGACAATGCTTTCTTAAAATGTCATGTTTAGTCATGGTGAATGAATATTGAGTTTAGAGAACAGTAAACTGAAATCACCTTAATCTTGTCATTCTAAAAAATGCTGCGATAGTTTGAGGCTTGCAACTTGCCTTAGTTTAGAAGAAAACTAAGATATTTATATGGACCAGGAAAGCAGAGCCTCCTCTAAGAAATCACCACATCTTTGAAATTTAGGAGTTCTAATCAGAAAATTTACAGAAACAGAGGATAACAGTTCTTAACTATATATATATATATGTATACATGTGTGTGTCTGTGTGTATATACATAGATATATATATATATTCCTTCCCCCACCTTTTTGTCTGAACTTTTAACATAACCATTTTTATTGTACACAGCAGCCCACCAATTCATGTAGGACCATAACCTTCTCCTGCCTGTCAGGAGAACATATAGTTATATAATGAAATTTTGTTTATTCAGTGATGCTAAAAAATTAAATTTTAGTCACTATACATGTTAAAAAGTTTTTTACAGTTATATGTAAAAATACTTATTAAACCCACTTATTTTTGCTGAGTTTGCACAATTTCAATTATCTTCCATCATTGCTTTTGCTTCATTATGATAATTCCCTAGAGGGATTCTAAAAGCCGGGAGTGACCAACAGCACTTGACTAAGCTGCATCTAATCTCACAATAAACACAGATAAAGTTGGATCTTTTATGCTTTAATAGAAAATACAAAACCAAAAAAGTACCTCACTTACAGGTATGGCTTATAAGTAGCTGTTTCTAATGCAAACACCCAACTATTAACATGAAAATTTATGGTCTTGTTTGATTTCTGCATTAAAAAAAAATTTGATCCAAACACATTTCACAGCACTTCAAAACCTGTAATGGAAACTAACACTGCTGGGTCCTAACAGCAAGCTAGAAGTATCTGTCACAGCCAAAACACAATCCAAAAATTATTATCTCAATCCTTAGAGCTCACTAAGTCCCTTTTATAAGAGCTATTTAAAAAAAAAACCAACTTCACAAGAACTGTGTTCACACTTCCTATTTCTACAAGGCATGTTCAGAAAAACTATCTTACAATGTTCTATTAGATTGGGTAAATTTATGCTGAAAACAAGGTGAAGATCAGTTTTCATAACAATTTAGTCATTGGCCTATCTGATCTAGTCAACAACTTCACAACACTTCCTAAAAGATGACTTGTGATATAAATCTCTGCTGTGAAATCCCAACCACAAAGAACACAGACAACTGCTGGATTTTTTTTATCGACATCTTGCCCTGTTAGAATGCTCCATATGGCATGCAAAATTCATGTTAAGACTATTAATCAATATCAAATATAAATGGATTTGAGTGATAATTACCATTTACCTGATTTATCAACTCTCCAACTAATAATTCAGTTTTAAGAAGCATCTTTCATATAAATGTCCACATTACCTTGTATTTTGAGAATGGAGTTTAAATCACTGCCCTCTTCACTTGCTAATATGCTCAATTCAAATACAATAAAAAATAACTGATGTCAAAAGTCTATTTGACTTTTTTTGTCCTTTTCCAGAATAAACTTGGTGGGGAAAAAAATCAATATTTCTCATTTGATTAATTTCAAGAATTCACCATGAGGTTTTTAAAGAGTTCCATCATGACTAGGATGCCAAGAGGATTCTCACTCAATGAGGTACCCTCCTCACATTCAATACTGAAATGTGATTTCCTTTACAGGTATTTTTCTCCTCATGTGTGGTGTTTTATTACCTTCACACACAAGAATGTTGCTAGATCTTAGCAAAGGAATGGAGCTTCTTATGCAAAAAACTTACAGTCCTTTCTTGCTGAATTGGTTATTTACAGAAGAAAGTGGACTAAGGTAGTTTTCTTGGAGAATGCCTTCGATACAAATGCAAGAAGGTGCAGAACTGTACACAAGGAGAACATTTTGCAACACTTACTTCCAACATTACTTTGAACAGAACCCAGATAGACATAGAAGCAAACTATCAGAAAGCATACTGATTTCTTTTCTCTAACTTCCCATGTTAATAAGCCTTTTTTCAGCTGTAATGAAAACTGACTGTGAGTTGTTCTTTGAAGTTATGGAGAAACTATTACTTAATGTGCTGCTCTGAATTTGTACAAAGCAAAAGGAAGCAACATTCATTTTACCTACCAGTTATGACTACGACAAACATAGTGAAAACAGGGATGTGGCAACACGAGCATAAATTCTGCCGGTGATAGATCAATCGCTGCCATTTTAGATAACAACAAGCAACATAATGGTGAGGGGTGACATGTAAAATCCAAATCTAATATACATATTTATGGTTTCTCTAATAGAAAAAAAGAAATTACTTTCTGTGAGATTTTCTTCTATGTTTTTAAGATCTGAAACTCTAAACTTACTTGGAGACCAGAACAGGAGAACCAGCAGCAAGAACTAATAGAACTCCTCCAGGCTGACTTCAGTGCATTAACAAGTAACAGCCACATAACATTATAAACCCTCATCCATAACAATAGATAATTTACAATGTTTAGGTTTTAGAGAAGAGTTGATTACTTACAGCTATATTTTCTTTCATTCACCATAGCTGATGTATTAAAGAAGAAAGTATTTTGGTTAGAGCCATTAATATAGTTCCTAATTATGTTACCAAACCATGACGCAGTGTAATGACTCAAAGCAGTGAATCTCTGTGTAATTAACACTGAACATCACTATGTCCTTTACTTCCTCTAACAGCATGAGACACAAGCATACAATTAATTTGGTTTATTGCATGCACATAAAGCTCAAGCACACACTTCCTTACACCCTTTAGTTCCAAATATTTACCTCAGGAAAAGGCTTAGACACTCAGTTCACACAAGCTGTAAGAGGATATGAGAAGATGACATTACCAACAGTCTTTTCAAAAACTTCCACATGCTTGAAAAGTCTAATCCTCTAGCCATTTTCTTGAAAATTAATTTTGCATCTTTAATTTACTGGGATTCCCCCACCTGAGCTTAAAGTTCCTCTTGCATGCGTGAGTTATGGAAGTACCAACTAAGTTGTTATGGGAAGGCGTAGGAGCAATAAGATGAGGAAAAACCCAGAAGGTGACTGACTGGTTGCCTCCCAGGCACAGGTGAAGTTGAAGAAAACACTTTCTGAAAGCTGTAGTTCATCTCTTTTTTAACAGGCTACATGGCAGATTTGATTGAAAAGCTCCAGACAAAATATTTTCAAAGGCATGCATATTTGGGATACCAAAACTTAAATCTAATCCTTGTTTCATTATTCAATGACAGAAAGAATATGCATTGCAAAGATTTATTTTAAGCTAAGCTTAAAGTTAGGCTTCAATTATTCAGACATAATTATTCAGCTGGAAAGATATTTGTTTTGAAGTTTCCTTCTAATTAAGACCCTATTAATTCTATCTGAAACCACTAACTTAATTTGAACTTAGACACTTAAATTCCATCTCAAGTAGTGACTTGACAACAAGTAATTGGCCAAAAATGTGGTGGGAACAAAGGGAAGCTGTGTCACACCAAAATCAACACTGTTTTTATGCACAGAATTCCACTTAAAATACGATTTAACTTACAAAGCACAAACTAAATCCAGATCATTAGTAAACATATGCTGCAACTGATTCAAATCTGCAGCACTTTGCTGTAAGGCAAAATATTTTTACAGAAATGTTATCTTGCTTTAAGCAGACTACTGATTTGAAATAGGGACAGGCACAATTGATTGATAAAGAATATGGTAACTTTTCCACCTTTGAAGAGAACTTCAGCACATTATGTGAATCAAACCCAGGTCATATCTCCTCAGTAACCTGCTTTTAAAAGGCAAAGGAGTTCAAATAAGCAATATGACTAACATTTACTAAAATAATTACCTATTTCACCTTTTGAATTTCTAAATTATTTACTTCATGTATCATTTTAATTACTTTTACAGATCATTCCCAGAGAACCTCGATGCTGGGAAATTAATTAATGGGCACAATAGAAGAGCTGTCAGCATTGTTTAAATATAATTTCAGCACTAGCCTCATTTACATGTATCCCTTTATTCTAAGCAGTGGTACTGCTGCATTTTTGGTATGAAATTGTTAGTTCATTAAAAAGAGCACAATGATATCCTTTTCTGCAGATATTCATCGATTATCACATTTGCTGAAATACATGCTCAAGCCAATCACTAGAGCTTTTAGCCCATGGATTTCAAAGATACTGAAATAGTTGTATAATAGTTTTATAATTGCTTGATTAATTTGCTTTAGCTTTATCATATTATTAGCTTTAATAAAAGTTATTAAATTAATACTTCAAAGTAGACCTCTGAAAAGTGGTAGTTCACCATTTCATCACCAAAAAAAATTTAAATAATTGTACACATATATATCCCATGTTATACTGAAATTCAAAGACATCCTCTCATTAAGTATGTTTTAGGTCACATACATCACTTCCAGATATGGAGGATCTCCTGTGTCTTTCTGGACAAAAGTTGGTAGTTTGAGTGCAATTAACTCTTAAATAAAGTATTACTGGTCATTTGAGTCAAGCATATTAAACAATGCAACAAAGATTTTACTGAATTCTTGTTCAGTGAATAGAAACTCTAAAATCCTCAAATTTCCACTTCTGTAAATTGAGGGAATGATTACATCAATATAATGTGTAAAAGTTTCGTGAAGATTTATTATATTCTTAACATAAAATGACGTATACACCAAAACTTTGTGTTGTTTAAGCAAAACCAGTTTTCTTACTAATAATAATGACAAATTTTCAAGCAAACTCTTCCAACTACTTTTTCTTTCTTTCAAGAAGCATACCATAAGCACAGAGAATTAAGAAATATGTGTATCACATTCAGTCACATGTTTTCTATTAGTCTTGTCAACTAAGATGATAAGAGGAAATACTAAAAAGGCATTTAATAATCATTATTGCCTTATTTTCCTGTTTTCCCCGCTAATCTTTACAAGCTTATTCACAACAGAGTTAAGCCATGCCACAGAGTCAAGATCATTATCTAACTTGCCAACCCAACCATTACAAAGATACTCAAGACTCACGTCACTGGCTGTTACCAACCCCTTCTCTCATCATTAAACCCCATCACATTCTACAAACAAGAAACTAGCAACAAAATCCTTAATTTCTGATCACCGGTATCTTTTTTCTGATCAGCCTGAGAGACCGGGCAATAGCTGGGACTGGTATCCATTTGCTGGCTGGCAAAAATCTTATTTGTGAAAATACTGTTTCCTTGGAGAGCAACAGTATCTGAATCAGTCTCTACCTAGAGATGGCAATTGGCCTAAATGGTCAATCTTGCTTGGTGATGATGATGTAATTACATCAAGCTTTTTGTGACCATATGACTGCTTACAACATTCCTTGATTTGCATGCTTCACATTTCATTCACCTTTTATTAAAACATACTCATAATGGCACAGAAACTAAAGTAGGCACTTCCTGAATACAGCAACATACTGTCTGATTAAAGAGATGAAAAAGCACATCTGAAAACATTATTCAGCTGCTCTTCAACTTCGCCCAGCATAGAGTCTCTACAGTCAAGACTGTGCAAAACAGCAGGTTTATAAAAGGGCTGATGCCAAAAGCAACTGAAAAGCCAACACCATTACTCAGTCCAAGTACCTGAAAATTGTTAGTCACTCAGTATCACAGCTGGAAATGTTAAAAATCCACAAATTTTAATTAAATTTATTAAATACTGGATAGTTATCGCTGGGAGCTTGATCTTGTCTGGATGAGGAAGACTAGCTGCTTTTGTTAATACAAAACACTTGCCAAGCTAATCCAAAAAATACTCTACAGACCACTTCTATCCCCATTCCCCAACTTGTTAGCACACAAAGAATTATTAGTGATGACCAGGTGTAGCTTTGCTGAACTCTGATCAGAATGAGAGTAAATAACAATTGCCTTCATTAGCTTAAGCAAAAATATTTCCTGTGAATAACACTATGGTTCTGAAGATGCTAAATGTCTCCATGGATGCCAGAGCCTGCTCAGTACTTAAATATCATTCAGGACACTGTTTCAAGGTAAGCTCTTCAATTTGAATCTTCTTAAGATGCTGACAATCAAGGTCAAACAATCAAGACAAAATCTGTACTCATAATAATTTTCCACACCAGACCATTGGTTGAAGACAGTAGCATGAAACAAAAGACTCACATGGGAATCACAACACCTGTAGAGTTGCAATATGCTTGTCTTGGTTTGAGATAAGCAACTGCCAACCCCTCCAAGTACAGAGAGAAAAGCCTCCCTCCTAACACCAAGGAAAGGGAGGAAAAGAGAGGGGAAAGGAAAAAAACACTTCAAACCACGTTTATACTAAAACTACATATATTTTTACAGAAAGGAAGAGATATTAGAAGAGAGTACAAATATACACTCACACAAGTCTGCAACAACACGTTCCCCACTTCTTAATGAACACATTACTTAAGAAAGAACTTATTCCCCAGGGAGACAAACTCAAGCAGAAAGGAGAAACCCAGAACAACACATTTTACTTTCCTGAGATACCCTGTGAGCCAGTGGTGAGCCTGGTCCTCTCCATCCCCCCGGGACAGCATCGTGCGTCCTCCCAAGAGGAAGGCTAAGGAACGACTGCCTTAACCACTCCCACACTGGTTCCTACTTCCCTGGAGATGATGTCATAATGTGGTATGGAATACAAAATTACTGGCGAGAAGAGGTCAGCTGTTAGCTCAGCCCAGCTCAAGTCAGCTGACAGCTTTGGCCTAGTCCAAACTTCAGAGTCCAAATTTAGGCTCACCTAGGTGAACCCATAACAATGCTTTACTTAGATTCTCCAGAGACTACCTCTGATGCTACTATTTTTACCTCTGAAAACTGAAAGTTCCGTGTTGACCATGAAGAGCCCTGAGCCATTACGAGATCCCTACCACAGTAACACTCTCACACTTTGTCTCCATTTCAGATGTATCAAACACTAACCATCAATGCTTTCCTAGCAGCTGCTTTGTTAGAAGAGCTTCTATGAGAATATCCATTAGCAGTGTAAATGAAGAAAACACTGGCAGAAAGTGAGGCAAATTTCAAGATATTACCACCTGCATACAACTTTATTAATTTTAATATCACCAATAATGTGTTGGGGTTTTCTTTCTGGAAAACCTTACTCCATCACAGATACAGCACAGGTGAATAGCTTGAAAAGCTCTTGCTCTAGAACAGCTTTTCCCATACTGACAGCCTGAGGTAACTTACACAGCTTCAGGTTTTCCCATTTAATATGACATCAACAGTCTGTGATGTTTAAGTTACTCAAATCTCCTATTGCTGTCAATAAACATGACTTGCTCTGCTTTTTTCCATCAGCTTTTGTGAGCAACTCTTCACTAATCCATGCTGACATTTAAAGGACTGAGTCTTTAGTACCAGGAGCATGAGACACAGAACAGATGACAAAGTGAGCCAGAGTGCCCTAACCACTACCTCCAACCTTAAGCAGCTCAAAATAGCAAATAATACCAGAAAAGAAGTTTTCTGGCTGAATGCAGAATCTTCAGCTAAAATTCACAGTTAACAGTACTTCTGCCAATTCCTTAATCAAAAACTATTGACCAAATAATTAAAAAACACAATACAAGTCCAACTGAAACAACCTGGACAATGCATACTGCAATAGACTCCTAAGAACCTCTCCAAATTTTCAGAGGTATTTCACAATTTATTTTATTCAAGCCCTTAAAAGAGTGCCTCCTGAGGTTATACATGACTTTCACTGGATTTATTTTCTACTATTATAAAAGAAAGAAAATACGCACAATTTTCTTCAAATCTCTTTTATTAAGTTGTAACAGGCAACAAAAAGACAATCATAAAAAAATCATGCTGCAAGGCTTCAAGATGAATTTTATCAACAAAATGAATGTCAAAGGAATAAATATGTAGCACAGTAAAAAATCCAGCCTCTAGAAAATTACAACAGAAACTATACAAAATATTATCTACCCAACCTGTGAAGTAAAATATTTATCTATTAAAATATGTACCACCAATATGCAAACGTTTACTGCATCTGTTCTTCAGCTTTTTCAAATTAATAAACCGATTTCTCCTACATGATTTTGCTTATAGCAATGAACACTTAAGACTCTGAACTTTTAGACTTTAAAATCTGACTAAATATATCCCAAAAGGCTACAATAAAGGATGTAAAGCTGTATGTCAAAGCATAAATTTAAGTCAATGCCAACTTCTTAATATCTTGAAAATAATTTAAACTGCAAATACAACTTCATTTGGTACACAGCTACAAGATTTTTGACACTGCTTATTCAGCTACTTTGCATATGTTGTGATTCCTCGATTCCCAAACATCCTAAATCAGTACCAAAATGGCAAAGGACATAGAAGACTTAAATAAAATAAACTAGAATTCATGCAATTAGATACCTTGCAAAAAAGAGCAACCAAAGATTTTAGGATCATCAATACTGATCATCTAATACCATTTTTGAAGCTGTCTTCTGTACACCTTGTTTTTCAGGGCAGCATTAAAAACTTACTGGTATGAAATCTCTGCTATTACAGAATGGCTCTGTGGAAAGATGAAGCTCACCACTTAGTGACAACATCTGTACCTCATGCCAACCAAAACAGAGGTAATACAGTGCAAATATTTGGAAGAAACAAGCACTGTGCAAAATGAGCTGCAAAACAAAGTAATCAGCTCATGCAAAGTTATCCTGAGAGTTTATCCACTGAGAAGACTCCCAGAGCCATGCAGGAACTGCCTGTCCAGGAACACAGAGAGAAACAGTGGTGGCACACAACTGATTCCAGGAGTTTTACAGTTCTCAGGATGGTGATGAGCTACTGAAGATGCATCCTGGTCCCCTTTCAAGAATCTGTAATTTTCAGACAGTGTAAGGACTCTATCGGGAACTTTTTTATGGCTGTTTATTTTTCATGTTACCTCACTAAAGCATGGCCAGCCTTCGAAGGCTGTGAGAAGTCGCTGCAACTCTGGGCACTTAAATTATAAGCCAAATTATTAATCACTTCTTAAAACTGACAAGGTGCTGCTACTATGGAAACGGGCGGGAAGCAAAGGTTGTCAGCACTGCTCACAGAGAGCCTACAAGGAACTAAACTGCACAGCTCTGTTCCCATAATGGGTACAGGACTAGAGACAAAAAGAATTTAAAACAAAACAAACACACACAAACAAACAAACAAATAAAGCCATAGCCCAGTTAGAATAAAAGACACAAAGAATGCATGTGTAATGAAACAGGACTCAGTACCAGAGAGCAAGGAATCTACAAGTCAGAAAACCAAAAACCCCTTTACCACATATCTAATTTACATAGCAGGTGTTCAGAGATGGCATTAATAATCACATTTAAAACTTGGAAAAAAATATATTGCAATCATAAAAAACAGTCTGCACTCAAATATTTAACTTCAAAAAGTGACACAGTATCATGGAACAAAATGCAGTTCAAACTGTATCTTATGGGAAACTCAAAAAAATTGAAGTTTTTAATTATCACAGTGTTTTATTAAAAAGCACGTGTTGGCTTGCTTCAAAATAAACCAACAGCACATCACCCCCAGAAAACCAATCTTTTCCTGAAATACTAAAATGAAGTTAAAACATACCTAAGAGACAAGTTTTCTCTGTCTGCAATTTAAGCTTTAAAAGAGCATCATTAATGAAAGTTGTTTATACCTCTCAGAAAGGACAGATTGATTTGTTTTCCCACTAACACACTGCTTTTCCACAGGTTTGATAAATTACTATGAACAAGAAAAGAATCCCATTAGAAAGAAGAAAAACCTGTTTATTAACAAACAGGAAGACTATTAGCACTTAAAGCCTCAATCATGAAAATGCTACTGTTTTGTGAAACTTTGAGCACAATGTATAAGAATTTTCTTCAGAAACATGAGAACTTATTATAGAATAATCAGAAGATACAGTCTTTTGAGCAGATTTGGATTTAATAATTTATACAAAAATTTCAAAAAAATGTGCTCTCCTTTTACAGAAAGGAAAGTAAACAGTAGATGATGTTATCTGGAATTTTTTATCCATAACCTTTTGCAAAAGAGAAAAAAAATTACTATTTAAATGAAAAAGTTAGAAAGCACAGGCATTTCAAGTGTTATCTCTGTTGTCTTATCTCCTAGACCATGTTTCCTCTCCAAAATATTAATTTCTGCCTAGAATGCAAAAAACCTGCTGTAAAGCTTTTAATATCTATTTAGCTTATTGAAGGTATTACTACTATTTTCTAAGTCACTACATAAAACTTGCATTTTCAATACTATTTATTGTGTTTCATAAAAGTTCCATTAGAAACAAATTCAGAGCAAATATAAGTTGGAGGCATCATTTCTATTTATTACTTTTCATAATACCTTTTTCATTCAGAGGTATCAACACCATCTGAGAATTACTGCCATTGTTCTCAAAGACAGATAAAGGACAAAAAAAGTCACAGTATGCAATTATTGTAATCTATCAAAACAATGGAATACATATTAAAGGTTATACAATGTAGAGTAATGATATGAATATTTATGATGATCCCGTTTAAGAGTATTGTAAAAGATTATTATATGTCTTCAGTTTATGTGGCTTATATTCCTTTTCAGACACCAGGAGGTCAGGATGCTGTCTCCAGAAAAAAAGTGAGATCCCTTAAGAACTTCCCTTTGGAGCAACTGAGGAAGGAAAGTTCCAGGGACCACAGTGAAGACCAGAAGGAAAATCAGAGCTAAGAACTAGGAGTCTGCACCAACCAGAGCCAGAAAGACTGCTGAGAGGATCAGAAAGCAAACAGAGTTTGATGAAAGGAATCTTGTAGAGGCCAGAGAGGGCTCTGAGGAGGGTGCTGAGATTCAGAAAGTCACTTCTGAATAACACAGCTGTTGCAGTGTTTTGTTTCGATTGCAAGCATCCTTTTGAAATACATTCACACATACAGTCATGTACTGAACCATGTCTTGCACTGCAGAGTTTCTCTCCATGAATTCCTATTGCATCATACTATTTGCCAGTGCAGACACTCAAAGATAGAAATCAAACCCAAAAGCAAACCCATCCTACAGATGCATTGCATAGTTGTCGATTTGCCTACAAACTTCTCTTACTTCTGCCCTCCCATAGAGAGAAAGAGTTTTGTGACTAGTAAAGAAAATAATTATTTTAACTTCTGCTTAATAAAAAACAACATTTAAACAATTCAAAAAGCCATTGTGAAATGCTTTCAAGTGAAAGAGTTAGCCCATCTCAAAGCTCAGGCCAACCTGAGTTTCCACTGGGTATTCAGGGTCTTTTCAAGAGGTAGTTAAGAACTATCCCCTTGGACATGGAAGCTTCTTGCAAAGTTTTTCTCGTATTCCATCATTACTTACAAGCATAAAAATGAGAGTCAGCGTGGGAATTTGATGTAATGTTTTCCCATACACTCCCTCTCTGCAGAAAGAAACAATCAGACACAAAGTATTTTAGTTTCAAAAACGTCCAGCCTAGCTAAATCACAGAAGAGGCTTCAACTTTATCTCAGTCATCTGCTTCATTTATAAGCAAAGAATGTTCCATGTACTGCAATAAATTCAACGCCTTCAATCTGTCTCCTGTCATAAGAAAAACAAGAATGTTGCAGTGCAAAAGATGGAAAAAACTGTGAATTTCCATTAATTCTTGAAGTGGCCAAACACCTTTTGACTCCAGACTAAATCAGAATATCATGCCCAATTTCCTCTGTTCTGATATTCAGAAATAGAGAACTAATACAGCCACAGCTCGAATTACCACTTAAAAATGAAGATTTCTCAGATCTTGGTAAACATTTATCACGTAATTCTCAGCACTCTGAAGTAAAAATGGGCACCACCATCTTCCCTCTAAGAAAGCATAGCTAATTCAGAATTATTAACATATGCTCTCTTTCATTATTCACTCTAAGAAAGCAGGGACATGCACAATTGCTAGTCCAACCTCCAGCAGTAATGGTATTCATCAGTAATCTTCTTGTGAGCCTTTACAATGGCTCCACTACTTGACTTCAATCAGCTGTAAAGCTCTTTTATTCTGTTATCACATCAGTGTGAGGGAATGAATGCCAAGGATTGAATGCCCTCCTAAAGGAGTGAAGTCATGCTGTTAGAATAGCAATGAGCTTCATCTGACAAAGCTCAACACATTCCTTCACACTCACTCTGGCAGAGCAATGCACCCATGACAGAAATAAATATCTTTTGAGTGGGAATTCTAAGAAACATATCTACAGAATAACATACTAAATAGAGCATATCACAGTTATAAAAGGAGTTGGAAGTTGATAAAAAGGCTGCAATTAATAGACAACTGGCAGCAGTGGTGTTCCATTTGTCAGAAGAAAAGGATGAGCAGAATAATTATTCTACTAGTGAGAAAGATTCAACACTGACGTCTCTTCTATTCACTCAATTCCCCTTAAGCACTTTTATTTTTGGTGATGCACAGACCTAAGAATAGACTTGCTCTTTCTCATTTTAATAAAGTGTAGAAAACAAGAGATCAGACCAAAAAATGGGTGATTGTTGATACTCTAAGCAGAATCTGTCTCCTCCCTGTACTGATTAGTGTTGTGCACATTGCTTTAGCCAAAACAGGAGGTTTAGCCTAATATGAAATCTCTACAAGTATGCCCCCAGAACCTAGACAGCCCAATCAACAAAGTTATCAGACAAATCAGGAAGGAAACCAAACCATCATTCATAACTTAATATTGATTTTATGACAAACTCCAAGATTTTTACTTTTATTTCTCCAATTTCCAATACATCATGAACACTCCACTATGAAAATAACCTACGCTTTAGCAGGAAAAATAAAAAATGCATTTTTCTACCTCAAGTATATTGGTGGATTTTCAGTAATAAATTATAACGGGCTTTCCAAAAATTTATATTTCAATAGTTAGTTGTGATAAAGTTTATTTTCTGACCAGCTATAAAGCAGTGTTGTTCCTCTAGAAAGACTATTTCTACTAAGTATTTTTAAGATATTTCAATCAAAACTTATTCTCATAATGATATGGAAAAAAGTACACAAGCTTGTGAATATAAGATATAGCAGCTGAAAGCAGGAAAGACATCAGAAAGCTTGGCAAAGAAAATGTAAAAACTAACCCAAGAAAAAATTCTTTTTTGGGACATTCTCTTTTACATCAATACTAGGCCGCAAGTCCCTTAATTCTGTAAATCTTATGTATCATAATCAGAAAACCAGTGGATTTATGCTTCTATTTCCTGACAGTCATCAAGATCTTCTGACTTTCTCCCATCAGTTAAATGTTTATATTAAAAAAATCTTCTTTGTATGTGACCTCATTTAAATTCCTGTGCTGTTCCATAAAGGATGAAGAGGAAGGATGGTGATTGTAAAGACTGTGAAATGCCTTTGTACTTGACCAGAAGCAGATTATTTCGATCGTGCACTACACTCCACAGTCCATTTTGGAGTGAACAGGAACAGAGTGAATCTCTCTGCTGTGAAGTATTCCAGCATCAGCTCCACCTTGGAGAAACAGGGGATGACACTTGTGCCTCTTAAGAATAAGGCATTGATGTGGCACGTGAATAGGCCTTCTGAATACTGTTTTAAGAACACAAACTGACATCTCAGCATACTCGATATGCACTAAAACTTCATGAATGACTCAACTGACCACATTTTCTTGAAGAACTCCACTGACCCAGTGACACGAACAGCAATTTTCCCAGTAAGAATGTGTTAAATACTTTTCTGCACCTCTCAACAATGTTTGTAAAAAGATCAAAACTCACAATTAAGCTCTACAAAACACCTTCATCAGTGAAAGTACATAGCTAAAATTTCATCTGCACTGCTGCTAGACCTTAGTATATAGTATTTTGGTGACACCCTTTTTCAGTAAGGTAAGGAAGAGAAGGCATCAACAAAAACCAGTTAACATCATTCAAAAGAACTTGCCTGCACCAAAGGTAGATTGCTACAAGACATGTTTGATGAGCTAAAGACCTCTCAAGGCTGTTGAGTTTTTACACAACATCAATGAACTCATGGGCATCAGTTTCAGGATTAGGCTCAGACTAAGCTTGCTTTAGCACAGGTATCCATGCTTCCACATATGCTCATCTTCACACTTCCCAGAACTCTTTCTAAATATGAAGAATTTTCTGACTTAGGATTTATTTGCACTTCTGAAAACAATGAAGCAGAATAAGGGCAAGAAAAAAAAATTACTGCAATGGTGAGTAAAAACATTTAATGAAGATTTCACTCTACAAAGTCCGCTTTTCTACTGATACTAGCAGAAGTTTTGGAAATGACAGTAGGAAAAATATTTATAGCAACAAGCTGATTAATCTGAACAAAAGTTAGGGTGATAAAATGCATAGAATAGCTTAAATCATACAAATATAAATTCAAATGCACTAAAAGAAAACAGACACTCATTACATTTTAATACCAAAATGAGTAATTGTTACATTCCTCATTAAAAAGTCCTTTGCAAGACTTATATACTACAATAAAAGTACCTGCAACATTACTCTGACTTTGCATAATTTTCTGTTAATTACCTTGACTTAGCAATATGATGGAACACCTAATAATATGGTATTTAGCATTTATATAAAGGAACGAACTGGAAGAAGAACAAATTTGGAACAGTTTTAAATAACTCAGGCTCTGAAGTAACATAAGGCAACAGAAAGTAATGACAGCATTAAAATAACTAATATATATCTACATTATCTATGATAACTACATATATCTAAAGTACTAGGATAAAATTTCACTTGGACATGTCTTTTATCTTTTATTTCTTCCACTTCATTGAAATACTCAGCCCAGCTGAGAAAATACTTGTTTTTCCAATTAGGTAGATTTACCAATTAAAATAAAGCTAGTTACAGTTTCCTGAATTTTAATACTGAAAATATCTAATAAAAGATGACACCAGACTTGAGGACTTTCAGAAACATGGAAAAAAAGACATTCTCAAACATAGTTCTGCTGTAGTTAATCTTTACACAGAATTACCTCAAACAATATTACAAGTGCTCTTTCTAGTTGCTTTCAGATGACAAACCTTTCTAGAATCACTATCAAACTCCCTCTAAAAAGAAAGTCAGTTCTAGTCATTGGGAAAAAACCATCATCACATCAAAATTGGGAATATGACTTAAGTCTGCAGGTTGAAAGATCATCACACAAGAAAATAATGTGGGCTTTGTATGAATCACTACTAATCAGCTATCCTCAAAAAGGAAAGTATCTGTGATTGAAATGCTATATTAAAATGTCTAGAAACATGTACCTCAGTTCTTTTTAAAGTAGCAGCTGAAAGTTTATAAACTGTTTTAATTACTGTTGATGAGCAACTGGCATAGATTTTCCTGTTAATCACTCACAGTTGCATATCAGCTTGACAGTTAAACATTTATTAATATTCTCATTTCTAAATCCATTTATCATGATCAATGCTTACTTACTGCTCAGAAAAAGGCAAGTTCAAATGCTTAATGGATGTATGAAGAAGAATATTGTAAGAAGAACTGCTTTGACAGCTTGATTAGATTAATACAATCAGTCAGTTTCAAGAACACACGTTGCCCTTAAAAATACAGGTACTGCAACTTCCTTAGTGGATGCTACTGCATGTAAATGGAAAAGCACTGGTATCACAGCTTTCCAGTGAAAATTTCCATGGAAAATAAACTGAAACACACTGAATGGGATTTGATGACGGTGGCATTTATAAATACACTCCTGTCACGAAAGAGTAAGTTCAAAAGAAATGAAGCATAACTACCTGTGTGTTTGCTTGTTAAGATGAAATTATGTTTTTAAAATGTACATGAAATTTATAACTAGTTTACATATATGGAAAGCAACATGACAATTTTTGGAATTGTTGAGCTATACAGAAAAATATTAGTAAGACACAAATTGAAACATTTACAAAATAGGCAGCATAAGTTTGTGTAAGGCAGGTCCTGCTTGACTAACCTGAGCTCTTTCTGTGAAAAGGCAACCTGCTGGGCAAAGTTCTGATTTATGGTTGCACAAATAAATGATGAATTTTATCTTGTATAATGATACCAAATGATTCTATCATTATAGAGCAGTGTCAGAAAATCTAGATATATGTGGACTTTTCTTAACCGAGCACAAATAGTCTGAAATGTTGTACAACTTTCACCTTATTTCAGCAGTTGTTGAAGAGGCACTGAGTAACCTTAGCTACAGACTAATAACCATTCAACAGACTGCAGTCATCTCTGTGTAACAACAAAATGCATTACTGGCCTTGACACAGGGCCCTATTTAATCCAGGACTATGGGAGATGGATCAAATAGGGTTATCTGAAAGCTTATGTTTGCTTTTATATTAGCAAGTGAATGAAGGCAATAGGAGATGATGGGAAGATCAGAGCAAGTTGGGCTGAGGTTTCTACAGGATAGTGCCTACAAGTACCTACAAGTACAAACCTGCATAACTAGCAGCATGGCTATTGACAACACACTGTTCAAAACCACTACAAGCTCTCATTTCCATGGCTGTAAAAACTTTAAAACAACAGCTTAATGCTTTTAGAAAGAAAAAACATTTTTAATTTCAAGGAGAAGGAAAAAGGAAAATATGCAAGCTGCAATTAGAGAAGTTGGAAAAAAAGAAAAGTTGGTGAATTGTCTGGCTGATTAAGACAGTGGAGAAATAAAAGCTAGCCTGGGTGAAATTAAAACATTGTGAAACCCTGCAACTGGAATGAAAAGAAATCACAGCAATCAACTAGATACAAGTGTACTTTATTACTCTGCTAAAGTGGGCTGAAGTATCGTTAGTGTAATAATATTCAACCTTTAAAAATAATAGTAGCTAAATTCAGTATATAGCAGACTAAACATTAGAGAAAAGGGTATTGTTCGGCTTCATAAATTACCAGTTTTGGATTGTTCAACCAGAGAAAGTTAAAAGAAAAAAAAGTATGATTTTTTTAACTCATTTCATAAGTTACCTTTAAATGAATTTCCCAAAAGCATTTTTTGCAACCTCTGTCAGCACACATGAATGAGAAGCTTGTGCCATTGGCGACACACAACTCAACTTCTAGCTCACGATATGAATTCGGTATTTCTCAAACATCACGGTTAATGCAAACTGAGAAAGCTATATAAAGCATATGATTGTTTCTTACAATAAACTTTTTTATTAAATAAAAATAAAGTACTATTTTTCTCTCTCCACTGTGAAACCATACTGTTCCAAAATTTAAGCCACGCACCTCCAACCTGAATTGAAATTTATCTTCCCTCAATAACCACAAGTCAGGGCTTTCAAAAACAAAGGCAGATGTGGATCGCCATCTCTGAAAGATGTTTCCCACAACAGTTATTTTCACTTTGGAAACTCTTTCACTGTTCACAAAGTCATTACAGTATCGCAGCACAGTAATGATGCTGAAGTTGTGACTCAGACATTATCAGACATCAGAAAAAAAATTCTTTACAGAGAGTAATCAGGCATTGGAATGGGCTGCCCAGAGAGGTGGTGGATTCACCATCCCTAGAGATTTTTAAACGCAGATTGGACGTGGCACTGAGTGCCATGATCTAGTAAATGGACTAGAGTTAGACCAAGGGTTGGACTCAAAGATCTTGGAGGTCTTTTCCAACCCAATCGATTCTATGATTAGCCTTAGTCTTGAGTGAATGTTTTAGAGAAACTTGAGTTGTAGCTTCATTGAAAGACATTCCTGCCCTATGGAACATTACTGAAGACAACTGAGTTACCTTACCACTGACCCCTGTGTACAAGTTCGTTAACTGTTTTATTAAATACGCAGTGAAAATGGATTAGCCAAAAATGTTGAACATAGAAATGAATGCTCATTCACAGACATATGTTTTCAAATAGATAATTAGACTAGGCAAAATTTAACAAACCAAAAGACAGATGTATCAAATTAATTAACTAATTTAAAATATGCAGGTATTATTAGTAATAACTGATTTGTACACTTAATCAGAATAACCAGTAGAACTACATATTTCACAAACTGTACTTTCATGTTATATACTCAGTGCAGAGATCTCAATAATCAGGACAACTTACTTTCTGAACCAGTGCCAACTGAAGATTCTTATGCTGAAATTTTTTGTTTCTAAATGAATCTTATTAGCTAAAGGTGGCAAAGCTTTAGTGAAATAATGCTTACTAAAGACAGCACAGAGGGCAGCTGAAATCAAATTCAATTTGAAAAGCACTGTCCATTTCTGATGCCACATTAGGCATCACTTTAGAACCCCTTCATATTCACCTACATACTGCAGCATGCATATAAATATTTCAGTTTCACACTACAGCTAATTCCAACTAAGCACAAAACAGTCAAAATTTAGCATAGATTTATATACACTTTGAAATAGTTGGGAATTTTTTGATCAGTCATTCCCGAACTACTGCTGGTAGAAAAGAAACTAAATTGGGATAACCACATGAGTACTTACAAAGAAAAATGGCAGGAAAATGAAGGAACTGAGTGATGGAAGATCTGAGTAATGAAAGAAGATGAAAATTAAATGTTCTATCTGATTTAAAGAGATTCATATTAGAGGAAAATTCAAAACAAGAATAAGAATTAAGCTTTTTCAAATTCTATGAGGGGAAAGTATGGTACAGATTGTCTGGAAAATGTAAGAGAAAAATATGTTGAACAAAAAAGTCCTATGCTGTATCTACTACAAAAAGTTATGAAATAAGAGAAGCAAGAGCTTTATTGCAGAAAAGAAGAATTCCTGGTATCAGTAATTGTCATCAGCTATCTAGGGAGAAGTGTCATACAGACACTCTGAAATGCATATCTAACTAAGGAAGACAGGTCAGGGGAAAAAAAGTAGGTATGCAAATCACCAGCATAAGCTGACAGCGAAGTTTTAAGAAAGCCTCAGATCACCCATGAATAGGATGGAGAAGGAAAAGTGAAAAGGAACCAAGAAACCCTGTGAGACTGGAAGAAAGGGCAGAATAGCTCTCAAAATAGACAGTCAAGGACAATGCAAGTGGCAGAGTAAAGCACAAAACTGTCATGTATCAGGAAAACAAGAAAGGCCAGAATATTAAAGAAGTAGTGATCATTACTAGAAGCTAAAGCTATGGAGAGACAAAAGAAGATAAGATTCTTGATATTTCATGTAATTCAAATGATGTTATGCATTCCAGAAGCAAACAGTAATTATATCAATTTCATAATCCCTCTACAAGTATCTATGATCCTATAAAGAAACTACTCTTACTGGATTTTACTGGATTTGCTGAATTCTAGTTTGTCCTACCTCCCTCTTCCCCACCCCTCCAAGGCTGTGTTCGAATTTATGCATTATATTTTACACAGTGGCAAGGGGTTAAAATAATCTTGAAAGCTTAATAGTTTTTCTGGGCAGGCTGTGTTAGCTATGGGTGCTTTATGAAATTTGAAACAAGGAACCAGAGAACTGTACAACATGTTAGGACTTTTTTACTTTTGTTCAGGTTTTAACGACACCAAGACATCAGAAAGAAAAGGAAAAATACCCTGTGGTCATGGTTTAGTTGTTAGTGTTCACTCTGCAAACACCAATAACTAACAGAACTAACATTAGCTTCAGAAAAGAGAACTAAGTAGACTCCCATTTCAAAATACTAAACTAAACAACTTGAAATTGCAGTGTGGCCTTAGTTGTAATGTAGCCCTATGACACATGAGTGAAGCTGATGAGAGGAAGGAGCAGCTCCATCCTGCATTGTGCTCCAGCTCCTTCCCCTGGGAATCGTGTCTTACACTCCAACTTTACATCCCTGCTGACAACCTACACTGGGGTGTCCCTGCAATCGTGACACAAATAGGAGCACAAACAGAATGTAGTAGTATTGTGTACATTAACTCTCAGGTTTAAAGAACATTAGGGTATAAGAAGAAAACCCATAAGCAGTAAGCTCAAAAAAGTTTCAAATAAGAATGCTTGTAATGGAGTGCTCCTCTTTTTTTCTTTATTTTAATAGTACCTAGAGACAGAAAAAGTAAAACAAGCAAGCATAACTTCTACTGAATGAATTTTAACTGAACACCCTATAAAGAGAGTGGAAATTCTTTTGCTATATTGTATTAAATAACGCTTACAATAAACTTGAACATTTTTCCAGTGGTGTTTAAGATCTAATAATAATTATTTTTAAAGTAATGAAGGAAGCTTACTTTCCTTTTCTGATTGCAAGAGAAATCCATGTGGTTGTAAAATCCATACAGCTGAGAGCACTCAGTAGCTTGGATCTGAGCTGCTTCATGCATCATCAAAGGTACTTTTTATCAACAGTGAACCAGTTTGCCATAAAAAATGCCCTGAAGAAGAACTTACAGTTATCTATAACTATAGCCATCCTTTGGCTTACAGAATTTTTATTGTGCATAGCTAAAATTAGAAATCTCTTTGACTTTCACATACTAGTTTAGATTGGCAGTTCTATAATGAAATTTAGTAACTAAAAATAAACAGTATATTACATAGACCCTTGGAAAGTATTGTTAAGATAAACCAGGAATAACTGACCTAAATCTGGTTACAACATTCAGAAATACTGTATGTAAAGAATTACTTTTCAAAAGTACTGATATTTCTTATTTTAAGAATCTGGTTCATGCAGATCTGTGTGACTCAGAGTATAGAAGTAACAGAATGAAATTCCAACAGAGTCATACCTGGTAGTGATACTTCAGCAGTTTGTCATTCAGAGGACTCAAGTTAGGTCTAAGTAAACTGAGAGAATACCTACTCAATCAACAGAAAGTGTGGAGTACCATTTTCAGAGAACAACCATACACTTGACAGCAGTTGAAACAATCGTCAAAAAAGATCAAAATCTGACATATTTAACTAACCTAGCCTACTACACAAAACATCTGGAGTAACAATAAAGCACATTAACAAAGCAAAAGTGCACAAGGCTTTTTAAATAAGGTTTTAATATTTCTTTCTTAGACTGCAGATACATTGACATTTTATTAACAAAATACCCTGAAGATAAAATCAATTAATCTAGGAAGTGTTGGCCTATTTGCATAAGGAGCACTAACAAAAGAGTTTCCTCACTGAAGAGTCATCAAAGAACCTCTTTTAGAGGAATAGGAAAATAAATGTGCAAATATAACAAAATTCTAACTTTAATGAACACATAGAGTAATTTATTTGTTACCTAATGGAAAGTCATTTAATGCTACATTGAACTCAATGAAATGACAGAATCACAGAAGGGGTAAGGTTGAAAGGGACCACGGTGGTCCTCTGGTCCAACCTCTCTGCTCAAGTACAGTCATCCTAGTGTACATTGCACAGTATTAAATCCAGAAAGTTCTTCAATATCTCAAGTGAGGAAGTCTCCACAACCTCTCTGGGCAACCTGTTTCAGTGTATGCTCACCCACACAGTAAAGATGCTTTTCCTCACATTCAGGTGGAACTTCCTGTGCATCAGTATCTGCCCATTGCCTCTTCTCCTATCACTTTGCACTACTGAGAAGAGCCTGGCTCCATCCTCTTGCTACCCTCCCTTCAGATGCTGACAGACATTGATGAGGTCCCCTCTGAGTCATCTCTTCTCAGGGCTGAATAAGCCCAGCTCACTCAGTCTTTCCTCGTAAGAGATGCTCCAGTCCTTAATCATTTTCGTAGCCCTCCTCTGGACCTGCTCCAGGAGCATCATGCCTCTTGTACTGCATGGGAGAACACTTTATATAGGAGAAACGGAAAGAGCATTTCAGAAAACGCTTTTTCATTATATGGGGTTTAGTTCAAAAGGTTTTACTGTTATCCCCTCATGTATTCCCCCTATGCCTTTGTCCCCAGTTAATCACCGTGCAGCTGAGGTGCAAGGGTTGTCTCCCAGGTGAGGGGGATCCCCCCAGCGAGTCTGGGCCAGGGCGGCCCCATCTGGGGATCGCCTCTGCCTCAAACTGCAGCTGCCACTGCACCCACCCCCTCCTATCCGTTTCTTGATGAGTTGTTCCCCATTGGCGATCCGGTTGCCAGTTACTCATTCTGTCCCTACTCTCTCACCCAGTCGCATCCAAATTCCAGGACCTCCCCCTTGAAACCCTATAAATATCTGTGTTGTTCCTCAATAAATATTCACTTTTGTGCCTTTGTTCATCTGGTGCAGAGTGGGTCATTATTTCCCTCATCAACAGCCATCAGGACTAAGGAGCCCAGAACTGGACACAGCACGCCACATGTGGCCTCACCAGGGCTTGACTACATGGGCAGTATCACCTCCCTTGACCTACTGGCAATGTTCTTCCCAATGCAACCCCAGACACCATTGGCCTTCTTGACCACAAGGGCACAGAGCTGTCTGTGTCACCAGGACCCCCAGCACCTTCTCCACAGAGTTGCTTTCCAGCAGGCCAGCCCTCAGCCTGTAATGGTGCATACATGTCTTGTATTTGAATGGTACTTGATAATACTTCACCTCTTCATCAGGATTCTTGCTCTGACAATTAGTTGGTTTTGCCTATACCATGAGGCAGATGGGCCAAATTGTTTTGTTCACATCTCCACATGAATAGGAGATGTGGCTATGTAAAATCCTCTCCACATATGCAGACTTCCTATAGAGTGGAAAAAAATAATCCATGTACAAAGACACCTTTATGAAAAACTTCCTAACTTCTCAATGGAGTTCCATGGCTGCTTTAGGACAAAGAAAGCATAGGCTTACCACCTTCCACATACTTACGTGACTTCATTTATGCCAACATAAAAAATTACACAATCATAGAAGGAGACAGATCATTAAACTCATCTAGATGAAAACTTACCCAACAAAAAATTATATCTGAAAGCAACAGTGAAATCACAGCAAAGATGGACAGTTCAGCATGCCAGGAAATCTCTGACAGGTAACACATCGGAAAGACATTCACCTTTTCCATTCTAGATGATTCAGCACATTTTGGGCAGGAAAGCACGAGCTCAGTGTAAGGAAACTTGGATTAACTAACAACGATATGTGGAAGCAAAGGCAGAAAATGTGTTATTGATTGCTTCATTTAGATGTCTCTCGTAGAAAATATGAACAGGTATATTTCACACACATTCGAGAAAACTTTTTTTAAACAGTATGTGATATAGTCTCAGTTTCTGACTTCCAAATCTCCATAGGCAAAACAGATGTGAATCAGCTACTCTTAATACATACTCATTTAACTTATGTCTAATATAAGGCACATAATCATTTGAGTTGGAAGGGACCTTTCAAGATCCTAATAACCCTCCTAAAGCAGGGTCACCTAGACAAGGTTGTGTAGGACCATGCCCACTTGGCATCCGAGTATTTCCAAGGATGGAAACCCCACAGACTAGACAACCTATGACAGTGTTTTATGATCTTCACAGGACAAAAGTGTCTTCTGGCATTCACATAGAATTATATGTGTTTCAGTTTGTCCCCACTACTTCTTGTCCTCTCACCAGACACTGCTGAGAACTTTTACAAATACAAGCATAATCCAAAGACTAAGGGAATACATGGGGAATAGAGATACTAATGTTAAAACTATCTTTGAAATTACAGAAAAGTGTTAGGAAAGTCTGTTGTGTACAGAATCTAAAAGATGCACAAAATTAAAGAGTACATGGATGTGAGAAAGGCAATTTTTGTTCCTATCTTCCTGTATAGCAACACAATTCTCTTTCAGAGTTTGACCTTTAAGAACAGTATTAATTTTGATGAAGCCTTCTTCTAGAAACACTGACTACTTCAAAGTAGCAAAGGAGCAAAACAAACTATTTTCTAGACTGCATCTAGCATTCTACTAGAATACTACATTTATTCATCAAGATCCTGATCAATAAAGCACTTGAGAGTACATGCTTAAATAATGAAATTCATTAATTGTTCTATTCTTTAAGCTAAGCGTAAGAGAAAGACTTTCTCTCATCCTCTCTGCATTCACAATAAACTTCCATTTTACTACAAAAATATTAACATCCATTTAAACAGCACTGGAAGCTGTCTTTAAGAAATTGAACCTAGATAAATCTACAGGCTTTTCTATGCATACCACTGAGTTTTGATTTTTTATGTTTTTTGCATGTTCAACTGCCTTCCTCATAAGAGAGCATGGTACACATCTTTTTCCTTCTTTCACTTTCCACACTGAATCTTTCCTGATGTCAATGAATGCTACCAAAGAAAAGCAGACAAAAACTGGCAATACACAAACATACTTGCAATCCACACTTACGTTAAAGCAGTTGACCTAGAGATCAAGAAAGTCATGTCATTAAATATCCTTTTGAATGTTATGAAAGGAATTTTCACTCACATTTTGCAAAAACGCAGAGAGCTTTCATTTTGAGATAAAAACTTCTAAATTTAAGTGTCTCCAAGCATGCTGTGTACTTAAGCTACACAAGTAGTGAAGAGGTAGTGAATATGTTCAATGGAGCCTAAAAAGGGATGTAGCTAAACCAGTCATTCTAAACCATAAATCTCGTTCAGTCACTCAAAATCTCTCTCTAGGTTCCTCTGAGTATATTTATTAGGTGAAGCTTAGATACCCAACCCAGCAATGAACACACAACCCCAAACTTAGAGTAAGACATCTCTATTTTTGCATTTATATCTCAAACTGAACCCCACCTCTACTGTTCACAGTAAGCCCACAGGGACTAGAAACTCTGGAGTTCCAGTATGACAAACCTCTAAACAAAGAGATTCCCATGTGTTGGCAAGTAATATTCAAACCCAAAGGCATTCATTTGTGCCAGATAACAACTTCAACTTTTATGAGGAGTCATATTTAAGCATTTCATAGAGGCACCTACTGTTAGTTTTACAATCGATACTGCAAGTCCAAGTGTAATCACAGTTTGGAATGTGAATGGGCATACAGCTCTGTCCAAGAATGTGTGCCAATGCAGAATCTTAGTCTGCTTTCACTGAGAATTTGGGAACCCTGCCTCTTAATAGGAAACTACAAAATAAATAGGCATAACTAACAAACTAGACTTAGATGATGAACAAGAGACTATCAAATGTATATACACATCATTATAATTCCACAAATACCATTTGGCTTCTTTCTATTCTAGGAGAAAACCTGAGAGTGAGATTCGTATAGAAATGTGAATACATGAGTGTATTTTAAAGTCACACTGAAAAACTGAATTATTGCTTAAGAAACTTGTTTTTTCTCCACTGTGCACATAATATTTAGGCACGTTGAAGACGTTACATAAAGTTTTATATATATACATATATATATATATATATATATATATATACACACACATATACATACACAGTTAAAGATAAAGCAGTGTGATTTTTTTTTTCACTAACACTCTTACCCTCTTTTCTTTGCGTTTTCTACTATGCCAGATTACAGTTACCACAAAATAAACAATAAGAGGTCACTGACTTCAGTGCTGTAACACTGAAATATAATTGCCTGCCACAATAAATTCCTAATGAGCACAACTCTTGACAGTGGAAGGTTGCCCTGGCAACCAAGTTATCTCAGAAGGTACCTATCCATGTGGTAGGTGATGACAGTCCATTGCCTGACAAAGATTCGAAGCGTATAAAAACTTTTCAATTGCTCAAGTGGAATGAAAGCTTTATGTACCAGGAGTGCATTGACACAAGAGAAAATACTGACTTGCTGAATACAAAATGATCAAGAAACTTCCAAAGAAATGCAGAGATAGAATAAGGACATTATGTTAAAACAGGAACATGTTTAGATTGACAGTCTTGAAATAAAAAGTTCTCTCACTTATTCACAACTTCCCATGGTTTCAAATAACCAGATTTGATTTAAATCACACTTTTGCATTTACTTTTAAAGAGAACAACATGAAAAGGTGCTCTTGAATTATAATGGAAGTGGGTGAGACCAAGACTGGGCTCAGTATACAGTAGGATGGTGGATTCCATCTCTCAGGTAGGAAGCTAAAAAAAATTCCCAAGAGAAAACTGAGCTGGGAAAATCAACGGGAATGGCATGACCTGAGTACAGGCTCCAGAGGACGCTAATGCTTTTTAATCTAGGAGCTGGTTTCTCTTATGGTATATGGCACGTGGACAAGAAGAGTTACTATCAAGCCATATAGTAATTTTAACTTTATTTCCTAAGAAAATTAAACTTTCATGTTCATATTTCACATCTGGCAGGAAAGGTTATATCCCACTATGTCTGTCTCCTCTACTCCACAACATTTAACCTACTGGACAGTTTTAGCCAAATAGACAAATGCCTACAAATCTGAAAGACGTGATCCTAACCATGTGTTAGCAATTGGATATTAAATATTCAGATGTCCAGACAGTTCTAACAAGGTCACTAGCAAGATTCTAAAATTAAGTCATTGTCAGACAAGAGAGAAAGGGTTCCTGAAATAAAAGGACAAAATTAACAGAATAGGATCTGTGTTGTTCACTAAAATACTAAGTGGTCTTGAAAAGGATCTGTTTGGTAGAGATGCAAAATTATTCAGGGTAGCTTTCACTGGCAAAAAATAATCTTGGCTTAAAAAAATTAGAGAAAGCTGTTGTGTCACTGAATAATAAAATGGCAAACAAAATTAGGTCGCAATTTACACACAGAGGTAAAAACACTGCAAAGCATAAACATCTGATGTCATCCTTTACATTAACCACAAAGACTGTCAAGCTGGACTAACTACAAATGTGAAAGTACTTTCAACAGGAGAAAAGGCATAGGAAGTTATAAATACAGAAAAAAAACCAGAAAACAATCTCATTTATGAATCTATGGAGTGCTCATCTCTTGAAGAAGTCTCCATTTAATACATAACAAGCACAAAAAGGGCATGAAATGGCTTCTGTAAGTACAGATACTTTCAGCTTGGAAAAGGAACAACTGCATACAGAGACAGAAAACAGTTTTGAGACAGTTGATGGGGAAAAAGGGAATAAAGAATTATTTGACACAAGGACTCACAATCCAAGAAATAAGTGGAAGTGAATTCAAAACAATCTTTTGTTAAGCCAAACAAGGAAAGATTCTTTTTACACTGCATAAAGAAATTGCAAAAAAATCACTGCCATGGGATATTTTAAATGGTATAATGTAAAACAATTAGAAACATATTTACTAATATTCAATGAGTATTAAAAAAAGTGTAACAGGTAGATATACAATGAATCTTGCAAGTAGTAAAAGACAGGAGGGTATACACCTTCCCCATTTTTCAACTCTCATTGTAAATGTTTGTTCTTGTCCACTTAACCTAAACTGATTCAAGGATCTTTATGGTCCAAACCATGCTTTGAATTAAGAAAAAAAAAAAGGAGACCAGACCACTGGAACAGGGAGAGTTCTTATGCTCTCAGTATTCCTGGCCATGAAAAATTAAATCTGCTTTCAGTAGATGTATTTTGAGTCTCTTGTCTCAGGTGGCTTAAGCTTTGATTGAGAACAGAGTAGTAATAATGTCTTTCTTTTATAGATTCTACACTGATTTTACAGATTCTACAGAGAGAAATGCACTCCAGTGTCAACATTGATTGATTTTTTTAAGGCAACTACTGGAAAAAAGACTTAAACCATTCTCAAGTTTAGGAAATGAAAATCTCTGATTAAGACTATGTAAAATAATAGAAATATAGGAAAAAACTATAATGTCATTTTTGAGCACTTCTTAAATTTCAATGACTTATGATCAGACAAAAATCATTATTATGTATAACATTTCCCCCCCATCTTTATTTTCTTTTCTTTTTTTTTTTGGTTTTGGGTTTGGTTTGGTTTGTTTTGCTTGGGGTCGGGGAAGGTGGAGCAAGAGGTAGTGGCGTTACAATTTCCGTAACCAAACTTTTATTTTAATAATTCCCTGGAGTTAGTAATTTACTTTTCCATTTGGATAAAGAGAAACCCTCTTTATTTTGTTTCTCCAGCTTTTCATGAGCTTCAATAAGATTTCTGGGTTCTCTGCACTTCGGGAAAATCATACCAATTTATTAAAATATAACATTAGATGCCTACTTTTAAATTAAATCCCCTTGATCATGAGCTAGTCCTCATGGCTAGGCATCACGAATGAAGATTTGGGAAGGGCTCTCCCCACGTGGGTGTGCCCTTCAAGCCTGCAGCAGTGGATTTTTAGGTGAGGCACAGCATGCACAGAACTGGCTCCACCCTTTAACTCCTGAGGTTCATCTACCACGGCCAAGCGAGCTTGGACAGTGACGGTGAAGTCCTCAGGACCAGAACCTACAGCCCCTGGTACTGCCAGGAAGTCTCCCATCCAAGTACTAACCGGGGCTGACCCTGCTGAGCTTCTGAGATCTGACAGGATCAGATGTCAGAATGGCTACATAAATGATACCAACAAATAAAGGAAAAACAAATACATCTGTTATCCTATTGGTCCAACATGAGATACATGACAACAAAAATGAACACTAAGTCAAAAAAAGCAAAAATTCACTTCAGCCCTCCTAGAAGAACAAAAGTATTTAAATGGCTGGTCAATTACTTAACAAGCAACTTCTATTTTAAAAGAATTTACAAGGTATTTGCCATATTTATCTTAAACAAAGAAAAAAAAGGGAAAAAAAGAAAGAAAAGCCTGAATCAAGTAAAAAAGTGGGATAATTCACTCTCATTAAATGCAATTCAGGTTAAAGAATAAAGCAAACTAAATATTTATGGTTAAGCAGCTGTCCCTACATATCCTTTGTAAGTAAGTAAGATGCATGATGTCTTTATTTTTTCTACTTCATACAGTTCTGCAGCAGAAGACAGTGATGTATCTTATTAGATTTCATAGACACGGGAACCTTTCCAAATTTCTCTCCTCCTCAATTCTAAATAGCTTAGGTACAGGTATTTTGGATTATATGTTCAGTGATTTACTTCACAGAGCCTAAAAAATGACTGATGAATCCTAAACTAGACAGAATATGACACTAGCCCGAGTACTTTTGCTACTGTACATTCCAAGACAAAGGTGGACATCATTTAAGTGTCCAATTTTATTCTCAATGAAGTTAATGGAAGAACAGCAACAAATTTTGAGAGATAGAATGCAGTTCTAACACCTCCATCCAGCAGCAGTTACCTGTCACATTAGGAAATATACATCAGCAGACTATCTAAGTGTGCAGTTATTCCCTGAAAATGCCCTGTTGCAGTTCATGAGAAACTGGGGCCTGCTGCGAGAATGACCAATCTAGAATTTAATCTGGAAACAGCACAATATTGATCTTTCCATTGCAAACACAGGAAAACAGGCAGCTTAGCAAGACAAGGCCTGGTTTCAGCTTCGATGGAGAGTGGGAAAGACAAAAGAGAGAAAATTTTTATTTTCTGTGAAACCATCAGCAGCAGGACCCTTTCTTTCAAGGGGGGCCACTCTTCTGTAATGATTGGACTTCCGGAGGAAACAAGGGAGCCAGAAGGCACTCCCAGTGCAGACATGAAAAGATCTGACAGTTCCACCTGCCTTTTCATTCCTTCCACGTGAAGGAATCTGTAACACCTATCCTCTAACCCTCCTCTGGCACTGCTCCTATGCCAATCCCAAAACATGTCATGCACTGGGACTAGAGATGACTGGAAACAGTGCCTTGGAAAATGCTCCATCTCTTCCCAAGAGCCACAAGGCAGGCAGAGTCTGAGCAAAAGCCCTGATATCAACAATGCAGGGACGCCTGCAGTCCCTGATGTTACACTGCCACACAATTAGTTCACCTCTCCGGACTTACACAGCAGTTAAAGGTATTTCTGTTTACAGTGGCTGAAGAACATCAGGGGGTAAAGGTCAGTACATGCACATACTGAGCAGGCACTGAAACAGCAGATGGCAAAAGTGTTTAAATCTAAGGAGAACCGCCACATTTCCTTACTTTACTGCTTTAGGATACATGAGGTAGCAAAAGTAAGCCTGATAACAGGACCATCAGCCTCTGAGTACAGTAACAAAAGCAGTTAAGCATCTATCCAGGCCCTTACAATTATTGTCCCTCCCATCTGTATCTGGAAAGCTCTTTTTTTTTTAAAAAAAAAGATCCCCTAATAGATTCCTTGCCTTTACTCATTTTACATCTCTCTTTCAAATCCAAAAACACAGGTCCATCCATAGCTGTACACTCTGAAGACCTCTTTAAAATATATCTCCAAATGACCTTTTTGGCCTATAGCAGCCTTTAGAGCTAAAAACACAAGTCAGATGATATAACCAACTGAATAAATTCCACCTCTAAAGTGTTTTCATTTGGAAAGCAGCACTGCTGATACAGTTGTAAATTATTAAATTAGAAATCACATGCAAGGGAATAGCTTAATGACAAGTTATCTGTGTAAAAATCTATAATGTTATTGCTTAACACTTTAGCAAAAATTTTGCACAAACTTTACTGGCTCTTGTAGGTTCACTGCATTTATTATCTGTATTTTCACAGTGATAAGATCCATATTACAGATTAACAATAAGTTTAATATAAGCACAACTGAAATGTAATTAGCAACTTGAGAAATTGTTTGAGGTTGTTCAGAAAAGGGGTTGGTCACAGAGGTGTCCACATTAAGATATCCTTACTGGTTTTAAATACACTATTAGACAAGAAATGTATACACTACAGACCACTAAATAATGAAACCTAGAAAACAGCACAGATCTGCTGCACTTGCTGAGTCAAAATACAGAATTATTTCTTAAGATTGTTTAATACAGAAAAACAGTCCCACTCTAGGTATAAGAATTCCATTTAGATATTTAGGTACAAGAAGCCTTAAATTGAAAGATACACTTGGAAATCCTATGTAAATACTTAAGTATTAAGCTTTTAAATACTATAAAGAACTACTGTAATATAGCAGAATTTGTTAAAAATCAGAATTAAATAATCAGAAACACACGTTAGTGATGAAGAACCCATTGAAGTGTACCTTGAGAGGTGCGTATGGACTAGCAATGACAAGGCGTTCCCTTCAGCGTGGCAACAGTTTGAGAAATTAACTACTGTCTTGGTTTGCAAATGACATTTCTCAACATTATCATAAAATCATAGCTCACAGATGAGCTCAAAATGAAGCTTTGGCAAAAACATTTAACTTTTGGGCACATATGGGTTGTTAGCTGGATTAAGGAAGTGCTCTTATATAATTTTAACACATAGATCAAGCTAGTGATCAAGTACCAAGTGCAGTGTTAGAGTGAGCATAGTAAAAAACCTTCAGGACTCATAAATGGTGCAGCAATAGCAAGAAAAATTATTCAAAAGGAGATAAATTAGCTACAGTGAAACATTTAAATAGCTCAATCTTTCAGCTTATCAAATGAGTCTTACAAAGAGTAAGTATTTTCCAGTGGAATAAAATACCAGGTAATAACAAATATTACAATGAATAACAGATATTATAATGAGACAAAAGAGGCAAAAGGACTGCAGATGGAAGCAAAAGCCCAATTCAGAAATTTGTTGAAGACTCACAACAAAATAAACCCTGCAAGGATACCACCTCTTAGGACAATTAACTGTAGAAGTGATAGATTACTCACTTAGCATGTTCTTATCAGATTTGGATACCATCAGACTTCACTGAAACAACTTACTGGACTCATTAAATGAATAGCAAGCAATTCTCCACCCTCTACTGGAGGTCTGAATAGATAGTCTAAATAGACATTCTGGCACTAAAGTGCATGAAACTAACTGAAGATTGCTACCAACAAGCAGATATAAAGACACTGATGTTCAAAGACGTTACGTCTCTTCATGAGAAATAAACTATGAGTTAGTCTGTTTACTAACAAATTCATTTGAAAATTCTTAAGGAAGTTAAAATCCTTCTACTTTTTCTTGTTCCGTTTTAGGGGGGTTTTCCCATTAAGTTCAACAACAAAGTTGGTAGATAAGGATATATAGTTTAAATACATGGTCAAAAATTGCAATCAGAAGCTACTGGAACATCAAGTAACAGAAGTAAGAATGAGTAAATATTCTTTCTACAATATAAATTCTTTCTCTTGGTAGTCAGAAAAGAAAGCATTGAGGAAAATTAATTACTGCAAACAGAGATCAGTAACATAAGAGTTTTGTCTGGACAAACAATAAGACAGAAGATATGTCAATGGGATGAATGCTGAAAACTGAAGACTGAAAGCTAGGATTGGACTGAGCATTAAACACATGGGTGATAAGAAGTCTGCAACTCAGAATCGATGGAGTGCATTGATTAAGCATAATCCAATGTTCTGCTTCTCTGAAGAGACAGAAGGGAATACCGACATTAACTTTAAACCAAGGTTCATTTTAGTACTATAAACTAGCATGACATCAAGTGTTTGGTTTTGAAGGGCAGGAAAACTGAGGACATTAAATGTTTCTAAGTAGCAGTGATCATTGAAGGCTTTTTCTCATATTATGATGATTGCCAGATGACACTAAAACAAAAGGTTTAAGAAAAGACACTCACAAAGATACTGGCATGTCCAAAACAAACTACCAGAGTTACAGAGGTTTAAAAAAGTACTTACTTGGTACGTGTCCCACAACCTGATGGTACACCGTAAAGGGACTTCTCTCATCAGCAAGTTATTCATCCAACGGAAAGCAAATTGCAAGTATTTCACCTCATGTTGATCCAAGTGCCTATGAACTTGTTCTGAAGATAAAATAAACAGGTATTTTACTGCAACTTTTCTGAAGTCTTAAGTATCAAATGCACTGTCTAAGACAATAAAATACTCCTCCAACCTCAAGGAAATAAAATGTGGTGGTGCATGCAAGTTCTTACAACTGAACGAAAACACCTAAAATATAAACTAGTTAAACATTACACTGGACTGATTTTTCTGCCTACAGATGCTTAAACAACTGATCTGAGTCACACTACCTTAAGAAAACATTAAAATCAGAGCTTACAATATACCACAAAAATATACAAAGTTATAATGTGAAATGATTACATGCATATATCCTCATTAATTTCTTAGGCTATAAATTATTTGAGGGAAGATTACAAGAAACAACGTTTCCAAATAACATAATGGCCTCCAAAAATAAAGTGTTGGTAATAAAAAGAAGACAATATTAAATTAAGAAGGCAAAGAAATATAATGAAAGAATATGCAAAGGTCGCATTCAATTGAGATAAAACAAAAATAAAACTGAGATTAATGTGTAGGAAATACAGTGAGAAAACTTAACCAATTTGCAGCTTAAATAATTTCTTGGTATAACAAATAAATGCAAATAAAGCCAGTACAAATCAATGGTTTCTAAACCAGTACCCATACACAATGTGTTTATTGTAGCACGTTTACTATTTGAAAGCTGTGATAAAGTGATAGTTTTGATCCAGGCCTTCCTTAGTAACCAGTTGTAACTAAGGAAATGCCCATTTCCCAGGTATTCCACATTAGGTTTTTTACTTAACAAGGGAGTACGGATAAGAGAGAGAGTGGAAGTTTCTTCCTTCTTCTTCCCTCGAGGTTTGGGAGCAGTTGTTCTCTGTGTTGGTCTCACTTAGCAGAGCCTGAGGCCTGTTTCAGGGGCTGCCATTATCTGCCACCTGGGAGATCTCAATATGTATAACGCACTGGGGTATTTCTCCATGGCACATGTCGGCCTCCATCTATCTGTGGCAAAGACTCTTCAGCAGACCTAGTATCTATGTTCCTAAAGTCATACTTTTCCATAATATAAATATAGGCAAATACATAAAACTGAAGAAACATGTTAAAAATATATGTTACTGCTCCTAGAAACTTTTTTTAGTCATAGCTATATATAAAGATATGTGAAACTTTAAATTATTAATTTCATTTTTATGTACAACATTAACCAGCTAATTAGATACTTCTACACAAGAGACTGAACTTCTACTATGGGATGTGAAATGGTAGAGAATGACCATGAAGGGGTAATGATCTTGTGCTCTTGTAAGTCATCTTATCAATTCCCTCTCCTTTTCTGTCATTATGTGTACAGGAAAAGTACTACAGCTTTACCACTGTATATTGTGCCTACATATTGTCAATATTTCAAAAATTAAATGAGAACTTTGTGATGGATTTCCCCCTACCCATAATAGCCTCAGACTCCCAGTCTCAAGCTCTTGTAACTAGTCTCCCTTTCTCTATAAACCTAGTATCCTTCCATCACCTTTACATCCCTCTTTCCCAGTATTTCTGCAAAAGTCATCATCAGCATGAAAACATGCAGGTGGCAGAGAGTCAACACCCTACTCTCAGCTCTCACTCTGCAAATGCAATGAGCATCAAGCCAGCACTCCAAACATAACAGCAAATATGGGGCTTGCTCTGCAGCCCTTCCTCAGCAGCAATCTGGGTCACACTTCTTTTATTTGTTTTTTGTTTGTTGTTTTTGTTAGTTTGTTTTATTTGTTTTAAATAAGCAACAAATGAGTTTTATAAAAGGCATGAATTTCTGCACAGTAGTGGTAAGTTTCTCCTTTTGGAAAATGCTGATTAAGCAAGTACTCAAGCTTGAAAACTTACTGGAAGGAGAAGACAAATGTGATAACCACATATGTTCTGCAACCTTAGAGAAATATGTTTAATAATTAAACAAGGCAGTTTATATGTAAAAGTCCACATTTTGAAGACAGTGTAAGCTTCAGAAGCCTCTGTATTTTCATCTTCCACACAAAGGCTTGCAAGCCTTCAACTTCCAAACAGGTATAATAGACTAGTTCAGTTAGAAAGGACCTACAATGATTATCCCAGTCCAACTGTCTGACCACTTCAGGGCTGATCAAAAGTGAAAACATTTTCTTAAGAGCATTGTCCAAATGCCTCTTAAACACTGACAACCACATCTATAGGAAACCTGTTCTAGTATTCAACCACCCTCTCAGTAAAGAAGTGCTTCCTAATGTTGAGTCTGAACCTACTCTGCTGCAGCTTTGAAGGATTCCCACCCCCTCTCTCACTGGATGCCAAGGAGAAGAGCTCAGCACCTCTCCCACCACTTCCACTGCTCAGGAAGCTATGGAGAAAAAGAAGGTTGCCTCTCAGCCTCCCCTTCTCCAAGCTAGACAAGACCAGAGTCTTCAGCTGCTCCTCACAGAACATGCCTTCCAGCCTTATCAACAGATTGCTTGCCCTCCTCTGGATACATTCAAGAACTTTCATGTACTTCTTAAATCATGAGGCCCAGAACTGCACAGAGTGCTCAAGGCAAGGCTCCACCTGTACTAAATACAGTGGGATAATCAACTTTTTTGACCAGCTGGTGATGCTGTGTTTGATGCACCCCAGGACAGGGTTTGCCCTCTGGCTGCCAGGGCACACCACTGGCTCCTACTGAGCAGCCACCAGCCAGAACCCCAGATCCCTTTCTGCAGGGCTGTTTCTCCAGCCACTCCTCTCCTACTTTTATACTTGTGATCAGCGTTACTTCATCACAGGTGCAGAACTTGTCATTTGTTCTTGTTAAATTTTCAAATGTTAAATAAATCACTGATGATTGCCCAATGCTCCACTTTAACAAGATCCCTCTGCAAGGCATCTTCTCCCTCAAGACTCAACAGCACCTCCCAGTACAGTATCATCAGCAAACTCACTAATGGTGCATTCAACTCCTGCATCTGGATCACTGATAAAAATACTGAATATAGGTGGCCTTAGAATTGAACCTTGAAGGACACCACTGGTGAACAGTTGCCAAACAGATGCAGCCTCTGAGCCTTGTCCTCTGCCAGTTCCCCACCCAGTGCACCATTATTAGGTCACTAATTCAAGACAAATACTAAATTACTGCTGTGTGTCTGCCTTTGCTCAGGGCAAATTTATCTGCAAGTTAAACATACTGAAGTGAGATACTGTGTTGCATTTATTTTTTCAATGTCACATTTAGATACTTATATTGCAGACTACTATATTTAGATAACCCACTACATCAAGCAGGATGAAAAAAAAGTTTTATTTCTAAGTAAGTTACTAACTTACAAACATTTTTGTTCTTCACACAGCAGAAACAAATTTCATTTGGTTGCTTGCAGCCATTGAAAGTAAATAATGAAGAACAATAAATTGTGCAAGTTGTGATATTTCAGCTTCAGTTGTTAATGGGAATAATGAATTTCTTGAAAGTTGCTTTCTAATCTAAACAAGGTGAAAAATGGATTACTAAATTCTCAGCATTATACACAATTGATGCAAGACTAAAATAGAAGATGCATTGAGTAAAGCTAATTCTTCCTACTTTGTAAGTAATTGTGAGTAGAGGGTAATTTGCTGATAAAGGTAATTTCGATCAACATAATCTAAATCTTAATTTCCCATTTCAATGAAAATAAGTACAATTACTGTCAGCTTTAAGACTTCAAGTATTTTATAAAAACTACTTCTACTTAAGTTTCTGATGGAAAAATTATTTTACAATTTAAAAAATTATTTAATCAAAATTCAAAAGAAATAAGAATTATATTTAATAAGTTTCCCAATATTTTTGATAAATCTGTAGATAAAGTTTGGGTGAAGGAAGTCTTCTGATTAAAGAATATATTATACAGGTGCATTCCAAAGTAGCACACTGTCAAAAATAGGTAACTTGTAGATAAAAGCCATTTACAACTATTCATATTTTTAGTAAATAGACTTATTGGATACATTATTTTGAATTATCACATTTAGCCACCTTAAACAGATGCTTTTCATGTCCGAAGGTCTATACACACAAAATATTTATTCTTCATGTTCAGTGTCAACTTCTCATGCCGCTTTACTGATTTCAAAATTAAAATTGTATGTGACTACAGACTCACAAACCAAATGGTTAAGGACAGAAATAACCTGAACTAAAACATGATGACTGCTGGCCTGACTGGGGGATGCTGTTAGAATGAACTCCTAGGCAAGCTTACACATAAGCAAAGAGGAAATGCAAAATAATATAAAATTATGTACGAAGTGCCAAATTACAGTGGCACAACAGCGTGGTGCCCCCACATCCATCAGTACGCTTTATCACTTCAGAACATTAGCCTTTTGGTTTTCACCTTTATTCAAAGATTCCTATCAACCCTAGCAATGTTTTCTGATGCTTGACTTTGACCTATTTTTGAAATTTTAAATATTACTTAAAGTTAATTTTTCATATTTCATACCCTGAGCACTTAATTTTAACTCTATTTTATTAATACTGTATTCATATTTCATTGCAAATATAAAAAATACTATTTCCTAAAACTTATCTGAAATGCAGTTAGACTAAGAATCTCTGGTAAAGAGGCCTTTCAGTTCAAAGAACAGAAGAAGAGTATTTCTCAGGAAGAGCCACACAATTCTTAAAACATACACACAAGCTACAAGAGTAACTATTCTGTTACCAAGGCAAAATGAACAGCAAAAACATGAGTTAACCTTTGCCATAGAAGCTTATTGGCACTGCCATTTACACACACAACATATGAAAACATGCTACAGAAACACACTAGAACTCCTGTTCTCCATGGAATCAAACAATCACTTAGGCTGGAAAAGACCTGTTAGATCTTGACACTAAACCATTAATCTAACACTGCAAAGCCCACCACTAAACCACGCTCCTAATGGCCACAGTTATACATCTTTTAAATAACTCCAGGGATGGTGACTCACTTTCTTGGGCAGCCTGTCCCATGGCTTGATAATCATTCTGGTGAAGAAATTTTTCCTAATATCCAATTTAAACCTCTCCTGGCACAACTTCCTGTTGTCACGTGTTATTTGGGAGAACTGACTGACAACAACTCTCTTTCAGGTAATTTTAGGGAGTGATGACGTCTCCCCTGAGCCTCCTTTCCTACAGGCTCAACAACCCCAGCTTCCTCAGCCTCTCCTCATATGATCTGTGCTCCAGACCCTTTGCCAGCATCATTGTCCTTCCCTGGACATGCTCCAGCACCTCAATGTCTTTCTTGTCATGAGCGGCCCAGAACCGAACACAGGATTTGAGGTGCAGCCTCAACAGTGCCAAGTACAGGGGAACAATCACTGGTCTTGCTGGCCACATTGTTTTTGATACAAGCCGGGATGCCATTGGCCTTCTTGGCCACCTGGGCACACGCTGGCTCATGTTCAGCCACTGCCGATGAGCACCCCCAGGTTCTTTTCCCCCAGGCACTTTTCCACACACTCTGCCCTAAGCCTGTAGCATTTCATGGGATTGTTGTGACCCCAGTGCAGGACCCGGCAATTTGTCTTTTCAACCTCACACAAGAGCCCTTGGCCCATTGATCCAGCTTGTCCAGATCCCTCTGTAGAGTCTTCCTACCCTCCAGCAGACCAACACTCTCACCTGACTTGGTGCAAACTGAGAGTGCACTCAATGCCCATGTTACACAGTTCCCACATATCAAACAGGGCTGTTCAAAACAAAAAACCTTGTCACCAGTCATTGACTGCTTTCTTTCTGAGTACTGTACCCACTAAAAGCTAATTTTTAATTGAATTCTCTCTCCTCCTGAGTAATTTCTACATTGTTAAAATGAGTTTGAAGCAAAATCCCAACACTCCATGTTGCCAGATGCAGATTAAGGCTTACAACCCCCAATGTGAATTCATGACTAGAGCTTAGCAATGAGTTATTAGTGGTTATGTATATTAACTTTTATTAATATACATTAATAACAAAAGGTCCTGATGACTGAAGACGACATTCTAAAGATCATATATGTGCACCTCAAGACAATATCTTACTATGATACACAATTCTGCTTCAAGTAATAGTAGAGATCCAAGTAAAATATTTACATTCTCATTATTTCTTGTTCCATACTTAGTTTATAACTGTCTAAAATCATCCACTGTAGAAAATTACAATAAATTCACTAAAAAATACTTTGAATAGTCCTAAAAATGAAAATATAACTGGTAGAAATCCAAAATATTACCAAATTATATTCTTCTCACAGCTTACAATTTAAAAATAATGCTCTATTTGAATTTAGCTCACTAAATGTACAGTTCATAGTTATGACTGAGAAGTATCTTCATCATACACAAAAGATATGGTTGATACTCCAATACTGAAAAGCCCTAGATCCTGATCCCAAAGTCAAAGAAGAAAATACTAAAGGAGAGGAGGAGGGAAGACCCAGTTGCCTCAAATGAAAGTACCAGTTCTGTGGTATCTAACACAAAATGCAGGACACTATTAAGAAAAACATTTATTAGTGACCAGAAGAGAACCACCCTGCTAGCCAACAGTTCTCTAGCTTGTTCTTCTGAATCGTAACAGTGCAGATTCAGAAAAAGGCTTATGCCTAACATTTTTTAAATTCTTCATCATGTTAAACATCCTTTTTCTTCCCTTTTTATTTTTTTTTAATTTGCCATGCCAATAGTAAGTTTTGACTATTTGAAAATTAAAGTGCTTACAGCAGTCAGGAATTTACAAATGGTTTTACAGTCTCAACTCTTACTAAGATACTCTGTAATAGCATATAAATATAATCTCCACAGTAAAACATGAGAATATGATTTAAAAGATATATTAATTAATTATAGTGCCCAATGAACAGCACTTATAAGTGGATTAAAGTATAATACAGTAATTACGACCATAAAATCAGATATAAAATAACTACTAGTGAGCTAAATAAAATAGCTTTATTATAATGAAAAAGAGTTTTACGGTGCAAATTAATTAAAATAATTATGAAATGCTTACAAGATTTTTAATCACCTCAGCACCAAGCTGACATATAAAGATAGACCAACAGACAAGGTCCTTATTAATCACTCACTTTCAATAGTAGCAGTAAAGTCTAAATAAATTCTGTGTCCATTTCCAATTCAAAATGCTTTTACATGGTTAGGAATACCAGTTTTGTGACTCTTATAATTAGAGCTCTTTTCTCCAGATACTTCAACACAATCTTAATTCAAAGTTATTGGTGTCAGAAAAATGTTTTACAATATAATTAAACATGAACATAATTTTGCACATACAATTATGCATTCTTTAACCATCAACCAAAAAATCATTAGCATGATTGAATATGTAATGAAGATAGATCAAATGTCACCTATTACCACAGTTTCATTATCAGTTCACTGTATAACCACCCAAGATTCCAATTAAAAAACAAATTAATTAATCTATATCTTATCACGTATATTGAACAGATGACTTTTCTGTGACTTCTTATTAATCAACAGTAAACCGTTTAATGAGAAAATGTATTAGTCTTGGTCAATATTTTGCCTTTTTGAGACTCAGATTTTCCTAAAGAAAAAAGCAAACCAATTTTCTCTGTAGTTTAAAAAGTTCAATCAGCAGAGAAACCAAATCTTTCAGAACCTGTGAAAGTATTAAAACTACTCAGTGGGTATCTCTAAGTCCTCTTTGGCTTAACTCATCATAAGAATTTAAGTTCTGAGCAGAACTGGGAAACATTTGTGTTCAAAGCATTGGACAGTTCTGTGGGAATAGGCACCTTCATCTCTTGGGACAGAAACCTCCTGAATACCAAATGTCCACACAATGAAACTGTAAGAAACTTAAATGAATTCTGGACATTTAAAACGTTAATAGCCCAGAAATAACACACAGCTCTTTAATAAACTCAAAAGTTAGAATTCTAGATAAACTTCCTTATGGGGAAGTCAAAATGCAGCACTATTTTTATGTTCCTAAGTATTTTTCCAACACTTCCATTTTCAAGAGAAGGAGAAAGTTACATATAGTAACAGTAAGAGGTTTTTTCTTTTTAATAGTTTTCTGCATTTTTATTTTTCCATATCTTGTTACTAAGATTCAAGGGCAAATTCTACAAAAAGATTGTTGATTTCTGGTGAAAGAATCTGGAACAATAACAGCACAGAATTCTTTTAACTACAACTAAAAATAAGATCAGGCTGTGCAGAACACAAATAAAAAACCTTGAGCTGAGCTGTCTTGTAAAAGATGCAGAAAAAAATCTTTTCAAACTTATCCTCACACAAGATGCAGGATACTTATGCTAAGTTGAGTGGCCAATACTGACTGTATAGTTTTCTGTAATACTAGTAAGAAGCAAACATAAATAAAAAATAAATTTAACACTACAATAGTCTAGTTTTCCATACAACTGCCTTCTTGCTAATTTTAGAGAATGCTACATGATTTTATCATCCTTTATCAATGTTTGTGGAAACACAAGACTACTTTTATCTACAAATGGCTGGACTTCTGTCTCAAGCTCTAATGTCATTACCAGACATCTTACAGGAAACTGAAGAAGTTGTGATTTTCGCAAGCATGAAAATAGCCAAATGCTAAGCACCTGTAAATTCTGGAAACTGAATCCTGAAGTAATTTTGGCATTCCTATACCACATCTATTTGCTTTCAAGCCTAAATGAAACAAAGGTGGAAAACAGCATGCCCCATGAGTAGATCTTTTTCTAAACCATGAGAAATGCTTTAGAGCAGAAAAGCTCTACTGGCATCACAAGAAGCAGAAAAGATAATTAGTTATAACAGATTCCTTACACTAGTGAGCTATCTAATGACCCTCCCTCTCAATGTTTTGTGTAATTCCTACAAAAATCTGAATGATGATGACGAGATATATGAGATCAAATGTTTTGTCTTCAAATTTCATCTTGTCTATTAACAAACTAAAAAAATTCCATTAAACACAATTAATCACAATTATTTTCTGGAGTTTAAGCAGAAGGAAATTATGATTAAATTAAGGCAGTATTTTTGCTGTTTGAAGTCTTTTGCAATGTTCTGTAGTGTACACACAAGGACAGTTAATTTGAAGGGAATTGTGATCCATAAGGCTGGGTTAAGGAAGTTTGCTTGAATCACTAACATAATGCATTTGCACTCTCCAAAGCAAAAGCATCACTTTTCATCAACTTGTAATCCATTACTAATAGCAAATGAGCTGTATGAGCTTGATCCACTCACACAGCTACTTATTACATCAGATTCTCTTCACCATGCAGTTACCCAGCATCAAGAAAATAATGTGACACAGCAACCACAGGAACATTATTTTCTTCTACAGTAACCTATATTAGCACTTAAGTTACATACAGATAATACAGATTGTGAGGTGGGCTTTGTTTTTTAAAAAAGGCACTGAATTCATATCAACCATATACTTACTTCCCTTTAACTACAATATAGTAGATCCAATATAAAAAGACAAAAGCAAAAAGAAATTAAAACTAAAGCACAATAATACATAATTTAACCAAACTATGTCATGATGCCACCAAGTCAACTAGTTCAACATCCCTTATCTGAGGCATCCAAAAGTATATGACAGCAGTATACATATACCGTTGTGTAATTAACAACTAAAACTTTATTCTAATCTTACATGTACTTTGGTGTGTTTTTCTTGCAAAAGCAAGTAACTGAGTGGACAGTCTTCTAGACAAAAAGAAACAGCCTTAAGAATATTAAAAGTATTTTTCACTATCCAAAACTTTTAACAGGAACGCCTTTATTATAAGGGTTGTGATCAGTAGTACAAGTCCAGTTGACAACTAGTTATTAATGGCATCCCTCAGGAGTCAGCGCTGGGGCCAATACAGTGCAAGATCTTTATTAAAAACTAATGATAGCATAGAGTGGACTGTTTGTGCATGATACCAGATTGGAATGAGTGGCTGATGTGTTTAAAGTGAGGGCTACTATTGGCAACGACCTTGGTAGGCTGAAGGAATATCTGACAGAAACCTTCTGTGGTTCAGGAGAGAAAAATGTGCTCTGTCTGGGATGGAACAGTCTCATTCAGCAAGCACTAACTGGGCACAACTTGATGAAAACCAGTTCCGCCAAGGACTTGGCGATCCTGGTGGACAACAGGCTGTACCCAAGTCAAGAGTGTCCTTGCAGAATGGCAAAATATATGCTGGGCTTACTAAGCAAGAAAGAAGACAACAGGTCAGGACAAGTGATTCTTCCTCTGTATTTGCCACTTGGGAAACTGTGTCTGCAGCATTACCTCCAGTTCTCCAGCATTCATGAGCAAATCCAGGGAGGGGCACAGGAAGCTGAAGCACTTTACACATGAAAGGAGGCTGACAGAACTGGGTTTGTTCAGCCTTAAAAAGAAGTCTACAAACAGCTGGAACTATCTAGTGGGAGGGAAGATTCTTCTCAGAGGTACATTGATATGAGATAAAATAAAAGGCATTGGACATAAATTCTATAAAAAAGAAAAAATATTTATTTTTAGAAAAATATCACAAGGGAAGTAGAGTCAAATTCCCAACAGCCTTACTCGAAGAAGCTGCACAATCTCCACCCCCAGCATTACCTCAAAATTCAACAGGTCAAGACTCTACACAGCCTGATCTAAGTTGGCCCTGTCTCCTTAGCTAAAGAGAGATCAAGAGGGACAAGGGCAGAGGTTTTGAACACTCATTTCCAGAGGCTCCATATAACATAAACAGTTATAAATTTCCATAATGTCAATCAAATTAATTGCTATCTTCTTTTTCAAAGAGCAATTATAGCTTTCTTTAAAACTTCTTAATTTCTACAATGGAAAAACATGTAATGAAATCTCCACCACTCTGAAGCATCATAATCCCATTACTTTTTCAAATAATTTCCCTTAACATCTTTTCTGCGTACGTTACAGGTATGCCATATGGACAAGCTGCAGAATATACCTCCTGTAAGATGTTAAATCCTCTAAAGTAAGGATTTTGCTTTGCTTGCTCCAACTATACTGCTCAAAACATCTCTACTACTCAATCATGGAAATTCTCTAGCATTAAAATTATTCTGATATGTTAATTTGTAAGTATTAAGGACAATAGGAAAAATCAACATTAACTGGCAAACATTCATGACGTCTAGTGAAAACTACAAAAAATTATAAAGACCTCACAGAATTATTTTAAATTAGACAAATATCGGGAACCCACATTTTTACTTTCAGTTATAAAGAATGATCAAAGGCCAGTATAAGAAAACACAACTGTTTGCTATTACTGTCTGCCTTATTTTTTAATAAAGTGTGAAAGCTTAAAAATAATGCTTCCTAAACCTAGTAATTGAGAAAAGTTATTTAACTATACTCCCAAAGCACTGAAGGTACAAATAAGACTTCAGTACTTATTTCTTTCTTAAAAACCAAACAATAATATATTGAATTATACTTAATATTTTTATTAAAACGAACAATAATTTTGATTATCAGAGTCCTATTTTTAATTTTAAAAACTTGGTTAAAAAATTTGTTTATATAAATGTTCACTGACCAAGTTAAGGAAGTCTATTTATAGGCATAATTATACACTTCATTTAATAAACAATTACTTGCTTCTATAAGTGAAATGTAAACACCAATATTGATCCAAGTCTGAAATGACATATAAAATGTCAAATTACAAGATTATTTTTGAAGTAATAAAATACATTGATTAAAAGATATTTTGAATATAATATTTGACTACCCAAGATACAAAAATACCCCCTTATATTTTTCATATCCATTTGCATTTTTAAAAAATGTATCTACAAGAAAATTTTACATTTTAGTTTATATTGAAATATTACTCAAACACTGTTCTCCTGCCTTTAGTTTCTGATCATTAAAAATACTTTAACATCCTAGAAAAGCACAAAGACCATTATCAAATATTCAGGATGCACCTATGAGCAGGCAAAATACCCTATGGTAAGCACTGGCACAAAAAAAACTTCATAGTATATGTAACAAAAAGAGGGAATTAATGTTTCCAAGAAGATTATCAATTATTAAGCTACACAAGAAATATTTTTTCTAAGTCATCACTGACAGGCTAGAGTTGCAAATATATGCCTGGTTCTGCTTGGCAACCCTTTGTTAATACTCTATTCATTAATTTAACAAACTATCAGGAGAGTATGTTTAGAATGGGCAAGCATTATCTCTTGCATTTCATTTAATTAAACTCTGTTCGAGGAACACGACAGTCAGCATTTCATGAAGGGAATTATTTTAAGGATGAAGGTAGAAAATATTTCAAAGTGCCATGCTAAAACATGAAAGCATAATCTCAAAGTAACCCTGCACATACTGCAATTTATCTATAAAATTAAAGATGTTATTTCCAGAGTTCATAATTAATTGGATTCCACAGAGAAATTATCCAGGCATTCCAGATAGCAAAACGATGCACAAAGGCACAAAATAGAGTGCCAAAGGACAACCATAAACAACCGCTGTGACTTGCTTGAATTACAACAATCACTGAGGCTTAATCTGAAATGAATACTGGCTGCCTTTTGTATGTGGTCATTACTTTGCTGCAAAGAAATTGCCATTGAATTTTGATTATATTGCTTTAATAAAAAGTAATGAAAGTGGCTCATGCTCCAGAGGCTTTCCTTTAAACGATACACGACAGTAATCCACGAAGGCCAGTGTGCCACAAACTAATGATGACACCTGACCTGAGGAAGGCGATATCACCCCAGCAAATGACTGCAGGTGACTGCAATGCTGGTGACTTGTCTTCTTGCAAAGATTTTAACTGAATATTTTCAATCAAACATCAGTTAGAAATTAGCTTAGTCTTTAAGACTTACCGTCTATCCGACTAACAAGTTCTTCCAACATTTTCACTTTCTTCTGAATTCCTGGCTGTGCAAATGTGTAGTTATCCTAAAGAGGAGACCACATGCAAGTATTAGTTGTAGAAAAGAAAAAAAAGGTTTCATTTCTTTCAGTTACTTATCTAAATCCATATTTTTCAATGTTTTCCTATGGTGTTTCTGTTTTGCTTCTATATTTCCTAGGTCTGCTTCTACAGTAAAATAGTGAATCATCCCACTGTTCAGTCCTGTAAGTACCTGTCTCTAACAATATATACCCTAAGCTTGAAACAATTGCTCCCTGCTTGCTAATCTAGTGAAGTAACAGCTTTACTGCAGAGGTACAAGTAGCTTTGAAAGGCTCTCATCTTACTTGCCAAATTGTGCCACATTAGAGTTTTTTAAGGTGACTTTTTTTCTCATAAATTTACAATTCCAACACAAATAATGTAGAAAATATGAAAAATTAAACCATATTCAGAGACAGAAAAAGAATTTGATCTTTAGAAGTGCAGAATAATAACTTCAAGTAGCACAAGAAATCAAAAGTCAGTTTAATGTAGTCAAAACTGTTCTGAACCTAAGATCACAATTAATATCACGCATCAAAATCCAACATAAAATCTATTTAGCTAAAATGGCATTATTTTTGTATATATTTATTTGAATATATCAAATCTAAATGGATTTTTAATTTTTGGATTGTAGCTCTATAATATAGACCAGAGTTTGAAATAATGAGAACAAGAAAGATATCTCTACTTGAACCCCAAAGTGATCCATCTTTTTAAATAATTACATTATTTCAATATACAGCAATATTTCAGAATATTTAATTGAGAATCCCTTCGTTCAACTCATTTTGTTATGGTTGTCTTGCTCTGGTTCTTGAGATATTTAAGAAAAGAAAATTACCCATACATATTTTAAAAGAAAGTTGCTGTGTAAATTTTTGTTGTGTAACCACTACTTACACAGAAAACAAAGGTAAAAGATTTTTCATCTCAACTGCTATTGTTAGAGTAATTCCTTTATCAATTAGAGAGGTAACTATCTCAAAAATCAGCCTAAAAAAATTTTCACTGACACTGAAATACTGTTCTTGACTTGATTTCAAATTTTAACTTGGTTCTAGAGCAAAAGACATAATTATCAGTTCATTTTTATGTATTTTGATGCAACTTTCTAAATTAAAAAATAAAACAGTACTTTCTTGACTATATTTACATGATTTTTCTTTTAATTTTGATTTTTCTATGAAACTGAATGGCAATTTAATCTTCAAATTCTATAAAACTGCCATAAAGTATGAAGCCTAAAAGTTCACAAGGGAAAATGATACCTTAATAACTGTTAGTCACAGCACATCAGCCAACAAGTGATTTACAGTATCAAAAAGTCTACTGTGTGCTCTGGTCACTTGTAACTGACCACAGTAGTAGCTATTTTAAAAATTATAGCAAAATTTTCTACTGGCCTAGAAGTAGCCCTTTAACAGTAATTAACATCAGAAATCAATGTATAAACTGAAACAGAGTAAACAAGGAACCAAGAATAATTATCTGAATTTTTGCAATTTCCACAGGACTCACCAAGTAAAATAGGCAACCATTTCATATTGTTGGTGCTGTTTCTCAAACAGAACATAAGTATCCTCTATAGAGCAAGAAAGCCAAAATTGAAAGAATGGAAAGACTCACACAGAATTCAAATTATTATAATCTCATTTCAGGGACAAAGAAACTATCCTATGTACTGGAAAATTGCCTTTTATACAAGGCAGACACAGTCCTGTATTAGTTATGTATAATATCCAGGATACAGCATCTTTAGGAAATCATAATAATTTTCTTTACAGAACCTACTCTAACAACAAAAAAGGTTTGGGTTTGTTGGTTTGCCTTTTTTTTTGTCAAATGTTTATATACTATTCTATTTATTTATTTAAAGAAAGTTAACCAGTATTTCTAGAAGAAGTACTGCACTCAAAGTACAGCAGCATGGTACTCATTATCTCCTTTGTAACAACAGATCCTCTGTAAAAGTATTTTCACATATTTAACACTTGAAGTCAACACAGAGTTAAAACGCTAGAACAGAACTTCGATCATTAGTCTCTCCCCAGGTAGTGCAACTCCTGACTGTGATCTATGAATCTGAAACTGTTTTCTTTCTCAAAGTCTAATTTACTCTATACACACATGGAAATGCAACCCCAAACTGTCACCTTGTTTTCAAAACAGGTAAGTTTGCTTTCACTACATCTGATCTTTATTTATTTTTCCATTCATTATTTCAGCTGCAAATGAACACAGTTGGGACTCATTCTCCATTCATCTAACTGGAAAAATCTTTATTGGCTCCCACAGTCCTCTCTTCTAATTAAACTATGTTATACATATCCCCTCCTATGACACTTGTAGTTGACTTTCTAAAGTTTGTGAAACTGTGAGAATAACTTTGTAAACATAAATGGTATTTTCCTATCTACTATTCTTGCCCCTTTTGTGTTTATAGGCGGAGGAACAAGGTAGTAAAACAGTTAAGAGAAAAAACATGTCAAGCTGCAACATTGAAGTACAGCAGCTAAGATTTTAATTCCTCTATGATTCAATTTAATTGGCGATACCAGCTTTGAAATTTGACTCAGTTTTTCTCCCAATTCTTCTACCTCTTCTCCACCAAGAGCTGCAGGGGAATGGAGAACGGGCTATGGTCAGTTCATAACACTTCATATCTGCTGTTTCTCACATGTCCTGCCAGAAAGCCTGCTCGGGTCAGGCTCTTCTCCACAGGCTGCAGCTTCCATCAAGGTACCTCCACCTGCTTCAGCATGGAGTCCTCCATGGGGATTGCAGGTGGATCTCTACTCCATGATGGACCTCCATGGGCTGCAGGGGCACAGCTGCCTCACCATGATCTGGAGCACCTCCTCCCCCTCCTCCTGCATTGACCTGGCTGTCTGCAGGGCTGTTTCTCTCATATTTTCTCACTCCTCTCTCTCACTGTTGCACAGGGTTTTTCACAGAAAACACCCCTACAGCTCCACCCTGCTACAAAAACCTTACCACATAAGCCCATACAAGTTCTCTGCTACCTTTCACAGAAAAAAACTAGTCCAGTATTCAACTCTCTTACCTATTCCCCCTCCAAATTGTGGATCTTCTTTTCATTACTCATCCTGCAAATTTTTGTGTTGTATTTCCTCATTTATTCCTTGTGTAATTTTGACCATTGACATTAAGCAAAAGACAAACTCTGAACAAGTCATAAGTAACTGATAACATGCTTGTCTTGCCTGAACAGATTGTAGCAGAGTTCACATAAAATAACTGTTATTTCTAAACAGTGTTCTTGACACTTTCCAGTAAGGATTCACATATGACAAAGTGTGTATAAGTACACAAGAGAATTCATGATCAACATAAAAAATTCATGCACTGGTGTGCAGTATCTAAATTCCTTGCCGTTCTGCTCAGATAGCTTCCAACACACTTCCAAGTGAACTATGCTAACCTACTTCACAGCTGAATGGTTATAATATCTAGTTCAGATTCTGACACATAATTAGTTTCACCTTAAAATACAGAAGGTTAAGACTTTATAATGTCATGAGAGATCAAAACTTGCTTCAGCTTCAAATTTTTGTGTTAGTAGTCTGCACTTATTCTATTTAACCACCCCATTTCCCTACAACTACAACTAGGTCTGGCAGGACTTCTCAAAACACAGTCATTACAACTTATAATAAAATACTAAAATTATAGACTTCACTAAACATTTTAAAAAGTATTAGGCAATTTCTTACAATTTTTTAAGCATAGAGAAACTCTAAATGGAGGAAACTTGAAAACAATGCATAGAACAAATTTAACTGAGACTATCCTTCCATATTCACAAAAAAAGAGCATGGGGAAGGGGATGAAAAGAGAGGGGAAAAGAGGGAGTAAGAGAGAGAGAAAGGAAGGGAGATTTTGCAGGCATTTTCTTTTAATAGGAGATGATGGAATAATTTTACAAGAAGAAGATAAAGAAAGCTGAAGAGGAAAGAAAAACAACCTTTTATGTCATCATGAAGGAGAAACAGAGCCAGCCAAAGTGAAAGAAAAAACACTGTCAATAATTTGACATAATAACTGCAGCCAAACAGAGGTATGGGCATAATGCTTCTCCATCTTTTCAGGTCACACATGCTGTTCACCAACAAGGTACTGATAAAAATCTCACCATTTATAGAGGCAAATGGAAAGTTTTGATACAAAATCTTCCTAAGTTGTTTGTTCATTTTTAACAAGGTTTTATCTATCAGATCAGGGCTTTTAAATATAAAGCATACATTAAGCAATCCATATACATCCTAGGGACACACAGACATAGATGTCTAATTTCTCTACTGGTGTATATTTAAGAATTCCTAATACATCAATTTAGGAATGTTCAGGTATAGTATCACATGAACAAATGATAACTGAAAGAAAAAAGCTTTCTTTCTTCTCTCATTATGTCAGACATGGATCTTCTGAATTTTATTTTTTTAACTCAACTACTTAATTTACATATTTCTGAATTCTCTAAGCAAACTCCTATTAAAATGCTGGTTCACCTTGCTCTCAAAGTTATGTGAAAAGGTAGGGGGAGGAGGGAGGGAAGCATGACATTGGATGACAAAAGTCAGCATGTATAGTAACACTATCAATGCCAGGCACAGTTTACCCAAAACATTTCTTGAAGATGGAAATTATAATGTAAATTCACTCTTAAACACAGTTGAGGAAAGAGAGAGTGAGCATGCATGAGAGCAAACACATAAGTGTGCTGGACTATGCTGTTAGCACATATTCCATAGCATGTTCCATAATTACTTCCAGATACTTCCTTTAAAAGAAAAGTTCTTTCAACCGTTGTAATTATTAAGTCCGACTTTTAAAAATGTAAAATGCCCTAAGTAGTAGGAAAGAGATTTACAAAGCATTGCAGCCCAAATATTTTTACATGTAAACCAGTATCATACTTATTCCTACATAAAATGATGAAAAAAACCCAACAGCTTATTAAAACGTAGGTACTGATCCTCGTGTTAGAATAGTATTGACAGCCTCAGAACCAAAGATCCCATCTTTTACTGGGTGTAATCAAACCTAGTTTTACACAAGTGGATGTATTATAAAGTACAAAGACAGTTAAAGTAGCAATAACAAAAGTGCTCAGGATATATTTTTGCATTGTGCAATAGGCCAGACAACAGTTCAAATCTGGGTAAGAGCTAGAAATCATAAATATGAACACCTACAATCCCAAAAGCTGATGCTGTAAATTTTGGATAGAAGATAAAATATGTTTATGCTGAAGTCTACTGATAGCACAGAAGATTTCATCTATTGATTACAAATAGGTTTGTTGTCTTACTGAAAATTTTATTCAGCGACAGGCTGGAAAACTGCATTTTTAGCTTTCACAGTGACACTGGCCCCTTAAGAGCTTCTGAAGACACTTGCCCTTAAGAAAAACTACAGCCTTCAGGATAAATCCTACTGCTACCCTCAATTTTCTATTACCTGAAGTACCAATCAAAGCTTATCATTACAAACTTAAAACTGGCCTCTGGGCCAAACAGAAGAACCCCCTTGGTTTCTCCCTTTTAAGAGCAGTCATCAGCAAATGACTACAGGGGATGGTAGGAGCAAAGTAAGCCTGCAGTGATGTATTTGCAACATCCTCGGTTTTCAGTTTGCAGAGCTGAGACTTCCCTAACTTGAGATGGTACCTTCATAATTAAAGTTGTTTAAAGATTTTTCATAAACTAAACTTCAAATTGTTCAGGCTCTAAGCCCACGTTAAATGCTTTCCATTCCTTGACAAGTAGCCCAGCAGCTCACCTACTCAATGACTCTGTTTTTTGAAGACTATCACTCAGCAGAATTACGAGACACTACCTAGGTCTTGCATCAGACAAGATGGAAAGCAGCTCCTCCCTATTCACCTTCTTCATGCCACTCATCATTTTTAAAACTTGTATTACATTCCTACACATAGCTAAGTCATCCAAACTGGAGAACATAATCCATCACCCAGAAACTGTTCCATACCTTTGATAACACTTATCTTGCTCCATTATGATTTTTTTAATTTTCAACCCATCATTTCAAATGGGATGGACAAAAGGGCCTAGAATAGCATAGAGCACAAGCTCATTTCAGGTTTTAAAATTAGAAAAGTGATGTTTTCTCTCAAGGACTACTTATATAAACACTTCTTCTCCTTATGTGATAGCAGGCAATGCTTCTTCCATGGATGCTTAGCATTTTTATGAAGTTTTCATAAAGGACTTTATCAAAATTCACTTTGGAAATACAATTAAACTGTACAGGTGTTTGCAAGCTTATTCCTTCCAAAAGCTGTCAGATTTGTGCTGCTTTATAGGTGCTATAGAAAATATTATAGAATATAGGTTTTTAACTTTTAACCATTAATTCTGCCTATTTTATGCTCTCTCCAAACTGCCCTGATGCACATGGCTAATTATTTGTGCTCTCCTGTATTCCTTTGAAATCACATTACAAAATCTACTGTCATATCTACTCCATTCCATTCCACCCAATACCATTACCTGAGGCTCCAATATCAGGAAATCATAGACACATATTAAACTGAGCAGAGTTAGCAACTGACTCTGAAATTTTTACTAGGCATCCTGATGCATAGTACCCTAGTGATGCATTCACTCTTCTCAAACTGATGGGAAGAAATATAAGTCCTCTAGTGAGTAAGCAAGCTACTAGAAACCTCCTGAATTGAGAAAGGTAAAACTTCTTTATAGAAAAATTTCTAAATTCTTGCTCTTCTTTGAATCTTCTTTCCCTTCACTGAAAGTTTAAAACACCATAAAGCAGTAGTTGCTCCAACAGATTATTAAGAGAAATAGAAATCAGAGCATGAATACAGAAAGGATTCTGGATAGAAGCACCTACTGTGTCCAGGCCTATGTTTCAGAAGGTTTGAGTCTCACGTATGACATGCAGATTGAGTAACAGAAAAACATCACCTAGGAGTATCATTTGATAAGTGATTACTAAAGATGGTGAAATTGCCCATTTCTAATCAAAAGAAAAGCCATTGTAGAATGCTGAATAGGCACAAATTCCTGTCCTGACTATGGAACCTATTTCTCATGAAACTTCTCATCTTCATGACTTTGCAAAAAGCTGTTAGTTTTTTAAAGCATATATCAGACCAAGCAAACTTTGGAATAGTCACACCTTCAAGACATAAAAACCACCATGTTTTGTCACTGCCAGCATCCAACTTGGACAAGACACTAGCATATAATGAACAATCTGGATTTCTGGAAACTACTAAACACTTATTACCATAGAAAAGTTCTGACTCACAGATGGACTGACAGCAATAGTAGCTGCAGAGACAGACACAGAGCAAGAATATGCAGTTCAAACATTGAAGAGAACAACGTACAGAAATAACAGCTGCTAGCATTTCTGACAATCCCTGACAGGGCTTCCACATTTCTAAAGAAGATATTTCTGACTAGCATGAGGATCTGTTCATACAGAATTCGAGGATGACTGCAGTACTGTCTTTCCATATCAGCTATACAATGTTAGTGGGGACTCCAGAGACTGCTTGTCAGATAGTTAAATATCCCATTTTCCCTGACCAAACCACACTGGCTATATTCAGCTGAGGAGGGCAGGATGAAAGGCTACTTTCTCCAATTAGCTAAGCTTGCCAGAAGTGTGGGGCTGATGCATGCCCAGAAATCCCAGACGATCTATTGCTACATTTGCACAGGTAGACCCTGCAGCCCATGATACAGAAACTTGACCCATGCATGAAAGCACATACACATAGACACAGGGTTCACATGACAAGAGACAGGAAACAGACAGATGCACACACTTACAGTATGTATGCCTTCTATTTTGGCTAATAAACCCATATTCACAGACAAGAGACCTGTAATTTAGCATAACCCTAAACTAACTACCCAAATGAATTGCAGACGTAACCAAGAAACTTCTCTACCAGGAGCTTAAAGAAAAGGTATGAAGAAATCTGTATTTGACCTATTTTTCCATTAAAATAAACCCTTAGAAGGCCCTATGAAGAATTTTCAGTATTGTTATTTCTGCATGTACTTCTCGTTATTTAACAGTTCCAGCAGAACTCTGAAAGACTTTCCAAGCAGCATTCCATCCATCCCTCCATCCATCCATCCATCCATCCAGACTTCAGGTACACGTTAAGAACAAATTTCCATAACACAGGAGTGAGAAAGAACTTTGCAGGATTCTCTTCAAAGATCATAAATCTTGCTGTTTAATCAGCCATAGAAATAGCTAATATGTACCTCAGCATACTCCAGTCCCTGGTAATGAATTATTTCCTTTTTATTCTAAAAATTGCCAGGCCCTGATAAATAATGATACTAATATTTTAGTGCTATTTTTAATACATCTGGTTAGATCATTATACCATGCATATATTACCCCTTGGTTATTTTATTACCATTATACTTGAACTTAAAATGAAGAGTTACACTCTGTTTTATACATGAACATTACATTTTCAGGTGGCACAGATCAATGTGAACTTTTTACTTGAATGTTAACGAGACTCCATTGAGGAAAGTGTTATAAAGGACAATTTAGTAATAAAAAAAAGTTAATTACAATGGATATATGGGAACGTCCACTTAATTAAATGGAAAAAAATACTCATGGGATAATTTTAGTTTTCCCATATGCATAGCCACAGGTGAAAATGCAAAAATGCTCATGCATCATCTACGTTTTGGAAGTGTTCTAAAGACAACCAGCTTTATCATGAGCACAGAAGATCTATTTTGCATATGGCCACACACACCCTCAGAAGCAGGGTTTTATAAATCAGCAGCATCTTGCAAGAGAGTACAGGCTGAAGATGAGTTCTATAGAAAAGGAGCTGAAGCCTCACCAGGCAGCAAGCTCAGAAGGAGTCAGTGGTAAGCTCTGGCAGCAAAGCTGGCCAGCAGTCTCCAGGCCCATTGGATGAAGGGATTATCCCCACTCAGCAGTCACTGTGAAATCACAAAGGTTGGCAGGGGCCTCTGGAAGCCATCTAAGTTCAAACTGTGCCCAAAGCAATGTCACCTGGAGGAAGCAGTTCAAGGCCATGTGAAGTCAGGTTTTGAACTCAAAAGAATGAAGACTCTACAACCTCTCTGACCAAACAGTTCCAGAGTTCAATCACCTTTACTGTGTGGACTAATGTAATGTTTAAAAAGAATTTCTTGTATTTTAAGACCACATCTACAAAACCACATCTAGTTTTAGGCACCTCAATACAAGAAAAATGTGAATAAACTGGAGCAAGAGCAAAAGGTCACCAAGATGCACAGAGGTATGGACCACATGCTCTGTGAGAGGCTGGGGAAACCAGGGTTGTTCAGCCTGAAGAAAGGAAGATTGCAGAAGCGCTTAGTAGCAGCCTCATAAAACCGATAGTATCAAGGCAACAGATCTCCATTTTCAGTAGTGGTGTATAGTGACAAGATAAGAGACAAGCAGCATGAACAAACAAAAAGTGTTCCATGTGGTAACCAGACAGAAACTTCAATATGAGGACAAGCAAACATAGGAATAGGTTAAGCCCAAGAGGCTGTGCAGTCTCAGTCTTTGGGGGTTTCAAGACCCAACTGGGCAAAGCCCTGAGAAACTCGATCTGACCTCAGAATTGACCCTTCTTTGAGAAGAAGGTTGGGTAGAGGTCTGTTACTACCAGAATTATCCTATGTTGTTACAATTTTAGAAGTTCTCATTTGTTTTCCTGAAACAAGTAAGAAAAATTGGAGTGAGGTACAGTCTAATTAGGACAACAAATAAAGACTAAAATTAGAGCACAGAATCATGAAGCACTGAAAAGGAAAACCCTTACAGCATATAATCACCCAAAATTAACTGACTGCTATAAGACAGTATATACAGCTTCAGATTACAAGTTTAACTGACATTTTAGAGAGAGATGAATTTACACTAAAAAATCTCCTAGTATTTCTATTAAATCAATTTTTAAAATTTCAATCAAATTGTGCAATCACTTAGGAGCCTGTAACTAGAGACAACCAACAGAGAAAGAAGATGTAAAATAATGTAAGAACACAAAATAGACTAAACAATTGTGCAATATCAAAGATGAACTAATGGAAAAGTTCTGCAAAACTCTTTAACTTGAGCCAAAGATACAGAAATGTCCAGATCACAAAAAGCCAGCACAGGTAAATCTGCTAAAGCAACAGATGATTTGACCAAGTTTCTTATTTATTCTCTAAGACAAGAACTGTATGCATGTCAGGAAGTAACTGTCCTGATGCTCAATGCCAACTCTTTCATTCCACAGGTCTCTGTAGTTCAAAGATGTGTTCTTATATTAAAATTACACAGAGTCACCTAAGGGAGGGAGGCAAGATGAGTGAGGAACAGAGAAATAATAGATACTAGGTATAGCAAAACTTGAGCAAGAAATACATATCTCTTAATAACACCTTTGACAATTCCAGAATCAAGAAAATGAGACAGTCAGGATGGGCTGGAAAAATAAATGAGTTTTCTGTTACAATAACAAAGGGATACAAATACAATCATTCTTTCATTACACTCTTAGGCACTGAAAAGACAAACACACAAAAAAAGGTATCTAGCTTATATTAGCAAAAAATTTTCACAAGACAACCCTAATTGATATCAAAGTACGCTCTTTAAATCTACCAATACTGGCAGGGCAACATCAAATGGAAGCTTATATTGAAGAATAAATTGATAGTAAGATTCTGCAGAGATTCTTAGACTGCAGTTATTACCACATCACATATTCCTCTACTCTTAAATCCCTTTATGGTATATTCAAGTTTCTCAGACAAAACTATCACTAGTCATACATGAGTCTCTTACCCCTTATTTTCAGAGAAAAATGACTGTGCATCCAGGATGCAAGTCAGCTAGAACAATAGGATCATAGAATGAATCCAGTGGCAATCTTTAAATTTCATCTAGTCCAAACCTCCTGCCAAGGGCAGGATTTGGCTTCAGACAAAAAAGACTGCTTAAAGGCACATCAGACTTGACCTTGAACACTTCCAGGAAGGAGATATCCACAATTTCTTTGGGCTTCTTCATCACAAAAAAATGTACTCCTTATGTCTAATTTAAATCTACTCTTTCAGTTTGAAATGTTGCACCTTGTCCTATTACTACAGTTCCTGGCAAAAAGTCTCTGTCCAGCTTTCTTAAGTACTGACAGGTTACAGTAATGTCTTCCCAAGGCTTTCACTTCTCCAGGCTAAACAACCCCAACTTTCTCAGCCTTTCTCATTGGAGAAGTGCTCTGGCCCTCTGATCCCCTTCATGGCTCTCCTCTGGACTCACTCCATCAGCTCCATGTTGGTCTTGTTCTGGGGATTCCTGAAAAGGATGCAGTGCTCCAGGTCATGTCTCATAAGAGTATGGGACAGGGGCACAATCACTTCCCCTGACCTGCTGGCCACACTGCTTTTGATTCAGCCAAGGATACATTCAGCTTTCAGGGCTGCAAGTGCACACTGCTGTCTGTTCATGTCTAATTTTTTGTCCACCAGTATCCCCAGGTCCTTCACTACAGGGTTAGTCCTCTCAAGCGTCTCAACCTGCAACTACATGACTGTTCTATCTGGCAAGTAAAGTGGTATCATCACAGAAGAGGAACAGAACAGGAGAAAAGAAGAACTAAAACAAGAAACCCTTCCATTTCAAAAGCACTCTGCACTTGCATTGAATTAACTGTAACATCATTAGTCACACTCCTAGCATAATCCTTCAAGCCTGCTTTTGATAGTTGAATGCAACCTTGAATATATCTAGTACCATTCCATTTATGTAACAGCTTAAATTTTCATCGATGCAGTTTAATTCCATTGCAATTAGTTTCCACATTTTGCTTATCAGTACTTAATGGTTTGGTATGAAAACAGTTTTAAGGAGAAACTACCTAATCTCTAAGCTTCCTTTCCCAGAAACAAAGTAGAGCAGCAGGCCAGTGACAGATGATGTTCCAGAAACAGGTAAAACAGTTGGAGGGCTTGCATTTCTTTACCTGGCGTTCTTCTTTCCCAGTCAATTTCAAGTTCTCACTTTTTTTCTTTATAACTTCTCACCTATTTTTGCTATGTGATCAAGTATTTTAAAATTAAGTAGTTTTGAGACATTGAAATAAGGAAAGTGGCATTTTTTACAGGAATTGATATGAGGAAATAACGATGCATTTCTGCAGTGCTACACAAAAGACTGAGCTCTTTGACATCTAACCAGGAGAAATACAGTTAAAATACCTTCAAAAGAGTTAGAGACTTCTGTTCTTAACTCAACTTTATAACAATTTTGAAAACATGAACTCTGTTACAAGTTTCAATTCACAATGTGCCTAGCCAATATGCTTTAGCCAATGAAACGTTCACATTACAATATCTATCATAGCAAAGAATGTTGTAGATATTTCTAATCTTCATAAACTTACATGCCCATGAACGCAAACATGTACACACAAACCCACCATTGTTCAACTATAACTTGCTGAATTTAACAGGAAATCTGTGGCTGCATTTAGAAGTTCTCCACATCAAAAAAATTCAAAGAGTGAAGTAGCATAACTATCTAGTTTTAAATGGATATTTTAAAAATATGAAGATAATTTCAGGAACTATTAAGACAGCAATCATTTATAGGTTGCTACATTAATGACTTAAAAATTAATAAATAAGCCAGCTTTTCATGACCTCACTGAGATCTTGAGCAAACATTCTAAAGTGTAAAACATGCCTCTAGAATTGGAGATTTCAACTGTACTCTAGAAAATCATACCACAATGAAACATGCAGATATTCTGATGAAAAGAAGTTGCACTTCTTTTTTTTCCTTTTTTTTTTCTCTCCTTTCTATGCCAGACTAGCAGTGGACATTTTCAATGGGAAAATCAACTTCTCCCCTGTTTTTCATCGATGTACTCTTTCTCAACAACCTAAAGTTGTTCAAAGTCATAGCATTAATCAGTTAACTCCACTACTTACAGACAGGAAAAATCAATTTACCTGAATGCCATCAAGCAACTTGCTCATGCACCAGTAACTGTCAGCTTCTATGTTCTGCAGCACTTCTTCAGGCAGACTGGAAACATCAAAATTTTCCACTTCTTCTTCTTCTGTTTCAGGAAAAGAGAGAGAAAGACAAGTCAATGAAGTGCACAGAATAAATAAAGCAAGGACGAGGAAAACAATTGAAAACAAAGACAGCCACCACTTATCTTCTAGTCAGAAACTTCAATGCACATTTACTTTAACAGGGACTAAATGAATCATTTATTGCTCAGCTGTGTCATCTAATGGCTTTAAATGTTAATGAATACTTAATTTCTTGCAGACTGTGAAAATCTCAAATCATGCCTGGTTAACCAGAATTAATATATAATAAATTACTTTATTCTAAGCGTTTCACACCTGAAAGAGGACCAGAAGTACTTTGAGAGCCCTCAAGCTATATATGAACAATTTCTGAAGAAGATGACTATGGTTGCATCATGCACAGAATGTGCAAATATGCTGCCAGTCTTCACATAGGAAAAAGTCCTGAAAAATACTTTTTTAGAAAACCATTGAAATTTATTTACAAAGCAGACTACAGCTTTTCAAGGAGGATTTATTTTTTGGGCAAGTATTTGGAATTAGAAGGAAATGAAACACAAGGAAACAGATGATTTCCACCCTCCATCCCCAAAAAACTGTGATTCTGTAAAAGCACAGAACCCCAATGATGTCTAGTTCATGGAAACTGTCTTTCACATAAGTGTGTTAAAAGAAATTCACATTTCAACACAAACCAAAATTTTACCACTTAAGCTACATTGTCTTTTTAAAGAACAGCATCTCCATTAATCCATTTTCAAAAGAACACAAGAATGTGTTGTGTTGCCACCTAAGTTTCCCAGTTAAAAAAGTCTTGTTAATATTAATTTTCATTTTAATATTTTAAATGGCAAAAAAAGAAGTACCCCATTCCCACTTTGCCTCACTATGTCTACAGAAAAAACAATAAATGAACCAGAGTTCCTACAATTTATATGAAACACAGCATACACTGAACTTCCCTCTGAATGAAGCAGTCTTTAGGCCCTCCTCCACTAAACATTTGCTGAAAGAATGAGATTACAACTACTTAGATAGTTTGTTCCTTTGCAAATTTCCTGCCTTGGAGCACCTTTTCTTTTCATGATACTGCTATCACATTTCTGAACAAATAGGAACCTATGAACCGTAGCACAACACAATAACTCTTCTACAGGTGGATATGAAAAGATAACAAACGAAAAAGACTTTTTATCTTCTCTTTCTCATCTTTCTTATCTTACCTCTTTTTTTGTCCTCTTACAAAATCTACCATTTCACACTATATTCTCACAGCAGGATTTAAACCAACAAAAAAGCTGAGGATACACATAACTATTGAAGCTGAGCATCTTCCCTTCTCCTCACAGCCAACATAGAAGAACAAGTAATGACGGAGTATTACCTGACTTGTTCTAAACTAGCAACCTATAATAAATCAGATTAATCACATTAAAAAAGAAGTCTTTCTCAGTATTAGCTATAATTTGCTCTTAAAAGAATTGCCTCAGAATGCAGTCCTCTAAATGGAGGATGTCTAAAATTACCTGAAATAAAACTTTAAACACCCATCAAAAGATTTTCCATCCTGTGACTGAACCACCTGCAATAAGCTGTCAGAAAACCACAGCAGTTTGTGAACCCGGGCTGAATGAAGCAACTGGGACAGCAAAGACACTCCAGCATTAATATTTTGGAAAAACTAGATTCTGATTGTTCTAGTGCAGATGGATTATCAAATAGAAGGACTTTTTTTTCTCCAACAGAAAATACAACACAGCTTTTAAGAAATATTTTTCAATTGTTCCTATTACTGTCTATCGTAACTATGTTCCCCAAGCACAAAGAATGTCACAACAAGCCCTTCTGAAGAGTACAGGTCTGCCATAAATTCAATGCTCTAAGTAAAATCCTTATTATTCCACAGGGAACAACAACAAAAAAATTAGTCATGGAAAGAACACCATTATCAAATTCTCTCTGCTCTGTTTGGGTGACCCTATAAAGCAATGGATACAGAAAGCATTTAAGAATACCCAGTTCTTTCACTGCAAGAACTCACAGTCCTCTATTATAGTGTCCCAGAATCACAAGCTCAGCCATTACAGAAATAAAAATAGCACTTTTAGGAAGCACTCATCCAGGCATCTTGTTCTGTCTCTCCCTCTTGAAGAGACATCTGAGAATATTATGCTTTTCTTTGGCTTCAACGGACTAATCTCTAGTATTTCCTTAAGCCTCTTAAATGCAATATAAATATACAATATTTTTTATGTTCTTTAAATATATAAGCTTCTTCTAGCTTAATTTTCAATCCCATTGTGCTTCCAATGCATCACAAAGTCATCTTTTCTAAAGTCAGATAATAAAGTTTTGAAATTAAAAAAATCTAACTAAATGTGTAAGACAACTCAATCATACTTCAATTATACCCTGCTAGTATTTACTCTCTGGGAAACAACCATCTCAAACTTTTGCTTAAAACTCTGCAAGCAAATATTTCAAAGAAAAAGTCTACTTACTTCAAGCTATATTAAAATACATTTTCATTTAATCAGCTAAGTAGTATATTTTTGGCTATGTTACATTAACTGGTGCTTTTTGATTTGAACGTGGTGTATGCTGAACAAGGAGCTACACAGTGGAAGAATCCAGCCTATTCTAATAAAGATGGCACCGCATCACAAAAATAAAGAAGCAAACAAGCAAGTGCCCAGTGATGTACAATGGTTTCTGCTGCACCAATTCACCTTAATTTGCCATGTTATTGAAGAAGTTCAAAACTGACACTGAATACCCAAATGACCCTTTTCCGCACTGCAGATGAAATCAACAAAGGCCATCCATTTTGATGACAAGATCCAATTAAAGAACAATTCATTGGCAGAATGCTATGCAAAATCGTAATTTACATATTTAAAATTTATTCATTTATTTGGGTAGGTACACAGTGCAAAATGCTTCTTTTTCCATGTAGTTCTAAGGGGAAAAAGGCATCAAGATCCATGCTGCTCCCTTTTGGTGGGTTTGGTTTTGGTTGGTTCTTTTTTTTGCTATTTTGGATGAAGAAATAAACACATTAGAGAAGTTTAGAAAAGGAGTAGACAAGGTTTCAGGAAAAACAACAGAAGAAGCAAATATAACCATCTCCAAAATACAAGAGATATTATCTGTGCTTGAGAACATAATTGCAATTTCTGGTTTTAAATAACTTTATTTTCAATGAGTGAAATCTGAAGGGACAGTCGTATCTGAATGGACAGATATAAAAGAATATGGACAGAAAGAGAAGGCCACTGCATGCATGTACCAGTATCTGGGGGAAAACAGAGTCTTACTGAAACATTTCTCATTTTCTTCAGTTTCCTGTGGAGATCTTTATCATGTTATCTATGTAACTGTAAAAGACAGCAAAATAGTTGCCTGGAGGAAAACTGTTGTAGCATGGAGTCTATGACATGCTGATCTGAATATGGGCATTGCTATGAGCACGGTATTAGCTGTTCTTTACTCACTCCCAGGGTATGCTTCTGAAACTTCCCACAGTGAGGAAAGAGCAACTTTTCCTACACAGATTTAACTGGATCCATTCCCAAAGGCAGAGACATAAGGATAAAATGAAAAAAAAAATTAAAAAATATTACTTATACCTACTTACAGATTTAGTTTTACAACAATAGCAGAAAATAAACATGCTAAATAGTTTGCCTCCATTAAAAATAGATTTTAATACAAGATTAAGCCTAACTGATGATTTCAGTGGAAGTTGTTCAAAATGTTAAAATTAAGTTCATATGTGACTTCTGCTTTTTATACGTAATTGATCTCTTCTAAAGAATGCTGGAATTGCACCTTTTCAGTATAGATTATGCTTAAAAACATCTCCCATCACAGACAGATGGAATTATACAATGCAAATTTTTGCATTAAAGAACTGGAAAAATGTCATTTCAGAGAGAATTTTATTTATGGAGAAATCATGTCCTGAAATAAAATTTTGAAAATATATGATACTACCAACATGGGTTAATAATATTGTTACAGTAACTAGCAGCCCTTTCAATGCATCCAAATAGCAATCTGTGTCCAGCTGTGTTCAAATGCAACCAAAAAATGCGCAACCTGCATTTAAAACCTCTCTAAACCTTGCTGTCAACACCAAAACTCAGCCTTTATATATAAAATGGAAAACATTCAAAAATGTAACTTGACAGTTTTAGTACTTCATTACACTAAAGAAGCTCATACAAAAGATATCTCTATTAAATAAAGCATACACTCTCTCAAAGGAAACCCATTTTTAATGAAACCCATTTTATTGTGTTATCAATGTTTTTAACTTTGGCTTTTTATTTTGAAATGGTTTCTCAACATTGAAAACCAGCAAAACTCCCATGAATCCACTGGAGTAGGAGGTAAGAGACAAAATGAATTGTGATATAAGACCCAGTGCTGGAGCCCAAAACAGACTGGAAGATCACCGATCAATTAAGATTGTTTTTATATACCCGCAATTTACAAAATAATACATAGAAACATTGTAGTGGGTAATTATATTAAGATTTTTAATTGTTCTCTTAGCAATAATCTGTGTAAATTTATTTCTCTAATAATCTGTGTAAACTTATTTCTCATCTAATGTATAAAAAGTATTGCCATGTATTTCAAGCCCAAATTACACAGCTCTTGCAGTGGTGCAAGGAAACCACTTTGACCATATATGCACAGGTACTTGTCTATACAAAGCTTAGTTTGCTGTGTTCTACTTCAGGTGCTGTATCTTCAGACAGACCTAACCTGAAAGTTACTACCCAAATATACAAACCACAAAATCACACAAATATTATTGCATGCAGAGGTGCACAGTAATGTTTCTGTATATAGAAAATCTTACATATTCCCCTTCAAACTCAGTTTTCAAAAAGCTTTATGAGACAGCTATTCAGTCATTGCTTCACTAAGGCAATGCTTTTTCCAAGGAGATCAGGACATAATAGAGCATTTAAATGTAAATTCTTTCAGTAACAATTACCTAATTAAATATGTAGAAAACCACATTAATATCTCTCATTGTAGAAGTCCTAATTACATATTAATCTGATAGAAATAGCTTTTGAGCTATTAAGGATTAATCACCAAAGTAAAACCTTTCCTTTCTTTGTGGTACTACAGTCACAAAGGTAAAATTAAAAATTTAAAAACAAAAAACCAAAAAACCTTAATCACTTCATCAGTCCAGGCTGAGGGAAACATGACTCTATAATCAGTCATGTTCCCAGTTACACAATGTATAGATAGCTGTTATACTACTCCTAATGATCTTACATTTCTTTTCAGTTGATCTGCTACAATTTCCGTAACATGCAATAGGAAGCAAGACAAGTCTCTTTATACATCAGTGTAAGAAGGATGTTTTAAACATTAATCATTATACTTCTCCTTTGACCTGAAGAGCAAGGTAAATCATGACCAAAACCAGCATAAACTTGATCACTTGGACTGAATCTTTATGCTCATCAAAATTAACATATGACCCTGCAAGTACTCTCAATTTGCTTTATCACAAAGGATTAAATATTCCATACACTTATTCTCTAATTCCAGATCCTGTGTCAAAGTAATCAGCAAATCATTCAGACTTCCTTTAGTTGGACTACATGCTTGCCAGTAAGATTTTGCTGCTCAGGCTCTTTCTGGACTAGATTTTAATGGCAAATATCACTGCTTCCCCCACATTAAATAATTCAGAATTTGCCGTCACTTCATATTCATAACCCACTGCACATATCCAAATAGAAATAGGACTGTGTTTAAGGATGATAAATTTATTTGAAAAAAGGAAATTCTCAGCTCATGTTGCAAATTATACAAATGACATCAGTTCCTCATAGGCTGCAGACTGAGATTGCAGACATGTCTGCAAGTCAGACAGGAGAAAGATGAAAAATACCTTTACTATTTCAAAAACTCTACAACCAAAACCAGGTACAAAGGAGAATTAAGTAAACCTGGTGACACCAACAGGTCTTTGGCCCACAGAACTTGAATAATGCCAAATACAAGACTGGTAACCTCTTACATGGGTGACAATTGTGGCCAATAAACGCACTTTACATTTACAATAAAGAGTATAAATCCCATCCTTGGACCTGACATTGTGAAACAGGAGTTTTCAAAGTTCGTAAGATAGCAGCTCTTCTTCATAAATTATTTGAGCAACAATCTAGAACACAATGCTCAGCACAAATTCTTCTCAGAGTATTCACTTCAGCAGGTTTGCTGCTGCCAACCATAACAGCTTGCCAGGGAGAAGTGGTGCATGTGATACCAAATTACCGGACTCATAATTAGCAACCAGTATGCATGACAAGTACAGGATGCTGACAAGTATTTTCTTAAAATGCCTGATAAAGCAGTCTCCTGAGAAATACAAAAGGTGCTTGGAGAGCATGAAATAAAAGATTAAAGGTTGAATATGTCTCCCACATAGCATTTTTAATTACCTAGTTTGTGCTTATTACTTAATTTTTTAAAGTGTAAAGTCCATGTATGTGCCTGCACACAGAGAGACAAAACCTCAAGGATGGGATAAGAGCAAACCATAGCATGGTCAAATAAGCCTAAAGCAAACCTCAGGAACAAAGTTCTTCCCTGTGTTAAGGTACAGGATTGATTAGAGGGCTATTTAGAGACCATCACCCTAGCACCGGAAATGCCTTCAAAAATAATCTATAAATTAATGTAAATTTAAAAAAGAATTATTTATTGGAGAGGGAAAAAATTACTGCACTAAAGGCCACAATGTTTTTAAAAGATAAAGAAACCAGTCTACATATCAGCATGTGCAACGGTGAATTTTAAAAAAATTGAAAATCAATACTTCTTACCTGAAACGATAGAAAAAAAGGAAAAGAAAAAAGAAAAAAATTGTCTTGCATGTAATTACTTCATAAGAGAAGACTGGCAAAGAGAATTCATTTGAACAATCCCATAATCAGCAATATGTTTAATAGAATAGCTGGATATCTTAAAAAGGCCAAAGGTTCAACTTTAACTTGGAAAAATATAAAAGTAATACAAATTATCCAAGAATTTGTATGTAAATAGAAAAACTTTTAAAAATTCAGAAACTTAATTTTTTCCATGACAGAAGACTGAAAAATTTTCAACTGTCAAGTAAGCTCAGCAACCATTTGCATATGTTTATAACTGCAAATAAATTCACTTACTCATTAGCAATTTTTACTTTATTAATGTAACTGAATGACACAACTAAGTTCTCAAATTAAAACAGAAAGCAGAGGAAATAACTGTTCTTCAGTGGCATCATATGCACAAGCCTATGATAGTGGCAGTTTGCAGCAAATCCACACTATGTAATATCAGACTAATTTCTTAATCAAAATTACATGCTTCCTTATTTTCTAATCTCCCACATCATTCACAACCAATAAGAAAGAATCTACCTTACAGACTTCTTGCCTTATTTACAACAGAATGCAAGTGCCATCCATTATTTCCACTTTCTAGTACAAACTGCAAATGCTGAATTTTAAGAAGTATATTAGAGGGGAATGCACTCTGCAAGCAACACTACTTCTTATATTGCTTAATTGTGGAGTGCATTCATTAACTAGCTTCATCTGCTGTGATTTACAATTTCCTAATGAAACTTTAACATATGCTTCTGAGGCAAAAAAGCCACAAGGCTTGCTTTATTTATGAAACTCAAACGTATTTTTACATGCTATATAGGTATTTATCATTAAGATAAGGAAATAATCAAACCTTTATGACAAAAACCCTGCTCCATCAGTTCAAAAGTAATAGTATAGTCTCTTCCATTTTCTTCCAGAATGTTATTTTTAGAAAGGTAGTTGTCTTTAAATTACAGTCATACTGTCATAACTTTTTATCTCAGAATTAACTAAAGATGGAACACGTAAATCAGTTCACAAATGTCTTTGATGAGAGCCAATTCATAAGTCAATTTTTTTTAATGTATTGAGTTTTGTCAAAATGAATGTGCTATTAAAAAAACATTAAATCCTTTCAGCTTCTATGCAATAATGCAATGAAAACCTATAGAAAAAAACTGTTTTGCTAATTTTTTTATTTTTTGATTATTGTACTTAAGTACTTAATTCTTCACATCTACCTTATAAATTTGTTTTCCACAGCTTAAAGTAAAAATTAAAAATACGAAATTTCTCAAAAAAACTCAAGCAAATATCCCCATGCTGATTAAAAAACCAATGACTTTATTACTACTATGATTTAAAAAGTGTTGCATTTAAACTATAAGCAAAGCCAATTCTTAAAGTTTCACCACACAAACTTCTGAAAAATCCATTTGTGTTGGTTTGAAATTTATAAAACATTATTAACTAACCAAATATCTTATTGAAAAGAAAACCAAAACAATCTGCTTGCAATTCTGTTTACAGTACTGATCTACCCAATTTGAATATCTGTTTTTAGATCTTCAGCCGCTACTGATCTATGCAACAGGATTTGAATGTTTTGGTCCTGGCACTTGTACAGCACGTTGTGATTGCTTAAGCAACTCTTCCTCCCTTAGCTTTTCTTCCTATGAGTTACGTCATAGTGAAACACACAAAGTTGTAATATTTGGATGTCAAAAGCCACCTTAAATGGCATAAAAGTGATTCAATTAATTTCCCAGTCTGTTGGAAAGCATGCTTGAGAAGATTTGGATTTGAAAGTATAACCACCTCTGTGCCACTTCACTACAGAAAGATGATCGTTAATTATGACTATATGGAGACCACAGGGAGAGGGATACGAATGCAGAAGCCAGAACTCAAATATACTGCTCCCTTTGGAATACATGTCTCTCCCATAGTTGCACTAATTGTAATTAACTTTCTCCTTCACAATTCTTTCATTTTTATACTTGAAGAAACCTTTTGATTTCTCTTCAATTTTATTTACTTGCTTCTGCTATTAATCAAGATATTGTTTTCCATTTATTCCCATGATGCAACATCTCTAGTCTGTAGTTTCACATAAAATACCTTTCACTAACCTCTCATGACTTTTTCACAGTACAACTCTATTAGTTTCTTAATTGCCTTCAAAAATTAGACAATATAGACCACAAAACGTATTTCAAACTTGAGAAACACATTGGTTTATACACCAACATTCATACTATAAAAAGAACTTCATTTTTAAAATTCTGAGAGTGTGCATTAAGCATCATGAAATAATACATCCTCTTTGGACAGATGTATTTAAAAATTTAGAAACACACATACAGTTGCAAAACAAACTTTAGGTAATTAAAATCCACATCATCTTCTGCACTAAAACAGAATTTTCATTAACAAATTTTTTTATATACATGGGAAACAAAAATCCTTTTTCCTCAAGAATTTTTTCATATGCCACAGAGAAGAAAACAACCCCAAACAAATCTGAATAATTAAAAAATACCGTGATTTAACAAATCTGAGTTACCTGAAAGCATCAAATATTTAAAATCAATAGAAAGGTTAGATCTGACTTATTTATTCAGATTACTTATGATGAAAGTTTTGAGCTTATTTTTCCTTATGGAAATGTAAAATAATATTCAACATAGAGCACAGTTAAGATACTAGGCAAGAATAAAACCCACATGAAACTCTAAAGTACCTGAGGTACTTGAATCAGAACACCAGTGAGATTGTGGATCTCTGTCTCAAGAACAGTAAAGACCCACAGAACGGTTTTGGTTGGAAGAGACTGTAAAGGTCATCTTGTTCCAAACCCCCTGCCATAGGCAGGGACATCTTTCACTAGACCAGGTTGCTCAAAGCCCCAATCCAGCCTCACGTTGAACACTTCCAGGGATGGGGCACTCTCATCTCTCTGGGCAGCCCATGACAGGGTCTCATCACCCTCACAGTAAAAACTGCTATAAAAGATAAATAAAAATAAAATTTAAAAGCACAATATAATAAATAAAATAATCACATATTCAATAGAGTAATTGCTATGACCTCCCAGACTTTCACGGAGAGAACAGAAATGTCTGGCAGTAGTAAAATGATGTGGAATAAACTTTCAGAAAGAACAGACAGCAGAGACAACCTACAGTCCAGGAAGCAAATGAACTCACCAGTCACCACAAATAGAAACTAGAATAATTATGTTACCTCTGCATTTTTATAACTCATGCATTTAATCACAATATAAAATTAAACTAATTTAATTAAACTAAGGAAACTTAAAGGTCTTGAAGACTCCCTCTAGTAAAACACAGAAGGCAGTAACAGATAAGTTGGGAAGTAACTCAAACTTGGAGACGCTCCGAGTTAGAGAAAGCGGGAGTATAACCACGAAAAAAAGGCAACACAGAGTTTGTAGGATGTGTATCTATCTATCATGCCAACTGATTCATAAGGAAGAACAAAAGACAAGTTTGCAGACACAAAAGCTGCTTTCATGGTCTATAAAAGGGTAGTATCACAGTACAGAAACATTACTTTGATTTTGTTAAAAACCTCTGATTACTCCCATTGTATCTTCGAATTTTTGGTTAATTTAGAGATTTCTTCTATATATCTCCTAAAGTAAAAATTCAAAAGAATTCCTCTGATTTTGTCCGTAAGACAGGGTCTGGAAAGTTTCTTCACAAGAAACATCTAAGCAAAAAATCCACATAGCTCCCCTGCTATGAGTTGACATTTCACAGGTTCCATCACACCTCTGTCAGACTTCTTGACTCTTTGATAGACTTCCTGGCACTGACATGATTGAAGAAACTTTTATTAGTAACTTTCAAGTCTCTACTTCCCTCTAATGTGTAAAACCATGACAGTCATCTAAAAGGAGATGGGCTTTATACAGGCTTGAACTTCCTGGCTGCTTTTCAGAAAAGTATTCACACTGTAGTTTTACTAAAGAAAATAAGTGGAGGCTGGGTAATACACTGTAGTATACTGAACAGTATTCTCAAGACACACTTTCGTGATATGACATGGAAGCACTCAGTGAAGATTTAAAACAAAAACAACTAAAGAAAGAAACAAACAAAAGCCCACAAAGAAACTATCAACAAACAAACCCAACACAAAACCTCAAACTCCACCTACAGCTGTCTCCACTTGCAATAACATGGAGAGAGCAGAACAGATAACAAGAAGCTCAAAGTTTACAGGAATGTAATCCAATTACTTTTGCTCTAGCAGCAATAAGAAATTTTGGTAATGTTAGGAAGAGTAGGAAGATGATTGTAATCTTACACCTACTGACGCAGTCCAAAAAAATTATAAGAACACTAATTGCCAATTTTTCAGTTACTATCTTATTTCAACAAAGAAGATCAAAAATTTCATTTAATTCCCTACTTCACAAGAAAGTCAGTCATATAAAGCAGTATCTCTAAGAAATGAATATTTAATTCAAACAGTGGTACCTTGAAATAATTAATCCCAGGTATCAGAAATCTTTAGGTCTGATATATCCTCTGTCAAACACTTATTTTAATCTTTGAGATAGGTGTTTGCTTCTTCAATAGCTGCTCTTAAAGCTTTTCTCTGCAGTCAATTTTTCTTAATTCCTTTAGACACTTTTTTAAAGCTTGTCAGTCAAACACAGATCAAAAAATGCAGCAACTGTTGCTTACTACATTTTCAATGAAAATATTGCAGCATGTTAATTAGATGCGATACCGCTTTGAAACACTTATTTAGGGGGGTTAAAGTGACAGCTTTGGGACTCGGAGCACAGCAACTTAATATGTAGGAAAAAAAAGAAAAAAAGAAAAAAAGAAGAGTACCCTTTAATATGACAACTCTGAACAACTCAGATATTTTCTTCTTAAGTATATAAAAGTTCTTTCCTTTTATTAAAAGTCTAACAAAAATAATGTTGACATTTGTAAAGGAAAAAACCAAAAGTACTGTTTTGGGGTTGTTTTTTTCTTTAAACATGTTTTCTCTTCTCTTCTCCCAAAGAAAGGGAAAGTTACTTTTTAATATAAACAGAGTTTTCCTGTGAAGGTATAGTCACAAAAAAATCATTTGACTTTTTCATTGTGAAATACCTGAATAACCTCTAATGTAATCTTTATTACAAAACCACCACTTTAACTTTTCTGTTCCTCTTACTACCATATTTTATTTGAGTTAAAACAAGAAGAGTTAGGAATAGCTTTTAAAAGAGGGCAAAGCATCTTTCTTTTCCTTATTTATAAAAATTGGACCAATTTGTATCAGATATGCAAATCAGGGAGATTACCCCAAAGAAATGGTCTTAGACAAACATGATTTCAGTTTAAGGCATTATGAAAGTATAAGCACAAAAGAGTAAACTGAATACTTTACAAAGTAAAAAGAAACTTAAAAATATACTACTCTTAGTTATCAAACAGAAGCTCATGAGAAAAATTTTAAAACAAACTCTCCTCTTGAATTATATTTTTGCCCAAAAAGTATGAATATACAACAGTCCAGAACTATGAAACTCAAAGACACCATTACCTGAAAAGTGTTTGAATAATCAAAAAACCCCACACCTAAGCTGCAAAAAGTAAAACTATAAAGCAATGCAACAACCCTAGTATAATTTAGTAAAATCTACTTTATTGTATGAAAATAGAAAGCAAAATGATTTAAATTACATGTAAACAGTGACAGTTTCATAAAAGTCTAGTAGATGAATACAACTGTGACAGTTGTTCTTTGTCCCTTTTAATCCAAACTTGAATTCAATTTTGACTGAAATATGAAAACATAAATGCAACAGAGAAGTTAATAATAGAACTGAAGTTTTCTTACTTTGTTTTTCAAAAAGTTGTGGGTTTGGGCTTTTTTCCTTGCATAACTTCCATGATTTAAAACACTGAGCATTGGCTTCATGAGCTGATTCTTAAAAACATGGTAATTCCTACATACAAATCTGCACAAACTTAAAGTTTCCCACCAATGCAACAACAGACCACCTGTTGACTTTTTTTTTCATGCAAAGCTATCCTTCATATATTCTTTATGTATTGAGTTTTTTTCATTCAGTATTAACATTCAAGAATCTATGCTTTAGTTGAATAGATAGTCCTTTCTTTGAAGGTAATTTAAAAATTTAAAAACCTGAAAAGACTAATAAACCTTAAAATTTCAGGATTTGAGGGTTTTTTTGTATTGTTTTGTTTTAAACAGACACTCATAAGTCACTGAGCAATTAATACCATTACTCAAAATACTGATTTTCCCTCACACAGAAAGTCAAAAATAACAGGCAATTAAGCAGTTGAATATACTTAAGATAATCTTAACTGTCTCTTTTTTGACAGCTATTGTTAACAACAGCCAGATAATTTTAACTTTAATTAAGCTTGTTCCACTCCAAATAGATAGGAACCCTTTCTAAATTAACCACAAAATCAGTTTTATTTAAAATACATTATTTTTTCCCTGAAAGATAGTGAAGCTGAGGTACATCCTACTTTGTCAACTAATAATCCTATGATTTAAGTCTCCAGCACTATTACTTTTCTGTATCTGTAATCAAACCAAACAAGGTATTTTATTACAGCCCACACTTTATTCAAGCTTTAAGTATGTGCCAATCCATAATAACAAGAATTTTGATTTTGCAATTTGTGTGGTCAAGAACTGAATTTTGTTTCATGCAGATGACTGGATATACCTTCTCCATTGCATCAGGATGATACAACTTTTAACACTTTGATTATAAAGAACTACAAAATTATGTAAAAAAACAAAATTATAGAAAACATGGCAGGTAACATAAAAAACATCTGTATATGATAGGCAAACAAAGGGGGCAAAGCCCAAGACTAGAGGATGCAACATTTCAGATGAACTGTTCTAATCAGCTTAGAAATCTAACGGTATATTCAAAGGGTGAAATAAAAATTGAAGCAGACTTAGAGAAGGATCAATCTGGTACAACAGCATTAAGTTGCCACACCCTGTATCTGTCTGTTGAAATGCTTTTCTGAGTGCTCCCTAACTTGTTAAGCAAAAAACAAGTGGAAATCATAAATTTGTATCATAAGCATGCAGATTAACAACATAGCTAAGGCAGTCTCAGTGCTGTCTGGCATTTAACAGAGATCGTGCCTCTCCTTTCTTCCCTAACATGCTCCTGTCCCCACATCCCCACTCATATTCATCTCTGATCCTTGAGTGCAGAAAGTTAAATCATTTGGCTTATTATGGGCTTAGTTTCCAGATAATGTAACTGAACTGATCCACTGTGCCAGAGAAAAGCCAATGCTGACCAAAAAGAGAAGACAGGAATGCACGTTTCGGGTTAGAAAAGAGACAACACAGTTAACCATTTTGATAGCAAAAAGCCCTGATTTAGCTGTGTGATCTCAGAGTATGGTAAGCAAATCCTTTTCTGTCCAACTAAAACTGATCTGGAATTACTCAAATATGCAGCCCCACTGTGAAGTTTAAGGACCATTGAAAGGAACAAGGAGGGTACCCTACACTGACCTCTTGAAACAACAAAAGAAACCCAAAGAACATGAATTCTACAGCAGGTAAGAATGTAGTTCACAATGTCCCAAGGCCCTGCTGGGCATCACATATATTAATGAGTAAAATATAGGTAGCAATATACTATTATCAACTGCATATAGTAACTTAAATATATGCTCAGCTGCTCATTATTAACACCTTTTCAAGGTGTATTCCAACAAATGCCAGAATTGGGTTGGTACAATTAGCTAAAAATTCACTAATTAAATAAGTAAAACACCTAATTTTGATCAAAGCAGACCAAGAAAGCACTTATGCAAACAGATCCACTCATATATATTGGATACTAAATGCCACCACTAACTTCCAGTAGGTTAAGCAACCAGGGAAAAACAGTAGGAAATAAACTCTATCACTACCAAGCCACACACAAACTGCATAACTGGGTAAAACACAACTACATTCATTAGGACTTTTGTACTACTATAACTACATTAAAAAAATAATCCTTAAATGAAAGTTATATAATTCTAAGCCAGAACAAAGTATTCACTAGAGCATTAGTCAAACTGCAACTAAAAAATTAATACTTCAACAAGTCATGCTGAAAGGTAAAGATGAATTTATCCAGATATATAATTAATATAAATATCCAAAAACAAAATTAAAACAATCAAAATATGAAAGGCAATTTATAGTTCTCTGGTCCCCTATTAATCAATTCTCTACATTACACAAGTTCTGCCAACACATTTGAACTTCCTCATCCTCCCATTCCCTAACTCTTCATAAACTAAGCAGGAGATGTCCTCTTAATATTATCCACATTTTCCTTAGTTCTGTTTGGAATGCCTCCAAATATCCTGCTTTATTAACCAATTCTAAACACAGCATTATCATGGCAAGCATTGCTAGCTGAGAAACAATTCAAACAATTCACTGCTACTTACTTTCACATGGATTTTCCTACTTGTTTAAAGTAAATAAAAGGATGTAAAATAGTGAGATTTCCCAATGAGGCCTGAAAAACTGTATTATATAATTATAAAGAAAATTGCTGAAACATTGTGAATAATTCATTTTTTCTTAAGTGAGGCATACAAAAAAAGAAATTAACAATTTAAAAATATAATCTGTCCAAGTGCTTCAAAAGAGTGTTTTTCAAAGCACTAAAATTCAGGTCTACATCTTCATTGCCTTTGTTTCCATGTAATTTACCTGAAGGAACTTTGAGGGTTTTTTCAAAAACTACAAATCAAAAACATATAAATGAATGGAAAAAAGTTCTAGCTGCTTTTCCACTGCAGTCAAAATCAGTCATGCCACAGAGCACAGAGGACTGGCACAGAAGTACCGAGACTCTGTACATGGGCTCACTATGGGTCTCTGCTGACTTGTGGACCTTCTTTACCTTCTCCTTGGTACAAAGCAGGAATCATCAATGTAAAAAAACCCAAATCAAATGTTGTTTATCTTACCACAATCCTACCCCTCTTCAGCTACTCTGCAGCACTTACCAAATACTTTCACTGACAATAGATTGGCACAGCAACAGGGGGAGCGTGGGGGAACATATTCATAGAACTTGAAGAAGTGAACAATTATCTCAAAGCAATCTAAGAGAATGCTGAACAACTTCCATGTCATCCTCTGTATACATATAGTAAAGTGTTCCATAATATGTGAAAGCAAAGAATGCTTCAAAGAGAACTGAGAGATAAGGAAAAAGTTTCAGGTCACCAAGTGCTCATGTATATTGCAGCTCTTTCTCAGAGAAACACATACCATCTTCTCTGGACTTATGTAGAAGATGTAATGGGCTTTTCTGTACTTTTAAGTCTTGAATTCAAGACTTTTGTGTAAGCTTTCTTCATTCTTTGCCCACCCAAATAACACAGATAACAATATTCCATTTAATATCAAAGAGTATTGCACATATCATGTTGATGATAATTTCAGTCAACTTCACTGATGTCATCAGTGTTACTATAAAAATTTATGGAAATTACTAAGAATTGGCACTGAACTATACTTTTGTATATGGGAATTACATTACTGGCAATTTGCATTAAAGCAAAAAAATTTTATGCGATCAAAATGCAATTTGTGGTATGGAATTTTTGTATGACAGAAAAATTATTTAAATTATTTTGAATAGTTTTTCATACAAGTTATACCACGGTTCTAAAAAATATCTATTTTCTTAATACTTTTACACCTCGCAGGAAAATGTCCAAATGTCAGTTATGTTTCACATCCCTGCTGTTATGCAAATTTAATTTGTGTAAATTTCATAAATAATTTCAAGCAAATGTGTAAATAAAAACATTGTGCTAAAACTTGTATTGTGCTAAAACTTGTATTTATTTAAACAAAGAAAAGCATTAAAGCAGAATTTTGTTACTAAAGTTTAACACCAAAATTCAAAAAAAATTCAAGGGCATATGATAAGTGCAAATAAAATCTTTTCATCTCCCTCAGACTGCAGAAATCCCTCATATTTCTGAGCACTCAGTCCTTGGAGATTTTCCAGAATCTCTGTCCTGGTAAATCAGAAGACAACAAAACTTGAAGGGCTGGGGAGAAGGAGAAGTATCCAGTTAATCCAGTTATAGTTCCTTGTTCAAGGTCCACTTTATAAAAGCAATTTTTCATTTCTGCAGTTGCATTCAGTCTCTTCTGGGTAGAATAACTACAAATATGTTACATCTTTTCCACTTTAACTCCTCAAAACCCCAATGTCCTATTCAGAATTCCCCAAGAAGTAGTGAATTGGTGGAATTGAATAAGAAAAGTCCAGGTGTTTAGATAGCAGGATTAATTATCTCAAATTAATTTACATACTGCAGCAACCAAAGCTTCAGCTTGGTCTTGTAAAGGAATGGAAATAATGCATCCTAAACAAAATTTCACCCTATAACCCTGCAAGTATGAAGAAACACAGCTCTCTACAGACAGTAGTTTAATACTCTTTATTCTCTGGCTTCTGGCCTCATCATTCAGAAACTCAGTTTTATGTACATTCTAACTAGATCTACTTATTGCACAAAAACGACAATTTTCCTGAAGAAAAAAATAATCTCTGCTTAATTGACAATTTTTTCATATTTTATAAACAAACATTGAGGAATTACCTCAGATACAGCCATGATAAAATGCTCAGAAACCACTCCAATTACAAAATGAAAATAAGAATTTTAGACATAGCATTCAAACTGTGGGAAAAAAATAATAGTTTTAAATATAATTATTCAGAGCAGATCTGTTGAAAATGAAGGAAAGTGGGCAAAAATGAGATCAAATACTGGTTTTAGGGACAGAAAGACTTCCTGTAACACATGAGAATGAATGTTCAAAAACTGTAGGCAAGGGAGCCATAGACAGATGAAGTCTTTTTCAGGATCAAAGAGCCTTTCTTGACTCATAGTAACACAGGACCGGGAATAAATTCCACCCCAATCACAAAAGCATTTGGGCCTGGATTAATTATGCCAGTAACAATTTCAAAAACACTAGGTAACAGAAGTTTCATTTAATGTCTTCTACAAAAGGATTTAAGATCACAAGAAAAATACTTACAAGGGTAAATAAGACCTCTCTTTTCAAAGTTTTCAGTTCATGAGATCTTGTAAGCATCACCAATTTGTCTTAAGCTCCTCTACTTCAAGAAGATTGCAGACAATATCTCAATTGCCATCCCAGTCTTCAGCAGCCACATTTTTCTTGATGTTCTTTATCCAATAAAAAATGATGAATTGCTACAACAGCGTTCATTTTCTGACCTGGACTTCCTACTAACTCCTAATTTTTTTTTGATCCAACGCTGCTGGTAGGGGTCTCAAAGTTATTTCATACAGCCACTCCACTTAGCAACACCTGACATGCATCCTTATTATGGTGGTGTTTCTCTGGAGATTTTATCTCTCTGGATGGTAAAGAAATCCAGGTCCTCTCTGAGCTTTTAGATATACACACAAGCCCCAGTGAATTACTGAAATGACAATTATAATGTAGCTAACCCTGTGAGCAAGAAACCACAAGCAACTGTGCAGCACAACCTAATACTTGGAAATAATGTAGATCAACAGTATCTCAGGGCAAGAGGAAGGTATAGAAAGAGTGCAACACATGTGGCAACTTGAAACAGTACTTGCAATCCAGCACAAAATGTCCTTGTCCACATTAACAGTGAGCAGTCACATGGTACATCTTATCTCATTAACAAAAACACCTCTGGTGCATCCACAGGGATGGGATTCATTTTGACACAAACTACTATGCTGCAAAAACAGAGCTTTCAGCAACACTGCCCTGACAGTAATTAACATTTGTCCTGACAACCAGTGTTACAACACTGCTATGTCATGCAGGAGGTTAGAAGAAAACATGCAATAGTTTTTTTCCCACCTGTAGTATTTGAAGTTCTAAAGAAGGTGTTATAATATGGAAGGATAAAGACGTATAGCAGTTCTCATAAAGGGGAAAAATAAAAAATAAAGAAAAAGGTTGAGATTAACACACACAGTCATCTGGTATAAGAAACCCAAGGTTTAAATTCCTCCTTCTTCTAATTTAGACTAGAAATTCAAAACTGAAATTACTGTATTGCAGGAGGGGCCAGTATCTAACCCCTCTGAAATTTTCTTAAATTATGTTTTTGTCTCTCCTGGCTTGATTCGACAACCAAGTTTTATGTTGCTGAAAATATTACATCATTCTGCTTTTATTGCAGAGTGGGGAACTAATGAGATATTACTAGATTACACTTTCATCATATTTCCACTGATGGAAAGGTTGAAAGAATGCTCTCAACATTCAACATATTCCGTTCCTACATTCAGTCACTCAATCTATTCTACATGCATGAACTGAAGTGCTAATATTAGGTAGCTCAATCCATACAAAACCATCAAAATATCTATGAGATCGGTCCTCATATATACACCCACAAATCCTACTTTATGGCATTCAGATTTGAATGAAAAGTAAATTATCACTTCCATCCATGTCATCTGTATCTTCAAAAGTTCTGTAACAACACTGTTCCCAAGAGTTTGTAAACATCTTTAGCAAAGCAGAAAGACTCTCATCACTAGAATAAATATGTCATACCCTTGTAATGCAAGATTAAGGATTAAGGGCTCTCTCAGTTGTCTTAAAGCCAAAATAAACACAGCTTTCCTCCCACCAAAATATTTGACAAAACTGTAATTGTGTTTAAACATTACAAGGATATACCACCAAATTATCTAATTAGCACTTACTTATTATTAATGGCATTATCAACCATAAAAATGTATTCTTATCTTTACTAATTCTTGAGGATTTTTTTTAATTATAGAAAAAAACTAAAATAAAAGGCATTATCAATTTCAACTGTATAAATTAGGACCCTAGTGACTTTGAACTGCAACAAAAAGGTTTCAGTTAAATGGGAAAAAATACAAAAATCAATAGTTAAGAGATAGCAATAAATATAGCACTTTAATGTACAAACCAATATTCACTTAAAATCAAGAAACGACATCTAGAGTAAAAATCTCAAGTAAATAGAGAGTATTACTAGAGTAAATATTAAATATACTAGCAGTTTAAACATCCTTGCTAGGACATTTCTGCAATTCTGCATTTATTTCTATATAAATTACTAAACCACAATTCACAGTCTGATTTTTGGATCCCATGATTTTATTATAAATCTCAGGCTTTTTGAGGTACTTCATAAATTTCACGTCCTCACTTCAACTTTAAATAAAATGCATACTCTTATTTATTCTAACTTGAATGCATCACTCAGTGTAACTTGAATATTTAAGAAAGATTCAAATCAAAAAGCTATTTAAAAACAAATCTTTGAAGTTTTTTATATGTCCCTGGAGGAAAATAACTGCTTTCAGCACTTAGCCAGGACAACTACTATGTTGAAAAAAACCTCCATTTTCCCATTTTTCTCATGACATAGATATTTAGCTTTTAAATGAGGTTTAAAAATGCAGTTTTCCGAGCTTCATACACTTTCAGTAGCAGAATATCTCCTGTGCTTGAAAGTTTTTGAGTTTTGTCTTTCTTCACTGAGCACTTACTGGAACAGCTATGCTGTGTGATATGAAAACACTGACAAACTGGCAAATACATTAACAATCACCAGGGCAAGTTGGTGGTAAAGACAAACTTATTTACCATATTAATTAAATGGCCTATTTAACATGGAATATCAATTCTCTAATCACATCTTATTTCAATTAGCAACCCTAAAGTCTACTAGAGACCCTACTGTTAGGATCATTAAGAACATTTTCATTATCTGTCAAATGAGAGAGTACAAGGCAGAAACTACAACTACTCTCAGGAGTAGGGCTCTACCATACTTAAGAGATGATTAGGGAGAAAGCAGCAGTAGTTCTCACTGGTTGCTTAGCAATGAAATGTCCCCCTATGAAACAAGAAATGAACAAAGCAACAGAGGTGTTGTCACGCTAATGAGTAAATGGATAGTCTATCATCTACTCGAGGATAATCTGTCCTTCATTAAAACCAATCAATCTGGATTAATATACCAGTGACTATGTTACATAGAGAGGGTAGGAAGAATCCACTGTGTACACCCCAAGTTTACAGACACAACACTTACATTCTCACTGTATGTGTGTATGACAACAGAAGTGTGAGGAAAACAGTTTTAATTCAAGACAGATTAACATTGTCATTTTTAGTCTTAAACCTTACCTTTTATATCCATTGTTATACTCAAGTTATTAATGAATTAGCAATTACTTATTCTCTTAAATTGTTTATAACAATTTAAATACTAAAAATTTAAAATTTAACCCACACGTGAGTTGGTTAAGTTTTCAAAAGTATACTCACACACAACGCCACAAACTCAACACAAATAGAGCTGTTGACACTATTATTATTACTAATGTCATAAGGCCCTAGAAGAGCAGAGTTCTTAACCATGGAAATTTGATTACCATTGCCTTAATTCTCAGATCCTAATTCCAGAATGCCTCTATTTCAGTCACAGATGCAGTTTAATATGTTCCTTTTACTTTAATTTCGCCTCCTCTCATTTAAAAGGCTTCCTTGCTTCGTGGGTTCTTTTTCTTGTTTTGGTATGAGGTTTGTTTTGGTTTTTGGGGGGTGGGCATTGTTGGATTTTTTGTTTTGCTTCTTTGTTTTGCTGCTGTTTTCTGGTCCATATGTGCAATTTAAAAGTTTTCACAAAAAACATGAATAGAAGAAAGAAATGGAGAATAAACCCATATATGAAGAAAAGAGCATCATGAGTGGTGAAAACTTCTTAAGTAGAAATCAAGATGATTCCTGAACTCCACTGATTACTTAAAATCTGATTGCTTCTCAGTATATATTTAAAGATAAGGATACAGATTTATAATTTAAAAATTTATTATAAAATTCATGTATCTAATTATGCTTTGATTAGCTCATCCAAACCATTAGTCAGATTAAAATGAAAATGAGGTCTCAAAACCAATACTAATTCATAATTAGGTATTAAGACAAATCTTACCTATATATTCACAAACGAAGACTACAAAAAAAGGAGTAACAAGATCATTTATGCCCTGAACATATCCACTGGCTGGATGACGAATTGCCCAGATAAACAAAATTCTTTCAAAGATCTGAAAAACAGTTAAAGAATCCATTAGATATTTTAATAAGAGATGAGCACATTTTAAACAAGGCATTTGAAAATTGTCATACAATATGCTGGTTGGAAGGAACCCATCAAGATCATTGAGTCGAGCTCCCAGCCCTGTGCAGGACACCCCAAGAGTCACACCATGTGCCTGAGAGCATTGTCCAGACACTTCTTCAGTTCAGACAGGCTTGGTGCTGTGACCACTTTCCTGGGGAGCCTGTTCAGTGCCCAACCAGCCTCTGGGTGAAAATCTTTTTTCTGATACCCAACCTAAACCTCCCCCAACTCAGTTTTATGCCATTTCCTCACATCCTGTTACTGGTCACAAGAGCAAAGACTTGCCCCTCTGCTTTACCTCATGAAGATGCTGAAGATCTCATTGAAGACAAATTTATTACCATAGAGTTACTAGTATAAAACAGCATAAATGCATAAAAAAGCATAAATGAACACTGGTATTCATAACTAACTTCCAGTGCTATGTGAGCTTCTCACATCTTCAAAAGGAAGTATTTTCAGGGTACTAGCACAATAAAACCAACTTTGTATACAATTCAGTTACAGTACTTAATACAAAGTAGTCCTTATCCTCTGGAGCTTTTCCAATGATATAAAATTCCTCCTTCCTCACGAGAAAGAAATATTATATGATCTTCCCATGATTTTTCACCTCTTTGAAAGAGTAGTCTATTTATTCGTAACAGAAAAAAGTACTTGACATAGTTTAGATTTTATAATAACATGCCCATGAAAAGAGATTCCATAACAATTAAGTTTGCCTAATATTGCAGTGTGGGGTTTTACAATTCAGATGCCTGTATACTGGTTAACAAAAAATCAGAAACAACCAGTACGTGTAGAATAAGGCAACTGCCTGCTGTTATCACACAACCTAACCTTAACTCTGTAAACTGCAGCTTGCAGGATCTGCAAAAGCTCACAAGCCCATGAGAAGCATCTCAGCACGAAAGGAGAGCAGGGAAATCACAGAACTTATCTCTGACTCAGTTGAAGTCTGTGACATGCTGTATTTCCTCTCAATTATTTGCTTCTGAACATGCTTACGTGCCTTTGAAAGGCTGCAAATAAGCCGCAGAGTGAAAGCTGCTGTGTGCCTTGTTCTAATTACAGATACTCAATAAAGTATATATAACCTGAAACAAAAGAATGTTTGCTCATTCATGAGCACACAGACTACATTACTCTTACGATGAGGCCTTTTACTAATAAAAATGGAGATACTTTCGAAGGACATCAAGGATTGTGTCGTTTGTTGCAATCCCAAAAATTAATAAACATTCAGGCATCAAGAAAGCTTGTAAAACTTATGAAGTCAGTACTATTTATATTCAACCTCACTTCAAGTATTTGTTAGATTAAGAACATATTTTAATTCCATTTCAAATAAAATCTTATTATTTAGTCTAAAAGTCCTCTTGCAGTTATTTTTAAGTGAAGAAAGGTCTCAGCATATACAACTTACAACCTGGTGGCTTGGAAGTCCCATCACAGGCTTCCACACAAGTTACCTGAAGCTGAAACATATTCGCACCTTTTGCTTTGAAAGCAAGTCCCAAAAATCAACATCTACCCTTCTCCAACAGGTTTTCTTTTGAGAATCAACTGTCCTTCAGGTTTTATGTTTCCCTGGCTGAAAATTTACAGAACAAGGGAGAGTCAACAACAGTAAGTACAAAAGGTTTTGGTGGGCACTGAAAAACAAGCCTTAACGCAGCTCACATCTGATCCATTTCAACTACAGTCAAGATTCAGTTTTTGCTCAGTGTGATTTCAGAGATTAGGCAGAAAGGGAGGTATTCATTAGCAAATTCTCCACAGAAGCCTCTTTTTTCCATTAGCCAAGATGCTTATTCCTTTAGCTACAAATTCTTGGTGCTAGTCCTGTCACCTCATGGTTTTTAACATGCACTGCATATTAAACCAAAAAAATACCAACCTCTGGCCATCAAGCAATAGTCTCTGAGGTTTCACTGTCTATCAATAACTGTATAAAGATTTTACACTTTGTCATTTACAACTTGATTTACATTTTACATAATTATCCTTATGAACTTGCCGTTGTTTATGTCATGTTTGTACTATTATTGGAAAACTGCAAATCTAGCATGGTTAGTTCAGCTCACAGCCAGCCTGCCACTTCCAGCTTCAGTAACAGCAGCTCTCAGTATTACCAGTTACCATTCTGTGTTTCACTTCAGAAAAAAGACATGTTTAACATACTTCAAATACAAATAACTTTCTTGAAAAACAAATATCAGATAGAGGTGACTAGAGAAACCTGTTTAAATAGCAATTGCTGAACAGTAGCACTAGGCTAAATAAAAAAGTTTTGATGCGATGGCATTACAAAATATGCACATTAAAAAAAAACAAAAAACAAAAAACCATAGTAGTTTAGTAACAATTATCAAAACACTTATCATAAATATTATAGTGGGTTTTCATGAAGGCATGTCTGAAGTCAAACAAACTGCAAATTTGTACCAATCTTTTGCTTCCTCAGAATCTGGTAATGCACACTGTTTACATTGCAAATTGAAAAGCCTATAGATGTTTAAAACATTTTTAAATCCAGATATGAAAAATAGGAGGGAGTGCAATTTGGGTTTCTTGGGGGGCTTTTTTAATATTGTTGAGCAGGAAGCATCACTGATGGCACATCAGTTTTAATATTGCCAAATGCATCTAATCAGAAACCCAACAAATATACACTGAAATAGCATTTTCAATGTCCTACCCATTTTCATAAAGTTTTAGTTACTGTTCTGAAATGAAAGTTGAGCACTAAAAATCTGAACAGGAGACTGATTCAAGTTTCTATACAGCACTGATCACTGTGTTCAAATAGGACTTATTAAAATGGTCACTTTCCCAAAAGGTTTCCTTCTTGATTTCCAAACCAGCAACAGAAACTGAAATTATTTTTCTTCTGTGAACCACTGCATCTTATGAGATGTCATTACCAAACTATTATTCTCTTTTGAATTTAACACTCATTGACAATTACAGCACAAATTATATTCATATATATAAAAAGAAGACTCCATCAACTTAAAGACCTGAAAATCCCAAAGCTTTATCTCAAATTATTCTCCAATGAGAATATGGTATCTTAGTATCATTGTTATTAAGTTCCTTGACTTCTCATCCAAATATTTTTATTAAAAGAAAGGATATTAAGAACATTCTGAGATGTTTACCTGGAATCTCTTTTACAATTGTACAGCTAATTTAGAAAAATAAATACAGTATCTGTCAGTTACTCTTGAAAAACAAGAATATAAATAAATTCTTATGCCAGAGAAGTTAAACAGCTTCTCGTTTCTCCTTCACTAAAACAGAGAGGTAAAAGAAATAACATCATTGTGGGCTATTTTCACCCAAAATAAGAACTACAAAAGCACAATCATTGTACATCTAAACGCCATTCACATTTATCTGAGACACAGGTGATCTTCACTGAAACCTTCAGAACAGTTTCATCATGCAATACAAGGAAGTAAAAGGCTCACCCCAAAAGATCCCACAGTTTATAATTTTTTAGAATAATTCAAGAGACTATTTCTCATACAGTACAATTACTTCTTTCCTCTTAGAGGTATTTGAGGTTTCTTCTTCTTATAGCCATCTTTTAAGGACATAACATTTACTTTCAGTTTCATTTATCCGCTCATTTCTAGCTAAATACTGGCACTGATCTTATTTCTTTAATAGTTTATTTTTTACTGGTATTGTTTCTTTCTTGTCCCTTGATTTTACTTACATTAACCCTTGATTCATCCCTAGAAAAGCTTAGGTAAAACATCAATGTGTGTAGGAAGGCACTATATTTATACTATTCCCTTTCAAAACACTGTACTAGGCTTTTTCTTCAAACTGATTTCTCCAACACGTGTGGAAGTGCATTTCTATTAAACAAATAATCTCAAAAATGGAAAAATCAAAGGAAAGTTAGTTCTCCATTTAATTTCTCATAATGACCTATCAGAGGTTGTTTTACTTGGCTCTATAATGGTACAAACAGAAGCTACACAAAAATACATTTCAAGGTCTAACTAGAATCCTTAGAAAGGGGAATAAATTGAAGAATTAAAAGAAAATGATCCCCATCTTCTTTACTATTTATGACCCATATACTTTAAAATTAGAAGTCCCCATGAGATTCAATTACCCTACAATACAGGCCAATTTGACTAACATATTTACCATTAATCATATATTTCATCATATTATTATATATTTACATTAATCATATAACTACAACAGTAGTAAAACAATTTAAATAGTGTACTCAACATACAAAACATACAAGGAATTAAAATCAGATAAGGCACTCAAACCAGTCATGTTACAAATGCAAAAAAGAGAATTTCTCAAGTAGGACACTATGATGAGAACTTGAGGTCTTGAATGATTTTGACAAATACGTGGAACCATGAGAATACAGCCTGGATTTCTTAAAAAATACAGTATTTACATAATAAATAAAAAGGAAAAAAAAAAGGGAAAAACCCTCACAGGCAAAAGACCAAGGGAAAAAACTGAGAGACTGAATACAGGAAATTAATGAGATGCTTTTACTTTTACTACTCATATTTACACTGCTATTCTTAGCAATAGTTACATATCCTCATATACTTATTTAAGGTAGTTCTGAAGTCAAAATAGCAAGTGCCATCAAATTATTATTAATCAAACTCTGATATCAGATTTATTAATAAAATGTCTTCTCTAGCAAAAGAAAAGTCTTTAGATATCACTCTTACCTCTGTTACTTTGGGCTGAAGTCTTAAAACTTCAGGACTCATGCGTGGGATATCTATATGGATCTAATTAGACAAAGAGCAATACTGTAAAAGGAACCAACAGCACACTTTCTAAACAACGCAATACTTAAAATTATTCTATAACTGTACAGTATTAGTTATAATCCCTTTATATCATTATTTTTGAGATAACATGGATTTTTACTTTATTTCAAAACATCCAGCCAAATCTTTAAGTAATTGTTAATGACCTTGTATATATTTGTATTCACATTTTAATTATTTGCAAATTATGGCCATATTGGCAATACTCATTACCTCAGGGTAATTAAGAGCAAACACATAAAAATACTTCTATAAAGTCACATTCAACAGCCACCACCGTAGAACCACAGAATCGTTTAGATTGAAAAGATCTGTAAGGTCATCAAGTCCAACCATCCAAAGGCAAAACCAGAGTTTAACACTTATTTTAACATATTTGACAATCAAGAAGAGAGCACAAAAATACCAGGATATCTAAATTTTTATTCCAAACTTCACAAAGGAGTTTTATGCAACAGAATCCTAAAGTGATGATTTTGGCCGCCACACACAAGTACTTTATGTTAGTGGTGCCACATATTTCTTGCTACTAAAGATCAGGCTTGAAGCTGAAAGAAGGATCTCAGTTTCTCCTTCAGGTAGGCTAAAGTAGTATTGTTTAGTCTATATTTAGTGTTACAAACTATTCATTTCAATACAAAACTTAAAGATAAGTTATGTGCTTATCTGGGTGGGCAGCCCTGTGTTTATTGCACATCATACACAGTTTCAACTTCAACGACAGCATGGAGCCAATAATAGTCACTGTCATACCTCCCCTGTCCAGCCTCACTTATCTGAAGGAGGGTCTGAGCAGAAGATTATAAAGATTTGAAAACACTATGATTCTTAAACAGAAAACCATGGCATCACTAAAGCTGACACTAGGAGAAACCTACTGTTTAGAATTTCTGACCAAACCACTTCATGGTTTTGCTTCAGAGATTTAGGAAAATTATTAGAGAGTTGCCTAGTAAGATTAAAGAAACAGAGAAAAACAGGAGCAAACTTCAAAAACAATCTCTTAAAGTTCTTTAGCAGGTGTTCTGTAGGTAAAAGTCACTTCAATAGGTGTTCTACCTGTCTGTAGGTATCTTGATGATTTTCATCATTTCTGGAATCATAGTATTGTTCAACAAATGCAAAATACTCTTTGCGTTTTCTCTGTAAAGTGCTTTCTCTTCGGTCCACATTTGCAGGAAGATAGCCCTGAAAAATAACAGTGACACGAGGAGGATATTACTCTTTGCCTTACATACAAAAACACAGCTGGCATTTGATCACATGGGACCTAATAAGCTAAAACAGTATCATGCAGTCCTACACAGATCTGAATAATCATTCAACAAACCATTTTTCTTATCACTCCAGCTGCTGCAAAAGTTGAGATACAACACCTTATAAAATCAGCTGCTTTTATTTTTTTTTTAAGAAAAACAATTTCTCATCAAGAACACTAAAATTACGTTGACCTCCAGAGAGAAAAGCTCAAATAAATAAGTTCAGATACATATAATGCCATATGAGTTCTTCAATTTGTATGTGGCCAGTATTAGAGCAATTTCATTAGGTTTTTCAAGCAAATGTGTATTAACTCAGTTACCATCAAGTAGGAATTATATACATTAGCAAATATATTTAAAACATAGTTAAATGTGTAATACAATGAAGCACTAATTCAAAAGCTTTGAAAACATTCTACTTTCATTATATCACTGTTTCCAGTGAGAAAAAAATAATTTCAAGCTTTCATTTCATCTCAGCAGATTATTAAAGGTTTCATCACAGAAAAAGGATCAACAGGACAAGTTACTGGACTCTTAGTTGTAAGAACTCTCGCTATACATTTCCTTCGTTATTTCCCAAACGCAATTTATAATATTAACATGTTTTCCACATGGTATGGACACACTAAGCAAGTCATGTTAATAGATCTGCAGGATTATACATTGTTGCATTAAGTATAGAATATATCTGAATGGTTCTTCATTGAACTCATTCACATATATCCGAAAATCCCAGTGTTCCCCAAAAAGATAAAAACTTTAGAAATTCATTCTTATTTTCTTCTTTAGTCCAGTTTGATCATTTCTGGCACCTCAGTTTACTTTTGATTTAAAAAAACAAAGTTAGGTTACTATTTCAGCAGTTTACAAAATGTAAATGATATTAAATGTTCAGTTTATATACAAAGTACACTCATTAGAACCATTATTCATTTAAAAGACCACCAAAAAGTTTCCTGAATATTCAGAAATAGTTAAAGCTTTCTTGTAAACAACTTGCTTTCAAATGATCAATACCAACATCCCACAACACTGCAAAAAGAAAGTCAGTCCATATTTAACCTACTTGGCAGTCTTAAATAAATACTTTGTATAAGATTAATTTTGAAGATGGATGGCTTTGAAAGAGATCTGGATATCCAAGATAACATAAGAAAAATTGAATTATCACATTATTCACTACTGAAGTCAAATTAAAAAATATTTCTTGCCACCAGTCCATAAGCTCCCCTTATTGGTAAAATACAGAAATTAAACTTATGTCAGATTTAAGTTTCAGTAACAAAAATAATCTTCGTACCATGAAAAAAATCCTATACTAGAAGTGCAGCAATATTTGCACTCATACAATGAGCCACAGCCATCACAAATAACTAATAAAAGAGCAGATCATCTTGACTCTCATCACACAGCATGCACAGGACAACCAGAGGAATAGTCCCAGCCAGCACAGGTTTAGGAAAGGCACATCCTGCAGTGGAACAGGCTGCCCAGGGAAGTGCTTGAGTCACCATCCCTGGAGGTATTTAAAAGACACGGAGATGTGGCCCTTAAGGACAGGTTTAGTGTTGGGTTAATGTTTGGATTCAATGACCTTAAAATGTCCTTTCCAATCCAAACAATTCTGATTCCATATTAAAATAATTTCAAATGTTATTCCTGTGCAATTACTTAGTTTATAATGAAAACAGAGTAATTACAAACCATATTACATTCCAAATAACTTAAGAGGTACTTGCTTTGGTAAAACCATGTGTTTTAAGATAAACTGGCTTGTGTCTGGTTCCAGGTACTTTAAATCGCACCAGCTTCACTTTTGCCTGGAGACTCAGCCTGAGTTTAATATCCTGTCCCAGTCTTTTGTAGTAAGTTAGATACTGGATTCTGACACCCGTTTATTCTCAACAGTTGTGGGCTTTTCCCTGCAGGGTATCTTAGTTTGTTGCATTAGAAACAAATTCGTTTGTGAGATCAAATATGATTGTTTGAAGGACACTGATACTTTCTCAGCAAATCTTTTTGCCATTATTCAGTTTCAGAGACTGAACTAATCCTTCAAGTCGACATGTCATGTTTCCTGTTCATTTTACAAATTAGGTTTTATTTTGAAAAGTTGGAAAGGTTTGCAACATATCATCAGTGAATACACTGGTAGAGAGTTTAATCTGTTTATTCATTGATTTCCTCCAGAGGCTTTTGCAAACATATCTTTAGTTTCGTTACTCAAAAGAGAAGTGAGCCTGAATAGTCCTGTTTGCTGTTTAAGTAGAGCATACCTAACATTTTTGCTGTATTGTAAAAATAAATCATATCTTTTTCTTATATACTGTTACCAGTAGATATGCATAACATCAACACACCCTGAGTATTATATTAATTTTCATATGCTTTCCCTTTGAAAAACTGTATTCATCAAACATGTTAACATTATTAACCTGCTGTCTATGTAATAAATATCTCAAATGATCAATTTCTCAAATCATATTTTTGAAATTCCAATTTCCATGTTGATTTTACAAATAAGATAATCACCATCTACCTCAGATACTGCCAATGGTACTCAATTCCCTAAAAAAAGTCTAAGTTTGGCTTTTTAAATAAGACTTTTGAATAATTCCAAAACAAGCATATCCAACCTTAAATTAGCTCTAAACTATCCTTTGTTTTCTTCAGTTTTCTGTTCTTTTTTCAGTAGTGCAACTGAGCTTTAATCAAAATATCACTTTTGATTTTCAAAAACACTTATTTCCCCAGGAGCTCCCAGCACACTGTATTAGAATCACGAAAAGGTTTGGGTTGGAAGAGACCTTAAAGTTCACTTCGTTCCAACCCCCCTGACATGGGTAGAGACAATTCCAACTAGACAAGGTTGCTCAGAGATCCACCCAACCTGGCCTTAAACATTTCCAGGGATTATCACACTACTCCCTGTCACCTGGGACATAAATTAACAATAGGTCATTTTTAGGTTACATTAGAAAAAGCATAGTGGAGCTTATGACCACAAAAACTGAAAGCACTTTTTCTTTCCCAGTTGGCAAAGATGATGAAAAAAAGATGTTCCCCTACAGAACAGAGAAGTAATGATTACTAAATGACCTGTCTTTAGGTTCCAAAATGTATTAAATGAGGATCACTTAATAGATAAGAAATCACTGCAAGATCTTCTAGCTGAGAACTTTCAAAATATTACCATTTGGAGGTAGAAACAAACAAAAGTTTTGTAGGTCTCTTACTAAAAAAAAAATCCACTTAATTCTTAAAGTACAAACCTGAAGACAGTTTTTTGGTAGAGATCTGACAACACAGATGAAGTTAGGAATTGAACTGAAATAGATCCTGAATTGGAATGGTTAAAGTAATAGCACAACGCACTCTACACTTAAGAATTTCTCTAGACCAGGAATCTCAGCAATACTAAACTAATATCAACTTACGGAATTAAGCTGAAGCTCATGGAAAGCCCATGTTCTTACTAGAGAGCAAGATGAGCCAGTTCACTTTATCTAAAAACTACCTTTATGCTTCAGCTTACTATGTTTCAAATTCAAGTTTGAGTTAGTCATAATTTTTCTTTTGAGTATTTTAAAATAGGCATCCTGAACGTCATGTGAAAAAAAATGCCCTTTTCATTACCAAAATCTCAGGCAACTCTGGAAACAGAAATAAAATATGTTGTAAGCTCCCTGTTTAATTTCAATTACAGCAGGGGATTTGAATATCCACCATTAAGCCGCATCCGCATTTAGCATGAGAAGGAACTAAGCTGCAAATTTAGTAGAACTCATCATCAAGAGAGACTCTTTCACTCACTGGAAATCAGTGTCAATCTGAAGTAAATACTTTGCATTCCCTACGGAATTATTCTATAAAAAGCAAAGCTGCTTAAGTCTACTCTCTGAAAAATTCAATAGTGTTAAACTAGTGTGTGTATAATTCAGAATTTTAAATAGTTCTTAAATGCATGAAGATTTGCTGAGAAAGTGTCTTTCATAACCTCTGGAGAGCAGACAGCACAAGAGTTCTGCTTCTTTTTAATACAAACATCTTTACAAGCCTTCTCCCAACCACAGGCAGACAAGCAACAGCTCAAACGCACAACTGTTTGCCATCACAAGTACTGCAGCTGAAAAGATTGACATGAAAATTACTTCTATGAGAAAAACACTTTATTTTTGCAGGAGAACGATTTTAATTACAGTTCAAACACCAGGATCAAACAACTCCTGTTCTCTAACACCAAACCCAGTGACTCACAGATTCCCACAAGCTTTTCTCCACTGCCCAACTGAAACACCTCTGTGTGCTGCTCCATGGAATTTCAGTCAACTTAACTCTCAAGCTACTGCCATTGCAAAATCCTCTGGCCACCCAGCAAATTTCAGAGAGCTCAGCCAGTCAGAGACTCACACTACAAAATAAGTGATTAGCTTTTTTTAATTAGCTAGTCTTTCTGAACTGACTCACAGGTCTAACCAGGAGAGCCAATGCCACAACTTAAATGACTACAGCAGTTCAGGTTTGTTCATCTTGAACCGCTATAGAAAAATCAGTCAAAAAACACATATCCTATCACATCTTTTCCTCAATACATTGTTAATCCTTTCTTGCAGTTACTTTACTGTGAAGTCAGAATGAAGCCTTTCATACAACATTGACAGGATTCATTTCCTCTGTGTGTGTCTATTTTCAAGAAAACTGTAAGAATGGACTCTTCCTTGAACTCTCCACCATTGCATCAGAACTGGTTGAAAGAGGCCTCTGTTATCACACAAGCCTTTCTTTCACAGAAAGCCAGGCTGAAAAATAAAGATATATAGCTGACATGATTTACTACTACTTCTCATCCCCTCCTTTCAATTTGATAGATTAATCTTGAAATTGAACAAAAGAATGTAGCTTCCATTACAGTTCAGCAATGGACACAACACTTTCAATTATCACTGATGGATCACAACTCAAGCCTAATTATTTGCAACGCTTGGAAAAGCTATTATTAGTAAATGCAATGAAAGAATTAGGAAAAAACACAACTTACAGAAAGAAGCTTCCATGCAATTGGACGAACCCGCTTGGGAATGCCGGACCAACTCAATTTTCGCAATTCATCTATTAAAAGAGAAGTGTTTCATGAGAACCAAGGAAATTACTATCAATTAATATATATTTACATTAGCACAAAGGTGTTTACAACAATGATCATGTCTTCTTAGAAAATCCAATGAAATCAGAAATATAGGGCAATCCTAATGATTTAATAAAATACTGGATAATTGCTATCCACAGATACACCTCTAATAATAGGTACTGTGTGTGATATGGCAACTTTCTGCAGTATTTCTTAGTATACATGCCTTGTATTGACTCACTTGGCAACTTACTATATAAATGTATTATTCTTTCACTGTTTTTTGAGATACATATGAAGGGTATATTGCATATCAAATCAGGTAAGCAGTTGTAATAGATTACAGTCTATTTAAAACGTAAGGAGCAGCAGCACATGCTTTCAAAAACATTGAAAGGTTCACAGTACTTCTGCACACTAAATATGCATGGATGGAGGAAGCATTAAAGCATGTTCATACAAATAACCCAAAGAAATGTGGTGGTATCACAATAGATTTCTCCGTCCCTCTTCATCTCAGGGAGCTGAGTGACACTGGAAGAACACAGGATGGCCAAATGACCCATAACATCAGAAAAACATGACACTACTAGAGTTTAGTGTGAACCAAAGTCCCAAAGAAACAGTGAAAGCAAAACTTGTGTAGACTATAAACAAAGATTAATAGAAACTGAGCAATAAGTCACAGACTGGCACAACAAATACACTTCATCATGAGTATGCTGTCACTGCAAACACAAGGATTCAATGGGAAAAAGATGCAATAAGCAACTGAAACAGGTTTAATTTATTGTCAGTCTCCAGCTGTGATGATCAAGCACAAACTGGCCAACAGGGACCCCCAGACAGCATCTGGTCATACAACTGAACGTTCTTCCCATTATTTCATCTTCTTTTTCCACCATGCTTCTACCTCCTTTTCTGTGCCCCAATTTAACAACCACTCCAACCACTTCTTCCCTTGATGGTCTCAGTTTTGCTACAGCTATATCCAACTCTGGTATTTCTGAAATGATTACCTAGGCACCGTTGGTCTTGGAACACTGCACCTTCCAAAGTGGCCCCACTGCTCCTCTCCATGCAATGGCACCGTTTGGGCATTTTTCACACAATTCCCCCTTTACTATTCATGACATTCAAGTATCCTATAGGGTGCTATACACAACTTCTGTCGGCTTCCCACACTGTGGTTTGTTACGTACAGCAATTTCTCATATCATCTCCAGTAGTTCTCCACACCCCAAGGAGTTCACTCAGCTGCTGAGCAGCTTCAGTATTTCCTTACAGCCCCAGCATATCTGCAACGAGCTTCAATTCCAGCCATGATTTGATGTGAACCAAAACCCCAAGATACCAAGCACTAAATCATAAGCAGCAGTAACACTGGTTATATTCTTCTAAAAGCCAAAACGGCAGGAATCAGTCAGAATAAGTAAATGCAAAGTAAACATATAATATGATCAAAAGTAGAAAAATGGTATTTTGTATAGTTTATGAACAAAAATAAAAGAGAGCGAATATCTGCCCTAACTAAACACATCTACAAATTATGTATGTATTTCTCCTCCACCTCAGAACATGATAGTCAGCTCCAGTTCATTTAATAACAATCAAGTCTTCAAAAGCAAGTTATCTCCAACTGTGCATCAACCTGCTCCACTCCTCCTTGTGTCACATTTATGAACAAGTGTGCTTGACTGAATCTGATCTATTTGTGTCACTGGTAGTCTGGCTGAAAGGAAACAGATCTAGTGCATTAGTTTATTACTTTCTTACACAAACATTTGGCTAAAGGTTCAAGTTTTGGCTACTGTTACACACAATCACACCATTTACAAACTACGTAATTAGCATATGCAGAAAAAAGAAAGTAACTTGCAACTCAGAAACTACTTTTATTATTTTCTAGTAATATCACTTGCATATACTCTCAACTCTCTGTCCCAACTAATTTACCCTAATCTTTCACCTTTCTGGGCTTTTTTCTCCTGCCTCAACTCAACCCAATAAGAATCTATGCACAAACATGGGTACCAAGCTCTAAAACAGCCCATGTGAAAAAAAAAAAAAGCATAAAAAAAGAAAATACGCAAATCTCCCAGAATCAGAAAGTGGACCATGTGATTAAATCAGTGACATATCCCAAATCATTCAGTACAAAAATGTCACGTGCTCCTAAAGTAACTCATCTAAAGCTAAAGACAGTAACTACATAAATAGGAATACAGCTTATTCTATCCTGTGGTGCTGCTGAGATTTCCTTCTATGTTCAGAACCAAGCAAAGATAGTTTAGACAATGTAAATTTAGTTTATGCACCATTGCAAATGAAACCTCTGCTTCTGCATTTAGGCTAAATACAAACTTGTAGGACTCACTGAGCTCAGGAATCATTCTTGAAAATTAAAGACAATGGAGGAATAACTTTAAGAAATCAATTTTCCCTCCTGATGCTATTCTGCAACAATTCCTTTAATTAGGGATAGCTTGGGCTGTCACGTAATTCCTAACAATAACACATATATCCCACATGATTGGGTTGCAAAGAACTCCTGTTTCTGGAAAGAAATCTCAGAACTGTACATGGAAGTAAAAACCAAGGACAAAACATATTTCCTGTACAACATAACACTTGAACCATATCCTCTAATTCTTCATAATGGAGGATTTGGGAGTGAATACGTCTTTACATTCTTCTATGCTGAGCACAAATAATTATTTATGTTCCTCTGCCATTGCTTTATCCTCTTTAGGTCTCTTTTTTATATGAGACTGTCTGCTGGGCCTACAAAATCTCTGGCAAAATTCCTTTTCCCAATATATTGGAGAAAAAGCATTTAGAGCTAGCTTTTACTCGTTTTCAAAGTTGTTTCTCAAACTCTCTTTCAGAAATGCTTCCATTCATTTGGCCTGACAGGGTTTATATTCTGCTCTGCTCTTCTTATTTGACGTAGAACTTTACCTTTGGACTGTATTTAATAACCTTCTACTGCATTTGATAATCTCCTCTGCTTTGTTGTCATGTCATCCAGGAACAGCCTGAACTTTCTCAAGGCTTTTGTTTCTGATTTTGCTTTTGTAAGTGGTACAGTAATTGCTTTCAGGACAGAAACTGTTACACAGACATATGATTGCACACGTGAGAGTTAAGTCAATTCTATCACAAACCATTTGCCCTGGGTATGTGATAACTGTATTTCTTCACACTGACTGCTGCCCTATATCACAGTTCTCCAAAATTCCAGTATCTCAGCCTACTCCAACAGATCATATAAAATTCTAGTTCTATCTTTTCACTACAGTGAGCTCAACCAGCATTTCGCCAGCAGCAATAAGCACACAATAAAACTGAAAGAGGTTATGCAAGAATTCTCATCAGGTGTAGCAGCAGCTGCCAAAAGTGCAGTCTGACCCTTGCATGTCACTATTGTTAAAGCATCAATTCACGTTATGCTTTCCTCTGAGGGTTCATCACCAAAGCAAGAGGAAAGAAAACAAAGGATCTTGCCCTTGCCAGTGACAAATACAAACACAGGGCAAAAATCACTCGTAGAAGACTTAGTCTAACATTACTACAGCAAAAAATAAAACTTATTCTGGTGACAGGAGAAACAAGAAAAAATTGAAGCCGCTAAACAGAGTATCATTTTAGATATACATAAATGATTGTCAGTGATTTCTAATAATGCTGTTAAATTCATTAATTTATGTACAATTTATTTGACATACATAGCTAACTTTTAGAGCAAGTGTAACTATTACAGTTTTTAAGATGGGCTTTATTCATACAAGTGATGTACCAGGTGGCTTCATAAAAATCAAAGGATAACACAAAACTGAAATACTTGTGTTCCAGTTCTCAGGTTACATTTAAGACATAGCCTTTAAAAAGGGGTTTAAATCATTCTGACATTTTTATCTCAGAATTAAAATACTAAGTTCATAGAATAGTCTGGGTTGGAATGGACCTTTAAAGACCACCTACTTCAACAACCTTGCAATCAGCAGGACCTGGTTGCCCACAGCCCCTGACCTTGAGTTTCCAGGGATGGCACATTCACAGCTTCTATGGGCAACCTGTATCACCACCCTCACTGTAAAAAAATTCTTTCTTATATCTAGTCTGAATCTTTCACCTGAAACTTTTTGCCTTTCCCCTTTAACATGTCATTATTCCAATGGATTCACTAAACAAAAGGATGGATGCCAGCTGATGGAAAGAGATGCCAAAAATAACTTATTTATTTGAGGTTTATATTTGGGGCTTTTTATTTATTTTGTTGTTTGGGGTTTTTTAATACTCACAGCATCTATACTCACAATGTCATAGATATGCCTTTTTTTTCCCCCAAGTTAGACCATGGCCATTAGACTGTTCCATTGTGTTTTTAATAAAAACAAAAGGAAAGAATGAAATTAGGGGCCAATAAAGAACAAATCCAAAGGTACCCCATTTTTGCTCTGTAGACTCCAACCACACAGTAAGTTTATTAACTTCTACTGCATAGAATGCAGAAGTGTAGAAGTACAGGTGAGACAGTTTCAAGCTTGGAAACTGCTGTGTTGTAAAAACATACTTGACTAGGTATGTCTACCTCAGTTTGCAACGCTTCAAATCAAGGAGTCAGAAAACAAATCCATCCTCAACCAAGACATTGAGAATAGCAAGGAAAGGTGTTTGTACCTATATTTGAAACTTGACCTCTGTTTAATATCTAATTAATCATTAAACTATTTGTCAGCTGAAATACTACACTCTCCCTAGTCAAAGCATAATTTCAATTTATTGTTATTAGAGTAACTCCTTCCCTTGTAGATTTCCCAAGGAATTAGACATCCTAGTTATGAGCTGGAGAGCACACTTCCAAGCACAGGATTTCTACAAAAGAGTTTTAACAGCACCTACAATCAGACACACATTTTTCAATGAAAATAGTACTGCAAAAATATCTTTGTTTCAATACAATTAATATTTTCCTAAAATTCCAGAACAATTATTTTGAAAATTAGCAGTTGTAAAACATGCTAATTACAGACATGATCACTTGCTAAAAATGTGAGCAAAGAACAAGTTGAATTTAGGCATATCCAAAAACAGTATTTATAAAACTCTATGAACTTTCTCAGACTGAAAAGATACTCTCTGAAGAAACAGTCCAAACCCCAGTTGTTACTCTGTTTTTCAGCTGTGTCATTATTTGACATAATTCTGTAATCAATGAATGAACATATTTATAAATCCCCACAGACTTTTTGTCTGAAGTATCTCAGTGTGCTTGCACTACCCAGCTGTCACTTCTGCTTAGGAAACAGCAGTTACTTTGCACAGAAACATTGTTTGGTTAGAATATGGTGTTATGAGGGGACAAGGTGGTAGGAAACTGCTTCAAACTGATGTAACTAATTTAATTTTGGAAAAATTTCTTTTATCTGGTTTAGTACAATACATTTAAATACACATTTCCTCTCTGAAAAAGAAAAGGTTTAAAGCAATTATTCTAACAGAAATCTTAGGAAGATATCCTTTTACTGGAGTAGATTTAAAGTTTCCTCATATTCCATAAATATTTCAGGGGGCATTTTACAAAGAAAACATGCCATTAATTTACCAGCCTTTTAACTCCACAAGCAATTACTAGAGCTATCAACCACTACGCCTAAAACACATTAGGGCAGACAACCAAATATTTCTCTTGGAACTACAACCTCATCATTCTACCCATTACAAATATAAAGCATGTCAAGAAATATTAAAGAAGTTCCAAATTTCTCTGTATGTATTATTCATTTCTGATACTGCTGTTGCTTCATGGAGATTACTGTAAATGGCTACATGAAGTGATGGCCTGCATGAAAAACTCCACAATAGATATGATAAACTAGATTTACATGTTTTATGTTCCTATAACATAAATTTCCTGGGTATTTTAACTATACAAAGCAGGAAAATTCTTTCAAGAGCACGATGCACAGAACTGCAGCTCCACCAACAGCATGTTATAATACAGGCAGCATATACAGAAAATAGCTTTAATAGAGGGCTTGTTATTACTATGGCAACCACAGCAACGGGTTTTCAAAATGAATAATAGCTCTGTTAGGCACTTCATTAATTTTTTTCTTTTTTTTTAAATCAAACACTGCCCTTAATCTTCTCAATGGAACAGAGAGTTATTCTGAATGCATGCAGAAACAGGAAATAAAGTCGAATTCACTGTTGTAAAAACAGGGTAAGATCCTTTTCAGAACCTTTGGTAGAAAAGAACAGGAAAGTACACCTTGTCTGCTATTTCACATGGAAATACGGGGAAGCAGAAGTAGATGAGGTTTGTGTTAGAAGGCACAAGAAAGCAAATGAACATAAGATGAGGAAAACTAAGGCAAAAGGAAGGTTAATAAAACTGCTAAGAAAGACCTGCAACAAGTGAAGCCAACAATGGAAATGACAAGCAATGGAGAAAACTATGCCAGCAGAAGATGTTAAGTGGTATTACAGTTTTTCATGGTTCTCCCAAAACATTCAATTTCTGTGCACCATCAACTGTTTTTATTTTTACATAAATGCCATTCAAACAGACTCTAACCAACTCTCCAAGTAGAACTAAGGGAAAAGGTTTTAAACTCTATCCTGAACGTTTTCAAAAAAAACTGTAGCTCTTATTATTTTGAGTGTTTACTCCAGTGGTTGCACTGGAAATATTATTTCAGTTAAGCTATATATTGAGTCCTATTACATCAAATGCCTGCAAAAGGCAAGCCCATAACCTCTAATCAATATAAATTCTTATCAGATACCTGCAAGCACGCATTACATCTCCAGAGTAGTTGCCCATTATGGCTGAAACAGTGATAATGATTTGAAAGGACAGATAGGACTAACAGCACATCCCATGAAGTAGCAGCAGGACACATGTTCCCTTTATACTATATATCAACAAACTGAAAGAAGAATAAGCACTAACATGATCCACTACAAGTAATTCCAAGCTGCAAGTGCCAATAAAGTTCTAAATTACATGGGTGATCTAGGAGCATAGAGATAAATCACTATGTAGCTCAGGGCAGATAAATTAATGAATCTGGGAACAAAATTAAGTTCATTTCAATTAATGCATTTTGTAAAGTTATTGAAACTTTTCAACAGCATCAGTTTGACAAGTAATTTTAAAGGACATAACAGATTGTTGTTACAGAATACTATATTTATGAGCCATAAATGAATGAAAGAAAAGGTAATTACTATGCTAAGTCAGGTTCAATATAAAACTAGAATGGATGTGAGCAATAAAAAATCCTACTTTTCAAGTTGTTACAACAATACAGATGACCACTGTGGCAGGAAGTTTTCTTTCTTAATTTAATTTTTAGAGAACCACTCTAGAATTCTTTTATTATAGTGCACACAGGCGAGGAGCTATTGTTATGAGATAATCTGAGATGACAGTTTTTAATTCCTGCAAAATTATGTAATTATTTTCTGCCACAAGATTAATCAAAAGTTCAGCTATTCTTTACATGTTCTGTAAGACCTCACAACATTATCTGCCAATTGTATAGCAAAGGACTAGTTAAGGGATCACACAACTCAGTAGCTTGTGGTATTCTGAAAAGGTTTTCCTTTTTGAGATATGATTACAATGAAAGAGAATTAGATGAGTTTAAAAAAAGTGTAATGAAAAATGCTCTTGAATGTGAACACAGGACACAGTAATAGCAAAAAATTTAAGATGGCAATGCTTTACCATTTTCATGGGTGCTTTTACAGGGCCTTCTACTTTTTTCAAGGCAGTATGCTAAAACTTCAGTATGTTATTTTGTTCAGTTTGGAATATGTCACAACTAAGTATAAAGAAAAGTGACCCTAACAAGCAAAACAACTTCACAACTTAATAAATTAATTGGTTTGACTCTGAAACATTTACATACATGTGTTATGTTGCATAACAGTAGCATTAAAATGTTATGAAGCTTTCTAAAATCAAAAGAATCACAGTACACCAAGCTTTCCATTGATTGTTGCTTGACTTAAATATGTTTTTCACATCCAATTACATACTCATTAGCCATATATGTATAAAAATCTCAGAAAATTAGTTGATTTGAAGATAAAGAAGGAATTAAGGAAGTGTTTTACCTGGCTAATTTTTAAATTGATATTAGAACACCCATCTGCTATGCTGAGGTTGCAAGTATGTGATGACTTGTTTGTGATGTCATCTGATTGTATCAACATAGTTTGCTAACATTGTGTTTGCACAGGAAACAGCCCCCTGAAACATTGTTCAAGACTACTTAAAAACATAAGTTTAACAAATTTAATAGAATTAAACTTTAATTGGAAACCTGACAGACACAGCAGTACTGCTCCTCTACTATGTACAAAGTGGTCTCTTGAAGGAAATAGAAATTTCTTCTCCTACACGCTCTCCCTATGCTGCTTTCCAGAAGTCCCGTCCCTTCCTCTTAAAGCAACCAATTGTTCACAAAGATTCTGCAATCCCACCTTCACTCAGTAATGCAAGGTTCACTACAAGGAAAGGAAAGGCCTGAAATTCATTAAGTCCACATCAAACTGACTGCAAGTCAAGCATAAGCACAGGCTGATTGCACCAAACAACTACTGTAACTTGTTCCCTCTGAACAACCTGGCATGCAGTACCAGAAGTGGGAGGCTACGCCGTCCTCTCTGCAGCTGTCGGTTAAACTTAGCAATGCTACCAACAGTCCTATCCTACCCTGCTTCCTGAATTTGCACCCAGTACATCTCTATATGATCTAATTAACAGGGGTCAGTCCTCAAGTTCCTCACCAGCCAAAACTGCTTCTTACAACAGGCTCCTTCCACCAGCCCACATTTCTTGCAGTAACATGGTTCTCTACTTGGTCAGCAGTTTTCATTCTCTGACTTAAATATTGTAAGATTATCTCCCCATTCTACGCCTTATGTTACTACTTGAAGGTAAATTACCAGGACCGCTGAACACCACTCTCCTGCACCACAAAACATATACCTAGAAATAACATTTCTACAGAAATTGGGGATTTTTCATATAGCTAAATACTCTTGAGATGCAAGTGACATTATTCTGTCTCTATTTATAACATAGGTAATAACACAGCTATAGTCAAACAAAAAGTGCCAAATGAAGTAAGGCATATTATTTGCATGTATTTATCACGCAAGCAACAAAAATGCCTGCAGGACAGAGAAGTGTCTTGGGAGGTCTTAAAGGAAGACCCAGAACGACTACAAGGGCAATTATAAATTATTAGCATGCATTTATTAGTTCAGCTCTACAAAATATTAAAAACTAATTAAGGTCACTTTCCAGCCATGGAAATAGGGGTTTTATTCAGAAATAAAAGCAAAGTAAGCTAAAAATTAGTTATTTTATATTCTGAGAATTCTGGGGCAGTTTTTTCAATTCCTTTCGTAGTTCGTACTCTTAGATAATGCCTTGCTCTGATAACCATTTTCCACATAAGAACCTGCCAGATAAAATTGTACATAAAAATCTTGAGAATGACTCTGTCATTATCTATTTATGTACTATTTACCAGTGGATTCATATCCCAATTGCAGTCTATACCTGGCACATTATTTTGCTCAGTGTATAATCTGATGGGGCTGATAGAACCTCCCTGTTTCCACCAGTTCACAATATCCAATCTTGGGCTAAACCCAATTCTAAAGTTTTGTGGTAGTCTTCAGTGGCTAAAATAATTTTCACTTCCAAAGTGATCTTTTTGAGCGTTTTCTTGTAAAAGAATACACTCTTTCATAACCTCTAGTTGACATATAAGACTAACATTGCATTTTATACTGTCTTTATAGGATAATTACTATTCAAATGTGACCGGAAGTATTTCAAGGTCATTTGTATTACTGTGTGTTCATAGTTAATGTTGATTTCTTATGTTATGATGAGAAAAGTCTTAAGTTGAAAATGTGCATGACAGGACTACAGTTCCACAGATTATTTATATTGCTTTGAAAGGACTTACCACATAACCTACTTTAACAATATGCAAAACTATATGAAGGAACAAAGACAAAAGAAATACTTTACTTATCTCTACTTCTAAGAAAACCCAAAACTAATACTTGCAGAAATGAACAGAAATATTTGCAAAAATGTCTCCAAGTCTTACTAATTCAATTCATTGAGACAAACAAAACCCAATTATCTGTGGATCGAACACACAATAATCCCACACATATCACATCACCACACACAAACAGAATAAGCCAGTTTCACCAGAATAGGTACTTGACCCTACATTATTCAGGACAAGCTTCAGCTTGGAGCCTGTTACCTGTTCTGCCTTTGTCCATCTTTGTAGTATAGCTCTAAAGAAAAACAGAAAAAACCCCCACCACTCCAACAAGAAATAAGAAACCCAGCACATATAACCCACAAGTTTCCCAGGGTACTGCTGTCATTATAAATCAAGAATCCTTTTCAAACATAGACTTCATCATAACACAGAGCTAAACCAAGCATCTTCAAAAAATGCATACAATAAAAATGCACATACACATGTACACACCAGATTCTGATGAACTGTACATGCTGTAATAAGTATACACATATTTGCATATGTATATATGCATACAAACAATTTCTCTAATATATAGCAATAATGAGGTCCAAGCACTACTATCGTGTATGATCTACTCCTAATAGCTTCATGATCATCAAGAGTGTGCATGTCATCAATATAGTTTATTTCTTTCACTAAGAAAAATCATGTATTTATCTATCTATGCTACTGAATATATTCCAGATACAAAAGTCAAATTATTTGCATCAAAAAAATCAAGCCCTGGCTTAAAATTCTATTCTGCTCACACAGCTTCAAATTCTGTACTTGTTAGTTTGCATGGCAAGAGAAAGAATAAGCTTCCTATAAATATACCTAGAAGAGGCATTATTTAGTGATTTGTACAGAAAAGATTGTTGAGAGTTTATTAAATATTTTTCACATTATAATATCAAGAAAACACACCCAAATTTCAAATCCCATACTTTAGTGTGAGATTTATAAAGGTCAATAGAATACAATAGGGTTAAAAACCAAACAAACCAAGGCTGTTTAAATAGCACTAAGCTCACGACCGGCAGGGTGATTACACTCCTACTAAGAGAGGAAATTTTCTTACAAAATTATTCTACTTTAATCCATAAATCTCATTTACTGGAAAAGTATTTCCAACTAATTAGACAGCAAAAGTTAAATGGATAGTTTTAAATTAAACTCTGTCTTCTCTCTGACTTTAAAACCTCAGATAACAAAGATTTCCACCATTACAACATTCTTAAAAATTGTATGAGTTTTCATGTCAGTCACAATCACATAACTCACAACATCTATTAGATCAAAGTGAGAAAAAGGGATATTTGATTATCATTTTCATGCTTATAAAAATTATGTAATGTTTTAACACCTCACTTTATTGACAGTTGCACTTCCTCAGAATGTCCTATAACTCACTGAAGTGCTAAGTCTCATCCAGTTAGGATTGTTTCCACAATTGTACTTTGCTAGCATCAATCTCACAATAAGATACAGCACAGAAAGAAAAAACAATAAATGCCACAGCTTAGACTACAGTATACTGAAGAAGTCTCATGACAACTAGCAGACAGGAGAGCATCAGTTCAAGACCTTCATACATAAAATTTCTAATTCCTTACGTAGGTTTCCTGCAGATACCTTTCACAATGGTCTACCTCAAAGATATTTTTTTATTAATTATTTTGCCATAAACTCCTAATTCTAATTGCAAAGTTCTCCAAATGCAGTGTAATAATTCTACTTGCTTCAGATTTTCACTTGGGATTCAAAGTCATTTGAGTCTGTGATACTCTCTCAGCACTTGTATTGACTATTCAGCTGCTAAAATCCAGTGCACAAAGGGAACAGTCAAGTTATCTGACAATACATTTGTTTTCACATTAGCATGTTGTCAGCACTCACAGATGAGACACAGAGCTACTGTATCAGCCTGGGCACATGAAGAATGCTCACTGAGTAGACAGGCAGTGATACTTACACGCCTCATCATCTTTCACAATCCTACTTATTTCTAAGCATGAAAATCACTCTTATATTCCATGCTGTTCCATTATCAGGCATTAACAATTCTCACAGCTAATGATACTTTGGGTTTTTTTCTCCAGAGATTAGTCTAGTAGGAAGAAATAATGTGAGAAAGAACAAGAAGCCATCAAACACCCTACATATTAGAAGGATGTAGGCAAATCACTTATTACAAGTGTGAATACTAGAAGCTTTCCATTTTATTCTTTCTTTTGCAAGATCAACTCTAAATGATGAAAGTATTAGATCCTAACCAAACCATCAGGCAGAACAGTACATCAAACAGGAAAATTCTATAGCTTAAGAATAATTTAGATGTATTTCATAGCTCCTATAAGAAACACTCACCAAGATCTGTATTGGGGCCAGCAAGTAGCTGCTTAAATTTGTCTAATCGGGATGCTTCTCTTTCAGTTAATGCAGGAGTAACTGAGGTGTTGTAGTTTCCCATTCCGCTCACCAAGGGGGGTGTGGAAGTTTGTGGAAGCGACTGGGATCTCTGCATGGAAGAATTTTCACTAGCATTATCTGAAGGGAAATAGAAGCACAGCAATTAGTCTCAGCTAGCGAGAAGGCCTCTAATCACTTAAATTTAATTTCCAAATTGAAAATAGAATTCTGTTTTAGTAAAACGCAAAATCAAGTACAGCATAAGTTTGGACTTCATATTACTTGGATTTAGCAGCAGGAGCATCCTTCTTTCAATTCCACAATTAAAACACATCTATTGGAGATCATACTAACAGCAAGGTTAATGGATTTCTAAAATGTCTGTGTTACTGAAAGCTGTTTATATTCCCCTTGCAATTCTTTAAAAAAAGCAAACTGAGAAATCATTGCAATTGGTTACCTCAACACTTATACACAACCCACAGACCAGATCACATACAAGTGAATTTCCCAGTCCACCTGCATGATTTTCTGCAATTTTTCAATATATTTTATGCAGTGTTATTTTAATAACAATTTTTCACAATAGTAGTGCATTTAACCAATAAAATACATTCAATAGTGGACCTTTTTTCCACAATTGAAGATTTATTAAGGCTGAAAACAAAGATAGTTTAATTATTGTTGCCTCACACATATATTTCTCACACACATGCATGAGGGTTTAGTATGGCATACAGTCTTTCCCTCAAATAAATCAATGCTGATAAATAGTATTTCCTCATGGTATTAAGAAAAAGTTGGGAAGGGGTTACTGTCTTACAGGGCAAATATTACAGCTCTCCTCATTTAACTTTCAACATCTTTTTCACTTTTAATATACCTGATGAACTGGCTGTATGACCTTCACTGACTGATTTAACAAGCCTATTATCACCACATGCAACTGAAGTCAGCTGTGCAAATTCCTCTTGTTTTTCTTCCTGTAGATGTTCTTCCTGAAATTTATGTTGTTCTTGTAGCTTGCTGTGATTCTGAATTACTTTGTGAGCTGTTTCCATGACCACTTCTGTATTTAAATTTTCAGCAGCTATTGCTAAGAGTTCATCATCATCATCTCCAAGATCCCAAGCATCACTTGTGTTACTTTCAAATTCTTGGAAGGTGCTGACTTTCTTCAGTTTCACTGGAGTTGTAGGAGGCTTTGAACCTGGTTTTACCAAGCTGTTCAAAACCAAACAAACAATATTTAGAAAACTAGTAATGAAGCTATGGATAGAACCAAAAGGTAAAAGTTCATACTTGATTCTTTACAGGTAGCAAATTTATCTCCCTCCACTCATGTTACTGCTACATCCATCCATGATAACATATGGCTCAAGAAGTCTGAGAACAAGGGCTGTAAAACTTGCTCTTCTTCACTTTGAAAAGAAACTGAACAAGTATTTCCTTCCCTTGTGTTAAGAAAACAAAAAACAAACAAACAAAAAGAAGACCAACCCCAAAGTCAAATAAAAGGATTACTACCGGAATAGTTTATAAAATAGACAGGACACAATGCACTGCTCTTGCTTCATAAACTTCTGTAGAGATTCTGCCCCTTTCAATGAAATTGCTCTGTAACAGCACAGGAGTCATAATCAAGTCATGGTCCACTCCCAGGTCATCACAAGCAATCACGCAATACAATCACCCTCATAAACAAATCAAGTTTAACTCAAAACTCATTAAATCTATCATTGCTCCCCATTCAGGCAATGCAGCATGGATTGGCTTCAGAACTTTGCTCTTCCCACATGGAAGATATCTCTTCCAGTTACTAGTCTAAATGAACCCTGATCAGCTCCTAACCTTTTGTCCCTTTATCAACATGCAGTGTGAGATACCAACCACGTAGCCCTCCCTAGCCCAGCACTTCTTCTGACTTACAGTAATGCACAGCAACCACATATCCCTTCAGAATTCGGCTGAATAGGGTATAAAATTCAGGAGGTTTCTTAGTCTGCTCTCAAAAAATAAAAATGTTACTGCCAGTAGCTTAACTGTCCTTTCACAGAATGGGTCAGGTTAGAAGGGAACACAGTGGGTCATCTGGCCCAATCTCCCTGCTCAGGCAGGGTCATCCCAGAGCACACAGCACAGAAACTGCATCAATACCATCCTAAGTAGGTATCCGAACACCCCTGTCTTCCCACCTGTGGTTGTTTATCTTTCTTAAGATAAGGCAGGCAGAATTGCAAATCAGAAAAAGCTCTCATGCAGTGCTCACACAATGTCCGTAGTGTTTGTTACAGATTACAGGGAATGTCTTCCCTAACAGGTACTACAACACTCAGACTTTCACCCAGCTTGTCATCACTGTCTGAAACACCAAGGTCATTCTCCAATTCTGTTATTTAAAGCAATAAGCTTCTAGTTTTTGTTACTGGGTCTCTCTTTCTAGCTCTAATTTTGAATGAATTATTCTAATTTCTCTTACTTCAGCCCTCAAGACCACACATTTCAACTGCCTTCAACTCTGTATCATCTGAAAATTAATGAGAATTTTTACTTCTTGTACCATGTTAAACCAGACCTTGAAAAAAATCTAGTAGAAGCACAACGTCCTTCCAAGCCAACACTTGTCCTTATAACACTTTTCTTTTGCCTTTACCACAATTTCCCATGTATCCAAAGCAAGTTGACAATCTATGCTAGTTAAGAGCTGAAGAGCTGATTTGTTGTTCCCAGCATGGTAATCATCAGGAAGTCACAAAAGAGAAGTCAGAACAGAGAAGTCAAGACTATGACAAAAATTGAAAAAGGAAGATTAACAATAAACTGTATAGCCAACAAGTAAAGAAAGGGAAGACAGAGAAGATCCAAAATATCCAGAATATTTAAATATTAGGTTAACTTACGTTCCATGCAATAATGGATCAAAGGGCGGATGCTGAGCTCCATACACATGTTGAATACTAAAGGAAAAGAAAGACAGTTATCACAAAAAATAATAAATATTTGGAGGGTTTCTGCATACTAAATAAATAGCCAATAACAAGCAGAACTGAAATGTTCCAACAGTTTTCTCTTTCAAAGAATTTCACACACCACTAAAAATAGTGAAGCTGCAACTGAGGTGCATACTAATAATTTAATAAAAATAAGAGATTTATCAAATAGGAGCTCTTTGTGAGACCTAAGCTAACTTTGTGTATCTTATTTTTCTGACCAACAATTAAAAGAAGAAATAAGTTAACTGTGCAATAGAAATCTACACTGTTTTAAAATTCTCCTCTGACTTATCATTTCTTCATTTGTCTCTTGAAAAAAAAAATTCTCAAAGAAATACTTGTAAAGATTTAATCCTCTATGTATTGCTGTCACCCAAAATCCAACCACACAATTTTTAACCACTACTAAAGCACAAAGATCATAAATTTAAAGAAAAATCCAAAAGGTAGCATGTTAGAGAATAAAAATCACAGGAGTATTGAAAAAAATGCTTTGAAACAAACGGGCTTCCAAAGGCAGATTTATTCACTACATTATAAAATACCATGCTATTGTGTGAAACACAAAACTCCCCACAAAGTGAAAGTCTCCCACCTCCCACTTATGAGCTATAAAATTATTTTCTAAGTAAAAATACTCCACAGAAAACACAACAAGATTTACATGTGGCTTCATAATAGCAAGTATTACGACAAAACTCTCTGATTGTAAGAGAAGCAAATCATATTCAACCTTAGCATCTACCTAAACCTGCACTAAAAACCACATAAAAGAAGATAGACATGCTCTCCTGACAAATCAAAAACAATTTCCAGTCCATAAATATAAGTAAGTCCAACCTTATCAAACCTGAGATAGAACCAAGACAAAAAGACTGAAGTCATAACAAATTTAAGAGAGAATTAGCCCTACGGGACAGGAGCAGCATTAACACCAGTGAAATCAGCCCTAGTGGTGCCTGAGACTGGTGGTTTATAAAAGCTCATGATTTTTATGTGATTCCATGGAAATAAAAAAGTCAGTCCACACCAGCCTTTCCACACAACTGTGTGTCTACACTCTGCAGTCCAGTCTGTGCTTCCTGCTCTACCCTCACCTGAGGCTCAGGTGTCACTGTCCATTTCCACAAACACAGAATCTGCCTTTTCCTTACACTGCTCTATGAATAATCACAATGGAAATCCACACAAATATAAAACAACAACACTCCTACCCACCCCATTTAAAAAAAAAAAAAAAAGAAAAAATCAAAAGCACATTCTCCACAGTGTCCTTGTTCTGCCACAAGCCTGCAGGTGACTGCAAACCAACTGCAACTATTCAAAGACCCTGTGCAAAGGGAGGAATCAAAAGTGTTTTAGCCTCAAGGGACGCAGCAAAGTTACAAAGTAAAAAGTTTAGAGGGACAACAACAGTTGGACTGAAAAAGTTAGTTTGTAACTAGAGAAACAAAATCACTTTCAAATAGTGCTTAAAGGTAACTGAAAACGTAAAAAGGAAAATGATGAGCAAGACTATGTTGCTGAATTTAGGTAATGGTAGGAAGTACAGAGCAGCCCTTCTCTGAGAACCACGAATACACACAATTCTTACAGAAAGAATATAAAGAACTGCACTGTGGGAACAGTTTAGGGATGAGAGAAGAGAATGTTATGGCTAAACAATCATCTGAAAATGTATTCCCAACATGATGTAATGGTTAAAAGAGTTATCGTGACTTTGGGGGTGTATTCCCGGGAAAACTTTGAATGGAGAATGTGCCTTGTAGCTCTTCAGTGTTACAGTGACTGTACATCAGGAGGAAAGTTGAGAAACTGACGATATTGTGAAATACACAGCAGAGACCAAAACTTGTCTCCATGTCTAGAAAATGCAGTTTCCTGCAAAGGATTTCAAAATATCACAACTTGAAACAAGTTTCAAAACGACCCAACTTGTATCATTGCTGAGAGCTGAACACGCTCTCCCACTCAAAATCTGCCGGCGAATACATCCCCAAAACCACGTTCACTTTTTTAACCACGATATCAGCCTGAGAACGCACAATCAGGTACTCATTTGACAACCTTTCTGACACAAGTTCCACCCAGCGCTGTCTGTGACCGCCAGCGATGCGCAGCCCCCGCCGGTGCCGGCGCTGGGAGCTCCGGCGCGGAGCGCACAAGGCACCGGCTCCGGGGTGACGGCGCTTGCGGAGCGGACACACGGCAGGCCCCGCTGCGCCGGCGGCAGAAAGCGGCGCTGGGGACACAGCGAGGCCGTGCAGAGCCGGTCCCGCCGCGCCGGGCCCCGACCTTCCCGCGGTTCCGCTCACCTGCCCGGCACCTTCGCGCCGCTCCGCTTCCAGAACTGCTTCCTGCCCCCGTCGCTCGCCATGGCGGCGTCACCTCATCCCCCTCCGCGCCTGCGGCCCCGGCCCCGATCCCGGCCCGCTCCCTCAGGCTTCACTCCCCGCCACTCCCTTCCACGGGAGCGGCACTGAGCGCAGCCATCTTGGGACGAAGAAACAACGCTGCTTCCCATTCGCCGCCCGAAGAGGCTCAGAAGTTCTATCCAATCAAAAGTGAGATTGCTGCCGGGTGCGAGCGGCCGGGCCAATGGTAGCGAAGAGGTGCGGGGGGCGGGCTCGACCCGGAGGGTCGCGCAGCATTCCCGGGAGTCAGGATGTACTTCCCGGCATCCCGAGGGGGACATTCTCAGACTTTAATCCTTTTTCATTGAACCACAGTGAGTGACTCTTAAGAGTACTCCTTAGAAAGAAATGCAAAACTCGCCACGTCCATGGAAGAAGACTTTAACTGAACATAAGAGGACATTGGTTTATAACAAAATCCATCGGATTTTTTCCACTTTATCTTTTTACAATTGTTTTCAGTTATTGAGCGACTTACTGAGTGGGAGCTTTAATCTTTCTCCATTTTAAAGTTCTCCAGTCGTTGTACCCACTTATTTGTGGCTTTGGGCTGGTCCGAGACCAGGGGGGTTATGTGTATAATTCTCAGAAATTCTCACCCAGGGATACATCACTTCTGCCAGCAGAATAGGTGTGATTTCACGTTATTCTTTGGAGTATGGCTCCTGAGAAAGCAGTGCTGAGTTGCAGGGGGTTGCTGCATATTAATGCAAGGCTAATTTAATGTCAGGGGTTGTTCAGGGACATCCTGCCACAATTAAGCCAAAAACTGGCACGTAGTACAAAACCTCACCTGCAACACAACATTTGTTCTTTAGTATGTATTTCATGTAAGCTATTTATTGAGAATTAAAAAGAAATAAAAATAGAAAAAAATAAACCTGTTCTCTTTGGGATTTACTTTAGCACTTACCTTCTAAGAACTGACAAAATGTCTCACAGATCTTTATCACAGTCCACAGGTGAAAGTTGTGATTTCAATGCTACTTATAGACAAATCTGCTATGGGTATTATCCTCTTCTCAAATTGTGTCCCTTAAACAGGATCCCTTGTAAAGATTCTGGACTTCGAGTATCATCAGCATTAATGAAATACACAAGAAACGTTAATGTAATATGATCTGTGTCTGTCAGCTAAAGTGAAATGAAACCAGCATAGTCGTGAGTGGAACTTTGCTTGCTCATAACAAGATAAATTTAAATTAAACCTGTTGCTGTTAGAATACAAAAAAGAGGTACTTTCAGTTGTGACAGTCAAAAAAATGATAAATTCGTAAAACATACATTCTATCATTACCATTAATATGGATGTTGCTTCAGTTCTGTGAAAAACTGAGTTTCAGTTCTTTTCATTTGTTCAGTGTGGATGTTTGTCAAAGGGAAACATGGTTAGACGCAGCCTGGACAGCCTGAGCCATCTGTCATCCTTGGGACAGCTGATGTGAATTCTGAAGTGCCGCCTTTGACTCTTGTGTCAGTCTGGTGCAGCTGTGTGGAAATTCCTCGTAGCAGTGGAAGTTTTACCAAGTTACACAATCAAGTCAGTGCAAGGTTAACTTCATTGTTAAGTTTCCATTATATTCAGTGTATGTTACCTTGTGCTTAAGCTCTTAACGTGTTGCAGAATTTTATGCTGTAAACAACGAACTGTTGCATTGATTGTTCTTACGAATGTCAGGGCTGCATTTATATCAAGAAGAACTGCAAATGCCTTTGTCTGCTACTGCAGAGGGCCATGCTTGTTTAGACCTGTGGGCTGTAGTCATACAGAGATGGACTGGACTCTCTCTGCTGTTGACTTTCAAGAAGGCAAAGACACTGTTTTCATTCTATTTTCATTACCTTGTATATTTTCTCCTAATTCAGTATTTTATGTTATCCCTGACACAAACATGTGCTCCCAAGGTTTGGGAAATGCAAAGGATTTGGAAGGAGGAACCTTTCAAACCTCATCAGGTAGGTTAGGTACGATTCTCTATGCCCATTACTCAAGGTGATTTGACCACAGAGTGTGTCCTTGAAGAGGACTTACAAAATGGTACTCACTGAAGGTAACTAACAAGAAGGTAAGTTCACAGTTATGCAGTACTTGGAAGGAGAATGTGGTCTGAATATGTATTTTAGCAGTGTTCCTGCTTTGCTTCTCTGGTTACAGATGTGTAACATGGGCAGCTGGGGGTGTGCACAGATTCCACTGTCAGCCTCTTTAGGTTTGAGAAGGAGATCTGCCCATGTCCAGGTGTTGGCATTCAGGGAGTGCAACAACACTGCAGTCACTGCTGTGACTCACTGCTGTGACTCAGCTCACTGCTGCAGCTGAGGAGCACAGTCTTCAAGAACATCCAAACACCCAGACTGGCTATTTTGAAGTCTGCACAGCTGTATTAACTAAGTTCTGCCTTACTCAGATGACAGTAAGTTACCAATTCTATGGGAATTTTTGTTATTTCAGAGCAATAAGAAATATCAAAATGTCTACTATAGTGTTTGTTCTGTTTAATTCAAAGTTGTACACAAGAATGTTGTAGCCAAGTGTGGATTGGTCTCTTCTCTCAGGCAACCAACAGTAGGAAAGAGGGCATGGGCTTAAGCTCTGCCAGGGAGGTTTAAGTTGGATATCAGGAAGAAGTTCTTTACAGAGAGACTGGTCAGACATTGGAATGGTCTGCCCAGGGAGGTGGTGGATTCTCTGACCCTGGAGGTTTTTAAGGCCCTGGATATGGCACTGAGTGCCATGATCTAGCAGTCAAAGTGGGGTTGGATTAAGGGTTGGACTTGATGATCTTGGAGGTCTCTTCCAACCCAACTGATTCTATGATTCTATGAATTTTTAGATAGGAACAGGTCTGTTGCCTGTATGGTCAAATAAAGTATTGAGCTACAGAGAGTTTTGTGGACTTCTTTCTTTTCCTCTTTTCTCCCTTTCTTAACTTTTGATTTTTTTCTTTTTTTTAATTTTCTTCCCCCCTGCCCCCCCTTTGTTTTCTTGAGCATTTTTCAGAGTCAAGTAACTGTGTACAGTTGGTAAATGCTATTGAAGATGCTCAGGAATTTTCTGTATATTTTTAAATGTACACACGTAGCCATGCTCTTGGCTGTTCAAAACCAAGAGTGTTGTAGCTTGCACTAGCAATGTTTTGAACAAAGTAGACACTGAGATGTTTATATGGTAGCTGGTGAGCTGTGTATGCAGGTACTGATTTGTTTTTCAGCTTGTCTGTTCTGGAGAGCTTTGCTGATACAGCTGTGCAGGTGTGGTTACACAGGTAGACTTTTCTGTGAAGAGGCAGTGCATTTGGGGAAAAAGAACTATTTCTGATGATAGATGGGAATGTATAGATTGATGCTCAACATAATTAACTAAGCTGACAACAGCACTCCCCTGCTAACTTCGCTGCACTCAGACCAGGAGGACTTGCTGATAAAGTTGTGTAGGCTGGGGAGCGCTTCTTCATGCTTATCCTTGCACTGCTGTGTCAGCAACACACTGCAATGTAGATGTAGCTGTGAAGGGTGGTTTAAACTCACTCTACAAACTAACAAGGCCACATTTCTCTAAATGCATTTTTTTGTTTGCTTTAATCAGTAAGGGAAGAAAAAAATTGAATTCAAATGAGATTTCCACTTTGAAGCATTATTTTCTGCACATTTTTACGGCTTCACAAACTAGTGGAAGTGCTTCTGAAAGTAGCACACAAGGCTTTCTGTGGTGGCTGGTTATTGTTTCTGTCTGGTTCATTGTATACATGTACTTTATTGTAGCGTCATGGAAGAAAGTTCTTTGAAGGAAAATTGAACAAACAGAGTGAAGTTGCCAAGCAACCTAACCCAAAATCAGAATTCTGGTAGAATCAGAGAGAGGAAGACAACAATTATTTATCTTGGGTAGAAAACAATCCCAGAGTGTGCAGTACTTGGTACTTGGACAAAAAGATATGAGGCAGCATAAGATAAATGGGGTAAACAATCATGTAGAACCATGGAAGAAAGAGCAAAGGGATGTTAAAGAAGAGGGATAAGCAACAGCGAGATTCAAAGAGGTTAGACATGGTCCAGCAAATCACGCAGTCACAAGAGCTCTTTCAGGACAGTGCAATTTTTCTCCACAAAATTGGAGAGGACAAAAAGACAGAAGGAATCAACATGAGAGAGTAATGGCCAGGAGGAGTCATCATTAAAGAGAAGCCATCACCACAGGGTTTTGTAGCTTTCTCTCTGTAAGTGGTCAAAATACATTTACACTGGTAGTGTACATGTATAGAATCATGCACACCCACACTCTGCATTCAGTATCATTCAAATGAAAGAAGGCTGTGACACAGAGACGCAAATAAATAAATAAATAAACAAACAAACAAACAAATAAATGCTGGTTTTGAGTAAATGTCTTTGTTTTATTTCTCCTTCTAGAAGAGTGATAAATATAGGTATTCTTCAAAAGTTGTGATTCACTAAGATATTGGTGACAGTGCTCATGTTTACATTTCATGCATTTTTGTGAAGGCTTTTAGTTCTACTTTTGTCTTTGTCAGCATATCAACTGACACAGTCTGTTGGGCATAGTCTGGAACAGCACAAGGAAATTCTTGCTCACCAGCAGTCCAGTGGATGGAAATGCTCTTTCCAGAAGTCTGATGCAACATGCAGTTGAGGTTTAAATGATTCAGAGAAAGAAGATCACTTTCTAAGTGGAAGTACTGGGTAGAAGACAGGGAACTTGGCAAAAACAACAGGTCCTCTTTCAAAGGTATTCTAGTTTCTTGAAATTCCACCTTACTGTGTCTCCTGTACATACAGTGAGGATTTAAACACAGCATTACAGCATGACAAAACTTCAAACACAAAGAGAAATAAATCATTGCATATTTGGTTCTGAGCCATGGTTATTCACTTCTGTTCATTTTTACATAGAAACTTATTTTCTTTAAATTATATAGTTCGTATGAGTCTCTGAATTTCGCATTCAACTTGCTTTCAGAACAAGGTGAAAAGCATAATCATTGGAGCATTAGTTTATATCTCCTGAAGCTGAAAGATCTTGACCTATTGGGAGAACTTTAGAGATGCCAGAAAACCTGGTTAGTACTGTGGCTTCCTAAGGAAATAGGCAATACCATTTCTCTAAGGTCAGTAGGAGTAGGCAGCTTCTTGGAACAAGCACAAGTCAGAACAAATAGCAAAGCTATTGCTTTATCTAAAAACTGGACATGGGATCATGGAATAGGGCAGAATGTAAAAGAAAAGATGGGTGTCTGGAGCTTTTCTGAATGTACAACTGTCCTTTCTTTTTTTTTTTTAAGAAGTATCATCTCTAAGGATGGGTCCTGCCAGGTCCTGCGCTTTGGCCACAACAACCCCATGCAGTGCTACAGGCTGGGAACAGAGTGGCTGGAGAGCAACCAAGCAGAAAGGGACCTTGGGGTACTAATTGACAGGAAGCTCAACATGAGCCAACAGTGTGCCCAGATGGCCAAGAAGGCCATTGGGATCCTGGCCTGTATCAAAAATAGCGTGGCCAGCAGGACCAGGAAAGTGATCCTTCCCCTGTGGTCTGCATTGGTGAGGCCACACCTTGAGTACTGTGTTCAGTTCTGGGCCCCTCAGTTCAGAAAGGATATTGAGGTGCTGGAGCGAGTCCAGAGAAGAGCAATGAGGCTGGTGAAGGGACTGGAGCACAAGCCCTATGGGGAGAGGCTGAGGGAGCTGGGGTTGTTTAGCCTGGAGAAGAGGAGGCTCAGAGGTGACCTCATCACTGTCTATAACTACCTGAAGGGAAGTTCTAGCCAGGTGGGGGCTGGTCTCTTCTCCCAGGCACTCAGCAATACGACAAGGGGGCACACGCTTAAGGACTGCCAGGGGAAATTTAAGTTGGATATCAGAAAAGAATTCTTTCCAGAGAGAGTAATCAGGCATTGGAATGGGCTGCCCAGAGAGGTGGTGGATTCACCATCCCTAGAGATTTTTAAACGCAGATTGGACGTGGTGCTGAGTGCCATGATCTGGTAAATGGACTAGAGTTGGACCAAGGGTTGGACTCGATGATCTCGGAGGTCTTTTCCTACCCAATCGATTCTATGATTCTATAATATAGTGGAGTGCAAAACTAGATTTGGCACATAATATGAGAGTGAGTAGGGCTCACATCCCTTAGGTTTCTGTTCAAAACAGCCATTGTCATCTTGTTATGTTCCGCACCCTTTTTCTTCTTTGTACAATTTGTATTATTGATTGGTTTTTGGAGGAAGTCCTGAAACAAAATGTCTTGTAACTCTAAGAAGGAATTCAATAGCAAATTTAGGTACTTTGGTTCAGCCACTCAGTTTTCATCATTTTTATTTTAATGGACAACTTAAATTTCAGGAAAAACACCAGGCACAGAGTGAAGTTTTTCTCATCATTATTTATTTTTTTCATTATTTTAGTTCATTCTCTAGATAGCCTCTGTTTCTTCTCCTGTTTGATCCACTGTTCTCAGAAGGTGTATTTAGCATGGTGACCTCCATTTGGTGTGCCACTATCATCAATCATATCCTTGGCCCCTTCCTTTTTTTTGGTCAAAAAACTATTTAGAAGTTAATCTTTAATTCCTCCCATGTACATAGGAAGAATGGAGACAGGAAGATATAGAGAAATTTCAACGAAGTATCTTCAGCAGATAATTTCAGGTGTTAGGACACATCAAGGTTTGTTAATTGGCACCTACAGTTTATCTTTAGACCACACATTTATTCTCTCACAATATTGATTACTGACTGCTGCAGGATTTGTTTGTTTGGTCTGGGAGCTTGTTTTTTTTTTCTCTAGTCTTGCCTTTGACCATCCAGCTTCCTCACCAGTGCTTTGATGGTTTGTCCTTGGATCTCTATAGCTACGTCTATCACTGACATCTCCTTTCATGCCTCAAAGCCACTCTTAGTGCATTTTTCAAGTGATTTGTGTCTGTGTGAGGGATCAGTTTTTGTTGGTGTTTCTTGAGGATAAGCAAAGCCTTTACCATGCTATTCAACTCCATTTATCTCTCAATTAATTTCTCTTCTATCCAAATGTATATTAGAAGGTAAATAAATTTCACCAATTGTTTTTTAATCCATTTCAGAGTTTCTCTGCATAGCAGTTGAAATGTGCACTTGAACTGAAAAGAGCATTATTCCCTTCTTTCTTAGTGTTCCATATATTTTCAGTATTGAAATCCTATTAATACAATTTCTGTAGGAAAGGATTAGTGGTAGAGTGAGTTCAGGGAGTGTAAGCTGAATGAAAGACACAGGATTGAATATAAATTTACAGATGGCTTTGCAGTCTGTTGCATATATATAATTTCCAGAAATATCTTCAGTATAGTACATAATAGTTATTATTCAAGTGAGTTCTATCAAAGTCATGTTTTCTTTTTCTGAAAGAGGAATGGAATTTGCTACTTAACAGGTATCTCTAAATCAGGTCTCGTTAACTGTCCAGTATTGACATTTTGTTGCTGTCTTTGTTGTTTGTGTATGCTTTTGTGTGAATGAGAGTAAATGTAAACATGAGCAATGAATATAATGAAGATATTGCAGTTGAAGTCCTAGTAAGAGAATCTTTCCAGCATGACTTTCAGTAGAAATGACTTACTGAGTGCTCCTTGTAATGCTGGAACCACCCATTTTATTAGTGAGAATGTTGGGAAGGATTTGACAACAGAAAGACTGAGAGCTTGACAAAAGAGACATAAGCAAAATTATTGTGCAAAGAAAATGGGAGTAACTCCAGATATTGGGGTGAAAATATATGATAAAGGTAACAAAGTATTTTATATATTTGCTTTTAAGTGTTGCTGTTCCTTACCCAAGAGGTATATTCTGTTAGTGAATTGGATTTACAAAGTATTCATTAGCTGAAGATGATAAATGTTTTCTCATATTTGACAATGCTTGTGGAAATGGAAAAATAATCAAAACCTGAAGTTTTGGTCTTTTTAGACCTTGTTACTTTTGAGAAATGGATAGGAATAGTACAAGGTTTTCAGCTAAGGGCAAAAAAGAAAACTCAAACTAAAAAGTGAGAATTAAGTATTTCGCTATTCATATCACTTTCTTGTATAACACAGCATGTAGCATCATATTGTAAAGTAATAAAAGAAAGAACAGCTTAGCTTCTAAACCTTGAAATGAAAATTTGCAATTTTGCTTGAATGGTTTTGACAGTTGTTTCAGGACTGGCAATCTTTGTGCACGGAATGAACTGAGAATACTGATGTAAAACAACCAGAGAGTCCCTGAGTTTTGAAGAAAAAAATGATAAGGAGATCACAAGCAGCTCCTCAGAAATTAAAGCCATTTCAAATAGAAAGAGCTCAAAGGATTAATCTCTTCTACTGAGATCCTGAATACAGTGGTAATAATTCTAGTATGCATGGCCATTAAAATAAGATTTCACAAGTAGCCAGAGGAAATAAATAAGTTATATGTGTCATTTTTAAAAAATCTCTCTAACTGAAAATCAGCCACAGGCTGCAGAACAGAAACAATTTTTAAATACTAATGAAGTTTGAAAACTTCTGTGTTTTCTCCTTTTTGGTTTTGTTTTGTGTGAGGGAAGACTTGCTCAAGAAGATTGTATCTTACACTGGATTAACTAATGTAGCCAAGGGAAGAACAGATAGATTTCTACCAGACAAACCTTTGTCTACTTTTTACACACCCTTAAAAAAACAAAAACAAAAGCAAAAAAAAACCCCAAAATTCTGTAATACTGAAAAATAAAGTTTTATAAGTATTGCCTGACAAAAATTTCAAATATCTCATGTCCAACTGTATTCTTGTTCCCACATCAATGCTACTGTAATTATTAATATTATTAGTGTCTATCTGATCCCATACCATCTTTGTTGCCTATGATTTATATATATTTTTATGTGACACCCTTCTGTTTATGCCAGTTCTCAGATAATGCTAGCCAACATTCTGACTAATGCTCTAAAAATTCAAAATCACTCATGACAAAAATAAGAGCTGCAAGTAATGATAATGACAATCACTACTACAGAAGGTAGCAGAGCCATAACATGATTTAGTGGTTGGAAATTAATACTAGAGAAAGTGGATATATTGCTGAAAACTGTGCTGTGCTTTCACTACAAATCATTGGTCTTGATTAAGATTTTTACTGTGTGAAAAATCTATATTCTATGTGCAGAAAATCAGAGAAGATGATCATATCAGTCCCTTGGGCTGCACAAACTATGAATTGCTCTTTAAGCTGTTCCCTTTTGAATTTATAATTATTATTATTCAACTCTCTTTGGCCTGTATTGTTTAATCTCCTGACAGCATTACATTGTTTTAGATATGGCATATGTGTATATGTGAATGCACATTAGATACAGATGCTTAATCTTATATAGAAATCAAATTAAAGTGTGATTTTGTTGAACTGACTAAGAACAGTGGACATTTCATCTTTGTGGCAAAAGGAAATTTAAAGGAAGACATTTATTTATATTACTGTGTCTGAAGTCTAAAAATGAGCTTTCCTGTGTTGGTGTAATGAAGAAAGGAGGCCACCTTTGCATAGCCTTTAGTCCAGCTAATATCTGAACTGCTGTTTGGAAATGTGCTCAGTCTCTCTGCATTCAGAAGTCAAAAGAGTTGGTGCCTTCTGTAACATGGTTCATGGGAGGGGTTCTGTATCAGGGTCTTTTCCTTAGGAAAAAGGAACAGGCAATTTCTTCATAGCTCTTAAATAATTATCCAGCTAAAGTGTGCATGTGTGAGAATAGCAAAGGAATAAATCACCACAGTAGCAGCTCTAGGTGCTTTTTATAATATTCCAATTTTCCTTGTCTTACACACTGCACAATAGAAGAAAATGTCCAATTTATTTCATTGTTAATAGTTGGCAGAATGCTGAAACCCAGTAAAGTTAACGAGAAAATTACTATGGCAGAGAAATACCAGTCAGTTTTCATCTAGTGCTTAGAAATTATGGATCTAGGATAAAACTGCCTTCAGTAGGCTTTGACCATGAGGCTTTCCATAGCAGCCTTTCTGTTCAGTAGCCTTTTAGTATCTAATTTAACTTAGGAAATCTTCTATGGCATTTATACCCAGGTCAAAGCTTGAAGTTTCTGTACTTTTGTTTTCACCCATCTCAAAATGTGAAAGAAACATACATTTTTATAAATCCTTATTTGTATTCAGGTTCTTTCTTGAAGGCAAAGAATTGTTTATCAGCACTCTGCATCTCATTGCTCTTTTCAGTGTGCTCAAGTGTGTCCTGGAGAGGGGCTGAGGTGCCCTTGACTCTACTGGAAACGTTTTGTCATCATCTAAATAAGATGTTATGCCAGGAAAGGATCGATACTTTGATGAGGAGCTGCTGACTCAAAGCTTCTCTCTTATTTGATAAAGGACTACTTGTAACACTTTCCAAAGCATTTCCCACAGTATGAAGGTCTAGGGACTTGACTTGACTCAGGAAACTGAGTTGATTCATTGGTAAATAAACATCTGCCAACCTCAGAGAGTAAAAGAAATGCACCTTCTGCCCATGTTAAGCTTCAGCCTTTCAACCGTTTCAATAATATACTCTTTGTGAAGGAACTACTTCACATATCAACAATTAATTCAGGGGGAAAGGAAGGAAAAAGTTTTAGCCTCTTTCCTGTTGCTGACACCAGACAAATCTACCCTTGGGTTTGTGGGACTGCACAGCCCTGGCAGCACTTCATTGCTCAGGGTGCAAGGGCTGGGAGCCCCAGAGATGCTTGGCTCTGAAAGGTACTGTGCTCAGTCCCGAGCCCTGAGCTGCTGCCCAGCCAGGCTACTGCACCAGTGCTGACAACTAACTCTGCCTCAGGACCTCCAGCTGAGACAAAGCAGAGCTGCATGCCCCTGGGTCAATGTGCTGTGAAAGGACAGCTAGAGCTAAAGGGCTCTCTGCTGAAACAAGCTCAGCTCTCTTCTTGGAAACAAATCTTGGAAGAGATTAGTGTTGCTCAGAGTGCTAAACCAGTACTGATTTGGATAATATCAGTAGTATACGATAAGCAAGGATTATGTAACTGGTTAGTGAAGTAGACTGAAAAACTTTTTGGAGTCTTTTTGTATCCTCTTCATGCAGTCAGAGGTGGCTTCAGCAGAAAGGACATATGGAAGTCCCATAGCTTCCTATGAACAACCTATCATGGGAGGGGAAACACCCCCTTGCTAGACACTGAAGCATCATTTAACCCTCCTGTTGACTCATTTAATGATCCTATTGGCTCAAGTCCCAAGTAACCCAGTTTGAGGCTTTAGATGACCAAAGACAGGGAATTAACTGGTGAAGGTTTTTTCTTCTTATATTGAAGGGGAAAATAATTACTCAAAAAACCTTAAGAAATACAGAAGAGGAAAAAAGAAGAACTCAACATCTTTCCACTTTTTACATTATATGTCTGTTTATACTACAGTAGATAGAAACCCAGTACCTAGTGCAGTTTTGAATGAATTTAAGTTGTTTAATAAAGAGAAGTTGCTTATAGATGTTATCACAGTAAACAGATATATCTTGGCCTTGACAAAAGGCACACTTAACAACATCTACTCATTCTATTGTACTTCTTCAGGCTGAATTTGTCAAAAATGCTCTCAGGTTCTTTCTTGTATTCTGGGGTGCTGAAAATCTTGAAGAATACATTTCCATTCAATTTGGCTAATATATACCACCACCAAAACACTGCTTATAACACTGGGCTGTAAGAGCTTCAGAATTATTGACAAAAGCATTGCTTATATTCTTCAAGCCTAGCCAGTGCAGAACCTGATTTTCATACAGAAATTATATGATTCTCTGCATCTGGAAGGCAAGAGAAGCCGGAATACTTATTTCACCTTAAAAGAATTGCTCGATGTTTGTTTGCTGGTTTGTTTCTTTCAACAGTGAATCCATATTATCTTTTCCTCTGGCAGAAGAAACAGGCAAGGAACTTTATCAGTGGAAAGCCTTTCACAGCATCCGTCAGCTCCCACAGACTTCAGTGGAATTGTTCGTCTCTTTGATACCAAGGAAAAATGATCAATATCTGAGACATCTATTGTAAGCTTAGGAGTCCTGGAGAAATCAGCCAGCAATAGGCATCTGTGGTTCTCTGAATGTTTATTCTTTCATGCAATTTTTTTTCTGTTGCCACCAGCTCATCTAACCTGCATTGTTATTGACTTTTTTTCTGGCAGGTAGACCTCAATATACACATATACAATGCCTGGGAGAACTGAACGTAGGTGGTAAGGTTTCATGCTGCTCTGAGGAAAATTGATTTTTACAAAGAGCCCAGATACAGATATTATGAATTCTAAGGACCGTAACCTTGAACAAAGACTTTTTTTCTCTGAAATAGTCTGAGAACTTTTAGAACAGCCACAAGAAATAAGGGCTTTGTGCGCTCTTGAGAGGACTAGACTTTATGACTTGATCCTTTCTGTTACAATTAGTCTACTTCATTTGTCCTCTTTTATGCAACAAACTGAACATCTACCATCACCATGTAAGTAGTTCTTACCATCCTTTCATACAGGATCAATGCTTTTTCTCATTCAAGACAAAAAAAATAAAAAATTGTCTTACTATTCCTTATATAAAAGTATTATCAAAGTCTTTGTTTTGGTTTTCTGTTGACCAGGTACTGGACTTTGAATGTTCAGTTTCTCCTGTTGAAGGAAGCACATAGCTCAGGATTGTCTTCTCACTTGCAGAGGGGGATTCAGGGAATGCTTTCCTTGCCACCGGCATTTCTGTCCTGTACACTACAGTACAGAATTGGGCATTTGCTGATAATTCCTCTCTGAGAAAGGGCAAGCAGGTTCCTCTGAGGTTGCCATTAATATCTCATTAAGAGATTATGATAAGAGGTCTCCCTGAAGTCTGCCAGCAAAACAGCTGTTGGAGTAGATGTGTTGATACTGCTCAGTACTGTGATGGTTTTGTAATCTCATTCTTGAAGATCCAGTCAGGCATCATTTGCAGTGTCCAGATGTCAGTTAGCTGAAGACCGGAGTTCTGGCATCATATTTGAACCTGGCCTTTTTCGTGCCAGCATGACCACTGGGCTCTAATATGACTGCATTTTTGGAACCTACCTACTTTGATAGTAGTATTTCTGTATATACAAAAAAGAACTGTAGCCCATAAGTTGGCAGGGTTAGTTAGGAGGGCTTTAAACTAGGTTTGAAGGGGGAAGGGACGGCAACTGGGCTCTCCAGAGATAGGCCTAAGGGCATAGAGCCCGAGTTGAGAATGAAATCAATGGCCCAGCTGAAGTGCATGTACACCAATGCACGCAGTATGGGAAACAAACAGGAGGAGCTGGAAGCCATAGTGAAGCAGGAAAACTATGACATAGTTGCTGTCACAGAAACGTGGTGGGATGACTCACATGACTGGAGTGCTGCTATGGGGGGCTACAAGCTCTTCAGAAAGGACAGGCAGGGAAGGAGAGGTGGAGGGGTGGCTTTATATGTTAGAGAGTCTCTTGACTCTGTTGAAGTTGAGGTCAGCAGTGACAAGGTTGAGTGCCTGTGGGTCAGAATCAGGGGCAAGGCCAACAAGGCTGACACCCTTGTGGGAGTCTGTTACAGACCGCCCAACCAGGATGATGAAGGAGATGAATTGTTCTACAAGCAGCTGGCGGATGTCTCAAAATCTCCAGCCCTTGTTCTTGTGGGTGACTTTAACCTGCCAGATATCTGCTGGGAGCTTCATACTGCAGAGAAGAGGCAGTCAAGGAGGTTCCTGGAGTGTGTAGAGGACAATTTCCTTCATCAACTGGTAAATGAGCCTATCAGGGGTAAGGCCCCGCTAGACCTACTGTTTACAAACAGAGAGGGGCTGGTAGATGAGGTAGTGGTTGGAGGCCGCCTGGGGCATAGTGACTATGAAATAATAGAATTTTCAGTCCTCAGGGATGTAAGGAGAGTCACCATTAAAACCTCTACTCTGGACTTCCAGAGGGCAGATTTTGGCCTATTCAAAAAACTGATTCAGAGCATGCCCTGGGAAACAACCCTTAAAGGCAAGGCGGTCCAGGAGGATTGGACATGTATTAAGAAGGAAATTTTGAGTGCACAGTAACAGGCTATACCAGTGTGCTGAAAGGCCAGCCGGAGGGGTGGACGGCCAGCTTGGTTAAATAGGAAGATTCTGAAAGAAACCAGGGATAAAAAGAAAGTTTACAGACTATGGAAAAAAGGGCTGGCTACTTATGAAGAATTTACAGATAGAGCTAGGTCATGCAGCAAAAAATTAGGGAAAGAAAAGTGGAATTTGAAGTAAATTTGGGTATTTCAGTTAGGGATAACAAAAAGTCTTTCATAAATACATTAATAACAAAAGGAGGGCCAAGGAAACCCTCCATTCTCTGTTGGACTTTGAGGGAAATATAGTTAAGGAAGATGAGGAGAAGGCTGAGGTACTTAACACCTACTTTGCCTCAGTTTTCACCAGTAAGACAGGTGGCCCTCAAGACAACTGGCCTCTGGAGCTGGTAGACAGGGAGAGAGACCTGAATAGCCCTCCTGTATTCCAGGAGGATATAGTTACCGACTTACTGAGCCAGCTGGATCCTAACAAGTCTATGGGACCAGACGGGATCCATCCCAGGGTGATGAGGGAGCTGGCAGAAGAGCTTGCCAAACCGCTCTCCATCATCTTCCAACAGTCCTGGCTCTCTGGGGAGGTTCCAGATGATTGGAGGTTGGCCAATGTCACCCCAATCCACAAAAAGGGCTGCAAGCAGGACCCTGGCAACTACAGGCCTGTCAGCCTGACCTCCGTGCCTGGCAGTGTTATGGAGCAGTTCATCCTGAGTGCAATCACACAGCACCTTCAGGGTGGACAAGGGATTAGACCCAGCCAGCATGGGTTTAGGAGGGGCAGGTCCTGTCTGACCAACCTGATCTCTTTCTACAATCAGGTGACCCACCTGGTGGATGAGGGGAAGGCTGTGGATGTGGTCTATCTGGACTTCAGCAAGGCCTTTGACACTGTCTCCCATAATATACTGGAAAAGCTGGTAGCCCATGGCCTGGACTAGTGTACCCTCTCCTGGATTAAGAGCTGGCTGGAGGGTCGGGCCCAGAGAGTGCTGGTGAATGGAGCTGCATCCAGCTGGCGGTCAGTCACCAGTGGTGTTCCCCAGGGGTCTGTATTGGGTCCAGTCCTGTTTAACATCTTTATTGATGATTTAGATGAGGGGATTGAGACTATCGTCAGCAAATTTGCTGATGACACCAAGCTGGGAGGGAGTGTCGATCTTCTGGAAGGCAGGAGGGCTCTGCAGAGGGATCTGGATAGACTTGAGAGATGGGCTGATTCCAATGGGATGAAGTTCAATCAGGCCAAGTGCCGGGTCCTGCACTTTGGCCACAACAACCCCCTGCAGCGCTACAGGCTGGGCACAGAGTGGCTGGAGAGCAGCCAGGCAGAAAGGGACCTTGGAGTACTAATTGACAGGAAGCTCAACATGAGCCAACAGTGTGCCCAGATGGCCAAGAAGGCCAATGGGATCCTGGCCTGTATCAAAAATAGCGTGGCCAGCAGGACCAGGAAAGTGATCCTTCCCCTGTGGTCTGCATTGGTGAGGCCACACCTTGAGTACTGTGTTCAGTTCTGGGCCCCTCAGTTCAGAAAGGATATTGAGGTGCTGGAGTGGGTCCAGAGAAGAGCAATGAGGCTGGTGAAGGGACTGGAGCACAAGCCCTATGGGGAGAGGCTGAGGGAGCTGGGGTTGTTTAGCGTGGAGAAGAGGAGGCTCAGAGGTGACCTCATCACTGTCTATAACTACCTAAAGGGAAGTTATAGCCAGGTGGGGGCTGGTCTCTTCTCCCAGGCACTCAGCAATACGACAAGGGGGCACAGGCTTAAGCTCTGCCAGGGGAAATTTAAGTTGGATATCAGGAAAAATTCTTTCCAGAGAGAGTAATCAGGCATTGGAATGGGCTGCCCAGAGAGGTGGTGGATTCACCATCCCTGGAGATTTTTAAATGCAGATTGGACGTGGTGCTGAGTGCCATGATCTAGTAAATGGACTAGAGTTGGACCAAGGGTCGGACTCGATGATCTCGGAGGTCTTTTCCAACCCAATCGATTCTATGATTCTATGATTCTGTGAAGATGGGAGAAGGGAGGGAGATTTCTGCTTGAGACAAGTAAAAATTTCTGCATATGTATTTACCTATTTTTAAGGTGGGCTTTTTGTCAGTTCATACCTTTCCTATACACAATTTCCAAAGATTTAGTGAAAGAATATTGACTTAAAAAATTCCAGTGCTATGATAGTTGTGCCCATGCAAATCCACATGAAAGCTAGTAGAGCAGCCATAGTAAATACTGTGCCAATTATATTCAGCTGTTTACTTTCAAGCTAAGAAGTGCTGCAGGGACATTGGCATATGGCCCCCACTATTTGAAATCTGAGGAAATTCCCACTGGGCCTGAGACCAAACACTTTCTTGCAGCCATTTGGTGGGCTTTTACTTACTGTGGTGTTTTAAAAGGCTGGGATGGTTAGCAGCATCTCGCTGCTCAGGAATCCAGCTGAGCTGCCTTACACAGAGCTGTTCAGTCTGCTTTGGTTGCAAACACAGTTCAGCCACTCCCAGCTGTGTTCTGCCTACTTACAGCAATGATTAATTTCTTCCCAAGGCTTCTATGTAAAACTCATCTGCACTGAGTGATGTGCAACACTTCTGTCTTCTTTCTCATATTTTTTAGCATCAAAACTGTGAATGATTTTTTCATATTTTTATTTTCACAAAATACCCCATCCCTTACATTCCTGTTTTTATTCTAGTGGCTCTATAAAAGCAAGCTGAAAATGAACCTGTAACTGAGAATTATGGGTTTTTTTATATAAGAGGCAGTATTAGATTTCTTTAAAATGTACTTGCTGCTTTTTCATTAATATATAATTCATACATATGAATTAAAAATTGTTGATACTGCTTTTCTTCCTCATCATTAATTTTTCACCAGTTTGGTGGTTTTAATATGTGTTATTCTTAGCACTTCTCCGGGGACACCCCCTTGTCACGGGGGAGAAGCTTGCGTGCCCGCATGAAGTTGAGAGCTATGCTGGAGGTGGTTTGTGCCGCCGGTAGGGTCTCCCATGCCAGACAGGTCTCAGCTGAAGGGTCAGACAAAGTGTGTCCATGGGCAGGATGGGCTCACCAGCCGTCTGGCAACCATGCTAGGAGAAGGACAACTCCAACCCCAAACCCGGGCAGACGGAGCTCGTTTAGCCCTGTAAGGCCATCCATCTAAGAGAAGGATACTCCATCCAAACCTACATCCTGAGGTATTCGCTGTCACCGTCCAAGCTCGCTGGGCCGTGGCAGATGAACCTTAGGAGTAAAGGGTGGGGCCAGTTCTGCGCACGCTGTGCCTCACCTAAAAAATCCATTGTGCAGGCTCGAAGGGTTCACCCACATTGCAAAGCCCTGTAGCGACAGGCAAGGGTCGAAAACGGCAGGTGATAGGAAGCAGCTGGAAGCTGCAGACCCAACCCTGCATACAGGCGGTTCAGGATATGGGTCATTAGAGACTTGACCCCGGAGATGACAGTCTCTTGCAGCAGCATCCTGAATGACCAAGCAGCCTTTTCTAGGGACAGCACTGCTTGCTCCACACGGAGAGGGGCCTAGCAAAGGTGGCCTAAACAAAGCTCATCTCCACACCCGGTTGGATAACTGCGGCCAACCGGCATCTTCCATGCGGTCAAACAAAAACAAAGAGATTTCAAAGGCATACACCTGCCTGCAAAGGTGTGCTCAAACTAACACTCGCATGTTGGAACATCAGAACCATGCTTGATACTGGGGATAGTGGACGTCCTGAGCGTCATTCTGCTCTAATTGCCCACAAACTGTCACGGCTCAACATTGACATTGCTGCTCTCAGTGAAGTTCGTCTTCATGAGGAAGGCAGCCTTAAAGAACATGGTGCTGGCTACACACTCTACTGGTCAGGCACACCCAAAACCGAAAGACACCTTTCAGGAGTTGGCTTCATGATTAAAAACTCCATTGCCTCCAAACTTGAAAATCTGCCAACAGGTCATTCCGATCACATTATGTCCTTACGCCTCCCTCTACACAACAAGCAACATGTTGTTCTTTTTAGCATATATGCCCCAACTCTCCAAGCTGACCCAGCGGAAAAAGACAAATTCTACACAGACCTGCGCCGCCTCACCCAAAAGGTTCCTGCAGATGATAAGATCATAATCCTTGGTGACTTCAACGCCAGAGTAGGTAAGAATTCTGAAGCCTGGAAAGGAGTCCTGGGCAAGCATGGCGTTGGAAACTGCAATGACAACAGACGCCTCCTGCTAGAGTTTTGTGCAGAACGGCAGCTCACCATCACCAACACTATCATTCAACAGAAAGACAGCCTGAAGACAACCTGGATGCATCCTCGATCCAAGCACTGGCACCTCATTGACTATATCTTAGTAAAACAGAGAAATGTCAGCGATGTCCGTCATACTCGAGTGATGCCGAGTGCGGAATGTCAAACAGACCATCACCTTGTGCGTTGCAAACTTAACCTTCATTTCAAGCCCAAACCTAAGAGAGGCGGCATTCCGAGGAGGAGGTTCCAAGTCAGCAATCTTCAAACAGCCACAGTGAGAGACAGCTTCCAGGTAAACCTTCAAACTAGACTTAAAGATAATCCCATAGATCCCTCTCCTGAAGCGCTTTGGCAACATATTAAAAGTTGCATCCTGCAGTCCTCTGAAGAGTCCCTAGGGTTCTCCTCCAAGAAAAACAAAGACTGGTTTGATGAGAACAATCAAGAGATTCAGGAATTGTTGAAGAAGAAGAGAACTGCTCACCAAGCACACCTCGCTCAGCCGTCTTGCCATATAAAAAAAGCCGCCTTTCGTCTTGCATGCAGTAAGCTCCAACAGAAACTTCGAGACATCCAGAACAAATGGTGGCTCGACCTAGCAGAAAAGACACAACTATGCGCAGATTTGGGTGACCAAAGAGGATTCTATGAGGCCCTGAAAGCAGTGTATGGACCCACACACCAGGTTCAAAGCCCCCTACTCAGTGCAGATGGTCAAATACTTCTAACGGATAAAACCTCCATACTGAACCGATGGTCTGAGCACTTTCAGACTCTCTTTAGTGCCAACCGCGTAGTCCAAGGCTCAGCAATTCAGCACATTACACAACAACCGGTGAAACATGAATTGGATGCAGCCCCTACTATGGGAGAGATACTCAAGGCCATACAACAGGTGAAAACTGGCAAGGCAGCTGGGGCTGATGGAATTCCACCTGAAATCTGGAAGCATGGAGGTCAAGCACTCCATGCCAAATTCCACGAGCTTGTTGTGCATTGCTGGGAACAAGGGGAACTACCACCAGATCTCCGTGATGCAGTCATCATCACCCTGTACAAGAAGAAAGGAGAAAAATCAGACTGCTCAAATTACCGAGGTATTACTTTGCTCTCCGTTGCTGGTAAAATCCTTGCAAGAATACTTCTGAACAGATTAGTACCCCCTATTGCAGAAGATCTTCTACCTGAAAGTCAGTGTGGTTTCAGAGCCAATAGGAGCACCACAGACATGGTGTTTGTTCTCAGACAACTGCAAGAGAAGTGTAGGGAACAGAACAAAGGTCTCTATGTAACCTTCATTGACCTCACCAAAGCTTTTGACACTGTGAGCAGAAAAGGCCTGTGGCAGATCTTGGAACGTTTAGGATGTCCCCCCAAGTTCCTCAAAATGATCATCCTGCTACATGAGGATCAGCGTGGACAAGTCAGATATGGCGATGCACTCTCTGTGCCCTTTCCAATAACCAATGGTGTGAAACAAGGTTGCGCTCTTGCACCAACTCTATTCACAATCTTCTTCAGCATGATGCTCCAAAGAGCCACAGCAGACCTCGATGAAGAAAACGGCATTTACATCCGAGATCGTACCCATGGAAGCCTATTCAGCCTAAGGCGACTGAAGGCCCACACCAAGACCCTAAATCACCTTGTTCGCGAGCTGCTTTTTGCTGATGATGCCGCCTTTGTTGCTCACACAGAAGCAGCTCTGCAGCGCCTAACATCCTGCTTTGCAGAGGCTGCTGAGCATTTTGGGCTGGAAGTCAGCCTGAAGAAGACGGAAGTTCTCTACCAACCTGCACCTCAAGAAGTCTTCCATCATCCTCACATCACCATAGGCAATTCAGAGCTTAAGTCAGTCCAGCAGTTCACCTATCTGGGAAGTATCATTTCCTCAGACGGTAAGATTGACAAAGAGATAGACAACAGGCTAGCAAAGGCATACAAAGCCTTCGGAAAACTCCATAAAAGAGTCTGGTCCAATAAACGCCTGAAGAAAAGTACAAAGATTAGTGTCTACAGAGCCATTGTACTGTCTACTCTTTTATATGGATCTGAATCCTGGGTCATCTACCGCCACCACCTGCGGCTTCTCGAACGCTTCCATCAGCGCTGCCTCTGTTCAATCCTAAACATCCACTGGTCTGATTACGTGACCAGTGTGTCTGTTCTGGAACAGGCAGGGGTCAGCAGTATCGAGGCCATGCTGATGAGAACGCAGCTGCGCTGGGCAGGGCACGTCTCCAGGATGGAGGATCATCACCTTCCGAAGATTGTGCTCTATGTGAACTCGCCACCGGCTGCCGCAAGAGAGGAGCCCCGAAGAAGAGATGCAAGGACTCCCTGAAACAACACCTCAGCCTTGGCCATATTGACTGCCACCACTGGTCCACTCTGGCCTCCAATCGGGATTCATGGAGACACACCATTCACGACGCTGCTGCTTCCTTTGAGAATGCACGGAGAGTCAGTCTTGAGGAGAAAAGACAACGCAGAAAGAACCGTTCCTTGCCAATGTCACCTAGGGAGACGTTCTGCTGTGCCTTTTGTGACTGGACCTGCCTATCCCATATCGGCCTTTTCAGCCACCAGCACGCTTGCCGCAAGCGTGGGTAGTGCCCTTCTCAAATCTTCGTTCACAAAGCCTAGCCATGATGATGATTCTAAGCAGGAATCAGGGCGTTATCAGGGTTAACAGGTGATAATGCCACTAAAGGATAGAAAAATTGATTGTACGCTGCAAAGTTGGTAGGCCCAGCACTTTCTGCACTTGTTCAAAATAATTATGGATGCCAAAGCATTCCCATGGTTTCTCATTGTAACTGCTCTGCTGCAGTTTAGACTGATGTCCAGCTATGAGAGGTCAATTCCACTGTTGCCTGAGAAAAGAAGGGCAATGATTAAACCCATTAATGTGGAATGTCCTAGTATATTGTAATAAAGACAGTTTTTGTAATTGAAACATGTTCCAACAAGCCCTGAAACTATTCTTAAAGTTGCATCATTTTGCATCAAAGAGAAAAATCTTATAATCCATTAAAAACCCATTGACTTCATGAAAGCTTTTGGCCCCTCAGAAATGAGCAGGATTTTGAAGTACAATGAAGGACCTGGCTCTCTGAGAGAGCTTGGCATTGTAAAGGTCAACAAAATTCCAAGCCAACCATTCTCCCCACAACAAATAGTAGCAAATGAGATCACATCTTAGGGACTGATTGCATTGTTTGTATTATTTTGTGCATTTGTGCTATGAGCTGCCCTAAAACAGTCAACAGCATTTACTCCATGCTACAAAATCTCATGCAGGATTTGATCATTCAGTAGTAACCTGTTCTAAACAAGATGATTAGTTTACAGGCTAATTTTCTGCTTCCACTATCACTTTTCAAATATTAATGGCTCCAAGGAAAAAAAAGCTTACATACTAAAGAGGAAAATACATTTTGCCTTCTAAATTAATTGGTAGAAATAAACTTGAAACAGAAAACTTGAAACTTGATTGCAATAGCAGTTTAGCTATTGCATCAGCATGAAGTAGCTTCTTCATCAAATTAGAAAGACATAGCTCTACTCTGCTTACCATGCTCTTCTATGAGTCAGAGATTTTACACAGAAAATGCATCCACCCATGGATTTCTGGTCAATGGAGGATTCTGTTTACCTGCTTTTAATGAAATAATATGATACATTTTTTTGCTTTAGCAGTATTGATTGAATGTTTATTGAGTCATTAATAATGATGGCCCAGCAGCACTGGGTAGTAGGTTTGGTTTGGATAGACTACACAAAAGTGACCAAGTGATTCCCATACAATCAGCTGGAATATGTGAAAAGGAGGATGGATGGTCTGGTAGTACTTCAAAGATACCCTAGAAGCATGTTTGACTTAACATGCCCTGCCAGCTAGTGCTTCTGTATTCCTAAACAGGAGTCTTCTGCATGGGGTTAAAAGCAGTTACAGACATTAGCATGTTAACACATCTCCTTACAGCAACAGCATCTTTGAGACCAGGATAATGATGAACATGATTCTGATTTCACAGAACTGACATTTTAACTAGCTGTCCATTACATCTTTCAATTAAAAAATAGATACAAAAAGAATCAGAGATTTTATATTATTTATATAAGGTGTGATAGAAGATAATTTTTAGAAGTGGTGAAATAAGCAGCATGTGTTCTATTATTGGTAGATTAGGCAAGAACAAATAATGAGGTAAGTTACACAGCCAAACACTGATGCTTTAGAGGTTGTCTCTGTAGATAAAATTCCAGATGGGTGAATACAAGATTTACTTGGGCCTGGTAATAACTTCACTATTACAAAACTGTTTAAAACCAGGACATTTTAATTTGCTGGTTAACAAAAGATTTCTACAATAGATACTCTCTCTTCAAGTTACTGAGATAATCAGCTTAAGGTCCTTATAACTTAACCTTCACTTTGCTTGAAAACTGGCCTTTTGAATGCATGAACTGTAGCAGGAACTTGAAATGCATGAAAGTATAGAAGATGAGGAGGTGGCGATCAACTCTTGAGTTTGTCCTAACCCCTTTTTTTCCAGATGCTCATGAAGATTTGGAGCCTTGAGTGACGTACAAAGGCAAGTAAAGGCAGGAGGGATGCATTTTTTTTTTAAAGATAATGTTTTCTAAACTATGGGAACTATTGCACCAAGAAGTGAAGCTACATAAATGGTCTGGCGTAGTGGCCCTGGGTCAAATCTAACTTTTGAATGAGCAGTACAACCAGGTCTACATTAGCAATATGGTTCAGAACAGTATTGCTGTTTGGAAACAAATACTTTGATAATTTCCATTTACTGTCTGTTAGTTCAGTTCTGAGGACAGTTGTGGTATCCACAAAACAGATTCTGTTTGGAATAAAATGAAATCAGGTGCTGCTGTGCTTTCCAGGAGCATTTTTAATTTGATTGTGGACTGTACCACAGAAAGGTCTTCCATTTTGTGCCTATCACTTTTCCTTGAGCATTGACCCCCCTACAAAATGAAGTGAGAAACAAGCTGGCATTTAAATCATGGGGAGCCTCCTGAGCCTCATATAATAGATGAGTGAGGAGTCTTAGCACCACACACTTTGATCTGCTGATTGCACTTCTAGTAGAGGACAAAATGTGTATAAATAATTAGAAGTTCCCATGGCTGAAACATTAATACTGAGATTTTGGGTGACAAAACTCAAGGTCTCCCTGCTAGAGACTGTTATCAGACATGAGGCATGATACTCTGCTGCTCAAACCCAAGCATTTTGTGTTATTCTAGGGTACATACCCCAGCCAGCACCTGCTGCTGCAGAGCACATGGGTCTTTTCTGAGACCTGTGTCATATCTGCCTGTCCCAAATGGGCCTCTTGGCTACCCAGAGACCTCTCAGTTGGCATTAGGCCCTTTGCTTCAGGCCACTGGATCAGAGTTGAGTTCAGCACACATATATATGCTAAACAAAAACAAAAATGAAAAACCCTGTAGCTTTGAACAATGAACTCCACAAGTCAGGGGAGATTAGAAATCCAATGGCTTCCATGGCTTGGGTCCACACTCAGCATTCTGGCGTCTGTCCAGGAAGTGGGAGAGGGATAAGGAGTAATGGTGAGAACTCACATTTTAAGTCTGCTTTACCCACATGTATTTATGCCTTTCCATAATTCATACATTCGAAAGTAATTTTGGAAGCAATACTCTAACACCCTCAGTAGGCTGTATCTCACTTTCTGTGAAGAAACCATGATTTATTCTCATATATAACACTCTCTGTACAGCTAAATAGATTCCTAGAGAGCTGAACACAGAAAGGAGAAACTTTAAAGATTTTTAGGATTAGAAAATTAACTTTCAAAGATAGAGAAGTGTAAAGCAGTGGGTAAGGTGTTGACATCATTATCACCCCGAGAATCTGGAGGTTCAGGTAAATGTTTTTTGACCTTGCTGTACATGCACACCATGCACCCATATCAGCACGCTTTGTAGTGTCTTCAAAGAGGGAAAGGAATTAATGTCTTTCTTCAGTTTTGTTTTGCCATTACTCATGCTTTTTATCTGATAGTTTTCAGAGAGCCATGTTGCCGTTGGTTCAGTTAGGTAGGAACAGTCTATCTGTTTTAACCCACCTTCATGATGTGTTGCTGTTGATGTTGCTACGCATGTTTCTCTAATCAACCGCATGCAACATCACTTGTCTTCTGAACAGTGCGTTGTGAGTACAGGGGTTCGTGCTGGTAAAAACAGGGAAAATGTGAGGTTTTATTGCCTCCTCTTCTTGTCCTCTTTGTAGCTGGGTACTGCCAGCCTCTGCCAGGTCTATAGTTGCATTTCTGTTTTTTACTGAGACAGTCTGTATCACACTTCTCCATTTCTCTCTCCCCACTTCCTGTTCTATCCCACAGTGTTTCATAATGCTTCCTTCCAAGACCAGATCAATTTGTGATATTGAGATTATTAACCATATGTTATAATGAGTAAGTCACACATGCTTTTTCAGTAGCCAGTGATTGCTGGTTGTGAAATACACACATAGCATTACATTAGCTTCTGTCCTAAGAATTCTAGTCACAGCCTCACAATTGTCTTAAAAAAAAAAAAAGCAGCAAGAGGAATGAAATGTTGCACAAGTCTAATTAGACTGAATATTTATTTCAACTCAATACTACTTCTCTGGTTTCTAGTATAGTTGCTCTTCTGGCCATTTATGGGTTTATTGTATTTTCATTCTACTGTGATAGAGGTTGAAGTTTCTCATAGCTAAATCTAATATGAATGTTTTATTAGTTCAAGACTCATCATTGCATTTCCTTTTCTAATCAAGACAAAGAATCTGCTGTTAAGAATATAATCTCTTTTCTCTTTTATAGATACAGCCATAAAAGAATCAGTTTGAATGGTTCCTTTGCACTCAGGTTCTTTTTGAAACATTGATTACTCCTAATTGTCATTTCTCATCCACAGTGGTTTAGAATTATGTCTTTCAGAGTCCTGATTTTCACAAAACTGTTCACGTTAAACTGTCTGGAGACAGTTTTGAGGTGATTGATTTTTCAAAGCATTGCACAGAAGTCTGATTCATAGTTCTGAGTAAATGAGCTGATTGACTAAAAGCCTGTGCAATCTTTTGAAAATGTATCCCTTTCATCAAAATCTGCCATTTCTATAAATTGTATTTAGAATGACATGTAGACTAGTCAGCTGTAAATATGTTTCCAATAAAATAGTGTGCTCCGAATTAGTCAGCCATTGCCACCTGGTAAGACAAGAAGATTATAAATGTTTATTAGGTTACTCTTCAGTGTTTGAATTTCCTTTTCAGTGTAGTCATAACTATCCCCAAGATGACTGTCATCCCCTTAAACAGCTATGAAGTCAGGTACAGCAAAGTTCCATAAATATATTTGTTTTCTAGAGTTAAATATTTAGCTTCAGCTGAACCACTTTGTTCACCATAGCTCTCTTTTTCCTATGTCTGATTTTATATTCTGTTCTTAGCTTTCCATTTAAGTTTAATACCAGAAAATCAAAAAGAGAGGATGGCAATTCAAGTCAACATGCATGCTGAGGTGTCAAAAGGCATATGCATAAATAACTCTGCTTTTTGGATATTATGCAAAGTATTGGCATGTATTTGCATTCTAGTGCCACAGATTCAGACAACTTCATACCAGCTGTCATCATCTCTACTGCAGCAGTGAGCTGAAAAACAATCAAAGTGAAAATTACTCTATTCAGACAAACTGCTTCAATCCATCTTTGATCTGATCATTCAGAACTTTGGTCTTAAAAAGAGAATTTCTTCTGCATTTCTAAGCATTTAACTTATGTTTATATTGTATTTTTAAAATATTGTACTAATCACAGAAAGCAACATTGTTAATTAAATCACAAGAATTAACTAAACCAGTTTCAAGGAGAAAATTCACTGTTATTTAAAGACAGAGAGCCCTTTCTTCTTTTACCTGAAATCCACAAATGTAACTCTGAAAGAATCTACAGCCAGAGTCTTTATTTTTACAAACATAGTAGTTATTAAAATATAAACTTGTGCTCCTATGAACTTTCTAATTATATAATGAATCAATAACAGGACTGATGAAACTGTGTCCAAAGACTGATAAGAATGAGAAAACCCGTATTATTTTTTTATTTCATTTACTCCTGTATTTTCTGAATAACTGTGTTCTAATAAAGGTATTGTAGGTTTGCTTTTTTTTCTGCTGAAACTGAAATACTGGACTAGTTTAAATGAAAATACAAGACTATAAATCTTGAGTATAAATCACAAATTTTTCAAAATGGACTTTCATAAAAATTAACGCTGTGATATAATGCTATTCAATTTCAAAATGACAGTATTCACAAGAAAGAAAAATATGTGTCAAATATTTTTAGTTTAGGCAAATGTCTTTGCCCTTCTGAGCATCCTTCTTCCTCATATAGTAACTCTGCTGCCTTGTAAACAGTGGCTCTGTCTTAGAACCTGTCTTGCTCCTTTAAAAAGACAGACCTCCAGATCCATCTCTAACAAATTATTTGTAATTTTGTAGAAAAAATGCATTAGCCTGTGAATACCAGCCAAAAGTAGATGCCTTCCAAGAAATCTAGTGTGAATGTTTCTGCTTCATAGTATATTTGATAGGGTATAAATTCAAAGAGAAAAATTGATGATGCTGTTGAAGAACCTTCCAAATTTCAAATAGGAAGTGGGAGGATTTCTTGATAAGTGGTGAGCAGGCATTTCACTACCTTCCAAGTGAGCTCAATCTACCTGTGATCACAGGAACGATTATGTTTTTAGTCAGAAATGATACATCAGTATCATTTCCTGAGTGACAAGGAAAGAAAAGAAAATTATTTAAAATAATAATGTGAATTAAGTTTATGTTTCACCTGATTCAGTCTGTATCAACTAGAGTTTTAATCCTGGCAGCTATATGGAGTCAAGAACTTTTTTTAGGAATGTATGTTTTTCACAGATACATTCCAATGTCTGTGTTGTTTGTAGTTTTTCAAGTTATTAACATTGGGAAGACACAGATATTTCCATTGATACTTGGAAATGAAGAACTGGCTTGATTGTTGTGGATGATGTTGTTCATATAAATTTTTAAATTTTATTTTATTTTAATATATTAAGATGATAAAGACCATAGGTGGTGCTTACAGAGACATTTCCATGGTTGTCTAAGTACTAGGTACTGTTTTAATCTGCTAGAATAATTAGTCCAGCTAAGCATATCTTAGGTAACAGTTGGTCTGGAGTGTCATGATAAATAATGGGTATGTGCTTATTTGCTCATGTTGATAATCTGATTATCTTTATTTCTATTTACTTCCTGTGTTGTAAATAAGGGTATCCAAGAGTGAAGGAATTAAATCATATTTTAAAGTGTGAGATTGTTTTATCTTCAAAATATTTCATTAGTTGATTACTTTAAGTATTATATATATACTCTCCAGATTTTCCTTTTCTGTTTCAGAGAAACATGCTACTGGTTTGGTTTATATTCTCTTCTGAAAGGGGCTGTTTCCACAGCCTCCATAGTGTGTGATTTTTTTTCTCCCCTATGCTTTCTCATTATTTCACTTGCAGTGTTGATGAGTAGCTTTACAGTGTGTTCTTCTAAAAGTAGCACAAAAATATGTCTCTCCATCTTAAATAGAAGAATAATCTTCCTTTATTTTTCAGTTTATGAAGGCCACACTCTCTAACAGAAGTGAGACGAACTCTGATGCAGATTATAGCCCTGACTGCTGAAGCAAAACATTTAGAGAAGCACCCTGGGAATTAAAGATCCAGTTAAAATGGCTCAACTTAGAGGCTGAAGAATGAGTTAGGAGAAAAATTGTTTCTTTGGTGGTGGTAGGAATTTTTATGTTAACAATACTTTCGTCCTGAAGGTCTTTTATTGCATGGATTGGAGAGCACACTTGAAATTTGTCAATAGTGTTGTGCTGGTGACATGCACTTGTCCTGTAATAGTGTAAAAAAACCCCCAGGCAGAGTTATAAACCATCCCAAAATCTTACTGCTCTTACACAGAGAAAATATAAAAGTACATATTATGGAAGTGGCTGTTGAACATCATACATAGTTTGATAATACTTTCATACCTGAACTATAAAAAATTGTCTGCCTGCTCAGAATTACAACCTCTTAGAGCTCTTCTTGAGAACTGGTCCATACACATGCTTTTGCAAAAAAGCACCTGGGCACGCTCCAGGCTAGGTCTGTGTGGGCCTAGGAAAGAGCAATTTTTCTGCAGCTCTGAGTGACTGGAAATATCAGCAAAGTGCAACTTGCAGAGAAAAATAAACTGTTGTATTATACAGTTGAGGGGTAGAGAGAAGAGAGAACTTTCAGATGTCACCAGAAACTTTTTCACAGACTGATAGAATCATAGAGTGATTTGGGTTTGAAGGGACCTTAAAGATCATCTAGTCCCTCCACCTGCCTGCCATGGACAGGGACATCTTCCACAAGACTGGGTTGCTCAGGGTCACATCAAACCTGGCCTTGAACACTCTCAAGCGGAGGGCATCCACAACTTCTCTGGGCAACTCATGCCAATGCCTCACTACCCTCACAGTAGAGCATTTCTTCTTAATATGCAATCTAAAAATACCATTTTTTCAGATGAAAACCATTCCCACTTGCCCTATCACTCCACGCCCTTGTAAAAAGTCTCTCTTCACCTCTCTCTACCCCTTCAGGTACTGGAAGGCTGCTGTAAGTTCTCTGTTTGTTCTCCAGCCTGAACAATCCCAATGAAGTCTGTTTTAATAGGAGAGATGCTCCATTTCTTTGATCATCTTTATGGCCTTCCTCTGGGCCCATTTCTGCAGGTCCACATCCTTCCTGTGCTGAGGGCCCCAGATCTGGATGCAGTACTCCAGGTGAGGTCTCATTAGAGCAGAGCAGAGGGAAAGAATCACCTTCCTTGATCTGCTGGCCATGCTTCTTTTGATGCAGACCAGAATACAGTTGGCTTTCTGGGCTGCAAGTACATGTTGCCAAGTCATGTCCAGCCTCTCATCCACCAGAACCTCCAAGTCCTTCTCAGGGCTGCTTGTAATCCATTCTTTTTTCAGCCTATATATGTGCTTGGGATTGTCCCAACCCACAATGCAGGGCCTTGCATTTGGCCTTATTCAACACCATGAAGTCTATAAAGGTCCAACTGGATGGCATCCCTTCTCTCCAGTGTGTGTCATTGGGAAACTTGCTGAGAGTGCACTGAATCCCACCGTCAATGTTGCCAACAAAGGTGTTAAATAGTGCCGGTCCTCATACCAACCCCTGAGAATTGTCACTTGTCAGTTCTAAAGAACAGGACATCAAGCTGTTGACCACAAATCTTTGAATGAGATCATCCAATTAGTTCCTTATCTACCAAGTGGTCCATCCATGAAATTCACGTCTCTCCCGTTTAGAGTCAAGGATGACATGCAGGGCAGTGTCAAATGCTTTGCACAAGTCTAGGGAAATGACACCAGTTGCTCTTCCCTTACCTACCAACAGCTGCCCCACCAGAGAAGGCCATTAAATTTGTCAAGAACAATTTGCACTTAGTGAATCCATTCTGGCTGCCCCCAGTCACCTCCTTATTTTCTACTTGCCTTAGCACAGTTTCCAGAGTAGAATCCACTTCATGATCTTGCACAGCTTCTCAAACATGAGGGATAGTGGTTGAGACACTTCCTCTGCTAATTCCCTCAGGACCCATGGATGCATGTCATGATGTCCCATGGGCTTAAGCACCTTGACAGTGTTGAGCCTGAGCTCTGCTTCTCCAGTTGTCCTTGCCTACAAACACTCCAGGGAAAAACCACCTTTACCTAATAAAGCACTTTTTTCAGAGCAGAGCAAAGATGTCTTCTATACCCCTTTCCACATCCTGTACTGTACAAGGCCATGAAGAAGCTAACAAATCTCAGGTTCCTGTATTTGCCTCTTAAAATAAGATGGAACTGCAGTGCTTCTTGGCCTTTACAACTAATTAAAATAATTTCTCAACTCAAGACCAAAGTTGCACACTACTAGAGAGCATCATCCTTCTGTCAGACAGGGACTTTTTAATTTCATTGGTTTTTAAAAGGATGCAGTTTTTTAAGAGGGGCATCTCAGAGCTCCTCTTGGACTCCAGTTGAGACTAATAATTAAAATAGGAATAAGGACTTAAGAAAGAAATATAAATCAATAGTTCTGTTTATATCTGTAGGTGGGAGCCACAGCTTGAAACAAATAACACTCATTATTTTTCACAGTAATAGGCAGTTTATGCAGAGAATATACAGGTAGGTAGGAGCTTTGGAAGAAAGAAAGCATTCTGTAAATTTCAATGGTTCAGGAACAGCATGTAAGATTTTCTTTTGCAAGAAAACAAAGTATCTCTGGACCCATTCCCACACCCTGCAGTATATCAACAACTTTCTCTCAAATACCTTTTGGCTCAAGTGAATAAAGGGCTGCAATCATCCTTTTCAACAAGCCTTTAAAACTGCTCTTTTTTTTTCCCAGATCATTTCCAACAATAAATGCAATTTAAACTTTTATGACAAAAGTATGTAAGAGCTTTAGAATAGCTCAGGTATTTTTCTAGAAAAGGTGATGTCATTCTTTCCATCAGCAGAGAATATTTTATTCATGCTTTAGTCTTTGCTGATAAATAGAAAATGAATTACAACATTAGCAGTATTTTGATATTTAAAATGAATTATTTTCCTCTGTTCTATTACCTTTGTTAGCTAGTTTTCATTTTCTAAAAGTATTTCAATTGCCAAACTTGGCCTTTGGGTGTGTTTACACTGTTCTAATGGAACTTGTGTGTGTGTACTTGAGAACAGAATTTGATTCATATGTAAGTACTTCAATTTGCCTGACATGAACAGAGATAAAGATTTTTTATAATTCCCAAGCAGTTGTCTAAAAGCTTTCTTAGGGCATTTTTCTGTGGAAGAAAACATATACTTCATAGTTATCTATGGACAGCTAAAAAAAAAAGTGATAATTAATATAAATATAAATTAAAAACCCTTTCTTTAGTTTGGTTCCAGTTTTAAATTCCTGAGCAATGAGATTAAAGTTTCACTTCTGCACTAGTTGTCATTTGGATGAGACCACAATTGGCTCTCTCATAAATATTCAAGGGGCAATATCAGGAATACCTTCACTGATCTTGGACTTCCTTCTCTTCCCTCAGTGGGACTGAGCATGATTGCAGATGTTCTTTGGGATATGAAGAAATCCTTGAGCTTGGAGACATTTCATTGGAAGCACAGGGCATTACAGCTGAAAGGCTCCATCACATGGTTGTGACCAGCTGTGTTTTCCAGAGTTCCTGGTACGAATCTGTGATTCGCTCTAAATGTCCAATACAGAACTGAGTAGCAGCAAAAGTATGGTAGAATATGACTGTTCTTTGGTCTCCAGAACATTTTTATGAGTATTATCCATCTTTCACTTTGGTTAAGATATTTTACGTTTTTTCGCCTTAGACTCACTCTCTTGGATAAGGATGGATACACAGGACTTTCTGCTTCTGCCCAAATACTACAAGGGCATGCTTGATTTTCACTTGATTTGGAAAATAAATCAGTTGCGGGATCCTAGTGAAGTACACCTTCAAGGGATTTGGAAGAGTGATAGCTGAAGTTTATAATGATTTAAATCAATGTTTTGGTAATGTAGGTCGTGTTGAAGAATACCTCTCTGATCCTGTTGGTTAAATATATGTACCTACTTAGAAATGTTCCTTAACTGACTGACTGCAGTATCATGTAATGATCCTGTTCATTGTAACATGATGTTGCTAGAGGTAAGTACTTTCTCATAATCCTAGAAAGGTTTCCTGCCATAGGCAGGGACACCTGCCTCTACACCAGATTGCTCAAAGCCCCATTCAACCTGGCCTTGAACACTTTAAGGGATGGGGCATCCACAGCTTCTCTGAGCAACCTGTTCCTGTGTCTCCCCACTCCAGGTGAGGTCTCACAACAGCAGAGTAAAGGTGCAGAAATGCCTCCTGGAGTGAAGCTTGTTGAGCACACTTCTTTTGATCCATCCCAGGATATAGTTGGCTTTCTGGGCTGTGAGAATTCATTGCTGGGTCATGCCTAATTTTTTGTCCACCAGTACCCCCAAGCCCTTCTTCCCAAAGCTGTTCCCAATCCCTTCATCCCCCATCCTGTATTGATACTAGTGATTGCCTTGACCCAAGTGGGGGACTTTGCACTTAGCCTTGTTGAACTTCATGAGGTGTCCATGGGCCCACTCCTCAAGGCTGTCAAGGTCCCTCTGGATGGCATCCCTTCCCTCAAGAGTAACAACTGCATCACTCTCATTTGAGTTGACTGACCCACTCTAAAATCAGACACTGAGGAGAGAAATTTGGCTTTGAACATTGTGTTGTTTGCTAGATGGGTAGTAAATGGATCTAAGCAATAACCCTTGTAAGTTGTGTTACCTTTCTTCATTCTTCCCATTTGACATTGTGAATCACACTTGCTACACAACATATTATTGTTCCCAAGTTAACTACAACTGCAAATTTCCTGTGGCCTCTCTGGAACCTGTGGATAAAGTGAGATGCTTTTACAACCATGCCATTTCTCAGGGTGGAGCCCTGTGAGGGGACATCTTTAGCACCAAGATTTTAGGCTACAAATCCTGCAGTTTACTGGCATCATTACATCTGCAGTTATGTCCCCTCAGTGGTAATTAAAGGCTTAAGTAGTAAGCAGTAAAACAACAATTGACATGTGTGTGCTTTAGTCTACCAAATGAGCTATCCTTTAGAAATTGCTTTGACTCATATTTGACCTTTACTTTCTAGGGACAGATGCACGTGTTGATATTCAGGGAACTAACAGAGAATAACAGAGCAGACCCAACACAGCACTGCTAAGAATTCCTGTAAGACATTGCTGTAGTAGCATGGAGGATCCAAAATCATGGGCTGCTCTCTATAAGAGAGATGTGGAGATCCTGGAGCAGGTCCAGGAGAAGGCAACAAAGTTAGTTAAGGGACTGGAGCATATGTCTTATGAGGAAAAGGTGAGTGAGATGGGCCTATTCTGTCTTGAGAAGAGACAAATGAGTGGCGACCTCATCAATGTCTATAAGTATCTAAAGGGCAGGTGTCAAGAGGATGGAGTCAGGCTCTTTGGTGGTGCCAAACAATAGGACAAGAGGTAACGGGCAGAAACCGATGCACAGGAAGTTCCACCTGACTATGAGGAAGAACTTTACTGTCAAGTTGAGCACGCACTGGAACAGATTGCCTGGAGAGGTTGTGGAGTTTCCCTCACTGGAGATGTTCAAGAACTTTCTGGATGCAATCATGTGCAATGTGCTCTAGGATGACCCTATTTGAGCAGGGAAGGTAGACCAGATGCCTCACTGTGGTCCCATCCAACCTTATCCATTCTGTGATTCTGTAACCAAAATACTGTTACACTAAATGTTGTGCAAGGAAGAAATAAGTGGTTTCCTCTTATCTAAACAAATAAGAAATGTGGATGGGGAATGCTACTCCTGCTAGTGGTGCTACTACATCTTTATAAGACTTCTGACAGACCAGAGGATATTTTATTAATTCTGTGTTTTACAGTTGAAGACTTTAGCCTTAATTAAGCCATAACAAATTGTCAAATTAATAAGAGTAAAAGGAAACTATCATAGGAAAGAGCAGCAAAAAGAATGAACTTTTTACTTCTTCAGCTAACGTGGATCACAGTGTAAGATTATTGACTCTGGTGACTGTAGGCTATAAATGACTAAATCTACTTTGCCCAGTAGATAAATGATAAATAACAAGGAGAGTGTAATATTTTTAAGACTACAGCTTTGTATTAGTGATCCATTAGATCCTGGAGGATGTCTGAGGGAGTTAGCAGTGGAAGTTTCTATTGCATTCTGAGTACCACGCAGCTGTCCTGGTTTGCAGAAGTAGGTATGCTATGACATGAAAAAAAAGGATGTTTCTGGCCCACGGGTCTGACCATTCAAGTGTAAGAGGGACAATAAGAGATGATGCAAGTGGCTAAATGCAAAGAGCTGGTGAGACATTATGGACTTTAAGCCTCAGCATAAAGAGCTCTACAGGTGTTTGTGGAAGGGTGGATTAAAAAACATAAAGAACAAAACAACTGACAGAAATAAAGTATTACTTGAAATTGTGGAAGTGTGGCATATCTGTGTTCAACAAGACAGTAGCCACATCATGTCTTTCAAGGTCATAGGAAACCATGTTGGAATGACTGAGATAGATGGTAACAAGTATTTGTTGCACAGGAAGACTATCCTGGACACATAACTCAGATGACAGTGCCTAGCTCATGTGTTTTCAGAAAATGAAATCATATAATTAAACAATGGGTTAGGTTGAAAAGGACCTTAAAGATCATCTAATTCCAACCTCCCTGCCATGGGCAGGGCCACCTTCTACTAGACCTCCCTAGGTAACCTGTTGCAGTGTCTCACCTGCCTCAGAGTAAAGAATTTCTACCTAGTATCTAATATAAACATATCCGCTTTCAACTGAAAGCCATTCCCCCTTGATCTATTGCTACATGCCCTTGTAAACTGAGTGACATGTAAGTGCATTACAAGGTTCAGTGCAGAGCTGAAGTGCAGAAGCTTTTTCAGCATGCACTGGCTGAGCAAGGCCAGCTGGGTTGTCTCTGTATCATTCTCATGCAGCAGAGAGCTGGCTCTAGGCTGGACCCATGTAAGAACAGATCAGAGATGATTTCCACTAACATCCATAGGAAATATTCAGATTTGGAGTAAGGCTGGAGGTGGAGTGACTGCTGTTCTCTCTGCCCTGTATTTTGATATGATGCTGATGGGTTATAGTGTAAAGGTTAAGGAAAGGCAGCAAAGAATTAAGAGCTTAATTATAGTGAATTACTGTTGCTATCTTCAAGGCAAACCCAAAACGTTTTTATGTAAAGAAAGGTGAGGTTACAGAGTCATGGAATATACTAAGTTGGAAGGGACCCACAAGGATCATCGAGTACAAGAGGACCATCCCCAGGAGTCACACCATGTGCCTGACAGTGTTATCCAAATGTTTCTTGAACTCTGTCGAGTTGATGCTGTGACCACTTCCACGGGGAGCCTGTTCCAGTGCCTGACCACTCTCTGGGTGAAGAACCTTTTTCTAATATCCAGTTTAAACCTCCCCTGACACAACTTCAGGCTGTTCCCTTGGGTACCGACACTGCTCACCACAGAGAAGAGATCAGTGTCTACTTGTCCTGTATCCCTGACTTTCCTGGGGAAGTTGTAGACTGTGATGAGGTCTCCCCAGTCTCCTCTGCTCCAGGCTGAACAGACCAAGTGCCCCCAGGACAGTTGTAGTAGATGTACTCAATGCATTTCCACTGCCTAAAGGGAAAGAGGGATGAGTCCATCGACACCGGGATGGGTCCTTGATCGACCCGCAAAAACGCCCACGAAAGCAATTCAGCGTTGTTGTGGTGTCAGCCCCGGTGTCCCTACACTGAGCCGTGCCCATGCCCGGCCCGGGGGCTCGGGCCGGGCGAGCCTCCGCCGAGGGTGGCAGAGCACGTCTGACCAGCAGGGCGAGGAGACAGAGCGGGGCAGGCCCTCCGCCTGCGCTGCGCCCGCAACCCCGGGTGACCTGCCCGCAGCCCCGAGCCCGCCCGCCCTCGGGTGACCTGCCGGTGGCCCCGACCCGGCGCCGTGCCGGGAGCCGCGGCCCCGCCCCGCAGCGCTGGCGTAGCGCTGACGCCGCGCCCGCCCCGCCCGGGCCGGCCGGGTAGCGGGGCCGGGGCTGCCGCTGGTGCTGGGCTCGCCGCGCCGCGCCCGCTCCGCCGGGCCATGCGGTAGCGGCTGCGGCGGGCCGCGCTCTCGGCGGCCATGGAGCGGCTCCCCGGCGGCCGCCGGCCCCGGCTGGTGTCCTCGCTGGGGCTGGGGCGGCGCTCCTGGGAGGTCACCTTAGACGAGGAGCGGGGACGGCTGGGCTGGTGCGACCCCCGCCCGCCGCGCCGCGCCGGCGGTGAGTGGGGCGGGCTGGGGCGGGCGGGGGCCGGAAGCGCACCTGCCGCGGCCTGGGGCACGCCGGGGCCGCCCGAGGGGCCGCCTGCCCCCGGCGAAGGACGAAGGGCGCCCGCAGCGTCCCCGGCGGCTGCGAGCGCGGGGGCGGCCTGCGGCCGGCGCTGCCCCGGTCCCGCAGCGCGCTCAGCATCCGGAGCGCTGCGGGCGTGAGCCCTTCCTGTACTCGGGCGCCTTTGCGTCGTCTCCGGGGTGCAGAGTCCGTCGCTGACAGCCGGAGGGTGGCCCGATCCCGCGGGGAGACGGAGCCGGGACTGTCCCGGGCGGCAGCCGCCTGTGCTGAGCGTATCGGCCGCTGAATCGAGCTGTGCCTTCCAAACCAAACCCGAAGGCTGCTCACGCTGAGCCGCGGCCCCTGCGAGCATGTCCCGACCAGCCTGTCTGAGCGTCTGTTCCGAGCGCGCCTCGGAGGGCACAGGGGACACCTGTCCCTGCAGCGGGCTGAGCACCGCACAGATTTGTTCGGCTGAACCGCATTGTTTCTTGGCACCGCGAGTAGGTAGAAGCGTGTAGTTAGTAATGTATTTAAATTATTCGTAGCAAGACATAATAGGCTTACAGAACCTTAAAAGCAGTTTTGGGTTTTTTTAGTTATGTGACTTGTGGTTAAACACTTTTGTGCAGTGTTTCAGGCGATTACTTTTTTTTTAATGAAAATTTTTTTCCAAGGTTTGCTTTGTAAAGGGCTTAATGGAAAATTTCTGAAGAAAGTTTAACTTTTGTGATTTACTGGTTTGGAAATATTTAATATAGGTTAATAGTTTGTAACGTGGTAACAAAGCTGTTTGTACTACCCCTTGTGTGCAATAAGAATAGTTCCGATGTACAAAACTCCCACTGTAAGAAGTTACTACTGAAAATACCTGGAAAAAATTCAGATTAAGTTCTGAAAATATCTGCATATCAAACTTTCTACTGTACTTTAAGTGGTATATTTTCACATATGAAAATGTGTAATGCCCTTTTATTTCACAGCAGCTGCTGTAGAATTGAAAACTGCTGTCATCCTTACTTTGGAGGTTGGAGGAATTGAGACAGAGAGAAACTAATAATAGAAAGGCTGACTAGAAGTTTTATCTGAGAAACATTTGAATATAGGTGTTTCCAGTCCCAGGCAAGTCTCCAAACTTAAATAGTTCTTCCCTTCTTACCATGTACCTTTGTTAAATAATTTTCTGATTTTATCATATCTTTTTTGCCTGAGGCTTTTCTGAAGAAGGTGAGGGGAAAAGAAAAAGGAGGACTCAAGAAGAATTCGAAGAATTTGGTGTTACAGTTTACATAACTGAGACTTGGTCATGTTTTAAGTACAACCCTTCTTATAATATAAACCCAAAGTTTGTTACCCTTCCCCTGCTCTTCTGTGAATAGTTTGACATAATCTAGTTTTTATCAGCGGTACAGATGAAAAAACTGTTTGAAAATTCCTGAACTTACTTCAGATGTGCAGCTAAATGAACTTAAGACTTTAAAGACAAATAATTCTTTAATTTTGCCAGGTTTAATATATTGATGTGAAAAATATGCTGTCTACTTTTCAAAATGGAATAAAATTAGAGTAGAGGAAGGTACTTGGATCTTGCATTTAAAATACAAGCTTTCAAAGCCTTTGGGGATAATTGCACCAACTAGGTAAAGCAGGCCCTGCTTTGGAGATAATTTGGTTGAATTGTGTAAAGTCCTTCTAAAAATGCTGTTACAAAATTACTAGTTGACTGGTCTGTCGTGTAAAGCAAGGCCCCAAGGAAAGCTCAGTTCCACTGTGTGATGCCTTCCTTTAGACTGAGCAAGAGTGCTACAGAATCCCACTACCTCTCTCACTAGCATTCTGAAGTTTACAATTGCTATAGTTGTGAGTTTTTACAACTTTTTAAGTTGTAAGTTTTCTTGACTTGCTGCTGGTAGGCCAAACCAAGTATGAACCTGTCCTGGTGCATGTTCCAAATGGATGTCAGAATGCTGGGAATGGTGGAAGGAGAGTGGGGCACAGTAAATTAGACTCTTTTTGAGGCAGTTCCTGAAGCAGCACCCAGCTGGAAATTCCTTAGGAGATTAGTGTGGTTACTGAGTGTCACTGCTGTTCTGTAATGTAGCTGTTTAAAGGATTTTGGAAAACTTGATGTGAAATCAGAAGATAAAAGAGATGGTGAGAGAAGAAAGAGAAATGCCTAAGTGTTCTGGAGGCACAGGTATAATTTATGTCGAGAACAGTATAGTAGATGATGTACCTTCTCTTCTTAACACCCTGATTAATTCATGTGTTTCCTGTGCCTGTTCTTTATTACCATCACACTCTTGTATTATTGCTGCCCTGTTGTCTCTAAGCCCTTTTAAGACCTGGGATGATTCATTGTGTTCTCTTCAATTATTTTGGAAATATGAGCAGCATACATGACGGTATATAAATAAACTTAATAATATGGAAGATGGTTAGTTAAAGCATGTAATTTCAGAGGAGCTGCTTGACCAAGATTGGTATCTTTCTACCAGTTAGCCTATGACTACGTGACTACTGTGCATTGTGTCTAAATACAGAATAAATTATGCAGTATAAAAGTTCTATATTTTTTGTTTAATAGGTAGTTATTACAGTGAATCAGTTGTCTTTAAATTGTAAAAACTCAGGGCTGCTTATTTTCTGAGCATTTATTACTGTCTTAATTTAGGTATATAATTAAAAATTGTTGGTGTATAGTGTTTCAAGGTTTTCAGACTTTGACAGATACGGAACTAGGGCTATAGTTAGGTGTATAGTAGAAGTGTTGAAGTATTTTCCTTTCCATGTTGCATTCAAAGTCAAGAACAAGTAGGAAGCAACAGAGACTTTGTCCTGTTGCCCAGGAAAATGCAGTTTTACTGAATATGGGGAGATTCTTGTGTTTTTTCATCTCTGTACGATGATGTTTACATATATGTTTGTTTAAATTCCATTCTGTCAAAGGGCAGAAGAAAGAATTCAGGAGAATTAATGCTATCATTGAGAAGATACCAACAACAGCAAAAACATTAAATGTTTGTTTGGGTCATGGTATATTTCTAAAACCTAAATTCCTAAATACAGTTCGTTTCCTACTGCTAGACCTTGTTTATCATCATCATAGTTTCAAGTTCTGTCTTCAGTGTGAAGAAGTTCCCATTTCCTGTTCTTTGATGGTTAGATGTGTCTGAACTTGGATGGAAAAGTTTTACCTGACAATTTTTAGCTGTTTCTTTGTTACTTTTAGTTATGCATCTTTTATTCCTAGACATGCCTTCACCTTCAAATGTTCTGAAGAACACTTTTTTCAACTTTGTAACATTTCTTTATGAGATTTAAATGTTAATCATAAATATTGTATGCAAAACTGGTCAGAAAATAATAAATTATAATAAATTATTTTATTATGTCCTCACGTTGATGGCGCAATCAAGTTTTTCTCAAGTAACACATGATAAACCATTTTGTGCCAAATTCATAGCAGATTATATATTGTCTGGATGTACTTACAGGTGTTTTAGAAGCATTGGCTAGGATTTTATCATGCCTGGTACTAAGGCATTACAAATGCAGGATGGGATTCTCCTGTCATTATTTTGTGATATTTTATAATTTTTGAAGTACAAACATAAAGGTGATGACCAAACTGGTCCCTGAACTGTATGCATTCACTTACTGCGTGTGCTTTCTTTTAACCTTTGTATTTCTCCCTTCAGAATTCTCCTTTGCGTGTCTTTTCCAAAACAACTGCCTGAGGAAGCCTCAGTATTAGGGTACAGAAGACTGGTGCCACTCTGCTGTGGATTCTAAAGAATGCTCAGTTTGTTAAACATGGTACCAAGAGAGCAGAGGGTGGGGGTGCCTGCTTGGAAACAAGGTCTGTCCAGCACCTGCCACCTGTAGTGTGTTGGAACATCCTTAGTCAGGGTCATTTTTCATGAGTCATTCCCAGCTGGCAAAGGGCTGTGTAGAAATGTGATCCATGTTTTTCTACACGCAATTCCACAACTACCACGAGCGGGTAGGATGTGAGGAGTAATCACTGCAGCAGCCATTGTTTCTTTGGAATGCGTCATCTTCTGGAAGATAGATTATTCAAGTATAGGTGCAAACTACATGTTTTTAGCATACACCTCTCTGGGCTTTTCTTTTTCCCTCTTAAGGTGAATAAGTGCATCTTATTACCTGCTTTATCCTTGAAATATTCATAGTTGAGTGGAAAAGATTTAATTTGGAAATAAAAGAAAAACAATGGGAAGACATTCAATAGTATGATTTAAATATGCAAATTGACCCAAGTTCAAATTGCTATGCTTTGATTCAGATTCAAATGATATGAAGTAGCAATGTGATCATAGTAAAAACTGGTTTATCCATTTACAAAGTACTTGAAGATTTACTTTAAGATAAGAGAAGCCAATTTCCTTATGTATTGCTGTATATAATGAAATCACAGTCTTTGAATGTTTCTGTGACTCTTCCACAGTTTTGAATTAAATCATTTAGTCACAATGCCTTTTTTCTTCCCTCTCCCTTAGGATGTGAGTTGTCTGTAATTCTGCACTATATCCCACCTTCACTTATTCTGGTGTTTATGAACAGCTTACATGACTGGTATAACCCAGTGTATTTTCTGATAGAAAACATTCCTGTTTTCTTGCTTTTAGACATGAAGGCAAAGCTTAAACCTTAAAACACTAACCCTTTATGTGGTCTCTTAACTGCAAATTAGATTTCAAAAAAACCCCTTTTTCTTTAATATTTTTAACTCACAAGAACATAGTTTAAATTAATTCTGAATTCCACTGCATCCATGGACCTCAGCTGAATTTTAAGAATAAACCAAATGCTGTGATCAGCAATGGTTCTATGCTTGTGCACATGTCTGTGTTACTTTGAGCTACCACATTTCTGAGGGAGTGGCCTGTATGACATGTAGTTGGCAGTGATGAATGAACAAGTCTTGACTGAGGTTTTGAGTAAGATTGCTTATAAACTCAGGAAGTGTTCTGTAGGAGTGGCAGACAGCAATGACGCACTAAAAAGCCTTTCTTGACACAGAAAAACACGTTTCACAAGTGATGGCTATATTTTTCACTAAGAAAGCCTACTGTTAGTGTGCAAACCTTGTTTGTTTTCTGTGGGTTTTTTCCCCCCTCCCACTTGCTTAATGAAAGGGATAACGCAGTGTGCATCTAACCCAGTCTTTTGCTGATTTTGCAGTTTACCCCTAGAAAGAATGTCTGTTAAGAGCACTGTGACCCAGAATGAGTAATGACTGACACAGCCAGAGTGCTGAGAAGACTGTCACCTGTTCATTGTGTGTTTTGTTTGTTTTTTGTTTGGTTGGGGTTTTTTTTGCCATGCCCCTTCGTCCTGCTTCTCTAGTATGCTAGACATTGAATAAGGGGAGGCATGAAAACATGAATGTCTGAAGATTTTTGAGAATGAGCTTAAGAGAATTGACAGGTATTTCATTATTTCTGAACTCAAAACTCAGTCCCTTGAATCTAGATGTGTGTGTTGAAAACATCAGAGTATTTTGCCTGGAATTTTGTCTAGAAACTGTTGTGTGCTGCTTGGTTGAGTATATTGGAGTGAGCCAAGTGAAGTTCCTTGTTTGCTGTGGTCCGAACCCACATTTCAACTTTTTTTCATTCATGTTGATGTGATGGTCCTGATTTAAGCACCTTCTTGTGGCTGCGTTTGATTTGTTTATGTGGCAATAAGTTTTTCCATGTTTTGGGAGAAACACATAAAGGTGAAGGCCTTTGATAAACACCTTTATGTTTTGTCAGTGAAATAAGTGGCTCATGCTACCTGTTAATAGGGTAAATGCTACAAAAGTAGGTGTGGGAAAGGACTTTACTTAGTACATTTGTTAACCTTGTTGAACTGTCAAAAGATGGTGGGATAGACCTTCTACATATTTTTATGGGATGGGTTTTGGTGACTAAATGGCAGATGAGGGCATTGTGTTTATAGGAACAGGACTGTGCTGCTTGTACTGAAGCTCTCTATTTGATTTCTTCCATTGGAAACTTCTCCCTTCGGGGAAAAGGGAGAAGGGTCAGACTAAAGAGTTGGTTTGCTGTGTGATTAAACAATACTGTGAGTAACGCCAAGCTGAATAGTGATAGTCATATTTGGACTGATAGAAATTCTTGAATTCTACTAGAACACATGTCACTGCATTTGGTTTTGTTTTTAGAAGCTTAGGGAATGTTCTGAATAACTCCTTTTTATTTAAGAAAGCTTTGCATCTTTCTGGCCATCTCAGTTACCGTGTTCAGCTGTGTGTGGTTTTGACTGCCTTAAGATTGAAATAGGGCAGTGGAATTGCTCGATACTTCTATGGTGATTACTGTTGAGGGGTATAATTGGCAGAGTTGGTATTCATGGAACAGAAACTTCTCAGACTTTCACCAAACCCAGAGATTTACAGAGGGAAGGTGGGATCACTGCTCTTCACTTTTGTTTGGTGGTTTTTTTTCTCCTTCAGGAGTCTGTTTTTTCAGATATATAACTCTGGTGCCTCAAGATAAAAAAATGCACACATATAACTAAAGTATTTATTCATTGCTTTTTTTGCCAGATCTGTGAAGAGATATGCTGGAAAATCAAATTTCCAGTCATGCAACTGTCAGAAGAAGAATTAGGAGGCTTAGAAGTGATTTTAAGGTCTAGGGTTGTTAATATATGGTATGTAATATGTGCTGAAATATATACTCCAAAGAAATGCTTTCAGTGATACAGATTTGGAAGTACTTATATATATATAAATCCATTAGCTATCTGTGCGGTTGGGCAGCTTTATTATATAAAAAAGACCTAATAAAACAATTACTTCAGTTGCTGCTCCCAGCATACATGTTCATAAATATCCACTATGTAGAACTATTTCTCAAAATTTTCATTACAGCATTGTCATTTAAATTTGATCTAAATGTGGTTGGTAAGTTTTGTAGCTTATCTTTGAGCAGTATCGAAATAGATGGCAACTTAAGTGCAATCTTTATAAATGCGGCAAGCTTTCTTTCATGTTTTGACATATAGATCAGTGGCATTGCCACTAGAAAAATGAGAAGTAAAAGCAGTTTTGGAAAACAAAGAATAAAACCCATGCTTTCTTTCCTTTGTTGTTCTGTGTCTGTTTGGTATTTCTTTTTCCGTGGATAAATGCATAGGTGAGTAATTGTATTGAGATCCCTTAGCAGATCTTGTATGTTAGGAAGGCCCAATAACTACTACTATCCAATGGTAGATACTTGATACAGTGATACATGTGCATATGTATAATATACATATAATACATCTCAGAGTTCATCTCTGCTGCTGGATCTTTATAAAGATGTTTTCTGACTGCTGCACTTAGCTATCATGCCTTAACTATAGTAAATGCAATTATTATAAGCTGAAATTTGTTTTTAAATAGTTGAAATGCTCAATAATAGCCAGATTCCTGAAAGTCCTCAGTGTAAAGTTTGAAGGCTACATTTCTTTTGAATCATGCTAAAAACCTCTGAGAAGATAAAATCACTAAATGAGCATAAGTCATGTCAAATACTTAAACACCTGTAAAGGGGAGGAAACGGCTTGTTTGACTAGTCCACAATTTATCAATAGACGTGACAATAGATAGTGACTATAACAAGTAAGACAGGGAAAAAATAATAAAATTGAACTAGCGGCAAATGGGTTGTAGCCATCAATGTGAAGAGGTCAGGAAAATTTTGCTGATTTTAAATATGTCCCGTCTACAATTGTACTTCTGTAAAACAGTGAGGAAAATGAAGTGTAGGATAAACTCCATTAACAATGGTATTAGTGTCTATATTTTATGTGTTTAATGTCTGTTTATATCTCAGTATCTCTATGTATCAATGAGAGAAACAAGTACATTATAATTATTATATGAGAGATTACTTACATAAGACTATATTAGCATAATAATAAAAGTCTTTCGTACCTGTGTTTACAGGGAGCACTTGCTTGTCCATAAATTAAAGCATGCATTTTCAGTTCCACTCTTTTTTTGAGATGAGTTTAAAGCAGACCAGTGTTGAAATCAGTAATGAAAATGAGGCAAAATCCTCAATTTGGCAGAGTTAAGTCTGAGAAGGTGTCCAGGAACTATAAGAGAAAAGAAGAGTGAGGGTGGAGGAAATTCTTTCATAGTCTAAGAGCAAGAGGCCTTAAATTCTGAAAAACAATAGTTCTGAAATTGATACAAGGAAAATATATTTAACAGTATGTAAACATAATATCTAGAATTTTCTTCTTAGTAGATCCTGAAGTTTAAAAGCTTGTTGGGACTTAAAACCTTAAGAATTATATGAATGCCCTTCTTTCATAAGTCAGCTACTTACTTGAGAATTACAAATAGCCTCTGTAGTCTTCTGCGCTAGATTTAGTTGCACGTTCTTTGAAATGGCTTGTGCTATTCACTGTCAAGTATCTGGATGAGGCCCTCAATGACAGGGAAATTTAATTAGTCTGTAATCAACATTGCTGGACTTTGGCTTCATGCAAAAGTATTTTTATACACAGAATACTTAATTTTCGGAGAAATCATAAGACATTTAAAATATTATTTGGGGTAGTTCATAGATGGTTATGGATTATATCTTTGACTACAGGCAAAAGAAAATTGAAAATATTCAGTAAATTTCTAATTATGGTCTTGGTTGTGCTTATTGAGCAGCTGCTCTAATCATATGTCTGTATCAGATTAGGTGTAGAAATAATCATTTATGTGCTGTTTGAAGATGTTAATATGCAAGGTCTTGTGTTCCTACAGAAAACTGTTTTGTACCAATCTCTGAGATCATTGCTGTAGAAGAAACTGAACTTAACAAGAAACAACGTAACATTGGCAGATGGCAAAAAATGACAAAGCTACATGCTTTCATAGGTAAGGCAATTAACAATGCTTGTGCTAATTACTTTTGCTTAAGGTACTTCAGGGCAGACTCAAAATGAATCCTCAGATTTAGTTTTTATTTAACTGAAATTATATGTTTAAAAAAAAACGACAAAACAACCCTCCCCGAAAACCCTCCAAAACCCACCAAAATAAACCCAAGCAAAAGCCCCACAAAAACAAACAAAAGGAACCTCACTTAAAATCTTGACATTTGCACTTAAATATCCTTATTTAGGAAAATAGATCACTTCATTTATGAACATGTGCCATGTGTAGTTATTTAATGAAGTTCAAACTAATGTCTGGTGTTTCTGCTGCTGAATTACTCTACAGCAGGACACTTGCTTTCTACTACTTGACTAGAAAACCAAGAGAGGCTGAAAAAAGGAGTCCTAAATGTTTGAGTTTTTTTAAATTACCCCTAACCATCAGAATGTGTGCATGAGAAGGTTCTTTGTATTCATGACTGCATTTTTAAAACAAAGTGCCTGAAATAAATATCTGTGTAGGGAAAAAGAGTGGTGACTTCTGTCCTGCAAAGTTGAGGCAAATGTGATAGCTCCCATGCCAAAATTATAAATTGTGGAGTATTTTCCTCACATTTAGTCCTTCAGTAAGAGTGACTGAAGATACTGTAGATAAGTATACTTGTCTCACCGGCCTAGTTCTTAAAGCACAAGAAAACCCTAAATTTTTTTTTCTCAAATTTCAACTTTATGAAATTAAATTCATTCTGTTGGTTACATGAGGTCTTATATCAGTCTGGCTTATCTTCTTAAGCTTGTGGCATTTTATATTATGTAGATATGGCAGACTTTAAGACAGGTAAAATATTATATAAGCTCAGTGAACTTTCCTACAAGTATGTCTATAATAAGTTTTTGAAAAATTGCTAGTATTCTGTTTAAAAAGAATTCAATGTTTGTGTATCTGCTATAAGGTAATGACCTCAGCAGGTATTTTCATTTATGTTTTCATTTGGACTTTTTACGAATGTCCTGTTCACATTCTGAATGCTTCTGTCATTTGCATAAACGTGCAGTGGAGGTTAATTGCCATTTTCCAAAGGTTGATAATTTGGTGATCTTTCTGAAATGCATTTGTCATTTCATAGAACTGTCTCATTATGCCTCTTCATTTTTTTCCCTTTTCTTTATTTAAATATTTATTTAGTGTATTATGTGAAGAAAGCCCGAAATCACCGCTGGCGGTGCAGTGATGTGACTTTTTGGTGTGTTGATGAGCACTTATGTAATCAGTGGATACAAGCGCTGAAAGAATTACTTGAAATGCAGAGTAAGTTTGAATAAACTGTGAACATTTGCACCATCATTTTTGCAGGCTTGTACATCAATCAATCAATCAATCAAATTTTGATATTACTCCTTTTTTGAACTCTTAAGAGCAACTTATGTTCAAAAATGGAGGGAGTTGAGAGTTGGAAGTGGCTCCTTATCACTACTTCTGTATTTTGCATATTCACTAGGTTGTACTGAGTGTTTGATAGGACTATAAGTGTCATAATTTTTGCCCAGATATAAATTATTTTCACAGAATAAGAACACATTACAAGCTTAGCAGAGTCTTTAAATGACTAATTTTGGAGGAAGTAAAGGGCAGGTGTAAACTCAGGAATTTGAGATACTTTATAGAGATTTGAGGACAAGGATTGTAGCAGTTGTAAGATCTATAGGTGGCTTTTTGTGTGTTTCACCTTTCCAGACCCTCTCTCATCAACAAAATGTGCCTTATGTAGTAAGAGCTTCATTAATAATTTCTGAGACTCTTGGACATCTACTTCTTGAATGTTAAAAGTAGTTTTGCAGGAATTATTCCTGAAAGAAATACCTTGTCAGTGAGTGGCAAGAGCAGAGAAACTTCATGATAGAAGAGAGGTCAAGGATGACCATACCACAGGCAGTGCCCTCACTTCCCACAGTGCAGTCCCACTGCATCTGCATCTGAGCAGGGTGGGCAGAAGAGGGATGGGGATAAAAGCAGATCTGATTTACAGCCCTGGTGATTGAGTCCATCCAGGGAGGCCAGAACAGCTGGAGCTGGAGTCAGGACTGGAGATGAGCGACCTACAGCATAGATCTGTAGTCCATCTGTGATGCAGAGTTGGAGAAGGGATTGTATGCAAGTACACCTACAATGTGACTCAAGCAAGTACTTCAGGCTCACAGAGTAAAAATGGTTCTTTAACAAAACCCATTCTGAACAAGCAATGGGAATATGCTTCTTCATGTTTTTGTTCTGTGTATGTAACACAAGGTCTTTTTCAAAAAATGAGGTTTGTGCATCCATTCAGTACGGGAGAATGGGGCCTGAGCAGTCCACTCTGTTTGAGTGCAATTGTTACTTTACTTGGTAACAAACTATTTTAGAAAGGGTGAATAGTTCTTTTGAGCGTGTGGCAGATTTAAACGATTCGAACAGTCAGTGTTGGGGGGATTTGTTCTATAAGTGTGCTGATCTAATAACTCTGATATTCTTTCCTTTTAAAATTATAATTTAGAATGCCATCTGAGGAAGTATGATTGTTAGAAGACTTTCTCTGTTCCATGAAAAAAAAGGAAGATTCTCTAGGTGCAGCAAGCATTACTGTTTTCCATAACTGTTAATACAGAGGTCTGATAATTGTTTTCATAGCCACTACCAGTGTAAATCCATAACTATTTGGACAAAGTTAAGATAATAATATCAAAGGTGTTTTGGGGGGTAGTGGGCAAGGGGTTACTCTGTAGGTAACCCCATGCTGTGCAGCATGTAATTTTGTGAGGTGCTCTTATGGTGACTTGATCACAGAAAGGAACATTTTAACTGTGTTCTTAAAGCAAGAAGATATTTTAAATAAATCAAGGTAAAAATGTTTCTATGTATACTTTGCTTACAAGTGCCTTTGCTATTGCTGTCCTTCTAGCCTTATATCCTGTGACACCAATGTACTTAGTATTGCTAATGTAGTGGGGAGGTACTCAAAGAATGACATTTGTGAGATATGGAGTCAGAAGAAATTATTCTGAATTTCACTTGCCATCTTACTAACAATTTGTTTAATACTGTCAGTATAATAGAGAGATGAAGCAGGCTTTTATAGCTGTTTGCTAAAGAATTGTAAGAGTTAATAAAGAGTTCTAAGTCTCTTATGCTGTGATCAGTTCGATGTTAATAGGTTTGGTTTTGTATGTCTTGTTGAATTTTTGTTTTGTGTACAAAAGGAGTAGTATAGTATAATACCTTTCCTTACTGCAGAGTCTAGACCAAAGCAGTTGCTTGTGTACATTAATCCCTATGGAGGAAAAAGACAAGGGAAGAGGATTTATGAACAGAAAGTTGCTCCTCTCTTCAATCTGGCTTCGATATCCACTGATGTTGTTGGTGAGTAATGAATATTTTAGTTTCTTAATAAACACAGTATGAACCCTTTAAAACATCCTCCAGTAGCTAAAGTTCTTTCTGTTAGCTTTTCTTATTAAGGAAATGAAACAAAGTGGTAGAGAATGTTTTCTAATTAAAGTGTGGGTAGCCAAATAAATGGCAACCTTATATCAACTTTCTGCTTACTAAACTAAAAGTTCTGGTGCTTCTGAGCTATTTGACCTCTTAATTTAAAAAACACTGCCTTTCTTCTCCTTTTCAGTTTTACCGTTAAAGACCAGTTGTTAATTTGCACATTTTTAGTATTTTTTCTGTATGTACTGCAGTGTGTATCTCTTTCAATTTTTTCCCTGTCAAAATCCTTTGAAACACATCTTAAGGACAGGCTGTTTTATATTCACATTGTTAACAGAACTATGGTTATTATTTAATTATTTTTTACAATTGTATATTCTAAATTATTTTACAATAGTATTTTTAATAATAAATTTTAATTTGTTTATTTGTCCACAGTAACTGAACATGCTAACCATGCTAAGGACAATTTATTTGAAGTTAATATTTATAAATATGATGGGTAAGTAACTTCACTTGCCTTTTTTATTTCTTTTCAATCTGATATATTATGTAATTTGCCTGTTCTTGTCTCTAATTTAAAATGGTCGCCTTCATTGCTGATAGATTTATTCCATCAACTGAAAGTCCTGGGGCATGTTCCTTTCTATAGGAGCTCCTGATTTACAAGTATCAAAAGAAGACTATGCTGTTGCAGTAAACATGTTCAACACAAAATATTCAAGTGTAGTATAACAATGTTGGCATGAGATTTGTGTTCAAAAGATGAATGTAAGATTAATTCTGCTTAGTTGAGCATTCTTTGAAAGCTCAGAAGCTATCCTGAAATGTTTCGTGATCTTGACATACACATGAGTTCAGAACACCGCACCAGTGGCATTCAACCTGTGTATAAAAAACGTGGACTGTTAGAAATATTTCGGGTAGCTCCTCTTGCGGTGTGTGGCTGTTCAACAATGGCTGCATCACTTGGCTTTATTTGCATTTGTTCTGTTGTGGAGTTAATTTTTAAAAGGACTTGACTGAATGGTGATATTGCATTGCATTATTAAATCTGCTGTAAAAGCAGAATATTTTAATAAATGAGCTAGTCATTTCAGTTTTCAGTTCATAACATCAAATAAGTTGTATGTGTGGAAAATCATGAAAATGTATGCAGAGCCTGTGTAACTAAACTCTCATAACTACAGTACTTGAAAATAGTCTCTTATACCTGTTGACAGGTACTTTTAAACTGGTAAGTTACAAAAATAAAACACATTCTGTCTTTTCAGAGTAGTTTTGCTAGGGGAGCAGATCTATATACATTATATATATCTAATAAGGGCATGATGTTGAGTTCCCAGACTTTACCTACTTTAAAATAAATTGACTTTAAATAAGCACTTTTGTCCATACTGGGATTTTTCTTAATTTTTCAGAGGTGCAAGGAAGGTGGACGTTGATGCTTTAAAAGCCTACTTAGTTAAGGTTTTTCCTTTTCATTTGACTTGTGATTTAGCATAAGTGTGCTGATGGTTACTGAAATTCCAATACAGAGCAGAAGGGGGGAGGAATGAGCCCATATCTACTCCTTGCAAATTGTTTCTTAAAACAATTGGTAGTGAACCAATTGTAGTAGTATCTGAAGGGGTTTGGGCAGATTCAAGGGTTTGTATTGTAGAATTTTAAAATTTATTTTCTTTGATAGGGTTTTTTTGTTTTCTTTCTCTAGCATGCCAAGATAAACTAATAGGTCAAAGAACTGCATCTTTTTAGAATCTTATGATTCTTTTATTCTAAGGCTGAGCCTGAATGGCAGTTTATTCCCAGGCTTGGCCTGTCATTCCAAGCCTGATTTTTGTCTGTCATGTGCAAGTTTTTTTCTGTGGTCAACAGTGATGTTAGGAAGGAGATCTTATACTAAAACTACTTGTTAAATAACAGTTCACATGGTCATCTGGAAGATGTAAAAAACCAGTTGAACCACTTAAATGTGTGTGTTTCTTCAAGTTTAGATGACTTTTCTCACATGCAGGAAAAGGTTCTTTGTATTCCTACATCTAATTGTTGTTCAACTGTCCTCTTAGATGGGTTCTGATAAGTGGCATTCCCTTTGTTCAGTGAGGAATTTCTTCATTTAATCTCCAGATTCCCTATTTGGCAAAGCCATAGATGGAATTTTACACCTAAATACGGGGTTCTTAATGATAATCACTGCTTTTCAAATGTTTTTACTTGTGGCAGCTTATTTAAACCTCTCGTGTTTCCCGTTCTTCCTAGTTTGCCTTATAAGAATTTCTTATGGTGAGTGTACTAACCTAATAGCTCTGTGACAGAACTGCTGCTCTTTAAGCACAGTTACTTAAAATATTCATTTGGTTACAATATAGCAGGGGTTTGTACATCATTGTGCAGAACAATTAGAGGATACTGTAATACTGTGCAAGTGATAGCCATGTCTAGAATGAGTCACAGGTATCACTGTGGTTCTTTATCCATATGCCAGTTGCACAAGCCTTTGTAGAACTGTTTCTGGTTGGGGTTTTTTCCTGTTTTTTGAATTAGTTCACAGAATGGCTGAGATTAGAAGGGACCATAGTTATTTTAAAACTGATTTGTCTTGTGGACTAGTTCTCCTGAAGTCCTCTAGCATATATCATGTTACCATATCTCTAAAAAGTGAAATGCTAGTCTACTAGTAAAATAAAAACAAAAACTAAGAATCACTCTGAGATCTCTCTTTCAAACTTTTTTCACTAAGAGCCTGCACACATCAGCTCGCACGTGTGTGACTTGTGCGTTGGTCATCTGATGTTTGCAATGAATTTGGTCATGCTGTTATTGCATATGTGAAATTCTTTATCAGTATTCACCCTTGATAGATACAGACGTTCATATAATTGTCACCTCTGAGCCTGGATATACTATTTGTTCTAGAAGGTCATCACAGGGCTGAAGCACCTCTGCTATGAAGACAAGTTGAGAGGGCTGGGGTTGTTCAGGCTGGAGAAGAGAAGGCTTTGGGGAGACCTCAGAGCACTTTCCAGTACCTGTATAGGGCTTACAAGAAGGCTGGAGAGGTACATTTCATGGGGCCATATAGTGATAGGACAAAGGATACTGGTTTTAAACTGAAGGAGGGTAGGTTTAGATTAGGCATGAGGAAGAAATTGTTTACTATGAGGGTGGTGAGACACTGGAACAGGTTGCTCAGGGAAGCTGTGGATGCTCCATTCCTGAAAGTGTTCAGGAGCAGGTTGGATGGGGCTTTGAGCAAACCATATACTATGCTCCATTCCTGGAAGTGTTCAGGAGCAGGTTGGATGGGGCTTTGAGCAAACCATATACTGAGAGAATATTGACCTTGAGCTGACCTGGACATTTTTGTCCACTTAACCTCTACTTCGAGTCTCCAGAGGAAGATAAGACAATCTAAAGGTAAGGAATAATGTAGCTAAGCTATTGGAAGAGAAAAAGTTATAAAAATGGAAAACAAATAACCTTCTCTCCCAGTCTCCTAGGTCTTGGCTTGGAGTTAGCATATGTTTTTAAGATTGTCCTCTCCTTTCTTGAAAACAAATGACAGATTTTTTTCAAGTTTTCCTTCTGGTGAACATACAATAATAACTGAATTTCAATCATCTATACTTAAAAATTTGATAAATTAACTTGTCCTATGAAATAAATGCTCATTCTGCAATATCTGTTGCTGACAATGTGAAAAAGAGTATTAGTTTATGAGCTGGAAATCATTGCTGTAGATAACAGTAAACATTTCTAAACTTCTATACCAGGGACTGCATATATAACTGGGTTTCTCATGTGTTCCTTAAAAGTGTACTTGAATTAGTTTTCCAGTTAAAGAATGTATATGCTTTTAGAGTTCAGCGTGTGCATTTGATTATGGTTCATAAAATGTATAGTGCTGTAAAATAGTCTTTTACTTCCTAGTATTTGCTTGGCTGTGGACTCTCTGCTGAGCTTTAACATATTGAGGATCTGTATATCTGCTGCACCAGCTCTGACTCAAATTAAATTAGCAAAACGAAGTGTTGCATCTGGTAACATTTAGAACTCTGTTTCATTATGAATGGTTATGTAGATATACATGACTTCTGTCTGTTTGATGGGCTCTCAGCATGTTCAAAAGAGCATGCAGGCATGCACTTCTGTTTTTTGACTTTCTTATAAGGTATATCCCTATTAAATTGTGTAAAATACACTTTTGCCCAAAGTGGCAAATATTAACTTTCCTTTTCAGTAAAGGTACCCTATTTCTATTTTGTGTACTTAGAAAGCTGTATGTACAGTCCTGTTCAGTGTTTTATTTGTATAGTGAATTTTCACTGATACTCGTCTGTCTGCACACAGCAGTAGAGGATAAAGGTTTTTGTAGGTTGCATTCCCACATTTTTTCCTAACGTTACAGATATGTCTAAGTGTATTTGCAGTTGTGTAGCTTGAATTTTTTTTTCTGCTTTTTGTTAATTGCCAGTTGACTGTGGGCTACTATATTCTGTAAAAGTGGAGGAGGAGAATAAAACAACTAGTTTTGATGTGCCCAGTGCATGCCCTAAGTAGAACACTTGCTGTGTTGTTTATTGACTGTTAGTGCGCATTCTAATTTGTGTTTCCTGGCAGTGTTGTTTGTGTTGGTGGGGACGGCATGTTCAGTGAAGTGATGCATGGTCTCATTGGAAGAATTCAGAAGGACTCTGGCATAGACCAAAATAATCCCAAAGCATCGTTAGTCCAGTGCAATATAAGGATTGGCATAATTCCTGCTGGTAAGAAAGGGTTAACTTTCAGTTTAATTTTTTTCATTTCATTCTTGAAATTTTTTCTTATTCATAACTTCTTGAATTTAGGCCTAAGTGTAAGATCTGAGCAATGATATTCCATAAAGGCACCTAACTAAAGCTATTTGTATCCAGATACAATTACTGATCACATGCAATTTTATTTAGGAAGAGTATTTTGTCAAGGAACTCAAATCCTAATGTGTAACTTCAAAATTTACTTACTGCTTCTTTTCTTGTGGCTTGCTGTGTGTCAATATAGATAAGATGTTGACAGTAATGTTCTTCTGAACACAATAATGAGTGGAATTTACCGAACAGAAATTTACCTGATAAATATTTTTCCTGTTTCAAATGCTCTCCAAATTTAGTTAGAATTGTAGTGAGATCCTCCCATTGGTCTGGCTAACTCCAAACAAATGCTAGGATTTCTTCTCTTTTTTTATCTCCATTTACTATCGAGCAAGCATGGGGCAACTACAGCTGAGGAACAGTTCTTTTTCCAGATCAAGTTGCAGTTTCTGCCCCTTTTTAGAGGTGCTATACTTTCACAGTTCTCAATGTCAGCCACTTTTTCAGGCAGTCCTGATTATTGCCATTTGAGAGAACTCAGCTTTCAAATTGAGGTCTTTAGTGATTTTATTATTGTTATTTCTATTGACAGTGAAGGTGCTCTTCGGATTAGTCTTGCTGTTTTAAATCTAGTGTCCCAGGTGGTAACCTCACCTTGCCCATTTGGTCCTCAAAGGTTCCTTCAAAAGGGGAACTTCCACGATGACTCTCTTCTGGAGCTCAATTAAGTGTTGCAACTCTTTAACAACTCTTTAACTGTATTTTTGAGATCTCCATAGAGAGACAAATGGACAGTTCTGTCTTTTCTGTGCTGTTCTCTTTTTCTTGTCTGATGATTGAGCTTTCAAGTAAGAACTGGGATATGAGATAAACATCATGAGCTTCTGATGAGAATTAAAATAAAGGCTTCTGAGAAAATTTACCACAGGTTGTAAAAATATACCAAATGAAGTAGTATGGTTATACCCTCAGGCTTTAGGTGACTAATTTTATACCCCTTACATCTTTGTGAAGACTGTATCCAAACCGAAATGATCTGAGTTGTTGCTTGGAAGAAGCTTAACCTTTTCTGCTTGCAGTACAGTAAATGTTTAAATATCTAAAAGTTGCAATGTGAATATCCCCATTTAGTTTTTTACTCTCCTTGTTAACTAGCACAGTAAGGGTTCTATATAACAGAATTACTGTATATAAGTATATTCTGATTTTATTTGTTAAAACTTTATATTAAAGGCAGTTTGTGTAACAAAATTCACAATAATAGAATCTGAAGTGTTCTTCTCTTCCTTTTCCTTATTTGGGCAAATTTCTTGATCTGAAGGGTTTTTGCTAACATGATTAGTTTCAGAAGATTTTGTCTACTGATAATACTTGACCATAAGAAGATACAATTGAAAAAACACATCCTCAATATTAATAGCTATTTTTCTGTCCTTAGAAAAGACTAACCTTGCTTTTTCAACAATTTCTTAATACATTTTTCTATTTGCACTCAAAAAGTATGATCTTCACCGATATTTTAATTTTGCTAGCATGTATCAAGTCACTTTCTTCTCTTACATATTTTAATGTTTTGTTGTATTTTGTCCATTGTATCCTTTTGTTATTTGAATACATACTGTATGTTCTATTCCTTGAACTAACATGAGATACAGTGTTGTAATCAGTACTATAATTCAAATATTTTCTCCAAGTCATTATTCAGATCTCTCAAAAATTATTTATGATGGTGTATAAGGAAGCTGGCCTTAGAGTTCTATTAAGCTGTTTTTTGGAAGAGGATAATATATATCTTGACTTTCATGTATATGTTTAAAATGATCCATTACTATATATATGGGAAAGTGTTTATTTACTGAAAAAGGTAGTCAAATCACTGAACAAATCTTAACTATTTCTAGTCATTACAGAGACCTGAAACTGAGTATGAAATAACCAAGCCCACTGTGAAGGCAGCCAGAGTTAGTTTTTTGTTTTGGTGTCGTTTTTTTCCAGCCCTTGGTAAAGTTGTTCTCTGTTCATCTTTGCTTTGATATAAAGGAGTTCTAGCCATCTATTGACCACAACAGTTCCCTTAGGTCCATCACAAGTACAAGAAGTCTGTTCCAAAAATAACTGAATTCTTAAAAAGACTTCTTTTTTTTAAACTAAACTGACAGTCCTGAAATACAGCAAGCCAAAAGTAATAAGGAAATATAAATCATCCATCTAGAAAAACTTCATCCATTATGTTCTTTCCAGTTCTTTATAACCAACCTTTATTTAAAAATCCTAAGAGCTCATTAATAGATATTGAAAACAAATGCTATCTATAGTTTAGAGATTAAGATCTAAAGCTCTGTGTGTCTACTGATACATGGAGATAGTTTACTCAGTGGTGACAGGAGCCTGGGGTAAGGTGACACTGGATCAGTGGTTTTGCCTTTTTTTGTCATTTAGTTCCTGATGTCAAGCTGTGTTAAGAGAAACATGGCAGGTTGTGGTTTGTGGTTGTGATTAAACAATTTCTGTATTCAAACAGACACTCAATTCAGCAGACCTAATCTGTGCTCACTGGCTGTCAATTTAACTGTACAAAGGTTTGAAATTGCAAATTAAAGAGGTTTAATACTAGAACACTTTTATCTATGTGACTGGGTTTGAGTTATTAGCTTTATTTCGCATCAGGATTTAATTGTACAGGTTCTTTTTTTTTAAATGTTGAATGCTGCTTGTATATCATCATTCTAACTTCCTGGAGCAAGTCTCTGCTTGGCTCCATTTTTTTCTTGAACAGTTGTGTGTGTTTCCAGTGTGTCCTCTGGTTGAGAAATACCATGATTTCTTAGGCTTTATGAAACATTTTTATGAAATCACTTGTGTTTTTGTTGACATGAATAAAAGGCTTCTTCTCAAATGGCAGTTTTAACTTCTGAATAATTTCTCCTAGTTGCAGCCATTCTTCAAATCTGCCAGTGTAAATTGACTGCCATTGTAAACAGATTTGCTGTTAAGAGTACTTAGAGGTTGTAGCACACCTATAAAAACATCTTTTTAGTTATTTTTTTCCTCCCAGCCTTAAAAACTAATTATTTCTTTCTAGCATTAAAAGCACATTCAGCCATGGAGTCTCACTGCATTTAGAGTAGTAATACGTCTCCACAGAACTTAAAAACATAGAATCATTTCTGTTACAGCACGTGACACTGAGGTTTCATCCACATGTTTTGGTATTACAATTACACCCTCTGGAGTAAGCCAAAGTAATTCATTGTTCTTACTAAATATGGCATAGAATGGGAAAACAAAGTTGTCAATTGCTGCCATAGGACTCTTTAGTTAAAAAGAACCTACTTGATTAAATACTCTTTGATCCTCGCAGGTAGTCAAAAAAAAATCCGACTTGACTCTGTGCTGCTTCATAATACTGTTGCATTCATTCCAAAAACAAAGTCTGCAACCTACACTGGAGATAGGGGAAAAATTCTTCCAAACACTAGGGAAGATTGAATAAAGTATGGACATGAGTTACTAACTACAGTCATTATAGACTTCTAGTGAATCCAGATTACTTTCATTTTAGTGGTGGTCAACTCTGTAATGTCTAGGATTGAAGCATGCAGTATGATTATAATCAGCATGTTGATGGGTAGCAGTGTAAGTTAAGAATGCTAAAGATGGCACAAGCTTCCTGTGTGAAGGTAGTGTAGAAAAATGTTGGAGGATTCACTAACAAAAAACAGATTCAAGTCAAATCATGAATCATGACTGGACTTATATACTGTTAGCAGCTAGAGTCCAAAAATTCTCTTGAAAAAATGTGTTATAGCATAGCAGTAAAAGCTATATTTTTTAATTACTCCAAGTGGTTTGACCACAGCCTTCTCAGTTACAACATTTGTAATATTTAATGATCTTTGCTGTTTAGCTAACATCTCATTTCATAGTTCAGTGTATCCACTTTGAATTGTAATGTTTTATGTTTTTCCTTCAGCATTTTAAATCCATTATACTTCTTGAAATGACAGTCTTAGAGCTGAATACTGCATTTAATATAGTGGGCCTGCTATGAAGACGACTAAGTCAAAACCTACTGCTGTGATACTAATTTCACCTCTTAAATTTGCCATTATTGGATGAATGCATTTTTGTTGTACTGTGTTACTGAACTTATGCTGAAGTGATTATCTACCAAGCAATCCCAGACCAAAATCCTTCTGAACTCTTTCTTTTAAAGCAGATGTTAAACTTGGTTTCTCAGTCTCTGGATGCAGAAAGGAAGGTGTATAAAACTTTAAATGTAAGCCCAGGCTGTTCATCTGTCCCTATAACTGTAGCTTTCCCCCTTAGTTTTAAATGTGCCAGATCCTTGTCATTTAAAAATCACTTCCCAGAAGAGTCGGTTTCTAGATATTTTCAAAATACTAAATGCTGTTTGAGCCATAGGTATGCAGTTATTCTGTCATTAGGACTACTCACCTGACATTTTGTCTATGAGATGACTGCATAGATTATGACTTCACAAAAATACTGCAGAGATATGGGACCTCCATTGAAGTTGCTATTCTACCTGTTTTCACTACAGAATCTTGTTTTCATGCTAATTTGTCTGAGAATTCTGTGTGTGCTGTGGGACTGCCTGCTGCTATCAAGACTATCTCACATGAAGCAATGCTCATGAGCTCTAAAAGTATTTGTATTTCTTTATCAAATTCACTGTTTTCCATAGGATCGGCATCTAGCTGACTTGCTTCTGTCACCTGCTTAGTTTAGTACTTCCAGTTTTTTCTAATTTGTTTCATTTTCCATAAATAAAACCATACAAATAAATATTTATAGCCCACACTATGTATGTGTTTTGGTTTAAGAAAACTGAGTTGTAAGTTAGTAGACTAATCATATTTCAGATTATTAATTCTAGCATTTTGACTTTATTTTGTTGGTCCACAGAATCAACGGCATGAACTCTTCCATACAACCAGGAAATCTTCTGGTTTTGCTTAACACAGATTGGTGGTTCTATGACATTTAAAACTTGTGAATTGGTGTCTGAGCACCTGTCCGCATGACTTGTGTACTCTCAAATATCCAGCAATATTCACATGTAAAGGGAAAATCTGGTGATTTAGCTGTACCACCTTCTGTGTGGTGCAGTCTATCATTTTGCTTTCCTTAATGTTGCCTTAGCAGAAGTGTTTTATGGCAGTACATGCTCTTTAATAATTTAAATACATATCTTGATCATTCCTCCGTGTGATTAATAGAAAGGAAGGATTTCCTTTATAATTATTAAATTACTAAATGTGTTTGTATAAAGTATTACATTTTTCATATTTGGGGAGGGAAAGAACATAGAAGAACTTGCCTGTGTAACACCTATGTGACTGTAAGATGTATGTATGGTGAGGCTTCCTGAAGGAAGATTTGGGAAGGGCTCTCCCCACGTGGGTGTGCCCTTTGAGCCTGCACAGTGGATTTTTTAGGTGAGGCACAGTATGTGCATAACTGGCCCCACCCTTTAACTCCTAAGAATCATCTGCCATGGCCAGGCAAGCTTGGACGGTGACAGCGAAGTCCTCAGGACTAGAACCTAAAGCCCCTGGTATTGCCAGGAGGTTTCCCATCCAAGTGCTAACCAGGGCTGACCCTCCTTGGCTTTCAAGATCTGACAGGATCAGATGTCAGGGAGGCATTTAACTGCCTATGACTGTAAGATATCTCCTAGTAAAAAACAGACATTGGGGAAAATAAGTAAAGTATGGTAAAGATTTGAAATAATTATACGTTAACAAAAACAAGTTGATGTGCCCTCTACATACTTCACAGAATGACAGAGTATGGTGAGGTGAGAGGGACTCACAAGGATCATCGAGTTGAACTCTTGGACCTTTATAGGACCATCCCCAAGAGTCACACTATTGGCCTGAGAGTATCATCCAAATGCTTCTTGAACTCTGTCAGGCTTGGTCAGGCTTCATGCCTTCAGTAAGATTTTAATATCAAAATATCTGGGATGAGAGCTTTCTTTAGCTGGGAGAATTCAGATACTCAGTTGTCTGTGTGTGGGGGTAAGGAGCCACCATCATTAAAATGTACTAGCCCTACACAAGACAATTATTGTACTGCAGTAGCAATTGGAAGCCAAGCAGAGTAATCTGCAGCACTTGAACACTGGAGGTTGGTGACATTTTAGGTCATGGAGTCGATCTCCTTAGGATGCGTTTCGGTTAGGGTTAGAGTAAGGGTTAGGGTATTTCGTGTCTGCAAGTGACATGGATATCTAAAGTCATGTTATAGCCAGGACCTATCTGGTCAGTATGGTCAGTAGAGCCTGTTGATCTTCTATTGCATCTGCCAGTCACATGCAGATGTCTTGCTTCCCAAGACCCTCCCAGTGGCACCTGTGTGTGAATACCTTGAATCAAGTTCAAGCTGCCATTAGCTCTTCCTGACAAGATGTCCTTGGCCAGAACGGAAGCTTTGACCTACTGTCTGCAGCGTTACATGCACACATGTAGCTATGTCTAAGTGTCTTCATCTGAAACTTAATCATTCCTTTACATACTGATTTTCTTCTTTACCAGCATATCAATGCAAAACTTGCTGAGTTTCTATAGGGAGATCTCTATTTTTTTTTAAAGTGAATTAGGGCCCACTTAGCAAACAGTCCAACTCTCCAACTTCTCATTTGCATGTAGTTCTGTGCAACCCATAAAAACCTTTTACATTTTCCTCCACTCAGGCTGTTACCATAAAAAAATCCCCAAAGAAAATCTGGCAGGGTATGTATATAATTTTTTTGTTGCTTTAACCAGAGTGTATAACAGCCACTACCTGACGTTAGTCGAGAGTCATGCTCTATGGAAGCTTCATGCCCAAACTGGGTGTTTTGGCAATCCTAAGCAATTAAACAATTAAACTATTATTCAAGCTGTATTTGCGTTCTGTTTTTCATATTAGGGCTTATACTGATGAAATAACACAGATTTTAGTGGGGTTTGTACATGCATCTCTTCTGAGTGCTGTTTCAGCAGTTGTAGATACCACATCTATTGAAGCCCCCCCCCAAATGATCTAGAATTCTTGTTTGGTTAAGTAGTATTCAAAAATACTCAAACCCTTAGTCATCATGAACATTTTTGTGACCTTCAAAATAGTCCATTAGGTTCATAGTATGTGTAGTGTTATATTCTCTTGGGAGATATGTAAGGAATTCTGTGACTGGTTTTGTTGTTCCATACTACCAGCTCCACAAGGGAAAAAAATACATTTACTGTTTGTGGTTAATACTCCACTGTCCTGTCTGAGAAAGAGCGATGATTTGACACTTGGTAAAAACTGTTGATGTCTTCCCCAGTCTCCCATTTTAGAATCTCAAAATTAATTTCAGATTTCAGTTTTAATTTTAGCCCTTCCTTACTAGTTAATGAATAAAAATGAAAGTAAGTTCTATGTAATTGCCAAAGAGATTAATCAGCTTTTAATTGACTGCCGAAGATCATAGGGAGATAAGCCTCTCGTGTTGAAATGTAGTTTGCATGAATACCCTCTTCTCCCACCTGTTGTGTAATACTACTTGGAAGCTCTGTTTGCATCAAGACAAATATTGTTAAGTAATTCTAGGCGCAGAAGGCACAAAGATCTGGAAGAAATGAGAAAGGCTGAATTAAGTGTTAGGCTTGTACATTCAGCAGTAAAAGTTCAGGTCAGATCTCTCAGTGGCTAATTTTTTGTTTTTCTTTTCAAAAGTAGTGAGAATTTTATTTCCGTAAATTCAAATTCATGGGTGTAGGAGGTAAAATGAAACTGAAAACTTGGCAGGGAAGTATAGCTTCAGTTTCTGAACTCTACTTAATATTTTTTACTATAAAAATTTAAATGTGACATAAGGTCATCATCTGTGTACCTTGTCTACTATGATACTGACAGAAATTGGAGTCCTATTTCCTGTGCAATGGCATATGCCTGTAATGGTACTCTTGCACCATCTTGAACCTCAGCCTCGTAGCAAGAGATCTGTTTAGTCACACTGTTTCTTTTGTTCTGCCATTCTGTTATATTTAAATTCTCTTTAATTGGCTCCTGGGGCTGCTGCTTCTTCACTGTGGCAGATTTCTGCATAGCATTTACTTGGTAGAAGCTTCTATTGTGCTGTTCACAGATAGGGGAAGTGTTATCCATTTTCTGAGAACTGAATTGGAGGGAAAAGGATTTTCTTTGCTTCTGTTCTTAACTGCATATGCCCTGACTGGTTTTGAAGTGAATAAGAAGCAAAAGTGGATTTTAAATAGTGATTGCTCATTCCTCCCTTTTCAATTTCTATTTCATTTTGTTTAGGCCTCAGAAATTAAGTACTCTGTATTTGACCTGCTCTTCAGCTAGTGTATCTGAGAACATGTATGTAGGCAAACTAAGTTTTTCTTTTCAGATATCTAGCTTTGACTTTGAAGGAATTCAATTTCATGTAAGTGATGGGAGAAACTATAAACTAAATTTGGAGTTAGGTGCTGCAACAAATACTTCTGTAGTTCTGGACCTGAATTCCAAGTCCCTGCTGCAGAGTAGAAAATAGTTCCCTGCTTTAGGTTCTTGTTTTTTATAGGGATTAGGGAGAATTATCCATTTCTAAACAGCACATAGGTGAAACCTAAAGCTTCCCCCCTTTCTTCTTGTAGGTATTTTGCATCAAGACTGTAAAGGTATATCTCTATCCATTTTGCTTCCCTGTCCAGAAACTAATTCCTGAAAGCAAGTATTTACTAATTTTCAAATAATAGAACTGAGCAGAAGCTTCTGATTTAAGACTGAAGGAGGAGAGGATGTTGACATCCTGGAATTTAGATCAGTACCACAAAAAACAGGAGACCAATCAACTTCTCTTCTTTTCATGAGATCTCAATAAGGAAGAAATCATGAGCAAAGGAGAGTCAGTATATGCCTGCCTTAATTGATATAAAAGCTATAATAGAATCCTGAAATTTTCCATGTAAATTAACTTACTTCCCTTCACTAACTGCTATATATTTATTACTTACATTGTGAAAACATTTTTTGTTTCTACAGAGAGAAATAACTTGTACTCATTGGGGGGAAAATGTTACAGCTTAAATAATAAGATTTGTATCCCTGTATTTACTTTGTTGCATAAAATAGAAAGGGGAAACTAAAGGAACATAATGTTTTTGCTTGGAAGACCATGACCATAATACTTGTTTTGGAAAGATACAAATTCATCTCTAGTTTTTTGTTTTTCAGGATCAACAGATTGCATATGCTATTCAACTGTTGGCATTTCTGATCCAGTAACATCAGCTCTTCATATTATTGTTGGTGGGTGGTCACAGTTTGCTGTTGTGTTATGAAAATGATGAAAATAACCCAAAATACTAATTTAATTTATTTCTTTCTGTATGTCTGTGAAATACAGTTTGAACATAATGGCTAAGTTGAAATACGAGGGTTTTGTCTAGTATTTAAATCTCTGATACAGGGGGTTAAAAATTAATTTCTTTCTCTACAGTAGTTCATTGTTTTCAAGGGAACATAACATTCTGAAGCTTTGTCTGGTGCTCAAGTTTTCATGCATTCTGGCATTCTTTTGAAAATAGTAAAATGCATTAAGCAGCATCAGTTGTTGGACTATATCTCTCTCTATATGTATATCTGTCTTAGAGAAACCTATGAGAAGTGCATGTGGACTTGAATAGTAGTATTTTGTGTTAGTCATCCAGCTATCCTGTGCAATTCAATGTTCCCGTGCCAAGTTAGAAGTATGGCTTCTGCTTGACTAGAATTAGCGGATAATTCCCATTTTTTTCCATCTCTTAGTCATATATTTGAGTAGGAACTAGGGAGGAAAACTGCTCTTCAAAAAATGGTTTTTGTTCATGTTGTCAAAAGCAGGGATGCTGACATTGCCACTTCTCAAAGTCCCCTGGTAATGGAATCCCTGAACTGCATGGGGGCTGAAGGAGACAGCTTGACATATTCAGTGCACTGAGTTGTGATGTCCATCCTATCTGCCACATACTGAAGAAGTATAGTCACCCAGTTCTTAATACTGAATTTGAAAAACTGTACCCGGTGGTCTTCAGTTTTAATGATGCTGTGTAAATGTAAGGGAGAGAATTTCCAAATGACAATTGGTTCATTATCACTTATTAGTGAGCGTTTAACATTTGCAGTTTTAGGAGCTGATGTTGCAAAGGTTTACACATCTGCTTCTCTTCACTAACCTATGGTTGAGTCTGTTCAGCATCTGTAGAGTTTTGGCCATTGGGCTAGGACTGCCAAGAGATGTGGCGTCAGTATATCAGTATTTTAGCTGTTTTATTAAATCATGGAATCCAAGAATAGGTCAGGTTGGAAGGGACCACAGTGGGACATCTGGTCCAGCTTCCCTGCAAAAGGAAAGAACCCCAAAACCACACCAAAATACCAAACAAGCAAAGAAAGAACCTCCCCCCCAACCCCAATGGGTGGGTGCACCACTCCAAACCAGACACTATGAGGACATCAGAGAAGTGGTGTGCTCTTTGTTTATAGGGATTTTCAGGTCAAGGTAATCTCTGAGTAACCTGATCTGACATCATAGCTGAACCTACTTTGAGTGGGAGATTTGATGAGAAACCTCCTAAGGCCCCTTCCAACTTGAATTATCCTCTGATAGCATGGCACAGAAGTGTAAGTAGTGTCCAGTAGATGTACAGAAGATAACTGCATCAGTCTGCTCAGGGAAAGGGTTGTCAAGCAGTGACCTGGGGTGCCCAGGAAAGTGGTGGAGTCATCATCCGTGGAGGCATTGACAAGATGAGTAGATGTGTCAGTTAGAGACATGGTTCGGTGGTGGACTTGGCAGTGCTGAGTTAACAGTGCTGATCTTAATGGTCTTTTCCAAACTAAATGGTTCTATGACTCTATTCTCTCCTGCTGCTACAGGGTTAATGGTGTAAATTCTTCTTTTTAGCATACTGAGCCCTTTATTTTCACTTAGTGCTTAATGCTTTTTAGAGTATGAGATTAAATTAGTATTAATTTAAGAATTATTTTTTCTTTTCTGCATGTATAAGAAATATATGCATATATGATATATGTATTATGACAAATACAACATATCTTTTTATTTTTAAAGACTTTGCAATGTTAAAGTTACTATCATGTTTGCAGTTGCAAAAAGAATGTTGTAGTATAACATTGCACCTCTAATCTTCATAGGTGACTGTCAGCCTCTGGATGTCTCTTCTGTACATCACAACAACACGTTTTTGAAGTACTCTGTGTCATTGCTGGGTTACGGTTTTTATGGAGATATATTAAAAGATAGTGAAAAGAAGCGGTGGATGGGTCCAATGAGATATGACTACTCAGGTAACTTGTGTAACTGTTGCATTTTCTCAGCATGTAAATATATTGGTGCGGTTGATTTATTCTCTCCAAACCAATCTTCTGTCAAGCTTTTAAATATCAGAAACAGACCAAACATGATTTTAAACTCCTTGTAGTACCAAGTACATTGGATCACATCATATAAATCTCTGTAACTTTGGGGTTAACTTTGACAGTGGTCTCAATAAAGTTGTGTTGAATATGTGCCACATAGTGATAACTGCCTAAAAAGTAGGAACTTTGCTGTCCTAATCATTTGGAATTTCTTTTTAGTCACTTAGAGGGAGATAGGCACTCCTCTGTCTTAGACATTCAGCTGATGGAATGAATTGTTAATATTGCCCTTTGTCTAGTAGTGATTACAGAGAAAGATAAGTGATTTAGCCTTGTTAGCTAATACTAGGATAAATCCTATGCTAGTAGAAATTATTTTTTGCCTTCTTTGATTTATCTTGTTTTCAGGAAAGAAGATGCATAAGGAGAATATCAGTCCAAGCCAATTTTAAGATTCAGCAGTAATGTATAAGTAAATTTTTTAGTTGTTTTTCAAAGATGTCAAATGAAGTAATGGGACTTTCGGCAAATGTTAAAAAGCTGGTGTGCTGGTGTGGTAATTCCTTGTTCTTTACAGTCTAAGATATCATAAGACACAGAGCTCTGAGCTTGAGAATGGCAGGTATTCCTTAGAGAAGGAAAGAGAGGAACAATCAAGGAATGTATGCAGAGATGTTTGAAATACAGACTTATAATGACTTAATGCCTTTTTTATGTAGGCTTCAAGACTTTTCTTTCTCATCATTATTATGAAGGAACAATTGCTTATCAACCAGCAAAACACACACTGGGATCTCCACGAGATAAAGATAGCTGCAGAACAGGGTAAGCTAATGTTTACCTCTGGATATTTGGCATGAATTGTTTTTAAAGGTCTGTCCATAAACAGAGGTCACAGAAGTGTTGTTTGTCGTATCAGAATACTTGCTGCGAAAGAAACAAGCTTGTAAAAAAAATAATGTTACATTAAAAAGCATACCTCATTTTATCAGGTCATTAAACTATAATAAAATTTTGTTGGTTGGTTCTCCTTCTCCCTCAATTTTAAGTGAAGCAAAGTATAACAGCACAGGACCCAGTTACAAGATGCTGAGCGTACTATGCTGTGTTACTGTTAAGAAATTAAAACTTTGGATGTCTTATAGCTTCTACAAATGGAGATAATAATTCAAAAATTCTCAAGTGTTCATATTGTAATTGGATCTAGCAATTTTGGCAATTGTTTTAGTACCATGATAACAACTGGCATGGCTTGTCCTGAGGATAAGTCCTCCGAGGAATCAACCTCTTTAACCTATTTTTTTCTATACTACTATAGTGCTGTGTAAATTCTGTGTGATCCTCTTCACTTGTTTCTTCAGTCAGGGGGCCTACCTTAATCTCCCCATGCTCCTTCCTTTCTCTTTGCTTTCACCTGCTTGAAGTTATGCACTAGTATTTATTCTTCTTTATATATGAATTTAGCTATCAGAGATAAAGTAGTTGTCACAGCAGCAAACAGCACAGCAGGATATAGAAGAGCCAGAAACTTTTTCCAGAGATGACATGGAACCTGATGAGACTGCTGTGCTAGTGCTGTGATATGCTACAGATCACAGTCTCTCGTATTAGCTGGAGCGACTGTTCTGATCCATCAGATGCAGGGGAAGCTCCAAGTAGAGAAAGCTGTCATCCAGGTCTCAGTAACAGAATAAAGAGTGCCTGGTGCCTCACAGGGGATTTTATACATCCTGATAACTGCTGAAGGGAAATAGGGTTGGGCACAAGCAATTTAGGAGAATCCTGGAGTGTGGTAATGACATTGTTCATGCAAGTGATGGACAGGCTGGCTATGACAACTGGTCTTCTGCTCTTCTTACAGAAAATAAAAAGTGGAGATGTGATGATTGAGGGCAGTTTTGGCAGTGGTGACTGTGAGATTATAGAGTTTTAAATCCTAAAAGAAGTAAGGAAGACAAAAAGCAGAATTGCAACCCTGAACTTTAGCAGAGCAGATTCAGTTTGTTTTGGAATCTTGGTGAGATTCCATGGAATATTGCCCTGGAAGACAAAGAGGCATAGGAGAGTTAGTTGGTACCTCCTCAAAGCACAAGAATAATCCATTCTGATATGCAGAAACTTGAATAAGCATGACAGAAAAGCAACATGGATGAGCAACAGAGTAGTAAAGAGTAGGTGAAAGTGGGTTACTTTGGAAGAGTACAGAAGACATTGCTTAAACATGCAGAAATGAAACTGAGAAAGCCAAAGCTCAGGTGGAGCTGATCAGTGAGAGATGTGAAGAGTGTTGCTTCTTATGGAGGGATTATTTAAGTATAACAGCTAAAGGAACTGTGGGCCTGCTGCTTGGTGATAGGAGCAACCTAGTAATAAGATACATGGAAAAGGCTGCAGAATCACTCCTTTACCTCATTTTACACTGATGTAGTCTGCCCCCAGGCTTACAGGTCCCCAAGCCTATGGATGAAGGGAAAGCAGTGGATTTTACATACCTTGACTTTAGCAAGACCTTTGATCCTGTTTCCTGTAGCATTCATAAAGTCAAACTGATGAGGTGTGGACTAGGTAAGTGGGTGGGTGAGAAACTGGCTAGACTATTAGAAAGGTAGTGAATACCAATTCCTGCTGAAAGCCAGTTACTAATTGTGTCCCTTGGGGGTCAATACTGGGGCTAATACTGTGTAATATCTTTATTAATGGCTGGGACAGTTTCACAAAGTGCACTCTCAGCAGTTTTATGGATGATACCGGTTGGGAGGAGTGGTTTTTATTGAAAGGCAAGGCAGCTATTCAGAAGGACCATGGTGGGCTGAAGAAATGGCTGATAGAAACCTCCTGAAGTTCAGGAGAGGTCAATGTCCTGTACCTGGGGTACCATGGAAGTAGTCCCATGTAAGAGTGTTGACTGGGCACTGACTTGCTGGAAGGCAGATCTGCCAAAAAGAACTTTCGGATCCTAGTGGGCATCAGCTGTACCTGAGTTAGCAGCATGTCCTTGCAGCAAGGAAAGCCAACCTTATACTGAGTTTTCTAAGCAAAAGAGAAGTCAACAAATGAAGAGTGATTCTTCCCCTGCACTCAGCACTGTGAGATGGACTGTCTCTAATATGTCAGTGTCTTTCACTGTTACAGCAGTCAAATATTGGAACAAGGTGCCCAGAGGTCTCTGGACAATATCCATGCAGGTCCTCAAAACTTGACTAAGACACTGAACATACTGATCTTTTAAGAACAACTTTGAATAGAGGTTTGGATCACATCAGAGGTCCCTTATAACCTATGTGGTCTTACGGCTTTCTTCTGCTGTTATCTCTGACATCCAGTAATCTTCAGCACTGTACTTAAGAGCTTGCACTGCCTCTAGGGCTATGATGATTCATGCCACATCAGGGTTGTCAGTGCTGTACTGCATCTTGTGATGGGGGAAGATCTTGTAATGACTGGGTAAAACAAAAAAGTTGAAATGAATAAGAGTGTGTTCAGGAACTGAATGGTATTTTTGTTTTCAGATGTTACATTTGCAAGAAAAGTGAACAACAGCTGGCAGAACAGCACAAGGAATGTGGATTAAAATATGAAGGTAATTTGTCATAAAAAGTGAAATGCTGTAGTATAATATAAATTATTCTTTTTCAGGATGTATCAGTTCAAGTGTGTGTGTATTTTGGTTTTTAAAACATTTTGAGTTACTAGATAATTCATTATTTCTTTAAGGAAAATATGTGTAAATGTCATCATCCCCCTGTACTTGGCACACCTCAAATCTGGTGCTCAGTTTTGGTCCCTTCACTACAAGAAAGAGATTGAGATGCTGTAGCCTGTCCAGAGAAGGGTAACAGAGATGTTCAAGGGTCTGGAGCACAAGTCTGCTGAGGAGCAGCTGAGGGAGCTGGGGGTGTTTATCCTGGAGAAAAAGAGGCCCAGGGGAAACATACCACTCTCTACAGCTATGTGACAGGAGGTTGTAGCCAGTGGGGATCAGGCTCCTCTTCCAGGTTACAAGCGATAGGACAAGAGGAAATGGCCTGAAGCTGCACCAAGTAAGGTTTAGATTGGATATTAGGAAGGGTTTCTTCACAGAAAGAATTGTCAAGCATTGGAAAAGACAGCCCAGAGAAGCAGTGGAATCACCATTCCTGGAAGTGTTCAGAAGTGGATGTGGTGCTTGGGGATATAGTTTAGTGGTGAACACAGTGCTGAGTTGACAATTGGGCTTGATGATCTCAGAGGTCTTTTCCAACCTAAATGATTCTATGACACTAGGATTGTAAGTATGCAAAAAACATGTAAGGTGTCTCCTCCACCCAAAAATTCTGATAAAATTATACTAATTACTTGTATATTTCAATGTGTTTGGTTTCTTTTCTTTAGGAAAAGTATATTCTCTTCTTGTGAGAAGGACTGAACTGATAAACTGTGAGGTGGTATAGAAGGAAAGCAGTTCATTAAGATAACTTTTAGAATAAATCAAATCAAAAATTTGTGATTGTTAGTGCAAAAGTCACCCTATGTAAATCTGCTTATTCAATATAATTGAGTAGTGACTTGGGCAACTAATTACTCATCTAGTGGACTTCAGTATTTGTGTGCAATATTCCCACCAATACTCAGTGTAAATGATAAATGAGATTTCTGTCTTCTTTCTCTGGTTATGCTATCCTTACTGCTTTTTTGCACTCAGTCCAACCCCTGTACACACATCCTTGTTTTGGGGGGCAAGGGGTTTAATGGGCATGATTTTGCCTTCCTTTTGTTAAAACAATTGTTAATATATTGAATTCTGTGCAGTCGTCCTCCCAGTTGTATCTTTTTATGTCTGGCTATTGTGTTGTAATGGGAAGAGCTGATTTTGATACACTTGTGACCTTGGTTGAGTTTCACCTCCAGCCTTGGTTCATCATCTTGGATAAACTTCTCTTAAACAACAGGCAGGCTTCCTGTGGATATCTGTTTCTGCTTTTCCTCTCTTTTTACTTCTTGTAGAGCCCAGAGTGTAAAACCATAATTTTCTTGACACAAACATTTGGTCCTTAGGACTTAGATTATCTTATAATTACTGTTATTTTGCACTGCATCTGTGCCAGGTTCTAGACATTTGTTAGCAAAAAAAGAGTATCATCACAGTACGGAGATTGATTGGTAACATAAAGACGATATAGACATCTGTCCCAACTTGAATTCTTGTTACACATGTTCATATATAGTGCTTTCATCCCAGCCACTGCTATCAGACTTTTGATATAGTCAAGAGATGGCCAAATTTATGTATTTCTTGAGTTGTTTTAATCTATGCCCAGATTCAGCTAATGAAATTGCTTTACATAATATAAGTAATTGGTATAAATAATAATAGAAATATGATTGTTGTTTTTTGGTAGGAAAAAAATCTGTCTTTTTGAGAAAACTGTGGTTAAAAATTGCCAGCCTTTTTTCTTTTCTTTCTGGGCTTTTTGTTTGTTTTTTTTAATGTTTAGATGTGTTGTTTTGATTGGTTGGTTGGTTTTTAAATCTGTCCTTTTGTTACCTTTCATCCATCAAAGGAGCTACTAGAAAGCTGTAAGTTAGTGAGCAATCAAGACTGCTTTAGCCAATATTACACATGACATTAGGCAGCTGATTATGTAGGATATTGTTTACTTAAATCCATTTTAGTGCTGGTAGCTGACTTTCTTTGCAGTACAGTCTCTTCTTCATGCAGTATTGGTAAGCAAACAATACAATCAGCTACTCTTGATTTGCAACAGAAAGGATTCTAAATGTCCGCCTCAGATAAGCGTTTTACTGAGCAGGTATATTGGCTGACTCTTTCATTGTGCCTATTTGGTTTGTGTACAGTTCAGATGAGTTTAGAAGGATGCTTGGTTGGCTTCACTGAACATATTTCTTTGCATGATGCAGAAGTCTATGTGCATGTGGTGAGTAAACACTGAGTGTTAGTACTTTATGCTGATTTCAGTAACTTGGAGTATATGTACACGATAGGCAGTTGCAATGAGTCCCATTTGTCTGCTCCCTGCTTATGGTTGCACTCTTGTAGGAAAGGTATTTTGAGCCAATAATTGGTGCTGTTACAGTGATGTGCCCTGCAGAACGGTTATGAAAACAGTTGGTCATTGAAAATACGATAAATACCCTGACTTTGTTCTTACTTTAACAGTGTAGGGTTTTTTGGGTAACATGCTGAAACTTGTACTGAACAGTATTTTTCCAGCAGGTGAAAACCATCTATTACAATAGCATATATAAGCATTCTGCCTTAAGTAATTGTTTATTTACTACAGTGAGCATACTTCAAAAGTTAATACATATCCAGACATACTTATGACTAAACTACTAAGGCTTCTTAGATAAACAACAAATGGATTTATCTGTAAAGAGTGTGTGTTTTCATTCTGTTGTTTGTGTATCAGAATATGCCTATTGTTTCCAGTTCCAGTAGTTTCTTATATTCTGTTCAGTTACCTTCATCTCAGAGCAGGGTCTTGTGATTTACCTGCAGCCTGAAAAAGGCATTCTGTAGTGTAACATTTAAGTTTTTCTCATCTCTCTTAAGATATGTATTTTGAATCTGATTGAAATTACTTCTTTCAGTAATGTCCAGTTTGAAAGCAACATAAAAAGATCAGCAGTAAAGCAAGCAGTACTAAAAGCCATTGTGGCAAATGATGTGAAAATGTTGAATTTAAAAGCTGCATTTTTCTTGCTATTTATGACTTGTTTCTCAGGAAATAGAGAGGGTAGTCCAGATGGAAAAAAGAAAAAGTTTTTTTTTCTTTAAATCTTTTGTCACAATATAATCTTACTTTCTTTTCCCTGGAATTCTGTTTGTCTTGGCTCTGTTGCTAAAGACTGAATGATAAGAAGTTTCAATGAATAAAAATTCCAGGAAGTAAGAGAAGTTCAAAGAGCAAAGAACAACTACAAAATACTTCGCCAACAATTTCTTTTTTTTTCATGACATATAAAGCTTGGAACAGGTCAATTCAAAATGACTGTGTCATAGACTTTAGGTTCAAAATAACCTAAACAATTTTAATAATATTTCTGTAAAGTAAATGTGAAGTTCCTAAAACTGAGACAGTAAAGAATATCAGAATTTCAGGGCATGGGATATATAGCATAAACATTATTTATAGTCCCATCAAAAAACACCTTGAAAATCACTGTAAATGGGGAACTGAATAATCTTAGATTTCCAAGTCCATACCAGTTAATATGTCTCAAAACCTCTACCTTGCTTTTTTCTTCCTTCCTTAATTTTTCCTCTAATGGCACTTCACTCCTGAACTCCAGTCTTAGAAAAACATGCATTTCCATAGTCTATTATGCAATCATTATTTCTGTGGAGCTGTAAATTTGGTAGGAGAAGAGGAGTGTTATGGCTGCTTTATGGCTTTTCTTATTGTGGTGAGGAAGACAATTGTGTGTAATCTAAAAATGCAAAGGCATTTATTATCTATTTTTATCCATATTCAAGAAAATACAGTTTAGACAAGAACTCTGTACAGCGCCTGCCAGTGTTTCTTTGTTCCAGAAAATTCCTCTGCTTCTTGGTAGTACTGATGTCAGCACACATTTAAGCTCAGTCTAAATCTAATCTCCAACAGAGTGGTCTCACAGTGTTGAAAACAGACTTTGTAGTTTTTGAGAAATCTCTGTATATTACACCCAGGAACATTCAATTCTGTTAATAGTTGTAATCTTTAGACATTTGGGGCTGGGGTGGAAACTGACTCCTGCTGCCTGCTGGTCTCTTCTTGTTTTGTCTTTTTTAAAATATAACTTGTACTGTTGAGGCAGAAGAAGACTATTGATTTAGAAACCAAATACTAACCCACAGTCTTTGCATCATTGTTTATTTAAGATTAACATGTTGAAGAGCAACAATAGAATTTTTAAAAGTTAATCCACCTCAATTTAGACATTACAAGAGCTGTAACTTGTCTCTGTCTTCTCCCTTCCTATACCTTTGTGGGTTTACCCAAATGGAACTGATCCTGAATGTTACACGTGTATGTCAGAACTGGCAAGCAGTTTTGGTAGATAATCAGTCTTTGAAGGAAGGGAGAAAGCAACTCTCCCTGTTAGTATGTGAAAAATACATATTTTTTTAAACCTAGTTTATTGACAGTATGCGAATATGCCTAGTAAAACTTTGAAGTTCTCAAGAATTACTGCTTTTTAGTCTTCTTGTGAGTAGATCAAATGACAACCTACCTCCATGTGTTTATTGATGTGTTTTAGAAGGTGAAGAAGAATGGAAGGTTATTAAAGGGAAGTTTCTAGCCATCAATGCAGTAAATATGAGCTGTGCCTGTCCACGAAGTCCAAAAGGTCTTTCACCAGCAGCTCATTTGGCAGATGGTTCAGCAGACCTCATTCTAGTTCGTAAATGCTCCAGATTTGATTTTCTACGGTATCTTGTCAGACATACAAACCAAGATGACCAGGTGTGTATTCCCTTTGACAATGAATTCTACTGAGTCCACCTAAGTTGTAAATATTGATATTCTTGTATGACAAAAATAGTATCTACAAAGCAGGTTTGTTTGTTTGTTTGTTTGTTTTTTAAAGATTATACATTTTGGGTGACATAATCTTAGCATGTGTATCATAAAATAAAAAAAGCAGCCCAAAACTACTTACCTAAGTCAAGTCTTTGGCTGTAGCATTCGAACAGACTTCCACTTTCGCAAACTGAATTTGGTTTTATAACATTTTCCATTTTGTGCTGTTTGGACAATATTTAAAGTGATTTTATCACAACTGTGCTCCCATGTAGTTGTCATGAAAAACTACTCACAGCATGACATAGCTGAGGTAGATGTGGTAAAGAATAATAAATCACTTTTGTAAACTGTATAAAAATGTGATTTAGAAGAAAGTACCAGAACTGCAGTTTGATTGTAAACTGCAGGCTTTTAGCAGAATTTTATTACATATATGTGACCAGGATAGGAGCTTTATACATTCAGCTTCAAAATTATTTCTTGCATGTATTGCAGCTGTCAGAAGGGAAGATTCATCACTGCTTTGGATTGTAATATCTGTTGAAACCAGAACTACGGCTGTGAATGCACACACTTAACATTTGTCACAACCTGGTATCATTAGCATGTTCTGGAAATGAACTGAACAATGGACTAACGTCATATCTAGTGCATAAAACCAATAACAAATCTCACATATTTATGATGCTATTCTTCCTCCTCTGTAGAAGAATTAGTATAGATTATTTTTCCTTTATTTCCTCATTACCAGTCCCTGGGACATTGTGTATGTGTTTATATTCCTCCTTCCTGCTCTTCTCAGTCTCCTGTTCTTCCCTTCACTCCTCACTCACTGTTCACTTGATATTTTTGATCATTTGAAGCTGTCCCTGGCTGCCTTTCAAATTGCCTTTAACATTTATCAAGGGACTACATTCTACTTAGGCTGAGCAAGCACAGGGACTCTGAAGCCATGGACACCTGCTTTTGCACCTGAGCTGTCTGGGCTAGCACACTGCTTCAGGAGCCTCATATCCATGAGCCACTGCTTCCAAGCATGGACTTTGGTGTCTTCATAGTTTGTTTATGGTTAAAAGCTGAGGGAATTTAAGGCCTAGGAGGTCCCTCCAACTCTGCTTTTTCTGATTGTCACTATGGCCATTCCCTTTCCAGCTCTTCTGATTTCTCTCTTGGTTATGCTGGTTCTTCAGTTTAGATTAAATGCAGGGTCATACATATGTCCTTACCTAAGGTTAGTGTCTACCATAATAATGGGACACCCTTTTTGAACATTTGAGGAGATGCGCAAAGATAAAGGAAGAAAAGGGTGTCTGTACATGAATACAGACTGGTTTGGGAGTAAACTGTTTCTTTGTTCACTTTTGCTTCCTTGCCACCCCCTTCCCTTAGACACGCACAGACATACTCCATTGCCTTTGCTAAATGACCTGTCTGTATTCGTTACAGCTTGCTAAATATTTAACTCCATATTGGTTTAGTTGCTTTCAGGGCTGATGAGGGAACCCTCTAATTCGATTGTTCCTTTAATTTATGAAGCCTTTTTTAAAGTATATTTTAGTGCAAATCTGCAGCCTCTGTTATAAGAGCAATCTTTTAATTGACCTGCTTTTTCTAGCTGAATTACCTAGTTAAAGTTGTTTTTATTTTGTTTGAATTTAATAATATTGCCCTCTATTCTTATTTTCACGTACCCCCAGCTCTGTGATTTCATCACACTGCCATGGAATTCTCACCTACAGGGCATTGTTGCGAGTGCAAAGCCGGAAGACTTTTGTAAAAGCCCATGTGTCTTAAGGACTGTAGTTGAACAGGTCCTGAGGATGGTGCAGAGATACAGTCTAAACCTTTTTGACTTTGTTACCATAGTATTTTTATAGGTTATTTTAAATAGTTTTGACACTCCGTTTACTCATAATCTCACAACCTGTTATCTGGTTATCTATAAAGTGACAGTATTGCCGCTGCTTGAAGAGGACAACTGACAAGTGAGGTTCCATTTTGACCTTATTGTCTTTCACTTGTGTAATTTTTCAGTACCGAAAATCACTCTATGCCTCAGGTAAGCTTCTCTAGAAAACTGAAGTGGACAGACTTTTGAATACAAAATGCTGTATGCTGAGTTTCTTTACACATCAAATGTATTTAATTGTAATTGCAATTTTTTTTTTTGTAGTTTGACTTTCCATTTGTAGATGTTTATCGGGTGAAGAGTTTTCAGTTTATATCAAAGCTTTCAGAAGACAACGAAAGCAATGTCATGGACATAGGAAAGAAACATTTTGGCCAGTTCTGCAGAGATCATCCTGCCTGTTGCTGTAATATTGTTAATAGTACCTGGAATTGTGATGGAGAAACTCTGGATAGTTCAGCAATTGAAGTGAGGTGAGCTTCGATTTTTTTGTCTATATAGCAGAACATATTAAGCCTTTTCATTGATTTTAAAGATACTCATAAAGACATCCCAAAAAGGTGCCTCTGCATAGCAAATTTGAGTCTTCTGATAATGAACTTAGATTTTTTTGTTTCCTTTTTGAATCCATTCCAAATAATACTGCAACTATGTATGCTGTAAATGATCACTCTGAGTGAGATGGACCTTTGAAGTCATACTTACTACTTAGGAACTGGTATTGTGTGCTTGAGGCACTGAAAGTGAAGGGGGTGTTGGGAGGATTCTTTTTAAAGTAGTGGAGTGCCTCATTACTCTGAGCAATAGCTTTTCCTATCAAGCTTAAGTAAGCATCTTTGTCTTACAGAAATACTGAGTAAGTCAGTGTTTTTTGGCTCACAGCACAGGCTCTTCTCTCCAGTCTTCACATATGAAGAACAAATTTTGCAGTTATGCAAATAATCAAATTAGAAGTTTGTGATATGTGAAGAGTTTTGTTTGTTTGTTTGTTTTTTGTTTTTTTATTAGTTTTAGCTGCTTGGTTTTGTTTGTTGTTTTTAGAACAAAGGGAACCAAAACCATAACACGTGCATGCAAGTCTGTTCCATTAGAACATAATCATTTGGCAGTCCAAAAGTGATTTTTATAAACATTATAGTTGTAAAAGATTGGCTCATCTAAGTGCCCACAGAACTTTTTACGTGGACAAAAAGGGTGAATGAGGATACATGAAAGGGAGGATTGTATCAAGAATGACAGTGTGATTTCTGTAGTCTGGAGTAAGGAACTTTTTCCTACTGCTTGAAATGAATGGATTATTAGAATTATTAGAATGAAGTATGTAGTACCAATTTATTCTTACTAATTGATTTCCATATTTTTCAGGGTTCACTGTCAGTTAATGAAACTATTTGCAAGGGGAATCGAGGAAAACTGTAAAGATGAAGCTGCCTACAGCCAGAATAGCGCTGAGCAATTACTATAGACATTGTTCCTCCAGTGGGGAGAAGAAAAAAATAAAAGCTCAAGGAAATTGAGTAAATACGCATTTTAGTCAAATTGACATGTATTTTAAACTTCTAGGTTTTTTTATGACTTCAGTATAATTTTAGACATCTTACTGCATTGTGTCTTTTTTTAAAAAACATTGTATTCATTAAAATATATCTTGGAGCAAGTTAATCTAAGTTGTATTAGAAAAGAGACAATTAGCCTATATCTATGTATTCATGATGACTGATAAATTCTCTGTGCTTTTCTAGAGAGCTAATTTAGCAATTGTGCTGCAATAATATCTAAATGTTGTAAAACATTGGACTTCTGATTGGCATCAAGACAAGACATTTTCAGTGGTTGAGATGTTTTCTGCTGGGAGTGGTATGTAAGTGTATGTGGCTTAAATGCTGGACAATAGTCATTCACTTTTTTTTTTTAATCTTTCATTTCATAATTCTGACAATACCTTGCAACTTATCAATGCAATTCAAACACACATTCCTGGCTTTAAGAATTAAAATAAGAGTGTGCAAATACTTTGAAAAATAAAAGCACAATGGTATACAGGTCACACCTCATCCTATATATTCTATCTGTTAAGCCTTCCTGAATCATGCCTTTTGGGATTGTAAAGGGTTTTATGATTGTTTGGATGATACCAAATACCACACAGTGGGCTTGCAAGCAACTTGTAGGAATACTTATATAATATCAGAAAGGCCGAGGCAAAGGAAAACATAAATAACTTCTCAACACCAGCAAGTTTTATTTTTTTTTAAATATGTAACACTAATATAAGAAAAGCTTCCCTCTTCAGTACACAATTCTTTGGACATTCTACTCCATACCTTAAAACATCTTTGCAAAATCAGGTGTGGAAATGTTAAGTTTAGAAATATGATTGTATGATTGAAAGTCTTTGAAATAATGTTTATTTAACTAAACATGAAACAAAATAATTTGTTTTGTGAAGTCAAGGGAAGAAACTAGCATCTCATAAATAATGAATTCACTGTGCTGATTTGTTTTTATACAAAACATTAGACTGTCATATAGAGCTATGGAGTGATTATTTAAATTGTGTATGGTTTTGTGTATTGTACCACACACATGTTTTGAGTTTAGGCTTGGGGCTAAATTTTGCTCTTCTTGTACAGACTTATTCCTGTTTGAGGATCAGAAGTTAGTCCCTGTTCTCTTCTATCTTTTTTTAAATGGTCTTTAAAGTTTAAAGTTCTCTTTAAAACTTACTGCATCTGTGGGGTTTTTGCATCTGAACAGCTAATGATTCTGTGTTCATGTATATTTATTGGGACTTCTGCCATCCAGTTTGTATTAGTTTCATGTCTGTCATATATTTGGTCTGTGTAAGCCATAGGGATTGGTAATTTTATTACTGAAGCACTTGAAAAGTGTTATAAATGGTAGGCTACTTTTTCTATTGAAGTTATTTACATTCCAGTTTTGTGTAATAGCAAAATCATGTGCTATATCTTTGTTACAACTGTTATTCATGCTGCTCTATATGACAAAAAGCATTTGCAAGTTATATTTGCCTCAAGTACAATCATACGAGTGTTTAGAATCCTTTTTTGTTATACAGTATTTCAGGAAAATACTTGAATACTTTTCCAAAACTACTGCTCTTTACTTTCCTTATTAATGCAATGATTTGAAATGTTGATTTATCTGATGTTTTTCAGACATTTGTAACACAGGTGTTATGGTTATGTATGCTGTATTTTTAAAGCCATGTTTAATAAGTGACATAGTACTTTTAAACTAAGAACCCCTATCAAAATGAAATGATGCAGTTCTACAAATGTAAATATTTTTGAAAGTGTCATTTGTTAAAAAATTTCTACAGTTATTGTGGTCTATCCATGAATATTGTGAGAGAACCCAGACTTCAATTGCAGTAATTCCTATGCAGGATCTGATGGTGCATGCTCAGGTTACCAGCAGTGAGGAAGTTTATGAGGCATTGCAGCTATGCAGAGCATATTCTCATAACTGAGAACAGGAGTGAATACTAGCCAGCTCTTTCCATTAGTTTACTAGCAAGTCATGAGACTCTTACTTGAAAAATGGAGACTTAATCTCATAGTGAATGTATATCGAAACACTGAATATTTTAATATCTGAAACTGAGTGCTTAGTGTTTCCAAAGAAAACCATAGTGAAGGTTCTCTTGTTCTTAGAAAAAGCCACCAGAAAAGGAGGAGAAAAGATCATCCTGTAGTATGGTAAAGAGGAATGAAGTAAATAATCAAGGTGTATTGCAACATAATAAAATGAAAAAGTCTTAGGTAATAGAAAAGCTGCATAGTTGCATTAGAATTGTTCTATTTGTAGCATATTAAACTAGCAAAGCACCATATGTGAGTTGTATGACATGTCCAGTTTATTTTTAAGAAAAAAAGCTGTATAAGTAATGTCTGCTTACATTTTAATTCTAGGGCTTGGTTTTTTTTCTCTGAATGTAGTCTCAGTATGGAAATGATGTATAGGAAAACCAACTGTGATTTTTCTTTTTTCCCAATCTTGCTGGCTTCAAGATTAGAAAAGGTGTTGTTCTATGATGCTAGGGCATTTCATTGAAACAATAAAATAGCATTGTACATCAATACAGTGGTTTTCTTCTTTTCACAACTTGATTTGAAAAAGATACCTCACTTTGTTTGACAGAAGGCTGGCAGTAGAGTGCTCAGTGTAACCGATATGGGCAGACCTAATGAGGTGAAGCAATTCATAACCTTCCATTTGGATTGACTACAGTTTTGTAGCAATTTTGAGTGTGAGCAAACACTGAGAGTGAAGAAAAGTGACTAGTGAAGTGGGACTTGGGCTAAAACTACGCAACTCTACCAAGGTAAGCTAAAGATGAAAAGGGGCAGAAGAAACTTAGATATAATGCAGGTGTTTAGAGTTATTATGGAAAAATCTAAACTACAAAAAGTGAAAGGAAATTGCTGTTCTAAGAAGCATGAAACCTGTATTATGTTATAAATAGTATGTGGTAAATAGATAGTGGGTTTATAATTTTGTTGAAAAAATTACTACAGAAGTAAAAGATGTTCATTGTGGATAAATAATGGGCACGTAAGGCAAATATTTTTCAGCACTATAGAGACTCCTGTTTTTGAAGTGTATTGGTTTTACATGCCAAGGTTTTGGTAGCTGGGAGTGCTGCAATGGTGGCTTCTGGAAAAAGACAGCAGAAGCTGCCCCCATGTCAGAGTCAGTTCCCCAGCCAGCCCCAAGATGGACCTGCTGTTGGCCAAAGCTGAGCTGATGGGATGACACTGCTAGAACTTCTGTGATATCATATTTAAGAAAGGTAAAAAATGCTGCTCAGCAGCTGTGAAAGGAGAGGAGGAAAAGAAACATCCTGCAAACACCAAGGTCAGTGAAGAAGGGGCAGGAGGTGCTCCAGGCATCAGAGCAGATTCCCCTGCAGCCTGTGTTGAAGACCATGATGAGGCAGCTGTGCCCCTGCAGCCTATGGAGGTGCATGGGAAGCACAGATACACCTGCAGCCCTTGGAGGACCCCACACTGGAGCAGGTGGGTGTACCCTGAGGGAAGCTGCAGCCCATGGAGAGCCCAGACTGGAGCAAGTTTCCTGGTAGGAGCTGCAGCCATGGAGAGAAGCACATACATGAGCAGGTATTTCTGGCAGGAACTGTGGTCCATGGGAGACCCTTCCCTCCTCAGGAAGGAGGAGGAAGTCAGAGAGATAAAGTGTTATGAACTCACTAGAACCCCCATTTTCCATTCCCCTGAATTGCTCAAGATGGGGAGAGGAGGTAGAAGAGTCAGGAGTAAAGTTGATCAAAGGAAGACAGGGAGGGAGGTGGGGAAGTGATGGATTTAGTTTAGTTTCTATTTCTTACTCTGGTATTGCTTAGCAATAAATTAATCTCCACATTGGGTTTGTTTTACCCCGACTGTAACTGCTAAAGGAATCTCCCTGTCCATAGCTTGACCCATGAGCTTGTCTTCATTTCTCACCACATCCTGAGGACGGTGGTGTGGAATCAGAAATTTTTCCAAACCTGTCTGTCTTGCAATTCAAGTATTTGAATATTAGAATCTTAGAACTGTTTAGGTTGGAAAAGACCTTTAAGATCATCAAGTCCAACCCGTAACTCAGCACTGCCAAGTCCACCACTAAACCATGTCCCAAGTGCCGTGTCTGCAGGTCTTTTAAATACCTCCAGAGATGGTGTCCCAACCACTTCCCTGGACAGCTGGTTCCAGGGCTTGACAACCCTTTCTATGAAGAAGTTTTTTCCTAGTACTGAATTTAAACCTCCCTCAACACAACTTCATAGAAACTTGGATTGGAAGGGACCTTAAAGATCATCTTGAGCCTAATCTTGACCTCAACTTGAGGCAATTTCCTCTATTTCCTCTTGTCCTGTCGCTTGTTACATGGAAAAGGAGATTGACCCCCACTTAGTAACAACCTCAGGTAGTTGTAGAGAGTAATAAGGTCTCCCCTGAGCCTCTTTTTCTCCAGGATAAAACCCTCAGATCCCTCAGCTGCTTCTCATCAGACTTGTGCTCCAGCCCCTTCACCAGCTCCTTTGCCCTTCTCTGGACACACTAGAGCACCTCCATGTCCTTCTTCTAGTGAGGGTCCCAGAACTAAACACAGAATTCATTTCCACAGAACTCCTGCCTTAACTCCTATGAAGTAAATGAGTAATAGGAATTCATCATTTTTATTTGCATTAGTGACATTTATTTCAAATTTTCAACAGGAGACTTAAGTAATTTAATAGATTCTAACTGGTGTTTAAGTTGCAGTAAATTAATTCTGTCCATAATTAAGCAACAATCTTCCCAGACTTCTGGTTTACCCACTGCCATGCACATGATGTACATTTAGCAAAGACTTATGCATGTTCTTAATTAATGCGTGACTAGTCCCATTAATTAGAAGGGGGTGGGGCATTCATTCTTCAGTCATGCCTTTCAAATCCTCTGCAATGAGAGGATTAACAATTTTTTTATTCAATTTCATACTGTTTAGAAATAATTCCTAATACGTACCTACCAAAATTGCCAAGGAGGTTGTCTTCAAAAAATGTTTGCTCCTTTCAGACTTACATGCCTAAAAGGGTGATTTGCTCTTGTTAGTAGCTATTTCACCAAAAGTCCAATTTTATGCCTTATTTCATAGGAATCCTCCAATAATAAATAAGGGGTTTTATCTTTTCATTTTTATATTTTTAAGTATTTCAATAGTGTAAAATGAAAAAATAAGGGGAAAAATAATTATCCATACAGGAAAAATACTGGAAGAATAACAGAAGTGATGCAAATTAAAAAATCAAAATTCTGGAAGGAATGAAAGAGAACAACTGAAAAACAAATATTAAAAAGAAGAAATAGGAAGACAAAATACAGATTTTTATTTCCATTTATTTTGCTGGAAAGCATTGCTCAGGTATGCTGTATACTGCTGCACAGTAAAGCTAGTACTAAAGGTCTGTGTAGATTGCTAGAAGTTTGACTATTTACAACTGAGAGAGAGAATAAAAGCTTTATCACTGTTGTGAAGACCCATTGCTAAACATATGTTGGGTCACCCTCTGTATTTCTACTCACAAACTTTACCATAATAGCAGCATTGCTGGAATAGCTGTGGCAATGTTCAAATTCTGAAATGACTGTTCAATTTAATCTGCCAAATATTATTTTACATTTTAATATTTAGCAGCTGTATTTAGCAACAGGAAGTTAGGACAGCAATAAGAAATGCTAGGTGAGTGTTTCAATGCTGCTGAAATTAAGGTAGTAGGATAGCAACTTGCCCCAGCTAAGGGTTTGCCCCATAGACCTTTTAACATCAGGAAAGGTCCCCAGAGAAAATGCCTCCCTACAGAAATACCTATGCAGTTCCTGGCACATATTTGTGCAACCTGTTCTGAGCTTTCAGTGATGTATACTCTGCAAAGCATATTAGCCACCATAGCAGATTGTTTAAAGATTTCTAATTAGAAACCCTTGGTTACTCACTTAATTGTATCTTCCTTGCTGTATTTACAGGTGGGCACAGAGACCCTCTAGTTTCTTTGGGGGAATTCCCTCCCTGAGCTATTTTGTTCCCTCTCAGCCTCCTATTCTTTGCCTAAACAGTTCTACTGTTCAGATACGGAAGGGGAAAACCCACTGTTCAAGCACTATTGATATCAAGAAAAATTGCTTGAAGCTGATTTTTGTTTACCACCAAAGAAGGGACTTTAGAAGAGAGCTGGTGCTGACAGGGTGGCTCTGAAAAAGGAATGAGTATCTGCATAAAGTCTTCAATTGAATCAGGTACTGTTCATTCTTAAATGCCATGTTTTCACAGAATACTGTCTAAAGCTCTGAAGAATGCATTTAAAGCAGATATCTCCCCTCAGCAATACCAATCAGACAAATAACTACTCTTAGGATTACTCTGGTGGTAGATGCTGCCCTGCCTCTGGACAAAAATTGACCCAGTAAGTAGTTCTCAGATGATTGGAGCCTCCCATTTACATTGTGTCTCAAAGTTTTAGAATTTTCTAGGGAAAACAGGCAAAACCTGAACACCTGGGTATTGCTGTGGTTGCAATTTTTTAGTAAAGGCTTTCAGAAAAACCTCAACACTTTGGTAGCAGGGTTGGGAAAGAGTAAACATGGGCGTTTTCTCTCTCTAGAACAGCAGATAGTACTATTTGTTCTCCTCTGTGTATAGGCAAACTATCGAGCTAACAGAAGAATTTGGACTTTTTTCCTGCATAAAAGAGTTTACAGAATCGGTGGAGGAAGGTGAGGTGGGGAGGAAGCACAGGTTTGCAGCCACCTGTGCTCAAAGAAGTCTATCCTGAAGTTGTTGTGGTGGGAACAGCAGGCAGTAATGCTTTGTCTGGGTGGAGTGGTGCAGAAGAGCGATGCCATGAGCAGGGATATGCGAAGATTAGTGGCTATGCAGGCTCAGTTGTCCAAACTTACCCACCCGGTAAATAAAGCACTGCACTGTATTGCATTGCTTAGTTTTGGGACTGAAGGCCATTGCTGTCTGCCCTGCCTTCATTTGTTGGAGGCACTTTCAGTGGTCTAGGATAAATTTGTCCTGTAACACCGCTATGAGAAAGCACAGCAAGAATTTATTAGCGAAGTAGATTTATTAGCATTAGTAGACAGTAGACTGATCAGTGTTTTCACTGGAACTAAAAAAAGAGGAAAAATGCAATGAAAGCATTGTTGATTCACCCTGCCCTTACTGAAGAAATCTGACACAATGCACCTTACATTGCACGTGGAAGGAGAGTGGGAGCCTATGGCTGCTTGCATTGATTTCTTCCATGGGTTCTAACTCCCAACAAAGGCTACTGAAATACCAGAACTCTGTTCTCCTCTTGGAATGGATGGGGGCTAAGGGAGTTAATGTTATTCCCATTTGAAAGCACAAATGCTGTGTTTGAATTCCCTTCAGTCCCAGGACATGGCATACATCCTTCAGTGGTGACAGCTAGAGCTTCCTGTGCAGTGGAAAGTGACTTCCTATGCTCTTAATGCGAGGCAGTGGTGAAAGCAACTACAGTTACCATGGGGTTAGTGTTTCTCTTGAAGCCACTTAGATGGGAATGCATCTCTGCTGTCTGCATAAACACTGGGAAACTCACAATGGCCCCTGCAATGCCCTTTCTACTGACATCAACTGATGCCTTAGACAGTACGCACAGGCTGTGGGCCATATGAAGGTGCCATGCCTGGCAAAGGACCCTGGGTTAGAATGTGAGTTGATGGCTCTGACACAAGCCATGCTCTGCCTCTAGAATGCAGAAATGACAGTAGGAGCAACAACCAAAAGGAAGCAAACAAAATGGCTTATACAAAATAGAGGAGCTGGCAGAGATGGTGTTAATGAGGTCTATAATGGACTTGCTGCCTGTGAACCGCTGTGCAACAGAGTTGCAGGGGCTGAGCACAGCTAGTGCACTGAAGGCAATGATCTCTGGAAGCAAGTGCACTGGCAGGTCAGATCTTAGGACAGGTCTTGGCCAATGATCTAAAAATTAAGCACTTGTAGGTGGTTATGTCATTCCAGGAAGGTTGAAAGGTCCTGATGCAAGTCCCAGTTCTCTAAGACATAGTAAGCCTGATCTACTGAGTGGTGACCTCCAGCAACTTACGTTCCTTGGTTTAAACAATGGCTGGGACAGCATGGCTCCTGAGATGCTCTGGAGCACAGTGTGGTAGCTCTACTACCTACATAACGCTCTCTCCAAGCTACTGTTTGCTCTTCTGCTCTTCTCTCCTTTCATGAATACCATCCTATTAAAAGCCTTCTAATGAACAAGAAGAATATAGACACTGGGAGGTTACCACATCATGTCCTTTTATACAGCGCAGCAGGGGTTACGTGATGCAGAAGAAATCAGATGGAATAGCACAGCCTTGTCATTTGGGTTTGTGTCACATGCCAGGTGGTATGGTTGTGCCATGGAGAGGTCAACTGCAGTGAAGCATCCATCAGAAGTGACTGAAAACAGCCCTAACTGCTGCTGCCCCATGGTACAGCCTATTTGTGATTGTGAATATTTGGGAGCAATTTGACATGATGAAATAATTCTTAAAAAGATGTATTTATTTTCAAGGCCTCTTCATACAGGTCCAATGGAGGACATATTTGGATTCTTGGATGTAGCCTGAGACTTGTAAATAAAACCTCATTTTTCTCTGTTCAAGAACCTGTCAAGATCTTGTTTTTCCATCTTGGCTGACGCTGCCAACACAGTGGTGTTGGTACAGAGAAGGCTTGCTAGCACTGAGCAGTGCTAAACATCTGTGAACAGCACAGATGTCACTGACTGGCCTGTCTTGGTGGAGCTGTGTCAGAGGAAAAAGACTCAGTGTCTACTGAGTGTAAAGGATAACCCTTGAAAATGACACATGTAGAGAAAATTTGCCTTTGGGTGGAAGCAGATTATTTTGCATAGGAATATGAGCCGATGGAGACAGCACAGAAAACTGCGTATTGCGCTTCCATGTGCACTGATTGAATCTCTGAATCTGCAGTCTATAATTACCATACCAGAAATATTGCCACTAGCTTTCAATAAGGAAAGAAATATAGCTTTGTTTTGCTTTTGGAGTCTTTGTTCCACAAGTCAGTGCCTATAATCCAAGAAAAGAGAAGATTATTTTTCAGTAAAACCTCAGACAATGCCTTTAGATGCAGTTACATGCACCACTTGCTTCTCCACATCCTAAGATACAGTGGAGAGTTCTAAAGTTTAAATAATTTTATGATAATAAACTCTCTGGTACACTGTTTAATAATTATGCATGTTAACATAAATACTTCTTAATCTACTTTACTGCAGTGACTTCTACTCAGCGTTTTAATTCTGACCTAGTCCTGCAGCTCCCTCTACTGAAAATTAATTCTCTTGAAAATAACTCCACATTTCAAAATACAGCCATCATTTTTAAGGTAGTCTGGCAAATCCATTTCCTATGGCTCCCTACAGATGAGGTCTGCAGTAACATGCTTCAGTTCAAATTACATGTCACTTCACACCAGTGATTTCTACTTTTAATTTTCTTTACTGGGTTCAGTGTGATCAAATTGTGATAGATGCTGCAAAGTTGTTTTTTGTCTCAAACAACTGAACAGCAGGAACAATGTCTTCATTAAAAAAGGACAGAAACATAGGTCAAATAGGGGAAAAGTATAATTGCAAATTTTAGCATCTGGGACACTTAGATCCTTGTTCATGAACCAACTTTTTCAGCTCAGGAGAATTTGCCTGTGCTGCAAGTGTGTTGGGAACACTACTAAAAGTGGCTTAAATATTTGTTTTATCCTGGTCTCAGGTAGTTCTAGTTCTCTCACTGAATGAGAGTTCACTGTGCTCTGCCCTAAGCAAGCGCACATGAATGTCATAAACAAAGAAAATGGCCTTCCATGTCTGTTAAGCAGATAGCCTGCAAAGACAGACCATAACATCTATCAATTTCAGTCAGTGCCACATGGCGCCTGGGAGGTGGAGGACAATCCTGACTGGATCTGGTGCATTTATGCCTCTCCCTGCCAGTTCCTGGCTCTCGGGCTCAGCCCTGTTTGCTCCTTTTATAGCTACAGCAGCATTTCTGAGCACTTCCAATCTCCCCAGACTTTTCTTCTTCCTCCTTGCTGTCCTGACTTTTCACTATTTCCATTGGTTTCTTTTACTGGTCCCTTCTGGAGTTCAAGTATGGTACCAGGTAGTACTGGCCAGGTAATACTGCTGTGTGTTCTTTTGGTCTTCTTTGCTTCACCTTTGGCACTCCCCTCAGTCTGGCTGCCTGCTGCTCCAGAACAAAGGCTAACAAGCTCTTCTCTATGTTTTTTTCTCTCCTGGAACTTTTCTGTTTGATTTTGTGATGCAGACATACATCTGAAACAAGATACTTGTACATCTCTGAGAAGAGATGTTTGGCATCAGGACATATCTTTGGGCACCCAAGGGTTTTACTTTACAGTATATCCAACCCATACTGATCAGCTTTGCGTTTGTGGCTTTGTGAGTGTTTTTCTGTCTGAGCTTTTGAAAATTCCCCAAAACTCCTTTCCTCAAGGTGAAATATTGATGTATAATAAATGAATGACAATAGCAATAGGAGAATATTATTCGTTATGTATAATTCAATTGCAAATAAGTGCATGTTTCCTGAGGGAGCTTTTAAAAGCCAAGCATCACTGACATAAGGCTATGTAACATCACCATTGGGGTAAGGCACTGACATATTCATGCTTCTTTTTGCTCTAAAAGGCTAGGTAAAAAAGCACATTGCTGGGAACCATGAGCTTTTCTTATTTATTTCTACATTAAAAGGAATCTCCAAGGAAACAGATCTACTGTGTGGCACTGCTAAGGTGTTTGTTCCCTCTCTTAACCTTCCAACAGCCATCTCTATCAAAAGCTTTTAAAAAATAATGATTTCTTTAGCATGTAAAGTATGAACAATATAAATGTCAATATTTATGCTCTACATATTTTCTTCTGTATAGCAGAGCAATGATGTATGTGTAAGAGCAATTTTGCGGAAAATAGGATGGAGTGATTTCAGTGCAAATGTTCATTTCTTGCTATGAGCTGGCTTGTTTACAATGGGATCCATAATCCACACAATACTCAATTGAAGTGCATCTTGATGTTTGTAACTGGATTTCATCAGAAACCAGAAGCTGGAAAATAGTTGTTCCTATGGCCAAAAGGGTTGTGTAGTTTGTGCTACATGTGGACATCTTTTAATTCAGACTATTAAGATCCCTGGAGCTTGTAGTGGAAAATGATGAGAGGACACAATGCTTTTGAAAAGGTAGCAGAAGTACCAAGCCCCAGGGGGAGCAGTGGGGGAATGATAGAGAGCAGCCAAAAGCACAAGCTGAAGCCAGACCTCTGCATGTTGGTGTATCCCACCAGGTTCGGTTGCAGGCACAGCCAGTGGTGAGTTGATTGCAAAATCAAAACTGTGGTTTGGAGCCTTTGGATGTGACCATTCCTTTTCAGCAGTCTTACATAAACATTTTTAATTCAGTTGCTTCTCAACAGAGCCTTTGGCAATAAGTACCTTGCTGAACACCAGAGGGTTTTCTCCTCTTCTAAATGGCAAAAGGACAAATTATGAGTGGCAGGTCAGCTGCATCCTCAGCTGATGGAAATAAGGTCCTTCAACCTTTAATAAAGCCACATCAGTTTACCATAGATGCAGATCTGCTGCTCTGCTTAGCTAACATATATCTGCTTAATCCAAGCACATATCAGGAAGTATTGCAGCAAAAATCTGAACAGATTTTGCACCCACAGTATGACCTCTGGAATTGTGCTGTCAGCTCTGGCAAAGAAGTAACTTCTTATTCTACTTCAGTGTACTCTGAACCAGATGAACTTGACTAATAGGAATGTTAGTTTTGTTTCCAGCTGTGTTTCGAGTAAGGCAAATTTGCATTTTCTATTGAATACACAAGACCATCTAAACAAGAGGAGAGAAGACAGTCTATTGACATTATGTAAAGGCGGCATATCAGTTTAAAGGGTTCTGTTTGCCTAGAAGAGTGTGAAGGAGACTATTTAATTACCTGTCTAGGGTTGACAAAGATAAACACCCTGTTATTATTCCATGTATTTGCTTGTAACTCAATTAAGGATGTGTACTTAATTGTATCACCAATATGAAGGAATAAGTGTTAAGGTGTTTGAAAGCTAGAGGAAATGAGATCTCCCTCAAGAAACATGAAAGGTCGGGGAGTAGAGAAAGCAAGGAAGCATAAAATTATGGCATTGGTATTCAACTAAGATCAGAAGTGAAGGGCTGTGTTATCCGAATTCCCAATTGTAAGGTTGAATTGAGGAGTTAACTGAAAAAGCAGAGCGACACGGCACAGCAGCATGAACTAAATCAAACACGTCTAGTTATTCTGACAGTGGTAAAGGAGAGCTTATGTTCTCAAGTTATTTGAGTAACACTGAATCATCCCTGACATATCTACAATATTTTGTCTTCTGTGTACAACACTCTTGAATGAGAACATTTGAAGCATGCCACTAAGTGATCAGCCCATTTAATTTTTCTGTTTCCCCAAATTAACTTTGCCATTAAAAATACAGAACCAACCAAGGAGATGAGTTCGGGTTAAGTTTTGTTAAATTTAGGATTAATGTATGGGCCTGCCTGATAATCCCCCTGCCTTTCCCTTTTAATGTGCCTATTCTTTAGCATGGGTTATGGTTGCATATATCATACAAGCCAAATTGGTTTAGCCCCACCTTCTCCTGGTGCATATTAGCCTTATTTTGCATAGCAAACATAGAGGAACAGAATGGATTTTGCTACAGAGATGTGCTCTCTGGAATCCTGCCCCTTGGACACTGACTGCTCCTGCCATCATCAGTGCAACGGGTGATCCCAGACCACCAGCACCAAGGTGATGAGAGGAGGGGTGATATGATACCATGGCAGAGCACAGCCACAGACTGACCCTTTTATATGGCCCCTCAGCAGGACAGACGGTGCCAGACAATGTCCTGTAATCGCACCCACGGTAGACTCAGATGAGTCAGTCATTAGATGACTTCTTACTGTTTTTGACTCTTTCTGTGGAATCAGGTGTTCTCATTGGTGCAAGTCTGAGGAGGACAGAAAGCAGGCAGGGAACATCACTTGTCCATGTTAGGTCAGAGATGGCACTCTTGGGATGCTCCAACAGCAAAGAACTGAGGGGGAAAATTTTCCCTGCTTCTCCCTTGCCGTTACAATGCCTCCATCTAATCTTCCTTTTGACACACCTGACAATATAAACATGTTCTTTGCAACCCCAAGGGACTTTCACAGATGCAATTTGTCACTGAAATAGTTTCATTAAATTAATTTTGCTCTTTGTAATTGTTTTCTTAAATTACCTCAGCACTTTCAGAGGAAAATGTAGGGGGTTTTAATCAATATGACAGCTGATTGTTTTGAGGATTTTTTACAGCATCCAACACAGCTGACACCACTGTTCTTTTCATAAATATCTGCCACATTAGTTTAAAACTGTGATTAAAGCTGCTCTGCATGCTGCTGGCAAGGCAGCTGGACCTGCACAAATTATGATAATAACCAGAGCAGCTCCTTCCTGAGAAGAGTGCTGTTTCTGTAGCCGTATCAGACAAGTGCTGCCTTTTAAGAATGATTGCTCTGCTCTAAATGACATTTTTGGCTTTCTCTTAGAAAAGTAAGTTATTTATTTTCCTGTGATTTTAACTAAAGAACACTATCATCCCTAGAGAACAATTTTGTTTTTCAGCACTGGAGCAATTACTTTCAGCTGTATCAAGTGCCTGAAGTATACAAGTCTGTGGTTTCATGGGTTTGAAAAATGCCTGCTCTTAAGGACTCCTAAGCTAGTTTCTTTGTGGCCCACACCAGCCCCACAGTCTCAGAAGGAGATAGCTGTGTATCACCTGGCCAATGCTCCCTTACCATTTGCCATTTGCCATACATACATAACCACGTGAGGGTTATCCTCAAAATTGAAGCAGGAGATGTACATAATGCCACCATTAAGACAGCAGAATTTTTGCCTGGAAAAGCTGTTTCTGTTCAGGAGAACAAGCAGAGTCATAGAACTGCCTAGGCTGGAAAGAACCTCAAGAGATCAATTTGTCCAACATTTTGTATGAGAGGGAACCTAGATGACATTACTTCACATCCTAACCAATTGCATTTGAGAACCTCTGACAACTTGGACTTTGCCCCATCCGTGGGGAGGTTGTTCCAGTGAATGCTCGTACCCACTGTAAAAAATTCCTTTCTTCTATAGTGATAAAACCTCTCCAGTACAACTTGTACCTGTTACCCCTTGTCTACTCCATGTGTCTCCTTCTGAAGAGAGAGGATGACCTCCATCCTCTTTGTAGATGCCCTTTAAGTACTGGAATACTGTGAGGAGATCCACCCCAAGCCTCTTCTTCCCTGGGCACTAAAAGCCTAACTCTTCAGTATTCTTCAAAGGGCAGGTTCTCCAGTTCTTTCGTCATCTTCACAACCTTACTTGGGACCTTCTCCAGTCTTTCTGTGTTTTTCTTGAATCTTACCGGAGGCAGTCACAGACACCAGAGGAGGGCACCAGATGGGGAAATTACAAATTGAGCAGCCACTAAAGAGTTTCTGCCTTGCACAGGGGCAAGATACCACTGACTGACAGCACCTTGTCTCTCTGAGAGACATCATCTCCCACCTCTGCCTAAGTTCTATCAGCCAGCTTCCCCTACATTTGGGGAAGCTCCACCTACCACCATACTGGCAGGACTCTGGCATATCTGGGAGAGCAGAGAGTGATGGCACCAGTGGCCCTCCCAGCAGCCACCACAGAGCACAAGTTTTAGTGCTGCACTGCCCAGAACAAGGAGGTAAGCAATGAGACCTTTAGTGACCAAATTGTGTGTGGCCATGGCCCCATCTAGGTAGCACATATATATATTCTTTGAATGAAGCTAGTCCCTGATGCTGGAGCAAGGAGAGCAGGGCCACAGAGCTGAGGGCTGGGTGCCTTGTCAATGGCAAAATGCACACCTGCACTAATGGTTGATTACTGATATGAATCAGAATCATACTGATGAACAATCCACTGAGGGAAAAGTCTTAAAGTGCAACTTATAAGAGCAAAACATGTATATATACAGATCAATCTATAATTCATGATTACCAGAGGCATTTTGACACTCAATTCTTGCCACACTGAATAATTAATATATTCTTTGTGCTAGAAGTAAATAATGTACATGAAACATATCATCCACAAAATGGTTTTAAATACATAAGACCATGCTATTCCCATCTTCTCATGTGAACAGCTGGGAAAAAAATAGAAAAAGGCAACAACTCCCAAATGGCAAACAATCACAAAACTAAAAATAATGATACTTGTAATCTGGGCCATTCTTCAGTTTTTACAGGTTTCAGACAAAACACACAGTCACCAGCTAGAGTCAATATTCATGGCTTGTGTTCTGTTTCAAATCCATTTGTTGCCATGTCCTCCTGTCCTTTAGTGGTATCGCACTCCAATATGAGCTTTCCAGTGCCACAGAGCAGTGCTCAGGCCCAGATGGAATCCACAGCACTGGAGTCTGCAGCTCTTGCCAGAGCAGCTGGCTTGGTTTGAGTCTTGTACTCAGCTAAAATCTCAGTCATCATTGTCCCAGTCTGTTTACGCCACTTGAATTAGAAAGTATTGGAGATAAAAAATAACAGCAAATTATTTTGAGTAAATAAAGTCAATAGTATTGGTGTAAATAAGGTGGTTGACTGCTGACAGGGATCCATTGCACTGGGGAAAGCACTAAGACTGTGAGGCAGGACATTAGTTTATGGTCTAGTGGGGCTGGCCAGGGAAGGGTGGCAACCTGGGCTGGGGAGCAGAAGTTACATTTACCTGTAGACACACATGGCAGGAGACAGAAAACAGGCCCTGCATGCAAGCTGCCACTCTTGGCCTGGTGCTAATTTCCACTCAGAGGACCAAAGGAGCAGGCTTGGGCATTGCAGGAGGCTGTCTGGTTGCTAAGTCTTCTGACTTTTATCTACAATCAAATGTTCAGGTCTCATGGACCAGGTCTGCTTCAAAAACCTCAGGTCAAACACAGCATGCGCATTATGCAGTGCCTTTGCAATGTCATTTAGACAGGCTGTCAGCAGAATTGCTGTCACCACCTCTCCTGAGATGTCTGTGAAACCTACTGTAACTATTCTGGCCGCTGGCTCTTTTCCGTGCATGCCCAGGCTGATGACTAGTACCAGTTAGTGCACAGTCTCTGAGGGAATTTGTGAACGTGCTCTGAAAATACATCAGGTAACTAATTCGTTAGCATACCCTCTAGTATGAGGCCAAAATTAGACCATGAGTTCCTTCACATCCCATTAACCTGAGGCTGAGGGATGAAAAGGACTAGTGAGCCAGCCCCATGGCACAGTTTCCACCTTTGGACACTCTGACAGTGACGGCCAACTGCTGTGACCAGAGTACTGCACACACCCCAAATTCCTGCTCATGACTCCTGCCCTGTGGCAGTTAGTCCCAGCCCACTGCCACTGACTCAGCCTGAGTGACAGCTGCAATTGCTTCTCCTCCATTAGCTCCTTCCACATGTACCCTCTCTGCCCTTGGCTCCTCACCTCCTCCAAACTCTCTGACACAGCACCTACTACTTCCTGGGGATGCATGCACAGAACGCAAGCTGACCATCTCCTATGATTTCTGTCCTGGAGGGATCCACTGGCTGTGTTGGTGGCTTGTTCATGTGACTGAGAAGGCAAATGCATGGGACCTTCTGCCAAATGGGGAAAAAAGTCCAGCGTGGTCTGTAATGGCAGAATATTTCATGATATAGCACATGTGGGAAAGGTTTGCTAGTCATGCAACCAGGTTGGAGTATGAAGCTTCTGTGTGACTCTGATGCACCTGGGAATGCTGCCAAGGAGGACTTCGACCTCCCTGGGATCTTCTGTAGTGAGTACCTGTGAAGAGCAGGAAGCTGAGTATGGGGAACTCTCTGTTTCCTGCATAACTTCCAAATATCCTCTATATTTTCCTCCGTCTCTTGTCCTCCACTTATTCTAGGACAGTAAAAGTCCATGGTGTGCACATATTCCCATTAAAAATATGGGAAGCCTGAAAACATGGACATTGCAATATGGATGAAGGATAGGATCCCAGTAACCCAAGCTGAAATGTTCTCTGGGGACTGCTCACCTCTACTGACACTTGTGCTGGAGTAGCACTTGTGGCTGGGGAAGATGGCTTGTTAGGCAACCACATTCCTTAATCAGGCTTTCCAAGAGATGGATAACTGTGACATGGCTTTCAAGTCTGTGGTCAGCCCCTTTTCCAGCCATGCTGTGCACGTTCACTGCCCGATGGGCACTTGTGGCACAAAGGAGCAGGTCTGTGCATGAGGCTGGGAAAGGCAAGGAATGAGAGGGCTGGGTGATGGACGGCATGCCTTGCAGTCATCTCTCAAGCATGAGGGTGTGAGCTAGCAAATGATCCTAAATGGGGCTGAGTGCTTGAAATGAGTGCCTCCACATCTGGGGTGTTATTTGCAATCCAGTGGAATTAGATCTGCTGTCTGGGGCAATTGCATCATTACTCAGTGTAGGCTCATACCCAGAGGGGGAATTTCACTCTTTGGGAGCTTCAGCCAGGGCAAATGAAACTCAGGCACTGGGCCTATAGATAATTAATAATGCTCTCAATACATTTAGGCCATTTTTCTCTTTGTCTTTTATTCCAGAACAGACACTCTTTATTATTTTATTAATTTGCTTGTATTACTTAAAAAGTAATTCACAAATGGAGTAGATTGTTTGTGATATTTCTTCAGTGCCAATATGGCTTGATGAAATGGCTATGAAAGCTTGCCTATAGCTTGGAGAGCAACGTGAGCCTGAACAACAGTGCTGCCTGCCCCAGCCTCACCGCAGGAAGGTGCCAGCATCACCCTGGCACATACCTAGCCTGGGGCCAAAGTCTGCCCTTAGAAGGAACACAGCAGAATTATATTTTCTCAAAAAATACTACAAAGATCAATGAGCTTTCATTGCTTCTATGAGTTCATATAAATCGTAAAAATAATTCTATTTCCAATGCATTCTACCATGTCTTGAGGGGACTGTGCCATTTGAAGGCAAAAGGGTCAGGACTTTACTCCTTGTTTTAGGGTATATTATGTTATTTCAGCTCATCAATTTTCATGACTTTGTTTCTGCTCTTAAAAAGTATTTCATGCGGGTATTTTGACCTCACAAACCAGCAGTCAGTATTATTCCATGATGTGTCATGGGAGGGGTGAACGGCTGCTGTTTTCTGTGGTTATTATGGGAGTTTATTACTTGAATACAGTTTGCATCTGGCTAATGCATATTTTTGCCATAGCCATCACTTTCAAAGCATCTTTTTAGTTTGTTCTCCTTCCTTAAAACCCATGCTCAGAGGTTTCTATTTATGCTTTCTGTCTCCCACTGAATGTACAGGCCAGTTCCCAAATAAAGTCAATTCCTCACTGGACACAGACTGCACTGCTCCACAGGTGTCCAGCTGTAGTCTGTTTTCTGTAAGAATCAAAATGCAAACTGGTCAATAAAACCAGGAAATGCATCATCACTCGTTTTTTTTCTTTCTAAATACTTTCAAGTGGCAGGTCATGGAAAATAGCAATTATAAAATGACACAATGTTATAATAACAAAGAAACAAATATTTAGAATTAATAAAAAGTAACAAAGGAAGGATTAGACTCCACAACAAGACCTGAGATGTCATTTGCAGGAGCTGGATGTGGTGCTCTGCTCCTCTCAGCATGAGACCCTCAGAGCGTGCTGGGTGTGGATTGCGAGTGCCCCTCTCCGTGGTGCACTACAGGATGGGGAAATGAAATGTGTTGTCAGACACAATTAAAAACTGTGAATGTTTATCCTTCTTAATTAGACTGTAGAACACTTATTGCCAACCTCCCCAAAAGCTTACTGTTGAAAGCAAATTATTCTGAGAGCATTTTTTAATGTAACTGCTTTGCAACTTGCTGAAATTTTTACCACTTCTTTAGTGAGGCTGGTGGCTTGAGACTGACCAATAGACCCTATCCATGGAAGAAGGCTCACATGGAATTCAAACTAGACAACTAGCAAAAGTATTTCAAAGTGAGCAGTGGCCTTGAGCTGGCTTCAATCTACACATTAGTTCTCAGAGATTGAGAACGTCCCCCATTGTGACAGTGAGAATATTATAGAGATTGGTAATGGGAATCACACTGGTGATTGATTGAACTCTGGCAATTGTTATAGTCCAGTAAAAGTAGTTTACATTTGTATTATGTTTTCAGTATCTTTTGTATCACTCCACTAAATCAGAAATCCTAAATAGCATCTTCGAATTAATATCTTTGACATTAAGCCTCACACTCTTCACCCATGGCATATCCAAAGAAGCTGGTCAGAGAGTCCTGGACTCCAACATGACTGTTCAATAATAAGACCATTTTGGAATTATGTTGTTCATGAATTTACGTGTCTTTGAGTTTTGTCAGATAGTTTCTCATCAGAGAAACTTATTTCAGTAAACGCTAGAAGCAATGACAACTGGCAACTCTAATTACACTTGACAGAGTACAAGACAGTCTTTTTTCTTCCTACCAGATGCTTCCACTGCTGTGTGCTCCCTCATCTACTAATTCCTGCCCCCGGTAGAACTTATTAAGACACGCACCTGTCATCTGTTATATCACAAATATCAGGCAAGACATGGAAAGCATAGCAATGTGCAGCAGAAGTGCTGGTGTAAACAGCCTCCCTCTGTCATAGAAGACTACCTGCAGAAGTGAAGAGTGACATGGGATAAATGCTTGTCACCAAGGTGAAGTGACAGATCGGCAGCAGAGGAAGTCAGGGGTTGCATCCGGAAAGGTATCAGGGTGCATCCCTGCCACGTGCTTTGAGCTGATGTGCTCCTGTGATCCTCACACAGTCATGTCTGTGCCTTCACCGCTCAGGTGTTCTCACAGACTCATGCTTGATTAAGTAGCAGAGGCAGACAGGATGACCTGATGACTGCTGCGGTATGATACAGCGAGGTAGACTGGCATGGTTTCATTTCCAGATAAATCACAGCATAATAATCTGTCAGCATGCACAGACATATTCTCCCATTTTTCTTCATTCATGTATGCATTTTTGTTTAATATCACATTGGTTTGCCTTCAATGTATAGAATAAACAGATCTAATTTTTGCTGTCAGACACAAGGAAGGCAGAGCAAAAACATGGTCTGTAAGGGAAGAAAAAACCACCAAATTTCAAAGACCCTGGAACAACAATCCTGATGTGGAGCAAGATGATAAGAACAAGAAATGGCTGTACACTGATAAGGAGGTTGGTAGCGAAATCCTGGCAAGTTAAAATGTCACATTATTGGGCAAACACCCAAGCAATGCCTCACCAGCTGATTGTGAAATATTTTCCCCTTGTCCCAGCTGCTGTGAGTTCTTACTAATGAATTCTAGAAAGGATGGAGACATGGAGATCTTCAGATCAAGTTTGTCCAATGTTGTGTACATACAAAACTAACCATGATATATCTGGAGGAAAGACATATGTGGTGATGCTGACGGAGAAGCAAAATTCCCATGCCTTCATTCTTTTTTCCTAATAAACCTACTCAAAAATATATTCAAAATGCAAAAATTTAAATTGGACTTTAGAGTATTTATGGGCTGCTCTTTGTTCTGCTTTACAGAGATTGGGAATTTGGAAAGTCTAATTGAGCTATTTTGTGCCTTCTGGGAAAGAAACATCAGTACATCTTCTCTTATTTATGTGCTGCAGGCAATAATCAGGAGGTTCCTGATTGTTGTGAGAACTAATCCAGTCCATGGATCTCCAGTTTTGGAGAGATCTTGGTAGTCTAGAGGTTATATATCTTCCCATCTCAAGAACCAAGAGCTTTTGAGCCAAGAAGTAGCTTAACATTTCAAAAATAGGTTTTATATGCTAAAAAATAATTCATACTTTAAGGGCCCGATACCTCAAAATTTTCTAAAATTGGGAGACTGGGAATTTTCCATTTTCATTGGTGTAAAGGTTTCTATTTCTAGCCATAACCAATATAGTATATATGGGGCATTAAAGCTCTGACATTTCTAGGCAAAGAAAATTTGTCACTATTGTAGCACTGATTGTTACCTTTCTAATAGCTCACACAGGTATCATTTTAGGAGAAATTCTGTGTCTGAAATAAAGAAGAGGAAATATTAGCTACAGGGACCTGTTCCTATTTGGGGACTGTTGAAATAAAAGCTAGGTGATCAGACTTGAGAAGCACATAAAGTGGTTAAAGGTGCATGATAATTTCAAATATAAGGTATCACTGTAAATCAACATTCCAACCTCAAAATATGCCACTATATATCATCAGTCAGAGATCTGTGTGTGAGCTCTGTTGAGTATCAAGGGCCTGGGAGAGGCAGCAAATATAAAACATAACAGAGAACAATTATGGGCAGATTGGTCCAGGACAGTAGAGTGGTAAGTCCTGCTTCCCCATGTCCCTCCACCAGCACATGAGCTGATGTCCCCAGATCTCCCTCCCTGATGCTGAAATCATGGGGTGCAGAACCAGGTCATGCTGGTGCTTTGCTTGTCCTGTCACCACATCCGTCCCTGGGAACTCAGCAAAAAGACACACTGGAGTTCCACAATATCCTCTTTTTTCCTCCAGCCATTTCACTAATTTTTACTAATAGTCTCATCAGTCAGGAAGGGTTTGACCAACTATTAACAGCTGTGCCAAAAGGGGTTCCCTGGCTTACGACTGCATGAGGTTGGACAGCAAAATCTCTGCCTCTAATCACACCCAAGAGAGGTCAGTTGCTGTACTGATTATTTGTTTACCCTGCTAGCACATGCTTCCACTGTGGAGGTAAGGAAGAAAATACAGATGGGCTTTCTTATGCACTGGCTGATGCAGATTCCCAGTGATAGGGTAAAATGGGAGAATTTTTTTTTTGTAATAGCTTTTATTTTGAGTACTAAATGCATGCAGAATGCATCTAGATTTTTAACCTTGGGTAATTAAATTACTCAGTTGCTATGACATCAAAAAGTAAACATCTACAAGTATATATAAATATATTCTATAGATATATATTATATAAAATATATATTATATATAGTTTTTATAAACACATATAAGTGAGTATATTATCAGCGGATTGTAAATAGCCCACCGATACGGTGGAGAGGTTTCTGCTTCCATGAGCAAGGCTAGGAAAGCGACAAGCAGGGCTCCCCTAGGATCAGGCCCCTTAGAAGCGAGGTCGGCTCCTCCCGCCCCCGGCCCGGCGACCGCCCCGAACGGAACAAGCCCGCACTTGCCAGGAGTCCACGAGGAAAAGCCAAGTTTATTGCCGCGCGCTGGCTTTTGAGGAGAGCATGGGAATTCCCCGGATGTAGGTGGGGAAGAGGGGCGGAGACAGGGCGGAGTAACGCACTTCACTGGGTGCATGCAAACGAAGGGAAGGAGGGAGGGGCGGCAAAAGGACCTATGGGAGAATGAGATGGGCGGGGAAAGTCACCGTAGGGCTTCCGGCTACTCCGAGGCAGGGACAGCCCCCGCCCGGGCTCCAGCAGCGCCTCGTGGGCGGCCCCGCCGGCAACCGCCCCCATGGCCGGGTCGGGCCAGGACAGGGGGCTGTTTTGTGGGAAGAGGGAACTTGGATAAGGAACGACTAAGGGAAAAATAACCAGGGTAGCCACATTAAGGGTATAACATTTAGACTGGGGAAGCATCAATATAGGGTGTGAGCTTATTAGAGTCCTTATAAATCTCTTGCAGATCTTCCATATTTCGGGGAGCCGGGTTCCTGGACTTCGGCGTCCTCGTCTATCCATCTCTTGTAGTATTTTTGCCACTGTATAAACCCTGGGTCTCCTCCAACAGTATATAATATTGAACAGTTATTTTTCTGGACTTTTTGCACATGTAAATGCAGCCCAATCCCCAAAGCCTTTACTTTATCTAAAAGAACATACTGCTTTTGATGATAATGTACTCCCCAGTTTGTTCTCCCACTGATTTACATTTTCCATAGCAAGTTTTTCAAAAACAAAATGGCACCATAGAGCCTAGGCAATTATTTCCAATGTCTGGGTATATTTATCAAGTGGAATCAAGTATTGATCATCTGCAGAGAAGAAGATCTCAGCATTCCCTCACATTTTCCAGCTGGCCAGCTGGAGGGGAAGTGTATTTTTATCAGGGAATTGAAAGTTGGGTTTGTATTCCTGTTTTTAGACAAAACTCATCAGGCTCCGTTGTTCCAGGTTTGTAACAAAAACGAGTCAAACCGCCTGCTTTTCTCAACTGTTGTCATTGATTTATTTGGCTGTTCTGTTTCAAATTGGTTACATAATTTTTTTATAATGCTTAGATCAAAAGAGTTGGTGTGAAAGGAGGTAACTACTTTGTATGACAAAGATTTTTTAAGATTCTAAGACTAAGTACTGAATACATTTTCTGTTCAATTTTTAGCTGCATGTCAGCTAACTCAGTCAGAAGAAATTTCTGTCACCTAAGCATCTCTTGCTAGGAGAATCCTGCTACTTTCAAGGATGAAAATTTCCTTCCCAGCATGATTTGCAGGCCCAGCATCACACCACTAAAACGAACCAGCAGCCTTCACTGCTGAGGTCCTTATTGCCAGAGGGTTTTAAACTGTGAAATCACTGCAGACTCTTGTCACTCTAATACAGCAAATGTGTATTACTACTACTGCTTTACAGATGAAAGACACAAAACAAGACCAAAATAGCAAATTAACCCAATGCCTTACTGGATAACCTATGGGGAAACCATGAATCTGTCTCTTGCTCTCCTTACTCTGTGTCTTAACCACAGATCCATCATTACCACATAGTTCAAGGATGTGTTTGTACTATTACTGCTCCTAATACCACTATTCCAGAAGATGCCCTGTTTAACTGATAAAAGAAATAATTCTACTTCCAAATTTCTCCCACTCTATTCTCTATGTTGCAACATAAAGGACTTTCTGGGTGAAAAAACTATCTAAGAAGAGGTGTAACCAATTCCTTGGACCATTCACAAGGACAATCTTTCACTTCCGCAACATGCATTCCATGTGATAACTCATCACATATTTTCACTGAAAAACCCACTGTTTGCAGGAATGGAGCATGCACACTGTTTGCAGGAATGGAGCATGAAAGCCATAGAGAATTCATGGAAAAGTAAAATGACATTTTTATACTGATTTCCTCAGATTTGTTGTTTGGGTTGTGCATATGTAACCCCATTCTGTGAAGTGGGGAGTCCATGAGAACAAACCAGAAGCCACACAGAGCCCCTCACAGCTGGGAGGTGTCCAGCAGCCACAGAGTAACTGGTGATCTGGGGTCAGGTGCTCAGGACCCCTCAGGCACTGCTACTCATTTCTGTACAGGGACTGTGCTGCCACCACTCAACCTTGGCCTAGGGGCACAGGTTCCCTTTACAGACAACTTATCACATTCACTCAATTACTGAATATTTAAGCAATGGGGTCATCCTTTTTGACCAGCAAATGTCTGGCTATGCCTTCCTTTCCCAGCTGGAGGGACAGGGTGTTGCACAGGAGCAGTGGTGGGTGCTGCAGCTGCAGCATGGCAGTAGCAAGGGAGGAAGCCAAATTGGTCACAACTGGAGAGACTGCACGAACCAAACCTGGAAAAACACTGTGAGTCACCTCTGTATTCTCCATCCATTACCTTACCATGTGATGTGTCCGGGCTGCTTTTAAATCATTTCAGAGATGTGACTTCTAACACTTTTTCTGGGGAAGCTATTTCACAGTCGATTAGACATCCTTGTTAAAATTTTGGCTGGATAGTCAACTCAAATCTCCGTTTGCTCACTTTTCTTACCTTTATATGCAATTATACCCCTGATAAGTGCTCTAAACAATCTCCTAATGCCTCCTTGTTTGTGTTTTCCTAGCACATGGAAACAGTTATACCAGTTTTGGACATCATGTGGGGCATCTCACAATATTTAGCTCTCAGGCTCTTTCTTGATTGATCATGTCGTGTAGACCTTATGTTATGCATTTTATCCTTAAATTTCTTTATAATTTGTCACCATCTTCCTAGGTAGGCTGGTGCCCAGGCCTGCGTGCAAGCTGTAATTTGTACAACAAAGGTTTCATATTCACAATGCTTCAAGGTTGCACATAATTTTAAATTCTGCTCAGTGTCCTACTTTCACCAGTAACTGTACCTTTTTTTTCCCTACCTTGTAAAGAGAAGTGAGCAGCTTTTCAGTTTAATGAGTTTGGTTTCTGACAGCTTAAATTTGCAATGCTGTAAAGAACTGCAAGGTTAAAAGATTTTCCTGGGGTCTGTAGAACTGTAAAGAAAGATAAACATATTTTGCTTATAAAAGAGAAGCAATGTTATAAGGGTTATTAAAATATTTCCCTCCTTTTGTTTTCTTAGAGCACAGAACTGCTTTAGGAACATGTGTTTGTCATACTCGCTCCTAAAATAAACTACACATAAATGTATTCATAGTACTATGCAGATATTTTTCATGGCAACATGACAGTCAGATGTCACAGACATGATGCTGTCTGTTGATACTCAGAACATTTGGTGTCACTGCATGGTAGGAGCTCTCTCTGCATAACAAAATGCATAGAGGTCCCTATGGGTGCTACTTGTAATGGTTTGGCAGAAAAATTCCTTCTGAGAATCAAATGACACTTCTTATTTTTTAAAAAATACGTGCATGAATTGATAACAATACCTGATTTCAGCTTCTTAATAGGCCTATTCTTGAGGTGAGAAACTGTATGAAAATTTTGGAAATGTATATAATTGTGCACACCCTATGGACTTCAGGATGGCTTAGAGCAGTCAGGAGGAAAATAACCTGGGGGATGATTCTGCGTAATTATTAATAAGAATAACTATGATGAATACATAAAATATTTATATTATTAATAATAATAATTTGGACTAAATTAGGCAGAAACTCAAGTCAGGCCTTGCTAAATAACCAGTCAACCAGTCAAACAAGTTAAAAAAAAATTCAGACAAGTCAGGACATGCTAAAAAAAATACAAAATCATTATCATATACCTATCACAGGAACACCTGGACTCTCCAATTTTTCGGTAAAAGAAAAGCTATTTTTTCCCTTTGAGTGAGAAGCATTTTTTAAGCCCTCTAAGTACAGTATCATATCCATCTTCTCCCCTTGTTCAGTACAGTAAGATAAAAAATATGAACAAATATGTGAGGAAAAAATATATGAAAATCATAGATGATATCTTTTTATGAATAGCATGGTAGAATACAACTTTTGAAAGACATGGCTTTATTACCTTTTCCTATTGTACTGTCACTTCAGGATATTTCCACCTCTGTCTTTTTCAGTGAAATTTTACTCTCTTCAATATTTATTTCCTGATGTCTAGTTCCCATCTTGCTGCTGCTGGACAATCCAAAACCTAAAACACTGCCTGCAGACTGCAGCTTGCTTAGAGCTATTAATCTGTATTAACAGTAGTCTTGCCTCTTTCACCCAAGCTCTTCTCCATCCAAATGTGGCAAGGCACAGAGGAAGATCCCTTTGATCAGCCATGTGCGGCACAATGGGAGCTGGATGCAGGCTACATCGGGGTCTGAACTGCTTCTATAAGAGAGTGAGCAGGGAATGCAATTTTAGGAGATGGTCTGATGAAAGCACATAAGCCTTTCATCTCTGTTTCGGTACTTGTTTTTAGATTGCAGTGCACTAGGCTGCTCTGGAAAGCATCTGGACAACAGAGACCCAAGCACCTTTAAGGCAGGAGATAAAGATGAATTCAAAAAGGAAAAGAAGACTTAAACTTTTTTATTTCAAGAGGAGAAAAATAGCCTTTGATTTTTTTTTAAAGGAAAAGGGAAACATGTTGAGAGAGGACAATAACTCATAAGAGAAAGAAAAGATTGACAGAGGCCATGTCTTCAAGGTTTTTTGTTAAACAAACCCAGCAACAACTCTTCCCTTTGCATGATGTCCCACATGGGTCATACCTGCTTACAAACTGCCAGAACCCATAAATGAAAAGACAAACACCTGAATGTGCCTCTTCTGAATGAGATTTACCTTGAGGACTTTTCTGCATGTTTCTTTTGAGTACTTTTAAATGCCAAAAGGATCTTGTTAATGAGAATCATCCTGAATGTGTAGCAATCATAGACAGAAGGCTGTAGGAAACTTCTGATGTAGTGCTGGCAGCAAAAGCAATGCAATGCCACCATTTTCCCTAAATGATGAAGTGTAAGGCTGAATTCTGGCAGGATCTGGTATTCTTTGACACTTGGATTGGCTAATTTGAATGGTATAAAAATTCAGCCATTTCTACAGATGGAAAATATTGAAGAGTTTTTTCTTCCCACTGAAATTATTTATGTCATATTTGAGTGAATTTACTTTGGCAAAATTCCCGCATCCTTGTGCTTTCTGTAAACTTTCCAGTTATTAAATCTGAGGCAGGTGTTCACAGACAGTATATTTCAATAGCAGTTTTGTTCTATATCAGCTCTTGTATCTTACTCAGCAGTGTCAAAAGCCTTCCCACAGTGCATGAAGCAATTTGATGACTGTCTATCTGTCACATTCTCTCTGTCCATCTTTCTCTAGAGAAAGGTGTCTGACCATGCTACTGCTGCACACACAACCTACCCCTGCTGCTGACGGGCTGTGCTGGCTGGCAGTGACAAGTGCTGGGCAGGGCCCAGGGAATGGTCTTCTTCCCTGTCCACCGGCAGGAAGAGACCTTCTGTCAGCATCTCAGCACTTCAGTTCCACATCCCCAGGTGAATCCAAATTTCACTGAATCTTAAATATTAGCTACCAGTTGACAGCAATTTTTTCATAAACAGACCTATACGCTGGGTTCAGAAAGAACATCGTGGTCATCAGTGAACAAATCCTTCAAAATAGTGCATCAATACAACTAAAAACTGCCTAGAATGAACAGTTAAAATGTTTAGATATTTAGAATAGAAGGAAATGTCCTTCTCTGATATGTCTGTGAGTGTTTGACTGCTTACATTTTGTGCAAGGTCGGAATTAAAGAAACCTTAATATTGTCTTAAGTTGTGAAAAAGGTGAATCTATAGGTAAGAACTAAGATGAAACTGCTCTACTGTGAAGATCTTGTCTAATATGCAATTTGTATTCTTTCCAATACTGCTCGTTTCCTAATCTTTACCATAGAAAAATTCGCATTAGAGAAAAGCTGCGTGATCCACTGAGATGGACACTCTGAAAATAATAACCATTAATTCAGGAAATTAATTAGCCCATAATTCTCCATAACTTCTCAACTCGAGATAGTTAAGAGGACTCTGTACTTTCAGTCCACCCTTTTTTTTTTTCTCCTTAGTTTTCATTAAAGTGACTTCTATTTCCCTTTAAAACCTTCAGGTTGTGTTTAGCAAAGTGGATGCTTTATGTATAGGGCTCCTTGCATAACCCAGAGTGGCCAGAAGCTCTCCTGTAATTAGCTCTGCTGCATGACTGTGCATTTTAATTTGAATCCTTAAGTGATCTTCATCCACTTCTGAGAGGTGGCCTTCATACACCCTTACTGCAGATATGGAGGAAAAAAAAATAAAAAAGTTCCTGACTCTTTTTTCTGTTTACATATGAGAATTTTTCTGGCTTCAAACTGGCTACCAGGTTTTAAGAATCCTCAGTGTATTCTATGTTTGAGTTCCAGTGTGAGTTCCAGTGTTTAACACTGCCATGAGACCAACGGCAGAATACACCAGGGAACAAGGGAACCCTCTTTGTGCCAGTTTTCCCACTACAGATCAGTTTTCTGAATTCTGTCCAGGGACTGTGCTGGTTACAGCCATTAACATGCGCGCACAGAAATGCCAATGTCGCTGGTGTTGGCAGGTGTGCAGCTCGCCATCAATGGGCAGAGCGCTGATAACCCTCAGCCTGTTGTGCTTCCCACAGCAATCCACGGGAGTCTGGAGCTGCTAGCAAGGAGCAATGTCCAGGTGTCTGGAAACACACCATATATTTCAAACATACACAGCATGCAAAGTTGCTGAGAGAAATCAGCATCAGTAGGTGTGCAATACCATACATTTTAATGCAAATTTACTCTCACTGAGTTTGTGGCAGTGATTATGAAAGATGGGATAGAACTAGATTGCCAATAACCTTTCACCTCCCAGCAGCTAACATGGAGCTAACATACATTTAAACAGTTCCTTCTTCTGGAACCACAGTTGCATGTAGAGATAAGTGCAAATATGCTGACAGATAATGCTGTCAGCACTGGCAAGCAGGGCTGCCCTGGAAGAGCAAAGTGCTGGAGCAAATAGGCCCTGTGAAGTCAGAGCGCTGGAATAAAGCCAGGGTAGTCCAAGCTGTGCTTTACTGGTGGCTTAACATCTTCAAAAAGTAACCTGTCTATGCCTCAGAAAAGTAGCTGCTCTGGGTTAAAGCACTGTCAGACCCTGCAGAAATGGTGGTGATGTCCCTCATAGCAGTGAGAGCTACACTAGGTACTCACCATCTACCCAAAGCCCAGAGCAGTCCGTGTCACTGACAACCAGCACAGCCAGTGATGCAGTGCACCACAGGAAAATGCTTCCCAAGGCTTTGCCAACCATCTTCCTCTGTATCCATGAGCCTGTGCCAAGCCCACACTCAGCTTTAAGAATGGGACAGCCACTTGGTGTCAGAGGCAGGCCAAGGAAGTCCCTGTGGGTTTGGCTATCTTCTGAGAAAGGAGAATCAGACCTGTACATATGAAATGTAAAATCTTCCTTACTTGGCCAGCTGCCCTCTTACAGAGCATCACAGGAGTGTGGACTAGCTAGCTAGTGCCTAATCCAGTAGCCTTTGGGCTCACTTTGAGTATGGAATCTTTCCCCACTGCAGAGCTCTTGTACTCATGTCTTTTGTCTCTGCTAGACCCTGACCTGCCATGTGCCCCCATGTGCTTGGGCACAGCATGCTGTGACTCTGGCTGTACTCAGCCCTGCAGGGGAACAAACTACTGTGATTTAGAAAACTGTGATTCCTATGCTGGGTCTGACATGTGGCAAAGCAATAAACTACTTCCTTCTCATTATTGACACCCATGGGGTTGTTGCACAGGTCCAGCCCATTACCTAACATATGTCTTTGACTGCACACAGGCACAAACACCAGGAAAATAGCTTTCCGCTCAACCTGGATCCTCTCCCCAGCAATGTGATAATCCTGATCATTTGATACTGTGGACAGACTTCACTTACTTGTCAGACAAGCTTTGCTGCTTAATGAAATGAACAAATCCTCTTCCAGCCTCAGAGGGAAGTTTAACTTGCTTTTTCTTTAAATTAAGCTTGCACTGCCTCAAACTTCTACTGAAGTGTCAGCAGGTATATTCCAAAAATGACATCTGTAAAAATGACTGTGTTCCCCTTCTGCTATTCTCTGTTCATCCATGTAGAATTTAATTCTGAGAAACAAAGTTATCTGCTAATAATGGTGATCTAATCTCTATTCTGAGATCTGACAATCTGGAAGGCTGGCTCTAACAGCCTAGGGGAAGTGATTACCACTCAGTTATGTACCAGAATATGAGGCAGATCCACACTTTGTCTAGCTATTTTGATCCAGACTACTCATCAAAAGCAAAGATTTGTGATGTGGGATTGTCCAGTCATGTAGTAAAAAATCCTAGATTTTTTTCATAGTGCTGTGAAAATTAATTGCTAATGTGCTGAAAATAACAAACCTGTCTTTATTTGAAGGGTTGTGTCCACTTTTCAGTTGTTCTTATGTTGGTGACACCTTAATAATAATTAGAGCAAACATCAGCCTTGGCCAGCAACCAAGTCCCACACAGCCTCTCACTCACTGTTCCTCCAGGAGAATGTAGAAAGAATGAGAAAAGTGAAAGTCAGAAAACTCATGGGTTGGAATAATGAGAGTTTAATGGGACAGAAAACAAATAAAATAATAATAGTAATAGAAGAATTCAAATATACAAAACAAGTGATGCTCCATGCAATTGCTTATCACCGGCTGACTGATGCCCAGCCAGTTCCTCAGCACTGGCCTCTGGCCAACTTCCCCCCATTTTTATATGCTGAGCATGATGCCACATGGTACAGACTACCCCTTGGGTCATCTGGGGTCAGCTGTCCTGGCTCTATTTCTTCACAGCTCCTTGTGCCACTCTGGCCTTCTCACTGGCAGGGCATGAGAAGCTGAGAAGTCCTTGACTTAGTATAAACACTACTTAGCTACAACTAAAACATCAGTATGTTATCAACACTAATCTCATTATAAACCTAAAATATAGCCCTGTACCAGGTACTAGTAAGAAAATGAACTCTATCCCAGCCAAAAGCAGGACACCATCCTTCAGCAAGACCATTCATCTTTGGAATATTTCATCCCAATTAAATGTCCTTCACCTGGTTCCGGCAAGAGACATGCCACTCGGACTACCCTGTGGTACTGCTCTGCCCCTCTCTTCTCAGAGAGGCTTGCAATACTGCTTTCCATGAGACTGTGTTCGAAATCTCTCAACAGAAACAAAACTTCCTCATCAGGTTTGTTAAACTAGGAAAAGGGGTGGTGAGCACACAGATGTGGGAAGGTGTGGTGCATCTTTGCATTCTCCCAGCCCAGGATGTGTCCAGCACTGGATCTCCTGGCTACCCAAGCTTCTGAGTCAGCACTCAGAGGCGTCTGCTGGTGGAGTCCCCTCTGAACCAGGACCATGGTTATCTTCTGGGGATCTGGAGAGGGAAAACACTTTTGTGGACACAGCGCTGAGCAGCTCTGTGTTTCACAGGTTCCACTACTGTAAAAGGGATGAGAAACTCATGTTTTAAGAGATCCAATTTCTTTGTAGTTTTTTTTCCATCAAATAAAAATTAATCTCCATTCTAAATGAAATGAAAATGGAGTGAATATCTTTTTTCATAAATAATTATAAATCTAGGTGTGATTTTGTGTGTTTAGAGATTTCTGTTCTGATGTGTTTTTCAGCTGTATGAAAATTTCGGTTTATAACTTTATTTAGTTTCTATTAAATTCTGCAGTTATATTTCAACGAGACAATCCAAAAACTTTTAAGAATGAGGTCTATATGTTTCTACTATTCATAAACTATTTAATGACATATGCTAGATGGTACAAAGAGATGATCACTTCAATAACCAGATTTTCTGAAGAAGGTTATTCTACACTATTCCTGCATGACAGCTTACAACAGTTTTTAAGAGGGAAATTTTTGATGATTGGAAAAGACTAAAATGTGGTATTATAGGAAAGGTAAATTGATCTGTCTTTAAATTTTAATGCTATGAAACTCCTCATTTCTGCGTTTTAAAATATTAGTCAGTAAGAAAACTGAGAAATAAATGGCTGCTGTTTAAGAAATTATGACTTTACCGAGGCTTCAGTTCTCCCTGGGAACTGCTCAATATGTAAAGCTGAAGCCAGTGGCTCAAGAAGGTTCTTGGCATCTCGTACATCATCCTGCCAGCAGAGACAGTGCTCGACACAGACACCTGCACCAATGCTACCTGAGCTCAAAGGCAGGAGGTAGAGCTGGACCAAGAGCATATAAAGCCAACATGGATCTCTGGAGCAAAATCTGCTGCTGTAGAACTGCAGCACAGACTACAGGATCAACTGAGGCTGAGAACATTTACAAGTCTGCAAGTAGGTTGTGTGTCTGGCCACCGATGATCATCTCACAAAATACAGCAGATCCAGGCTAGAGGTATGAGATCCTTTGCATATAGAATGAAAACCCCATCAGTACTGCAGTTGCAGTCAGCAAAAGAAATTTACTGATGACATTTTATAGTGCAGTGAAGAAAAAAAACTATTTTCCCCCAAAGGTGGATATATTGCAATCTTCCTTTACTAGATATGGAAACCAGCTTGGATGAAGTTTATCAGAGCACTGAACTGCGTGGTGAAATGGGATATGCACAGGTTTAAAGAAAACTATTTTCAGATATTTATGGGGATGATAGTTATCTGTGAAAAAATGGTACAGTAGCAAAATACACTAATCTGAATTGATCCCACTTTCCCATATGTATTGAGAATGTATCTGAGATTACTTGAAAAATCCTTAAAAATTGCCTGGGTGTTTGCTTTCAATAAATGCAGAACTTTTTCTTCACTGATTTGTGTTCATCATATCCTGGATAAGAAAGTTAATGTTGTTTTTGCTGATTTGTGTAATTCAATTTTAAATTCAAACCACAGATACAAACTCATCTTTTTTAATAGAAGTTTTAACTAAAATCAGGCAACAAAGAGTTGATCTTCCATGACTGAATATATTAAAGTTATATCCATAGCAGTCTATTATTATCTTCCCAGTGATTAAGTACTCTGTTGTGCTCACCCTCCTGTCACAGAATCACAGAATGGTTGAGGTTGGAAGGGACCTCTGACCAAGCTCAAGCAGAACCACCTAGAGCTCATTGCCCAGACCCATGGCCAGAGGGCTTTTGAATCTCTCCAAGAATGGAGACTGCACAACCTCCCTGGGCAGCCTGTGTCAGTGCTTGGTCACTCCCCCAGTGAAAAGGTGTTTCCTGATGTTTGAAGGGAACCTTCTGAGTTCCAGTTTGTGCCCATTGCCTCTGGTCCTGTCACTGGGTACCACTGAGAAGAGCCTGGCTCTGTTCTCTCTGCTCCTGCAGATACTTATACATAGATGAAATCCTCCTGAGCCTCTTCTTCACCAGGCTGAACAGTCACAACTCTCAAAACTTTACTCACAGGAAGGATGCTCCAGCTCCATCATCATCTCTGTGCTCTCTGCTGGACTCTCCTGTATGGCCATGTCTCTCTTGTATTGGGGAGGCCCAAACTAGCCATAGGACTCCAGGTGTGGACTCAAGAGTGTTGAATAAAGCAGAAGGATCCTTCAATCTGCTGGCAATACTTTTCCAAATGAATCCCAGGATACTGTTAGCCCTCTTTGCACTGAGGGCATGTTGCTGACTCCTGCTGAGCTTGGTGTCCAACAAGACCCACAAGTCATTTTCTGCCAAGCTGATTTCCAGCTAGGTGGACCTGACATGTACTGGTGCCTGAGGTTGTTCCTCCTCAGGTGAAGGACTTTTAGCCTTCTTACTGAACTTCATGCAGTTCACACCAGCCCACTTTTCCAGCCTCTTGAGCACATCCCTCTGGCACATCAACCACTCCTCCCAGTTTGTGTCACAGCAAACTTGATGAGTGTACACTTCGTCCCATCATCTGAGTCATTATTGGAATTGTGAACAGTGTAGGATGCACTGTTGACCCCTGGGGTATACCACAAGTGACTGATCTCCAGCCGCCCTTCATGCTACCCATCACTACTCTCTGGGCATTGCCATACAGCCAGTCTTTAACCCCCCTCACTGTTTGCTCATCCAGCCCATAACTTATCAGCTTCTTCATCAGGATCTTGCAGCTGTGCTCAAAACCTCACTGAAATTCAGGCATACATACACACTGCTCTCCCATCATCTACCAGGAGAGTCACAGAGGGTTATCAAATTGGCCAAGTATGACTTTCCTTTGGAAAATCCATTCTGATGACTCCCACTATCATTAGAGATGTTTGTCTCACATTTTCTCATGCAGGACTGAGTCTGGCACCTTCATCTTTGTATACATTCTCATTTGCAACAGTATATATCATTGACATGAAATTTTCCACTAGTCTTGTACTACTGACGTTATTGTGTATTTCTTCTCCTTCTCTTTATGTGGTCTTCATTTGTGGTGGCCTTCCCAGTTCCTAATCAGCATTTCCTGTGTCTGTTTTATGTACCCAGCTACTTCAGAAAGAACACTGTTTATATTCAGCATATTTAAGGTGCTGCAGTAATGTATGTTGCAATAAAGACTAATCCAGTTAATGAAATGGATCTTAGGTTGAATTACAACTGCCCGAGTATCAATGGATTTGTTGTACTGGTACAGCACAGGCTGGGTACAGGTCTCCTCTCAAAGTACCTGCTTATGGGGCTGGCATTTACAGCCAGATGACATCTGCACATTATAAATCCATAACCAACACCCTGGGTCTTAAATTTCACTACTGCTTTCCATGTAGCTTATTGCTGTACAGTTTCTGCATTTTGCTTTCATTGTTCCCTGCCTGCTTTTTTTTTCCCGAACTGAATCTCATTTTATTGCCTACTTACACCTCTAAATTCTGCAGGTCTCTTTTTATTATTTTGCCATCTATCCTGGATTTTGCATCACCTTACTATTTAGTATGATCTGTAAATTTAATTACTGTCATGTTTGCCAAAGACCATAAGGACCCAAGTCAATTATATGGCCAAAAAAGAAAAAAGGAAGCCTTTATTATGCTACAAATGCTCTGCTAAAAATCCAGCACAAAAAGGAAATGTTACACATTTCTTGGACTTCACAGATGTAATTGCAAAGGGATCTAGATGGTTTTTTTCCACAGAATTTGACATTTAAAAAAAATTTAAATGTATTATTACCAAAGTAAACATTAAAGAGATGAAAAATGGCAACTTAATTCCTTTCTATGCAACTAAAATGTGCTGGTCCACATTTTGCTATTAAGTTAAACCTACTATAGTATTACTAAACTAGAATTGCCTCAATTTCATTTACACATTAAGGACAAATGCAGGCAACCAATTAACTGAATTTATTTATTGTCTGGTTTTTTTATTATTATTTTTCTTTCTTAGTATTTCCCACATGTGTTATGTGTATAGTGCAATTGTGCAATGCCTCAGCCCAGTTTGACAACATTTGAGCAAAGTCTATAATTCTATGTCATTATTATCTCTGAGCTATTATGAAACTGGTAGGAATTAGAGCAGAGAAACCTCCATTATTCGTCCAGGAACAGCAGCAATTACAATTTGGTCTCTGACTGAGGTTAAAACAGATAAATTGAGCTAGATAATTATTACCATTTCTCAAATTCATCATTAGCTGGAACTGCATTTTTAATGTAGAAGACCAGATTATTAGGCCTGACTGTGATAGCTGCTCCTGGCTTACGCTACAGCAACATTACTAAGCTCGTTCCTCTTTAATCAGGCCTCTTGTTCTTAAAGAGCACCTCCTGAGATACACTAGTAAGTATTAACTTTTACAAAGTAATTCAAGACTTTGAAAACCCATTTTCAATGTTCAGCCTGAATACCTGATTTTCAGGCAAGCCTGTTCTCCATTGCAAGGGAAGAGAAAACCCCCTTTTCAAGCAAAACATATGCAGTATGTAATTTGGTTAATGAAAGTATGTAAATTAAGATGTGCAATTTAGCAAGTTATGAATGTGCCTTAGCCCCACTAACATCACTGTCTTGCTCATAAAATTTAGAGTGTGTGAAAATTTCTCCATGGACAAGTTGATTTTATATCCTTGGTTTAATTATAATTAGTATTTATTTTCTCAACTGATTTTGCCTGTAACTATATTCCAAACACCGGTGGCCTATTGACAGAGATGCAAAGTTATGTGTGTGAGAAAACAACCAAGTGTTACAAGCCAAGGGAGGTCAGGGCACTGGTGAGCTGTCCTAGAAGCCTGAGTCCCAGAGCTGCTCTTATCAATGTCTGTCTGTCCTGCAAGGGCTGTTGGAAATCACTTCCATATTGCCTAGGCTGTAATATATAAGACTTCAGTGGCTTGATCCAGGTGCCCAAACACAGGTATCCAGTGCCATTAAAAAGCCCAAAGGTTTAAGTATAATTCATACAGAGCCCATGGGGATGACACAAGATTCCCTTTCCCTTACAGATTTGTGCTCCTGTATGGAGGCAGCTGGATGGTGTAATGTGGATATCCAAGGGTACCACAAAGGGCATTTGATGGCTGCACATAGAGCTGTCAGCAGTGCTCCAGACATCACGATGGCTGCAAAGATTCAGAGCACTCAGGCACATTAATTTTACATTTTTGGTAAATGTTTTTATCCTCTTTTTTTAGAAAGACATAGCTGACACAGACATAGAATTAGCAAATTGTCCTAATCAATACAAGCGCCTACTATAAGCTTAAAAACCACTAGGTGTTAATTATGAGACACCACAAACACATCACTCAAGGCAGCTCTTCAGCAGTTTTTGTGCTCTGCTCAGCTCCCAGCCCACGCTCCCTCCCTCCTTCTTCTGCTCTCTCTCTCCATCTCACCTCTCAGTCGGCAACAATTGCTTTTGTGAGACATTTATCATTCCACAGTTTCAAGCTTCTCACTTGAAGTTCTGCCCTTCAAACTCTCAAATGAAGTGACAGCTAATTTCTGGTCTCAACCACCTGGGTACCACGTAAATGGTGCTTCTTTCTGAAAAAGTATTCAAGGAGATTTCTGATGGACTTTGACTTGTGCATGTTTATTAGCCTCCCATGGAAGGCAGTACAGATGTTAGGGGCTGGGGAAAGAGATTACTTAGAATGTGTGAGGAGGAAATTGTATAGAAAACTACAACACAACGGCCCCCAGAAAAGGAGACACCTTGTGGGAAATATAAAGTGAAATGGTATAGATGAGAGAGACGGGGAGACACACTGAAACCCATGAAAGACACACACTGACTTCATCGTACACAGTTTCTCAGATGCTGTGGTGATAGGCATGATGATCAGTGTAGGTCACAGAAAGCTTTAAACTAAACCCAGTCTTTCTGCAGGTGCAATATGCTCTGAAGGGTCCTGGAGGGCTCTGATGTGTTCAGAGGCTTGAGGAGCACCTGGGGATGGGCAATGGTCAGAGGCTGGGTGAGACCCATCAACAGGCATTCACAGAGCATAAAATCAAGCACTTATTTCTATCCTTCATAGACAAGCACAAGACACATGAGAAAAAATAGAAAAACTGGTGTTACAGAGTGGTCTGATGAAAATGCTGCAGCTGACACTCAAATGTCTCCTCTCTGTTCAGAGACCCACCAGTTGTGGTCAGTGGTTGTGTTGAGCTGCTGCCATGTGTGAGGGGGTTGCAGAAAAAGTTCAGTATATGCTGTTAAATGTGTTTTCAGAAATTAGCATCTAGGTGTAGCATGCACACAGCCACAGAAATATTCTGTGACTTGCCCAGTTTTTCAGCTCTGACATGTGGAAGTTAGACAAAGTCCTGAAAGTCTCAGCCCTCCTTGCCACCTGCTGAGAAAATAAAAATTATTGAAAATGATTTATACATTGAGAGAGCTGACTTCTTTGGTTTTATAGATAAAAGTAATTTAGCTATTCTAATTACAAGAAGTAATTAGGCAGCTGGACCAGATCAGTGTTGGGGTATAAACACCTGCTTGTGTGTTTCCAGCTGTTCTCCACTGGAATTGCTAACATTGTCTATGTTGCTAGACATTTTACAGGCATTTCAAGACCACTGACATTTCTTTCTTATTTCTGAAGAACATGCTGTGCTCCAGAGCTCACTAGAGAAAGAAAGTGGGTGCCGGTGCAGTGATAACATTTAAGAATTCTCCACCATTTTGTTATTTGGTGTAATCACTTTTCACACCTGAAGGAAACATAACATGAAAAGAAGACAGAGGTAGCAGATAATGAAACAACAGTTTAATTCAAATGGGTGAAGGCAGTTTATTCATTTCTAAATGAGAGAAGATGCCAAAAGTCTGCTCTAAATCTGAATGTCAAAATTGCTCAGAGCTCAGTCTACCTTTAAAGCAGCAACAAGCTTTATATGCAGCTTTCTTATGCTTACAATGCTGTTTACAAATATTTCTAAGCAAAGGTTGCAGTCACCTATTATCCTGTTTATTCCAGAAGTGCTCAGGGGCTGGCTGAAAGCAGAGCCCTGTTGTGCTGGGCTGTGTACAAACAAAGCCACGGAGACAGCCACTGTCTCACTGGCTTTGCTTGGCTGGTTTTTTGCTGAAATGCAATTTAAAATGTGATGCAATTCTCTTGGCTATTAACAAGAGGAGAAAATACTGTCCTGATTTGTGCCAGTATGTTGGATGGGTTTTGAGCAAGTAAATACAAATGGATCTACATATTTTTACATATTTAGGACAAATGTTTAGTTAAAACCAATAACTGATATAAGACACACCATTCATTTGAGGTTAGAACCATTTATTCGGAGAGTTTCAAGTGGGGAGGTAATGGAGGTATTGGGGAGGGATGATGATGTTTAGCCCTGTGCCTGAGAGACTCCCGTTTTGTTCTGCACCAGGTAGAGCTCTCGAACATCTCACTTGAAATCTTTGCAACTTATTTCTTCACTGAAATACAAATGTTTTTCTACTCTTCTTTTGCCAGGAGTCCTGCTACTCTAGGCAGCCCTCAGAGGTGTCACAGCAATGCATCTTTCAGAGATGGTCCTGTGTTTCCCTGCAACAAACAATCTTATGTACTAGCATGAATATGAGCATAGCATTTAAGAATTCTAGAATATTCTAGATATATTTAATGATGTCTAGAATGCTAGACTATTATGAGGTGTAAAGATCAGGTTCATTACCACCTGAAGAACTTCAATATACATAAGTCTGTGGGACCTGATGAAATGCATCCTAAAGTCTTGAGGGAATTGTCTGATGTAATTGCCAAACCCCTGTTTAAAATATTTGAAAAGTCATGGTAGTCAGGTAAAGTACCAGCTGACTGGAAAAGGGGAAATATTTTAGTCATATTTATAAAGAGTAGAAAGGACCCTGAGACCTATCAACCTGTGAGCCTCACCACAGTGCCTGGGATGATCATGGAACAGATCCTCCCAGAAGTTCTTCTAAGGCACATTTGAGACAGCCAGCATGGCTTCAGCAAGGGAAAGTCCTGTCTGACCAATCTAGTGGCCTTCTATGACGGAGTGACTACATCAGTGGACAAGAGAAGGGCTACAGATGTCATTTATCTGGACTTCTGTAAAGCCTTTGGCATGGTCCCCCATAACATCCTTTTCTCTAAACTGAAGAGAGATGGCTTTGAGGAGTAGACTGTTAGATGGATAAGAAAGCGATTAGACAGCCACATCCAGAGAGCAGTAGTCAAGGGCTCAGTGTCCTGATGGACATCAGTGACAAGTGATGTCCCTCAGTGAGGTCTGTATTTGGACCAGTGTTATTTAATACCTTTATTAATGACATAGCCAAAGGAATTGAGTGCACCTTCAGCAAATTTTCAGATGACACCAAGCTGAGTGGTGTGGTTGACACATCTGAAGGGACCAGATGCCATTGAGAGAGACCTGGGCAAGTGCAAGAAATGGGCCCATGGGAATCTCATGAGGTTTAATAAGATCATGGTGCTGCACCTGGGTCAGGACAACTACTATATAAATACAGGTTGGGAGATGAACAGATTGAAAGCAGCCCTGCCAAGGGGACTTGAGGGTGCTGGTGGATGAGAGGCTGGACAAGACCTGGTAATGTGACTTGCAGCCCAGAAAACCAAATGTGTCCTGGGCTGCATCAGAAGAAGGGTGGCCAGTAGGCTGAGAGAGGTGATTCTGCCCCTGACTCTGCTCTGGTGAGACCGTACCTCGAGTCCTGCATCCAGCTCTGTGGTCCCCAACACAGGAAGGATGTGGATCTGTTGATGGGAGTCCAGAGGAGGGTTACCAATTTGATAGGAGGATGGAGAGGAAAGGCTGAATGAATTGGGTTTGTTCAGTCAGGAAAAGAGAAGGCTTGGAAAGGTTGGCCCAGGCTTTCTTGGACTGACAGTTGCTCAGCACTGGGAGACCTGAGCTCAGAACAGAGCCTACAATGCTCTCTGGGGAGGTCCCAGATGATTGGAGGTTGGCCAATGTCACCCCAATCCACAAAAAGGGCTGCAAGCAGGACCCTGGCAACTACAGGCCTGTCAGCCTGACCTCCGTGCCTGGCAGGGTTATGGAGCAGTTCATCCTGAGTGCAATCACACAGCACCTTCAGGGTGGACAAGGGATTAGACCCAGCCAGCATGGGTTTAGGAGGGGCAGGTCCTGTCTGACCAACCTGATCTCTTTCTACGATCAGGTGACCCACCTGGTGGATGAGGGGAAGGCTGTGGATGTGGTCTATCTGGACTTCAGCAAGGCCTTTGATACTGTCTCCCATAATATACTCCTGAAAAAGCTGGTAGCCCATGGCCTGGACAAGTGTACCCTCTCCTGGATTAAGAGCTGGCTGGAGGGTCGGGCGCAGAGAGTGCTGGTGAACAGAGCTGCATCCAGCTGGCGGCCGGTCACTAGTGGTGTTCCCCAGGGGTCTGTATTGGGTCCAGTCCTGTTTAACATCTTTATTGATTATTTAGATGAGGGGATTGAGTCCATCATCAGCAAATTTGCTGACGACACCAAGCTGGGAGGGAGTGTCGACCTGCTGGAAGGCAGGAGGGCTCTGCAGAGGGATCTGGATAGACTTGAGAGATGGGCTGATTCCAATGGGATGAAGTTCAATAAGGCCAAGTGCCGGGTCCTGCACTTTGGCCACAACAACCCCCTGCAGCGCTACAGGCCGGGCACAGAGTGGCTAGAGAGCAGCCAGGCAGAAAGGGACCTTGGAGTACTAATTGACAGGAAGCTCAACATGAGTCAACAGTGTGCCCAGGTGGCCAAGAAGGCCAATGGGATCCTGTCCTGTATCAAAAATAGTGTGACCAGCAGGACCAGGGAAGTGATCCTTCCCCTGTACTCTGCATTGGTGAGGCCACACCTTGAGTACTGTGTTCAGTTCTGGGCCCCTCAGTTCAGAAAGGATATTGAGGTGCTGGAGCGAGTCCAGAGAAGAGCAACAAGGCTGGTGAAGGGACTGGAGCACAAGTCCTATGGGGAGAGGCTGAGGGAACTGGGGTTGTTTAGCCTGGAGAAGAGGAGGCTCAGAGGTGACCTCATCAGTGTCTATAACTACCTAAAGGGAAGTTCTAGCCAGGTGGGGGTTGGTCTCTTCTCCCAGGCACTCAGCAATAGGACAAGGGGGCACGGGCTTAAGCTCTGCCAGGGGAAATTTAAGTTGGATATCAGAAAAAAATTCTTTCCAGAGAGAGTAATCAGGCATTGGAATGGGCTGCCCAGAGAGGTGGTGGATTCACCATCCCTAGAGATTTTTAAACACAGATTGGACGTGGCGCTGGGTGCCATGATCTAGTAAATGGACTAGAGTTGACCAAGGGTTGGACTTGATGATCTTGGAGGTCTTTTCCAACCCAATCGATTCTATGATTCTATGATTCTATGCGATTAACAAACTCTTTTCTCAAAGGAAACCCACAGCTGAGGAATTCTGCTGGCAGCATGGCATTGGCAGAATGTCTTCCTGACCTGAGAGACAAGTGTTAAAAAGGAGGAACCTAAGTTTTGCCATTTTATCGAGACAGAAGTTTCAGGGACAGAGATGTTGTGAAGGACAAGCTATTTTACATATTGCTTTTTATTCAGATGGGTTTATGTAATAATTTTTCCTGTTCTGACTCATTAGAATTTAAAATAAGAACAAGTTTCATAACTGAGTGTAAAACTTGGGCTGGGGAAGGCATCCAAAGGGTCTTTTGTTATACCATTCCAGGCACAAATGGTGAGGGAGATTCCAATATCTCACCATCTGAATGTTGCATTCTCTAATTTACTAGAGAAAGGAACTAAACCTCTGCCCTCCAAATATCTTTTCTATTTTTGAGGTCGTTTTCTTACCTGTTTTTATCAACTCACCACACCCCATCATTTCTTCACATTTGCCTTTCTGTTCACATGTTGAGGGCTGCCTGGCCCTAACCCTAACTGTAACCCTAACCCTAACCCAGAAGACACAAAGATGCAGCTGCAAGTGTCAGTCCTGAGGACACAGCTGTGATGATCATGCTGGATGGTTACTGGTTACTGGATGTGAACTACTGGGAAAGGTGCTAAACATCTCTCCCTGAGCAAAGTGGTGTCAGAGTTTCATGACAGGTCATCTCAACACCTGAGACTTTAACTCGCTTTTAGCAAAGCTATTGGGACAGACTGGCAGTCCTATGTCATATGGGTGGAAAACAGATCTCAAAACTCCGTGACAGTTAGCAGTCATTTAAATGTATTTGAGAGAAGCACTCAAATGTCTGTCAAACTATAAGAAGAGCAACTGGAATAGTCTAATCATCTGCAGACACAGGTATCTACAGGGTCATGAGACTACAAATGGCCATCACTTTTAACTAGCTGAAGCCACTTTGCAGTGGGATCTCCTGGCCAAATCAGCACAAGGCACTGACTATGCATATCTAGGAAAGGAAGTTTCTCTTAGTTTGGAGGACAAGTCACCAGAGTGAATGGTGTGCCTGTGGTGGCTCAGTCATGGCTGCTCCAAGCCAGGAAGAAATCATTACTCTTTTTTGTGCCATAAGCACGAATGAGGCTTGAGTTGGCTGAATATTAGACAGGACACTCCAGGAGACACAATTTTCAGGATGGCAAAACTTACTGCAAATCATCGCTTTTTATTACTTTTAAAAATATCTGCCAATAACACAATATCATTATATGCTTTCTTAAAATCTCTACCATGCAATTTGTAGCACAGGGGTGACCCTGGCAAGTTTCTCACACAGGAGGATTTTGTTCAGTTTCTCTCTGCTGTATATCAGTTCGTCATGAAATGTTGAGCATGTGTTGTTTAATGTCAGGCAGAAGCACAGCTTGGCTACTGCTTATTTTCCTTCACCATTTCCCTTCCCATCAAAGCCTGCTCAATTCCTGAGCAAGTGTTCATTTCTTCTGTGTGCCTGCACTAAGCACCAAGCAAAATCTACCCATTCTAACAGAACCTCTTGGGGAAAACCAACACAATTATAATTTTATGACTAATGAATTTAAAATTACCCCAGGAGAAGTTGCTGGCAACATCAAAAGCAAAACTGTGATGTATGCTGACTTTCTGTTTACCTGCCTTTGCAAAGTGTGTTGGGATATGTCCTCCAGCAGAGGTATCGTCTCCTTTGGGATTATGGAGGAAACATGCTAAACACTCACTTCAGATTTAATACAGATGGAAGCTCTTCCCAGGTAGCAGATCTCATACATATATAAAGTACTTGTCTGTAGCCACCAGAAGCAATAATTTCTGTACTTGTGGGATTTCTGTACAATTTAATTCCTTCAGAATAAGGGAAAGTGAAAATGTTTTGGCTTTGCAAGATCCAGAAATAATGGCATCTGTGACAATGGTGAAGGATGAGTTCTATATATAACTAACGCTCACAGAACTAGAGAGGGATAATCATGACAAGCAAAGATTTTTGTTTTGTAATAACAAATGGCAGCTGGATTAAGATATGGGGTCACCCATGCCTGGAGCACTAACTCAAATCTTTCATTTCCTAAAGTTCAACTGGCAGCAAGGGCCTCTGTTTGAGTTATTTTGATGTCTTTGGTATTAATCCTTGTGGCATGCAGTAAATATTCTTTTTAAACATGCAGTTCAAACTATGCATCCACTAAAAAATATTTAAACCTCAGTTCTCATAATCTGAGAAGTATTTGAAGTGTCTTGGAATCATGTGACAAATTATCTTCCAAAACATCTGTGCTTCAATTGCCCACTAAGGTAACACATGCTGGTTCCTATCATAAACTTCTGCAAATTGCTTTCTTGCACTAAGAAACCAAAACCACCAAAATACCAATTATTCTAAATTTAAAAGACATAGTGAAAACACATTCTGCAAAATTACAATTAGGTAGTAGAGCTTTATTTATCATTGTAAAATAAATATTAGTTAATCAGCACCAGAAGCACCAATTTCCCTCCTCCATTTAGGTGAAATTTCAGTCGCCTAACTCATTATCAGCTTTCAGCAATGCCTGCTCATCACTTGCAGTCGCATTAGACAAAATACAATGCATCCGATATGGCAGTAATTAAATCATACTCCAGGGAAGAGGTAACAGTGAATTATAAGATATCTTGAGAAGTGATAATTACTCCATTCTATTAGGGCTTAAATACCTCTAAGACTTTGTAGAAAATACTTAATTTGAAAAAAGCCAACATGCTAAGGATAGAAGTAAACAAAAGCTAAATGCTGTAACTCTTAACCATCACACACACCTCTGGCCCTATGCTTTACATTTAGCCCCAAAGCTTTTCTCTGGAAGCTGCCAGATTATTCACCAAAACTGAAGCAGACACATGACTCCATTTAATTGATTGTGCCTTGATAGCTCTTGTGCAGATGAGAAGCTTGACCAAGGCCAAGAACACTGAGCCAAAGGGAGAAGCCCCCCCAGGGAGTGGAGTGAGGAGCCCAATATCTAGAAAGGGGACCTAAAGTACAGAGAGCAATAAAGAGCTAAGAAAACCTGGAGTTTGGGAGATGGAAGCAGAGAACAAACCTGACATTTCTTAATAAAATCTAAGTTATTGTAACCTGCAAAAAGGATGACACTCGTCTTGAGTCCCAGCTCTGTTGAACAGCACTGGATCTCTAGGACCTGCAGCTGCATTCAGGATGTCAGTAGGCATTATTGGCCTCATCCTGCTTTGTTTGCATCAGTTGTTTGGGGGTTTCATTTCCTCTTGGTTTCTTTCAAAGCAACACTAAATGCTTAAGGCAATCTGAAAATCAGACAAGACATTCCTATTCATGTAATTTACATGATATTCTAATATAAAGCAACTGCACTAGATTCATATTAGCATTTGATATATCATATAAAGTGTAAAATGAATGTGAAAGGAAAAAATACATGTGTCTTCTGTCAGTGTTTATTGGAATGAATTTGAGAAGCTCAGACCTTAACACACCTCATTTGGCCTTTTTCATAGAGTCTTTTTCTGGCAAGGAAATTGGACTTGACTGTTTCAAAGATCCAGAGTCCTGAACATGTTTTCCACCTTTTCTTTCTCTGATACAATGGGCAATTTGTGACAGTAACCGCATAACTCTCAGACAAGCACTTTGTGACCCTGGTGATTCACTACCACTAACTACATCAGTTTAGTTTAAAATCACTTCAGTTAGCATTTCAGTGTGAAATGATCCCCCTTACATGGTAAACTCGAATGCAAATAATCCATTTTGCTCTTCTGCTGTGTCCTCACTTACCCTGAATGAATGTCCTTTTACATTTCAATTATCCATTAGAACCTCTAATTCTTTGGTTATTCAAAGGTAAAAAAAGGCAAAAGTGAGTAGCACAGATAGTCTCAAAAATGTGTAAGAAGTGTTTCTCCAGTTGTTTGTTTCCCAGCTTTATGAAGTAATGTGTTTCTGTGGGACTTTTTGCACATAATTTAAGCGCATTTTCAACCTGTAAAGACTTGTTAACTCAAAATTATACCACCTTCTTATGAGGAATTGAACTCACCTAACCCTCTTTTGTAACAAATAAAAACAGAGAGAAACTTAAAATGAAAGAAAATATAGTAGAGTCAAAAGAGGGTTGAATATAGGATACTAAATTAATGAAAATTCCATGCCATGACTTTTTTTTAAGAATATGAAAGCAATACATCACACTTTCTTCTGAGGCTCTCCTCAGGAGACGAGCATTTTGTAAATCACATTCCCCTGATGATACAGCAGCGTTTCACATTGCCAGCAGCTAGGCTGGATCTGGCTTATTAATATGGCATGGTAATAGGTAATAGGTGCTCTAAAATGAGCACACCATTGTGTAGGTGTAACTGTGTAACTTACCAGCACCTATAGTATCTGTGAGACAGCACCAACTATGCCATGACACTGCAATGCCAGCCAAGTAAAGAACATCCAGCAAGCTTAGGTAGATAAGGAACTGTTATGGTGCAAAGTGGGGACAGCACCTGTCACAACTGAGGTGTCAGCCAAATGCTGTCTTACTTCCACTGTCATAATTTTGATGCCAACTGCAGATCTATGTGCATTAGCAGTGCCAACACTTAGGCTTCTTCTTAATTCTACAGCTACACCAGGCAGTTTTCTGATCACTCTGAGGAGAAACACATGTCTAATGTTGTCAGGAACACAGAGCCACTTATGCTGGGTGCTGTGGACACTCCAGGCAGGTACTTCTCTCAGAGTGTCTTCCACTGCCATCTGAAAAAGATTTAATTTTTTTTAAATTAGTGATGCAGGTTCATGCATGATTCCAAACTGCTGTAACAGTGCTAGATGCCAGGCCATCAAAATGCATTTGTACCTGAAAAGATGGTTGTTGGTTGTACCACACAAAGAATAATGAAGTATTTTGAATTCTGAGGAGATGAACAAATTTTTTCACTCCTTAAACCCACACTAGAGAAGAACCAGGAAAGGACGGGCATAGCAAACACTGGATGGCTCATACACAGGTATGTACAGATGCTGAGGTTTGCTTCTCACGTTTCTTGGGCCTGCTCATTTAATGACAGTTTAGAAACACAACTGTCAAAATGCAGAGAGAAATCATTTGCTTGAATATTTCTGATGCAGGAAACTTCAAAAGAAAACCTGATCAAAGCAGCACAGAAAAATGTCTGTAATACTACCCTAACTGATCTCCTTCTGAATTGCCAACATACACATGTGCTATCTGAGCACGCTCTTCTGCCTTGAGTAGTTCTAACATATATTCGCACATACTTTCAGATTGTCAAATCAGATTTTTCCTTAGTCTTTTTTCATTAAATACATGCTTTCTCCAAACTGATACTGAGTTGCATTCACTGTTTACGGAAGATCCCCAGAGCAGATGGACTGGGAACTGAATAGAGTGTTGACTAGCCTTGCTTGCTTTCAGATCCCATTTGCCCTGGTGCCCACTCTGCACACTCTACAGGAATGGGTTCATCCTTCAACCCTTCAACCATTTAAGTCCTAACTGTAATTGATACTCAGGATCTTTATATATTGAAGGGGGTTGTGCATGACACATGCATTAACATATTTATCTTTTTTTGGCTATGAGGCATCAGGTAGCAAAACTGATGTGGGGTGGGTGTGAATTTTCACTTGCAAATTAAGTTTCTATCATCTCTTGCCAGTGACTCCATACCACTGATTCATGTTTTCCCTCTTTTCAGATCTTCTTTTAATTTTTAAATGCCAGTCCAGCCGGATTCTCAGTATCACTTCTATACATCTGACCTGCCTATAAGCAACTGACCATCATTCAGTCCTAGCAGCCAGTTCTCTCCTTTTACAGCTCTTCCCTTATTCCATTTTATATTCTCTGGTAGCAGCCATGGTTGAAAGCCACAGTGGCTATCCAGCACTGGCCTGTTGCCTCAGCTGGCTGGGCAGGTCCCAGGGTGTTGGATCCAGCTCTGGCCCACACCTCAGTGGAGAACACAAGCTGGTTGGTTTTCATCCCTCTGCAATGCTCTAATAAATAAACTTGGGCTTTCAAATGGGAACCTCTGTGCTATGTAGAGAAGCAGAAGAAAACCCAAGCCCATGCATATGAATCATATCTGCTTTCACCCCAGCAATGGGCAGCAGGCTGGAGAGAAGACCACCAGGGCATAGTCAGTAGATTTAACACACACGGGTAAGCTCAGGTTTCTCCTTCATCAGCAGGATCAACCATGGCTTTCCATGAACTTCAGAGTTCATGGAAATGGCATCTCCTTCCCCTCCTCCACACAGCAAGGTGCCAAAATCTGTCTCTTTGAATGCTGGTATCTCCCCATTGCCAGCCAAACCGTGTCGGCAAGTGGCACTGCTGGTGCTGCTTTGTGCCTGGGCAGCCCCTCAGGCAGGGTGCTTACCCAGCATGCCTGGGACTTTGGTGGGCCCCTTGAATCACAACTCCCTTTGCAAAGGCTCAGAAATTTCTGCTCAGCATTTCTTCTACATGGGACCCAAGATTCATCCTCTACATCTCTGTCTGTACCCATCGTCCTTCATCAAAAGCAAAATGAGCATCAACAGAAAGGCTCTCATGTTCAGGAGGCCCATAGTGGCTGGTTCTGGGATGTGTAGGTTGTTAGTCAAAGGCTAACAAGGCTTGTTGGACAAATCATCTACTATTTAGTGTATTTCTGGACTAAATGTTCTTTCTGTGGCTGTGGCCCAGCCTGGTATGGCACTGGGTTCTGCCCATGGCTGTTCACCTGTGAGAGAGCAGGGAGTGCATCTTTCTGCCAGATTAGTGTCAGGCCTGCCATCCCCATCCCCATCCCCATCCCCATCCCCTTCCCCATCCCCATCCCCTTCCCCATCCCCTTCCCCATCCCCATCCCCTTCCCCATCCCCATCCCCTTCTCCATCCCCATCCCCACCCCCATCCCCATCCCCACCCCCATCCCCATCCCCACCCCCATTCCCATCCCCATCCCCACCCCCATCCCCTTCCCCATCCCCATCCCCATCGGGCAGCTCTGCCTGTTGGGGAATGCAGAGATTTTGAGTCCAGTTCCCAAGCTGAGCTCAGAGATGTGCTGGGCTATTCTTGCCAGCAGCAGCCTTGTTTTACTTAGAATATGAACATTAGACAAAAAGAAGTCCTGAACACCTTATCTTCAAAGTCTCACTGTTTACCTTAGGTTTAAATTTTGTGTTACGTCTCCCACATAAGATTGCTTCACCCAGACAGAAGCAGTAACCTTTTATTTCTGTTGCAAAGTTGCTGGAACATTTTCATGAGCTGGGAAATTGTGACAGTCAGGGCTAGGCCCTTGTGCCGGGGCAGCTGGAGGCAGCAGATTGCTGAGGGACCTGTGCAAACAGAGGAGCATAGCCCCATGGCTGGTGCTAGGATGAACCTGTACCCAAATCCGTGCAGCCTGTGGCCTGCATGTGATCCTGGAGATTTTAATTTTGCTGTTCTGCAATGGCGTTTTCCCAGCCATAAAATGAAGATAAATGACATTTTTGTAGATGTCCAGCTACACATGTATAAAGAGCAGTCAGCACTCTTGGCCCTCCCCTGCACTCGATTAACACATATTTTAAAGGCAACATTAACATTTGTTCACTGCCTTGCTCCCACTCTCCAATGCTTTGTGAACCATCTTCAGGACACTATTTCTCAAATCACCTTTCTTAAAGAAAACTCCCCAGTCTGGGGGGAAGGAGCAGTCAGGCTCGTGGGTTGCTGTAGTCACTCCCATCCCCATATCCCCCCAGCTCCCCACACACTCCTCCCGGTCCCCCACCCCACCAGCTCCTTATTCATATCGGGCCACACCGACTGAGTGCATTTGTTCAAATCTCCATGCTCCCAACAACGGCTATTTGTCAAGCCTACAAGACTCAAAACTGCAAGACCCTGAATTTCATAGTCATTTGCAACGTCAGAAGCTGCTAATGGCCCATAAAATTTAGCAACTTCTCCATAAGCTGCTGGTTAATGAAAAATCGGTTAAATTGTTCACAGATCAGCTGGCACGGTGCCCTCTGATTCGCGGGATGCTTTCCCTGGCAAAGGTTACATTAACTGCTTTGGGGAAGCAGCGAGAGGAGGTGAGGCATTTTGCCGGAGGCGCTGTGGCTTTTCCTGGGTGGGGGGATGAGGGCAAAGAAGCCCCGCATCAGCCGTGCGGGCTGGAACCCTCTCAAACATGCGGCTGAGCACTCCCAGCCACTGCCCCAGTCCGGATGCCCCAGCTGCTGCTGCCGGGGTTAAAGTCGGGCTGCGTGACAGGGGAGGACAATTTAGTGAGGTAGTTTTGTAGAGATGGATGCACAATCAGAGAATCCCTGTTCTGAACTGAAACCACAAGACAGAGCTGACTCCCCTCTCCGGGACAGCTGCACACTGAGCAGTGGGGAGTCCCTGCCTGCACACACCTGCAGCTCTTTGGGTTATGGGGGTTGAGTGAAAGGACATCGCAGCACTTAGCTGGCCTCCTGCAAAGCCTATTTTGCCATGTGTTGCCCCTGCTGCTGGTGTTGTTTCCTCTCACTGCAGCTGCTGCCATACCATGGGCCAGTTTCACATGATGCACACACTGTCCTGCGTTTGGGTGCAGAACTCCGTCTGCAGCTCAGAGTGAGGATTTGGCATCCATACCGAGGAAGCAGTCTGATGTCAGCACAAATTAACGCTGCTTACCATACTGACATTGCAAGGCCTCAGCTGTCAATGCTGGCATTTATGATGCTGTGTATTTTAACTAATTAGGCACTCACAGCCCAGCCGGTGCAACCCATCCATCTTACAAACGCTGGATGTTTTTGCACTGGCATATGCTACAATAATGAGAATCAATGTTGCTAATGACTTTGCACAGCCCATTTTTCAGTCACCTTTGCAAATCCACATTATGCTGGGAATGCACAGTGTAGAAAACACTGGCTTTAAAATGCCAAAGATGCATTTCTGCAGGACAAACCGGATTTGGTTTGCTCTGGCGCAGCCAGAGCACTGTGGCAAAGGAGCTGCTCCCACAAAAACAGACATGCAACTCTGAGAAAGCAAATCTTATTGCAGCCACTAGAACAGATGAGATTTCTGAGGTTAGAGCACTTAAACATGTTTTACTGAATTCTCTCATAGTTTTGGGCAAGCTTTCAGGTTTTCTCTGTTGGTGAGTAGCTGCTGGTTTTTCTCACTGCAATCTGCAAATTAAATCTTTCTGAATTCCCGGGTGAGGGAGCAGACATGGGGCAAGCCCATCCAGTGGTGAGGATGCTAGCTATATTTCAGCATTAGGGGCTTGGAAAAGCATCAGCTGCCTGCAGCAGTCAAGGGAAGAGAATTCCTTACAGCGCCTTCTAAAGTGTCATCCCCTCCTCAAGAGATTTACCAGATGTTCTGATTAGGCAGTTCAATTGCAGTGTTTAAGAGCCTTTTCCACCTGCTCCCTGCAAGTTCCCTTCGGGGGGCAAGAGTATCTCTAATTAAATATCCCCTCCTGCTGTGAGGACTCCTCCCTCACCTTTCCAGAAACCACCGTTGTACAGACACTGCCCGGGATAGCTCTGCAGAGGCAAACTTCTCTCCCTTTTATTTTTTCTTCCCTGCATCAAAATTCAGGGGAATGAAATCTGGGCAGTGCAGAACAGGAGAACTTCCTTCCTGAAACTCTCCCTCCAGCACTGACCACTGTCCAGAACCCCCTGGCTCTGCCATGCATAACACCTATTCTAGGTCTTTTCATCGGTCATCACCCCCTGGAAATGCTCTGAGTGTCGAGAGAACTCTGCAATCCCACAACCCTTCCCTATCTATCCAGTGTCCACCTTGACTCACTAGAGTGGAGACTTCATGGCAGTCCCCAGCTCACAGCAAAACCCCACACTCAGGTCTGGAGGTTTTGAGAGACCAGGATTTCATTCTAGCTGGCTCCTTTGGGGCTGATTTTGAGGGAAGGGACCAAACTGTGTGGAAGGCATCAAAATGTAGCATGAGAGCAAGGGAGGAAGACAACTCAGGTGCAAAATCTGCTGATAGAAAACTCAGACTACTCTTGAAGTTGTATGGGATTCCCTGGTCTGGCACTGTCAGGAAGAAAAGCTCTAGCTCTTCCCTCTTGCAGAGTCCCATGGCTCTGGTGAACAAATAGAGGGTCCTAGACCTTTTGCTGAAATAAATGGGTATTTACCCTGAGTCAGAGCACACAGAGGGATCACCCTTTAAAGCCCTCCATGCCCACCAGTCCCTTTTCTCTCATATTCCAAAAGAAATCAGACACTGGTTTGCTTCAGATATGGCCTGGATATCCTGGCTCTTTGCCTCTGAGGGTCCCCCTCGCACAGAAAGGGATCTGGCAGAATCAATAAAATGCCATCCTTGTCCTTGAGCCTCACCACCACCCCAACCCACAACCAGGCAGCCCCTCACCTTCATGTACATCTATTGGTGCCTTCTCACTAGCTGAGCCTCCATTTTTATTTCTCTTGACAGGCAGACTTCCCTTAGCTGCCCACCAGCTGCTAGAGCAGCTTCACCTCTCCTTGAAAAGGCCAAGATAGAAAATCTTCTTAAGCAAATCCTCTGCTGATAAGTGCTATTCAGATGATGGGATTAATATTTTCCCTATTTTGGAGGCACTCAAGCATGCAGGTGAATATATGCCCATTTAGCATGTTTTTCAGTGATAAATATGCTTTCCCCCTCCAAAGGGCTCTCTGCCTTTTAACCCTCCCTGGATGACTAGATGCAAGCCCAGGATTTTACTGTCACAGGACTCAGCAGAGCCAATCCCCATAGTAACAGGGCATCCACGCATGAATCCAGAACTGCAGCAGGTCCGAGCACTGCAGTGTTCAGTCTAGGCACATATTTAGCATCAGGGTATACACATGCATAAGTATATGTACAACTAGTCTGTGCTTGCTCAGCCAATACAGTATGTGCCCAAGACAGGTAAATGCTGGTAAGAATGCAGCCCCCTGGATGTATGGAGCTTGCACACATGCTGTGTCCAGAAAGCGTAAAAATGACTAAGGAATTGGACACTGCTCCATCAAACATGCCTATCACAGCCCTATAACGATCAGAGGATGATTTCCCAAGTTGTGTTGTTCAAACAGTTTATATTTGCATATTTTCCTCAGAAAAACATAATCCTTTAAAATGGGACCTGCTGTAGCCTTATCATTACTTTTCCTGGAAGGGCTGCAAAACTGTGCTGCTAGCACCACTTACTGGCAAAGCCACTGACACAAGTGTTCAACAATTTTACTTTGCAAGCTTCTCACACAGAAATGCTGAACACGAATCTTAGTGGTAGTGTTTGAATAAAATAAACAAATGTAGGACATGATTTCTCCTTTTCCCTGTTTGGAAAAAAAAAAGCAAAAAGGAAACTGACATTCCTCTCTAAAACAGCCTCCAAATAGCTTCCAGTAACCACACTCCTTGCAATACAGAGCTATAATTTGACTCAGTTCATTATATCTTTGCATGCTGACAATACATCTATTTTCAGTCCTATCTCTACAGCAATGGGCAAAAATCAGTGGCCAGTTTGGCAGCAAGGGAGGTGGGTCTGGTGTGTATCACTCAGGTGCATGTATATATATATTTTATGTATTTGTGTGTGTGTTCATCTGCCACAGACATGGATGGGCAACTGCATCCATCATTTTTAAAATCCCAAGAGAAAAGAACCCTAATTTTAAACCCCAAATGAAATCAACCACATTTTGAGACATTTTCTTCCCCTGAACTCTTCCTCATGATTGATAAGGTGACGAGTGGCTTCCCAGTCCCACATATTCCTTTAATCATGACCAACAGTTTCTACTTGTTAACAGAGGGTCTTTACCTCCACCCTCTAAGCTGTCTCCTCCTTCAGTAGCTGTGATATATTGGGGGGCAAAAATCATCAGTTCAAAGGCACTGCAGTGACTTCAATGCTAAGGTCCTTCTACTGGACTTGACTGCATCTCTGGTTTTGCTTTACAAATCTGTTTTCTTCCACCCTCTGCTGTTTATGTTATACTAATTTACTTAAATTCAGAAAAAACAAGATAATACAATGGCAAAAGGTTTAAGTTTCTTGAAAGATTTTGCTTAGGACAGAACTTACCTCAGTTTGGTAATCCTTTAGGCAGCAGCTGTACCTGTTGTTTTAGACCAGCATCCATAATGATGGTCCACAGTCCCCTGCTCTCCAGCCAAGCTGGACCCCTGCACTGTGATTATGCCCACCCTGCAGGCTGTTAGTCATGGTGCAAATGTCACTATTGTTGTTCTCTAACTGGAAAGGGTTTTTAGGTGCCTGATCTCCAATAAATATGAAAAAATCACATTTTAGAGCCTTGTGGTTTAGAAGAATCATCTTGAAAAAGAAGATTCATTAATTAGTTACACTGGCAGTCTTTAATTAGGCGTTGCTGAGTACCTTCAGTCTTTGTGATCTTTAGCATTCCTACCTTGTTATACTTTATTTACATATTTTTTTGGACATGTACGTAATTTCTAATTAACACTGTAGAGTCAACTCCAGTTATTTCAAGATATCACGTACAGTAGATCTTCAGACATGCTTTCTGGATATATGCTGAATTTAAATTACTCCTTTAATCAGACCAGAAAACCTGCATCCTTCTATTGGGGTAGAAGAACACCCACCAGAGACATCCAGGGGAAGGTAATCTAGTTTCCAGGAGGTTTCAGTATGGGAGCAAATGAAAGGCACTTACAAAATGAAACCTTTCAAAAGGCATTTCTGTCAGGAATTTTAAAAAGAGAATTTGCCTGCAGGGAGATCCTCTGACAGCAGGCTGTCAAAGGCACATCCCACCAGGGTGGTCTGCTGGAGAGAGCTGAACAGCACAGATCGTGTTGGGATTTCAGGAGACTCGGGCAAGCACGATGTTTCTTAAAGGAAGTGGAAGCTTTGTATCCTAATGGAAAAGCAAGCATTTGTATATCAGACATAAGCCACAGGCCTTGAACAATAAATTTTAGCCAGGCAGCACATGAGGAAGTACAGGATGCTTCTCTATTTTGTGGCATATCCCTGTATTGAACTAAGCAGCACTTTAAAGATAGAATCTTCTTTTCTTCCAGCTGGGACCCTATTCTGCACTAGTGTTGCCAAACGCATTTTTGTTAATGCCTCCGCTCTTATATCCAGTTTCTGTCTACTCAATTTCTATTTTTAGAGGCAGCAGAGAGGGTATTTTGCAGGAGACAATACTATAGAGACAGAGAACTTGTAGAGAGGACAAGAATATCATGTCTTCTCCCTTCTAGCTTATCTGATCCTACCAAAAGTCTGTTTTATCCTTGCTAGATTACACTATCTATCAGCCCCAGAGTTATCCATCAGTGTAGTAATCTCTGGTCTTTACACTTATTGGTAAAGGTGATTGATATACAACAATCACAGCAACTTTCTGAAAACTCTGTGCTGTTGCTCCAGACTTGCTCCCACTGTTTCCTGCAGATTTAACGTTTTCTTTCATAGGTGTTTATCTCCCACTGAGATAAGGCTTGAGCTTGTACCTTACAGTGGTCGTGTACTGCTCTTTCACTAACAGATAATCATATAAATAAAATGAGTGCATATTTCTGTGCCACTTCCACAGCCTCACCCCCTCCTCCCCCCAACTCATAAGGGCATTATAAAGCCTGATGAACAGTCCCAGCAAAAGCACTTTCCCTTATCTTCAGAACTAAAAGAAGGAAAGAGAACGTGATTAAAGTGTACAATTGATAAATTCTGCTTGGACATTCATGCAGAACAGAGCTGGAAGGTCTGGACCCTGTAGTCTCCTCCTTGCTGGAAGAAACGAGGTCCTGATTAGCGTGAGGAGGTAAGAGACAGTGTTACACACCCCCTCAGGTTACTGGGGTGAGTCAGCACCACTGGAGCCGCAGTACTGCACAATTAATCACGCTGGGGCTGTTCTTCCTCTGACTTGTTAGCCATCAAATACAGCTCTTTACTGCAAAAAAATCTTTTTAATTCTGTAAAAAATAAAAAATAAAAAATTCAAGCTCAGGCTTCTCACATGCACACAGAGCTACACCTGCCAGTGGTTTGGCTGAAAACAGTGGCTTAGCATACAAGTGCTGTAGGGAAGGGGCCATCCTTTTATCTTAGTCTTTCTGCAGTTTCCTACTTTGGGAAGCCTGGTCTGTGAGTGCAATGATAACACAAATATGTAAATAACGGTGACAGGAGCAGTAAGAATGTTTCTTTTCTCTGGTACATGTAGACACAAGGGTTTGGCAGCTGACAGAGTGCTTCTCCAGCTTGGATTGGCACTGTGAAACCAAAGCAAGGTCTTGTTTGAATCAGATACATCTTTTCTCAGAAATTGCAAAATCTGGGGTGACAAAGATTGAGTGCAAGTGCTTGTGCTTGGCAATCACCTGTCTCTAGGAGGAGTTAAGTGCTGGGCTTGGCTTCTTTACTGCGGTGAAAGGTTTTCATCCTTAAAGTCTTTGGAGGAACAGGGTGCAGATTTGTTCCCCTTCACGTCCTTCCCAATGGAGAAGGGAGTGCTGCATCTTCTGTACTTTCTGGAGGCACACATGACTTCCTGTAAGAGACTTCATCTGATAGGAGACAAAGACTGGAGGAAGGACAAATCACTGATGACCAGCCTTATAGCTCCTGTGCTGCAGAGTCTAGCTCTGCAGTACAGAGGGACAGCAGGTGTTGATTTTAGCAGAGCTTTCAACATTCTGCACCAGAGCTGATAACCTCTAGCCAGGTAAGAAGGGTATGGACTAGATGGATGACAAGAAGGGATATAATAACTGACCAGACTATTGATCTTAAAGAACAGTAGCTTAAGTTTCACTGTCTACCCAGGAGCCAGTCACAGGTGGTGCTCCCGGGGGCTCCTTGGTGATCCTGGGGCTAGTAGTCTGTGATGCCTTCATCAGTGACCTTATTGCTGGGAGGGGATGTACTCTCAGCCAGGTAACACCGAAGTAGAGGGTAGGTAGGTAGGCAGGAGGACAGGGAGGACATTCAGAGCAGCTTCAACAAGCTGGAAGAATGTAAGTATGGACTAACTGGAAGAAGTCCAGCACACGGCCACTGAGAGGGCTAAGGTTTGGGAACACATAGTGTATGAGAGGAGTCTGAGGAAACAGGCTTAGTTGAGCCTTGAGTAAAGCAGACCAAGTGGGAGTTCATGCTGTTTTTCCCTGTCTGAAGTGAAAATGCTGGCTTCCAGTATCACAGGGGACACAAATCCAGGCTCTTTCCAGTGATACACAGACAACTAGGAATGGTTGCAGCATGAGGAATGACAGATTGCCACAAGGAAAAAGATGTTTACAGTGACAATGGTTACACACCAGAAGAGGATGTCCAAACTGATTTGGAGTCTCTGTTTGTGGAGTTGTTCAAAGCTCAACTGGGCAAGGCCCTGAGCAACCAGCTTTCCTTTGGCACATGCCCCACTCTAAGATGTACAGAGGCCCCTTCCAACCTCAATCATTCTATGATTTTTATGAACTGATTTTCCCTTCCCATTAGAAATAATTATTTAATCGAATGATAGGTCCAGCCTGTAACATTGGATGTACCTCACAGGGTGACACCAACCTACAGAAATGCAGTGGTTGTACAGCCAAGCTTTCATACAACTTCATCTCACAGTAAAGAGCACCACTCTGTCTTAGTCATCTGTAAGTGCCACTAAACATAAACCTGCGTAAAAATGATACATAGCAGTGAATCTCAGAAGACAGCTTGTCCCCATAACATCTGCACATGACACGTTGTCACAAGAATTATATATGAAGACGATAGTAAGCCTTTTTTCAGACTGATAAACTACACTGTTTGTCCTGCAGAGCTGAAGTATTATTCAGTTGGTTATCAGCATCCTACAGTCCTGGAAAAACTCAGCTGATACTAAATATGTCATTTGGCAATATATAAACCCCAGCTGCCCAGCTTGTCTTTACATGATACTGCTCAGAATTGTCAATGAAGGAGAAGACCACTGGAAAATTTAACCAGCTGTATCAAGAGGAGACTCATTATTTTAACATGGAGTGAGCTGCATATTGTAAAGGATACTCCATCTAACAGAGAATTTCTCAGTGGAAGAGCTTGTCTGATCACAGGAGTCCAGACCTCAGCATGCAGTGTGGCTGCTCAGGTCCACACTAGCTGGCCCCTTCAGTCACACAACACTGCCTACTGGTTTTCCTTAAGGAAAATGAAGTCAGTGACATAGGGTTAAATTGCTTCAAGTGAAAATGTGGTTGAACTACAACTGTCTGCAGGAATCCCAGTTTTCTGATATTTATTTTCTTAGAAGGGTTTCTCTTGATTACTTGTTCCTCTGTAGTGAAAGAAGAGATCTCCCCAAGAAAATATGGGTTCTCTAAGGGGAAGTGAGTTTTCTCCCCTCCAGTCCATCTTCCTCCAAGGGCGAGAGCTTCTCTCCCAAATTTGTTTAACCTACCTGTAAAATAAACATGACATTAAAATGTCAACACCATAGGTACTAAATCAAGAAAGAGAACAGACGTTGCTAAGGAAAAGTGATTTTACAGTCTATGAAAACATTGTCTGTATCAGGAAACAGAATGTTTTGCTTAATTGTTGTGCTCTCAGCCCCACACTCATCTTACTGCCAGTTCCCTGCTGCACCCAGCAGTGTCCTGTCCCTGCTGTGACCACTGTGCCTCCTCTGCAATGGCCTGAAACATCACCACTCTTTCCAAACAGGGATGCAGGATGACAGGGTAGTTGCTCTTGATCAAATCTTCCAGGATGCCTGTTGTCTGTGGTAGGAGAGAGGGTGAACATGAGTGCAGTTGTTGCCATAGGGGCACAGTGATGAATTCATGTGCTGCTATAACCATCTCGGGAACCTGGGGCAACTGTGAGAGGTGACTGCAAGGGGAGGAATGCATTTTACTGTCTGAAATGCAGTATGAAGCGATATGGTCAGAGAAGTTAGTGCCCTAATCACATTACTGTGTGCTAGAGCTGCTGGGGAGTTATTTAAAAAGACTTGAGATTGCAGATGAGAAAAGCAGCTCTGGCGGAATAGCCTGAGGAAGGGACTGTGTGTCATGGCTGTCAACCTTCTCTTCTTATACCAGGTGAAAAATAGAAAAAAACAAAAAACAAAACAAAACCCTGAAATAAGCACAGCTGCCAGCGTTGTCTGTCTGCAGGACAAATGTGATGTAGGTGCCACCATCTGTGTGGTGACCAGCCACCTTCACCCTCCCCTGTGCCATCAGGGCTGCAGGGCTGTGAGAGGCAGAGATTGTCAGGAGCTGCTGACGGCTGGCAACCTTCCAGCCTCTAGACCCTGGTGCCTGAAAAATATGGATACAGAAGGGACAAGTCTCTAGGGAACACTCTATCTCATCATGGAAAAGGACAAGATTTTCCAGTTCCCAGTCTACCATACCTGTGACCCAGGGAAGACTCTCAGAGGTTCTCTGGGCCCTGGCTGCACTGTTTCTCAGGTGGAGGTGACAGTCTTTTTGACATATGATGCTAGACTTCTACACAAGGGTAACAGCTTGGAGATATTCAGATGGGAGGGGAAAGAAAGATATTATTTTTACTAGACTTCAATTCCGCTGTAAAGAACTTATAAAACAGGCACAAAAAAAGTCAGATCAAGAATATTTGCTTTCCAGATGTTACCTTGCAGAGCAATTTTGCTTCCTACCAGTGCTGACACCCCTGAATGTTTACTAGACAAAGATGACCAACTGGGAGTGCCCTAAACCAGTTAGGAGATTTGGAGTGCTTCTGCTTGTTCCCTTGAGCAGCTGAAGGCACACCCCCCCCTGTATTTTTCTTGGGACATGATAGAATTGGTAAATCATGTGCAAATTATTTAGCTATTATTACTTACTAATAGAATTTCAGAACTCCACACACATACACAAAAGATGGTGTAGCACCATCTCAGGTTGCCCTAATGTTTAAATAACAACATGTGAATTAGCAGAAGACTAAAGCATCTCTTACCATACCAGTTAAAAAGTAAACAGACCGTACCATACTATACCAAAAAGATATGTTACCTCTCATGCTCTATGGTCTTTCTGGCTCTGCAAAAGCATCAAGAAATTCCCCACCTGATTGAGCAGGGAGCCTTGGGTTATGCTTGTATAATATAGTATTTCTGGTAGTGCATTTTTATTCATTTTACAATACTCTCAGTGCATAGTTTACTTCTTTCAAGCTCTGTAAATCCCTGATGGTTGTGAAAACAGAGGAGAGCCTGGAATTATTTATACACACAGATATTGTTAGGAGCAAAATTAATGAGAACAACATTATGGGTAGGAAAGCTGAGACTGAAGGAGTGCTTCCTGCCATGGAGACTTGATTTGATAGTTTATTTCCTAGAGGGACTCTCCCAATGTGAGCACTGGCAACTTCATCCCTCAAGACAATGAAAGCTAAACCAGACAGTGAGAAATCCTGGAAGAGTGATTTTTACAGAATGTGTTCCTCCAGCTGGGGAACAACTGCCCCCGTGACCTAGTGGCAGGAATGGCATGTGGCATCCATATGCCTGCTTTGTGCTTGCCTCCAGCTCCAGTAGAAGACCAGCTGAGGTGGGAGAGGAGTCAGTATTCAAAGATAACCCCTACCAGTCAGTGCATCACCAGGCAGGCTGAGATATCAAGTCACCATGGATACATTTTTCAGACTGAAAACTGCCTGTTGGTTACTTTCCAAGAAAACTGCATTCCATATAGAACTCCCAGTATTCACAGGACACCTCCCAGCTTGAAGAGGGTTATTTCAATTCCAATGTGATGTTTGTGGCTACTAGAAAGCAGGAGGAAATAGAGTATGATGAAGTACATTTTCCTAGTAACTCAGAAATATTGATGAACTAGTTCAAGGTCTACAGAATCCCAATGAAAAGGCAGCAAATGGAAAGCCTGACTATTGTTTTTCATGGACGTGTATATGAAAGGGAGTTTGCCAGACCCTCTAAAGACTGTGAACTGTATAGAAAAAAAATAATATTACTGAAGGTATTGTTCTCATATACTTCCATCCAAACTCATAACGTGTACACGAACCAACTCAAATAGCTTACCATCAGGGTGATTCCATAGTCTTCTCCAAATATTCATAGCCAAGGTACTCTGAAACAGATTCCTAAGCTTTTCTTATGAAAAATCAGTCTCTGCTTCTTACAGCCAGCTATCGTCCCTGTCCTTCAAGTGCTGATTCAGTTGCAGTAAGCAGGAAGGTTTTTTCGGCTTCTGCAACTGCTGGCAGGACAGCAGGTTTCTGGGAAGTGGCTGCACTCTGGGTTGTGCTGTCGATTCACCTTGACACTGGGTGCCTGTGCCAGGCACTGCTCCTTGACAGGCAGGGGTGAGATGTCCTGCAGGGGACAGGCCACCTGACAGCACCTCTGCAGCAACCAACCTTGACGTGACATGCAAAGCCTTTCATTTCTGATTAGTGTGTAATCATGTGCACACCGTCGTTTACACTATTAAGAAGATGCCATCAAATACTGGGAAGCACTTCTGTGTCTGGGTAATTGAATTCAGAGCAACCCATTCCTCAATGGAAAATTAATAACTTGGCAACCTCAGACTTTGGGTTTATTAACTCTTTCAGTAACACTCATGAAACAATCCTACTAAATTTTATGAAATAAACAAGTCTTTTAGGACTTGTAATTATATTACTTGTATATCTTCCCAGTTCATATGCATCTCACACATGTCCATATTTTATATCCAGCATCTTTGACCCAAAAATGTCCTAAACCACCTGCCTTAAGATGAACAATACCACTCAGAGGTGCAGAAAGTACATACACCATCCAATCTGGATAATTTCAACATAGGCTGATCATATAGAAGTTAAAACAAAAAACTCGTTGTGAATCATGTGCATTAACAGGTGAAGTGGGTGAATATGCCTGGGTTGCTGTTAACCCAGTAACTGTGTTGCCAGTGCTGTCACTAATGCAGTAGTAGGGAAGTCACTCTTCATAACATCTCTTCAATACCTCAGATGAGCCATGTGTGTGTGAAAAAAATATAAAGCGCAAATCCTCTCATCTCTTACCTCAGTAGAAAGTTCATAGAAACTTAAGGAATTTTCTACTGGAAAAATTGTTTAAAAATCTTATCTCCATATTCAGATAGGTCCTACCATCTTCCTAAGCATCCTTTTTTGTCTACTCTATACAACAGGAGCTGGTGTAGTAAAGGTACAGGGCAAATAAGTAGAAATATGTATAGGGGTAGTAAAAAAATAAATTGCTTGATTCGCTCTCTTGGAATTTATTCCCAACATTTATAGCAAACTGAATAATCAAGTGAGTAAAGCTGTACTTCAGACTCAGTATAAATTCGCACTAATCTGATTACAGAAATAATTCTTTTTCAGGGGGAGGTAATATGTTGACTGAGATATAAAACCTGAATATATTGGGAAACAGAAACATAGCACAAGAAAGCATATATCTATGCTACAGATTAATTACAGGGAAGTGCATTAAAAAACACCCAAACCACGCTTTACCTTTCTGAAAAAAAAGCCAAAAACATGCAAACTGAGCATTAAATGGGAGTAATCCTCTTTGAGAAGTAACACAGCAGGAACTCCAGAGAAAGTGTTTGCTGTGGCTGCCTTCATCAAGTGTTCCAGCAGCCAGGGTTGCCCTTTGCATGTCACCCCACTGAAGCAAGATTGCCCCTTGTGGCTGCAGCAATGATAAAGGAGAACTGTGCCAAACTCAGCAGTTTCTGTTTATAGGATTTCATCTCTTTTAGATTTGTGATTTATGATGGATTTTTTTCTTTTGACTGCTGTGTTAAGAAACCTCAGACAACATGCAAAAGGGACTTCAGGGACATGGATTTGGGTCAGTATTAGCTGGGGTGAAAACCACAAGGTTAAGGCCAGTAAGGGAAGAGGTGTCACTTTTCTCAACTGGGTAACTTCCATCCTGATGTGAATAGTGCAAAGTCAGACCCTGCTGGTGTCCTTCAGCTTAGGGTATGAAACCAGACCCCGCTGGATGCCTTTTCTGCAGATCCTGTGCTACCTTGTGGGCAAGCAGGCCCACATGGTCTGGGGGATGCCACCTCTCCAACTGCACACACATCCCTCCCAAAAACTTCTGACTCATGATTTTTGCTCATCACCTTCACTTGGTCTCTGAGCAGCTTTGGGCAGTGGCAGGATCCTCATAGTCTGAACCTGCCATTGTCATAGGCTGGGTAGTGAAAGAAAGAAACAGGAACAGCTTTGAAAATGCCAGCATAAGTGGCCTTCTGGTCATGCAAGCAAAAGAACGAGCACACTTCCTGGAATCCTTTATTCAATGCTTCATTCAATCTTATGCATTTTCTATAAATTTAAGCGTATCTATAAATACTTTGTTTACCCTTAATCACAGTTATTTTCAGTCCCTCCAATGTTGTTAATCAAAAAGGCCTCTTTGTAGGCTAGGAATTGCTACACTGGTGTGGGGGTGGATAAGAAAAATCTGATCCAGGATAGTTCAGCAAGGTATGGTGTGGCTCACACTCCTGTATGTGTGTTATATCTGTACAGAGCACAGTGGGCTCTGAGGTACACTGGAAAACAGTCCTCAGACACCTCCCAAGAGTACATCACAGACAGAAGACTTGGAAGCTGCAAATCAAATCAGAAAGAAGATAGCTCAGATCGCAGGTCTGCCAGCTGATAGGGAGGCAGCTGAGCTGATGGCAGTATATCAGCTTAAAACCTCAACCTACTTAGAGGCTGATAGACACAGAGCAATCTCCAGAGAAACTGAAATTGTTGGATGGATGGCAGCATCACTTTGAGAGTCCCAGTCTCACCACTATTTTTTGCAGCCCAGAAAAAGAGGAGAAAGTAATAAAATAGAGTAGAGGAGACTGCATTCATTAAAGCATTTCTATATCTACTCTGCATTTTTCAGACCTCAAGTTTAAATGTCAGGGAAATCTGAGACTTTTGGAAAGTATATCTCATGTAATGGGGGAAAAGAGGCTGCAATTTTACAGTAAGGCAGAATCAGATGATCTTGTATTACATGTTATTTAACTTAAATTATCTCATTAAAAGCTCTTCCTATTATTGCCCATTGTTGAGCAGCAGCACCAATGTGGGGCACTGCTGCATGGTTCCCCAGGAAGAACTCAGTGATGTAGAAAGTCTGTGTATATTTTTAGTGACACATTTGCTGTGGTCCTTGAGTACAGGATCACAGCACATGAACCAGGCTTGTTTGCTTGCTTGTTTCCTTCCTTTCATCTCATCCTGTACCTGCCCCTGCCTGGCAGGGATTATGCCAGCCTCAGGAACTGACTCTGGTCACAGGCCCTCTTGAAAAACATGATTCACTGCTATTGGGAATCCATATTACCAAAAATAATCACCCACAACATGACTTTACAAGGCATTTAGACTTTTGCATACCTGTCAAGGAAGCAAACTGTAGTTTATCCCAAATTCAAATATTATCCAAAACTTTGAGGGGTCTCTACATTAAGTAAACACCCCTGGATTTTAATGGCACCTAATAGACAGTATAGGAGTCATCCATTAAACATTCATGTAAAATGCTTTCCTCTTCATAACTGAATATATCCTAAAGGCTATTTAGATTGTGCTTAACGAATTTTCAGTTTTGTTCATCTCCCTAATACAAAGGAAATGTCTCTTTATGACTAGGAACTATATAGGGGCTTATTTTAAACTCTCAGGGTTTTCTTATGTCTTTTGTATTACTCAGAATATCTCTGTTGTGAATGGGATTAAATTATACCTGAACTGTGCCAGAAAATACACTGCAATAGAAATCATGAATGTCTCACTGTAAAAAAGTTTAAAACTTGTTTGGAGCCAGGGACCATCTGCCCAAGCCCCAGTTCATTCTGCCTTGTGCCTGCTCACCCAAAGCACAGGCTGAAAGAGCCAACTGGGAAGCACTGAACCACTGCAGCAGGGATGAACCCCCCTCAGGAGGGGCAGCTGGCCCATCACCCCTCTTTTCACAAGCTGAGATGTGCAGCAGAACTTGGTGAGTTTGCAGAGCACCTGCAGGAAGAATGCAGATGAAATTTGTAGTTTATATCTGTTGCCTTTAGTCCTGCTTTGGGCTGCCTTTCCAGGAAAATCCCTGCCCCAGGCCTTGCTCTTCATCCCATTGGAGTGTTCAGCAAGATGATGGCAACACATGTAGCCCTGGTGTTTTGCAGGCCTCCTTGATGTGGTTTTCAGAATGAGCAGGAGAGGGCACAGGGCAGTGAAAACCAGGCTGGCATCTGCCAGATACGAGTGTATCTCTTGCACAATTCTCCAAAAGCAGTCACTAATTCAGAGTAAAAACCAGACTCACCTGTAAAGGACGTGGTTGTTTGGTCCTCAAAAATCACATGCCAGCAGGAGCCAAAGAGGGGAAGTGAGCTGAGCCCTATTGCATGATGGAAGGGAAGTTTGAACATCTTGAAAGAACCTGTCTTCCAAACTGAAGGCTTGCTACACCTGACCTACACAAGTGTTTCAAGTTCTTGTCAAAGCCTTGGGGGCAGCTCTTCTCCCATGTAGTTGTGCCCTCTTGCCCATCAACCCACCTCACAAGCTCTGGTGTATGCAAGAGATGCAAGGGTTTTTTTGATAGAATTATTTATATTTCTTTATAAACAGGTCAGAAAAGTGAAAAAGCAACAGCTACAAAAATTCCATGACAGTAAGTGAGCTAAGCAATTCATCACATTATATTTTTATATTTATACAGCTCTGCAATAGTACCGCAAAGAGGAAAGATAAAAAGCAGTTTGTATAATTCACATGTTAATAGCCCACATATTCCAGAAAGGGAAAAAATAGGAAGGATAACACTGCCAGAGAGCAGACATGAAAGGTCAAGGCAGATCAAGCTGCTGGCAATCATCAAACACAAAAGAAGCTCTGTAGAAATTTGTATTTAAAGAAGAAAACAACAATAAAGAATTTTAATGAAAACCAGGTGAGCATTTCATTTCCCAGAATGAAAAGTGCTTTTCAAATGTGTTTGTCCTCAGATAAAAAGAAGAAAGAGAGCAAAGAAGTGGTGTCTGTCTGCAAAACACCGGCAGAGCTCAATGTTGGCTCCTGGGATGGACTCTGAAGTTAAGCAAAATGAGGGCTGAATCCTGCCTCCTTTCTCATCTTTACCTGCACCTTTTGCTCACATTCTTTTTTGTATAAGTCCCAGGAAGCATCTGTGGTGAAGACCAGAAGGATGTAAACTTGTTGCTAAGTCATCAGGACAACCTCTGCTCATCTCATCTTTTGCGACCTGAATTTGCAAGGCTGTGTCCAAACCGTCGGCATTGCTATTCATCTCACAGCTGCGCTTCAGAACTTTCACCTGCAAATGGGATTACAAATGCAATCATTAGTACAGATTCCCCAAGAAGCTTTCACAGTATTACAATTAGATTTCCCTTTCTAGCAGCATCTAAATCAATATGATATGATTAGTTACTCTAGTGGATTACATGCTGCTGTACAAAACCTTCACACAGAGAAATCTGAGTAATTTAATCAGGCAGTAATGGATTCTGGGAATGCTCCCACTGTCTAGAAACTTAAAATCATTCTGTCTCTATAATAATTTGCCATTATGCACCTGAAGCTAAATTGCCTGACATACCTGACAGTGGACAGCAGTGATTAAAACAGGTCACATCTCATCAGCCAAAGTGGCAACTCCCTCTGAATTCACTTTGAAAACTGAATTTGAGGGAGAAAAATAAAAAATCACCTTCAGTTGTTTTACCTGGGCTATAACTTAAGTCTTAAGCTGTCTCTTTAAATACATCTGTGTATGTAATTTTGTGTGTGTGTGAGAAAGGCAGAATGCAAGTGCTATCCATTTCTCATCATTTTAGTCAAGGCAAGAGAAATATATGAACTAATGCTCCTGGGGAAATGCAGCAGACCAAGGCAGAAATGAGCACATCATTTTATTTCTCTGAAGGTGCTCAGCACTGCTGAGCAAGATATCGGGAAGGAGGAACCTTTCTGGAAGAGTCCTTGGCTGCCATTGTCAGCAGCTCACAGGAGAGAGCAATGCTGTGTGATTGAAGTTGAGCTGCTGATAGCTGCTTTTTGGGAAAGGATTTGCACCTCATGTTTCCCCAGCTTGGACAAACAGCTCAGCATTGCACCCCTGAGCTGCAGCAGCTCTCTTCAGCAACCACCTGGGACTGCAAACAGCCCTGAAGAACAAACCGCTGTGCTCGGCACCACAAAGATAGCTGACAGTGGTGTGTGGAAAACACACAAACCCACACATGGAGGAACAGCTACAGCTTCATTTGAAAAATTTGGCCTGTGTGTTTCTAGGCAGAAAATACTCAGAATTGTGCTGCTGTTCATCTCATATCCTACCACTATGCAATAGCTTATGCCCAAGAAATACAAGATTGAGGACATTCCTTTTACTTACAGCACAGTTGCATTGAAATAGACCTGACCCATGGTGCCTGGGGACTCCTGCTTTTGAGCAGGATTTTTCCTATGGTAAATTGATATTTCAAATAGCCAGTTGGCAAGAAAAGAAAGAAAAATAGCTATCCATGGAAACTTTCCTAAGCAATAATTGCCAGTGAACTCTGCCCTCATTATAAAACTCTACATAGCTTGACATAAAAAAACCCCCATGATGCACATACACTTTTCACCTCTGTATTCCCCATAATAGTCTTGGTTGTGTTACTCTGTTCAGATATGCTAACGGCAGTGTTAATCTACATTTTTTTAGGGTACAGCGTGGTCTGTGTGCAGAGCCAGGCATGGTATCTGCCAGGACTCCCCTGTGCCCAGAGGCACCACAGCGCTGGTGCCACACGCTGTACCCTGCAGCACTGCCAAAACCCCAGTGGCACGACTGGGCACATTAGGCCTCCTGACAAGCAACTGTTAGACAAATCTCTTTTTGATTTGTTACTCGAGGTGCTGAAGGAAATCTGTGGAGGCCATTAACAAAGGAATTGGTGCCCGTGGTATTTGGGCAGAGGTAGGCGGGTGGAGCTGGTCGTGGCCACCTGCCTGCTGATCCTCCTCAGCCCACCACTGAAAGAAAGGGCTGGCATTTAATGCAGGCTGGAAATTGGACCACTGCATTATTATTAATAAACAATAAGGCTATTAAGGCATATTAAATCTTGGCAATGAACTTGTCAAAATGGATGATCTATAAATCAATATAAACAGCAGTGACAGGCAGTAATTGAATTCCAGTGGTCCCTCAGTACATGCTAAATATGAAGGGACATGACACACTGAAAATATAGTAGGAAAGCTGAAAAATTGATAGCATTAACGTTCTCCTGGTGAAACGTGGCTTCACTTTAGCCCTTAATGGGGGTCAAACTGTGAATACATATTGACTTCTTCTTCTAAAACAAGAAAATGGCTACATAAATCTGAGGCTTCCCAAATTAGAAATGGCTGCTCAAAAAGTTCACAGCCGCTCTGGATGTGGTTGCCACAGAGCAACAGACAGAGCCCTCCTCCGATGGGTTCATTAGCAGGACTTCTTGCTTTACTTGGGTAGGAAGAAGGATGGGTTTTGTGCAATCCAGAAAGCCTCTGAAGTTGATTCATCCGTTTTCATCTTCCATAAAGGACTAGCAAAAGCCCATCGGGTAGAAGTTAATGCTTGCGTGCTGCCAGGCTCGGGTGGCTATGTTGCTTTCAAATTCAGATATAACAAGCCAGGCCTCAAATATCAGCAGAGGATGAGACAATCAGAATGGAAAGAAATTGGTGAAGTCACAGCAAGCCTTTTAATGGAGATTCAAGTGACAGCAAATAAATCATGACAGTTTCTGTGGATGAAACCAGGGCCTCATTCTTTATTTTCTCTTTATGTGCTTCACTCAGTGAAGCCTTTCTTAGTCAATTTTCACAATAGAGCCCTATGCCACTGGAGTCCAGAATATGCTGAAATGGAGGGTTTGTACACTTTACTGAGGATTGTTTTGTCTGTGACACCTCACTCATGGACAGAGAGCGCCTGTGATCAAAAATCATGGGGGATATTTGCATTTCAAGGGTCTCTCTGGGCACAGAGATGGAAAACTAGAAAAGAAATGTATAAATGAGTGTCCATGTATTGAGTGATGACCTGGTAATAAGGTCCCAAATGGCTGAGAGCAACAGAGCTGGGACAAGGGCAGCTCGCCAGTGCAGAATCAGTGCAGTAGCCAAAGAGCAGCCAGTGTGCCTGGCATGGCCACAGCGAATAGGCTAAAACTGCTGCTTAGCATGAATAAAGTTCCTATATAACAAGAGATAAAACTTCATTAGGGCCACTCTGCATCATTGTGTCTTGAATGCAGTCAATATTTGGAAGAGAGACAGCTGGAGGGGGCCATTTTCTGGGAGTTACTCTTTTTTGAAACAATATTTAAAATTAAAATAGAGAAAACCTCTAAGGAAGAAATCAAGGAGGCATTTTTTTTTCCCTTTTAAACATAATTTACTCTTTGAGGTCAGCCAAGACTCATATGACCTATCTGATGTGCATTCTGTCTTCAGATTTGCTGACCATGTACTGATGTAACATGAAAGGTTAAGGGAACCCATTTTAAAAAGTCTAAAATCTTTAGAGATGATCTGTAGAAATCCAAGACATGCATCGTTCATGCCTTGCATGAAGATTGGTGAAGTAGGTCTCAAAGCAGTTTTGCCTGTAGCGATGTTGACGGTGTCAGTATCTAGCATCCCTGACAACTCCGATGCACTATTTCCCCCATCCCATCCTAAACTCATCCATAAGGAGCTGTGTGTTACCTTCATGTGCCTTTAAACCTGCAGGAGCTGCAAATCATGGTGTGTAATAATAGTACTGGCTTTAATCAACAGGACAGCACTGACACATTGCCCACTGAAATAGATGAACTAGCCCTGACTTTTTCCTGCATTTGCATCATTCTTAATTTTTCTTCTGTGGAGGTTTTTTACTGCCATTTAAAAGGTGAGAATTTAGTCAACTGAATGCAGTGCTGATTAGCTCAGTATTGTAATTGTGCTTCATGGACACCTACTGCTTGTATGTCACAGCTCCAAATTGCCATTATATTATTAATCTAGGGTTTATGGCACTTCACAACTGAAGTATCAAAAAACAATTATGTAAGTGGAAAAAATCACAGTAGCAATCTGCCAAATAGCTCATATGGGTTATTATGAAAACACCAAAAAAACAAAACAAGGGAGCCTGTTTGCGAAGTCCAGAGAGTCTGATGACCTGTGAGAACAAGAGAAAAAACACATACGACATGGCAATAGCTGGCTTTCCAACACTGCCTACAGCATGTCAGCATGCTGGGTTCAGGACTATGCACTTGTTATTTAGTGCAGATGGAAGAAATCCAGCCCTCTCCATTCAGATTGCCTTTTTCTAGCACCTGTGGGGGCCGAGAAGCAGCCTGCTGTGATTGTGTTAATACACTATTCACATTTCCATTTGTTGTTTTCTCAGTCACTATGCACAGAGAAGGGTTTTGTACCATAAGAGAAACCTCTACTCCCCAAATACTTACACCCTCAGGGATGTTGCAGCATAAGCATCTCAGTCAGTGCTGCATTTGGAGTACTGTTCATGTGAGCATTCAGCCCAGCATAATCATACTAGACCTATTTTGCTCAGGCAGAACAGTTGCACACAAACATGTTCTGCAGAGTCAGGGAGAACAGAATTGCTCCACCAACCTTGCGCTGCTATGCACAAGCTCCTTGTCCACTTGTCCTTGACAATCTCCATGCCAGGGCCCAGGAAAGGGGCACTGTAGAAAATAAAAAAGAAAAATGTCTTAAGGTGAAGTGACCAATGCACAAATGAGCGCTTAAAAGGAAGCATAATAAATCTATCTGTGCTTCATCTATACTTGGAACAAAACCAGGAAAAATGTACTTTTTACAGGAAGGCACCACTTCATTCTCTTATGAAATAATCATCTCCTTGCAGGGGATTTTCCCAGGGGATCTTGGTAGCAAGGAAGCCACTAGGAACTATTCCAAAAGCTATAGTTCACTAGGCAAAGGAAGAGTTTTCCTCTTCCATCAACCCTAGCCCAAACCCTAACCCATTTCTGACCGTTACTCTACATCTATCCCTAATGCTAAGCCCTTCTCTAGCCCTATCCCTAGAGGAAGAGAAAGCCTGTTTTTTTTTTTTCTAATTCAAGTCTGGGAGAACTCAACCCATGTTCAGGGTCAGCATTCTAAGAAAGAAATGCCAGAATTCCATAGCAGTGAGGCTAGAATAGGGTTGCAAAAGAGTTAAAATTAGGTTTAGGGTTAAGAGAAGCATAAAGTTCAGAGCTTTATTTGCAGTGGGACTGGAAAAGAGCTGCAAAAAGAGATCAAAGGATGCAGCAGCAGCAAAATATTTCAAGTTCATCTGTCACACTGATCCTCACCAGCTACTAGTGAGGTGGTCAGAAATGAATGATACACTGCTTAGTTGCATGTCTGCACCCAGTGATGCCTCCTGACACCTCCCAAGAGCCAGGTGCCCTTTCTCCAGCACTGGCCAACACATAAAGCACTGAGATTCAGAAACAAAGGTAGTTTTCTTTCAATATTCTTTAAGGACTGATTATCCACTAACTGTGTTTTCTGTAATTCCTGGCTAGTAGCCAGCACTAACTACAGCTCCGGAATCAAACACACCCTTGTCTTGAAAATACAATACTCAAAAAAGATGCTTTGCTCAAAGTGCCTAAAATAGAGCCCAACAGAAGAAAAATTGATGGTACCCAGACACAAACTGTGCTGAAGCACATTGCTGGTTGTCCCTAGCCTTGCTATTTCTCACTAGTTTAAGAACAGCAGTGGCTGGTGTCATTGGTTTCTAGAGGCTGCTGAACCAGAGCCTGCTACTGCTCACCCCTGAGGTGGCCCAGGTGCACAGGAGTGGTGTAAGGCTGCTTTCGCCATCTGTGTGGCTGCTCCTGAATATCAAAGACCTCCTGACAAAAGCAAGATGTTTTATTCCTGCCAGCAGAAAGCACTTGCAATCTTACTGTTCCCTGGACATGCAAACAAATAGCTATTTACTGTGAACTGCAGACTCATTGTAGGAAATTAAATGCCTTTGGTGGTTATGAATGTAAAAACATGGCTTTTCTTGAGATGAGACTCGCAGATTCCAGGAATTGCTTCCTGCTTTACATTTTGGGTGAGTAGCCAGTTCTGAGCTTGAAAAAAATACAGCTTGAAGAGCACCCTTCCCTTCCTCTCCAGGATGGCTAGGCAAGGGACGGGGAAAGCAGACTGAGTGCTACTGTGGCAAAACCCTTGGAAAGATGTGCAAAGCCATCTTTTTGATTACATAAGGTCTCTGCAAGCCCTTTGTCATTAAAATCTGATTAAAAGTGGTGGCCAGGAGGAGTTCACCTTTAGAAAATGACACTTACAAGAAATCACTTCCCAAACAGATAGTTGCCTTCTTGAGATGAGGAAGAGGTTTGATGGATGAGAAGGCAATATTAAAATGTCTCCTCTCATAAGAAAACAGAACGAGAGCAATCATCAGAATTTATCTGCCAGAGAGGAATAGAGTGTTTTCTTGGCACTGAAGGGACCCTATACACTAAATCAAGACCAGAACACAGGCTCACAAAAGAAAGAGACAGATGTCTCTGCCTTATAAATATCACATAAATGAACTTTCTGGAATGGGGATCTTATTTAAGCACACACCACAGTGACACCTGAGAAATATATAACAAAAAATAATGGATCATGAAGTTGGTATTGGCACTGAAGCTCCAGCAATTTTTGAAGGGTGATGGCCCATCTGCCAACTATGCTTGGGAGTTATGGCTTTGATATTTTGGATCTACTTCTTTGCAAAACCCCAATAATCTCCTCATAACACCTGAATCAGTACCCACGTATTTGCACATCACCCATTTTTAATTCATTCAGCCAAAAATGTTGTCCAGGCTCATCAAAATCCTGTCTCCTGAGGGCAACAGGAACTTCTTGGTGAAAACAGGACTGTTCTCTGGTTCAGAGTGAGCTGTGTCTCAGAAAGATACTGCTATATGCACAGAACATCCCAATGTACAGCAATGATGTAACTCTCCCACAATCCCAGAAAACACACTCAGAAAATAACCTGAGAAAATAACCTGAGAAAATAACCCTGAGACTGCCAGGTAGGATGCCTGTTTGGATCAGCCTCACCACTTTCCTGCCATGCATGCAGGCAGTTGGGATGGGGCAGCCCTTCAAACCACTCACCACTCTCTTGAGTTAAAAATACATTGAAGCCCTCACACTGAGCTCCTCAGGAAGGCAATTAGGATATGGTTCTTTGTTAGTACATGTAGTATTCCCTTTGATGCTATATATAAGCCTGCACAGAGGAGCTTCAAAGGTTGAACACTTAAGTTTGCTGGGGGTAAATATCCACACTGTCTTTTAAGATTCCTTATCCCCATTTTCTAAGATTAGTGGGTTTGGACATGGCTCTTCCTAGAGGGTTTTAACACCTCTATTTTGATTATATGCCAAATAGAAAAGCACAAGCGTAAACTTTGTTTTATGAAGATAAATTGAGTCTTAAATCAAACTAGACTTAAGCCCAAACATGACTTTTACATGGCTGCTGAATGCAAAGTATAAAACATGACTTCAATTTCCTAGTGGATACAGACTGTGTGGGGCTTCCCTGAATGTAGAGGGGCAGAAAGGAATAATGCAAGTGTCAAGGTTTTGCAACAACTACCTGGGTGAAATTCATAGGGAAAGAATGGCTTGGTAGCTCTTCATGTTAGAATAAACTCATAGCATGCAGGCATCACCGGGGGAGGTCAGATTCAAAGCTCTGCTTGAGAATGGGTGATCTGGCATCCTAGCCATCTACATTAACCTTAACCCTGGCACTGATTAGACTTTTCCCTACTCTCTGGAAAAGCAGTCTGCAAATAGCATCAGGCCTGACCTACTTCTGCCTGCTTAGCTGCGAATTTCAGTTATCGTGATTGGATCCTTTCTGTGCCAGGTTTCTTCCAACAAAATGTCAGACTTTTCTTCCTTGCTCTTCAGAGGCATTGAATAAGCCCAAGGTCCCAAGATGTGTTCCTCTGATCTGGGGAAGAGAGGCAGGGATGAACCATGCTGTGGGAGGGCACCCAGTATGCTGCAGCTGCTTGATGCCTGCGTGTTCACAGCATCAAGTAAGTGACACTGGTGGAAGGAGTGATGTTTGCAAGGCATGGTTTGCACATCTGGGTGAAGGCAGATTACTTTTCACAGGCAAGGAATGGATTTGCAAAGAGACATGGAAACTTGAGCAACATGGTTGACAGCACATTTATTCAGTGAATATTATACAAAAGTCATGTGTGTTGAATTCATTTTCATGCTTTGAAGGCTGAGAGGAGCCCGGGTGAACAGATAAGGTCATCAGCTAACGCAAGAAAAAATCTTATTGCTGCAGCTCAAAAGCACTGTGTTGTTTTTTACTGCTGAGCTCTGCCTTCTGAGCTATAGTACTCAGGGACAGCTAGTGGAACACAAAAAGTTTTGCCCCTCAGCTTTTCCAAGGGTACATGTAACTTCTTTGTCCCAGTCATTAGGAATTAGGCTCTAATTGTTTCAGTCGTTTGGAGAGTTAGAGTAAGATAATGAATTAATTAGTTTTAGAAGTTTGTATTTCATCTCTGTGACTTGACCATTAATCATTTCTTAACAGGACTTAATTTTTTTTCCCGTCTGCAGTCATACAAATTGAACATCAAATTTAAATGGAACAGTAACATTATATCCTAGCCAGAAGTAAGGAAAATCTTCCAACTGCTTGTCTCCATGATATAGAAATAGCTGTACCGAGCTAATATTAGGAATTTTCCTATTAATAAATAACAAAGAAGAGAAAAAAAATCCCGTTGTCCTAAGTGAAATGCTGTAACTGAAATATTCCACCAAGATCCAGCTCCTCAGCCCTTTAGGGTCATGTTTCCATAATGAAAGTGGGAATACAAGTACAGGCACTTAACAGCGTACATTTTTATGCTATGCTGTGCACAATGCTATGTACAATGCTCCATCCTTGCCAGGAGCATAAAGTCCAGTTTCAATTTTTCTTCATGGCTAAACTTGTGCCAGAAAAATCAAAAAAGACTGCAAACTTCTGGATTTGGGGTGTGCTTTCAATATATTGATTCTAGTATCAATATATGCAGATCCTAGTATTTATCCTAATTCTCTTCAGTTTTGTATCATATGTTCACTAAATCAACTCATAGAAAATATTGTTACACAGGTGACAGTCTGGTCTTAGCTTGATGAGGCAGTTGAAAAAGAAGGATGATTCCTCTTTCAAAATTAGAGGGAATTTTTTGAATAATTTTGAGATTTCTTTGTGTTGCAGGAAAATTCCCTACAGCCTGTTGTTTATACAATTCCATTCAAGATTAAGAGATGAAAAACTTGCTTATTCAGACAATAGACAGAATGTGGACTTTTTACTGCAAGGGAGTCTTGGGAAGGCTTCTGTGGAGGCCACTTCTGCAAAGACGGCAAATTCATTCAGATTAGACAGACAAAGTACATCTGAGAAACAAAAGCAGGTATTCACACACTGTTTGCACACAAATCCTTGATTGCATCATTGAAAATCAGTGGACCACTTCAACTCCTATAGCTCTGCATAAAAGGGCTGAATAATTTTACGGTCAGCAATAATAGCATTTTTACTTTTGCAAATAAAGGAAACTTGGGTCAAGCAGAAATATGATTGCCACAGGCATTAAAAAGAAATGAGCACACATATATATGTGTAGCTTTGTGTACTCAACCAGGACTATAACACTCAGATGAATATATCATCAAATCTTCTGCTAATATTTAATTTCACATTCATTTCCTTCAGGTGAGATCTGCCATTTAAGGCACAAATTCATTGATTTAGACAGTTCTCTGTCTCCCCTTGGCTTTTGTAGAAAGCAAAGCTATTCCAGAGGGAGATGCAGGACCCCTAACACTGCCCTTCTCCAAGGATATAGCGAAGAAATGTGAGATCTGAGGGTCTTCCACCTACCTGTCCAGTCCTCTCCTCAACAGGACACAAAGCTCAGGTGATGGTCCTACCTGGTGTATCAGTCTTGTTCCATGGGAAGTGGGAGGTCCTGGCTTCTTGGTTCTATCATATTGACAAGATCTAACCACTGGTCAGTAATATGTCCTAAATAGCAAATACCTGTTATAGGGACTTAGAAGATTGTCCAGGCATATTAGATAGTCATTTAATGAGGCATTAGCACCCACTAAAACGTCTTTACAGTATCCACCAGGAATGTCTCAAGTGGACCTGATTTGGTCTTGGCAAGGGAGAAGGACTGGGTAATGCCTCAGGTGTCAGCCTGGACTCTGCTTCTATTTCTAAGTGTGGGATTCAGTTCACAGATCACATCAGCTAACTGAGTCCTGACTCCTCAGCATGGACCTCAAGTGGAGCCATCCAACCCTGTATGCCTCTTCCTTTATTTGCAGTGGTTGCCTGCCACTGGTGTTCTCTAAAAATGTGTTTGAAGGAACAGAAATGCATGGTGAGTTGCTGCAAACTGACCTAGAAGACACTGCACTTGGCACACTTTGAGAGGGGCTAATTCTTCAGTGGTGCTCATACAGGCAAGAGGGGTCACTTGGGCCTCAGGGAGACTGGAGGATCTTCCCCCCACAACAGAATAGCCAGGACTATAGCACAGAACAGAAACACACATTTCTCTCTGACAGTATTAACTCGGATAATAATGTCACCAGCCCAAGAGAGAATATATTTCTCTTTCACAGACTGAAATAAAAAGTTAGCATTTTGAGAGCTTTGCATACATTACAGGAATTATTTATACTGCACCACAAATATTGTCATGCTGCACAGGGCCTCTGCAGTGCTTTGGATGCATGTGCCTATAAATCAGATGCTGCAGAAAGGAAAAGAGGGCAATCTCTCCATCAATACTACACGGTTCACCAGGAGGGAAGCACGGTTCACTTCATGACAGCAGCATGGCTGAGACCTGTGGGAGCTGGAGTTTGCACCTCCTGCAATGGGACCTCAAGGACATCACTGTGTCACCAGCCATTCAGCAACAGCTTCTTCAGCAGCTTTTGCCATTTTGAACAATGTTGCTCCCCAAACAGGCTATGTTATCTTTTCCCTGCTGTTCCAGCTGTAGCCAGCATGCTCCAGTGAAGCCAATGGAAAAATATTTAGTTCTTTCCTCTGCATTGCTCTGCTTGGAGCTCTACCAGGACAAGGGAGCAGATCCGTGTGTTCCCTCCCCATGCCCATGGAATGCCAGCCCAGAGACTGTAACTGAACCTTATCAAGGGTTATACAGGGGCTGAACTTTATACTGAAATTTCTTCCCTGTCTTGCTCCAACAGTCATGGAAAGGCACAGTGGAGTAGCTGGTGGCTCCCTTGGCATGGGCTAGGTCTCTACAGTGCAAATCATCTATTTCTTTTCCTAAGAGGACAGCAGGAGGCCACTAGTTTAAGTGGCTTGACTTAGTTGCTCACATGCAGAAAGAATTAATTTGCAGTGGCTGTAAAGCAGCAGGGCAGCCAGGTGCAATCATGAATCTCGGCAGCTCTTCATATTTATATTAGGCCCTTTGCAGCTGCTCTAGAGGCGCCTCACTAACTCTGAACTTCGCCTGAATACCAAGTGACTGTGGCTACATGCAGTGCACTGTCCCTCCTTTCAAGAACACACACATAGCAGAAAAGACAAAATAATCAAAGGAAGTGGTTGGAAAGTTTTCCTTTTGGAGAAAAACAGTGGCAAGGGATTTTTCTCGCACAAGAGCAGAGTAGGAGGAGGGAATTGCCTAGATAAGGTCTCTACTGTGGTCAAGTCAGGGCTATCACATATCAAGGACCAGGACAGCCCTGTTTTGTAACCCTGCAGGAGCTGGGAAGCTTGTTTTTAATCCAGTGTTAGAAGTAGACAGCTAAGTATTTACATCTGTGTACATATGCAGTGTATGCAATTGGCACACACCAACAGAAAAATGTGTACATGGACCTGGGCATGTATGCGTGTGGTGATGGAAAACCAACTGCATGAATTAGATCTACCCTCTCCCCATAACTTTGACTGCTAACACAAGTAAGGCTGCATGGATTAAGTGATTCATGCCCATTCCCTAAATGGCTGGCCAAATTTTGTGCCAAGACTTATGTGATTGCATAAGATATGGACTACACTTGTGCACCTTCACATCTGTTTGTGTTCCTGTACCTTCCAGGAATGTATGGGCTACAGGTGTCTTTAGCGCATCCTTGAATCTTTAGATTTTTTTTTCTTCATCCTTGTGCCGTGTGGTAGCACACATGGATGGGAAGGAGTCTTCCAGGCACTTAGTTACTAGTCCCACACATTGCTGAGGACTGAATGCATGAGTTGACCTTTCCCTCACTTGAAATCCATCTCTTGATTACAAGTAGTCAAAAAGTTTGCACTGTAGCAGTTTGACAGCATGCATCATCTTTATTAAAAGTTTCATAAGGAGATTTGGCAGGAAAGGGGCATTTCTTAAAAGTAAATATGTGTAGGCCCCTGATTTGATACATGCTTCTCCTTGGCAGGATCTGCAGTGAAAAGCTAAGTGTAGAGCAAGGTGATGGACCTCTTATGGGAGGGAGGACTCCAGCTCTCGGCACACACCAGCACCATGCTACCATCACTAATACAGCCCATATTTTGGTGTGTAACAGAACCCCAAAACCCTTAAAATTGTGGTAGAATGAGACTAATGGCCTCTGGTTAAATGTACCCTGACAGTGAATTCTCTGCCCTTCCTTGTGCTGCAGCACGGGCTCAGGAGGCCTCTTGGGGACCAAGCTCTAGGCCAGAGGAGGTCTGCAGCCGTCTGCCCAATCCCAAAGCATTCAATGGTGCAGCTGGACTTTTAAACTTGTCTAAAGGGGTCTGGAGAAGAAGCCACAGGCTGTAAGCTGTTAGCAGAGAGGGATGGATGCCCAGACACAGGACCGAGCAGCATGACACAGACTGAAGAAGGTCCATATGTGCAAGTTTATCTAAGACTCAGCAAAGCTAAAGAAAAGTTCAGTGTCACAGAGTCAAGGAGAGCAGCAGCCAACATGAATGAAAAGCAAGCAAGCAATATATAAAGTAGCTACCTATCCTGTGCTCTGGAGACACTGCCAACCAGGCTGGCCTTGGCCAGGAGCCTTAAGAGATGCCAGGTGTGAACTGTATCACTCTCACTCCTTGGCTCTCTGTATTCTCATTTTCAGTACTTAACTAAATGCTCTGTGCTGACATGCTGGTGCATTTCCTCACTCACATACACTTCTTGGGTGTGCTTTATATCAAAAAGCTTATACTCCTGTGAAGGAATATAAGACAGTCATGTTACAGGTTGGTCCCTCCAACATCCAGTATGTGCATCCTCCCCTCCTGCTATAATGATATTTAAATATGATATGGAACTGAAGGACCAATTTTTATTTGAGTGAAAGACCAAAGTTCTTTATCCCATAGCCTCAAGGGGCCTATATTCTCCAAGACTGTGCCATCTTCTAGCAGTGTACCCAGCCCTTTCTCCTCCTTCTAAATCTCCATCTATATTATTGTTTTAGGTATCTCTAAAACTTTCTGAATAAATTTTCTTAATAAAGGGTAAAATAAGCCTCAACAGCCTGCAGAAATCTGGAATTTCACTAAATTGATGTAAAGAAAAAAGGAAACAAAGTGTGAGTGTGTTGATTCTTGGCCTCAGATTGTTGCTGCAGCTCAAATCCCCTGCTTAACTAACTTGTGTCATCTGTACTTTTCAGCTCCACCTGTGCAATCATTTGCAGAAACATTATTAGCTGTTTGATTTTTTTTTCCCTAGTTTGCTTCCATAGCAACATCCATCAGGGAGAGAACAGCAGGAGCATATGGGGAAGTTATAAAGCACATTTTCTACAAGAAAAGGAGGCCAAAGCATTTAACAGACAGCACTTAGGTTTCCCTTAGTAACTGAAAATCCAAAATACCTCTCTTGTTTCAGTATGTCCTAGTATTAATTAGGCTGCTTAATGATGTAGCAGTGCAGGCTGGAAGTAATACTTGGATTGTGTTTAATGAATCAAGGTTCTGGAACATTTCTTTGAGATTTAAGCTTATTGCCAAAACACATTCTTGTTACATTTTTGTGTGCACATATTTTACAAGCAAGGCTTGGAGCTGTTAGACAGCCTTTGACATGCTAAATATTGTGGAAAAGTTTTTGCATAAGGTTCCAAAGAGAAATGCTAGAGCTGAAAATTATCTGTTTGAATAGTTTGAAATCTGTCACCAAAGAATAGCTAGAAGCTGTCAGGTCAATTTTAGAATAAGTGCATAAAAAATAAAAGCATATCTCCTACATAGTCATTTCTTTCCTTGCCAGAAGCAACCCATATACACTGGTATTTTATTAATGAAAACTGTACTGGTGTTCCTCTTTAGTTTAAAATACAGACCCTGAAGCTCAATATGAAAACACTAAGAGTTGTTAGGCCTTTTTAGTAAATCAAATATTCCACTAATCTCTTGACATCCATGTTTCTGCCAACATGTGTTTGAAATGGAGATGCTGATGTTTTGGGGGGTGTTGTACACTGCATAAGCATAAACCTGACAGGGGACTGATGAGACCGCAGTATAGAATGTTGGTGAAGACTGAGTTGCTGGTGTTCAGACAAACATTCTGAAGATGTTGCACCTAGCAGTGGTGCATCCCGCTGTCGGGCTATTATGTGTGTCTGCTAGCTGAGAAGTGTGGCCAAGGCTGGGTGTAGTTTGTCCTCTTTATACTGTCCATCCCAGGCTGTAAGGGTGTGGTGTAAAGCAACAAATTCTGCCATGCTGTAGACATGTAAAAATAACACACTTCTCAATCCACAACTACAAGTAAGACAGGGAGGGACATGAACAGGTAACTGCAGTGGCTGTAACTCAGCCAGATACAAACTTCTGGCATTTTGGGGGGTGTCAGTGTCTCCTCAAAAAAAAAAATCAATCTGCTCCCCACCCTCACTTTTTAAAGAAGAGCTAATTTCCTGCCATGTGATCAGTTGCTTCGGTTTAAAAGTGGAACCGTTGGGTGACCATGTATGTAAAGTCTACTCCTGCCCAATGGGAGAAGGATTGAGGTTGCCTAGAGAATGAGCCCTTCTCTAACACCTGGTCCTCTAATATTACAGCAGATGTTTAAAATCCAGTTTCTATTAAGGATGGCATAGGCAGAATCTACCCACCCAGAAGTTATCAAACACAAAATAAACAGGAAGCAGTAGTTCTCTCCCTTCATTTAAAAAGCACCTGCTACATCAACTAAGTTATAGCACAGATAGAACATGAAAAATTAGAGCTGGCAGGGGATAAATGGGAGAAACAATATTTCAGTTGGTCCTCCTACAGGAGCAAGTCTTGTCAGACTAACCATGAGGACAGACGGAGCCAGGTTCTCCACCCTCCCCAGCTTTCAGAGGCAGCTATGCTAGCAAATCCCAGCCAAAGAGTGCTGTTGGCCAAGCCTTAGCAAAAGCAAAGCCAACACAGTGCCAAGCAGCCAAGAACAGGGAGGTTGAGACAGCCAAGGCTGGCTAACATAGCATTGGGCAGGATTCTTCTGTATGTCTGAAGGTGCCAGGTGGAAAGGAAAAAACAAATTGGGTTTGTTCCAAGTGAGACCCTGAACTTTCATTGCTCCAAAGGGGTTGCAGCCAGTATCTTGTAGTTCCTACCTCTGTTAGTGTGTATTTTTATTTCTTAATGTGAGCAATATGTGATATAACTAGAGATAGATAGATAGATAGATAGATAGATAGATAGATAGATAGATAGATAGATAGATAGATAGATAATAAATGCCATGCTTGTTAATAACAGATCCCTTGGGGTGGATTAGGGTGAAATGACAATATATATATAAATATATATATATATGTCAAGTTTATTTAGGAAAAATTCGGTTGCAATGGAAAGGGAGCCTGTAGCTGTTTTGGTTATTATCTTTAGAAATATAGCAATATAAAAGCATAAAAATAACACTTCAGAAAATATATAAGGAAAAGAAAGAAAAAGAAAGAAAGCATAAGAGAAGAAAGGTATCGCCCCACAGAGATGATATCACCCCCTCATCCAGCAATGAATCTTGATCATTGCAATTTTGATGTCCCTTGATAGAGGTGATGGTCACAGTTTTGATCCATCAGGGGTGAGGGAATCCCATAACACATAAAGTTCAAGAGGGCAATACATGTTCAGGTTCAGGTGGGAATGTCCAGGTACCTCCTGGGCAGGGAGTTTTACAATGTTTGATGTAACACTGATTCACATGCAGCCTTCTGCTGGAAGGCCTGAGAAATGAGCCTAGGGGTGCTTCAAGGGTCTTAGATGGTTTATTACACCTTCTAAGACATGCCAGCTGCCTTTTATGTCAGCATACTGAGCCAGTTTTGCCCCACTATGATTGACCTTCTCCTTTGTCTGGTTCAAAATCCAGCTTCTGCTCCTGGGCTATTACCTTGCACATCATCAGTGAAACACCCACTGCTTTTGCAAATGGCCATTTGTTTTAGTCATTAACCATTAACATTTCAGACTCTCAAGAGGAATCAGAAGCAGCCTGAGGGATACTAATCCCGAAAGACAAAGAAAGGACTGAGAGGAATAAGGATGCAGTTAGAAGACAAGACTCAACTCCTTCCTTGACTCTAAAGAATGGGGTATAAGAAAGTGGGAGGGCTGGGAAGTTCTGCAGGGTAAGCACTGGGAGCAGGGATGAGGTCGGGGCTCACCCTCTGGATTGAAAGGACAGCAATACTGGTAAGATAAGTATGTGGTGTGCATGTTTTTCTCAATTAAAAAAAGAGAAAGAATCGTGAAAAAGAATTTCTTGTTTTACTCCTGCAAATAAGTACAAAACTCTCAAATGTTAACTTTGCAATTCAACTCACCCTCTGTAACCATTCTAAATCCCTTCTGAGTCACACTATTTTTAATATTTTAAATAACTCTGTAAGGATTAAATAAGGATTTAGTGCTTTTATTCTCTTATGGATGACAATGTGAGGCTCTCTCCCCTGTTCATTGCTGCATTCACATCCTTTCCTCTATGTATATGTGACAGCGATGCTTTCTATTCCTCTGCTCTGAAAATTAGCCTTCCCAAATACTGACATGCTTAACAGCTGTTGTTCCTCAATTTGCACAAAAATGGAGTATTATTCCGTAATGCTGCATAATTTGCCAACTTTTACACCTCCACAGTCCTGAAATCTCCTTCTCTGCATCAGAAGGTATTTGCATACCTCAGGTCATATCAAGACTCCTTATGAAAACCAAATGCAAACGATGCCTGTTTGTTCTGTAATGCATCAGCAAGCTTAAATTTCTGTTATCTGAACTAGTTGAAAACAACCCTTTCAGCCATGGACTCTGTTGCAGTGCCTCAGATAGCTGCTCTGCCAGAAGCATCATCCCCCCCATTGCTGCTTAGTAAATTCAGTGAGACATTTTGAGATTTGCCCTTGAGGGAAAGTGCCCAGAGAATGCCGTGTGTTCAGATGGCAGAGCAGCACAGTCATACAAGAGTGCAGCACTTGCCACTGTGGTGTCACTACAGCTGCAGGTGCTCAACTCCCAGCAGAAGTCCATGGGGAACAGCATCATGACCAAAGGCAATGCCCTCCATCCCCAGCACCCACAACCCAGGGTGGTGGCTGCTGCTTTGTGCATGATGCTGCTGGTGAGATGACTGAGCTGGGGTGGAGGAGAGCAGCTGCTCCCAGTCTTTGGCTGAGAAATGGAGCTGTGCATAAATCCCCACCCATTCAGTGTTTAGAGGTGTGGACCCCATTCCTGACCACATCAAAGCTGCCAGTACCTTATCATGTGTTTAAGCTTCACAGGCAGTACAATTTTACTAGAAGTCCTTGACTTGGTCTGACCACATCTTAGCAATGGATTTGGAGAAAGGTGCAGCTTCAGTGAGCTGCCCAGGGAGCACAAATGTTCATAAACAATCTGCCAAGCCAGATCCATAGCCAGGAGACACAGGCAGAGGGTGCAGAGGCATGGGATAGGAGGAGAGGACACCTCTGCCTGCACCCCAAGATCTTCCATGAAGCACTAGCACTCTTTGCAGCCTTACCATCGGAGAAATCCAGCCAGGATCTTCAAGTGTCAGAATTTTCTCTCCTGTTGTCACAAGGGAGATCTTGTACATTGTCTTATTGACTTATGTTGCTACGTCTCTCAGGAAGATTCTTGCACAACCTCAGCCCACTTTAGCTCATCCTGTAGATGTATCTGACTCCAGTTCTGTCCATGGCTCATGGATGGGACTTGCTGCTGCCACCCTCCAGTTCCGCTTGCCTGGTAAGGGGCTGTGGGTCGGTGCCCAGAAGTGACAGCATGGCCCACACCAGTGTCCCTTGTAGCTTGACCCCTCACAGAGCAGTGCTCTCACTCACCAGAGGCTGGACCCAAAAGCCCATCATCCTCATTGTACCCTAAGAATTCATACACAGCAGCTACTTTTAACTCCTTTCTACAAAACCAGATGAGAGTACTGTTTATTCCCCTCCAATTGTTATAGTATGTAGGACTGTGGCCACCTCTGCCATCTCTCTGCCAGTAACCAGCTGCTTGGTCTAGAGTCTTTCTTGGTTTTTGGGCACTGCAGCACATGGAGAGGCAATGAGAGGGATGTGGGGCTGTAAAAGACCCCTCATCTCACATAATAATCATGTCCCACCCTGCCTTCTCTGGGCTGAGGTGTTTCCTTGTGCCTGGCAGAAGAGCTGAGCACTGCCTGTCCCATACAAATGTGAGAAGGGGTAAAAATAGTCTCACACAGTTCAGCCAGCTTCATTTTTCAGTCTTTGGGAAGTGTCAGAACTGAATTTTCAGATACACCACTCCACTGTGGTGAGAGATGTAATGCTTCAAGAACATAGTTTCCTTCTTGTTCAGATGCAGAAAAAAATTCCCAAGAACAACCATTCTCATGGGATTTTGCCCAGAATTGGTAGAAACCTCAAGCAAACAATTCTTTTTGTAATATCTCTGACTTCCCTGTTCAAAAATCTCATGAGGATATTTTCTAGGACTGTTGAATTTAAAGCCAAATGCTACCTAGGTTAGTTCTCAAATCCAAGTGAGTCCACATTTTTATTTTTTTCCTCTCCTTCTTGATAATGACTTGGGCTACTGAAGGAGAACAGTGCTCCCTTCTCTAGCATCTCTGCTTGGTGCTGTGCTATCAGGAGGGCACAGGTGAACTTAACCAGCTACAGGGTAAGCAGAGCACAGGGCTGTTTCCCTGGTCACGTGCAGTGGGAAATGGGCAGTTCAGAAGTTGGCATCCTTTATTCACTCCTGATTTTTCACAGCCCCACTGCCTCACCATGATTATACACAATTGGTAAAAAGCAGCATACTGGCCCAGCATTGCTCTATATTGGCAGGAGAGCACAGAGAGCCTGGAATCTGGAACTGCTTTGACCCGGCTGCCTAACAGGCACACGCCTCAGGCCTTGGCTTTGTGTCTGGGTCCCACTGAAGCCCCACTATAGCATTCTTCAAAAGCAAAACCAAAATGATGTGTAAGCAGGATCTGTAGCTGGTAGTGCATATTTGTTCTATTGGGGAATGTTATTTTGGGGAGAAAATGAGAAGAATTAGTAGACAGAATAAAAAAGAAAAGGGAAAGAGAGAGCACATAAATCCCTTTGTGGTACAGTAACAAATGGCTTGGAGGTTGTGATGAGTGAAACGTCTTGGTAAAAAATAATTGGAAAGGGAAAACCAGGGTGTAGAAAAGCACAAGGTAAGGGAGGGGACAGGCTGCAGGAGGAAAGGAAAATTAACAGATCTGATTGTGATCTGTGGCTAAGAAATGCAGCCTGTCTTGGCTCAGTGCCTGTGAAAGTCCTTGCAATATGGACTAATACATTCAAAAGCAAGAGACAGGGATGAGAGAGAAAGAAGGAAACACTAGATTTTATAAGTTTTGTCTTCCAAACCTACTCTAAGCAGACCTTAATGGGACAGTGAGCATACTCCCAGGAACTGACACTTCCCTGAATCTCCCACTGCTAAAAAATAGCATCTGAAATTACGTCCTGTAGTCCCAGTGAACTACATTGCAGAATAACCAGACACAATGCAGCTTGTCCCAGCCACAGCTACAAGGAAGAATTTGTGGTTTGGCATTCCAAAATCTGACTCCTTTGGACAGACTTTCTCTTCACTGTGCTGCAAAATTCCCCATGTGCACCTCTCCATGCTCCCTCTGTAGAGGATGTGGACTGCAGGTCAGTACCTGCTGCTCGGAAGGGACATGTACAGCATGTACAATGCTAAGGACTCTCTTTATTAGGATTCTCTGTGTAAAGTGTGGTTACATTAGGGAAGAATAATGGCATCACACTTACAGACGCTCTCAATCCAATTTTAACTAAACTAATGACTCTCAGTTGTACAGAAGAGCAGTATCAGATCACTGTTACTCATTGATACAGACTGACAGGGTGTCCTCCCTTTGGTGCTCACCAAAGCCCAAAGGTTACATAGAAGTTTTAAAGATCTGTCTGCAGCCTCCACCTGCAATCAGAACTTTTATCTCAGGCATATCTTGTCTCTGTGCCATTTCCTGGAGCTGTCAGGTAATCACAGCTGTTTGTGTTCTCCCAACAGATTTCATGGCTACAAGGCTTCAAAATGAAACAGCCAGGCAATGAGGCATTTCTCTGGAGAAGACACATCTTGACTAAACAGTTTAAGAGTTTTACTCACAGTAGAAATAAAACGGGTTGTGTACCTGACCAGTCCAAAGCCCACTCCAGTTTAACAGAAATGTAAACCCATTACCCTATGCAAAAAGGAAAGGAGACAGGAATCTCATAGAGGGCATGAGAGGTGAAATGTCAGACACATCAAAACTTTAGGGCATCAAAGCTGCTGCAAAATTCTGTAGAACACAGATCCTTATGGTGCAACCCAGAGTAAAGATTTCCCCAGTTCTTCTGTCAGAGCAGGTGGAAAATGCAGAATAGCTTCAGCTAGGATGTAGACCACTTCAGCACCTCATTGGGTGGATCTGGCCCTGCTGTCAGCTGTGCCTAGAAGGCACAAAATGAGAAGTATAAGATGAGGTCCACTGGCAGTATTTGTTTCTATAATCTCTTAAATCTCTGAGCAGGTCTAGCTCCTTCCTTGGCCTCTTCCCCTGACCCAGGGAGCTTGATATGGGGAAATAAGAATGCTTTTCTTGCCTCTTCAAGGCAGAATATTTTGGCTAAAGCTATCAACCAGATAAGCAGTCAACAGCATTTGAGGAACTTCTCCATATGGTGCTATACTTTGGACATGACAGAGTTTGATTTTCAGTCTGGAGGTCTTTAAAAGACAATTTCCTGCATGAAGGCAAATGTCAAGAGTGACAGCCTGGGGAAAGGAAAGATATGAAGCTCATTCATTGCCATGGAAATGCCTGAAGGGTAAAGGGCTGTATCCAAACTAGTGTCACCAAGGCTTCCTTCATATTGACCAGGAGAAGGAGAGAGGTTTGGGGCAGTGTGGCATTTAGATCTTTCTAGATCTGCCTTACATGTCCAGCCATTCAAGTGTCTGGGTGGTCAGGTCAGTCATGCCTGGCATGTATAAAGCTTTAAGCAGTGATTTGATTTCCTGCTTTCTCCTATCAGAAGTCAGGATTTCCTCCAACAGTCTTCTGGGAGTCACTTGGCATGGTCACAGGGATTAATCAGACCCTGTAGCTAGGATCTTGCTACAGGGTAAGGTGTAAGTAAATACAGAACCAGAACTGTGCTCATATTTATCTAGGTAATATTTGTCCTGACAGGGAAAAACAGGTTTAAAATATAGTAGAAAAAAGCCACCTGAAAAACATTTAGGAAAAAACTGTCATATATTACTTGCATTTGATGTATTTTAAATGTCTGAGAGCAATGAACTGTCACCTGGCTCAAATGGAAACAAAAGAGGAAAAGCTCTCACACAGGGGGAGTGGGGAAGAAATAATCCTGATGCAGATGTTGTTCTCTGAGTGTAAACCTACTTCACACTCCTATAGGTTAACACACCCTCTATGAAAACATCATTACTCTGAAAGGGGTTTATTTATGTCCATATAAAGGTAAAACTTCTGTTGCCCAGAAAAGATGAAAAAAAAATTATACTAGATCTGACACATACTGCTGAAAATAGCAAGAACAGAGAACACAAGGCAGTCTTGGTGATAATTTTACAAGCCATTACCCCTACCTTCCCTGAGATGCACATGCTGCATACACAAAATGGCTATGCATGGCCATGAGTTTGAGGGAGGTATCCTAGAAGCTGTGAAGATGCCATGGGTAACCAATAAAGAAAAAAACCCAAAACACTTGTGCATAAAACCTTCAGCTCACTGCTAAGCAACTTTATCAGCAAAAAGAATTCTTACAGCTCATCCTTACAGTGCCTCTGTAACTCAAGACTGGGCATTAGGAAAAAAGGAGTAATCCACTAGATAAATGTTTGCTTCTTTTTCTCTTCAGTAACCCCTGTGGCCCGAGACAGACGGAGCCCCTTCTGATAGGGAATGTAAATGGTGCTTCCCTCTCTCCTGCTGACAGCTTGGTGAGGTTCAGCGCTATCTGTTTGCCTGTTGGATATAACTGCTCCCCACTGCACAAAGTGGCCAGGTGCTGTGACAGCTCATTGGAGTTCTCCAAGTCACTTCAGCACGGCTTCTCTACCATTATCCTCCCACAGCCCTTGGGAATATGATTTATTCATGGAACATCACTGAAGGCATCTTTCTATGGCATATGGAGTTAAAGTGTCCTCTTCACAGAGCTGCCTGGGGACAACTGTGGAATTTGTACAGACAATCCCACTAGGTAGTCAATCTTGTAAAAGCACTGATACTACAAAGTAAATACAAGTGATCTATTTGTTTAAGGTTATTACTGTGACCGACAGGGTATTAAAACAATCTTTCTACTGACAAAAGATATCAGGCTTGCACTCCCATTTGATGTTTCTAGGCATGCTTTTCTTCTTTCTTTCTCAGCTGCTGAGCTTTGGGGTGTTCATCAAACTTGATTGATATGGAGATTGGAGTGCACCATGCAACCAGCCCATTGAAATTCAATTCAGATATGGGCTTAAATTATAAAAAGAAACCTTAGCTAGTAATAACACTTTGATGTGCAGATGTATGAAAGTTTTAACTTCTACTTTCTTCTGAAACAAATCAGCTTCAAGTCATGCTATTTGATTCATATTTTATCTTTTAATACATCCAAAGCATGATTATTAAACATTGCCCTCTGTGGTCAGGGAACTTACAGTGGGTGATGTGTGAAGGCTTCCATTTTATTCTTTTATCAAGGCTGTATATGGACACTTCCCTGCGACACAAATATACTGCCCAACACTCAGAGCAAAAAGGCCAGTCACTTTATATCTGGTCCCTTTGCAAAAACAGACCATTTCTCTTGGAGCTGGAAATTTCAGATAGGAAAGGACATCAGCTTCTTAGATGCATTTTATATTCTGGCAGCAGGCAGACCTAAGGAAGAAGACAGTCCTGGACACAGAGCATCCAGACAAGCTTCCCTCTGCTCTGCACTTTACAAACCATGCCTCACTCTCCTGTCACTTTCTATTCTGAAGCACAAAGTTCTATGCAACTCCATAGTTGCATATTCATCTATTTTTGGTTTATTTATGTTTAGCTTGTCAAATAACACTGTAACATCTCTGATCAGCTGCACCAAACCCAAATCTTCACCAACCCCAGAAGGGGCACAACCATTCATTGTCCCATACCCATGCCAGCCTTATTGTCCTCCTTGGGATCTGCCAGAATCCAACAGCAGGTACATTACTCTTGCTTTTACAATCCCCAAGCTTAACACTAACCCTAAACTTATCAGAAAAGTTAACTATCACCTAACTATGATCCACATGTCTGTGTGAGAATCAAGCTTCATTCTAACTTTATGGTCTTGCAGGATCCTGTAAATAACATGTCAAGTCTCTACTTCACTATTTCTAGCCCTTAGCCTCAATTCTAGCTTTAAACCCAGCCCAGCAATGGCTCTATGCCCCTAGGACCAAACATGAGGGATTTCTTCATACTGGTACTGGTCTTGTTTCCAGAATGATGACTTTTACAGGATTCAGGAATAAGCATAGCTTCTCACTAATACTAACCCAAACAATGTCTTTAATTCTAAAGGTTTTAGGGTTTGGTCAGAATTAATAAGCCAGCATAAGGAAGGAACTGAAGAGTTAGATTTAAGGTTCAGACCTTCAAGGTCTGAGGTAGACACCTGTGCCCACAGGAGTGCTGTTTTCCTGCTTAGCAATACCTACTAAATAAATACACGATGGCCTTTGCCAGGCCAAAGGAGCCTCACAGAGATGCCAGTGCACAACCCTCCCCAGGCCCATAATTCCTGGCATTTAAGATGACCTCAGCTGTAAGCCAGACACACAACCTGATGAAGATGCATCATCACAGAACCAGCCCTCAGTTTTACCTGATCTTTAGATGTCAGCCTCAGCTCTTTGAGGTCATGTCCCCAACCATGTGCAGGCCATATCTGAGACAACCAGCTTCATCCTCTACCCAACTAGGGACTGTGCTAACAAATAAACAACATGGTCTATCCCATATCAAGACATGCAGCAATAAATATGACTGTGCAGGGCCCAAGAGCAGAAAGAACATTCTTTATCCCACTACATTTCTGTCTTAACTGCAATGCCATAAATAGATAAATAGATAAATAGATATTGTCTAGATAAAATACAAGTCATTCAACACTCAAGCACCAGTCTTAGAATCATAGACTCATAAAAAGGTTAGGTTTTCTCTGCTTTGAAATTACATATAGTGGCTGTTTTTTGGAGAAAATTACCTAACATTGTAACACATACACAGGTTAGAATTAGGATTCAGGATTGTGCAGCTCTGTGTTGGTGAGCTATGGTTAATTGTTAGTTGGTAAACTAGAACAAAGGCTCAGCTTTCAGCTCAGGCTATGAGTGCAGACCTCAGAAGTTGATGAATTTAAGTTTTCTCCCCTGCCTCCCACAATACCTACTGCCCCTGAGATAACCTCAGTAGGTTAAAACTTGGTTCAATCCCACATATGGACTATTCACTTGAGAGCTGGATACAATGATCCTTGTGGGTCCCTTCCAACTCAGAATATTCTGTGATACTGTATTTGTGCTGAGAGAGGCTCCGGTGAACAATTTTATTTACTTGTGGCTTTAACTACACCAAATGGTCAAACTTGGTGTTAGATTTTCAACAGAGGGGAAAATCTCTGCTGCAGGCAGAAGCAAAAAGCTAAATGGGTCAGGCTGATGTGAGAGCTAAAAGTGGTGGGACAGATGGCCTCTGTTTAAGGATAAAGGAGAAGCAGTTCCCTTAGCATGACTGAAAACCTGCAGTGACTCCAGGCAGAAATGGAGGCCAGTAGGAAATGATGCCATTAGTCCAGAGCTTTCTCTAAGCTTGGTACTGAATGTTGAGTGGTAACCATAAACAAAAAAAAATTAGTTTTCAGTCTGTGTTTTCTAAACCGTATCCTATATCTATCTATCTTATCCCCTAAAAAATAAGGAAATGCAATCAGCCCCAAAGGAAATCGGTCGTCCCAGTGAACACTGCTCCTCACCTCAGCAAACAGGCCTTGCAGGACACAGTGATAGCACAAGCATTTCACCCACAGGAGTCCCGTATTTGTTACATGACTCACTATAATGTGCATGATGTTAGTGACATCAAACCCAGTCAAAGCCTACAGACTTTGCAGGATTCCTTCCAATCCCAGTTGTCCAGCACCGGCATTCCGAGAACCTCATGAAATCCTAACTCAGTAGCAGCAGCATGTCTGGTTCAATGAACTGTAACACACAACCTATTGACACCGGTCCTCCTCAAAGACTCTGGTGGCAGAAAGAATTGCTAATTTTTTAACACTTGGTTTCCCATGCCTCACTGAACCATGTAGAACTATGTGGTATATGATATATACCTCAGGACACGACCTTCAGCAATGTGATTTAGCTAATTTAAAAATTGCCTCCTCTTTGTAGAGTTGAGACAGACACCCCAAGACAACTCTACCAGTCTACCTGTGACCCTGCACATAAACTCACCTGGCACAATCCTCTCACCTGGCTTCTGATAGGAGCCAAGGAATCAAATTATGCAGCCCTTTATGTACCTGCCCCATTCCTGGAATTGTTCAAGGCCAGGTTAGATAGGACTATGAGCAGTCTGGTCTAGTGGAAGGTGTCCCTGCCTGTGGCAGGGTGGTTGGAACTGGATGATCTTTACAGTCACTTCAAATCCAAACAGTTCTGTGATTATATGATACCTGACCATAACACCAATGGAAGCCTTGATGAGTGCTGTCTGGGCATGGTCTGCAGAATTAACCGGTACTGCTTCCGCAAGCTGACATTTGAATCCTGTGGGCCCTGAAGGTAAATTTCTATATCCACACAATGAAAGAAAGATAAGCTAAGCCCTTTTTTGCTTTCCTATTACTACCTTTCCATTTACTTGTTTCTAGAGTTTTCTGAAGCCCTTGCCTATATGCGTCTGGCTTCATAGAGATCTTTTGGCTGGCTGTATTCAAGCTTTCCTCCTGGGCTCAGTCCATCTCCTGTATCTTTTCCACTACTCCCAGAGGGAGAGACTGTGAATCACTCTCCTCTGCCCAGCCTTGAGCGTGGTGGTTCCCTGTCCCTTGCCATTGCATCTGCTGTGCTCCTCTGAGCCACACTGCTGCTCTCTGCTTCTACTCCCTCACCCAAGATACAGAAGTATATACTACTGGATTTACCCTAGTGCCTATCCTTTTTGAGAAGATCAAGGCTTTAATTTTTTCCTAAAGTCATTATCTTCTTTTCCTGAGAATGAAAGAGAGGAGAACCTTCATAGCTTTGCAAAAGCAAATAACTATTATAGCATTAACTGTGTCAACTCTAATGTAATAATCAAGTGAGATTGGGATGTTTCTGATTCAATTTTCTCTCTTGATTTTTTTCTCTGCACCTTTTAATGGAGAAAGAATGTCCTCTTCAGAGCAAAATCAGCTCCCGCTTCTGCTAAAATTCAGCCTGATGCAAAGCTGGGTCACTATGTCCTTCTCAACTCCATTGGAATAGGGGCTTACACAGTGCCCTTGTTGAGGACTCAGGGATATGGTATGTGGGAAAGCCCAGGAAGGTTCCTGTGCTGCAGTGTGTCTCTAGGCACAGCCCATTGAAAAGCAACAAGTGGGACCAGGGGAATGAAAACTCTTCTTGGTCCCAGCAGTTCAGGTCTTTCACTCTCTGGAGCATCATCCCTCATTTATGCCTCACTATACAAAATCTAGGTTGGTCAGTGACAGGTACCCAACACACCAGCCACTGATTCCAAGCTGCAGCTGTGTCTCAGGTTAAATTTCCTGCCAAGTCTTAACTGTAGTTTAAATTTCCTACACTATTTAAGCAGAGCAATCTGTACTTCAGATCTCTTGAGCATTAATAAAACAGTTATGAGAAAATTCAGGATAAAAGGTTAAGCCCATAAAAATATGCAACTCATTTATAAAAATAACTCCATCACGTTCTCACAGACTAAGAAGACAAAGGTGCTAATTTCTGCATTTGTAATAACCTTGGGACTGCCACTGGTAAAAGTCACTGGAGTAGCCACTCTGCAAATTGGCTGCCCTAAACTTTTCCAAATCTGTAACAGGCTCACAGGCTTTGCAGCACAGTGTCAGTGTGGCATTTTCTACTTCACAGACAGAAAAGCAGCTTGGGAGACCAAGAGACATTCATGGCTACCTCTTGAAGCTCACCCTCTCCTGCGAGGTTCACATGACCCTTTCCCAGCAGGATCATCTCACTTAACAGCATGGACCATGTTCACCACTTTGAGATGCTCTTTGCAGTGTCATAAAGTCCCTGTTTTCCCTGACCATGGCAGTACCACCTGTGGGAAACTCTTCAAGGCATCTGAACCACTTTCAATGTCTTCTGTCAGCTGGCATAACTCAGTTTATATCCCCTGTGACTGGGGGAAACACTGGGGCTAGCTCAGATACATCCACTTACATTGCTGACAACCTCGGGTAGAAGGAAGCTCTCCCCTCTGGGTGGGGGAAATTAATTAAACACAGTTAAAATATTCCACTGTCATTTCTTTTAAAAGTAGCTTTGTTATTAGTGGCTCCCTTTTGGATGAAATTGTGAAAAGCTGGTGTGTTAGCTGCCCAGCAGATACACAAAACCAGTGAGGTCTAGAAACAACTTTGAAGTTTTATTAAAAACCCAGGTCTTTTGCGATTGCTGTAAAATACTATGAAAAATGTTTATGTAGTTCCTCAGGAGCTCAGAAATAATTTTAAAATAAATCAGCTTAAAATAAACCCAATAATTCCTTGTTATATGTGCTACTATATTCATCCTCATATAAGCAGCTTTTCTCACTAAGCATTAGCTTGTATTTGTGTATCAATTCTAGAAAGCCTAGTTTCTTTTCATCTAGCAGACTTTAAAGCCTTTTCCTCTGCAGTGGTTGCTGCACAGTCAGGTAAATACAAGGCAAGCATCCTTCTGGCTCATTTCTGCTGATTACCCTGCTCTGCCTTGGCTTTTCTCTCTGCTTGTTCTGCAGTCCTAGCCTTTTCTGGGAACTGCCATCATTCCACACAGCAGTACAGCACAGCACCAGAAAGTTGTTTTAAATTGTTTCCTTTGTGGGGAAAAAGGATGTTGTACAGATGTTGCTCATGGTATGTGATGTTACTCCAGAAGCAGCCCTGAGGTTGCCCTCAAATGTGCAGTGCAGGGTCTTTACTTAGAAGTATACAAATTTGCATCAAAATCTATGTTGCTATGAGCAATGACAACCACTGCAATAAAACCCAGCATCGGGGGCTTCTTGCCATTTTTATATCTTGATCACACATAACAACCCCTCAAAGCCCCAAGCTATTTATTTAGTTTATTCTGATTTAACTAACTTCTGTGGTTGGTTCAACATCTTATCCAATCTTACTTGTCACAAACTACATTTTAATAGAAATCACCTCTCATACCAATAGCTTAGTGGAAAAGAAAAGTGCTCTCTCTGCCTGTGCTGGGAGAAGGGATCAGGCACCCATCACCCATGGCCACACAGCCACTGTGGCCACTGTGGCAAGTGAAGAGACATCAGATGGGAACAAACTGTGGCTGATGCCAGTGGGAGATTGAGTAAGTCTCAAGAAAACAAGACCTCATTCAAACTACCATAATTTCATATAAGATAGCTCATAAAACAGGCTGCCCAACCTCTAAGATAGATTTTGGTTTTTTTCCTATTTGTGTTAAAATCAAGACCAGGAACAGTAGAGTGCTTCAAGCATAAGCATATACTCTGGGAATAGAAGTATAATAATGGTACTTAGCCTTTATGTATTGGCTTTTCATCTGCAGATTTCACAGCACTTCCACAAAAGGACATTACTGTCATTCCACATGTTCTATGGAAAGGAGAAGGGACATGACCAAGCTCACCAGCATGTCCCACCAGTCTCTCATGACTACCAGAGCTCATGCTGTCCTCTCCACCACTTGTGCTGGTGTGCTTGACCTGTACTGGGCTTCCTCTCAGCACCCCCTTCCCCCGGTGCCTATCAGGAAGGGACCAGCACTAAGCAGATGGGGGCAACCTCTGTGTGGGAGCTGCTGCCAGGGATCCCATGCTGGGTGTCCAGGGAAAGGGCTCTCTCCAAGGCAAGGGCATCATTCCAACTTCTCAAGGTGGGTGGTCTGAAGAGCTGTTTCTCTATCTCCTGCTGGTAAAAAATGAAACAATTATTGTGGCACTAATAAAACATACCTCCAGGTTTGTTTGCTTTTTTTAATAAATGCACAGTACGTATACATAAAAGAGAGACATAGGGGAAAGACAATAACCCAGCTGCTTTTTACCTTGTGGGGAGCAAGGGATACTCTCAGAGCCCTGTTACATTCATGCCTTCAGCAACCACATACTTTATGGAGTGTTGAAACGCTGCCAGGCAGGACAGTCATATTGCAGTGAGTTTTGTACCTGCTTGCAGGTGTTTCACCCAGATAGTTGTCTCAAAGGTGTTTTGAGACAGTGAAGGACTGGAGAGCTGATGCTCAAAAATATTTTAAGGTGACCTGTGGTACTGAATGAGCAAAGTGCAGCAGGGAGCCCCTGGCAGCTGCAGAAGAATCTGGGCCTATTCTTTACAGGGCAAAAATGCATCTTCTGCATTTTGTCCTCATGCACTGCAAACACTAAACAACACCAGCATTTCCATGGAGATGGAAGCACTGCATACTGTTGAGTCGAGGATGTGAATTTAAAACTGAAATATGATGGATCTCCACATGCGGCTCAGCATCCTGTAGGATAAAAGCATCAGCTTTTGGATTCACAGAAGAATTTAACATCAGAAGATAACAAAAAATATGTATTTTTTGATCCTTCCATTAACTGCCAGAAAATGCAAGGAAAACATGTTATTCAAGCCAAATAAGTATTTGAGGCCTATACTTCCTCCTTTTACATCTCCTCCCTGCAACTCAAGACTTAAATTGTGCTTGAAACCAGAAGGAAGCAGAAAGACCCAGGAAGGTGACTTGACAGGTGATTTCAGTTACTTCTAGCTGAAGGAGCCCTCTCCTCAGATAAAGGTCTTTTAAGCTTTTTTATGAATGGACAATCTTAGAAATATTAAAAACAAGGTGTATTGTGCACCTGCAGAAGAACTCTCGGTGTACCACTGTGGAGATGCAGGCAGCCTTGCAAAAGCCCTCACCTGAATGGGTGCAGAGCAGGGAGCCAGGAAAGCATGTGGGTGTGATCCCTGGGAGAGGGGCATAGAGGCAGAGAGGATGGGCATCTCTACAGAAATAAGACAGAGTCATTCTTGTAAGAAGGCACTGAGGATTTCTGATTCTGCAGGGAGCTGATGAGTTTGCTAAACTCATCACGAGAAATTGAGCGTGGTGGGAGGCAGGGAGGAGTCTCTGTTCCCTTTTCAGGAAATGCAGGCTCTCTGCTTTCCTGGAGGTCTGACTGGGGAAAGGACCCTCTGCTGCCAGTGCACTCCAGCCCCACAGCCCCACCTGTCACCAAGAACAGGGCCCCCAAGCCCAGGGGTCAACCAAAGAACCAGCACTGCTATGAACACCAACACCAGGAAAGACTACAAAGTCTTTAAATTTTTTGCAAATATCTGAATGCCTTGTGAATGTCATTATGAAATTACTTTTTTTATTTAGGACTAGAGTTGAAGGGAGAGGAAGGGGGAATTGGCAAACCCCGTGTGCTGAATTTCTGTGTATGATAAATAAAGAAACTAACCCAGCAATCTTCAGGGCTCAACATCCTTTGGTCCTCTTAGAGCAGCACACCTGAAGCCCTACCAGACTTTCCTGGGCCCCAGATCACAGCAGCTCTCTCAAGCCACTGCCTCCTGCTCTTCAGGATGCCCAACTCCATGGGTCTGTCCTCATTTCCCCCATCTGGCTGCAGATATAAGATGTCACACCATTAATTGCATAGTGGTAGCACAAATGCTTGTCTTCCACTGCTCTTTAGACACCAGAGGAAAAGAAGCATTTTACATATCCTTGATTAGACAAATGGTCCACCGAAGGCAATATTCATTAAAATTCCCTATACATAAGAATCATTAAAACACAGAGCTAGCTTGTCCACACATACAAATTTCTCAGAGTTAAACCATGGAATTTTAACACTTAATGATAGAAAAGTTAGTCATGGCATCAAACTATCAAAAAATACTGGAGGTCTGAAATTCACTGTAAAACTATTGCTTGATTACTGGGTTGTTTGTTGGTTTTTTTTTTTTCATTCTACCCACAATGTCTGGAAACCACAGACTGAAAATTTCGTATTGTTACAAATAAACACAGTGTGTGGGAGGGAGAGAACAGCAAAGTACCAGGCTGCCATTTGGCATGATATTTTTGGAAGAGCGGGGATCAATTCGGACAAGCAGGTCATGCCAGCAAGAAGCCCGAGGCTGTGGGAACCTCTCTGCTCATGGAATCAGTCTTTGCTGTCTCAGCAGACATGTAGTATGACCTTCATGAACAGATCTAGATCCACCTTAAAGTTATTAAGGTAAATACATTTCCTTTGCTAGGACTCTAGAACACTATTCTTATAGTTCTTACTCTTCTAATAGTCTGGGATCCTTCTTATCACTTCCAGCCTATGTTTAGACCAGTTTATATCCCACACCTAAGTTGCCCTTCAAATCAAAGATCCTTGAGGACCATTTTATGAATACTGTACTTGCCATGAGCATATCCCTTCTCCATCCGTGTTTTACCAGGCTAAACACAGCCCCTTTACTGCCTTCTCAAATGGCAG